>NC_083700.1:85746171-88573671 GCF_033118175.1 Dama dama
GAATGAGCATTAATCTGAATGCTTAACTTCCCTATGTATAATCTTTTAGAGCTCTAAATTACCTGCTCATCAGCCAAGTAGGACCACCTGCAATTTGTCACTTCCCGGTCTCCAGTCTCATCACTCACCACCGTGATCCTTCAGAGTGGCTCCCTCATAAAAGTGACGTGATGGAAGTATCCTGTACCCCAAACTCTGGTTCCCAAGGCCATGCCTTTACTCACACTTTACTCACTCTATCTGGAATGTTATTCCTTCCCATCTGAAATTCACTTGTTCTCCAGTACATTTCTTAGCAATTCTATCTTCCAAGACCTATAACCAAACTTCCCCTAAAGGGCACAAGAAGCCCTTCCCTAATACTGTTAAAGCATCAGCATTCTCCTCTACCACCACCACATCCAGCTTACTGCCTTCTAATTATTTCTTTTCTTGCCTGTCCTCCTGGACAGCTAGTTCAGTGAGGTAGGACTCCTGTCTTGCTCATTCTGCATCTCCAGTGTTAAGAAAGGTGCATACCATGGAGTGCTGGGTGAATTTTTGTTAACCTCGGTTGGATTTCTAAGTTGACCCTAAGCTGAGTTTTCAAGAATGAAAATGGATCCATGGCAGGTACTTCAGAAGAAGCTAAGCTAATTTGGGGATATCTTAATTGTGAGAAAGATCTCTTCCAACCCATGCTGGCTGTGGCAGCATCCATTGTGAAGCCAGGTTATAGCAGCCCTGACTTAATGACTCAGATCCACTGCGGGAAGGAGGGAGGGGAGTGCCTGGAAGAAGCTTCAGTGAATCTTCTCAACTGCTCTGTGTCTCTCCTGTGCACTCTCTTTGATGGTGTAACATATTTTCTCTGCTAGAGGAAGTTATTCATTGCTAGTCCAACCTCTGCTTTGGAACATGACCTCAGCATTTGGCACCCTAGTTAATAATTAGTAGTGCCTGTTTCAAATCTTAGGGAATGAAGTTCCTGGCAATCACTTCTCTGCCACTTTTTACCTATAAATTAATCCATCAAGAAGATGGTGTTTCCTCCCAGCGCATACCACTTATGCAGACTTCTGGAGGCTTGAGTCTGAGTTGGGAGGCCCTAAGGAGTTTAGGAGCAGAGTTCTTTAAATGACAGGCTCACATTTGCATATAGGACGATGGCTCAGGTGGCAGTGGGATCTCAGGTCTGTCTTTCTCTCAAGCGGCCCCTGTGTCCTCACTCTAAGAGAGGGGAGCTCAAGTGGTCTGTCATGTAGCCTGAATTCTGTTTGCTACTTCTCCATTTTCATTTCTTTGAAGACTGCGATGAATCTGAATATGTTAGACTCAGTTCAGCCTCCTTGTAATGCATTTAATCATCCATTCATTTATTCATGCGTCATCATTACTGTCATGTACCTTCTCTGTGCCACAGAACCAGTAGTCACAGAAGGGCAGGACTCTTACCAAAGGAGAGGCTGGCGTCCTGGTTCTGTGTCTTTCCAGCCAAGTTTATAGACACCTTTATGAGGTAAGGATGAGATGGTAGGGAAAACAATTCGTATTTACTGTGTGGTAGAGATCAAGGATGACAAATGGATGGCACATCCTCTGGACTCATTCCCACAGTGCTCAGGGAAGGTAAGGAATGCTGGTGGCATGCAGGTTAAGACATAGTTGCTATTCCTACTGTGGATAGGGAGAGTGTGATGTGCTGAAAAGACATGGTCTTAGGATAATTGCATTTAACTCTACCACTGTATATGACTTTGGAAAAGACATTTAACCTCTCTGAGTTTCCGATTCTTCAGCTGTAAAATGAGACTAATGGACTCTTTCAGAGTTGTTCCCAAAGATTCTGTGAATTGATGTATGTAAAGTACCTTGTGCATTTCTTGGTACCAAGTAAGTGCTTTGTAAATGTTACTCACTTTCTTTTCTATACCTCAGTTTAAACCCCTTTGAGGCATATAATAATGACTAAGCCAAGATACTAAGTTTTGTGCTTTCATAACAGCTTACTGGAGAAGGCAATGGCAACCCACTCCAGTGCTCTTGCCTGGAAAATCCCACGGAAGGAGTAGCCTGGTGGGCTGCAGTCCATGGGGTCGCGAAGATTCGGACACGACTGAGTGACTTCACTTTCACTTTTCACTTTCATGCATTGGAGAAGGAAATGGCAACCCACTCCAGTGTTCTTGACTGGAGAATCCCAGGGACGGCGGAGCCTGGTGTGCTGCCGTCTATGGGGTCGCACAGAGTCAGACACGACTGAAGTGACTTAGCAGCAGCTGCTGCAACAGCTTACTAGACACTTAACTTAAAAATGATACCTATGGCTGATTCACATTGATGTTTGGCCCAAACCAACACAATACTGTAATACGATTATTCTTCAATTAAAAATAAATGAATTTAATTTAAAAAATAAAGGACAGTTTATGTTAAACAGCAAGAAAGAAATGCCCTTGGGGAGTTCAGAAGGAGAGATGCAGGCAGGGGAAGTAAAGATAAAGCTGTGGAGAAGAGCTAGAAATAAAAGATAGGTGAGACAGATGGACTGGATGGATGGGTGGATGATAGATAGGTGGCTGGCTGGCTGGTTAGGCAGACAGATAAGTTGATAGATGATAGACAGATTGATGTAGGCAGATAGACTAAGAGACTTGTGTTAGGACTCCTGTTATTATTAGGTAGATGAGAGGGATGAGTGGTTAAATGGTATGTCAAAAAGCCTAAAGGTACTCTTAATGGAGAGTGGTAAGCCTGTATAGAAGGTTTACAGATAAAATGAGAGATACAGTTGGAATAGTAAGTTAGCCACAAATGGTATAGAGTGAAAGAATCCTGTGTCTGAGCTACTCTAACCCAATTCCTAGTCCATGTAAGAATCCTGTTAACA
Source organism: Dama dama (assembly GCF_033118175.1). Classification (NCBI taxonomy): domain Eukaryota; kingdom Metazoa; phylum Chordata; class Mammalia; order Artiodactyla; family Cervidae; genus Dama; species Dama dama. The sequence goes on from NC_083700.1 coordinate 85,749,041, forward strand.
GCATCCCTGCACTAGTGGTGTGGCCCCTGTGAGATCTGGTTTACCATTTCCCATCCACCACTTTGTAGATGGCCTGTGATCCTGTTTTCTCTATATTAACTCAAATCCTCTCAAGTGCCTTTGAAAATGATATTATTATCCTTATTTTTTTATTTTTTATTATTATTTTATAGAACAAACTGGCACAAATCTTACAGCTAATTAAGCAACTCAGAATCTGCATCAGGTCTTCATGTCTTCAAATCCAAGTCTGCCTAGCATCTAGCATGTATCTGTTCTTAGAGGGGACAGCTCCTCAGGTGTCAGTCTTGGCCAGCCTGAGAACGCTCCCCTCCAAAGCCTTCCCTAGCAAGAAAGAATGGTCCTGCCTACTTCCCAACACCTGCAGAACTCATGTTACTTTTTTTCTGGTATCTGGTACTTAGAACCACCCACTGTAAACCTCATTTCTGCTTAAATTCCACTTCATAATTTCTTTCTTTGTTCCTTCTTTAAATTAGGAAGAATTACCAAAAGTTAATAAATATTTTAAAGCCTTGCTCTTGCTCTCATTCATGCTGACCTGAAAAAAGGTCTATTATCTGTCCCATTGCACATCCAATGTCTCCCCTCCAAAAGATGTATTACTATATTTAGCTATTCAAGAGATTCAACTGACTGAGCATAGTTGAGTCATTATAACTTGATTTATCAGTCTCTTAAAGATTGCCCTTGATGCACTCAGCGCCTGTCTAGAGACCAGGTAGGGAACCTCTCCAGGAGTCATGCCATCTGACCTTCAGGACTAGGAAAGCAGTAGATGATGTCATCACACGTGCCAAGCAAAGCCCTAGAGAGCATACTGCCTTTGGCCTAGAGGGATTCAAGAATGCAATCCATTCTTTATAACTTGCCTTTCCAACCTCTGTGCTCAAGCCCTGAGTTAGCCAACAAATTCAGCAAATTCTTATTGTAAACCTATGACATCTCAGACATAGTGGAAGATGTTGTGGATTCAAAGCCAAGACCCATTTCTTGTACCAAATAAATTCACAGTTGCAGGGGAAAAAATGCCAGGCTGTTTAACGACTATGTCTTATAGGTGATGACCACTGCTGTTGTAATGATCCAAACAAAGTGATGTAGGAACACAGGCAATGAAGGGATATTCTCTGCAATATCCATAATATTAAAAATTTTAACCTCTATTTGAATACCTTCAGTCACAGGATTCTCAGTACTTCACCAACAGTCTGTCTTTGAATGTCAATATAAGATACTGGTTAAGGATGTAGGCTCTGGAGTCACATCACTTGGGCATATTATTTAAGCTCTTTGTATCTTGGTTTCCTCAATAGTAACACGGGAAAATGATAGCATCTAGGTCATTGGGCTATTGAGAGGATAAATATCGATAAATTAATGCCCATGAGGTACTTGAGATGGAGCCTAGCACATAATAAGTATGCATGTTAATATTAGCTATTATTGCTGAGAAGAAGAAAGCTAGAAAACCTTCTTATACTAAGTCTAAAACTGCCTCAGTCTAAAATCCATCCAGTAGACACAGTGATGTATGCTCTTGGGCTCGAGCACTATATGGAAACATCCAGGCTGGTTGGCCAAGCTGGAAAGGAAAGAAGATTCTGTCCTAGACTTTTGAAAAGAAAATTCTGCTGAGTCCTCATCACATAATGTAGTGACTTGTGTGGACTGTCCTCATGAAAGATTAGAAAATCCAAAGATGGGATTTGCTTATGACTTTACTTGGATGGAATTAGATTTCACAACTGAAAAACTAGGCCTTTATTGTACAAACTCCATATGCAAAAAGCTCTGCTGTTTGGAACTCAAACTGGGGCTCTGTAACAACCTACAGGGGTGGGATGGGGAGGGAGGTGGGAAGGAGGTTCAAGAGGGAGGGGACATATGAATACCTGTGGCTGACTCATGTTGATGTTTGGCAGAAACCAACACAACACTGTAAAGCAATTATCTTTCAATTAAAAATAAGTAAGTGCTTTTTAAGTTAAAAGAGAAAAAAAACTCTGCTGTTGGTACAATAGAAGTTAGAAAGATCTGTTCATAAAAAAAAAAAAAAAATGCCTTAGTGTGAGGTTTAGAACATGAGCTCTGCTATGTGATTTAAATTTAAATTTCAGCTCTGCCACCTTTTAGATGTGTGACCTTGAAAAAAGAACTTAAATTCACTGAGCTTAAAATTCCTCATCTATAAAATGAGATGATAATAATAATCACTGTCACAGAGTGTGGTTGTGGGGAATAAGTAAGGTGATATTTTTAAGTTATTTGCCACAGAACCTAGAATATAATAAACACCAAGTTAACATTGAGTACTTATTAATATCCTATAAGCTCACAGTCTGATGAAGGAAGAGGGAAAGAGACAGATGGATGCATAAATAACAATGATTATAACTATGTTGTGCACATGTAGTGTACATCAGATAAGCACAGATAGAAGACAATGGGAGAAGAAAATAATAGAAAGAAATTATGCTTCAGGAGATAATGCTGCATTTTGTTGTGTAGTTGCTAAATCGTGTTCGACTCTTTTGCAACTCCATGGACTGTAGCCTGCTAGACTCCTCTGTCCACGGGATTTCCTAGGTGAGAATACTGGAATGGGTTGTCATTTCCTTCTTCAGGGGTCTTTCCAACTCAGGGATCAAACTGTGATTTCCTGTGTCACCTGCATTGGCAGGCAGATTCTTTACCACTGAGCCACCAGGGAAGTCCATAATGTTGTATTACATGGTTGCAGATAGATGGACCAAAAGTATTTTTCTGTTTTTTATTCATTCATTCATTTAACAGAGTTGTGTGTATGTGTGTGCTGGCTACTGGATTGGGGTTGATTTTCTTATTAGGGAAACAGAATTCCCCAAGAGATAAAAGCAAAGATGATAGAGTATAAACAAAATGTCCAAGAAAGGGTAAGATTGTTATCATGGGAGGGAGGTAAGGTGAATGAAGAAAGTTGAAAACTAGAATAGCAGGAAGGCTTGGAACACCAGACTAAGGAATGAGACCTCATTCTCTAGGACAGTGGTCCTCAGCTAGGGTGGTGTTGCTCACACAAGGGGACATTTGGTAATGTCTTGAAACATTTTGGTGGTCACGACTGATGTCTAGCAGAGGGAGGCCAGAGATGCTGCTAAATATCCTGCCATGTACAGGATTGCCCCCCATAAAAAAGAATGACCTAATCTAAATTTTCATGGTACTGAGTTTGAGAAACCCTGCTCGGTCCGCTGGGGAGATGAAGCAGGTTGCAGAGCTGTGAGTGAGAAGATCAGCTATGACTGCCCCCCATAAAAAAGAATGACCTAATCTAAATTTTCATGGTACTGAGTTTGAGAAACCCTGCTCGGTCCGCTGGGGAGATGAAGCCGGTTGCAGAGCTGTGAGTGAGAAGATCAGCTATGAATCTGATTCCTCTGAGAGGGTGTATGGGAGATGCTGGAGATGCTGGAGCCAGGGGGACCAGATGAGAGGATCTGACATGTTTTGGGAAGAGGCACTGGTGAGGCATTAGAGGAGACTGCTGATGTGAGAGATCTTGCAGGGGACTAGCTAGCAGACAACATCACAGGATCAGCTGAAACAGTGTAGGGAAAGACTGAGCTCTGAAGAGGAACTCAAATCATCACTACTGTAGTTATATTTCTTCCCAGATGTGTCGAAATAAACTTTCAATTTTAGATAATTTTAGATTTTCAGAAATGTGAAGATAGTACAGAGAATTCCCATATGTCCTTCCCCAAGTCTCCCCTGATGTTAACATCTTACACAACCATGGTACATTTGTCAAAACTCTGGTACATTTGTCAACACTCAACTATAGACTTTATTTTAGCTTTCACCAGGTTTTCCACTCATGTCCTTTTTCTGTTCCCAGGATTCATTCCGGGATACCACATTGCATTTAGCTTCCATATATTTTTATGTGCATATTTGTTGAAAAGCAAATGCATTCACAGTGGTGAAAGTCAAGTCTTCTCCAGAGTTCTTCTGAGCAGACCCAGATGAAGTGAGACCGTTGCGCTTCGGTAACATCAGCTGTGGGCTTTACCCAGAATTCTCAGTAGCTACTATCTTGGCAAGAAATCAGTTCTGCAACTGACACTTAATTCTGTGAATGGAGTTACTGCATTAAGCCAAACTCTTTCTTGAAAAAATTTTCTTTTAGAGGAATTAAGTATCTCAATTTAGTAGTAGAGATTCAAATAGAAAGAAACTTCAAATTTCAGGTACTCTTTAAAAAATTAATACATCAGAAATCAATCCAGATTATAGAAACAGATTGTTGAGTTAGTTCAAACAATCCTCTATACCCGATATACATGGCTAATGTTTCAGAGAGGATGCTGCATTTAGACAACTTGGGTCTATTCTGTCCTTACTTTTGTGATCTGCCCTCCCAGAGAAAGCTCAGAGAAGTCAAGTTTGGGAATCTGGTCGCCTCCAGCCTTGACCTTAACTGCTTTCCTTCCCCTTTGCCTTCATGTGCCCTTTATCCCTTGGTCTCTGTTCTGATTCTTCTGTTTCCTGGCTTTGTACTCCAAATCCTGATACCTACCACAGTTCCTTTTACTTGCTCCATTTATTTTCATCTTTTACACATAACTATACTATTAATTCACATTTGTTGGAGAAATTAGAGCTTAGAAATTAGATATGCATAAAGGAAAAATTTGAAACTATTCACAATCATATTAATACTGATAAGCTTACATTCTGTTTTTTTAAAACACACTCATATACTCTCTCTTAATAGACTTCTATAGTGATAATAACATAACAGTATGTAGCAGCTGTACCCATGTCAGATCAGTTAATCCTTAAAATGTCCCATGAAGGGAAACTATTATTATCTGCATTGTACAGATGAGGAAACTAAGGCTCAGAGAATTGATGCCTTGCCTAAGATTTTAAGACTGGAAAGTGAAGGAGTTGGTATTGAAATAGTTAGACTCCAAAACTGTGATTGTAACCACAGTGATAGATACCACACCATGTATCATTTTGTTGCCTAAAATGCATGGTGCATATCTTTCTATGTCAACACATACATTCTCTTAAATATTTTTCACATGTCCAGTCTTACACACAACGCTTTTGTAAATATCCTTAACCGTAGTCATAGGACCATCTTAAATTGTTTACTCAATCTTTTCTTGTTTCCATGATTTCTTTGGTCATCCTTGCTTCTGCTTCTCAGTCTTATCATCTTCTTCCCCATCTCCCCATACCTGCCACCTTTTTCTCCAAACACACACACATGCACGTAACACAAGCACACACACAGGTACACACATGCACACACTCCCCTGCACTCAACTGCCAGCCTGATCCATGCCCTTGCTGTGAAAACACCTTTTGCTCTGAGCTGTACACCTCGTCCGATGGTTCTGTTCGTGGAGAATGATGACTTTGACATGGAAGTTTCACTGTGGAGTCTTAATTCAGGTTTATATAAATATTCATTTGACAAGTATTTTTTTTTATATCCACTGTTTACAAAGTATTCTAGGGACACCAAAGTATAGTTGCTCTCCTCCAGAAGTATGTAGTCCTGGTAAATGACTAAGAGACCATTACATTCTTGAACCAACCAGAATGTAAAACTATGAATTAAATGAAGATATTCATAACATGAGGTGGGAACCAAAAGCAGACAGCTATGGATTTTTATCAGAAGACTTGAAGAAGGTTTCCAAAGGAGGAAACCAAATGAATAGTTAGCTTGTATTTGGTTCTGGTTTGTTTGGTGGGTACCACAGATGATGGTCAGAAAGGCTGGATCACCCAGGGCTTTGAGCCCAACACCTGAAAGGGAATAGCAGTAGTATGCCCAATCATGCTGGTTTGCCCAAGACTGAACGGAGTTCTCAAGACATGAGCCTTTCAATTTAAAACCAGCCGCTATGGAAAACAGTGTGAAGATTTCTTAAAAAACTGGAAATAGAACTGCCATATGACCCAGCAATCCCACTTCTGGGCATACACACTGAGGAAACCAGATCTGAAAGAGACACGTGCACCCCAATGTTCATCGCAGCGCTGTTTATAATAGCCAGGACATGGAAGCAACCTAGATGCCCATCAGCAGATGAATGGATAAGGAAGCTGTGGTACATATACACCATGGAATATTACTCAGCCATTAAAAAGAATTCATTTGAACCAGTCCTAATGAGATGGATGAAGCTGGAGCCCCTTATACAGAGTGAAGTAAGCCAGAAAGACAAAGAACATTACAGCATACTAACACATATATATGGAATTTAGAAAGATGGTAACGATAACCCTATATGCAAAACAGAAAAAGAGACACAGAAATACAGAACAGACTTTTGAACTCTGTGGGAGAATGTGAGGGTGGGATATTTCAAAAGAACAGCATGTATACTATCTATGGTGAAACAGATCACCAGCCCAGGTGGGATGCATGAGACAAGTGCTCGGGCCTGGTGCACTGGGAAGACCCAGAGGAATTGGGTGGAGAGGGAGGTGGGAGCGGGGATCGGGATGGGGAAGACGTGTAAATCCATGGCTGATTCATATCAATGTATGACAAAACCCACTGAAATGTTGTGAAGTAATTAGCCTCCAACTAATAAAAAAAAAAATAAAATAAAGTACTTGAATATTGTAAAAAAAATAATAATAATAATAAAACCAGCAATGTCCCAGGAGAACTGGGATAGGTTGGTCACATAGGTAGTCATTAGCAATACAGATAAAACTTGTTGTCCTTAGGGAGTTTACATTCTAGTGAAGAGAGGCAGATTATAAACAAGTAAAGAAATAAAAGAATCTGATATCAGGTGAATACATGCAATGGAGGAAATCAGGCAGAGTAAGAGGACAGAAGGACTGGAAAACCAGGGCTTGGGGAGTGGTCTACATTAGATTGAGTCATTGAGGAAGTTCAGTTACAGAAAGGAGCATAAGAGGAGAAAGTTACCTGGACAGGAACATTCCATGCAAAAGCAGTTCAAGCATCATGTGTGAGGGTGCAGAGAGCCAGAGGCGGGACCAGAGAGTGGCCAGGAGCTAAATCCCACAGGGCCAAGTGCCTTGGAGGTCATTCCAAGAGGGAGAGAATGCTGGAAGATTTCAGGAGAGAAGTGGAATCATTGGGTATATATTTTACAAGGACCACTCTGGCTGCTATGTGGGAAGAGAGCGGAGGGGAGGGATGAGTGGAAGCAGGATGGCTAATTGGGAGGCTCTTGCAATAATCCGAGAAAAGGACAAAATAGGAATCAGAAAGTGCAGGGGCCTCCAACAGGCCTGGACTTAACATCCACCAGTCATCACTAGTGCAAATTACTTAACTTTGTTAGCCTTTAATCTTCTTATCTGTGGAGTGGGGATTAACAAATTGTGCAAGTTAAATGAAATCATGTATTGGAAAGGGACCAGCAAAGTGCCTACTGTTCTATTATGAAAACACTGGAATGCCATAAGCATTAAAATGTTAAGTTGCTAATCTGATCCTTTTTTTATTTTATATTGGAGTATCGTTGATTTACAATGGTCTGTTAGTTTCAGGTGTAGAGCAAAGTGATTCATATATATACATATCCATTCCTTTTCATATTCTTTTCCCATAAAGGTTATTACAGAATATTAAGTAGAGTTCCCCATGCTATACAAATATCCTTTTTGGTTATCTATTTTATATATACTAGTAGGAAAATCCCCTGGAGAAGGAAATGGCAAGGCACTCCAGTGTTCTTGCCTGGGAGATCCCGTGGACAGAGGAGCCTGGCAGGCTACAGTCCACGGTATCGCCAAGAGACAGACACAACTTAGCGACTAAACCACCGCCGCCGCCAGCACGGTTATGTTAATCCCAAACTCCTAATGTAGCCCGCCCTACTGCCATATTTCCCATTTGGTAACCATACATTTATTTTTGAAGTCTTTGAGTCTGTTTCTGTTTTGTAAATAAGTTCATTCATATAAATTTATTTTAGATTCCACATAGAAGTTATATCATATGACATTTGTCTTTCTCTGACTTATTTCACTTAGTATTCATTTAGTATGATAATCTCTAGGTATATCTATCTTGCTGCAGATGACTGATTATTAAAGCTAATGACTAGTCACATAGAAATGCGTGTTCCCTTGCATTGGTCGTATCCTTCTACTTCTGTCAGTGTAGGTTTACGCGCTTCTGATTGCAGTGGTAAATATTCAGTTTCCAAAATATACTTAGCGGTTTTGTGTTCCTACATCGTTTCTCCTATGGTTCCCTCTACTCAGGGATGCTGTTCTTTCTACCCTTAGTCCAGTGCCACTTGGCCCAAATACAAAGTCCCCTTCTCTGAGGAAACTTCTCCAGGTCTTTTAATCCACAAGTCAGTGATTGCTTTCCCATTGTTGTCAATGTGATTTTGTGTTTCGTTCTAACTCTGTTACACTTGACAGCCTTTTATCATGGTTTTGTATATGCCTGTTTTTCCCATGAGGAAAAAAGAAGGCAGGGGCAAGGTTTAATTCATCTTGGATCTTACAAGGGAGGGTGTGCCATCCACTATACAGCTCAGTCCCTGGCACACAGCAGGAGTTTAAGAAATTCCTTACCACTCACCATTAAAAAGAATGAAATACTGCCATTTGCAACAACATGGGTGGACTAAAAGGTTATCACACTGAGTGAAGCAAGTTGGGAAAACAGAGACCAAGGTCAGGCTTCCCTGCTGGCTCCATGGTGGGGAGTCCACCTACCGATGCAGGAGACCCGGAATCAATCCCTGATCCAGGAGGGTCCCATCTGCTGTGGAGCAGCTGGGCCTGCACCCTACAACTATTGAGCCTGTGCTTGGGAGCCTGGGAGCCGCAACTGCTGAAGCCCATTTGCTTCATGACAGGAGAGGCCCCTGCAGTGAGAAGCCCACGCACAACGAAGACCCTGCCCAGCCAAAACTAAGTAGATAAATAAAATTATTAAAAGGAAAGACAGATATCACAAGAGATCACTTACATGTGGAATCTAAAACAAAGATACGAACGAGCTTATGTACACAACAGAAATAGACTCACAGGCATAGAAAACAAACGTATGGTTACCAAAGGGGAAAACTGGGAGGGGGAATTAAATAGGAGCTTGGGATTAATATTTACACACTATATATAAAACAGATAATCAACAAGGACCTACTGCATAGCATAGAAAATTATAGTCAACATTTTATAATAACCCGTAGTAGAAAAGAATCTAAGAAAGATACATATATATGTGTGTGTGTGTGTGTATATATATATATATATATATATATATATATATGTATAATGTAATGTCAGAAGTGACATACCATCTCTAATGCCACATCCTACTGTCACATGGGCTGACCCTGATACCCTGTGGGGAGGGATTGCATAGGGTATGAATACTAAGAGGCAGACATCCCTGAGACTGGGGACTTGGAAGCTGGCTACCACAAACAGTGATAATTTACCCCATGACCATTTAGAATGAAAACCTCAGTGTTCTTAGCTTGTCCTGCTTGAGGGACTCTCATGATCTTAAGCCACTGCCAGGTAAACCCGGGGTCTCTGCAAAGTACACACAGCTCTCCAGTCCTGACTGCTATCTGCTTTCCCAGCCACATCCTTCTCCTCCCTTCTTATTACTTTAAGCTCCAACTCTATCAAACTCTCCGGTCTCTTGACTTTTGTCTGTGCTGTTTCCCCTGCTTGGAGAGCCCCTACTTTTACCATGTGCTCTCCATAGTAAGCCCCTCATCCTTCCAACCATCCTCACGTCCTGCCTTCCCATGAGGCTTTCTCTCCTCATCTTCACGTCGTGTCCTGGGGGGTGTGTGACCTCTGTACACAGACTCAGAATACACTACCCCCTTTTCTTTGGGGTTTGACTTGGATTTGAGACCTGGCTCTGTTCTGTACTGAGTGACTTCAGGAAAAAGGAGAAGAGCAAACATGTATTAAACTTCCAGAGAGCCAGCTGCTGCCTCAAGCACTTTCTTAGATATTATCCTATTCCATCACATACATTTTTTTTCCACTTGGAAAAGTGATTGTACCTCCTTGGATCTTAGTTAACATATTAATAACATGAGACTATTTCCAAATATGCTCGGGACACTTCCACTTATCCGTGCCTTGCACACAACATCTCCTGCCCTGGGACGCACTCTGCTCCATGTGCTGTTCTTACGCAGTTCCACTGGGATCTGATCCCATCTCTACTCTTTGAGAGCTGGGCCACCTTAGGACAGTTATTTAACTTCTCTGAGGCCAGAAAATAGCAATATCTAGCACTTCTGGTGCTATGGGGCTCCTTCATAAGATTGTGGTTGTCAGGCATCCCTGGAATATTGTCTGACACCGGTAAGGGAAAGTGTTAGTTGCTCAGTTGTGTCCACCTCTTTGTGGCCCCATGGACTGTCACTCGCCAGGCTTCTCTGTCCATGGAATTCTCCAGGCCAGAATACTGCAGTGGGTAGCCATTCCCCTCTCTGGGGGTTCTTCCCAACCCAGGGATTGAACCCAGGTCTTTTGCATTGCAGGCAGATTCTTTACAGTCTGAGCCCCCAGGGAAGCCACACCTGTCTAACTGACTGACATCTGTGGGGCTCCGTCAATGGTGATTCCCTATCTTTCCTTTCTTTCAGGCCCAAAGCAAACATAGACCCAAATACAAGCCACTTTCTCCACCCAGAACCCATTCTATTACATCTTCCTTCCCCCTGTCAATGCTCCCATTTTCAAAAATGTAAACACATGTCTCAGAAATTTAAGTTTTGCTGAGGGGAAGAAGGTGTGCATTGGGCCCTGCAAAGCTGCAAGTGGGTCTCAGGAAACTCACCCTTACAACATTGGCACTGCAAAGACGGGTTTGTCCAAACTTCCCCAAGCCTTGGTTTCTCTATTCACAAAAGGGGAAAGAGAAAATCTACTGACAGGGTTAGATGATAATGTGCGTGTGCTTAGTCGCTGAGTTGTGTCCGACTCTTTGCAACCCCATGGACTGTAGCCTGCCAGGCTGCTCTGTCCACAGCATTCTCCAGGCAAGAATCCTGGAGGGGGAAGCCATTCCCTTCTCCAGGGGATATTCCTGACCCAGGAATTGAACCCAGTTCTCCCACATTGCAGGCAGACTCTTCACTGTCTGAGCTACTGGACCTCACATGCCACAGCTAAGAGTTTGCATGCTGCCACTAAAGATTTCACATGTTGCAACTGAGATCTGGCACAGCCAAATAAAAATATTTTTTAAATAAATAATTATTAATTTAAAAAGCATCTCTAGGCCAGGACTTGGCATATAGTAGATGTTCAATGTATGTTTTGAGCCATTTCTAGGTCACATACACTGTGCTTGTATTTGTCAGTGTTGGTTTCCCAGTTTAACACAGTCATAGGAATGTGGCCCTTTATTAGCATACAGCCTCACTCACTAGGCTCCGCACTGAAAGCTAATTAGGCCTGGGTCTCAGCTGTTTGTGTTTATGTCACCTGCCCCTGGAAGTGCCCAGCTCCCCCATCAATGTGCCAGGTTCGTAGTGAGGAGACTTGCTTCTCGTGACTCACCTTACGTAGCTTCATGGTTTATGTACAAGTCAGAGATGATCTTTGGCCTTTTTAAATTACATTTATTTTTATTGTCTTCTGTAATCCTATCATATTTTCAATTACCTACTCATTCATCTGGAAGAAGATTTTCCCCCCTTTGGCAGAAAAAGAAAAAAAAAAAAAAAAGCAAGTAATTTTACAAAGTAGCTCAAAGCTTTCTGTTCCAATCAGAATCACTCGGTTAGTGTCCTGTCCTCTGATTTCTCAGAGAATTTTGAGAAAAAAGGTAATTTCTTAGTTAACAAAAGATACCCAATTTCCTTCCTTCCTTGTCAGTTACACATGCAGTGACTCAAAATAATTTGAAATCATATATTATTATTTTTGCCACAGCTTTGAATAGTAGCAGGAAATAGTCTTTATAACATAAGTGCTTGAATCAGCTACTTTATTCTTTCAGGATTACAATTAAATCCCCTACTTAAAATCTAGAAAACTGGGCCCCTGCTGTTTAGACTGTTATTTTAAAGCTTTTCAGTGATTTTTTTTATTCATTTGTTTGTTTCTCCAATTCATCTACTTATCCAAGGCAACAATAGAGTGGTAAAATGTTCATTCTAAAATATTTTTCAAAGAGAATCAGCATTCTGGTCATTAATTAGACAGCCTCTATAAGCTTAGCTGATGTTGAGTCTCCAATGACTGCTTCCCAAGAAAGCAGATACATTCCCTGAACATTTGTGAACAGCTTGGCTGAGGTCTGAGAAACCAATGTGGGAGAAAGGAGGTTTGGGAAGTTCTCAAAGGAAGGCAGGTTTATCACAATTGAAATGCTAAGGCTGCAGTTTTGAAGCAGAACTTGAGCAAAAGGCATTTCCCTCTTGTTCTTTGCTGTATCCTGAGCTCGTTGCCTGAGCATAGAAGCTTCTTGGGTTTTTGTTAGAGTTGGAAGGTTGGAAGGATGGTAGTTCCAAATAAACTGCATTATCATAGCGAACGTGGAACTTTCCTTTGCCAATCTGCCCCACCCAATCATTGATGAATAATTCAGATCAGAGAAGGGATACTGGACTCCCAAGGCAGTCAGTGGCAGAGCTGGGCCTAGCACACAGACCTTCTGCCCCTGGCCTAGTGCTTTGGGTGCTGAACGCGCTGCCCTCTGTCCTGGTGTGCTGAGTCATGAGCCTGGCACTCAAGTCAGAGGTGACCATGGATCACACTGTCATCTGCTCTTTCTTTTTCTTCCACCTTTAGAATAAAAGGGGGCTGGTGGAGAGGATAGTGGAGTCATGGGAGAACAGTCAGCGAAGCCCACTCCTCACTGCTGGAGAAAACCTGGAGGGAGGCAGGAAGCTGGGGCTGCCAGCTGCTCAGAAAAGGGACATGGAGTCAAAAAATAAGAAGCATCGAAGCCAGAGGTAGAAACTGGAGCCCAGCCAGGACAGAAAAACCATTGCCAATGTGTCAAATAATAAAGGATTCATTTAGCCACTCCTGGGGCCTCTACTGTAGGCATAAGAGATACAGCGACAAAGAAGATGCCTTCAGAGAGCTCATAGTCTACGGAAGGAATCAGAGAAGTGCAGTGGAACCTACACTGTATGTAGTAAGTACTAGCATAGAACAGTTGTTCCCACCCTCAGCTACACTTGAGAATCACCTGAGAGTTTCTTTAAAAAAAAAAAAAAAAAAGTGCTTAGGTTCTACCCAGGGCAGTGGAACCTAAATCTTGATGAAGGGAAGTTAGGTTTATATTTTATATTTCAAATCTACCTGTGTGATTGTGATACATATTGAAGGGTGCCCACTGTTGCAATAAAGGGAAGCCCTGGGTAATATAGGGATCATTATCTCAAACTGGGATGATCACAGCCATTGAATAACCTGGAGAGCATCATAAAAATGGACTTTAAGACCCCATAAAGACCTACTAAATCAGGATTGCCAGAGAGTGGACACCTGGAATCTCTCTTTTGGAAAAGCTTCTTAGTTGGTTCAGATGGCCAGGTATGTACAGGAATTCAGTAGAAATAGGATGTGAACCATAGATGTAATTTTATATCCTCTAGTAGCCATATTAAAAAAGGTAAAAAGAAACAAGTGAAATCAATTATAATGTTTTATTTAGTGTCATGAATTCAAAATGTTATTATTTCATTGTTTGTTTGGTCAGGCCACTCAAGATTGTGCTCTCTGTGCCTCCCCCGCTTGACCAGTGCCTGCCTCACCTATACCCCACTCACATGACTGACCTTCCCTCTTCATCAGAGAACCTGATCAGTAAACGTCTACATACTTGCCCCCTGGCCCCAGCTAGTGGCTATTCCAGTCTTCAGATCAGAACATCTCCATTAAAGTGACTTATCAAAGGAATGATGAGGAGTTTCCCTGGTAACCGAGGAGCCGATCTGACGTCAGTTCCCCTATAACTGGTAATCTTCCTCAGTAGCAAAGACTGCTGCCACGTCCTGCCTGCTGTCTGCTATCCGCAGTGAAGTGCAGCTCCAGGACCTGTTGGCTTCCGACACGTAAGACCCCCTACCTATTAAACCATTGCTATCTCTTTCACTGACTCTGGGATGTCTTCTAGGTCTTAAGGCTGAGCAATTGCAGAGTTGGGTTGTAGCCCAACACCATAGGATTAAAAAAAAAGCAAAAACTTTCTTATTCCTTTACCTTCTGTTTTTCATACGAGGTGTTTGAAGTCTAGTGTATTTTTGACACTTGTAGCTCCAGATCACACTGCCCACTTGCCAAAGACAGGACTATGTGTGCTTTATCTCTGCATCCGCAATACCCAGCGCCAGGCCTCATCTGGTGGAGACATTGCTTTGGGACCTGGTCCGAGGTCTCTGCATTCCAACCAGCGGAACCCATGTAAACAGAAGCAAAGAGTCATGGAACAATGTGATGGGGGTAGGGTGAAGATGGTGTAGAAGGGGAGAAGCAAGTTGTGCAGGAAGTGAGGCTGGGGAGGGAAGCGGGGCTCTGTCTGAGAAAGGGATGGCCTTGAAGGACATCTTAAGGAACTTTGGGTCTCCTTAGCTGAGGCCGATGGCTCTTCTCTTGCCCTAGATAGTTTCTCTGTCTCTTGAGTCTACCACCAGGCTTTTATTCCCCATTATCATTATAACTTATTTTTAGAGTCATGAGCTAGTCAATGGACTTTTTAAAATGAAAAAGGCAAACTTACTGTCTTTGGGGTTATTTTGAAATTTTAGGCCTTTATATACATTATCAATTCAAAACCATGGTTTGAATTTAAAAAAAGGTGACTAGTCAAAGATAATTATTTCCAACATTGTTCATTCGGTTGATTAGTGTGTGCAAACTGCCCCGATACTCCTCCTTGCCTTAAAGGTGTCGGTGTCATAATGCCCGGGATCTGTGACTATGTCGTGACATGGCAAAGGGGAAATCAGGTTGCAGATGGAATTAAGGTTGTTCGGGCACTGACTCTGAGATGCAGAGATTATCCTGGATTAGTGGATGGGCCTAATGTAATCACAAGGATCCCTAAAAGTGTCAGAGGGAGGCATAAGGGGGAGAACAAGAGAGATGACAACATGAAAGGACTTGGTCTGACATTGCTGGCTGTGAAATGGACCACCAGGCTTTAAATGTAAACATAAAGGACTTCGGTTCACTCAATTATCTTTTTTTTTTTCCCCTGTGAGATCACAGCTCTAGGACCTCCAGGACATAGTATGAGGTTTATTGATTTGTTGAGACATGCCTCTGGACAGGGTGACTAAGTAGGCCTCTTTTTGTTTGGAACCAGAGCAGTAATTAGGGGAGACTTTGCTGACTCTGAGAATCTGGCGAGCATATGCTTTTGCAGTTTAATTTCAACTTCAGATTTTGTCAGGGTCCTTAGAAGCCTCACTGTGGGTGCATTAGATACATTTTAAGACAATAATAAAATGGATTTCAATTATCCCATCTGTTAGAATCCTTTTACAGAAATCTGTCCTGCTTTCTTGGCACTAGCAGACTGATCGAGTTTGTTACGGGATTTGTCACTGGCTCCCATCAAGTTCAGAGACCAACTGTTCCCACCCAGGGTCTTGATGAAGTATTTTGTGGTGTAGTGGCATGTGGAACAATTAATTGCCGAGCTAAAGTGGAGCAGGAGAGACTGACGTAAAAATCACAGTCTAGAGACGTGCTGATGCTTAATGATCAAAGGTGGACTGGCCCAGTCATTTACCAAGGGAAGTCTGGTCTAGAAGGCAAACCACAGAGCTGATAAGCAACTACGGAACTGCAGGTTGCCAAGCCATGCTGCAGAGGACCCCAGATTTTTCAGTCAGTATCTGAGAGGAGTCAGGAAAGCTTGAGTCTTCTCACTCCTAAGTCAAGTCAAGCAGACATACTTTTATCAGTTTGATTTTTTGGATTTCATAATAAAATTGCTTTTAAAATTAGTAAAGGGCTCCACTTCCTCCTCAAAAACATTAAAAAAAAATCACTATGTGGACAACAGATAACAGACAACAGATGATGCCTAAGCGTCATCCTCAAGAATGTCCAAGGACATATAATGATAGAATACCATTAACATAATAGATTCTGCAGTGGTAACTTCAGGAAACTAGGTAGGAAGCATCAGAGATCTTGAACATGCATTCCACAAAAGATTATTTTTTATGACTTAGATACAATGCTAGGCACTGGGAACAGCTATGAATAAAGTAGTTGTGTTCCTTGCCCTCATGTTATTTATATTATGGTAGGGTAGGGAGTACAGACAATAAACATGAACACGAATAAACACAGTTTTCATGGCTTGAAGTTGGAAAATTAACGTGGTGACAGAAATAATGGGGGAGGAGTGCTACTTTTTGGTTCTGTGGTAAATAATGTGCCTGCCAATGTAGGAGACTCATGTTCGATCACTGGGTGGGGAAGATCCCCTGGAGAAGAGAAATGGCTACCCTCTCCAGTATTCTTGCCTGGGGAGTCCCGTGGAGAGAGGAGCCTGGCGAGCAACAGTCCATGAGGTCGCAACAACAACCAGAGTAAACAACAACAACCAGTGCTACTTTAGAAAGGATGATTGGAAAGTCTTCACTTAGTGCTCTTCAGCTGAACCCTGAAGGATGTAAGAAGCCAGCTAGGCAGAGAGTTTGGGGAACAGCATTCCAGGCAGAGAGCACCATGGGTGCAACTACCTGTTGGAGAAATAGAACTGTGCGAGGTCTGAACAGAATGTTTGAATAAGATGAGTTGGAGCATAGGGAGGAGCCAGGTCATACAAGGCCTCACAGGCCAAGGTTTTCTATAAATACAAGGCGAAGTCTGAAGAGGGGAGTCATATGATCTCATTTACACCTTTCAAAAGCTGTTTCCTTCAGCCTATGGCATTGGAAGGAAGTAAGGGCAAATGGAGCCTTTTCCTAGATACCAGTGTAGGCAGGTTACCAGGGCAGAGACTCTGAAGATGAGGAACACAAGAAGATTCCCATTCTTAGAAACAAGACCCCAAGTGAAGCACAAGGGAAAGTCTGCACTAGGGTGAGCTCTCCATCATAAGTTAGGGGGCTTGATGCCCAGGATCAGATATGGCTGAAGCCCTGTCAGGCCCCTACCTTGGGGGAAACTTGGTCCCAGAGCCTGGAGCAGGTTTGAGCTGAGGTCAACCTATCTGAAGCCCTGGGGAGACAAGGTTGGCAGAGCATGCTGGAGGCCAGCCAGCATTTGGAACCAAGGGCTGCAACAAGCTTTAATCCACCTGGAGAGTGACTCCATGCTGGCAGCCAACACCGACTCACATCAAATCCACTTTCACCACAAATTGCATCCACATTTTTGCAATTTTGTGTGTATTGATTTTCTCTGAGGGACCTCTTGTTGAGTTATTTAACTGCCACCCTTGCAAAGGGCAGCAAGTAATTTTCAGAGCAGACCCACTTCTTCTGAGAGACTCCAATCCAGACCAAGTCGAATAATTTCATTTCAGAGCCCTCCTGGGTGATTATATTATCCAAATCTGGACATTATTGCAGAATGAACAGTTCAACAATGAGGATGGAGAGAATGTTCCATCTTCTCCATCTCAAAATAATTTATCAAGTGGGAGTGAATTCACAATGGAGAGGTCTCCAGGAGAAAAGGAGATAAAGACTGAGGCATTCTTTATGTTTCCACTTTGAGGCAAAGATGGGCTACTTGGTCTCCTCAATATTTTCAATCAAGTTGGCTTCTCTGATTTTTTGTTGGTATTCCTCAAATCCCTTCACATTGCTCAAAGGGTTTGTGTAAAGCCTTAGCATGTTTTCTGGAAGTTGCATTTGATCCAACGTTGTTTTAAGAAAATGACCATTTGTTCTCTCCTTGCTTCATACCGAATATAAAATCTCATCCACCAGAAGCCCTACTGTAATTCCTATTCTCTCTTTGGAGGATACATGTATCCTTTTTCACTTTGGCTGCCAGGAGGCCGAAAGATAGATAGATATAGAGATAATTTTTTTTTAGTTCAATCATAGCAGTAGTATGACCCATGGTTTGTGTATGTGTGTGTGTGTGTGTGTGTGTATATATATGTGTGTGTGTGTGTGTGTAAAAATATATATAATTTAAAATGTATTCTGAATTTACTATTTCTATTATCTATTTAGGCTTACACTGGCCTCGATTATTTACCTCATTCTGTTTATTTTACTGTAAATGTTTTAAGTCATTCAAAAAATTTTTTGGAAAGCATAGGATGTAAAAAAAAGTGATTAAATTTTCCTGCTTTCATTTAGAATATATTATGCCAGGTCTCATAAGAGCATTGGTTCTATACAAGAACCCACAGATCCCAAATGAGAAGCATAAAGAATGCTGAAGTTTCAACACAAAGTGGGAAATTTGACTTCAGAAATATGACTTGGAGCAACAGGGCTGTTATGTAGATTGGTCAGAGCATGGAGTACCACGTCAACAAGATTTGAACATGTTAGAAGGGGTAGAGAGTATGGTGACAAATGTCATTATATTATAGGCCTTTGGAAAATGCACTAAGTTCTGGGGTGAAAGCATTTTGATATAATGAAAGAGATCTCTGAAGCTAGACAGCCTGAGTTAGAATTGTCAGCTTCCTCCCTTATGAAATGTGTATACGTTTTTGGCAAGTTCTTGGACATCCTAGTGTCTCAGTTTCCTTATCTGCCAAATGGGGATAATGGTAGATATTGCCCAATGCTGTTTTTATGAGGATGAAAGGAGTTAATACACATAAAGTGGTAACAACAATAAATGGTATAAACACTCAATAAATGTTTACAGCTGTTAGCGTTATTATTCTCTTGATTGGCAGCATACACTTTATTTCCCTCCCTCCCCACAATTATATGAAGAGGACATTTTTATTCCCCTATCAAAAATGAGTCTCAGACTAAGCAAGATGGACAACTTGCTTGGGCAAGTGCCAGAGCCAGGTCCTAGAAGCCCAACTCAGGGCTGTCTAAATTGAAAGGCCATAGTGCTCCCCCTCTGATGTCCATAACACATCCAACCAGATGGAGGCCATTGAAAACCTCTTACAGATGTAGAGGTGTAGATGCAAGCAGTATGGAAACAAGTTACAGTAATGATTCATTCATTTAAAACTTATGTATGATAAATGCTTTAGTTTGGACCAGTCATACTGCAAATAAAGATAAGACTGCTTGCAGTCTCTGTTCTCAGGTAACTTATCTAGACTAGTGGAAAAGACGAATAAATCAAAATATACTACAGTGTGGAAAAATGCCAAATCAAGGTACATACAATGACATAAGAGAATTAAGAGATAGGGCATCTAATCCAACCTATTGAAATTAGAATCTAGAAGGATTGCTATTAGTCCAGAACACTTTCCACTATCCTACCAGTCCTTCATTTGAGAAGTTGTATTTAGCAGTGAGAACACAGAACAATAATTCTCTCCCTTTAAGAATCTCCATCTCCTTATCACTATCCTTCCTCCTTCCTACCCCATCCTTAGGCCAGAGAAGCAAACCTAACTGCCAAAAGAGAATGTTACCTGGATCTCCACTGATATTCAGGTTAAACCTTAAATTATTAAGAATTTTGCAAGCTTGCTCTTAAACAGCCATTATTAAAAATTAAACTAGATGAAAGTACACTTAAATAAATCATATTGAAAACAAAGGTAATTCATACTCAAAACATATCACTTCTTTGTTATTTTACTACATTTTATGACTATGCACTTGAGGTTATATTGTGTTATAATTTTATGCATCTGGTGGAAAAGTCATAACATGGGTAGCTACTCAGAGCTCTTCACAACTCCACATTTAGCAACCTTACATTGGTAGCGTGGAACCAGCTGTGGTGGGATTCTGTACTGATACACTGCAGGAATAAGAAAGTGCTACAGATCAGAGCAGGTTAAGCATTTACTCCTGCATCACTGGCCTTCAACCCACCTTTTCCTCCGTGCCTCCCACTTCCTTTAACAGCCACTTCATTTCTTTCCCCTTTCAAGTTGTCCACACCAGCTCCCTGATTGGTCCATATGTTCATACTTCAACTTTCTTATTTCCCTGATGACATCACTCCTTCCTCACAGAAAACTTTTTTTGGCCTAGAACATTTTCTGCCTTGTTCTGGAAGTTGATTTACCAGTGGATAAACTTCCTTTGAAGTAAGGGGGTCCCCCATCACCCAGCTGACTAGGTTTGAAGGGACTGCTGGGCAGTATTGCTGACTGCTGTCATGTGTGGGCATCTGGTGACGGAGGTCAGTGGAAGGTCCCCTGGTCATCAGGAAACTGTGGAAACTTGTACTTGGGCCTGGACCCCAGCTCCGTGCCCTTGCTGTTTGCCGTTACCAAGGCACTCTCCATGGCACTCTTTAGAGCTTTTCTAATGCCTTCTTTGAATTATTTAATTGGATTGCAGCACACTAAACATTTGAAAAGAATTCAAGCACAAGTTGCCAGGCTCTTTCTTAATGAACATTCTGTATGACATTGTTTGCCAAGAAAGTCATTCAGTGGATAGAAATCAGGAGGTTGAATGGAGAAATCAAAACACCTATTTTTCTCTTGCTCTTCACAGTGCAACTACTTGTTTCCAGAAGCAGTATTTCTGTCTCTCTCCATCTCTAGTCATGGTAGACATTTTTACCAAGCATAGAAGAAATTAGCTGAATGACTCTCCACTTACACTACTAATATATTTAATTTCTTTCCACCACATGCATGCTATCATGTACTAATGAGTGCAAGAGCCCTCTGATTTCCATTATAAACTATATTCTCACAAATCCTTTCCCTCAAATGTGCAGATGGCATATATTCTGTCCATAAAATCCATGTTGGTTCATGTGCCCAAAGTGATGATAGGCACCATGGATCCTGGAGGGAACTGGTCTCCTGCATGTCACAGTTTACATATGGCAACATAGACAGGGTAGAAAACAGGAACACAGACTGCTAATCTCTTCCTTTACACAAAAGAAAGCTGAGACCCAGAGAGACTGATATGGCAAATGTAGCACAGTGAGTTATTTTTAAAGTAAATTTTAATAGTGATATCTTTAGCCTTGTAGTACTCAATATTATGTTGCTTTCCTAGCAATATGTGCTACAATATTTGTACATACCTACTATTATATATGGGCTTCCCTGATAGCTCTGTTGGTAAAGAATCTGCCTGCAAGGGAAGAGACCCTGGTTCAATTTCTGGGTCAGAAGTTTCCCTGGAGAAAGGATAGGTTACCCACTCCAGTAATCTTGGGCTTCCCTGCTGGCCCCTCTGGTAAAGAATCTGCTTGCCATACGGGAGACCTGAGTTCGATCCCTGGGTTGAGAAGATCCCCTGGAGAAGGGAATGGCTACCCACTCCAGTATTCTTGCCTGTAGAATTCCATGATGGAGGAGCGTGACAGGCTACAGTCCATGGGGTCACAAAGAGTTGGACATGACTGTCTTTCGTGTCTGTCACTGAGCGGACAGACAGCCGTGCCTGATCGGCTGTCACTTTCACTTTTCACTATTATATACATCTCAGGACATAACATCATAGGTTTATTCTGGATTGTCTGCTAATCTATGTATGCTTAACAATATAAGGGACTGTATTCATTACTTATTGTTCCCTAGCAGCTGACAAAGTTCATGACATAAAATAAATACTCTATACACTCATATGTCTAATAAGCACTTAGTAAGTGTATATTGAATTAGTTTCACTGGTGGTGCAGTGGTAAAGAATCTACCTGTCAATGCAGGAGATGTGTGTTCCATGCTGGGGTCTGGAAGATCCCATGGAGTAGGAAATGGTAACCCACTCCAGTATTCTGGCCTAGAAAATTCCATGGACAAAGGAGCCTGGCAGGCTATATAGTCCATGGAGTTGCAAAGAGTCAGACATGACCGAGTCTGTGTGTGCAGCACACAGCACACGTTGAATGAATAGATAGTTGTGCATCTGTTTCCCAGAAAAAGACATGAGGAAATGTAGTTAGAGATACCCAAACACTGATCTATAAAAATGTTTTTATCTCTCAGTGAATGAATAAAAAGGAAGAGAGAGAGTTACCATCACAAATGCAGCTTTGATTCTTTATTTGGTGGTTAGATTTTACAGGGGAGCAGGATAAACTTGGGCTTTCCTGGTGGCTCAGATGGTAAAGAATCCACCTGCAATGTGGGATACCCGGGTTCAATCCCTGGGTTGGGAAGATCCCATGAAGAGGGCATGGCAACCTACTCCAGTATTCCTGCCTGGAGAATTCCGTGGACAGAGGAGCCTGGTGGGCTCTGGGGTTGCAAAGAGGCAAACATGACTGAGCGACTAAGCACAGGATAAACTCCAGAGTCAGTCTGTCTGGGTTTCCCATTGAGTGCATGTATATTTAGGCTTCCCCGGTGGCTCAGTGGTAAAGAATTCACCTGCCAATGCAGAAGACGTGAGTTTGATCCCTCATTTGTGAAGATTCTCTAGAGAAAGAAATATCAACCCATTCCAGTATTCTTGCCTGGGAAATCTTATGGACAGAGCAGCCTGGTGGGCTACAATCCATGGGGTCTCAAAAGAGTTGGACACAACTTAGTGACTGACACACCAACAGCATATATATTTAAGATTGTTTTATCATTCTGATACATTGACCTTTTTAATTATTTTTATGGGATGCCTCTCTGGTAATACTGTTTATCTTGAAGTAAACTGTATCAGATGTTTATATAATTGCACCAAATTTCTTCTACATTATATATCTTGTTTCCTTTCTTCCACTTTTCCACTTGTCTATGTCATTATATATAAAGTGCAATTTTTAAAGTGCATTTTTAAATGCACTGAAAGATCTGAGCTCTTTAGAAGCTATCCAATAAAGTCTATGGTTATCCACATTTATTTGTATTTAGCTTTTGCTAAACAGATCTTGCCTCATTACCCAGTCTGACAATCTTTGCTTTTTACATGGTGTTTAGTCTACTTATATAAAATAAAATTAAGGTAGAGTTGGATTTAAATCTATCATCTTGGTATTTGTTTTCTATTGTTCTATCTATTCTTTGTTCTTTATTTCTCCTAGACTGACTTAATTTTGGTTAACCAAGCACTCTTAATATTTCATTTTATCTCTTCTATTGACATTGTCTCTACTTTTTCTATTAATTTTAGAACTTGTTGTAGAAATTGCCTATGCACGTTGATTTATCACATGCTACTTTCAAGTAGTAGTATATTACTTATATGTTATTTTATCGGTAATGTAAGGCCCTACAACTGAATAATGCTATTCATTCTCCCTCTCCTTTTTATCATCATATATTTTACTTCTATATCTTTTTGTTTGTTTGGAAGCATTTTGAAGTATCCCATTGCCATCTAATCTCTCATGGTTCCCTTGTGAGGTCTGCTGTTAATCATGTTATATTTCCTTTGTATGTAATGTGATGTTTTGGTTTTTTCCCTATTTGCTGCTTTTAATATTTTTCTAGTTTTCAAGAATTTAGCTAAGACTGCTCAGATGTAGTTTTATTTCTATTTATTTTACTTAGAATTCACTGGACTTCTTTGACCAATGGTCTACCTTTTAAAAAGTCAAATTTAGAAAATATTTCAGCTAATAATTCTTCATTTCTTTTTCCTGTCTCATTGTTTACCACAGAAATTATAAATGGAGCTTTGTAAGAGCAGGAACTTTATCTTTCTTTTTACCATTGATTCTACATTAGTAGATGGTTAGCAAATATTTTCTGATCAATCAATGAATCACTTGAGTTACAGAGTTCCTAACTGTTTGGTTTTCCCTCAGCATTATGATGCTTTGGAAGTTTTTCCAGGTTCTGGTATAGGTTTGGTGCTTAATTTGGTGCAAAAGCTAAATACAAATAAATGTGGATAACCATAGACTTTATTGGATAGCTTCTAAAGAGCTCAAAATCTGACTTTTTGCCAGAAAGTCCAATCTGACAGCATCCTTCAGTGCAGTGCTTTCAAATACTCCAGCCTTTGATTTTTTGCGTTTTCCAAAAATCTTAAAAAATTAACAGATTCCCTCCTCCAAATTAACAAATTTTGTTGATGACCTTTCCAAGAATTTTAGATATATGTATAATATAATAGGTATGTCAGAGTGGTGGTTTTACCTCTCTCTAAAAAAATGTTGTTTGAAAAAATTTAATCAGTATATTTCCATGTTTATGGTTTCAAACAATTAGCAGGATGAAATAACTTTCAATGAAATGCAGAGTTCCTTCCCCAATCTGCCCTGTTTTACTCCTCTAATGCAACAACTTTTTGCTCTTTTGGTTTTTTTTCTGATATGTACATTTCATGTGTCCTGATATTATGCTTATACTATTACTTCTTGGTTTGACCTTTTTAAAATTATCCATTTACATTTTGTTTCTGTTTCTAAAGATTCAGTTTTCATCCATCAGTGTTTCTAGGTCCTACCTTCTATCCTCACAATAAATTTATTTCACAATTCAGAATTATATCAAGTTAGTTTTACATTATTATAACTGTGTTGCAACTATTGTTTACCTCAGAGCCACTTCATGTTCATGATTGTATTTCCTTTCTCTTACAAATTTGTCTTTTTTTCCCACTGAATTTAATATTTGCTTCCTTTTCCCATTTGCTTACCTTTCTGTTTTTTTCTCTCTTTTCAAATGCTTCAACAGATCTCTCAAGTACTTAATGTTATCCAAATAATTGCATGCAATTTCAAACTTTCTTTCTGCTCTTTTGATCTCTTATTGACATACCTCTTGCAGTCCTCCGTTCTCCTGCTCCAGTACGGATCAGTTGATTACCAGGCCTGATGCATGGCAGTTTGTTCTGGAATTTCCCATTACCACTCTTCTCTGCTGAATTTTCTGTTTCCTTGATTCTATATGCTCCTGTTTCTTGGTTTACTGTTTTCATTTTCCAGAAACACATACTCCTGTATCTTTCAATGTCTATGCCCAGGAGGTAAAATTTTTGAGTCCTTGAATGTTTGGACATTTCTTTCTTTGTGTATTTCATTTTTGGCTATACTGGGTCTTCATGGCTGCATTGCTGCATTGGTTTTCTCTTTGCAGCAAGCGGGGGCTACTCTCTAGTTGTGATGCACAGGCCCTAGAGCATGCAGGTTTCAGTAGTTGCGGTGCCCTGGCTCAATAGTTATGGCATGTGGCCTCTAGAATGCCAGCTCAGCAGTTGTGGTGCACAGACTTAGTCTCCCCACGGCATGTGGAATCTTCCCCAACCAGGGACTGAACCCATGTCCCCTGCATTGGCAGGTGGATTCTTAACCCCTGGACCACCAAGGAAGTCCTAGACCTTTCTTTATTCTACCTTTATACTTTAGTGATGATTTGGCTGGGTGTAGACTTTGGGTTGAAAATGATTCCAAGTGTTGCCTCATTGACTCTTGGTATTTAGTGTTGCCATCCAAGTCTAAGGCCATTTTCTTTCTGTATGCTTTGTAGTGAACTATTTTTATATGAATTGTTGGCTGGTTGTTGTTTTTTTTTTAATCCCTGTTGAGTTTTTTTTTTTTTTAATTGAAGGATAATTGCTTTACAGAATTTTGGTGTTTTCTGTCAAACCTCAACATGAATCAGCCATAAGTATACATATATCCCCTCCCTTTTGAAACTCCCTCCCATCTCCCTCCCTATCCCACCCCTCTAGGTTGATACAGAATCCCTGTTTGAGTTTCCTGCGCCATACTGCAAATTCCCGTTGGCTATCTATTGTACATATGATAATGTAAGTTTCCATGTTACTCTTTCCATACATCTCACCCTCCCCTCCCCTCTCACCATGTCCAGAAGTCTATTCTCTATGTCTGTTTCTCCATTGTTGCTCTGTAAAATAAATGTGTCAGTAACATTTTTCTAGAATCCGCATACATGTGTTAGAATACAGTTTTATTTTTCTCTTTCTGACACACCTCACCCTGTATAATAGGTTCTGGGTTCACCCACCTCATTAGAACCGACTCACTGTGTTCCTTTTTAGGGCTGAGTAATATTCCATTGTGTATATGTACCACAACTTCTTTATCCATTCATCTCTCGATGGATGTCTAGGTTGCTTCCATGTTCTAGCTATTGTAAATAGTGTTGCATTGAACAATGGGATACATGTGTCTCCTTCAGTTTTGGTTTCCTTAAGGTATATGCCTAGGAGTGGGATTGCTGGGTCGTATTGTGGTTTTATTCCGAGTTTTTTAAGGAATCTCCATACCGTCTTCCATACTGGCTGTATCAATTTACATTCCCACCAACAGTGCAAGAGCATTCCCTTATTTCCACATCCTTTCCAGCATTTATTGTTTGTAGACTTTTTGATGAGGGCCATTCTGACCAGTGTGAGGTGATATTTCATTGTAGTTTTGATTTGCATTTCTCTAATAATGAGAGATGTTGAGCATCTTTTCATGTGTTTTTTAGCCAACTGTATGTCTTCTTTGGAGAAATGTCTGTTTAGGTCTTTTTCCCACTTTTTCATTGGGTTGTTTGTTTTTCTGGTATTGAGTTGTATGAGCTCATCTATTTTGGAAATTAATCCTTTGTCAGTTGTTTCATTTGCTATTATTTTCTCCCATTCTGAGAGTTGTCTTTTCACCTTGCTTATAGTTTCCTTTGTTGTGCAAAAACTTTTAAGTTTAACCAGGTCCCACTTGTTTATTTTGTTTTTTTTCCATTACTCTAGCAGGTGGGTCATAGAGGATCTTGCTTTGATTTATGTTATCGAGTGTTCTGCCTATGTTTCCCTCTAAGAGTTTTATAGTTTCTGGTATTACATTTAGGTCTTTAATGCATTTGAATTTATCTTTGTGTATGGTGTTAGGAAGTGTTCCAATTTCATTCTTTTACGTGTAGCTGTCCAGTTTTCCCAGCACCATTTATTGAAGAGGCTGTCTTTGCCCCATTGTATATTCTTGCCTCCTTTGTCAAAAATAAGGTACCCATAGGTGCATGGTTTATTTCTGGACTTTCTATCTTGTTCCATTGGTCTATATTTCTGTTTCTGTGCCAGTACCATACTGTCTTAATGACTGTAGCTTTGTAGTATAACCTGAAGTCAGGAAGCTTGATTCCTCCAGCTTCATTCTTCTTTCTCAAGATTGCTTTGGCTGTTTAGGGTCTTTTGTGTTTTCATATGAATTGTGAAATTTTTTGTTCTAGTTCTGTAAAAAATGCCATTTGTAATTTGATAAGGATTGCATTAAATCTGTGTTTGGTAGTATAATCATTTTCACAATGTTTATTCTTCCTACTCAGGAACATGGAATATCTCTCCATCTGTTTATGTCATCTTTGATTTCTTTCATTAGTGTCTTATAATTTTCTGTGTACAGTTCTTTTGTCTCCTTGGGTAAGTTTTTTCTAGATATTTAATTCTTTTTGTTGCAATGGTGAATTTGGATTTATTCCTTAATTGCTCTTTCTGATTTTTCATTGTTAGTATATAGAAATGCAAGTGACTTCTGTGTATTGATTTTGTATCCTGCAACTTTGCTAAATTCACTGATTAGCTCTAGTAATTTTTTGATACTATCTTTAGGGTTTTCTATATACAGTATCATGTCATCTGCAAACAGTAAGAGCTTTCTTTCTTTTCCTATATGGATTCTTTTATTTCTTTTTCTTCTCTGATCGCTATAGCTAGGACTTCCAGAACTATGTTGAATAATAGTGGCAAAAGTGAACACCCTTGTCTTTTTCCTGATCTTAGGGGGAATGCATTCAGTTTTTCACCATTGAGAATAATGTTTGCTGTAGGCTTATCACATATGGTCTTTACTATGTCGAGGTAGGTTCCTTCTCTGCCCATTTTTTGAAGAGTTTTAATCACAAATTTGCTGAATTTTCTCAAAGGCTTTTTCTGCATCTATTGAGATGATCATATGGTTTTTATCTTTCAATTTGTTAATATGGTGTATCACATTGATTGAATTCCATATATTGAAGAATCCTTGCATCCCTAGAATAAACCCAACTTGATCATGGTGTATGAGCTTTTGGTGTGTTGCTGAATTCTGTTTGCTAAACTTTTGTTGAGGATTTTTGCATCTTTGTTCATCAGTGATATTGGCCTGTAGTGTTCTTTTTTTGTGTTGTCTTTGCCAGGTTTTAGTATCAGGGTGATGGTGGCCTCGTAGAATGAGTTTAGAAGTGTTCCTTCCTCTGCAATTTTTTGAAAGAGTTTTAGACGGATAGGCATTAGCTCTTCTCTAAATGTTTGATCGAATTCTCCTGTGAAGCCATCTGGTCCTGGGCTTTAGTTTTTTGGGGAGATTTTTAATCACAGCTTCAATTTCAGTGCTTGTAATTGGGTTGTTCATAATTTCTATTTCTTCCTGGTTCAGCCTTGAAAGATTGAACTTTCTAAGAATCTGTCCATTTCTTCCAGGTTATCTATTTTGTTGCCATACATTTGTTCATAATAGTCTCTTATAATCCATTGTATTTGTGCATTGTCTGTTGTAATCTCTCCTTTTTCATTTCTAATTTGTTGATTTGATTCTTCTCTATATTTTGCTTGATGAGTCTGGCTAAGGGTTTGTCAATTTTGTTTATCTTCTCAAAAAGCCAGTTTTTAGTTTTATTAATCTTTCCTATTGTTTCTTTCATTTCTTTTTTCATTTATTTCTGCTCTGATCTTTATGATTTCTTTCCTTCTACTAATTTTGGTCTTTTTCTTTTCCCAGTTGCTTTAGGTGTAAAGTTAGGTTGTCTGTTCAAAGTTTTTCTTGTTTCTTGAGGTAGGATTGTATTGCTATAAACTTCCCTCTTAGAACTGCTTTTGCTGCATCCTATATGTTTTGAGTTGTCGTGTGTTCATTGTCATTTGTTTCTAGAAATTTTTTGATTTCACTTTTGATTTCTTTAGTAACCTGTTGGTTATTTAGAAACATGTTGTTTAATCTCCATGTTGTTTGTGTTTCTTACAGTTTTTTTCTTGTAATTGATATCTAGTCTCATAGCATTGTGGTCAGAGAAAATGCTTGATACGATTTCAATTTTCTTAAATTTACTGAGGTTTGATTTGTGACCCAAGATGTGCTCTATCCTGGAGAATGTTCCATGTGCACTTGAGAAGAAGATGTATTCTTCTGCATTTGGATGGAACGTCCTGAAGATATCAATGAGATCCATCTCATCTAATGTATCATTTAAGACTTGTGTTTCCCTATTAATTTTCTGTTTTGATGATCTGTCCATTGGTGTGAGTGGGGTGTTAAAGTCTCCTACTATTATTGTGTTACTGTCAATTTCTCCTTTTAAGTCTCTTAGTGTTTGTCTTATGTATTGAGGTGCTCCTATGTTGGGTGCGTAGATATTTACAATTGTTATGTCTTCTTCATGGATTGATCCCTTGATCATTATGTAGTGTCCTTCCTTTACTCTTGTGATCTTCTTTATTTTAATGTCTATTTTGTCTGATAGGAGGATTGCTACTCCAGCTTTCTTTCACTTTCCATTTGAATGGAATATATTTTTCCATTCTCTTACTTTCAGTCTATATGCATCTTTAGGTCTGAAGTGGGTTTCTTGTAGACAGCACATATTTGGGTCTTGCTTTTGTATCCATTTAGCCAGTCTGTGTCTTTTGGTTAGAGCATTTAATCCATTTACATTTAAAGTAATTATTGATATATATGTTCCTATTGCCATTTTCTAATTGTTTGGGGTTGATTTTGTAGATCGTTTTTCTTCTGTTGTATTTCTTGACTATGTAAGTCTGTTTAACATTTATTGTAAAGCTGGTTTGGTGGTACTGAATTCTCTTAACTTTTGTTTGTCTGAAAGCCTTTATATCTCTCCATCAATTTTGAATGAGATCCTTGCTGGGCACAGTAATCTTGGTTGTAGATTTTTCCCTTTCAGTACTTTAAATATATCCTGCCTTTCCCTTCTGGCCTGCAGAGTTTCTGCTGAAAGATTAGCTGTTGAGCATATGCAGTTTCCCTTATATGTTACTTGTTGCTTCTCCCTTACTGCTTTTAACATTCTTTCTTTGTGTTTAGTCTTTGTTAGTTTGATTAGTATGTGTCTTGGCCTGTTTCTCCTTGGGTTTATCCTGTATGGGCTCTTTGTGTCGCTTAGACTTGATTGGCTAGTTCCTTTTCCATGTTGGGGAAATTTTCAACTATAATCTCTTCCAAAATTTTCTGATACCCTTTCTTTTTCTCTTCTTCTTCTGGGACCCCTATAATTTGAATGTTGATGTGTTTGATATGGTCCCAGAGGTCTCTGAGACTGTCCTCAGGTCTTCTCGTTCTTTTTACTTTATTCTTCTCTTCAGAAGATATTACCACCATTTTATCTTCCAGCTCACTGATTCGTTCTTCTGCTTCAGATATTCTGCTATTGATTCCTTCCAGAGTATTTTTAATTTCAGTAATTGTGTTGTTTGTATGCTTATTCTTTAATTCTTCTAGGTCTTTGTTAATTGATTCTTGCATTTTCTCCATTTTGTGTTCAAGATTTTTGATCATTTTTACTATCATTATTCTGAATTCTTTTTTCAGGTAATTTTCCTATTTCCTCTTCATTTATTTGGACTTTGGTGTTTCTAGTTTGCTCCTTCATTTGTGCACTATTTCTCTGTCTTTTTTTTTTTTTTTTTTTTTTTTTTTAAGTTATTGTATTTGAGGTCTCCTTTTCCCAGGCTTCAAGGAAAGTTGAATTCTTTCCTTGAAGAAGGTTATATTCTTTCTTCCTTTTGGTTTCTGCCCTTCTAAGGTTGGTCCAGTGGTTTGTGTAAGCTTCATATAGGGTAAGATTTCTGCTGAGTTTTTGTTTGTTTGTTTTTCCTCTGATGGGCAAGGCTGAGTGAGATGGTACTCCTGTCTGCTGATGATTGGGTTTGTATTTTTGTTTTGTTTGTTGTTTAGATGAGGCATACTGCATAGGGTGCTACTGGTGGTTGGGTGATGCCAGGTCTTGTATTCAAGTGGTTTCCTTTGTGCGAGTTCTCACTATTTGATATTCCCTAGGGTTAGTTCTCTGAAGTCTAGGGTCTTGGAGTCAGTGCTCCCAATCCAAAGGCTCAGGGTTTGATCTCTGCTCAGGAATGGAGATTCCACAAGTGGTTTGTTATGGTATTAAGGAGGAGTAAAACAAATATCCAAAAATGAGAAACCAAAGATGAACACCAGACAAATGGCAGTTACAAAATCAGACAAATAATAATTAAAATAATGGAATATGTACATAAACATATATATCCATGAGCAAAGTGAAAACAGTCCAACAAAAATAAAGTACAGTAGATTGATCTGATGAACAAAGGAAATCAAAAATTATATTTTCCAATTAAGAACAAAACTAACTTAAGCACAAACTGGAAAACAAATCTAAAGCAAGGTGCCAAGTGGGGAATAAAGCAATGAAAACAAAACAAACAAATATGTCTAGAGGAAAGGAAGGAAAGGAAAGAAAGAAAAGAAAGAAAGAATAAATATGCAAAGTTAAATAGAGCTAGATGAAGAAGATTTATATACACTGAAGATTAACTGCAAGGGGAAAAGAACAGTAGGACAGGCAAACAAAGGGATAAATGTAGAAAAATATACTAGGTTTAAAAAATTAAAATTAAAAAAAAGAGAAAAGAAAAAAAAGAGGAAAACGCCAAAGAACAGCAAAAGCCCAATGTAGAGGCAGAGGTTCATGACAACAACAAAAAATGTGATTGAGAAAAAAGAAAAATGTCAAAAGCTCAATTAGATTTCTTAGTGCCAATAAAATTAACAACTACAACGGGGTGGGGGGAAGGAAATAAAAATCCTAAAGAATCTACAGAACAAATCAAAATGTAAGAATAGTAAATGCTTTTCTTGAGTCAATGCTGTCAGAGTCCTTTCCTATGCTGGGAATCACAGTCCACCTTTCCTCCCTAGGATGCCCTCTAACACTGTACTGATCTCTGGACCTGCTGTGGGGGCAGCTCAGAGTCTGATCTGGTCCTCCTCCCGTGTGTTCTTCCCTCCAATGTCCACAGCTATTGGAGCTAATGTATTTTCTTTTGTGGGAGCTCTCAATGGCATTTTATATATTCCATAGACACAGAGTCTGCTTAGTTGATCTTGAGGATTTAATCTGCAGCTTATACAGCTGGTGGGAAGGTTTTGGGTCTTCTTCCTTAGCTACACTGCCTCTGGGTTTCAATTGTGATTTTATTTCCACCTCTGCATGTGGGTCATCCACTGGGGTTTGCTCCTGAGGCTGTCCTGGAGGGCTTGGGTTTGCCCCTGTGAGGGCCAGGTGTGGAGGTGGTGCAGCTGCTTGGGTCGCAGGGGTTCTGGCAGCACCAGGTACTCAGGGGGGTTGGCGGTTAGGGCAGCAGGAAATATAGTGCTCTAGAAGGGTATGGCAACCAGTACTGGCCAATACGCTCCAGTGTTCATGCCTGGAGAACCCCCTTTCTGACAGAGAAGCCTGGCAGGCCACGGTCGACAGGGTCGAAAACAGTCAGACAGAACCGAAGTGACCCTCCATGCATAAACACGATTTTTTTTTTTTTTTGCCTGTGGCCACTCTGCCCCAGTGAGAGTTGAGCATGAAGGTGGTGCAGCTGCTTGACTTGCAGGGACCCTGGTGGTGCCAAATGTTCAAGGACACAAACTACCTCTGGGGCAGGAGTAATGGCCCTATCAGAGTCTTTTTTCGAGCCTCTTGTAGCTAGAGATCAGAAGGCCTCTTTGGCCAGTCTTTCTCCATAGCTCTGCCCATTCAGGCACTTAGAGGGATCCCTTGCCTGGGGTCCTTCTCTGTTGTTCAACGAGTCAGGCACATAGAGGGGCCCCCTGGTTGGGGTCCTTTTCTGTAGATCCATGCATCAGGCACTTAAAGGGGCACCCTGGGCGGGGTCCTACGCTGTAGTTCAGTGCATCAGGCACTTAAAGGGGCACCCTCAGTGGGGTCCTACGCTGTAGTTCAGTGCATCAGGCACTTAAAGGGGCACCCTGGGTGGGGTCCTGAGCTGTAGTTCAGTGCATCAGGCACTTAAAGGGGCACCCTCGGTGGGGTCCTACACTGTAGTTCAGTGCATCCGGCTGTTGATGGGCCAGCCTCTCTATTGTTCAGCTGTTCTGTTGTTCACCTCTTTATTGTTGGCGTGTGGAGAGAGAGAGGCTATGGTAATGGCTCCACCCCATACTCGTGACTCAGCAGTGTCGCCTTGCTTCCATGGCTGCCTGGCTTTCCTCCACAGGCATTTCCCACCACGATCTCCTCCCTCTCATCCCCTCAATCCGTCTCTCCACAGTCAACAGCAACCCTCGCACTGGGATTGCTCCACAATCCCGAAACTCCAGCTCCCAGCTGCTGCCCCTTCCAGGAGACCCCTGCGTTCCTGCCCAGCATATGTATGGCTGCAGCAAGGACTGTCCGATTCTCATTCCATTTAGGCTGCGGCAGATCAGCCGTTTCACTCTCAGCAGACAATTGCCCCATTATGGGGATCGGACCCCCTGCTTCAGTTCCCCCACCTGCCAAGGGTAGGTTCAGTCCTACTAATACTCCTGTTTTTCCCCCTAGGTCCTTCGTCCTACCTCCTACCAAGTTTTGCGTTGTTCTATATATTCTTTTCCACTGGTCAGGTCCTCCTGTCCACTCTCAGCTGGTTTTCTGTATGCACTTCTGTGTCTGAAGGTGTATTCCTGATGTATCCATGGAGGGACGTGTACTCCATGCCCACCTACTGCTCCGCTATCTTGTTCTCCTCCCTGTTCAGTTTTTAAGTTCTATTTCTTATCCCTATTATTCTGAGATTTAACAACAGTATGCTTTGGTTTAAGTCTTTTTTCCTTCAAGTCATTGTATTGGATGCCCATTGGGTAGTTTTAACTTAGAAATTCATATCTTTAATTCAGAGAAATTTCCTACAGAATTGTATGGATCATTCTCTTCCTACGTTTTCTCTCTGTTTGTCTCACTCCCTCCCCTCATGTACCATCATCCTACTCATATATCATACATCATCATCATACTCATATATCCATCAGGTTTTTTTTTCCTCCTGTATTTTCTAATTTTTAACCTTCTCTCTTCTGTTACCATTCCTTTGCTCTTTGTTTATTTTTCCCCTGTGAGAGTTCCTAAACGTGACCTCTAAACTTTTTAATGATGATTTTTCAAATTTAAATTATACTTTTTCATGTTATAGAACTTTTCTTGTTCTGTGGTTCTGCCTTTTCTATAGATGTAGTATCATCTCATCCAATCATATAGTAAGAGTCCTTTTAAACTTATTTTTTTCTAATGCTCCTTGAAATATCTTGGTTTTATGAATATGTTTTCAGTTTAAAATGAACTAAGAATTTCCTGTTGGAGGCTTTCTTCAGTGTCTAGTTCTCACTGGCTGTTGTTTCATATATATATATATATGTGTGTGTTTATATATATATATATGTGTGTGTGTGTGTGTTTATGTGTGTTTATATATATATATATATATATATATAAAATTGTGTGTTTATGCTCAGTTGCTCAGTTTTGTCCAATACTTTTTGACCCCCTGGACTGTAGCCCACCAGCCTCCTCTGTCCATAGAATTTCCCAGGCAAGAATACCAGAGTGAGTTGCTATTTTCTACTCCAGGAGATCTTTCTGACCCAAGGATCCAACCTGTGTCTCTGGTGTCTCCTGAATTGGCAGGTAAATTCTTTGTCACTAAGCCACCTGGAAATTGCTAGATAATAAAAAGCTGATTGGAAACCCTATGGGTTGGGTGGGAGAGAATAGAAGCTTATTAACAAGTAGACTTCACTCTTGCAAGCTAGCTTTTTCTTTGGCAGTTATAGACTTCTCTCCTTCTTCCCCAGTATTACAATCTGTTGTTTTTTTCTCTGGAACCAATCCATTTCTCTATAGAATATTCTCAAATCTCTTGCCTGGGAAGAGCCAGAGTGAGCTAATGGTATTCTCAGAACATATAGGGAATGGGAGTAAGGGGTGGAGTTCCCAAATATTATTTAGTCCCCACTTACAGTAGAGCTTCTCCCCCTGCTTTTCACCATGTCTGCTGTCCCCGAGTCTAGAACTTTTAGGGTGCAAGCGAGCTTCCCTGGTGGTTCAGATGGTAAAGAATCTGCCTGCAGTGTGGGAGACCTGGGTTCGATCCCTGGGTTGGGAAGATCCCCTGGAGGAGGGCGTGGCAACCCACTCCAATAGTTTTGCCTGGAGAATCCCAAGGACAGAGGAGCCTGGCGGGCTACAGTCCATGGGGTCACAAAGAGTCGGACATGACTGAACACAGAGCAGGTGCAAGATGCTTTTCCAAATGTACCTTTAAGTCTTACAAGGGTGAGAGTGTAATAGTCACTTGACTACAAAGGGCAGCAAAGGAGTGTTGATTGTCTAGCTGTTCTGCATACAGGCTTGAAAAAAGTGAAAGTGTTAGTTGCTCAGGTAGTTGCTCAGAGTCTCCGACTCTTTGCAACCCTATGGACTGTAGCCCACCAGGCTCCTCTGTACATGGAATTCTCCAGGGAAGAATTCTGAAGTGGGTGGCCATTCCCTTCTCCAGGGGATCTTCCCAACCCCAGGATAGAACCCAGGTCTCTGGCATTGTGGGCAGATTCTTTACTGTCTGAGTCACCAGTCTTAACCAGACCCCTTTTCACTGTGGAGCTTCATTCAGGGCCTCCAAATTCCAGCCTTTTCTAGGGTGCTTTGAAGATGGTTAATGGGCCATCTTCACTTTGCTATCCCTTCTGTAGGCACTCTGGGTTCAGCTTCTGCACTGTTGGCCCATTTCTAATCCATCTTCCAAAAATATGATGCTATTCCTGTACCAGCTACTTCCTCCTCTCCTGTTCTCTTTCCCTATATGTGCTTGTTCTTTGTGTATACTATGGTTGTCATTTTGGGCCAGTGTTTTGGGAAGGATTGGAGATAAATGCACCCATAATTGGTCCATTAGGTCTGCCTGAAAACACCTACCAGAATAATTTTCTAAAATGAAGATTTGACCCTTATGTCATTTCTGTGCTCCAGATCCTTCAGAACCTGCTAATAACTTTCAGTATGAGATGAATATGCTTTAGCTTACCAGACAAAAACCTTTGTGATAAGAGACCTGCCTGACTCTCAAGATTTATCCCTGATTGCCTGCATAGATGAGCCCAGTGGGGTTGTCTGCCTGCCACCTTCTTTTGTGGAATTGCTCTTCTGTGCAATGCTCCCATCAGCATGCTTGCAAGCAGATCTATGTTTTCCTAAAATTGACCCTGTTATCCTCTTCACTGCTGAATGACTCAAGCTGAGCCAGTTAATTCACTCCCTCTGCATTTTGAGAACATACAAAATCCAGGGACTCTTGTAGCCATACTATATATTCTATAAATCTGCAAAGCTGAGAAAACTTGTCTGGAGAGACAGAGGGAAAGCTGTTCCCAAAGGGAACCTTGATTTTCCGGTTCTGGTTCACTTCTGAGTCCTAGCTCTGCTTCTGCCCTTGGGTTTTTGGGTCTCTGACTATCCCTGTAGTAAACTCCCTGCGAATGCAGAGCTCATAGTTACTTAGTACTCAATATGTACTATCTGCTTTTATCCTTTCTAGCCTCACTGAATGGTTGTGATTTCTTCCAACCAAATGTATTGCTGGAAAAACAGCAATACATTTTATCCCCATATATATTCCCAATATTCTCTGCCTAAATATCCCTCTCCCCTACTTTATTTTTTCTGCTAGATGTTTCTTATGCATATAACAAAACTCAGCACAAAGATTTATTCTAGAAAGCTTTTCTTGAATCTCTGGCCTGCTTATGCATCTTTTTCTGAGTATCTATTATAACATTCATTACCAAAATTTGCCAAACTTATTCATTTACTCTTCTCTCTTGATTGTGAGCTCCTCAGCAAGAGGAGCTATAGTTACTTTGACCTTGTTTCCTCAATATATGCAGAAAGAGAAAAACTAAATCTGTTAAGAAAACATGCTACCTGCTTTTAATTGATAGCAGTATATCAATGTCTGATATACTCTCAAAATAATTTCCTTATTCTGATTATTCTTTCCCATATAAGAGTTAACACTGAAAACTGGTATAATTTTCACTTATTTTTCCTAACATTTTAGTAAAACTTAAGAATAATAGATTTTTAAAAAATATCCTCAGATTTTCCTGGAATAAAGTGAACTTATAAAATGAACCATGTCAGAATAAGAAGCTGGTGGATTAGTGGTAAACATGTGTAGAACGAGAGAGAGAACGTATGTGTTGTCTTTACTCTTTTTTTTGCTTTAATTGGAGGCTAATTACTTTACAATATTGTGGTGGTTTTTGCCATACATTAACATGAATCAGCCATGGGTGTACATGTATTCCCCATCCTGACCCTCCCTCCCACCTCCCTCCCCATCCCATCCCTCAGGGTCATCCCAGTGCACCAGCCCTGAGCACCCTGCCTCATGCATCGAACCTGGACTGGCGGTCTGTTTCACATATGATAATATACATGTTTCAATGCTATTCTCTCAAATCAGCCCACCCTCGCCTTCTCCCACAGAGTCCAACAGTCTGTTCTTTACATCTGTGTCTCTTTTGCTGTCTCGCATATAGGGTCATCGTTACCATCTTTCTAAATTCCATATATATGTCTTTACTCTTTAAAAGAAATGTGGGACTAAGAGTTAGGAAGAAAGGAAATAAAACCATAAGGTTAACCTGCTTTGGGGACCTACTATGCCCTACTCATCATGCTAAGTGTTTCCATATATACTGGATTGACCAAAATATTCATTCAAATTTTAAATCTGAACGACCTTTTTGTCCAACTCAATACTTGTTTTTCAAACTCACAAATCATCTTAACATGGCAAATAGATGGGGAAACAGTGACAGACTTTATTTTGGGGGGCTCCAAAATCACTGCAGATGGTGACTGCAGTCATGAAATTAAAAGAGGCTTCCTCCTTGGGAGATAGGTTATGACAAACCTAGACAGATTATTAAAAAGCAGAGACATTACTTTGCCAACAAAGGTCTGTCTAGTCAAAGCTATGGTTTTTCCAGTAGTCCTGTATAGATGTGAATGTTGGACTATAAAGATGGCTGAGTGCCAAAGAATTGATACTTTTAAACTGTGGTGTTGGAGAAGACTCTTCAGAGTTACTTGGACATCTAGGGGATCCAACCAGTCCATCCTAAAGGAAATCAGTCCTGTATTTTCACTGGAAGGACTGATGCTGAAGCTGAAACTCCAATACTTTGGCCACCTGAGTCAAAGAACTGATTCATTGGAAAAGACCCTGATGCTGGGAAAGATTGAAGGCAGGAAAAGAAGGGGACAACAGAAGATGAGATGGTTGGATGGCATCACTGGCTCAATGGACATGAGTCTGAGTAAACTCCGGGAGTTGGTGATGGACAGGGAAGCCTGGCGTGCTACAGTCCATGGGGTCACAAAGGGTCGGACACGACTGAGAGACTGAACTGAACTGATTTCATACAAAGAAACTAATACTCAGTGAGATTAAAAAAAAAAAAAAAAAAAAAAAAACTTCTAAATACAGGTAGTTATAAGCAAAATCAGAATTTAACTTAAAGTCATGGTATGCTTTTGTGAATTGGTCTTTCTCAGTATTACATCTTTAAATTATCTTTTCCTTAATAAGTAGTTATAACTGGATGATAGGACTATATGTTATTTATAGTCTTCTCATAGTTTTCTTGGTTTTCTACAGTGAGTATATGTAACTTTTACAATTAAAAATTGCATTTTTAAAAAAAGGAACAATTCCTTTAGGTCAATAGAGGTGCCGAGGGATTATATTCCTTTGAAAATCTAAGTGTTAGAAGGATCCTTATTTTTTAACATGCAATAAGATATAGGACTCAAGAAATTTCCCCAAATCTTTACTATAAGTCAAACAAGCCTCCTAGCCAACCTATTTCTCAGCACAGATGTCTGTTCTTCTGTGCTTCTCATTCCATGTCCTTAAACCCCTCTGGGGGTCACAGGGTGATCTACAACCAACCTCCCTTGTCTAGGGGAGTCTACTGACTCTCTGAGCTACAGTTTCCTCATCCACAAATGAAGGTTAGGATACGCACCTTGGAGCCTATGGGAGAATTTAAGGAGTTGATAGTGGGTCCAGGGCATGGAGAGGAGCCATAGCCAAGCAGAAGTGGGAAATGGTCCAGCAAGATGCTTGGGAGCATGTTTGGGGCTCTAGTCTCTGCATGCAAATTCCAGCTCTGCCATTTGTCATGTGTGTGCTCAGTCACTTCAGTCATGTCTGACTCTTTGCAACCTTATGGACTGTAGCCCATCAGGCTCCCCTGTCCATGGGATTCTCCAGGCAAGAATACTGGAGTGGGTTACCATGGCCTCCTCCAGGGGATCTTCCTGGCCCAGGGATTGAACCCAAGACTCTTACGTCTCCTGCATTGACAGGCAGGTTCTTTACCACTAGCACCATCTGGGAAGCCCTATTGGTCATGTGAACTTGAGCAAATGACTTAACTTCCCTGTGCCTCTGCTTCCTCATCTCTAAAATGGAGATAAGTATTTATAGAGTTGATATAAGGAATAAAGGAAGTAATCTAAATAAAGCACTAAGAGCAGTGTCTGGTAGCTAGTTCCCTGGCAGTAACTATTAATAGTAGAAGTAAAATTATAGTAGTCATTATTTGGACTGTTATAGTGAGAACTAGTATAGGAATGTCAGAGTCATTCCTTCTGCAATAAAATATTCTTCAGTTCCTGGGTTGACCACCTGGCAGGTAGGCAATCTGATTATACTGCACGTGCATCATGCCTACCATCTTGTTGTGGTTGTCTTTGGATGTAGAATATCTTTTTTGGTAGGTTCCAGTCTCTTGATCAATGGTTGTTCAGAAAGTAGTTGTGATTTTGTTGTTCTCATGCGAGGAGGTGAGTTCAAGGTCCTTCTACTCTGCCATCTTGTCCTGCAGTCAAAAAATAATTTTCTGATAATCAGATCTTTTAAATTTTCCACTCAGCCTGGGATGAACTGGAGCTGCTCTGGAGAGATGTCTCCAGAGTCATTTCTGTATTCAGTGTATATTTACTTCAGACAGACAACTCTCTGTGCCCAGCAGAGATGGTAGAAAACCATAGCTTTCATTACAGTAAGAGAGAAAGATACCAGAGAGATGAACAACTAACAAATCAATAAACTAGACATTGTAACCCTTATTCAGAAACAGAATTGAGTCATACCCAAAAGTTTGTTCTGATGTTGAAACTGATGATGCTACATGTATACCAACAAGGCATGAAATGATTTATTCATGTAATAAGGCTTTCTGGGGAGATTAGAGCAATGTCCCAGGATGGTCTGAAATGGTTTCAGAAGGTCAGAAAATGAGATTGGTTTGCAGTTTTCATAGTGGGTAGGGAGTAGGCTTCCCAGGTGGCGCTAGTGGTAAAGAACCAGCCTGCCAATGCAGGAGACATAAAAGATGCGGGTTCGATCCTTGGGTTGGGTTGAGAAGGAAATGGCAACCCACTCCAGTGTTCTTGCCTGGAAAATCCCATGGACAGAGGAGCCTGGTGGACTACAGTCCATGGGGTCACAAATAGTCAAACATGACTAAAGCACCTTAGCATGCATGCACTCAGGGAATAGGCATGGGATGAGGATTTCTGCACACAGGTAGACGTTTACATGGTTTGAAACTCCGACCAACCAAAGGAGGGCACACCCAGGCTTTCTCATCAGCTTGCATAGAAGTGGGGCAGAAGTAGGAGGAGTGAGGCTTAAAAGTTGTCAGGGCTATGTGAAAAAATGGAGTTGGACTCTATTACACCAGGCAGTTTCAGAGAGTTGTGAGTTCTGTTTTTAAAATATAGATTAATGCAGTAAAGATGGCCTAACATACCTAATGGTATGTAGGGAAAGTTGGCATGAGGAGAGCTTGATGCCAGTCATGGCATCTCTCAAGAGGGGACATTAGAATTGAGTCCTGCATGATAAGATCAAAAGCTTGTCATTCAGAAGGGAGTGGCATGCAAAAGTCGTGGAGTGGGACAAGGGCTCAGCAGAGTCAAGTGAAGAGGAATGACAATGTAAGAGAATGGTGTGAGATCGTGGAGAATTAGTACAAGTGATGTTGCTGGTGACGACCGTGATGACTACTATTATGTTTATGATACATCGGGTTGCTATGTTCAAATGTCTGGTCTGCTGTTTTATGGAAGAGAGGAATCTGTTTGGCTCTGGCAGAAATGGCACTCAAAGAAATAAATTTCTTGCACTCAATACGAGGATGTCTTTGTGGACAGTGAGAGCACCTTTAAGAGGTTACGAGTTCCCTGTTGCTGATGGTTTGTACATAGAACCTGGATCCCACTGGCAGAGGAGATGCCTTCGGAGGGCTGGGAAAGCAGGGCTAAATGGTCTGTAAGGCCAACATATTGACGTCAGCTCTGAGAGTCTGTTCTTGAGGGAAAGAGGTCCTGGAAGAGGTGGACAGGAAACTTCAGAGAGGAAAACGTGTCCTTCTCTCATTGTTACCCAGGCTGGCTGATGCTGGCTTGTTTCTAAGTACAGATCTCCATCTCGATAGCTGAGGGATTTCTGTTTAAACACTGCCAATTGAAGCCCAGCTCTAGTTAGTGGCTTATTTGCATGTCAAATTAGGGTTCAAAGAAATGCAAATATGAAAGCTTATTTGCTCACATAAATTTGCTTTAGTAACCTGGAGGAAATTGTAGGGTTTAAAATTCTCTAACTGAAATTAATGGATAACTTCGGCCTCTCAACTCTCCTTTCCCTCACCTTTGGCTTTTTCTTTTCCCTGTTTCAATTCACTTATATTCCATGGACATTTAGGATACCTCCTGTGTGGAAGACACTGTAAGCAGAAGCATCAAAAGCAGTTAAGTTAAGACCTCTGCCTTCTGCTAGAGGAACTGGGCAAAAGAAAAGAATGGTATAGTAATAGAGATACAAATAAACAAGATAATTAAGCAAACAAGTAAGTAAATGCTAAGTGTGGTAATAGAGGTACAGAAATACAGAAAAATAATTAAGCAAATAAGTAAATGTAAAAAGTAAACAAGACAATAAGTAAATGGCACTTACTGTATGTCTGTCCCTGTGCCAGGGACTTTGGAGGCAAAGATATATTTTGACAACCTGGAGAAATCAGAGAAATAATTAACCAAACTTGTATTTGTTTCCTCCCCTCCTCCACTTTTGACTAAGGCTGCAAATTCCTTAAGCAGGAAATCATATCTCATTCATCTTGCTATCACCAAGGATTGATACTTAGTAGGGTTCTCAACAAATACTTCTTGAATAGATGGATGAATAGATAAGTGAGTAGCATTTGAGATCTACTCCAACTGGGGTTAGCATATCAATAGGATGAGATGTTGGGAAAAGTGTTCTGATGAAAATGACTCCATGAGCAAAGGATCAGATGTGCAGAAATAGAAGCTGGCATTTACAGCAGCCCAAACAGTCCAATGTGGTACTTTATTAGCTGCATGAAAGGAGCAGCGGGAGAAAGAGCCAAAAAAAAAAAAAAAAAAGACTGAAGCCTTCTTGAAGGACTTGGAGAATTATGGCGAAGAGTATGAACTCCATTCTGAAGGAGACTGGCAGTCTTTAGAAGTTTTTGAGCAATCAAACGACAAGATCAGAGGAGTATGGCTTTATTATTCTCTACTTGTCATTGTAGAAGCAGTAGCTGTCATTAGTGATTAAAGGACCATCTAGTGAGAGATCAAGTTTTAGAGAAAGTCAAAACAGCAGTTGCCTTGCTGAACGTGAATACACCTTTATGTATTTACGAATTCAGAGGTTCAAGAAAGTCTTATGTCTCATTAATGTTGCCGGTATAATCTTTTTCTCTCCTTTCCTGTCATATCCTATATAGTTTTTCTTTAGACTCTTTGGTATTAATGTGTACATCTTAAATTGTCATCTGGGGAAGTCTAACCTCACACCATGCCTGATGATAAGTTTTCCTTGTTGGTCCTGATATCCAGTCTCCAGTGTTTGCCTGAAGTCCTCCTTATCTTAAAATGGTCCCCTTCAAGGTTCAAGAGGAAGGGGACATATTCATGCTGTTGTTTGGCAGAAACCAACACAATTCTGTAAAGCAATTATCCTTCAATTAAAAAATAAATTAATTAAAAAAATTTTTAAATGGTCCCCTTCCATGTGCTCCACCCCAAAGCCTCACAGCTGAGTGAACCGTAAAACTTCAATGCATTGATCTATTTGTGTCAATTCTCTCTATCTTCTGTTGTTTGTGGAGCAAGACAGACTTCATGTTTTAATGTACATTTATATATTTTATTTGACTGTGCCAGGTCTTAGTTGTGGCACACGGGGTCTTTCATTGGGGTACATGGACTCTCTAGGTGTGGTGAGCAGTCTTTCTGTCCCGCATGGCATATAGGATCTTAGTTCTCCCACCAGGGATAGAACCTGTGTCCCTTGCATTGCAAAGTGAATTCTTAACCACTGGGCCACCAGGGAAGTCCTCAGACAACATATTAATGAAATAACTTATACAGTCAACTGTAATCCTTTGCACCTAGCAGCAGGACCTGGCATGTTGTGTTGAGCATGTCTTCCATGGATAGATGGATGAAAAGATGAAAGG
Organism: Dama dama; assembly: GCF_033118175.1. Classification (NCBI taxonomy): domain Eukaryota; kingdom Metazoa; phylum Chordata; class Mammalia; order Artiodactyla; family Cervidae; genus Dama; species Dama dama. The sequence continues at coordinate 85,792,655 of NC_083700.1, forward strand.
TAGGGACAAAAGGAAAGAGAGAGAATTACATTTCCTGCTAGAAAACTGAGTACAAGAAAATCCCATCCCATCATTTCAATCAGCATGAGAGCCTGTTAGATCATAAATCCCATGAGGACAGGGATTATGTCCTTCTTTTGACCTCTGTGACCCCAGTACTTTGGTCAGGACCTGGCATGATAAAGGTGACCCATGCATATTTGTTGAAGGAAAGAGCAAAGGAGTGAATGGCTGGGAACAGATAATCCAATTCAGATGCTTATGTCAGGCAACACTTGGGCTGGTCACTTACCAGGAACAATCTGGTTAATCATCCAGCTCTCGCTGCCTTCAAGAAGAGGACTAGTGACCTGCAAGATCCAGCCAGTACCATGACTTTGCTTCAAATGTTCTGTATTGCTTTGAGGTTTGAACACTAGCCATGTCCTTGGTTCCCAGGATGAAAGGGATCACTGTGGTGGTCATGAGCTAACAAAACTCACTTTCTCCCTAAATAAGTCAAATTATTCCAATACCATTGTCCTAATATTTCTTTAACTATTTCAGGGAAAATCTAAATTGCCTCTTAAAACCAGTGTCTAAAGTGTTGAAGTTTTAGTAGCTCAGTTGTGTCCAGCTCTTTGCGACCCCATGGACTGTAGCCCTCCAGGCGCCTCTGTCCATGGAATTCTCCAGGCAGGAATACTGGCTGGCATGGGTTGCCATTCCCTCCTCCAGGGATTGCACCCAGATCTTCTGCATTGCTGGCAGATTCTTTACCACTAAGCCACCAGGAAGCCCAATGTCTAGATGTCTGAACATGTTGCTACAGGGTTTGATTTTAACCCAGAGCTGATAAGAAAACCAAGGTTTTTTTGTTTGGTTTTGGTTGTTTTCTGCTTTATTTTGTTTTGTGCTTTTCTTCTCTTTCTCACAATAATCTCAGCATGGTTGTGTTGTTTTCTTGTGCCTGAAGAGAGATAAACCTTGGTTTACATCCTTTCATGGGGAAACTATCAGTTTCAAGGAAACTGATAGTTAACTAGATGATAATAAAAGTTTAAAATTTTGTATGTTACAATGTGCCAGGTGCTGTCTTAAATGCCTTATACATAATAATTTGATCTTTAAAACCCCTACGTAAGAAATATTTTTATCATACCTATTTTGCAAATGAAGAAACTGAGGCATGGAGAATCTGGTTCCTCATCCAAGGTGACAGACTAGTAGGGATGAGACTAGCGTTTGAGCTCAGACAGGCTGGCTCTAACCTACCCTTCTCTGTACTATGCAGTACTGCCAGCTCTTTGCTCTTTTACTATCTCGGTAACTTCCCCCAGAAACATAAACTTCATACTGATGTACTTGGTCTGCTTATGTCCAAAGTGTTTGGAAGTTCAAATTATTTCTTTAGTCAGTGCACATTTAATGAATGCTAGCCATGCATCAGACACTATTTTAGGCTCTAGCTATCCATCAGTGAACAAAAGACAGTTTCACTGATTCCATGGTGGTTACATTCTAATTTGGGGGGAAAGACAGCAAACACAAACAACAACAAAAGCAAATGTAGATCTATATTAGGTCAGATGGTAATAAGTTTGATGGAGAAAAGCCAAGAAAGGAAGAAGATGGGGAGTGACAGAGGCAGAGGGCCTCACTGAGAAAGTGATGTTGTATTGGGACATAAAGGTAGGAATGGGGTGGCACGTATGGGATGTGAGGGAGAGAAAGTCAGGCATAAGTAAGAGCAAGTATGAAGGTTCTAGAGAAGAGCCGGGGGAGGGTTGAGGAACAAGTCCACCAGAATGGCGGGAGGGAAGTGAGAGCGTCACTGATAACAGGATGGAAAAATGGGGCCAGACTTTACAGTCAGACACACCAGCCCTCACACTTGATCTCAGCCACTGGCTGTATCATCTTGATAGGTCATGAATGCCTTGAGCTTTAGTTTTCTCATCTGCACAATGGGAATACCATGTTGCCGTCGGGAACAAATGAGAAAGTCTAACAAGCCTGGCACAGAAATGGGAGAGGCAGCCCTGGTCTGTCCTGTCTTTGTGGGTATTCCCAGGATGTCCCCAGAGAGAGTGCCTATTTTGCCAACCACAAAGATGGGTTGTACCCCAAGAGGCAGAAATATGCAGGCTCCATTTTCTCATGATGCTGTCCAAACATGATACCCCAGGCACAAACCGGGCATCTCATTTACTTCCTCATTTGCTTCCAACAGTCCACAGTGAAAGCTGGGGTCCAGGCAGTGCTTCCAGCAAGACTGCGCCACTGACTGCCAAGCAAATACTGCCTTGAGCTGTTACAAACAAACAAAGAAAAACAGTTTCCAAGATGTAGGCCTTTTGTTTGTGTGAACAGGGACATGAGCAAACACCGGCATGCTTCAGTTTGCAATAGCTTCTGGAGTGATTGCTGGCACTGTGTTCCCTAATTACATAATGTCTGTCTTCTTTGGCAGTGACCTTGGTATTGTCTTTGGTGTGAAAAACATCCAGTCTGAGACTCCACACACTTTGTGCACTTAGCTATTTTGTGTACCTCCTTCTTGGAAGCATCCAACTCAATTTCTTTTGCTCTTTTCCTTCTTGGCTGTTAATGTGTATTATTAGGTTCAGGAACTGTTGGGATAAACTTGCAGATGACAGATTTATTTTTTCCACAAATGTTTCTTAAACACTAGTTCTGTTCCTAGTGGGGTTCTAGGTTCTGGGGATGTTTAGAATTGCAGAAAAACCCTGCCCTAGGAAGGCTGCAAGAGGCAGCTGTGTAAGAAGTTATAGTGTAATTAGATATAAGCTATATGTGTTAATATACAACATTGTTTTTCTGTTTCTGACATTTCATTCTGTATGAGAGATGCTGGGTCCATCGGCATCTCTACAATGACCCAATTTCGTTCCTCTTTATGGGTGAGTAATATTTCATTATGTATTTAATACATATATGTGAAATCTAGAAAAATGGTACAGATGAACCTATTTGCAGGGCAGGAATAGAGACACAGATGTAGAGAACAGACATGTGGACATGAGGGGTCAGAAGGGGGGTAGGATGAACTGGGAGATTGGGATTGCATATATACACGACCACGTATAGAATAAATAGCTAGTGGGAACCTGCTGCATAGCGCAGGAAGCTTAGTTCAGTTCTCCGTGGTGACCTACCTGGGTGGGATGGGTGGGGAGGGGGGAGGGATGCTTAAGAGGGAGGGCATACATGTATACATAGAGCTGAGTCTCTTCACTGTACAGCAGACACCAACACAACTTGTAAAGCAACTGTATGTGTGCGCGTGTGCTAAGTCGCTTCAGTCGTGTCTGACTCTTTGCAACACCAAGGACTGTAGCCCGCCAGGCTCCTCTATCTGTGGGGATTCTCCAGGCAAGAATACTCAAGTGGGTTGCCATGTCCTACTCCAGGGGATCTTCCTGACCCAGGGATTGAACCCATGCCTGTCTCCTGCATTGGCAGGTGGACTGTTTACCACTAGGGTCACCTGGGAAGCCCCCCAAATACCCCAATTTAAATAAATAAATAATATATATATATATATATATATATATAAGCTATAGCTTGGTGCTGAAGAATATGACCTTTGAAATTAGACAGATTTAGGTTTGAACTCCTTAGTTTGTGGCCTTGGATAAGTTGCTTGAATTCTCTGGACTCAGTTGCATCATCTATTTAATGGAGAGCATAATTTCTATCTCCTAGTGTGTTTGTATAGGTTGGCAATAGTTTTAAAATGCTTGGCTCTGCATGATGAATAGAGTGATGCTCAATACGCAACACTGATTGTAATTATTACTAGTGCCGTGATAGAGGTAGGGACAATAAGCATGAAGGTGCAGAAGGAGGAATGGCCATCTCCTGCAGGACTAGAAGCACAGAGGAATGCTTTTCAGGATGCATCTGGATGATAAAGTTTGCTTTGCCAAATGAAGAGGCTTTCCAAGAGGTTGGGTAGAGGTCTGGAGATAAGAGTACATCATTAGTTCATTTTAAAAAGTAATAAATAGCAATGCCTGCTACCACATGCTAGGCATTGGACTCAGTTTTAGAAACATACAAGCATTATGGCAAAGTCTTTCCCTCGTGGAAGTTACATTCCTCAATGGAAGATAGACCGTAAACTAGAAAGAAAAATCAAAGCCATTAATAAACAATGGATAGCTTGTTGTGACCATGTCTATGAAGGAAATAGGCAGAGGAATATCAAATAGAGCACTTGCATGTTGTGATATTACTTTAGCCAAGGTGGTCATGAGAGGGCTCTCTGAAAAAGGGAAGGTTATGTTGATCCCTGAAGGATAGAAGGGGGAAGCAATGGAAAGAGCTGATGCAGAGCATTTCAGGCAGAGGAAACAGCAAACACCATGGCCCAGAGGTGGCGGGGGAGCTTTTTTATTTTAATCAAAGGTGGCAAGATCTTTATGGGTGAAACATCATGGACTGGAAGAGTGGCATTTGTTTGGACCAGGGAAGCTTTTGTTATTTTGCTTTTGTTTTTGTTTTTACTGATGGCAAACGATGGTAAGCATTTCTAGCATGGAAGGGACACAATCAGATTTATATTTATTCGGTGGGCCTTCTGGCTGACAAGTGGAACATAGGTTGTAGGGGAGTTGAGTTATGCAGAAAACCAGTTAGGGAGTATTGCAGTCATCCATGGCTTTTATTTTGCTTTTAAGAGAGACAGGAGAGCAAGGTTGCTGGACAATGGTAATGAACTAGTAGAATGTGAGGTTAATGACGCAAGAGGAAAAGGTTAGGTCTAAAGATTGTTACAACTTTTAATAGGTTGGTTAGTGGAGTTGAAGTGGAGATTTGGGAAGTTCAACCAATGTAGTTTGATTATAGATTCAATTGGGGCAGAGAGAGAGTGAAAAAAAGGGAGAAATCAAGCATGACTCCAAGGGGGTTTTGCTTAAGCAAGAAGGTGCCATTTACTCAGATGTGGAAGAGCTGGAAAAGAATTGGCAAGGGTGACTACAAAGAGCTTCACTGAAGACATATTAAATGTAAGACTTCTAGTAGAAAACTCGATGATATTTAAGGCTCAGAACATTATTCTGTGCTAGAAGTAGAAACTTGGGAGTCATTAGCATTTAGATGGTACTTAGAGCCATGGTGATATGGCTCTCAGGGTGGATATGTAGACACAGAAGACACAAGAGCCCCAGGATTCAGGAGAGGAAGAGGAGGAAGCAGCCAAGGAGATGAAGAAAGAGAGGCCATTGAAGTAGGAAGGAAACCAGAGTACTGAAACTGTGAGCCAAGAAAGGAGAACAATACAAGCAGGCAGTGGTTGGGTCTGGAGTCACACCCAGGGGAAATGAGGATAGAGAGGTGTCCATTGGATTGGGCAACATGGAGGCTTCTGGTGGCCTTGGGAGTGGTGAAGGTAGAGACCAACTTGGCCCGGACTAAAAATATGAATGAGAAAGGGAACTTCACCTGTGTCTTCACAGATTTTGTTGTAAGTTTAAAAGTCTGCATTAAAAAGACAAAATATCATCATTATGAGTTATAAAGCTGTATATATGAATGTTTCTGTGTCTTTTTATATTTCTATTCTTAGTTTACTTTTATTTTCTGAAAAATGAGAAGAGTAATGGAAGTGACACTATGAAAACAGTAACACTAGGCAAGTTATTGGAGTAATTTGGTAGTAAAAGTTGCAAAGACATGGGGCAGTACCCGGGAGTCAGGCATGGGTTCAGGAGAGGTTTTGTGTACTGTTTCTGCTTTTAAATGGGAGATATGACAGTATGTTTGGTGGGTGATTTATGATGCAATGAAAGATTATGTGTAAAAGACCAAAGTCCTTGGAAAAGGAGAAGGGAGGGGACTCAGAGGGTGGAGGGTCCTGGCTTGATAGCTGTAGGGACACTGCACCCATGAGAATACGAGGAAAGACACAGAGTATAGGCGCAGAGTTGGGGGGTGGGGGTGGGTTGTAGCATCGTGGTGCAGAGGCGACAGGATGCTATGGCGATGTCTCTTTGCAGTGACGTATGAGGCAAGGTCATCAGCTAAGAGGGTTTGGGTGTGAGTGGGGACTCTGGAAAGGGAGGAGAATGAAAAGGTGTGGAATGGCCATCTCCAAGAATGGGAAAGTCAGTGTGCTGGGGAAAGGGTGGATAGAGTTGGGACTACACCACACTCTGACTCCTGATCTAGAATGGATTCTTCTCACTCAGGACTCTTCACCTTCACCCCAGAATCACAGAGTTCCAAGCATGGTCCTTTGACATTGCAGGCCCACAATAAATGTTTTGCTGAGTGCATTGTATAGGAGATGGAGGTACGGTTTTAAGGAAAATGAAGAGGACAGCAAGACTTATTGCGCATGTGTTGTTAAGTACTATGTCAGATAGTTCATCTCTAGTGTCCTAGAATGAGGTCTTAGTGATGAGAAACTGAGGACCAAAGAAGTTAAATAATACATTCACAATCACTTGATATGTGTGTTTTGTATGTATGTCTACATATATAAATGTATATACACATATGTGAACATATATGCACACAGACACACATGCACAGTGTGTACACACACACACATACACACATTTATTTCCAAATAAGATTATATATTTGTCTCAAGGAACTTATAATCTAGGAATCTAGCCAAAGAGAGAAATTTTGTACACCAATGACTACAGCATCAGTCATCAAAATACAGTCCATAGGTCAAATTCAGTTCACCATCTGCCTGTTGTTTTTTTTTTACAAATAAAGTTTTATTGGCATACAACCATGCCCATTTGTTTCTATATAGTTTTTGACTGCTTTTGCACTACACTTGCAGAGCTGAGTGGTTGCAGTAGTGTCTGTATGTTCCACAAAGTCTAAAATATTTATCTGCCCTTTTATGGAAGAGTTTGCCAATCAAGTGCAAGGGGAAAGGTGCTCAGATTGAGAACAAGTAACCATTTTGTGTATGTGTGATCAAGAAAGGCTTGAAGGAAGAAGTGACCCTTGAATTTTCTCTTAATAGATTCATTCCTTCCTTCCACAAAAATTTTTTAGCATCTCCTATGTGCCAGGCACTATTCTAGGAGCTGAGGATACAACAGTGAACAACATGGATAAACATCCACAAAGATTTTTTAGCATCTCCTATGTGCCAGGCAACATTCTAGGTGCTGAGGATACAACAGTGAGCAACATGGATAAACAGCCCTACCCTTGTGAGCCGTGCATTCCAATGGGTAGATAGGGTTTTGAGAGATGTGGTTAGAAGGAAAGCCATTGCTCTGAAGCAAACCTGGAGCAAAGGGCACAATGGTTGTTTCAGAAATGTTTCAGGAAAGTTTCAGAAATAGAAAATGGTCCAGATTGACCCAAAGGATGGAAGTGGGGCAGACATGAAGGTCAGAATATTTAATGGTGACTTTCAAAGTATGGTTCTTAGACCATCAGTAGAATCAGCCAGGGAGCTCATTAAAAAATATGTGTTCTTGGGAATTCCCTGGCAGTCCACTGGTTGGGACTTGGTGCTCTCACTGCTCAGGGAACTAGAATTCTGCTCAGCATGGCAGGAAAAAACAAAAACAAAAGGAACATATGTTCTTGGGTCACAATCCAGACGTACTCAATCTTAATATCTAGGGATAGGACACAGGCTAAATATTTAACAAGTTCTTTAGGGCCTCTCTGGTAGCTCAGTTGGTAAAGAATCCACCTGCAATGCAGGAGACCTGAGCTCGGTCCCTGGTTTGGGAAGATCCCCTGGAGAAGGGAAAGGCTACCTACTTTGGTATTCTGACCTAGAGAATTCCATGGACTGCATAGTCCATGGGGTCGCAAAGAGTCAGACACAGCTGAGCGACTTTCACTTTTCAGAGGATTCTTAGGCTTTATGTTTTTGAATCATTGTGGTAGAAGTTCACTGAAATCAGACTCAAGAGTGTGTGTGTGTTGTGGTAGGGTATCAGCAGAGGGAAGGAGGCAGGAAAGTATGAACCCCTCCCATTCAAGATGACTTAAGAGTCTCACACTGGAATTCAGATATCTCAGAGCACCTTTTGGAAACCAATGGATAAGGGCACTTGTAGATGTGGAAGCCTGTTTACAAAGGAGACCATGAAGCTTCCTGGAGGAGAGTTGAAGCTTCAGGACAGAAGGAAAGAGGACTTGGTTGCTGCAGAGCCCTGCTGGTCAGAGGGAGAGAACGATGTTGAGTACACTGTGAGGACAGCTGTCAGGTTTAGCTTATAACTCAGGCCCTCATGCCTTTCTTTTCAAGACAAGGCTGATAGACAGCCAGCTCACCTGAAGGGTCTGCACCATCGCATTGCTACCCTTGAGAGGTTCATAGTTGAGGTACAAATGGAACATGCACTAAAGTTATAAACAGAAAAGGCGACGTTAATGGGATAGGTAATTAGGTGGGGCTGGGTAGCCAGAAATAATGTGGGTTAGGTGGGTTATAACCTTTAATGACAGAGAGGAATGAATAAGCCTATCCAGATAGCAAAATTCACTTGAGCAGAGAGTCCCATAATCAGAGACAGCACAGGCATGCAGTAATTAGTGGGTCTATTTGGCTGGAATAGAAAATTCATGTAGAGCAGTAATAGGAGATAAGTCTGGAAAGGTTGTTTAGGGCCAGATGGGGAAGGGCCTTGAATGCCAAGATAAGGATTTTGGCATTTATCCTGGAGGCAGTGGGGAGCCATTTAACTTTTTTAGCAGTGGGGTTACAGGCTTAGAGCTGCACTTTCGGGAAATTAAACCAGTGGGAGGATGGAAGGAAGATAGGATGTGGATTGGAGAGCCTGGAGGTGAGGAGACTAATTTGGAGATCATTGAAAAGGCCCAGGTGAGAAATACTGAGAACCTGGGTTAGATAGATGCAACAGGGCCAGAGAGGAGAGGAAGGAGCTTGCAATTGAATAGAGACATGGAGTGTGCCCATGGAAAGAGTCCAAGACCACTTTCAGCTCCCCACCTGGATAACTGTGGTGACACTGATGCAATTTATAGAAACTGGGAGAACAGGGATAGACAAGAGGGGAAAGTGAGGAGCCTGTTAGTTTGAAATGCAAGGGAGTCAGCAGAGCAAGTAGTTTAAAAGGCAGGAATTCCACGAGGATGTCAGTGGGGGTGAGATCAATGTGGGCAGGGCTTCCCTTCCCTTGAGGTTGAATATAAGGCCATTGAGTGGACTCAGCGTGGTATATCAGTTGGATGTTGTTATTCTTTCTCTCTGTGCACACACACATACACACATACTCACGGGAAGAGAAAGAGTCATATACTGATTCAATAAATATATTCTTAAGAAAAAAGAGTTGTATGTATATATAGAGAGTAGTTTTGTTTGCTTCATCCCATGTGGTAAAACTTATGCCATAAGCCCAGAAAGAGGGACAAAAACCAGCCCTGATGATAAAACAGTGTGAGTCCACCAGGAAGGAATAATCAAAACTTATTAGAAACTAATTTCTTTTTCCAAGATTCACTTTTAAAGACTTAAAAACAACTGATCAATGCGCCAATAAAAATAGTATAAACAAAGTTGGATATTGATGTAAAACTTTCCCACTTTCTTTCATTTTTCCCCTTATTTTATTTCTTAACAGTACAATGCAAAATCAAACCATCCCAGCAGCCCTTCTAGACACAGGAGGATTCTGGCACATTGAGAAGGGCTTCCCCTAAGCAAAAGTTACCGAGCCCAAAATACAGTGAAAGGCTTAGAGTGGAAGATGAAATGTTCCAAAACTTTTTTCTTAGAGTGGATGAGGAAATTCGTTTACCAAATTAAGTTGTCATTTCTTAAAGCAAAATCTTTGAAGTACAAAATGTTAGTTGGTCAAGAAACCTAGAAGTGCAATAATTCTGGAGGGAAATTCAAAAGTTTTGAACACCGAGGCTATGCCAGTCACTTACACTTTAATCCTCATGTTGCCTGATGACACCCTCTGGCTTTTCTGGCCACTAGTACTCCTCAGGGAGAATCCTTCCTGTCCGAGAGTCTCCAGACACTGTCATCAAATGGTCATGAGGTTTGAAGGCAGATACTCTCAGGCATGAATCCTGGTTCTGAGATTTATTAATTGTGTGATCTCAGGTAAATCTCTTAGTTTCTTTGAGACTCAATTTTCTCATCTGTTGCTGTAAGAATTAACTTCGCTAATGAATTTTGGCTCAGAGGTAAAGAGTCTCCCTGTAATGCAGGAGACTCAGGTTCAATCCCTGGGTTGGGAAGATCACCTGGAGAAGGACATGGCAACCCACTCCAGTATTCTTGCCTGGGAAATCCCATGGACAGAGGATACTGGTGGGCTACATGTACTCCATGGCTACATGTACTACATGTAATCTGAGTCACAAAAGTCGGACACGGCTTACTAAACCACCACCAATGAGTGAAATGGGGCTTTCCTGGTGACTCTCCTGCCTGCCAAGCAGGAGACTTGGGTTCAATCCCTGGGTCAGGAAGACCCTCTGGAGAAGGGAATAACAACCCACTCCAAAGGGAAATCCCATTGACAGAGGAGCCTGGTGGACTATAGTCCATGGGGTCACAAGAGAGTTGGACTTGATTTAGCAACTAAGCAACAACAAGTGAAATACACCTTGCAGAGTGCCTGGAATGTAATGGACACTTAAAAAAAAGTAAACTTATTTTAGGATAGTTTTATATTTACAAAAAGATTGTACAGAGAATTCCCAGATAACCCATACCCAGTTTGTTCTACCATTAACATCTTATGCTACTTTGGTACGTTTGTCATGATCAATGAACCAATTAATACATTATCATTAATAAAGTCTGTACTTAAGTCAGATATCCCTAGTTTTTATGCAATGTCCTTTTTCTGTTTCAGAATCCTGTCCAGGATACCATGTAACATTCGGTCCTCAGGTCTCCTTAGGGTTCTCCTAACTGTGACAATTTTATCAGACTTTCCGTGGTTTTAATGGTTTTATCAGTTTTGAGGAATACTTGTCAGGTATTTTGGAGAATGTTTCTCAGTCCCTAAATTAGGGTTTGTCTGATATTTTTTTTTTTTCACAATTAAACTTGTATTATAGATTTTAAGGGCTTCCCTGCTGGCTCAGACAGTAAAGAAGACACCTGCCATGCAGGAGACCCAGGTTCAATCCCTGGGTTGAGAAGATCCTCTGGAGAAGGGAATGGCAACCCACTCCAGTATTCTTGCCTGGAGAGTTCCAAGGACAGAGGAGCCTGGCAGGCTACAGTCCATATAGAGTTTGAGAAGAAAGACCACACAGGTGACAAAGTGACATACCATTTTCATCCCATCCCATCAAAGGTGGATATTATCAAGACTTATCCTAGTTAATGTTGGCCATGATCACCTGGCTGAGATGGCTTTTGCTTGGCTGCTCCACTGTGAAGTCACTCCTGTTTGCTTCCTTCCCATACTGTACTCTATGGGAGGAAATCACCATGCCCACCCCAGACTTACAGAGTATGGAGTTTTTCTCCACCTCTTTGAGGGCAAAAGTAGTCACAGAAATTATTTGAAATTCTCCTGCAGAAGAGAATTCTCTATTCTCTCTCGTTTATTTATATATTCAATCTTCTATGTATCAGTAAGGACTCGTGGGTATTTTATATTTTGTCTTAAAAGCTAACACCCTTATTTATTTTTGTTGATTAAATGTTGTGGTTCGGACCAGTGAAAGCTCTTTCAGTTGGCTTTTACGTCCCTTTGACACCGTGTGTGTTTCTCTTTGTCTTGTTTGAGTATTTTTTATGTTCTTTCACTGTGAGTACTTCAGGCTTATCTTGGACATTGCCTGCCCCAGACAGAAATCAGCTATTCCTCCAAAGAATCCTGGTTGGTTTGTGTGTGTGTGTGTGTGTGTGTGTGTGTGTGTGTGTGTGTAATAAAGCTTTATTAAAGTATAAAGGAGATAGAGAAAGCTTCTGACATAGGCATCAGAAGGGGGCAAAAGAGTACCCCCTTTGCTAGTGTTAGCAATAGAGTTATATACTCTCCAATGAATCCAAAGAATGTCTGGAGGTTGCAAAGACCTCACCAGACCCACTCCCATTATTTACATTTTAAGATAACAGAGTTGGCTAGAAGGTTTAATCCAAAGATTGTCCTCAGGCAGGATACATCCTTGTAAAGACCAGACCTACTCCCATAATTTACATTTTAAGATAACAGAATTAGCCAGAGGGTTTAATCCAAAGACTGTCCTCAGGCAGGATACATTATTGTTATATAATCCTAAGGAATGTAGAGGAAAAAAATTAAAAAAGTTTGTCCTTTCTTCCTCCTTGAATATCCCAGACCTCTCTCTCCTTGGGGACCCCTAGACTTCTTATCAACCTGCCTAGGAAATGACTCTCTCATTCCCCCCTTTTCTTTTAGGAGAATTATGTTGCCTAGGGAAAAGGGGCGTCGTTCTCATTCCATAACTGTTTCCGAGCTGACAAGGGGGTAAAATTGGTGAGGCAACATATTCTCCTAATCCTCATAGTGAGCATGTCTGATCCAGGGGCTCCAAGTAATAGGTGGAGGAGGCTGTGGCACTCATAGGAGCTCGGACAACTATTTGTAAATTAAAAGCTTTTAGATGGTTAGAAAACCCCATTATACAGTTACAGATGTAAGGCAAAATAGTCATTAAACCAAGTTAAAATCAAAATGAAAAGTAAATGGATAATTTTTTTAACGTCATGTTTTCTCAGTTTAAGGACACCCAGTGCAGATGCTAAGAATTCATTATAAAACTGTTAACGTTGACCGTATAGACAATTTGGTGCCTCAAAGTCAGCAGATATTTACTTTAGTGCCTCCTCTGCACCAGCTGTGGCACACATTTCTGGAAATTGAAGATGATATCAGCATTCAATGAGTGCTTCCCACGAGGACTGTCTCTGTATACACTGTTCTAAGCCGTTTATGTGTGCTGGGTCATGTCACCCTTGTGACAGTCCTACTAAGTGTAGGTTCCATTATCTTTCTCATTTCATGGACAACAATGACAGGATTCCTTTGTTCTTGTGGGGCTCACCTTCTGGTGATGAAACAGACAAGCAGGGGTGTTGGGAGCAGGAGAGGGACACCCAGTTCATCTGTGGAACTGAGAAGAACTTCCCGGATGAGGCGATGCCTAAGCCGAGTCCTGGTGGCTGGAAGGGAAGTATGGGTAGAGTTGGAGGGAATTCAACACGCCAGAAAGGGAAGCAGCCCTGAGAGAGGGGGATGGTAAGCTGTCAGTCAGACATTGCCAGGCGGGGAATGAGCAGCACCGGGTTGACAACAAAGACAAGTGACCTGGTTTTTGAGTGTTGTGTTTATTATGCTCCGTTGCTTGAACTTCTTTGTAAATGATAGGAAAGAGGGAGTGACATGATAAGGTCAGAGTTACGGGTCACTTTGATATGGTGTGGATGACAGGTGGGAGGGCTGAGACAAGAGGTGAAATGACTCATTAAAAGGGAACAGGAGGGGTTTCCCTAGTGGTCCTGTGGTTAGGACTTCACCTTCTAATGCAGGGGATGCAGGTTTGATCCCTGGTCAGGGAGCTAAGATCCTTGTGGTCAAAAAACCAAACCATAAAATAGAAGTGATATTGTAACAAATTCAGTAAAGATTTTTAAAATAGTCCACATAAAAAATATTTTTAAAAAGAGGGAACAGCAAAGGTTTGGGGAGAGGTTTTAGGACCTCAACCAGGGCAGTGTCAGTGAGAGAAATATGTATTTAATTGGTAGGACCGAGGGATTTAGAAACAGTATGGTTCTTGCACTTCTTTTCTTTCTAGAATGTACAGTCTGAGTTCCAGCACAATAAAAAAGAGGGAACCAAAGAGAGTGATCTAAGGAGAAGTTCAGGAATTTGACTAGAGCATCCTAAGTCTTGGGAATCTGAGTTTGTCAGAAAAGAAGCAAAGAGAGAAGAATCATAACATTCTTCTATTACTGTGGTAGCATTTATCTGCAAAAGTTATCAAATGCAATTATTATTATTATTATTATATTAGAACGAGTATGTGATTTGGATCCAACCAAGAAACTCTACTAAGGTTGAATGCTACCTCTTCTTCTTAGCTGATCTATCTTAAGTTTCCATAAGGCTTAGTTTCCCTATCTGTAAGGTGAAAAACAGTAATATCTACATCCTATAGCAATAAGGACGACAGTTAATGTATGTAATACTCTTGATACACACACAAGTGCCACCTATTATTGTTATTTAAAATTGTCCCTGATTTACTGTTTCATTTCTCATAAATTTCCCTTACTCTTTAAGCTATCTGTTGAGAGTAAAATTTAGCATTCTCTCTTCATGTCAAGAAATTTAGTCTGAGAGAAGTGAGAGGATTTGTCAAAAATTAAAAGCCCCAGAATAGATTTTTGAACTCCCAAGTCTAGGATTCTCGCTGCTAGGTTTTTATCTGACAGAGACTTGATGAATACAAGGCCAGTCTTTGGTCAATTATTTTGTTTATTCATTTTATGAACATTTATTTAAAGTGCTATTCTATGACCAGAATATAGCAGAAATCAGATAAATAAAATTCCACTTCATGGACTTACCATTTGAGGTGGGGAAATGTACAAACAAAGAGACAGATAGAAAACCTGACATCAAAGAAAGCTAAGTGCTATGAAGGAAACCAAACTAGAATATGCCTGACCTGTAACATGTTCTTTATTGATCCTACTCTAACTATTTTGCCCAGATTAAATTTTCCACAGGTGGCTGTCCTACCCTAGTGGGTTTCCTTCATTTTAAGACCCATGTTTCCCATTGACACTGTGGAAAGAAAAAGAGCTGTGAGAGGACGCGTTTTGGCAGAATAGTATAAATATTGGCAATAATCTTTCCTAAAAACACTAGCTAAAGTTCTACCTCAATTTGGGACACAATATTTTTTTAAAGCACTTATGACTATTGGCTTGAATAAAGGTAGGAAGCAGAAATACAATTAAAAACAGCTGTCTAGGAGAAAAACAGAAGTCAAAAGATATAATTGATTTCATCATTAGTAACCTTTGAAACATTCTGGTATGTTTTCTCCAGCCATTTTCTCTATTGTTTAATGACAACCCATGGTACATAACTTTTTTCATATTGCTTTTCATTAAACATTGTAACACAAGCACATTCACAAACCACCAAAAGCTCTCTGCCAGCATAATTTGTAATATCTGCATGATATTCCATCATATGAGTATAGAATAATTCATTTAACCTTTCCATTATTGCTTATTATTTCTTTCTTTTTTTTCCCTTTGGTATATCAAGTTTCCATCACTGTGTAGTTATCTAATTCTTTGAGTGTATCATCCTAAAACTTCACTGCCCTAAAGCAACATTTCTTTATTATTTCTCATGCTTCTGTTGAGTGGCTGGGTGGATCTGCTGGTTTACCTTGGACTCACTCACGCAGTTGCTGTTGGCTAGAGGCTCAGCTGAGTTTGAAGGTTCAAGATGATCATATTCCTAGGCCTGACAGTTGGTGCTGGCTAACCACTGGCCGACTCTCTTCTCCTCGGTGCTTCTGTCCTCTTATAAGCCAGACTGACTTCCTTACAGGGAAGTCTCAGGGTGGCATGCCAAGAGGGCCAGCAAAAGTCCAAGACCTCTTGAGTTCTAGGTTCTCAAACTAGTGAAATTTCACTTCCATCCCATTGTTTTGGTCAAGACAAGTCCCACAGTCAGCCCAAAATCAAGGGATAGAGGAATAGATGCTACCTCTGGATGACAGAAGCACTGAAGTCACCTTATGAGGGAACACATGCCAGGATGTGAGGGATCTGTGGCTATTCATCTGATGAGAGATTAGTACACAACGTGCTACAATGAACATTTCTACAAGTAAAGCTTTATGTTTTCGAGTCACAAACATTATTTCCTTTGAATCAATCCATAGATTTTTATTTATTAGGAAAAAGATTAAGATGCATTTTTAAGGCTCTTCATACAAAGGCAATATTGCTTCCCAGAATATATTTGGATAACCATTCACTGTCTCTGCTTTCTAAGAGAGAAGAAATTCAATTGATCAAACTCAAATAAAAAATGTTAATTATTATGTTCCATCAGAATTAAAAATAGGATTCTTTTCTAAAGGAATAAAGCAGCTCAGTGGCAATGAGTTAGATTTTTCTATCTCTGATTATGGATAACATTCTCCTTGGCATAAATGAAATCTTGGGTGAGGAGTTGGAGGCAGACCAGATTTCAGATCCATCTACCAAACAAATCCCTTGTGATTTGAATGTATGAATTTGTTGAGATTTCCTGATGGCTAACAATATGCCTTCATGTTAGCAATGACAAAAAACTAATAGCAGGGCATGGTATTAAAAAAAAAAAAAGGCCTCTTTTTCATGTAATTGAATTCTTCAATCTTCCACTGCATTCATTGAGAAGAACTCTTGGGATGAATTTCTTTGAAATCTCTGCCACTGATTTTATTTTCTGATATGTTGACCTTCCTCATCTTGAGACATGTTGCAAGATTGGCAGGCTTCGTTTTCTGTGCATCAGATACTGTGAAAGCTGTGTTAAGGCTCCTGCCATTGAAATTTATTCGGTGTGGATGCTAATGAAGAATTTTAAAGCCATCTAGTCTGCTTCGCTCCTCTTTTTCTCATTTATCTAGAAGGGAGAGAAATAACATCTCCTTAGCAAACAGAACTGAAAAAATAATGATCACATCTCTCCTTCACAACTTAGTCAGGTTTTCAGCTCACTCTGTGTATTTTATTTTGAGAGGCAAACCATAAATCTGTATCAAGGATAGTGGTGATTATTATTTTTATTATTAAAGAATAGATAAGTGTCTTATTAGTAATTGCCCTGCCTAAATGCCCTCCACATGCATCAGTTTATACAATGTACTTAGTTACCATTTATCAGGCATCCGCAACATGAAAAATACCTAACCAAGCTTAGGCAATGCAGATGTGAATTAGTTATGGCCCCTTCTTTGAAAGCAGTTCACAGTCAAGTATAAAGTGTGGACATGAACCAGATTGACCCAGATAAGCCTAAAACCTCACCTAAAAAAAGTGCTCGGAATAAGAATGTGTGAAAGAGAAAATATCTTCTCTCCAACCCGTAAACATAATAATAAATGCATGCTTTATTCATCATAATGTCTACAACACATTTGTCACAATCTATAACTTCCTTGCCTCTTCTTTCTCATTGCATGCATCTGGAAAAAAACCCAATCTGGAATGAACTGAGCCCATCTTTTCTTGTGTTTATGTTAACACAGGTGACTGGAGGGTCACTTCAGTGGGCAGACTGGTATGAACACCAACTTCAAAAGGATCAGCCTTTCCATATTGTCTTACTCTCTGCGATAAATTTTCCCTCCTGCCCTTTTTCCCTCCTAGTACAACAGAGGAGAGCGGCCCCAGTTCCTTTGCCAAGACTAGGTTATTTACACAATGTGTAAATATATTTCAAATGTGTCCTTTGGAATGAAGCTCCTTCCCATCATCATGTCAACATGCTCAAGTCTTCAGGTTTTAAATCAATGGACATATAATCTTCCAGAAAGCCCACCCATTCCCCCACCAACTAAAACCTTTTCCTCTCTCTGTCCCTTAACTTCCCACCTATTCTCAAGAGTTCTGGCTTTTATTGCTGTCTCCACTACAAATGCTATTATTTTCCCTTTGGCCTCCTCTAACCTGGTTTCTCTCTGGTTGTTTCATTTGAATGGCCCTCCCTGGTCAACAGGTGGCTCAGATGTCATCGACCACAAAGGCCCCACAGCAGCACCCACTTCCTCCACCTCTCTGCCATGTGTGCCATTGCTGATCACACCTCTCTCCACTGAATACCTCCGCCTTCCTGATCAATGGGACACAGATCCCCTGGTGTTCTCATTTCTGGTCACTCCTCTGTGCCCTTTCAGGCCCACCTTTTTCTACCTGGCCATTAAATTATGGAGTTTCATAAAGTACCACTGTAGGCCTCTTCTCAGACTGTCCTCTACCCCTCATAGACCTGTAGCCTCAAGGACCACCTAAAAGCACCATTGTGCACCTCCAGCGTGGAGATACATCTTTCCTGAGCTCCAGACTTATGTTTCTTGCTACTTCGTATCTGCATTTAGACGCCTCAAGAGCATCTCAGTTCAGTTCAGTTCAGTCACTCAGCCATGTCCAACTCTTTGTGGCCCCATGAACCCGCAGCACGCCAGGCCTCCCTGTCCATCACCAACTCCCAGAGTTTACCCAAACTCATGTCCATCGAGTCGGTGATTCCATCCAGCCATCTCATCCTCTGTCGTCCCCTTCTCCTCCTGCCCTCAATCTTTCCCAGCATCAGGGTCTTTTCCAATGAGTCAGCTCTTCGCATCAGGTGGCCAAAGTATTGGAGTTTCAGCTTCAACATCAGTCCTTCCAATGAACACCCAGGACTGATTTCCTTTAGGATGGACTGGTTGGATCTCCTTGCAGTCCAAGGGACTCTCAAGAGTCTTCTCCAACACCACAGTTCAAAAGCATCAATTCTTCGGTGCTCAGCTTTCTTTATAGTCCAACTCTCACATCCACGCATGACCACTGGAAAAACCATAGCTTTCACTAGACGGACCTTTGTTGGCAAAGTAATGTCTCTGCTTTTTAATATGCTCTCTAGGTTGGTCATAGCTTTTCTTCCAAGGAGTAAGAGTCTTTTAATTTCCTTGCTGCAATCACCATCTGCAGTGATTTTGGAGTCCCAAAAAATAAAGTCTGACACTGTTTCCACTGTTTCCCCATCTATTTGCCATGAAGTGATGGGACTGGATGCCATAATCTTAGTTTTCTGAATGTTAAGTTTTAAGCCAACTTTTTCACTCTCCTCTTTCTCTTTCATCAAGAGGCTCTTTAGTTCTTCCTCACTTTCTGCCATAAGGGTGGTGTCAACTGCTTATCTGAGGTTATTGGTATTTCTCCCGGCAATCTTGATTCCAGCTTGTGCTTCCTCCAGCCCAGGGTTTCTCATGATGTACTCTGCATTTAAGTTAAATAAGCAGGGTGACAATATACAGCCTTGACGTACTCCTTTTCCTATTTGGAACCAGTCTGTTGTTCCATGTCCAGTTCTAACTGTTGCTTCCTGACCTGCATACAGGTTTCTCAAGAGGCATGTCAGGTGGTCTGGTATTCCCATCTCTTTCAGAATTTTCCACAGTTTCTTGTGTTCCACACAGTCAAAGGCTTTGGCATAGTCAATAAGGCAGAAATAGATGTTTTTCTGGAACTCTCTTGCTTTTTTGATGAGCCAGCGGATGTTGGCAATTTGATCTCTGGTTCCTCTTCCTTTTCTAAAACCAGCTTGAATATCTGGAAATTCATGGTTCACATATTGCTGAAGCCTGACTTGGAGAATTTTAGGCATCACTTTACTAGTGTGTGAGATGAGTGCAATTGTGCAGTAGTCTGAACACTCTTTGGCATTGCCTTTCTTTGGGATTGCAATGAAAACTGACCTTTTCCAGTCCTGTGGCCACTGCTGAGTTTTCCAAATTTGCTGGAATATTGACTGCAGCACTTTCATAGCATCATCTTTCAGGATTTGAAATAGCTCAACTGGAATTCCATCACCTCCACTAGCTTGTTTGTAGTGATGCTTCCTAAGACCCACTTGACTTCACATTCCAGGATGTCTGGCTCTAGGTGAGTGATCACAGCATCATGATTATCTGGGTCATGAAGATCTTTTTTGTACAGTTCTTCTGTGCATTCTTGCCACCTCTTCTTAATATCTTCTGCTTCTGTTAGGTCCATACCATTTCTGTCCTTTGTTGAGTCCATCTTTGCATGAAATGTTCCCTTGGTATCTCTAGTTTTCTTGAAGAGATCTCTAGTCTTTCCCATTCTATTGCTTTCCTCTATTTCTTTGCATTGATCGCTGAGAAAGGCTTTCTTATCTCTTCTTGCTATTCTTTGGAACTCTGCATTCAAATGGGTATATCTTTCCTTTTCTCCTTTACTTGTTGCTTCCCTTCTTTTCACAGCTATTTGTAAGGCCTCCCCAGACAGCCATTTTGCTTTTTTGCATTTCTTTTTCTTGGGGATGGTCTTGATGCCTGTCTCCTGTATGTCACAAACCTCCATCTGTAGTTCATCAGGCACCCTGTCTATCAGGTTTAGTCCCTTAAATCTATTTCTCACTTCCACTGTATAGTCATAAGGGATTTGATTTAGGTCATACCTGAATGGTCTAGTGGTTTTCTCCACTTTCTTCAATTTCAGTCTGAATTTGGCAATAAGGAGTTCATGATCCGAGCCACAGTCATCCGCACATCCAAAATAACATTCATGACTTTGTCCTCTCCCAAGATTCCTCATCTCTACGTCACCACCTTTCATCAAATTTCACAGTAAAATTAAAAAAAAAAAAAAAAAGGACCAAAACTCAAAAACCTGAGAGTTATCTCTGACTTACATTCTTCCTCAATCCTGATCCCAGACCAAATCCATTTAAATACAACTCTGAGATCTTGGACCATTCATTTCTTTTTTTTTTTTTTTAACTGAAGTATAGTTGCTTTACAGTGTTGCATTAGTTTCTACTGTATAGCAGTGAATCAGCTATGTGTCCATACACATATCTCCTCTTTGTTGGATTTCCTTCCCATTTAGGTCCCCACAGAACATTGAGTAGAGTTCCCTGAGCTATACCGTGGGTTCTCACTAGTTATCTATTTTATGCATAGTTATCAATAGCATGTATGTGTGAATCCCAATCTCCCGTTTCATCCAAGTTCCCCACTTCCCCCTTGATATCCACAGGGTTGTTCTCTCCATCTGTCTCCATTTCTACATTTCTTCCCCCTTTCCCCGTCTCTGCCCTGGTATGAGCCACTGTCACTTCCTCTCGGGGTCTATTGCAGTGACCTCTAACTAGTCATTCTGATTCCCCGCTTACCCTCTTCTGCATCAATCTTCAAGCAACCACCAAACCGATCATTAAAAACACAGAACTGAGTTATCACCTTTGTGATTAAAATCCTCCAGTGGCTCTTCATGACTCAAAAGATAAAGGTCAAAATCTTTAATGTGTCCTGAAAAGTCTTCCATAGTCTGAGTTCTTCACACTTCCCCATCCTTGATACCTGCCCTCCATCATTACCCCTTCTCCCTGATAGAGTGTATTATTAGTGTTTTCTCTGTTGGAAACCCTCTCTTCCACTCTCTTCACCTAGTTTACCCCCATTTATCCATCAGATGTGTATGCAGAAAATTACCTCCTGGGAGAAGTCTTCCCAGAATCTCAAGACAGTTCACATCTCCTGATTATATACTCTTACAATATACTTCAGTGATTATTTAATTAATATCTGTGTCCCTCACTACACTAGAAACTGCAGAGAAGCTGTCTTTTTGACTTACAATTGTTTTTCCCAGCGTATATCCCAGTGCTTGGAAAATAGTAGGCATTCAGCAACTGTTCTCATGGAACACACGTCCAGTCATAGTAGCTCTGGTGGTAACATGAGGATGAACAAAACAAAACCAACAAAAGCAGTCACTGCTTTTATGAACCCTACATTGTAGTGGAAGAGACATAACATTAAACAAGTTAAATACATTACATTAGGAAATAATAAATTAGGCATTTGGGATTAACATCTATACATGACAATATATAACATAGATAACCAACAAGGAACTACTATATAGTGTAGGGAACTGTAGTCAGTATTTTGTAATAACCTATAAGGGGAAAGAATCTGAGTATATATAAATCACCCTGCTGTATACCTGAAGCTAACACAACATTGTTATTCAATTATGAGTAAATTTCTTAAAAAATGAAATAATAAGTGCTGTAAGAAAAAGCAGAGCAAAGGAATTGAGAATATTAGGTGGTGGTGGAATGGGCTCTTTCATTTAGGGACTACAGACTAATTGGGATAGAGAATTCCTCTATGAAGAGGTGGCATTTAAGAAGAGGCTTGAGTTAAGTGATGGAGCAGACATGGAAAGGAGCAGGAGAAGAGCTCTCTGTACAGAAAGCAAGGACATGGGCGAATGAGTATATTTGAGGGGTAACTAAAACATGGGCATGGGGGACAGAGGAGAGCCAAGTCAGTAGAAAATGAGGTTGGAGAGGAGGCAAGGGAAGATCACAGAAGAGCAGAAAGTGTTCTCAGTGAAGGATGCTCTCCTCAGATCTGGACACCATGTCGGGTGAAAAATATTGAAACAAGCACGTTTTCAGAGTCCAGATCTGTGGGCTCCAATCCCAGTTCTGCCATCAGCAGCTGAGTGGTGCTGAAAGCAAACATGGTCTCTCTGCTCCTCACTTCCTCGTGTGATAAATGGGAGTTTGGGACTAGACCATCTCTAATGTTCTCTCAAAGGTGAAAATCCTTTTTGAAAAATAAGCATCATTTGATCAGAACTGAATCAAAGGTCTTAGTCTGCCGCTATGATTTTCTTTGGAGTCTTAATTTTACTGTTTAAAACAGAAATAGAATAGCCTCCTCTCAGGTTTGCCAACCAGCAGACGTAGGATCGAGAACTCTTTTGCTTTCTAAACCTGTAGCTAAAACTTTCTGAGAATGTATACAATAGCAGACACAGATATAGGTGCTGTCTACCTGGCATTTTGTCCTCAAAACAATCTCAAGAGGTAGATCTCTTTAACTGAGACCTGGAGAGAATAAAAACCTCAAGTTCCCTCAGGCAATTAAATGGCAGAGTTAGTTTTGCTACCCAGAGCATCAAGTTTGCTGATCCTCATTAGAACACAGGGTCTACACATGTGAGTGCAGAGGTGGTATAGGAAAGTGAGGAACTGTCTGAAATTCAGTTCCAGGGGCATTGATGATGAATAAGAAATTTCGTGAAGAGTGACACCACCTTTGTATTCCAGTAAATAAGACTGCTTGAGCATCATTTAATCACAACAATTTTTTTCAAAATTCTTAGGAGAGAAATCTATTTTGTGAGCCAGAGTTCATCACAACACAATATTCATTCCTTCTTTTATTTGTTCTTTTATCCCTTGAGCCCCTTACTATGTATTAGGTCACACCTAGTTACTTGTTGTTCAGTCGCTCAGTTGTGTCCTACTCTTTGCAACCCCATGGACTGCAGCACACCAGCCTTCCTTGTCCTTCACTATTTCCCAGAGTTAGCTCAAACTGATATTCATTGATTTGGTGATGCTATCCAACCATCTCATTCTCTGTCGCCCACCCACCCCCCCCCCCACCTTCTCCTCCTGCCCTCAATCATTCCCAGCATCAGGGTCTTTTCCAGTGAGTCAATTCTTTGCATCAGGTGGCCAAAGTATTGGAGCTTCAGCTTCAGCATCAGTCCTTCCAATGTATATTCAGGGTTGATTTTCTTTAGGATTGACTAGTCTGGTCTCCTTGCTGTCCAAGAACTCTCAAAAGTCTTCTCCAGCACCACAGTTCAAAAGCATCAATTCTTCAGAGCTTTATAGTCCAACTTTCACATCCATACATGACTACTGGGAAAACCATAACCTTGACTATATGGACCTTTGTTGGTACCTAGTTACTAATAGGACAGAAATGAAGAAGACTCCTTTGACCTTCATACAGTGTCTAAAGGACTATACAGTTTCTAAAGCAAATATAGAAGATATTTCCCTGGTAGTTCATGGGATAGGGTAGCTTATCCCTTTTCCAGGGGATCTTCCCAACCCAGGAACTGAATCAAGGTCTCCTGCATTGCAGGTGGATTATTTACCAGCTGAACTACCAGGGAAGCCCCAATCTGTGCACAACTACTGGAAAAACCAAAACTTTAACTATGTGGACCTTTGTCAGCCAAGGAATGTCTTTTATTTTTAATATGCTATCTAGGTTTGTCATAGCTTTTCTTCCAAGGAGCAAGCATCTTTTATTCTCAAGGCTGCAGTCACTATCTGCAGTGATTTTGGAGCCTAAGAATATAAAATAAATAATAGTAAACCCTATCACCATTACCTCTTAGATTAGATGAGATGTTGCTAAGACTCCATACTCCCAATGCCGGGGGTCTGGGATCAAACCCTGGACATGGAACTAGATCCCACATGCTGCAACTCAGGCCCAACACACACAAATAAATAAATACATAAATATTAAATAAATAAAGCAAACACGAGAATAAAAATGACATCACACTTCAGCTATCGGTGTAAGCAGAGCCCTATGCAATGTTGAGTGAGAACTGAGGGGAAGCTATATGGAAATCCAAAAGAACTTTGCACAGAAAATGTTGCTCAGAGCTCAGATACTTCACCAAGATACAGAACTCCCAGCACTAAAGAGCAGGGTTATCACCTCTCTTGCTTTGCACCCTATCCCATCCTGCATAAACCCTTACATACATATTTATTCCACATTTTAATATCTGGGAAATGAGGTTGCATCCTCAAGTTGCTGACATCTTATCATTCCCCCTGGCCAGCAGGAAGTCATCGCCACCTCTGCTCACATACCTGGTCAGAGCTCATCCCACCATCACTTCTGCTGAGTTATGCACATTGCTGGTACTACATGTGATGAGTTGGACTGACAGTTAAAGGATTTTCAAAAAGATTATAGTATGATTCAGCTTTGAAATGAAATGTTATTTCTACTCAGGAAAGCACAGGAACAGAGTTGCAAGATAGAGGTTACACATGTGTCCATGAAATCTCTTGGTCAATAGAAAATTCAAATTCTAAATGACATGGAAGGGTTGTCATAACTTTTAATTGGCAGCATCATTTTTCCCTGTTATTGTTGTTCAGTCGCTCAGTGATGTCCGACTCTTTGTGATCCCATGGACTACAGCACTCCAGGTTTCCCTATCCTTCACTATCTCCCAGAGTTTGCGCAGTCTCAGGTCCATTGAGTTGGTGATGCCATCCAACAATCTCATCCTCGGCCACTACCTT
Organism: Dama dama; assembly: GCF_033118175.1. Lineage (NCBI taxonomy): Eukaryota > Metazoa > Chordata > Mammalia > Artiodactyla > Cervidae > Dama > Dama dama. The sequence continues at coordinate 85,817,515 of NC_083700.1, forward strand.
TATCCTCCTGACTTCAGTCTTTCCCAGCATCAGGGTCTTTTCCAATGAGTCAACCCTTTGCATCAGGTGGCCAAAGTAGAACTTCAGCTTCATCATCAGTCCTTCCAATAAATACTCAGGGTTGATTTCCTTTAGGACTGACTGGTTTGAACTCCTCCCTGTCCAAGGGATTCTCAAGAGTCTTCTCCAGCAGTATAATTCAAAAGCATCAATTCTTCAGTACTCAACCTTTTTTATGATCCAACTCTCACAGCCATAAATGCTGTGCTATGCTTAGTCGCTCAGTCCTGTCTGACTTTGCAACCCCAGGGACTGTACCCCACCAGGCTTTTCTGTCCATGGGGATTCTCCAAGCAAGAATAATGGAGTGGATTGCCATGCCCTCCTCCAGGGTCTTCCCAAACAAGGTCTGCTGCATTACAGGTGGATTCTTTACCACCTGAACCAGCAGGGAAGCCCAAGAATACTGGAGTGGGTAGCCTATCCCTTCTCCAGGGGATCTTCCTTACTCAAGAATCAAACTACGGTTTCCTGCATTGCAGGCAGATTATTTACCAGCTGACCTACCAGGGGAGACCCAATCCATAAATGACTACTGGAAAAACCAAAACTTTACCTGTATGGACCTTTGTCAGCCAAGTAATATCTTTTCTTTTTAATATGCTCTCTAGGTTTGTCATAGCTTTTCTTCCAAGGAGCAAGCATCTTTTAATCTCAAGGCTGCAGCCACTGTCTGCAGTGATTTTGAGCCTAAGAAAATAAAATAAATAATAGTATACCTTATCACCAGTACCTCTTAGATTAGATGAGATATTGAATTTCTGTTAAGTGAAGCATATCTTGTAATTTTGGGGGGAGGGGACATGTGGAATCTTAGTTCCCCGACCAAGGATCAAATGTGTGTCCCCTATAGTAGAAGCATGGAGTCTTAACCACTGGACTACCAGGAAAGTCCCCGTATCTTGTATTTTTAAAAGTTCTATTGATTCACATTAGGGGCCCACTTTGTATAATTCAGGCTGTTTGGGTGACTCCTGCCATCCTATCTCTGTGCAGTTAATCCTTTTAACCCACATTCAAGACCTCACATATTTTCCATAGTGTGATGGCACTGTGTTAAAATTGGCTTGGTGTTTCAGGCTGTTGCGAAGGTCTCTAATTGTGATTCAGTTATCCCAAATATTAGCCACAGCCTGTGTCATCTGTATTGACGGTTCTGGTCACCCAAGGATGATCTTATTATCTAAGCACGTTATGTCTAAGGAATTTCACAGCTGAAGCAAGGTACAGAATGACCTACTCTAAAACAAGAGCGATTAACAAGTTTGGAGCTGAGCCAAACGTGAGAACAAGGTTGTTATTGGCATGATTTTAATCATGATAGACAATTAGCCAAGCTTAATTATATTGAGACGGAAAACCAGAATGAGTGGCAGTAATGAATTTCTCTGGGAACTCTCCTGTGTCTCCAACTCAAACTGACTGACCTGTAAAGAATGGAAAATGATAAAAGATGTTTGCCCACATGTACAAGCTGTGTTTACCTCGAGTAGCTATCTGCATGGGGAAGAAGTCTGGAGGATGCCCCTTTCTGCAGGAACTCAACACAGAACCCAAATGGAATTCTCGAGTTCTACTGGCATTTTTGCTTCAGGAAGGAGAAGCAAAAGAGAGGAAACACATTTTAGCTGAATGTGGGCGCATTAAATGTTAATGTGATTATGTAGCTGGGAATTCTTTAAATGTCGCCTGTGGCTGAAGTATGGCTATAGTTGTGTGTTAGCACTTTTTGGTGTTATAAAAGCTTAATATTTTCACTGACTGTGTCAAGCCCAAATAGAACACTTGAAACTTCAATAGGGTCAGAAAGTGATTAGAATATAAAAATTTTTTAACAATTTGACACTCCTCGCCTCTAGGTTTAGAAATGGAATTTAATATGAAATTCTCCCTAAGTCTCCAGTCTCTTTTTCCATTATGGATTTTAATTGACTTCTTATAATTAAAACACAGAAGAAAGAAAAGTTGTGGAGAAAACTCAAAATCTCTATAGTTCATATAGTTCTTTAGAGTTCACAGAGGATACCCATCTTTCATCTTCACACAAACACACACACACACACACACACACACACACACACACACACACAGAGGCACAGACCTGGGACGATGAGCTTGTCTCACTGTAAAGATGAAGAAGCTAAGCCTCAGGGGATTGTAACTTATCTCAGTCAAATGGCAGAAGGATAGACGGGGCTTCTGATTTTGAGACCAGGTTTTAAAAATAATAAAGAATAAGGAAAAGAAAGGGGGGGAAATGAATGGGAAAGATAGGAGTGGGGAAGGAAGGAAGAGGTAGGGAAATGAAAGAAAAAAAAAACAGGAACAACTTTCAGTTAAAGTTTGAGATAGGCCTTTCCAGTGTGATGGACGTTCTCAATGGGAAAGCCAACTCAATTTGTGTGCAGGTCTGAGTTGTGAATAAATCAGCCTGCCTTTCCCCCTCCTTCTCTTTTTTTCTTTCTTTCATCTTTCCCTTTCTTAATTCCTGGTACTCAGTACTTTTACTGGATACCTCCTGTATTTCCAGGAATAGTACTTGGCAGGGAAATTCTGTTTGTATCCTGTGATGAAAAAAACATCTCTTATCATTTTATTCCCTTTGTAGGTCAGCCAGTTTGAGTTGGAGACAGAAAAATATGATACAAAATTAGATCCCATGCACCATGCTCATAGCCGCATTATTCATAATCATAATTTCACTAAAAAGTGGAAGCAACACACGTGTCCATTATCAGATGAATGTATAAATAAAATGTGGTAGATACATACAATGGAATATGATCCAGCCTTAAAAAGGAAGGAAATTCTGACACGTGCTACAACATTACAACATGGATGGGGACATTATGCTAGGTGAGATAAGGCAGTCATAAAGGGGCAAATACTGTATGTTTCTGATTATATGGGGTGCTTAAAGTAGTCAGATTCGGAGTCAGAAAGTAGAATGGTGGTTGCCAGGGCCTGGAGGAGCAGGGGATGAGGAGTTATTGTTTAATAGGTACAGAGTTTGAGTTTGGGGAAGATGAAACGAAAATGTTGTGTAGATGGACGATGGTGATATTTAATGCCACTAAATATAGTTAATGCCACTGAACTGGGTACTTCAAAAATGGTTAAAATAGTAAAACTTTTGTTACATATAGCGTGCCATAAAAATCATTTGATCCCTAATGTTCAGTGGAGGCCCTGAACTCTGTACTAACAGCCTCTGGAGGGGAGAAAGGCTGCACTGTGACACGTGACTTGTGCTCTGATAGTGAGCCTGAGGACATAACCCAGCCTAAGAATCGCCACGGAGCTAGAAACCACTCTGTGAACCATGTGTGGCGGATGTCTGAATTAAACCTGAAAGGAGCTCTAATTTCTCCAAGCAAAGTCAAGGGACCAAGGTAGATGGTTGGTCCATACAGACAGAGCCTCACAGAGGTTCGTGAGGGCCTGGTGTGGTCTAGGAGATGCAAGAAGTCCTTGGTGGCTAGAGCCCACAGTTCAAGGACATCTAGCTACTTTGAAACTATATCTGCTCCTCTTCCTCCTGGAGCATTAATGTGACTGGCCCTTTGGGTCAAAAACATGCTTGAAACCTGGGCCATTCTGTTTCGAAAGTCACTTCTTCTACCACTCTCCTAGGCTCTAGAGTTGTGCTGTCCAATATGGTGCCTGCTTAATTTAAATCTAATTGATTAAAATTAATTATTCCATTAGTCAGTCACACTAGCCACATTTCAAGGATGACTACTAACATTTCAAGGGTGGCTAGTGACAACCAATATGGCCAGCATATAAAGCATTTTCAACATCCCAGAAAGTTCTGTTGAATAGTCCTGCTTCAAAGTTTACAAAGTAAATGAAAAGTGTTAGTTGCTCAGTTGTGTCCGACACTTTGCTACCCCATGGACTGGGGCTCGCCAGGCTCTTCTGTTTATAGGGTTTATAGGGTTCTCCAGGCAAGAATACTGGAGCAGATTGCCATTTCCTTCTCCAAGATTACAAAGTAAAATGCATATTAATCGCCTATTAATTTATTTATGTGTGTGAACATCACACAAAACCTTGACATTCTTATTCGCATTTTGTAGAAGAGGAAACTGCAGCTTAGGGAGGCCGAGTACCTCACTGTTGGTTTCACAGCTATCAAGCAGTAATGCTGGAATGTAAAATCCACCAGTCCTCTGAGTCCAGCCCCACAACACCCTGCATTAATCCATAACCTCCCCCTGCCTTTGGCCTTTTTTTCACTGCTGCTCAACCTTGAGATTATTCTTCCTAAAAGACTGCTTTTCATGAGATCATGCTTCTGACTTTCTTTGTCAACTGGAGGAAACACAGATCTCTTAGTCTGACAATCAAGCCCTTTCACAAATCAGAATAAATACACTTTGCAGTTTCTTCTTCTTCCCTTTCCTCTTTTTCAATACTCATCTCTTCTCCAAGCACAGAATGTATCAGTCACTTTCCAGTTTTAGAGCCTTTTCTGTGCAGGTTACCTTCCTGGACTACTAACCTTTTTCTTTCTGTCTATTGGAATCTCACTTAACTTTCAAGCTCTAGTTCATAAGTCACATATTCTAGAAAATCTTACTTGACCAACCTCAGTCTGGGCTGCAAAGAGCTACTGTTCCTCTCTTGCCAGAAAGTATCTGTTACTTCATGAAACACAATTTCTCTGCTTTAACAAGAAGCCATTCTTTCTTCTCCTGTGTGGTATTGCCCATGTAGGACCTCATGCAGACCACATTCTTCATTTTGCTTTTTTCTTTTTCTTTTTTTAAATTTATTTTTAATTGGGGGAAACTGCTGTATAGCACAGGGAGCTCAACTCAGGGCTCTGTGATGACCTAGAGGGATAGAATGGTGGGGGTTAGGTGGGAAAGAGGCACCTTCCTCATCTTTATGAACTATTGTTTCAAGTATGGACCCTTCATGGTAACTGTTCTCAACTCTGCTGTTATTACTTACTGGATCATTTTATCCATGTTTTGCATGACTCTGGCTCCACCTGCTATGTTCCAGCCATTGTACTGGGCACAGCTACATTTTCTTTTTCACAGCTACATTTTTTTAAAACTTTTTATTTTGTATTGGGGTGTAGGGGATCAACAATGTTGTCATAGTTTCAGATGAAGAGCAAAGGGATTCAGCCATACATATACACATATCCATTCTCCCCCATTCTCCCCTCCTATCCAGGCTGCCATATAACATTGAGCAGAGTTCCACTTGCTACATAGTAGGTTCTGGTTGGTTATACATTTGGCACAATTGCATTTCTTCTATATTGTCTTCCAACAACCCTACGAGGAGGAAGATATCATTATCCCAATTTTACTCATGGGGTAACTGAGGCTCAGTAAGAACAGAAGAATTTCTCATTCACAAATATGTGAAGTGACAAGGTCAGAATTTAAACTTTAGTCCACCTGACTCCAAAGCCCCACCTTTCTTCTTTGTTGCAGTACAAGCTTCTCCTGTACTTATTTAGGCTATTATAGTGAGTATGTAAAGGTTGTATCCTTCTCAGCTTTGAAAAACTCCTACCTGTAAATTATATTCAACACATAATAAAAAAGAATCTGCTACAGTTGTTACTCTAAAACTCTGCAAGTTCCTATTATATCAACTTTCCACTTTGGATATGGCATCAGACTTGAAATACTATGGGGAGTGGGGGTAGGAGGAACAGACAGTTCAAAGCTCTTGCCTTGGTTTGAAGAAACTCCATAACTCATTGTTTAGATACTATCCAAATAACAGTGGTTATGAATTTTGACTTTTTATTAAGTGAATTATATTTCTATCAGAAACATGGTAGCTTCTCTAGACATTATTAATGGATTCTCTTGTTTGTAGGCTGAAACCAAAACAAATGTTCTGCTATATAACACGATGGTTTAAGAGAAAACAATCACAAGGGAAATTTATGGGTTGTGATTTTTTTCACAAAAATCTTAGAGAACAAAAATTTCAAGAAGCCCAGTCATGTGTATATATTGAAAATATTGTGGAGAACTATGGTGCATGAAATTATAGTCACTAAATTGATGATTATTGCTGCAACATGGCAAACAAAGTCAGCACTAAAATCAGGAGTCAGAAAGCCTAAGTCTTGTTCTAAATTCTTCTACCAGCTAACTGTACACCCTTGAAATTGTCACTTAACTTGGATCTCTTCTAGAAGTTTTCTTTTCTAGAACACAGCAACATTAGTTGAGTAAATGAGTAAACTAATAAATAAAGGTATTGGGAGAGATACTCTAAAATTTCTCCCACACTAACAGTTTTTGAGTCATACTTTCAATTTAGCTACATTTCCAAAAGAAGTCACTCAGTCACGTCCAACTCTTTGTGTCTCCATGGACTGTAGCCTGCCAGCTTCCTCTATCCATGGAATTCTCCAGGTCAGAGTACTGGAGTGGGTAGCCATTTCCTTCTCCAGGGCATTTTCCCAACCCAGGAATGGAACCCAGGTCTCCCACATTGCAGGTGAATTCTTTATTGTCTGAGCCACCAGCGAAGCCCATTAAGCACATAAAGGAGAAGGCTTGTATCTTCAATTAAAGTATCCAGTCAGTTTAAAAATAATTTCACACTTTAACCCACTCAGCAAAACTTGGTTAATGCCCCTCTTGTAAGGAGAAAGTTTGATGACCCAGTAGATATGGTATCACAGCTTTAATGTGCCTGCCAACAGTGCAAATCAGGTAGAAGAAAATGCTTTCTTTAAGGGCCAACTGTGTTTCTCCATAATGTATTTAAGGGACTGGCCTGGGACTGTTTGTTTTACAATTTTGTCTCTGTCTCAGTGCAAATAATTTGTGTAGATCTGAAAGGCTGATAGCTTTATCCTAATAATGCCCTGGAAACAAAATAGCCAATTACAGAAATCATGGAACTACAGAAGAACCTAGAGGTAGCTTTTTCTGATGCCCACTTTCATAACTGTGGATATGAAGGCCCTAAAGATTCAAATGATTTGCCCAGGCTTACACCAAATAATGGGAGCACTGGGATTAGCATGAGTCATCCAGTCACATGCCTTTGGTTTTATTTTTCTGCTAATTGTAAATTTAGGATTAGCCTTTTGATAACAAGCAGAATTTTATATATATATATATATATATATATATATATATATATATATAAACTTACTAAGTGTCGTGTATGGGTGTAAGAGTTGGAGTATAAAGAAAGATGAGTGCCTTGAATTGAGTGAAGATGAGAGAAGAATTGAGGCTTTTGAACTGTGGTGTTGGTCCTTTTTGTTGGAAATTAGTAGTAAATCCTAGAAGAGGCAAAGCTAACTCTGTAGACTAGAAAAACATCTAACATACATACACTAAGTAGCCCAAACTAAATCTGGACCTCAATGTGGGCAAGAGTGATGTCCCAGAGCCCCTGAGTGTTAATCAAATGTTTGTAAATTGCATGTAGTTGAACAGTGCTTTGGGAGTGCATGATTTAAAACAATCTTGAGGAATCCTCTAGTGCTACAACTAATTAACCCTAATTCATCTGTTTTGTATATCTGAGTTTACTTCCAAGGATGGAGTGTTTGGAGAATAAAAGACTAGACAAAATACAGTTAATTAGGGAAGGCTTCCTGGAGGGGGTGAGCCAGGGCCAAATCTTAGAGGAGGCAGTGATAATAGATCCCTGTACAAGATGGAAAGAAGGAATGCAACATTTCAGTCAAGGGCAGCCTTATAGCTAGCAGCAATGGACCATCCTGTGAATAAAAATTAAAACATCTCTTTGTGGTTGTATAATCATTTACAGTTTACAAGGACTTTCTTGCATATCACAGAGATGGTGACAACAATGAGACTTTATCTAGTGCATACAGGACACCAGTGCTAAGGACTTAATTGCATTTTTTCACAGTTATCCTACCAACATCCCACTGGGCTTGGTGTTACTATCCCCTCTTTCCAGAAAAAGAAACTAAAGCTCATGGTGCTAGAAGTCACACACATGGTATCAAAGTCAACTGGTAAATAGAAGAGCATAGATGTAAATTCAGATCTGCCTGACCCTGTGGTTCTGATCATGTCATCTTCTGGAACTCAGAGCAGAGTGGAGAAGGGCAGATGGTGGGTCACAAATGTGTGGCAACACAAATACATCCAGACCTTGGAGATATTGCAAGTTCAGTTCCAGACCATTACAATAAAGTGAATATTACAGTAAAATGAGGTGCACTAATTTTTTTTCAATTTCCCAATGCATTTTAAAAATTACGTTCACACCCTACTATTGTCTATTAAGTGTGTGATAGGACTATGTGTAAAAAAAAAACAATCAAAAATACATACCTTAATTTTAAAATACTTTATTACTAGAAATTGTTAACCATCATTGAAGTCTTCAGTGAGTTGTAATCTTTTTACTGGTGGAGGATCTTGCCTTGATGTTAATCGCTGCTGACTAATCAGGGTGGTGGTTGCTGAAGGTTGGGATAGTTGTGGCAATTTCTTAAAATATGACAACAATGAGGTTTGCCACATAATTGACTCTTCCTTTTATGAACAATTTCCCTGTAGCAAGCAATGCTATTTGATAGATTTTACCTACATTAGAACTTCTTTCAAAGTTGAAATCAATTTTGTCAAACTCTACCACTGCTTCATCAATAAGTTTATGTAATATTCTAAATTGTATGTTGTCATCTCAACAATCTTTACAGCATCTTTACCAGGAGTAGGTTTCATCTCAAGAAACCACTTTCTTTGATCATTCATAAGAAGTAATTCCTCACTTATTAAAGTTTAATCATGAGATTACAACAGTTTAGTCATATCTTCAGGTTCCCCTTCTAATTCTAGTTCTCTTGCTCTTTCTACCATATCTGCAAGTTACTTCCTCCACTGAAGTCTTGAAACCCTCAAAATCATCCAGGAGGGTTGAAGTCAACTTCTTTCAAACTGCTGTTAGTGTTGATATTTTAACCTCTTCCTATGAATCTCAAATGTACTTGATGGCATTTAGAATAGTGAATCCTTTCTAGAAGGGTTTAGCTTGCTATGTCTGAATCCACCAGAAGAATCACCATCTATGGTAGCTGTAGCCTTACAAACATATTTCTTAAATAAGAAGACCTGAAAGTTGGGATTACTCATTATTTTGGCTGCTGAATGGATGATGTGTTAGCAGGCATGAAAATAGCCTTAATTATTGTACAGCCCCATCAGAGCTCTTGGGTGACCAGGTGCATTATCAGTGAGCAGTAAAAGTTTGAAAGGAATCTTTTTTTCTGAGCAATATATATCAATTGTGGGCTTTAAATGTTCCATAAGCCATATTGTCAACAGATGTGCTGTCATCCAGGCTTTGTTATCCCATTTATAGCACAGGCAGAGTAAATTTAGTATGATTCTTAAGGACTAGAATTTAATTTTAGGATTTTCAGAATGGTAAATAAGCATTGGCTTCAACTTAAAGTCACCAGCTACACTATACCCTAACAAATGAGTCAGCTGTCCTTTGAAACTTTGAAGCCAAACATTGACTTCTCCTCTCTAGCTGTGCAAGTCCTAGATAGCATCTTCTTCCAATAGGAGGCTATTTTGTCTGCATTGAAAATCTGATGTTTAGTGCGGCTATCTTCATTAATTATCTTAGCTACATCTTCTGGATAACTTGCTGCAGCTTCTACATCAACACTTGTTTCTTCATCTTGCAATTTTATGTCCTGGACATGACTACTTTCCTTAAACCTTATGAACCAACATCTGCTAGCTTCAAACATTTCTTCTTCAGCATCCTCACCTCTTTCAGCTTTCATAGAATTAAAGAGAGTCAGGGCCTTGCTCTGGATATGGCTTCAGCTTAAGGGAATCTTGTGACTGGTTTGATCTGTCCAAAGCACTAGAACCTTTTCCCTATCAGCAATAAGGCGATTTCACTTTCTTATCATTCATGTGTTCACTGGAGGAGCACTTTTAAGTTATTTCAAGAACTTTTCCTTTGCATTCAGATTGGCGGTTTGGTTTAAGAGGCCTAGCTTTCAGCCTGTCTTGTCTTTCAACATGCCTTCTTCACTGAGTTTAATAGTTTCCAGTTTTTTATTTAAAGTGAGAGCTTTCACTTGAATACTTATAGTCCATTATAAGATTATTAACTGACCTGGTTTCAGTACTGTTTTATCTCCAGAAACAGAGACACTCGAGAAGAAGGAGAGACAGGGAACATGGCCAGATGGTGGAACAGTCAGAACACACATTTATCGATTGCTGACTGTCTTACATGGGTACAGTTTGTGGTTCTTCAAATCAATTACAATAATAACATCAAAGGTCACTGACCACTGCTCACCATAACAAGTGTAATAATAATGAAAAAATTTGAAATGTTGTGAGAATTAGCAAAACGTGACACTGAGACACAAAGTGAGCAAATACTCTTGGAAAAATGGTATTGATAGACTTGCACAATGCAGGGTTGCCACAAACATTCTACTTGATTTAAAAAAATCCAGTATCTGTGAAGTGCAACATAGCAAAGGGCAATAAAACAAGGTGTGCTTGTGCTAATAATGTCTCTCCTCCAAGCCAATACCAAGCACTATCGTAAACACTATACATATGTTATCTCCTTGTGATATAGGTGTCAAATCTCATTTAACCATCAGGAAGCTCAGGATCAGAGGATAAGTAATGTATCCAGTGTTGCACTGCTAGTAAAAATGGTAGAAATTTCATCCAAAGAGCCAGATTTTGACTCCTCTTCTATTCCATGCACCAGGCATCACCCGAGACCCAGTGTATATAACATGCTATCCTTGCTCTTAGAGTTCACTGCCTAGAAGCTAGAGTCAGGTCTGGAAGCAGCATGTTTCAATCCAATGCAGTGTGGAGGGAAGAGCCACAAGAAGAGAGTGGCACAGAGGAGAGTGCTCTGCTAAGCCTGTGGGTTTGCTGTTGGCTTCTGTCATCTCAATTTTACAGAAGATAAGGCCGAGTTGCCTGCAGTTTTGATGCATTGAAGTTGCAAGAAATAGCATGAGGCAGTGGCAGGACTTCACCCCAAGTTCCAGTTCTCTGCCTCAGAGGTCAGTACCCAGTTCTTACCCTCTTGTGATTTTCGAGGAAATGTTAAAAGTTTTTTGAGATAATTTGTTTACCAGCAGCATAGAGACATTTTGTGTCTGAAATACCAACCTTTAGAACCAATTCTTTCCCTCTCTTTCTCTCTTATTCTCCAAGAAAACTTAGAGTAGATTCCCAGTTTCCTTCCACCTCTATCTCATGGCTGCTCATTTACAGTCTTCACTCCTGGCTGCTGGCTCCTCCTACAGACCTAAAAATGGTAAATAGATAACTAATGAGAACCTGCCATGTAGCACAGGGAACACTACTCAGTGCTCTGAGGTGATCTAAATGGGAAGGAAATCTAAAAAAGAGGGGATATAAGTATCTGTATAACTGATTCACTTTCTTGTACAGCAGAAAGTAACACAGTATTGTAAAGCAACTTTGCTCTGATAAAAATTACTTTAAAAAATCCTAGGGAAGTGCAGGGTTCCGTTCTGAGCCCTCTTCTCCAGCTCGTCTCTCCCTGGATGATCTTAGTTAGCCACATGACCCTAAAAGCCATTTATATACCCACGACTCTCAAATATATGCCTGCAGCCCTGACCACTCCCCTAGACTCCAGACTGCCTCTACCATGTCCCCACTTGGAAATCTAGCATGTCCAAAACAAACTTTTCAATGTTCTCCCAAACTTGCTCCTTCCCTGAGCTCCCTGAGCTGGTAGAGGGTAGAATCATTTGAACTCAGACCACCCCCACCCCCCCGCCCCCGCCCAAAGAAATATCTCAAACCAAGTTAGTTCTCAGCATCTCTAGGCCTATTTCACTAACCAAGCCGCTGTCTTTTCTTACTTGGACTGGACAGTTTGGACAATTCCTACCAGCTCCTCTTTGGTCTCCTTCATTTGCCTCCTCCTTACAAGCTGTTTCTACATGCAGCCAGATCTGTATTTGTAACATGTAAATCAGATCATTCACAAGTTCCCTACCCAAAACACATACAATACTACCCTGCCCCCCTTATTGATGGTTTCACTTTCTGCAGTTTTAGTTACTCATGGTCAACCATGGTCCAAAAATATTAAATGGAAAATTCCTCAAGTAAACAATTCATCAGTTTAAATTGTACACTATGCTGAGTAGCGTGATGAAATATGGCACCATCCCAACTCATCCAGGCCCTGAATCATCCCTTTGTTCCTTAGTCACTTAAGTCATCCTGGTTTTCAGGTCGACTGATCTGGTATCTCAGTGCTTGTTTTCAAGTAAACCTCACGTTGCTTAATAATGACCCCAAAGCACAAGAGTAGAGATGTTGGGCATGGCCGAGGCCCTTTGCTGTCTGCCTGAAAGTGTAACAACATTGTTAATCAGGTATACTCCAATATAAAATTAAAAATTAAAAAAAATAAGAGCAGTGGTGCTGGCAATTTGGATATGCCAAAGAGAAACTGTAAAATGCTTCCTTTAATTGAAAAGGTGAAAGTTTTCAATATGGAAATAAAGCAATATTGTATGCCAAGGTCACTAAGATCAAATCTTCTATTCATGAAAGAGCCTGGCAGGCTCGAGTCCATGAGGTCTCAAGGGTTGGACACAACTTAGGGACTGAAGCACCACCACCGCTCATGAAATTGTGAACGAAGAAAAAGAAATTCGTGCTAATATTGCTGTCACATTTCAGCCCACAAAAATTACAGCCACAGTCCATGGAGAGTGCTTAGTTAAGATGGAAAAGCCCTTAAATGTTTACAGTAGGATATTTTCAGAGAAAGACCACATACATGTAACTTCTATTATAGTGTAGTATTATACTTGTTCTATTTTATTATTAGTTCTCATTGTAGATCTCTTACTGTGTCTAATGTATTCCCTGGCGGCTCACTGGTAAAAGAATCTGCCTGCCAATGCAGAAGACACTGATTCAGTCCCTAGGTTGGGAAGATCCCCTGGAGAAGGAAACGGCAACCCGCTCTAGTATTCTTGACTGGGAAATGCCATGGACAGAGGAGCCTGGTGGGCTATAGTCCATGGGGTCACAAGGAGTTGGACGTGACTTAGCAACTAAATAGCAACAACAACAATATATAAATTAAACTCTATCAGAGGAAGGCATGGGTTGACAGTCAGGAGTACTGAATACAACAGTCCTGGGAGCCCCAGTGTGCCGGCATAAGTCCTTTTGAAGGAGGTCATCATTACCCCTGCAGCAGTTTGACCTCAGGCCAAACTACAGGGAGGGAACACAGCCCCACCTATCAGGAGAAAATTGTATTAAAGATTTACTGAGCATGGCCCCACCTACCACAGCAAGACCATTTACCCCCCAGCCAGTCCCTCCCATCAGGAAGCTTCCACAAACCTCTTATCCTAATCCATCAGAGGTCAGTCAGACTGAAAACCACAATCACAGAAAACTAACCAAACTGATCACCTGGATCACAGCTTTGTCTAACTCAATGAAACTATGAGCCATGTTGTGTAGGGCCATCCAAGATGATGGGTCATGGTGGAGAGTTCTGATGAAACGTGGTCCACTGGAGAAGGGAATAGCACTTGAGCATTCTTGCCTTGATAACCCCATGAACAGTATGAAAAGACAAAAAGATATGACATGAAAGATGAACTCCTCAACTTGTTAGGTGCCCAATATGCTACTGGAGAAGAGTGGAGAAATAACTCCAGAAGAATGAAGAGGCTGAGCCAAAGTGAAAACAGCACTCAGGTGTGGATGTGTCTGGTGATGAAAGTAGTCTGATGCTGTAAAAAACAATATTGTATAAGAACCTGGAATGTTAGGTGCATGAATCAAGGTAAGTTGGAAGTGGTCAAACAGGAGATGGCAAGAGTGAATGACATTTTAGGAATTAGTGAACTAAAATGGACAGGAATGGGTGAATTTGACCTTTATATAAATGACCTTTATATCTACTACTGTGGGCAAGAATCCCTTAGAAGAAATGGAATAGCCATCATAGTCAACAAAAGAGTCCAAAATGCAGTACTTGGGTGCAATCTCAAAAACAACAGAATGACCTCTGTTCGTTCCCAAGGCAAACTGTTCAATGTCACAGTAAGCCAAGTCTATGCCCCAAGCACTAATGCTGAAGAAGCTGAAGTTGAACGGTTCCATGAAGACCTACAAGACCTTCTAGAACTAACACCAAAAAAAGATGTCCTTATCATCATAGGGGACTGGAATGCAAATGTAGGAAGCCAAGAGTTACCTGGAATAACATGTAAGTTTGACCTTTGAGCACAGAATGAAGCAGGGCAAAGGCTAACAGAGTTTTGCCAAGAGAACGCACTGGTCATAGCAAACACCCTCTTCCAACAACACAAGAGATGACTCTACACATGGACATCATGAGATGGTCAATAATGAAATCAGATTGATTATAATATTCTTTGCAGCTGAAGATGGAGAAACTCTATACAGTCAGCAAAAACAAGACCAGGAGCTGACTGTGGCTCAGATAATGAACTCCTTATTGCCAAATTCAGACTTAAACTGAAAAAAGTAGGGAAAACCACTAGGCCATTCAGGTATGATCTGAATCAAATCTCTTACAATAATACAGTGGAAGTGACAAATGGATACAAGGGATTAGATCTGATAAACAGAATGCCTGAAGAACTATGAATGGAGGTTCATAACATTGTACAGGAGGTGGCGATCAAAACCATCCACAAGCAAAAGAAATGCAAGAAACAAATTGGTTATCTGAGGAGGCCTTAAAATAGCTGAGAAAAAATGAGAAGCAAAAGGCAAGGGAGAAAAGGGAAGATGTGCCTATCTGAATGCAGAGTTCCAAAGAACAGAAAGGAGAGATAAGAAAGCCTTCCTTAGTGATCAGTGCAAAGAAATAGAGGAAAACAATAGAAAGGGAATGGACTAGAGATCTCTTCAAGAAAATTAGAGATGCCAAGGGAACATTTCATGCAAAGATGGGTACAGTAAAGGACAGAAATGGTATGGACCTAATAGAAGCAGAAGATATTAAGATGAGGTGGCAAGAATACACAGAAGAACTACACAAAAAAGATCTTAATAACTCAGATGATCACGATGATGAGCTCACTCACATAGAACCAGACATCCTGGAGTCCGAAGTCAAGTGGGCCTTAGGAAGCGTTACTATGAACAAAGCTAGTGGAGGTGATGAAAGTCTAGCTGAGCTATTTCAAATCCTAAAAGGTGATGCTGTGAAAGCGCTGCACTCAATATGCCAGAAAATTTGAAAAACTCAGCAGTGGCCACAGGACTGGAAAACATCAGTTTTCATGCCAATCACAAAGAAAGGCAATGCCAAAGAATGTTCAAACTACTGCACAGTTGCATTCATTTTACATGCTGTCAAAGTAATACTTAAAATTCTCCAAGCTAGGCTTCAATAGTACATGAATCGTGAACTTCCAGATGTTCAAGCTGGATTTAGAAAAGACACAGGAGCCAGAGATCAAATTGCCAACATCCACTGGATCATAGAAAAAGTAAGAGAATTCCATAAAAACATTTACTTCTGCTTCATTGACTATGATAAATCTTTTGACTGTGTAGATCACAACAAACTGTGGAAAATTCTTCAAGAGATTGGAATACCAGACAACTTTACTTGCCTCCTGAGAAACCTGTATGCAGGTCAAGAAGCAACAATTAGAACTGGACATGGAACAACAGATTAGTTCTAAATTGGGAAAGGATTACGTCAAGGCTGCATATTGCCACCCCACTTATTTAGTTTATATGCAGTGTACATCATGCGAAATACTGGGCTGGGTGAAGCACAAACCAAAATCAAGATTGCTGGGAGAAATATCAATAACCTCAGATATGCAGATGACACCACCCTTAAGGCAGAAAGCAAAGAGGAA
This sequence comes from Dama dama, assembly GCF_033118175.1. Lineage (NCBI taxonomy): Eukaryota > Metazoa > Chordata > Mammalia > Artiodactyla > Cervidae > Dama > Dama dama. Next base: position 85,833,482 of record NC_083700.1, read on the forward strand.
CTAAAGAGGCTCTTACTGAAAGGGAAAGGGAAGAATGAAAAAGCTGGCTTAAAACTCAACACTCAAAAAACTAACATCATGGCATCCGGTCCCATCACTTCATGGCAAATAGATGGGGAAACAATGGAAACAGTGACAGACTTTCTTTTCTTGGGCTCCAAAATCACTGCAGATGGTGACTGCAGCCATGAAATTAAAAAGATGCTTGCTCCTTGGAAGAAAATCTATGACCAACCTAGACAGCATATTTAAAAAGCAGACATTACTTTGCCAACAAACATCTGTGTAGTTAAAGCTATGGTTTTTCCAGTAGTCATGTATGGATGTGAGAGTTGGACTGTAAAGAAAGCTGAGTGCCATAGAATTGATTCTTTTGAGGTGCTGGAGAAGACTCTTGAGAGTCCCTTGGACTGCAAGGAGAGCAAACCAGTCAATCCTAAAGGAAATCAATCTTGAATATTCATTGGAAGGACTGATGCTGAAGCTGAAGCTCCAATACTTTGGCTACTTGATGCAAAGAGCTGACTCATTGGAAAAGACCCTGATGCTGGGAAAGATTGAAGGCAGGACGAGAAGGGGAAGACAGAGGATGAGATGGTTGGATGGCATCACTGACTCAATGGACATGAGTTTGAGCAGGCTCTGGGAAATGGTGAAGGACATGGATGCCTGGAGTGCTGCAGTCCATGGGTTCACAAAGAGTCGCACATGACTGAAGAAAAACAGCCATAGGTAATAACATAGTATATGCAGGGTTTGGTACTGTGGTACCATATGTGGTGCAGGCATCAATGGAGGTTTTGGAACGTATCCCCTAGGTTAAGGGAGGACTCTTGTATTGAAGAAATTCTGATGTTACTCGTCACATTTTAATAAAATCCAGACAACTTACATGGCCGGCAAGGCCCATCCCAATCTGGCCCCTAATTACCAATTTCCTCTGTCCTCCTCATCTCTGGTTCTGCTTATGACATTGACCTTTAGACTGTTCCTCCATTTCTTGAAGCTCATTCCTACCACAGGCTTTTATTCTCAATGCTTCCTGCCCTAAAGCATGTTTCCATGCTTCTTTCTGAGACCTTGTACAGTGTGTTCTTTAGCATCCTTCTGACTATGCTCAAATTTGCCCATCTTTCCCCCACTTGCATCCTGTGCATTTCTTATTATCTTATTCCTACAGTCACCATGGCACTATCACCACAGGAAATGTTCTTGACTGATGGATGGATTGATTTTCCTCTCTATTGTCCATTTCACCTCCAGCACATCTGCAGCACCGGGCAGGGATTGAGTCTGTCTTCTCCACTGCCAAGTTCCCGTGTCTAAAACAGTACCTGGTTCTTTCTGTGTTTTTCCTCTGCATGCTTTTAAGTTGAGATTAGGTACAACCAGTTTATAGCCTACTTGTTATAATTAACATACCAGAAGCAATTCTCGACATTGTGTCCAATAGTTCACGTAATAAGTGCTCCAGAATCATTAATTTCCTTCTTCCTATCTTGACTTCCTTCCTGAAAAACACTTATACAGGTACCCATGCTGTGCTGTGGTTTTTGTTTAGCTGAGACAGAGCAGGCCATTTGAAAGACTTTGAAAGATGTAAGCAAATTATTAACCTCTCCAGACCTCAATGTCTTTATCTACAAAATGGGAACAATAAAATCTGCCTTGCCTCATTTACAGCGTTGTGCAAGGACCTAATAAGATATTGGAGCAAACATCTCATTAGATATTGGGGTGGATGTCTTTTAAAAAAAAAAGCATAGCACCGTATAAGGGGAATAAAATTTACAGAAGAAAAGATGACATCAAGTCATCTGTAAAGCAATTTGAAATTCGTGAGTAAAAAGCTATTGGCAGTGGTTCTCTACTGAGCCAGACATGTCCTAATGTTTGTATTTAATATGCCAAATGGTTGCCAATGCCTAATTCTGGGTTGGTACCCTGCAATAGCTTTTTTTGGTGTTTTTTTTACAACTTTCAGCTGTAAAACTGGGGTCAATTATTTTTAGCCATTTCTTCAGCCTGTCTCATTAGCAAAGTACTTTGAGGTAATGACTTGGGCATATTTGATGATTGTTCATTTTGAAAGATGTCATTTTCAGACTTTTCTGGAAGTTTCAAATCTGCCTGTGGGAGATCTGTTTTATGCCAAAGTGTCATTTCAGATTCAAGCCTACATACTGCCTTATGCGAGGCCCTTATAAATGTTTCACAGCACCTGCATTTTTTATCATGGCCCTTGCATGTGAACTTGGATTTCTTGTGCTTCACCTCTACTCTCTGTCTGAAAGGGAGAAAGTAATATTTTTAAATGGCCTTTTTTCCTATTCATCAGAGGAGATAAAATCCACCAATTATTTCCCCTTGTACATAGATATTTATATTAATATTTTAAGGAATGGGTTCTTTATAGTGTTATTCATGAACCCATGTGTTAAATTTAAAACAAATGTGTCCTAAAATGAATATATTAATCCATGTTTAATACCTGAAACCAGATTCATGTTGACTTAATTTCTTCGGTCATAAAAGAAATTTATGAAATGATTCAATTTTCTCATCCATTCCACAAATATTTTAACAGACTTATTGAATATGTCCCACATTATCTCTTTTAATCCTTATAATAGCATGGCAATGGAGGTATTATTATTGTCATTGTCATTTTCCTATGATGTGGATGAGAAGACTGAGCTGTAAGTTATATGGCTCTCTACTACATTTTAGGGTCTGAGGTGTGGGCTGAAGATACTGCCTGATCAAAACCCCTGGGGTAAGCAACTTGGAGGAGAACCAGAGATGCCAAGAACAGTAGCAAAAATGAGAGAGAGATGGAGAGGCAAGGCTTTGTAGAAACTGGAAGAGGGATTAGATCAGAGAGAATCTGGATTATAGCTCCCTAACTTTGCTTCACTTCGGGATCATCTAAGAATCCCACCTTTGGGATCTTCACTTTGGGATCATCTAAGAATGACTGATGCCTGGCTTCTACCCACAGACATTGTGATTTCATTGGTATAGGATGCAATGTGGAAATCAGAAATTTTTAGGTTTCCCAGATGATTCTAATGTATAGCAGAAATTTGGAGACACTAATACAGGTGATGTGTGATGTGCTGTGGAACTGAAATAATCCACACTCCATTTCGTCCATCCAGGTTTTTTGATGTCCCAGTGGGTTGGGCTGGTTTATAGGTCTTCGGAGGAACATAACATTTACATATAGAAAACACAAGCTTCATGCCTTATCAGAGGAAGAAAGGTACCAAGTGTTAATGGAGAGAGAGCAGGCTTTAGTCAGACTGTTTCTCTGAGCCTCTGCTTCCTGGTCCCCAGCATGGCACCCATCTAGTAGGTTAGTTGTAAGAATTAATTCCAATGAAATTCCTTTTATCTAATGATATCAGGGTCTTTGGGCTTACCAGGTGGTGCTAGTGGCAAAGAACCCACCTGCCAATGCAGGAGACAAAAGAGACACGGGTTCAGTCCCTGAGTCGGGAAGATCCCCTGGAGGAGGACATGGCAACCCACTCCAGTATTTTTGCCTGGAGAATCCCACGGATAGAGAAGCCTGTCAGGCCATAGGGCCACAGAGTTGGACACAACTGAGGTGACTTAGCTTGCATGCATCAGGATTCGTAGCCAGTTATTGGAAAAAAAGATAAGTTAAAGTAGGTGTAGCAGATAGTATTTTCCAAAGATGGCCAACTATTCTCATCCCATGTGGTCTACTTGGAATGTCCATCTGAGGCAGGGTCCATGCTGTTTCCTCCTGAACATGGGTGCATATTTGTAAATGCTCTGATGGGTAGGTTACAGTGGAAAGGACACGTGTGAGTTTAAATTGTAAAAGGCAATACAACTTTTACTAGGCTTACTCTTTTTTCTGATCCCTCGGGAGTCCAGAACTGATTTGTAAGAACTCTGGCTCCTCTGAAGCCACCATGCTGGAGAGACCATGTGGAGAAGCCACGCAGAGAGAGGAAAAGATGCCCACACATCCCCTGCTGTGCCAGCTGAAACCTGCTAGCATCTTCTCAGCTTCCCCTGCCAGGTGTGAATGTACTATCCTACACACGACTCCCCGCCTCTGACCTTCCAGCTGCCCCAGGTGTCACGGAGCGCAGCAAAGGTGAGCTGTCCCACCCAGAAGGGCCCCAAATGCAGATTCATTAGCAACAATGAGTACTAGTGCTACTTTAAGGGCTTCCCCGGTGGCTCAGACAGTAAGGAATCTGCCTGCAATGTGGGAGGCCCAGGTTCGATCCCTGGGTTGGGGAGATCACCTGAATAAGAAAATGACTACCCTCTCTAGTATTCTGGCCTGGAGAATTCCATGGACAGAGGAGCCTGGCAGGCCCATGGGGTCGCAAAGAGTTGGACACAAATAAAAATAATCTTTACAGATATTAAATAATTTATTTCAAAATAAATATAAATATAAATGAGATGTCTTCTCATCTACAGCCAAGGGCTTCTCTTGGAGGACATAGCCCATTGACCAGACCCCTGGGATGAACCATATGTATAAAGCATTTTAAAATGTTTTTCAGTGTCAGATTCTTTAAAGTAGAATGCATGTTTTAACAACACTTTAAATATTCGCCACTTCCTTCTATCCTTTATATTGTCCTATTCCAACTTAAGTCAGCATTTTATTAGGCAGTTCATTTATGTTATCAAGTCTTTCCAAAGCATTCAACTTAGACTTCATGAAAAGAAATACTGCTTTTTGTGAATATGTTGCATCACTGTGCATGTTACTTAGTAGATTACAGGATAAAAATAACAAGTATAATTTGACTAAACAAATACACAGTGAACATATAGTTCATCCAACGTGAATGCGAGTATACAGGTGTTCTAAAGAGAAGTCTGCAAGCCACTCATGGTCTTTAAAGTTATAGATACTAGTTATTAGACTTACTAAAAGAATGGGAACCCTGTTCATCTAACAGTCTTTTTAAGTGATCATAATATGTATAAAAGCACTAGCATTCAGTAGGCACTCATTAAATGCTAGCTTCTCTAACCATCAAATCCTAATTTGCCAAAAACCTTGCTTGCAAATAGTCCCTGGCATCAAGTATCAGCAGATAATTTTAACAAAGTAGCCTTCGATAGCCACTTAAATTTCATACTATTTCAGAAAATGCATTACATTTCTCTTTATGAAAAATCATTTCCCGTAGGTTAGAGTTCAGATTAGGTGCATAATATTTTCAAATCACTTGCTAAAAATAAAATTCCTCATGACAAGCCTCTCTAATACTGTAACTACCAAATGCTCTTACCCTTGGAAAGCAGATCTACTCATGCAGCCCTGCGACCCTGGCCTTTCTGTCAGTTCAGTTCAGTTCAGTTGCTCAGTTGCGTCTGACTCTTAGGGACCCCTTGGACTTCAGCATGCCAGGCTTCCCTGTCCATCACCAACTCCCGGAGCTTGCTCAAACTCATGTCCATTGAGTCGGTGACGACATCCAACCCAGACAAATCTTGGTACAACCATAAACAGGATAGAGGTTCCAGCATCCTGGAAAAGGCACTGAATTTTAGGAGGAGGTGTGTAATTTACTGCCAAGTTTATCATAATAGAATTGAGCAGTCATTCCGCACTTTCATCAGTGCATAACTCTGTGACATCCCTCCGGTCCTGGCCCCTCCAAAACCATCCTGTACACAACCAGCAGAGTGATCACCCACACCCATAACACTGATTGTGTCAGAACTCTACAGAGTTGCCTCAGCACCTGCAAATCAAGTTGGGCCTGAGGAACTTGTTTTATGAGGGTCTTAGTATTTTTTTAATTACACAGACACACATATATTCCTTTTCACTATGGTTTATCACAGGGTATTGAATCTGCTTCCTTGTGCTGTACAATAGGACCTTCTTGTTTATCCATTCTATATATAGTAGTTTGCAGCTGCTAATTCCAAACTCCCAATTCTTCCCTCTACCCCTTCTCTCCCTTGGCAACCCCAAGTCTGTTCTCTATGTCTGTAGCTCTGTTTCTATTTTGTAGCCTGGCTCATTTGTGTCATTAGATTCCATATAAAAGTGATATCATATGATATTAGGCATCTGACTGACTTCACTTCATACTGTAGTCTCTAGGTCCATCCATGTTGCTGCTAATGACATGATTTCATTCTTTTTTATGGTTGAGTAATATTCCATTGTGTACATGTACCACATCTTCTTCATCCATTTATCTGTCCATAGACAATTAGATTGTTTTTGTGTCATAGCTATAGTAAACAGTTCTGCTATGAACACAGGGGTTTGTGTATCTTTTTGAAGTATAGGTTTATCTGGGTTTTTGTGTAGAAGTAGGGGTTGTTGGATCATATGGCAACTATAGTTTTTTGAGAAAACTCCATACTGTTTTCCACATGGATGCAGTAATTTATATTCCCACCAACCCTTTTCTATGAGGATCTTTAGAGTAAGGACCCGAACTTTCTTTTCTACTTCATCTCCAATCACTCTCATTCATATTAGGGCCTAGGGCCAGGAACCATGTGTAGCATAATCAGGTTTGTTCCTTTTATGCTCAGCACTTCAGCTATGTAAAACCACAGCACTTACTGTTTTCTAAAATAGATGTCTTCCAGATTGCAGGTCTTAACCCACTAAGCGGTCACAAAATTAACTCAATGGACTTCAACCAACATTAAAAAAATTAGAATGGGTTGGAATAAATCAGAGTATGTTTGACACAGTGAGAGTAAGTATTGTTTTACTAAACTATGGTTTTAGCTATGTGTGTATCAAATGTAATGTCAAGTGTATTTTTTACCATCTTTTAAAAAATCGAAACACTGAAAGCTTCGCACATCACAACTATTTTGCATTCTGTTTGTTCCGCCTGGAAGACCTTCTCCATGTTATACTTTTCTTTGTTTCTTAAACAAATTCCAACTCACTATTTAAGACACGCCTTACTCAGACTTTTACTATTTGTTCAGTTCAGTTCAGTTCAGTCGCTCAGTCGTGTCCGACTCTTTGCAACCCCATGAATCACAGCATGCCAGGCCTACCTGTCCATCACCAACTCCCGGAGTCTACCCAAACTCATGTCCATCGAGTCGGTGATGCCATCCAGCCATCTCATCCTCTGTCGTCCCCTTCCCCTCCTGCCCTCAATCCCTCCCAGCATCAGGGTCTTTTCCAATGAGTCAACTCTTCGCATGAGGTGGCCAAAGTATTGGAGTTTCAGCTTTAGCATCAGTCCTTCCAATGAACACCCAGGACTGATCTCCTTTAGGATGGACTGGTTGGATCTCCTTGTAGTCCAACGGACTCTCAAGAGTCTTCTCCAACACCACAGTTCAAAAGCATCAATTCTTCGGTGCTCAGCTTTCTTCACAGTCCAACTCTCACATCCATATGTGACCACTGAAAAACCATAGCCTTTACTAGACAAATCTTTGCTGCTGCTGCTAAGTCACTTCAGTCGTGTCCGACTCTGTGTGACCCCGTAGACAGCAGCCCACCAGGCTCCCCCGTCCCTGGGATTCTCCAGGCAAGAATACTGGAGTGGGTTGCCATTTCCTTCTCCAATGCATGAAAGTGAAAAATGAAAGTGAAGTCGCTCAGTCGTGTCCAACTCTTAGCGACCCCATGGACTGCAGCCTACCAGGCTCCTCCGTCCATGGGATTTTCCAGACAAGAGTACTGGAGTGGGGTGCCATTGCCTTCTCCAAGACGGACCTTTAGGGAGAGCTAAATTTGAGATCTTATTTACTATTTTCATTTTCAGAACAAACTTCTGAGGTTGGAGCTGATATTATTCCCATTTTACAGACAGGGAAATGTGAAGGGACCACTGCATTGAGTAAACTGCTTAAGGTCACACAAGGGCAAAGTGGTCAGGCTGAAGATTTGACCCCAAGGCTTCGGGTCCAAAGCCTGAGCTCTTAGCCATTACATTGAAGAGATTCTCCCTAAAACCCCAGGGCTAGGCCCAACAATTTTCTTCTGGCTCCTTGGCACATAGTTTTTAAGATAGCACTTCTGCACTGCATTGTAATTATCTGCTTCCATGTCTGTCTCCCCCACTAAGTTATAAAATATGAGAGAACATGAACCATGTCATGCTCCTCGTTTTGCGTTTGGACCATGCACATATTTACATGCACCCAGAAATCACTCAATACATATTAAATAAGTGGGAGAAAGTGTCACCATTTCACAGGTGAAGACTGATCTTCATCCAAGAGAAAAGCCTGGTCCATTGTTCTCTTTGGCCTCTTTCTATTGTAATAAATATATTAACAAAGTTTAGCAGGAGTGATCACTTTGTATGATGGTTGGGGAGATCATCACAAAAGAATGGGAAATTGTATAGATAGATAAAGGCACTATGAGAAATGTTACACATAGTGTAAAATGTGCATTTTTTTCATTTTGTATTCATGATTGCACTGTTTATAGGCATGCCTGAGAACCAAGTGTATCCTATATGCAGTTTAACCTAGTCCATTCATTTATTCAACAAGTATTTTTGAGCCAAGCCCTATGGCTTATCCTAGAATATAGGGATAACAAGATACACTTCCTCCCATCGAGGAGCTCACAGTCGATAATGAAGCTGAGTGAATAGATAGGTGGTTATAATATGACGTTGGCCGGTATTACCTAGCAGTTAAGAGCCAGAACTTAGCAGGCAGTCATGGCTCTGTAGGAAAGTATTTAGCTAGAAAGAAATATCCTATTATAAGAGATGAAAGTGTTTGTGTTCGTGAAGAAATTCATCATTTGGGCAAAAGTCCTGGGCTCTAACCCTGAGAAGTAGTAACACCTTGAGTACTTCAGTTAGCCTGTCGGAGACTCAGGTTTCTCGTCTCACAGGCACTCTGCATAAAGCATATGGCACTCTATAAAAATTGCAGTTTGATGGCCAACAGTAACATTTTTTAGTACGTGTGACCCCCAAGCAAGTTATTTGACATTCCTTTCTCTCTGCCATGATTCCCTTAGCCAAAAATTAGGCCTATGAATCTGAATGCTATATTATTGGGTTGTCTATTTTCCATGGAAAAAAGCTAGGCAGTACCATCTTGTGATGCTTCCTTGCTTCCTAGGCTGGGGGCCCAGGCCACTGTCCTCCTTACTTATCTTTCATTTCCCTATTGAGCTACAACCTCCTTTCTCCTAGACCCGATGCTTCCCTTCTTAGTACCCCAAGATTTCCAGGTGTCAGAGCATCCAGAATCATCATAATATATATTTAAGGATATATTCATGTTCTGGCCCTCTCAAATATACCCTAGAGTCCCTTTGTTTTTGTCTGCCTCAAACACTAAAGCTTCTGAAGGAGTATTATTTTGTTGGAATGGGCCACTTGCCTTATGAAGAGTAGTACCCTTTTCTTTTTTTTCTCAACTGTTGAATTCCATCATGAATATAAACATTTTTATATAGGATGTGTCTTTCTGGCTAAATACTTTCCCACAGAGTCATGAAGCTGAACTACTTCTCCCTAAGACTTCTGACCTGAGCTTGTAATGTTCTCTAGAACAAACAATGGGACATGAAAGTTCATACTTCCTAATGGAAACAAAAAGTGAACCCACATTTATAAAATTAGTTCATTATCTATTGCCTGTCCTTACATTACATAAGGTTTGGTCTATTTAGCAGATATAGATAAAGGGAGAGGAATGAGGGGAGATGGACTTGTTTTCATGGTTGTGCAAATGGAAGCAACCGGAAGAACTGCTAATTTTCCTGGCAACAGTATCCCACAAGTTATGACAACTGAATCATCAAGTGTCAGAATCTTGCTTAATTTTATTATGTACTTGTGTGAGCATGCGATTATAAATTTTCAAAATATAGGTTTGGCCCTTTGAATTGCTCAGATTGCTCGGTATTATCAATACTCCAGTATTTTAAGAGGAGAAAAAGCAAGTAAGTACTTTAAGTAGATCAATATTCCATTAATGTGGTTACTTATAAAACTGTAAACATATAAATACCTTAATGGTTTTTCCCTAAATACTTCCTGAAATCCATTGATGTGCATTGTTCTTTTATGTTGATAGTAAATCTGTAAACACATTTATACTTCTTGAGAATAGAAATTGTATTTTTTCTCTCTCCTCTGTGGACATCTTGTCTTTAGGAATACAGTAGACATTTTTATGGCTAATATGCTTAAAGGAAAATATATAGAAATGGATAGAGGGGTAAGTGTTGTTTGGAGATGATAGAGATCGAGGTCAATACAGACACCTCCTTGGATATTCAAGGTACTCAGATCAGATCAGATGGGCTTCCCAGATGGTGCTAGTGGTAAAGAACCTGCCTGCCAGTGCAGGAGACATAAGAGATGCAGCTTTGATCCCTGGGTCAGTAAGATCCCATGGTGAAGGAAATGGCAACCCACTCCAATATTCTTGCCAGGAAAATCCCATGGACAGAGAAGCCTGGTGGGCTACAGTCCATAGGGTTGCAAACAGTTGGACGTGACTGAAAGGACTTAGTGTGCACGAATAGATCAAATACATTGATGGCAGGGCATGATTTCATGTAGCCTCACTTTGTATAATTTACTGAACACCTCAAAGGGCTTCCCTGGTTGTGCTGGTGGTAAGAGACGTGGGTTCAATCCCTGGGTCAGGAAGATCTCCTGGAAAAGGAAATGGCAACCCACTCCAGTATTCTTACCTGGAAAATTCATGAACAGAGGAGACTGGTGGGCTACAGTCTATGGGGTAGCAAAGAGTCGGACATGACTGAGCAGCTGAGCACACACAGCACACTCAAAGTGTTAGGAATTGTCTTAAAGGTTTCAGACATGGGGCTGATAATATGATAATAGCTGCTATATTGGACTACTTTACCCATGTTGGGCAATGTGAAAACTGGTTTATCATTTAATCTTCACAACTGTCTTTAGTTGATTCCCTAGAATCAGAGGCTTAAGAAGGGGATTGTTACACAAATGATTGATGGGAGTGTGTGCAGCCAACATTCAGGGCAGCTAAGGGAAGGTACCCAGCTCAGGAACCAACAATGTGTACTACCCAATCTTTGATGAAGCTATTGCCCCATTTTTTTTAAATGAGGAAATTATGATATGAAAGTGTCCAGAGTCATTTTTAGTGAATTAGGATTTGATCCCAGATCTGTCTGACTACAAGTTCTTGACCACTTTGCCTCCACTATAAATGCAATCTGAGTGGTAACTTCTAACCTAGGTCCTGTACAGAGTCCAAAAGTAACACAGAGAAGCATATGATGAACTTCCCAGAGAGGTCAAGGACTTTAGTGCTTCCTGGAGAAATAAAGCAAACCCTCCCTGCTCTGTGCATTAGATAGAGAAGACTGTCCTTAAACCCAAACACATAAAGGCAAGGAAGAAGGATTTTAGTGTGTTTTTTTGGCTGCAGAATCTAATTCTTTTTGTGCACCATAAATATAAATGTATGAACATTCTAAGCAAAATGGTAAGAGGAGGGTATTTTTTCTAAGTAAAGATACGTCCCTAATTAAATAAAGCTGGTAACAGCTTTGCCTCTCTTCCCCTGGAATGACACTCCACGGGCCTTAGAAGTTAAGAGATCAGTACCGTTTTCCTTATAGCTGACCTGTCCTAAAACTGCATGGGCCAGAACCTGGCTGAGGGTCAACAAAGTGTTCTGGGAAGAGAACCAGCCTAGGAGTCCATTCTTAGTTGTCATCCTGGCTCTGCCACTTACTTACCAGGGGACTCAGACAGCATGTCTCTGGACTTTACTGTCTCTTCTGTAGAAAAATGTGTCTGTAGACATTATCTGCCCTACTCTCCTGCTTCCTCTGCTTTTAACTGCCATCATCCTTTTTTCTCTGCAATACAGATTTTCTCTTTTGCATGACTCTATTTCCCCAGTCTACACTGTAGGCACTTCCTAGCCAAAGTTACATTTCTCAAACATCCACCTTGATGAACATCTGCATTTACATTGAACTCATCTAAAATGGCTTTTAGCTCTGTCTCAAGTGGTATATGGGGGCTTCCCTGGTAACTCAGTGATAAAGAATCTGCCTGCAATGCAGGAGACCCAGGTTCGATCCCTGGGTTGGGAAGATCTCCTGGAGAAGGAAATGGCAACTCACTCCAGTATTCTTACCTGGAAAATCCCATGGACAGAGGAGCCTGTTGACCTATCATCCATGGGGTTGTAAAGAGTCGATCACAACTTAGTGACTAAACAACAACAAAGTGTTACATTATACAGAAATGTGACAATTTGGGATGCCACCAGTCAAATATGTGCATCACAATTCTAATTCCAAACGTTAGTCAAGAGTTATGAAGTGCATTCAGCATTTTGATTTGCATATTAAGGAAATTTTGAGTCATCTTTGGAGAGGACACTCTTATTTTTTAACTACATAGGGAATAGTCATTTCACAGAGCACCTACCTCTCTTTGTCCCCATTTGGAAAGGATGGCTTTGTTTTACATGTAATTTGAGTCATCACCATCTCAGATAGTGTTGAATTTGGATGATGGATCATATCACCTTGTAAAATGAAACTATCATGGTGATCTTTCCTTTTGGAATTTTATGCATCACATTCTCCTTAAATATCTAGGGGGAAAACAGTAAAAGTATGAGAAACTAGGGAACTCTCTGCTCCCTTGATTCAGCTTTAGTATTGTGATTAGATGAGTGTTTGCCTTGTCACAGATCAATTATTTTGAGGACTCAGAATGTCTTGCTGTGTCTTGAATTGTGCTGATGGTTTTTAAGTAGGTCATAGAAATTCCTGTGAATGATTTGTTTAATTATTGTCTTGCTCCTCATTTACATTTTTATCTAAAACTCTGAGAACTGAAATCTGTATTCAATTCCATTTCCTGTGAGCTACAATTCGCCTTGTGGAGAGAAATATCTGGACTGCGTTTTGTGGATGGAATAATATCAGCCAAGCAGAGTGAAATGTCTGTGGGGTTGTTCTGGTGGCCAGAGACATAGCTCTTTCTTGCTGGATTTTCTAGGATTGAGGATGCTATTTGATGCCTTGACTCTTTAACATCACTAGAGTCATCATCAAGAGTTTAAATGTGTTCAGGCATTGCTCTTCTGGAGTAGACCATATGAGAATGAGGGATTCTTCCTTTTTTTTTTTTAAGAAGGCCACAAAAGCACCTCTTTATTTATATATTTATTGGCTGCAGTGGGTCTTTGATGTTGCCTGAGGGAATTCTCTTGTTGTGGCGAGTTAAGGCTACTCTCTAGTTACAGCGTGCAGGATTCTCATCGCAGCAGCTTCTCTTGTTTTGGAGTATGAGCTCTAGGCATGCAGCCTTCAATAGTCGCTGCATACAGGCTCAATAGTTGTGGTGCACATGGGCTTAGTTGCCCTGCGGCATGTGGGATCTTCCTGGACCAGGGATCGGACCCCTGTCCCTTGCATTGGCAGGCAGATTCTTTACCATTGAACCACCAGGGTAGTCTGAGAGTTAGGGATTCTGACTCACTATATTACAAGACTCTTTGGGGAGCTCTCCCCTCTCTGATGCATAAGTAACCAACAGAAAAGTAGTACATTCAGCTCATCCTAAGACCTTACTGGAGAAACCTTCAGTACTATCCCTTTTCTATTGCAGAAACTGTAGTGTGCAAGAGTGGAAAGAATGTTAAAAATTGTGGAACACTGCTTTATAAACATTTCTGTGTAGTTTGATACAAGTGCTTTTGAAATTCTGGAGTCTTGACTGATACGAAAACTGTGAAGAAGTAAAATTCTGGGGGGTGAAAAGCTGCAGTTGCAAAAGAAACAAAGCAAAACATGCCTGAGATACGTCTGCCCCAACTGCCAAGATTGCTCTTGTTGATGAAAACATTATGAGTGTGCACTGGAGTCAGATTTGTAGGAGGGAAAAAAAAACAGATCATTTCTCCAGCCTCGCCATGGAGACTGAGTTTCAGTGCGGTGTCTGCCCAAGGACTTCCATGAGTCAGTGGCAGATCCAGGACTAGAGGTAGCAAATCTTGATTCCAAATCCAATGTTCTTTTGCCCTCAAACTGCTATAAATGTGACAAATTATCTTATTAGTTTAGCCTAGTTCAGCATTTCCTCAAGTGTGGGATGTTAATAGGTGTTACATGAAATAATAGTTTCATGGTCAAATGAGTATAGAAAATGCTGTTAAATAAAATTAAACACATTTCTTCATTTCAGGCTTCTCTGAACTTTTAATATGTTAATATATATTGTGACTCTCAAAGAAGGAGATCAAATATACAGCATTTCCAAACTTATTTGACCATAGAAACCTCTTTTCCACAGAATAACTCATGAACGACACTTTAAGAAGTTGTGGCCTTGCTGGTAAAATTTAGTATCTTTGTACCAGTCAAAATACTGATAGGAATTATAATTCAACCTAGATGGTTTAAATGATGAGGCTAACAAAGGGACTTACAGAGATCTGAGAAGAGTTAAAGAAACCAATAGTGGATGGTGAAGGACCCAGGCAGGGGTAAGCGATGCAGGAAATATTACCACTGCTTTAAGGAGCAAGGAGAGGAGCCTCGCGCAAGCTCCAGAGTGGAGCTGGGGCTGTTGGTGGGACCTAGCCTCTCAGAGGAATGTGGCTACTACCAGGGGTGCAGTGATAAAGTGGGGAGGGAGCACGAAAGAAATGGGGGAAACGCATCCCAACTTCTTTCTCCTTTTACCCTGTGATTCTGTTAGTGTCCCACCACTGGCCGAATGTGACTAGAAGCCAGTCAGTGATGTAGCCTGGATGTTGCCGTTTGTAGATTCATCCTCTCAAACCCAGAGATGTGCCCTGTACTTACCTAGGCACTTCACACACGTTGATCATTTCGTTTACGTTTTACAGCAGTCCTGTAATGTAGGAATCATACCCACTTAACAAATGAAGAAACTGACATAAACTCAGGTAGTAACAGATGGATTCAGCACCAGGTTTATCTGTCTGCCTTCCATTTTAAACACATTGCTGAGCTAGAAAATATCAGACTTTCAATGAAAGCTTAAAGAACTTGCAGAAGGAGTTTTTCATCTTCAGTTTCGAGCAATTTCATCTTATCGGTAACACGATTAATCCTCCAACAGAGTGAATAGCTTTAATTTGGAAGGGTTTTTTTGGAAAGGCTTTTGCAGGAGACCTCATTTTATTCATCTCTGTAATCCCAGACCTTAGCACAGTGCCCAGCATTGAGTTAATATTTGTTGAATAAATGCAAGAATGAATGCATGAGTGAGTGAACTCCATATCAGCATTCCGAGGACGTTTTCTCAGAGCTCTGTTGGCATAGAGTTGGCCTATCAATCTATTTTTAACTGTTCTGGCTTGCTTGAAATGGGAGTTTTTCCATATTTAGCATCTGCTCATGCTTTTTTTCTTGGACAGCTATGATACCTCTCTCATTACAACCCTCAAAAACACACAGTAAATACACACATGTGTATGCACACACCTCTACATTGTCTTGCTGCCTCCATCTCTGCCACATTCATCTTTTCTGTTTAGGGCCACTTGATCATTGTGATTCACCTTTATGAAGTATTGACACTGAAGATTTCCAAACCATATGTCAAAGTTTCCCTCAAAATCCTGTAGTGTAGCTCCCTGTTGCTCATCAGCTTAATACATATCTGTTGAATTTAATTGGAAAGTACAATTTCCATCCTAAAATTCTATTTTTTCTGTACTCTAGTTCCAATGAACCTTTCTCCATCAACTATTCCAGGATGAACCCTCAGATCAGATCAGGTTGGAATTCTCTTTGTAAGAAGCTGTGGGCTTTATTCCCTCCACACCTTTATCCATGCATGTTCCTCACAGAAATGCCCTTTCTCTTTCTTGTAGTCATTCATCCATTCATTCATTCACTCACTCACTGAGCTCTTTACCAAATGTCAAGCACTGTCGTGCTAAAGTAGATACCAAGAAAAATGTCCCTTGCTCTCTGTGAAGTGCAAGATCTTTCATGGGAATCTGATGCACTCAGCAAGGACATGTCTGAATGATGCAATAAAAGCATGAGGCCAAAATAGAGAGCCAGGAAGCCCCTGGAAGTAAGGAACAGTGTCTATTCTAAGTGCTCTGTACCTTGTGGGATATCAACAAATGTACTTGCTGAATGAATAAACAAATGAAGTAGCATTTGATCTAGGCTTTAAAGAAAGTCTACCTCAAGAACCAGCAGAAAGTCTTCACCCTATCTATTCTGACATAAAATTCTCTTACAATGCTCAAAATGTTCTATCAAACTTGCTGCCTTGAATTGTTCTGTATTTTATGCTTCCAATAACAGTGTGAGCATTAGTTAACCATGATCATAACTTGCAATTCTTGTTTTTCTTCGAATACCATCTATCACTGTGATAGGTAAACAATAAATGTGAGAAAATGGTCTGGGATTCAGCTGAATTGATTCTAATAGAACTGAAATGTTTGTATATACACATCCATTTGGAAATAGTAAGTTCAAATGACGTCTTAGGGTTTCTAATATGGGTCCATTTTAGGAGAACTTCCTAAGACAATGTAAGAAATGGCTTGGAGATCTTTTTATGATGCAGATTCTGAATCTGTGAGGTAATACCTGTGCTTCCTTATTTCTAAGATATTCCTAAGTGATGGTGATACTGGTCAATGGACCACACTTTTAGTGCCAAGATAGTAGAGCAAAGAGGAACAGGAAGTAACACTTGTTCAGTTCATGTTATATCTCAGGCACTGTACAAAGCTCTCTGAATATATTAACTCAATGATTTTCATATTATATTCATAGATCAGTTAAGTTTAGATTACATGAAGACATTTTAAAATATGCAAATTCCCAGGACACAATTTTAGACATTCTGATTCAGAGGGTCTTCAGCAGAGAAGAATCAATAATTTTTTTAAAAGCTCCAAGGTGATTCTGATACACTGTGGTAGTCAGAATTCTAAGAATGGCTTTCAGGGGCACTGCTTTTATGTAATTTCCTCCCCTTTGAATGTGGTTGGAACCTATGAATACAATGAGAAGTCATTCTCTCAGTTATGTCATTTTATATGGCAAAAGGTGGATTATGTGAGTCTAAGCTAATTACACGGCCTCTTTAAAAGCAGAGTTCTCTGGCTTGTGGCAAAACAAGAATTTGGCGAGGTTTCACGAGTCAGAAGTCAATGCACTACATTGCTGATTAGAAGGTGGAGAGTGTCGTGTGAGAAGGAAACAGGCTGCTTTAGGGACTGACCTCAGTGCCCGCCGGCAGCCAGCAAGGAGAGAGGAACCTCAGTTCCACAGCCACGCGGAGCTGAACTCTGCCAACAACCTGAAGGGGCATAGAAGCTGATTCCTCCCAGAGCCTCGATAAATCCCAGGCTGGCTGATGCCCTGACTGAGACCCTAAGCAGAGAACTCAGCCAAATCTGCCCAGACTTCTCACCTACAGAACTCTGAGAGAATAAATGGATGTTGCTTTAAGCTGGCAAACGTGGTAATTTGTCATGCAGAAACCAAAAACTAATGCAAAAACACTCAGGCTCAGCAGTGACTGTATTATATAATGTGATCCTGGAGCTCTGATACCTAAGTATCATTATCCCCACATCATGGATGACTTAGAGAGCTTCTTTTTCTACATAATTTGAATTTATATATACATGTATGTGTGTGTATATGTATATATGTGTGTGTGTGTGTATGTGTGTGTGTGTGTATATATATATATATATATATGTATGTATGTGTGTGTATGTATTTTTTTCCCGAAGTTTCCTAACTCTCATAAAAAAGAGGGGGTGGGGGTGGGAAATCAAGCATACAGGAAATCAGGAGACTGGAAGAAGCTGAAGAAGAAAGACCCCAGTCAGTACACATAAGAAAGTTGCGTCCTACTTCTTGGATGTGCCCACAGAAATTGCAAACTGCGGTCTGCTCTTTCTATAAGATAGTTGACTGGTTTGAAAAGATAAAGGAGGGTTGGGATATTCTTTCAGGCTTAGTGTAGCTGCAATTGGTGGATTGGAGATGACTGGACCATCAGCCTCTCCTGACATTGGCTCTGAAGGTTGGCAATGAAGTCAGAGTATCAGGGGGCTGGGAACAAACAGGGCTTGGACCTTGACCAGGGTCTTACATCCTCCTTGCTCACTAGAGGTAAAGAGAACATATAAGTAAGGCTGTGATGGTGTTTCATCCAAGAACAGCGATTAAGGTGTGGTGATGATGACTGGGATATAAAACGCAGAGACTCAACGAAGTTCTGTCCTCTGGCAATTGAATCAGGAGAATACAATTCTGCCAAAGGTATGAGGTGTGATGTGAGCTTGCCTCAGCCTGGCCTTCTCATTCAGTTTTTCTTCTGTTCTCTCAGACACTGACTAAGGACGATAAACAGGAAGATCCATGCGTTCACCCATTTAGCTGTCATGCTGACCCACATATGAGACTCCCACTCTTGTGTCCAGTTGGACGCACAGGCAACTGGACTTCATCAGACCACAGTTTAAACCCGAAACAAAACTTCTTCTCTTCAGAAAGAATAAAAAGAAAAATCTATCCCCAATTCTGACCCTATCTTTTGAAAACAGCTTTTGAGTCTATTAATCTGTTTACATAGGTGAATTCCAAAAGTACTTAGTAAAAATTCTGCAAAAACCCTTCCAAGAATGAATTATGTATCTCTTCCAAGTAGGGGCTTCGCTGACTTCACTCGCTGAATGTTCATTCATGTCATTCATTCATTTGCTCAGAGAATATACACCCTTGGGAACTTTGATGTGCTACCCAGGGAGGCAAAGGTACAAAGGTGAAAGAAACAAAGTTTTGTCTGAAAAATCTAGCACAGGTGACCAAAAAATGTTAACAGTAATGGCACATTTAATGCGCAGAGTGGTCTAATGGAGGGAAACTTGTGTCCTTAGCCATGAACTCGTTTGTGAAAATATAACCACTGTGTAAGGAGATTTTTCTGCTGGACTGAGCTTTTTCTTATTTAATCTGCTTGTAAAGCCCTCACTTTCCATTTCTGCAGCCACTCCATCAGGAATTTTGATGAACTGGGGGACAGAAAGCCTATCTGTATGTAAAAAAGCTGAGGTATTGCAGAGTGCCTTTTGGATTTTTCCTCTGACAAGTGGTTGGCATCTGCTAACAACACTTCTTTTCTTGAGCTTTGTAACATTGCCAGACTGAGAACTGAGCTTTGAAAAAGGAGAAGGAGCTGTTAACAAATGCCTTTGTTATCTCTGGAATTGATTATTGTACAGTGGTTCACAGGGAAAAGAAAAGAAAAAAAAAACTTGATGTGTATCTTGTCTCAATATTTACCTGCTCCTCCCCGGAAATATTGTGCTAAGAGAAATCCCCTGCAGTACAACAAATGTCAACTTGCCTAAGATAACTGACGCAATCCACCAATCGACTGTCCTTTTCCCATCTGTGGAAACAGTATGATAAGACCCCAGGAAGAATTTCTTATTAAGTGCTTGGAGATCTTTTGAATTTGATGGCTGCCTGAAATGTTGTGTATACGTTCTCCCCCTTCTTTCATTTAAGAAGTATTTTTTGAAACCTTCTGTATGCCAAGCTCTTTTCTGGACTCTTGGAAAATACTAGTGAAAGAAACAAACCCAAAACCAGAAGGGCCTTTGTGGAGATTATGGCTGGTGAAGGAGAGGAAGATTCTACAAGCAATTCTGGTACCTGATGATAAGCCAAGATTGCAGAGTACCTGTGCTGTGAGAAAGTGGTGTAGGAGATCAAAGATAGCCATTTTGAGAAAGCGATATTCAAACTAAAATCAGAAACACAGGTGGGAGTTTGGTTTATCTAGTCATTTGGGGAAGGGTGGTGAGGGGACCAGTGAAAAATAAGGAGATGGCATTTTCAAAACAAAGGCTATAGCACATAAAAAAATAAGAGTTCTAGGTGAAAGAGAGCATGCAAGTTGCTCAACTTCTTTAAGCCTCAGTGTCCTCATCTTTAAAATGGGGATAATGATAAAACCCATATTTATAGAGTTGTAAGGGTTAATTGGATAGTCCATTAAAGCATTTAGTTCAGTGTTTATTAGTAACATGAAATGTTAGCTAGTATTTATTCATTTTTTTTGAGGAACCAAGAAAAATTCAAGTTCAGGATAGTGGTGCTTCTTGGGTTTTCTCTTAGTGTTCCAGGCTTCCTCTTCAGCTAGAGTATAGGCTATGTTGTACATAAGAAACTCTTCAACGTAGAGATATAGCAAATATTTGTTGTTTATATGTCTGCATCTGACTTAAATGATTGGTTCTTTGAAGACATGTGTTATGTCTTATTTATGCCATATCAACACATGTAAAATGAGTGCCTGGCACAAAATAGTTTCTCAATAAATATTTCATGAGTAAATGAATAAATAGAAGAGATTAGAAACAATAGGATAGGATAAGATAGAATCCTATTGAATCTTGGGGCTGAGCTAAGTGTTGTGGGAAATTCAAAGAAGAATAGCTCTTTAATTCAATCACTAGGATGTTTATTTTGCAGTGGTTATTAGAAAACTCTGCTGCTTCAGGCCAGTAGAAGTTTGAAACAGCAGAAAAGTAAGAGGCACACTCATCCTAGAGATCTTCCTTCTTGTCTCTTAGAATAAATTTGGGGCATTATATTTCTTCTCTATACCTCCCGTGAGGCAAAAATGTACAGCTAGAGTGTACTGCATGTTCAGTCATTCAGCCGTGTCTCTTTGCGAGCCTTTGGACTGTAGCCCACCAGGCTCCTCTGTCCATGGGATTTTTCAGGCAAGAATACTAGAGTGGGCTGCCATTTCCTTCTCCAGGGGATATTCCTGACCCAGGGATCAAACACATATCTCCTGTGCCTCTTGCATTGCAGGTGGATTCTTCACCTGCTGAGCCATCAGGGAAGCCTAGGGTATTATTACACGACAATAAAAATCTCAGACCTCCAAAATAGAAACCCTTATTATATTGCTATTTCAATAATTATATGTACACAATTTTTACAATAAGCATATTGAAGATAGTTAAAATATGCCCATAGTAATAACCTTGGTGCCTTTGTACTTTGTTATAACTATACATCTATCATGTACAATTCACTATCATTAACCTTGTTCTAAACATGGGAAGACTGAGGCTCATCAAAGCCAAGGGAACTGTCCAGGGTAGCGCAGTTCATCAGAGGTACAGCTCTTCCTTGGATCCTGACTGTGCTATGCTTAGCCTCTCAGTCATGTTGGACTCTTTGCAACCCCATGGACTGTAGCCCGCTGGGCTCCTCTGTCCAGGCAAGAATACTTGAGTGGGTTGCCATGCCCTCCTCCAGGGTATCTTCCCAACCCAGGGATCAAACCCAGGTCTCCCACAATGCAGGTGGATTCTTTACCATCTGAGCCAGCAGGGAAGCCCAAATAGGACCTGTGTGTACAGGGAAAAGAAGGAATGAACACCTTTTAGAAATAAACTATGAAGCCCTTGCTACCTGTGTGTGTGTGTGTGTGTGTGTGTGTGGTTAGTCGCTCAGTCATGTCCAACTCTTTGTGACCCCATGGCCTGGTGGGCTACTGTCTATGAGGTTGCACAGAGTCAGACACAACTGACATGACTTAGCAGCAGCAGCAGCAGGACTATAGCCCACCACACTCCTCTGTCCATGAAATTCTCCAGGCAAGAATACTGGAGTGGGTTGTCAGTTCCTGCTCCTTGCTACCTTTGGGTTTGTTAAACATATTCAGTTTATATTTTAGGTTAGATTCTATTGCCTTTCTCCTAGATCTAATAGTTCTCCCTCATCTGTCCGTTTATCTGGATCCTGCTCTCACTTGGGGTTTCTGCTAAAGTTTTACTTCCTCCAAGCTCCCTTCCTGAATAAGCCAAGCCAGATGATTACACCATCCTCTGGACCCTGCTTTTCAGCCATTAGATTTGCATCACTGGCTTCAGTTCAGCTCAGTTCAGTTGCTCAGTCGTGTCTGACTCTTTGAGACCCCATGAATCGCAGCACGCCAGGCCTACCTGTCCATCACCAACTCCCGGAGTCCACCCAAACCCATGCCCATAAATTCGGTGATGCCATCCAGCCATCTCATCCTCTATCATCCCCTTCTCCTCCTGCCCCCAATCCCTCCCAGCATCAGGGTCTTTTCCAATGAGTCAACTCTTCACATGAGGTGGCCAAAGTACTGGAGTTTCAGCTTCAGCATCAGTCCTTCCAATGAACACCCAGGACTGATCTCCTTTAGGATGGACTGGTTGGATCTCCTTGCAGTCCAAGGGACTCTCAAGAGTCTTCTCCAACACCACAGTTCAAAAGCTTCGATTCTTTGGCACTCAGCTTTCTTTAAGCCAACTTTTCCACTCTTCTCTTTCACTTTTATTAAGAGGCTTTTTAGTTCTACCTGAGAACACATTTTTTTAATTGGATAAGGTGGAAATTCTACAGAGCTTGAGAAAAGACAGTTCACTGATGTGCTTAGCTCTGGCCAGATGCAGGGACTTGGAGTGTGAGCTCCACCATCCCTGCAGTAAACAGGACCTTCCCAGGACAGCCAGGGCCGGAGAGCAGGAGGAGAGAAGAACGAAGGGCCTCCACGGCTGCAACAAGGGGTGCTGGCAGCGAACATCTATTTATTAGTGTTTCTGCTCCTCCCCTGCTGTTATATTAATATAATGAATTGTTCACAGGTGCATCAAATGAGGTTTAGATGATCACTGGGAGTTTTGTTACCCAAACAGGCCAAATTAGAAAGAGCAGATGCATCAGGCAAACTGTGGTCCCCTAGCAGAAGTACAAAGCTTGAATGAATGAAGGTGAGTGCTCTCATTTGGCCTTGATGGCCTTCAGAGCAGTGGGATTTAGCCCCCTGTTAACTCTTGCTTGCCAGGAAGTACTCTCTGCCTTCACTGTTGTAGGGCTAGGGTGCATGGGGTCAGTGTCCTAAGGAAATTTTCCTCCCCGCCTCCCCAAATAATAATGAGAATAAGAATGATGACCACAGATTGGGCCTCACTATGTGGTTCAGTCAGGCTCTAGGACAGAGGGATGAATAAGAGCTGACAGAATCCTGTGTTATGCTCCCCACACCCTGTGAGGCTGTGCTTCCCCTGGAAGAGACACCTTTTCTAACTGGCACAAGGCTTCTGTCTGCTCATAAAATGGTGCATTCTAGCCCTTGCACACATTTTCAGAGGGAGTGATTCTTTCTAACCTTTGCGAAGCACCGTATGAGCTAATGATGGCTCCACAAACATTATCTCTAACCCTTACAACAACCTTGTAAAGTGGGCATAGTATAAGGATCTCCATACTATAGTTAGAAAACAGAAGGCCAGGAAAATTAAGCAGCATGGTGAGAATTACAAGTGGCAGAGCAAGGATTTGATCTGAAGCAAATTCTTGCTTACTCTACTGCCTTAAGCTAAAATAAAAGTTTTCTTCCTTAGACTCCAGGAAGAGGATTGAGAAAAGGGGGAGAGAGAATAAGTTGGTGCAGCCATTTGAGAGGAGCTCTGTAGTCAAGAGGTCTAAATTTGATCTTTGTTCTTTATGAAACTTGTCTTGGATCTTGGAACCAGTGACTACTCTCGATTCCTATTTCTTCCTATAAAATTAGAATTGACAATTCAACTGATTGCCAGCTCCTATTCTAGTTTCACATTCAAGAAGCCCAATGGGTTTTTCCTTCTGTTCATTTTTTTCCTGTAAGAGAATATTAAGGATATAGAAACTCCATAAATTTTGGAGGGTGATCTGGCAACATATAACAAAAGCCATAAAAATGTTCATGCATTCCCTTATGCACAAAAATTACAATTCTGGAGAATATCCAAGAAAATTATAAAAAGAAGAAAAGGGCTCTGAGTACAAAGTTGTGGCATTTGTCATCATGACAAACCACCTACATCTAAATGCCCAACAATAGGAAAATGTTTCTATAAACCACAGTGTATACATGTGATGGGATGGTTTACCATCATAACATACCAAGTGTGCTGTCTCTCCAAGTAGAAACATGCATATGTGTTTTTGTAGTAAAATTGAGTAGAAAATAGGGACTTTAAAATTGTATATGAACTGTATTATAGATATAAAAACCCTTTACAGACTGATTGAAAGAGAACAAAATATAAAATAGTGTATTGTGGTGATAGGTTTGCAAGTAGCTTACAAAAATTAATTTAAAAAATAAAATCTCACTATCAATTTGCTGAAAGGTATTTCATCAAAACGTATTGAATTATACATTTCTCTTGTGATTTTAAAAAGTGTTGCTTTTTATACAAATTCTGGGAGTTCAAAAAAGAACAGGAAAAGGGAAAATATTCAAGTTCTACTGATCACAGTTGGGTTTCCAAGGTGGCTCAGATGGTAAAGAGACCTGGGTTCAATCCCTGGGTCAGGAAGATGCCCTGAAGAAGGAAATGGCTACCCACTCTATTATTCTTGCTTGGAAAATTCCATGGACAGAAGAGCCTGGAGGGCTATAGTCCATGGGATCACAAAGAGTCGGACACGACTGAGAGACTGACACTTTCAATTTATGGAGAAGGAAATGGTAACCCAGTCCAGTGTTCTTGCCTGGGAAATCCCATGGACAGAAGATCCTGGAGGCTACAGTCCACGGGGTTGCAAAGAGTCAGACATAGTCGACTTAGCGACCACACCACCACCACTGATCACTGGTCAACCTATAAGATTTTGGTCTTTTTCTAGTCTTTTAAACATTGATCTTGGTTTTTCTTTGTATAGGCAGATCATCCTCCATATAAACTAAAATTACTTTTTTTCTATGACCTTATGTCATATTTTTCTATGTCACTCAAAATGTTTATAAACACATATTATTTGATCTCATCTTTTAAAAGTAGAGCAAAAAGAGGTTTTATTTCACATGACTCATGAAGACAACTAGCTTTTGTAAAATCTATTATAAGAAAATTATTAGGTGTACATGTAACATCTAAGATTACATAACTGCATTTGTAATCATTTTTTTAATTCCTAAAACATTTTTAATTGAACTATAAAATTTTAAATATTATAAATTATTATAAGATATTGAATATAGTTCCCTGTGCTATACAATAGGTCCTTGTTGTTTATTTTATATATAGTAATGTTTGTAGCTAATAATCCCAAACTCCTAATTTATTCCCACCACTTTTCCCTTTGGTAACCATAAGTTTGTTTTTTCTGTCTGTGAGTCTATTTCTGTTTTGTAAATAAGTTCATTTGTGTCATATTTAGATTATATATATAAGTGATATCATATTGTATTTGTCTTTCTCTGATTTATTTACTTAGTTTGATCATTTCTGGATCCATCCATGTTATTACAGATGACACGATTTCATTCTTTTTATGGCTGAGTAATATTCCATTCCATCTAGTCAAGGCTATGGTTTTTCCAGTGGTCATGTATGGATGTGAGAGTTGGACTGTGAAGAAAGCTGAGCACCGAAAAATTGGTGCTTTTGAACTGTGGTGTTGGAGAAGACTCTTGAGAGTCCCTTGGACTGCAAGGAGATCCAACCAGTCCATCCTAAAGGAAATCAGTCCTGAATATTCATTGGAAGGACTGATGCTGAAGCTGAAACACCAATAATTTGGCTACCTGATGCAAAGAACTGACTCATTGGGAAAGACCCTGATGCTGAGAAAGATTGAAGGCAGGAGGAGAAGGGGATGACAGAGGATGAGATGGTTGGATGGCATCACTGACGCGATGGACATGACCGACTCGATGGACATGAGTTTGAGCAAGCTCTGGGAGTTGGTCATGGACAGGGAAGTCTGGCCTGCTGCAGTCCTTGGGGTCGCAGAGTCGGACCCGACTTGAGTGACTGAACTGAACTGAGAAACATTAAGTAACTCGTGATGTGATGGACTACTATAAAAATATTTTATAATATTTTAGAATCCCTAAGGGAACTAGAAAATGTTTGTGACATGTTGTTAATTGAAAAACAAAAGTTACAAAAGTTTATGTATTTTACGTGTACATATAAATGTATACACATTTCATATTATATCTATATTTCACATCGATATACTTATGTATTAACTATCTTACTGGAAGGGAATCACACAGAGACACAAATACCACACAGATACACACACAAACACCATAGTATTTATCACAATTTATTAGTAAGACAGTATAAGCTACCGTTCTTTCCAGGTTCTACATAGATGTGGGTCTGTTGTTAGCTGATTTTACCTAAAATGAAACAAACTTTTGTAATTTGTAGATAACAAATTTGTTATTTTGCTCTTTGTTTTTCTCTCAGGGAAGTTTTCCTCAGTTATATTTTAAATCATTACGTCTGTTTCAGTTCTCATTTGCTCTTGTTTTTATGAGTTTTTGGCTTTTTGTCTTTATTGGAAGATTGACAGAGGTTTTCTTCAACTACTTTCTAATACCATTTTAAACCAGAAATCTCTGACTAATAAGACTCATATAATAATTTCATTTTGATCTTGATAATCCTCTGACAATCCTATAATTCTTACATGGGATTTTCTCTACCGTCCTCCATTTTTCTCATCTTCTAATTATTTTGATTGGTCTTTGTCCTTTTTCAACCTCTGAAAGCTTTATTACTTCAAATGTTGGCTTTCATTTTAGCATTTTAAATTTATTTCTGCCCTTCTTTCTTGTGGCTTTGGTTCTGGTTTCATGAAGATCATACTTTCCCGCATACATTGAGGATGCCAAACAGTGTTCTAAAATTATTCCTTCTAGAGTTCCTGCATTAGACAATTTTCATAAGTTTTCTGAATATATAATCCCTTTCTCTTACTCTATAGTCCTTTTTTTTTTTTTTTTTTTTTTACAGTCTCCATGTTCATATTGTTGTTTTCTATTTACACATCCTTTAACAGAAGAGATCTATTCAGACCTACTGTTTGCCAACAAATGTGATATGTGGATTGCCCTTGACCCCAATTTCTGTCCACTGACATGCTGGTCTATTCCTTTAACAGATGTGCCACAGATGGCAGATTGATGCAGAGTTCTTAGTGCAACTCTTGTGCTTACCACACATCTGTCTAGTTCTGCAGAGACAGGGTCTTTCTTCTTTGCCCTCCTCTCCAGGATCCCAGATGAAGTGTATATGAACCGCAGTCCCCAGGACTCACTGCTACAGGACTACATGATTCTTCTTCCCTCATCTCTGGCAATTTTACAATTTTACTTTTGGAAATCATGCCTCCTTGGATCCGTTGCTCTACCATTAACATTTTGTCTTTCTTCCTGATTCTAATTTTGTCTTTTTCATTCTGGGAATTATGGTTTGGAGTGGTTATAAAAATAATCCTAATAAGGAAAGTTGGGAAGGACACTCTGGGCTCAACTTTTCTCTTTCAAAAGTGGAACCCATTAGGAAAAGAATGTCTGCCCAGTTTTCAAGTTGAAACAGATTTCACTTTTTGGAATCAGAGTGGAAATAACTGGGAAGGGCTGAAGAAGCCTCCTCTCTAAGATTAGATGGGAATGATATGATTGGAACATTGATTACACTTTAAACAGTTCAATGCTTGTAGTTAATGAGCAACTCTTGAATAATTTGTCACTCTCTTAACACTGGTTATTGGTGCATTTTTATCAGTTTTGGATTTCTGTGTTTATTGGAAGATTGACAGGTTTTCTCCAACTACATTTCTAATACTATTTTAAACCAGAAGCCTCTGACTATTAAGATTCGTATAATAACTAATTTTAATCTTGAGTATAAGTGAAAGTATATTAAGGTATTTTTATTTTAAATTTACTCTCTAATTTGAAGTCTAATACAGCGCCCTGCATGATCCTGGTGATCTGATACCTCAAAGCCACCAACATCTGAAATCTTTCTAATTATATCTGATTGGATTTTTTTCATCAGTCTTGGACTCTGCTAATAGTGAGAGGTGCTGCATTTTTTTCAGTAATGTTTGGCAATTTCTTCATTATAACCCAAGCAGTCATTAGCAGATCTGACTGCCTTATATGAAAAACTGTTGAAGAAACTGAATGTTCAGCTTGGAAAAGAGAAAAAGAAACACTTAAGAGCTCTCATATCTTTCCGTATTTGAAATGCTACCAGGCATGAGAGAATAAGCTTACTATGTATAATTCTAGGGCATAAAATTAGCAACAATAAGTAGATATTAGAGGGGAATGACTTTTAGTATTAGATTGTAAGCTTCTAAAGGATCTCATTGGGTTTTGTTCATTGTTTCTACAGCCTTAACCACAATAGATGCTAGATAAATGTTCATCGAGTAAATGTTTTTAATCATTTGAAAGACATTTTGCATAATGAATTCAGGTACAGAATGAATCATCACCTGACAATGATGTTCTATAAGGAATTTCTGATTGGAGAAGACAAATATACTGAATCAACCTAAGTTTCTTTCAACTCTAAGTTCTGTGACTCAGGGCCCCACCTACAGATTAGAACAGATGGTCTTTTAATTCCATATTTAATAAGATTGTTGAATGATGCAGTATGGTGATCTGAGTCCAGACTCTGCTTTCGCATCCAAACTTAGCTGGTTATGGTGCTTTGGGGTAAATCACTTTGCTGTGATGTAAATCACTTTATTATGATGCAGTAGTTTAGGTCTTTGTTATATTGCTTTGATGATGAACACCGATCTCCTAACTGGTTTTCTTCTCTAGTCCATTCACCACATTCTGGATTGTGGATCTTTGTAAAAACCTGCTTTTACCATGACACTGGGCTTCCCAGGTGGCACAGCGGTAAAGAATCCACCTGCCAATGTAGGAGATGGAAGATACTCCAGTTCAATCCCTGGGCCTAGAAGATCCTTTGGAGTAGGAAATGGAAACCCACTCCACTGTTCTTGCGGGAAATTCCCATGGACAGAGGAGCCTGGTGGGCTGCAGTCCATGGGGTCTCAAAGAGTTGGGCACGACTGAGCATGCTAGCATGCACACTCACAGACGCACATACCGTAACACTCTTTTTTTTAAACTCTTCCTCGTGCCTTAACTGTAAAGTCCAAACTCTCATGTAATGAGGAAGAGCATGACTCTAGGATTAGACTCCATACATTTGTACTTTGATGCTGTTAATTCCCAGCTATGTGTCTTTGGATATCCAGATGTGTCTCAGCTTTCTTATTTGTAAATTTCAGATAATGAATATTATTACATCGATTTATGAGAATTAAATATACCATACATACACAAGATAGATACTTAGACATATGAATAAGTAAATAGATCTGATATACATGTACCACACACACAGGGTAAAGGTTGGCTTCTCCATGAGCTGACTCATCCCTGCCTATCCAATCTTGTCACAGTTCCCCCTTAGAAACTACTTAGAGTCTCCTACACATACAAACACTAGTCCTTAATTTAAAACATGTACCTGAAATCTCCTTGGTTCTTCTAGATTGTCATGCCTTTTTTTCATTTCCTCCTCCTCTTTCCCTGATTGTCCCCCACCCCCACCCCCACTAGATGAAGTTGTCCTCTCTTTCCTTTGTATCAATTACTGTTCCTTTCACATATCTTTATTAAAGCATTTGCAACACAGTATTGACATAATTTGATTATATTCTGCCTTCTCTGCCAGACTGATCTCTTTGAAGATAGAGAATTTTTTGTTTGTTCATTTTAGAATTCCCAGTGCTTAACTTAATTCTTAGTGCATGACAGGCATACAGTAAAGGTTTATGAAATGAGTGGAAGAATGAACAGAGTTTCATATTCTGGCATCTCTAGCCATAAAAGGGACTTTTCTTCCCATCTCAATAGCTAGCTATTGTCCTCAACTAATTATCATCTTGGTTTATGGAGAGTTGCCTCATTCTCCCTTATAACTTCACTTCTAGGAAAGTTGGGAATGAGTCCTGTGATTATAAAGCAGGAAAGAATAGGAACCACATTCACTGTTAGTCATGAGAGTCTGAAGAATTGTAGTTAAGAGTAGACACAGTAAACCTAACCCAGAAGCACCTTACCAAAGGTTTGCAATCATTCAGGTAGCTGGTTCTCAGGCATCGCTCTTTTAAGCTGCAAAGGAGATTAGATATAGAGGGAGACTCTTGCAAGAATCTTGGAGATGCTGCTTTAGCAATGATTCAAGAACCAGCAGAGTTAAAAAGATTATCTTCTTCCTAAAGACACCATTTCCTAAACTAATCAGTAGGATTTTGTTTTTCTTCTTTTATGCGTTTGGAGAAATAAAGAAGTCATGTCTACCATAAGCAGCTATAACTTTTTTTTTTAATGAGATAAACTAAAAATACATACAATGCCACATAATACACTTACATCTTAGGTTGTAATTAATGCAAATTATGCGAGATTCATATACAATGTGATTAGACTCTTCTAGCACATAATTTATGGTTGAATTCACAAAGAAGCTGATTAAATGAGAAAATTGATTTCTGTTGCTATACTTTTTTTTCTGGTTATGTTTTCAGTAAGAACATGTCTGAGGACTTAAAGAAATTAGATTATGGAGTTGGAGTTGTGGTTCAAGGTATTCATGCCATTCTTTGACCTTCTTCTTACAGATCAGCTAACCTGCAAAACCACATGATATTTTCTGACAATCTGCTGTGGGATAAGTTTCAGTAAAACAACACAAGGCTCTTATAGCTTCAAAATACCAACACATGGATCATTCAGCAACTCACAGAGGAGATTTTTTTCCCCCCTGGCTTATTGATTGGCTAGGGGCATTTTCTTGAATCTTATTCAAAAGCATTTCAGCAGATTTTCTCAGATATGAATACAGAAAGTACATATGTGGTTAAATCATTTCCTTGCTTGTAATTCAAGTGGCAGAACTGAATATAAACTTCAGAATAAAAAAAATAATTGGTACACTTTCTCATTTATTAAAAGAACATACTCTGTGAACTGATCATAAATATTCACAGACATAACTCTCATCTCCTAGACAATAAGATTCTTGATGGTCCATGTCTGCATCTTATTGGTTTTTCTCCCTTTTCTCTAACTCCTTCCCAGGTAATCAACTCCCATGTTCTACCAGTTTACTTTTACTTGTACTTTTCCTTTCTTCCTTCCTTCCTCCTCCCTTCCTCCCTCCACTTCTTCCTTTCTCCTTCCTATCCTTTGTTCCACATTTCCTTCCTATCCTTTGTTCACTGCCAGGCAGTGAATACAGTGGGCCAGGCATTGATTACAGTGAGCATAAATGAGACAATTTATGGCCTCTAGTCATAAGATGCTTAAATAGGTCCTTTACATTTTGTATTTTCTTCAGAAGTGCAATGGAATGGTCACATTTTACCAGGTAGAGCTTGGGGCATAGGCTAGTATGAGCTTGAGAGCAGAAAGAGGACTGGCTAGAAATAGAGGCTCTATCATGAAACCGTTTTAACCTTTATAGGAGTTTTACATATCTGAAAATGTACCTGCTCAAGCTAAGTCAAGAGAGGATGTGCCTGCTAGGAATATGGGGAAGAGTAGTGTTGCCCTGAAAACTTGGCTCTAGTGTTTATAAGCCATGTTACTCCTTGCTTGTTACTTAGTTGTCTTCTGTTTCTTCACCTGTAGAAAGAGGCAGAGCTGTAGTACCTAGCTCGCAGGGTTATTGAGAGGAGTCTGGGGAATAATGAATGTGCTTGGCCCATCCTAGAGGCGCAGGAAGTGTTCAGTCCTGACCCTCTTACCACCCTCCCCTTCCTGCAAGTTAACAGCATCTTTCCAAAGCACAGAAATACCTATTTGGGTCTCTTCTATTAACAGTAGCTGCCTACTCTGGCTCCTGAGCTGTCAGCTCAATATTGTGGCCAAGGAGTAATTGGATTAGGGCTTCTCGGGAATGGCATTTCAAAAACAAACACTCAGAAAAACTCTTGAAATGCTCCCTGCATTCTGTTCACTAAACACAGAATATTCTGGCTTTTGATAGTCTGGTTCAGTTACAGATTTTAAGTCTTTACATCTAGGAAAGTGACACCTTCGGGAGGTGGGGGCTAGGGGGTGAGATAGTGACTTCAATGAACTGTTTATGTACTGGGAGTAATCATGCTCTGGAGAGAGAACAGTGGTTTTGAAGTCAGACAGACCAGAGTTTGAATTCTTATTTCTGCCCTGCTAGCTCTGTAGTGGTGCAAACGTCACTTCACTCTCTGTGTTGTCAACAATGAGTGGGTTGGATGGATGTGAGAATCCCAGAACGTAGATACTAGTTTTCTCCTTCTTGTTTTGGATCCTTGGATTCAGAAGCTGAGCTTCCTCTCCTTCCTTGGCAGGGTCTCCGTGCAGTGTAATTTCATTCACAAAACCTTCATCTCGTCAGATGTTCCACTACACTGTTATGTAAGTAATTAATGAGTCACTTTACATTTTTAGAAGCTAGATAGACCTCCTAGAAACCAGGATGAGGCCCCAGTGTCAGAGTTTAGCAACGGTCCTTGGATGAGCAAAGGCTGTTCAGCCAAGCCAAGACCCTCCCTCATTCCCCGAAACCCCACACCAGAGCAGTCTTCTCTCTCCCACTTGTGAGGATGTGGATAAGAGCACAGACTGAGTTTAAATCCTGGCTCTCCTGTGTCCTCACTGTGTGCTCTTGAACTAGTCAGTTGCTGTCTCTGCCCCACCGTTTTATCATTGATAAAATAGAAATAATAATAGTGATGATCATATGAATTAGTGCATTTAAGATGTTTAGAACAGTGGTCCATGAATATTATGATTACTGCTGCCCATAGGCATTGTGATGTAGTAGAAAGAGCACATGACCTGAAGCCTGAGGTATGGACTCAAGTCCAGAACCTATGCTTACAACCTGTAGGATCTTTGCTGAGTTGTAGAAATTCTCTGAATCCTCAGTTCCTCAAACGAAAAATGGGGATGATAATTCCCACCCCGTCTACTGGAAAGAGTTCATATATGTTGGTAAACAGAACTGGTTGTAGGATGCCATCCTAGCCTAGGACATAAGCAAACTGCCTGAAGGTCCAACTCCAAGCTAGCACATATCAGATGGAAGCAGAAATATACAAAGTGGCCTCAATGTAACAGAATCTCCCTCCCAAGCCAGAACAAGACTAAAGTTATACTTTACTGATTCAGGGCCATTTTACTGTTGTTCAGTTGCTAAGCCATGTCTGACTCTTTTTGACCCCCGTGGACTGCAGCACACCAGGCTCCTCTGTCCCCCATTATTTCCCAGAGTTTGCTCAAATTCACATCTGTTGAGTCGGTGATGCCATCTAACCATTTGGATCAGTCAAAGGAAGACTAAAGGGAGAGACCTGAGGATAGGCATCCATGAGGCCCATCTAAGCACTAATGGAGAAGAAGACGGAGACTTAGCACAAGGATCACCACCAGCCTCCCTGCTCCCCCCACCCCGGTTCAATCCTGCCACTGGTTCTATCCCTGGAATGAGATGAAGAGTTCAAGTTGTTTCCTCCACTTACCAGCTAGATTATTTATGGCAACTTGTTTCATCTCTCTGAGCTTTAGCTTTCCCATCTTGAAAATCAGTGACCTTCAGATGACTTGTCTGCCCTGGAACAAAATGCCCTGATTATGCTGATTTAATAATTACCACCCACTGACAGTTCTGTTTCTCATCCTAAAATCTTAAGCTGGAATTTAAGCGTATTCATCAGCCTCTTGTGAGGCTTGTTATTGTGAGTTACTCTTCTCAAGCCTGCTCATTTCTAAGATACAACAAGATTTTAAGTCTTAGGGTCAGATATTAGCTTAGGATGGAAAGTATTATCCGAGGTAGATACTCCCTGATGAGGCCTGTTGGCAGCCTGCCACTTTCTCTCTGGATGATGATGTAGAAGTATGCGCCTTCTTTCAGGGCTCTGCAGGTGGCTCTGAGGGTCACAGGCAATAATGAATGGAAAGGTCGTTGGAGACTAGGAAGTGCTTTGTACACATGAGGCGTGGCTGTGAAGGGAGGGAACTGCTGCTGATAGGGGCCTCAATTTCAGGGTGCAAAGTGGCCTGGATCTTCCAGTGGATGATATATGCCAAAGTAAGGTGATTGCTTAGAAAGAGTTCCAGTGGACAGTTCCACCATTCCCCCCACCCCGAGGATTTGGAAAAAAGAGAGAGAGAGGAAATACCCTCATTTTTAATATCAAATCCTCCCTGCTGATTTCATGAAGGCCTGGAAACAGCAGGTAACAATGTGTAAGTGACTTTGAATTAAGACTGAACTCTCTGTGTCCTTCGCTTCTCCCTCAAATGTGGAATGGTTTTCTAAGAATTTAATTATCTAAGAACACAGCATCAAAGCTGTTAGACCCTTGTTAGTGTTAATTCAAACTTAATGTGCATGAGATTTAGAGATCTTGGATACTAGGAAAATGATTTCAATTTAAATAGCCCTCTTTGTCCTACACATCACAAAACATCTTTTAATATAGTTTTTTTTTTTTTTAATAGAATACTGTAACCCAGGTCTCTCCCATTAAAGAAAAATATTCTCACTATGGAGAAATCAGATGTTCTGAAAATCAGCAGGATGTGGTAGGAAGAACAAATATGGGCTTTGGTGCCTTAGAAACCTAAGTTCAAATCTTAGAGGCTCACCTTTTTCTATGTGTCTGTGGACAGACGCTTAATTTCTTTGAACCTCACTAAATTAACCTCTCAGCAAGGATGGGGAGCTGACAAGACTATGGAGAGTTGCCCATGTGGGACAAATGCAGAGGCGTGTCTGGAAGCTGGTGGTCTTGGTAGAGTCTGGGATATAGAATTAGCTGATCCATCCCAAGGCAAGGAGGAAATGTGTAATGAATGTCGGCCTGATAGACTTTGTCCTTTAGGTCTCATGACCCTCAATTAAATCATGGCTATTGTAAAACAAGAAACATATCTTCTTAGGAAAACAAAACTCTTTCAAAACTATTATGGTACTTTCATTTCAATATATGTTACATGTGTTAACTGCAGGATAATTGGATGACAGAAAACAGCCAATCCTACTGGAACGCATTTATTTTATTTTTAAAATTTTTTTTCTTTTTATTAGTTGGAGGCTAATTACTTTATAATATTGTAGTGGTTTTTGTCATACATTGACATGAATCAGCCATGGATTTACATGTATTCCCCATCCCAATCCCCCCTCCCACCTCCCTCCCCACCCCATCCCTCTGGGTCTTCCCAGTGCACCAGGCCCGAGCACTTGTCTCATGCATCCAGCCTGGGCTGGTGATCTGTTTCACCCTAGATAATATACATGTTTCGATGCTGTTCTCTCTAAACATCCCACCCTCACCTTCTCCCACAGATTCCAAAATTCTGTTCTGTACATCTGTGTCTCTTTTTCTGTTTTGCATATAGGGTTATCGTTACCATCTTTCTAAACTCCATATATATGCGTTAGTATACTGTAATGGTCTTTATCTTCCTGGCTTACTTCACTCTGTATAATGGGCTCCAGTTTCATCCATCTCATTAGAACTGATTCCAATGAATTCTTTTTAATGGCTGAGTAATATTCCATGGTGTATATGTACCATAGCTTCCTTATCCATTCGTCTGCTGATGGGCATCTAGGTTGCTTCCAGGTCCTGGATATTATAAACAGTGCTGCGATGAACATTGGGGTGCATGTGTCTCTTTCCGAATGGATACAAAAACAAGACCCCTATATATGCTGTCTACAAGAGACCCACCTCAAAACAAGGGACACATACAGACTAAAAGTGAAGGGCTGGAAAAAAATATTTCCCGCAAACAGAGACCAAAAGAAAGCAGGAGTCGCAATACTCATATCAGATAAAATAGACTTTAACATAAAGGCTGTGAAAAGAGACAAAGAAGGACACTACATAATGATCAAAGGTTCAATCCAAGAAGAAGATATAACAATTATAAATATATATGCACCCAACATAGGAGCACCGCAATATGTAAGGCAAACGCTAGCGAGTATGAAAGAGGAAATTAATAGTAACACAATAATAGTGGGAGACTTTAATACCCCACTCACAACTATGGATAGATCAGCTAAACAGAAAATTAACAAGGAAACACAAACTTAAAATGACACAATGGACCAGCTAGACCTAATTGATATCTATAGGACATTTCACCCCAAAACAATCAACTTCACCTTTTTCTCAAGTGCACACGGAACCTTCTCCAGAATAGATCACATCCTTGGCCATAAATCTAGCCTTGGTAAATTCAAAAAAATTGAAATCATTCCAGTCATCTTTTCTGACCACATTTATTTCAAAATGCAAGCTTAGCCCTGTGGCACAATAATTCTTTTGAAAGACATAAAGGAATCATCTGCTATTGTAATCAGAAGCATAACTTTAGGCAAATTAAAGTTCATTATTTTAAAGTTTGAAAGTAGAGCTTATATGTGTAAATTAATTTTAAATCAGTGTTCCCAGGTTACAGTGCTCTCATTCATGTTTTGGAAATAATTTGCTATATTGAATCTGATGGAATAGTGTTCCTGCCTTATTAACACCTTACATTTCTACAGCCTATGATCAGTATAGTTGCTTTTCAGTCGCTTAGTTGTGTCTGACTCTTTGTGACCCCACGGACTGAAGCATGCCAGACTTCACTGTCCTTCATTATCTCCTGGAGCTTGCTCAAAAAAATGTCCATTGAGTAGGTGATGCCATCCAACCATTTCGTCCACTGTCATCCCCTCTCATCCTGCCTTCAATCTTTTCCAGCATCAGGGTCTTTTCTAATGAGCCAGCTCTTTGCATCAAGTGGCCAAAGTATTGGAGCCTCGGCTTCATAATCAGTCCTTCCAATGAATATTCAGGATTGACTTCATTTAGGATTGACTGGTTTGACCTCCTTGCAGTTCAAAGGACTCTCAAGAGTCTTCTCCAACACCACAGTTCAAAAGCGTCAATTTTTCAGTGCTCTGCCTTCTTTATGGTCCAGCTCTCACATACATACATGACTACTGGAAAAGCCATAGCTTTGACTAGATGGACCTTTGTTGGCAAAGTAGTATCTCTGCTTTTTAATATGCTGTCTAGGTTGGTCTAGCTTTTCTTCCAAGGAGTAAGCGTCTTTTAATTTCATGGCTGCAGTCCCATCTGCAGTGATTTTGGAGCCCAAGAAAATAAATTCTGTCACTGTTTCCATTGTTTCCCCCATCTGTTTGCCATGAAGTGATGGGACTGGATGCCATGATCTTAGTTTTTTGAATGTTGAGTTTTAAGCCAGCTTTTTCACTCTCTCCTTTCACCTTCAGCAAGAGGCTCTTTAGTTCCTCTTCACTTTCTACCATGAAGGTGGTGTCATCTGCATATCTGAGGTTATTGATATTTCTCTGAGCAATCTTGATTCCGGCTTGTCCTTCTTCCAGCCCAGCATTTCACATGATGTACTCTGCATATATGTTAAATAAGCAGCATGACAATATACAGCCTTGATGTACTCCTTCCCCAATTTTGAACCAGTCCATTGTTCCATGTCTGCTTTAAACTGTTGCT
The DNA here is from genome assembly GCF_033118175.1 of Dama dama. Taxonomy (NCBI): domain Eukaryota; kingdom Metazoa; phylum Chordata; class Mammalia; order Artiodactyla; family Cervidae; genus Dama; species Dama dama. The sequence goes on from NC_083700.1 coordinate 85,870,917, forward strand.
TCTTGACCTGCATATAGGTTTCTCAGGAGGCAAATCAGGTGGTCTGGTATTCCCAACTCTTTAAGAATTTTCCAGTTTGTTGTGAGCCACACAGTCAAGGGCTTTAGTGTAGTCAATAAAGCAGAAGTAGATGTTTTTCTGGAATTCTCTTACTTTTTCTATGATCCTGTGGATGTTGGCAATTTGATCTCTGGTTCCTCTGCCTTTTCAAAATCCACCTTGAACATCTGAAAGTTCTCAGTTCATGTACTGTGGAAGCCTAGCTTGGAGAATGTTGAGTATTAATTTTCTAGTGTGTGAAATGAGTGCAATTCTGCAGCAGTCTGAACATTCTTTGGCATTGCCTTTCTTTGGGATTGGAATGAAAACTGACCTTTTCCAGTCCTGTGCCCACTGCTGAGTTTTCCAAATTTGCTGGCATATTGAGCGCAGCACTTTAACAGCATCAATTTTTAGGATTTGAAATAGCTCAGCTGTAATTCTTTCACCTTCACTATCTTTGTTCATAGTGATGCTTCATAAGGCTCACTTGACTTCACATTCCAGGATATCTGGCTCTAGGTGAGTGATCACACCATTGTGGTTATCTGGGTCATGAAGATCTTTTTTGTGTAGTTCTTCTTTGTATTCTTGCCACCTCTTCTTAAAATTTTCTGCTTCTGTTAGGTCCATACCATTTCTGTCCTTCATTGTGTCCATCTTTGCATGAAATATTCCCTTGGTATCTCTAATTTTCTTGAAGAGATCTCCAGTCTTCCGCATCCTATTGTTTTCCTCTATTTCTTTGCACTGATCACTGACTTGGCTTCCTTATCTCTCCTTGCTCTTCTTTGGAACACTGCATTCAGATGGATATATCTTTCCTTTTCTCCTTTGCTTTTAGCTTCTCTTCTTTTCTCAACTATTTGTAAGCCCTCCTCAGACAACAGTTTTGCCTTTTTACATTTCTTTTTCTTTTAACCTTCCCAATAAATCTGTGAGGTTTCAGGGCTTCCCCAATGGCTCAGTTGGTAAAGAATCCACCTGCAATGCAGGAGATGCCAGAATTGCAGGTCCAATTCCTGGGTCGAGAAGACCTCCTGGAAGAGAAAATGGCAACCCTCTCCAGTATTCTTGCCAGGAAGATCCCATGGAGAGGAGCCTGCAGATTGCAATCCATGGGATTGCAGAGTCTGGACATGACTGAGTACAGGGCAGAATATCTTATCCATTTTTATAAATAAGTAACTTCAGTCCCAGAGAGAATAGCGGCCTTTTTCAGAGCCACTAAATGGAGCAGTAGAGCCCAACAGGAACACAGGAACCCAGAACTTCTGATTCCAAGTTTAGTATTCTTTTCAGCCCAAAAAAAAAAAAAAAAAAAAAAAAAATTACAGTGTACCCACTACAAGCTTGATTATTTGGTAGACTGTTCCTTTTCTCATAATATCAAGTTTCTCTTTGCCATAATTCCTTAAATTTAGAACCTAGTATACCCTTCTCTTTGGTTCTCTCCTATCAAGAGCTTTATTCATAAAATAATATCCAATATTAGTCATTTACACTTTAGTATGAATTTATGTCAATATACATTTCCGTCATTATCTTCCAGTTGAATAATAGCAAGGCTGTTTCTCCTATTAAAATAATTCCAGGAGCATAAGACACTGGTAGTTTTCTTTTAAGGATGTTTGTTTGGAGCCCCTAGTGAAAAACAACCAGCAATGTATTCATTACCCTAGTGTGTAAAGTGCCTTTTAACACAGCACTGTGTGCTCCCTAAAGGACGGATCATAGCTGTCTTGTTGGCTACTTTATACCCAGTGGCTGTACACAGAGCCTTTCATATGTTTAAGACTAAATCATTCAAGAATAAATATATTCAGCCTAACATATATAACAAGTCATGTCAAATATGTCGCATTTTCATAAGCTGAGGAAAATTACACTATATGACATACTTGGAAAAAGTTTCACAGCCACTGATAAGATTGGGAAAAGGGTCTTTAAGGCACCTAAATAGTCCACTCTCTGACTACAAGTCACTAACAAAATCAAGTTAAAAAGAGACTAAAACAGTAAAATTGAAAATGGGATGTAGATTCTGATATGGTGGCCAAAGGGATCTTCACAATATGGCACATCTAGAGTTTATTGGTTTTTAGTCACTATTTTAATGTAATATTTGTGTTTTTACACTGATATATGGCAAGTAGAATCCTGAGTTACATTCATGGTCTATCATATTTCTTACATTTACATATTTCTTCTTTGAAATGTGAAGTTGTTATGTGGGGCTGTCTGATGGGCACTTTTTATAACATGGTGAGTGGGTTGGGGAGTTGTCCCTTCCCACCCCCGGAACTGGACCATGGCCTCTGACCCCCAGATCAGAGAGCAAAATATTTACCCAAGACAAGTTCAGGTGGTGTTTCTCAGGAGGAATCAAACAGAAGTTGAGCAAAAATAAAAGTGTGAATAAAATGTCCTATTAAAAAATGAGCCTTAAGGTCAGAAGAATGAAGGTGAGGACCTGCCAACATTTGGAGCGTAAGGTAGATGAGATTCAGTGATATACATTTGGGATCTATAACAAGTTAAGCCCAATTCTTAGTGTTTTCAGAATACTGTGTGTGTGTGTTTAGGGGTGGTCTTGATAGTATAAAGGAAGGTGCAGTATGCTCAGTCACTCAGTTGTGTCTGACTGCTTGCGACCCCATGGACTGTAGCCCACCAGGCTCCTCTGTCCACGGAATTTTCCAGGCGAGAATACTGGAATGGGCTGCCATTTCCTACTCCAGGGGATTTTCCTGACCTGGTGATCAAACCTACACCTCTTGCATCACCCACATTGGCAGGCAGATTCTTCACCATTGTGCCACCTAGGAGGCCCAGTATGAAGGAATTCGTTCTCAGTCACTTCAGTCATGTCCGACTCTTTGCGACCCTGTGGACTGTAGCCCGCCAAACTTCTCTATCCAAGGGATTCTCCAGGCAGTAATACTTCAGTGGGTTCCTGTGCCCTCCTCTAGGGGATCTTCCCAACCCAGGGATTGAACCTGTGTCTCTTTGGTCTCCTGCATTGGCAAGCAGGTTCTTTACCACTAGTGCCACCTAGGAAGCCCCAATATGAAGGAATAGGGTTTAGCAAACTGCGTCCTCTATTGGTTTTGTTTTCTTGTTACTGCGACCTAAAAATAAATGGAAATACTGTGCTCCTTGAAGGCAAGGATAATATCTTGGACAACCATTTGGATTTTAGTGTGTCTTATAGATGGTCAGTAAATATTTATTCAATTAATTAATCCACCAAAGAAGACAAATTCAGTGATTGCTTGTTCAATATAATAGTACAATGCTCCAATGTTATTAAAGAATGAGTTAACTTTGAATCTAACTTTCAAGTTGCTGTAGGGTTTTTTCCCTATAACTAATTTATTGCCCAGTAGAGTAGAACGGTTGTATATCTCTTAACTGGTTTGATTTTGTGTGCGTGTGTTTTGTATTTTATTTTTTCAAAAAAGAAAAAAAGTAAAATCAATAACTGAATTCAAATACACTTCAAAATATGGGTGCATTAAAGTAACTAAACACAACAATTCACATGTAAACCCCCTTGTACCTGTGCAAAACAGTTGGAACATATAGAATGCTATTTTTACATACTATTTGGTGATTCATGATTTATCAAGATTCCCAGCTATCTGAGAACACTTAATGGGTTATCACTGGCATAATATAGGGAGGCTGTCTGCAAACCTTCAGCCTGACATATTTGCAGAAGTAATAGTAAATATCATGGAGATCCTTTATAGTTGTATTTTTTTTATAAAAGTTTATATGAACATTTTTGTTATTTATTTTCTTTCTTTGTAATTTGCTTCCTAATTTGTGGTCTGCCTCATTCCAAAAGGGTAATGAGGAAGTAAGTTGAATTATATATGGATTTTCAGTTGCTTCATTCAGGGAATATAGAACAAGCTTCTGAAAGCGTAGCCCAGCTCTTATCACTTCTCCACTAAGCCCTTCAATGACTCCTACAACCTGAAAGCGTTCTGCCTGGTGCCTTCCAACATGTTAGGGAATCTTGATAAGAGATTCAGCTGCAGACTGGGCAGGTGCTTGCCATGGAAGTCCCGTAACGCCAGATTAAAGACACTGGGTTTTATCCTGCAGCCACTTGGGAGCCATTAAATTATTTTAAATAAGGGCATGGTATAATCTCATTTGGATTTCGCATTATATAACCATCACACAGCATTTTTCTCTGGGAATCTAGTTCTTAATTGACCTTTCTGAAAAGAAAGCCCACAGAAGGGGTGAATCTTCCTCTAAAAACTATGGAATATATTGAGGCAGTAACAAACCATGTGCAAGTATGAGCACAAATAAAGGTACAACAGTCATATCTCATCTGGGCAGTGGCCACATGGTTGCCCAGAGAGAGATAAATCTTCACAAGGATTTCTCTCTTTGGAACTTCTGTGAGAATTTGATCATTGTCATTGGAAAGAAATTAGAGAGGCTCTTTGAGTAGTAAAGAATCTGGTGGGTGAGTGGCTAAGGCAGGGATGACCTTTGTCCTAACAGACTCACACTGTCTGCTTCTTTTGAAGGCTTGCTGATCACTCTCACACCCTAAATAACTCCAGGGACATAGGGAGGCATTTCAAGCACCTAGTATTTACCTGTATTATAGTACTAAGGACATTATTTTACAGAACTACCTGTTTACTTATCTTCTCTCCCATTTTTCTGTGAGTTACTTTGGAACAGAACTAGTCTTTCATTACTTTGTCCTGCATCCTTCACAAGGGAGACACTCAGGAATTTTTTTGAGTAAATGAATGTACGAATGATAAAAATATGGGCTTTATAAATGAAACTAGACGTGGTTGTTCAGAACAATAGATTTCAAGGGAGATTATGAAGGCTCCAGCTCCAAGGGTACTTGGGGATATAATGGATAAACTTACATTGATGTGCATAATTAAGAACTGATCTGCAGCTGGGAATGGAACTAAATGACTTTCTGGATTCCTCCAACTCTAACTAGATTTTCCAAATTTAGTCACACATAATAGACTCAAAGGACATAATATGCTGGTTTCTAGAAACATCATCTTTCAGTTTATTTTATAGACAGGTATTAATGGTGCATCTACACAGGGATGTCTTGACTGGGGACACATGATGAAAAAGAACATAAGCTTTTAAATTAAATGATGTCGTTTGGCATCCATACTTTTTGAATTCATGCATGAGTGGCTGGATAGGTGTGAGATGGGTGAGTGACACATAAATAGGTTATATTAGTTGCCTAAAATCACAAAATTAGACTGGTGAAATAAAGACAGAAATTCTGATTTCTGGAGCTATGTTGTGTTCCCATGCAGAGGAAGAAGAAGGGAAGGATTGATTCAAGATTTTTTTTTGTATATTGATAGAAACAGATGCAGTGTATTCTTCCATGTACCAGGTGGTCTGAAGGAAAGCTTTAAATTTAAACTATAATCATTAGAGACCCCTCAAGTGGAGTTACACCTAGGCCAAGATTAAGTAGGAAAGACCTTGCTCTGAAATGAGTTGGTTTATTCTATGCATTTTAATATATTTGGGGTTAAATTCATAAATGAAGAGATAATCCTTGATAAACTCTTAAATATTTGAATACCAGTAATGAAATCATATGCTGGGAAAGATTGAAGGCAAAAGGAGAAGAGGGTGACAGAGGATGAGATGGTTGGATGACATCACTGGTTCATGAACTTGAGCAAGCTCCAGGAGATGGTGAGGGACAGGGAAACCTGGCATGCTGTAGGCCATGCAGTTGCGAAGAGTTGGACATGACTTGGCAACTGAACAACAACAAATGAAATCATAATTAAATTTTAAAAATATAATAATAAATGTCTACCTAGTATTGATATTCCCTCCTGGATTCCTTGGAATTTGAATGGGGATAAAATTTTTTAACTTACAGTTCTTGGATTTTATTTTAATATTTATTTTAATTTCAGTGTAGATCTACACACACTAACTAGCTTAATGACAATGAATGCTGGCATTTCTATCTAACAACATAGAAAAGTATTTTAATGAGAATGATGTAGTTGTACTTAGGGAAGATACTCTAGTAGTTGTTGGTATATGAATTACACAAATAAATGCAATTTCCTGCAGCCTGAGACTGCTGTGTGGCCACGGGTGGATCAGATAGCCTTTCTCAACTCTATTGTTCGAATTTATAAAAGAAGAAATTTGCCTAAGCTTTATATTTAAATTTATTTTGCATATTTAAGCTCTAAAATATGTTATATGCCTATTTGTCTACAAAATAAGATCCAATTTGATAAAATTTAATAAATAATTTGAACATTTCAGTTCAGTTCAGTTCAGTCAGTCATGTCTGACTCTTCGCGACCCCATGAACTGCAGCACGCTAGGCTTCCCTGTCCATCACCAACTCCCGGAGCTTGCTCAAACTCATGTCCTTTTGAACATTTATTGTGTTCTATTTACCGTGGCAAGTTTTGGTATATTATGATGAATGTATATGACATTTGTTCAATAAATGCTCATCTGTTCATCCATCCAACACATAGTTATTGTTCAGCACTAGGAATATATAACTTACTTTATTAGACTCCCAGGACTGCTGTAACAAATTACCACAAACTTGATGACTTAAAACAATAGATATTTATTTTCTCATAGTTCAGGAAGCCTGAAGTTCAAAATCAGCTGTGTGCTTAGGGAAGTATCTGTTCCTTACCTCTTCCAGTCTCCTGTGGCTGCAGGCATCCCTTGGCTTGTGGCCACATCATTCTAGTCTCTGCCTATGTGGTCACACTGCCTCCTCCTCTTCTCTGTCTCTTCTCTATGTGTGTCTTATAAGGACACTTGTATTTGAATTTAGGACCCATTTGTATAATCCAGGATTGTCTTCTCATCTCAAGATCCTAATTTGAGTGTCAAGACTGCAAAAGTTCTTTCCAAATGAGGTCACATTCGGGCTTCCCGTGTGGCAATAGTGGTAAAGAACTCGCTGTCAACATAGGTTAGATGTAACATGCGGTTTTGATCCCTGGATTGGGAAGATCCTCTGAAGGAGGGCACGGCAACCCACTCCAGTATTCTTGCCTGGAGAATCCCATGGAGAGAGAAGCCTGGCAGGTTACAGTCCATAGGATTGCACAGTCAGACATGACTGAAGTGACTGAGCATGCATGTAAGGTCACATTCACAGATTCCTGGGATTAGGATGTGGACATATATCTTCAGGAGCCACCATGAAATCTACTACAGTGACCAAACACACATAAAAACAACAAGCAAACAAAAATATTTCTTTGCCCTCATGGAGTTTATAGTTTACTTGGGGAAATAGACATTAAATTAAGACATAATTATAAAACATGTATTATAGTTGTATATTGTAATTAGGTCTATGAAGGGAAATTACAGGGTGCTTTGAAAGATTTTAACAAGGGAACATCATCAAGGATAGAGGTCAGGTCAGACCTCTGAACAAGTGACATTTAAGATGACCATTAATGACTCTGTCGGAGCTGAGACATGGGGAGGGCTGTTAGAGAGGTTGGGAGAGACTGTTCCAACAAACAGAACGTTATTTGCAAAGGCCTTGAGATGGGGATTTGTGAATGAAGTGAAGTGAATGAAGGTCACTGTGGCTGGAGTGTACTGAGCAGGGGAGAGTGGAGTGAGGTGAGACTTGGTCACATCCGGGAGGGACTTGAGAGCCATTATCAGGACTTATGGAAACCTAGGTACAATGAGGAACCACTGATGTATTTTAAACAGAAGGACTTGAATTGGTTTTTTAAATGTTACTGCAGCTAATATTTGGAACTTGTGTTCTTGGGAAACAAGACTGAAAGCAGAAGAAAAGGAAACTCTAGGTAAGAGGTAGCTAACGCTTGGTCCAAGGTAATAGCAGGAGAGATGAGGGAAGTGAATGGATCCGAGTTACACATTGTAGGTAGAGCTGACATGGTTTGGGGAAGGACTGGTTATAGAGAAATGAGGCAGGGGAAGCTTTGAGGATGGCTTTCAGTCTGTTGGAGGAACAGGCACTAAACAAATGACCATGATAGAGGGATTCATAAGGTGATTAAGTAATACAGATGAGAGAACTTCTGATAGTGCCTGGGACAAGGTGGGGTTGGTAGTGGGTAGAATGCCAAAGGCCTCAAAGAATGTTTATTAGGTAAAGTGGTGGAGAAGAGCATTTCTTATAGAGCAGAAGCATGAGGAAAAATATCCAGACACATGAAGGTGCATGGTATGTTCAGGGAGCAGGGAGGACCCCTTGGAGGAAGCATGCAAGTGAATGTTTATATTCCCAACAGCATCTCTTTTTAATGTTTATCGTGGTCCTTTGGGCACAGTAGTATCTTGATTCTTCTTGCGACCTGGCCTTCTTACCATAAAACAATTCAAACTGAGTGTGACCATCTCAGACAATGCCATTCAACCAACAACTACAGACTCACAAGTTCCTAATCTGAGTAAAAATTCACTTCAGTTCAGTCACTCAGTCGCGTCTGACTCTTTGCGACCCCATGGACTGCAGCATGCAAGGCTTCCATGTCCTTGACCAACTCCCGGAGCTTGCTCAAACCCATGTCCATCAAGTTGGTGATGTCATCCAACCATCTCATCCTCCGTTGTCCCCTTCTTCTGCCTTCAATCATTCCCAGCATCAGGGTCTTTTCTAAGGAGTCAGTTCTTCACATCAGGTAGCCAAAGTATTGGAGCTTCAGCTTCAGCATCAGTCCTTCCAATGAATATTCAGGAATAATTTCCTTTAGGATTGAATGGTTTGACCTCCTTGCAGTTCAAGGGACTCTCAAGAGTCTTCTCCAGCACCACAGTTCAAAAGCATCAATTCTTCAGTGCTCAGCTTTTTTTATGGTCCAACTCTCACATCCATACATGAGTACTGGGAAAACCATAGCTTTGACTATGCAGACTTTTGTCGGCAAAGTAATGTCTCTGCTTATGCTATCTAGGTTTGTCATAGCTTTTGATTTATTTAATCCAGATATGGTTGGTTGATGGTTTAGTCACTAAGTTGTGCCTGATTCTTGCGACCCTATGGACTATAGCCTGCCGTACTCCTCTGTCCATGGGATTTCCCAAGCAAAAATACTGGACTGGGTTGCTATTTCCTTCTCCAGGGGATCTGCTCTACTCAGGGATTGAACCAGGATCTCCTGTACTGTAGGTGGTCTCCTGCACTGCAGACAGATTCTTTACCAACTGACATACCAGGGAAGCTCAGATATGGAAGATGTCCAATGACTAAGTGTCAGTTTTTAGAATTTGGCAGGAAATGTGAACTTTCTTCTGGAAGTAACACCATGTGCCCATGATAGACTTGTTTAGTTTTTAAGTGAATTCCCAAATTTCAGGCTCTTTTATTCTCAGTGTACATGAGTAGTAGTGGTTAGTTAGTGGTGTGATGCAGCCAAAAGTAGGGGATGGAGTGGAAGGAAATACCTGAAGTCAGGTATCCAACCTGGGTTGGAGACATGACACAACCTTCTTTCTGCTATCAGCATAATGTGTTTACACCACAAATTTGACCCTTTCCCTCAAGTGTTCAAAGCCTTTTGATAGTTCCATTCACCTGTATCAATAGTTTCCAAAATAGTTTCCACAGATATACACATGGCAAATGACAATCACGGGGTGGCACTATTCTGCAGAGTAAGACCCAGGGTCACTGACATTTCTGGGCATGCCGCTCTATTTCTACCCCTTATCTCGCATGCAAGAAAATGTATGGGAATGCAAGAGCCCGAGAGTGGCATTTTTTTTAATAGGGATAACTTTAAATCTGATGTGCTTTCATATACTGCCCAAGTAAATGTTTGCAAATATGGGGAATTTTAGGGTCAACGATTATTGGTTTTTGAGAAAAGAAGCTCACTCAAATAAAAAAATATATATACCAATACTTTGGCCACCTGATGCAAAGAGCCAACAACCATTGGAAAAGACCCTGATAACTGGGAAAGATTGAAGGCAGGAGGAGAAGGGGGCGACAGAGGATGAGATGGTGGGATGGTATCACCGACTCAATGGACATGAGTTTGAGTAAACTCCGGGAGTTGGTGATGGTCAGGGAGGCCTGGTGTGCTGCAGTCCATGGGGTTGCAAAGAGTCGGACAATACTGAGGGACTGAACAACAACAACAAATGTGTTAATTTTATTTAGCTTATTGTGCTTAGCATGACTAGGGGCATTTTTAAGGGACTGAATACCAGGATTGGCAGTGGTGTTACCGAAGTTTTTCATGGCTATACTCTGGAATATGGGTGCTTATCCCAAGGGTCACTTTTCTAGAGATGACTGAGTAAAAAAAAAAAGGAGAGAGCCATGTGCAAATTAATTCTTTCTACTGCAACCTCTACTACTGATAACCACTGATTTATTAAGTTTCTTACCATATACTAGGTAGAATGACAAAGGTTTACAAACATTATTTAATAATTCAAATAAATACTAGATTCGTCAATCATTATCCCTATTTTACAGGAGAGATAAGTGCAAGTGAGAGTTAAAGAATGTACCCAAATTCAAATCCTTGTTGTATCAGAACTAATATCAGAAAGGAAGGTCTAGTTTAAAATTATATGATCTTAATCACCATTCATATTTTATTCTATATTTATAAATATACAAGAAAATTGCTACCTGGGACACATATAGAAGAGACTCTGTAATTCTAATCACCCTGGAGATATCCCTTAGAGAATAGTCATGGGTAACAGGAGCCTCTGATGGTACTTTTTTCTCCCCAAGGCACAGGAAGGCAGACAAAAACCATGGAAAACTTTGCCTTGGCACCCTTTGACAACATTCCACAAACCATACTCCTTCCTTCCTCCCTTTCGTTCTTCCTCCCTCCCTCCCTCCCCTGTTTCCCCTCAGTCCCTTCCCTCCCTCCCTCGAGCTGCCTCTTTCCCTCCATTCTACCCTCCCCCTATCTCTCCCTCCCCACTCCTTTCTTCCTCCCTCCCCACTTCCTTCCTTCTTTGGTCATCTATTCTCTTTTGTCTTCCTTCACAATTCCCAGATAGACTGTGATCTAAGCATTCTTAATTATAAGGCATTCTCATCTCTTCATAGGTGCTCCTTATTTGTTTTGATTAATGACTGCTCAGTGGTGGAATTACAACCACATCAGCTGAATCACCTTCAACATTAGTGCAGTGACAGATGTTACATACATCTCTTTCTCTCTGCCATTTAGAAGGAGCTTAACATCTACTCTAAGAGATTACAGTCTCTACGGGGGATCCAGACATGTGGAAAATGGCTCCAACACATGGCAGGGATCAGGATTATAAGTAGGCACAACATATAAAGGGAGTGAAAAGAGAATGATTGGGGAGGGGTGGAAGAGCTTCATTTCAGCTAGATCCTGCAGACGGGGAAGGATTTCAATGAATGAGAATGGGTGGAGTAATCCTGGAGGAGAGAAAGGCATGAGCAAAGTGATGGAGGTAGACAGGTAGAAGTTGTGGTCAGGAAAAGATCCATCATCAGTTGTGGTTTGATCAAGGATATAAATATATGTTGCCAGAATATTTTAAGATGAATTATGGGAAAATAGAGGAATGAACTATTTGTTAAAATCATGAAGGGAAGCTTTTGCTCTACTTGAAATTTTGGCGCCATATTTCTTGAAAGGCACTCATTTCCTTCTTTACTTCCATCATCATTTTCATTGTTGTCATAATCACCATTATTAAACTTTATGACTGTGCAGCTTTTTACAAGTTCTCATTCATGGCTTCATTACATATTTAATACCTCTTCATTGAGTTGATGGCATGGTTTCAGTGGAAAGTAATGAATACTGCAAATGATGCTGGCTAATGCAATAAAAAGGATATGTTTCTGCATGTTATTGTTCAAGTAATGTTGTTTTAGGAAGATATGCCATGATGAGGCAGGATGGGATTTCTTTTGCTCTCTCTGCTTTGACCTCTTTGGGTCCAACTTTATCATAAGAGCTGTTCCCTTTAGGCATCCACACTGTTGCTTTCTGGCTCTTTCTGTCTCAGTATTTCTAGCAGAAGTCTTGATGAACAAGGTTAAGTTTTCTGCTAGCCCCTGAATCAATTAGTCTGGTCAAGGGGATGGAGTGTGATGAAGAGTGTTGACTGGCTTAGCTTGGGTCCCGTGTTCTAATCCAGAGTTGTAGATATTGTCAGCTTCTGAGAAATCATATTCTTCTCCAAATGGGAAGTGAGGGTTTTAGGAAGAAAGAAAGGGAGTGGGTGTGGGTGGGATGAATGCTAAAGAGGGACTTAAAGAATATCCTTTAGAGAAATATAGGTACCTTTATTGCTGTTTTGTAGCTGAAGAGTAGACATTCATAGTCCTATTAGTTGTGCAAAGATGAAATAGTTCCCTTTTTTTCAGAAGGTTATATACATGGAGAGAAAAAAAAATCTGTATATATTATCTGACTTCAGAAGTGAAAAAATGCTATTATCTCCTCTGGAAAGACAGGGCAGACAAGTGTCTTGTGATCCTGAACAAGTTAGTAAACTCTTGCTATTGTTCAGTTGCTAAGTAGTGTCTGACTCTTTGTGACCCCATGGACTGTTTGTAGCACGTCAGGCTCCTCTGTCCTCCACTATCTCCCAGAGTTTGCTCAAATTCATGTCCATTGAGTTGGTGATGCTATCTAACCATCTCATCCTCTGCTGTCCCCTTCTCCTCCTGCCTTCAATTTTTCCCAGCATCAGGGTTTTCCCAATGAGTCAGCTCTTCGCATCAGGTGGCCAAAGTATTGGAACTTCAGCTTTAGCAAGAGTCCTTCCAGTGAATATTCAGCATTGATTCCCTTTAGGATTGACTGGTTTGATCTCTTCACAGTTCAAGGAACTCTCAAGAGTCTTGTCCAGCTCCTCAATTCAAAAGCATCAATTCTTCCATGCTCAGCCTTCTTTATCCAGCAAAGTTCTTTTACCTTCTGTTTTTCTCTTGGGGGTGGGATGGGGAGAAGGGGTGAAAAATGAGAAAATAGTAGCACCTACTTCATAGAGTTATTGAGGGGATGAAATGAGACATTTACTGATCCGGGTGACCAAATGCCTTTCCGTTCATTATGCATTTAATTTTTACAGTTTCCAGGAAAGTAACTAAGAACATCCAATCTAAGAGATAAAATTTCTGAGGCTGATGAATTTCCTCTGGTTATTAGCCACAGGAAACACCAGACCCAACCAAGTCTTGTGATTCCAAGCCTTACCCACTCTCTTTCCACTACACTGTACTGCTACTTAATGAGATCCCCAGCTCTCGGTGTCTTTGCCTTGCCTTTAACAGGATCTGCATTGAGGGAACTACACATGCAAATTATTATTAGCATGAAAACGGGTAATTATTATTTTTTACATTTGCATCATCACAGATAATCTTTTTGTTAGGCATTCTATAGCAGTGAATGCCTGAAAGAGAGGGCTTTCGGTTCATTCAGATGGTCATTAATTCTAAATAAGAAATTCATTTACTGTCACTCATGTTGCTTAAACAATGCAAAGCAAAGAGTGAGTGCAGAGCAATTTCAGACTGTAAAGGCTGGGACGGAAGCTGGAAATCACCTAGCCCAACCTTTTAATTTACATATGAGCGAAATGAAGGCCTGAATAGAGAAGGTCATACAATTAATTAGTGGCAGAGCTGGGACTAGCACGCAATTTCTTTACCTCTATGCCAAAGTCTTGCCATTAAAGCATGAATGCTGATCATTGGAATGCTATTTGGTTAGGAATTCCCTGATTACTTAAAACACATTGAGGGCTTAGGATAGAGACACTTAATGGGCTAAAGGTTCCAAAATGAAAATATATGAAGAATCTTTCACAAATTCCCTTGTGTTGTATTAATTTTAATCTTCATTATTTCTACAAGGCACTTGTAGAGGGGAAAAATAAGTATCTGTATCTACTAAATGGTCTCATTTGAGTCCTGCCAATGTAAAGGTATGAACTAAAAACATTTTACATTAAAACAGAGCAAATTGCTTATGGTAACCATTGCATAATGAAGGAACACAATGAAGAATTAAGTTCAAATTACTTATCAGGTCTCTTCCATTTTCTAAGTTTTTAAAGTAGAAAATTGCACAGTATAATTACAGTAAGTTAATTTGCATTCATATTACAATTCAATGAGCAATTACATTCTTTTTTATTTAAAACAATATTTTATAAAGTGTGATTTGCATCAGTATGTTTCCAGGAAAGAGTGGCAACTTTTCCCTTATGAGGTTTTCATATACATTCAACCATGAAGCTTATATCTTCTGGTATAAAGTTATAGCCTCTTATTGGCTTTTTGGGACAGGAGAGGAGAGAACCATTTGAAGTGTGACTCTGGTTTTTGACAAGAACTCTTCAAGGCATCATTGAATAGCAGGGTGTGAAAGGAGAATTTAAAGGTCTTATTGCTCAAGAGTTCTTTCTCCCCTTTACTTTCTCCATCTTAAGCTTGAATTTCTCCATCGAATTCCTGCCAAGCCATCAGCCAACCTGTATTTGATTAACTCCTATGTTAGGAAATTCTTTGCCTCTGATGACACCCACATCATCACTGGTCAGTGCTTTCATTTTGTGGAAGATGCTCCATTTTGGCCTAAATATCCTTTTATTAATGTACTTTAAAGGATGCTTTTTTAAAAGAAAAACCACTCATTGCTTTGGCAGGGCTATGCACAACATACAGTATTCTTTTTATGTTGAGAGCAGAACATTTTATTCATGTCTTGAAGTGTTAGCATGAATATCTGTGTTGGGCCATCGTAATGTTATTGTTCAATTGCTAAGTTGTGTCCAACTCTGAGACCCCATCGACTGCAGCACACCAGTGTTCCCTGTCATTTACTATTTCCTGGAGTTTGTTCAAACTCATGTCCATTGAGTCAGTGATGCCATCCAACCATCTCATCCGCTGTCTCTCCCTTCTCCTGCCTTCAATCTTTTCCAGCATCAGGGGCTTTTCCAAGGAGTCAGTTCTCTTCATCAAGTGGCCAAAGTACTGGAGCTTCAGCTTCAGCGGCAGCCCTTCCAATGATTATTCAGAGTTGATTTCCTTTAGGATTGACTGGTTTGATGTCCTTGCTGTCCAAGGCACTCTTATGAGTCTTCTGCAGCACCACAGTTTGAAAGCATCAGTTGTTTGGTGCTCAACTTTCTGTATCGTCCAACGCTCACTTCCATACATGACTACTGGAAAAACCTAGCTTTGCCTATACGGACCTTTGTTGGCAAAGTGATTTCTCTGCCTTTTAATATGCTGTCTAGGTTTGTCATAGCTTTTCTTCCAAGAAACAAGTGTCTTTTAATTTCATTCTCCAAAGACTTCTCTTATGGAATGGGTTTCTGCAGCTACAGACTTTCCAGTGTCTGGTCCAATGGTAGGGAGAAAACATTCTTCCTATTTGCTCTGTCACAAGGACACAGGTCACCTATTTGACCATCCCTGAATTGTGGCCAAGAAATGTGTGGCACCTGTCCATCCCTCAAGCTATGGGTAGTTAGCTCTCCTATAACTAAATAGAAAAAAAAATTATTGGGTAGGGGAATGGTCCCCAAGGAGAAGAAAGAGGAATGGCCCCAAAGAGGCAAACAACAAATATTTGTCATATCTTTAACATAGTAGCCACAAAATGCATGGCAGCTGTATCATATGGTGGACATATTCTTCTCTGCCTCTGACACTCTCCAGGCATCAGAGACTCAATCATTTTTCTGACAGCTTTCAGTCTACTTCTGTGTTCAAGCACTACAATCACCTTAAGCTCTACTCTGTGAGTGAAAAAATTGGGGGTTTGTATTGGAACTTAAGAGCCTTTGACAATCACTTTAGCTCTCCATGTTGTTTCTACCGTGCATTTAGCTAAAAAGAGCAGATTGGTGGCATAAATACAATTGCAGTGTTGCTACTCTTCTCCACCCCCTCCTTGGAAAAATAAAAGGAGTGCTATTTATAGCGACTGCAAACCAAAGTCAAGTTTAGTAATATTGCCACACAACCTTTCCCTGGAATCAAGCAAGGTTAGTATCATGAAGGGAACTTCTGTTTTGATGAAGTCATACAGAAATGTTTTTTCATTGCTTTTAAATGTTTTACTTGTGTATCCAGAACATACAAGAACAGTATCTGAAGTATGGTTAATGAAAGATTTTACAAAATACTTTCTTTTCTGCTTTAAAAAAAACCAAAAAAAAAAAAAAAAAAAAACCCAAAAAAACAAGGACCTCTTTTCTTTCACACTAAATTCCAGAGTCCTGAATATGGTAAACAAGACCCTTGTCAGTTTATGTTGCTTCTCTGGAGTCAACTATATGTGTGTGTTTGTGTATGCATGTGCACCCTACTCTTCACAACCCTGTGGACTGTAGCCCCCCAGGCTCTTCTGTCCATGGAATTTTCCAGGCAAGAATACTGGAGTGGGTTGCCTTTTCCTACTCCAGGGCATCTTCCCAACCCAAGGATCGAACTCAGGTCTTGCTTCTCCTGCATTGGCAGACAAATTCTTTACTACGAGCACCACCTGGGAATCCCTAGAGTCAACTGTAGCCACAACCAGAGAATAATCTCTGCTATGATTTTGTATATTCTCTTTTCTTTATCTGAAATACCTTTCCTTGCTTCACATGATTTCTCAGTTCTCTTTTAAGATGGTATCACTTCCTTCATGAAATCTTAGCATTCTACTCTGGGTTAAATGCCCAGATTTGATGCTCACCTAGCATCCCATACTTAGCACTATCACTATATAGCATTTATTATGATGCAGTACAATGATGGGTTTCTTTCATTAGCCTTTAAGTTGTTTAAAAGCAAGTTTTTTTTTTCTTTTTGTTTTCTTTTTTAGCCAATGCCCAACAGTGTGCCTAGTATAAAGTAAGCAATCAGTAAATATTTTTTGAAAAAATGAATAAAATCTGAGTGTGAACATGAGTTTAAAGGAAAAGGATGAGAAGCTTATATACCTTTGGTATTAAGCTTTGAAAATTTTGTGCATTCTGTGTACTAGCATACTTTGAACACATGATATTTCTAATAAGCTGGGTAGAAGTGTTCCTACTGAATGTTATTCAAAATTTTATTAATTTGAGAGTTTTATGTATAGAGAAATATTAGCATATTCCTGGCATATGTAAGTATTACAAACTATTTAATAAACAGTGGCCATGGAATAATTTGTGTTTCAAACCCTCAGAGCTTACAGCACAAATTCATTTTATTATATTTCATCCAATGAGAGGTATATTTGAAATGATTGTAGGAATAAACAGAATTTTAAATAATGTATAATACACAAAATGAACTACTTTTCATCCCTTTCTTTGGAGGAGTGATTATTGCTAGCTGGATTTATTATTTCTGACATTTGATTTTGCCTTCAATTGCAGATCAGTCTCAAACAGTACTTATATAGGCGGCCCCTCTGGGTGTCTGAAGAATCATGTGCATAGGGATGAATTACGTGAAGTTCAATAAAACTCCCTTCTGTCCATCTGCATGCTACTCATGCCCATGTTTTTTATTCAGTTGACTCAGGGCTCTGTAAAGGCAGGATATGTTTCTGATTTATCATCATTATTTCCAATGCCTCCCACAATGCCTGACATATAACATGAACTCTATAAATGCTAGTTGATTTAAAGTGAACTATTTTGGAATTGTTCTGGAATGAGAATCGATGTTTACTGAGTGACTTATTCAGTGCTAGCCATGTTCAATATATTTTTCCATTTAAAGCTTGCACAATGTCCTGAACAGGTATCACTACTGTAGAACTGAGAATTTTGAAGCTCAGAGAGGTAAGTAACTCATCAAATATGACTCAGGATACAGTACACACAAGAGGAGTACTTCACTACCTGGACTCTCATGAAGGTTAAGTGAGTTAATGAATGGAGAGCACCCAGAACGGTGCCTGGAATCCTGGAATATAATAAGCAATGCATACATCTCTGCTGTTCTGATTACTTTGCTATTTATCAGGGTAGATGATAAAAGAATGGTTATTGTTTATTATGCCACACATAATACAAACTATATTGTTATTTTAAAAAGAAAGAAATACCCTAATATTTATGTGAGTTGTTTCTTGACACATTTGGCATAAAAACTTAAAATGGTACTTTAAGATGTGGTTTGGTTTAACCTTGAAGACTATTCGGTCTTTGGTGGGCAGCTTGTTTGCCGTTAGAATCTGTATAACTTTCCTTCAGCTTGGAGCTGGGAATAGCTGTAGCTTGTTGCCTGCCCCTGTCAGATTTAAAAGGAATTTTCTGAGTTTCCCTGGTGGACATTCTCCAAGGCTGAAAAGAGAGTTTTACAGGAGTGCCTTCCATTTTTATCACCCCACCACTCAGTGGCAGGTATTATCTTCAAAGTCTGTAATCATAACCTCATTTGAAAATAGAAGAAGAAGGAAGAGGGGTGAAGTGCACAGCTCTCAAAGGCAAGGCCTTAAAATGTATGTAAATAGTTTTGATGTTTCACAGCTGTCTCAAGTATTGAGAAACTTCAGTGGTTTTGGGAGAGTTGATGAAGTTAAACCTATGTTCATTCACCTAAGGTTTGACATTTGTCCCAGTTGTTTGAAGTGCATGATGGTTTTCTACACCCACTTTCCCTATATCGATGAGGTCTTGGGAAATTTGTCAATGTCCCCTGGTTTTCTTTGTATTGAGTTCAGACTCTGGAGGCCTGTCTTTATGGAAGAGAAAACTGAAGTGTTTTATTAATAGAGTTGTCTGGTGAGCCTGAACGTCCTACTGATGTATCTTAAGTGTTCTGTAATAATTCTTGCCACTTTCTAGAACTTTAGAAAAGTTGGAAAGACTTCAGCCACTTTCTCTGGGCCCCACCATTAGGCTGGCTGGTCATACCCAGAAGTAAATAGAAAGAGTTGTATCCACCGTCCATGGGTGGGACCTCCCTCCCACCTTGTTGGGAGTTCTCTTCTACCAACTTTTCTCCCAAGATTGCATCCTGCCAGTGACCTCACACTTTTTTCCTGTCTCCATGTAAATTGCTATCTTTTCAGGAGGTGCATGACAGCCTCTGTTTGCTGGGGCCTCCATTTGTACAGAAGCTGTTATTATGGAATAAGTTTAATGGGTCGTGAATTTTGTGGAGGCAGGGAGGGTCTCGATGACTTTGTATGTACCAGCCATGGACCTACTGGCTCTGCAAGGGGTGCATTAGGCTAAATATTTTTAGCCCATTGACTCTGGAAGTAATAACCCTAAATGCTTCATTAAATTTTCATGGGTTACTGATGGAAACTATGGCGGGGCAGGGGTGGGGGGGGTGTGCAAAACCCAAATCAACCACATTGGCTTCATTATTACCCAGCTGGAGGACAGGAGTGTGGCCCTTAAAAAGAGTAAAAATAAACTTTTAAAGGAACTGAGGCCAGCATCTTCTTTTCCTTCCCTGCGTCCTGCTCCAACAGTGCAGGACTCGACTCGATTTTTTTTTCCTTTCACACCGGCATTCAGGACTCTGAAGATGAGTGTGCAAACAGGCATTCACTGGAGTTAAGTCCAGTCTCAGGGTTGAAGAATTTATTTTCTGACGGACACACTATTTTCTGCAGTTTGGCGAATCTGGGTAAGCTAAGACCAGAAGTAGGGAGCCACTGATAACATCCTGTCTGGCCTTCTCCTGTGCCTGTTCTAATCTGGGGATTGTTTACCCCAGGGCATTCCGAGAACCAGAGTTGCCAGAGAAGAAGGCTAGGGGAAGCCCTGGGTGTTAACTGGGTCCTGAGTCCCTCCCTAGGGTTCACGAAAGCGTGACAGATGCATGCCTCCTCCCTCCCCCTTGCCCAACTTTGCTGGGAAGCCTCGATGAAGACAGGGGTGCACAGACGAGGGTTTGCCGCTGGGAACTAGCGCCCCCTCCTGCGAAGGGGAGTCGGGGCCCCACGCCCGCGCCGGACCGGCCCTGTAGTTTTGAGCACTGGCGCTCTTTTCAATTTGGATCTGCGCGGGTTTAGAGGCCTGGGATGATAAGAGTAGACTAGAGAAAACTGAGGGAGGCCAGGCGGAGGCGGCCGGTGGCGATGGTGAGTGGCAAAAACAGTGGGTACTTTGTGACAAACCCGAGTCTGGTGGCTTTTACCCCATCTCGCCCTCACTCCCCCTCTCCGCCCACGCAGCCGGGGCGGGGACCCAGCGCTCTGGGCTCAGCTCTCCCCCTTTCTACTCCGGGATGGGGAGTGAGCGCCAGGGCTCCAGAGGCTCGACTGCGAACCGCGGCGCCCCCGCTCGCTCGCTCTTCCTCCTCCTCGTCACCACCTCGACTCCGCTAAGCTTTCGGAGCGCGCTCGGGCGGCGTACAGAACATCCGGGAGGGAGCGGGAGCGGGAGCCCGTGAGGCCAGGGCGCGCGGCGGGCAGCCAGGCGGCGGCGGCGGCGGCGTCCGGGGAGCGGGCAGGTGAGCGGCGCTCGGCGGGCGCGGGGCCGGCGGGGCGGGGGCGCGGGAGGAGGCGGGTCTGCGCGCGGGGCGGTCTCCTCCCCCTGCTCTGACGCGGGGCCCGTGGCTCCCAGGGAGGATGGACCCAGCTCGGCGCTCGCCCGGGCTTCCCCGGGCTGGAGAGCGCGCCTGAGTGCCGCCGCCCGCCGGGCATGGGGAGCCGCTTCCTGAGCGGCTGCGGCTGCGGAGGATGCTTTCGGCGAGCAGAGGTGAGGCACGGCGGGAGGCGCGCGGCCGCCGCGGAGTTCAGCACCGAGAGGTGTCAGGCGGGGACGCGGCGCCTGGATGCCCGGGAGGCTCCTCCGGGGCTCCCGGGCGCGGAGGAGGGCTCCAGGGGCGCCCCTCTCGGGAGTTTGGCTAGAAGTGCGGAGGGGATAGAGACTGCAGTTTTCCCTCTTCCTCCACTTGTTGGGAAAGGCGACTCCGCTCATTCCATCTGGGTCTCCCCTTAGCATCCCCAGTGTCACTTCTGACCACGCTCAGTTCTCTTTCCAGTCTTGCTCATCTAATTACACTTGTCTCTATACTGGATCCCTTGCGCCCTCCTCCCTCCGGCGTCCCCGGCTCCAGCCATCCACGAGCCTTCCTTCTCCCGCTCCAAAACCTAGCCGGTACTCCCGAGCCCTTCCCCAGCCGCTCTGCCGGCGCCCCCAGGTCCGACCCTTTTCCATGCTCAGCCAAACCCGGTTTTCACTTCCCTACTCTTTGGCTGCGCTGCGGTTCCGCTACGACCGATAGATCGAAAAACCAGATCTATCCCAGCAACCCCTACCCTTTTGCAAACACCATCGGAGCTGTACCCCGAGTCCCCCATAGACTCGGTTCTTTCCTGCCGCCGTCTCCGTTCCACTCCCCAGCCCCCCGCCCTCCCCTCTCTTCCCCACTCGCCCGTCTTCTCTCTGCTCCAGACTCGACGCTCTGTTTTGGCCGCAGAGCTCAGCCTACCCCCGCCCCACCCCCTCATCGGGTAAACTTTAAAATCCGCGTGGTTCGGTTCATAAAGGAGCCCTGAAAGGAGAACTCAACCGCCGAGAGAGCCTGGGGTCAGGGAGTCTAGGATGGGGGAGGTTGAGTCTTGTCGTCGGAGAGGAGCTGATGGCTGAGTATCCTAAGTCAATTTCAAAACACTGGTAGCTGCAGCCCAGACTCTCCACCCCAAGCTGGCTAGTCCCGCGAAGTATTATTGTGACCCCTGGTGGGAGGGCGCGTGTATTCTGTGTACTTTTTAAAGCACTTTTTTTTGTATAAGTGCTGGTGGACGGGACGAGGGGGGCATCGGGGAGGGTTGCCTGAGGTTGATGCCACTCTGCTCCTGCGTTGCTCCCTGCCGGACCCGATGTTTCACTCCACGTAAACTACCCTCCACCCCCAGCGGCAGCACACAAGTCCTCATTGTTGGGGGTCTGCCTGGGCACTTCCGCCTGGGCTGCGAGAATCTGGAGGAATGGGGTGGGGGTGGGGGTGGGGGTGGGGAGGCGGGGGGCGCCGGGCGACCGCGGTCTGGATTTCCGCGGCGGCGGGCGGAGTGCAGAGCGCCGCTGCGCGGGCTTACTTGCGTTTGGGCGCGGGTCTCGGCGGGTGGGGTGTGGGCCCGCGTGGGTCGGCGTCTGCTTGTGCGTTTGGAGGCTGGCGCACACCTGGGCTTTTAGTTCGTTTAGAAAGAAGGGCAAGTGGAGAGGCTGCGGAAGAGAGTGCGTGTTTCGCTGCCCGGAGCTGGGCTGACGGGCGAGTCCTCCGAGAAGGATGCTACAATGCAGCTCCTAACGCGGCGGCGGGGGCTGAAGCGAGGATCCACCGCTATCGTTTCTTACTCCCTCCTGCTCCCCTCCCGCTGGCCCGTTCAACGCACTTTCAAAATGTTGATGGTTTGGAATAAAGGCCTTGTGGGGGTTCTGCTGAAACTTTATCACACTTAACATGTTTTCGAGTAATCATATAAATTAAAGGTGGCTTGCGTTCAGAACCCCCTCATTATCCGGTTCACGTTCGTACGTTTATGTGCCAATTATAGGTCTTCGGGAAATCCACAGAATTATAAACCATCCCCACCCCCTGAATTAGCACTCATTGTTTTTATTATCTCAACGATGAGTGATTCTGGATAGAACCCTGAATTGCACAGGCAAGATAAAGGAGGAGGGGGAGGTGGAGAGGTTGAACAGAAAAGGGCCGCTTCGCGGCTTCTCCCCAACCCTCCCTAGCCCCCATCTCCTTCAACCCCTGTCCCGACAAGGCTTGGTGACAATTCTGGAATCTGAAAGGGATCAAAGATTTTCTTGATTTCCCATTGAGAAGAGCGATCTAATCAAAGCTGTATAAAAAAGTCAACTTCTAAGCAATCAGAAATTGTCTGCTGATGTCCTTGATTGAAACCCCAGCATTCATGAATGGAGTATTGAAGAACTCGCAGAAATGGCTTTTGAAGCGCTATTATTCTTTTCCATACACAGAGGCCCTCTTAAAGGTTTAGGAAGTTCAAAATGCGGTGATTTGAAAGACAGACATTGTAACTATTTGGCGACGCTGGGAGGATCTGATCTGCAGGGATTAGAGAAGAGGCCGAGTTGGGGAGTACAAACGCGTTGTTACCATCTTCTTGGGAAGCGCCGGCTATCAAGTGGGGATTCAATTCTTTCTACACATCAAGCTGGCAATTAAATCTCTTCCTAAAGCAGATTTAGAAGATGATTTTTAGTGATTTTTGTTTTGTTTTCTCTTTTGGGTGGTGGTTTACTTAAGGTCTAAATAGGCATATCTGGAACATTTAATCATGTTCATTGTATTCAACAATAAAATCTGAATAAAAATTACTTATTGTTGATGAAGCTCATCTCACAAGCTGTTTCACAGTATGTTTCATTTGCAAGACAGACCATTGTGTGAGGCTGCAGGGAAGAGATGCTATCACTTATTGTTCATTTTCTCCCAAAGCCAGAGAGGAATCCACTGCTTCTGCTCCCCTCTGCCCTCTTAAGACATGTTTCTTAAACGGTGGGTATCTGGCTTCGTTCCTGATAGTACCCTCTTAAAAATTACCTTTGGTGGATTTCAGGTGCCTGGAGCCACCCTGCAGGCAGGGGAAGAATCTTAATTGAGGCTGCATTATATTTGATAATTCACTTAAGTCAAACATTTTGTTTTTGCTGGGGTTTAATCCTTCTCTCAAGCTGATAAAGCTAACAAAGCAAGAAAATCACAGTTTATATCTTTTAAATGACACTTTACAAAATTGCATAAATTGAAGGCAGTTGTGAGGAACTTTAAGTGTTACTCAGGGCTAACAAAAAATGTTCACTGGTTAAGTGATTGAGGATGAATCACTTGACCTCTCAGAAGCTCAGTTTCATCATTTGCACAACAGGGACAATATTCTCTACTTTGTGGGCCTGTGAGCAATTCTGTAGGGAAAAATGTCTCATGGGGCGCTTTGGCATGTAGCAGGATTTCAGGAGAATGGTAACTTTTAGTAATAGCATGGAGTTCTGCTAAGGAGAGAGGATGGTATTTGGAATTGGAAGGGCAGGATGGATTAGCAAATCACCTCTTTAGTAAAAATAGGAGTAATTAACCTTTGTGGAGCTTTTACTAAAAACCGGAGACTGTCTTAGGCATTTGGCATTCATTTCTTTAATCCTTCACTAACCCTAGGAAGCGAATACTCTTATTTGAGTGATACCGAAAGTGATAATTCAGAGAGCTGGGCACAGAGAGAGTTGGTAACTGGCCCAAGGTCACACAGCAACTAATACAGTTTAAATCCAAGCATTCAGTCCTGACTGTGTCATGTTATTTCTGAGTGTGGAGGTGATCTCAGCTCTCTCCCAAGGTGGCTGTCCCATTTAATGGGGAATAATGGAAAAGGAGGCTCTTCAGGTGGCGCAGTAGTAAAGAATTCACTTGCCAGTGCAGGAGACACGAGAGACTCGGGTTCAATCCCTGGATCGGGAAGATCCCTTGGAGTAGGAAATGGAAACCCACTCCAGTATTCCTGCCTGGAAATTTCCATGGACAGAGGAGCCTGGTGGGCTGCAGTCCATGGGGTCCCAAAGAATTGGACACGACTGAGTACAGCACAGTTACTGTTAGTTTTAATGGAATAGTTAGACTTCCCGTAGGAGCAAACTACAGGGTGTTTTTCTGTTGCCAGCAGGGCATTAGGCTGATGGTGGACATTTTGAACACTTCTGACTTTGTGATAGGTATTGGTTCACATACATCTACTGGGTTAGCATATTCAGTAACTGGGTGTGCAGAGATTGCATTAGTGCTGTTGTTGGCTACCAGAGGAGAAAAGTAGAGATTCTCAAAATTAAGAGATGGTATAACAGATGGTTAGAAGTCTGGACTTAGGTGCTAGGTTCATACATCAGTTCTCCTAGCTCTGCTGCTGCGTGGCCTTGACCAGCTTATCAAACTTCTCTGTGCTTCAGTTACCTTTATAGTAAGATAACTACCTGCCACATAAGATTGTTGTGAGGATTATAGGAATGATAACACTAGATGCTTAGAACAGTACCCAGTGGGTGATGTTATTTAACTGTTAATGTTATCCTTCAGAGGAAAGAAAAATCCTTTTCCTTGATAATAAAAAGTTTTCTGTTTGTCACTGATATTCTAAGACTTAAATATCTTTAGAGTATCTGGACTGGTTTTTTTTTTTTTTTTTTTGTGCTAACTAGAGGTCGAGAGGAAGAATGATATTTAAGGATTTCAGGCAAAGGTTTTGTTCTGTGTAGCTTATTGGAAATATTTTCCCCAACATTTATCCTCTTTGTGAAGGGGATGGAGAGATTTTCATAATGCTAAAATAACCCCATTTCATTGCACTTTTCAGCAGTTATTTTCTTTTTTTAAAAAAAATACTTATTTTAATTTGAGGATAATTACTTTACAGTATTGTGGTGGTTTTCCCCACCTCACTGTGAATCAGTCATAGATATACTTGTGTTCCCTTCATTCTGAACCCCCCTCCCCCTGCCAGGTTGTTCCAGAGCACTAGCTCTGGGCGCCCTGTTTGCTACATCAAACTTGTACTGGATATCTGTTTTACATATGGTAGTGTGTATATTTCGGTGCTATTCTCTCAGTCATCCACCTGAGATTGAGTCCAAAAGTCTCTTCTTTATATATATGTGTCTCCTTTGCTGCCCTGCTCATAGGATCGTCGGTACCATCATTCAAGATTTCATATATATGTGTTAATATACGATATTTGTCTTTTTCTTTCTGACTTGCTTCACTCTCTATAATAGCCTTTAGAATCATCCATCTCATTAGAACTGACTCAAGTGTGTTCCTTTTTATAGCTGAGTGATACTCCATTGTGTACATAGCTTCCTTATCCATTCATCTGTCAATGGACATCTAAGTTGCTTCCATGTCCTAGTCAGCCGTTATTTTCAAGGAAATAAAACAACTGTGGATAGACTAAACTCTTAAGTGTAGTCAGTTCTTCCCAATCTACAGATTGGAAACCAATTCAGACTTGGGGTGATACAAAACTGTGTAGCTGAGAGGCACTGTCAGAACCCAGACTTCTTTGTTCAGTGCTCCTTCTTCTAGACCAGACTGTTTCCTATACCAGGATAGAGTTGGTGCCTGAAATATATAGAACTGAAGCAGAAAGAGAAGGCAAATGGGTGGGTGTTACCAGTGAAGAGCAGAAGCCAGCCAGATGTTCTGTACTGAAAAAGTGTGTCCAGTAAGAAAAAGAAATCCCTCATCTGGGGTTATATCCATGAAAATCTAGCACAGAACTCAATCTATGAGATGTGTAAATGGATATGAACCTGTGTACAAAAAAAAAAAAAAGGAAAGAAAGATATTCCATCGCTTAATTATTTGAACACTTCTTTTCAACACTTAGTTTGAAGAGCAAATGATCAGGTTTCTTTCCCTGTGAGATGCTCTTTGTATTTTTGTTTTATTGAGTCCTTTGATAATGGGGAGACTTTGGTTTGGGAATCGTAAAACTCCTCTGGCTTCTATTTCATGAAATATGCAACATATTCTATTGGAAAGAAATTGCCAACTTGCTTTTATTATTATTATTTTAACCTGACATATAACTGATCTGTAATCCCAGTGAGGGATTCTCATAGAGAACAGGCAATAGAAATAAAATGGTACTGAATTGAAGAACTCACTGCTTAAAATGGTAAAAGTTTGTGGTAGCAAAGATGGGTTGTTTGACTTAGGGGATAAAGTTAGAGGAGGTAATGTAGCAGACAGATGATGTTCAGAGTGAATCCAAGTCAGCTGTGTTGACCTCCTAGAGTGAATCTTGGAAAATTACCAATGCTTTGCATCAGCTGTGAGCCTTATACCAATTTCTGACTTCTCTGTTGGTCTGTTTCTCAATTTGATCTATCCATTCACCTACTCTTCATCAGTTAAGCCTGTTTTTCTTTTCCTTTGACTCTCTTTATGTTTATCCCAGTCTTTGTCTCCTTTTCATTCTTTATGTTTATTTGTTCCTGTTCTTGTTAGTGTCATAGTCCACCATAACAGCTGAAAAGGATAAATATGCATGAGGAGTATCTGGGAAATTGAGGCCACTCAGGTCTTGATATGGACGTCACCCCTCCGTCCATTCAACACATCTTACTAGTACCTACTTGGTACTTGGCTTTGGCTGAGTGTTAGACCCTGTGGACAGTTCCAAGATCCAAAGGTGCAGTCTCTGCCATGTGGGCACTTGGCCTCATGCATCAATAGCTGATACAGCATGAGATGTGGTGCAGAGATATCCATACAGCAGCACTGGAAGCTTCCAGAGGAGAAATTATTTCTACCTGGAGAAAGGAAAGGATACTTAAGGCTTCACAGAAGAGGGAATTTCATTTCAGCAGGAAGCTGAAGGTTGACCAGGAGTTTCTGAGGAGTTGAAGGTATTCCGGGTTGAAAGAACTAAATGGGCAAAGACAGGTGGGCAGGAAGCTTTGTCACTGGTTTGGGGATGGGCATCCTGCTGAGAGTGGCTCTCATGCAGCATATGTGGCAGACATGGATTATTCTGTAGAGCATTTTCCAAACCTGGTTCTGGGGCACTGTCTACCAGGATGGTGATGAGTATTTCAAATAAAAGTGTTTACAGGGAAAAACGGCCCATGCTCAAAAAATATTTGGAAAGCACTGAATTCTATATTGTACTCTTAGTAAGACACAGTATTTACTGACATGGTAAAGCTTCAGAGATTCCCTACAGTAAAGAAACTCATGTACTTCATTAAGAATTTTCCAGACTTATTTGCTGTAGAATCTTTGATTTCTAGGATCCTCTCTCAGTGTCTCACGAGATAGATTGTGGAAAAGATTTGTGGCTAAGCACATATGATATTTAAGCAGAACAGTTAATTAGATCGAGGAAGTAATGTTTTGTTTGAAATGTAGTATATTTAAGACACGAAAATATGTAAATAACTGGCAGTAGAAAACTCTGTCCCTACCACTCAGCTTCAGAAAGCGAGCCATGTAAATGTAATTGAGGCCTCTTAGCAACCTCTCCTCCATCATATCTTCTTCCTTCCTGCCAGAGGTAACTACTATTCCACATTTGGTATTTATCATTCCATATAATTCTTTCAAATGTGCTTTTTAGAAGAACAGACTTAAAAAGAATTACATTGAATTACAATCCAGTTTCTAGCTAGTCACTACAGACATAGTACTTTGTCCAATAAATGTCCAGAAAAAGACTTTTATAAACTCTTTAGAGGGAAGAAATATAGCTTCTCCTTTTAACAAC
Organism: Dama dama; assembly: GCF_033118175.1. NCBI lineage: Eukaryota > Metazoa > Chordata > Mammalia > Artiodactyla > Cervidae > Dama > Dama dama. The sequence continues at coordinate 85,899,194 of NC_083700.1, forward strand.
TGTGCCTGGAATGTAGTAGATGCTCAGTAAGTTTATGTTGAATTGAATTGAATGTGTGTATTGTCATGTGGTTCATGAAGCTCATGGGGATAAAAAGTTTGGGGTAAATTGTTTTCCATTGACAACGCTGTATTGAAATTCTTTATGATCAATGATCTTGAAAACACATTTTTTTTTTTGGTGGGAGTTCTTTGTTTTGTAATCTCAATTTGGAAGTGAATAGTAATAATCAACTACTGAAAGTTATCTCTGTTTTCTTAACAGCTTTTAGAATCATTAACAGTAAAACTTATTCAGATTTGTCCTATGAAAAGAGCTGACTTGGTAAAACTATCCACTTTCATTATAGGAACAATGATAACTAGAAATGTTTTCAATCAAAAAAGGACATTTATCAATTAACACTAAATGAGTGTTCAGTATCTGGACACTGGATACTTTGAAGGTTTATGAGGTTCTCCGAGAAGTAAGTTATTTTCAGTAACAAAGTTTTTTTATTAGGCACCATCATGCCAATGAAACGTCCTTTTTGATAGAAGTGAGGGACTTCCTCTTGAAAAAGCTCACATTACCTAAAACATATATCATATTTGGGTGACATTTTCCTTCTTTATTATCCTAGCCTATAGTCATATATTACTCTCATATACATGTCAACATGTAGAGCAAATGTTAGAATATTGCCGAAGGATGTGTGGTAGAAAGAATGGCAGGGGAAAGGAAGTGGGAGACTTACAGGTTCCCTGGGAGAGGCTTTTTGCACTCGATCGTGGTTTTATGAAAGATAGTGGATTAGCTTTTCCCATAGGGTTCAATGTTGATTATAGCTATAAATCCACCCCTGGGATTTTTGTCTTTGACTAGGCTGGAAAAATCCCAGCAGGTGGCAGGATGAGAGTCAGCTTGTGTGAATGATCATAAATGATGCAGACACTGTAAGGAAGAGAAGTCACGTGATTCCGTTCCCTCGTGATTGCCCGGTGATGCCCATGCACTCTGACCACGGCATGTGGTGGTGCTTGTCTTCAGTCCTGGCACATGTTATTTTGACATGTTATGTTTATTACATGCATGCTCACGAAAGTTCTAAATATAAAACACAACCATTCAAACATACTCAAGTTAGACCAGAGTGCCGGTAATCCAACTGTGGATGAAGTCAAAGATAGGCCAGCCATATGCTGAATCCGAGACACAGCCTGTATTGTTAGAACTTAGTTCCAATGAATGCAAAAAGGTTACTGTAATTTATTCCTTTGGGAAGCTGAATAGATTTATAGGCCACATAAAAGTTGGATTCTTGCCAACCTTCTGCTATCTAACTTCTTAATTTTAATGTGGTTGAATTTATCAATCTTTTCTTTTATGGTTAGTACTTTTTATGTCTTAAGTTTAAGAAAGCCTTTTGAAAAACCCTGATATCATAAAGATATTCTCCTTTATTATCTTCTAAAAGCTTTATTGTTTTCCTTTCACATTTAAGTTCTGTAATCTGTGGTGTATGTATATATGTGTGTGTGGTGTGAGGTAGGAATTTATTCTGTTTATTCTAATTTTCTTCCACATGGGGGAAAATCATCCTGGCATTTAGGATTAATTCCTAGGCATAACTTGGTCTACTCTTTTGCCTAAACTGCATTTCTTTATTATTATAACTTTATAACAAGCCTTGGTGTTTGGCAGGACAAATCCCCAACAGTGTCCTTCTTCAAAAGTAAGTTGGCCTTTCGTGTTCCATGTACCTCTTTTAAGATTTTTTATTGGCATATAATTGATTTACAATGTTGTGTTAGTTTCAGGTATATGGCAAAGTGAACCAGTGGTACGTATACATAAGCCCACTCTTCTTTTTCAGATTCTTTTTCCATTTAGGCCATTACAGAGTATTCAGTAGACTTCCCTGTGTTATACAGAATGTTCTTGTTAATCTATTTTATATATAGTAGTGCGTTTCTGTCAGTCCAGTATCCCATTTTCTCCCTCCCCTTATAATCCCCTGGCAACCATGTGTTTTATTTTAATTGGAGGCTAATTACTTTACAGTATTGTGGTGGTTTTTGCCATACATTGACATGAATCAGCCATGGGTGTACATGTGTTCCCCATCCTGAACCCGTCTCCCACCTCCCTCCCCGTCCCATTCCTCAGGGTCATGTGTTTGTTTTCTGCATCTGTGACTGTACTTCTGTTTTGTAAAAAGTTCATTTGTACCCTTTTTTTCTTAGATTCCCCATATAAATGATACCATATTGTCTTATCTGCTGACTTCACTCAGTATGACAGTCTCTAGGTCCATTCATGTTGCTGCAAATGACATTATTTTGTTCCTTTTTATGGCCGGTGTATACATTTTATCATTACCTTTTAAACTTACATTAGAATACTTCTTGAGATTTGATTGAAATTATTCCCTGAATTCATAGATTAATTCAGGGAAATGACATCATTATGATATTGTGAAAGTAGTTCAGTCGTGTCCGACTCTTTGCGACCCCGTGGACTATACAGTCCATGGAATTCTCCAGACCAGAATACTGGAGTGGGTAGCCTTTCCCTTCTCCAGGGTATCTTCCCAACCCAGGGACTGAACCCAGGTCTCCCACATTGTAGACGGATTCTTTACCATCTGAGCCACAGGGAAGCCCATTCTCCCCATAAACATTCTTCATTTATTTAGTTCATCTTTAACATCTTTGCATGCAAATTATGATTTTCTTCATAAAGGTATGCACTCTTTCCAGATGCTTTGTATTTTTGTAGTTGCTATTGTAAATGCCATCTTTAAAATATGCTTTTTAGTTATGCATTAGTTTTCATCCTACTCAACTGTATTTCTTATTCTGGATGGTGGGGACTAAAGGGAAGGAGGAAAATCTGGTGGCTATGAGTGCTTACTAAACACAGGATTCTTTTTGTTTACGTTAATTCTTATTGTAGTATAGTTGCTTTTCAGCGTTGTGTTAGTTTGTCCCGTACAGCAAAATGAATCAGTCATATATGTATATGTGTGTGTGTGTGTGTGTGACCTCCTAGCAGTCAGAATCAACACTAGGTTCTTCACCTGCGTTGATAGCGGAACAGCCTCAGGGGAAGGGCTCTGGGTGGCTTAGCGCTGCCCTTGACTGGGTCACTGCCGTCCTTTGCAAACCTGTAGTCCAGGCGGGTCAGTGGACTGGGGAAGTGAGGTCTGCAGCTGATGAGTGGTGATCACCTTGAGTATCAGCAGCTCTCCTGATTCAGGCAGCAGAGGTCTTTAAGAGACATCTCCTGTGTTCCCTAGGAGAATGAGGGATAGCGCAGAGGATGGCCCCACTCTGTCCTGGGTAGCCCCCTTGCCTCACATGGTAACGGGACCTGGGGCCCCAGGGGTCAGAGTCTGGCTCCTCACACACTGGTCTGGCATTTCAGGCAGGCTGGAGTCATCTGGCTGCCCAGGGGACACATCTTGGCCAGTAGCTACAGTCTGCTTTGACTTTTCAGGTCAGTGAATATCATTGCCATTTTCAATCAGGGGTCCAGGGAAATGAAAAGACGTGAGCAAGCCATCTAGCTGAGCTGGAGGGAAGACCCAGGTCTCCCTGCATCCGTGTTAGTGCTCTTTCCTTTCATCGCAGGGTCTTAAGACCCTCAAGTATTTGATGATGATATAGTGAAATACTGAAGTATTTTTCATGTGCGGCAACACCACCATGCATGGGAACTGTAATTTACACCTGCCCAAAGAGGGCTAATGAGAGAGCTGTCCAACTGTAGCCCCGTGTGGTAGTTGTTACCTGCCAGTTGTTATCCTGTCTCTGTTGCTCTGTTTGTCTGTCTCTCTGTCTGGATTCCCTTATGCTATTAATTCTTTCATAAGCCTCACTTCCACTCATTTCTCCCCATTCAATTAATATCCGTATTTTAGGACCTAGGGAAAATATCCATTTCACTTTGAAATGTACCTGTTGGACGTCAGTGTCCATCAAGTTTCAAATCCCTCTCCTCCCCTTGCCAGATACTGTACCTCTTTTCCCTCTTTTCTCACGTCCTGTCATCAGCTGGTTTCTTTGTATTTTCTGGAATGAAGATAATACATACCCCACTAGGTCAGAATGACATAAAAGAGGATGCCTCAAAGAAAGCAGGATTACAGGACCAAAAATCTGACCACTTGGTTCACCTGCTAACCCTATAAATTTTCTCCCTACTCTGTTTGTGGGGTCATAGGAGTGAGGTCAGGTATCCTTCTCTATGCATTTGACTCTGCTCCAGATGGATCAGGGGAGAGGGAAGTCTTGACTTGTTTGAGTAACTGTAAGTCAGCATGGGCTGGGAGGAAGAGGACTGGTACTGGACTAACATTGCCCTCTTCAGAAATACAAAGGTCATTGACATATACACACAAGGACCTAGTGTACAACACAGGGAACACTGCTCAATATTCTGTAATAACCTAAGTGAGAGAAATTGAACAATAACAGATACATGTATATGTATAACTGAATCATTTTGCTGTATACTTGAAACTAATACAATACAATTCCAGTATGGAATAAAAAATTTAAAGTACATAAAGATCCTATACCATAGGCTCAATCTAAGTTCGATGCTTCCTTCTGTCTGCCTTTCCCAGGCAAGGGTATCCTTATTTGGCTTCCCAAGCCCTGGATTCTACCAAGTACCACACTTCATTACGTCAGTTGTTCTGCTCCATGTCTGTTGGTCTGGGGTCCTCTAAAGTTGAGAGTTTCTCAAGGATACTCTCAACTGGATTTCATGCCTCATTGTTGTTATCCAGTCACTCAGTCGTGTCTGACTCTGTGACTGCAGTCCATGGGGTCATGCCAGGCCTCTCTGTCCCTCACCATCTCCTGAAGTTTGCCCAAGTTCATGTCCATTGTATCGGTGATGCCATCTAGCCATCTCATCCTCTAACAACCTCTTCTAATCCTGCCTTCAATCCTTCCCAGCATCAGGGACTTTTCCAATGAGTTGGATGTTCGCATCAGGTGACCAAAATACTGGAGCTTCAGCAGCAGTCCCTCCAATGAGTGTTCAGGGTTGATTTCCCTTCAGTTTCACTGGTTTGATCTCCTTGCTGTCCAGGGGACTCTCAGGAGTCTTCTCCAGCATCACAGTTCAAAGACATCAATTCTTTGGCACTCTGCCTTATTTACCGTACAGCTCTCACAGCCGTATGTGATCACTAGGAAGACCATATTCTTGACTATGCGGACCTTTGTCGGCAGAGTAATGTCTCTGCTTTTCAGCACACCACCTAGGTTTGTCATAGCTTTCCTGCTGAGATGCAGTCGTCTTCTGATTTCATGGCTGCAGTCACCATCTGCAGTGATTTTAAAGTCCAAGAAGAGGAAATCTGTCATTACTTCCATATGCTTGGCCTATTGAGGAAGTTCACCTTAAATATTTGCTACCTTTACTTTTTAAAAGCTACCACAATGCTAGCTGTGGAGGGAAACATATCTGTTTAGTGAACTATTTTGAGTTTATGAAGACGAAATGAAGCTTTCTGTTGTAATTCTGAACAGTTTCTTTTGGGACATGTCTTTTATTCCAGAATTTTGCCTGTCCTGTTCTTTCCTGTCCACACTCCTCCTCTTTCTTTCCTTTCTTCCCTCTATTTTAAAAAAATAAAAGCAAAGAAGTTTCATGAAATCAACAACAAAGGCTTCTCAAGCTCCAAGTCTGCAGTGTGATTTCATGGTTACTGAAATGGTCAATATTCCCTCTCTTTCTTAGGTACGTTATTTCAGTGGAAGAGGAGGAATTTGGAGAGTAGCTGGGAAGTGGACTTTGCAGATCCTTGTCAAATCTCATGGTAGCGTAAATATTTCACATGGGTGGTTGGCCACTTTGTGAATTATCTGTAGCCAGTTTAAAATTATGGCATAAAGATGGAAACTCTGCCAACCAGTATGTGTCAGGGCTGAAGAGTACATCTCTGTGCTATCCCCAGACACCCAAAACAACATCAGCTGGAGCTAGGGAAGAGACTTTGGAAGCAGCCACCTTGAAGCAGAAAGAGAGGGAGGGGGGACTTCCCTTGCAGTCTAGTGGTTAAGACTTCCAATGCTGGGGGTGTGGGTTTGATCCCTGGTCAGGGAACTAAGAGGCTTATCAGGTGGTGCTAGAGGTAAAGTATCTTCCTACCAATGCAGGAGAGGCAGGAGAGTCCAGTTCAGTCTCTGGGTTGGGAAGTTTCCCTGGAGTAGGAAATGGCAAACCCACTCTAGTATTCTTGCCTGGAAAACTCCATGGCAGAGGAGCCTGGTCAGCTATACTCTGTGGGGTCGCAAAGAGTCACACGACTGAGCACACACACACAGGGAACTAAGATCCTCACATGCCTCACAGCCAAAAAACTAAAACGTAAAACAGAGGCAATAAGGACTTTAAAATGCATGTGTGTTCTAAGTCTCTTTGGTCATGTGCGGCCCTTTGTGACCCTATGGACTGTAGCCTGCTCGACTCCTCTGTCCATGGGATTCTCCAGGCAAGAATACTGGACTGGGTTTCCATGTCCCCCTCCAGGGGATCTTCCCAACCCAGGGATCAAACCCACTTCTCTATGTCTCCTGCATTGGCAGTCGGGATCTTTACTAGGAGTGCCACCTGGGAAGCCCAGACTTTAAAATGGCCTGCATCAAAAAAAAACTTAAAAAAAAAAGAAAGAAAGGGAGACCCTTGCTCCTCTTCCTCCTCCCTTCCTTCCTGTCTTCCTACTATTACCATTCAGTGAGCCTCACTGGAAGTTAATTGCCCAGAAAACCTGGGAGATATAATTGGGACCAGCTTTCCACCACACTCAACAGTGTGGGGAGGGGAATGGCCAAGAGTGGATCTGAGAGAAACAGGCAAAGAACGAGTTCATACACTAGGGAAATAAATCTCTTATAGCAGCATTTATTAATATTGCAGAGCTGAAGGGAAACAATGTAATTCCTTCTCTTTCCCCTCTTCCCACCCTACCCCATCCAGCCTCCTTTGTAGAGAATTGAGAGTGACTTCACAGCAACTGAACCTCTGTCTTGCCAGGGTGAACTGTGTTAGTGTTGGGTATTTGGGCACCCTACTGAGCAGGACAGCAGAGTAGGACTACAGGGCTCTAAAAACTCAGGGTTTTTTGTTGTTATTAAATAATTCATTTAGTGGAAAAATCTGACCTGACCTGAAGTGTCCTGAAGATCCTTAGAATCTTTAGTGATCTGTCTGTGAATAGTCTTACTGTGAATGGCTCTAGAAGCGTCAATGAATTTGATTACAGGGTACCACCTGAAACCCAGCTAGGGGTATTATAAATCAAAGGTAAATGGATGGCATAATAAAGTCTGCCTTTCTAAAAAGCAAAATAAAGTCTGTATTATGAACATAGAAGACCCCAGGGTGCTTGGATAAGGTATTGTGACCCTGTATTTTAACATGACGGAGGGAGACTGAATGAAAATGTGGCCCAGTAGCATGCAGTTCTTAGACAGTGCAGATATAGTAGACAGCCCAGCCCCTCTGGAATCATGGAATGCCCAGGCTGGATGTGTCCCTGAAATCCAGAAGAACTGCCCACTCATTCTGTGGATGAGGTATCTATCGCTTAGGCTGGAGACCTGGACAACTTGTCACAGAGTCACTAAGGAGTGAATCAGGGAGCTGGAACCATTTATTGCCCCTTCGCAGTGAGTGGGTTTTAGTGAGTGAATTTTAGGTCTGGTTCTTTGGCTACTTAAACATTTAAATACTTGACACTGAGATGGAATGAAGGAGGCCAGAAAGTGAAATATACAGGTAAATCCAAACACACACACACACACACACATATTCACTCTTCAGAGATCTTCACCTTTGATCTTCAGAGCAGTCCTATCTGATAGACAGGAAGGCTCTTATTGTCCCCATTTTATAGATGGTCAAACCAAGGCGACTTGGCCATTGATTAGCTCTGTGGCCACAGACAAGACCATGAACTGTCTGAGCTTCAGTGGAAAGATGGGTTCCTACAGGGCTGTTTTGTAAATCAAAAGAACTGACACTTAGGGGAATTCTCTGGTAGTCCAGTGATTAGGACTTTGTCTATGCTTTCACTTATGAGGGTGGGTCCAAGTTCAATCCCAGATAGGGGAATGAAGATCCCACAAGTCACATGGCACACCTCACCGCCCCCCCCCCCAAAAAAAAAAGAGTGACACCTACCACACAATTAGAACTGTACCTGGTGCATGTGGACATTCCAGCCGCTGTAGTTCCATTCTGCCTCCCCCTCAGACAAATAAAATAGATGGCATGGCCCCACAGCCATTCCCTTTGAAAAGGACATGCTTCAGTGTAGTGAAGAGAGTTCAGTAGTTGAATGATAATAGACCTGCTCTCTCTCTGCCTTCTTTCTTTTCCTTCAGCTCTCAGAAGAAAGGCTTGAAATCAGTCATGGTTTGCTGTGACCTTGGTGGCCCCTATCATCTTCACAGGTCAGAAGACAATTTGATGTTTTGTTTCCTCCAAATCCAACTGGAAGGGAAGCCACCATGGCCACAAACACAATTGGCTGCAGAAAAAAACTTCCTTATCAGCCCACCTGGGACTTTATCATGATTCAAGTTAGATGGCATAATAAAATATTTTCCTTTTTTTCTGAGTATTTTGCAAGATTAATAAAGCAGCATTCTTCAGGAATGTTTATTAATCCATAACTTACAGAAAACTCTAGAGAAAGGAGATATGAAATATGTTCTATAGGTGAAGACGTCAGGCATGCCACCACTAGGATTGAATTAGGCATACATTATTCAGCTAGCTATCTTCTGTGTGCATTCCCGGTTGCCAATGTGATGGTGGCTTTGTCTTGGAGATGATCTAAACTAGCAGTTGTTCCCTTTTATTTTTTAAATTGGGAGGGTGTGAAAGAGGAAGTGGCAACCTGTAGAATAATCCCAGTCCTCAGGATGGGATCCTTTCTGTCCCCTTGGCTGCACTTCAGCTACACTAGTCACAAAGGCATGCTTTTGAGCCCTGGCTCTTTTGCTGCATGCAGTGGGTTTCTGCTGTTTTTTTCAAATGGAGATGGTGGTGCTGGTGCCAGTGGTGATGGTGACGATGAGGATGATGGGGATGAAGAGGATAATGGCTCCTTCCCTGTCCATGACAAGGAGTGATGACTTATGGGAAAGGATCATGGCAGTCTTATCACTTCATCCATTTACTCAGCTTGTTTGAGCCCTTGCAGGATAGTGGCTGACTCTTTTTTTTTTTTTTTCAGTCATAAAAAAGATAAGTTTCTTTCTCAAGATCCAAGATTAGTCCTGAAAGCACAAGTACATGGATAATAATATGGCTAAATATGGCCCCCAATAGTATTAGCTGTGGTGAAAAATAAGACAGAAGGATGGATTTTGCCAGGGTAGGGAAGGATCAGTGTTTAAGCTAAGCATTCTGAAGGTGATCTGGAATTTGCTGATGAGTCTTTGGTGCAATAACTATGTTCTGAGTTCCATTCTGGGCCTATAGGGTGAACATGACAGAAATTCCAGTGGCCCACATTGCATATACAGCCCACTGGGAAAATGTAAAACCGACAAAGGCAGAAGGAGACATATAGATTGGGGGGCCGTGGCTAAGGTAGAAGTGGGCACTGTATATACGTTGGTACAGATGGAGCACAAAGTGATGGGTAGGAGGGGTCAGGGAAAGTCAGTCTGGTCAGATAAACATGGCCAGTTCATGGAGCATCTTTTCTCCAGCTGTTGGTTGGGAGGTTGTGGTTGGGTCAATTCACTCACTCAGTCATGTCCGACTCTGCGACCCCATGGACTACAGCACACCAGGCTTCCCTCTCCACTGCCAAATCCTGGAGCTTGCTCAAACTCATGTCCATCAAGTCAGTGATGCCATCCAACCATCTCATCCTCTTCATCGCCTTCTCCTGTGGTTCTGTAGATGGTGACAAAATAGACTTCACTTGCAGAGTGGATGCTTCTCTGCATCCCTCACTTCTCCTGTTGCCTGGATTCAAAGAGCAGTGCTTGGAGAAATATGACTATGTTCATTTAGGTGAAATGAGGATTGTCAGGTGTGGTGTATTTTAATCATCTGTCAGGTGTCCCCGTTAGAAGCACTTCATGCTCAGGTGCCTGCAAGAGTCATGCAATTGACATTAGCTGGTAGAATAGTCTGGAGTGACGGGAGGGGCTGCTAGGTAAGCCATTATTCAGCTGCAACTGATGGTTGCAATAAGAGAGTGCTGGACTTAATGTAGCCTGGTCTTCAGTTTTTCCAAAAAATTCTAGAAACTTTTTTTTTTAATGAAAAATACTTCTGTCCAAAAATTTGACACTAAATCAGTTAAAACAAATAACAACAAAAAAAATGTGCGTAGGCAGAAGATAACTGGCCTATGGACTTTTAGCTCATGAACTACCCATTGGTGAATTTTGGCCTATTCTTTATAATTAGCCTGTTATAGCTACATAAATGTCCCTCAAGTGGAAGTTCAGTCGATAGACCAAGGAGTAAATCGGGTTTTTTTTTTTTTTTTTTTGGTAAAGGAAAGTTTCTGCAAGACAGTTGAACAGTGGAAATTGGTTCTCATTTATTTCTGTGTGTTCCCTCAGTCACCTTGTTTGTTGTTCTCCATCAGATGCTTCTGATACATGGTGAGGCTTTGTAAAACCAGTGTCCACGGCAATTCTGGTGTTTTCTTAGCTGTTCGTTGGGCAGCACTGGGCTTTGTATCTGTCTCTGTCTACAGCTGCCTTAATTAAGTTTGTTATGTGCTGCTACCAAGGCAAATCCCTGTAGTGAGTCAAATGAGTAGTTTTAGGGTCTGGAAATGACAGTGTTCTGTGGCTTTCTCATTTAGGGTTGAGACTCCCAGCCACTAAAATATGCACATTTCAAACCAGAGTGAGAACATGAGCAACTTAGTAGTTACTGTGGAACTGAGTGAATGTCATAAATATTTATTTATCTTTTTCATAACTGGCATAAAAATGTTAGGATATAAAAAAGTTGTTCACTATAAAAACAACAGAAAATTCATTGGCTATACATCTCCTGAATGCGTGTGTCTCTTTGGGTTTTCATTAGCGTCTAGCAATATACTTTGAGAAATTAGATTTGAACAGAAGCTTCAGCAGAATATGAAAGCTCCTTGTGTTCATAATTATCCCGTTTTCAGTGAGGATCCGTTGCATTCAGCAGTCTCCTTTAACCATATTGTGGCTGTGGTCAACCTTAATGAATGTTTCTTTCAAAAAATTTTTTTTAAAGAAGCAATCTGTGTTTATTGAGTTTGGAAAAAGCAAAAAAGTGTAAAAGAGAAAAACTGGAGTGGGTAGCCTATCCCTTTTCTGGGATCTTCCCGACCCAGGAATCAAACTGGGGTCTCCTGCATTGCAGGTGGATTCTTTACCAGCTGAGCTACCAGGGAAGCCCAAAAGAGAAAAACATCATGTATAATATTTCTACGCAGAGGCAATCACTGTTAGTGTTTTTCAGTTGAAGAGATAAAGAGGCTGTGGTGTGAGTTCAGACCGGCATGGATTTTGATCCAGGTTCCTCCATTTCTTTAATCTTGCAACCCCTTATTTTTCTCATCTGTGAAATAGAAATAAAAATTGCATCTATTTTATCTGAAATGTTGATTATTAAACCAAATGATACCTATTAAGCATTTAGCACATTACTTGGCACATAGACAACACTTAAAAGTGAGCTGTAACATTTTCTGTTCTTTTTGCTATAAACATTTTACCTTGTGGAGTTCATTAAAAATAATCATCAAAACACTGTTTTTTTCTTGCAAAATAAAACACCCAATGTTCCCATATCTCTTAAAAATATACTAAATGTCCTTCCCTCAGTGGTACACAGTAGGTTCTGTGTTTTTATATTATTTTATAAATATAGTTTATTTATAATGTGTTAGCATCAGGTGTATAGCAAATTAATTCAGTTATGTGTATATATACACATATATACACACATATATGTATACATATATTTGTATGTTCTTTTCCATTATAGGTTATTTCAAGATACTGAATATAGATTCCTGTGATATACAATCCTTGTTGTTCATATATTTTAGACATAGTTGTATATATCTGCTAAACCCAAATTCCTGATTTACCTCCACTGTATCCCCTCTGTTAACAATAAGTTTGTTTTCTAGTCTGTGAGTCTTTTTCTGTGTTGTAAGTAAATTCATTTATATCATTTTTTAGACTCCACATATAAATTGAATTATATGATATTTTTCATTTTCCCTGCTGACTTCATTTAATATTTTAATCTCTAGGTCCATCCACATTGCTGCAAATGTCATTATTTCATTCTTTTTCATGGCTGAGTAATATTCCGTTGTATATATGTACCACATCTTCTTTATCCATTCCTCTGTCGATGAACATTTAAGTTGCTTCCTTGTCCTAGTTATTGTAAACAGTGCCTCTGTGAACATTGGGTGCATGTATTTTTTCAGTTTAGAATTCTCTCTGGATACATGCCCAGCAGTGGGATTGCTGGATCATATGGCAACCCTAGTTTTTAAGGAAGCTCCATGTTGTTCTCCATAGTGACTGTACCAGTTTACATTCCCACCGGCAGTGTTAGAGGGTTCCCTTTTATCCACATCTGCTCCAGCATTTATTATTTGCAGACTTTTTTAATGATGAACATTCTGACTGGTGTGAGGTGATACCTCATTGTAGTTTTAATTTGCATTTCTGCAATAATGAGTGATACTGAATACCTTTCCACATGCCTGTTGCCCATCTGTATGTTTTCTTTGGAGAAATGTCTATCCAAATGTCCTCTTTAAGTTATATAATATTTCATTAACATGCCTGTATCAACATTTAGCTTTTCCCCTTGTTTATTTAAGTTGTTGCTCATTATTTTTTAATGTAAATAATTCTTTGATGAGTATCTTCATTCATCAGCCTTTTGCAGCAGCTTGATTTTCTCATTGGTATAGTGACTGCCTCCCACATCTGGAAATGGGCAGAATTACTGCCAGCATTCTCCATCAAAACTGTTGGTGGTGATGGAGATGGTCTTTGCATTGTCCAGTATAGTAGCTACGAGGTACACATGGCTCTGGGGATTTGAAATGTAACTAGTATGACTGAGAAACTGAATCAAAATTTTTAACATTATTTAATTTTAGTTTAGATTATCTTGTAGAGTGGGTGGCTGCCATATTGGACCATGTGGACTTATACTGTTCTGGTTCAAAGAGTAGAGTGTGTTTAGGCTGGGATTTTGTTTTTCAGACAGACATCCATACACTAGCTTTGTTTTTTGATCTCTGGTACAGTCTCAAGATACTGTGTTTTCCCTTTCTGTGTGTTTCTACTTTATTTTGACAGGAAATGGTGTAGGGGCCTCACATGCCGGTTGCCACGTGAAGTTAGAAGTCTGAGTTGATACTTAAATATGGGCTGCTTTTTGTACTTCCTTCTAAACAATACAGTGTAGAAAGGGGATAAAACAGAGAGACTTTATGGTGGCAAAACCTGACAGACAGTACATCAACCAGGTGATTGAGTTAATACCAACTGGAATGAGTTGTGTTGATTGTATTTACCCTTGATATGATATGATGAAGATGATACTTCACCTCTTCAGTCTTCCTCGCCAGAACAGATAACTCCAGTCTAATTATGGCAAATCCCACTTGAGGGACGTTCTGTAAAATACTCAACCAGTACTTCCTAAAGCTGTCAAGGTCATCAAAAATAAGCAAAGTCTGAGAACTGTCAAAGTCACGAGTTATAATGGCTAAGTGTTAAGTGATACCATGGGTGAGATCTTAGAACAAGGAGTAAGAAAAAGGACATTACATAGCAACTAAGGAAATAATAAAATGTGTACTTTCATTAATGTACTGGTCCACCAGTTGGTTCATTAATTGCAACAAATGTACTAGTGTAAGTGAGTTGAAAATGTTGAGTCTGTGAGGACTCCTCAGGTTGCCAGTGACAGGAATCTAGCTTAGTGTGACTTCAGTCTAAAAGGGAGTTTCTCTGCTCACATAACTAAGAGTAGGTGTGGTCTGGCTTCAGACATGGTTAGAGCTGAGTGCCCCGTCGGCTCTGTTTCTCCATGCCAGTTGACTTTCTCTGCGTTGACTTTGTTGGAAGCCTCCTCCTCAGCAGTGGCAGAGATGGCCCCTAGCCATCCAGGCTTATATCCTTCTGGCTTAACAACCCTGGCTCAAGGGAAGAAGGCTTTTCCCCAGTAGAGCCGCAGAACAGGCTGGGGCTGGTACACAAGGGACTTGTTCTGATTCCTGAATTCATCTCTGCGGTCAGGGCTGGGGAGGTCAAGTTTCTGCCCATTGGCCAGTACTGGGCCTGAGCCCCACCTATAAAGCCAGAGGGTGGGCTCAGTCAGGCCCACCAAACCATTGGGTTGGCCAAAAGGTTCTTTTCCTGTGTTTTGATAACATCTTACAGAAAAATCTGAACAAACTTTTTGGCCAACTCAATACATGGACTGAAATTGAGATGAGAGGATGATTCCTCAGAGGAAAATCAGGGTAGGAAATGTGTCCTTGGCAGACACAGGTTACTCACTGGCAGCTCACTGCACTGTTCTTTGAAGCATTCTTAGTTCCCCTGATTCTCTTCTTAGGAAAAGCCAGTTTGTCCGGGAGAGTGAAGGTTTTCTGTCCTGCGAGTTGCTGTCAATTCACCTAGCTGCCTTCTGTCACTTAATGGGACCGTTCCCTTACCCAGAGAACGGTTCTTAGATGCCTTCCAATTATGAAAGCACTGGGTGTTGGGATTCTGTCTGGTCTTGCTCTGCCTGTGTTTATGACAGTGTGCTTACTAGTTAATTCTTCCCCTCTCGAAAGTAGGTAACTATGCCCCAGAGAGTTAACAAGGTAAGTAAATCGATGCATCTATTGTGATTATTTTTCTTTATGAATAAGGCAAAAGATACATTGCCTAAGCCCCTTCCTAGAAGTATCTGAATCAAAGCTGATGGGATTTGCATGTCAGACTCCAGATAATCTAGGAATCTGGTAGCAAGTGGGCACTTCAGTCCCCAGCTGGTATATTGAAGCAATATCTTGGGACTTATGAGTGTAATTAAACCATGCCTATTAGTAATTACAAAAAGGGAGACTCACTGCCCTTAAACGTGACTGTAACATATCAGATCTTCATAAAAGCGGGAAGCTATTTATTTTCATCTGTGAAGTCCATGTAGAAAATATTTTATTAATACTCCAATGTTCTTATTCAACCCTTTGTATCATAAATATATTGTGACTCAAAACAGTTTCCTTTTTACTGCTTGTGCTCAGCCTCATAAGAAACATTGAAATTTTGTAGCACCATCATGGCAATTTTCCTTTAAACTCTACAGCATAAAGCATATCAGCAAATTAATATTCCCTGCCTGTAAGATGAGATTGACCTCGTAGGTATAAGTTCATTTCTTGTCCTAACATCTACTGTACCGTGAAATTAGGGGTCTTTATCTATCTATATATTTTTACTTCATTTTCATTGTGGCAAAAGTGGCGGTGAGGACCTCAATCCAGATACTGTGTCACTCTAACATATTATCAATTTTTAACTAGTCAGTCATTATTGTGTAAAGATTCAGGCAGTGTCAGGAGCACAATTTGTTTTTCTTTTTTCTTTTATTTTTTAGTGCTTTTTTATTCCAGGTAGAGTCATAGACAAGCTCTCTATATGTCAAAGGGACCGAAAGCATGGAGCCCAGTCTTAGGAAAATTCTGTGGGCATCTTCACCGAGGCACCTGTGCTGAGTTGAGTTACCTGTGCAGGTAAAAGAAATGAAGTGCTAACAGGCTGTGTAGGGCATGAGGGGACACATGGATTGTGTTGTTAGGTGCATTTGATGGTCTGGTGTCATTGAACTATACTTACTTCTCTGGACCTGCATGTTCTCAGTTGAGAAAGAAGGCTTTGATGATGCATCTCTAAGATCCACTGGAAGTCTCTGATTTTATACACCCTGAATCTTCATTCATGTGGAATAATACCTAATGACTCTTGGGTAGTTTAGGGACACAAACACTCTTGTTCTCTGCCTCAAATCTCTTCCAGATTCCCTTGACGGAAGCTCTGTCCTTCTCTGTTCTTACTGAATTTTCACACATGAGAGTGTATGTCTCAGACTGGGCGGGTTTTGGTATCTTGGCTTCCCTACAAGGCTCTGATTTCCTTGAGGAAAGGTGCTTTTTAAAAATATGTCTTTTCATATATGAAAAGTATTTTGCAATGAGATAATCAATAAATATTTTGCAACCGTATCTTAGAGATCATACATGGGAAGACAAAAACAAATACAGATATGCCTGAAAAGGCAAAGGGTTCCTCCACAGTTGTAAAATTGCTTAGATATTCATACTTAGGCCATGTAAAGTAAATTAAGTAGTTTCTCAGGCAGATTTCATTTTAATGTATATGAAATGCCAAATGTTTGCAGTCTAGTGGAGAGGTAAATCATTTCATTCCCATAATAGAATCCTTTTATACATTTCCGATTACTCAGCATCTTATGGTGGGGCCATCCTGTTACTTCCCATCATGTCAAAATGCGGCCTTTTGGGTGGTAAGGTCATTCTTGTGCTTTTAAGAAAGAAAAGAGAGCTCCCACCGTCCTCACCAGGGTTTTGATGTTTCAAGATTGTTTTTGCATGGAGAGCCAGTCTGCAGAGCCAGACAATGTGAATACATCTCCTCAAATCAATGAGAATTGCGCTGTCCTCTAGAAAATTAGGTTTGAGCCACATCAACGTCAGTGCCTGAGACTGAATAAATCCCATTTCATGATTGCCCCATGTATGAATTGTGTAATGCGTCTAGATGGGCACAGCTATGATTGCCTCTCTTTCCCCGGCGTTACTAAATGGTAATGCAGTGGATTCATGTGACGAGAAGTGTCTCAAATAAACAGCCCCAGCTACATGAGATAATTTAAGGCCCGCACTCAGGAAGTCTCCATGGACCAGTGTTAAGAGGTGACTGTTAACCAGAGACAATGGGAAAAAGTCTCTGTGGCTTGTTTTCTTTTCTTTTTTTTTAAGGCGGATTTTGGCATGGAGTACTTCAATAGTCTTGTTTAATACAGAGTCATAGGTATATTGACCATACTTTTGGATAGAACCTTTGGTTTGCTGCTTCCAGCTGGGGAGTCCATGGGCAAATCAGGTGAACTTTTGTACATAACTTTTGTACATTCAGCTGCTTGAAAGAAATGCCAGCTATGTGCCAAGCACTATTTTAGATAGAAAGGGTGGGAGGGTGAGGTGTTTAGAGAGAAAACAGTTCTATAGACTGAAAGCCTGCTGTTTTTGTTTTTTCATTCTTTCCACCTCGGGTGTTAAAAATTAACCTGAAAAATAAATGCTCCAACACTGAGGCACAGTACTGATTTCTTGCACAGGTTTGCAGACACTGAGAGGCGGTGTTTCAGGTGATGTCATACCAGGAGGGGAGTTCTTGCAGGGACGGGACCCTTGGAGCTGTCAAACACTTGTATTGTTTTAAGTTTGAAAGAAATTTAAATGGTCATTCCCAAGGCCCTCTTGGCTCCAATGCAGTAAAGACTACTCATACGGGGAGTGCTGGGCAAAGGCAGACATGTGGTCAGTGAGTGAGTACCCCAAGCATTGGGGAAGTAAGGCAGGCCATTGGACTCCCACACTGTCTGTTTTAGAGCAGTTATCTTTTTTCAGTTTGACTCTAGCTCCTGGCATTTTGCTGCTGAGTCTTCATAACAAGGCAGGAACCTTGGAGTTAATTCAGTCCATTTGGTTTGTTACGGCTCGAGCTGATGTGTATTATTTTTCTACCTTGAATATGAATGATGAGCTTTCCTGGGGAAGCAACAATAAATTCAGTCCAAGTTATGCAGCTGACCTTGGGCGAGTTTTTTTCTTTTTTTACTTTTCTTGGCCTCACTTTTCTTATCTGTAAAACGGGGTAGTCTCATCTTTCACATTCTGGGATATCTGGATAGGAATCTGGTACTTCCGTGATTGCTAGACCAGTGAGCTGAGGGAGAGGCATTTGAGTCATGGGTGCTTTATAGATTACTGGTATTCTCGGACTTTGCCCACCTTCTAAAGCATATGCACATTACCCAAGTAAATATGCCTGTCAGTATTCTGATTTATTTCACAAAATGACATAAGCCTAGAATCTCAGGTTTGAATTAATATTAAAATGTTATTTAATTAGGACATTCCCCTTTGGAGAGCAGGAAGTTATGCTGTCTGTCCATTTATCATGTTATTCTCTTAACTCAGCATTTATTAATCTTAAGCACCTGTAGGCTTGTTGCTATGCACTGAGCTAAGAAGACAAAGATAAGATTCAGTCTCTGTCTACAAATCTCTCCTCATCCTCCAAGAAGGAAAAAGAATTTTGCACTCCAAGCCAGTCTTCATTTTGTTGCCTTTTGGATTTTGTGTGGCTGGAAAGATGTTTATGGTGATCCCAGTAGAGAAGAAGGGAGGAAAAGGTTTCTCAACTCTGCCTGTTGCACACAGCTTTAATCATCTCAAGCTTAAACTAAGGATGGAACTGGAGGGAAGAATTGTGAGAAAGCTTCTTTATAAACAAAAGCCCCACCAGGAGGCGGACAGCATTTTCCGGGATGAAGGACTTCAACATTGGATGAGCACATTCAAAACTATGACCCACCTTCAAGTCAGTGTTCAAAGGAAGTAAAAGGCCACGCAGAAAATGAGATGTAATTGGGCACCCCACGGGGCAGGGACAGAACCAAGGAAGCCTTGAAAAGCCTCAGTGTGGCCAGTCCCCCAGCCCAGAACCAGCGTGTCCAGCCTTCCTGACAGAAGCAGGCATATGTGTAGTTAAGACATTCGGAGTTGTGAAACAAAGGCGAGAGGCTTTTGCCTCTGACTTGTAAACATGGGGTGTTTTGCTTTGCATTTTAAGATAGAAAAGAAGTTTTCTTAAAAACTCCCAAGTCAAACGTTGGAGGTGCAAAGGGCCATTCGTAGTTGAGGAGAAGTATGTGAGATGTCAGTTCACATACTGACTGTTTTTCAGAAAGGCTTCCAGAAAGGAGAAAAATTCCAAAACAAACAAACAAAAAATAGTTATGCCACTTGCATCATTAAAAACCCATTTCCTACTGATTTCTGTTATCTTCTTTTTCCCCCACCACTGCCTGCCGAGCTCCTCGTCATCCATCAAAGCCCTGGTTCATTGCCCTCCCCTCTCTGAGGCCTTCCTAGGTCTTCTCAGTCCGAACAGCTGGCTCTCCTGATCACGCTCCACGGCACCAGCATTAGGTCTCATATTCTAATTGTTCAGATACGTGACAGTCACCTCCAGAAGATTCTGTGTCTCAAGCACAGTAACCATGTCTCTTTCTCTTTATAATCTTCTCCCCTGCCTTAGGACCCTACTCAAAGAGGGCACTCAGTAATGTTCACTGAATGAATGAATCTAAAACCTTCAATATCCAGTGCTTCTGGTAAATGTGGACAGTCACCACATAGAAGTTGTGTTTTGTGTGAACGGTTTCAGCAGGGATTGGGAGAAGGTGGACCAAGTATGCCAGCCAGTTTGGCAGATACTACAGAGACCAAAGAGCCAGTGTGCCAGGCTGAAAACAGATCTTCAGGCCTGAGAAGGGTTGATTGAGTCAACCAAGGTGAGACTTGAAAGAGCTAAATGCAGAGTCTTGGACTTATGTGCAAATCTTTAATGTTAATAGCAAAAGAGAATGTAGTGGATATCTAGCTGTTCTGAACGAGATGGGGGAGGAGGAGTTGATCTAATACATGTACATATGTGAAAGTTGGACCATAAAGAAAGCTGAGCGCCAAAGAATTGATGCTTTCAAACTGTGGTGTTGGAGAGAACTCTTGAGAGTCCTTTGGACTGCAAGGACATCCAACCAGTCAATCCTAAAGGAAATCAACCCTGAATATTCATTGAAAAGACTAGTGCTGAAGCTCTAGTACTTTGGCCTCCTGATGAGAAGAGCTGGCTCATTGGAAAAGACCCTGATGCTGGGAAAGATTGAAGGCAGGAGGCAAAGGGGATAACAGAGGATGAGATGCTTGGATGATATCACCGACTCGATGGACATGAATTTGAGCAAACTCCAGGAGATAGTGAAGGACAGAGAACCTGGTGTGCTATATAGTTCATGGGATCACAAAGAGTCAGATATGACTGAGCGACTGAAAAACAACAAACAATACATTTTACCAGTGGTCTACTAGAGATGCCTGGTCACTCTCAGGGTAGATTAATAGAAGTATTTGGTACCTAAAGAAAAAGTTGAGTTCTTGTCCCTATTCTCTGGAGGGTCAGTTGGAAGTTAAGTAAGTGTAGACACATCTGCCTCACGTAAACTCCATGAACATGGCATTGTGTGGGGGATGGATATTAGAATTCTTCTGTTTATCATCAAAGAAGTGAAGGTTAGAAAAAGCAAGTTATGGCTCAAGGAATTGTCTAAGTGTGAAATTATTTATATGTGATCATGTATTTGATCCCTTTCTCAAGTTTTATAGGCTGAAAAAATTGAGGGTATGGGGTGCTATAGATGACTGGATAATCCCACATTGGATAGGGGAATTGAAAATAGTTATGTCTGGATCCTTCAAATTCTAGCATCTTATGATTTCTATGCAGAACAGTCCTTTATGACCTCAGGGAAAAAATGGGGGCAAAAATGGAATCTCTTAGGATGTTCTAACAGCCTGTATAGAGCCAGACAGCAAACACTTGTTAGCAAGTCAAGGACTGGGCTTCTCTAATGATCCTAAACAAGTCATTTATTCAGACCCAGCTAGTTGGTTTTTTAACTCTAGGATGACAGTAACAATGTTTCCCCTATATGAATGTGTGTGTGTGTGTGTGTGTACACACACATATGTATATCTTCATTACAGGGTTCACTTGAGATCATGTAAATTACAAACATTGTTCATGTCATCCTAGAGATTCCATTTTTATCCCCATTTGGTAAATGAAGAGACTGGGGCATAGAGAGGTTAAGTACTAGTACATAGTCAATGTCATAGAGCCATTAAGTGGCAGGACCAGTGTTGAAACCACACAGTGTGATTTCAAAGTTCCTGTTCTTAACCTCTGTGCTGGCTCACATTTCTAGAGTCTGACCGATATCTCTGATGAATTGTTAAAATCATAAAGTCAGAGAGCAACCAACAATTTATTGCTATCCATGATTCACATGATCCAGATGCAAAATTAGCAATGAAAACTGTTCCTTTTCCAATATAGTGTCCTAGGATTTGTGTCACAGGTTAGTAAGAAGAGTTGCAAAAAGACACAACTTCCCAGGAAGTTCCAGAGACTGGTACACCTGAAAATGCTACGTGATGGTTATGCATTTCTCACCTGGCTTGTTCGGCATAGAAGTGTGAGGTTAAATGGACTTTTCCAAAACCTGTGTCTAACGTTTTGAGCGTCCAAACTTTTCTTGTGCTTCACTGACAGCAAATAGGATAAGAGAAGCATAAGATGGTGTCTCAAAGCCTCCTAAAAAATGCAGAGGACACTTTCTGAGTTACCCCACATCTCTAGGTGCTTTGTTCTTGTGTCTTTGCCTCACCACCTTATACCTTATTAACATACTTCAGTTGGTTTGGCCTGACAAGAAATAACCCTAGCCCACTTTCTTCCTTTAGCGTGTGTTTTATCTTGCCCACACGTTCTGCTTTCACTTCTTTACCGTATTTGTCAGTCTACTCCCCCACACCCATTTCCCCTTTGATCCCTGTCCTCCGGATCTGTTGGCTCCTTGCTTAGTGACATATGGTAAAGCCAGAGGTTGGTAGCAGGAAAATCTCTTTCAGAAACTTGATGTTTCTGAAAATTGAGTCAAGCAGCCTCTCTATTCAGAGAAGGCAATGGCGACCCACTCCAGTACTCTCGCCTGGAAAATCCTATGGACGGAGGAGCCTGGTAGGCTGCAGTCCATGTGGTCGCTGAGTCAGACACTGAGTGACTTCACTTTCACTTTTCACTTTCATGCGTTGGAGAAGGAAATGGCAACCCACTCCAGTGTTCTTGCCTGGAGAGCTCCCAGGGACAGGGGAGCCTGATGGGCTGCCGTCTATGGGGTCGCGCAGAGTTGGCCATGACTGAAGCGACTCAGCAGCAGCCTCTGTATTTAAGAATGCTGTTGGTCTATACTCTTCCAGTATGATAGGGGAGCACCTGTGGCTCTTTGTGTAAATTAACTAAAAGAAAACATCCAGTTCCTCAGTCATGCTAGCCACATTTCAAGGGATCCGTCGTGTTATGTGGCTAGTGGCTACCTTAGTAGAGCTAGTGGACAGCACAGTATGTATCATTTCCATCACCACAGAGAATTCTTTTAGATACACATGACTATATACAAAAGAGATAACCAACAATGACTTACTCTATGTCACCCGGGACTATACTCAGTGTTTTTTAATAACCTATAAAGGAAAAAAATCTGAAAAAGAATGTATGTCTGTGTGTAACTGAATCACTTTGCTCTACACCTGAAACTAACACAACATTGTAAATCAACTATATTTCAATAAAAATGAAGTGCTTGGGATAACTGTTAGGAGACCCAAGAATAGATTGAACCAGACATGGGTTCAATGCTGGTTATTTTATAATTGGCAAGGTTACTTTCTGGTCTCCCAATTTCTTCATCTGCAAAATGGAAATACTAAAATTTTACATGCAAGGTTGTTCTGGAGATTAAATGCAGTGTCATGTCAAGTAGTTCTTGTCCTGAAGTAGTGGCTTAAGGAACGTTTATTTATTCCTGCTTTAAGTTACTGATGATACGTGGTATCCAGTTTGATAGCTGAGAGGCAGTTTGCAAGGATGAGGTTTGGGAATCCTGCTTCCATAGAAGTTGTTTCCCTTGGCTTAGTGATAATATAGGGTTTCACTTGTATATTAATAATTATTTGCTCCTTTAACAGGCAGAATGGCAAAAAAACAACCAGTTTTTAATGAGTAGCTATTTTCTAAGAGAGTATCTAAAAGTGGGTCGCATCTTTCAGTAAACTTTTTCATTATCTAAAGACCATGTTTCCTAAACTACGCTCCAAGAAAAATCAGACCCATAAAGGCTTTCTTTGATCAAATAAGTTTGGGAAACTGCCCATGTGGTCTCCCTCTTGGAGGTTCATAATGCACAAGGTAAAGACTTGGAGAATTCCCACTGGAAAGAAGCATAGAAAACAAAATGCTTTGAGCTTTTATGGACATGGAACCCCTCCCTGTTCTTACAGAATACCTATTAGAGTGGTGTTCACAGAAACCATTTTGAACATACTGCTCTGAGGGCATGGTCAATCCTTGCTTTCCAGAGGCACCTGCAAAGAAGTTTCATTGAAAACCATTTCCTTCTTCTCTAATCTCTAATTCTAAAATAGCAAAAGGGATGAGGTTCATCCAGCTCAGTCTCTTTTGTTAAGGAAAGGATAAATCTGAAGCTAGTTCAGGACCTGAAAGTAACCTATTTTGTCAAGGTTTAAGGTTCAGTAAACAGCGATTGAGATCTCTTGTATTTCAGACAACCACAAAGGCTGTTTTTGTACTTCCAAGACTAGAGGCTAATGTAACTGTGTGTTTCTATTGGTTTTCGAAGCTCTCTGCTTTCAGCAGTTTGTCTTTGCAACACAAGGCCCATTGGGTCTGACGTTGGTCTGATAGAAAAAGGGGAAAGTAATTCGACCTGTGTTAGTGAAATGATTGCTTTGAATAAAGCTCTTCCTGGGTCGACCTGAATAGTCTGGTAAGATCTAAGGCAAAGGTCTCAATTTTGTTCTCTTTCTGCACCACCTCTGATAAAGGCTGACAGATAAACCCACTCATATAAGCAAATCACAAGAGGGCAGGACATTGAGAACCACTTTTCTAAGCTAATAGCCAAAGCAGGAGAGGGTTAGGAGCAAATTCTTGAATCAAGTTTCTGGATTATAGATACATGTTTTTATTTTGCTCTTATGTACACCTATATGTGGATGTCATCTCTCTATATATATCATTCAGCCATCTATCTCAGGGGCCAGCAAACTTGTTCTGAAAGGAACCGGATAGTAGGTATTTTCAGTCTGGCAGCTCATAAGGTCTTTTTAGGGGCTTTGTTGCTACTCTTTAACTCTGCCTCTGTAGCTCCAAAGTAGCCACCACATGGATAGTAGAACATACGAATGAATATGTTCTAATATGACTTACAGAAACAGTGAACTAGATTTGGTCCACAGGTCAGAGTTTGCAGACCCCTGATCTATCTTGTTGATAATCAATATAAGCATCAATTACAGGCAGTTTCTGAAATGCTTGCCTGAATCAGATCCTTATGCTGAAGTGGAACTTTGGGAAAACTAAAAATTCTTTTACTGAATCAGAGTGCAGTAATGGCTTTGGTTTAGATGGATTATTATTGCTAGTATTTAGTCATCAGGCATGATTCTAAAAGATTGTCGAGGTGTCACAGCACACATTGAGTTAGATACTATTATTATCATCTGAATTTTGCATAAGAAACTGAGGCCTAGGACTTAGTCTGCCAGAGGTCACACAGGGAGGACGTGACTGATCCTAACTGTGCAGCCCCGGAGACTCATTCCAGGGCCTTAGCTCAGCCCCAGACTGTCTCTAGCAGGAGTGTCGGGAAAAACAGGTCTCCTTGGTTTACAGACCAGCGCAGTGCTCCCTGGACTTCACAGACCTCCCAGATCGGGAAGATCCCCTGGAGGAGGGCATGGCAGGCCACTCCAGTATTCTTGCCTGGAGAATCCCATGGACAGAGGAGCCTGGCTCAGACAGTAGTCTGTCCATAACGTTACAAAGAGTCGGACACGACTGAAGTAACTTAGCATGCATCCAAGCACCCTGTTGTCTTTACCTCCGCCTCCCCAGGCCCACGTGCACTTTCCATGAACCACATTGATCTTCTGGCTGCTTCTGGAACTTGCCCAAACCCTCTCACACATCTTGGTTTTTACTCCAAGTAAAGGGAATATGTTACCAAGGAGCAACAAACAATAAGAGATGTGATTGAAGTTACTTTTGGCATGAACACTGTATTTTATTTTATTTCTGACTTTTTAAAAGTTGACATCTTTATTTCCTCTTGAGTTTTTTTTTAAAGGTTATTTCTTTAAATAACCTTTAATAACATACAGATTCACCCACCAGAGATCAAACCCATGACCCTTAGAGTAGAAGCAGAGTCTTAACCATTGGAGCACTTGGGAAGTCCTTGTATTTTACTTTAAAAATGCAGTTTTCCAGCAACATAAAGTTGTACTGATTAGCCAGATGTGTTTGGTTTGTGAGAGCTAGGAGAGATGGGGGCACTTTTCTCTATGTGTGTAGTACATCAATAAATGTTTAAGAAACAAACAAACAAAAAAAGTTATATCCTCTTTGTGTACATGTGTAGATTTTTTCCTCTGCCTATGTAGAATACATGGGCCAATTAATGCTTCATTTGTCTTCAGTTCAGTTCAGTTGCTCAGTCGTGTCTGACTTTTTGTAACCCCATGGACTGCAGCACGCCAGGCATCCCTGTCCATCACCAATTCTGGGAGCTTGCTCAAACTCATGTCCATTGAGTCAGTGATGCCATCCAATTATCTCATGCTCTGTTGTCCCCTTCTCCTCCTGCCTTCAATCTTTCCCAGCATCAGGGTCTTTTCTAATGAGTCAGTTCTTCGCATCAAGTGGCCAAAGGATTAAAGTTCCAGCTTCAGCATCAGTCCTTCCAATGAATATTCAGGAATAATTTCCTTTAGGATGAACTGGTTTGATCTTCTTGCTGTCCAAGGGACACCCAAGAGTCTTCTCCAACACCACAGTTCAAAAGCATCAGTTCTTCAGTGCTCAGCTTTCTTTATGGTCTGACTCTCATATCCATATATGATTACTGGAAAAACCATGTCTTATATGAAGTTATTTTTACCTGCTAGCATCAAGACATCTCTGGGGTCATGAACTGTTTTCCAGCATAGTAAATGCTCAGTAAATGATGGTTGTTAAGTAAATGAACCAAGAAACATTCAGGACCCATGCTCATAGAGATTCAAGCTTAGCAAAGTACATGGAGGCATTCATTAATTGATATTTTCAGTGTGGCTCCCATATGCCAAGCCGGGAATGAGGTCTTGAAGATATAGCGGCCAACAACACGACTTGATTGTTCCTTTTGATTATCTTACATGTGATAGATTCTGTAATAAACTCCTGTGAATTACTGTATACATTAGTGATACATCCTTTTTAGACAACAGGTGATACAGAAGTAACAGATGCTTCTGTTGCAGCCTCTTCTTTGTTCCTACTTCTCTGTGTTCATTTTGTATCCCTCTTGTATCTTACCAAGCATAGTGCTAGGCTATTTACTTGTGAATTACTAAACATTCTTGAAACTACAAACTTAGAGCTAGTGTGTTACTCTTTAATGAGTTTTGGTTGTGGTCAGGGAAGCTGGGTTCAGATCCCAGCTGTTACTGGCTGGGATCAGTGAGTTTCTCCTGCATGGCTGGAGGAAAAGCATGGTCACCAGGAACATGACTGAAGGACTTAAATTAGTTACAGGAAATGATTGTGTGGATTCTTAGATGTGGAAAGGATGCCGCTGAGAGGGTTATGCGAGCCATGGGGCATGCAGAGATGGAAGGAAAGATAGCCACAGCTGGAGAACCAAAGCTGGGTATTTGGATATCCTGAGAGCAGACACCCTTAATGGCATTAGCATGGACTATAGTAAGTTTGGTAAATGTTTGTGAACAGAGAATTGGGAGAAGAGGGAAAACATAGCAAAAAGTGAAAATGATGAAGATCACAGTAGGTTGAAAAATGAAATGAAAAGGACCAAAGCTGGCTTTTCTTTCTCTTTCACCTTGATTTCTCCTTACCTCATTCTTGAGGGGAGGGTGAAATCATCTCTATAGGAACCTTGCAAGGGAAAATTTGAAAGGAAAAGTGACTTCATATAGGATAAGACTTTGTGGTCCAGAAAAAGATTACATTAACAGTAACCAGTGCTCTGATTATTTGCACTGTGGGGATTGATTCAGGACACATATGCAGGACTTCAGTGTCCAGGAGTTAAGAAGTTGCAGGTGATGTTCACGTTAGGCGAATAATCATGGATATTTTGGTGTTTGATGAGAACTGCTAGAATTGAAATGAGTACCTTTGCAATATACTTTTATAGACTTTATCTCATTTATACTCTGGAGCATTCCCACGAGAGTAGGTGTTAATATCTCCATTACAGGTGGAAATTGAAGACCAAGTTAAATGATTTGCCTTAAGGCCACATGACTACTGAGTAATGTAGATAGACTTGAATCCCATCAGGCCTTCTGATTCAAACTCCATATTCTTTTCACTGTGATGAACTTCTGGAAGAATGTTATAGTCTATTTAAGGTGGCCATGCGGGACCCAAACCTTCATTGTCTATAGTGAGACTTCTTGAAGAAAATTTGGTATGTGTTAACAGTCCTACTTAAAATAGCAGATCACAGAGGCAGCATGGGTGTAAGGGTTAAGAACACTGGCTTTGTGGTTTGCACTCTGGCCCTCTATGAAAAGGTGCATGGCTTTGAGCAAATTACTGACATTTGTTGCCTCCTCTCTTGCTTATTGAGGTATAAGTAAGTTGATGTAGGTAAAGAACTCTGAGGGTTTCTGGAGGATGATATATTAGCTATTATTTTTATCGTTCTTATTGTCATGCTGGTTTATATCGGGACAGCTGGGTATCTAGTTGTACGTGTCAAGGGAAGTATAGGGCTATTGCAGCATTCTCTTTCATGTGAGGAACTGTTTAGTTATAGTTGATACGGGGTTAGAAGTCATCGTTGGCCCAGAAACTGTCTACATGTGCTGTGCAGTTGCCTGTTGCTGTCTTCCTCATGTCGCTTCTTCCTCCCTCCATCTGGTCTTCGTTTCTTTGTTGACTTGAGGCTGGAAGGATAATGGGATGAAAGAGAAAAGGTAATAGGAGTTATTGGGGTTGGCCAAAAGTTTGGGTTTTTCTAAGATCTTACAGAAAATCCAAACTTTCCGGCCAGTCCAATTATCTATCTATCTAAAATGGGCATTCCTAGCACAAGAACATCATATTAGAGGCGCAGCAGCAAGAACTACCATAATGTATTTCCCCTGGTTGTACCCACAAAGTGGTCCCATATTACTGTCCGTGGTGAGCTTAGATGGTGGTAGGTAGAGGGATGTGAGCTTGCAGTCGGAGGCAGGGAGGGACCAGATCCCAAAGTGCCTTGCATTCCATCCTGGAGAGTTTAGACTCTGTTGAAAGTCACAGGAAACTATTGGAGCCTTGTCATCTGGGAATTAATTGATCACATTTGCTTTTGGAATCAGTCTCGAGCAGAGGGTGTGAAGGGCAGATGGAAATTGACAAGAAAAAAGTCAGAGATGTGGGTGAGGGGCGTCGGAGAGAAGTAATTAGGACCAGAGCCAAGATAGTGACAACAGGAATGGGGAATAGAGGATGTGTGTGTTTGGGGTGCTCAAAACGAGGTTCCAACTATGCTTCCTATTTAAAACAAGATGAGGGGTTGAGGCATGAGTTGACAGTTACCCTTGTGGCGTAATAGAATATCTTTGAAAATTTTTCTAAAAGAATGACATTAAAAGGGGGCACACACAGCTGGAACAGCTTCAAGGGCCCTGATGGAAAGAGGGAGCAAAGCAGAGCTGGTGACATGTTTTGAAATAATGTTGTTGCACCTTCAGAGTGGGCAAGGGAAGGAGGAGTGTGTGAGAGGGAGCGGGATTCAGTGATGATGCAAGATAAAGGGTCACGGAGAAGGAAAATGATACAGGAATGAGGGATAAACAAGGAACCTAAGAAGAAAAGCAGAAGGGGAAATGAGCTGTGTGGATGGGGAGCTGGGCATACTTGTTCACTCACAGAGGGCTGTCTTTGGCTGAGATGCCCAGAGGAAAGAAAGAGGAGGGGAGAAGAGCCTTCAGAGAAAGACAGAGGCCGAGACTAAAGCGTGATGGAAGGGGGCAGGCCAGCTGTGGGTAGGACCCAAGTTGTAGAAGGTGGAGAGACGCAGGAGAGGGAAGGGAGCCTGGAGTTTGAGATGGAGCTGGTGGGCAGTCAGAGGCAGCTCGAGAAAGAAGAGGGGGTACAAAGGAGCTTTGAGGAGTTCAAGGAAACCTCGTCATTCTAGGAAAGAGAAGCTGCACATGGAGCTGAGCACAAGTATCGTGAGATACCGAAGGCCTGAGGAACTCCGGCAGGAGAGAAGCCTGTTACAGTTTTAGCACAAGGAACAAAGCTGTCTAGGGTGATGGGAGATGTTCTGGGTGAATCAGGACTGCTAGGCTGGTCAGCAGGAGAAAAATTGTCTAAGGACAGGAATATTGTTTAACAAACATTGGGTGGATGGGTGGAGGGTCATCTTTGTTGACAGACGTCAGATCTCAGGGTTTGTTTACTTAGAAGGGGAAACAGTTGCATGTATCAATGCACATGTCCCACAGGAAGAAATGTGTGAGGGAAGATGAGAGGTCTTTACTGCGTGAGAGGAAGGGTTCTGGTTGGGAGGGGCCTCCAGTGGTTCTTTGAGATCCTGGAGATGGACAGCAAGTAAACCTTTGAAGCTTTTGTTCAGAATCTGTTACATGACATGAGGAAGAGGGTGGGGTGAATATATCAATAGCTGATGAAACATGGGCTGCTGCTGCTAAGTCACTTCAGTCGTGTCCGACTCTGTGTGATCCCATAGACGGCAGCCCACCAGGCTCCCCCGTCCCTGGGATTCTCCAGGCAAGAACACTGGAGTGGGTTGCCATTTCCTTCTCCAATGTGTGAAAGTGAAAAGTGAAAGTGAAGTCGCTCCGTCGTGTCCGACTCTTAGCGACCCCATGGACTGCAGCCTACCAGGCTCCTCCATCCATGGGATTTTCCAGGCAAGAGTACTGGAGTGGGGTGCCATTGCCTTCTCCAGAAACATGGGCAGTCCTTGCAAATACCCCACTTCAAATTTGTTTCTTGCTTTTCTAGCAGAGCGACCTGCTGCCAGGTATTTGACCTCTGATCCTTAGTTTCCTCATGGTTTACTGTGTTACTGTGATGTTGAGAAAAGGGATGGTTTTTGTGTGTGTGTGTGTGTGTGTGTGTGTGTGTGTATACATGATTTGGTAATAATACCTTTTATCACTAAAAGCAAAGGTATGAAGTTCAAAAGTCAGAGATGGCCCAATGAGAATTTCTGCTGTCCCTTTTGGATAAAGTGTCATTCTGATACTGTTTCTGATGCTAACGGAATAATCGCTTCCTCCTCCTCCTCCCAGGTAACATTATCGAGGCATTGCCCCTTGCCCAGTCCTGTACATAGCATCCTAGCCAGACCTCTTAATTACACCTCAGGCTTATAGAGGTGGGTGGTATGATACTTATTTTTCAGATAAGGTAACTCAGGTTTGGGGAACCTAAATGACTTGCCTGAAATCTCACCTAGGAAGTGGAAGAGCCAGATGCAAACCTTTGTCTGACTAAATTCAGAGCCTTGCTCTCAATTTGAAAGGGCTGGAGGGGGGAATGGAGAGCTGGGTAGTACCTTTAGAAAATAGGGTTAGACCATTCATGCTGATGCTACTGCTGCGATCCCTGTGCCTTCCCAGCCAGGCCACTGGGAAATTTTCTGTGGCCTCTGGGAATGATAGAGCTCAGATGATCCAAAGGCAGCTCACAAACTTGCTCCTGAAGGAAGAGAGAGCTGGACTTTTCTCCAGCTTAATGCTACGTGGGCTTCAGGGTTTCAGGTGTTAGAAGGTAGAAAGGGGTAGAACCAGTAGACAGTTGTTGGTATTCCTTCTTCATAATGAGGAAGGAGGCTGCATCTGAAGAGGGAAAAGTACCCATCTCAGGAGTAAGCCCTGAACCAGATGGAGTGACTCTTAGTGACTTGTGTGGTCTTGTCTACCTGCAAAGGGAAGGAGTGGATTCCTTCAGTCTCTAGGGTCCTTTCTAGTTATAACAGGCTCTATTCTAGAATATAGGAAATACAGCAAGTTCTAGTCACTCTCTGGTTCGTCACCAGTTTTTGAGGCTTATCCTTAAAGACCTGTGGACTCTATTGAAGCCGCTAGGACTTCTGTGCCATCCTTATGGAGATAAACTAGACAGGACCCTTCTTCCAAGGGGTCTTAGTGGTGGAGAGAGGAGACACATTGATATCCTGTTGTCCTGTGTAATTATGTCTGTCTGACCTGTGAGTCTGGAGGCATTTTGAAGACTGAGGACTCTGCTTTATCTTTAACTTGCCCCCTCCCCTTGCTCATGTCTGGAAAGTGCCTATTAAATGGCTGGTGAAAGAGTGAATAAATGGATGAATACTATCCATACCACTTACAAAGTGCTAACTATGTGCTGAGCACACGACACCGGTTTCCTCATGTAAACTACACAACCATCCAGCCGTGTAGGAGCCGTCCTCTTCCCCTCGTTATGCTGTATATATAGACACTAGACAGTTCAGTCACCCAGTACCTCACAGCCAGGGGGGGACAGACACAGTTCAGATCGGAGCCTTGGCTGTTGCTGGCTGAACCTGTGCCCTTAACTCTCTGGAATGTGCATCTCTCGAGAGGAGGCTGAGGACACTGATAAATCCCTCCCAGAGGGAGCGATCCATGAACCACCCCATTTCTTTGGAAGCAAAATAAAATCAGAACAGCATCAACGGGCCGTCTCCATGGCACCTTGCCATTTTGGGAACATCTTTAATGGGATACACTGGCATATGGCTGGAGTTTAATTGCCTTGCATTCTAACCCAGTAACTTCTTAGTCCCTTCTCTTTCTCTCTTCCTGCCATGAAGCCTGAATCCCACCCTTACTGAGGTATTTACTCTTCCCCGGAGTATGTCATGCTATCTCCTGCTTCTGGATTCTGCACTTTTGAAATGTAATCACAGGTTTTTGTCTTTGATGCCTCAACTCCATGAGTCTCCTGGAAGGCAGAAGCTGCATATTAATTACCAGCTAGAGCTGGCATATGGTAGTTGCTAAGTGAATGTTTGTTGAATGAATGCATTACAAATGATTCAAAAGGTGATTTTCTCATGCCCAGAGCCTGCACAGAGAAATAAACTTGTAAAGCTCATTTCAACCACACATCTTGCTGTATGCAGGCTCAGCCAAGTCTGTGACCATGAATTTCTCTGAAATTCAGAAAAACTGAAGGGAGCTAACACAAATCCAAGGAAGAATTTATGTGAAACATCTAGACTCAGTGTTGCCCTAATTCTCCTGTTTCAAAACGTGGTACCGTATTTTACTTGTGTTGATTTGCAATGTTTAAATAATAGTGATCCATCAGAGCTTCATCTGGGCAGGGGGGAGTACAGAGTCTGCCACAGAAATCTTGCAAAATGATGTTCTGCGACTACTGCGGACCATGGGCAGTCACCCCGTTTTGTGTGCTGTATCATGGAAGATGTGGGAGCGAGTGTGTGCTTCTGTAAAACCCAATACTTCTCATCAAAGAGCATGTCAGAGCATGGGGGCAGTGCTTATAGTTCTAACATGATTTGCAAACATCCTACACGTGTATTCCTTACTAATCTTACTTTGCTGTTTTTTTACTTGAAAAAATTTATTATAGCAAAATGCACATACTGTAAAATTTACCATCCTGCCTATTTTTTAAGTGTTGAGGATGTTCACACTCTTGTGCAACCAATCTCTAGAACTTTTTTTCTTGCAGAATGCTGTAAAGAACTATGATTTCTCCTTTACCTTAGCCCGTGACATCCACCATTTCACTTTCTGTTTCCATGAACTTGACGACTCTAGGTACCTCATATAAGTACAGTCACACAGTATTTGTTTATTGGGGTCTGGTTGATTTCACTTAGCATAATGTCCTCAAGTTTTATCCATGTTGTATGTCAAAATTTCCTTTTTCATGGCTAAATGATATTCCATTGTATGTATGTACCACGTTTTGTTTATCCATTCATTCATTATTGGACACTTAGGTTGCTTCCACTGTTGGCTGTTTTGAATAATGCTGAGATGAGCACAAGTATACAAATACCTCCTCAAGACTCTGATTTTAAAGCTTTTGGATACAAGCACAGAACCAAAATTACTGGGTAATACAGTGATTTTATTTTTGACTTTTTAAAGAAACACCATACTGTTTTTCTATAGTAACTTAACCATTTTATACTCCCATAATTAGTGCACAAGGGTTCCAGCAGTTTCCTCTACATTCATGCCAATACTTACTACTTCTTTTTTTTTTTTTTTTTTTTTAACTAGGAGCCATTCCTATGGATGTCAGGTGGTATCACATTGTGGTTTTGATTTGCATTTCTTTAATGATGAGTGATATTGAACATTTTTTCATATTCTTGCTAGAGATTCATATGTCTTCTTTGGAAAAAATGTCTAAAGTCCTCTGCCCATTTTAAATTCAGTTATTTGTTTTTTGTTGTTGTTGAGTTATGTGAGTTCTTAATATTTAACCATATATGTGAGGGTTTATTTCTGGCCTCTCTATTCTATTTTTCCAGTCTATAGTTCTGTCTTTATGCTACTACCACTCTTTTTTGATTACACATACTGATCTTTATTCTCCAAATAGTGTGAAGTTCCCAGGGTCAGTGCCACACAATCTAGGAAACCTTTAAGGTCCAGAGAAGGAAATTGATGTTTCCAGGTCTCCCAGCCAGTCATTTGCAGGGCTAGACCTCTGCACTCTTCCACCATGCTACAAAACTTGTCACATCCTAGGCCAGGTACTCCACCCTTAGAATCAAAGGGACAAACTTTAACTAGGGTTCTTCATAGGAAAATCATCACTGTTGAAAGGGAAACATGAACGATTATGCGCTAGATCCTTTAACTCTATTTTTAAAAATTAATGGCCTTATAATTTCCCAATCATTGCAACCCTTTCATGATCTCAGCTTCATGCACTCCACCCTCTAATATATATTTCCACCATCTTTAATACTACAGTCTGTCCTCTGACCCTGATGCTCCTCTTCACCTTCTTTTGTTTATATCTGTTCCGCGGTACACAGACCTTCTGTCTGGTCCACAGTACTCTAACATACTGAATACTTTGCTCTTTTTTTTAATGTTTGTCTTTCCTCACCCACTAGAATGTTTACTCCCTCAAGTAGGGACTTTCCTTTTGTTCACTTATGTATATAGAGTGTTCCCAGGTGGCTCAGTGGTAAGGAATCCACCTACCAATACAGGAGATGTGGGTTTGATCCCTGGGTCAGGTAGATCCCTTGGAGGAGGAGATGGCAACCCAGTCCAGCGTTCTTGCCTGGAAAATCCCGTAGACAGAGGAGCCTGCTGGGCTACAGTCCATGGCGTCACAAAAGAGTCAGACGTGGCTGAGCATGCACGCATGCACGTATAGAGTGTGTGTTTGTAATAGGCAGAATAATGGTCCCCATAGATTTCCATGCCTCAGTTCTCAGGGCCTGTGAATATGTCACCTTATGTGGCAAAAGAACTGTGCAGATAGAATTAAGATTAGGACCTCAAGAAGAGAAATTACCCTGGATTATCTAGGTGGGCCCAGTCTAATCACACAGGTCCTTAAAAGCTGAAACCGTTCCTGGCTGCAGAGAACCAGAAAGATGGCAGCACGAGAAGGAATCTACCTGCCATTTCTGGCTTTGCAGGACATGTGAGAAGGGGCCACAAGCCAAGGAATCAGTGGCCTCTGGAAGCTACAAAAGGCAAGGAAATGAATTCTCCATTGGAGGCCTTAGAAGGAAAGGTAGCCCTCCTGACGGTTGATTTTAGCCCAGTGAGACTGTTGTTGGACTTCTACAGCACTGAATGTAGTTACAGTTGTGTTGTTTGAAGCCGTTAAATTTGTGGTGATTTGTCAGGGCAGCAGTAGAAAACTAACAGAGTGCTCAGTAAATATCTGTTCAAAGAATGAACAAGCGAGCCTCTTATCAACATAGAGAGGTAAGTATTCATCCTCATTAAGAGGGAACAGTCTCAGTGAGGTAAAGCCACTTGGCTAGTGGTTCACAGTAGGTGATTAGCAGAGTGATATCTCTAATCCGATCCTCAGCCACCTCCATGAGTTTCCTCCTTGCTGATGTGTGAGGATCTTGGTTTGTTATTGATCTTCCCAGCCACACACAGGAAGTCACCTGTTGGTGCATCCTGGGATAAGGTGGGCAGCAGTGTGGGCATGTCTCTTGGCTGAGAGAGCAAAGGAGAATGAAAACATTATTGTGCTCTGTATACTTGAGAGGCTTAACTAAAAACCTAAGCCTCAGAGCATGGGCTCTGTACAAACAAACAAACAAGAGGGCCATCCAGCAGTTTCTTTGCTGGTACTTAGAAGAAGCAGCGGCATCTGCCTTCAGCATCTTGTCTTCGGGAAACACTCTGGGTCAGGACATCCCAGGACCAGGGGCTAGCATTAGATCTGGGAAAGCAGTGAGCTAAAAATTTAATTTCACACCATCAGGTCTGAGAGAAACCTTGAAAGCAGTGCCCAGTTGTTAATATGAAGGGGTTGGTAGGGGCCACAGAACTGTAAAGTTGTGTTCTTTGAGACTTGGTTGTACAGACACCACAGATTTATTTCAGTGGATATTGGAGCCTCTGTGCATGGCAGGCGAGCCAAGGCAGATGGTGTGTGCGGGAGAAAATAGTGGGGAGACTGGTTTCCTCATAAAATTTTTCCATTAAAAGCTTTGCTAGGTGGTGGTGGGGATGCTTCTTGGACCTGAAAAAAGGGAGACCAAGCGAGAACACAGTGAGCAATCTGCATGAGTGATGCGTGCAACTTCGCTGTACAAGGCAGTACTTAATCTACAGGCATCGACACATCATCAGTATTTTAAGAGTAACGTCTTCTATATAAAAATACTCAAGAGCCTTATGCTTTATGCTCTGGCCCCCACAATGATTACACAATCTCCATGCCTCAGTGTGAGAAGCCTGGATTGATTACCCAAGGCTTGTTTCCTGTGGTTCTCTTTCCCTCTCATTTGACAGGTAGCAGTATCCATTTGTTCCATTATCTCCCGAGTTTGAATTGGAAAAATAAGCTAAATCAGAGCAGTCTTTCTTGAGTTATAAAACCAGCCATGTGAAGATGCTCTGAATGCCGTTCTGCTTGTATGTAACTAAGAGCCAGCTCCTCACGGTAATTTTGCAGGTGATTAGCCTGTCACATAGAAGCATCCCTTTGGGAATGACAAAGGAACACAAAGTTGTATTTCTTTACAATAAGCAGATTACCCCAGAGGTTTTTTTTTTTTTTTCTCTTCCTTGTCCTCCTCCTGGAAGTCTCTGGAATTAAAATATTTTAGGAGAGGGGTGAAACAAGCTTGGGGGGCATATAGAAGATTCATAGTCGTCACCTGTTTACGTTTCAGATGTCATCAGCAGGCTGTTATGTCTTGCCTGGCTAGGTTATGGAGAAGGACTTAGGCACAGCCTCTCTGCTAGGAATGCCCTTTAATGGTATATTTGATGAACTCCTGTTCATCTTGCGTGTCATAAATCAAAGGCTGCCACTTCTGTGAAGCCTTTCTTGATTTTTCTCATCAGACACAGACCTTAGCTCCTGCTGTAAAATGTTCCATTGTATTTGGTACTGCTTTATGTGTCTCCTCATTAGACTTATACCTGTATGAGCAGAGAGACCTATGCGATTTCACCTTTGCATCTCTAGTGCTGGCATGGAATAACAGTAATAGTAAACACATTGTTGTTGTTGCTATTGTCATTATCATTATGTTCCAGGCTTTGTACCATTCTGTTTTTCTGAATTATCTGAAATTGCTAATCACTTATTAAAAAGTATTCAGTATATAGAATCATTTTGTCTATATAGTCAGACAAAATGTATGTTTTTTCCAGTAATCATGTATGGTTGTGAGAGTTGGACCATAAAGAAGGCTAAATGCCAAAAGAATTGATGCCTTTGAACTGTGGTGCTGGAGAAGACTCTTGAGAGTCCCTTGGATTGCAAGGAGATCCAACCAGTCCATCCTAAAGGAAATCAATCCTGAATATTCATTGGAAGGACTGATGGCTGAAGCTTCAATAATTTGGCCAGCTGGTGTGAAGAGCTGACTCATTAGAAAAGACCCTGATGTTGGGAAAGGTTGAAGGCAGGAGGAGAAGGAGATGACAGAGGACGAGATGGTTGGATGGCATCACTGACTTAATGGACATGAGTTTGAGCAAGCTCCAGGAGATGGTGAAGGACAGGGAAGCCTAGCATGCTGCAGTCCATGGGGTCACAAAGAGTCAGACATGACTGAGCAACTGAACAACAACAACAGTGTAGGATAATTTTTTTTCTATAGAGCAGAAATTAATACAACTTTATAAATCAACTGTACTTCAATCAAAAAAAATCTAGACAAAGTCACTTTACCAGAAGTTAATGTCTGTTGTCATCCTGTGATAGCAACTATTTAAAACATTTTTTTTTACTTATATAGAACATAGCAAAAATAATTTTTAAAAGCTGTAATAACTCATTTCCTCACACCATAGAAACATATGCTGACTACCCTAAATTTTTTAAGGTCAAGAGATAGTGTTTTAGAAGTCTCATGAAGATTTTCTGAGGTGCCAGGATATATGAATAACACAGTTAGAGTTTTTGAGTGTTATAAAAATTGTTCACCCATTTAATAATAGTATGAATCTATACCAAATTTTAAAAAATCAATATGAAAAGACAAAGGTGTTAAAAGTACAAAGATGGTGTATGCTGCTGCTGCTGCTAAGTCACTTCATTTGTGTCCGACTCTGTGCAGCCTCATGGATTGCAGCCTACCAGGCTCCTCTGTCCATGGGATTTTCCAGGCAAGAGTACTGGAGTGGGGTGCCATTGCCTTCTCCAAGGATGGTGTATAATTGACTCATACTAGGGAAAAAGTGTACTAGACAATATGGTAACATAAATGATTCTGTCAATGACTGTTTATTGACAGACTGTTTATTAGGACCTACTCTGGGCTCGCTGATTTATTTGCACAATACCATATCACCTTTACAGCAGCATCAAGGAAAGATACAGCCTAGGAGATTTGGGTCAGACAGTTATACTCTTTATACTCTATTAACAACATACTCTTGTTGTTAATAATTTCTCTAAGGCTTGATTTTCATATCTGGACAATGGAGACAATAATGCCTACATGATTTTGTTGTAGGATTAAATTGAATAGGAACCATGCCTAGCCCCTCGTAGTTATTGTTGTTCAGTAGCTAAGTTGTGCTGGTCTCTTTGCAACCCCGTGGATTGCAGCACGCCAGGCTTTCCTGTCTTTCATCATCTCCCTGAGCTTGCTCAAACTCATGTCCATCGAGTTGGTGATGCCATCCAACCATCTCATCCTCTGTCACCCCTTTCTACTCCTGCCCTCAATCTTTCCCAACATCTGGGTGTTTTCCAAGGAGTCAGTGCTTTGCATCAAGTAGACAACATATTGGAGCTTCAGCTTCAGCATCAGTCCTTCCAATGAATATTTAGGGTGGATTTCCTTTAGGATTGATTGGTTTGATCTCCTTGCTGTCCAAGGGACTCTCAAAGAGTGTTCTCCAGCACCACCATTTGAAAGCATCACTTCTTGACACTCAGCCTTCTTTATGGTCCAACTCTCACATCTGTACATGACTACTGGAAAAACCATAGTTTTGACTAGATGAACATTTGTCTGCAAAGTGATATCTTTGCTTTTTAATATGCTGTCTAGGTTTGTCATAACTTTTCTTCAAAGGAACAAGTGTCCTTGAATTTCATTGCTGCAGTCACTGTGGTGATTTTGGAGTCCAAGAAAATAAAATGTGCCACTGTTTCCACTTTTTCCCCATCTATTTGCCATGAAATGATGAAACAGGATGTCATGATCTTAGTTTTTTGAATGTTGAGTATTAAGCCAGCTTTTTCACTCTCTTTCACCCTTATCAAGAGGATCTTTAGTTCCTCTTTGCTTTCTGCCATTAGTGTGGTATCATCTGCATATCTGAGGTTATTGATATTTCTCTTGGCAATCTTGATTCTAGCTTGTGAGTCATCCAGCCTGGCATTTTCATGATGTACTCTGCATAGAAGTTAAATAAACAGTGTGACAGGATACTGTGTGTACATGCTGTTTTCCCAATTTTGAACCAGTCCATTGTTTCGTGTCCACTTTTAACTGTTGCTTCTTGACTTGTGTATAGCACCTCCTAGGTACTCAGTAAATGTTTGTTGAATGGTCTGTTCAACCTTGACAAAGTGCTTGGAACATTTTAACTTATTGACAGAAATAATGAAAGCAGAAGCTACCATTAACTGAGTGTTTACTATATCCCAAACACTTTTCTATGAAATTTACATGGATTTACAAGTGAAATAATGTCTGTGTTTCCATTTGGCAATTGGAAAAACTGGGGCCAGATTGATGAGGTAACTTACCCACAATCAGGTATTCATAAGTGGTGGCATTCTAAAGCAAGTCCTTGACCTTCAACACAAAGGTTTCATTTCTTGCTTCCATGTCTCAGTTTCCCTGTTCGCCCAGTGGAGTGAATGGTAAGTCATATTTGATGTGTGATTTGGAGATTAAACTTTATCCAGTGAGTGATGCTGAATCTTGTCATCATTTGCATAATTTGGGAGGTGGTTTTTCCAGCTGGTGAACAAGCAGACAGTATTGTTTGTTTTTCCCTGGGGGCACTGCTTGGTTGAATGATGGAGGTCATCACGTCTGTTTCCATCCATAGGCAGCAGGTGCTAACAGGTAGTGATCAAACTCTCACTAAAGCAGCTAAGCTATTCCTGGGGCTGAAGACCCAGTCTGTCTTTATTCTAAAAAAGTATTTATTACAAACCTGCCTGTGAGCCATAGTATTCATTTCACTCTGAGTAGATGATTCCTACTTTGTAGCTCATTAGGTCCCTTGGTTCATGCTTTAGACTGGAAGGAAGGTTTGGGCAAATACTCCTGGCTTCACAGTTTCAAATGCAATAGGATGTGATAGAGTTCAAAAATCTATCTCATTATTTTAAGGGATATTAAAGATCATGTACTTCAAAGTGTTTTCTTTTTGCTCATGTGTTTTGTTTGTTAACCAGTGAGATTCCACCCATAACTCCACACTGTGAAGTAGGTAGAGACCTGGAAAGGGATTCTCAGGTAGCAGCCCCTCCTCACCATCTCCTCATTCTCACCTTCAGGGACCCTCTTGGTAGGCCCTGAGACAACTCAAAAATCACCCTCAGGGCACCCACATCACAATTTGAAAATTCCACATTAGCTTCAGCACCCCATAGGTACAGCTCAGCTGGCGACAGAGTTGGCACTGCAAAGCCAGGGTCTCTGGGCATTTCTTCCAGTGATCTTCTCACTTCCCCTCCATTCATTTACGTTAAAAGGGAAAGTAATCAAAGGTAGAAAATGCTTCAAGTAGCAGCCATTTCAGTAAGCAGTGATAGCCTCCCTGTTCCCCTTTTGGGTTCATGAAAAAGGCTGGTAAACATATGTTCTTAACCCACCTCCAAGTTGCTGAGGCATGCTGTGCTGCGATGCCAAATTCAGTGCATCCCAGTGACTCCGTCTCCCTAATGCACTGCTAAAAATACAGAAACTCGCATGAAAGCATATGTTGCGGTTCGCCTTTGATTTGGGCACAGATCATTCAAGTGTGAAAACAAAATGAGTTGCTCCCTCCTCCTCATGCTCAGATTTTGCACATCTGCACTGTACTTAGGGGGGCAATTATAACTTACATTTTATAGGGCTTGGCAATTTCAGGAAGACACTTAATACCCAATATCTCATCTGATGATTAGGGGAGACATTCCAGTGTAGGCAGAGTTATGGGGCTTTATTTATACCCATTTTGGCATTGAGAAAGACGTTCAGACTTGAGGCTCCAGTGCCCCAGGATTTTCAACAAGGTCTTCAACTCTAAAACTCATCTTATTTCTTTGATGACTGCATCCCTCTCATTTTTAGGCAGAGGTGGAGTGTTCCCAGTTTTTGTTTTGTCACCAAACTTACCTTGGGACTGTGCATGATAATGGCTATTTCAGTTGTTGGGATTCCCTGGTGGCTCAGACTGTAAAGAATCTGCCTGCAAAGAGGGAGACCAGACTTTGATTCCCTGGGTCGGCAAGATCCCCTGGAGAAGGGACTGGCCACACTCCAGTATTCTTGTTTGGAGAGTCCTATGGACAATGGAGCCTGGCAGGCTATAGTCCAGTTCAGTTCAGTTGCTCAGTTGTGTCCTACTCTTTGCGACCCCATGAATCACAGCACACCAGGCCTTCCAGTCCATCACCAACTCCCGGAGTTTACTCAAACTCATGCCCATCGAGTCGGTGATGCCATCCAGCCATCTCATCCTCTGTCGTCCCCTTCTCCTCCTGCTCCCAATCCCTCCCGGCATCAGGGTCTTTTCCAATGAGTCAGCTCTTCGCATCAGGTGGCCAAAGTATTGGAGTTTCAGCTTCAGCATCAGTCCTTCCAGTGAACACCCAGGACTGATCTCCTTTAGGATGGACTGGTTGGATCTCCTTGCAGTCCAAGGGACTCTCAAGAGTCTTCTCCAACACCACAGTTCAAAAGCATCACTTTTTCGGCGCTCAGCTTTCTTCACAGTCCAACTCTCACATCCATACATGACCACTGGAGAAACCATAGCCTTGACTAGACTGACCTTTGTTGGCAAAGTAATGTCTCTGCTTTTTAATATGCTATCTAGGTTGGTCATAGCTTTCCTTCCAAGGAGTAAGCGTCTTTTAACTTAATGGCTGCAATCACCATCTGCGGTGATTTTGGAACCCGAAAAAATGAAGTCAGCCACTGTTTCCCCATCTATTTGCCAAGAAGTGATGGGACCAGATGCCATGATCTTAGTTTTCTGAATGTTGAGCTTTAAGCCAACTTTTTCACTCTCCTCTTTCACTTTCATCAAGAGGCTTTTTCGTTCCTCTTCACTTTCTGCCATAAGGGTGGTGTCATCTGCATATCTGAGGTTATTGATATTTCTCCCGGCAATCTTAATTCCAGCTTGTGCTTCTTCCAGCCCAGCATTTCTCGTGATGTACTCTGCATATAAGTTAAATAAGCAGGGTGACAATATACAGCCTTGACGTACTCCTTTTCCTATTTAGAACCAGTCTGTTGTTCCATGTCCAGTTCTAACTGTTTCTTCCTGACCTGCATATAGGTGTCTCAAGAGGCAGGTCAGGTGGTCTGGTATTCCCATCTCTTTCAAAATTTTCCACAGTTTATTGTGATCCACACAGTCAAAGGCTTTGGCATAGTCCATAAAGGCTTTGGCATAGTCCATAAAACAGAAATAGATGTTTTTCTGGAACTCTCTTGCTTTTTTGATGAGCCAGCGGATGTTGGCAATTTGATCTCTGGTTCCTCTGCCTTTTCCAAAACCAGCTTGAACATCTGGAAGTTCATGGTTCATGTATTGCTGAAGCCTGGCTTGGAGAATCTTAAGCATTACTTTACTAGCGTGTGAGATGAGTGCAATTGTGCAATAGTTTGAGCATTCTTTGGGATTGGAATGAAAACTGACCTTTTACAGCCCTGTGGCCACTGCTGAGTTTTCCATGGGGTTGCAAAGGCTACAGTCCTGGGGTTGCAGAGTCGGACATGACTGAGTGACTAGCATACACATGTATGTTGTTAATTATTGGGAGACACTTGCCCTCTGGCAGAGGAGCTGCAGATATGCAGTGCCAGGATCGAATTCTCTTCAGAGATCTGGGGGTTTGTGCTGAACATCTTCCATTTGTCTCTCTGGGTACCGCCTCCACCCCGCTCTGGATCCTGGGATGTGGACCTCTGTGATCCTGTTAGCCTGCTTGTCCTCTGGCTTCTGCTTTGTTTTCTTGGTGGCAACACGGGCAGGGGGCTGATGGAGGGCCCCGAGTGAAGGTGGGGACTTTTTCTCCATCTCTCTCCCTTCAGGATCACTGCAAGCTGGTTGCTTGTTTCTGTCAGAGGTCGCAGATCCATAGAATGGTCTTCTCCACCCAGCTTCTCAGTATGAAGTTCTAATAACTGCTCCCCCTGTCCCTTCAGGCTTTGGGGTTGTAACGGCTCCCCAGGAATGTCTCGTAGCCCTTCAGTCCTGCCCTATCCCCTTTGGCTTCTCTGTGACCCTGCCTGCACCTTTGTACGTAGTCATTTTATCAACCTCTGCTTGAGATTTTATCCCAGCTTGAGGAGGTCTTCTAGACCTTGCTGGGCCCTGACTGCTAGAAATTTCTGAGGTAACATAGGATCAACTGTCATTTTTGAGTCTTTGAGTCACTAAGAGGGAGGTCTCATGGACAGAAGTCCTCTGCATTACCTTCTAGGTACTGCCCTTTGCCTAACTTTCAAATACACCCTTGGTGGTAGCTAAAGTTGAAGAATATATGTTAATATATAGATGCCTATGATTTTCAAATTTTATGTGGGTGCAAAAATCCTGGAGAGCTTGTCAAAATTTCCAGTTACTGGATGCCTCTCCCCAAAGACTGATTGTGTAGACAGGTCGTAGGGCTGGGGTAGTTCATTTTTAACAAGATCTGTGGGTGAATTTGATGTAGGTAGACCCTCAACCACTTTTGAGAAATACTTTCTTATATCAATAGATTGCTTTTCAGTTTTTGGCCTTTTAACTCTTGTCAGA
The DNA here is from genome assembly GCF_033118175.1 of Dama dama. Taxonomy (NCBI): domain Eukaryota; kingdom Metazoa; phylum Chordata; class Mammalia; order Artiodactyla; family Cervidae; genus Dama; species Dama dama. The sequence goes on from NC_083700.1 coordinate 85,942,875, forward strand.
TTCCATAATTGAATTCATGTCTTGCAGGTGGACCTAAAATAATTCACCAAGATTCTGTGTTCCTGCAAGTGTGTATGCATGTATGCATGTGCTTTTTTAAAAAAAATTTTTTTTTCACTTATTTTTATTAGTTGGAGGCTAATTACTTTACAATATTGTAGTGGTTTTTGCCATACATTGACATGAATCAGCCATGGATTTACATGTGTTCCTCAAGAAGGGAAATTTTATTGAAAAGAACATTAAGCGAGATAGTGCCCTGTCTTTTCCCTTAATAAAACTAGTTGATAATGGTAATTTGTTAGGCTTTGTGTTTTGATGAGTCTCTTTGTCTTAGAACAGTTTTCTATTTTTCACTCCCCCTGTCCATTCACGAATTCATGACACATTTATTAAGCATCTATTATATACCAGGCACTTTGCTAGGTACCAGAGATAAAAAAGTCATCCCTGTCTCCAAGAAGCTCACAAGTAGCTGAAAACAAACATGTAAGCAAAGAAGTATTTTGTATTCATCCAACAGATATTTATTGAGTGCCCGATATGTATACCAGGGACTGTTTCAGGCCCTGGGGATGCAGTGGTGAGTAAAACAGTCCGGTATCCCTGCGTTCATGTAGCTTACATTCTTGCAGTTCGTACTAATCTTCTAGCAGTAGACCATATGGTGAGAAACAGAGAATCGAATTTTTCCTTACACCTAGAGGAGGCTAATGGACCTTCCCAAGCTAGGGCAGTGTAGGCATCATTCCACTAGGCAGTGCAAGCTTCCCGTGACAGTTCCCATCAGTGAGTAAGACCAGACCAGACCAAAGTGTGATACTCTGCGCATTGAGCCGATCACTGTAAATATCTGACGACAGATTAGAGAAGCCCAGGGCTGGGAGTAGAAGGGGCTCATCCAGGGACTGCGTACTTCAAACTGCAGTGCTTTGCCATCAGCTCTGGCACAGGTGCCAGTGTCGGGAAATGTTTAAGAAAAGTAGCATATTTTCTGAGTTGGGTGGATATGGAAGACAGGACATTGGAGTCATGAAGAGGGGACGCTGGGCTTTCTGTGTTACTGTTGGATCACTTGTAGTCCATCCCTTCCCACGCCTCGTTTGTTTCTCTCTTAGCACACTCGTCATGGCATGTGACAGCTGTCTTCCTGCCTCCATGCTTATATAAACTCCCAAAAGACTGCGATCACAATCAGGTCATCTTTCTATCCCTGGAAGCTACAGAAGGTGGTGCACAAAATGTCAGTTGAATGAAGGAATAGATACATAGATAGAACAGCTCCTTAATAAATATGCCAGGTACCATATTAGATTCAAAGAGATGGGAGTGAGTACATGCAGGTGGCTTTAGCCTGTGGTGGAAGCAGCCGCTTACATCACTACTGTGCAGGGTCCTGAGAGTGACGACAGAGGGCCACAGGAGCTGCTGTCACCTCTGGGACAACCTAGTGTGGTGGTTGAGAAGGGGAAGGGGCCGAGTGGTCCACAGTTTGGACTCTAGAGCCAAGCAGCTTGGACTCAAAACCTGCCTTGAACATTTGCTAGCTCTGGGACCTGGCCACATGGTATATTCTTGTCTGTGCCTCAGTCTCCCTATCTGACCAGCCACATAGGGGTCTAGTAGGATGAAATATGCAAATCTGTATTAAGAACTTAGTGCAGTACCTGGATCAGAGCAAGCACAAAGGGTTTGGACGTGTGACTGCTGAAGCCAGAATGTTGTGCTCTCCCCTTTCCCTGCCCCAGATCATATTTGATCCCTAACTCCAATGTAATATTTGGAGGTGGGACTTTTGGAGGTGCTTATTCGGTCATGAAATTAAAAGATGCTTACTCCTCAGAAGGAAAGTTATGACCAACCTAGACAGCATATTAAAAAGCAGAGACATTACTTTATCAACAAAGGTCCGTCTAGTTAAGGCTGTGGTTTTTCTAGTAGTCATGTATGGATGTGAGAATTGGTCTATAAAGAAAGCTGAGCACAGAAGAATTGATGCTTTTGAACTGTGGTGTTGGAGAAGACTCTCGAGAGTTCCTTGGACTGCATGGAGATCCAACCAGTCCATCCTAAAGGAAATCAGTCCTGGGTGTTCATTGGTAGGACTGCTGTTGAAGCTGAAACTCCAGTATTTTGGCTACCTGATGCGAAGAGCTGACTCATTGGAAAAGACCCTGATGTTGGGAAAGATTGAAGGCAGGAGGAGAAGGGGATGACAGAGGATGAGATGGTTAGATGGCATCACCGACCCAATGGATGTGAGTTTGGGTAAACTCCTGAAGTTGGTGATGGACAGGGAGGCCTGGCATGCTGCGGTTCATGGGGTCACAAAGAGTCGGACACGACTGAGCGACTGAACTGAATTGATTCGGTCGTGAGGGTGGAACCCTCATGAATGAGATAACTGCCCTTAACAAGGAGGCCCCAGAGAGATGCTCTCCCTCTTCTGCAGGTGAGGACATACTGTAGACAACTACTTACAGAGTAGAAAGTGGACTCCATCAGATACCACATTGCCTGGTACCTTGAGCTTTCAGCTTCTAGAACTGTGAGAAATAAAATTCTGTTGTTCAAGCCATGCAGTCTGTAGTGCTGTGTCATAACAGCCTGAGCAGACCAGGACAGGTGGCCTCTGTCATCAGAGGTGGATTCACGTCTCACCTTGGCAACTTCCTGGCTCTGTGGCCTGAGGCAAGGACATCACCTCAGTTTCTGCTACTCCTTAAGTGGTGCTCATAGTGTTGCGTGACTTCAAGGGCAGTTCTAGGGGTCAGCAAGCACCTGTGGGTCAACCACTTAACATGATAGTAAGGACTCAGCTGTGGTGGAAGAAACAGGTGGGAGAAGAGACAGCCACTTGCTTGCTTGGAGTGCTTCTCTTAGGGTAAGCTTGAGACTAAGCCCACGGGAACCCCATTGTCCCCATGTATGCTTACATGCTCAGTCGTGTCTGACTCTTTGCGACCCCATGGACTGTAGCGTGCCAGGCAGGCTCCTCTGTCCATGGAATTTTCCAGGCTAGCATACTTAAGTGGGTAGCCATTTCCTACTCCAGGGTATCTTCCTGACCCAGGAATTGAACCTGTGTCTCTTGTGTCTCCTGCACTGGCGGATTGTTTTCCACTAGCAGCACCTGGGAAGCCCTGCATTGTCCCTATCAACTGCCAAATGTGCCATCCTGCAGCACAGCCAAGGATAAACCAAAGGGTCTAGCAGGGTGATGAAACAAGCTGTAAATGAAGGTACCGTCATTTCAGATTAGTGTCTCTGAAACTCGGCAGAACCCTGAGACCTGGGACAGATTGGCAAGTCATTGCAGGACCAGCCACTAAAAGATGGGATGCTGAGCTCTGTGGAAATTTAGGGAGGACTTTCAGCCTTCCAGCCTTACAGGGTGGGCTTGTAGCTACACTCCTGGGATGAGGCACAGCCCTCCAAGTGCTGGCTGTATATTAAAATTTATGTAATAAATACTGTGCACAGGCTGGTTCCAAAGCAATTACATCATCATCTCAGGGAATGCAACTTACTTGATTTATGAAAGATCCCTAAGTGACTGTAATGTGCCGTCAGGAGTGAGACCTGCCGAGGCAGAACCTTCAGATGGCGCCAGGTTGTCCTATATGAGAGGAGAGGCCAAAGAGATGATGGGGGCAGGGACTGTCTCTCAGAAAGGTTAAATCTCTTTGCAACTTAACACTTTGTTTTTTTCCCCCCAAATAATTCAGCTGTGAATTTATCCAACATAATTGGGAAGACAGTTTACTTTGGGATAAATTTCTTTTTATGTCAAATATTAGTAGAATGTTAAATTGTATGATCATTTCCTTCCATCAGAAGTTTGTTTTCCAGGCAAGAATTAATATGTTAATATAGATGTTTAAAATGAGTTAATAAAGGTTTACATGTTCTTGATTTATCAGTGATTCATGCATTGAAATGACAAAACTTTGTACCATTAGGCGATCTATATTATAATGGCTTTGATGAAAATGCTTATCCATTCTTAGAGCTTTTTTGTTTCTTTTCTTGTTTACTTTCCTGTCAAAATATTTAGCCCTATCATCAATAATAAAATGATCCATTTGTTCATTCATTCAACAAATGTTTACTGTTAAAGTTTTTGTTTGTTAATTGATTTGTGTCTTTTAATTTGTCATGAGTACACTTAGCATGCCTGTGTCAACAAGTTCAGATACCTGCAAAGGGACCTGTCTTCCTGGGCATGCCATAGTAAGGATTTTCAAGCCAGAATTTTACTCACTTTATTAAAAAGCACATACTGCTTTTTCCCTTTTGGGAAATGCCTCCTGGAGGGGTCTGAAATAGGCTGGAAAAATTATATCCAGTTCTTCTTTAATAATCCTTTAAGTATCTTCTGATGTGCATTTCAGAATGGTGATGCAGATATAAAATTGGTAGTGGGAAAAATTGAACTTGAATTTTATAAGACCCAGCGATTATGTTCTTGAAATATGTTCATGTCTGTGCCAGTGTCAAGGGGAGCCACCCTCCCTGATTTATTCCACTTGGACCAGAATTTGTGACTGCTGATTTCCTTTCATCCAGTCTTGCTAATAGATTCAGGAAGTAATTTTCAGATGTGGAAACAGTAGCTCATAGATGATAAAAAGTACAGCCTGGGCAATTTGGAAAGGACATAAACTTATTTAGTTTGAGAAGTTGAGATCTCTTCAGACCATTCCACCTTGCTTTGCACTTGCATTGTTCTTTTTTATTTTCCAGAAGGAAATGGCAACCCACTCCAGTACTCTTGCCTGGAAAATCCCATGGATGGAGGAGCCTGGTAGACAGTCCATGGGGTCACAAAGAGTCAGATATGACTGAGCGACTTCACTTCACTCACTTCATACTTTATCACTGGAGAAGGAAATGGCAACCCACTCCAGTATTCTTGCCTGGAGAATCCCATGGACAGGGAAGCCTGGTGGGCCATGGTCCATGGGGTTGCAGAGTCGGACACGACTGAAGTGACTAAGCTTGCACGCTTTTATTTTCCATTAAATGCAGGTGTTTGCAGCTAGGCCTGGAGGGTTGTACCAGGACTGTTTCTGTTAAACACACACACACACACACGCTCACTCTCTTCTTTTTCCCTGCTCTCTCTCCCTTCTCCCTCCCAGGAAACTTTATATGCTTTTAACTGCTCACTTGGATTATCAGCCCAGCTATGTGTTAAAATTTTATAGCCTCTGAGCATCTTTAAGGGGTTATGGAAGCTGGTCAGAGGAGGCAGAAGGATGGAGCAAACAGACCAGCAACTAAATGTGTCAATCAGTGGGCATCTTGATTTATTTGTAAGGTAGCCATGGAAGGGGAGAGAGATTGAATTTTGCTTGTAAAGGGGATGAACCAAGAAGTGTATTATACGTTCGTCTTAAAGGTCACATGTATGAGCGAAGAGAGTTCTTGAGGACAATATCATATTATTACAAGATAATCTGCCATACATACTGTGCATGTTGGCACTATGAAAGCAAAGTGATAGTTTCTTTTCTTTTTTTTTTTCTTCTGTCTGGGTTCTTCAGCCTTGGGAAAAAAAAAAAAAACAACAACAACCAAAAAAATAGGAGCTTAGATGTATTATCTTGAAGGCAAGGGCTGTGAAAATCCTTTCAGAGAGCTTGTGTGCCAAAGCATGCTGTGTTAAGTCAGCCGGAGGTCATTACTGTTTTTATTAGGTGATTTTATTATAAATATGATTTGGGCCTCAATCATAAGCAGATCCTTTATGTGTGTTTCTGAACATTCTGGTGGCTCCAAAGCGCTAAATTCCAAATTGGAATATTGATTGTCTGATGGTTGAATTACAGCCTTCTTCAAATCTTGAAGGAGGCCTCAGGGCCCATGTGTCTTTCTGGAGATAAGTTCTTATAACTGAGAGATGTAAGGCCTTAAACAGTGGGTCCCACAAGGTGGAAAACCAAAGGCAGACTGGAGTACTATTCTCCCCCTGGTAAATCAGGAGGTATTAAACACACCATTTTATGGCATGTATAAGAGAAATTGTCATAATTTATAAATGTCCCTGAATTTCCTCTCGGGTAAGGCAAACATTAATGCAGCCTGCACATGTTTATTATTTCCATGCAAATCCAACTGAATAGTTTTTCTTTGATTCTTTAGATTTTTTTTTTTTAACTTAACCACAGGCATCTTTCCTCAATTTTCCAATTCTATAAATGTCCCTGAGTTTTAAAGTTTAACCCTAACATTTTTGGAGTGGCCAAACATACTTTCATCAGGGTTTCTCAATATCAGCATTGTGCAGTCATTCAGTCGTGTCTGACCCTTTGTGATCCCATGGACTGCAGCCTGCCAGGCTCCTCTATCCATGGAATTCCAAGCAAGAATACTGGACTGGGTTGCCACTTCCTCCTCCAGGGGATCTTCCCAACTCAGGGATCAAATCTGCGTCTTTTGAGTCTCCTGCATTGGCAGGTGGATTCTTTACCACTGCACCACCTGGGAAGCCCTTCAGTCTTAGTACGGTTGACATTTTGTGCCAGAGGATGTACAGTATAGGATAGTTTGCAGTATCCTTGGCCTGTACCCAGTAGAAGTCAGTAGCATCTCCTCCCACCAGTTCTGACAACCAAAAATGTCTTCAGGTATTGCCCCCTGGGGGGTAAAGAGCCCCTGGTTGAGAATCACTGCCTTGAAATGGTGTCCACTCAAAGCACTTTGATATTCTAAACACAGAGCAAAGTGACATCTGAGAGTTTAAAAGGAGAGGCAAACTCAAACCCCAGGGATGCAAACCCTTGTTCGTATGTTAACTTCTCCTCCAGCAAGTGAGGCCTGAGGGCAGGACTGGCTGTTTCCTGTATCCTCATGGCCTGGAACTTCCAGTCAGGTAATGGGCCCCTAGGAAATACTTGCTGGATGAATAAGGTAAACCAATTACCTGTCTCTAAATATATATCCAGCTTCCATAAGCATATTTTTTATATATTTATGTATATGCATATGTATGTATCTGTCCTTCCATAAAAACCTGGCTGAGAATTTTTTCTTTTTTCTTCCAGCATCTAATGATACTAGCAGATACTCAGTAACTATTGGTTGATTGGCTACCTGGCATGTAAAAAATATACTGAAAAGATGAATTAACAGAACATCCATGGTCACATGCCACCATAGATGCATTTTTGTGGCAATTACAGTAGCCTGAGGTTGGATGTGGGATGCTCCACAAATGAACACTTAAGAGGCCAGATACTTGGCCTCCTTTGGAACATTACACTCAGTGCCTTGAGGGCCCAGGTCCAGGGAGGCCTGTTGAGTCTTTTTGAATCCACACTGGCAAGATGGAGAATGTTGTGGTTCAGTGGGGGATGAATTGTTTCATTTTACACTCCCAGATCATCACAGCTGTGCATATAGCCACTTCCGATTCCCCAAACTGCCCTGGCTGCCCTGCCAGAGTTGTGGCTGATCTCACCATGATGACTGTATTTCCAAGGACTGCATTTTAAAGTTATGGACAAGTCAGAGCATCACAACCATTCCCAAAATTGATGCTGAAACAGCACAAAAGTTTGCTATTATTGGAAGGTATTTGAGATCACTTTTTAAACTTTATATTTAAATTTGTCCTGTGGGCTTGACCAGTACAGTGGTGTGATTTTTAAATGGACCATAAAAAATATTTACAAGGTCCAATGGATTTCTAGGTCGGGGCTCAAAGCTTGAGGAGGAAAGTAGAATCAAAAGGTGCTTCAGTTAAAATCAGAAGAGATGGTTGAAATGACCTGGTTCAGCCTTCGTGAGTTACAGATGAGGAAATTATTGGAGATGATATGACTTGTCCAAGGTTACAGATATTTTTGTGGGAGGGGGGCTTGTCTTTTTTTTTTTTTTTTATTTGTTTTTTGTTTTCATTTATTTTTATTAGTTGGAGGCTAATTACTTTACAATATTGTAGTGGGTTTTGTCATACATTGACATGAATCAGCCATGGAGTTACATGTATTCCCCATCCCCATCCCCCCTCCCACCTCCCTCTCCACCCGATTCCTCTGGGTCTTCCCAGTGCACCAGGCCCGAGCACTTGTCTCATGCATCCAGCCTGGGCTGGTGATCTGTTTCACCCTAGATAATATACATGTTTCGATGCTGTTCTCTCTAAACATCCCACCTTCACCTTCTCCCACAGATTCCAAAATTCTGTTCTGTACATCTGTGTCTCTTTTTCTGTTTTGCATATAGGGTTATCGTTACCATCTTTTAAAATTCCATATATATGCGTTAGTATACTGTATTGGTCTTTATCTTTCTGGCTTACTTCACTTTGTATAATGGGCTCCAGTTTCATCCATCTCATTAGAACTGATTCAAATGAATTCTTTTTAACGGCTGAGTAATATTCCATGGTATATATGTACCACAGCTTCCTTATCCATTCGTCTGCTGATGGGCATCTAGGTTGCTTCCATGTCCTGGCTATTATAAACAGTGCTGCGATGAACATTGGGGTGCACGTGTCTCTTTCAGATATGGTTTCCTTGGTGTGTATGCCCAGGAATGGGATTGCTGGGTCATATGGCAGTTCTATTTCCAGTTCTTTAAGGAATCTCCACACTTCTCCATAGTGGCTGTACTAGTTTGCATTCCCACCAACAGTGGGCTTGTCTTTAAAATATATCTCACTCTTTCTCCCCATCCCACCCCAGTAAAATTAGCCCGAGATTCACATGCACAGATAAACAATAATTTTCCTAGATTGTTAAAACATAGATATATTTGGACTTAGAAAATGATAATTTGAAAATAGTCAAGTGCAAATATTTTCTTTTACTTTGTGAGTAAACTAGAGGTCCAGAGAAGGGGACCTTTGCTATTATTTATGTAAAAGGCTGGTTACTAGCAAAGCTGCAAGTTGAACCCAGGAGTCTTTTCTGTTGGGTTTTCCTTTGGCAAAGCATGCAACTTTCTTATTATCTTATTTTGCACTCTCCTGATTGCAGTCATTTGTTAGCTGATATTTTCTGGGCAGCTGTTTATGCTGGACAACAAGACACAGAAGTTTTCAGGACATGGGCTCTGCCTTTAGGAGCTCATATTTTGTTGGAGAGACTGAGAAATGATCAGACAGTGCCCGCTGGACATAATATTCAAGATAAGAAGACTGTGTTTGGAGGCTGTTAGTGGAAACTGGCAGTGAAAGTTCTTGCTGGAGATGATACTGACAGCCAGGGAATGTGAGGGTCACCGCAGGAGGAGTAGTGTTTATCACTGGGGCTGAGTGGAGCCCTGAGCCAAAAAGAAAGCCTGGAAAGAGAGTTAATTAGCATAGTGCCATGCAAGAACACAGACTTTGATTCAAGACCTGGTTTCCTAACTTCTTAGTTTAATGATCCTGGTTCAGTCCTTCATTGATATCATCCTCATTCACCATAATGAGGATGCTCGTTAATGGTAACCCTTATTTTCATCATACTCACATGTGGACTTGTTTGAGAGCTAGGTCTCCAGCCTTGTACATGGATGTTCATCCTGACCACACGAGGTACTCCCATGTTCCAGAGAGGGAAGTTTCCCAGTAGGTTCAGAGCTGTCCATGATTTCATCTCAAGCCTAAACCCAGAGCCAAGCTTAGAATCTGTTCTGGCTCTGACTATAAGACTCTTCTGAGGATTCAGTGGGCTGATACCATTACAGGAAAATGTACGCCATTCGAATGTTCAATGTTTTGTATAATAACATTCCCTCTGTGTCCACTTGGTAGGCCCTTGGCTTGGGGGCATATGTGTGCATCACTCGTCTTTCTTATCCGCAAATTTTCTGTTCATGATGGATGTGTAAAATATGGAAAAGGAAAATATTTATTCAGAATATCAAGTTCTTAGTCCTGGAAAGGGAAAATATTTCTTTCTGACTTTTTGATTCCTTCTTCTTAGGTACCCCCTGACTTTATGTTATCTTGATACTTTTTGAATTTTATTTTATTTTAAATTAATTTTTATTGGAGTATAGTTACTTTACAATATTAGTTTCTGTTGTACAACAAAGTGAGTCAGCTATGCGTATACATATATCCCCACTTCTTTGGATTTTCTTCCCATTTAGGTTACCACAGAGCATTGAGTAAAGTTCCTTGTGCGATACAGTAGGTTCTCATTAATTCATCTAGTTTATACATAGTATTAGCAGTGTATATATGCCAATTCCAATCTCCCAGTTCATCCCACCAACCTCCTCCTTCGCATGGTATCCATACATTTGTTCTCTACCTCTGTGTCTCTGTTTCTGCTTTGCAAGTAAATTCATCTGTATCATTTTTCTAGATTCCACATATAAGCTATATTATGTGATATTTGTTTTTCTGACACTTCACTGTGTGTGACAGTCTCTAAGTCTGTTCACATCTCTACAAATGGCACTTTTGTTTCTTTCTATGGCTGAATATTATTCTACTGTGTGTATATATTTCATCTTCTTTACGCATTTCTCTGTTAACGGACTTTTAGGTTGCTTCCATGTCCTGGCTGTTATAAATAGCACTACAATGAACTTTGCAGTCCCTGTATATTTCTGAATTGTGGTTTTCTCTGGGTATATGCCTAGGAGTGGGATTGCTGGGTCATATGGTAGTTCTATTTTTAGTTTAGTTTTTTCTTTTTTTTTTTTTTACTGTTCTCTATAGTGGCTATACTGATTTACATTTCCACCAACAGTGTAAGAGGGTTCCCTGTTCTCTGCACCCTCTCCAGCATTTATTGTTTGTAGATTTTTTGATAATGGCCATTCTGACCGTAGTGAGCGGATACCTCGCTGTAGTTTTAATTTGCATTTCTCTAATGCTTAGTCATATTGAGCGTCTTTTCATTTGTTTGTGGCCATTTCTGTGTCTTCTGCCTGGGTACCAACCCCAGGGGAAGGGCTGGATCTCCTTCCTACCCTTCTCTCATCCCATGGTTTGAATTCTTACTTCCATTGATTAAGCTCTTGCTCTCTGCCAGTGACTGTGATACATCATCATAGCATTCATAGCAGGAATGAGGATATCAAGGCCTGGAGAGGTTGCCTGACTTATGCTAGCAAGCAGAGGAGGCAGTGTACAATGCAGGTCTCTCTCCATCATCCTAACTTTAACCATTAAGCAACATTGTCTGTCCTCTTAATTCTTTGGGGAAATTTTTCTGCCACTATGATGAAGCAAATGTAATACTCACTTTTCTAGAGTCCCAAGCTATTTCCTTTCAATCCCTCTTCAGCTGTCCCCTATCATAAAGTGTGACTTTTTCTTAGTGTGTTTCTGATATCAGCCTTTGGCTAGTTTTCGGAGGTGAGAGGAAAAATACCTCTTGGGTATGTTTGCCCATATGCAATGGGAAGACAAGTGCATGGCATGATACTTAAGACTTGAACTTACAAGGTTTCTTTGGGTAGCTGCATTTTGAGGAGCCTTTGTTGGTTTTGCTGACTTGATTCTCACTGCAGTGTGCTGAGATAGATGTGACTGCCTCCATTTTACAGAGGTGGAGATGGAAACATGCAAATATAAACTGACACCAGTCCTACAATCTTTGAAAAACTGATGCCCACTCTCAGTAGGTCTCTGAACACACATGTACCTCAGGTCCCCAAACATGTAAGACATCTAGCACTGATTGGAAACTGTCTTTCACACTCTAGGGCTCTTGCTTTTTTCCAGGGTACCATTTTATGTGAGCTTTGCACAGTCACTTTACATTTCTGCACTTCATTCTTCCAATCTCTTCTAAGAGATGCTCAGAATAGTGATGGGGGTTAAAAACACAGGTGCTGGAGTCAACAGCCTGTATCCTCGCCTTTTTGCTCCCCAGCTGTGTGATGGTGGATAAGTTCATTTGGAATCTTAGTTTTTGAAGTGAGGATAATGACAATACTAACCTAAAGATATATCTATCAAGATGAAATAATTTACGTAGGTATAATGCTTACAATAGCTTCTCTGGTAGCTCAGATGGTAAAGCGTCTGCCTGCAATGTGGGAGACCCAGGTTCGATTGCTGGGTTGGGAAGATCTGCTGGAGAAGGAAATGGCAACCCACTCTAGTACTCTTGCCTGGAAAATCCCATGGACAGAGGAGCCTGGTAGGTTACGGTCCATGGGGTCGCAAAGAGTCGGACACGACTGAGCGACTTCACTTCACTTAATGCTTACAGCAGTATCTTACGTATGATAAGCTCTTTCTATATGTATTAGCTACTATAATTATGAACTGGCATTATTTACCATTCAAACATTTCATAAGCCACTACTGTGTGCCAGACACTGTGCTAGATAGTAGGGTGGGTTCCTGGTGTCCCTTTCAGCTCTGACGTTCCATGATGGATATAAATAGCCAGACCCTCCATCACTGTTGGAAGCATTGTATGGTTCGCTTCAGGGGACATTCTGACTCTCTGCTTACAAATTGTTATGTGTGAAATGAAAAATGCATTTAGCCATTACTTTCTTTTACCCATCTTGTTCATGTAGGTGGATTGTATTTTACTACCTAATTAAGAGTAATGGGAAAGAAATGGAAGGGAGCACATTTGTAGCTGATGTGTGGGTTGAAGTTTCCTGAGATGAGAAACAAACTCATAAACAAGAGAGACAATAGCACTATTTAAATGAGAAAAGCCATGGATGGCAGCACACTGAGTAATGCCATTTTGCTCTTTTGGGGCCGGGAGGAGGAGAGCATGAACATATTTGCACATAGTGACCTTGGTCCTGCAAAGAGCTGGACACATTTGGATATGAAAATTATTTTCACCCTGTCATATCAGCGTCATCCTATCTTTCTGCACACCTTTCCACTGCTGCACAAATCAGAGGTAAGTCTGGGACCTCACGCAAGCCAGATCAGAAGAGGATAAACTGGAGAGGCTTAGCTTGTTTCCTCTCTTTGGGAACTAGCACATGGACACCAGTTTCTCCTTGCCTCCAGTTTACAGAATTTAGCCACACATACTTGAAAGAGCCTATTACTTTAGGGTTAGATTATGACTCCTGCTCTTTTAATTATATATTCCTGGACACCCTTGAGTAAGACACATCTTTCTGAGGCTCTTGCCTTCTTGGGAATATGGGGCACAGAATTAGACTTGGCCTGATATCCTATAAAGAAAGTCGAGCGCCGAAGAATTGATGCTTTTGAACTGTGATGTTGGAGAAGACGCTTGAGAGTCCCTTAGACTGCAAGGAGATCCAACCAGTCCATCCTAAAGGAAATCAGTCCTGAATATTCATTGGAAGGACTAATGCTGAAGCTGCAACTTCAATACTTCGGCCACATGATGTGAAGAACTGACTCATTTGAAAAGACCCTGATACTGGGAAAGATTGAAGGTGGGAGGAGAAGGGGATGACAGAGGATGAAATGGTTGTATGGCATCACTGACTCAATGGACATGAGTTTGAGTAAACTCTGGGAGTTGGTGATGGACAGGGAGGCCTGGCGTGCTACAGTCCATGGGGTTGCAAAGAGTTGGACACGACTGACTGACTGAACTGAACTGATATCCAAAACCTGGTACAGTGGGAAGTACATGGTCTTTGCAGACAAAGAGACCCCACCTGACTCGTGGCTGCTCCTCTTTACTGCACTGCTCAGAAACCCAGTTTTCTCTTTTTGCTAATTGAGCACAATATTAGTGGTGTCTCCAGGCTGTTGCAAGGTCTAATGGTGTATCATGTGTTTGGTTGGAATGTAGTAGCCCATTTAAATTAAAATGTTGGGCCCCCTTAGACCTGTGTCTTTATCATGAAATGCAGAATATGTGCAAAAAAGTTTATTACCTCATATGTGGACAACTAATGAACAATAAGCAAATAAAAATAGAATGAAACCCCAGGTACCCACTCCCCAGGCCACGAAAGAGAACTCCATAAATCATTTGAAACTTCCTAAGATCTCCTCCTCGATAGCATCCCCCTGCCTACTCCCCAGGTAACTTCTAGCTTGAATTTCATGTCAGTCATTTCTTTGGTGTATTTTTGCAGGTCTCCCTAAACAATTTGTCTTTGATTTCATTTTTCTGGCTTTTGAACTTTACCTAAATGTAATCTTATTGAAAAACACTTTTGGTTTGCATGTATTTTCAAAATTTCTTGCTATCGATGCATGTAGCTATAGTTCATTAATTTTTGCTGCTGTATAGTATTCTGTTCCTAGGATATCTCTCTATCTCATCTAGTAATGGAATCATTTGGTTAGTTTCTACAATTTTTACTGTTATGAAATATGTTGTTATAAATATTCTATCCCTTTGATTTTGAAACTGAAAAGGTCCTTACAGATGGTTTGTTGCTTTTTGATATCTCATCTTATTTGTTACTCTTAGAATATGGCGTTTTTGACTGGACTCAGACTTACAGGTAGAAGCTCTCAAAGAGGACAGCTTGCATGTCTTGGGAATCTGTTCTTGGTATTTTTCTTTGGCCTGCTTCATTCTTCTGGTGCAAAATTTAGCACATTCTGCAGCCTCTTCCTTGTTTTTCTTAGTATGCTGTGTCTTCAGAGCAATAGACCAACATTTGTGTTGCAAAACAGGTTTAGTACAAGACGCTGAATCTCGGGTGCTTTGGTTCTAGGTTCCTTACCTTCTTGTTTAGGGGCTTTCTCACAGCATACTGGCAGACCTCATCTTCTTTAGAAAGATTAGAAAGTCTGCAGATTTTGCTAGCTCCTTTGGGCCCCAGGCCATGAGGCATAGTAGTATCAGTGAGTCCAAAAATACCCTTCTCCCCCTTTTAATGATGATCAAATTGAGAACATTCAGATTGGCACCCAGAGTACAACCCCGTATAGACTTGAACTTTCTTTCTCCAGTCCTCCTTGGTCTGTAGCAGGAATGCCCCTTACTCAGTAGCAGGTGGACTCAGCCATGGGTCAAGACACCCTGCTTCATTGGGAGACCTTGTTTGTGGTTTCCACCACTCATTCAGACCACAGAAACCTTCCATTCTTCACTGGAACGTCAGCAGCAACTTCTGTGGCTATACACTTCTCACGAAAGGTACAATGTTTTCATTCATCGTGCACTTCAATGAGTTTCTGGTGGCCAGTGTGTGGGAAAGAGATGTTCGGCTTCATCCTGAAGCAGCCAACCACCTCCGAGGCACCATGAAAAAGAGCTAGACAGCTTTTTAAAAAATAAAAAGGCTGCACTTTCTTATTTATGGCTGCACTGGATCTTCATTGCTGTATGCAGGCTTTCTCTAGTTGCAGCGTGTGGGGGCCATTCTTCGTTGCAATGTGCAGGCTTCTCATTGCAGTGGTTTCGGTAGTTGAGGCTCACTGGCTTAGTTGCCCTGCAGCATGTTGGATCTTCCCAGAGCAGGGATCAAACCAGTATCCCCTGCATTGGCAGGTGGATTCTTAATGACTGGACCACCAGGCGGGCCTGAAACAGTTTATTCTTATATATTAACTCTGCCTACTTGTTTTCCATATCAGATAGCTGAGGCCTAAGAGAACAGGGCAAGTCCCCAGGTTCCACAGCTAATGAATGGCCATCAGGGCCCATCACCCAGGTCTCTTTCCAGTTTGGCTGATGGCTGTGGTAAAGCCCCATGTCTGATAGTTTGCCTTTTTATTTTAAGCAGTTTCCCATACTTTTGATATTATAATTTTGGAAGTTTTATTTGGGAGAGCTCTTTAATACTCTCCTAGAAATATGCTGGCATTTGCTGTTGAGATGGTTTTTCTCCCCATCTCTGAAGTTGGGGCTGTGCTGGCCTCTATCCCATTAATGCTGGCCTTGGGCACACCCCATGGCTATGGACCTGTCATAAGCTTCTACCCCTTCAGCAATGAGAGCCCCTGAGACATGTTTCAATCAGGGAAGGAATCAAAATAGACCCAAGATGGCCAGGGGGAAAAACTGCTGAGGAAAGAGGGATCTGATTCCCTACAAGGCACTTTCTTAGGAAATGTCCCTTTACTATAAATAGGAATGGATATTCAATTTTAGGCCCCCTTTAAAAAAAAAACTCTCTTGGACCAAAATTAGATTGGAGGCTGATGGAATGAATATAGGATGGGGTGATTCTGTGCTGAGACACGTCTGAAAGTTTGAGCAGCTGGTGCGGTGGAACAGCTGAGCCACAAACAAATAGCAGCTGATTTTAGCACTTCTTATTTCAAGATGCCCTGGTTTGTTAACTCCAGCATTTGACTTACTGGTAAGCTCTCTTCTCGGAGCCCCTCAGCGTCTCATCCCTCTTTGCTACCCGTAAACTGTGCTACCTTGGTCAAGTGATGCCTCTTTCTGGGCTTCAGCATCCTGCATCCTGTCGTGGGAAGAGTAGCCTGTGTGTGTTAAGAGCTTGTCATGTGCCAGGCACCACGCCAAGCACTCTGTGTGGATCACCTCAGGTAGTTTTCACAATAACACTATCAGACGAGAACTTTTATGTTTATTGTATACGGACGAAATTGAGCACAGAAAATTGGGTTGCATTCAGCACATCGATCCCAATGAAACAGGAAATTGGGGAATTGTCCTGGGAGAGATTTGTTTGGGCCTCTGTCCCTCATTCTTGTTTTGGACTTTTTTTTTTTTTGCTGTCTGTCTGTTTTTTGGCCATGCCACATGGCTTGCAAGATCTTAGTTCCCTGACCAGGGATTGAACCTGGACCCTCAGCAGTTAGCGTGTGGAGTCCTAACCACTGGACCACCAGGGAATTCCCTGTCTCTCATACTTTGAGCTGCAACTGTTGTGTGTTCTAGGTGTCCCGCTTTCCACAAGGCCCTTCACATCTGACACCTGGTCATCACCATCTATCTGTCAGCTGTGGAACCACAGAAAAGAATTTGGTTAGGATTCTGAGTTCGTGATTTGCATTTGTTTGGAGAGAATGCCTAAGTTTCCTGTCTCCCTCTCATGGAGATCTGTCACCCCTGAAAGTGTGAAAATCAATGACTTCATGTGAAAGTCACTAAGACAACAAACCACTGCAGTCAACCATTTGAAGACAAGGAAATGGACTTGTTTTTTCTTATGAATGAATACATTTTCAAAGGCTTATACTGATTACTCTTTAATGATCTGACCAAATATTTTGAAGTCATATAAACACAATGGAAATTCACTGTAAGGAATGTATCTTCAAACTCAAAGTAGTAACCTGTTTTGTGAGTTAAACTATGTATGCACAGTCACGTCCAATTCTTTGCAGCCCATGCACTGCAGTCCACCAGGCTCCTCTGTCCATGGGATTTCCCAGGTAAGAATACTAGAGTGAGTTGCCAGTTCCTCCTCCAGGGGATCTGGCCAACCCAGGGATTGAACCCAGGTCTCCCATACCTCCTGCACTGGCAGGTGGATTCTTTACCACTGAGCCACCTGGGTCTTTTCCAGTGAATCAGTTCTTCACATCAGGTGACCCAAAGTACTGGAGCTTCAGCTTCAGCATCAGTCCTTTCAATGAATATACAGGACTGATTTCCTTTAGAGTGGACTGGTTTGATCTCCTTGCTGTCCAAGGGACTCTCAAGAGCCTTCTCCAACACCACAGTTCAAAAGCATCAATTCTTCAGCGCTCAGCTCTCTTTGTGACCCAACTCTCACATCCATACACAGCTACTGGAGAAACCATAACTTTGACTAGACAGACCTTTGTTGGCCAAGTAATGTCTCTGCTTTTTAATATGCTTTCTATGTTGGTCATAGCTTTTCTTCCAAGGATCAAGCGTCTTTTAATTTCATGGCTGTCGTTACCATCTGCAGTGATCTTGGAGCCCAAGAAAATAAAGTCTGTCACTGTTTACGTTGTTTCTCCATCTATTTGCCATGAAGTGATGGGACTGGATGCCATGATCTTAGTTTTTTGAATGTTGAGATTTAAGCCAGCCTTTTCACTCTCCTTTTTCACTTTTATCAAGAGGCTCTTTTGTTCCTCTTTAATTTCTGCCATAAGAGTGGTGTCATCTGCATATCTGAGGTTATTGATATATCTCCCGTCAGTGTTGATTCCAGCTTGTGCTTCTTCCAGTCCAGCATTTTGCATGATGTACTCTGCATATAGGTTAAATAAGCAGGGTGACAATATACAGCCTTCATCTACTCCTTCCCCAATTTGGAACCAGTCCATTGTTCCATGTCCAGTTCTAACTGTTGCTTCTTGACCTGCATACAGCTTCCTCAGGAGGCAGATAAGGTGGTCTGGTATTCCCATCTCTTTAAGAATTTTCCACAGTTTGTTGTGGTCCATACAGTCAAAGGCTGTGGCATAGTCAAAGCAGAAATAGATGTTTTTCTGGAACTCTCTTTTTTCTATGATCCATTGGATTTTGGCAATTTGATCTCTGGTTTCTCTGCCTTTTCTAAATCCAGCTTGAACATCTGTAAGTTTTCAAGTCACATACTGTTGAGGCCTAGCTTGGAGAATTTTGAGCATTACTTTGTTAACATGTGAGATGAGTGCAACTGTGCGATAGTTTGAACACTTTTTGGCATTGCCTTTCTTTGGGATTGGAATGAAAATGGACCTTTTCCAGTCCTGTGGCCACTGCTGAGTTTTCCAAATTTGCTGGCGTGTTGAGTGCAGCACTTTAATAACATCATGTTTTAGGATTTGAAATAGCTCAGTTGGAATTTCATCACCTACACTAGCTTTGTTCATAGTAATGCTTCTTAAGGCCCACTTGACTTCACATTCCAGGATGTCTGGTTCTAGGTGAGTATCACACCATCTTGGTTTTCTGGGTCATTAAGATCTTTTTTGTATAGAATTTCTGTGTATTCTTGTCACCTCTTCTTAATATTCTTACTATTCATTAGTAATAGTAATCAATACTGACAATGGTTTGCATTTATTGAGCACATATTATATTTGGGTCTCTTTTTAGGATTCTACATGAATTAACAGATATAATTACCAGAACTGCAGTTTGAAGTAGGTACCAAACTACTTTGTTCATTTTACGGAGAAGAAAATTGAGTTGCAGAGAGCTGCTTACGGATTTATCCAAGGTAAATCTGAGACCATGCAAGAATGTGTCTCGTTAACTCTGATGGCAGGTATCTAATACAGAGCAAGTTAATATAGTCATTCTTTGGATGACCTTTGTTATAATTCCTTAACTCTGAGACTTTTGCCTCTTCCTGAAAGGTCTAAGATGAAGGAATCAAACATTGCTTAAATACCTAACAGGGGACAAGCGTTTTTATGTATGTTATTGACTCTTCAGTACTGTTCCATGCCTATATTTATTATGGCACTTTTTGGTTGTTGTAGGTTTACCTGTTTGACTTTCTCTTAGTCTCTGAGCTATTCACTTATCTCTGTGTTGGTGACCTTTTGCTGTAGTTAACAAATTTCACTTGTTATTCAGGTCAGCCGTAGCTGTGCTCAGCTCAGTCCCAAGAGCCTGGTCATTCCAGAAACCCAGACTCTGAGGTTCTCATGGCAAAAGGCAGAAATGCCGAAGTCTGCATTGACCAACATTACGTGCCTTTAAGGTTTCTGCTCAGTTGGAGTGCATGTTCTGTTTACTCATATCCTCGTTGGTCAGACTAGGAATGTGGCCATATCTGCCACTGGGGCAGGGGGCATCCTCTGTCTACCTTGAGGTGCTGGCAGTCATGTGGCAAAGGGCATGGATGAATAAACCCCTCACTGAGAAGGGCACAGGCAGTTGGGGATCATCACGCAGTGTACTACCATCTGAATGATCTTGGATGAACAACTCTCTTTTATTCAAGAGAAAACTGAAGCCTGGAGATACTATGTATGTGCTCAATTACAGAATTCTGTGACTTGAGTTAAGTTTTGCTGATTCTATGTGCATGCTCGCTCCCCATCTGGTTTCCAACGTCATCTCTTTCTGCTCTGAAATGTATACTTTATTCTTGGGCCACACTGAGTTTTATGTAATTTAATCAAAGCAATGTGTACATTCATAATCTGTGACTTGGTGTATAACATTCTGTCTGTAATTGCATTTTCCTCTTTCTGTCCTGGTAAATGCTCATTCTTTCCCTGAATGCTCAGGGCCTCTGAAAGCATCACTTGTTTCTCCTAGACTTGGTGGGGTGGGGGCTCCTTCACTCTTTTTGGTATCCTCTCTTTCCTTGGTGCTGGGTCTCTGCATTTTAGTTGTGCATGGACTTCTCTCTTTCCTCAGCCACGCTGAGATTTTCTGGAAGGCAAAAGAAGGGCTGCTTTTTAGCTGTGAGTCCCTACAACAGTACAGAGAAGGGGCTGTAAATTTGCTTTGAGATAATAAATAGATGAAATTTTCCTACCTAAGAATGACAGTTGTCATCATGGGTCAGTTGTCTTGAAGTTCATGTCTACATCAAGTAGGTTGTATTTACATCATCTCAGAACAAAAGGCCTAGGAAATCGGTCCACTCTCATGACTTACATGTATTCCAGCTGCATATTGTTCTTTCTTTTAAAACTCGGCAGTTTTTAGATGTGTTTCCACGTTGAGTGATTTTTATCCCTCCATTTTCTGGTCTAAAACAGGCACCAATTATTCTCTTTAATTAAGTGGTTTTATGTTATTAATTGTTTCTAACTTACAGAAGTCCCACGAGACCCTTTATATGTTTCTAAATGAAGCCAGGAAGAAAAGTGCATTAATTATACACACAAACTCCTTTTGGCGAATTAAGCATGATGCACAGTGAACATGAAATGGCTCACCCTCCTGGGCTGTCAATCTTGTCATTAGTGATGGCTTGTACTAGTAGTATTGACATGGGCTTATCCAAATTGGATTCTGCAAAGAGTCATTTTAATTTTGCACAAACGTGAAAAGATGAAGTAGTTTGACATGCCTTTTTTTCTTAACTCCCTCCGTTGCCGAGTGACTGGAGCTTCTCTGGTTGTGATACCAACTTCATATTTTATAGTGCTTGTAAAACACCAGATGTTTCCTTATCAGGTCACAGAGCAACTGTAGGTGAGTCTCACAGGTGGAGATACTGACATTCTGCAGTTAAATCAGGTCATGCCTCTTAAGTCTGCAACCAGAAAGGGGCAGATCCTTTAGAATTATTCACGTTTTTAAATATTTCTCTGAGCAGGGATAGGAACAGAGTTGTGTCTAAGCCCCTTTCTGATCATTTTCAGTGGGCAGCAAAGAGGAATTATTCGTGGTGTTTGGGCACCAGTTCTGTTCTAAGATGTGAAAGTGAAAACATTAGTTGCTCAGTCATGTCCGACTCTTTGTGACCCCCATGGACTGCAGCCCACCAGGCTCCTCTGTCCATGGGATTCTCCAGGCAAGCATACTGGAGCGGGTTGCCATTTCCTTATCCAGGCTATCTTCCCGACCCAGGAATAGAACCCAGGTCTCCCATATTGCAGGCAGATTCTTTACTGTCTGAGCCATCAGGGAAGCCCCTCTAAAATATATTGCTGAGAAAATACGTTTTTTGAACACATATTATGTGCCAGGTGCTGTTCTAAGTGATTCACAAGACTGGCTCAGTTGATCCTGAGGTTATCCTCAGTTGTTCCTACCCTGTGAGGTATGGTTATTATCATCCTAATGCGTAGTTGAGGCAGAGAGAGATTAAGTCACTCTCTTAAGGTCACACAGCTAGAAAGTGGCAGAGTTGAGATTCAAGCCCCAGAGTTGGGCACTAGATCCCAGGCTGTTAGCTCTGCATCTTAGTGCGTCCCCAGCAGTGATATCATACCCTTCTATTAAGGTGCATATGATCCCCTGCAGGAGGCAGTCAGAAATTCAAAGCAATATTATACTGTGGTTACTGTCATGAGGATGCTATGGAAGAAGATCATCAGTCCCCCAGGAGGCATGGATACAGGATTCTAGGACTGTTCTTGGCCACCGCTGAGTTTTTGTCTTGAAACTGCATTGTCTGAAAAGCACATTACATTTCCAAGGCTTCTTTCTTTCTGAAAAGAGCTTGTTGTGATGTTTAGAATACTTTAGGGAAATGATTCACCTTCTGACCTAAAAAAACAAACAAACAAAAGAATCCCTTAGGTTGATTGTCTCTGATGCCATTCACTGAGCACCTGTGTGGTGGCTGATTAAGACCCTGAAGAGCTTCCCAGGGAATTGTGTATCCATAAAAACAGAAAATAGTTGTTGAAGTTTATTGAGGACTTACTATATAGGTCAGTCACCATTCTAAGTTCTTTACACAATTTTTTATTATAACTACTTTAAGAATAGGTGTTTCACCAGCATTCTGCTGGGAATTGAGTATGAGTGAGTTTGAGCTATGTGTCTGCTTTAAAGGCAAAGTCTTCCCTCAAAATAAAATGTTGAGATGACCGAGTTTTACTGTCTCTGAAAAGATCATATTATTCAACAATATTCATGGAATATCTACTATATGTTAAATATTAATAGTATCCTAGGTCCAAGGGAAATAGCAGTGGATCAAACCAAAATACTGCTCTCAAAATGGAGCTAACATTTTAGTGGAAACAGACAGAGAATAAATGCAATAAGCAGATCTAATACTAGATGCTGATAAGAGTGATGGGAAGAAATAAAAAAGGGAAGGGGGATAAGTAGTGAGTTAATAACATTGTTGTGCCCATTCTCACTCATTTATATCTGACTCTCTGTGACCCCTATGGACTGTAGCCTGCCAGGCTTCTCTGTCCATGGGATTTTCCAGGTAAGAATACTGCAGTGGGTTGGCCTTTCCTTCTCCAGGGCCTCTTCCAAACCTAGAGATCGAACCTGTGTCTCCTGTGGCTCTTGCATTGGCAGGCAGATTCTTTACCACTGTGCCACCTGAGAATCCCCAAGTAGTGAGTGAGTTGCAGTTTTAAGTAACCTGCTAAGAGAGGACCTCTGTGTGTATATGTATTTATTGAAGTTTAAACATTCTAGTCACCACCACCACTTCTGCTTAGGGTCTATGATTTTTCTCCATTGCTTTCATAAAATCCTAATGTACATGGACTTCCTTGGTGGTCCAGTGGTTAAGAGTCCATCTGCCAGTGCAGGGGACAGACACAGGTTCAAGCCCTGGTCTGGGAAGGTCCCACACGCCACGGAACAACTAAGCCCGTGTGCCACAGCTACTGAGCCCTCCTGCTGCAAATACTGAAGCCTGCGTGCTGGAGAGCCTATGCTTTGCAGCAAGACAAGCCACTGCAATGAGAATCCCACACCACAAGGAAGAGTGGCCCCCACTCACTGCAACTGGAGAAAGCCTGTGTGCAACGAAGACCCAGCGCAGCCAAAAATAAATACATACAATTAAAAGAAAAAGTCCTTATGTACAAAGCCGTTAACAACATGGCCTTGCCTACCTCTCATGTCACAGAGCCTACCCCCGCCCCCCACCATAAACTGTGCTCCAGCCTCACTGATAGATCTTCCTTTCCTTGAACATCTCACATCCTTTTGTCCTCCGCCTTTTTGTGTGCCGTTTCCTCTGCTGGCAACATGTTCTCACTTCACCGAGGAAGCTTTTCTGGTCATCACTCACGCCTCTCGTTCCACTTCATTCCATCACACAGTGTCTGACTTACACTCTATTGGGGTTGTCTTTGCTTAATCCATGTAGAAGGAAGGGGTGTAGATAGACCAGGAGGAAGGGAAGAGAAATGGGGAAAAGGACAGGAAGATAAGCCTGAAAGGAAGGGAAATTAAAGTTAAAGGAGGAAGGAAGTTAGGAAGAACAGAAAGAAAAAAGGGAGAAAGAAAGGGTGAGTGGATTAAAAAAGAGGAGAAGAAAAGGAAGAAATTAGAATTTTAAAAATTTTATTGACGTGTAGTTGGTTTACAAGCTTGTGTTTAATTCTGCTTAACAGAAAAGTGACTCACTTATGTATATTCTTTTTCATATTCTTTTCCATTATGGTTTACCATAGGATATTGAATATAGCTCACTGTGCTGTATTGTAGGGCCTTATTTATTATCCATTCTGTATATAATAGTTTGTATCTGCCAATCCCAAACTTCCAATGTTTCCCTCCCCCACTGAAATCTGAGTTTTTGGTCAGACACCACAAGACCAGAATTGTATTTTCAAGACATGAGTCTGGAGATTAATTATGGAGAGGAAGTCGTTTAATTCTGGCACTCATCTGCCCCACTTTGGCAGCTCTTTTGCAGTTTCATTCTTTGAGTCAATGAGACACTGAATTTTCTGTGGCCCCTGGGTCTGAACTCTGCTGATAGAAGGAGGGAAGGTAGGGCTGATGAGGGAATATGCCTCTGCAAACTCCTCTTGCCTCTCCCGAAGCAGGATGAATCGTAGAAGTCCTGATTGAAAATTCCAATCACAGCTTTGCTGTCCTCCAGACCCCACCCGTTGACGGTTGATTCACTCTTTTTCATGCCTGCTGCCTCTCTCTGGTATGGTGGCTCTTAGGCAGGAGTCTATCATTAACAGACAAAGCATGATAAATTGTCCGGGGTTCCCTTCGTCCTTAGAATGTAGGATATGCTTCTTTTTTCAGACTGTCAGGGCCTGTGCGGGACATGGTCATGAAGGAAGGAAGTAATACAATATTGGGTGTGCCTGTTTGCTGCTGCTGTTGAGAAAGAGAATGATGCTTTGTGAAGAAAAAGTACATTGCGAGCATCCCAACCCCCCACCTGCAACCCAAGAGCAACGGATGCGGAAAATCATTGATCACCATCAATGCCCCAACGGAGTCTGCGATTTCACTGAAGATGTAATACCCCTTTCAAAATCAGAGTAGTAAACAATTTCTAAAATTGAATCTCAAAAAGAGAAATCAACCCTCTTAAAGTCTTTGGACTTTTTGAGGTGATTTAAGATCCAGAAGGATTAGGATTGATTGATTTTGATCTTGGAAGGAGGTTCACAGCAGTTCTGAAATCTGTGGTCTCCCTGGATATGATGCTATGAATGTCCGTCAGATACTAGCTTATTTTATTTTTTAATTTGATTCTAGGACCCCGAGTCTGTATTTAATGTTTCAGTGAGCGGAACAGTTATGTTTGGCTCTAGCGAAAGATTGATAGAAGCGATTTTCGGCTGTGGAATCAAAACAGAGTGAAAAAATGTCACGTTTAAATAAAGTGCAGTACTTGGAGGCATCATGTGGTCTCAAAATAAATGAATTCATGGGACAAAGTTGACATATTTTGAAGGAGAATTTCTTTCAAAAATTTGAGGTGATTCATTTTTATGAGTAACTGCAGTAAAATCAATTATGAGAGCATTTTTAAGTGAAAGAAAGAGAAGCGTTGAGTTGTTCATAGATAACATCCTATTGTCTTCATATTTATATGTTGCCTCATGCAGCCTATGAAGTTGTATGTTTGTGAAGTTTGGCTGAAGGCCCTGGAGCTCTGGGGGTACTTATTCATCCCAGGGCTCATTTATTTGTTGTTTGGTAGGGGAAGGGCCAGGGAGCCTTAGCAGAAGCAATGATGAGAAATCCACTGGATTTCGATTCAGAGAGATCTGAGTGTGAACAACTCTGTGTGACCCCAGGCAGGTAACCTAGCCTCTTGACATCTCCCTATCCATTCCTAAAAATTGGGACAAAACAAGGTAGAAATGAATACTGGGTGTCTAGCATAGGGCCTTGCATGTACTTAGTGAAGGGTGAAAAACATAATGGCAAGCATCAGTAGTGTTCATTTTGCCAGCATGGTTGGGTGTTTACTCTGTTATCTATTTGAAGCTCTGTCCTTGATATCCCAGACCTCAAGGATCTCATAATCCAGAGAGGAGCTGGGTGGACTAACGAGGAGTGGGAAGCCAGGAGTAGGAGAGGACTGAGCTGAGAGTGTCATCTCGACTTTGTGATCCAGCCTAGTGCCGTAACTAGTTCATGTGGAGCTCTCGGAAAATATCTGCTGAATAAGTTGAGTTGAAAAGGTAAGAAATGGGATGAGAAGGTTAAAAAAATTCTATGCATTAGCATCCTCCAGAGAAGCAGAACCAAGAGGATGTGTGTATATATAGAAAGGTTTATTTTCAGGAATTGGCTCATGTAGTCATGGAATCTGGCAGTTTCATCTCATGAACGCCTATGTATGCTTCAAAACCCGATTCCATGTTTATCGTCTCCTTATCCCCTTAATGCTGTGAAGATATACACTATTATCTGCAGTCTACAAATGAGATTATTTGGGGGGATTCAAATGGGACAGTTGCCTTTTCATGTAAAGGGATCATTGGTGCTCATTTTACATTTGCTTTTGGTTCTCCACTTTGCTTCGTTTCCTTTTTGACTATGTAACCAGGATCGCTAGAAAATGACAGGTGCAAAACACACCCCGTTTACATGCGAGGTAGCCTAATAGTTATTTCTGAACAGGAAGAAAGGACAAATAAACATGTGTGAGTGCTTGCGGTAAGTTCACTGTCACTGGACTGGGCTTTTTGCAGCTGAATGGCCCCGTGAAAGTCAGTGATGGCTATAGTTGAATTCCACTTATTTTCACTTCCATCTGGGGTTCAGTAAAACTCAGGTTTGTCTCTGCTTGAGGAAATCACATAAAAAGATGTGTATGTATGTGAGTGTTCACACATGTGTATCTCTGACTCTCTAGCCTATTCCCTTACTTGTATTTGCAGGCAACTTGTTATCCTTATTATCCTTCTCCCTAGAATCATTTGATGTAATTGCTTCACAGGACTCCTTACAACTCCTTAGTGGGCTGTGATCTTTTATGCCTCCAAACTCCTGAGTTCTTCCTGCCTGGAATGTTCAGCTTCTTCCTTTATCCACCTGAGGGACTCCTAGGTATGCTTCAAAACCTCATTCAGATGTCAGCCCTCTGAAGGATACCCTGCCTTTTCTTTGGGCCCCCAATGAATTCCATTCTCTTTTGTGGCTCCTCTTGGACTTGTGTTTACCTCTGCTGTTGGCCTTATGATGTTGCAGATTAATTATTTCTGAGCATGAATCTAGTGCCTCTTTGTAGTTAACAGTCTTTAGAGTCTGAAATAACCTAGATTTGAGTCCCAGATCTGTTCTTTACTGATTTTTGAAATTTGAACAGGTGACTCAACATTTTTGGGCCACAGCTTTCTCATTTGCAGACTGCAGATAATAGTGTATCTCTTTGCAATATTAAGTAGGTAATAAACATGAAGCAGCAAGCGCAATGCCTATGCCATGGTGAGCATCCAAGAGGTGGGGTACTGGTGTGACTACCTCAGTACGCCTTTTCCTTTTGTTTTCATCTGAGCCTGTCTGAGGCCAGGAGCCTTATCCTCTTTATTTCTGTATCTTTAGCTCCTAGCACAGCATGCTCAGTAAATCTCTAGTAAATTATGTGTGAGTTGAGTCCATAGAATCATTTTACAAACCCATAGGCTGTGGTTTGCAAACTTTATCATGATCATTCATTAAGGGGATTTTCATTTTATCTTCATGTCTGGGCATGGGACTGAAACAGCTATTTTCTTTGAAGATACCTAATGCCAGAAGTTTTGATTTTTTGTGGAGTCACCTGGACTTTGGGATTTACTTCTCTTTCATTCCCAAGGTCATTGTCCCCTTTTAGTGCCAGCCAGACGTATAGGCATGCCTGTGATTGACTTAGCCAAGCAGGAACTTAGAATTACTGCTTCTCTCCCCGAGAAGCATTCTACTAAGATGATCTGAGTACACAGACAAGCTTGTTCGGTTCAGGCCTCAGGGCCGATTGGAGGCTGTGCTGTCCTTTTCTTGCACACCTCTCATGAAGCATTTAACATAAGCAAACAATAGCATGTGGTTTGTTATTATACAGCTTTGAATACACAGATGTGGTCATTTCTATTTGTGGATGATAGTAGTAAGTAAGGAAATAGTAGAGAGTGATGAAATCAAGCAGATCTGTTTTCAAATTCTGGCTGTGCCATTTAAAAGGCGAGTCGGGGTGTGGGGGGCGGGCGGTGATGCAAAGACCAGTTCCTTAAGCTGTCTCTGCCTCAGAGTCATCTTTAAAACATAAATTGATGCCTCCACTGTGGAGAACAGTATGGAAGTTCCTTAAAAACCTGAAAATAGTTATATGATCCAATAATCCCACTCTTAAGCATCTACTTGGGAAAGATGAAAACTCTAATTTGAAAAAAATTCATGCACCCCAATGTTGATTGCAGCACTATTTACCATAGCCAAGACATGGAAACAGCCTAAATGTCCATCAACAGATGAATGAACAAAGAAGGTGTGGTACATATATATAGTGGAATATTACTCAGCCATTAAAAAAGAATGAAGTGTTGCCATTTGCAGCAACATGTATAGACCTAGAGATTATCATACTGAGTGAAGTGGGTCAGAGAGAGAAAGTCAAATATCAGATGATATCATTTATGTGTGGACTGTAAAAAATGATGCAAATGAATTTATTTACAAAAGAGAAATAGATTTGTAGACAAAGAAGACATAGTTATGGTTACCAAAGGGGAAATCAGGGGAGGGATAAATTTGGGATTAACAGATATGTACTGCTATATAAAAAATAATCAACAAAGGCCTACTGTATAGCACAGGGAACAATATTGAATATCTTGTAATAACCTATAATGGAGAAGAATCTGAACACACACACACACATAGTGCTGTATACCAAAAATTAACACAACACTGTAAGTGTTATACTGCAATAAAAAAAATCAAAGACAAAAATAGGACAAAAATAGTGTTTTTCCCATAAACCTGAAAGCCAACTAATTTGATGGATATGAGCTTATCACAGAGCTCAGCACTTGATAAATTCTGAATAAAGTGTAGCTGATCAGGATAGCAGTTCAGGATGATGTGCCAACATGGGCTAGGAGAAAGGGCACTAGGCTTTTCCCACTGAAGGAATCAGGTCCATTTCAAAGTGTTTGTGTCACTGGCAGTGGTTTTCTTCTGCTGAAATGAAGTTTTCCATGCTTGTCATTTCCTGCCCATGAATGAATGAATCCATCTCAGGATAGCTACACAATGGTGAGGTTGTGCAATTGCTAAGGAAGAGAGACTACAATCACTGTTTTAGTCATATAACAATATTCTTTTATAATGACTCTTGGACAAACTGCACATGAACATGATTCAGTTTTGCCGATAGCTTTTGTGTGTGTGTGTATTCTTTTCCCCTTAGTAGGGAAAATTCTCCCCAATCATGTGAAAGGACCCGATGTGGAATTCCACCATAGCCACTGAACTAATGTGTGTTGCTTTTTCCTTGAAGGCGCCTAAGTGGTAGGGCTGTATGTTAATCCTGTCCTGAAAGGTGTCTTTTAGCAGCAGGGGAAATATGTTACTCTGTGCATTAATGGAAAAGAGATTATTTTCAAACACTTAAAAACCCTGAAGACTCTGTTCAGGGAACTTCCCTTTTTTTCACTACCCATTTAGAGAAAAGGTACCGCAGCTTTCCACAATTTAGAAATAGGGCTTTAAGTCTAGGGAAGGAAACTTAATGTCAGAAAATTAAAGGTGAAATGTGTGATGCTCAGGCAGTCTGGATGCTACACAGAGCCCTGTAACACACCACACACACACAAACACACACAACACAAAACCTTTTACTCAGAGTATGGTGGTGATTTTACAAAAGCAATGTTAGGGTTACAGAAGTGCTCAAAAATTCTACCAATGCCTGATGGTTTGGGTTAGAAAATATCCCACTTAAAGCAGGAGAGAGAGATAAAAGCAAAAAAACTCTGGAACAAAGAAGGGCTGTGTCAAACAATATGGGGTTGCAGAGGAAGAAGATTTAACTCTCTTTAGAATGGTGGGAGAGGGTCAGGATCACCTGCCCAGAACTTGAGAGGAAGGAAATGGGTCTGAACTGGGTGTTGTCTGTCATGGCCTCCCTTGCAGATGGCTGGACCTACCTCTTAACCTCTGTAGATGGAGCAGTGTTTTGGGGAAGAATGAAGGAGCTAGGCTAAGGGTAAGTGTCGCTTTCCCCCTGGAAAACTTTGGAGTCTTCTTGGAGCAAGAAAAAAGCCCATACTGCAGATTGAGGGGTAAATTAGAGGCATTTCTAGAGGAGAAAAGCCAGGTGACTTGGCTCAGACTTTTGGTAGTCAAGCAGGAAAGAGTGGGCTGCTGGTTGGATACTGAGCCAGCATCTTGGAGATACTTGTCAGGAGGAGAAACACATCCTGGTTGGTTCTTGGAGGGCAGACTGTTTTTCATTCCTGACTCTGGCAAGAAGAGTGAGGCAGGGAGACTGTCGCCTTTCTTTGTGCCTCAGTTACTTCACCTGTACAATGGGGTGATAAGACCTGCATCACCAGTACTTGAGACCTTAAATGAGGCAATGATCACAAGATACGTATACATACACATGTATATGTATGTAGCATTGGACCTGACTCATTAGTTCCTGCTTCTTGGCTACCTTCAAGTATTTTGCAACCATTTGTTTATATTGCAAATCATAGATAAGGGTCACATCCTACGTGAATAGTTTCTAAACCTGGACACAGATGCCCCCTGTCCTTGGCTTTTGCAATGTCCTCTTCTTTTGTAGTCCCTGTGACAGTTTAGCAGCCTTGGGAATTTCTCAGTGGTCTGTTTCCTGCAGTGGACAGTGAGTTTCTGAGGGGCAGAGAAAACCTACTCTTCTCTGGACATGCAGACCTCGTTTCATGGTGCTTCACTTTACTGCCTTCTCAGATACTGCGTTTTTTACAAATAGGAGGTATACGGCAACCCTGCATCAAGCAAGTCACTTGTTAACGTTTTTACCAGCAGCATCTGCTCACTTCATGTATCTGTGTCACATTTTGGTAATTCTTGCAGTGCTCCAAACCTTTTCATTATTGTTGTGTTTGTTATGGTGACCTGTGATCAGTAATCTTTGATTTTACTGCAACCTGCTAAGGGCTCAGATCAGTCAGTTCAGTCGCTCAGTCGTGTCTGACTCTTTGTGACCCCGTGGACTTCCCTGTCACCAACTCCCGGAGCCTGCTCAAACCCATGACCTTCGCATTGGTGATATCATCCAATCATCTCATCTCTGTCATCCCCTTCTCCTCCTGCCTTCAATCCTGCCCATCAGGGTCTTTTCCAAAGAGTCAGTTCTTCGCATTAGGTGGCCAAAGTATTGGAGCTTCAACTTCAGCCTCAGTCTTTCCAATGAAAGGCTCAGGTAATCGTTAGCATTTTTTCACAGTCAAATATTTTTTAATTGAGGTATGTACATTGTGTTTGTAGATGTAATGCTATTATACAGTTAGTGACAATAATATAGTGTAAACATAATTTTTATATGCACTGGGAAACCAAAAAATTTCTCTTTTGGTGATCTGGAACTGAATCCCGGCTGTCTGTCTCTGAGGTATGTCTGTATTTCCATCTCTCAGCAGCTTGCCTGGAACAGAGGAAACATTGTTTTAAGTACTACATCATTTGTCAGTTTGTTTTTTTCAGGTTCGTGTTGATATGTCATTTGAGGTGAATTTATAGTCTTGTGTTTCCCAAATGCTCTCACTGATTGCTCCAGGTAATTGTGATCAAAGGAAGGCCCAAATTGTTCCACCTACTCCATCTAGAAGGGAACCTGGAAAGTTGTTGAACTTAGTTCACTTTCTTGAGCTTAGAATGAAGACAAAGAAGTTTTGCTACAGTGTCAGAGGAGTGATTGCACTCCCATGCTCATCCACAGACTGCAGTGTGGTAGCACCCTCATTTTCCCCTGCATCTCTTATGTACCTGGAATTTGCTTTTTTTCTTAGTGGTCTGTGCCTCAATAGAACTGGGAAGGCCCATCTGATACTTCATAGCAAAACCTTAAAATACAGCCTAAAACCAAATTAGAATAGGCTTTTTGGCTTTCCAAGTGGTACTAGTGGTAAAAGAATCCGCCTGCCAGTGCATGAGGCATAAGAGACATGGGAATCATCCCTGGGTCAGGAAGATCCCCTAGAGGAGGAAATGGCAACCCACTCCAGAATTTTGGCCTGGAGGGCTGCAGTCCATAGGGTCGCAAAGAATCAGACATGACTGAAGCGACTTAGCATACTCATGACAATTTTGTCTCTCATTATGAGTGCTGATAATTAGCAGAGTTAAGGATGGACATTTAAATTATGGCTTAGACAACAAAACATCTCTAGGAATGAAATTACTGTTCAAATTACTTAATGAGATCTTGAAATCACTTAAACATGAGTCTAATCAACGCCATGATGCTGGGGGCTCCAAACTCAGAACCAAAGTGGATCATTGGAGTAATGATAAAAAGCATCGTGATGACCATTATCTCACACATTTGTACAGTAAGCTAGAGTTTATAAGCCTCTTTCATATCAAAAGAATCTTAGCAAATTAGGACAGGACGGGATCATAGAAATCATGTTGTAATGCAACGCTTTTATCTCATGAGTGGGGGAAATAGGATTTTATTTCCATTGCTTTAAAATCACTTCAAAATGCCTGGAAAATCAGAGCTGCTATTACTTCAACTTTATTTGGATATTCTTGTATTTTGAATTTTATTACAAATGTTTTGTAAGTATTGTCTTGATCCTGGCCATTTCTATTTTAAATCTAAACACTAAAAATTGAAGAATAAAAAGCAGCCAGGAGTCGTTTTTTTTAAATTAAGGTGTCATTGATATATAACTTTGTATTAGTTTTCGGTGTCCAATGTAGTGGTTTGTTATGTGTATATTTGGGGAACTAATCACTACAATCAGTTTAGTTAACGGCCATCACCACACGCTATTCCAACTGTTTTTCTTATGGTAAGAACTTTTAAGATCAACTCTTTAAGCAACATTTCTCATTTACAGTATAGTCTTGTGAATGGTAGTGACATGTGGTATGTGACATCCCAGGACTTATCTTATAACTGGAAATTTGTACTATTTGACCACCTTCACTCATTTTGCCCTTACTTCCCCACGTCCTGGGAACTGGGATATTTCATTTGATGGTCCTTGCAGGCCTGTTTTGCAAGGTAGGCAGGGCGAATTTATTATTCCCACTGCACCAGATGAAGAATACAAGGGTGGAAGATGAGAAATGTCTAGGTCTTGTTGACACAGTGGGGTGGGACTTTGCTGCTGCTGTCCTGATGCTCCTGAGTCCTCTCTGACTTTAAGTAACCTGCCTTTGTTGACACATGACCTGCTCAGTCACCCTTCCCTGCCCTGGAACTGAACTGGCCTCGCACCTTCACTGTTTGCCCTGTTTGATGTCTGATTACCACCTTTTGTTATGGAAGGTAGGTTTTCTTTTATCTGTTGGTTCCCTCCATCAGAATATAAGCTTCACAGGCTTTATTTATTTTGTTCACAGCTAGAATCCAAACACCTGAAATAGATCCTGCCACATGTAGTTACTCAATAAATGCTTGTTAAATGATTGAATGAATAATTAAAGAGGTAGATGGCAAACTCAGATAGTGTGAGGTAAAGAGACTTAGGAAAAAGCCTCACTATATTTTGAGAACTTGATATATGGTTCAGAAAATCAGCCTGTCCATTTGCTCTTCTGTAATCTCAGCTCTTCATTCATTCATTGAACAAATATTTCAGAGTAAATATGCTTCCTGTGCTCTGGACAATGTTCCAGGTGTTTGGAAGCCACAGTGACAAAACAGATTAGAAAGTCCTATCACAGGAGAGCTTCCACTTTTCTGAGGGATGATGAGTCATGGAGATGATAATAAATTTAAGAAATAGAATTTATAAATAAATGTATTTATAAATTTATAAATAAAATATATACATGTATGTCTATTTATTTGTAAATAAATACATAACTTTGCAACTGTATGTGTGGGATAAGAATTAAAATATGAGGAGATGAGCAAACCGGAGATAAGAAGTATGGAGGTTCCATCCTACATGTGGCTAAGAAAGTCTCAGAATTGACTTTTCACTGTCTGATGAATGAAGATGAAATCAGTACTTGTTGAAAGGATGAATGTTTTAAAATCCCAATTGTTTCTGCATCAAAATACCCATGAGATAGCATTCTTCAGGTAAAATGCATAGAATGCTTTCAGACTAGTACCGGTGAAATTAAGTTGAATCTCAAGTCTAACCTCCTGTGTGGATTCCTCCTCCAGCTTTCCCCTCCTCCTCTGAAATGGGTAAGAACTGCCACGTGAGAGCTGACCGTGGTGAAGCCGTGATGTAGACGTTGCTCAGCCCAGTAAGGCCCTTTTGTGAGCGAAAGTACATATCCATGGCAGTCAAACAGCATCCGGGTCCAACCTCACCTCTTCCATTTTCCAGCCCTGTGACCTTCACATTTCCAGGATTTTCATTCTTCCAATGATGATGTTAATTTCTACATTAGCCATTTTTTCTAACATGCCTCCCAGTTCCTGACCTACAATAGCAGCTCAGCAAACATTAATTTCTCATTCCCTTGTGTGTCTGTTTTGCATTAAAACTGCTCTGTTGTGGAGGGATTAGAGTACCATGCAAGTGTGAAAAAGAAACAGTCCAGAGTCTTTTCTATGCACACGCACCAGCAGTAATTGCAGGGCTGTGATACATGATAACCATCTCATGTCAGCTCATAAACTATGGTACATTTTAATCAGATTTTAGATGTTATGAAGGCTCCAAGTAATTACAGTTATTTTTGCCTTAAAATTGCACTGCTCTTATTAAAATTCTTTTATTAAGTCTCCGCACACCCTGGTAGTTATGAGGGATTGTAGAATTTCTAAGTCAGGTAACTGGGCAGGAGACGGCAGTCAGACAGAAGCTCTTATTATTTAGATGCAGGAATAGGTCCAAAAAGCTGCTGCTGCAGATCCTGGACTTGCTGGTAACACTGGAACTCAGAGGGGAGGCAGCTTTTCTGTTGTCGCTGCTGGTTCTTGCTCACTGTTGCTCATCTTTATCCTGATATAGTGCTTTATTTCTCCTTCACAGACTGCCCTCTGGTCCATTTTCTGTGAGGCAGTTATTATTATTATTAAAATGAGAAAAGAGATGTTCAAATACATTATTATTTGTTCATCCAAATCCTTCACCACTGGTGTGCTCTGGGTTAGGTGTTGTGCCAGGGAATTAGAAAGTCTGTGCAGATGTCCCTGGCCCAGGAGGAAGGCAGATCCAGGATGGGAACACAGATCCCCAGGTTCAGCCTCAGGGTTCCTTCCATTTCACTCTGCCAAAGACTTAGGACCCACTTAGGGGCCAAACTGTAATATTCCTAATGCTAATCACCCTGAGAAAGATTGGGCTGTAAGATAATACAGACGGGCCAGAATCATGACAGTAAACAAGACCGTGTTTCTGCCCTCAGGGTGTGCATATCCTGTCAGGGCAGCACAGGGCAAGCCTAACAACATCCTCAAGTAGCACCAGGCTTCTGACCTGGGAGGCACCATGCCAGGGGTGTTCCATGCATGCTGTAAAATCCTAGCAAAGCTTTCTGATGACTGTAGTGTTATCCCTGTTTTACAGATGACAAAACAAAGGCTTTGTGTCTTACACAACTCAGCCCAGGCAGGTGTGCCCCAGAGTCTGTGATCCCACGAAGCACTAGTGTTCAGGGGGTGGGGGTGGGGGTGGGAACGGGAACTGCGTTTTAATAGGATTGCAGACAGGGGCAGATGTGTCAGTGCCCAATTTCCTCACAAACCGCTGACACTCCTCCATTTTTTTTTTCTGGAACCTTCTCTGGTTTTCCCCTTGGTTCATCGGGGTGACCATGGGAGCCTTCTCATTTGAGAAGCTGCTGGGTATGCCTAAACTCACACCTTTTGAGCTAATTGTGTACAATTTAGCATTCGCAAAGTGCTGACAGTCCTCATTCAAACCAAGTGTGAAAGTTTTTAAATTAGCTTTCACAGTTTGATTCACAGGCAGCAAATGCAAAATGGCACAGGATTCATTTTTCCCAACTACTGTCACGATGGCATTGCTGAAGGCTATCTTAGCTCATTTCCTTCAACAGTTAGAGAAGAGGCTGGCCAGGGGCACTGTTCTTAGTAGACGAATGTTCTAGAAGAGATCTCAGTGCTGTGGTTACTAAAAGAATCAGATCCACAAATTACATGTTGGCAGTCTGGAACAGCATGTGTGAAGAGTAGGAACTTCGGAATTGGATGGTCTTGGTATCTTAGTTAAATTGCATACTGTTTTTTTTGCAGCATCTTATTCTTGCATACTGGTTGTATGAATTTGGACAGGGCAGTTACCATTCTTTAGCCTCAGTTTACCTCATTGTGGGGCTTCCCTGATAGCTCAGTTGGTAAAGGATCTGCCTGCAATGCAGGAGACCCCAGTTCGATCCCTGGGTTGGGAAGATCCCCTGGAGAAGGGAAAGGCAACCCACTCCAGTGTTCTGGCCTGGAGAATTCCATGGACAGTATAGTCCATGGGGTCGCAAAGAGTAGAACACGACTGAGTGACTTTCACTTTGTCTCATTGTAAAATGGAGGTAATATTTCCAATTATCCAAAAGGCTCTGGTGAGGATAAAATGATTACACTGTATGTCAGCTTGGCATAGCAGCTGACATCAGAGGAATCTCAGTGAGTTAGAGCTGTTAGATTCATCTTGAACTTTTCCTGCAAAAAATATTTGCTGTCTTGGAATTTTTTTCCCTTAGGAAACATTTATTGAACATCTATTGTGTGCCAAGTGCTATACACAGCACTGGAGATAAGTTGATAACAAAACAGTCCTGCCATGAAGGACCTCTCAGTGCAGAGACAGATACATAAAAACGGCCTTATGATACAGCGTGATAAGTGCAGTGTGGGTGTAGAACAGCTTCTGATCACCTTGGGGGGAGTGGTTGTAGACAACCTTAGGGAATCTTCAATGGAGTATCATCTTACACTGGTCAAAATGGCCATCATAAAAAAAGTCTACAAATAATAAATTCTGGAAAGGGTGTGGAGAAAAAGGAACCCTTCTGCATTGTTGGTGGAAATGTAGATTGGTGCAGCCATTGTGGAGGATAGTATGAAGATTCCTTGAAAAACTAAAAACAGAGTTCCCGAGTTATCCTGCAATTGCACTCCTGGACATATATCCAGAGAAAACTAATTTGATGTTCATAACAGCACTATTCACAATAGCCAGGACATGGACGCACTCTAAATGTCCATCGACAGAAGAATGGATAAAGAAATTGTGGTACATATATACAGTGGAATATTACTCAGCCATAAAAATGAATGAAATAATGCCATGGTTGGACCTAGGGATTATCATACTAACTGAAGTAAGCCAGAGAAAGATGAGTATAATATGATAGTGTTTATGTTGGAAAAAAGATACAAATGAACTTATTTACAAAGCAAATAGATCCACAGATATAGAAAGCAAAGTTATGGTTACCAAGGGGGAAAGTGGGGAGGGATTAATTGGGAAGTTGGGATTGATATATACATACTACTATATAGAAAATATATAACCAACAAGGACATACTGTATAGCACAGGGGATTATACTCAGTATTTTGTCATAACCTATAAGGGAAATAAATCTGAAAAAGAATTTATGTATATATTTATATTCTCTTTATTTACTCATGTATTCTTTTTATAAACTGAATTCCTGGGCTGTACATCTGAAACTAACAAAACATTGTAAATCAATGCATTGATTGTAAATCAATGTAAATCAATTAAATTAAAAAAAGAAAACCTTGGGAAGCAGCATCGTTTCAAAAGATACATAAGAATCAGCGAGGTAAGGAGAGTTTCAGGGAAAGAAAATAACCCACGACAGAGGCAGAGAGGTGAGAAAGAGTAAGGTTCATTCAGGGAATTTCTGGGTGCTTCCCTGTGGTTGAAGCAGACTGTATGTGAGTAAGTAACTTAGCCTGCCTCCACTTTCTCACCTGTAAAAGGTCATAGTGATAGGCCCTGCATTGTAGGGCTGTTGTCAGAATAAAATGAAGCAAGTCAAGGAATATCCTTGGAATACTCCTTGGCACTAAGCAGCAGAGAATGTTCTCAATTACTTAAGTTGTGTTGAACCGTGTTTAATGGATGTCATTACCTAAGAGCTTCTGAGGACTTTGATGATGTCACAGTGCATTCTGTTATCAGAAGGGGTTTTGCATATTTGGTATTTCCTAAGCCTGCTTGACCACTAGTTGGATGGAGAACGCTTAGTTTTTTAGAGTAAATTCTTGGTGGTAATCTTTTCTCAGGACCTTTGTGCTCTAAGATTGGGGGATACTGTGGTTAGATGCAGCAGACGAGATCTGTGTTCTTGTTCTAAAAGAAATTTACCTAGTTGAGATTCAAACAGTTCAAAAGAGAAAATTAAAAGAATTTTTTATTTCTTTTTGTTTAGGCACCTCTGTTTAATACACGTGTGCGTGCACACACACACACACAAGAGTGTTGGCATTGGAGACTTGGAATAAAAACACACATTCAGAGGCGATAGAACCTGAAGGTTTAGAAGGAATCACCCTTTATTTATTTAAATGTGTTCCTGATATTCATGTCAAGCTAATAGGGTTATTGGGCAAGTGTCAAAGGCATTATGTGGACAAGTGAAAAATCCATAGGGCGCAGAAATGTCTTCTGGCTTATTTGTTTGCTTAGCACTAAAACCAAGGTTTGATGCCAGATGATCTCCGTGCTTCTTCCCACCATGTACCAGAGAATGAGCCAGGCAGTCTCCCTGGATTTGAGTGTCGGGAGGAACTGAGGTGGAGGGGAAAGGTGGGCAGGTTGACATAGCCCCCAATCAGTGATTCAGCCTTGGGGTTAAAAGCATACACTGAGCTCAGACCACCCACCTCAGGGTGGTCTACTGCTTACCAGTTGTGTAACCTCAGGAAACTCACTGATTTCCATGGGCCTCGATTTCCCCATCTATAAAATGGGGGCACAGAGCAGTAGCTACCTCATGGAGCTGCTGAGTGTTATCATGTGAAATTCTTAGACCAGCCCCGGGGTGTCAGGAGGGCCATGAATTCTTCTCTTCTGGAGCAAATTAGCTTCTCTGGGCCTTTGTTTCCTGTGATCATCATGCCCATCATCTGCAACTGCTGGAAGGTTGAAAAAAGAGGTTAGGGTGAGAGGGTGCTCAGGATATGGCTGTCCTTCCAGTGCAGAGCTCAGGGGCTGGTGTCAGATGGACCTGGTTACTGGCTCTGAAGCCTCTCGCTTCTGCTTCCTCAGCACACACTCCTGGGGAGGTTGTGGGGGATCAAACATGCAGTGCCTGCATTTAGCACAAGGCCAGGCCAGAGACTGAAGCACAGTGTTACCTATTGTTGTGTACTGAGCCGGGCTGGCAAGATTCAGCCTGCATGCTGCAGCCTCCGAAGGGACTGAAGCAGATGTAGATTGTGTCTCCATGTAGCCAGCGGATAGTTACGGTGACTGACTCTCCACAGTGGCAGCAGGAATCAATACAGATGGCTGCCTGATCAATTTCAGTACAGTGTATCTGATAGACTTCACGGACCATGACACACAGATGCAGAGAGAGGATCTGAGGTTTTCCTGAGCCTCCGCAGCAGGATGGATTCTCACCGTTTGCTCCTCATTAGACCCAGGGTGCTTATTTTCCAACACAGAACACATGCAAATTGACAACAGACCCATGCGTTTAGATGTAATCTAGAAGAATGAGCTCGTGTACAAGCATTAATTTGATTTAGTTCAGCATCAGGGTTTCCAGAGTTTTATGATGTGTGTTTCAGTTTGGGCTTTCCTCTTCCTGGAGAGGGGCTTAAGATATATAATTAATATCTTACCTCTTCTTTCCCTTTTCAGATGAATCAAAGAGGATAGGGTGCAGCACTGTTTACTATGCAAATTCACTTCTACTTGGGGTAGCTGGAAGGGAATAGGATTTTGCTCTGCTCTCTGGCATCTTCCAAACAATTCTGAGTGACCAGCCTCAGAAATTTCCATCACAGGACAAGTATTTAGAATCCAAAAGTATTTAGACCTTGCTCCATCTCTACAGAGCCCCAGAGTGCTGCCTGTATGGAGTTCACTAGGATATTAAGTGCTGCTTCAGAAAACTATATCTATTGCTGAATCATGAAAACCTTTTGTTGACACAACTTTTTGGTGCTGCATGTCATTTTGTCATAACTAGATTATAAAGGATCATATCTTATTTTAATTCAACATGTATTTCTAATTATAATCCTTGTAACCACTTACCATGTCTAACCTAATAGTCTGCACCTAGGGTAGGTTCAGCAAATACATGTTGGATTTTGATTAAAATGTGGCTTTTAAAAAATGCGACCATAAGTACCTTAAATGTGTCAGCTAAATTCATGTGTCAGCCTGAAATCATTGGTCTGTAATCACTTCTCATTCCCACTTACCTTTCTTAAATGTGCCTTTAGAAATGGCAGTCTAGTAATAAGAATATAACAGAGTGCTTTGCTACAGGCTTTGGCAATGGTTTTTTAAAAAGAAGTGCTATGTTTTCATAAGCCCAGAATGAGGAGATGAGCAGAAACATGGTGATGGACAGGTACTGAGTAGGGACAGTGTCAGGGTTTCCTGTGTATCATCTCTCATCTCATCTTCACTCAGCACCCAGCTGTTCACTCACCCTGTTTTCCAGGTGAGGAACTGAGGCTTAGATAAACTTGGCCAAAATAATGTAGCTTCTATGAAAAATAAAAGTCTCTGATATTAGAAATCAGAAAAGAAAGTATTTTATACTTCCAATCACTACTAGGCTAAAGGCTCTAGCTAATGAATAATGAAAAGACAAGGAAAAGAAAACATTTTAAGAATGAAGGAAAAAATTAAGCTATAATTATAAGCTGAAAAGATAATATAGCTTCTAAACACTTAGAGTTTATAAACTACTTGCAAATATACATCTCATTCACCC
This sequence comes from Dama dama, assembly GCF_033118175.1. NCBI lineage: Eukaryota > Metazoa > Chordata > Mammalia > Artiodactyla > Cervidae > Dama > Dama dama. The sequence goes on from NC_083700.1 coordinate 85,983,571, forward strand.
TTTTCAGTAAACTCATCAAGTGGGAATTTTTGGTAGTTTTGTGGTTGAGACAACAGAGCTAGAATGACTTGTCCAAGGACCCTTAAACCTGTCAGCGGTGAGCCTGTGACTAGTACGTGGGACCCTGGACCTCAAAAACTGCGCTTGAATAATACTGCCTATGGCATGCTGAGCAATCATTATGTGAAGAATTACAGGCATAGACGGGCTTCCACAATACAATTGTAAGCAGAAATAGATACCATATATGTGTTTAACTAGGTCCCTTTGCTTTCTAAGGTTATATTAGATGTCTACTTATTTCTGATTTTAGAAAAAATGTTTCAAAAACTGAGCCTTGTATCCAGATGCTTGGATTCAGACTGCCAGCTCAATATTGAGAATGGCCAGTGCAAGGAGGAGATTGAAATGGCAAAGGGCACATACCACAATCATCATCAAAAATGAGCAAAATGACACATCTAAATGTGTCCCTTATATTATAGGATTTAAATTTTTCAGGGAAAACTTTCTTTCCCAATTGGGACACAAGGAATGTGAATAAGGAAGGGGGATGGAGAGGGAGGGAAAAGAGGAGAAAAGAGCATGAACAGAAAGACCTTGGTCACTGCAATGCATAAAATAGATAACCCACAAGGACCTAATGTAAAGCACAGAGAGCTATACTCAGTATTTCATAATAACCTCTAAGGGAAAAGAATCTAAAAAGGAATGTGTGTGTGTGTATGTGTGTGTGTATAAACTGAATCACTGTTGTACACCTGAAACTAACACAACTTTGTCAATCAACTATATGTCAATTGAAAAAAAAAAAAGACTTTGCGGTTCCAGAATTCATGGGGGAATTAGTCTTCTGTGGACACTCCTGGAAGACCAAGAAATGAGAATGCTCTTCTTTCTCTGCACTCCCTCCATCTATCCCATGTTCATTAGCACCTGCTCCTGCAAACAAGCCCTGTCTAGGTACTAAAGATGTAGTGGTAAGTCAAACAGTCTCTGCCAATGGAGAGGTTTACTTGGTAGTTGGGAGATTTGCACAAGAAACACAACTCACATGCAAGTTACACAGTATATTAGAATGTGCTTTGGAGGAAAAACGTATCAGAGGAGGCAGATTGAGTACACAAGGGGTAGGGCTTGTAATTTTAAACAGAGACATCCGGGCAGACTTCCCTAAGAAAGTAACATTTGAGCTGAGACTTTAACATTTGAGCCGAGACTTGAGGGAGGTTGCAGGGTCTGCTGCTTTGCTAGCTGAGACCAATGGAGCTGCAGGTGCCAAGCTGGTAGCACACCATGCTTATGGGAAGAATGGCAAGGCGGCCAGTGTGTCTGGAACAGGGCAAGGAGGGGAGAATGGTGTCCAAGGAGGTTAGAGGAATAAAGGTGGTGAGGCAGGGAGGTCATAGAATGCTTTGTCCTGGTATAAAAGTCTCTGATGCTGCAAAAGATTGAGGGTAGGAGGAGAAGGGGGCAACAGAGGATAAGATGGTTGGATGGCATCCTCTATTCAATGGACATGAGTTTGAGCAGACTCCAGGAGATAGTGAAGGACAAGGAAACCTGGCGTGCTGCCGTCCATGGTGTCACAGAGTCGGACACGACTGAGCGACTGAACAGCAGCAGCAACGGAAGAATCTGATGTGTTTTGAAAACTCCTGTAGGGCAGTCTAAGCAGGGGCAGAGAACATGATTAGGAGGCTGTAGCAGTAAGTAATCCACAAGGGAGATAACAGCAGTTTGCAGCAGAGTATTAGCTGAGCCATTGGTGAGAAGTTTGTATTCTAGATGGAGTCTTTCGAGGGCTTATTGGGTTTGTGCTTAGGGGGCTTCCCTGGTGACTCCGATTCTGTCTGCCTTGTGGGAGACCCAGGTTCGATCCCTGGGTGGGGAAGATCCCCTGGAGAAGGAAATGGCAACCCATGCTTGGAAAATCCCATAGATGGAGGAGCCTGGCGGGCTACAGTCCATGGGCTCATGAAGAGTTGGACATGACTGAGAGACTAATACTTGCACTTGCTTGCCAGGTGCTGAGCTGCAGGGCCCTGAAAGGTTAGAGCATCCTTCAGGAGCGAGTGAGTAACACAGGCTCTGCGGATGTTCTCCAAAGAGACTAATACTGGGGAGAGAGTCTGTGCTGTGTGAGTGAAGGAGCTTGACCTTCAGGGCTCCCATTCTGTCCTGCCATGTGCTGGGAGGGGGCCCAGAGCAACAACCATTTAACCTGTTTTCTCATCTGTAAAACGGGAAGGTGGTATCTATTTGTATAATTCCTATGTATATAAGTAACAAATGCAGGTTGCTTAGGGAAATCATATCTATTTGTACACTTGCTATGTATATAAATAACAAATACAGGTTGCTTAGGGAAATATTTATTAGAAGGACTGATGCTGAAGCTGAAGTTCCAATACTTTGGCCACCTGATGCGAAGAACTGACTTATTAGAAAAGACCCTGATGCTGGGAAAGATTGAAGGCAGGAGGAGAGGGGGACTACAGATGACAAGATGGTTGGGTGGCATCACCGACTCCATGGACACGAGTTTGAGTAATCTCCGGTAGTTGGTGAAGGACAGGGAAGCCTGGCATGTTGCAGTTCATGGGGTCACAAAGAGTCGAACAGGACTGAGTGACTGAACAAAAAGGGGAAATCATCTTAATAAATAGGGTAGACACAGAGAGGTAACATCTAGAGGCATTTAAGTGGCTGAAGAAGAATGTTATGTTTACGAGCCACTCAGAAATCAGACCTCCTCCAATTCCCAGGCAAGAATACTGGAGGAGGTTGCCATTTGCTTCTCCAGGGGATCTTCCTGACTCAGGGTTCGAGTTCCTGTCTCCTCGGTCTCTTGTATTGATGGTGGATTCTTTACCTGCTGAGATATTGGGGAAGCCTCTGTAACCATGTAATTGTTGACAAATCACTAATCTTTCCATGCCTCATTTGTATAGTGGAAAGGGTGGTACCTGCCTACCTTTAATATTTAGGTTAATATGTGAGCATGTAGAACATGCCTGACACAGAGTGATCAAAACTAGTCCCTAGCGTTGCTATGAGTTCCAGGGAAGTTGTTCAGAATATCCTCAGATCATTAGCATATTTGAGCTGCATTGTACCTATTTCCAGGGCATTTTTTAATTTCCATGTTTTCTGAATTCAGATTTTACCCCGTGGTCAAAGAATCACAAAGAAACCAAACCCTTCTATTTGGTTCTGTGTTTGCTGGTCCCATGCAATCAGAGTGTCTCTTTAATTTCTTCTTGGATTAGTCATGTTTACCAACAGCTCTAAAAATATGTTCCAGCTTTCAGAAAGAAAACAACAATAGCGGTAACAAGGTATTAGAGGCTGTATAAACTTGTCTTGCTTGAAGTTAATGTGAAAAATGTAGAGGAAAAAAATAAAAAGGGGAAATTTGGGAAATTGGGCAATGATGTTTAACCAGAATGACATGTGCATCTCTGAATGTAAAATGCACAACTGCATTAATGCCTTGCCGGCTGCCTGCCATCCTGAGGTTTTATCACATCATAATGCTCTGATGAGGTATTTCTTTGCTTTTTTTAGTTTTTCCACTCGCAGATGCCAACAATGATTATTTGTAATTTCAGAAATAAAGATGCTCAAAAGCAACATCTGTGATTCCATATTTTTCTATGGGATTCAGAATGCATGTCTTATTCCTATCTGTAACCGGGGAATATTTGTAGTCAAACATAATTCCTGTGTACTTGATTTAGCTCTGGGCCAGATTGACTAAAAGGTTTTAAAATGGGGCCCATGCACTCCGTATCTACACTGTGTGGATTGCCGACCTTTTAATCCCCATTTTCTTTAATACAAATAAAAGAGAGTTTATCAGTTGATTCAGATGAGTGGGAGTGTGCCATGTAAATTTCAAGGAATTATGTGCTAAATTACAGGACCCATTTGGGGGCTTAAATATTATTCTCTACTACACAAAACTGGCGTGGATTTTATTTTAACTGAAATGGCACACAGTGGCAGGCAATTATTTTTGTTATTGTATTTCCTATTCTGGCCTCCAGAACCTAAGGACAATGGAAGGGGATGTTCATTTATAATTTGACCTCTTGAATTGTTCTTGAAATGCAATTTAATCCTCATATCAAGCAAAGTCTAATGCTGTATTTGCCAATAAAATAGTCATTTGCATTTTTTATTGACAATACAAATTGTGTTTAATCAAGCAGTTGGCCTGTTAGCATTTCCAAATGATTGAAGACCTAGTTTGGTTCAAACTACATCCAATTTGGGGTCAGATGTATTTTGTTCTTGTTAATTATCAGAGTACATAAAGTTGCTTTTTTAACATTGTGCTTCTTTTTTTCCCTGATGTCCATGTCCCACATAGCCGTGATAGCTTATCTCTGGAAGAAAGCCAGAGAGCTCCTAAATTTTTGTTTCTGCATTTACAGATGTCAGCCCAGCTTTGAAGAATAGGTAGAGCACATTTACCTAATAGAACTAACTTATCTGATTGTTAAAAAGACTGTGCTGAAGGGGATGTAGTCCTGGACCACAGATCAAAAGCCTGTGGTTTGATGATCATTACCAAAGAGAAACAGTTTTCCAGTTTCCAGCTATGTGACACCTCACCTCTCTGAGCCGTTGTTTCCTTATTTAAAAACAAGGAGGACAACAATGTCCTTTCATTTCTTTAGGGTTTTCCTGAGCTTTTATCCTTTGAGAGTTACTATAGCTAAGCTGAAAGAGATGCCAGCCTCAACCTTTACTACCAGATGACCTCAGGTAGGCTCACTAACTCCTGCCTCAGTTTCTTCATCTGTATAGAAACTTCATCTGTATAGGCACATTAATAGTATTGACTCCACAGGGTTTTTGTGAGGCAGAGTTAATATATGGAAAGCTGTAAACAATGCCTGACTTGTGGGAAGTGCCAAGTTTGCTGCTATTATATTATCATCATCATTCTTATTGTGAATAGCATTTCCACATAGGGTTATTGTGTGGACTAAATCAGTTCCAATTTGCAAAGTGCTTCAAAGAAACCCTAATGCATAATGAGTCCTCTCAAGTATTGGCTACTGTTTTTATTTTTTAGTTAGCTGCCATTTATTAAGTGCTCACTGGATGTAAGGCATTAGGTTAGGAATCCTTGTAGCAATGTGTGGGGAGGAGGAGTTACTAACATCACTTTACAGATGAGGAAAAGGTTCTGAGAAGTTAGCCCCCCCACCCTCATGGTGGGGAGCAGGCTGAGTGAGCAGCCGTCAGGCCTGGAGGGCGTGCAGTCTGACCCCAAGGAGTGCCCTTTCACATTTTGTGTCTCTTCAGCCCTGTGCTCAGGCCCCAGTCCTGAGCTTGGAGTCTCCCTCAGACACATGTCCTGTGAGCATTGTTCCAGGCCCTTCTGTCACACACAGGGATGTGCATCTTTCTTTGGCCTGGCTATTAATCATGGTGACCTGGGTTGGACCACTCTGCCCCACTCACACCTGCCATGGGAGCTTGTACTTGGCCTGGTTGTCTCCACTCTGAAGGAACAGGAGTCTGAGGCTGAAAACCTATTTCAGTTTTCTTTTTTCCCCTAAATACATATTGCATCTGCTTCTCCCCCTTATTCCCTCCTCCAATCTGCTCTCTGTTATTCTCAATACAGTACCTCTTGTCAATAAAAGTATAAGGACAATGATGATGACAGTGATGGGTTCTAGTTTGTTTCAGATTTAGACATTGAGTGATAATTGAAAATATCAAATGTGTTTGGATTTGTTCACAAAAACACAGGTGATAATATTAGCAGACATTTATTGAGAGTTTACTATGTGCCAGACCTATTCTAAGCACTTAACTGTTTGAAGCACTAGTTCCTTAGTTGTTTATCTAATTTTCAGGGCATCTTAAGTGATAGGTACTGATACCAGCTGCAGTCTCCATGGTCTGTCGGGAGGTGGGTTACTGTTTGGAGCAGAGCCAGCAGAGCCTTCAACATTTTCTTCTACTCATCTTTTTTTCTTGATGTTAATTGGTTGGTTGAGCACCATTCACTTGGCAACATGCCCTGCAGATGATGCACATGAGTGGAGAAATAGAAGGACGAGGAGCTAGAGTTTATTAAACAGGCATATGCTGGGCATGGGACTCCATTCTTTACCCATGTAATCATCCGTCATGCTGACAACAATCCTGTGAGATAGGTATGTTCTTTCTCCTGTTAGGTGTGAGGTTCCTGTGAACTGGAGCTGTTCAGTGGTTTATTTTCCTCACATTGTTACATGACAAAGTCAGGATTTGAGCCCAGATCTCTCTTTGCATGAAGCTCAGACTTTTGCAGGGGTTTGAGTTCTTCACTTTCTCCTCCCTCTAGTTTTAAGACTACAGCGTAAACAAAATAGACAATGTGCCTGCCTTAAAGAGACTTACACTCTAGGATAAGGAAGATGTGATACATACATATAATAGAATACTACTCAGTCATAAAAAAGAAAGAATGTCATTTGCAGCAACATGGGTGAAACTCGGGATTATCATACTAAGTGAAGAAAGCCATGAAGAAACAGACACTGTTTGATGAAGTCACTTATATGTGGAATCTAAAATATGACACAGATGAACCTAGCTATTAAGCAAAAACAGAATCACAGACATGGAGAACAGGCTTGTGTTTGCCAAGGGGGAGAGGACGTGGTGAAGGGATAGAGTGGGAGTTTGGGGTTAGAAGATGCAAACTATTGTATATAGAAGGAATAAACAACAAAGTCCTAATGTATAGCACAGAGAAGTATATTCAATATCATGTGACCATAATGGAGAAGAATGTGAAAAAGAATGTATATGTGTATATATATATATGTGTGTGTGTGTGGTATATATATCATTAATCACTTTGCTGTATGGCAGAAATTAACACAGCATTGTAAATCAATTAACCTTTAAAATGTAGAAAAGAAGGAAGGATATTTGGTGGAAGGCAGTCAGAGGTCAGGTCAAGCAGGGCTTTGTGGAATAGGGTAAGTGAAAGTGAAAACTGTTCAGTTGTGTCTGACTCTTTGTGACCCATGGACAGGCTCCTCTGTCCATGGAATTCTCCAGGCAAGAATATCGGGGTGGATAGCTGTTCCCTTCTCCAGGGACTCTTCACAACCCAGGAATCAAACCCAGGTCTTTTGCATTGCAGGCAGATTCTTCACCACCTGAACCACCAGAGAAGCTCTTACTGGAATAGGGTAAGAACCTGGGAATTTATGCCAACTTCCTTAAAACCTGGAACAAAGTTAGCCATGTGACCCTGAGCAATCCCTTTATATCTCTGAGTCTGCAGGTCTTTAATCTGTTGTATATGGGTAATAATCCCTTTCCTATGTATATCTCAGAGATTGACCATCAAGTGATAAGGAAATCTAGAAGCATTCTTCAAAAGCCACAGAGAAAGATGGCTAATTTACCAGATATATTTATCTCTGTAAAAAAGAGGAGTCTTGGGAGGACTGATTTATTTAAAAAAAAAAAAAAAAAGCTGAGCAGTGGAGTTCCTGAGTGCCAGGTATCTCATTAACTAGGAGTAGAAGTAATACTGATGATGATAATAAGAATAAATATTCAGTAGGCTCTTACTGTGTGCCAGAAACCAAGCTTTGATCTTTAAATATATTGTTATTTACTCCTAGCATCACTGTATAAGACATCGATACTGTTATTATCTTCGTTTGACAGTTGAGGGGTGAGGCACAGTGACGCTGTTTCTATTTCCATGTGTTTGGTTGTAAATAACAGAAAACTCAACAAGTGGCCTGAAGAATGAAGATGTTTATTTTTGTTATATTATTATATGAAAAGAAGAGTGACAGTAAACTAATGCTGGGAAATCTGCTCAAGAAAAGCATCAAGAACCCAAGATCTCTTGCTTTGCTGACCCATCATCCCTGCTGTGTGGTTTTTGTTTCTCTTGAGAGCAGAGTAGCTGCTGTAGCTCCGGTTTTCTTGTCTCAGCACCATGTCAGGAGAAAGGAGAGCAACTGCAGGAAGGGTAAAAGCATTCGACTTGGGAGGCTTTGCCTTTTGGGGGAAGGGATACATTTATCTGTATCTCCCTTGCCTCCAACCTTAGCTTAAAGGGAAACAGAATCCTGGAATTTCACTTCTTAGCTGAGCAGGCCAAAGTGACAAAGGGTGTTGGTGAGTCAGACGCAATCACACTGCTGGTTAATGGTGAAACACCTTTCAGCCAAGTCATGTAGGCTCTTGGAGTCATACCTTTTACCACAATGCCATGATGTCACCCTACTGGGAGAGGCTTGGGAATCTTGGACCAGTTATTAAACCTCTCTATGCCAATATTTTTATTTGTATGAGGGGAGTAATAAGAGTATTTAAACAATTGGGTTATTGGAAGAATAAAACAGTCATAAAGTGTCTGGCATATAGTTGGTGCTCACCAAGTAAAGGCATGCCTTTATTACACATTGCAGATATTGTGTCTTTTACAAATTGAAGTTTTGTGACAACCCTAGTTGAGCAAGTCGATTGGTGCTGTTTTCCAAGATCATTTGCCCACTTCATATTTCTGTCATGTTTTATGAATTCCTGCAATATTTCAAACTTTTTCATTATTATTATATTTGTTATGGTGATTTGTGATCTTCACTGTGACTACTTTGACTCACTAGAGGCTCAGATGATGGTTAGCATTTTTATTAATAAAGTATTTTTAATTAAAGTATGTACATTATTTTTTAGACATAATGCTTTTGCATACTTAACCCAGTATAGTGTAAACCTAACTTTTAAATTAAAGTGTAATTGATTTACAGTACATTTGTTCAGGTGTACAACAGTGATTCAGTACTTTTATAGATTATATTCCATTTAAAGTTATTATAAAACATTGGCTGTATTTTCTCTGCTATACAGTATATCTTTGTATCTTATTTAGTTCATGTATAGTAGTTTGTACCTCTTAATCCCCTACCCCTGTCTTGTCCCTCCTCCCTTCCATCTTCCCACTGGTAACCATTAGTTTGTTCTCCAGATCTGTATCTGTTTTATTATATTCACTCAGTTTTCTAATTTTTTAGATTCCACATATAAGTGATTATGTACAGTGTTGGTCTTTTTCTATCTGACTTGTTTCATGAAACATAATATCCTCTGGGTCCATCCATGTTGTTGCAAATGACAAAACATCATTCTTTTTATGGCTCAGTAATATCCCATTTATGTTTATATACCACATCTTCTTCATCTGTTCATCTGTTGATGGACAGTTAGGTTACTTCCATGTCTTACCTCTGTTGTAAATAATGCTGCTGTGAACACTGGGGTGTATATATCTTTTTGAATTAGTGTTTTTGTTTTCTTTGGCTATATACCCAGGAGTGGAATTTCTACTCTATTATTTATAGTCTATTATAGACTATAGTTATAATAGACCATAGTTATTTATAGTCTACTTTTTTTTTGGCCATGTCACCTGGCCCATAGAATCTTAGTTCTCTGATGAGGGATGAAACCCGTACCCCCTGTAGTGGAAGTGTGGAGTTAACCACTGGACTGCCAGGTAAGTCCCTGTTATTTGTGTGTTTTTGATGATAGCCAGACAGGTGTGAGGTGATATCTCATTGTGATTTTTATTTACATACCCCTGGTGATTAGTGATGTTGACCATGTTATTGTGTCTTGTTGACCACCTGTATGTCTTCACTTGAAAAATGTCTATTCAGGTCTTCTGCCCATTTTTAATCAGGTTATTTTGGTTTTGATATTGAGTTGTGTGAGCAGTTTATATATTTTGTATATTAACCCTTTATCAGACACATCATTTGCTAATATTTTATCTCATGCAGTTGGTTGTCTTTTTGTTTTTTTTGTCTGTGGCTTTCTTTACTGTGCAAAAGTTTTAAAGTTTTATTAGGTCCCATTTGTTTATTTTTGCTTTTGTTTACTTTGGCTGAGGAGACAGATCCTCAGACACAACTTTTATATGCACTGAGAAACCCAAAATATTGTGTAACTCTCTTTATTGTGATATTTGCTTTATTCTGGTGGTCTGGAACTGAATTCATATCTCAGAGATATGTCTGTACATATTAGCCATTTTTACTATTACATTGTTTTTGTCCTTACTGTTAGCAGACATTTCAGTTTCCATTTCAGCATTTATGGAAACAGAATCAAACAAAATATGGCATAACAAGGTTAAGTTCAGTGATGGAGTGCGGGGCAGCAGTAGCAGGTGTGAAGGGGAGATTGAGGTTCCTCGGAGGTAAATGGGAAGACGTAAACGAGGTCTAGTGGTTAGGAGTCCTGGTTATCACCCAGGTGGCCCAGGTTCAACTCCCGGTGTGGAAATGCCAACCAAAAAAGGGTCGGGAAGATCCCCTGGAGAAGGAAATGGCAACCCACTCCAGTATTCTTGCCTGGAGAGTTCCAGTGACAGAGGAGCCTGGCTGGCTACAGTCCATGAGGTTGCGAAGAGTTCGACCCGACTGAGCGACTGTCACTCTCACTCAAAGGGGTGAGGAAGTCAGGGATGAAAAGATGATTGTTTATAGAGATGGTGCTCTTTAGGTGGCAAAAAAATAAAAATAAAAAAATGATAAAACTGGGCTCATCAGAATAAAAAGAGAAAAGATTATTCCTGACAGAGGGGACAGCATAAGCTGAAAGGGTGCAAACCCACAGAAGGGTCAGAGTGCAGCACCTCCTGGGGGAAGAGCCAGTCTTTCCAACAGGCTAAAAAGTAGTGTGGGTGTGGGCAAGGTTCATGGGCGATCTTCTTTATGCCAGGTGCTCCCCGAGCCCTAGGGACACGGTGAGCAGTGAGGGGCACACCTGCTCTCAAGAAGCACCTCCTATTGGCACTGTATCGTCTCATCTGCTAAAAGGGGAAGAAGCCTCCGTGTCATTAACTATCTGCTCTGTGCCAGATTAAAGGTTAAATGTTCTGTGGACACTGTCTCACCGAACTTCAATGTCGTTAGTAAAGTGAAAGGCACTCAGCCGTGTCCGACCCTGTGCGACCCCATGGACTGGAGCCTGCCAGGCTCCTCTGTCCATGGAATTCTCCAGGCCAGAATACCGGAGTGGGTAGCCCCGTTCCCTTCTCCAGGGGATCTTTCAAACCCAGGGATCAAGCTCAGGTCTCCTGCATTGCAGGCAGATTCTTTATCATCTGAAGCCCGGTTGTTATTACTCTCTCCCTTTTACAGGTGAGGAACTGAGACCCAGTAAAAGTGAATTAGTTTTCCAGACTAAGTTTAGTTTCCCAGGCAAGGGAACTGCAAGGATCCTGACTCAGTTTTCTATGACTGCAGAACCTGTGCGCTCTGCTTCCTGCCCTGTTTCCTGAAACCTGTGTAGTGGTCCACATCCACCCTCCCCACTCCTCGGTGATAAAATGCAACAATAACCGAGGGCACTTCAGAGCCAAATGCAGTATAAAACACCCCAAGGGCTGAGATTTTATATTTTATTTTAAGAAAAAGGAAAGCCCTTTAGTCCTACAGTTTCCACCAGCTTGTTAGTTATTCCTCAGCCAGGCTGAGTAGCCAGAGTGGAACTGTCCACGTTGCTTACGTGAAGGCAGATCACTTGATTGCAGTTCAGTGCCTTAGCTGTCGCCGAGCCGCCTTCCTAAATATGATCCTTATTGCCCTGCTAACCCCTCTATAAACACCACTGCAGTGAAAGCATAAAACATTAAAAACATCCCCTGGGTGACTGCTATTGCCTTTTGAATTAACACCAGAAATGCTCATTTGAGAGAGGTGGTTTAACTCAAGCGATATTTCTTGACGGGTTAATGAAGATCATATGTTATACTTTAGCCTAATATAACACTATCAATTATTTAGTTATTTTTATTGATTGACCTCTTCCAGATTATTTAATAGTAGATTTTTCACTCTGTAGAAGATTTAATGCTGAGCACTCAGGCACCTGCTTTCACCATTATGAGTGTCCTCTGAATATAGAGGTATGTGTGTGTATACATATATTTTTTCTTTTTGGAAGAGACAAATTGCAGACCATTCTGGAATTAATGAATGTGATGCATAAATAAGCTTACTGAATCTAAATGTAACAAAGACTGGAACTGCAGATGACACTAGAGAAAGGTTTCAAGGCAGATCATCAAACCCAGATGATTAGAATTGCTATTTAAATATGCAAAAAGCAGACAGGCAGCCCTGGAAAGGGAGAGAGCATGGCAAAACTAGTGTCATTACCAACAGTGAGAAGTAGCCCATAAAAAGCATCTCTATCATTGACTTTGTAACTGATAACTGGAAAGAGATAGGGAATCATGTCCATTTAGCTTGTGTTATGGGATTTAGTATGTATTCCTATGGACTGTGCGGGGAGGAAAGATGAGACTGGAGGCAGGTTGCCTGGCATCTGCTTCTCTCGTGACACTGGATAGTTTTTTTTCATTTATTTTATTGAAGTATAGTTGATTTTCAATGTTGTGTTAATTTCTGCTGTATAGCAAAGTGATTCACTTGTACATATATATACATGTTCTTTCATATTATTTTCCATTATGGTTTATCATAGGGTACTGAATATAGTTCCTTGTGCTATACAGTAGGACGTTGTTTATTCATTCTATATGTAATAGTTTGCATCTGCTAATCCCAAACGCCGATTTCATCGCTCCCCTTCTTGGTCCCCCTTGGTAACCACAAGTCTGTTCTTTGAGAGTCTGTTTCTCTTTTGTAAATAAATTCCATGTACAAGTGATGTATGATGTTTGTCTTTTTCCGTCTGACTTACTTCACTAGTATGATAATCTCTAGGTCCATCCATGTTGCTACAGATGGCATTATTTCGATCTTTTTATGGCTGAGTAGTATTCCATTGTATACATGTACCACATCTTCCTTATCCATTCCTCTGTCCAAGGACATGTAGGCTGTTTCCCTGTCTTGGCTGTTGGGATGGGACTGCTGTGAACACACTGATCAGTTTGGTGACTGTGGGATGCATTGGTTCGCTAAGCCACATCCCTTGACTGGAGCCTAGCTCTCCTTCACTGAACTCCAGGTGCTTCGTGGCTTCTGTGTGAGGGTTGTGATAGGAATACAGAATAGGAACAGTAGAATTGTGGAAAGGTAGGATACTGGGATGCATTTTCAAATGCAGGCAGATTAGCTTGGAATTTGTTCCTTGAAGTGTTGTCAACATGAACATTTTTTTCTAAGGCCCATTCCCTGCCAGCCTTTTAACCGTCTCCATATATGTATACTCAGCCATAGGTATACATATGTCCCCTCCCTCTTAAACCTCCCTCCCATCTCCCTCCCCATCCCACCCCTCTGCAGAGCCCTGAGTTCTCTGAGTCATTCCAAATTCCCTTTGGTTATCTATTTTACAGATAGTAATGTAAGTTTCCATGCTACTGTCTCCATAGATCCCACCCTTTCCTTCCTCCTTCTCCCAAGTCCATAAGTCTGTTCTCTATGTCTGTGTCTCCATTGCTGCCCTGCAAATATTTTCATCAGTACCATCTTTCTAGATTCCATATATATGTGTTAGTATATGATATTTGTTTTTCTGACTTACTTCACTGTGTATAATAGGCTCTCGGTTCATCCACCTCATTAGAACTGACTCAAATGTGTTCCTTTTTATGGCTGAGTAATGTTTCATTGTATATATGTACCACAGCTTCTTTATCCATTCATCTGTCAATGGGCATCTAGGTTGCTTTCATGTTCTAGCTATTGTAGATAATGCTGCAAAGTTCATTGCGGTACATGTATCATTTTCGATTTTTATATTCTCAGGATATATGCCTAGTTAGGGGGATTGCTGTGTCATATGGTGGTTTTATTCCTAGTTTTTAAAGGAATCTCCATTCTGTCTTCCATAGTGACTGTCCATTTACATTCCCACCAACAGTGCAAGAGAGTTCCCTTTTCTTCACAGCCTCTCCAGCATTTATCGTTAGTAGACTTTTTGATGATGGCCATTCTGACCAGTGTGAAGTGATAGCTCATTGTAGTTTTGATTTGCATTTCTCTAATAATGAGTGATGTTGAGCATCTTTTCATGTGTTTGTTAACCATCTGTATGTCTTTTTGGAGAAATCTCTATTTAGATCTTCTTCCCACTTTTTGATTGGATTGTTCATTTTTCTGGTATTGATTTGTATGAACTGCTTGTATATTTTGGAAATTAATCCTTTGTCAGTTGTTTCATTTGCTATTATTTTCTTCCATTCTGAGGGTTGTCCCTTCACCTTGTTTATAGTTTCCTTTGCTGTGCAAAAGCTTTTAAGTTTCATTAGGTTCCACTTGTTTGTTTTTGTTTTTATTTCCATTTCCCTAAGAGGTGGGTCATAGAGGATCTTGCTGTGATTTATGTCATTGAGTGTTCTGCCTATGTTTTCCTCTAAGAGTTTTATAGTCTCTGGTCTTATATTTAGGTCTTTAATCCATTTTGAGTTTATCTTTGTGCATGCTGTTAGGAAGTATTCTAATTTCATTCTTTTACATGTAGCAGCCCAGTTTTCCCAGCGCCATTTATTGAAGAGGCTCCCATGTTCGTTTTTTAAAACATTTTTATCTCTTTGGCTTTGGGGAAGGATAACTTTGGCAAAGTCAGTGATTTGGCTACTCACATCTCTAGGGGCCACGGTGGAGCCACCTAGCCCATGGAATGGAAATCCTTTCCTTTGCATTCTGGTTCAGTTCCCTGGCAAGCTCGAGCATGTACATTTCTCTTCTCCTGCCAAGGCACAGGAGGTGTGTTCTGACACATGCTCTCATTTTGGTGATCTCTTAACCTTCTTTATTCCCCTGACATCTTCCATGGCAGAGTGAACCATTTGGACACTCGATTGCCAGATTTGGCAGCAGGTCTAAAGAGGCCCCATCTGCAGCCCTGGAAGGCTGGACGCCGGTTTCCCCACGGGTCATGGAGAGATGCATTCATACTCTCAGGAAAATTACTAACAAACTCCTCTGTGGAAGCCACCTGGTGCTGCAGAACAGTGATGCGTGGGATAATCCCTTGGAAGATCAGTGTTGCTCTTTCTCTTCTCCAACAGTTTATACTCTAGATTATCCCAGGAAATCCCCAAGTGTGATTTTGGGCTTGTAGTCCCACCTAAAGTTCTTGTAAAGAGGGTTCTGTGTGGGAAAAGTTTGGGAAATGCCACCTGTTATGGACTGAATGTTTGTGTTTCAGTAGTAGTCATATACTGAAACGCTAACCCCCAGATGTGAAGATATTTGGCTTACCAGGTGGTGCTAGTGAGTGGTCAAAATCTATCTGTTAATGCAGGAGATGCAAGAGATGCAGTTCAGTCCCCAGGTCAGGAAGATCTCCTAGAGGAGGACATGGCAACTCACTCCAGTATTCTCGCCTGGAGAATCCTATGGACAGAGGAGCCTAGCAGACTACAGTCTGTGGGGTCACAAAGAGTTAGACAGGACTGTGTGAGCACTCACAGGTGATGATATTAATGGATGGGGCTTTGGAGAGATACTTAGTTTAGATGAGATCATGAGGGTAGTGCCCCCATGATGGGATTAGTGCCCTGTAAGAGGTGATACCAGAGAGCTTTCTCTCTGTCCCTGCCATGTGAAGATACAGCAAGAAACCACCATCTGCAAGATAGGAAGAGAGCTCTCACCAGAAACAATCTGCTGGCACCTTGATCTTGGACTTGCTGGCCTGCAGAAGTGTAAGAAGTAAGTGTATTACTGAAGCCCCCAGCCTGTGGTCTTCTGTTATGGCAGCCTGAGCTGACTAGGAAGCTACCTGCACCATCTTCTTGGTGTTGAGCAGAACATCATGCATCATTTACCAGTGAAGGGGAGCTGGTTGGGGGGACTCCTTCTCCATGAAGGGGAGCAAGGGTCATCCCAGTGCCAGCCACCAGCAGTATAAGTCCAAGCACCTCCGCACTCTGCATCTTGGTATCGGCGTTGCTAAGGAAACAGTGCAGTCAGGCACTGGATGGAACAGCTCTTACGTGGAGAAGAGACAGAACAAAATCAGCCCCAGTAGTGGGTGCTGATCCCTCAAGGCAAACGCAAGGCAATTGGCTTACACACCCTGACCATGGAGTCTGAAATATTGAAAGTTGGGAGTGTACCTGAGGGCCATTGATGCACACCCTTAAACGGAACAGAGGAGAACACAGTGAGTCTGAAACAGGAAAAAATATTTCCATAAAGACAATAAGCCTGGCACAACTGTTAGCACTTGATAAAGGAGGATCCCAGGCCCCTCAGGGACCATTCTTTGGAGAAGGCAATGGCACCCCACTCCAGTTCTCTTGCCTGGAAGATCCCATGGATGGAGGAGCCTGGTAGGCTGCGGTCCATGGGGTCACGAAGAGTCCGACATGACTGAGTGACTTCACTTTCACTTTTCTCTTTCATGCATGGGAGAAGGAAATGGCAACCCACTCCACTGTTCTTGCCTGGAGAATCCCAGTGACGGCGGAGCCTGGTGGGCTGCCGTCTGTGGGGTCGCACAGAGTCGACAGTCGGACACGACTGAAGCGACTTAGCAGCAGCAGCAGGGACCGTTCTTCTGTGGCTGAACAGAGGTTGAGGGATTCCCTGCATGAGACTGCCGTTCCCAACAGAGAATCACAGCGTTCACGGTAACACTAAAGGCTCCGAGAAATCCTGCAGTGGAGAGGAGGGTGTTTTCCATATGCTCCTGTACATAGAACCCATTTTCAAAACACTTCTATTTCCTAGTTTTCTCCAGAGGTCACTTTTGGAAAAGTTGGACTAGGTCATAATTTGCCCTCCTTTGCTTCCAGCTTGGGAATCTGTGTGTCTGGATCAGACAGAACATGAGCATTGCCTTTTTTGTTTGATCGTGAGAATGGATGTCCTGCTGATTGGCTTGTGTCTTAGTTTGGGCTGCTGTGATAAAGTGCCATAGAAACTATGCGACTTATAAAGAATAGAAATTTATTTCTCACAAGTTTGGAGACTGGAGGTCTAGATCAGGGTACCAGTATGGTTAGATCCTGGTGAGGGCCCTCTTGAGGACTGTAGACTGCTGACTTCTATGTGTTATCACATAGTAGAAGGGGTGAGGGAGCTCTCTGGAGCTTCTTAACACATACATATATATATATATATGTGTGTGTGTATATATATATATAATAGCACTAATTTCATTTGTGAAGGCTCTACCCTCATGACCTAATCACCTCCCCTCCATGATATAATCACCTCCCCAGAGCCCCACCTCCTAATACCATCACATTGGGGATTAGGATTTCAGCATGGGAATTTTAGGGGGACACAAACAGCAACTTGACTCCAGAGCTTTAGGGAAAAGGGCAATAAGACATGGTCTATCCTTCCGAAGCTCACAGCCTGATAGATAGTAAAATACGTAAATATCTGGTTGTAGCCACAGCACCTCCATAGAACCAGGCACTATGCATATAATGTTTCGTTTAGTCTTCACACTGAACCTGCATGCAGGTGATGGTTATCACCCTTTTGAGGGTGAGAACAAGCTTCAGGAAGGTTAAGTGGTTTGTGGCAGGCAGCAGGGTTGAGTTCTGACCTTTGCCCTCCTTCCCACTCTGCTTCATCGTGTAACCTACACTTAGAAAGCAGACTGACCTCCTTTAGCTGCCACAGAAACACGGGGGTCTGAGAGTCCAGAGGAGGGGCAGGGCAGTTTGTACTAGGGATTCAGCAAGGTGCATATTAGGTGCCAGCGAAGGTAAGTTGTTCTCCCGCCTCTTGTCTGCCTGCCTTCAGCTTGAGCTTGGCCTGAGAGGAACTTGAAATTGAAGTTCAGGGAAGTCTAGTGGCTTCTCTGGAAAGGGGAGGTAAAAGGTGAGGAAGGAGAAAACAGAGGGTGGGCTCCAGAGTCTGTGTGCCCAGCAAGCAAGGCTAATTTGGAAACGCGCAAACATTCCTAGAGCCCCACTCTGGGCAGGACACCAAGATATCAATACAGAAAGGAGACAGCCTCAACCCCGAATCTCGAGTGGTTCTGAAGGAGTCAGTTGCCACCCAAACAGAGCTACACATGGAGTGACCAGAGCATGGAGGAGGGGAGCCACTCCGTGCTGCGCTGGTGTGGAGGGTGGTGGGAGGCGAGACGGGATCGAGACTGTTTTTAACGGATGCAGAGTGGAAAGTGGGCTTCCCTGGTAGCTCAGCTGGTAAAGAATCCACCTGCAATGCAGGAGACCCCGGTTCAATTCCTGGGTTGGGAAGATCCCCTGGAGAAGGGATAGGCTACCCACTCCAGTACTTTTGGGCTTCCCTGGTGGCTCAGATGGTAAAGAATCCGCCTGTAATGTGGGAGACCTGTGTTCGATCCCTGGGTTGGGAAGATCCCCTGGAGGAGGGCATGGCAACCCACTCCAGTATTCATGCCTGGAGAATCCCCGTGGACAGAGGAGCCTGGTGGGCTACAGTCCATGAGGTCGCAAAGAGTCTGACACGACTGAGCAGTTAAGCACAGCCCATAGTACAGAGTGGAAAACAGTGCTTTAAAGAATAGTTGGGAGCTTACTGGAAGCAGAGAGGAGTTGGCAAAACCAGGGCAGGGCCTGAGCAAAGGCCTCGAAGCTGAGGAGGATGGATGTTGGGGGCAGGGGTGCTGGCTAGAGATGTATCTTGGAGATACAGGCAGCAGGAAAGGCAGGTGAGGGCTACCCTGGAAGACCTTCAGAGACCTGCCACGTGGAGGCATTTAGACCATAAGCAATTCCCATCTTAGTCTCCTCTCCAATATACACTGCTAATTAAATGTTTTTTTATAGACTCCAAGACCCGCATTAACATGGTCTACTTTTAATTCCGTACAATGGGGGGAAAAAATCTCTTGGTTTTATTGACTGCTTCTTTATCTGACTTCACCTAATTGGAAAATAAACAGATAAAATGATACCTTTACTGCTAATGAATAATTCATGTTCTCTTTGTCTTTTGTCATAAAAGAGAGCCCAGGTCTGTCTTTAAATTAGGATATCTGGTAGATGAGAGAAAAATGTGAGCGATTAACTCCAAATTGAGTTTCGTGTGAATTTCTGAGAGTCGGCGTCCTCCTCTGTAATGAAGTTTAGATTGGTTCACGTAACGGTTCATCTGGCTCTGGTGGAACCCAAATTCAGAACATATGAGTGCGATTGACCTGTTAATTTGAAATGTTTTAATCTGCATAAAAATAGATTGTATTAATTGTTTCCCATTAACCAGGGCTGACGATAATGTCTGCTTGAATTAGGCTGACTCTCCCTCTGCCTTAGCCCTTTGTGGTTTCATGTGCCCCAGACACAGGTAACTTCTCTCTCCTCCATGTCAGTCATCTGAATGGGATGGGCTGTGTTGCTCTCAGATTAGACAGAAATCCACCCACCATCTGCAAATACAAGTACACATCCTCACACCAACTCCACCTCTTGACCCCTCTCTCAGAAGTGTTCCTCTTTTCTAATTAGCCTTGGTAACATTTCTCCACCCTAATCTCACTGGTTTGCATCATTTTCGAAATATCGGTAAATAACTTTTAACTCCTTACAGCAGTCTGTGCTTCAGGAAAAAAAAAAAAAGAAGAAGAAGAAGAAGCCTGGAACTGAAAAATCTGATTTAAAAAGTAATGTTGCTCTTAATTATTTTACAAACATACTCTGAGATCTCTAGGGGCTGGACACTTTGCTGGGGACTGAGGGTGTCCAATGTGTTTGCACCTGATTCTGCCCTTGAAGACATCATGGTCTGGTTCTGAAGATATTGCTTCCATGTAATAAAAGCTCAGTTATGGTCCAAATCAACTTTGTAGGGAAAGTCCCAGGCCACACCTACAGTTAAATGAGTGATTGAATCCATGGAACTAAGAAATACTGAAGTTTCCTGAATGTGCTCTGTGATTTGTTTTTCCTCCCATGATTATAAAGCTATGTCTTGTGCTTTGATGGGTTTGGAATAACTTTCCTGTGTATAATTCAATGAAATCATAGCCTTTTCTGGGAAGCCTTCCTCAGCCACCATCACCCTCTTGTCTCATTAGGTGCCCTATTCTGGGCTCTCACGGCTCCTGTCATAAACAAACTGCCATTGTATTTATCTTACCATTTGCTTGTCTCTTTCAGTCAGCTGGAATGAAAGGTTCAGTGTGCAATAAATAAGGAGGCAAGACTGAAGATGGAATTAGGGGAGAATTAGATGGTATATCTTAGGCCTGCATTCCTCAATGTGTGTTCCATGGACGAGCAGCTTTAGCATCTCCTGGCAGTGAATTAAAAATACAGAATCTCACCCTCCACCTCAGACCTACAGACTCAGCATCTGAATTTTTTTTTTATTACTGAGTTATGGTTACTTTACAGTGTTGTATTAGTTTCAAGTATACAGCAAAATGATTAAGTTTTACATGTATATATATATATTTTTTTTTTTCAAGTTCTTTTCCATTATAGTTTACGAGAAGATAATGAGTATAGTTCCCTGTGCTATACATTAGGTCCTTGTTTACCTATTTTATACATGCTAATTCCAAACTCCTAATTTATCTACATATACACACCCCTACTATCCTTTTTGGTAACCATAAGTTTATTTTCTATGTCTCTGAGTCTGCTTCTGTTTCATAAATAAGTTCATTTGTATCATTTTTTAGATTCCACATATAAGTGGTCATATGATAATTGTCTGTCTTTGGTAATCTCTAGGTTCATCTTGCTGCAAATGGGATTATTTCATTCTTTTTAATGACAGAGAAATATGCCATTGTGTATATATACCACATCTCCTTTATTCATCATCTTTTGATGGACATTTAGATTTCAGCACCTGAATTTTAGCATACCTCAGTGGTTCATGTGTACATTAAAGCTTGAGAAATACTTGGGTTGGTCTAGGCTATTGTTTCTCAAACTTGGCTGTGTGTTGGAATCACCTGAAGGTCTTTGTAAAGTACTGATGGTTGAGTCCCACCCAAACAGCTTCTGGATATACTTGGTTGGGGTGTGTGCAGTTAGAAGCTCTCCAGGTGATGCTAATATGTGGCCACATACATAAGCCACCTCTGGACTCTTGTTTCCTAACTTCTGTCTTCTATCATAGAACTTGCTGTGCTGTATAGTCATTTTCATTTGTTGGTCTGTCTTCCCTGCCCCTCAAGGACAAGGGTTCTCTTACACATCCTGAGACTCTTACATAGTATTTCTCACTGAATACTGGTTTCTTAAAGTGGATGGAAATGAACCAGAGTGGAGGCCTTGAGTGCTGAATTTGAGGACGACTCTGTGTGTGTGTGTGTGTGTGTGTGTGTATGAGTCACTCCGTCATGTCCAACTCTTTGCAACCCCATGGGCTGTAGCCCACCAGGTTCCTCTGTCCATGGAATTCTCCAGGCAAGAATATTGGAGTGGAGTGGGTTGCCATTTTTCCAGCGGACAACATTTAGGAGAACTTATTTTAAAAAGTACTGTCAATAGCTTGGTTGAAGAATTGTGGCATGGTTATTAATATAGATGGCACAAAAATGATTCAGAATGTTCTCAGTTGGTTAAAGTCTACAGGATGTATCAAGTTGTGGGAGCTCAGAGTTGACGGGAAAAGGGTTGGGTGGGGAAGACCCAGTATATTCTCTCTTAACAAGAGGAGACTTCCAGGTTTAAGTTAGTTAACCTCATGCCCTCGATGCTGCAACAGTGATTATTTATCTGGCTACTAAGAAAATCACAATATAGTTTTCAAATGCATTCATGGAAGTACAGTATGCACTCATACAAGGTACTAAATGGCTGTTTCTCCTCTGGATACCATGCTTTATGAAAAAAACCAGCAGAGACATCACTTTGCAGGCAAAGGTCCATATAGTCAAAGCTGTGGTTTTTCAGTAGTCACGTACGAATGTGAAAGTTGGACCACAAAGAAGGCTGAGTGGTGAAGAATGGATGCTTTCGAACTGTGGTGTTGGAGAAGACTCTTGAGAGTCCCTTGGACAGCAAGGAGATCAAACCAATAAATCCTAAAGGAAATCCACCCTGAATATTCATTGGAAGGACTGATGCTGAAGCTCCAATATTTTGGCCACCTGATGCGAAGGGCCAATGCTTTGGAAGAGATCCTAATGCTGGGAAAAACTGAGGGCAGAAGGAGAAGAGGGCAACAGAAGATGAGATGGTTGGATGATATCACCGACTCAATGTACATGGGTTTGAGCAAACTCCAGGAGATAGTTAAAGACAAGAAAGCCTGGAGTGCTGCAGTCCATAGGGTTGCAAAGTGTCGAACTTGACTTAGCGACTAAACAACAACCACACTTTGAGAAACTAGCAGACATAGTGGATAATATAGAAATCATGTCAAGGGAGGGGGTGTGTGGGAATGAATGCTTTCAGAAGAGAGGGTGTGGTGAGGACCTGATTGTTGTTTTCAGAAGGATTGATTGTTGTGTGAGAGCAGAATGGTGCCGTGCTACTCCACAGGGCAGAGCTAGGGCCAATGGAATTCACGGAGGCAGATTTTGGCTCCACATAGGGAAGACTTGGTGCCAGTGAGAACCATCCCAATAATAGAAGCAGCTGCCTGGGGAGATGGTGCGATGAGCGAGCTCTCTATCTTTGGAAATGTTCTAGCAGCGCCTGGATGGCCATCTGTCGTGGGTATTGTGGAAAGATGCTTGCATGCGGAGTATGAATAGAATTTTGTGGATCATTTTACTAGTAGTAAATGTGACTGCTGTGTGCTGAGTGTCCGTGAAATGTGCCAGGTACTGTGCGGTAGGCAAGTTTGTATCCATTATCATCTTTAATCCTTCTACAGCCTTAATAAAGGTGACAGTTGTTCCACTTTAACAGAAGAAATGGGCTCAGAGCTAGGATTTGAACCCTGTGCTTTCTGACCTCTAAACCATAATCTTATCATAATCTTATCATCTGCCTTTTGTGGTCCTTTCCCTCTGTAAGATTCTGAATTTCAGGTGTATTTAGACACCAGATTTGAAGTGACCTTTAAGCATCTGTGTGGAAAAGGTCCATTGGAGAGCTGGCCATGAAAGCTTGGGAGTTGAGAGAGTGGTCAGGATGGCAGGTGTGGACCTGAGCATGATCTGCCAAGACATGAGGGTTGATGCCATTGCATTGGTAAGATTCCCAAGGTGGTGACTAAGGGCTGGAGAGAGGTCTGGAGAGAGAGAGTGTGGGTTGACTCCACTTTGCTGGAAATCAAAGCCACAGGAGAAGCCATGAGCCCTGCTTTCTAGATCGGAAGGAATGGATTGTTACTGCACGTTGGAAACTTGATTTTTAACCTAAGTAAAATGAACTACAAATGTTCATGTTCTAGACGAAGACAATGTAAGTCAAGTGGTGAAACTAGGGTCAGTATAACATAGTGACTCATGGTAAAGCTTCCATTCAACTGGAAATCTGAACTCTGCCTCTCTCAGCTGTATGTCCCTCCACACATTACCTTCCTGTGCCTCAGTTTCATCATCTGTAAAATGGGGATGGTAACATTCTCTTTAGGTTACTCTATAGGTTTATTAGGACGCTTAAGGAGAATAATGCACATAAAATGCTTGACAGTGGCTGATACATGGAAAGCACTTGGTGTTTATATTGAGATTAGTTATTAAATCTAAGTAAACCCTAAAGTAACACACACGTAATAGTTTACTTAAGACATTCTGTCATCTCCTTTATTCAGATTGAGCCACACAGTATGAATTCAGCTATATTTTAAAACATTTAAATCCTCAACCAATACCATTAGTTAATCAAACATTTTAGGTTAAAATTCGATCTAATTCAGTATATGATATAAATTGTGAACATTTAAGAATTCAATATTCAGTTCCCGTTTTTATTCAGGAGTGTGTTGATTATTCTCTCCCAATCTTGACTCTCCGTTCTCCACCTCAGAACACCTCTATTTCCTCCTTTCCCCTTCTCTTCCCAAATCCAATTCTGTGAATCTTGGTGGGTGTCTGGGCTGCGGAGAACACTCTGGGAACAGACAACTGCATAGATCTGTCTCTCTCCTCTTGAGTCCCCCTTTTTCTCCTCCTGCTCATCACTATCTCCCTCCTCCCTCTCCTCTTCTTCATGTAACTCTGTGAACCTCTCTGGGTGTCCCTAACGGGGGAGAATCTTTTCGCCATTAACCTAGAAGTTTTATTATCAGTGCTGTATAGTTGGAGAAGTCCTGAGACTACAGGAAGAATAAAACTAAAATCCAGAGGCAGGAGACTTAAGCCCAAAACCGGAGAACACCAGAAAACTTCTGACTACATGGAACTTTAAGTAATAAGTGACCGTCCAAAAGCCTTCATACCTACACTGAAACCAACCACCACCCAAGAGCCAATAAGTTTTAGAGCAAGACATTCCATGCAAATTCTCCAGCAATGCAGGAACATAGACCTAAATGTCAACATACAGGCTGCCCAAGGTGACACCTAACACATAGACCCATCTCAAAACTCATTACTGAGCACTCCATTGCTCTCCAGAGAGAAGAAATCAAGTTCCATGCACCAGAACACTGACGCAAACTTCCCTAACCAGGAAACCTTGACAAGCCAATCGTCTAACCTAACCCACTGGGTAAAACCTCCAGAATAAAAAGGAACCACAGACCTCCAGAATACAGAAAGCCCAGTCCAAACACAGCAATCTAAACAAGATGAAAAGGCAGAGAAATATGCAACAGGTAAAGGAACATGAAAAATGCCCACCAAGTCAAACAAAAGAGGAAGAGATAGGGAATCTACCTGAAAAAGAATTTAGAATAATGCTAATAAAAATGATCCAAAATCTTGAAAACAAAATGGAGTTACAGATAAATAGCCTGGAGACAAAGATTGAAAAGATGCAAGAAATGTTTAATAAAGACCTAGAAGAAATAAAAAAGAGTCAATTAAAAATGAATAATGCAATGAATGAGATAAAAAACACTCTGGAGGGAACCAAGAGTAGAATAACAGAGAGAGAAGATAGGATAAGTGAGGTAGAAGATAAAATGGTGGAAATAAATGAAGCAGAGAGGAAAAAAGAAAAAAGGATCAAAAGAAATGAGGACAACCTCAGGGACCTCTGGGACACTGTGAAACGCCCCAACATTCGAATCATAGGAGTCCCAGAAGAAGAAGACAAAAAGAAAGGCCATGAGAAAATACTCGAGGAGATAATAGCTGAAAACTTCCCTAAAATGGGGAAGGAAATAGCCACCCAAGTCCAAGAAACCCAGAGAGTCCCAAACAGGATAAACACAAGGTGAAACACCCCAAGACACATATTAATCAAATTAACAAAGATCAAACACAAAGAACAAATATTAAAAGCAGCAAGGGAGAAACAACAAATAACACACAAAGGGATTCCCATAAGGATAACAGCTGATCTATCAATAGAAACCCTCCAGGCCAGAAGGGAATGGCAGGACATACTGAAAGTAATGAAAGAAAATAACCTACAACCTAGATTACTGTACCCAGCAAGGATCTCATCAGATATGAAGGAGAATTCAAAAGCTTTACAGACAAGCAAAAGCTGAGAGAATTCAGCTCCACCAAACCAGCTCTTCAACAAATGCTAAAGGATCTTCTCTAGACAGGAAACACAGAAAGGTTGTATAAACGTGAACCCAAAACAACAAAGTAAATGGCAACGGGACCACACCTATCAATAATTACCTTAAATGTAAATGGGTTGAATGCCCCAACCAAAAGACAAAGATTGGCTGAATGGATACAAAAACAAGACCTCTATATATGCTGTCTACAAGAGACCCACCTCAAAGCAAGAGACACATACAGACTAAAAGTGAAGGGCTGGAAAAAAATATTTCACGCAAACGGAGACCAAAAGAAAGCAGGAGTCGCAATACTCATATCAGATAAAATAGACTTTCAAATAAAGGATGTGAAAAGAGACAAAGAAGGACACTACATAATGATCAAAGGATCAATCAAAGAAGAAGATACAACAATTATAAATATATATGCACCCAACATAGGAGCACCGCAATATGTGCGGCAAACACTAACGAGTATGAAAGAGGAAATTAATAGTAACACAATAATAGTGGGAGACTTTAATACCCCACTCACAACTAAGGATAGATCAACTAAACAGAAAATTAACAAGGAAACACAAACCTTAAATGACACAATGGACCAGCTAGACCTAATTGATATCTATAGGACATTTCACCCCAAAACAATCAACTTCACCTTTTTCTTAAGTGCACATGGAACCTTCTCCAGAATAGATCACATCCTGGGCCATAAATCTGGTCTTGGAAAATTCAAAAAAATTGAAATCATTCCAGTCATCTCCAAAACCTATGGGACACTGTAAAAGCAGTGCTAAGGGGAAGGTTCATAGCATTACAGGCTTACATCAAGAAACAAGAAAAAAGCCAAATAAATAACCTAGCTCTACACCTAAAGCAATTAGAGAAGGAAGAAATGAAGAACCCCAGGGTTAGCAGAAGGAAAGAAATCTTAAAAATCAGGGCAGAAATAAATGCAAAAGAAACTAAAGAGACCATAGCAAAAATCAACAAAGCTAAAAGCTGGTTTTTTGAAAAAATAAACAAAATGGACAAACCATTAGCAAGACTCATTAAGAAACAGAGAAGAACCAAATTAACAAAATTAGAAATGAAAATGGAGAGATCACAACAGACAACACTGAAATACAAAGGATCATAAGAGACTACTACCAGCAGCTCTATGCCAATAAAATGGACAACTTGGATGAAATGGACAAATTCTTAGAAAAGGATAACCTTCCAAAACTGAACCAGGAAGAAATAGAAGATCTTAACAGACCCATCACAAGCAAGGAAGTCGAAACTGTAATCAAAAATCTTCCAGCAAACAAAAGCCCAGGACCAGACGGCTTCACAGCTGAATTCTACCAAAAATTTAGAGAAGAGCTAACACGTATCTTACTCAAACTCTTCCAGAAAATTGCAGAGGAAGGTAAACTTCCAGACTCATTCTATGAGGCCACCATCATCCTAATTCCAAAACCAGACAAAGATGCCACAAAAAAAGAAAACTACAGGCCAATATCACTGATGAACATAGATGCAAAAATCCTTAACAAAATTCTAGCAAACAGAATCCAACAAGATATTAAAAAAATCATACACCATGACCAAGTGAGCTTTATCCCAGGAATGCAAGGATTCTTTAATATCTGCAAATCAATCAATGTAATACACCATATTAACAAATTGAAAGATAAAAACCATATGATTATCTCAATAGATGCAGAGAAAGCCTTTGACAAAATTCAACACCCATTTATGATTAAAACTCTCCAGAAAGCAGTAATAGAAGGAACATACCTCAACATAATAAAAGCTATATATGTCAAACCCACAGCAAGTATCACCCTCAATGGTGAAAAATTGAAAGCATTTCCCCTGAAATCAGGAACAAGACAAGGGTGCCCACTGTCACCACTACTATTCAACATAGTGTTGGAAGTTTTGGCCACAGCAGTCAGAGCAGAAAAAGAAGTAAAAGGAATCCAGATAGGAAAAGAAGAAGTGAAACTCTCGCTGTTTGCAGATGACATGATCCTCTACATAGAAAACCCTAAAGACTCTTCCAGAAAATTACTAGAGCTAATCAATGAATATAGTAAAGTTGCAGGATATAAAATTAACACACAAAAATCCCTTGCATTCCTATATACTAACAATGAAAAAACAGAAAGAGAAATTAAGGAAACAATACCATTCACCATTGCAACAAAAAGGATAAGATACTTAGGAGTATATCTACCTAAAGAAACAAAAGACCTATACATAGAAAACTATAAAACACTGATGAAAGAAATCAAAGAGGACACAAACAGATGGAGAAACATACCATGCTCATGGATTGGAAGAATCAATATTGTCAAAATGGCTATTCTACCCAAAGCAATCTATAGATTCAATGCAATCCCTATCAAGCTACCAACGGTATTTTTCACAGAACTAAACCAAAGAATTTCACAATTTGTATGGAAATACAAAAAACCTCGAATAGCCAAAGTAATCTTGAGAAAGAAGAATGGAACTGGAGGAATCAACCTGCCTGACTTCAGACTCTACTACAAAGCCACAGTCATCAAGACAGTATGGTACTGGCACAAAGACAGAAATATAGATCAATGGAACAGAATAGAAAGCCCAGAGATAAATCCACGAACTTGTGGACACCTTATCTTTGACAAAGGAGGCAAGGATATACAATGGAAAAAAGACAACCTCTTTAACAAGTGGTGCTGGGAAAGTTGGTCAACCACTTGTAAAAGAATCAAACTAGAACACTTTCTAACACCATACACAAAAATAAACTCAAAATGGATTAAAGATCTAAATGTAAGACCAGAAACTATAAAACTCCTAGAGGAGAACATAGGCAAAACACTCTCCGACATAAACCACAGCAAGATCCTCTATGACCCACCTCCCAGAATATTGGAAATAAAAGCAAAACTAAACAAATGGGACCTAATGAAACTTAAAAGCTTTTGCACAACAAAGGAAACTATAAGTAAGGTGAAAAGACAGCCCTCAGATTGGGAGAAAATAATAGCAAATGAAGAAACAGACAAAGGATTAATCTCAAAAATATACAAGCAACTCTTGAAGCTCAATTCCAGAAAAATAAATGACCCAATCAAAAAATGGGCCAAAGAACTAAACAGACATTTCTCCAAAGAAGACATACCGATGGCTAACAAACACATGAAAAGATGCTCAACATCACTCATTATCAGAGAAATGCAAATCAAAACCACAATGAGGTACCATTACACGCCAGTCAGGATGGCTGCTATCCAAAAGTCTACAAGCAATAAATGCTGGAGAGGGTGTGGAGAAAAGGGAACCCTCTTACACTGTTGGTGGGAATGCAAACTAGTACAGCCGCTATGGAAAACAGTGTGGAGATTTCTTAAAAAATTGGAAATAGAACTGCCATATGACCCAGCAATCCCACTTCTGGGCATACACACTGAGGAAACCAGATCCGAAAGAGACACGTGCACCCCAATGTTCATCGCAGCACTGTTTATAATAGCCAGGACATGGAAGCAACCTAGATGCCCATCAGCAGATGACTGGATAAGGAAGCTGTGGTACATATACACCATGGAATATTACTCAGCCATTAAAAAGAATTCATTTGAACCAGTCCTAATGAGATGGATGAAACTGGAGCCCATTATACAGAGTGAAGTAAGCCAGAAAGATAAAGAACATTACAGCATACTAACACATATATATGGAATTTAGAAAGATGGTAATGATAACTCTATATGCAAAACAGAAAAAGAAACACAAAAGTACAGAACAGACTTTTGAACTCTGTGGGAGAAGGTGAGGGTGGGATGTTTAGAAAGAACAGCATGTATATCGTCTATGGTGAAACAGATCACCAGCCCAGGTGGGATGCATGATACAAGTGCTCGGGCCTGGTGCACTGGGAATACCCAGAGGAATCGGGTGGAGAGGGAGGTGGGAGGGGGGATCGGGATGGGGAATACGTGTAAATCTATGGCCGATTCATATCAATGTATGACAAAACCCACTGGAAAAAAAAATAAATAAAAGATTAAAAAATAATTTGATCTATTTTTTTTGTGTGATTTCTAAACTATTAATATACTTCCTCATTATAATACCTAGTCTACCATACAGAATTGAGACAGCACAACATAGATGTTAAAAGAAGGAATGTGTCATGAGACTCCCTGTGTTTAGATTTTAACTTTACTGTTTACCAGTCCTGTGACTTGGAGCAGTTTACTTAGTCTGTCTAAGCCTCAGTTTCTGTCAACTAAGATGGAGCTAATAGTAAACCTACCTCACAGGGCTTAGAGATCAAATGAGATTATATATAGAGTACTTAGAAAGTTGCTTAGGTACCGTCAACATTTAGCAAATGATGAAGATGATGACATATCTTGTAAGACAAAAAAAATTTAAAATGTCTTGGAGCTCTTGGGGTTCTGTATATATCAGTATTGGTTATATAATCCTGTGTGTGTATGTACATAATCTATAGACAGGTTTTTCTATGAGTAAGAAAGTAATGCATTATCCATGGGTGGGCTTGTAGCTGGTCTGTGATGCTCCTTAAATTGTAGGCAAAAGTTGTGGGTATGCGTGTTTTTATGGGGAAGATCTATGCCTTAATTCAATTCTCTTTGAACTTATAAAGTTGAAGAAGTGTTAGCATGAGCAACTTGAATTGGAACATGAAACTGTTAGTGAGAGCAAAATGAAACCCTGGTTGACAGTCATCAGGAAAAAAGTCATTTTGTTATCTCATATAGCAGAGATTCAGAGATAGGTGGTCCCAAAATCAGTGTAGTAGTTCAAAGATGTGACCAGGTGCTGAAGTTCTTTCTACTGTGTGTCATACTTAGATTAACGCTTTGTGGTCCCACAATAGCTACCATAGAAACAAGTACCACATCCTCATATGCTGCTGCTGCTGCTAAGTTGCTTCAGACTTGTCCAACTCTGTGCGATCCTATGGACTGCAGCCCACCAGGCTCCGCTGTCCCTGGGATTCTCCAGGCAAGAACACTGGAGTGGGTTGCCATTTCCTTCTTCAATGCATAAAAGTGAAAAGTGAAAGTGAAGGCACTCAGTCGTGTCTGATTCTTAGCGACCCCATGGACTGCAGTCTACCATTCATGGTATTTTCCAGGCAAGAATACTGGAGTGGGGTGCCATTGCCTTCTCCAACATCCTCACATGACATCACTGAAAACAGAAAGAAGCCATGACAGCCAGGATGGTATGGTAGAGCTTTCATTATTTGTCTCCTTTCTTTTATCATAGGTTTAAAATAAAAGACACAAAAACCACCAGAAATTCCCCAGGAAGAACTCTCTAAAAGCAAGAGACCTCCATCCCTATTTATTCTTTATGTGCTGGAATGGATTCGTATCACCACTTCCAGCCAGAAGGGAGGCCAAGAAAGCATGTGTTTGGCTTTTTCAGCGTCTCTCAGGGAGGTGGGCAAGCAGAAGAGGCAGTGTGGGTTAAAGAGCTTTCTAACATCCGTGCACCAAAGAAAACTTGTGAGCTCATGTGCCACACAGAGGTCATGCCAAGTATTTGCATGTTGAGGGGAGGGACAGTTTGTAAGAGACAGACAGTGTCTAGAGAAAGAAGCAGGGGAAACAGGCAGGGCTTTCAATGGCTTCAAGGTGCTTTACCCTAAGCAGGCATCATTCCTCAGTGAGTAATGTAGAGGAAGTGCGTGGATTCCAAATATACGAGTAGAAAAGCTGTCATGGAAGAGTCAGCCAGCCGCTCTTGTTTGCAGCTGCTGCTGCTGCCCCACATTTGCCCTCCACCAGTCCTCAGCAGCTGATCCTACCTCCTGGGAGCCGGTCCGTGAGCTCTGCCAGGATGCAGATGCCCATCTCCATAGCTCCCCCCACTGCTCTCCAGATAAGCTGTTCCTAGGGAAGGGGAGTGGCACCTACAGTAGTAACAGGTCTAGTAATTAGCAGCCACCCCGGGGCCTTACAACACTTCTAAAGAAGATGAGGTGATTCAGTAAGATCTGTCACTACCCCTGAGAGTCTCCCAGATGGAGAAACAGGTGGGGATCCCCAATGCTAATGACAGGGAGGCCTTTAACCTGCAGTTGTTAGAGGGCAAGGGATGGGAGATGTGGGGCAGATGGAAACCACGTGGACATGGAGTCTGCATAATGGTTGTTGATGGAAGAACCTATTTTTATACATGACCTTGACAAATTGTGCTGCTCTAAAGGGCAGAGAATCCACTGAACTGTGATGGTGCAATCATGTCAAAATAAACATGCAAAATGTGAAAATACTATGCAAAGCACAAACATTGCTCCGTCTCCTCACTGCTTAATCCAGAGGCTCAGGAGTTGGATGAACATTCATTTTTGTGTGTATTTATTGGTAAATAAAAGTTTGAGTATTTAATAATGCATTTGTCATACTGAATCAAATACACTAAATTACTGTAATAATTATTTTCTCAAATAGAGTGGGTGAGTACAATAAGATCAGTAAAGAATTTGTATATCTCCCCTGGGAGCTAGGGAGTATCTCAAAGAAAATGTAACTCTTGAACTGATTCAGGAAGGCTTAGTAGCAACCTGCTAGTTTATGGAGGTTGTGGGTGTTATCAGGGCTTTTGTGTAGGTATTTTAGGTGGAGAAATAGCACCTAAAGGGAAAAAAATTGTAAAATTCAATGAGCATTTGATATTCTATTAACTAGGCACTTTCTCCGCCTCTTCAGAAAAAGAAAATCTGCTTTTCTCCTCCTGGAGATGCTTCTTTACCACCTCAACTGTGTGGTTGGATTGGAGCGAGTATTCAGTTCTAGCTCTGTAGATACATTTCATTGAACTGGAGGTCAATGATGTTTTAGGACCAATCAGAATCATTCCTGGGGTCTTTTAAGCTGCATATGGGAGAGATACTTCAGTCAGCTCATCACTCGGGACAAACTGAGAGCAGGGTATGGGATTTGTTGAGGGCTCTGACCCTGTCACTTGGAGCCACTCCTGATGCAGAGACCACAAACCTAGATCAAAGTGGCATTGGTTGTAAAATCTCATAAGCGTAGTCCCTTTGTCTCTTTCATTTCTGTGTTTACCTTTGCAAAAGCAGACTGGGTTCTTCCAAACGGTGGAAACCAGGATCAGCAGTGACTTCTGTATCTCACTTCTCACTGGGGTCGGGTGAAATGTGAGAGACATTAAAAAAACCAGTAAAATTTTAGAAATAAAACAGTCTTGTAGAATGTTAGGATAGTGTTTTTCAAACATTGATATGCTGTAAATCAGCTAGAGAATTTCCTATCACACAGATTTTGACTTGGTAGATCTGGACTCGTCCTTAGGATTTGCATTTCTAACAAGCTCCTATGTTGATATTGATGCTTCTAGTTCAGAGACCTCACTTTGAGCAGCAAAGTGTTCAAAGATGATGCTTAAGAATTGAGGAAATTTGAAAAGCTGGTGTATTATATGGTAGCATGGGAACACAGGTAGACTTGAGTTGTAATTTTTTAGTAGAGTGATTAGGATAGGCTCATGAAGGTGACATCTGAATAGACCTGAAAGATAACTGTATCAACATGACTAAAATTAAAGTTTTATACACACACACACACACACATATTTATAATTTTCTGTTTTAAAACACCTATTAGTTAGCTATTGCTGCTTTACCGTCAAACTTTGCATCTTAGACCAAGAAGCATTTAGATTCCTCAGTTATGGTAGGTGGCCTTAGCTAGTTGTTCTTTCTCAGGATCTCTAATAAGACTACAATCAAGGTGTTGGCCAGGGCTGCTGCATCCATTTCAAGGCTGGCATGGCATGGATCTGTTCCCAAGCTTGCTCCTGTGGCTGTTGGCAGGCCTCTGTTCCTCACAGACTGGTGGCCAGCACCTCCTTTAGTTTTTGCCATGTGGATCTCCCCATAGGGCCAATCTCAAATATGGCAGCAGACTTCCATCGGAGTATGAAAATGGGGGGTGGGGGGGGCAGGTGGGGAGTTTACAAAGGGTGGCCAGCAAGAAGGAAGCCAGAGCCTTTCTGTAACCTAATTTATCAACTGACGTCTCATTACTTTTGCTATATTCTAATTATTAGAAATGGGCCACCAGGTCCAGCTCTTACTCAGAGGGGAGGGAGTCACCAGAGACTTGAGTACCATGAGTCAGGACTCTCTGGAGGCTATTTTAGAGGCTGCCTACTGCAGTGTGTATTTGCAGATCCTGTCAAAAACTTGGGTACCTACGGCCTAAAACAGATCGTTGTTATTGCCAGTTTGTTTAGCAAAGAGGATCATGGGAAATTCTTGGCTCCCAACAGAAACCAGGATTGGCTCAAATGGTTCTGATCAAGCTAGATAGAGTTGGCTTTGGCCGATCTTCAACTCTGGAGGTGGGTCCAAACCTGCTTCTTTTTTGAGACATTAGGGCAGAGCCTCGTAGGCCACCTGTGTGCTTGTGGGCAGCTGAGCTCTGACTGACCCCCTGGCCATTTTAGTGCTGCCAATAAAATTGCCTGAGGAGCCTGCCAAGGAGACAGATGCTGCTGCTGGAGAAACACCTTCTGTAGCCTGGCATTTGTCTGGTAATTGCTCTCCAAGAGAAAATAAACTCTTCACGTGAGAGGGAAGGTGGATGGTGACTGATTGTCAAGTAGAGAGATAATTAAGAACAAGTGCTACAAGTAAAGTGCCAAAGATTTTATTAAAAAATAGAAGATATTTGTTTGGAGCTAAAGTTAGGCTTTTTAAAAATCTACTGACTCAGGAAATGCTTCTTGTTTTCCAAGCATAGACTAATACACAGTGAACTGAATTACATGCAGAATGCCTGACCTGTCCCCTGACTCTTGTTCCGTTTGCAGTCATACTTCTTTTGCAGTCAAATTTCTTTTGCAATAGAGAGTACCACTATTTCCTTCTGGCTTATAGATTCATAATGTAGAAGAAAAACACTGGCTTAGGACTGGCAGTAAGTAGTCTTGGGTGATAGGTTCGACCTGTCAGAGATACAGGTTTCATCCTCAGGTTTGTTATCTTTAAGCTGGGATAGTAAACACTTCCCTCATAAAGCTGTTTTCTTTATTTTTATTCATTTTTAATTTTTATTGAAGTATAGTTGATTTGCAGCGTTGTCTAAGCTTCAGATGTACAGCAAAGTGGATCAGTTATACAGATAACCAACCCCTGCCTTTTTTAGATTCTTTTCCCATATAGGCCAGTACAGAGTATTGAGTACTGTTCTCTATGCAGTACAGCAGGTTCTTATTAGTTATTTTAAATGTAATAATGTGTATATGTCAGTCCCTCCCTCCTGATTTCTTCTCCCCCGGATCCCCCGGTAACCAGAAGCTTGTTTTCTATATTTGTGACTCCACTTCTTTTTGTGAATAAGTTTATATTTACCTTTTTTTTTTTAAGATTACACATAAAAGCAATATCATATGATATTTGTCTTTCTGTGTCTGACTTCACAATGTGACAGTTTTTAGGTCTTTATATTGCTGCAGATAGCATTATTTCATTCTTTTTTTATGGCTGAGTATTATCCCATTGTGTATATTTACCACATCTTCTTTACCTACTACTCTCTTGATGGACTTTTAGGATGTTTCCCTGTCCTGGCTGTCGTAAATAGTGCTGCAGTGAACATTGGGAGACATGTGTCTTCTTGAATTGTGGTTTTCTCTGGGTTTATGCCCTGGAATGGGATTGCTGGGTCATATAGAAGTTCTGTTTTTAGTTTACTAGGGAACTACCATACTGGTCCCCATAGTTGAAAGTGAAAGTCACTCAGTCGTGTCCAACTCTGAGACCCCATGGACCATACAGTCCATGGAATTCTCCAGGCCAGAATACTGGAGTGGGTAGCATTTCCCTTCTCCAGGGGATCTTCCCAACCCAGGGATCGAGCCTAGGTCTCCCGCATTGCAAGCAGATTCTTTACCATCTGAGCCATAAGGGAAGCCCAAGAATACTGGAGTGGGTAGCCTATCCCTTCTCCAGCGGATCTTCCTGACCCGGGAGTTGAACTGGAGTCTCCTGCATTGCAGGCAGATTCTTTACTCACTGAGCTGTCAGAGACCCCATAGTTGCTATACCAATTTACATGCCCACCAATAGTATAAGAAGGTTCCCTTTTCCTCACACCCTCTTTAGCATTTACTGTTTGTAGAATTTTAAGGATGACCATTCTGACTGGTGTGAGATGATACCTCATTGTAGTTTCCATTTGCATTTCTCTAACAATTAGAGAATAATTAGAAAAGATGTTGAGCATATTTTCACATGCTTTT
Organism: Dama dama; assembly: GCF_033118175.1. Taxonomy (NCBI): domain Eukaryota; kingdom Metazoa; phylum Chordata; class Mammalia; order Artiodactyla; family Cervidae; genus Dama; species Dama dama. Next base: position 86,019,381 of record NC_083700.1, read on the forward strand.
TTAGCCATTTCATGAAGTTAACACTAGGGGAAGCTCCTAGCCACAGAGTAGATATATTAGATGCTATCTTTATCGATGCTGTACTTACAGTAACAATACTAGGAGGAACTTTAAATGTGAAGTCCTCCATTATAGATGGGAAACTAAGGCCCAGAAGGCTAAAGGCATTTCCTGTGCTGTGCTGTGCTTAGTCACTCTGTCCAACTCTTTGTGACCCCGTGGACTGTAGCCCACCAGGATCCTCTGTTGGTGGGGATTCTCCAGGCAAGAATACTGGAGTGGGTTGCCATGCCCTCCTCCAGGGGATCTTCCCAACCCAGGGATTTTACCCTGGTCTCCCACATTGCAGGTGGATTCTTTACCATCTGAGCCTCGAGGGAAGCCCTACAGATTATATAATAGTTGTATTCCACCCACCAACCCATCCATACATCCAGTCATTCACTCAACCATCTAATCATACCCACCCAGCCACCCACCTATTCAGTATTTATTGAGGTGTACTCTCTGACAATGCTATTCTCATTGCAGTGCCTATAAAGCTGTGAGGAAGTCAGGAAAACTGCCTGCCCTCAAGGGATTTGATATTCGATGAACAAACACATTACTGATAGATTGTAAATGAAATAAATACTGTAAATAAATAGGGATTGAAATGATAGAGAGTTACTGGTTGGAGGGACACAAGGAGGTTAGGGATCTGGGAGAGGCCGCTTTAAGAATGGCATCTGAAGGGAGACATGTAAGATAAGAAGGAACCAAGGAAGGAATAGCAACCAAGGACCTTGATGGGAGAGAACAGGAAGATGGCTTGGGTGGTGGGCACTTCCCGGATCAGATGGGACATCTATAGTCATGCCCAGAAAAACACTTACTTAAACAACATTGTGAAATTTTGGTCTTAAAGGTAAAGTGGGTTTCTTTAACAAAGGATCTTTCAACATTTTTTTAATATACTCATTCATTTTGATTTTTCAAGAGATTGGGGACAAATATATAATGAAGTCTTTCCACAAGTTTTTAACCATGGTAGCGTTCCTTTCCTCTTCCCTTTCTTCCATCCATCTCTCCCTGCTTCCATCTGTTTCTTTTTTCATTTTCTTTTTTGTTGTTGAGGTATAGTAGGTTTACTATGTTGTGTTATTTTCTGGTGTACAGCAAAATGACTCAGATATATATATATATATATATATATATATATATATATACACACACACACATATATATATATATGTTCATAATATATTTATGAAACATATGAAATCAGTAAATAAATTACACTGTATATATGTACTGAACCACTTTGCTATACACCAGAAAGTAACATAGCATATATATACGAGCTTTTGAGGTGGCTTTGTGGTAAAGACTCCTCCTGCCAACGTAGGCAACTCAGGTTAGATCCCTGGGTTGGGAAGATTCTCTGGAGAAGGGAATGGCAGCCCACTCCAGTATTCTTGCCTGGAAAATGCAATGGACTGAGGAGCTTGGCAGGCTACAGACATTGGGGTCATGAAGAGTTGGACACATGTGTGCGTGCACACACACAAACATGTAAATATATTCTTTTTGGATGTGCCCATTTCTTACTTTTAAAGAGCATCCTAAAAAAATAGAGTTCTATGGGAAACCCCGGGGGCTTCCAGTCCTCGGCTTCAGTTTCAGCCACAGAACCTGGGATATTGATTTTTCTTCCAAGTGCTCTGATATGTATTATATATATATATATATATATATATATATATATATATTTGTTTCAGTTAATACCCTATAAAGAAAATTGTGGTGACATTTCTTTTTGGAGGGAAAATGTTTCCTTTCAAGTTCATTGTCATTATTCAGTAGGCGCCTGTATTGAGTAATGGCCACATTCCCACAGCTATAGGGAGATTCAGAGGAGTTGATAAATGAGTAAATCACATAAGGAACAAATTCATGTCTCTCTCCTTCCAAAAAGGCTCACAGTCTTTGAAGAATGGCTAAGTTACATTTTCTTAGGAGTAACAATAATGTAATATTAAGAACCAAGGTCCATGAATCAAGGCAAATTGGAAGTGGTCAAACAGGAGATGGCAAGAGTGAATGTCGACATACTAGGAATCGGCAAACTAAAATGGACTGGAATGGGTGAATTTAACTCAGATGACCATTACATCTACTACTGTGGGCAAGAATCCCTTAGAAGAAATGGAGTAGCCATCATAGTCAACAAAAGAGTCTGAAATGCAGTACTTGGATGCAGTCTAAAAAACGACAGAATGGCCTGTGTTCATTTCGAAGGAAAACCATTGAGTGTCACGGTAATCCAAGTCTATGACCCGACCAGTAACACTGAAGAAGCTGAAGTTGAATGGTTCTTTGAAGACCTACAAGACCTTTAGAACTAACACCCCAAAGAGATATCCTTTTCATGATAGGGGACTGGGATGCAAAGTTGGGAAGTCAAGAAATACCTAGAGTAACAGGCAAATTTGACCTTGGAGTACAGAATGAAGCAGGGCAAAGGCTCATAGAGTTTTGCCAAGAGAAGACTCTACACATGGACATCACAAGATGGTCAACAGCAAAATCAGATTGATTATATTCTTTGCAGCCAAAGATGGAAAAACTCTATATAGTCAGCAAAACAAAAAAAGAGACTGGGAGCTGACTGTGGCTCAGATCATGAACTCCTTATTGTCAAATTCAGACTTCAGTTGAAGAAAGTAGGGAAAACCACTAGACTGTTCAGGTATGACCTGAATCAAATCCCTTACGATTATACAGTGGAATTGGGAAATAGATTTAAGGTACTAGATCTGATAGACAGAGTGCCTGATGAACTATGGATGGAGGTTTGTGACATTGTACAGGAGACAGGGAGCAAGACCATTCCCAAGAAAAAGAAATGCAAAAAGGTAAAATGGTTGTCTGAGGAGGCCTTACAAATAGCTGTGAAAAGAAGAGAAGCGAAAAGCAAAGGAGAAAAGGAAAGATATAACCATGTGAAGGCAGAGTTCCAAAGAATAGCAAGGAGAGACAAGAAAGCCTTCCTCAGTGATCAGTGCAAAGAAATTGAGGAAAACAGAAAGGGAAAGACTAGAGATCTCTTCAAGAAAATTAGAGATACCGAGGGAACATTTCATGCAAAGATGGGCTCAATTAAAGGACAGAAATGGTATGGACCTAACAGAAGCAGAAGATATTAAGAAGAAGTGAGAAGAATACACAGAAGAACTGTATGAAAAAGATGTTCATGACCCAGGTAATCACAATGGTGTGATTACTCCCTTAGTGCCAGACATCCTGGAATGTGACGACAAGTGGGCCTTAGGAAGCATCACTACAAACAAAGCTAGTGGAGGTGATGGAATTCAAGTTGAGCTATTTCAAATCCTAAAAGGTAATGCTGTGAAAGTGCTGTACTCAATATGCCAGCAAATGTGGAAAACTCAGCAGTGGCCACAAGGCTGGAAAAGGTCAATTTTCATTCCAGTCCCAAAGAAAGGCAATGCCAAAGAATGCTCAAACTACCACACAATTGCACTCATCTCATACACTAGTAAAGTAATGCTCAAAATTCTCCAAGTCAGGCTTCAACAACACGTGAATTGTGAACTTCCAGATAAGCTGGTTTTAGAAAAGGCAGAGGAACCAGAGATCAAATTGCTGACATCCACTGGATCATCAAAAAGCATGAGAGTTTCAGAAAAACATCTGTTTCTGCTTTATTTACTATGCCAAAGTCTTTGACTGTGTGGATCACAATTAACTGTGGAAAATGCTTCAGTAGATGGAAATACCAGACCACCTGACCTGCCTGTTGAGAAATCTGTATGCAGGTGAGGAAGCAACAGTTAGAACTGGACATGGAACAACAGACTGGTTCCAAATAGAAAAAGGAGTACGACAAGGCTGTATATTTTCACCCTGATTTATTTAACTTATATGCAGAGTATATCATGAGAAATTCTGGGTTGGAGGAAGCACAAGCTGGAATCAAGATTGCCAGGAAAAATATCAATAACCTCAGATATGCAGATGACACCACTCTTATGGCAGAAAGTGAAGAAGAACTGAAGTGCCTCTTGATGAAAGTGAAAGAGGAGAGTGAAAAAGTTGGCTTAAAACTCAACATTCAGAAAACTAAGATCATGGCATCCGGTCCCATCACTTCATGGCAAATAGATGGGGAAACAGTGAAAACAGTGGCTGACTTTATTTTTCTGGGCTCCAAAAATCACTGCAGATGGTGACTGCAGCCATGAAATGACAAGACGCTTACTCCTTGGAAGGAAAATTATGATCAACCTAGACAGCATATTAAAAAGCAGAGACATTACTTTGTCAACAAAGGTCCGTCTAGTCAAGGCTGTGGTTTTTCCAGGGGTCATGTATGGATGTGAGAGTTGGACTATAAAGAAAGCTGAGCATTGAAGAATTGATGCTTTTGAACTGTGGTGTTGGAGAAGACTTTTGAGAGTCCCTTGGACTGCAAGGAGATCCAACCAGTCCATCTTAAAGGAGATCAGTCCTGAGTGTTAAGGGACTGATGTTGAAGCTGAAACTCCAATACTTTGGCCACATGATGTTGAAGAACTGACTCATTTGAAAATGATGCTGAAATGAAACTGATGCTGGGAAAGATTGAAGGTGGGAGGAGAAGGGGACGACAGAGGATGAGATGGTTGGATGGCATCACTGACTCAATGGACATGAGTTTGGGTAAACTCTGGGAGTTGGTGATGGACAGGGAGGACTGGCGTGCTGCAGTCCATGGCGTCGCAAAGAGTTGGACACGACTGAGTGACTGAACTGAACTGAGCATCTGCTAGATCCTAGGCGTGGTGCTGGGTGAAATTATAGATTAAACCAATAATGCTCACGAAGTTTTTGGCGGAAGCTGCCATTAATTCCATTTTTCGGTAAAGAAAACCATGGCCAATGTAGCCATTAGAGCAACAGCACCAGCCCTCAAGCCCTACTGTATTTTTAGGAGCCCAGGACAATTGTTTTAATTTTTTAAAATCAGAAGAAGGAAAGGAACATTTAGGGTCGAAGATTACATTTGTTGCTAGACCAACACTGTTACAGAATGGAACTTTAATATATATATTTTTAATGAAATAAATGGGGCTTCTGAAAGTCACCATGTGGGGACTAGAGGAGGGCACAGGAAAATTGATACTTTTTTTAGAGCCTTGTGGGGACACACAGATAGACACAATCCCAACCCTGCGTTCTTTCCCTCCCATCCCGAGGCCCTATTCTCAATTGCTTTGGTGTTGTGTTAGTTGCTCAGTCATGTCCAACTCTTTGTGACTCCATGGACTGTAGCCTTCCAGGCTCCTCTGTCCATGGTATACTCCAGGCAAGGATACTGGGGTGGGTAGCCATTCCCTTCTCAGGGGTCTTCCCGAACCAGGGGTTGAACCCGGGTCTCCTACATTGCAGGCAGATTCTTTACTGTCTGAGCCACCAAGGACGCTTTTACCTGCCATTTTTTTTTTTAGTCTAAGCATCCTTTCACAGAAACAATGCTTGAAAACTGGGGCTCTGTATTCTTAATTTCAGCACCCCGTCTGGTCTGGGAGAACAAGAGGCATAGAACTTTTATGCAGAGGGCTTCCTCCCAGGATTCCTGGCACTATCCCAGGGTCTTGATGAGAGCGAGGAGAGTTGATAGTCGGATTCTGCTGGCCCTGCCCTGTTCAAGCAGACAGTTCAGTCTCACTGAAGTTAGACTGAGTGTGGAATTCTTCTTCTGGAGCCCTTGGATGATGAGTAAGTGGAAAAACAGGTGGAAAGCAACAGTGTTGAGGTTTACACACAGCGCCACTGCCCATCAGCCACTATTTTGCCAATTAGAACCTTTGAAAAATTTGGCCTTTGTTTTCCTGAGCAAGTCCAATGTCAGTGGGGGCCAATTTGCATTCAAAGCACAAGGCCCTTTCCTCCAATATCTTGTGTAAAATGGAGTTTTACTAAAAGCCTTCAGATGATTCTGGATTTCACAATGATTGCATTTGATCCTGGGTGTGTTCGTCCATGCCCTGGGATGTTTCTCATGGCACTTAGCTTCTGAGGCCATGCTGTCCTTTGACTGAGTTTATCATTAAGAACAAGTCTCTGAATTGTTACAGAAGAGAGTTGCTTTAGTAAAAGTATAACATGGTCCCTCTTTGTTTTTTTTTTTCCCATTTATTTGTATTAGTTGGAGGCTAATTACTTTACAATATTGTAGTGGTTTTTGCCATACATTGACATGAATCAGCTATGGATTTACATGTATTCCCCATCCTGATCCCCCCTCCCACCTCCCTCCCCACCCCATCCCTCTGGGTCTTCCCAGTGCACCAGCCCTGAGCACTTGTCTCATGCATCCAACCTGGGCTGGTGATCTGTTTCACCCTTGATAGTATACTTGTTTCAATGCTGTTCTCTCTGAACATCCCACCCTCACCTTCTCCCTCAGAGTCTAAAAGTCTGTTCTGTACATCTGCGTCTCTTTTCTGTTTTGCATATAGGGTTATCGTTACCATCTTTTAAAATTCCATACATATGCGATAGTATACTCTATTGATCTTTATCTTTCTGGCTTACTTCACTCTGTATAATGGGCTCCAGTTTCATCCATCTCATTAGAACTGATTCAAATGAATTCTTTTTAATGGCTGAGTAATATCCCATGGTGTATGTGTACCACAGCTTCCTTATTCATTTGTCTGCTGATGGGCATCTAGGTTGCTTCCATGTCCTGGCTATTATAAACAGTGCTGCGATGAACATTGGGGTACATGTGTCTCTTTCAGATCTGGTATGGTCCCTCTTTGAACCTCAATTTCCCCGTTTGTAAAATGAAAGGATGGGATGATTTCTAAACTCTTTTCGAGCTCAATTTTATTTTTTGAGCTACTACTAAGTGAAAGACCCTAAATGAAGGGCTGGGGATCATCTGAGATTATGGATGGAAAAATGCCATGTAAATCTTACTCACCTTTGTTTTAATGCAGAATAACAACTCTCAGTTACTAGGGAATTAGAGTGGCCAAAGAATTTTACATACATACTTGTTTTTTACATGCTTGTTGTTCCCCATAATAATAAAATTGTGAGATAAACCTTAGTGTTTGTATTTCAGAGATGAGGAGTTCAGGCTTAGAGAGGTTAGGACACATTAAAGTTCAGAACGAGCAGTTGAGTCTAAGATTGACTTCACCTCTCACCTCATGGCTGCTTCTATATTCATCATCATTATCCTCATGCTATATGTTACTTACGTTTCACAGTCCTTTGAGAAGAAAGCTGTGTACATAAAGACAGCACACTAACAATCATAGCATGTTAAATTGGCTCAAGTTCAGTTGTTCACAGGTGACCTTTGTCTGGATACAGATTCTGTTGGAAATAAAAGGTGTGGAACATTCCAGGGAGAAAAGCAACCAGAGCATGTTCATTTCTCCTGTGAGTTAAGCTGAATCTTGATATATTGGGAGCAAAGTCCAGTGCAATAAACACGTGCTAATCTGCATGACTGATTTTCTTTCCTCTCCTTCAGATGGACTGGGGGCAGGAAGTCTTCCTTTTAGAGAGGACTAAACCCTATCGTCCTAAGATAGCTACAGGGAATTTGATGTCTGTCTCTCTCTTTTCAAGTTTAGCTCCCCTAAGCCTCAGAGAGATAGGTAGCTGCATCTGGTTCCCAATGTGATCAGGCTTCTGGAAGCCAGACTTACCAACAGAAGCCAGGCAGGTTTAGTCTTCTACCTATGGGATGGGGGCTCCCATGTGGGACTACCCAGCTCTCATCCTATGTAACAAACTGAGTCACTAGGACGACCACAACCACCACGAGGCCGTGTGACTCTTTCCGCATTGCGTGTCATTAAATCATTTCCAGACATCATTTTTCTGGCCCTGTCATACATGAAGCTCATAGCTGTGGCCCTTAGCATCACAAACACCCATGTTCAGATCCTGGTTCTGACACTACCTGTATTTTTTTTTGAGTAATAGCTGAACTCTCTGTGTCTTAGTTTCTTATCTGTGACATAGAGGTGAAAATATTAAACCCATATGGCTGCTCTGCAGGGGAAGAGAGGTGACACATGGGAGTCTAATGTTTTGAAATCATCTCACTCCAGTGGTAGGAGCTGGATTAGCAGGATAAATGAGATGAGGTTATGATTGTTCTTAATTCATAAAGGTTTTCCTTTCCCAGGGTTGCATGGTGAGTGAATAGTGAAGCCAGCTCTGAAAAACCCAGCCTGGTGGGGAGCGTTGCTCTTTGGTAGCATGGCAGCTGTGAAGGGTGAGGAGCCCATCCTGTGTGCCCTGGGGCCTGGCTCTGGCCTCTGTCTTGGCCTCACACTTTGCTTCTTCTCCCTCTCCCCTCTGGTCCACACCAGCTGCAGCTGAAAAGCAGCCTCAGTATACCGGTGCTTGATTAGATCTTGGAGGCTGTTTTGGGTGAAGCAGGGAGAAATAGCTTTATTGCTTTGCCAGGCAGAGGGGGCCACAGCAGGCTAATGCCCTCAAAACTGGGTGTCCCCACCCTGGAGGAGATGGTGAGGATGTGTTCAACTTAGGAACATTCTTCTGACTGGCTAGTGGTGAGGTAATTGGGAGTCAGCATCATTAACCTGGTTCCAACCAGTCTGGGGTCTGTGTGCTGTGGGCACCTTAGTTAACTTCTTCCAGCTGGTGGGAGTTTCAGTACTTGTGAAGCATCTCAAAGGACATGGCTCAGAATATTATCTATAGTCCTTGAGGAGGAACTAAAGGTCTTTGACTTTGTTTCATGGCTAAATTATTATCCTTTTGTCTTGCTTGACTGTTTTCCTACCATTCTGTATTTTTTCACTTCTCTGATTAAATTTATTCCTTGAGTAAAATTTTCCTACAGGCAAGAGGCAGGCAGAAGACATAGGTGGGGTCTATTCTGAGAAGGCCTCCTAGGGTCCTGCTTGGTTGCAGAGCATCCTCACTGATCTTTCAAAATGATCGGCTTTTGGGGCTTGCTGTCCATTCTCTCTGAAATGTTCATCCCTCAAGTCTGCATTGGTATCACCTTTACCTTCTTCAAAGCTTCTCTAAGTGATATCTCAGTGGGGCCTGCCCTGACTACTCGTTGGGAAATGTTCCCCTTCCTAGCACTTCTTCCCTCTTCCACGCTTATTTTCCTCCTCAGCACTTGCCAGCTGTCTGATATATTGCATACACACAGGCGTACTTTATTTAACTGTACCTTGCATTATTGCTCTTCACAGATACTGCTTTTTAGCTTTTTATTAACTGGGAGATTTTTGTAGAAACTAATGCCTGTGGCCAACAATTTTTATTTTGGCTAGCCAAAAGTTAATTCTGTTATTTCCCTAACACTTTGCAGGTTGTCACGTTTAACGGTTATAACTGACACACCTGTAAAATCTTCTAATTTTTGTGTAACGTTGTCTTCAGTCCATTCTTCTGCAGAAGCAAAGGTGCATACTCCAGCACCATGAATTTCATTTTCCCTTTACGTATCACAGTCAATTGCTGAGGTTGTTTGTCTTTTTGTTGGTCTAATATTCACATCATCTGAATCATAACTATATTCTGAAGAACTGTCTTCCCCTGAGACACTAATATATATGTTGCTTGGACTATCAGAAAGTATCTGCTTAAAACTCACTGAAAAATTCTCCTTCATTCAAAAATTTTGTGATGCGTCATTTTTCAAAATGTTGCATTTGTAATATACACCAGGCTGGAACAAAAACCTAACAGAGCAAAATGTGAATGATAATGACAATCGTAAGTTGTGTAATGAACCCTTCATGAATTTTAAGCTCTAACAATTTTGCATGGTGATATTAATTATATCACCCTCTAAAAACACTCTCTAAAGCACTAACACTCTCTAAAAATCTCTTCAGTCAATAATATCCAGGTAACAAAAGACCTAATGGCTTCCCTGGGGCTCAGTGGTAAAGAATTCGCCTGCCAGTGCAGAAGTCATGGGTTCAGTCTCTGGGTCAGGAAGATCCCTTGGAAGAGGAAATGGCAACCCACTCCAGTATTCTTGCCTGAGAAATCCCATGGACAGAAAGAGCCTGGAGGGCCACAGTCCATGGGGTCACAAAAGAATCGGATGTGACAGCGACTAAACAATAATAACGAAAGATGTATTAATATATCTCCGGTCAGTAATGTGTTAACAGATTGAAAGTATGGGGAAACCCTGTGTTGAGCAAGTCTATCCTCACCATTTTTCCTACAGCATTTAGTTACTTCATATTTCTGTGTTACATTTTGATAATTCTTGCAGTTATTTCAAATGCTCCACTAGCAAAAAGATTATGACTCACTGAAGGTGAGTTAGCATTAGCAAGATGATGGTGAGCATTTTTTTAAGTAATAAAGGGTTTTAAAATTAAGGTATGTATATTGTTTTTTTAGACCTAATGCTAATACACACTTAATCAACTGCAGTATAGGGTAATCTTAACTTTTATATGCACTGGGAAACCAAAAAGCTCACGTGACTTGTTTTATTGCTCTTTTTGCTTAATCACAGAGAGTCTGGAACCCACAATATCTCTGAGGTCTGCCTGCACTTGACTTTTTCATTTGTTTTGTCTGTCTTCTTTCACTAGGACGTAAGCCACGTTCCCACAACTGAACAATGCATGGCAAACAGCCTGCAATCAGTAAATTAAACTCTTTTGACTGAATGAATAAAGAAATATATTTGGAGTTGGGAGGGGGGGGTGCTCTGCTTGCACTTCCTTGCTCTGATGGTGTTCATGGCAGATCACGTATGCTTCTCCCCACGTGATCACACCTTGCCAAACCCCTTCTCTGGCAGTCACTGAAACTCCTAATTGTGATTCCCAGCTGTGAACTTTGCCCTTCCTTCTTTGTGGGGTGGCTCTGGGCTGGGCAGTTGTCTCTTCAGGAGCTGTTCTTTGCAGTCTGATCACATGGGTAATGTAACATTTACTTTTTAAAAATCTCTGAGTAGAACTCTTTATTAGAAATTAATTTGCTCAGGTTCTCGGGTGTTGTTTACTTCTAGTGTCCTGAAGTGTTTCCCCTGGTAGGAGCTCTTTCTGTCCTCTGCCTGAAGTTCTAGGGAAATGCTTTCTAGAATGTCACCCTGTGCGGCTCAGGTTTTGTAATTTATGTTCTGAGCAGGGGGCACCTTCTATCTATATCGTGAGCAGAAGTCTAACTCTCTCTCTCTTTTTTAAAGGTTTCTTTTATGCTTTTTGAAATGTTTAAAAAAACAGCTTGTTCCTGGGGCAGTAATTTTATAAAAGCAAATGATACGTTAGAAATTGTCTAATAAAATAAAACTGAATAGAAGTGTTTCCTATGGCTTATGTTACAAATGGTGTATATGTTGGACCATGGTGGTGTCAGAAAAGGACTAGGAATCAGATGACCTGGCTAATTGTTTTATGTAGCTTATTATTTGGGTGACTCTGGGCAAACCATTCAGTCTCTCTAAGGTACAGTTCTTATTTGAAAAGTGAAGTCTCTAGGCCATGGTCTTAATGCCATCCAAGATCCTTTCTAGCTTTAGAGCTCCTGACTGGAAGCCTAACAACTTCAGTTTTAACTTGGATATAGCTGGTTACTAGTACTGGGCCTCTGGGTAAGTCAGCTTCTTTCTCGGAGCTCTAGCTTCTCAGTCTTCAAAAAGAGACAAGGAGAGTTTGTGTTTTTTCCAAGGGCATTAAGAGAATTTTATTTGGACACACAAAGATGAGCATACTTTTTAGCTGTTGAATCCTGTTTTCATTAGAAGCAACTTCTTACTTTATTGTGATTTCATGGCACTGTGCCAACAGAATGGTTGGCTAAAAGGAGATGAAAAGTCATTACATATCAGATTGACAGTTTTTAAATGGTACTTTAAAAATATATGGATGTTCTGATTCACTTTTGATTTTTCTTTTTTTTTTAATCCCCATCTTAAGTTCTTGACTTGAGCTTGGGGAAAGGTTTCAGACATAGCTTTCATTTTCAAAGGAGTATTTTCAAAGGAGTATTTCATGTCCCCGTTTTTAACCACTGAATTTTTTGTGGATGTTTCTCCCTGGAATTCCTGGGGAAAGAGATTTTTTCATGCTTCTTCTGATCATGTATCCCTTCCCCTGTGGATGGATATTAGCAGGTAATACCTATAAAATCACAAATGCCATGCGAATGACTCTGTAGGACCTGCTGGCTGCTTTCTGGAAACTTCCTATTGATGGGCACCTGATTGACACTGACTCAGTGTTTTTTTTTTTTTTTAATTATTAATTTATATTTTATTGAAGGATAATTGCTTTACAGAATTTTGCTATTTTCTGGACACAGACTCATATTTTAAAGATAAGCCTAATTAAAAATCTGGAGTCATTCATTTACCAGTTTGGCTCTTGGAAGTCATTTAGTATTAATATTGTTATCTCTATAACAATAGAGTTAGCATGGATATTATTTCTAATATAATGAATATTCCTGATGTAGACTATACATTTGAAATGATGAATATTCTTAATTAAGACTGTAAATTTGAATGACCAGAGGCTGAAGTTCCCTCCAGGGAGGGAAAAGGCATCATTTTACTGGGGCCAGTGACCCCACTGGCTTGACCCAGGTGGCCGGGCAAAGGTACAGAGCTCCATCAGACCGGAGGAGGTGTGGCCTGGAGTCAGCAGATAAGGGAGGTGTGGTCTTGGCAACTGGGAGTGAGAGAGGAGGGTTGGGCCCAGCTAACATACCAGCCATCCTGGCCAAAGGGTCCTACCCTCTTACTCTCATCCCGCCCTTATCCCCAGAGTATTAATTTTAACTCTAGATGATCTACAGGAAAACATAAGACAGAGCTAGGTGTCCAGGTATGAAAAAAAGATCTTGGAATCCAGAAGACGTGAATTCCAGTCCTATTTTCAACACTACCCAGCTGGCAAACTACTGGCCCATCTCTTCTTGTCAGAACCTGGCAAAATAGGGACAGCAAAGCTGTCCTACTTGTCCTACTTGACATCCCTACTGTGATGTCAAGTAGATGAAATGAGTGTGTGAACAGGAAAGTAGTTGGCAAAAGGTTGCCAGTCTTTAGAAAGGAAATGTCAAATGAGTGCAGAGATGAAGGGGAGACCAGAGGGCACCCTCCAAAGAGAAGCTGGAGATCTTTTCCTCTCCCTGTTGCTGTCTTCTGACAAGGGTGTGTTGTCTAACTACCAAATGAAGATGGAAGTGTGGAATAGAGCTGTTTGGGCCTCAGACCTCAACCTCCACATGGAGCTCAGGCCAGCTCACCTTTGTTTCCCTGCAGAGAGGGCTAAAGGAGTTAATGATAAAATATCAGAAAGGCACTTGAGGGATTTTAGAAACACTCAACCAGGTAACATTACACACATGTAACCATGTAATGTCAGCTATTCAGAGCTGCATGGTTGTATTATTTATTAATCATATTGTGTGTGTGTGTGTGTGTGTGTGTGTGTATGTGTTTTCAAATTAGTATTAAAGTCTTGAACCAGAGCCCATTAAAATAAAGAAACTATTGTTGGGTGTGCTTGAGGAAACTAGCAAAATATTTCTTTTAAAACTTTGTTTAAGAGAAGTCTACCCAGAATCCTTGTACTTGGCAGGCAGAAATTCATCTAAACTGTTTTCCAAATTTACCAAGTGCTTTCCTGAATAGACAAGGAGCCTGGGGGTATTTCTTGCAGGAGTGATGAGTTGTGAATCCCAATATGAGATGTGTGTAAAAAAAAAAAAATGTCTGTTTAAAGAGGAAAAAGAAGTTTCTGACTGTTTGGCAAAACAGGTTATTTTTAAACTGAAGAAAAATAGGATTGTGGGGATTTCAAACATTTTTGTGATTTTATTTGTTCATCTATAGGTGGGACTTTCTAACATCTCATTAACACAGGGGCAAACTGAGATGTAAAAGGAATGGAAGACTGTCCATCACCTCAGGTAGCCTTCATGCTCATCAAGGACAAGTTGTAGGTAGATCAGAAAGTGGCAGTGTATGCAACGCAGGGTGAATGTATGGAAACACTGTGATGTTGGGAGATAGGTGCACCTGGGTTCTAGATCTGGATCCACCTGGGGCTTGATGTTTCATCAGTTCGATGCCTCAGTTTCTGCTTATTCAAAACAAAGATAATAAATCTTCCTAGGTTGTAAAGATGAATGAGACAAGGCATGTAGAATGCTTATCACAGAACATGGCATGTAGTAGTGTAATCACAACTGTAATTATATTTTCCTTTCTTTGTTTCTCCCTTCATTTTCATGCTTTGTCACAAGAGACATATAGGCTTGATGTTCCTTAGGAATGCTGAAGGCTGTGACTAGGTTTCATGGAGGAGGAGCTGCCCTTGGACCTTGAACTGGCTGTCTTCTGCCAGCTCTTCCAGGATGCACTCTGCTCTCCCTCTTCCCTTCCTCCCTCTGCGTGGACTGCATCCATGGGCTTCCTGGTCTCTTGGCCTCTTCTTGGAAATAGCCAATGCTGAGTTCTAGCGGGAGGCTGAAGGGTGGGCAGGAAGGAGAGTGAAAAAGTCTGTGTGCTTTGCTTAGCTTTTAGGCTTTCTCTTATCTGGGTTGCCTTGGACTTGCTGTATCCTAGACTGAGTGTCACCACTCCATTTATGGCAATGTTTTCTACTGAGTTTGCTCCCTATTATGGTTACCCTTCCCTCCTCTTACCCCTTCAAGCCTAAGAGAAGTGACAAGTTCTGCTATTCTAGCCCTGGGATCCTGGCCTGTCCTTCAAGGTTAACCTTCAACTCAGCCCACCCTTGGGCACATAATCTTTGTACTAACTCTTTGCAATAATCCTATCTTTAGTTTGTTATCTGTTTCAGGATGGGACCTCAAAGAGCTGATTAGGTGAGGAGGTATGCACTGGGTAACCAAGGTGTGCTCTGGGGTCTATGACTGATAGAGTGTGGCCACAGTGTGTGTTTCCTTCAGGAAGGATGGACTGGACTGTAAGTCTGCTGAGATGTGCTGCACTAGAGCCTGAAGGTCTGGTTAACGTTTCAGACTTCACATCATAGCAGAGATGGTTCTTGGTAATTGTTTCCTGATTCATTTTGACAGGTGTCTATTGAAAAATTAATAGGTATATGGTGTAGGAAATAGATATCAGAAATTTCTCCCCTTTCCTTCCAAATAATGATATGCAAATGAACTAGAGGGAAGGGAACGTGAACAATATGGAATGACTCTCTCCTGTAGTACCAGGCAATTTGCATATATCATCTTATTTATTCTGCTCAGCAGCCATTAGGGGTAAGGTACAAACTTCAGTGGAGTTGACAAAGGTCACAGAACTGGGACTTAGTGGAGCCATAATTTGAAAGCCCAAGGCCAATCTCTGAAATGGTGATGTTCATGAATTTCCAACATTGTCAGCTGCAAGATAGGAAGAGTGATGTAATTAAGGGTTCAAATGAGAGGTACTGGTAAGAACAGCAGAGTGTGAGTCTTGGGCTGTTTGTTACAGCCCCACCCCAGGAAGGAGTGTGACATTGTAAGGCCATGCACAACAGGAGTTTCTGCAAGAGTATTCTATGCAGAAGGAGTTCCTCTATAATCTCAGAGTAGTCACACAGCCTGGCATCCCAGGCATTGGGGTGTGATTTCATAGCAGGAAGGATCCTGGCTATCTCTCGGGGACTAGGTCAACTCATTCCAATTGCACAGGACATCATTCATTTCCTTCCATTGGGTACCCTGTTTCTACTTCTACTGAAAGTGATCTTTGTCTCTCCCCTAATTGTACATGTATTTCTCTGCCTGGTGGCTTCTCCACTTCTGCTAATTCATTACTTCTGCTTAGTCTCCCCTTGCTTCCTCAGAGCCTCTTCATGTGCATCTTTTCACTTCTGGTCCTGTTACTTCTGGACAGAATCTGTATTAATGAGTTCACATTCTTAGGAGAGAGAATATACCCATCTTTTCATATGTCCAATCTTCCTGCAAAGCCAAATTGTGACTCTGATCATCCAGTGAATTGTCCTTGGGTAAGGGAGGGACTTATCCACAGCTGTGGTTTTTCCTGTAGTCATGTATGGATGTGAGAGTTGGACCATAAAGAAGGCTGAATGCTGAAGAATTGATGCTTTCAAATTGTGGTGCTGGAGAAGACTCTTGAGAGTCCCTTGGACTGCGAGGACCAAACCAGTCAATCCTAGAGGAGATCAGTCCTGAATGTTCATTGGAAGGACGGATGCTGAACCTGAAGCTCCAACACTTTGGCCACCTGATGCGAAGAGCTAACTCATTGGAAAAGACCCTGATGCTGGGTAGGACTGAAGGCAAAAGGGGATGGCGGAGGATGAGATGGTTAGATAGCATCACCAGATCAATGGACATGAATCTGAGCAAACTCCCGGAGATAGTGAAAGGCACAGGAATCTGGCATGCTGAGTCGGGCACTGTTTAGTGACTGAACAACAATGAAGAATGGACTCTGTGAAGCTGATAAGTTTGTACCTTACCCCTAATGGTTGCTAAGCTGGGACTCAGATTAGGGAGTGGACATCTCTAGGAGGGGACATTATTTTAACTATTCTGGTCCACTTTCTGGCCCCCAAAATCCATATCCAGTCCAAATGCAGAATACGGGCAAGGCCTCTCTATGACCTCATCAGTTCAGAAGTCCAGATTCGCATTATCTAAATTATCTAAGTCATATTCCAGTGACTAGGGCATGGATATCTTTGGGAGATAGGGTATTTTCCTACCTAACCCCAACACTTACCACTGTATGTTAAGCATCTTAAATAAATTATGTCATTTAATACACTCACCACATCTGGTGAATATTCTCAGAGCCATTATATTTTGCAGTGTTCAGAGTCAGGGGAATCCAAGAACAGGCCCAGTCATGTGGGACCAGGGAGTGGGTCACAAAGGCCTGGAAACTTGGGAATTCTCTTTACCATTGTGCCTGCGTTTCCCTACTATGTTGCCACATATTCAGATTACATGGGGAGATTTTTAAGCATCCCAATGCCCAGGTGGAACCTCAGAGAAGTTAAATGAGAACCCTGAAATGGGCATGTGTGCTCAGTTGCTAAATTGCATCTGACTCTTTGCAACTCCATGGACTCTAGCCTGCCAGGCTCTTCTGTCCATGGGATTTCCCAGGCACCAGTACTAGAGTGGGTTGCCATTTCCTCCTCCAGGGGATCTTCCCAATCCAGGGGTGGAACCTGGGTCTCCTGCATTGGCAGGAAGATTCTTTATCACTGAGCCTCCTGGGAAGCCAAGAGTAAATAGTCTTTCCACTGCCTCAGATGATTTCAACGCACAACAAAGCTTGGGAGCCTCTGCCCTGCGTTACTTTACTCATCACTAGAGGCCAGTGCTCCAGGGGAAGGGCGCACAAGGTAAGGAAGTCTTCCCCACGGAGGGGAACTTTAGCTGACAGTCGAAGGCATCTACTGGGTGTGACAGTGAAGAGGGCGTTGTGTGGATAGGAGACATCTACTAGCAGATGACAGGCTTCCCTGATAGCTCAGTTGGTAAAGAATCCGTGTTTGCGATTTGCTCGGTATTTGCTGCATGTGATGGAAGTTTTTTAAGTTCCCGTGAGAAGGTTCACATAAGTACATTCACAAATCAGGAAACAACGGGAAACACGAGCTCCTTTGTCAGAGCATCCGTCCTCATTTGTAGCTTGAGCAAAACACAGCCCCACGGTTATCACTGTTGTGGATACGTTTTGTGAGCGATATAATTGTGGAAATTCATTTGTTTCCCATCAAGAGCGAATCCTTTTGTAGAGAAAATTTGAGCTATCCATGTATTCCATTTTACAGTAATTGAGATTGGACTAGGAAGTCATTAGCGAAGCAAAGGAAAATGATGGGCTCTTTAGTTTTTTTTTCCAAAGGAAGGTAGAAAAAATTGATGTTTGAGAAGAGAGAGAAGAATTAAAATGGGGTGTCAGTGGTGGGAGGGAACATGCCCATCGCTTGGCTCTCTGGTTAATGAGAGGGTGGCATCTCTGTGCTGAGATATCCCTTGAGTGCAGCCAGTGGGAAGGTGCCCCTGTGGTCAGAACAGTCACTGGGATGTAGACTGTCTAGGGATGAGCCCATGCCCAGGGCCACCCTGGGTACCATGCAGCTTGGGGATATCTGTCTCTTTCTCATCCAGCTCACCACCGGCAGATGTTGGCCTGTGTGGTTCTCTTCCCCACTGTCAACTTTGAAGATAATGAAATGCAGCTTGAGCAAAGGAGAGTCAATAACGGCGGTATATATTTTAGATACATCAGTAGGTGAAGCTGCCAAATGCAACGCTTGCTTATTTAAAATCTGCTTCACTGGGAGGGCCTCATTAAATACTTGTCTTTTCTTTCTTTCTGCAAGACCCCAGGGAATGGCCATAGTTCCAAGCTACTCAGACACATCATGGAGGAAGTGGGGATGATAGTAGAGGGCATTCAGTCTCCAAGAGCAAACAGACAGTGTGCCCCGCAATGGCAGGTGGCTAGTGGGGTTAAAATGAGGACAGGCATTGGCTAAAAAGCTAGGTGATGAGGGAGGTGGAGTTTTAGGGCTGGTGCTGGGGAACAGGTATGAAGGCCCCCTGAGGCCAGTCCCTATCCCTGGGATGGAGTAGCAGTCACCAGGCTTTGCTTCATCTCTGTCTGTAACTCGCCCATGTAGTTTTCTATGTACAGAGTAGGTGCTTAGAAACTTATGTAGAACTGATTTGGTTTACAGAACCAGTAACTTGCCGGCTACGTGCTGAAGGAGTTAGAGATATTTGCTTTTTTACTGTTTCTTCCTGAGAATTCATTTATCTGGACTATGTTTGGGAAGAAAAATTAAAGAGCATAAGCTTTTAAACTCAGTAGCTCTGCTGATGCAAGAAGTCTCCCAGTTGGTCCCCTTGTCCCCACCATCGTTGGTCTCCAGCCCCAGGGCTATTCCTAGGTTAGCGTCATCTTGAACGAATTGAGCTGGGTCAGCCACTCCCCTCTTCAATCACTGTGGTAGCCCTCTGTCACCTGCTGGTGAAGTGAAAGTCACTCAGTCATATCCGACTCTTTTCGACCTCGTGGACTATACAGTTCATGGAATTCTCCAGACCAGAATACTGGAATGGGTAGCCTTTCCCTTCTCCAGGGGATCTTCCCAACCCAGGGATCAAACCAGGGTCTCCTGCATTGGAGGCGGATTCTTTACTAACTGAGCCACCAGGGAAGTCTGTTGTCTGTTAGTAGGTGTTTCTTGAATCACTTCTTCTTTCGCCCACTAGTGAATCAATTTGAAGTTTGCACCTGGCAAGCAGCACATGAATTTTTAGATACAAAAATTTATATACATATGCTACTGTGAATCTTCATGTTAAAGGAATAAACTGTCTCCTATTTTTCATATTAAAATAACTATAAGTAGCTATTACAGAGATTGATGTCTTCACGCCAGTGGATTTTTTTCAATCCTGCCTGGGCTGCCTACTCCCTAGTTTGAAGACTGTGGGGTCTCCAGATTGCCCATTATACAGATGAATAACTTGAGGCTCAGACTAGTTTGATAGCTTAAGTGCCTAAAATTACATAAGCAGTCAGTGGGAGAGTCAGGCAGGAGTCCAGCCCAGCCCTCAGCTATTGCTTTAGGTTCTGCCACTTACTGATAACATTTTTTGTAAAATCATAGGTAAAGATTTTAGAAGGTTGGTTAGAAGTCAGGCCCCAAGTATTGAAAACACTAATGGAATTATTTTAAGCTTATACATTTTTTTTCTGATCCTCTATTAGTTTATGTAATGAATTTTCATGGTGCAGTAAATACTCAATGAAACTGTATGATCCATTAGTTAAATGAAATGTTCCTAAGTATGCCGTGTTGCTGTCATATAAATTCGTTTAATATTGCTGAAATCTGGTTCTGACTTTTGTGAGCTTTGAGTTTGATTAAAGAAACACCTTCTGTTCCTCCTGTCATCTCCTTACTGAAAGATGTCAGACACCTGAGTAATAACAGTACCTGCCTTCTGGAGTGGAGCATTTTATTTTCCCCAAAGTACTTTCACGTAACTTTCATTTATTCCTGTTTATTTAATCCCATGAATTATAGCCAGAATTATCCCATTTTACAGATGAATAAACTGATGGACCATTTAGTTTTTTTCATTCTAAATCTTCCCTAGAAATGTCAGACCACCAGATAACTGTCTAGCAAGATCCCAATGGTTTATTTTTCAAGTTAAAAGTTAAAAGAAAGCATACTTTGTTCAGAGAGAGTTTAAAACAATTTGAGTCAGATTGTTTTGACTGTATTTAAAAATACTACCACTTTTATGCTTTAGGAGCTTCCCTGGTAGCTCAGCTGGTAAAGAATCTGCCTGCAAGGCAGGAGATCCCAGTTTAATTCCTGGGTTGGGAAGATCCCTTGGAGAAAGGGATAGGCTACCCACTCCAGTATTCTTGGGCTTCCCTGGTGGGCTCAGACAGTAAAGAATCTGCCTGCAATGCGGGAGACCTCGGTTTGATCCCTGGGTTGGGAAGATCCCTTGGAGGAGGGCACGGCAACCCACTCCAGTATTCTTGCCTGGCGAGCTACAGTCCATGGGGTCGCAAAGAGTCGGACATGACTGAGCCACTGAGCACATTTTGCTTTAGTATTATACTCTTCACGTAAGTTAAGGAGTACTGAAAATTCCCTGTTGGATTTTTTTATTTTTAAGAGAAAGACAGTGCTGATGTTAATGTCCATGGGATCATACACTGTTGATTTTATAAAAGCCTATAGACCCTTTTCATTTTGTTTCTGGCTTCAGGTTATTTGAGCTTGGCCTTTGTGGAACCTCTAACTGACCATATATTCTTTTTTGCTCTGGCCTCTAGGACTCTCATAAATTTACAGCTTATTTTCTGCAACCTCAGGATTATTTTTGTGTCCTATTCTTTTTTCTGCCTCTACCTTCATTTTCAATTCATTGTTCCCCTTCACTACAGTTTTCTTCATTCATTAATTTTATCCTTTTCTGGAGAATTATTGTATATAAAACTTGATATAAGCTGCCTGACTCCTTTTTATTTCTTTTCATAATGTCAGGTGAACATAACCAACAAGCAACACAGTGAACACGATGTCTCAGGCCAAGAGAATCTCCTACTTCTGTGATTTTTCCATCCTTTTCTGACATATACAGTTGTGGCAAAACAGGTCTGCTGTGAGGTTGTTAATTTATCAACTTTGTGGCTGTCAGAGTTTTAAACCCAGGATATGTTCTATCAATGTAGGTATCTTCTGGAAGTGTTTGGTCTAAGCAAATGATGGCTGTGAGGATGGTGGTATTTTATCAGTAGAGAGAGATGTACTACCTTCAGATATCCTACTACAGTTTTTATAGTCTTTGTACTTCTGACATCCCTGGCAGAATTAAATAAGCACTGCCATTGGGCTCCACAAAACTTTGTTCTTTCCTATTCTTTTGACCCTGAAAAGAATCTATAGAGAAGGAGCAAATTTCGGGCAGTTTCCAAATGGACTATATCAGATCAGTTAGCCCTTAACATATTCAAAAATATAGAAAAAGGGTTGACAGTTTAAAGTCATAGTGCTAGAGATGGAGAGGGAGATGGTCCAACAAAGGCTGACTCTGGCTACATAATTAGTGCTACCAACCAGGGTTCTTGGCCTCTTTAATCAATAGAAATTGATCAGAGGCCAGACAAGAAATCCTTTATTGGGGCACCTGCTGCAGCAGGGGTGAATGAGAGCAAACAATACGTTCCCTTGCTGGCTGGCTCCCAGAGAGGGGCAAGCTTGTTCCTTACGTGGAGTGAGGATGGGGGTGTGTCCAGGGGTCAGGCTGGGTAGATGGCTTAGGTGTTTTGCCCACCCCTTAGGTGGTGTTGCATGCAGGGGGCATGCACAGTACACTGCTTTTTGCTCCCAGCTCCTCAAAAGTAGTGATTGGGTTTTTGGTCTCCTTGTATCTTTGGGGTTCAGAATTTGCCCCAACTGCACATGCATGTAATTATTTTTAGTTCCACACAGTTTCTTTGTATGTTATTGCTCCAGGAGAGGTATGTTCAGTTGCAGGCATTGCAGCACTGAAGCAAAGGGTCCCGGTTCTCAGGCCTGTCTCAAAAGGAGCTTGTGGTGATCTCCGGGGTTAATAGATAAAAAGTCTTAGGGGGCAATTCTGGCATGGAGGCAAGTCTGGAGGGGAGGTCCAGGGCTCAGGAAGAGAGAGACCTGCTTGAAACAACCTTGGTCAAGAGACTTGTATCAAGTCAAGCATTCCAGGCAGATACAGGATGAAGTTGGAATCTATAATAAGAACTGACAGCCATAAACTAATTTTAAACTCAACTAGCCTTGGGAATTAGAAAGCAGTCCATCTAGGGAGCTGGGATGGGGTCTGAGCTTTTTTTTTTTTTTTTAAAAAAAAGAAAGGTGTTGCCAGAATTGGCTTTGTTACATACTTGGGTGTGTTACTGTCTGAACTAGGCTTTTTTTTTTTTTTTTTAATTTGAAGATAATTTCAGAATTACAGAAAAAAAGTGTAAGAATATACAAAGAAACACCCTACACCCTTTACTTAGGTTCACCTGCTAATATTTTTATCACATTTGCTTTAGCATTTGTGTATTCTCTCTGTGTGCATATCCATAGATATATGCTGCATATACATATTTACATGTCTGAGATTTGTTTTTCTTGAATCATTTGAATGGTTCATGTAGCTTAGCCCTTTATACCTAAATATTTGATGTGTATTCTCTAAGAATGGGCTTCCCAGGTGGTTCAGTGGGTAAAGCATCTACCTGCAATGTAGGAGACGCAGGCAGAAGTGAGTTCGATCTCCAGGTCAGGAAGATCCCCTGAATGAGGGCATGGCAACCCACTCTAGTATTCTTGCCTGGAGATTCCCATCTACCGAGGAGCCTGGCAGGCTACAGTTCATAGGGTCGCAAAGGGTCGGATATGACTGAAGCAACTGAATATGCACTCGCACTTTCTCTAAGAATAGGTATATTCTCTTATACAGCCATAGGAAACTTATCAAGTAAAATAAATTTAACATTGATACAATATTTTTACCTAATTTGCCATCCATATTCAAATTTGTCGATTGGCTCTCTGATTTCCTCTGTAGCATTTATTTTCTCTCCAAAAAGAGGATCTAATATTTCATTTAGTTGTTGTACCTCTTTAGGTTGTTTTAATCTGAAATATTTCCACAGCCTACCTTTGTCTTTGGTTTGCCATTTTTGAAGAATTCTAGACTTTTCTCCACATTTTTGTATGCGTGTTCTTTGTGGTCGTCTCAGGATATCACTTGATATCCCTCTGCTCATCTCTGTTAATGTTAATTTTGATAA
This sequence comes from Dama dama, assembly GCF_033118175.1. Taxonomy (NCBI): domain Eukaryota; kingdom Metazoa; phylum Chordata; class Mammalia; order Artiodactyla; family Cervidae; genus Dama; species Dama dama. The sequence continues at coordinate 86,042,719 of NC_083700.1, forward strand.
CCTGATTGAGGTGTTGTTCATTGTCTCCATTATATGATCACAGGTTTTCTGCTTGCAACTACAGACAACAAATGAGAGCATACTTTAAGACCTATGGTTGGCTTCCTGGATTTAGCATTTACTGACTTTCTGGGACAACAAGATATGTTGGGCTCATCTTGTACCTGCCCTTCACGGCTCTGGAATAAGCCACTTCTAGAAACTCTCAGTCTTTTTACTAAGAGTTGTAGTAGAAACTAAAATCTGAGTATTAAGGTATCACCTTGTCACTGGGGAATCTTTGCTTCTAGACCTATTCAGTGGACAGGACTAGGAAATATATGCATATAAACACGTGTACACACACCTACATGCAGATGCATGTTTATTTTATAAACCATGAGTTTAAACCCTGAAATCTCCAGTTTCCAAACTGTCCCCACGGTGCTCTTTCCTGGCTTCCCCCTTTGCATATTTTAATGGTTATTCTTGAACAGTGAGAGTCTTGGCTCCTAAGAACATTAAAGAATTTATTTCTTTGCCCAATCCTATAATACATTTAGAATAGTTTCCTAATTGCTGTTGCCATAACACTACCAAAAAAAGCCTACTAAAAAGAGTTTAAGGTTTGTTTGCGGTGCTCCCTGCCCTGGTCCTGTTAATGACAGGTTGTAAACAGTTAAATTCTGTGTTTGTAAGTTTTTCATATTAATTATTTCTCTCCCACCCCTTCAGTGACTGTGTTTATGATGCTCCTTTGAAATACAATTGAATTTGTTTCAGTTCACTTCCAGTTTTAGCCCTTCCCCCACTTTCCATTGCTGTTAATTTTATTTTTTATCTGAGGCGTGAAGCATTAATATGCTCCCACATGTAGAAATTAAGTAAAAATCTACTCTGATAAGTATGATCCTTTGCCATGACTTTCTACCTGGTCATCCTGTCATTTTAACATCTAGGATCTCCCCATGAGGAGAAACAGCTTCATTGTTTTCTGGTTTATTTGTCCTGTTTCTTTTTGTAAAGATAAGCAGATTTATGTATCCTCCTTTCTTACATAAAGACTGGCATGCTGTATATTGAGCTAGGCTTTATAAGTGCCCAAATCTCATTGATCTTCCAAATCTTGCACTCTTGGTGGTGGTCTTCCCATTATACTGATGTGGAAACTGAGACTCCTTGTCTGTACTATTGCAAACCTTTGTGCCTTGTTGATAAATAGCCTGTTCTCAGTGCTTTATACTTTAGATGAAAGTGATTAAGATGTGCCAAATCATGAGGCATCAGGTAGTAGTACATACAGTTTTTAATCCATCAAATTGCTGCCACCCAAAGTCCTACTTCTTGGAAGTCTACCTCTTCATCTGGTTTTTAAAGCTGGATGTCCCTTTAGACTGGAATTTTCAGTGTCCTGGCATCTCATACAATGCTTAAATAACGATGTGGCACCTAGCTGGGAGAGTTGATTTTGGCTTTCTGTTTTTCCTTTTTAAAATTGAGATGAAATTCACATAACGTGAAATTAACCATTGCATAAAATTCAGTGTCACTTCACTCATAGTGCTGTTCAACCATTACTGCTGTCTACTTCCAAAACACCTCATCTCCACCACAGGAGACCCTGTAACCGTGAAGGGGTCAGTCCCCATCCCCTGCTTCCCCGAGCACCTGGCAGCCCCTGCTCTGCTTTCCATCTCTCTCTGGATTATTTGTTTTGGATAGTCTGGAGGAAAATGGAATCATTTTCCATTTTCACAGTAAGCGACCTTTCGTCTTAACTTCTTACACTTGGCATGTTGTTTGCTGAGCTCTTCCACCTTGCAGCCTGTATCGGCACTTCATTTCTCTTTAAAGTTTTCATTTTGTTTTATGGGTTGGGTAATATTCCATTGTATGGACAGACTATTTTTTTAATTCATTCTCCAGCTGATGGACCTCCCAGGGGGTTTTGAGTGAAACTGGGGAGAAGAGTGGCTTGTTCCCTGCCTTGTGCTCTGCAGCCTACTATCCACGTGACTGTGAATAAGCTACTAAACTTGTGCCTGCCTTTTCTCATTTGCCAAGTGAACATAACTTCAAGTGACTGAAGGATCGGGTAAGACAATATATGAGACGTTCATAGAAGAGAACCTGGCCAACAGTAGTAGCAGCAGTAGTAAGTGTTAGTCACTCAGTTGCGTCCGACTCTTTGCGACCCCATGGACTGTAGCCCGCCAGGCTCCTCTGTCCATGGGATTCTCCAGGCGAGAATACTGGAGTGGATTGCCATTACCTTCTCCATGGCAAATAGTGGCTCCTCATAAAATTAGCTTTTTCACCTTTGGATTGTATGAGGGTGGGAGGGAAGGAGAGTGAACATAAACGTGTATTATAGTAGGTGTTTTAGTGTGTGTGTGTTCTGTTGTAGCTGCTCAAACCTTTGTGCTTTGTTTTATTAAAAAAGGCCTATCTGTTTTCTCTGCTTTGTGGTTTGGTGTTTTTGCACCCCACCCCTCCCTATCCCCCCATCACTGAACATGGGATTTTACATTTAGAAGCAGTTCAGTAGACAGAATGTCTGTAGTGGAATGTTACATAATTCACATTTAGATTTGAAGAGCTCATTATAAAAAACCTGACACACTTCAGGAATATTAAATTACTGCAGATTGTGTGGAGCAAAGAAACATTATTGAAGCATTTCAAAATTCTAGGCGAGCCTGAATTTAACTGATAGGGTTTCACAGCTTTTACTGGGGAAAAATGATTTGAGTTGTCACATGGTTTCTGGCCCTAGAGGACTTTAATCTCTTTAATTACAAAGAAACGAATTTCCTAAATAATTTGGAGCTACTTCACAGCATTTGCTCAACCTCTGGCTTTTGGAAAATTAAAGGGAATGCCAGGGCCCTGGCCGTGGAATGTTCTCTTCTTACTGAAGCTTCCTTATGCATGTTTTTATTTGAGATGATGCTAGATTCCTTTCTTTATTGATATGGGGATGTACTTCAGGAATTCACAAGTAATGCTTATAACACTTGAACACAATCTCATTTTGTTAATCAAGTGGGACACTGGAGATGCCCACAGAATAGACAGAGGTGCTGAATTATGGTTTACAAAGTCAAAGGAGAGAAAATGGTGCAAATCTAATCCAGTTTTTTACACTGACTTTCAGGAGTGCTTGAAATGGTTTAAAACCCACATATTTCAGTCCATGTCAGTGTTTATGGATCAGGTACCTACTGTGTGCAAGGCCAGCATGATGGAAATATCTTAGCTCCTACCATTTCCTGCTGTTTGTCTTTAGAAAGCAAACTTAACTTGCCATGGTTTCCTCCTCTGTAAAAGGAGGATAGCAATATGACCCTGAGTCTGTGTTGTGACCTTGTATTCCTGTGTTCATAACACAGGAAACTATTAGTGCCTAATCTTTATTGCAGAGAAGGCAATGGCACCCACTCCAGTACTCTTGCCTGGAAAATCCCATGGACGGAGGAGCCTGGTAGGCTGCAGTCCATGGGGTCGCTAAGAGTTGGACAGGACTGAGAGACTTCCCTTTCACTTTTCACTTTCATGCATTGGAGAAGGAAATGGCAACCCACTCCAGTGTTCTTTCCTGGAGAATCCCAGGGATGGGGGAGCCTGATGGGCTGCTGTCTATGGGATCGCACAGAGTCGGACACGACTGAAGTGACTTAGCAGCAGTAGCAATCTTTATTGAGTACCTGCCGGGAGATGTGTCAGACACTCTTCCAAGCATGTTAGAGGTGTGATCAATTTCCTCAGCCACTCCATGAAGTTGATACTGTTACTCCATTATAAAGGTAGAGAAACTAGGCAAAGAGGGGTTCAGTAATTTCCTTAATATCACATTGCTTGTAAGTGGCTCAGGCTATGAAGATGGCCAAGAATCAGATCATAAGAAGGGAGATACACTGTTACCAGTGAAAGCTCATTCTGCTGCTGCACAACAGGCCCCAATAAATCAAGAGATAAGTTATTGAGGCAGGGAATAGTGACTTTATTTAGAAAGCCAGCAGAGCAAAAAGATAGTGGACTAGTTTCTGGAAGAACCATCTTAACTGAGTTAGAATTCAGGCTTCTTTTATACTAAAAGGTGAGGGTGTGTGGTTGGTTGTTGCAAACCTCTGGGTGTTTTAATCCTTTGTTCTTGGAGCTGTCCATGTAGGTCAGGTCACAATGTTCCTCTAAACCTTCAACAAGACAAATGTTTCTTTCTGCCTTGCAACTTTTTATCTCTGTATGAATGGGAAAATGTTACATCTTTAAAGGTCAGAGCCTTGTGAATGGGCTATCCTGTATATTTCAGGCTATAGACAACATTCTTACCTTATAGCAAAAACAGTAGAGTACAAAGGTTAAAAGAAACAGATTCAATATGGAGCCAGATTTGTTCTTCCCTATTACAGTTCCATTTAACAGACAGATCAGAAAATCCTTCTGCCTAAGATACCTCTTTGAACTGAACCTTGAGAATGTCAAGGCAGACTTGAAAAATTCCACAGAAAGCTAATAGCACAATTGAAAATTGGGAAGTTAGGAAAGTGTATCACCTCCCTACTAGACTTCTGCTTCGTTTTGTTATTTTGGTTGTTAACTTCAAGCCTCCCTGGACATGCTGATGCTTCTGCCTGAGACAACCATTTATTCACTTATTACACATGCATGAGTACCCATCGGTCCTTTCCCTTGCCACCCACCTGACGAAAGCATCATCCTTCAAGATCACACAGTGCAGAGCTTCATGTCTGTGAAGCTTTATTGACTCTTTCAAACAAAGGTAAAAACTTACTCCTTTGTGCCCCAGTCTGTTTTTGTTCTGATCACGTGTATTTCATTCTCTTACGCGGCTAACGCCTCTGCTTGACTGAGCTTCCTTGAGGACAAGAGGCCAGGCTTTGACTCTGTACTCTTGGGTTGCATGGTTGTGCAGTACACATCTGTTGACATGAATGAGCCAGCACTTGCACCTGGCCCTTCTTATGTTCTTAGTAGATATCTGTTACACTGAAGGGACTGTATTAATAAAATTAATTAGTAAAATCATTAATAAAATTATTTATTCCCTTATAGGACCAAATTTTGTGACTCTGTCATCTCTTATTTTGGGGGCAAGAGGTTAGGAAGGAGATGAGCGCTTTAGTGGCATACAGATAGATGGCACAAAAGCGGTGGGAAAAGGGCTCATTTTCAACATCGTTTTCCATGTACCCCTTTCTAAGAAAGTAATATTCCATTTTCTTTAGTTGCAGTCTTAGGTCCTATACTTTTCAGGGCTACTGTCCTTATTAAAAAATAGTTTGTTAACAACAAGCAAATAAGATATCTTTGGATAAAGGTGTGAATTTCCCCATATTTAAGCCTTATTAAATTTCTGTGTGCCTTTTACATTACACATTTTCTAGTTAAGCCATCTTTAATTGGCATGATTAAGGGGCTTGGATTATTATTCTTATTCAGCGGAAACTGGCATTCTGGGTCACCCTTTTCAGATTAAACCGTTCTAGATCTATTGCAGGAGCTAAGAATTGGCTGCATAGTTTGAAGATCCATTTCCAGTAGCTTTATCTTAATATTCTTTTAAAATGGATAACTCCTGAATGTTTATTTTCAACTGAACTCTCACATGTAACTATCAGAGATAGAGAGTCACTGGGAAAGATTGTTGACTTGACACCGGGAATACATTCATTCAATTTAAATGAAATCAAATGAGATAATGTATGTGCAGCGGGAGCTGAGGGCACAGTATATAGTAAATGTATAGTAAATACTGGCCGTAATTGAAGTGGTATTATTATCATTATTATCTCTTCCCAGCACAGTGTCTGAACTTAATAGTACCTAGTAGTGTGCAATGCATATTTATTACAGAAAGAAGGATGAAATGTGTGTCTGCCTACTCCTTTTCCTCTTCTCTTCCTCCCCACATTAAATGCTTGTCTGCTCATATAGCTGGGGGGAAAAGCTGACATAAAAATTGGCTTGCTGGAAAGTTTCTCAGCCCCATTTGTCACCTTACCCTTGAAGCCCAATTGTATGTCAACTGCATGTCCCCTCTGATGCCTGCTCGTGACGGACAGACCACAGGTCACTTCCCTATGATCTGCTTCAGCTGCCAAGGCTCTGGTCAAGCTTGCCTGATGGATGGGTGCCTTATTCTTGGAAATGCCTCCACGGGGCTGCTCAGGAAATATGCCTGTGCTGCGTTTTCTGAGTGGTTTTCCAGGCTTGACAATAAGAAACACGGAAAATAAAGCATTGAGTTTTGCTTTTCTTGAAAGTCCAGTGTTTTAAAGATCTGCTATGTGTTTTCTAGTTTTGAGTTTTTGCAAATAAGGCCTCTCAAGCTCTTTGCTTGAGAGCATATGAGCCCTGTCAATGACTTAATGAAACCACGTGGGCAGTTTATACATGGAGACCAAGGTTTTCCTGTTTTTGCATGTTTGACAGTTCCTTTTTGCCCTTCTAATTTCTGACTTCACCAGGGTGGTTATTCTGAGTGTTCTCTTCTTTTGATTTGCAGCGCTCAGAAGGAGTGAATGAAATGTGCAACTCGGGGTGTCGTTTCTGAAAGGAGGAGTCATTTTCTTGAAGAGGAGTCCTCAATGAGCCTGGCCAAGGCCCGGGATCTGTGTGAAGTGGACTAAGGATTTAGTAGGATGTCAACTGAGACAGAACTTCAAGTAGCTGTGAAAACCAGCGCCAAGAAAGACTCCAAAAAGAAAGGTAGGGCTCAATCTCTTCCTTTCCCAGTGGCTACTTATTGTGCAGGAGTGGGTTTTCGGTCTTTGGAATAGTGTTTGGTACTGTCTTTGTGATTGCATATAGTTTTACAGTCACCAACATTATTTGTTGTCTTTTGTGTTCACCGTATCATGTTTTAATTGCTCATCCTTTTCTGGGTAAAATCCAAAAAAAAAAAAATCTTCATAATATGCAAGGCCGTTCTTAACCTGGCTTCTACCTCTCTCTCCATCCCTCTAGCAATATCACTGCCTAAATCTGCGCCACATCCCCACCCAACCCTGTTTGCATTCCAGGCATTCTGTGTCTTGTAGTTCACCTTGGAATATATTAGGTTTGTCAAAAAGTTTTTTCAGATTTTTCTGTAAATCTTATGGAATGAACAAACTTTTTGACCAGCCCAATACCAGTGATTCTCGAACTTCAGGCATGCAGGCATAACCTAGAAGATTTGTTAAACCACAGATTGCTGAGTCTCGTTCCTGGAATCTTTGGTTCACTAGGTCTAGGGTGGGGCCCAAGATGCATTTATAACAAGTTCTCAGATGATGTAGATGCTGGGAGTTCAGAGACCAGATTTTGAGAGCACCTGGACTACCAGTTAAGCCCCAAACCCTTTTGTTGCTCTCCACTTTTTCTTAGACTGACCTTCTCCTAACTTTTCAGGGTTGACCTTAGTAGGGCTCCTGGAGGGTCTTTCCTTACTCCCCAACTTGGGTTACTTCCTTTCTTTGTTTCACTAGCACTTTATTAGTATCTCACTTGCTTAAAAACACCCTGTATTTTCACTGGACAGCCGTACTATACACTCCTCAGAGCTGGATCTCTCGTTCACCCTTTTAACTCCCGACAATTAGAAAGTGTCTGACATAGAGGAGGCACACAGGTATCTGGTAGAGAAGACTGGCATGCATAGTGTGATAATAAAATAATTCTATTGCTGTTCATGATTTTTGGAGGATTTGTTCCTATGACTTTATGACCATATCTCCTTGTTATAATTAGGTGTAAGCAACTTGTTGCCCGGTGTATACATGTGTGTGTCTGTGGTGTGGTGTGTGTTTTCTGTCTGTGCCATCTCTCTTCCTCCCTTGTCTTTAAGACTGTGTGGAAGAGGATTAATAGAACTCTCTCTCAAGTCTTAAAATCTGACAGCATGGGACTGCAAACAAGCTGTCGTTGGTTGCTTTGTATAGGCAGTGATTTGTCTGAGGCATAGCCATGCCTGCCCAGTCATGTTTTCTGATGGCGTTGTCTGATGCTCTGTAGGAAGCAAAGGACATAAATGTAATACATATGCAGGTCTTGGACAGTCAGAACCCTAAGAAGGACTATAAATTTTGCTTTAGATGTTTATTTGAAACACAAGTATTTTGGAAGAAGTCTATTTTATCCTTTAAAACCTAATATAAGCCTTGCTTTTTATGCATGAGAGTATAAGAATAATAGAAGGAAAGCAAGTGAGAGAACAGGTCTTAGGAGAACTGCCACATGGAAAAAAAATTATTGCAGAGCCCGGTATGTACTAGAATTCAAATGCTTTCTCACTGGAAACTGACAAGTTATATTTTTGCTTCAAATTTAACCTTTCCACTAAACTTATGCTCTTGAATGCTTAATGCATTAGAATTGTACTTAATGCATATCTTTTCATTCTTAATTTAAATACACAAAACCTGCAGCATTCTAAAGAGAGGATTCAGGTTTTTCAGAACATTGGCTTAGTTGAAGATTTGGAATGGGACTGTGAAGGTGACCTTTTGAACTCCTCCTTATCTTCACATCTTTAGTAGCTCTAAAATCAACAGAGTACCTATACAAGGAGTGTCCTCTAGTGAGTGGCTAATACTGTGAAGTCTGGGCAGGCAGAGCTGGATCCAGATTCTGCTATATTACTTCCAAACTGTGTGACCTTAGCATGTGACTTCACCTCTCTGAGACTCAGTTTCCTTTCCCTTAAAATGAAGATGTAGTATTACAAAGCTCAAAGGCTCACTAGGAAGATTAATTGAAATAAGGCAAATAAAACACTTAATATAGAACTTGGCATATGTTAAAAACTCAAAGAAGTTTATCTGTAATCTTCTTCTCTTCTTCCCATTTCCCCCTCCTCTTCTCCTTCCTTCTTCTCATCCTCTTCTTTCCCTGTCATCTTTCTCCATCTTTCCCACCTCTCCTTTCTTTTTCCTATTACTCTTCTGCCTTTCCCATTCCATCCTCCTCTTCTTTCTCATCTTTATCAGAATCATCACATTGTTTTCGCTTCCCCAAGGGGATCTTAAAAAGTATATAGCTGATTTGTCTGTAATTATGCAACCAGTGTTAAGCAGTTTTTATTCTCGATACCCTTGTCTGGACCAAGGCACAAGGAAAGCACACATATACATTAAAAGAGAGAACAAGAATGTGCTGGTAATAGGATTAATTCATTTCCTGTTCTTTAGTTTCGGCTATGGGATTGTATAAGTATTCCATTAAACAAATGTTGCTAGCTGGACCAAAATAAGTAGAACTTTAAAAGGAAGTAAGTAGTTTATTTATTCATTGGTCTTGAATCTTGAATATAATAGTGTTACTTAACTCTTTTACTAATATTTTTCTATGACTCCTCTTTGATTTTCTAAAGAAGTAATATATAACCTTATAAGTAAGTTTCAGGCTTCTTCCCAATCTTTAAATATTTGTTCTTTTTCTTATTTTATTACATTGTCTCAGCCTGTTAATACAATAGACTTTCCTGGTGACTCAGATGATAAGGAATTTGCCTGCAATGCAGGAGACCTGGGTTCAGTTCTTGGGTTGGGAAGATCCTCTGGAGGAGGGATTGGCAACCCACTCTATTATTCTTGCCTGGAGAATTCCATCAAAGGAGCCTGGTGGGCTACAGTCTGGGGGGGTTGTAAAGAATCATTAATATGATATTTAGTAGACAGTAGATATCCTTAACTTTTTCTTAAATTAATGGAAATGCCTTAAATTACCTGTAAGTGTGATATTTAAGTTTTTTTTAGTATTCATTGTTAGTTCCCCTTCATTTATCATTTCTAGGAATTATTTTTTAAATCTTGAATTTTCATGTTGAATTTTATGATGCTTTTTCTATATTTATTTCAATGATTATACATGTATTTTTTTCTTTTAGTTTAAAATCAGCAATAACTCATGGATCTCACTGATAGATTTTCTAATCTTCATTTCTGTTTATGATATTTTATGTACCCTGTGGTTTTAGTTTGATATTTTACTTAATATTTTGTTATTTATATTCATCAGCAAGGTTGGTACATATTTTTCTTTTCTTGAACAATCTTTGTGCCTGACATAGGTCAAAGTTAATAACCTTACATAATGATATTGGTGGTAAGGAAACACAATAATTTTAGACTTCTTTATGAACAATAAATATTTTTTCTTTTTTAATAGTTTCATTAGACATTTTAAAAGTTATAGATGCCTACTACTGAAAGCTAGAAAAGATAGGCATGCATTATCCTAAAAATTAAAAATAACTAATTAACATTCTAAGTTACTTCCGTCTGAACTGACTTTCCTAGGTAATACATGTACTTGAGATTATGCTGTTCATATGATTTTACATCCTGCTTTGTCATTTGATATTCTGTCATAAGTATATTTCTCGTTTTACTGCTTGGTATTACAGAATAGAAACGTTTTTCTTTTCTTGGCAAGATTTAGGTGGTTGGTGGGGCAGACATTTTGCTTTCTAAAAAAAAACAACAAAACACCTGACAATGTGAGGCATCTATCATGACAAAGAGCGGCGTAAAGAATGTTAAGAGGCCATTCATAATTCTTCAAAAACCTATCACCCTGGTTCTTTGACCCAGGCTGTTGAGAGTAAGTCAGACAGATTCCCAAACAAGTCACACTGGAGCATATTTCACCACAAAATGAGTTTCTAGACAGGCCATGTATGAGATGCAACTAGAGTATTCATAGTTCAAATAAGGAGGGGATGAAAGTAGTGAGAAATAAAGTTGTTTCCTTCATTTCATTTTTATTGGATTGTGTCACTACACAAACAGCTTGTCAAAGGTGCCTATTCTGGGAGTGGAATTTGATGGAGGACCAAAGAGAAAGAATGTGTATTTTCCGGTTCATTATCTGCCGTCAGAGGGAGAGCATCAGCTGACACCGTTTGTGGTGATCCTGGCCTTAGGACACCCAGTGGAAGCCTGTGGTAGAGGAGTGGGTCCCAGCATTAACAGACATATCTGGGGGCGATTTTAGTCAACACCATCTGGCAGCTTACTGTCGTGGAAGAGCACTAACTGTGGAGTTCAGCAGACCTGGTTTTTCCTCTATAACTCTTGTTCTTATCTGTTGTGTAACCAGAATTTAGCCCCATTGACCCTTTTCTTTAAGTGTGTGATTCCAGTGTGTGTGTAGGGGGAGGTGGTTGGGTATTACTACTCTGCTTGTTATCAGAAAGGTGAGTGAAATTATCTTGGATAAAGGGCCAGCTTGGGATCTGAATATGATCAGGGTTAGCTTTTTTGTCCTCTTCCTTCTGAGATCACAGTTTAGTATTCTCTCCTTATTTTCTAGAAATACTTGGACATAAACTTAATCACTTTCCTTATATTTATTGTGGAGCTCTACTCAAGGATAAATGGCAACCCACTCCAGTATTCTTGCCTGGAAAATCCCATGGATGGAGGAGCCAGGTAGGCTACAGTCCATGGGGTCACAAAGAGTCGGATACAACTGAGCGACTTCACTTTCACTTTCACTCAAGGATAATTACTGAACAACAACAACACAGCATTATTTCCTCCCAAACTGTCTTTGAACCCTAGCTGCGTGCCTCAGTAGCTGTGTAGACTTTTGGGAGGTTTCTTAGAAGATTTCTGTCAGTTGAGGTGAAGGAATGGTTTCAGGAACAGCATGCTCAGGGTCCTAATCCCTCCACTGATTGGTGAGTCCTGGGAAAGAACTCTGTTAATAATAACTGGCTTACCACTTAGGAACTCATAAACTTTCGTACTTATTATCCCACTGGTCCTTAGGACCTTGGGAGAGTAAATTTGGAAAATCATTTTACCAGCCGTTTGGTGCAGGGAGAGCTGCTATTTCATTGCTTCTATCTGCTGCTTTTATCCTGCAGGGAGGCAGACTTGGGGTCATCAAGACCTTGAATTTGTGCTTGTACCCCAGGCCTCCCGCTCTCTAGTTGTTCACCTCCAGGCAAGTCACTTCCACACTTTGAGCCTTACTTTCCACACGCACTCAGTGGGTGCAGAACTTATATTTGCCACGTGTGACATGTAGAAGAGGCATATTTGATTAATTACTTTGTCTGCAAATGTTTATCCAGCCCTAGCCATGAGCCCAGTAGGAGCTTGGTGTTCTGGAGGTGGAGCTGGGGGGACAGAAATACTGGATAAGGAGATTCGGACTCCAGCCAGTACATGTAGTCCAAGAACTTCTACCTGAGAGGAGGCCCTTCTGACTTCTGTGGGCCTCATCCTTGTGGCTCAGTGGTAAAGAATCCGCCTGCAGTGCAGAAGATGCAGTTTTGATCCCTGTGTCAGGAAGATCCCCTAGAGGAGGAAATGGCAACCCACTCCGGTATTCTTGCCTGGGAAATCTCATGGACAGAGGAGCCTGGCAGGCTACAGTCCATGGGGTCACAAAGAATAGGACCTAACTGAGCATGCACACATGCATGTATCCTTCAGAAGGGGGGAAAAAAAAAAAAAATATATATATATATATATATATATACACACACACACACACACATGCATTTTTTTCCATGTTGCCACTTTTCTTCATCTCCATCTGTTACTATTGATAAATTTTATGTTTCATTTTTAACTCCAATTTATATTTACCAATTAAAATACTGCATTTTTATCATACTAAAGAAAATTTTTGTGAAAACTTTTTTCACTGCTTTCCTGACCCAAAGCAAGTGGATTTCAGCTTAATACAAGTAACATGATACTCCAAATGTCTATGTACATTAAAACATGAATAACTTCTCTAAAAGTACATGAAAGTTTAGAAGGAATTAGTGTTCGGGGGCCAGAAGAGCCTTCTTTCAAGATGTCTTCTCAAGAGAAGAATGACTTACTTGCCCGTCATTCCTCAGTTGGTTAGTGGTGGAGACAGAGCTGGAAGCCAGGAATAACTCCCTGGATGGTGTTGCTTGTGTTTACAGATTCTCAACAGCTTCCCTTCTTAGGATTAAGCTCTTGGTGTGTTTGCTCCTTCTTTTGTTTTGAAGCCTCCTGGAAGAGCTCATGCTTTAGAATCAGATAGACTGGAATATGCATCAAGGCTCAGCACCTTTACTATAGGTATATCTCAGGCTAACTGCTTAATTGTTTCAAGACTCAGTTCCTTCATCTTAAAATAGAGGTCTCAAATACCTGTCTCAAAGTGTTGTAATGAATATTTTATGAGTCAAAAATATAGAGAACACTTAACACAACTGTCTGTATACAGACTCAAGAAAAGGGAATTTTCCCTTTCCCCTCGGACCCCCAGCTGCCTATCTGAAAGGTGACCTTCTTCTTAGTGCTGCAGGATATAAAAAGAGGTGGAAGGTACCCTTTTCTCCAGAGGTGCATGGGGGTAATCAGGCAGTGAAAAAAACATACTGGTCTGTCTTCAAAAGGATGCTTTTTCCAAGAATAACTGGGAAGTCAGACAGGAAATACAAAGGAAAATGGACCGTGTTGTCAAGCTACATTCATTAATAACCATCATTTCTCATGCGCTTCCTGCATGCTAGCCTTTTTAGATAAATTGTCCCCTATGAGCCCAGACCTTACATTGCCCCATGGAACACATAAGAAAATAATATTCAGAGAGATCATGGGACTTGCCCGAGGTCATACAGCTTGTCTCCACTGGCTGGAATGCACTAAAAAGTTTGATGTGTAAGTTGGTGCCCTCTGAATGCACGTGTTGGCCCTGTGCTTTGATGTGGAAGGTGGGAAATGTGAAAAAGGGCTACATTCTTTTGGAGGGATGGACATAGAAACAGGTTAGCCACCTCAAGTCAATTTATGGTGCCATTCTGTTTTCTCAGGGTGAGCTCATCACTGTCTACTGGTGGTGTGATTTACAGGCTTTGAAGATTCAGCATCAAGGATTTAGTAGCAAGACAACATACATTTCTCTGGGGTTGGTCCATGAAGTTCTTGGGCTAAAGAGTTTGAGAGGGAGGAAACACCATTTTGGGTCTGGAAGTCTAGTTTTTATGGAAAGACTGCTGCATCACGTTACATGTGGTAGGCAGAGACTTCTGTCTTCCCCACAAGCACATGGCCTTGAACTTATTACAGGACACCTCACTCACTGTGGCCATTCCCTGAAGACAAATTCGTTTCTGGCTTCATTGGTGACTTTGTTCTGACTGGTTTCTTTAGAAAGTCGGTTTTTTTCAAATCCCGCTGCACACCTGCTCTCCTCCGTGAACATATTTTGCAACCCCAGCAGAGCAAGCTGCAGCAGGCAGAGCAGCAAGCCAGCCTTCTGAGGCCTGGTCCGTGTCTCTCTGTCCCTCTTCTCTCCCCATCCTGCACCATCATGAGCCCTGGTCTCAGGACACACTTCTGCGACTTTCATGCATGCTGCTCCCTTACTTGGATCATCTTTCTCACCATGTTCTCTGGACTGACTCTTGGTCATCCTTCAGAACCCGGCAACCATTTGACAGATCCATCGTCCTTGACACTTGGAGCTTCCAAGTGCCCTCGATGAATTAATCAATGATATTAGTTCCTGCAACCTCCTAAATATCTCTCAAGTCCACTCCTCTCTCCCCACACTGCCCCTCTCCTCAGGATAGTTTGGGCTGCCTTCATCTGTCATCCAGACCATCCCATCACCCTCCTGAGCAGTCCTTGGGTTTTCAGAATCATCCATCTCCAAGCTCTTCCTGACACTGCTCACTAATGGGAAGATCTGATCAGTTCTGACCTTTGCTTCAGACCCTTCTGCAAACGGTCCCCACTGCCCTCAGGATAAAGTCCACGAGGTTTATTGGGGCTTCAGGGAAGGCCTGCCTGGCCTGTCCCCTTCTTATCTTTCCAGTCACATCCCTCACCACTCTTCCAGAATGATACTCCACTCCCTAGCTTAACTGAATTCATTTCAGTCTCCTGATCGTACCATGGTATATTTCACATTTGGAATTTTGCAAATGTTTTTTCTTCTTCCAGGAATAGTACTTAAAAATAGTTCTCTTCAAAGCAACTCCACTTCTGCTTTAGCTTCACGTTAGCTATTACATCCCCAGAAATGTTCGGGGGGCCCATTGCAACCCACCCAATGCGATCCCCAGTTGTAATCATGACCAGTCTGTGTGCTCACAAAGCACTTCATTTCGCCCATCTTAATACATTGTTTTAATCATTTTTTAGTTCCTCTTTATCCCTTACTAGGCTGGGAGTTCTTGAGTGCAGGGACTATATCTGGCTTCAGTTTAAAAAGAATAATAATAATTTTAAAATTTTATTTATTTTTGGATGTACTGGGTCTTTGTTGCAGCAGGCTTTTCTCTAGTTGTGAGCAGTAGGGAGCTACTCTAGTTGCAGTGCTCAAGCTTTCATTGTGGAGGCTTCTCTTGTTGTAGAGCATGGTCTCTAGGGTACTCGGGCTGCCGTAGCTGTGTTTCCCAGGCTCTAGAGCACATGCTCAATAGCTGTGGTGACTGGGCTTAGTTGCTCCATGGCACATGGGATCTTCTCTTACCAGGGATCAAACCCATTTCTCCTGCGTTGGCAGGCAGATTCTTTACCACTGAGCCATCAGGCAAGCTCCTAACTTCACTTTTACCACTAAGCACAGTGTCGGAAGATGTAGGTATGCAGCTTTGTTGAATGAATAAGTGAATGAATGAACATAGGACTAAAAAAGCCTCACATGCTTCGATTTGTGAAGGCTCTTATAGCATGCTTCATTTATTCAAATCATCACATCTACCACATTTTTCTTATACTTTTTTGTTTATTTCTCTGCCTCTGCCACTAACTAGGAGTTCCCAGCACAGCATTTGGAACTTGGTAGGTATTCATTAGATGTTTGTTGAATTAATTATCATAAAGCGTGGGGGAGAATGATTTGCACAAGCAGAAAGAAAATTTAAAACCATAAACATCTCCCTGAAGAGCTTGCTCTAGAGATTCTTATTATGTGGCATTGAAAATTCCTCCCATTCAGTGAACTACACCTCTCCCTTTTGCAGTGTGTGTCCAATCATGTCTGGTGCTATAATTCAGCGTGATGTGGGCCGTATTGGTAGTAAGAGCTATAAGATTTGCCATATTAGTTCATCCCACTGCTTCATTAAGCTCAGTGTGCTGCCTCTGGCAGTGGCTGGGCTTGAATTTTGATGTTTGGAAGAACAAAGCCCTTCATATTAGCCCTCCGATTTCTATGAGTCAGGTAAGGTTACAGTCCTGCCCAGTGTCTGAGAGCCTTCATCTTCGCAGGTAATCAGTAAGTGGCCCAGAGCATGGGTGTTATCATCTGTGTGGATTCTGAGCAGACAGAGAAGGTCCCAGGTGTATCAGGATGTGAGCAGCCCCATCCTATGGTGACAGTTTCTGGGGTGGTCAGAGTACGGCATGTTGCAGGATTGCATGTTTCTGCCCAGTCCATCAAGAGAGCACCCGTAGGTCAAAGGGAGAGGTGAGGGTGGAGTGCAGATGTCTCATTTAAGCTTGAAAACAAGCATCCCCTTATTTCATGAGAAGCAGCTCAGGCTCAGATTGGTGAACAACTTGCTTGAGATCACACAGCATGTGACAAGTTAGGGACACATTTGCACCTTGATCTCTCTAACCCCAGAGCCTGCCCCTGTGCTGAACAGTGGACTGAACTTCTCCCTACTGAATGAGTGTCCTCTTGTTAATGTCCAAGTGTTACTTACACTGAAAGACATCTTCCTACAGATTCCAGCAGCCACACCATTGGGCTGAGACGGCCTCGGCGGCAGAAAGGAGTGATGGTAGACCATGTGGTGGAGGCAGAAAGGGAGTTAGCAAAGCGTAGAAGCCCTGGCACTTTACCCCTTGTGACTGTGGTGTGTGAAAGGTTGCTACCTATAAGGACTCTAGAAGCTGAGAAGGAAACATTTTGCTTTCTTTAGGAGGATGCCAGAGAGTCCAGGCTTCCCAGATGTTTTCCAGTTTTCACAGAGTTGAAGATGAGGTGCACTTGAAGGATTTTGACTGCATATAAATCAAAATACAGTTTAAGATCTGAATTGAAACAGGCGCTCTGATTTTGCAGATGCCCCAGTTCTGTGAATAGTATTGTTGGCTCAGTTTACCTCCCAGTGGGCAGCCCCACATCAGAAATACTAATGAGGATGATGGTGATGAAGGTAAATACTCTCTGCCCACAATTACAGAATAACAGGCAAGGTATTCAAGCCTTTATATATATTTTCTCTTGCAGAATAACCCCTTGAGGTAGCTCCTTATTTGAAATCTCATGTTTACAGGGGAGAAAACAGAAATAGGAGACGGGAGACAGAGTGAATGCTGTAATCTCAGAATCGATGCTCTGAAGGGCCCTGTGGTTCTGTCTCACGCATCCATTTAGCAAGTATTATATGTGCCTTACATGTACCTGGCATATTCTGAACAGAGTGACCTGCTTGAACCTCCTAAACACGCTTGAGTTTGCTGCAGCAGCTCTCCTTTCAATCTGGAAAAAATCCCCTTCTCTTGTCTGCTTTCAAGGTTCATCTGATCCTCCGAGACCCAGCTAGATGGCATCCCCCTCCTCCCATGTAATTCAACCTTCCTTTCTCCATGATTCTCAGCATACCATTTTAGAACATTTTTAATTTAGATGTAGCTCTCCTTCCTTTCTTCCATCTATTAAGATTTCACTTACAGACTTCTCTTCCTTGCTGGATTGATAGAGGGGACTGTGTCTTGTGCATCATTTTATCCTCTCAAAGTTGAGAGGAAGAGAATTATTAAAGAATTCCCAGTGAGCGAAATGGGAAATGGCATTAATTAGTTGACTACTCAATACAGGCAGAGAATGCAATGAGAATCCAAAAGATTTATGAAGTCAGTAGCGCTCCCATTTTTCAGGTGAATAAACATACTCAGATAAGTTCAAAGTTTGTTCAGCATCACTCATGTGAATGGAAGAGTGGGAATTTTAAACTCAGGTCTAAATGATCCAGAGCACAGGACCTTTTTGATATATTCTTTGTTTTCTCCACAGTGGTCATTGAATAGAACCTCAGTGCAAGCTCATTTCCTAGGGGTCTGGTTGCTCTTGCAAAGCAGTGGCAACATATGCAGTTTACTTTTATAAAGAGTTTCTATACCAACATTAGAGATTTCACTTCCTTCTACCTGGGAAGCATGGTCACTTCAGTCTTTCAACCTTCCCTGGCTGGCACTGCTGCTCTAGGAAGAACATGCATTCCAATTGTTAAACCAGAGGCAAGAAAAGCCACGCAGGAACTCACATTGGAAGAAGCCCAGCGGATGATGAATAGCAGACCTGAATCTTATCATGTATTTCAGGATGATGTACGGGACTGTTGGAAACTGCCTTTGACAAATGTGCCCGGGAAGGGGAATTATCTCCAACAATGAAAAATGTTCTTATTATGTGATCCTAAAAAAGGATCAAGACCCCTATCATTGGGGAAATGATTATCCCCACATCCTTTATTAACAGTGATATGGAAGCGTGTGCTAAAGACGATGGACATGGCAATGATGCTGTGATGGATAGCCATGAGTGCTGGAGTCAGGCTGGACTTAGGAAAGGTAGTTTGATGCTCAGTGGCACATGGGAAATGTGTAACTCTCAGGTCGCTTTTAGCCCTTGCTTCCTAAGCTCTGCAAGACGTGTGCCTGCTGTCTTAGTTGAGTATCCAGTGACTTTTGATCAGGCTGAGGCTCTGATTAAATAGTAGAAGGGATATAAGTTTGTAGGAAATAAAGCTACTTTTATAGGGGGAAGAAAATGGTGTGCCCAGCATGTTAAATATTTAATCTCATTTTATTTTCACATTTCACATGCATATGTAGAAACCAGGAGTCATAGAGATTCGGTAGCCTGTCCAAGGCTGGAAGCCAGCAAAGTGAGGATTTGAACCTGAGCAGTCTGATTGCCAATTCTATGTGCTTTGTAACGTTCTGGCTGGAGTTCAAAATAGTGGGAGAAGCAGCTAAATGAGGTGTGTATGAGAAGGTGCCTACTGTCATCTTTAGTACAGAGCAGATGTTCAGGACACGCTAGTTAGGTCAAGACTTTCGATTCAGCACAGAGAGCTCAGGTTGATGCTCTGTGATGACCTACAGGGGTGGGATGGGAGGTCTTTGAGTTCCTTCCTTTATTTTTCCCTCCCCTCTCTCTTTCCTACCTTCTTCCCTTCGTTCCATTTGTGCGCTTTTTCTAAAGCCAGGCAGAGTGCTGGCCACAGAAGAAGATTGTCAACAAGTCCCTGGCTTAAATAACCTAGAATCTAATATGAAAGACAGACAACTGAGAAGCAATTATAGTTCACTGGAGTTAAGTTAAAATCCCAAAACAGAGATAACCAGGTTTCCAAGGACTTCCCAGGGTTTGTGAGATTTAAATAAAGATTCTTGGAGCTCAGATTTCTTTTTTTTATTCAATGAATGCTTTGTGAAATATCTCCTATTATTACAGACATTATCTATCTATTAGATTTAAGTCTCCAATTGCAAAAAATAAATCCTACTCTGTCTTCCAGTGAAAAGAAGGCCAGCGGATCAGATATCTCACTGGGCAGCAACTTGCTCCCCCTTCTTCTTGAGTAAAATCTCCTTCAAGAGACACACATATTTTATTCATTTCCTATTATGCGTAGGACCAGGTACATAGTATGTGCTCATTAAGTGTGTGTTGAACAATAGAGCAGCCTATATTAGAGGTAATTCTTTGGCCTTTGGCCTACATTTTACTAGAATCAGTAATTTATATTCCATTAGTTTTCCTTTGATGTTTTAAAATAATGATTCCTGTAGCTTCTCCTTCTGCTATCAGAGTTATAGATTGCAAATAGATTTTGTGTAATTCGCCAATGCCAGTCAATTTTAATGGCTGCTTGGAGCACTGTGTAGAGGATTCTGAAGTTGTATCCTAGCATTGAGTAAAAGCAGTTAACACTCAGGTGTATATCTTTTCAGCCTTTTTATTTTTTTAGTTTTTCTGCATAAAAGTGTGTACACACAAGCCTGCAAGCACATACCTTCTAGTTTGATGCTCCTGCGTATTTAATTCCATGCCTTTTCACTAAACCTTACATTTTAAGCTGTTTCATGTCATGTTATAAACTTTTGACAATCGGCATTTACAAAAATCCCAAGTGATCTCGTTTTCTTTAGCTTTTACTCAGGAAATCTCTCTCCCAAGCCTTCTGTCACTGTTGCCGTTCTTCAGTGGTCCATTCCCAACTTTGCCAAATCTTGCTGAAGTTGGGGCATATAGAGATCTGTATTCAGTAGCCAGTGATTCATTTTGCTTTTCCTCCTTAGCTGATGCAGTGTTTGTCTTCTTTATTTTGTGGCCTAGGGAAGATGGTAATTCATTTCCTACAGTGAGAAGAAAATGAGAGATTTTGGGGTGGGCTTCCCTTTGTAGGAGGGCCACCAGTATGGGCCGCTATTCTGGTACAACCTTGGCATTGAGCTTTGCCAATGGAAGCCTCTGAGCTCTAGTGCTTTTGCCGTTCAAATCTTTTAACCTCAGCTTATCAACTTTAATACATTGTCCTGGTGCCTTGATTTTTTGGTTCATCTATTTTAATGTGATGAAATGTAAAAACCAAGCACAGCCTTGTCCCCTCACAATGACTTTAGAGTTTTTCAGCTGATAGCCTAGCTTTCATCTGTTAAAGATTCGAATTTTAAACAGTCAAAAATACATTTTCCTGGTATCTATCATCAAGTGATTAGTGCAACTATTTAGTTCTGGTCGTCTTTCCTATTCTTGGTAGATTTATTTTCTCTTCTTAGAATTCTCCCATTGCCCTCTCTGTCTGGGAGACTGGAGATGTCATTTAAACCTTGCTTATTAGGATTCCATTATTTGTCTCTCATATACAGTCAGCTAAATCAAAAAGTCAGACAGTGTTTTTAAATTGCAAATTTAAATGACAATTTATAGACCAGGTCTACTGGAAATTTTCTGTCCTTGGCATCCATCATTGTTTGTGTGTACATAGTTTTATGTTCTCCCTTTTTATCTTCTTGAGAGCACAGCACACATATCTATCAGGAGAATCAGAACTGCTTGCAATCAAACAAAAAAGGCAATAAAGATCTTGAAAGGAAATGAAGACAAACACCCTAATACCAGATCTTAAATATTAGCTCTTTTCCTCCTCCCTCTCCTCCTCTGCCTCTTAAAGAAGAAACTTCCATTAGTCACTTTTCTTTTTTTTAAGTATTGAAACTCACGGTTTAGATTCAGAGAAAGTAAACATTTGCCCAGGGCCTGAAATATGCCAAATACTCTTAATCTCAGTTAATCTTTATGATAAACCAATGATCATGACACTGTTATTGATATTGTGATAGCTAATATTTATTGAACACTTACTCTGTACTAAGGATTGTTGTATCTTTTACTTACTGTAACTCATTCTAAATAATAATAGATTGCTTTCTGAAGGGGGAAACTGACATTTCATGGGAGGCAAATTGCTCAAGGCCCAAAGCTGAGTGAGTGATGCAACTCCCGCTTCCAGTTAGAACTCTGCCTACCATACTAATTTCTATTTTTATTTTCAGTAAAGAAAATTTTATTTCACTAAGAAAATTGGGGGCCTATTTAGTATCTCTATTTTCTAAGAATGACAGGCTGAAAAGTCATCTCACTATGCCTTGCTGAGTTTTAATTTTGAGCAGGTTGCCTTCGATGGGGTAGCTTTAAACCTTGAAATCATCTTCTTTTATCGGTCCATTTTCTCTGGGATCAGAGTAGATTGGCAAAAGCATTATGATCTTCCATTTCAGAGTTGAAGGATTATCTGTCTTGATGGGGCAAATCATCTCTAAAATCCTTCTAAAGCCAGCTGCAGAGGTTGGTACATTTCAGAAAATAACCTGTGGTACCCAGGAACTTCAGTGATGGGAATCCGTGGAGTAAGATTTACATCGGGAGGGCCCACCTTTAACAAATGGTCCCAGGGCATCTGTTGTGTCAGGCATTTCCATTTGCAGCAGGAGCCTGAAGTTCCTCCTTGCAGCCTCAGCTCACCACCAGGCTACAGTGTCAGCAGCAGCTGGTGGAGTCAAGAGCTTGTAGGATTCCAGTCAGACATGGGAGGTGAGGATATGGGGCCATGAGGAGATTTCCTTGTGCCTGGGGAACAAAAAAAGAGAGAGGGAGCCAGAAGAGGCTAAGGGAGCCATAAGACCATAAATGCAGGTTTGACCCTAAATGAAACAAAGAGGAAAGGAAGGAAGATAGGATGGGTGGAAGCATCTTAGACATCAACAAGGTCTTTGTAGAGTAATTGAGCCAAAGTCACTCATCAGAGGAATCCTGTATCTCCTAGGAATGGGTTGGCCAGAGTAATCCTGCTGTGATCTATTTTTTGGCTGGGAAGAGCTTGTGGGAAGCATAATCTTGGTGCAGATGGATTTCTTTCTGTATCTGATTTTTATTTTATATTGCACTATAGTTGATTTGCAGTGTCATGTAGGTTTAAGGCATTTAGCAAAGTGATCCAGTTATACATATGCGTTTATCTATTTGTCAGATTATTTTCCCATATAGGTTATTGCAGAACATTGAGTAGAGTTCCTTGTGCTGTACAGTAGGTCCTTGTTGATTCAGTTCAGTCTCTTAGTCGTGTCTAATTCTTTGTGACCCCATGGATTGCAGGACGCCAGGCTTCCCTGTCCATCACCAACTCCCAGAGCTTGCTCAAACTCATGTCCATCAAGTCAGTGATGCCACCCAACTGTCTCATCCTCTGTCATCTCCTTCTCATCCTGCCTTCAGTCTTTCCAAGCATCAGGTTCTTTTCAAGTGAGTCAGTTCTTTGCGTCAGGTGGCCAAAGAATTGGAGTTTCAGCTTCAGCATCAGTCCTTCCAATGAATATTCAGGACTGATTTCCTTTAGGATTGACTGGTTTAATCTCCTTGCAGTCCAAGGGACTCTCAAAAGTCTTCTCCAACACCACAGTTCAAAAGCATCAATTCTTTGGTGCTCAGCTTTCTTTATGGTCCAACTCTCACATCCATATATGACTGAAAAAGCCATAGCTTTGACTTGATGGGCCTTTGTCAGCAAAGTAATGTCTCTGCTTTTTATATGCTATCTAGGTTGGTCATAGCTTTTCTTCCAAGGATCATCTATCTTATATATAGTAGTGTGTATATGTTGATCCCATCCTCCTAATTTATTCCCCCGCCACCTTTCCCTTTTGGTAAGTATGGTTTATTTTTTCATGTCTGTGAGTCTATTTCTGTTTTATAAATAAGTTAATTTATATCTTTTTTAGTTTACACATATAAGTGATATTACATCATGTTTGTCTTTGTCTGAATTACTTCACTTAGTATGATAATCTCTAGGTCCATCTCTGTTGCTGCAAATGGAATCATTTCATTCTTTATGTTATGACTGAGTAATATTCCATTGTATACATGTACCATATCTTTATCCATTCATCTGCTGATGGTTGCTTCCATGTCTTGGCTATTGTGAATAATCCTGCAGTGAACATTGGGGTGCCTAGATCTTTTCAAAGTATGATTTTTCTCTGGTTATACGTCCAGGAGTGGGATTCTTGGTTAATAGAGCAGCTCTAGTTTTAGTTTTTAAAGGAACCTCCATACTATTCTCCATAGTGAATTTCTGAGTGCAGCAACTGGGGCACCAGGTTATTTTCTTCCCTGCTACTGGTGGTCTGCAAGATGCGTCCTCATGGCCCCCTCTTGGCACCAAACTGATACTCATAAAGCCTAAATATGATACGTTGTTATCAGACGTTCCCTCTGACTTCTTCAACTTGCTGCCATTTGGTGCAAACCAGCCATTCAGAGTCCTCTCCCCAGGTCACACTATTCTCAGATAGAGGTGGGCAACTGTGGGGTCGCAGGTGAAGCTCAATGAGATCAGGGTCCTAGATTCTCTGGCCAGTTAGTCCAACAAGTTGCAGAACATTCTGTCCTTTCACAGCCTGCAAGGACCAAATAAGAGGGGAGCTATAGCAGCTATTTGGTTAACAACCTGAGAAGAAAGCCTCAGTACCTAGCATTCTTCCTGCACATAAAAGGAGAGTGGCTGTCCCATCCCGCACTGTTCCCCCTGGCCACGAAGGCCTGGAGGTCACATTTCTTGAACATCTTGCTGACGGCTGGTGTGCTCAGGGCCTTACTTAAGTCAGCTCCATCGGCCTTCACAACCTGTGAGGCATGTGTTCTTTAGCATATAGCCCAGTGATTGTGTTAATGTCTTCAGAATTACAAAGTGACTAGTCCCACCTCTTTCTATTTGTTAAGTTATGTGACCTTGAAAGTGAAAGTCACTCAGTTGCATCTGACTCTTTGTGACCCCATGGACTGTATAGTCCATGGAATTCTCCAGACCAGAATACTGGAATGGGTAGCTGTTCCCTTCTCCAGGGGATTTTCCCAATCCAGGAATTGAACCCCATGTCTCCTGCATTGCAGGCGGATTCTTTACCAGCTGAGTTACCAGGAAATCCTATGTGACCTTGGGCAACTTCTAAATCCTTTAAGCCTCACTATTCATATGTAAAAGGGGAGTGATAGGACTCATCTCTGGGGGAGATAATTCAGACCAAATGAAATCATATATGTAAATGTCAGCACATACATTGTGCACACACAATGCGTGCACACACATACACACACTCTAGTTTGCTGCTCTTCTGACCATGAGAAAACTGAAGCCCATGTATCATGGCTGATTGTTGGGACCATAAGGGTTTGAGGGGTAGGCTGTGCACGGCCGTGTGTGCGTGTGTGTGTGTGTGTGTGTACGTGTGTGTGTGTGTGTGTGTGTGTGTGTATGTGTGTGTGTGTCCATTGCTGCCTGGCTCTGTGCTGGAGGTGCTGCTGGTGGCAGAGATACCGTCTGCACCCTGCCTGCCTCCGAGGAAGTCACAGCTGAGCATTCCAGTGTCACCTGTTGGTCTCCAAACGCCAAGCTCACCGTGCTACTTCACAGCTCCCTGCTCAGCCTTCACCTTGGCCTCCCGCAGAATCACTGTTGCTTGGAACAGAACCTATTCACAAAAGAAGCAACCTGGAAGGCTGGGCATCCTGAGGGTTCAAGCCCCACCCTCAGAAGCCAGACACTGACATGTCCCCTTTCCATTTCTCCAGAGCTGCTCTTGCCTTTTTCAGCTCTATTTCCTGCTTCTCCCTCCCTGCAGCAGGCTTTCCTTGGTCACTGCTCGTGGCCAGCTTTATTGATTTGTTCCTTCAAGATCCCAAGTAAGACTTGAGTCACAAAATCCCAGTTCTAGGGAAAGAAAGTCTGTAAATCTCAGCCCAGTTCTGACAGTGGTCACTCCTGGTCTTCAAGAGTTAGGGATATGTAATACGAGCCAGGTGTTATAGCCCACCTTATAGGTGATGGGAGGGGATCACTATGCAAAGTAAGGAGGCACAGGCTGAATACATACAACTACTGAAAAGGTTCAGTTTAGATGTCACTTCTTCCAAGAAACCTTCCTGGACCAAGCTAAACAAGGTGCAAGGATGGTTTAGACCCTCCTGTGTGCCACTTGAATTTGGGGATCTGGCCTCTGTTACATTAGATCTCAAGTTGTGCTAATGCGCTTTCCTCAACCCTGTGTCTGTCTTCATACCACATCCTGCCTCCTGCGAGCAAGGACAGGATATAGTTCCTCTTTGCAAACCCTTCCAGTTGCCCAGTGCCTGCTGCATAGTAGGTACTCTGTAAGTGTTAATAAAGTTGAGCACCAATGGGGATACAGACATGTAATTGCAATGTGGAATGAGAAATACTTCCTCGTGACAACACGAAATGGTCCCTTGGGCAAAAAAACAGTTGTCCCCAGCCTTCTCCCACCCAAGGTGCCATCAGCATCCATGGACAGCAGCAGAGTGCAGACAGGATGGCTATTTTTCCATTTATAGTTACGTTCTGTGTCTTTCGTCCCAAACTCTTTAGGTTTTTAATGTTAAATAGCCTGCTGCAGCTCCTCACTTGATAGCCATCCTGTGCCCCACCCATTAGTGCCAGTTAGCCAGCAGAAGATGAAAAGTTGGGGTTCATAATGAGCTGAGTT
Organism: Dama dama; assembly: GCF_033118175.1. Taxonomy (NCBI): domain Eukaryota; kingdom Metazoa; phylum Chordata; class Mammalia; order Artiodactyla; family Cervidae; genus Dama; species Dama dama. The sequence goes on from NC_083700.1 coordinate 86,068,731, forward strand.
GGCACTTGTTCACTCAGCATCTCTTGAGCTGATTAAAGCGCTGGAAGTTGTCAGGCTTAACCTTTCTGAGGAAGGGCTTACAAAGGCACTTTTGCTATAGCTTTTTCCAACCCTCATTTTATTTTGGGTGACTGACCTAAAGGTCTTAAAGTGAAAAATCTTACAAACCCAGGGCTCAAGCCATACCCATAAACAAATACTCATCCCAGACACTGCCCATGAGAGCTGAGGCACTGAGAACAAGGCAGAATGTTAGTGCTGGACACAGAAAGGTGTGACCTTCCCACTGGCCTGGCCACTTATTAGAAGTGCAACAGGGCCAAGTGTGGTGCCTGGTGCCAAGGTTCTTGTTATTCAGTTGCTGAGTTGTGTCTGACTCTTTACAACTCCATGGACTGCAGCACACCAGGCTTCCCTGTCCTTTACCATCTCCCCGAGTTTCCTCAAACTCATTCCATTTAGTCGGTGATGCCATCCAACCATCTCATCCTCTGTAATCCCCTTCTCCTTTTGCCTTCAATCTTTCCCAGCATCAGGGTCTTTTCCAATGAGTTGGCTCTTCGCATCAGGTAGCCAAAGTATTGGAGTTTCAGCTTCGGCATCAGTTCTTCCGATGAATATTCAGGGTTGCTTTTCTTTAGGATTGACTGGTTTGATCTCCTTGCAGTCCAAGGGATTGTCAAGAATCATCTTCAGCACCACAGTTCGAAGGCATCAGTTCTTTGGCAATCAGCCTTCTTTATGATCCACCTCTCACATCTGTACATGACTACTGGCAAAAACCATAGCTTTGACTTTACAGACCTTTGTTGTCAAAGAAATGTCACTGCTTTTTAATAGGCTGTCTAGGATTGTATTGCTTTTCTTCCAAGGAGCAGGCATCTTTTAATTTCATGGCTGCAGTCACCATCCACAGTGATTTTGGAGCCCAAGAAAATAAAATCTGTCACTGTTTCCATTGTTTCCCTGTCTGTTTGCCATGAAGTGATGGGACCAGATGCCATGGTCTTTGTTTTTTGAATGTTGAGTTTTAAGCCAGCTTTTTCACTCTCCTCTTTCACCTTTACCAAGAGGATCTTTAATTCCTCTTCTCTTTCTGCCATAAGGGTGGTGTTATCTGCATGTCTGAAGTTATTGGTATTTCTCCCGGCAATCTTGATTCCAGCTTGCACTTCATCCAGCCCAGCATTTCTCATGATGTACTCTGCATATAAGTTAAATAAGCAGGGTGACAGTATACAGCCTTGACATACTCCTTTCCCAATTTGGAACCAGTCTGTTGTTCCATGTCCAGTTCTAACTGTTGCTTCTTGACCTGCATACAGCTTTCTCAGGAGGCAGGTCAGGTGGTCTGGTATTCCCATCTCTTTAAGAATTTTCCACAGTTTGTTTGATCTACAAAGTCAGGGGCTCTGGTGTAGTCAATGAAGCAGAAGTAGATATTTTTCTGGAATTCCCTAGCTTTTTCTGTGATCCAAAGGATCTTGGCAATTTCATCTCTAGTTCCTCTGCCTTTTCTAAATCTGGCTTATATATCTGGAAGTTCTCAGTTCAAGTACTGTTGAAGCCTGACTTGAAGGATTTTGAGCATTACTTTGCTAGCATGTGAAATGAGTGCAATGGTATGATAGTTTGAATATTCTTTGGCATTGCCCTTCTTTGGGATTTCCAGTCCTGTGGCCACTGCTGAGTTTTCCAAATATGCTGGTATATTGAGTGCAGCACTTTAATAGCATCATCTTTTAGGATTTGAAATAGCTCAGCTGGAATTCCGTCACCCCCACTAGCTTTGTTTGTAGTGATACTTCCTAAGGCCCACTTGACTTCATACTCCATGATACCTGGCCCGAGGGAATAATCACACTATCGTGGTTATGTGGCTCATTAAGATCTTTTTTGTGTAGTTCTTCTGTGTATTCTTGCCACCTCTTCTTTATATCTTATGCTTCTGTTAGGTCCTTATTATTTCTGTCCTTTACTGTGCCCATCTTTGCATGAAATGTTCCCTTGGTATCTGATTTTTCCCGAAGAAATCTCTAGTCTTTCCCATTCTATTCTTTTCCTCTATTTCTTTGCATTGTTCACTTAGGAAGGCTTTCTTATCTCTCCTTGTTGTTCCTTGGAACTCTGCATTAGGTGGGTATATCATTCCTTTCCCCCTTTACCTTTCACACGGTGCCAAGATGCTCCGTACCTATTGATGGAAGGATTGTCCCCGACACCCTGCAGTGTCACAGATGAGAGTGTCTCCTTCCCAAAGACACTGCTATGTCCACTGCAGTGTGTCCAGCACCTCCACCAATGCCCAACACATAGCAGGTGCCTGGTAAATATTTGCTGAGTAAACAAATGAAGCAATGATGAATAGTGATTAAGAACTCTTGTAGGAGAGAGACTTCGATTTGAATCTTACTTCTCCTACTTCTGAATGTAGTTAACACAAGTCTTTTACTCAGGCTCTTTCAGATCCTGGTCCTTCGTTGTTCATTGAGAAGACCAGTATCTTATGGTTTCGGGCTTAACTATGAAACACTTAGCTTGGTGTCTGGTATTGTCTGGTATCTGGTATGTAGTGGGGCTTCCCTGGTGGCTCAGATGGTAAGGAATCTACCTGTAGTGCGGGAGACCCGGGTTTGATCCCTGGGTTGGGAAAATCCCCTGAAAAAGGGACTAGCCACCCATTCCAGTTTTCTTGCCTGGAGAATTCCATGGACAAAGGAGCCTGATGGGCTCTAGTCCACAGGGTCACAAAGAGTCAGACATGACTGAAGGACTAACACTTTCACTTCGTTTTCCTCATGGCCTGGCTTAACCGTGAAGCACTTAGCGTGGTGTCTCTTAGGTGCTCTGCTGTGCTGTGCTTAGTCGCTCAGTCATGTCCAGTTCTTGCAACCCCATGGACTGTAGCCCGCCAGCCTCCTCTGACCATGGGGAGTCTCCAGACAAGAGTAAGTATTCTAACACATATAGCTGTTTTTAGTAACTTCTGTTGTTGTTGTTTTTTTTTTTTTCCCTTTTTCTTTTTTTTTTTTATTTCCCGACCCCCGCCCCCAGCTCCGTAACTTCTGTTGTTAATGGAGTAACTGTAAATAACAGCACTTGATAACATGTCTCGGTCTATTCATTTATCGAGTGAAAATGCTCTGTCTGCTGTACAGGGTGAGGACTAGTATATGTGCCTGGGATCAGTGCTTGATAAACGGTGGATGAGACACCATCACCTTTAGTAGACGACCTCGAAGGCTCAGCCAGTGACCCCTCACCTCCCGGAACAGCAGGCCTGTTTGCTGCCAGGCCTGTCTGGAATGTGATGGCAGCTTTCCTGGGCAGGCACACAAGCTCTGCCCTCTCCTTGGCCTTTCTCCCTGAAAGAACTGAGGCTTTTCACAGGCATCCGAGACTGTATTATCAGACTTTCATCTGGCAAGCTGTTCTTTTCAGCAGCCCGACTGTTAACAGTTCTCATGACTGAGCACCATCCCTTCTTTACCGAAAACCCCTTAATCCTTTGATCTTGTCTCAGTCACAAGAAATGATTGTCTGTTACTTCTTGCCATACAGGAGTTAGAGGGGATTACCAGGCAGCAGCCTCAGTCCAGCCTTAACCTTCTTCTCCCCCCACCAGCCAGTCATTTCCTGATGTGAAATCCTTCTCCTGTCTCCAGTCCCTGGAAAATATCCTTGGGAAGAGCCAGAGCTGAGCAAGGTAGCTGGGTTAGAGCAAAGGGCATCTCAGGGTGAGTGGCTGATGGGAATATCCCGGTGGTGGGAGTAGAGGTTGAGTCTGGATAGACAGACAGTATTGCTAAGCGAAAGAAAATCTGCTGTGTGGTTCAGGAACACACCAGGGCCTCACAGTCGACAAAGCCCCAGTGTCCAGGCCATCCTGCCTGGCCCTCAGATCATCAGCTCCAGGAATTGGCAGTGCCAGGCATAACAAGTACGTGATGCTTTTCCAAAACAGTCCCAGGATCTGTGCAGCTTGCATGTGGTCACGTGGTGAACGGTGGCATCTTCAAGACCAGATCTCAGCTTCTTCTCATGATGTAGTGTTTTTCTGTCGGCAAGATCAAGGGCTGAGAAGTAACACAGGTCTGGGTCTCCTGATTACTTGCTTGTTTGCTCTCAGATTCATCCTCTACCTGTGCATGGCAGGGTATCCTGTGTATCCCAGGGAGCGGACATTGCAAACTCCATTCCCTTAAGCTCTGCAGACATTGGGTCTTCCAGCTGGGCTCAGAGAGTAGGAGGTCATGGAGGGAGATTGGAGAGTGGGACAAAGGGAGAGGTTGGACACTTTTCCCTCTGCCTCTTCTTCCACTTGTGGCTTTGGCAGTCACTGCTTGTGCTCTGTGGATCTGGGTCCTGCTGGACGGTGACACCGCTCTTGATGCCTTAACCGCTTCTGGACCACACAGCCATAGTTCCAGTCCCTTGTCTTGCATCCTGATCACAGCATCTCCTTTTTTTGTTGGTCTAATCCCAGGACTGCTCACAGCTTCCTGCTCTCGCTAATCCCTGGATCACTTCCTTTCCCCCTGGCTTTTCAGCTTTTCTAACACCATTGTAAGGGCTCCCCACATAAAATTTTCTCTTTGAAAAGTTGGCAAGGACTCTGCTTGTCTGATTGGCCCCTGACTGATCCTTTGTTTCAAACCGGGCTCCACACTATATGAGAAAACTTTGGACAAGCTAGTTAACCTGCAGAACCTCTTTACTCACTCAGAAAATGAGGATTTTAGAATTAGAGATGAGATATGTATATATAGAACCTAACAGAGGGCTTGGGACATAGTAGGTATTTAAGAAGTGACAACTCTTAGTATTTTTTTTTTTGCTAATCATTTAGGGAGAGTCAGCACTTCTCAAGAAAGGAACCTGGTCTTTTTATTTTTCAATTCCTTGCAGGATGCCTCACATTTAATAAAGAAAATAAACTTAATAAAGTTATATATACATACATATATTTATATACACCCACACAGACACACATGCAGACATGTCTCAAATGAAAGGGTTGGATGGATTGAGAGACTCTGCCAACGTCATTCCAGTTATTCCAGGATTATTTTTTTCTTAATTAATTGACCATCTATGTGAGAGTCTATTTTTGTCTCTCTGTTGTTTTATGTTGGTCTAAATGTCTTTTTTTATGTACCATATAGCACCACATTTTAAAAAAATTATTTATTTTTGGCTGTGCTGGGTCTTCCTTGCTACACATGAGCTTTCTCTAGTTGCAGCAAGCAGGGGCTACTCGCCCCTGTGGTGCACGTGCTTACTGAGGTGGCTTCGCTTGTTGCAGAGCATGGGCTCTAGGCATGCAGGCTTCAGTAGTTGCAGCATGCGAGCTCAGCAGTTGTGCCTCAGAGGCCCTAGACTGTGGGCTCTGTAGGTGTGGTGTATGGGCTTAGTCGCTGTGTGACATGTGGGATCCTTCTGGACCAGGAATCGAACCCGTGTCCCCTGCATTGGCAGGCAGATTCTTGTCTACTGTACCACCAGGAAAGTCCTATTCTGGGATTCTTAAATTTCTTGGTGAATTCTCTGGTGAAATTATATCACTGTTTTCACTTTGGAAGCCCATTTTAAATGTTAATCACCATAAAGTTAACAATTGGAAAATACCACAGGATCCTTTGGAAGGTACTTACTATAGCAACATTGTCAGTTTCCCTTTTTTATGGAGGGAGGTGTCACTGTTTCTTCTTCCCTAAACTCGCCGTTCAAAGCTGAATCCCTTAGCAGTTCTCAGCGATCATGGCTGCACCCCAGGTGCACACACATTGTTCCTTGCATCAGGACTCTTGCAGGAGTGGGCAGATGTTCCCTGGTTTGGGGTGGGGGGTTGTAAGATTTCCTTAGTCACACTTGCTAAAACTGTACAACCTCCAGTGGACTTGTCAAACATGGGGAAATCCCTACATGTAAATATTTATGGATTAGGAATCCAATGTTAAATATTTACTTCAGCTCCTTGGAATTAGAAATGATTTAACAAACCCTCTGGGGAGTTGGAATGGCTTTGGTTTAGAACCAGCCCATATATTTGTCTCCCTGGCCCCTAGTCACTCTTTTATGACATAGCAGCACTGGGGAGATGCCCATGAAAAAGATGGAGAGCTCAGCTTTTAATTTGGAGGTTGGGTTCATTCCTTTGTTTTTGCCTTCTGTGCTGCATGGTCTGTGTTTTCAGAGTGGGCATTCATGCAGGACTGTGAGGGTAAAAACTCCACCCTTCGGTGCCATCCTTCACAACCACACTGTAACACAGACCTCCTGGATGTTTATCCAGAAACGCAGGTGCCACAGCCCTTCCTCAGATCCAGTGAGTGGGCATCCCCACAGGGAGGGGCTGAGCATCTGTATGCGTCCAAGCTTGCGCTGAGAACCTGAGGGGGTGTCTCTCTGTGGAGCCCCTGGGAGGGTCCTGACGTCACAGAGAAGACAAAGTCTTCAGAATAATCAGGCCCAGATCTGAATCTCATCTCTGCTGATGGATAGCTATGTCCCTTGGAAAAAACTCTTCCTCTCTCAACTTCAATTTCCTCGTCTTGATAACAGAGATAAAGGTAACTCTCTGTACTAGTTTCCCAAGGCTGCTGTAAAAAAAATTGCCATAAGCTTAAAGGCTTAAAAAACCAACAGGGACTTACTCGGTGGCCCAGGGGCAAAGAATCTGCCTTGTAACACCAGGGACATGAGTTCATTCCCTGGTCTGGCAAGATTCCACATGCCATGAGACAGCTAAGCCCACGCACTGCAACTAAGACTCAATGCAGCCAAATAAATAAATTAATTAATAATAATAAAAAAAAAAAACAGGAATGTATTCTTTCACAGTTTTAGAGGCTAGAAATCCAAGATCAAAGTGTCCATGTGAAGGTTTTAGAGGAGAGTCTGTCCCTTGCCACTTCTGGTGTTGGCTGAAATCCCTTGGTGTGTGGCCGCATCTCTTTATGCTCTTAGTCCCCTTCTCTATGTCTCTTATAAGGATATTTGTCCTTGGATTTAGTACCCACCCAAATAATCTAGAATGATCTCTTTATCTTGAAGTACTTAAATATGTCTGTAAAGACCTTTATACCAAATAAGCTTATATACATACACAGGGTCCCTGAATTAGGACACGAAAAAGATCATTTAGGGGTTGCCATTTAGCCCATTGTTGTTCAGTTGCTAAGTCGTGTCCAGCTCTTTGCAACCCCATTGACTGCAGCAGGCCGGGCTACTTTGTCCTTCACTATCTCCTGGAATTTGCTCAAACTCATTCATGTCTGTTGAGTCAGTAATGCCATGCAACTGTCTCATCCTCTGTCAGCCCCTTCTCCTCCTCCTTCAGTCTTTCCAATCATCAGGGTATTTTCCAGTGAGTCAGCTCTTCACATCAGGTGGCCAAAGTAGTGGAGCTTCAACTTTAACATCAGTCCCTCCAGGGAATATTCTGGGTTGATTTCCTTTAAGATTGACTGGTTTGATTTCTTTCTAAAGGGTTGGTGTTGTATATCTCTGACATCAGTTCTGATTGCCCAGTACCCATGCCATGAATTTACCTGTAACAAGCCTACTTTATGGAGATCTTGTGGTTGATTGAAATTATATGCATGTACCTATGTGCCTGGGGCATAGTAAGCATTTATTAAACAGTAGTATCTTTTGTTGCAGTTTACAAGGTCTTCGCATGTATTATTCGTCCTTCATTCGATTTTTTATTCATTCACTCACTCTGTATTCATTTAAATAGCAGTTGGTGGAGTACCTGTCTACCATGGACCAGTCACTAGGCAGGCCCTGAAGATATAAAATATAAAACACAGTTTCTTTCTTGAGATACAAGCCCTATGTAAGAACAGACAGTGACTTTTAGCTCAGTGGGCTATCTTCATGTAGGTATTTACCAGGGATTGGAGAAGGCTTCACAGAAGAGGTGGCCTTCAAGCTCACTTATGAAAGTTGGTTAGGAGTTGACTAAACAAAAGGAAGACATGCATGAGCCACTTGGAATGCTGCATGTATTGAGGCATAAGAAATCATAGCGTTTTTGAGGGATGGTGACAGAGTCAGGGTGTGGGGGCACAAGGTTTATGCAGGGGAGATGAGACGGCCATAGGAAACAAAAGCCAGATTTTATGTGATGCTCACAAAGTAAAAGTAGTATTGATCTCATTTTACTGGGGGAGAAAGAGAAATGGACTTGCCCAGCATCAGATGCCTGGTTAGCAAGAGGACTTGTGCTCAGCTGTCTGCTTCTCCTTTCTCATAAGATGAGCATACCTGAATGCCCTTCTTCCTCTGTCTGCCAGGATTCTCTGCAAGGTTTTCTTAATCTCTCTCTATTGTGGTCCCTGTGATGCTAGGGGCCATGTCTTGTGACCGGCATGCACCCCTGGCCTGTCTTGTGCCTGGCACCCATTCAGCCTCAAGCAGATCTTTGTTAAATGAGTTTCATTGCAGTTGAAATTCTGGTATCAAGCAGGAGAGCTCGATGTGATTCTCTCTTAAGTCCTCCCTGACCTCGAACTTCTAGATTGAGTTTGCTTATGTGGGAAGGTGAGATTTTCTTTGGGGGTCAGAAGACATGGATACCATCTGGGGCCTGTTGTTACTTATTTCTCTGGGGTAGCAGGGGAGTATTTTTTCCCTGCAGAGCCTACTCCCCGTCTGTCACATGCTTTTTTTATTGGTTTACAAGGATAGATCTATTTATGTTTGCCGTCCACGAGTGCTGCTGTCTCAATAATTCATGGAAACGTCGCGCAAAATTAATCTACAACAAGAACTTGAACTTGACTGAAGCTGAAGCCCTTGCTTGCGAATGTCTTTGTTACTGACAGCATATCCATTGGAGCTCTTTTCAGCATTTCCCAAGTTCTGAATTCTCCTTTAAGAAGAAGCAGATTGAGGAAATCATTAATCTCTGACAGTTGTGTAGATATAATTAAAGATATATGAATTTAAAAATACCTGCTCTTTCAAATTACTTCCTAAAAGAACAGGGAGGGGAAGAGAGAGTTCTATTTAAAATGTCAGATACAGACACATTAGGCTGGGTAGTCAAAGCACTGTATGCCTGTCACTCATGAAAACTGACAATTAGGTCCATAAATAGATTTTATAGGCTTCCACACAAGAACACACATCCTGCTCTTCTTATCCGCATAAAGATGAGCGTGGATGGCAGCCTCCCCTGACTCGCTGACTCACGGGAAGGGAGCAGGGTTTGGGAGATGCTGAATGAGACATTCAGAGCAAATTCACTGTGCCTGGGGGCTGGGTGTGGGGCTGGTGGGAGGTGGGGAGCCCACTGATGTTGAAGAAGGGTGTGTCAGAGAAGCCCTTTCTGGCTCTTCCATGTAGCACCCACGCAAACCCTGGCTGGTCTCATCTTTCCTGTTGTAGGTTTATTTCCCCATGTGCAAAATGAAATTGGCAGTAACCACCTCTACCATTCCCATCCCCTACTTCTAAGTGTTGTCAGATCAAATGAGGTTAGAGAACTCCTTGGAAACTTGGGAAGACTGTACATACATAAACCATTGATTTATTATTACTAACTTGTTAATATTGACGGATGAGATATTGACATATATACCAGGAAGAGATCGGGTAGATGATCAGAAAGGTGTTTAGACCAAGACATCAGAGGATCAAAGAGAAATGCCAGAGTTACCCTGAAATTTGCCTCACCTTTGAGAGGAACAGGAAATTTGAAAACAGGAAATTCAGCCACACCCATATGGGTGAGAGCCTGGGAGGCTGGGGGACAGGATTGGGAGATTAGGAGACCAGCTTTCAATGTTTAGGCTGCATGCTCAGGGGTCTTCATGCTCTAGGGGTCAGTCTTCCTCTCCACAAAATAGGGCACATGGTTCTGTGCTTCCCTTCTCCACAGGATCTATGTGAAATCAGGTAAAATCCCAGATATGTGTTGCAAATTATAATGCCAATATAAACTTTCTGGTTGAAAATAGGTTCATAATCAAATTGGAAAGGGATCAGAGGCAGGTCAAGCACTCACCTTCTGTCATTCATTCATTCGTTAACCTCATTAAATAAGCATCTATTTATTTATTATGTTTCCTGTGTTGGTTGAATGTTAAGTTCCACAAAAGCGGGAATATTTTTGTGTTTATTGTTCACTGAAGTTTCCCAAGTGCCAAGAAGGGTCCCCATGATCTGGTAGATGAACAGTAGATTTTTCATGAGTTAAGTTTGTCACATGTTAGATATTAGGATTCAGGCAGGTGCTTGGGTACAGAAAAGACTGTTGTCCTTCAAAGAGTTCATCATTTCGTTGAGGGACTAGTGTAGGGGAGACATATGAACAGATGAGTCTAAAGCAAAATGTTAAGAGCAATATGATATATACAGAAGATATATACACTGTTTGGGCTTCCCTGGTAGCTCAGCTGGTAAAGAATCTTCCTGCAATATGGAAGACCTGGGTTCGATCCCTGGGTTGGGAAGATCCCCTAGAGGAGGGCATGGCAACCCACTCCATTATTCTTGCCTGGAGAATCCCATGGACAGAAGAGCCTGGCAGACTACAGTCCACGGGGTCGCAAAGTGTTGGACACAACTGAATGACTAAGCACAGCACAGCACACACACATACACTGTATACATATAATATTGCTTATTATATGTATATAAATAAATGTTAAGATATTTGGGGTTGACAAAAAAATTCAGGATTTTTCCATAACATCTTATAGAAAAACTGAAAGGAAGCTTTTACCCATCCCAATAAACACATTCAGAGATATATAGAGAGAAAGTAAGAAGTGAATACAGATGTATCAATATTTATAGTGAATATATATAGGAAGTTGGGGAGCGTGAAAGAAGGTATTCTCCCAGGCCAGAATAGGAGTCTGTATTCCTGATGTCTCCAATTTGCCCACTGTGTTCTGTTATATGGCAAAGAGCCTGGTATTCTTGGAGTGTGGGACCCATATTTCCTGGGTCAGAGACTACTGCCAAGGGACCTTCTGTCTTAGCCTTGGGCTGGGGGCAGAGATGTGAGGATGCTGAGCCTCTGCCCACGCACCCTCTGAGATGCTTTGGATCCCACTTCACATGATGGGCTCAGTACCTTACAAAAAGGAAGCGCAGCCCCAATGGCCTGGCATGATGCAAATGAGCCTCTTAGAGATGCAAATGACTTTCCTACAAAGAGGAAAAGAGCTCTGGGTGTGAGCTGAAAGGCTGAGTGACTTAAACCACTGACTGCTGAAAAAAAGGAGGCAAACTTCCCTCAGGGACTGGCCAGCTCATTAGCAGTGCTGCTGGCCCTGCTTGGTGGTTGGCCTGTAGACAAGGGTTAACCTGTGGGTCTGGTGCTAAGTCGTCATCCTTGTGGGCAGCCCTGGGGAGAAACCCCCAGGGCCAGAGCACACATCTTGGGCCCTGAAGTTCCAAATCACATGGCACCAGTGTTGTTCACAGCTCTCCGGAGAAACTAAACTTCTCTAAGACTGTTTTGTCTAATGATGGTTATATGATGTGATTGCAGTCCAGCGGGCCTGGTTCAAATGTGGCTTCTGTCATATACAGCTGTGTGATCTTGGGTAAGTTACTGAACCTCTCTGAGCCTTGGTTTCCTCATTGGTGCCATGGGAATGGCAACGCCCAGTCACAGGAGTGGTTCTGAATATTAACAGGTACAAGCTCCCTGGCATGTTGAATAGCTTTGTACCTCACTGGGTGCATCCCTTCTTCCTCTCTCTGCCTTGCATTCCTAGATTCCACTTTTTTGGCAGTCATTTCCTCTGTGGACTGGCTGGAAAACACCCCCTCCCCCAAAGCCTCCGTTCTTTCTTCCCCCGCACCAGTAAACTCCTTGAGGACAGTGGCTGTGCCGTGTTCATTTGAGTTTGCTCAATGCACGTCCTAGATGGATGATGAGTAAATGACATCCCTGTCATTCCATACATAAGAGCAACAATGACATTTCTGTACTGCACTTCAGTTTGGAAAAGTAATTTTACTATTTACTTATTGTTTAGTCTGCTTAGTGATCTGTGAGATGGGATATATTATTATCATTTTACAGTGACTTGCAAGTGACTTGCAAGTTGCAGTGACTTGCCCAAGGTCAGCCTGCTGATATGTGGCCTGTCTCACGCTTCATTCACTTGTTAGCAAGTGTGCATGGAGCACTTCCTGTGTGTCTGCAGAGCAAGGAGTGCCTTTGGAGGTTCCCATGGGAAGCAGATTTGATTCCTGCTGAGACCCAACTCTTCAGTGAACATTTCTAGCTGCTTGAGATGAGCCAAAATAAACATGGGTCACTGCCTTCATAGAGCTTGCTTTCAGTTAGTGGGAACAGTGCAGGGATAAGCAGCACATTCTGGGCTTCCCTGGTGACTCAGACTGTAAAGAGTCTGCCTGCAGTGCAGGAGACCCGGGTTCAATCCCTGGGTCAGGAAGATCCCCTGGAGAAGGAAATGGCAACCCACTCCAATATTCTTGCCTGGAAAATCCCATGGATGGAGGAGCATGGTGGGCTATAGTTCACGGGGTTGCAAAGAGTTGGATATAACTGGGCGACTAACTTTCATTTGTTAAATGAGTAAGTTGTCAAGAACATTAGAAGGTGATACCAGATATAGGAAAAAGATGGTTAAGGGCTCTGATATCTCTGAAAGGACTCTTTAGCCTCTAACATCTCTGGTTATGAAACAAATTTTCTTTGATACTGATCTGCATTTTGAGAAAATATATGCCAGATCCCAAGGAGATTCACTGCCAAATGTAAGAATTCAATCCAGACAGTCCATGTTTTCTTTCAAAGGCTGGGTGGTGGTGGGGGTTGCAGGAGGGTATCAGAGAACCAGAGTGCCAGTGTATCCCAACAGATTAGGAGGGTATCTTAGATATCTGAGTCCTTTACACATAGTGACTCATTTAATCCTGAGAACAAACCTGACTGATAGCTGTTGGGCCTCATTTCATGCAATGGGAAACTAGCACAGAGAGGTTAATAACTTGCTCAAGTTCACACAACAGATCTAGACGGGGAACCCAGGCTGACTGTCTCCAGAATGAGCTCTTTTAACCGTGCTACCTAGCCGCAGAGTAGAAACCAACCCCCTCTGATTAAAAGAGCTGGCACTGTGTGGCCTGAAAACAGCCCAAGTCCTGCTGACATGGGCCGCAGAGTGATAGGGGCAAATGTATAGCAAAATCACTCTGAGTGTGAGGAACCAAGAGCGCTGGACACCTTGAAGTTGCTTTGACCTTTGGTGGATCCCCTGACTGCTGTGTGCCTCTGTTTTCTGATTCATACCCTGGGGGGTTGTTGGGTTAGAGGATCTTATAAAGACCCTTTTCTGTGCTCTGTAGCCTCAGGATCTTTGCATTGGCTCTTGACAGTCAAGTTGTCAGTGGCAAAGGTTCCAGGTTTGGAATTCAACCTGATTTAAGTTTGAATTGTGATTCTCTGTTTTCCTGAGGGTAGTGAGGTGGCTTGGAAAAATAGCTTAAATTGGGTAACTTGAGACTCAGTTTTATGGTCTGTTAAATGGATATGCCAAAGGATCCCATCCCATAAGGTTCTTATGAAGTTTAAATGAGATCATGCATGCAGTGAGTTTGCTGTTCTCTCTGACATTCAGTAAGCATCCAAGTGCTGGCGGATTCCTCTAACTGTAATATGGTGAGAATTGTCCGGATCACCCACCCTACGGTATGGTCACTTTGAAGGAAGGCAGGGACCCTGTTCTCCTTTTCTCTCTGCTCTGGACCCGAGGACGACACCTGGTATGGAGCCAGCCTTGTTGAGTGTGGGTGAAGCGATGGAGTCTTTGTATTTCTATCTCTCTGCCCATAGAACTGGGCAGTAAGGCTGCTTCTTGGCAGTGTTCTTAGTGTACCTGAGTCAGTGCTGCATATATCGTAGAGTTCCGAGTCTTTAAGCATGCTTTCCCTGTTGATTAGACAATGAAGAACAGCCTTGACGTTTGCAAACTTGTGTCATTTTTTAAAAATCACGTCACTCCTTTCTTGCTCAGTATCATAGCAAACAAGAATAAATGCAGGATAATGTAAAACCACAACTACAGCAACCGAAACCCAAACCTGATTTTCTTGAAGCTGTGAGCCATCTCAGTTAGTTTTTGATGTCCCGGTCTGTTTTTAATCATTCAGATGCCACGCAGGATTGCATAAACCTACAAAATCATTGGCAGCAGTTGGCAAAGTGATAAATTTCTCTTAAAACTTAATCATAATCTTTTTACTACTTTTTGTGCACTAGTTGGGCTTCCCAGGTGGCTCAGTGGTAGAGAATCCACCTGCCAAGCAGGAGACATGGGTTTGATCCCTAGGTAGGGAAGATCCCCTGAAAAGAGAAATGGCAACCCACTCCAGTATTCTTGCCTGGGAAGATCCCATGGACAGAGGAACCTGGCAGGCTACAGTCCATGGGGTTGAAAAGAGTTGGACAAGACTTAGTGACTACATAGCAGCAGAACACTAATTGCCTTGTGACCCAAGTAAATTACAAATGACAGTGCCTTCACGTGTGTGTTATTTACTCTGTTTTCTGCAGTTTCTCACCATTGCTTTGCTTTGCCTTTGCCCACCAGGAACTAGCAGGGCCTCAAACCTCCTGGAACCTTCCCTGCCCTCTCCTCCTTTAGGTCTTTGCACGTGCCCTCTTCTCAGCCTGGGGTGCTCCTCTCCCTCTCTCAGGGCCAACTCCTGCCTGCTGGTTAAGAATTAGTTCAGATATCCCTCATTCTGGAATCAGATGCCCTCATGGGCTGGCCCCAGTTTGAATTGGGTAACTTTCTTCTCTACGCTTCTAGGATATCCTGCTTCCCTCCTCCAGGCCTCACTTCACTGTTTCAATCACTTCTTTACTCGCCTGCCTCTCATCTAAACTGTGAGTCTCCCAAGGACAAGAGCAAGTTCTGTGGTCATTATATCCTCAGCTGGTTCTTAGTATATTTTGTTGGCTGAATGGTTCATGAACAGGAAGAGATCAAACAGGGGCCTGGGTGCCATGAACACCCTGCACAGGGAAGGCAGAGACCAGAGGATCTGCTGTAGACACAGGGACTTCCCACTTTTCGCAACAGCTACTGTGCAACATCAGCTAGTTGTCAATTAACTGCGTAGTGTTGCTCTCCAAGGTGCTTAATCAAACCCATCTCATTAATCCTCAAAAATCTTCCAAGGAGGCGAGAATGTAGAATTCATTTCTTTGTAGCATGAGGAAATGAGACATCAAAGGTGCCGAACCGGCTGCATTTGGATATTCATACAGTTAACTCCCCAGCTCCTGGGGGAGTGGGTCCAGAATTCACTCCCCACCCCAAGCCTGCACCTCCCATTCTTTCTCTGACATCATCCTGACATGTCTTCCCCACCTCATCCCACCGCCCACCTTCCCACTGCCATCCATTTATGACTTGCTGTGTCGTATCCAGGTTCACAGATGATTTTAGAAGTGGAAAGCCAGCAGTTTAACCAGAATCAAAAAGATTTGGATCATTTGCGTAATTGGGCTAGCCAGATGGTAAATGTAGTTCAAAGTACAAAAATGTAGAATAATTACAAGGGGAAAAAGTAACGCAGTTTATAGATGAGGGAAGTGATTTGGGAGAAAAACTCATTGAAATCATTATCTCGATGTGTTAGAAATGAAGGGCAAACAGCACCGCTCTGGGTAATAGAGACAGAGTGCCCTGGTGAATCGCCACCTGCTTGGAATGCAGGAGAGAGGACATTTCCTGAGGCTAGGAAGGGAATGGATGGGGTGGAGAAGGGTCTGGGAGAAGGGATGGTGATTGATCAGGCAGAAGAGCATTCATGCTTACCTTATTGGGTGCACACCTTACCTGCTTCTGTCTTAACTTGTGACCCTCAGTGAAAATCTGTGTCCCCCTGAGCTTCGATTTCCCATGCAGTAGCATGAATAGACTAACACCTGCTTTCCTGATGCTTTGAAGAATATATGAGATCTCGGATGTGAGAAATACATGCACATTGTTCTGGAAACTGAGGAAGTTCACTTTTATGAATATTAATACTATATTCACAATCCCAAAAGAAGAATCCGGTGCTTTCAATGAATGGAAGTTGGGAATGGATTGTTTACTAATATGATAGGCTGAACAATGACCCCCTAAAGTATCCATGTCCTAATCCTAAGAGCCTGTGAATGTTAACATTTATGGGACTTTGTAGATGTGATTAAATTACAGATCTGGCATTAGGGAGATTTTCCTGCATTATCCAGGTATAGATTAAATGCAATCACAAGTGTTTTTTTTAAAGAGGGAGACTAAGGGAGGTTGACATAGAAGAATGTAACATAACCACAAAGGCAGAGATAGGAGTGATGAGGCCATAAGCCAAGGAATGCCAGCAACCATCAGAAGTTGGCAGGGACAAGAATAGGATTCTCTCCCAGGGCCTCTGGAGGGAGCACAGTGTTTCCAGGACTTTGATTTCAGCCCAGTGAAACTGATTGTAGACTTCTAGCTTCTATAACTCTGAGAGAATAAATAACTGTTGCATTAAGACACCATGTTTGGGACAATTTTTTACAGCCACCATAAGAAGTTAATATAAATAGAAAGAGAATCCAACCAGCACAGAAAAGATCTGGATTAAGTCCAGTCTCTAATTTTCACTTCAGTGGCACTCTGGATCATCTAATTTTCTTCGTCTTTAAAATGGGATAATAGCATTTTCCATATGTGGATTGTTGGGAATACATAAAAGAAATAATGCAAGTACCTTATCACTGTAGACACTTTAAAAACAATTGCTATGCTTAGTTTTGAGTTTTACATCAGGCGGTATTTAGCCAGTACTCAAGAGTTCCAGAGAAGCTAACAGGGCACAGTTTTGGAGGATGGAGGTAAGAGTCAGCACTGTGGAGGCTGCCGGCAGTGTTCATAGCACCTGGGCAGTGTATTTGTAGGAAGCAAGACCATGGAACCAGAAAGGGGCTCAAGTCTGGCTCCTGTCCTAGAGAAGGTTAGGGTGGTAGGAAGAGCAATCCAGCAGAACCCAAGAGCTGACACCATGATCAAGAGAAGGGGTACCTCAGGTTAGAAACAGGATTTCCACAGGGAAGTCATTCTGGGGCTTCTTGATCCCAGGTCTGACTGCCAGCTGAAGAACCTCAGGTAAGCCTGCTGGGCCCAGAGCCTAGGTTTCTAAGGACAAATAATGCCAGGCCCTAAGATGTGAATGATATAAATCCTGCTTTCATCAGAATGGGCCCAGGAACTGATACAGGTCTGGTCCAGGAACAATGACTGCCAGACTATTGGGGTCACTGAAGCTGCTTTGAAAAATGACACCACCTGGTTAAGGAAGTCTGAGCTGGACTTAGATGCTTCTAGAGAGGGCCAGAGTTTGTACCACTTCAGGAAACAGCCAAGCTGATCAGTTCACACCTTGATCAAGAACGAAAACCAGAATACAGAGCTGGCCACAGTCTTCAAAGATTTGAGTCTGAAGGACAAAGCAAGTGAGGCACAGGAAGTGAGGCACAAGGTCAGGATCTGAAAAGATCAGCCATGTCTAGAAAGCTGGGTGCCAGATGGGTGCAAGCTAGCTGTTCTAGCTAAAACTGTGGATGAAGGTAGGGCCTGAGGGACCCTAGGTGTGTGTGGGTGTGATGTTGGCTCTGATACAGGGAGGCTCTGATGGATAAGTATGGAACCTGAAGACCGGAGGGATTTAGCACCTTGCTTAAGGATGTGGCATGTTAGAAGCAGAGCTGGACCTAGACATTTTGTCCTTGGCCAAATTTTTCAGCTGATCAAATATGACCTTTTTGTAGGTCTCAGAGACTCTTTGCTCTTGCATTTACAGAGCTTCAGTTGCAGATCCTGCCTCTGTTCTAATCAGCATTCACCGTTTAACAACTTTTGTACTCTCTGATTACACCTCAAGTTTTTGACCATCATTTGAAGAAAGAATGAGCAGGGAGAAAGGGAGGATTCAGGAATAAAAAGTAATTAAACATAATAAGTCTGTTGAGATTAGCCATTAATTTGGATGTGAAATGTAAAATTGCCTTTAAAGTAATAGGGATAATATTGAGCAATTGTAATATCCAGCCTGGGAAGTACCATGCTGATAACATTGCATAGGGCAGGATAATACGTGTGGCAGTTCCCTGATTTTTGTAGAATTAATGATGTTGGTTTCATTTCACTGCTGATTTAAGATATACATTTCACAAATGGCACATTAAGGCAAATGTATCAAAATTGCACCAAAAGAGCTGAATAGTCGGGAAATGGCAGCCCCTTGAACTTAGCAATTTGATGATATCGTATGTTTAATGCTTAATCAGTAGATATTTACAACTGTTTATTTTAATGCCTTGAAGTCCCAGTTCAATAGAATTATCGGAACTATTATAAGAGAGGCTTTTTAGTATGCTGGGATAGTATTCTGATTTAGACAGTAGACTGGAAAAGAGACCAGATACTCTTAAAGAAAAGACACAGTATTTTTATTTTTCTTTTTTCTAAACAGAACAGAGGGCCTGGATTTTTCTTGTCATCCTGGAAGAGATGTGTTGTTTGGATTTCAGAGAATATATTGATACATAAAGCATATAATAAAGTGAGTTAAGACAATTTCATAACCAGCTTTGACACATACTATATTAACTCCAGACTTTTATCATGATGGTGCCTGCTTCTGACCTAATGGTTTCTAGGAGAAGCAGTGGGATTGTACAGCTGAATTATGTCACTGTTTTCAGGGTAAAAGCCATTCATTCATTCATTGTTTGTTCTTTTATGCTATTTAATTTATCCTTTCATCAGATGTTTAGCACTCTTTTGAATGTTGAGGATTCAGTAATTAAAAAAGAATCAGTAGTCTCTTAAATTCTGTGTTATGGTCTTAAGATAGAGTATCATATGCCATAAGTTTTTTAAAATGGTTAAGGACTTGACAAGATTCTTAAGATCTCAGTGCAAAAGCAGAATGAATGTCTGCTTCAATTTTAATCTTCAGTTTTATCTCTCTGTGTGTATGTATGTGGGTAGGAGTAGAGGAATTAATTATTAGAGTGAAACACTCCAGATAGTGAATGTGTATACTCTGATTTTGTAGATTAAGTGTGCATTTTGTTTTCATTTTTGTATTTGTATTGTCTTCCACAGTAAATATTCATGGCTTAGCAAGACGAGAAAAAGAAATGGGTATCCAGAATGATTATTGGCTGCATAACTGACCAGCATGGATGAGTAGAGGATTTTTAGGAGGCTAGCTAGGGTACAGAGGAAACTTTGTGTAAAACAGTAATTTATTTGGATCCTTTGTTTATCGTGTTTTAAAGTCAAGAAGTCCTCTCCCTTTGGCACATTCTTATCACTGACAAGAGCAATGATTTCTGACATGATTAAGGGATTTCACATTAGTGAAGGATTGTTAAAAACTAGCCGCTTTTGGTAATTGATTATTGTGTGTGTGTTACCTTAATGATACTGTCTGAAGGATGAAATATCTTTTCTGCATTTGCCAAAGCAGCCTTCAGTAACCCCTGGTGACACTGGGTTTTTCTCACTGCCTTTAATTACTCCATGCAGAAGCTCCTGTTTCAAGTCTGGGTGTGCTTCACCCCCAGTGAGGGGACCCAGCTGATGAACTAGCCCACAAGAGCTTCCAGAGCTAGTCATGGAATTTGGAAACCATTAGAGAGCCGGGCAATTTCATTATTCATTCACTTGAAATAATCCTGAGACTGCTTTCAGTGACATGGTTCCTTCAGCAAATAAAGATAAGCCAAATCCCTGGGCACTCAAAAAAGGAGAAGATTCTCTAAATTAATTCCAGGCTCAAATAATTCAGCAGTATTTGTAATATTCTGTGCATAAATTGGCAATTTGCTAGAGAGATCAGGAAATGATAAGGCTTTCTTTCCCCTCCCCCTTCTCATCTGAACAACTGCTGAGGCAGCAATTGGGATAAAAGAAATGTTTTATCCTTAATAAATGTCCTATCGGGTAATGCGCTGATTAAGGATGTCCAAACAACATCCGCCCCTCCCCCTTCAAAGCAATTATTTTTCATCAGAGAGACTGAAATACTTGGGACGTAGAAGATGGTCTTAACATGTCTTTTTTTGACACAAAGAAGTTTTATATGAAAAGTAAATATATACCAACAATATCAAGCAATACAGAAATATAAGTGCTAAATTCCAGGGTTTCCTCTTGGCAGTTGAGAGGTGTTTCAGTGGTTTTGTTTTGTGGTGATTTTGAAGGTCATTCACTGATGTACTGCTGATCCAGATCCCAAATCCAGCCTTCAGTATCTCTGACATCTCTTTTTGTCCTTTTCAGCCCCACTGCCATTTGTGTGATTTGGGTTCTTCTTGGGGAATCTTCATAACAGTTACTTACTTCTGTGTCCCTCTCCCTCTGCATTTTGAGCTAACTGCGAACGCGACATGGGGAACCAGAAATAGAAAATACCTAACATGTTGCTGGCAAAGCTGGGCCCGGAGTATGTGGCTTAGATCTAAGGTTGGAATCAGTCTTCCATCCTCCTTGCCCTCCAAGTCTGTATCTGGAGACC
The DNA here is from genome assembly GCF_033118175.1 of Dama dama. Taxonomy (NCBI): domain Eukaryota; kingdom Metazoa; phylum Chordata; class Mammalia; order Artiodactyla; family Cervidae; genus Dama; species Dama dama. The sequence goes on from NC_083700.1 coordinate 86,089,299, forward strand.
TCCTGGAGTCAAAGTCACAGTTACTCAGCTGGTCAGGGAGGGGTGAAGACAGTGTTCTACTAATATCCTCCGCTTGCTTCTTCCCCCACCCAAACAGGGGCAGAGGCAGGCCTTGCCCCGGTTGGCCCGAACACCAACACGCTCACTCTCATTACGCAGATCCTGAAACAGAACCGCAGATGGGCTGCACTCCACTACCCACATCATTCCCAGTCCCGAGGATCAGATCACGTGCCCCTTCTCTTGCTGGAAATGGCAATAGAGAGGGATGAAAGAGCTAATGCTACCTTTCTGTCCTTTGAAAAAGGGTGAGGGGCTTTAGCTTGATCCATACATCCAGTCTACCTGGCCCTTGGATGTCTGAAATCATCTGTCTAAAACACAGAGCTGGTCCTGCTACTCTTCTGCTTTCTAGTCTTTCAGGTTGGCATGGTTTTAAGCCCATTCATGATGTGCCTGCCATCTGCTCCCCCTGATTCCTAGCTATACTCCGGCCATGCACAGCTATTTGTTGGTAGGACCTTAGAGCCCATGCGCTCAGCCCTGAACCTTTGCTCTAATTCATGCCCCAGTTCTCCTGGGGGTGGGTGCCCTTCATCTCAGAGAGCCAGGCATCTGCATTTATTTTACATCCATTGTATTTCTTATCACAGCGTGTTTTCACTGGCAGTATACTTTTCCATATCTCTAACTAGACTTGTGAGATGTCATGTTTGGTACACAGTAGAGGCTCATTAACTTATAGTTGAGTACGTAAATGAATGCACATTTGGGAAAAAAAAGAGCAACTAGCCTTACATCGAATCCACCTGAAAGGAGGTTGTCAAACTGATTTCTTGTTGTGTTTTCCTCTTTTGTTTTCACGGAAATAAATAGTTCCTAATGCAGTTCTTCATTGTTTTAAAGATACCCTTAAAATAGCCCTGAGGTTTGTTATTATGATCACTGGAATCAGAATAAGAGCCTTCACCTCATCTTGGCTCCTTTGTAATAAGCTGCATGAGTTCTTCATCCAGTACTTAGGTTGCAGGGACTGGTTTTACTTGCATGACATTTTATCTTCTTTGCTGCAGAATCAAATGGGCTGTGGGCCAGGTTTGTACTGATAATTAGCAATGGATGAAAGTTTTTTTTTTTTTTTTTAAATATAAGAGAAGGACAAATGAATGTATCTTTGTATTGGCTGTAATAGGAATTTCCCCCCATTATTAAATGTATTCTCTTCAGTTACAGAGAGCCCTTCTTTGAAGTCTCTGACTCACTAATATTGGGGTAACAATGGCTGTGATTTATTCTTAAGGACTTGAAGGAAAAGGAAGCCAGCCGCAGGTGTGTTTCACTTTCATCCTGCCCAGGGAGTCTCTGCTCAGTGTTCAGGCTTGTGGTCCCCGAGGTTTCTATGGAGCGTGGCTGCTGGAGGGCTCACAGTGACAAAGGTCATTCCCTATTAGTGCCTCGCGTCAGTGAACACGGGCCCTTCCCACACCCTCTGATCACATAGAAAGGCCACCATTTCTGTTTCCAGAATCACAGTCTCCAAAGAAAGAAAGAAAACTTCTCCCAGCAGGTTTTGTTTGGAAGAAAAGGGTTTCAGGGACCAGGAAGGAAAAAAAAAGTTCCTTTCTGTTTCCATAAGCAAGTTAAAAGAAAGGATTTTTTTTTTTTTTTTTTTTTTTTTGCTTTGCTTTATTTTCTGTTAAGGCTGAGCTGATAAAAGTCCTAAAATGAGAAAATCAGGGGGGCAGCAGTTATAAGCACTTGTCTAATGATGTCTTTTTCTGTCTCCTCAAGAGCGAGTTTAAGCTTCTTACTGGCCATTTCAGTGTTCTCGGGGTTACTGGCTGGTATCACACACTAAACCTTTTAAATACTTCATTTACAAAATTATTCATCTCCAGCAGGCTAGGCAGTTTTAAAAGGTTGGCCTCTTAAGGAGCCGTCTGGGTAGAAGATGAAGCTGTGTACATCCTTACAAAATATTCCATAAATCTCAGCATTTCAGCATTTCAGTAGGTGCTAAGGACACTGGTGTTAATAACAGTGATAACAGGCGCTATGATGACTGGGTTTTCAGAAATGGCCCTGGAAGCTGGCAGCCCAGTGCCATTGTTTTTCTGCTTTACAGCAAGACTTTCCACTTGAAAAAAATGTTTCACATTTACACAGACAGTTGACTGTTTAAACTAGCATACATATTTAAGGGACTACCATGCACATTGGTAAGATGTGTTGACTTTTTTGGTAGCCCAGGGTGACATGTGGACAACTAAACATATCAAGGCCTTCATTTAAAATAATATATGGGGACTTCCCTGGTGATCCAGTGGTTAGGTTAAGGCTCCATGCTTCCATGCAGGAGGCGTGGGTTTGATACTTGGTCGGGGAGCTAAGATGCCACATGCTGCAAAAAAATTTATTTGAAAAGTTTTTAAAATATGTATTATTTGCTAAAAATTTTTAAAAATAATATATGATTTTTTCTATGAATTCAGTAATACCACATTTTGTTTTTTCCAGCCAATTAATACTACCCCTTCCCCACCCCCACCCCCATGGCGCTGCCCCACACACACAACTTTTGAACACAAGTTTAAATCTTGGGTCGGAAAAATGCTGTCTGGATGACTTTAGTCAAGTTAGTTCACCTTTATGGATATCAGATTTCTCTTCTGTAAAATAAGGAATAGAAGCATTTCCCTTAAAAGAAATACATGAAATTATGCATATAAAGCATTAGTAATTTACTGATGTAAAAAAAACCTAAATATGTGTATTTACCAAAATAATGAATTAATGAAAAGCTGTTGGCTGGTGAATGAATTTTGCTGTGGGCCCATTATTCTGCATTGATAGGCATATACAAATTATGAAAGGCTATAGATTTTTGTTGTAATGTCAGGAACTGGAAAATCTTAAAAAGATTTTTGGGGTGAGTCTTTTTTATAGACTTTATTGGAACCTAGCTTTCTGTGCTAGGCAATAGGAAAGTCCCATTAAAGAACTCTCTGAATTTGTCCTTAGAGGATTTTATAGTGGGGTAGAAAGAGGAAGCTAAATGTTCTAGTTTTTAGTATATTTGCCGTCTCCCTAGGTTATGACCCCCTTGTGTAGGCACTACCTTAGTTTTACATATTTTTATTCCTTAGTAAGTATAACCTGAATATAAAAGATTGAAAGATTACTGACATAAATATTGTACAAAACCTAGACAGATGGATGCACTATATTCTTCCAATTGAAGTGAGGAACTAACATTTGTCTCCAGACAAAACTGCAAACCACAAAGTCCATGGCGATGTATTTGATTCATCTAAGGAAGGGCATGAATCGGTTTCAGCCCTTCTACCAACTAGTTCTGTTGTCTTGGGCAGGCACTTCCATTTCAGTGGGATTTGATTTCCTTCTTTGCAGTTGAGTTGAGGACAGCAAAGGTTGGCTGAAGTTTTGTGGGCCAGCTGATTCTAGGCACTGGGACCTAAAGGTAGAAGAGACTCAGGCCTTGCCTTTGATTGCCACCTCTGGAGAAGAGATAGACCTGTCCATCCCTGATTGTGTTAGTTGCTCAGTTGTGTCTGATTCTTTGTGATCCCATGCACTGTAGCCCACCAGGCTCCTCTGTCCATGGAATTTTCCAGGTAGGAATCCTGGAGTGGGTAGCCATTCTCTTCTTCAGGGGATCTTTCCAACCCAGATTCAAACCTGGGTCTCCTGCATTGCAGGCAGATTGTTTACTATCTGAGTCACCAGGGAAGCCTGAATGTGCCAAATGCAAAAAGAAAATTATTGCAGCACACAGAGTAGGACAGGTTTTAGTCTAAAAAAAATAATCAGAGCAGTATAATAGAGGAGAAAATGCCCAGGCAGAATTTTGAATGGAGAGAGTTGTCAGACACAGGAAGTTAGACAGATGGAGTGGAGTAATGGAAAGAGCAGCAGGCATTCTGGGTAGAGAGATAACATGTACAAAATCAGAAGAGGTATGGTGTTTTAAGATCACATTATAAGCAGGACTGTTTTGTCGAGAGCTTCATGAGAGTGGGGGACATTGTTTTATACAGAGATATAGCTCCAGTTCCTAGAATAAGGTCTGGGACATGATACTCAATAAACTAAAAAATGATGGAGTAGGTAAATCAGCATAATACAGAAAATGGATGTCTTTCTCTATATGTCCAAGGACCATATCAAAATTCTGTTCCTGTGTTCAACTGTTTGTCACATTTCACAAGTAAAACATTCATCCCTCACCAGCAAAAAGCACTTGGAAGGCCTTCAGTAAACCCATGACAGTTGAATAATCAGTTCAAGTCTGAATCACTGCTTAAAACCTTTAGAGAAGGTCTGACTTGGCACTGCCCATATCTAGGGATCCTGAGCTTAACATGCCTCCCTTGTTGAGGCGCATCACAGATCAAGAGGGTCAATTCTCATGATTGTCCTGGGAAGCCTGTTAGTGAAGGCAACACAGTATCTGCAAGAGACTTGACTGGGTTTCCTAAGGAGGAGAAAAAGTGTTAGGGAAAAATTCATTGAAGATTAAATAACATCCCATACCCTATAATGAGGGCCTGAGCAAAGGCAGATACCTGTGGTTAAAGAAAATCACAGCTCCTACCCTCCCAGCACAGTTGTGGGCGTCGGGGACCTTCCTGCTTCATTATTCTGAGGAATAGCATTATCAGGGAATTGCAAAGATTTGAGCTTCAAAATCAATATGTGCTGAGAATTACACGGCAGGAAAGCCAGAAACTGTAATACTTTGAACACTGTTTTTATAGTCAATTTTGACAAAGTCCATGAAGTCAAACTCAAGGACACATTTTTAGCCCTGACGCTTGTTAGCTGATGCAGGTGTGGGTTTCTTCTTTTTTTCCCCCCTCATTTCTTTTAGAAGCGCTAGATGAGCATATACCATTGGCCAAGCACTGTTCTAGTTCTATGGTATGTTCAGTGCTATGGATCTGGGTGTCAAGGAGCATACCGTGGTGTTAGTTAGGAGAATTGCAGCCACTCAGCCAAAATGCATAATTCAAGAGAAAGCAGAGTCAACTTCTTTCTCCTGTAGTAGCCCTGGGCAGTTGAGCTGGTTGCTGGGCATCTCTTTTCCATGAGTTGTTCAGGAATATAGGCTAAGGAAAGTCCCACCATTTCCTGTAAATAAGTCCAAGGCCTTCCTGGGGCTGGTTTCCATTCCAGAAAAGTAAAAAAAAGGCCAAGGGAAGCATGTCCATAAGTGGTCTTTAAGAACAAGACCTGAAAGTGGCACTTTTCATTTCTACTGATACTTTTGGTCCATGGGCTAGAACCAGTCAGAAGCCCACACCTAGCTGCAAGGGAGGCTGGTAAACGTGGCCCAGTGGAGGGGTGCAGGTTGTAGTCTCTACCATAGCAGACTACGTGAGAAGATAAGTTAGATTCAGAACCCATGGTAATATAAGAGAAAGGAGGACCGTGTGCATTTATTGGCTACTGGGTGATAAGCCCCTCGCTTTACACTGCCCCATGAATTACAGCATGTTGTCCTCCAAATAACTTCAAACTGTATATTAAAGTTCTTTTACAAAAGAAGAAGTGGAGATGTGGAGCATTTTAAGTGACTTTTGATGGTGTTTATTTGAAGCTACAGGTGGAGAATGAAAGGAAGATTTGATGCAGTCCCTGTGTCTATGATTTGCAGGGCAAATATTTTCACTGGTCGGGGTGACAAGGCAATGAATACTATTCTGTACCTCTCAATACAGAGTTTTCAGCTGGAGATCATCTGCCCAGGTTCACCATTAGCACATTTTGGTGACATGTGATAACACTCCTCAAAGGCATGGAACAGAGAGTCATTCACTTGTTTGCCCATCTACCCACCTTTCCTTCATTGGTCCATTTGTTCATTTTTCTTTTACCAAACATATCTAATATTTACTGTGTGCATTGAATGCACTTAGCACTATGTTAGGTATTTGGAATACAAAGGAAAAGTGTGGTCAAAAGCCTTGCCTTTGACAAGTTCACTCTGTAGTCAGGCAGTCAGACATAGAAAACAATAATTAAAATGTAAGATTTTGAAAAGGACATGGGGCAGAAAATGCAACTGGACTGAGAGAAGGGAAAGCTGATTCTTCCAAAAAGGAGTCCAAAAGAGAGGATGCACAAAAAAGGCATACATAGATTTGGGGAAATGGAGAGTTTTCCCAAATTAAAGAAGCAACAGGCAGAACATCCCAGGTAGAGGAAATGGTACAGATAAAGGAAAAGAGGCATGTGAAAATGAGGTATGTTCAAGATTGGTTTAAAAAACAAAAGCCATGAGGTAAATGACTGTAGGGAGTAGCGGGAGATGTGCATGGGTTGGATCTGAATGTTAAGAATGTTCATCTGTTTCAGTGATGAGTTGGGGTCCAGGTGGTTGTCAAGGTTGGTCTGTACCCTTGGTGTGGAGGATTTCACCACCACTACCACTGTTTATGTCACATAATAGGCAGTGCCAGGGTCCATCTGCCCCAGTGGACTTCTCTAGAGTCTGAAAGAAGACATGACCTGTGCGAGGTGTAAATTTCCAGTGCATCAAAAGCTGGAATTGCCTTGTCCAGCAGGCAAGCCTCACATGCAGAATGATTCTGCGACGTCAAACATTGGACAGATGCAGGATCCAAGGAGACAGCAGCAGAGAAGGGACAAGGGAGGTGGGGAGCCAGGGCTTTGGGTATGAGCTTGGTTGACCACCCCCTTTCCTGGCATTCTTCCTCCTTCCCCAAAACGTGTATGTGCACACACATGGATTGTGGTTCTTCTACCCATTGAGAGCTTAGAATTTTATTAGCTTAGTCATAAGGAAGAAAACACAGACTTGGGGGGCCAAAAAGTGTTGGAAAAACTACTGTGCATGTCAGGATGCGTGGGAGAGACGCGCTATTAACCGCTAATCCTCTGGAGGTTTTCCAAGTATGTCTCAGCTGTTATATTCATTCACAGTGATTTCAGGGGCCACTCATAATTACACCAAGTAAGGCTGTCTTTAAGAATGATTAAAATAATAATAACAATAAACATGAAGGTATTGATGCATCATGGCTGATCAGGCATATCTTTTTCATTTAGCGGGTAGATAATTAGCACTGTTAACAGGTGGGATGGCTCAAACATAAACTAGAGTAGCTCAATCTAAGGAACCTCAGAGCACCCACTTTAGGACTCTCACAGCTGACAACCCATTTGAACCCATTTCAACTCACAGCTGACAACCCACTCTCACAGTGACAACCCAATTTCAAGTCAATTCAGTAAGTATTTATTGAGTATCTACTAAGCACATGAATTGTGCTGCCAGAATAACAGTGATCAAAGAATACTGATCTGAATGAAATTCGCCTTGAAGTTTTTTCCAGTTGGTTAATTATGTTTAGAATTGTGGCTCTAGGGGATGACAATTGGAGATAGTCTAAGAACATAGTTCTGTTTAGATGTGTTTTGAAATGCTTTGTGAGACTTTTGGCTCTTTTATAATGAAAAGCAGGTTAAAATTTGCTTGAAGAATGGCTGGAAGGTTATCACCTTTAGTGTTAAAATATTTGGTAGAAATTAGGAATCATAATAAGTGACTCCAAAAATTTTAAATGGTTTGGGAAAAATTAAGTTACATAGATGAGTATTTAAGCATGATGAAGCAGCCAGCAAGGGGTTGTATGTAAGACCTGAGGAGTTACATGCATGTTGCTCTTGTCATTGTGAATGTCCTTGTATTTTTCTTCCTTCTGTTTTTACTTTTTTCTTAAGAAGTAAGAATAAGGAAATTGTAAGGGCCAATAGGTTCTGAGATGGTACGTGTTCTGAGCATCTTTAGAAATGCAGTCACCTCCTGTAGCTCCCTGGTGTATATCTCCCTCCACCCCCACCCTAGGAAAGAGCCTTGGCCCTTTTTCCACTCCAGAGGAATCCCTTTCTGTCTCTCTGCCTTTGCCCAAGCAAAGTCCTTTATGACCCCTTTGCCCAGAGTTAGAAGATTAAAGGCAAAAGGGAAGCACCAGAAAATGCTTTTGTCTCCAAGATGCTCTGAATCCCTGAAGGGGGAAAACTGTAAAGATGCTTTTAACTCTTAGAAAAAGTTTAGGGAAAGTTTGAAGGTTGCTTTTTCCTAAGACCTTGGAGTTGGGCTTTAATAATTTCAACCATAAATCTATAACCATTTACTTGTGATATCTTTTTCACATATAGTACATAGAAAAAGGTATATGAAATGATGTGTGTGTGTATATATATATATATATACATATATATATATATATGTGAAAAGATCATACAAGTGAAACTAACTCCCACAAACCTCAGACTATATGGCTGTCATAACTCAAGCAGACTCTTCTATGAGATTTTGTAACTGTAAGATTGAGAAATAGGAATTAGGGGAAATTACTTGACTGAGACTGAAGGCATTAACAAGCTGTAGATAGCTCTTGAAAATACGGGCTCAGCTGGTCTTAGAATGCAGGGGGATTAATAAGGTAGCTGGGGCCTTGCTGCAGAAGGGATAAACACTGGCTGTTTGAAGCTCTGCAAGTTAGAGGAACAGCCCCTTGGCTTCCTTTCCATGGCAGAACCCAGCCAAGAGCTCACAGTATGGAGAGAAGAGAAGTGAAAAGTGAAGTTGCTCATTCGTGTCCGGCTCCTTGCAGTCCCAAGGACTGTAGCCTGCCAGGTTTCTCTGTCCATGGGATTTTCCAGGCGAGAATACTGGAGTAGGTTGCCCTTTCCTTCTCCAGAGGATCTTCCCAACCCAGGGATCGAGCCCAGGTCTCCTGCATTGCAGGCAGACTCCTTACCGGCTGAGCCAGAGGGAAGTCATAGTAAGAAGAGTAAGGCCCTAATTCCCAGGATAGGATCTGACAAGGGCTAGGTGGACTCGGAAGGACCCTCTATGTAAATGGTGGCATTCCCATTTCCAGAAACACTGTGCAGCTGCCGAGCAGGTTAGCAATACAGACCCATCCTCAGGGCCAGGTTCATAGACAGAGAGTAACTCAGTTATTCTCTGGATGTCCAGGCCCTGTTCTAAACCCGGTGGCTATTAATTAGGTCTGTGGCCAGATGACCAATTCCAGGCCCTAGATTCTAGTGAGACTGATGATCTATTTTCTGCTCTGGGTGATAGACTTGAGACTTGATAGGCTGGAACCTGGGATGTTTCATATGCATGTCTTATTTCTCGATTAGAGAAGGACTGAAGAAGGCAGGAGAAGGCTGACAAAGGTCATAGCCATATAGAACAGTATATTTCTCAGGGCTTTATTCCTGTTCTTCTTCCTCCTTCCCCTTGTTACATGGAATATTTGTGCATTCCTTGTGGCTGTTGTGCAACACATACCGTGTTGATTGATAGTTGGCAAGAAACACAAAGCAGTTAAATTCATGAGTACAGTACACTTTTATGAGCACCCAGTCTGGGTCAGGAGATACAATGGTGAATGAGAGCATATCTGCCAGATTTCTGTATTGCACCCTCAGTTTTCTTTCTTAGTATACCTACTGTGCTAGTGGTTACATACATAGAAAAGATATATGCACATGTAACTGTTGTCCATTATTTAATATATTTGGATGTGCACAGCTCAGATAACCCTACCAGGAGGTACAAGAAGATACAAGGTCTGCATTTATCTTAAATAAGACCTTCCCCAGAACAACGGTCAATCCCAGAGGGAAGGTTGATATAATTAACCAAACATTGATAGCAATAGTAATCTCTGTAGTTTAATCACATACATTGAATCTGCAATGGTAAACTCCATGTAATGACTGAAATTTTAATTTCCATAGTACTATCGTATCCATCCTTCATTTTCTAAGCCCATCCTCCTCAGCTCATTCTAGCCTATGTTCATCATTCTTCACTTCAGTTCAGTTCAGTTCAGTCGCTCAGTCGTGTCCAACTCTTTGCGACCCCATGAATCGCAGCACGCCAGGCCTCCCTGTTCATCACAAACTCCCGGAGTTTACTCAGACTCATGCACATTTAGTCGGTGATGCCATTCAGCCATCTCATCCTCTTTGCCCATGCACTGATGAGTTTGATCCCAAACTCCCCTTCTCCTCCTGCCCCCAATCCCTCCCAGCATCAGGGTCTTTTCCAATGAGTCAAATCTTCGCATGAGGTGGCCAAAGTATTGGAGTTTCAGCTTCAGCATCAGTCCTTCCAATGAACACCCAGGACTGATCTCCTTCAGGGTGGACTGGTTGGATATCCTTGCAGTCCAAGGGACTCTCAAGAGTCTTCTCCAACACCACAGTTCAAAAGCATCAATTTTTAGGCACTCAGCTTTCTTCACAGTCCAACTCTCACATCCATACATGACCACTGGAAAAACCATAGCCTTGACCAGGCGGACCTTTGTTAGCAAAGTAATGTCTCTGCTTACCTTTCATTAGTTAATTTGTGACACTAGAGGCAATGTTGTCTAGTGGAAGAAATAGTGGATATGCAGTCAGAAAACCTGAGTTTGCGTCTTGGTGCCTGTATTATTTGTGATTTTGGTCCAGGCTTTCTGATGGCTTAGACAGTGATGAATCTGTCCACAGTGGGGGAGACCGGGTTTGATCCCTGCGTTAGGAGGATGTCCTATAGAAGGGAATGGCTGCCCACTCTAGTATTCTTGCCTGGAGAATTCCATGGACAGAGGAACCTGGTGGGCTTAAGATCATGGGTCACAAAAAATCAGCCACGACTGAGCCACTAACACTCTCACTTTCACTGGTCTGGCTACCATCTTCTGAGCCTGAGTTTTCCTCATCTGTAATGATTCTGGCATTTTAGGGTTGGTGGGTACAATCAGGTGATGTGTGAAAATTGCTTAAGAGTTCAGCTGTTTTTCCCAGACACCTTACACTGTGTATGGCACTTTGTAGACAATCGATAAATGTGTGCAGTAAAACCATTATTTGTCATATGTCCTGTATGAGATTCAAATTTGCCTTTTTGAGTGTATTCTTCTTTGATTTATTACATTTCAACTTTTTATAAATGTTTTGTCTCCCTAATCAGATTCTCTACTCCTTAGGGAAGTGCCTTTTCCTTTTATTTTTTTTGTCCCTCTTTCTCCCTGCTCCCAGGTCATATTACAGCGTAGAGATTTAAGAAATGCTCAGTAAATAGTAATATAGTGTTTCTAATTTCTTTTCTACCACCGATTAATACATATTTGTCACCAGTATGAGTGATGACACTGCTAGCATGCCTAGCGTGTTTGGTGGTGGGTGAGGTTTGCCGTGTGCCTTAGACAAATGAATAAAAAAATGAATAATAGTTCAATTCAAAATAATCAGGGTCAAGAGACAAGAAAGCTTAAGCTTCTAGAAGATACAGGCTGTTTCCTTTCTCATCTATGAATTCCGGGTGGAAGGACTGGTTCACAACAGGGGCTCCTTAAAAGTTTGCCAGTTGGATGAATGGATAAATTAATTAGTTAACTGACAAGTGACTTGACAAACAGCAAAAGTCTTTGAGAATCAGAAGGCAGAGAATTTATTAATGGAGTTTTGTTTTGTTTTCTGAAGAGGAACCTAATTAGTCTGTTTTGGTTTTTTCAGGATGAAATAATCCTTTGGGTAAATAAAAAGAAAAAAGGGGATATCTCTCCAGACAGGGAAAACAGAACAGGCAAAACTTGTCTTTAATTGTCTTATGTTGAAATCTAATCCAGTCTTCAAGATCTACATATAATTCATTTGAGTTAACTCAAAGTGTTTTCCTTACATGTGGTAGGAGCTTCTTAGATCAACCTGGTTTTCAGTTTTAACTCTAACTCATAAAGCTTTGAATCTTCGAATAATTTGGAAAATTGCTCTGAGCCTTTACTTTTTCTGTAAAATGAAAATGATGATTAGAAACTTTCAAGGCTATTGTTGGGATCAAACTCATCAGTGCATGGGCAAATGTTTCATAAACGGTGAAGTGCTACTTAACACTAGTTATTTGGGCTATTATTTTTTCTTAGACTCTGTCCTATATCTTCAAGACTATTAGGAAAATTATAATGAACATTTTTGCTTAGCTCATTAGCAGTAGGAAATAGGAGTGACTTTATGAGAAAGAAAGGAAATCTTCCTGTTTCTTTGTATAGAGCCCTGATGCTTAAAAGAAGGAAAGAAATTATTTTGGTTGGATGATAAAGGTTAAGCATAGATAATTTATTTTACAACTTAGCTTACTTCTGGACTATTAAAAATAAGTCTCAGAGGTGGTTTGTGTTGAATTGTAAAGCTTCCCTAAGAGAAGATAAGCCGTCTCCTCATGGGGAAATATTGCCTTTCATCTGGGCAGTACCTGTTCCGCTCAACATACGTTCCTCGTGTCAGGTCCTAAGCTGGGCACTTTGGATATACTCCCATAGAAGAGAGACAATTTCTGCCCTCAAGGAATTCAAATCCAGTGATGACAGGTGTCAGAAATGTCCCCACCCACCACCATGGGATAGTGTCTCTCATCCACATGTACTGGGGAGGCTGGGTCCCTTGAGAAGAGGGAGTGGAGATGGAAACACCCAAAGAATTCTAATTCAGTGTTCTCCTATAAAGCTGTCACTTGCCACACGTGGCAAGTTTAAAAGTCAATTAATTTAAATGTATTTACTTGAAAAATTCAATTCATCAGTTGCACTACTAGCCACATGTCAAATGCTTCAAAGCTTCATGTGGCCCACAGCTACCCTATCAGACAGCACAGAATTTTTCCGTCGTGTTAGAGGGTATGGTGGGGAAGCTCCCGGAATCCAGCTCCTGTGCCTTCTCTAGGGGCCCAAAGACCTGGTGGGATCCATGGCACCAGTTTTCACTAGCTTTCTGTCCCTTCATCTTGACCTACCCTGGGATCAGAGTGATATGTTCCACTCTCAAATGGCAAGATTTCTCATGTAGAAGAAAATCAGTCCATAACTTCCCATGCAGTGAGAAGAAAAGAGGAAGTGTTCAGCATGACAGAAAAAGAGCATCCTTGGGATTCTTCCCTGTGCCCTCCCTGTCCCATGCCCCATGGGTGCTATTGCTGTATTGAATTCACCAGTTTTCAGTCACACCTTGTAGTTTCATTCTCCAAGCTCTTTGCCTACCTCTTACCCCTTCCCTCTTATCCACATTCTTTGTGTGTGTCGTTCACGGCACCTGTTAAATGTCTACTGACAGGGACTTCCCTGGTGGTCCAGTGGCTAAGAGCCCATCTTGCGATGCAGGGGATGCAGGTTCAGTCCCTGGTTGAGGAACTAAGATCTTACATACCGTGGAACAAGTAAACCATGTGCTACTGGAGAGTCTGTGTACTGCAGTTAGAGAGCCTGTGCACCGCAGCTAAGACTCGATGCAGCCAAATAAAAAAATAAACTGACTTTCAAAAAAAATGCCTGCTGACAGTTGGTCTCTTCCTTCATTGTGCTTTAGAGCTTTGCTGTAGCATTTCTCATGTCCTGCTGTAATGAACCTTTAATATGTCCCTGTTCCTCCTTGACGAGAGCTCCTTGTGAGCAAGACCTCACTTAGTCACCTTTGAAGCCCATGCTTCCCATAAAAGACAAAGTCAAAAGTGACAGTTTGAATGAATGGGTTCCCACATGAATGAATGAACTGTGATGCAAACGGGTGAGCGAAAGAGTACACGTGGGCCTTACCAGGCCAAATGAGAATCAAAGAGCTTTGTTAAAGCTTTTGGATCCCCAGACCAATTCTGGTCTTTTCTTGCCTATCGAATTCTAGATGATCTCTCAGTGTCCAGAGCCAAATACCTTTGAACTAAGGGTGTTAACCCAAATACTAGGGCACTACCCCCCAAAATGAGCTAATCATACTAGGAAAAATATAGGTCAGGAGATAAGGAAGCATGCTGGCTTCTGTTGAGACAGATGTTGCTAACAGGCCCTGTGTGTCCTCCTAATGAAGTGGACTATCAATTCTGCACTGTGCATACCGCAGCAAGGGGGGACGCTGGCATTGTGATGAGTCTGCACGATTCTGTGAGCTTAGCACTAAGGGGATTAAAATGCAAGCCACAAATTTTGTGCTTACTGTGGTAGGTGCAGCAGACATGATTCAGTAATACACTAGGCAATTGTGTTTTGAAAGTTTCAGATGGAAAGCACAGTGCTAAGGACTAAGACAGGTCTAGGTTTGAGTTTGGGCTGGTTCTGCTCTCATTTAATGAGGGGCACTGAATAAATTACTTGACCCTTTCTTACCTGTAAAACACAGGTAATAATAGCTCAACATCTGACGTGGATTTGTGAAACCTACATGAGATGACACCGCTGTGTACAACACAGACTCCAGGAGGAAAGGAACTATTGTATATCAGGCACCTTCTATGACCCAGGCCCTATACTAGATGCCATTTCATGGTTAATCCCCATCACAATCCTCAAAATGTAGTGTGATCATTACCACAAAATGATGTCTCCTGTCTTAGACCATCTTCTCCATTTCTGACTTCTGTCAGACATTAGTTAATTTCCCAGGTGAAACTTCAGTAAATCCTCATACTAGGTAAACTAGTTCATAATATCCCCCACTTAATTATGATGAGCAGACTCACTCGAAAAGACATTCATGCTGAGAAGGATTGAAGGCAAAAGAAGAAGGGGGCGGCAGAGGATGAGATGGTTGCGTGGCATCACCGACTCAATGGACGTGAGTTTGAGCAAACTCCAGGAGATAGTGAAGGACAGGGAAGCCTGGAGTGCTGCAGTCCATGGGGTCCCAGAGTTGCTTAGTGACTGAACAGCAAAACTGTGATGAGAGAGACGTTCAGAGAAATTAAGTATCTTGTCTAGAGGCAGAGACTAAATGGCAGAGTGGAAGTCTAACCCAACATTACAACTACAACTGAGACTTTCCCCACTCACTTAGTGGGCTATAGTTGTGTGCAAGGCAGCATTTCTAATATTATGCCCAAATATTATGCCCTAATCTCTGAAATCTGTGACTATGATGAGATGCAGTCTAGTGATTGCATTATGTTATGTGCATAGTTTACATTAAGAAGGAAGATTTCCCAGGTGGGCATAATCTAATCACTTAAGCCCTTAAAAGCAGAGAGATTTCTGCTTTTATGGTAAGATTTTAAGATTTCTGCTTTAGAAAAGGAGTCAGAGAGATTCAAATCACAAGGGCAATTTACTGTGCTGCTGCTGTCTTAGAGATGGAGAAGGGTCCCTTAAAGGTATTGGGATGGACTTGAAGAGCCGTGAGTGTCACTAGCTCACAGCTGTAGCTACAGAGAACCAATTTCTGCCAACAACCTGAATGTGTTCGGAGGTGGGTTCTTCTCCAGAGCCCCAGATGAGAACACCTCAGGGCAGCACCTTGATTTTGGCCTGGCCAGACCCTGAGCCAAGGAGCCCATTGAGCCTGCCTGAACTGTGAACTCATAAACAGGTGTGAGGTTAGGCTGCCAAATTTGCGATAACTTGTTACTCAGCAATAGGAAACTAATACAGATGCTTTAGATTAATTTCTATTAGTTAATAGCATGTATTCGTTAATAGCATGATGGGGTTATGAGGTGAAAAAAAAAGTACAAAGCACTTAGCACTATTCTTAACATTCTGTTATTGTTGTTATTCAGTTGATAAGTCGTGTCCGACTCTTTTGTGGCCCTGTGACGGTAGCATGCCAGGCTCCTGTGTCCTCCACTATCTCCTAGAGTTTTCTCAAGTTCATGTCCATTGAGTTGGTGATGCTATTCAACCATCTCATCCTCTGTCACCCCCTTCTCCTTTTGCCTTCAGTCTTGCCCAGCATCAGAGTGTTTTCCCACGAGCCAGTTTCTTGACATTTAGGAAGAACTTAAAAATTGTTCTTCCTTTTACCATTGAACTGATTTTACAGATTGGGAAACTGAGATTATAGAACTGGTGGGAGTGATGGTGAGAATCTGCAAGAAGGGCTGCCTCTTCTAAAACTGTGCTCTTTGTCCATAGACCAGTGATTTTTAACCAGAAATGCATGTTGGAATTATTGGCAGAACTTGCTAAAATACCAATTCTTATATCCTGATTAGTTATTATGATTCAAGGTCTTGGGTGATCTTGGGTAGCTCTCTTTTGTAATAAAAAGCTTCGTGAACACTTTTAATGTATACACCTGTAGAGTTATTGCCCTAGACTATGAGCTTCTTGAGTTAGGGATCTGTTTGTTTTTTTTTAATTGAAGTATAGTTTATTTACATCATTGTGTTAGTTTCAGGTACACAGAAAAGTGATGCATATCTATATATGTGTGTGTGTGTGTTTCAGATTCTTTTCCACTATAGATTACTATAAGATATTGAATATAATTTCCTGTGCTATACAGTAGGTCCTTGATCTTTATTTTATATATAGTGGTATGTATCTCTTAATCCCAGACTCCTAATTTATCCCTTTGTTAATCCTTTCTGCTTGGGTAATCATAAGTTTGTTTTCTGTGTTATGAGTGTGTTTCTAGTTTGTAGATAAGTTCATTTGTATTTTTATAAAGATTCTATATATAAGTGATAGATAATATTTGTCTGTCTGACTTACATTGCTTAGCGTGATAATCTCTGGGCCCGTCCCTGTTGCTGCAGATGGCATTATTTCATTCCTTTTTTGTGGCTAACAGTCCATGGCACAAATACACCACATCTTCTCTATCCGTTCATCTGTGGATGGACATTTAGGTTGTGTTCATGTCCTGGCTATTGTAAATAGCAGTGCTGTGAACATAGAGGTGCATGTATCTTTTCAAATTAGTTTTTGTCTTTTCCAGATACATGCCCAGAGAGTTTTCAGGATCATATGGTAATTCTTTTTAGTTTTTTAAGGAGCCTTCATACTGTTATCCGTAGTGGTGTACCAATTTACATTGCCATCAACAATGAAGAAGGGTTTTCTTTCCTCCATACGTGGTTAGGGGCATTTTTAATCATCATAATCACAAAAGGACCTGGACTTGTAAAAACGTGAATATATATGCTACATATTATCCTTCCAATTGATTGCTGGGACTTTACTGTTTCAACTAAGGTCCCATTGACCTTGTAGTGGTTGTGGGTGAAAATGCTTCCCTACCTTTCTCCTGAATCGCCCCATCTTGGTGACTAGCATGAGCCCAACATTTATTGTATCTGACAACTCTCAGCCCTTATGGGTAAGCCTCCTTGGGCCCTACCTCCACATTTATATCCATGTCTATAGTTTTTTTTTTTCTTAGTGCATGGAGGAGGCCTTGCCACTCATCTGACAGCAGCAGGTTTAAATAAGTTGAAAAACAGGAGCAGAAGCCTGCAACTGTATTGTTGCGATGGGCAAAGCCTTCTCACGTGGGCAGAGCTGTTGGAGAAAGGCAGTGAAAAGGCAGCGTGGAGCCGGAGCAGGATAACCCCGAGAGGGAGCCCAGCCTGGAGTACTGGTGCTAGGTTGTTCATTTCAGTCTCAAAAGCAGGTGCCAGTGTCTTTCGGTTTTTCCTACTCAGTTTTACCTTTAAAACAGTTCCCTTTTCTCCAGACAGCCCACACAGTCCTGTTAGTAATAAATCATGCAGTGAACACCTTCACGGAGACAAAGGAAGGCCACTCCAGCTCCTCAGAGGCGTTGGTTGCCTGCTGAATGTTTGACTGGACATGGTCGTGATGATGACAGTCCCGTTCTAAAAAACTTATACGGCTCCCACTGTCTTTCCAAAGAAACCACACTCTGCTGTCAAATTAGTTTCTAGTGCTTCTGGGGGAACTGAATGCCAGGCCTTTTGAAATATCCCTGCTTACATGGTGCCTAATAAATGCCAACTCACATGTTGCTCATCAGATGGGCGCCGTCTGGTGTATTGGACAGAGATTTCAATTGGAAATGGCAGAGAAACGGGCATTTACAAGACTTCTGGGTCTGAGTTTCCTCTCTAAAACGGGGAATGAGTGTTTAGACAATCTTTAAGGTGCATTTCGTCTACCAGAGCTCAAGCAATATATTAAGGATGGAATTAAGCTTCATGAGGGGTGGCCATCTGTCTTGTTCATTTCGTATTCCCATTGTCTGGCATGGTGACCAGCAGGTAGCAGTTGTAGACTAAAATACTTGTTGAATAATGCCTGACTGACTGAATGGATGAATAAACTAATGTCAAAGTAATGGCATGTATTATTGTCTTTTATGCTCACTTTAATGGGATTTATGAAAAAGAAAAAAAAAACAGGAAAAGGGAAAAAAACGGCAGCTTATATAGTGCCTTTGACAAGTGTATTAGCTGTGATGGTATGAGAGCAATGATAGATTTGTTGCTCTTGACTCATCAAACCCTTGGACAGTTAGTCTTTTTATTGGTCTTGGGTGTTTTAGGAAAACTTCGAGTGTACCAGTCTGAATTAAATGCCCTGATGGGGTATGGTTGGCAGTGGCCACCAAGGGCGGTGAGTGAGAGAACTCAGAATTCAGAGTTTTCCCTTAGACCTCAGGCTTAAGCTGCCAAGGGCTGAAATCTAAGAAAGTCAGCTTAGACAAAATAGAGAAACATTACAGGTTAAGAGCTTAACCTGGGTGGCTTAACCTGGGCTTCCCAGGTGGCGCTAGTGGTAAAGAACCCATCTGCTAATGCAGGAGATGTAGGAGATGGCTAGTTTGATCCCTAGGTTGGGAAGATCCCCTGGAGAAGGAAATGGCAACCCACTCCAGGATTCATGTCTGGAAAATCCCATGGACAGGGAAGGCTGGCAGGCTACAGCCCATGTGGTCACAAAGAGTAGGACACGACTGAAGTGTCTTAGCACATGCCCTACAAGTAATCCGTAGGTTAAGGGAGATGGTATACAGACGCAGTGAGTGAGAAACTTAGGAGAAACAGTCAAGGAATAGGAAGCTTGATATCTGATATCAGAGTGAAGACTGGATGAGTCAGCAACAGATGTTTCATTCTAGGGCCCCACACGTGAGGGTCTTCATTCTAGGGCCCCACACGCGAGGGTCGTCATTCTAAAAGTTCCTATGTGCCTCCATTTTTCCCAGAGAGTTTGTTCTGTAAGGTGGGTGATCTAGATGAAGGGAGAGAATAAGAGTTTAAGCATTAGACCAAAGCGAATTTGAAAGTTGGTGCGATCATTTACTACTTTCATACTCTGGAATGGCTTCTTTCTCTGAATCTTGGTTTCTCCATCTTTAGTATGTGGTTAGTAGCAGTGCCTACTTGCCAGTGTTACTGTGAGGACTGGGTCAGGTGACAGGTATGTAAAGCACCTAACTCTGTGTCTGGCACACAGCAAGTACTTGGTAAATGCTTGTTTTGTTTTCTCTTTCTCATTCCTAGTCAGTCATTAATTATTCATTGAGCACCCAGTGTTTGGTAAGCTCTGTGCTTGATACAGGTGATACAGATATGGAAACAGTCTCCTCTCCCCTGTAGCTCACGGCCGAGGGGAAGGAGCAGTAAAAACAGTGAGTATACTAGAAATACAGAAGTATGAACTGGGAGTATCAAGAAAAAGAAATGCTCAGTTCTGTTTTGAGGAGTCAGGGAAGTTATCCATTTTACTCCAGGTCAGGTATTTTGAATATGCCTACAAAGATCCCCAATTTGGGGAAAGAAAATGTTCTCTCATATCTTGAATGTTGTTGTATGGGCTTTTCATTTTAAAGGTTTTAATTCTTTTTTTGAGTTGTAGGAATCAGGAACACGTTTTTGATGATCTGTTGAAAATAGCAATGTCTCACACATGTCAATTATGTGTGGCAAGTGATAATAATAATAGCTAGTATTTATTGCAATTAAGAATATGACTAATAATTACTAATTCATCTTTATTATGTGACAAGCATTTTTCGAAGCCCTTTCATTCATCATCTCAATTAATTCTTCACAGATTCCCATAATATACATTTGATTATCCCATAACACTTTTGTTATCCCCATTTTACAAGGGAGGAAAGTGGAGTTTACAGAAGTTAAGTGATTTCTGCAAGGTCACCAGTTAATAATTTGCAAAATTGTGACTTGAACCCAGTTTTGTTTTTTTTCAAAACTCATGCTTTATAAGAGAACATGCTGCTTCCAGAAATCTCTTTATTTAGAAAAGAGAAATAGCATGGTTGAGTTTAACTACAAATCCAAATTAGAATATTGGAAATGATGTTTGTTCATTTCTATATAATCATTTAATTTTAATGATCCTATTTCCTTATCAGGATGACATTCTTTTGGACGATCTGATGAGTACATTTGATATCTTTGTTGTCATTTAATTCACTTAACATCTGGAGCAGCTGTTCTTCCCCCCCACCCCCCCGAGGTGTTGGTAATTGTAATCTTTAGGGA
The DNA here is from genome assembly GCF_033118175.1 of Dama dama. NCBI lineage: Eukaryota > Metazoa > Chordata > Mammalia > Artiodactyla > Cervidae > Dama > Dama dama. The sequence goes on from NC_083700.1 coordinate 86,109,583, forward strand.
AAATTTTTGCTTTTTCTTATACATCTTCAATATTGAAAAACAAAGCAAATGGTTAAACCAATCTCTGAGTCATAGCTGACACATTTTCAGAGTAGTTCTTAGCTTGCATAAAAAAAGATAATGTAGACACTGTCAGAATGAGAGTTAAAGAGCTCAATTTTGGGTTGCTAGAGAAATCATCTGTAATCATGAGAGAGATTACTTGGGTGTTCATTGAGTTCAGAGCTCAAATATAGAAGTCCCTGAAATAGTCACATATTTTTCATGTGTTGGGAAGGAGAAATGTATGCTTCAATAAACGAGTCTTGATGATAAAGACCAAATAAGGAAGACGGGAACTGTGCATAACTCAAATTTTAGGCTCTTACAAATTTCCCTCTGATGTTTGGGGCAACAAATCAGGGACGCTCATCTCAGATAGAGTTCAATTGAAAGACACTTACTCAACTCAAAGTGACCCCCATAGAAAAAAAGGCAAATTCAACTCTTTTGACAATGAATGTAACACAGGGTATTTGCTTTTGCTTGGAAGCAGAAACATAATTTTGGGAAGATGCATATGGCCATATAGTTCTACAGATGGCCACCAAAATGTTGAAAAAGTCTCACTTGCACCCAAAAAACCATTCTGATGTTTCATTGTTGCTTTTTAAAATTATGCAGATTTTAAACATACAGATAAATACAGAGGCTATTATTATAGATATCAGCATGGTTTGGACAAAGCTTCAGTTTTTTTTCTTTAAGAATTAAAATATTATAGATGCACATAAAGCCTCTGTGAACACATAGCCTCTTGAACCTATTCCATCTTTCCTCAAGTGGAAATCAGTATTTTGAGTATGATGTTTGACGTTTCTTCAAGAGTTTAAAATTTTACTGCATATGACATATCTAAAACAAAATGTGCTTTAGATGCTATGTATTTTAAAACTTTGCAAAAATGCATTCATACTTAATATGAACTTATCTCTTTACTGTTTGGGCTTAGCATCAATTTTGAGATTTTTCCCTGTTGATATATAAGTAGTTCTGATTCACTCATTTTAACTGCTACTTAGTATTTAGTTAAATGAATATAAAAATATTTATTTACCATATCTTCTGATGATGAGCGCTTAGGTAGTTAACAATGTGGGGCTATAAACAATCTTTAATAACAACTTTTATCTATCCCTTTGGCCTCAAGCGAGACGATATTGTAAAGCAGAATGTCTAGGACCAGATTGTTGGCTCTTCCTATATATGCATTTTCAGTTTTAGTGGATATTTCCAAATTATATTTTAAAGTGGGTTTCCCAATTTATATATACAGAAGCAGGGTTTATAAGAGTACCCTGTGCTCCATATAAAAAGCAATAATTAAATCATTTGTTACTGTTAGACTTTTAGTTTTTGCCAATCTTATGGGTGTAGTATGATTCCTCATCTTTGCTTTAATTTGCATTTGCCAGAAATACATTTGAGGTTAGGCTATTTTCATCTGTTTATTGGCTATTCAGGTTTTGTCTTCTAGGTTTCATGTTCATATCCCTTGCCCTGTTTTTATCTGGAGTGAGTTTCCTTTTTCTTATTGATATGTAGATCTTGTGTGTTCTATCTACAGATTTTTTCCTGGTGCCTTTATAAATATTGTTATGGTGTTGTTTTTGCAGATGATACAATAAAGTCAGTGCAGTCCAGCTCAAAATTCTAACATGTATGGGTGTGTTTGTGTGTTATTTGATAGCTTCTAAAATTTATATATCAGAATGCAGATGTCTAAGAATAGTGAAGACTATTTTGAAAAAGAATGAAGTGGCAGATATAATACTTCTGGATATTGGTCTTATTGAGCATATATTACATGCCAGGTATTATTATGGACACTTACTCTGTTAATAGAATGGAAGATTAGAAGTATTCCCTTTAGTTCTTCAGGAACCAAAAGAATTTCTCCTGCTTCGTTTTCAGGTGATGAGGCAGGCAATAACTAATGCTTCTCTCCTCACTCTTCACCATCAGATGTAATATTTCTTCCTACTTTTCACCTGGCAGTTACTCTGCTGAAGAATAGCTGGCCTCTTGCTGTTGCTTCAGTGCATTAAGAGCATCCCTGTCTCTGCTGCTTTGCAGTAGTCATTCTCTGTTGCTCTGTCTTCTTTACCCAGCTTTATCACTCTGTTTATTTTGTTGTTGTTGTTCAGTCACTAAGTTGTATCCTATTCTTTGCAATCCCGCAGACTGTAGCACACCAGGCTCTTCTGTCTTCCACTGTGTCCCAGAGTTTGCTCAAATTCATTTTCATTGAGTTGTTATCTGTTTTGTCTTATTGTACATCTTCCTTTTTAGACTATAAGTTCTCTGAGGACAGTTTCCTGTATTCATTGCTGAACCAACAGGTCTAGAGTATTGACTGATTTTCAAATAGTGCTTGTCGAATGAATGAATGAGTCTATTCGATACCTCAAAATCTTGTCTATATATTTCAGTTCCACCAAGGCTTAGGGTATAAATGTATTTTGCATTTAATGTGCCAGTGGCTTCCTGACAGTAGGGACTTATGATTGTGAGTGTGGGCTTTGGATTCAGAAGGAGTTGGGTTTTAATCATTCTTTTTCTACCAATTATTGGTGGTATGATTGTTTATTTAACCTAAGACTGTCTCCCCCCTTGTAAATGTTGACATAATTGTAGCACTCTTGAGTAACAAGCTCTGACTTGCTTTTTCAAAGACTTGCTGTGGTGACTGCAGTGGGGTAAGGGAGTGGTAAGGGAATGCATGTGAAAACAAGGAGATAATGAGGGGATGTAGACAAATAGGGTTGATGAGCATACTCGGCTCAGAAAGGAAATGATGGAGGGATTGAGAAACAGCTAACTTCCCCATGAATTTTGAGGATAGAGCCTGCAGAGTTTATTGAAAGAGTTTTGCTTGCAAAAGAGCAATTGAGACTGTCTCCAAAAATTTGGGGCTGAGAAACTGGGAAGGTTGGAGTTGCCATTTACTAAACTGGGAAATGTTGAAGGAAGAAGAGGTTGGGGGAGTGTTACTATGGACATTTAAGTTTGAGATGTGGTTTGGATGCCCATGTGTAGTTGTGGAGTAGACAGCTGGGTAAAGGAATCTAGAGGTCAGGAAAGATATAAATGCAATTAGAAACCATTAGCACATGTAAAAGTATAGAAGCAATGAGTTTGGGGAGAGAAGCCAAGAGTTTTGTGGTCTGAGTCATGCTCTCTCTCAACATTTAGAGGTTGAGGAGATAAGAAGAAGCCAGTGAAGAAAACCGAGTAAAAGTTGCCAGTGAGGAAGGAGAAAATCCAGGAGAGTAACAGCCAAGAGAAGAGGTGTTTCCTGGAGGCAGGAGGGGTCAACTATGCCCAGTACTGCTGGTCTGTCAAGTAAGATGAGGACTAAGAATTGATCCATATTAAGTTAAATGTAAATAGTTTTGTACCTTATCTTAAAGGTAAATGGTATGGTGGAGTTTGACCCAGGAAACTTCTGAAAATCTCTTTTATAAAAAAAAAACAGACAAAAAAAAATTTCCTCCATAATTGATCTCTTTAAAATGTTCGTGAATTATGCTTTTCAGAAACCATTGATTTACAGCTGGGTGCACTTGAATTAGCCATCATTTAATTGTGTTATTTATTCTAAAGACTTTTAAAGAAAATTTTTAGGTTTACAACAAAGTTGAGAAGAAGGTATAGAATTTCCTGTATCTCTCCTCCCCGCACACAAACATAACCTCCTCTGTTCTCATTATCAAAAAACTAAAGTGGTACAACTTTCACAAAGGATGAACTTACATTGATACATCATAATCACCCAAAGTCCATAGCTTACCTTGGTGTTCACTCTTGGTAGTGTGCATTTTATGGGTTTGGACAAAAGAATGATGACACATATCCATCATTATAATACATACAGAGTGTTTTCACTCCCCTAAAATCTTTTGTGCTCTGCCTGTTCATGTCTCCCCTCTTCCCTCCGCATGCACCACTGGCAAACACTGATCTTTTTATTGCCTCTGTAGTCTTGCCTTTTGTAGATTAACATATGGTTGGAATCATATTCACCTTTTTTAGGTTGGTTTCTTTCACTTAATAATGTGCATTTAAGGTTCATTTCTTTTTAATTGACTAATATTCATTGTCTAAATGTACCATGGTTTATTTGCCCATTCACCTACTGAAGGACATCTTGTTTGCTTCCAGGCTTTGGCAATTACGAGCAAAATGACTATAAACATATGAATGCAGGTTTTTATGTGGACATAAGTTTTCAGCTCCTTTCATTAAGTGCCAAGGAACACAATTGCTGGATCAGATGGTAAGAGTGTGCTTAGTTATGTTAGAAACCTCTACACTGTCTTCCATAGTATCTTTACTATTTTAGATTTCCACCAGCAATGAATAAGAGTTCCTGTTGCCGCACATCCTTGCCAGCTCTTGGTGTTATCAATGTTTCAGATTTTGCCATTCTAGTAGGTGCATAATGGTATCTCATTGTTGCTTTAATTTTCACTTCCTCATGATATGTAAGGTAGACTGTATAATTTTTCACATGCTTATTTGTCATTTGTGTATCTTTTTTAGCGAGATGTCTGTTAAGCTCCTGGACCATTTTTTATTTTAATATTTCACTTTTTTAATTGGAGTATGATTGCTTTACAGTGTTGAATTGGTTTCTACCGTTAGGGCAAACTACCTCTCCCCACATCAGACCCCAGCCACAAAAATACCCAGAAGAACTATTTTTTAAAAAAAGGGTCTTAATGAGCCAGACAACCACAATGGTGTGTGACTCACCTAGAGCCAGACATCTTGGAGTGTGAAGTCAAGTGGGCCTTAGGAAGTATTGCTATGAATAAAGGCTAGTGGAGGTGATGGGATTCCAGCTGAGCTATTTTGAATCCTAAAAGAGGATGCTGTTAAAGTGTTGCACTCAATATGCCAGCAAATTTGGAAAACTCAGCAGTGGCCACAGGACTGGAAAAGGTCAGTTTTCACTCCAATCTCAAATAAGGGAAATGCCAAAGAATGTTCAAACTACCACACAATTGCACTCATTTCACGTGCTAGCAATGTCTTGCTCAAAATCCTTAAGCTAGACTTCAAGAGTACATGAAGAGAGAACTTCAAGATGTACAAGCTGGATTTAGAAAAGGCAGAGTAACCAGAGATCAAATTGCTAACATCCATTGGATCATATAAAGAATGGAAATTCCAGAGAAACATTTGCTTCTGCTTCATTGACTAGAGTAAAACCTTTGTGTAAATCACAACAAACTGTAGAAAATTCTTAAAGAGATGGGAATACCAGACGAACTTACCTGCTTCCTGAGAAACCTGTACGCAGGCCAAGAAGCAACAGTTAGAACCAGACATGGAACAATGGGCTGGTTCAAAATTGGGAAAGGAGTATGTCAAGACTGTATATTGTCAGCCTGCTTATTTAACTTATATGCAGAGCACATCATGCAAAATGCCAGGTTAGATGAATCACAAGCTGGAATCAAGATTGCTGAGAGAAATATTAATAACCTCAGACACACAGATGACAATACCCTAATGGCAGAAAGCAAAGAGTAACTAAAGAGCCTCTTGATGAAGGTGAAAGAGAAGAGTGAAAAAGCTGGCTTAAAACTCAACTTTCAGAAAACTAAGATCATGGCATCCGGTCCCATAACTTCATGGCAAATAGATGAGGAAACAAATGGAAGCAGTGATGGACTTTATTTTCTTGGGCTCCAAAATCACTGTGAACCGTGACTGCAGCCATGAAATTAAAAGATATTTGCTCCTTGGAAGAAAAGCCGTGACAAACTTAGAGCAGAGACATCACTTTGCTGACAAAGGTCCATATAGCCAGAGCTATGGTTTTCCCAATAATCATGTACCAATGTGAGAGTTAGGTCATAAAGAAGGTTGATCACCAAAGAATTGATGCTTTCAAACTCTGTTGCTGGAGAAGACTCTTGACAGTCCCTTGGACAGAAAGGAGATCAAACCAAACAATCCTAAAGTATTTCAATCCTGAATATTCATTGGAAGGGCTGATGCTGAAACTTGGGTACTTTGGCCACCTGATGAGAAGAGACGACTCACTGGAAGAGACCCTGATACTGGGAAAGATTGAGGGCAGGAGGAGAAGTGGGTGACAGAGGATGAGATGATTGGATGGCATCACTGACTCAATGGACATGAGTTAGAGCAAACTCTGGGAGATAGTGAAGGACAGGGAAGCCTGGTGTCCTGCAGTCCATGGGCCCGCAAAGAGTCAAACACGACAGAGCAACTGAACAACAACCGAATAAACCTACATTTCTCTCTGGCTGTCTACAAGCTGAGGGGTTTGTATGGCCTCTTCAGGTTCAGAAATTTGTTAGAATACCTTCCAGAACTCAAGAAAGCAGTACACTTGTGATTACCCTTTTATTATAGAAGATCCAGATGAATAACCAAATGAGGAGATACATAGAGCAGCAAAATGGGGGAGGGGAGGGTGTAAGAGCATTCATCCCTGTGGAGTCAGGGTGCTCTCCAGTACACCAGTATATTCATCATCAGGAACTTCCCTGAGCCTCACTGTTCAGAAATTTTATTGAGGTTTCACTATGTAAGCATTATAAAGTGCATCATTGGTCACGTGATTAAATTCAATGCCCACAAAGGGCAGGGGACCAAGCTGAAAGTTCCACCCCTCTAATCACGTGGTTTGCCTTTCTAGTGATCAGCCCTTGTCCTGAATCTATCTCAGGGCCCTTCCAGAAGTCACCTTACAAGCAAGGGATTTTTGAATTCTCTTTCAGGAACTGGGGATATATATTTTTTATTAGACTACAGTGATTATCTTAAAGAGGACTGGAGGATCAATTGAGCTCCAGATCTGCCTCAAAGGAAGATGCTGAAAGTGAGATGCTGTCCAAAGAAAGGCAGAGGAAGGACTCCAGTGTGACTCAGGTTGGCACTGATGACCAAGGAAGGCCTGGCTTTTGGGTGGTTTGGGTAGGACATGGCAGTCAGACCAGTTAGTTAGCTGGCAGCATCTTGGCTCAAGAATGGTTCATCCTTTTGAAACAATGTTCTATCATTGCCAGAAGGGAGGCAGAAGATAGATTGATCCTATTCTCAGACAATGGGTTAACTAAGATCCTGTTCTCCAGCCAGTGGGTTATTAGCTAGGATATATCTGGTGGGTAATAATTGAGGTTGGCCATAATCCCAGCAGAACCCAAGTAGTAATCGGGGAAGGGAAGGGACAAGATTAAGAGAAACAGCAGTTATTGAGGGCTCCGATGATGGCCCACTGTGCCAGGTTCTTTGCCTTTTAGGTAGAGATTCAGTGTTCATCTACATAGGTTTGTTGAGTTATGTTATGTCTCAGGCACTGTAGTTGTCACTGGGGACAAGACTGTGAATAAGCCTGAGGTGGTGTCTACTTGAGGAACTTGAAATCTAGTTGAGGATAGTTACAAACTGGCAAGAACAGTAAAATGTGTTACGCACAATGCAGGATGCTTGATAAATGCATAGAAAGAAGGTGATAAGAATTAGTCCAAACAGTAAAGAATCTGCCTATAATGTGGGAGACCCGGGTTTGATCGTGGGTCGGGAAGATCACCTGGAGAAGGGACTGGCTACCTCCTCTGTATTCTTGCCTGGAGAATTCCATGGACAAAGGAGCCTGGCAGGCTACAGTCCGTGGATCTCAGAGTTGGATATGACTGAACAACTGACACTTTAGTTACTTGTCTGTCTAGTGAGGATACCTACAAACTGGCAAGAACAGTAAAATGTGTCGAGCATAAAGCAAGATGCTTGGGAAATGCATAAAGAGAAGGTAATGTTCTAAGAATCAGAGAGAGGGTAACTTGCAGGCACCTAGCTAACGAGTGGTGGCGCGAGGAACTGAACGCAGGTTTTTCTGACTCCGCAGCTCGTCTCTCCACAGTGTCACGGTCTAACCTGAAGAGGCATGGTGGTGGGAAGAACGGCTACGCACCGTGGCTCCCAGCCCCGGGGACTGTGGCCCCGGGACCCAGTGCAGCCGCGCCCACAGGTGTGTGGTGATTGCCACGGGGACCGAGTGAAGCTGGGGGTGCCCACTGAAGAGCGTCTGTGCTGACTGCCAAGTAGGACCGCCCCACTGGGGATCCACTGGGGATGGTTCTCTGTTTATTACAGATCCGCCGCAGAGCCCTAGGTGTTCTACAGCGTCCGCCTGCCTCTGTCCAGAGTCTGCTGAGGCAGCACATTCTGGGATGGGCTTGGCTTCCATCCACGCTGCTCACTAGGAGGTGGATGGTGTGAGAGACCGCTTCTTCTTTTTACTTAATGAATGGATAGCTCTGCTGAGCATGAGAACCAGAGACAGGGCCCCAGTCCGGTCACTTGTAGCTCAAAGACGGAGTGACAGATCGGGAACTGCAGAGGCCTGCTGTCAGTTTCTAAGCCAGCAAGGCTAATTTCCAGTTTCTGGCAGGGGGAGACTTGGGCCATAAGGCCCAGGCAGATCCTATACTTGTGGACAAAAGCCTTGCCGTTACCACACAAAGCATCCTCCTCTGTAACACCTCTTGTTTTGAAATCTCTCATTTTATCTATTTTCTTCTCTCCTTTAAAATTGATTCCCGAAGTCATCCCTGAAAGTGCTTTTGGAAACTGCCACTGTCCAGGGTGGTGGTTATTCTCCTCCGCCTCTTGGTCCCTTCTCCCTTTTGCTTCTCTAACAAATGACTACATTGATCGTACTCTGAATAGCACTCGCCTTTGGTTTCTGACGAGCTGAAACAGTGGAGAGGTTTCTGTGCAAAGGTGAGCTATGCGCTGAGCCCTACACAGGGGAACTGTTGGAGACCTTCTCCTGCCAGGGCATCCAGAGGAAGGATGGGGAGATTTTATACTGCTACCAGTACCACTGCCAGGCTCCACCAGAAGCCATGCTGGAATCTTCTTGCCCCGATGATGCATCTGGTGTGGGGCAGCTGTGCCCAGACTCAGGCGTGAAAGGCTTTACAAGTCATTAATAATAAAATACAAACAATTGCCAATATGTACTTGTTAAAAGAACAGTTAGATTGGATATAGGATTGTTCCTGTCATTAATTTCCATGATGCTTAATCCTTTCATTTCCCAATGGGAGAAAAATGGGGACAGATTTTCTACTCGCATGCGTGAAATTGAACATCATTATATTTACACCTATGAGAATGGGTCAACTATGTGAATGTTTTGTGACTTGTGAGTCTAAAGGAAATCAAAACATGTGAGCCTGGGCTGTGGTGGAGTAACTCTAGATTCCTTAGTGTTGCATAAAAGGCCCTAGCCTGGGTTGCCCTGTCCAGCTGTATCTCTGCCACCCGTTATTCACATTCTGTATCCCAGGTTTGCTAACCACTGATCTGCTGGTGCCAAGCCTCCTCAGCTTATGTCCACCTGCACTGTGTCACCTGAAGCTCATGCCCCCTCTCCCATCCCATGGAGGACTCAGCTGGGCTTTACCCACAGCTCAGGCACTGACCTTCTCCAGCTTCCACTGCCCCTGTGTATTCCCCATCACAGCATTTCAGACTTTTCTATTATACACTACATTGACATTCCTTAGGCTAGAACCAGAACTTTGTACCCCTAGTGGCAGAATTTGTTCATGTATTTGGAAGTGGGTAAAAGGGAGGGAGGAAGGAAGGAAAGAAAGAAAGATGAAGGACAGATAGGCTGGAGAGTCTTATGTGCTTGGGTACCTTTCAGAGTTTTTTTGTGTCATCTTAAGCAGATCTCCTCAACTCTTAAGGTTTTGTTTCTTCACCTGGGAAAAAAAAAAGGAATAACAAAAATAATACTATCCTCACTGAAGTATTAGAAAGATTAATGAGAAAACATTTGTAAAAGACCTAACAGTCCCTGGCCCTTGAAAAGCAAGACTAAATGCCAGTTTCCTGCCCAAGTGGTCACTTTGGGCAAAGAAAAATAAAAAGGAATTCTTTTGAAAGGAACTGGGAAAAATAATCTATAAAACTACCCCCCCTCACAATCAACTATTAACTACTGCCCATTTTAGGGTAAAAAAAAAAATTCTGTTCTTTATGATGCAGAGGCTAGTGTTGCAGAGAGGAAATGACATCTTGGGATATTGTGTGGCAGAGACTGAAACGATGTGTGTATTTTTAACCTTTTTCTTAGAACAGTTCAGTTAACAGTTCAGTCGCTCAGTCGTGTCCGACTCTTTGCAACCCCATGGACTGCAGCACACCAGGCCTCCCTGTCCATTGCCAACTCCCAGAGTTTACTCAGACTCATGCCCATTGAGTTGGTGATGCCATCTAACCAGGACACTCACCACAAACTTTGTCTTGCTTTCTCAAGGCTAAAGTAGGGAGGGTGTGATTCTACTGAAAGCATGGGTTAAGTATCCTCATGCTACCATTCTCCAAGGTCTTAGCTCACACTTACTAGTTCAGGAGGGAAGGATGTGGAGATTAGGATTCTCATAAATTGTGGATTCAAGCCCCATATGTGCCGGACAGTCTGATTCCAGAGCATCATAGCTTTGTGAAAATATCACTAGATTTGGGAAAAAGAGATTGTTTATATTATTACTGATTAGGTGACCTTGGTCATGTAGCTCCTCTAAACCTTAGTTGTACAATGAATATACTGCTTATAATATCTGATGTCAGAAGATTGCCAAAAGGATCACATGTGATGATGGGTAAGCAGTCTTTTGTGAAATCTGCATGATATACGGAGGTCAGTCAGGGTTATGGTTGCTACCAAACATGTCCACAATTCAGGCCTCACCCCATCCAACCTTCTTGGGAATTTTTGTCTAGACCTCAGGGTGAAACAGTGCAGTTGAATGTCTGATTTACAGCTCAGAACACACAGTCTACCAATACTCATCTACTAGTGTCCTTGGGAAGATCCTCTTGGGTTTCCAGAAGGATTCTAGCAATATGACTACAGCCCAGAGGGATCTGTCAAAGGATTTGGGAACCAAGGAGACCCCCATGTCGTCGCTACAATTGCATGGTTTCCAGTGCTTTGGCAACCTGAAAAGCAGAGGCAACTGTTCCTGACAGCCTTAAACCAGGGCTACTCCAGCTCAATCTGGAGCACTTATTCCCTAGCATTTATGCGCAGAACCATTTTTGGCCCTGTGAAATCTTTTCTCAATAAGCTGGTGAAAAGTTTAGTTGCTCAGTCCTGTCTGACTCCTTGCAATCCCACGGAGTGTAGCCAACCAGGCTCCTCTGTCCATGGAATTCTCCAGGCGAAAATACTGACGTGGGTAGCCATTCCCTTCTCCAGGGGTTCTGCCCCACCCCGGGATTGAACCTGGGTCTCCCACATAGCAGGCAGATTCTTTACCATCTGAGCAGCCAGAGAAGCCTACCACGATAGAGTCTTACAGAGTTTCTGTGATCACAGGAGTCAGTGACTGACCTCTCACTGTGCTGTATTCTGCTGAGAATAAACACGTGACAGGACTACCAGCACTCAAAGGCAGAAAACTATACAGAGGTGTGGGTCTCCTTTGGGTGGGTCAGTCCCATATAGTGTCAGGTGGGGTCTATAAATAAAGAAATTTTAAAGCGCTGACTTGCCTAATCTGAACTGGTCTAATTTTTAGTAAGAAAAATAACAGTCTTGTGTATTTTTCATAAAGCCATATTGATTATTTTGAGACATATTTTCTATATTTTCGTGTTTAAATGCCTTTTTTGATGAAACAGCAGTTATAGTACATATATTTTTTAAAAATTCTTGGTGGGTTAAATATGAAGATAGCAACACTGTAATGGTTCAACTCCTCATGTAACACATTAGCACCTGATTACTGACCACTTGAGGGACCTAGGTGATCTTATATCAATGTAATAGAAAGAAAGTTGACATGTTTCACTTAGGTTATTTATGGGCTAAGCATAGTTTTGTCAGTGCCTTCCCCTGCAAAGCTTTACCTTTACCCTGAATAATACCCTGATCAGAGAGCAGAGCGCGCTGATCTGGCTCTGTAAGCCACTCACCCACACCTGTGCTGCCATCATCCTGAGGGAGAGGAATGGGGACTAAGACCCCAGCATCCTTTGACTTGGTTCAAGCTGCTTTGTGAAAGCAGTACTTCTGTCACCTACTCCTGAGCCCAGCTTTCTTCTTGACACTGTTACTCTGTTTCCTTGTCTCTGTGAACACAGAGCAGACTGTGCAAGGTGCTAAACTGTGGGTTATGGGAGCAAAAAGGAAGGAAGAGGAACTTTGTCTTTAATAGTAAACAAAGAAGATGACTTAGAATCCTTTAAGCTAGGTCCTAAACATTCAGAAAACTAAGATCATGGCATCTGGTCCCATCACCTCATGGGAAATAGGTAGGGAGACAGTGGAAACAGTGTCAGACTTTATTTTTTTGGGCTCCAAAATCACTGCAGATGGTGATTGCAGCCATGAAATTAAGACGCTTACTCCTTGGAGGGAAAGTTATGACCAACCTAGATAGCATATTAAAAAGCAGAGACATTACTTTGCCAACAAAGGTCTGTCTAGTCAAGGCTATGGTTTTTCCAGGGGTCATGTATGTATGTGAGAGTTGGACTGTGAAGAAAGCTGAGCGCCGAAAAAGTGATGCTTTTGAACTGTGGTGTTGGAGAAGACTCTTGAGAGTCCCTTGCACTGCAAGGAGATTCAACCAGTCCATCCTAAAGGAGATCAGTCCTGGGTGTTCATTGGAAGGACTGATGCTAAAGCTGAAACTCCAATACTTTGGCCACCTCATGCAAAGAGTTGACTCATTGGAAAAGACCCTGATGCTGGGAGGGATTGGGAGCAGGAGGAGAAGGGGACGACAGAGGACGAGATGGCTGGATGGCATCACCGACTCGATGGACATGAGTTTGAGTAAATTCCGGGAGTTGATGATGGATGGGGAGGCCTGGCGTGCTGCAATTCATGGAGTCGCAAAGAGTCGGACATGACTGAGTGACTGAACTGAACTGAACAAAATAGGTAAGATTTTAAGAAGTAGATGGAGTGAAGATATTGTAAGTAGATAACGGCTTAGGTGGTGCTAGTGGTAAAGAACACACCTGCCAGTGTAGGAGACATTAAGAGACACAGGTTCAATCCCTGGGTCGGGAAGACAACCCACTCCAGTATTCTTGCCTGAAGAATCCAATGGACAGAGGAGCCATGGGCTATAGTCCATAGGATCACAAAGAGTCAGACACAACTGAGGTGGCTTAGCATGCACACATCCAGAAAGGCTTTTATGCCAGAAGACACAAAAGCAGGAGATGCTTTTTCTCTCCCCAGTGCCTGTGCATATGCTGTGTCTTCCCCTTCAGTGCCTTTCCCCAGCCTTATCCCATTTGTGCATACCATTATTGACTTTCACAACATGGCTCAGCTGTTTGAGAAACCCTTTTTCTGCTTTCCTGTAGCATGGTATGGTACCATACTAGGGTACTTGTCAACCTTCTGTAATTATGGGCCTCCTTTCTAGACTGTGAGCTCTTAGAGGCCAAGGATTATTATTTGTGTTATATCCCCAGTGCCTGGAGACAGTGTCTCCATCTTTGGATGAGTGAATAATGATGGTATGGTGATTTGGCTAAGGCAGTGTGAATGTGAGCTCTATAAGGAGGCATATCTGGATATCAGTGGGTGGAGCCGGGGAGGGCACTGGTGCATGGGATCAGATCTTGGAAGAGTTTTAATGTAATTGCAATCATTTATTCCTCAGATTAGGGGGTTGTTGTCTCTGAACAGGACAGTGACACTGTCAGAACCGTGACTTAGGGTAATCATTTTATCAGTAGGGTAAAAAACAATTCCCAGCCTTCCCCTTCCCTGGCCCTGTGATTCCATCAACCTAGAGATTTGCCAGATATCTTCTGAACTCTCTCTCTGCCATCTTGCTCTACGTACCTGGCCTGTTTTGTGTCTCTGCTCTGCTTCTGTGTTTTCAAAGGGTTTCTTTTTGAATTCTTATGGCCAAGGAATATAGTGACATAAGTTGAAGTTAACAGGATTTTGTTTCTGCACCAGATGGGAAGTGTTTCTCAGGACCTGTATCTGCCGCCGACAGAGAGCCCAGCTCTTCCTGGTCCATTGTAGCAGGCTGACCTCCCCACAGCCCTCAGGAGGCTGGCCAAGCTATACTAGAGTTAAAATCAATTTCCTTAATGCACTTTAGTGTAGAACCTAAAACACATAGTCTTTAATTTAAATATTCCTATCTTAGAGTGGCATAAGAAGGCAATTAAGATACCAAGTCCTTTAAGTATTGTGAAGGAAATAAGAGGTATTTAGGGGGGAAATTACAAGTGATAGCCTGCTTTATGAAGACTAGTTTCTTTTCTTAAGCAGTCTTCCAGTAGAATTACCTGTGGCAGTCTGAGGAGGCCAGTTAGTTTGGCCTTCCACGTCAGATCCTGGAGGGTTGTGCTTAGAGCCCTTTGCAGGCATGCTGGTCACTAACAGGTGTTTCAGTGCCACTCACCCTTTCCACACACACTTACTAGTCTGGGCTGGTCCAAAAAGGGACTTTCTTAAACCTCTGGACGTTCCCCAGAACCTGAATTTGTGCAGAAGGAAGATAGGAGGTGCAGATCTGCCTAGGTCTAGTCGTGGAAGAATAAGGTTGATGGAAGGAGGCAATTTTTTACTTTCAGTGATCACTGTGTTTCCATTAGGAGCAGGATGACCTTCTCAGAAAGGTTATAGGATTGTTATTAGAGATCGTCAGAGCTGAGTAGACACTGGATTAATGGCAATTTGGTAAGTTTCTATAAAGAGTGCTTGAACGCAAAATTCATGGGCCAACACAAAGACATATTTTCAAACCTCAAAGACTGCGTGCTCAGAAGCTTTTGGCTTTAGGAGGCTAATATATATGTGTGTGTGCGTGCGTGCGCACGCGCGCGCTCAGTCCTAATTCACAGTGCAGAGTTTTCAGGTGAAGCGATCAAGGGTGGGGCTGGCTTTCCTGGTGGTGCTTTGATTTGATTTCCTCTTCTCTCACATTCCAAGTGCAGTGTCAAACGTGGAACAGTTGGTTTGTTCTAGCAAGTCCTCCTGGGAACAAATGTTTTCTGTTTTTATTAAGTTTCTACTTGCAGATTCTTCCCGAATGCTTCGTCTCCATCTGACTTGGAAAACTGATTTTTCCCCTACATGTTTCATATCAAGCTAATATTATGCATCCATCGTAGCATGGAAAACTGTGAGATCACAGCTTAGGCTCAAACCCTAGTGCTAACAGTCTCCAGGGGATAAGTGGACCTTCACCATCTCAAGCAGAGAAGGAGAGAAATTGTAAGGCAAGCGATCATTGCCTTACAAGTGCCTCACTTGCCTTAAGGCAAGTGATCATTCCCCAGTCTGGAATTCCACATGGCCCCTGATGTTCAGATCTCACGAATCCTCATGATTTTTCACTCTGTGTTTTGTTTCATTTTGTTTTTCTAATCTAAAACAGAAGCCATGCCTTCGTCCTCTAAGGCTGGATTGGCAAACATCAATGTCAAGTTTCTTTGCTTTGGATTTGGATTTATCAACTTATTGTGACCATACTGGAAGGCTCTTGGTTACACTGGGGAAGAAAACTGGAAAAAGAAATGATGACTTAGTAACTGAGGATGACAGATAAAACCTCCCCTCTTTGAGGCTGTTTATGATCCCCCTCAAACCAAAGGATAGTCACATTCTCTGTCCCTGGTGACCCCATTATACTTTGCATCCCTCTAAAATACCTTTTTGTTCATCTATTTCCCACCACACCTAACTTCTGAGGGCAGGGACTATGTTGCTCAACTCTAAGCCCCCAGCGACTAGCACAGGGCTTGCCCATAGCACATGCTCAGTGGATGATGAAAGTTTATTCAGAAGGAGGACCAGAGAGAAATGGAGGCAGGTAGGGAGAAGGAGATTGGGAGAGAAGGCAAATTAACAAGTGTGTTAGTCTAGATTCTCCAGAACCCACATGATATAGACATATGGAAATATTTATGTATGTGTGGGTGTATATATATGAATATGTATCATATCTGTATATGTGATATGTGAATGATTATAAAGACAGATATATATAGAGATTTATTAATATAAGACATTAGCTGACATGATTATGGAGGCTATGACATTCCATGATCTGCCATCTGTGAGCTGAAGACCCAGGAAAGCTGGGAGTATAGTTTCAATCTAGTCCTAAGAGCCTTGAAGGTGTAAGTCTCAGTTCAGGGACAGGAAAAGACAGGTGTTCCAGATCAAGGAGTCAGGCAGAGAGCAAATTCTGTCTTCTATTTGGGCTGTCAGTGGATGAGGGGATGCCTGCATCCATATCAGGGAGGGCAGTTAGCTTTACCCAGCCTACTGACATAAACTCTAATCTCTTTCAGAAATATCCTTCCAGACACACCCAGAAATAATGTTTACTCAGATAGCTGGTTATCTCATGGCCCAGGCAAATCAACACATAAAATTAACAGTCACAGTCACCCAAGAATGAAAAAAAGACTGGTGAAATATTGCAAGGATCCTGGGTTAGTCAAATCATCTCATTTTATAGGTAAAGCCACAGGGTCTAAAAGAGGTCAGCTGCCTGTAACACACTGCAACCCAAGCTTTGTTCTGCAGTTTTGGTAGCTTCTGCTTCCTCTCATTCTTTTCCCAGGGAGAGAAAGGAGGAAGCCCAGGCCAATGTGATGAGCTTCCTTTTTGTGTTCTGGGTGGAGACTGCGTGTTGTGTGATGGTAGACTCAGATGAATTGTAGGAAAAGTACTGTCTTTCTCCTCCTCCCTTTGGGTCTGTCCAGGACCCAGAGATCAGGGCCTGGTCCCCTACCCACTACCTGAACTCTAGACCTGCACTGTCCAGGATGGTGGCCATGGCAGGCCTGATTGTGTGGTTAGTCAAAAGTGGGATGTACTGGAAGCAAAAAATACACCCCAGATTTTACTGCCTTGGTACGTAAGAAAGGAGTATGGAATACCTCATTTGCGATTTTTGCATTGAGTGTATGTTGAAATAATAATATTTTGGATGGGTTGAATAAGATATATTTGTGAAATCCACCTGTTTCTTTTTACCTTTTTCAATATGACTAGGAGAAAATGTTCGATTGCATCTGTAACACACATGTAATTCCTTTTGAACCTCAGTGTTCTAGATCTTCTATTAATATGCTGGGCTTTCAGCCACACAGTTCACCCAGCGCTTGGACTCATCTCCCCCCTGCTGACTCTGTACCCTCCTGTTCTCTGTGTTGTGGCCAGCCCCTACCCATCCCTATTCCTGCCACTTTTCACTGGCCAGACTAGGTCCTCAGGTTCGCAGTGCTGCCTTTTCTGTAGCTGAGTTTAGGATGGTAGAAATTGAGGTCAGATCCAGCCTTCAGTCCACATTCTGCCACTGATTAGCCAGTTAATCTTGGAAAGGTCAATGCACCATTTTGAATGCTGGATTCTCCCTTGTTTAAAATAGGAGTAACAGTATTACCCTGCCTGTCTCATAGGGTGCTGTCAAGATAAGAATCAAAAAGAATTAGCCCATATGAACATGCTTTGTAAATTATTGGGTTGGCCAAAAAGTTCATTTGGGTTTTTCCATGGGATGTTACAGAAAAACCTGAACGAACTTTTTAGCCAAACCAGTACAAAGTGACATGCACATGTAATATTACCACTGGTGATGTTTTAATTTTTAAATTCATAATCCTTATGGCCATTATTTAACTCCTGCCTCTAAGTTCCTTTGTGGCCATTTGAAACATAAAAGGGTAGGCTAGGTATTCCTCCAGCTCCATGACTTTTGGTAGGATGCAGGATGCTATGACATAGAGAACAGGAGTTTGAAAACTACTAGCTCCCTGCTCTGGAACCATAGTTGGGTCTCTCTTTCTGGGCCCCCTCCGCAGAGTGGCTGAAGTGGGTGGTGTTTGTGCTAGTGTGAACACTATAGTCTCTCCAGTGGTGCTGGGAGCACCTTCATCCTGGTTGGTGTTGTATTATGGCCCTTGAGATGTAGAAACACATTGGGACTTTCCCAGACCATGGCTTCTTTGGGACTGGAGCTCAGGTAGCTGATCAAGGCTGGTTAGTGGGGCTTCCTCTGCAGATCATGGCAGTGCTCAGCCAGCACGCCCTCTGGTGCCTGCAGCCCTTTGATCCTCATGATCAGGAAGCCCAGTCTCTCAAAAGTGTTGGCTCCCATCCCGAAGTAACTGCTACTGCAGGACCCTGCCCCTGGGGTTTCCAGGCCAAGGGCTAAGTGTAGTGAGGGATGTGCCCTGCCCAATAGTCAAAGAGGGAAGGAGAGAGGGTCACATACATTTTTAAAAAATTTTACTGGAGTATATTTGACTTACAATGTTGTGTTAGTTTCAGGTGTATAGCAAAGTGTCAGTTATACATCTGTGTGTGTGTGTGTCCATTTTGGGGCTTATTCATTTAATGACCACAATCGTTTATCTTTTAAAATAGAAGTATAGTTGACATACAGTAGTTGTTTCAGGTATAAATAGTGAGAGATTGTTACTAAACTTCTACCCATTCTTTTTCAGATTCTTTTCCCATTTAGATTATTATAGAATATTGAGTTGAGTTCCCTGTGCTATACAGTAGCTACAAAAACCTAGGGTTTTGTAATCTATTTCATACATAGTAGTGTGCATTTGTTAATTCCAATCTCCTAATTTGTCACTCCTCCACCCACATTTCCCCTTTGAAAACCATAAATTTGATTTCAAAATCTATGAGTCGGTTTCTGTTTTGTAAGTTCATTTGTATCACTTTTTAAAAATCAGATTTCACATATAAAAATTACCGTATGGTATTTGTTTTTCTCTAGTTTAATTCACTTAGTATCTCTAGGTACATCAATGTTGCTGCACATGGCATTATTTCATCCTTTTTATGGCTGAGTAAGTAGTCCATTGTACACATGTACCCCATCTTCTTTTACCATTCCTTTGTTGATGGACCTTGAGGTTGATTGGATGTTTCCACAACACTTTGAAATTCTTCTTCTGTAGCCCTAGTTTGCAGTTGATTTAATGGAGACACCCAGTAGTTAAGTGATGCCTCCTAGGTCATTCATCTGTAAAATGGGAAGGAGGGTTTGAGTGGGTACCTCATATTCCTTGCTATGCATCATGTTGTATCTGATAAAATATAGAGAAAAGTCTTCCTTTATAGTTCAGCATAAGTCCCACCCCTCTTCCCAGTACGGCCTCGGTGCAGATGTTCCCCTCCTGACCACCTGTGGGGTTCCACCTATTGCCAGTGGTGAAGCATTTTAGAGACTCCAGTTCTTTCCTCCAAAAGCTTCCTCACTGAAGAGCCTAAACGAGCCCTCAGTGTTTTCATTGACTTTTCTGATCTTCCAACTCAAGTTAAAAGCATCATTTTGCTTCGCTGTCAGTCAATTTCACTTTCCTAAGAATTTTAAAGATGTATAAGCCCCTAAGGTGACAGTCTCAGCCTGATGCTGTCACACTGAACTGTGTCATATTGAATTCTGTCACTGAAAAGAGACAAAATGAAATGCGCCCAGGTGTAAAATTCCAGGCCTTGTTCCTTCTTATCGATACCAGATTAGAATGGCAGTGTCTAATATTGTGAAATGGATATGATGAAGATGGATGTTTTCACTTTAATGGGTGGGTAGTAAAATGTGCCATTTGTGTATTTATGCACACGTGGTGAAAACCAGTTCATTTGTCCCTCCTTTTACATTTTAAGTGTGTTCTATTGGTAATTAGACTGGATGCTTGTTAAAAGGTAAATGCTCTCTTTTTGAAACCCAGTGAATTTGATTGCAACCACATGGTGTTTCCATCAAATTCACTGATAAGTCTATTGGTTTGCGGTGAACTTTTATCTGCGTGTGTATATGGGTATGTGTATTTAGGTCTGGTATCTTGTTGTGTTTCTCAAAATGTAGATTATTTTTTGAGATGGCAAGTTGATGAATGAGGCCTTTGGTATACTGCTGATGAGGCGCAGTGGTCTACAAGACATGAGGCTCTTATAACATTTACCTAGAAACCACTATCCCTCAATATCCATGTCCCCCAACAAGCTGAGTAGGCTAGCTCCTGCTGACTTTACCTCCCAGGAAACAGGCTCCAATGTTTTATTTATTATTTTTGAGTTTTATCTTTATTCAGCAGAACAGTTTATTTTCAAGAGTTTAATGGCAAGAAAATTTTAAACGACTGTCTTATCTTACCATCTTTCTCAAGTATGATTTTGGTTATGTTTTCAAATTATAGCAATAGACATTTTCCCCAAAAATATTAATGGAAATCATATGTCTTTAAATCACACAATAATGATGACTCCAGCAACATGATGCTTATTAATATTAATATCAGTGCTAATGAGAGTAGCTTCCACAGGTCAAGTTTTTAAGCACTCATTCAGATTTTTCTTTTCTGTCTTCCCATTTAATCTTCACCATAATCCTAGGAGTTAGACATTATTATCTCAGTTTTCTTAATGAGGAAACCGAGGCTTAAAGAGGTTAATTTATTCGGCTAAGGTCACACCATTTGTAAGAAGCTAAACTGACATTTTAGTTTTGGGCTTTTTATTCCAAGCTATGTGACTTCTGTAATCATATAAAGACCTTTTTCTACGAAATTGTGTTGTGTTTACATCACAGTAGACGAGGTATACAGAGGGAGTGCCTAGTGTGTATGAGGGAAAGATTGAGGATGCAGGTATTGGGACCAGAGGAGGGGAACAATGGTGAGCCATTGAATTAAACAACAGTAAGAGGGCAGTGCGTTGTGAACCAGGCATTATGCCCCTTGCTTTCTCCCACTTTGCAGTTGCTGGTTATCCAGTAGCAGTAGTCAAAGTTCAAGAGCAGATTAAGGTCAAATAAAGCAGCCAAACGTTAGCTGTCAGATCTGTTCAGCTCAATGATGGGAGATGTGAGTTATATTACAGGGTGGTCCCCTTAGCTTGAAAAACAAAGGTGTGGCAAGGAATGGAAGATGACTGCTAGGCATTCGCTCCTTCCTTGCGATTAGGTAAAAGACATTATTGATGGCAGCGAGCACATGCCACAACAGAGGCACAGTTTTTGGTCCATGATTTCACTATGGTAAATACCCAATTTGCAGTATGAACTTCCTCTGATTAATTAAACTCTCTTTGCAGCAGAAAAAACGATGTATTTAAAGCATATGGTTTAGGCTTTCCAAAGTTTGCTTAAAGATAGTGATATTTGGAAAATGTCAATCCAGAGACACCAGGGCAATAATGCCTGAGTCAGCATCCCTCATGGCCTCTTTCATCCTGTTAATCCTTTCAATTCATTCTACCACATCCCTTATATTCATTATGCCCTTTACCCCCTTGTTATTATTCTTACTCAGCTTGCTCTGTCCACTTAGCCCCCACAGGACACTCAGTCTGTGCTAGGCCTTGTGTGATGTGCTGGACACCAGAGGGTGATTCTGAAAGGATGCTGCCCGCTGGGCTCAACTTCTCAAGGAGGAAATACCAGTTGAATTGTGTCCACCTCATGGCCCCAGCAACACCTTGTGACTCTGTGCATTTGTCTCCAAAGCCTGCAGTGGACGGGAAATTCCTTGTAACCTTGCCTGTACAGTCCTTCCATAATGCTCAAGGGTAAGGTCATAGCATTGGAATCAAGCAACCTTAGATGTGAATCTCAATCTTGCCTCATTTGAGCTCTCAGTCTTGAACTCTTAACCCCTCCAGACCTCAATTTCCTCATCTATAAATGGGGATTCCCATCTATAAATGGGAATCAATAAATGGGGATGTCATGAAAACCAGACAGACAATATACAGTGAAATCACTTGTTGGAGTACATGGCCTTAAAAAGCACCAAGGAAAAAGTAGACTTTTTATCATAACAAATGTGTGCTGGGCACTGATCATGTTCTAGATTCTTTTCTGGGTATTTCACCTACAGAGGTGATCAAGATACAGGTGGTTTTCATATGATGCTGAACATAGGTGGTATGACAGAAATGGGCCTAAGGAGATGCATGAAGATGAGAAGCCTAAGGAGATGGCTGTGGGAGGATAAGAGGGGGTGGTCAGGTGAGAAGGTCAGAGTGATAGCTTACCGTGAACAGTGTTGGATTCGTGATCTCTGAAGAAGAAGATGTAGCTTCAGGACCAGGAACCAGGCTTAATCACTCAAGAGCTTTTGTGTAGCAGAGTTTTATTAAAGTGAAAAAGGGAAGAGAAAGCTTCTGACGCAGACATCAGAAAGGGGACGGGGAGTGCCCCCTTTGCTAGTGTTAGCAAGGGAGTTATACTTTTTCAATTGGTTATTACAGTAAATCAAAAGAATGTCTCAAGGTTGTAAAGATCTTACTAGACCCACTCCCATAATTTACATTTTAAGATAACAGGATTAGCCAGAAGGTTTTTCAGGAAGGAGAAACTGTCCTCAAGCAGGATACATTGTTGTTACATAATCCTTAGTATACAGTTTAAACTGAGTTGTTTGTTGTGTAATCATCAGTTCCGGGCTTAAAGAAAAAACCATTTCATGTGACTTAGGACTAAGGAACATAGAGAAGAAAGATGTTTGTTCCTTTTCCTCTTTGAGAATTTCAGACCCCTATCTCCTCCTCAGGGACCCTGGACTTCTTGTCAACCTGCCTAGGAATTGACTCTCTCAGGAGGGAGTTTGTCTTATCTAAGAAAACGTTATGATCTGTGGCATTTAGATGAGAAACCTGGTTAGGAAGGGGAGCAGATGCTCCAGGGCCCTTCCGTATCCAAATCCACTGTCCCCTGCCATTCCAGCACCTTCCATAGCTGCATTTCTGTGCCAGCTTTTCTGGAACTGAGGATAGCCATTCTACTAATCAGGATTGTTAACATCTCTTGCAGCCCTTAACCAATTACTCTGGCCATTAGTATATAAATACCCCAGCTCCTTCACCTTTAGGTGGAATAATCGAGGTTGTGTGTTTTGCTGTTTTCTAGACTTTTCTGGCTTCTGGTTTAATAATGGACTTTCTACTGGCTGTCTTCCTTCCCTGAATCACCTTTTCTTCCCCTGCCAGTGTTTCTTTCCTCTCCTGAGTCAGTTACCTGCACTGGAATCCTTATTTCAGGGCCTGCTTTAGGGCATCTCAAAGTAAGACAAGAAAGTATTTTCCCAGCTTGGTGTCCCAGAAGGTCATATGCTATTTCAAGGTCTTTGACCTTTGTGAACACTTTGCACATGACCTGACAAATCAGCCATCAATTTGTCTTGAGCTGTGGCTTTATTAAACTTTTAAGAACTAAGCCCTTTAAGATATAAATACCTAGTCCATCCCAAGACTTGGAGCATGGCTGGAGGAAATAAATATCTAGCAAAGCTTCCCTCATAGCTCAGTTGGTAAAGAATCCGCCTGCAATGCAGGAGACTCCAGTTTGATTCCTGGGTTGAGAAGATCTCCTGGAGAAGAGAAGGGCTCCAGGATACTCCAGTATTCTGGCCTGGAGAATTCCACGACCTGTATAGTCCATGGGGTTGCAAAGAGTCAGACTCGACTGAGCGACTTTCACACTTTCACAAAGGCAGCTTAAGCTCCTTTTGAAAAGAGAGAGGTTAGAAATTTAATTCATTAAATTATTTCTGTAAAAGAATACACACTTTTTTTTTTTTTTTGCTCTTCTTTTGGGGAAAATCATGAACTGAAGAAAGTGTCACCATCTATATTCTCATGATACCTGGCGCAAATGGTATTTGTTAGCAATAAAAATAAGTGTGACTTTCTTTGGAGTATTCTACACAAGTCAGACATCGTACACACATCATGGCACATGCTTCTTGTGATGCCATATCTGACACACGAACTTCAGAGGGGCTGAAGGAGCACATAATTAAGCTCAGGTCTTCCTGACCTCAAAGCTCCCTCATGTTTCCCTTTGTCTACACACTGCCTCTTGATGGAGCCCCATGCTTGGAACTCAGCTCTAATCTGTAGACACAGGCCTGCAGCAGAACCAAAAGGATCGCGGACTTTTACATGTGTCTTTAGAGGCAAGAGAAACTGTGTGAGAGCCAGATCTGAGCTGCAGCACCGTCCTTTGAGGAAAAGAAAGCCACCAGCCGCAGCCTGGCACATGATGGTGCTCCTTTGTCTCGTCTAGTGAGAGAAACAGCACGTGGAGGAGACAGACCTGGGCCCTGAAATGTTCACCGAAATACAAAGGAGAGGTGAAAATAACCCGAGTGGTGTTGAAGGCTCGACGGTTTTTTGTAGAAACTTAGACTATTCCCACATTACCGCTATGCGTGTGTGCATAGTCATGTCTGACTCTTTGTGACCCCATGGACTGTAGCCTGCCAGGCTCCTCTAGTCCATGGAATTTTCCAGGCAAGAATACTGGAGTGGGTTGCCATTTCCTTCTCCAGGGAATCTTCCCGACCCAGGGATCGAACCTGCATCTCTTGTGTCTTCACACTGGCAGGAAGATTTTTTACTAGCTGAGCCACTGGGGACACATCTTACCAATAAGGCAGTCAGAGTTAGGCATTTGGGTAACTAGAGCCTGGATCCTTAGAATGAGAATGCCCAGTGGAGCGCTCTCTGGTAGATGGAGTCCCCATTTCTTCAAGGTGGGGAGGAGGGTGGTGATGAAAGAGATCATCTGGTCCATCCTGAGGTCTTTAGTTCTGTTTGCTGAGCATTCCTTCCTTCCTTTCCTTCTCTCTCCTCTCTGTCCCTGCCTCCCTGCCCACCTCCTATCCCCACCTCTTCCCCAAAGCCTTTCTAACAAGCTCCCTCTTACCTAAATTACAGAACAAACCCAGCTTCCTGATAACCCCTTTGGACTTCAATTAAAGGCATATTTAAATGTGTTGCATGCTCCAGCACCATCAACCCTAAATAGCACATAAGCACTTTTGCAGTGCTTAATGTAAATTTGTTGAAAAATATACATTATTTTTCATTGACTTTAAATTGGATAAATGCTCATTGAAAAGGATAAAGTGAATTGATACTGGAGAGAGCATTAAAAAAGAGAGTAACAAAGAGAAGAGCCAATAAAGGCGTGTGGTTTCTAAATGCAGATGCACTAATTTTTCTTTGCAGCCCTTATTTGGTTGCCCTGTGTGAATGTACTTGGAGATGTTGTACATATTAATGAAATTAGGTTTGTTAAGCTTGTGTGCTGGAGATCCAAGTTGAAATAGCATTACCTTTGAGACTAAACAGTTTCAGGTGGCTGCTTAGTTAGGTGCCTGACCTGAACAAGGAAGTTTTGCCTTTTTGAGGTTCAGTTTTGATTTTTAGAAAATCTGGATGAGATGATGTATTGAAGGTGGTTCAGACGGTGAAGAATGTGCCTGCAACGCAGGAGGCCCAGATTTGATCCCTGGGTCAGGAAGAGCCCCTGGAGAAGAGAATGGCCACCCACTCCAGTGTTCTCGCCTGGAGAATTCCACGGACAGAGGAGCCTGGTGGGCCTAGTCCATGGGGTCACAAAGAGTCAGACACGACTGGACAACTAATGCACTTAAGCTTTGGTTATTAGAAAACTGGATGAGATGACGTATTGACACATCCTGATCTCTGGTGCATAGTAGGTGGTCAGTTACTCAGTTCTCTTTCTAGGTAAGTAAAGTCTCTGACTTTGGGGGCTCTAGTGGGGGGAACTTTGACACCTGATCCCCTATTGCCTCTTTTTTAAAAATTTTAATTAGAGTATAATTGCTTTACAATGTTGCGTTGGTTTTTGCTATACAAGAACATGAATTGGCTACAATTAAACACATGTCCCCTCCCTTCTGAGCCCCCTACTTGCCTCTTGATTAAGTTCAGAAAGGGCTAGACCTACCTTTTTTGTTTACTGCCTAGCACCTGGAAGGTGAATAATAAATATTTATTAGAAAGAATAATGGGTGACATCAGCTGAACCAGCACATCGCAGTGGAGGCAGAACTGCCGGGAAACCCTATTTTGTGAGAGGTTTTGGTTTTCAGGACTCATGAGGTACCCTGCCTCTTATTAGACGGTCTCACAAATTCTCTTTTGTGTTGGGTGAAAAGGGACTCTCCCCTCATACTTTAAGATAACCAAGGAACTCTTTAATAATGAGAGAATACAGGAAGAGACCCTGTGCCTTCAGAGGAGCCCCATTTTTTTTTCTGGAATTCCATTAACACCCTTCAATGGGTGGTCTTGAATTTCCCACAGAGCAGCTTTGTTTTCCAAAGGTGACAGATTCCTTTGGGAAACTGCTGCAACTATCTTTTTTTCTCTGTATTGAAATCTCCTTAAAATTAGTGTTGCTATTTGTATTTTAATGGGGGAGGGCAGTTGAAGATCAGTTGCCATTTTTCAGAGCCTCCTAGGCATATATCTGATCACAATGAATAAAAGACAACTTTGGTAAAAGACAATGGCAAGAATAAACAGCACACCAGCCTTACTTACATATGCTAATTCAACTTATATTTGCTGCTTCCCTACTCTATGAAGTACTTGACAAACTTCTCTAACCCTCCTGACAATCCCAGCAAAGCCTTTGTTAGGGTCCCCATCCCTGCTGTGCCTAGAAGGAGCCTAAAATGATTTTCTGAGATCATGTCATCAAAGTGCCCAGGTCTGGAATCAAACTCTGCTGACCCCATCAGAGACCGCGTTCCTTGAAGTTTCGGGTATGGACTAATTGCTAACCTCCTAGACCCATTGGAGTGACCTTTAGCATTTCTCTAGACTGCTATTTCCGTTTCTTGTTCTGTGGATCCTTAGATCTGTGGAGGTACATCAGGAGTGGAAGCAAGGGTGAGTCTGAATAAATGCTACCCATTGTCCCCCCACTCCCATTTCAAAAGAACTGTCTTATTATTTTTTTAGATTTAGGGGTTTCTAAATACTATTCAATTTGGAAAGAGTCTGCTCTTATTTTTTTTTTTTAAAGCACTGCTCTAAGAAGAGTTTGAGCCCAGCCCACAAGTTCTGCCTCTTTGTCTTCACCAGTTTTCTAGAACTAGAATAGGTTGTGTTATGTCCTTCAAGGAAAGAAGCCTTGAGAGTCTTAAAAGATGAAAGACGTACAGATGTGGGCTTGGGTTGGAATGGAGACAGTGTATCTGATGCAAAGGCCACAGAACGCAGTAAACTTTACCATTAACAGTCCCTCATGAGGCTTTTCTCAGCTGTCACGTGGTGGGGCTGTGTAAGGACCCCACTGGCCAATTTGTTCTTGGGCAGTTTAGTTTGAAGGCTGGCTTGGTTGGTTTTCTAGCTGCCACTGCAGATGCAGGGTGACAGCCGGTCTCAGGGGTGACTGATTCCTATCCCACCAAAGTCCCCTTTCTCACTGTCCCAGAGGGTCCTCGCTCAGCTCATCCACACACTTGTATGTGAAGTCCCACACTTCATTCTCCTTTCCCTCAGGGAGCTTATAGTCTAGCAGAAACGGATACATGTATAAGCAAAGGTTAATGGAGAAGTCAAAGAGACAGACAGGGAGATGACAAGAGGGGACTTGAAGGATTAGTAAGAGTTTATCTAGTGGAGAGAGAATGAGGGATCTTTCTGTCAGATTGTCTGAAACTTGGATGTGTGACCAGTGGCCGGCATTTAATCTGTGTGGTTATGTTTGGAGTTGGGGGCAGGTGACATTCTTTCTCATACTGTTTTGTAGCCAGTTTCCTCTGCCTGAAACCATCTCTGCATGACTACCTCAAACATTTCATCTATGTAACACAGGTCCCCACTAACACGTGTCAACTTAAATCCCCTTTCCTGCAGAAGTCCCTGTGATGGGACTTCCTAACATTCATTTGCTCAAATTGGTTGTCTGTCTGTCTTCCCTGCTTGTACTGAAAGATCTTGGCAAACAAGGCTTGTGCCTGCATGCTCATCACTGGGGAATGAATAGTGGAAGACATACCTGGGAATGTGGGTTAAATCCAGTTACAGCAAGCCTTGACTTTGGACTTCAACTTGAAAGCAGTAGGGCTCCTCTGAATTTACTGAAGTGGGAGCTACATGATCTGATTTGTACAGAAAAAGTAATTGGTGCCTATGTGATAACTTAACCATAGCTTTTCAATGAGGATCAAATGAAATAATGAATAGGTGTGTACTTTTTTTTTTTTTAATGCTCTTCTAAACTGTAAAGTGCTTATCCAAATGGAGGGAATAGCCACTATATGTTTTTTTGACACCTGCTGTTCAGAATTAGTATGTCAGAGAATGAATCCTCTCCATCATCTTCCAGTTTCTAATCTTGATTCAACTGTTAATTCAATGATTAATTCCACATTCCATTTTCTCTTCTTCCTGAGTGAATGCAGGTAAAGGGATCCTAGTGGCCTCTCTTTGCATCTCAATACGCTACCACATGGAACTGCCAAATTCCAAAATGCTATTAAAATGAGCAGCACACCAGCAAAAATCTGTCCTCATCAAAAATTCAGGAAAATAAAATAAAAAGATGTAAGGCCACATTTTCAAAGGATTCAGCTTGACCCCCTTGTATTTCTTTGTGTATGTGAAATGTATTTTTTTGCACCTGCAAGCACAGACTCTGTAAACCAACTATAGCCTCCAAATTGCCAGGGCTTAAAAAAAAAAAAAATCTGCTTTTCAAATTCAGTCCAGAAACCCAGCAATGAAACAAGAATGGGGTGGAGGGCTGCCTAAATCTATTTATAGGAATATTGGGAGAGATAATTACCACCTTGCAGCTTGTTCTCAAATACCTCTGCTTGGCAGAAATATGTATACCACACTCAGAGATTGACAGGAATCCTTAAAGATGGTGGATTACTTGAATTTGTGACAGTAGCAATTTGAATGCCTTCTTTTTCCTTGTGTGTGTGTGCACATGGTCAGTCGTGCCTGTGTCTGACTCTTTATGACCCCATGGACTATAGCCCACCAGGCTCCTCTGTCCATGGAATTTTCCAGCCAAGAATACTGGAGTGGGTTGCCATTTCCTTCTCCTGGGGTTCTTCCTGACCCAGGGATCGCACCCGTGACTCTTGTGTCTCTTGCGTCTCTTGCATTGGCAGGCAGATCCTTTACCACCTGGGAAGTTCTTTTCCTTGACCTATTTTTAAAAACAATCTATGTAAGATGTTTTTGGAATTTAAACTGCTCACTCACTCATTCGTGTATGCAGTCATCTTTCATTGGAACTTCCATAGAGGTCATCTATTAAGTACCTGCCAGTTTCAGGCTCTGTACTAGGCTCTGTGGATTTATTGGTGGACACAAAGCCAAACCCCTGTTCTTATCCATCTTCCACAAGAGTGTGAATTACAGCCAGCTATTGATCATTCAAAGAATTCTTTACAATCGTGATAAGAGCTCTGGGAGAAAATGCTACCTCTGCGGAGAAAGGAAATTTTAATGAGAGCAGTGAGTTTGTCTGTTGTGTTCCTGCTGAATTCTCAGGTCCTGCAACTGTCCTAACATACCTTTCTGCATGAATTTAGAAACACAGAGTGTACTTTCAGAGTACAGATGAGAGGGCTGACATGGACAGTGAAGCCCAGGAAAGTGGACTCTTCTCAGGATGTGACATTTAAGCTGAGACCTGAAGAGTGACTGGGGATTGGCTGGTTAAGAATGGGTTCAGATAGGGAGTGGGGAGTACTGAGGGAGGGAAGCGTTTGTGAGAAGGCCTTCCAGGGAGACTGAGCTGAGTGCCCTTGATGAGCAAGTCCATAGACAAAAGCAGGACCTGGGTCATGTGGGTTGTTGAAGGTGAAAACCAACATGTGGAAGAAGTGCTTAAAAGGGTCCTGATCTGGGCTAGTCCTGCTGGTGGAATCCAGAAAACGGCAAGGTGGTGGCATCATGCGCACTGGGTCTTACGGGGCTGGTTCGTGGGAAAGATTTGGAAGCTGATGGATTCCGTCTTTTGGCCAAGGCTGTAGACACACAGCTAAGTTCCAGGGGGGTAGGGTAGACACAGAGTGAGTGTTTTTTGACTAACAGTGAATGAATGAGTGCTACTCATACCCACCAGGAGTGCCTGCTGTGTGCCACGCAATAAGCCGCTTTTATTGACAAAGGTACAGAAACTCAATGGCAAGGGAGCTTCTTTGCACTTCTTCTTTTTCAGTTTTATTTATTTTTGGCTGCTCTGTGTCTTTGTTGCTGTGCATGGACTTTCTCTAGTTGCGGCGAGCAGGGGTGACTCTCGTTGTGGAACACGGGCTCTAGAAGGTGCAGCTTCAGTAGTTCTGGTGTGTGGGCTCAGTCATCGCAGCTCATGGGGCACATGAGCTTAGTTGCCCTGCAGCATGTGGAATCTTCCCAGACCAGGGATTGAACCCATGCTCCCCTGTACTGGCAGGCAGACTCCTAACCACTGGACCACCAGGGGAATTGTCTTTGCACTTTTTCTGATGGCTTTGCCGAAGTAGTAGTGGCTTCTGATGTCAGACTTAGCCCCTAGTGTTGCTTAGCTGTTTGGCCGTGAGGGAATCACTGCTGCTGCTGCTGCTAAGTCACTTCAGTCGTGACCGACTCTTCGCGACCCCATGGACTGCAGCCTACCAGGCTCCTCCGTCCATGGGATTTTCCAGGCAAGAGTACTGGAGTGGGTTGCCATTGCCTTCTCCAAGAGAATCACTAAGCTCTCTGAATTTAATGTATGTGATGCATCAAGCATAGTGGCAGTCTCATGATGCCTCAATTCTCTCATCTTTTGTTCATTCAAGAAACATCTTTCGCACACCTAGTATGTCTCTCACTCTGGGCCTAAGTGCTGAGGACCCTGTGAAGAATTAAGACATAAAGAAAAATGTCTTGCCTTGCCTACCTATTGCAGGTAGCTTTGTTTTGATTATCAAGTGAAAATATGTATGAAGAGGTTTTGTAAATTGGGACGTCATGTATAAACATGAGTTGTTTTTTTATTCTGTAACCTTGCCTGTTTATTGATCATCACCTTCAAGCAATAACTTGTGGGGTTGGTCAAATGTAATTATTAAAATTTTCACTAGCATTTATGTTCTTATTAAGTTCTAGGTACTGTCTTAAGGGCTTTATGTATATTAACTCATTGAGTCCTTGTCACATCTCTATGCAGAAACTGAGGCCCAGAAGGATAAAAACACTTGGCCCAGAGTGTACCATGGCAAGCGGTAGACTGGAATTTGTACCCAGACTGAACTGCCTCCAGATCACACACTGTGTCACCAGTATATAACATGTTGTACCAAGATTAGATTTTTATTTCATTGTCAGGTTAATCCTGGCTTAATGCCTCCCCTCCGTGTCACAGACTGAACTGCATGTTCCATGAGGGCTGGGACCATGGAGATGTTTACCCACTATGCCTAGAACAGTACCTGGTGCATAGTACGTGTTCAATAAACATATGCTGGATGCATCCTTTCTAGCAACTTAAACACATTATTTGAGGCAAACCGGTTGATCTCAGGCTAGAGTGTCGCTGAACTACAGCTGTGCAGCAGCTAGAGATGGTCAAGGTGAAAGGCGGACAGATGTGTCTGCACGCTCACTCCCTTCAGCCATGTCCTATTCTTTGTGACCCTGGGGACTGTAGCCTGCTTACCTTCTCTGTCCATGGGATTTTCCAGGCAAGAATCCTGGAATGGGTTGCCATTTCCTTCTCCAGGGGATCTTCCCCGACCCAGGGATCCAACTCACGTCTCTTATGTCTCCTGCAGTTCGTAGGTGGCAGCTTCATGTGCAGGTGCTTACTGCCCAGTCATGTCCAACTCTTTGCGATCCCGTGGACTCTTTGCGATCCCGTGGACTCTAGCCCACCAGGCTCCTCTGTCCGCGGAATTCTCTGTGTAAGAATACTGGAGTGAGTTGCCCTGCCTTCCTCCAGGGGTCTTCCCAACCCAGGGATCGAACCCAAGTCTCCCACTTTGTAGGTGGATTCTTTACTGTCTGAGCCAACAGGGAAGCCCAGGAATACTGAAGAGGGTAGCCTGTCCCTTCCACAGGGGAACTTCCCAACCCAGGAGTTGAACGGGCATCTCCTGCATTGCAGGCGGATTCTTTACCAGTTGAGCTACCAGGGAAGTTTGTGGCTGCTTCATCAGTTCAGTTCAGTCGCTAAGTCGTGTCCGACTCTTTGCAACCCCATGAATCGCATTATGCCAGGCCTCCCTGTCCATCACAAACTCCTGGAATTTACTCAAACTCATGCCCATTGAGTCGGTGATGCCATCCAGCCATCTCATCCTCTGTCGTCCCCTTCTCCTCCTGCCCTCAATCCCTCCCAGCATCAGGGTCTTTTCCAATGAGTCAACTCTTTGCATGAGGTGGCCAAAGTACTGGAGTTTCAGCTTCAGCATCAGTCCTTCCAATGGACACCCAGGACTGATCTCCTTTAGGATGGACTGGTTGGATCTCCTCGCAGTGCAAGGGACTCTCAAGAGTCTTCTCCAACACCACAGTTCAAAAGCATCAATTTTTCGGCACTCAGCTTCATGGTCACCAACAATTTTGTATCCACTAGGGGGCAGTATTCAGTTTTGCCTAAAGTTGTTCTAATGATCTCATCTGAAATATAGGGACTTGATTAAATGAATATTGGTTTGCTTTACATAGTCCTGTGAGGACTACAGCATTGACAGGTTTGATATCTTAGAGACCAAGATGTCTTGGTCCCAAGCCCATAGGCTTCAGGACTGCTCACGCTTCAGGACTGCTCACAGTTTAGGAGCTTGGGGACCTGTCCTTGGCCACACAGCTTGTCGATGGCAGAGGTAGGACCAGAACCAGGGTTTTGGCTCAGGAAATAAAGTGATGATCTGATATACCCATAGTTCTGGGACTGCTCTTTTAGATCGTGTCCCATGTTTTCCGAATTTCGAGACTTTGACTGATTTGGAGGTCAGGTAGGTAATTAACATGGGGTTTGACAGGAGAGCAGGACACAGCCCCAGGGCTTCTCATTCCGGTCCGCATTTGTTATTCCCCTTCTTGGTGAACTGAAGCGATCATGATATTCCCCTGCTTTAAACCCTCTCGTTGCCTGCTCACAAACTACAGGGAGATTCCCGTGTTCACTTTACAGGTGGATGCGGCAGGGTCTGACACCTGCCTCGTTGCTGCCTTGCCCTGCTCGTAGCACCCTCCTGACCTCAGGGCACCCCTCCACCATATCTGTGCTCTTGCTTCCTTTCCTCCAGCTTTCAGCCCTACTCACCTCCTGCTCAGATTATTAAACTCAGCAGAGACATCACCTCCTCCAGGAAGCCATCCTTGAGTTCCCCTTCCCAAGCTTTTATGGCCAGTCCCCTTTCCTCTCCTACCATCTGGTGCTTGCCTGGGGGTACTAGCTGCTGTGAAATTTTTTAGAGAAGGCTTATTCTGGATTATTCTGTGAAATCAGAGTTGATTTCAGTATATGGCACACAGTAAATACATAATACATATTTGTTCAAACAGGTAAGTAACCAATTAATTATTCTCCTAAGTGGCAAATCACGTTGGCTGGGCCTCAGCTCTCTTTCACCTATCTTGGGAACTCTTTTATTTTGTGCTTTTTCCCTGAATCTCCTGTACCTTTTTCACTCAAGTGAGCCTGGATGTTCAACCTGGCCAGACCTTCCACCACCCCCAAAAGACTCTGGACTCTCCTCGAAAAGGTGTGTGAGACTATGTATTGCCTCTTGGACTAATTTGGACCCCTCAGTTTCTGCTGCGTGTTAGCTCTATTTGGCACTAGGCTAGACCATCCTGCGATGGACGGGTCATTCTTCTCATTTAATGGACAATGACGCGTGGGCTCAGACATGGGGGACTCTTGACTCAGTCACATAGCTGGTCATAGAGCTGCCATTGGGCCTAGGACTTCTGACTCCAGATCCCATCATCTCTTCTTTTCACATGTCCCTGTCTTTGGTAACAATGATCTTATTCCCTAGGCATCCACAGTTGCCCTACCAATGACTTCCATGATATCACTATAGTCATAGTTGTTCTTGCACCGAGAAGATGTGGAAGAAATGATCCTTCCTCTTGCTTACTCAGGGTCTTCCCTCATAGCTCAGTCAGTAAAGAATCTGCCTGAAATGCAGGAGACTTGGGTTCGATCCCTGGGTCAGGAAGATTCCCTGGAGAAGGAAATGGAAACTCACTCCAGTATTCTTGCCTGGAGAATCCTATGGACAGAGGAGCCTAGCAGGCTACAGTCCATGGGGTCACAACAGTCAGACACAACTTAGCGACGAAACCAGAACCACCACTTGCTTACTCACGACTGTCATGGCTGTGGTCACATTTCCCCCCCAGTGTGACAGTTTCACGTAATGATGGCCACCAGGCCATTAGGAGACAAGCCAGGGGTCGCTTCCCTCCAAGTTATTAAGTGAAAATGACAAAGTGCCCAGATGTTGGGCACATCTGTCTGGAACAGCCCTTGTGAGGCCTCTGTGAGCTACACTAGGCACTTAATGATACCCTGTTCCTGGCTGAAGTATCCTTTATGTGGATGTCTTAAAAGATAGCCACTAGGTCATCCCCCTTTTCAAAAGCTTCGGTAGTTAGAATTTTTACTTTGCAAAAGAAGTTATTCAAAGCTTTAGGAGCACTGTTCTTTTATTATTATTTTTTTCATTTATTTTTATTAGTTGGAGGCTAATTATTTTAAATATTGTAGTGTTTTTTGCCATACATTGACATGAATCAGCCATGGATTTACATGTGTTCCCCATCCTGAACCCCCCTCCCACCTCCCTCCCCATCCCATCCCTCTGGGTCATCACAGTGCCCATCAGCAAATGAGTGGATAAGAAAGCTGTGGTACATATACACCATGGAATATTACTCAGCCATTAAAAAGAATACATTTGAATCAGTTCTAATGAGATGGATAAAACTGGAGCACTGTTCTTTTAAAAAAATTTTTATTGAAGTATAGTTGATTTACAATGTTGTGTTAATTTCTGCTATACAATAAAGAGATTTAGTTATATATCTGTATACATTATTTTTGAGCCCAGTTCTTTTGATTCCATTTCGGAGGGGGCTTCTTAACAGCTTCTTGGCAAGGTAGCAAGGAAGCTACCTAGAGGGTTCCTATGATAGGTGGGTTGGGACTCAGGTATAATGGTGGTTTTTGGTCCATGCACCACCCTCTCTAATTGTAACCTTAGAAAGTGTTTCCCTTCCCCAGCCCCAGGTTTCTCATCTGGTCAAGCTTAGTTTCTCCTCCACACAGCTGCCACAGGCTTTTTCTTTCAAAACAAGTGTTTCTAACACCACCTTCCTTCATTCCCTTCTGGGGCCCCGCATAGTACACAATGCTCACTTCAGGGTACTGACCTTGACAGGCAGACCTTTGGGAGCTAGATTCATTCTTGTCTTATTTGCCCTCAACCCATCCTTCCATTCTAGGGCTTCTCTGAGAGCTCAGTTGGTAAAGAATACGCCTGCAATGCAGGAGACCCCGGTTTGATTCCTGGGTCGGGAAGATCCCCTGGAGAAGGGATAGGCTACCCACTGCAGTGTTCTTGGGCTTCCCTTATGGCTCAGCTGGTTAAGAATCCGCCTGCAATGCGGGAGACCTGGGTTCTACCCCTGGTTTGGGAAGATCCCCTGGAGACAGGAAAGGCTACCCACTCCAGTGTTCTGGCCTGCAGAATTCCCTGGACTGTATAGTCCATGGGGTCGCAAAGAGTCGAACCCGACTGAGCGATTTCTATGTTCACTTTCAGCCTTCCATTCGCTGAGTCTGCCTGCTTTCTCGGGGGTCAGCACCTCTACTCAGCAGATCTCTGCCTTTCTTCTCTGTCCCATTTGAAATACCCCGTCTCCTCCTTTAGATTCCTGCTGACATGCCACTGCCATGTGTGTGTGTGTGTGTGTGTGTGTGTGTGTGTGTGTGTGTGTGTTGGGCCAGGATGTGGATGGAGAGGTAATTTCCGGGAAAGGAAACAGAGAATCCAGGGGAGAAAGAATTTGGTGGCTGTGTGTGTGTTGGGCAAGGATATGGATGAAGGGGGCACTTCCAGGAAAGGAAAAAGAAAATGCAAAGGAGAAAGAGTCTGGGGCACTGAGGGACTGAGGAAGGCTTATATTCCTGGCGTGAAGGGAGAGTAGTGGGAAATGAGTCTCTAAACTTAGGGCTTTGGGACTATGCTTAGGAGTTTGGATTTTACTCTGGATGTGGTACAGAGATTATGAGAGGTTATGTTATATTTTGCTTTAGGACTATGTCTGTCTTCCCTTCTAGACTGAATTTCTTGAGGATAGCATCATGCCTTCAGCACCTCCCTTGTCCCCTCCCCACCCCCCTGCCATCTCGTACTCTATGTGGTAGGTGTTAGTAAAAGTTCAGTGTTTAGTAAAATAGACACAAAGGAGGGAAGGCTGAGGTAATGAACCTAAAGATGCTAGAAGTTATTGAGAGCCCTTCTCATTTCTCCCAGCTCATGTTTTAATATCTTAGAACCCTATTGGTATAAGTTCAGCAGACAAACTTTGTAAGAAAAGCAAGTTTTCATTGATTGTAATTGACGTTTATTATGTGTACTGTAGCCTCATTATTTTATGTGCAAAGAATGTTTCTTTAGCAATACTCTTTGGGGAGATAATATGCAAAGAGGTCTTCTCTTTCATTTTTACTAACACCTCTGCAGTTTGCTAAATCATCACCTTCAAACCATAGTCTAATCCACTGGATTGCTTTCCAAAGCACTTCTTCTAACATTACATTCCCTGGGTATTAAGAAAATAATAACTGACTCTCAAAAATAATAACTGACAAGTGAAGCTGAACAGGTGTTTGAACTCTTCAGCCTTTTGGTGTCTGCGTGCCCGTCTCTCATAGCTGAGTGATGGAATTTGCCGTCTTGAGACGGTGTTACTCAAAGGGGATGTGAAACCATGTTCTCTAATGAGTAGTCTCTGGATATGGAGTGAGCCGAATCTGGTTCTAAAATCAGGCTCTACTGATAATTAGCAGTGTGAGATCTTGAACAAATCACCTAATACCTGAAAGCTCCAGTGTCCCCATTTGTAAGTTAAGTAACTAGTTCATGTTGTGGTTTTAACATCAGTGTTTGAAAAGAAAATGTATAAAGTGCTAAGAAGAGTTCTAACCATAGCAAGTACTAAAGAAACAGCAGTTGTTGTCATTTATAGTTAAAACCTTGCTTCTTGCCATGGGGTTTTAATCCAGTTAGTGAACTTTGGTACTTCCATATCTTTTTCTCTAAAATGGGGGGTAATAGGTGTATTAAGTGGATCACGTGATCAAGTGTTTAGGAAGTGCTTGGCATATGGTAAATCTTTGATGAATGTTAACTTCTCTTATCACTAATATCAGTTATCATCATGTATGGTTGCTTCTTACTTTCAAATGCCAAATAAAAGTGAATTTCCAGATTACATAAAGGCTAAGTTTTGAACAAGCAAAAGGGACTGTATCAGACATTATTGATACTTCACTTAATGTGATATGCCTGGAAGCTAGGAGTATTTTCAGTTTCTGATTTATCTGAATGATTGTCTGTGTTGTGGTAACTGTAGTATTCTGGAGTCTCCCCAGTTTGGTTTATGCCATTGAAAGATGCCCAATAACTCGGAGTTCAAAAATTATCTTCATTAAACAGAATTGTTACTTCTGCTTAGATCAGTGTTGGGTGAAGACCAAGAATTATTAAAATGGTCCGGTCACAAAAGGACAAATGGTGAATCATTTCACTTATATGAGCTACCTAGAGGTGTTAAATTCATGGAGTCAAATAGGTTGGTAGTTGCCAGGGGCTGGAGTGGGGAAGACAAATGGAAAGCTGTTATTTAATGTGTACAGTGTCTCAGTTTTGAAAGATGGAAAGAGTTGTGGAGATTGGTTGGACATCAGTGTGAATATATTTAACACTACTGAGCAGTATACTTAAAAATGATTAAAATAGTAAATTTTATGCTATGTGTGTTTTACCACAATTTATAAAAATGCAGGATGTGATAAAAGCACAACTTAATGGCTTTTAAAGAATAGGCATGATAGTGGAATTGTAAGGTTTTTTTTTTTTTTTTTTTTTAAATAAGGGAGGGCTAAACTGCACCCTCTCTGCACATATCATCAACACTGCCGTGCCCCTTCATGGAGAAGGGATAGGAAGGTACCCGGAAGGGCTCTGCCAGCTGCAGGTGGAGAACATGGAACGCAGGGATGGCAGTGATATAATAAGAAAGACAAGGGGCCAAAGCAGAGGAAGGATGATACAGATGGTGCTGGTAACAGCAGTTCACCCTTGCTGAGTGAAGGGCATGGTTCTCAAGGCTTTGCCTGTTTTAACTCACTCAGTCCTCTTTCACAGGTGAGTAACCCAAGGCCAAGATAGATTAAATCACTAAGCCAAAGGCACAGCTATAGTTAGTGGAAGAGCTGGGATTTAACTTATATGCAGAGTGCATCATGAGAAATGCTGGATTGGATGAAGCACGAGCTGGAATCAAGATTGCCAGGAGAAATATCAATAACCTCAGATATGCAGATGACACCACCCTTATGGCAGAAAGAGAAGAAGAACTAAAGAGCCTCTTGATGAAAGTGAAAGAGGAGAGTGAAAAAGTTGGCTTAAAACTCAACATTCGGTAAATTAAGATCATGGTATCTGATCCCATCACTTCATGGCAAACAAATGGGGAAACAGTGGAAACAGTGACAGACTTTATCTTGGGGGGCTACAAAATCACTGTAGATGGTGACTGCAGCCATGAAATTAAAACACACTTGCTCCTTGGAAAAAAAGTTATGACCAACATAGCACATTAAAAAGCAGAGACATTACTTTGCCAACAAAGGTCTATCTAGTCAAAGCTATGATTTTCCCAGTAGTCATGTATGGATATGAGAGTTGGACTATAAAGAAAGTTGACCGTCGAAGAATTGATGCTTTTGAACTATGGGGTTGGAGAAGACTCTTGAGAGTCCCTTGGACTGCAAGGAGATCCAACCGGTCCATCCTAAAGGAAATCAGTTCTGATTATTTATTGGAAGAACTGATGCTGAAGCGGAAACTCTAGTACTTTGGCCACCTAATGCAAAGAACTGACTCATTTGAAAAAAACCCTGATGCTAATGGGTGTGAATCCACCTGCAATGCAGGAGACGTGGATTTGATCCTCAGGTCAGGAAGATCCCCTGGAGAAGGCAACCCACTCCAGTATTCTTGCCTGGAAAATCCCATAGACAGAGGAGCCTGGTGGGCTACAGTTCACGGGGTAACAAAGAGTCAGATGTAACTTAGCATGCACGCACGCGTGTGGGTCCAGAGTCCGTATTGTAAGTCCTGCACTCGGCTGCTGTCCTGTGTTGTGTTTCTGACACTCACAGCAGTTCCTGTGGTTTCATCTATTGCAGTGATGCACTATTGTTACAGCATGGTCCTCTGTTCAATCTTACATCCATCCTGTCTTTTGATTTTCACCACAACCCTGGGAGATCAGCAGGAGTGGGCATCATCACCTACTTGTTACAGATTAGGCAGTTTGCAACTCAGTGACCCAAACAGAGTCACGGCCCCCTTGCACACCAGGATGTTTGCCTCAGCTCTGCACAAGTGGTCCAGGACTGGCTGTACACTCTAAACCTTGCACAGGTTTACGTCGACATGATCAAAATAGAAGTTTCCCCTCACTGTTATGGAAGTCTCCATGTTCCGAACTTTGAGTGGAATGGTGATTGTAAAGCTCCGTTTAACTTTCTATCAGCAGGAGATAGGCAGGGGAGGATGATGGGAAGCTCTCAAGGAGGGAGGAGGACATGGTTCTCAGAGCTTTGCCTCAGGAGCGTGTAAGAGGGCACAGTCAGGGTGACCCTCAAGAAATGAGTCAGTGGTAGAGGAAGGGCTAATGGACAGCCAGACCCAAGTACAGACTGGACAGTGACTGGGCTATAGGTAATGCTGAGTTGTTGTTTTGAGTCTTTAAATCCGTTCAGACATCCCCTAAAAATTCTCAGATCTGAAAGTGTGCCTTGAATACGAAAAGCTAGATCATTGCACCATTCTGTGAGGTCTTGAAGTGGAGGCATCTCCATGTCTTAGTTGAGGAAAGCCAGGCCAGGAAGGTAATAGCTTTTTGATAAAAATGCAAAATCCCAAAGTAAAGAAGTCAAAGTCAAGTTCTCCTTGAAGCGCTCCTATTTTCAAGTTCCTTTCTCATGAGCACACATTCCCCATCACTCATGATTCCTATTGAGTTTTGTTGTTATGGCAGCTGACAATTCACCAAATATATATACCATCACATTATTTCACTCCTGCTGTCCTGTGTCCTGTGAAGTAGTGTGTGGCTCATGATAGCAGCTCCTATTTTCAGGCGAAGAAGCTAAAACTCAGTGGAGTTAAGGTACTTAACTGACAAATGAGATATGAAGTCTCATCTTTAGACCAGATGCACAGTCCTTGGTACCAAACAACTTGTAATTCTGAAGGATCTCCAATTTTGCACTTAGGCAATGAGTTGTGGAGCCTCTTAGATGGTACTGTAGCATTCCACTCTTCCAGACCCCCAACCGAATCCAACTTTGAATTGCACATGGTTCTGTTTCTCTGTACTTCTTTTGTGGTAGTCTCTGGGTGGTGCGTGTACCTTCCCTGTGCATTTCATCTTGGGTCTGTTGGACTTGGGCAATAAAGTCTCACAGAGTGGACTGAGTTGTTATATATTGGGGGAAAGCTCTGAATAGGCATTTTACAAAAGACAGAGTAGTCTCAGGAGCTAAGAGGTCTTTCTGAGGTTCATCAGAAACTGGAACTTTTTCTTGAGAACAAGCGTGGCTATTTTAAGGTCTTGAGGACCCTGATTCTCATCCTGGATCTGCTCCTTTCTTAGCTGTGTGACCATGACCAGCTCACTTCACCTCTTTGT
The DNA here is from genome assembly GCF_033118175.1 of Dama dama. Taxonomy (NCBI): domain Eukaryota; kingdom Metazoa; phylum Chordata; class Mammalia; order Artiodactyla; family Cervidae; genus Dama; species Dama dama. Next base: position 86,150,402 of record NC_083700.1, read on the forward strand.
GCCTTAACTTCCTCATCTGCAGAATGTGGTTTAGAAAGTCTGCTTTTGTGTTTAAAAAAATTGAGTGAGAGCATCCTTATGGAGTGGGAAGCACTTTTGCACCTGTTGGTTATAGTTGAAGCTGAGCTAACAGTCATTGCTTTCCCTTCCCTTCTCAGAAGCAGTGATTCTCAATGTTTGTTCCCCAGACCATATTAACCTCACCAGTATGCTCAGCAGAAACTCAGATTTTAGGCACCTACTCTGGGGACCGGGTCGGTAATCTGTTCCTTAACAAGCCCTCCAGGTGATGCGATGCTCACTCATATTTGAGAACCATTTTTCTCAAGTCACCTCCCTTTGGGATTCTGCTCCTGTTTCTAGCTTCTGAGTGGGAATGAACACTGATTTGAACATGATGCCTCGGGCTCTGGGCCCTCCCCCGACACCAGTTTCTGTTCAGCCCTCGCGTGAGCTGCTCTGCTCTCCTGGATATCCTGCACGGTCCCTCGGGCATGATGGGCCATTATGGTGGTTTTGTTTAATTTATTTTTCCCTGTGCTATTCTCTGCCAACAAATGTTGAACACTTCTGAGAGCCGGCCAAATATTCTGGTTTTAGACAAGTCTCCTTGTCTTCTTAATTGCTCTCCTGTGTGTCTCCTTGGAATGGCTGTGCCCATCCATCCGGGCTCCTCCGCAGAAGGTGGGTGGATGGGCCTCATTCTCCTCATCAGTGACAGTGCGGTGGCATCTTTGTAGCTCCAGGCTCGACATCATGACCTGCCTGCCCTCTCGCTGTCGGAGATGACAGGGGTCTCAGGAAAGCAGGTGGCAAGTGCTTCGGAGAATCTATTAGGGTTAGTGATTGCTGCAAAACCATTTGCTCCAGACAAGAGATTGCTTACAAATAACTCTGTCTCAACAAGCCAGGGTCTGTTATCCACTAATTATTTTTGGATTAGGAAGGGCTAACAGGACTTGGCCTTGGGAGGTCAGAATAGTTTGAGTAGATAACTAGGTTGCTACGTTCCCCAGAGGAAAGAAGGATCTGTGAGATCAAGGCTTCAGCATTTTGATTGAAAGGAAACCGTGCTCTTATTTTTTCTCTGATAAATGTGGATACAGGGCTACCTTTGTATGATTTGCCAAATGTCAGCTATTGTATCTTGTGGTTGAACCACTTGGAGGATACTGATGCTGTGGTATCAGCAGCAAAATTCTCAGTAGGTGACAAGGAGCAGGAGAAGAGGGAAGAAGACTAATGATTAGGAGGTGACTGGGATCATCCAGATAAGTGGTAATCATCCCCTGATTAAGGCCATGGGGTGGAGTGGTCAAGTGAAGTCCAACAGGCCTAGACTTGAATTTCTGTCCCCTCACTCTCCCCTCTCCTCTGAACTTTGAGACCTTGGGCAAATTAAGAAAGAGTCTCTGTTTGCTGATTTCTCAACTGAGAGAAAATAAATAACACTGTGGTATTACTATGAAGATTAAGTGAAAAACTTTTTAAGATGAATTTATTTTAGCAAAGGATCTGGTACATAGTAAAGACTCAACAAAGGCGAGCTCTAGTTATTCTTACAGGAATAGTGGTCATGAATTAGTGTGGTGAGTGAGGCAGAGAGAAATGTCTAGGACTGTACCCCAGGAGTCTTGGGATCACTGGTAAATGAAACAGTTTGTGATAATGAGAGAAGCAAGGTGGAAGTCAAGCCAAAGACCAGAAAGTAGCAAGGAGAAACAAGGTAGATGTGAATAAAAGTGCTGGGACTTTGACTGAGTCTCTCTCTCTCTCTGTCTCTCTGTCTCTGTCTCTGTCTCTCTCTCTCTCACACACACACACACGCACACACACACACACACACACACACACACACTTTGATGATGACATCAGACAAATGAGGTGTGAGAATATCTAAATGACGGCTCCCAGTGCCTCTTCTCTGGGTCATTATGAAACAGTCTCCAATTAGCTATGAGCCAAATTCTGATCTTATTTTTTTTTTCATTAGTCTGGGACACTTTTTTCTCTGTAGAGCCCCATTTATAATTTCTTTCTTTCTTCGTACCTTCTCTTACAGATCACACACATTGAACCATTATCGTATGGTAGTGACTTATGATGAAATTCCATTTCAGAGTGTACATGGTCAATGCGCTTAATTGAATAGGCATTCTAAACTAATTCTGAGGTGGATTCTCAGTGAAATGGTTTGCCTGAGAGGTCTCTGCACTGTACTCAGGCACAGCATAGGGCCATAGGGCATGGCCTTTCCCTTTTCACTCTGTTTGCTAAAGAGCCAGACAGACTTTGGGTGAAATCCCAGCTCAACCACTTATTGGGCAAGTAATTTTTGGCAATTTACTTAACCTCTTTGTTAGCCTTACTTTTGTCTGCCATACAGTGGGGATAAGAACATACATATGTGTCTTATATTTGCAAAGTCTTCCCTGATTTCCAAGCCTGGGTTATATGTCTCTCTGCTGTGTTCCCACAACACTCTAGACCTTCCTTGTCATGGGCTTTTGCTTGTTCACTTAGAATTATCCAAATATCTGTCACCATTAGATGTCTGTGTTGTATATCGCTGTGTCCCCAGCTTCATCCTGAGTGTGCAGAATATAGCAGCTGCTCAGTAAATACTGCCTGAGTTGAATTGAATAGTGTGTCCTTGAGAAATTGCTTTGTCCTGCCCCTTTCGTGTGCCCCTTAGTCATCTTCAATATCAGGAGGCGACCATGACAAGATTCTTTGTCCTTTGAATCCATTGACCGCTTCATTGTTCCCACAGCCCTTTTGTGTCTGGGGCATCCCTGGGGGTACAGGGCTTGTGCAGCTGAAGGGGGCAGAGTGGAGCTCAGCAGACAGGCGCCTGGTCTCTATCATCACAGGTATGAAGCCAGGTCAGTTGAAGAGCTGCCATGACTCCCCAGCGCTTGTTCTTTGGACCCTGTGCTCCCTCTCCTAATTCCTCTCTGTCTCAGGGTTTGCTCTTAGATGTATCTCCATCACTTTTCCTGCCTGTACTCTTTGCCACTTCTGTATTGCTTGCCTGAAAGAAGATGACATTCTACATCTGGTGTGGGAAAGCTTGCTCAACCTAAGGATTTAAAGATCGGAGACCCACCTCTTTCTTTAGAGATAAGCACAATCATTTTGATAACTTTGGTCAGTTGTTTTAGAAGTTGATCACTGATGCGCCAGGGTTAAAAATGGAGGAAAACATCTTCCTTTCCATAGTTAGCTTTGGACTTCTATCCTCAGCTCCCAAACTTTATTCAGGAATTAATGCTTTTATTCTTGACTCAGATGTTCCTTGTGGGTATTTCTGGGGCACTCTCCGGCCTTCACTTGGCAATCTCAAAGGACAGGACAGCAACTGTCGGGGGATTGTCAGCCCTGAGGGAGGGGTGCTGTGTGAGCAGTGGCCACGTGGCCAGATTTCCTGGGAAGTTCCTGGTTTTCAGTCTGCTGTTGCAAAAGCCAAGTCCATTGACACCTTTGGTACGTGCACTTTCCAGAACCACATGCAATTTGCTATGATGCCTTATCATAAGATCCTGCGGGTTTCTTTACATTCTACCTCACTACAAAGATGATGTGAGCAGGTTTATAGTGATACCTACATTATAAGGCATATTAGTTACATAACTAGGATGAAAACAAGAAAAGAGATGGTAGATAAAAATCATGCAGTAAGGTCCGGTTGTTTGGTTTGAGCTACAGTTTTGGTTCTGAGCTTCCTAGTGGTCAAAGGAAAAAGGCAGACACAACCAGTTTTAAAATTTACAGTGTCAGGTCAAAGCAGAGTTGGTCAGGGGAATCACAGAAGGTATGTGCTTCATTTAATGTGGGTGCACATTTTCAAATTCAACATGCAGTAAGAAATTTTTATACCATGTGCTTGCTAAGTCGCTTCAGTTGTGTCCCAACTCTTTGTGACTCTTTGGATTGTAGCCTGCCAGACTCCTCTGTCTATGGGATTCTCCAGGCAAAATTATTGGAGTGGGTTGCCATGCCGTCTTCCAGGGAAATTTTTATACTACTGACTTAAAAATTGGAAAACATGTGTCCTGGGATCTTTTCAGATTGTCCCTTTCTGGGTGGGTGGGTGGGGAAATGACAATAGCCAACAAAATTTGTCATTCCAATATAAAATGGAAATCAAACAGCCTTGAACTGACAATTTAGGAATTTTCTAGCCCCCTTTACTAGACAAATAGCTTGTTATTCAATTACAGGACATATATTATTTCTTATGTAGTTGAAACAGAGTAATTTTCCAGCAAAGCATCCTGAGACTGCTGGCAAGACTTCACTTGGAATACAGATGTCTTTACATCACTAATGGAACTTCGCTAATGCTAAAATTCTTGAAGTTCAGCCCTGAAAGAAGAATGTTTTGCACACTTTACAAATAATATGCCTCTGTGGGGGTGAATGCTGACTCGTACAATTCAGGTGGTGGCTTATTTGGATATTCATAAGGTCCCTCTTTGCTGATTATGTCAGCACAACCTCTATTGAATTATGGATTGGGTATTTAATCAAGACCTGTACCTTATTATTAGCTGTGTAACATTCCATTGTTTCAGTGGAAAATGAAATTTGTAAAACCTGATTCACATGAACAGCTAGGGGTCCACTAATAAATAATGTTTTGCAGGGCACTCCTTTTTATCCTTATAACCCTTACCCGCCAGGGAAATGAGAATACATAAAGTACCCTTCGCACCGGTGGATTGGGGAAGCACTCCTGTCAGTGGTGGCCAGCTAGGCCCCATGCGCGTGTTTTCATGAGCTTGCTCCTCCTATTGTAATCCTGAACTTTGAGTCAGGGCTGTTTTTGTAGAAATGCTGATATATGTTAGAGAGAGTTTGTATTCTAGTGTAATCACTCAGGAGGTTTGATTTAGTCTGGTGATTCTGACCACTTGATTGCATCTTACACTTAAGTAGAACAGTTAAAAGTACCATTGACAAGGATGTCCCTGGTGATCCAGTGGTTAAGACTTTGAGCTTCCAATGCAGGGGGCATGGGTTCGATCCCTGGTCAGGAAACTAAGAGAGGAGAACGAATCAGAGAAGGGCAGGGATGGAGGCAGTATAATCTCTAACGCATTCTTGCTCATCAAATTAGAGAATCCTTTCCCTCCAAAGTATGTTACAAGTTTCTACCTGAATCAAACTGTTGTTATTTGCCAGGTCCTGAAACACCTATTACTCACAGAGGGCTTTCACCCACATTCTCCTTCCCTGGATGGGAGGGGAGAGTCTTCTCTAGCCCTGAGCCCCGTGTCAATGTAAGAAGAAGTGAGGTGCCTGGATATAGAGAAGCAGGAGTTCTGACTCTTTTCACATTCCTGTTATGTGATGGGCCCTTAACTCTTTTTAGGAAAGTCTTGATTTAAAAAAAGAAATGATGGTAAGAAAAAGTAGAGTGCAGCAGGGAGAATTGGTCCATTCTTAGATAAACTCCCTTCCTACCATCAGTCTTGCCTAATGATGTCCTTTCAGGCTTTAAGACAACTGCATCTCCTTCATGAAACCTCCCACATTCTCTTTTGCTTATCCTTATCTCCATTCTCCCATCCTTTTGCTGACTTCTTGTCTCCCTAATAGCGTCTGTTTCATGAGAGCACTGCCTGTCTCCCCTGGAAATCATGAATCCCCTGAGGAGAGGGATTAGTTACTCATTTTTTCTAATTATTTTCCTCCACAGTCAAATGCTTGGTGCACAGAAGGCTTTATTGCTCCAGGTGAGCTGGTTTATGGTTCACAAGTTATTAGGAAACAACTGTAGTTTGATGAAATGGCCCTTGATGATGAAATGGGGTTTCTGCATCCAATTGCCTGGTGGGCATCTCCATCAGAATGTGCCAAAGGCAAGAGGTAAACATGCCCAGAAAGGAATGTATCAACTCTCTCAGCCCCTTTCCAATCTCCTTTCCCTGTTTCATGCCCCAAGTAATAGTAACGTTATACAAATAAGTTTTCTCAGCCCATGATCCTGGGAATTCTTTATTCTTCCCCTTTCAATACACCCAATATTGATTCTCTGGCTTCATCTCCTGCGTATATTTCTCCATATGTTCCTGTCTCTCCATCTCTACAAGTTTAAGCCCAGGTTTAACTGCGCTTCTCACGGTATCTATGCCTTGTCTGCACCTGCAGCTGGAATGACCTTTCTAACATCCAGACATGTTACCTAAGTTTTCTGTTTAGAATTCTCAACAGCTAACCATTATCTTTGCCTCCTCGTGATCAGCTCTGTACTTCCCCCTCCAGCCTCTTCTGTTTGTGCTATAATGCTTTGTATTTTATCATCTAAAATCTCGTCCTCCCTTGCTGTTGCACTGAATTTTTTGTGATGATAGAAATAGTCTACATCTGTGCTCTCCAGTATGGTCGCCATTAGCGACATAGGCCTGTTGAGTACTTGAAATACGGTTGATGTGACGGAAGAATCGAATTTTAAATTTTTTTTAATTGTAGTTAATTTAAATGTGAATAGCTATATACTAGTGTCTCCAGTGGTCATGTATGGATGTGAGAGTTGGACTGTGAAGAAAGCTGAGTGCTGAAGTATTGATGATTTTGAACTGTGGTGTTGGAGCAGACTCTTGAGAGTCCCTTGGATTACAAGGAGATCCAACCGTCCATCCTAAAGGAGACCAATCCTGGGTGTTCATTGGAAGGACTGATGCTAAAGCTGAAACTCCAGTAGTCTGGCCACCTCATGTGAAGAGCTGACTCATTGGAAAAGACCCTGATGCTGGGATGGATTGGGGGCAGGAGGAGAAGGGGACGACAGAAGATGAGATGGCTGGATGGCATCACCGACTCGATGGACATGAGTTTGAGTAAACTCTGGGAGTTGGCGATGGATAGGGAGGTCTGGCGTGCTGCAGTTCATGGGGTCACAAAGAGTCGGACTCAACAGAGCAACTGAACTGAACTGAATGTCTCCAATCCATGTACCATTGCAGGAGACATGGGTCAGGAAGATTCCATTGGAGAAGGAAATAGCAACCTGCTCCAGTATTCTTGCCTGGGAAATCCCATGGACAGAGAGGCCTGGCAGGCTAGAGTCCCTGGGGTCACAAAAGAGTCAGACATAACTTAGCGACTAAACAACAACCATATTGGACAGCACTGTTCTAGACTCTTTATACTAAAGTATCCTTTACCTCTGTACCTTGGATCAGGTTTGCTGTCTTTCCAGAATGCTCTTCCCTGAATCCTTTCCAAGAAAACTCGTACTGGTCTGTAAGAATCCTGCTACTCTCCCTTCATTACTGCTAAATAAAACCTTTCTTGAACATGAGACTGAATTTGGTGCTGCTTCAGCCTTGTCCTCACCCTCACCATGAAGCTCACCATGTATTTTACTTTTACATTATACAGTCTCTTGCTTCTGTCTTTTTCCTTCCATCTCCTCCATTGAACAGTGGCTACCTCCGGCATGTGAATGCTGCAGTCGCTTCTGTCATGTCCAGCTCTATGCAGACCCATGGACTGTAGCTCACCAGGCTCCTCTGTCCATGGGATTCTTCAGGCAAGAATACTGGAGTGGGTTGCCATGCCCTCCTCTAGGCGATCTTCCTGACCCAGGGATCAAACCCATGTCTCCTGCATTGGCAGGCGGGTTCTTTACCACTAATGCCTCCTGGGAACCAGCTGCCTCCAGAGTAGGGGCTAAATCTCTCCCCCATGGTATCCCAAGGATATTGCACAGTACTGGCTGCCCCCAGCACAGCAAGGAGCCTTGTGATACAGGGTAAGTGGACAGACAGTTCTGCATTCTGGCCCCCTTTCTGCTACTTAACAATTCTGCAGTTTTGGCCAAGTCCACCTCCCTGAGCCTTAATTTTTTTTGCCTGTCAGTGGAGCATTATGATTCCTTCATTGTTCAAGTGATTATGAGGATTACTGATGAAGTACATCAAGTCCCTGGGACATATGCACCCTTGGTAATTGATAGCTACTTTTATTAGATGTTCTGTACATGTTTGAGCCTTTCCCTCTGCAATTCCTCAGGTACTTGAGTGCTAATCAGTGTGTTAACCAGTTAATTAGGATTCACTTTGTACGACAACCCTAATAAGGCAGTTATGACTATCACATTTGATGGTTGAAGTCATACTCCACAGCTAGGAAGTGGCTTCACTGGGGTGCAAACCCAAGTTTGTTTGAATGCAAAGCCCGTGCTAGACTTCCCCAAGACCACTCTCACATAGATTTGTACTTAATTCCAGGTAATGATGCACATATTCAATTAAAGCAAATCATGGGGGAGATCATTTTAACACAGCCAACAGAATAAGTAGAACAAGTAGATTTGGGAGACTGCAGTTGCATTCTTTGTACAGAGTTTCCATTCCCTGCTTGCAATTTTTAGGTAAAGAGATAAGGAAACATTTAATCCATCCTCTCAATTAGACTGTGTAATAGATTGTCATGAGCATTTTCAAGATAAGTGTTCGATGATAGTGTTGTGAAGTGCATTGATCAGCTGCATTCCCAGGAGTCTCATTGATTATCAGGTCTGTGTAAAGCAGAAAGACTGCTACTATCTGATCCTTGGAGGACTCAAACTTGAGAGTTTGAAGGTACTTCATAGGAGCTTCAAGTCAGGCCCTCACTTTCTTCATCTGTACAATAAGCTTTGCTTTTGAAGAGACTCAACTGGAGCCAAGATGCTGGCCCCTTTATTGACACCACTGACTTGCTTCCCCTTCAGTTGCTTTTTGTTTTCTGAACATCAGTTCCCTTCTCTGCCGCTTTTATGGAGTATCTTACTATATAAAGGCACTAGGTTTTATAGGCACTGGGTCAACCTGCCCTAGAAAGGCACCTGTCACTGAGATAGAGCTCAACATTGACATTTGAATAGACGGCACCAAGATAAAAGGCCCACATGTGATGTTAGTGAGCACCTGTGGTAAGAAGCACCCACCACACCCAAGAGCCTTACCCAGAGCAATCCATTTAATCCCTACCACAATCCTGTGTTTTAGATACTGTCCTTTCCCATTTTATAACTGGGAAAACAGACACACATTGCATAACTTGCCAAAGATCACACAGCCAGTAAGGTTAGCGCTAGGATTTGAACCTAGGGAGTCCAGCTTTAGAGGCTTTGCTTACACTTATAGTGCTGTATTTACTTTCCATTGTCACGGAAAGATGATTACATAGATGATTACAATATGAGGTCAGATGGTATTAGTGGTTAAGACTGGTTCCCAAAATAGTCTACATCACAGGATTACCCATGTATTAAAAGCTTATTAGTAAAGACCACTGAAATGGATCACATAGGTTTACTGAGTCTGAATCCCTAAGAGAGGGCGCAAATTAAAAAATACCTCCAATTTGATTTATATGGACAGCCAGATTTGGGCATCACTACCATGAGAAAAGAATACATCAAGTGCTGTGACAGTGCAAATGAAGGAGTAAAACAAAGACAATACTCAAGAGGCAAGTGTTGGTTAGAAAAGAGTACTTTATTCAGGAGGCTAGCAACCTAGGGAAAAGGTGAACTTATGTCCCACAGTCAACTCAATAGATTCTGCTTGGCCATGAAAGTTTTTAAAGGGAAAAGAGGGAAATGATCTTAGTTAATCTTTGAGGTCGGGGATCAGATTCCTCCTCATTTTCCATTGCATGCAGATTTGCTGACTCACTGTGATCGTTCTTTAGATGCTATCCTGTTCACACGGTTTGCTTACAGTGTTACTGAAGGGGAAGCTGGGGAAGAGATGCAGTTATCTGTTGATGACTTATTTTTCATTCCTACTTCTTTAATCTGAGACAAGAATCAACAAGTTATAGAGAAGGCATTGTATAATCAGGGACTTGCAAATGCCATCCAATTAGTGATGCATGGGGCATGTGCTCCAGGGTTTAGATTAAATATTGCCTAGTTATCTCACATCTGTGATGAAGATTTTAAAGTTTGAGGTGAACAGAAATAGGCAAACAGGAAAGGGGCAAAAGAGCTAACTCTTCTGCAGAATTGTGAAGTGAGGAGAGAGCAGGTGTTAAGGAGAGCTGGCATTTAAACTGGGTATTTATTGAAAGACGAACAGTGGTTAGCTTGATTTCCTCTGTGGGAATAAATCTGGATTGTGCCTGGAAAGTTATGGACTCTCAGGAGAGAGAAACAGGGACAGAGACACCTCTATTACTTCCTCTTCAGTGTAAGTGTATGTAAGGAGCTTAGTGACAAGAATGTCATGTTACCCAGGACCAAAATTAGAGTGAAATGTGTGCTGCAGTTCATGGGGTTCAAAGAGAGTCAGACATGACTGGCCGACTAAACAACACCAATCTTTTCCTATGTGGAATGATATCAGAGCCTTCACAAAACTGCTTCTGAAAATCCTTGCCCATATGTCCACAAACCCTGAAATCTCTCGCCAGCTTTGCTTTTTGGCTTACTTTTGCTTGCAGCTGGAAAATAAAAAGTCTTGGGTGGCTGACACATGAAAATGTTAAATATTAATAACAGCACAACTGTTCTAATCTTTACAGCATATGCCCCTAGGACCATAGCAGAACTGAGGGTGCAGGTAAAAATTGTTATTCTACAAAATAAAGTTTGGGTTAAAACTACTTGTGAAAATTGAGTGAGATGGTCTTGGTTGGGGAAGGGGGATGGTGGAGACCAGAGGAAAGAGGACAAGACAGGGATCCCTTGGTCCCCTTTGCCATGCTCTGTTACCTAAGGCTGGCTGGTCATTTCCATAGTTTGTAAACCAAATTGTTCTTAGAGTCTGTAGAAGAAGGAAGTGAAGATTTATAGCTTGGCGGGAGGATTAACACTTTAGCCGGGCTGTGAAGAGTGTGTGCTAAGGAAGGGGTTCTTGCACGGCTGCCACTTTTTCATTTTTCTTTCCCTTTCCCTCCCTCAACTAGGACAAAAAGAAAACAGAAAGACTAATTCAAAAACACCAGAACTGGTTGGTGAAAATCGGCATGCTGCTGTCATCCTCTGGATGACAGATTAATATCCTAGGGTCCATGTTCACCATCTGTCCTTATGCTTTTCTTGTTTAAATAGTACTTTTCCTTATTACATATAAAAACAAGCCCTTGGGGAAAAACAACAACAACAAAACAAGCCATTAGATATACTACTACAAACTTACAGGAAACTAAAACTTCATACTGCCTCTGTCTCCAGCACACATGCCCACACACGCACACACGTGCACACACACCCTGCAAACACATATACACACCAGGAGAAAATTCAACTTAATAGCTATTCATTGTCTCAAGTGCACAAAGATGTTTCATGTATGTATTTTCTAAAGAGGATTTCACTGCTTTCCCCCGGCTTTTAAAGCAGGTAGGATTGAGGATTAGAGGTGATTTATTTGGATGATTTCAATAATAAAACTCAAGGGGAAAATTGGTTCATACTGAATACAACCACTTTTCATAAAAAGCAGCTAAAGGCCTAAGGATGAATCTGAAATGGAGACTAGACCTGCCATTTGAATCAGGGACAAATACACACTTTGCATCTGACATAAATTCTCCTAGGCTCCCATTAGGAGCGTGGCAGGCAGGCAGTGAAATTGATATCTCACCTGTTGTTGCCCCTTCCTGAGCTCTGCTTCTGGAAGCCATTAAGTGACTCCAGGTACAATGGTTGGGATGTAGCCTTTGGGAGTCCCCCTGTCCCTGAGATGTTCAGCAGATTGCTGCATTTTAGGCCTTGATCCATCATCCACCTAGGCTGCTGCTGCGCTGCAATCTCCTTTAAATAAAAGCAGCAGGGGTCTCTGAGCACCACAGCCTGGAAGAGCAGCCTCATGTCATTAAACAGGGTGCTGAAGCTTCCCTTCTAATCCACCCCAAATCCCCAGGTGCCCTTAGGCTATGTGGCAGAGTCTGAATATGGAATTTCAGGATTGCTATGTGAGGTTGAAATCTGATGACACTCTTCTCCCCAAATGAAAAATTCATTCCTCCTCCATTAAAAGTAACCTGAGTTTACTGCTTTCAGTTAAAGAAAACCTTTAAAATGTAATATAATATTTTGTGTCTCATCCTCAGTGAGCCTTTAATCTCTAGGAGGTACAGAAGGGGTTGGGGGACAGCTACCCTTTTATTTCACCTAATAGATGCCACATACTTTATTAGGTATCTGTGTGATTGGGTATCTTTGAGTTGTTTTCAGTTTTGTATTATGTAACATGATAAAAATAAAAAAGTGCAGAAACATTAATAAGATATAAATGGACAGCCTAATGAATGATTATAAAATGAATGCTTATAAAGCTCATATCCAAATCAAGACATTATAACATAACCAGCATCCTTAGAATTTTCCCATGTCCCTTCTTAGGCATAGTCCCCTCCTTTCCTCTAACAGAAACACTCCTGTTTTTTATGACACTTTCTTCCTTGCTTTTCTTCATGTGCTACTGTGCTTAGTCACTTAGTCGTGTCCAGCTCTTTGTGACGCTGTGGATTGTGGCCTGCTTGGCTCCTCTGTCCGTGGGGATTCTCCAGGCAAGAATACTGGAGCGGTTCGCCATTGCCTTCTCCAGGGAATCTTCCCAACCCAGGGATCAAACCCACGTCTCCTGCATTACAGGCGGATTCTTTACCATCTGAGTACCATAGTTGATCCATAAATAAAACAATCCATAGTTTTATTTTTCAGATTTTGAATTTCATATAAATGTGAGCACACAGTGTATATTCTATCAGGATTATCTTGTTTTGCACAACTCTATAATGCATCCGCATTGCTGCAGGTAATAAAATATTTTTTAGTTCATCTGTTTTTATTGGCATATAGTATTCCATTGTATGAATATGCCACAGTTAAAAAAATTCATCCTAAAACACCTGTGCTTGGAGCTCCTAGAACCATTTTTTAAAGCATATATTCTTATTTACATTAGCTTACATTCAGATGAAATGGGACTGCTAGGTTGGAGGATGTGTATATGTTTATATTTAAATAGAGGGTTTATATTTAAACATAGAGGGACACACCTCTGTAGTATTGGTTAATGATGAAACGAAAATGCCAGTCATCCAAGGGAAGCCAAGAATATTCCTACCCTAACATGCATCCTCTTCTTTGACCCTCACAATCATCCCATGAAGTAGATACAACCATAACCATATTGTTGATGGGGAAACTGTTCTTTAGAAAGGTTAAGTCTCTTGCTCCAAGTCACGTAGCTTCAATGTGACAGAATCTGCATTTGAATCCAGGTCCATCTATGTTGCGCTTAACTGCTATACAATAATGCTCCAGATAAGGAAGAAAAATTCAAGGAGGAAAATCTAGCCCATTAAGAATGTCAGCCTGGAAGCCAGCTTTCCTGAAAAGGAGGCTTTACAGGGGCTGTCATTCTGCTAGGTTTTGCATTGAGGGTTCAGTATTTGATACTGTCTGCATTATCCAGTAGTATTTACAAGAATGCTGTTAGCAGAGAGCAAGCACCATCTGGAATTTGCAAGGAACACTGCAGTTTTTCTGAGAAATTGTCCAGGATGGGCCATTGTGATGCTACGCTGAGGCCCTACTATTTCAGTGCAGATATGCCATGCAAATGGTTAAGTTTTCCTCATGTTCACCACAGAGCTAAATGCAAAGGCTTTAGTTGTAATTTGGATGTAATTTTTTGTGGTGATATAAATACGACTCTATTTGAAGTGGGTTGAATTAGAAAACTCATGAATAAATGCTTTGACATAATCAGAATTATAGAGCAAGGAATTGACCTACTTTGCAGGAAGACTCCCCCAGAGTTCCTTAGCTAATAGTACATTAACCCAACAGAGAAATCTTCCTGCTAATAGCACTTAGCAGAGAAGATTGGAATCTGAAGTTGGTCAGGTAATCCAAAAAAAAAATTTATTTAAACTAGGAAGTCATTTAAGAAATGACTCACGTTTCCCTTTACATTTTATTTCAACTGAAGATATATAATAATTGTACATAAGTTCATTGACCTTTTGATGTCAGTATAAGGACTTTTCTTGGGATACAGATTTGCTAATTGCAGTGCTGTATGCTCTTAATAAAATCCATGCCTGTAAAACATATCTTCTATGATTACCAGTTTTGGTTTCTTATAAGCGGCATGAGGATTTAAAGACACTTCCAAAGTAACCAGAGAGGAGAATCCTTCTGGGTTTGTGTGCTTTTTCACCTATTTTTTTTTATAACACTTTCTTTTCACAACTTGCCCATTTTGATTGTTTCCAGTTGTTGAACTTCATAGAAATAGCACCTCCCCTTTCTTTTTGTATTCATGTTCACTAATACATGTAATATTTAATGATTTTATACTTTCAAAAAGTATAATTCTCACAAGCAGGTATGGGAATAAATGTATGAGATTCTTGGTAAACATCTAACTTAACGGAATCAAACAGAAATCAAGTAGTCTACCTAACAGTTTGAGGAAGGCAGCATCAGATAGTCAAATACATTGGGTCAAATACACAGTCAAATACAGAAGGGTCAAATACACAGTCAAATACGGAAGGGTCAAATACATCGCATTGGTTAGCTTAAGAGATTTTTTTTTTCACTGTACGTCTGCTGTAGAGTTATTCTGTGAATATGATGTATAGTAAGGCATATAAACAGACTAGCATAAAAAAGTGATGAGTACATAGTAGGATCTCAGAAAACCATAGCTTAATTTTTTCATCTTTTCTCACACCCATCAGTTCAGTCACTGTAATTCTCATTGGATGGTTATCATTGGTTTCAATATTTAGTTTTTCTACTAGCCTATGAGCCGGTAGGGATAAAGGACATGCCAGAGTCATTTACTTTCTCTCCATTCTATTGCTTAGCATCTAGTAAGCCACCTGAATATGTGTTTTAACTTTTGCACTTGGACAAGGGTAGGGATTACTCTTAGGGGGAAGAGCCGGAGAATTCTGGCCAAAGGGCCTGTGTCTGGGGTGGGGATGCCAAGAGTAAATGCTAGGGATTGGCATGTGGACAGGTGAGGGGGTAAGTATAAAGATGCCATCACAGGTACCAAGTCTGTAACGCCCATGACTTGATCCTAATGGGGTTGGCGGGACCACAAAGTCCCAAGTCAGCCTGATTTTCCCAAGTGCCCTTCTGGGGAGCTTCTTCCTTTGTGTATTTCAGTCTAGCCTGCTGCCAGGTAAGATCATTTTATCAAAATTTTTATGGAGAGGTTTGCCACCAGACAAGAGGATTCTTGCAAAAGGAACCAAACATAATTCCAATCCTAGAAACTTCTTAAGAGCAGTGACCGTATCTTACTCATTTTTAGGTCTGTCTCCTTAAAAAGACAAATTGGAATTTCCATGAGTTTCCAGACTTTCAACAGTCAAAAGCCTCACAGTCCCCTGCATGTACTGAACTTACTGTGATGCTTCCTTCCTGGGGAAAAAAATACACTTTCCAGTTGTTGGCAACTCTGTTAATAAGAATCAAACCCTCTTTATTAAAGCCATGTCTAAACAATAAACTGTTTCTTGGCCCCTATGCCAAGTTACAAAGAAAAGAAGTGAAATGGCCTTTATGAAATGTGGAGAGGAAGACCCTTTCTGTGTTAGCTTGCTTTAATTTGAGGAAGCTCTCTTGGTCGAGTCACAGAATGCAGTCCCCTCTCTCTCACTTTTCTCTCTGGCGCTTAGTCTCTCTCCACCTGCTTTTCTTTCTGGCAGTTAGTCTCTCTCTCCACCTGGGGGCTGTTTCTGGCTTTAATAATCCATGATTTGGAATCTGCATAGTATAAGGGGTAAGTGGCTGATAGCAAGGGCCAGGTGCCTCTGATCACTGTGCCTGTCACATACAGCACTGTTTTTCTGATGTCGACACTCAATATGAAGGACCACTCCTTGGGACCAGTCATCAGTGGCAGCAGGCAGACCAAGTAACCAAAGTTTCATTATGGTCAGAGGTTATATAGCAGAAAGGGCACAGATGGGATCATTAGGTTCAGGTTCACAATTCAGCTCCATGAATTCCTGCCTCTGCAGTTTGACCAGATCACTTCACCTTACTGAGCCTGCACCTCTTCATCAGTAGACAGGAAAGCATTATATCTTTTCTTTTCCATGAAATTGTTTTAAAGATGAAATGAGCTAACATGGCTAAAGCACCTGTGTTATGAATTGAGTTGTGTACCCAGCATCCTCTCCAGGTTTCATGTGTTGAAGTCCTAACTCTTGGCACCTCAGAATGTGGCCTTTCTTGAAAAATAAGGTTGTTGCAGATGTAATTAATTAGCATGATACCATTAGGGCGGGTCCTAGTCCGGTATGGCTGCTGTCCTCACAAAAAGGGGAAATTAGTGCACAAAGACAGACACACAGGGAGAATGCTGTGTGAAGATGATGGCAGGGACTGGAGTGATGCATCTGTTCGCCAAGCAGTGCCAAAGACGGGCAATAAAAGCTAGGCAGGAGCCCGGAAGAGTCTCTTACCACAGTCCTCACAGGGAACCAGCCCTGTCGACACCTTGACCTTGGACTTCTAGCCTCCAGAACTGTGAGGCTCTATTTCTGTTTAAAGCTGCTCAGTTTGTGGTACTTTGTTCCAGCATCCCTGGGACACTAATGCACATGTCAGTCCATCTTAGTTCCTGACCTTTCTTCCATCTGTTCCTCCTCCTCCTCTTGTTGTTTGGGCGCTCAGTTGTGTCCAACTCCTTGTGACCCCATGGGCTACAGCTGCCAGGCTCCTCTGTCCATGGGATTTCCCAGGCAAGAATACTGGAGTGGGTTGCCATTTTCTTCTCCAGGGGACCTTCCTGAACCAGGGATCGAACCCACGCTTGCTGCTTGGCTGGTGGATTCTTTATCACTGAGCCACCTGGGAAAACTCTTTCTCCTCCTGTGGCTTCCTTTAAATGTATCCATGTAAGTGTGCTGCAGGACCCTTCTCGGGGACATACCTCTGGGTGTGCTGAACACGACATTTCTGCTCTTCCTAAGAGCACAGAGAAGAGGGGTCATCTCTTCTCAGATGTGTACTGTGTATTTTTTAATCCCCTGGGTCGTGTGTGCAGTCATCTTCAGCACACATCTCCTGCTGCAGGAGATTTGACAATAAGAACAGACTTATGATACCAGCCTGAAAAGGAACAGCAGAGAGAAACACGTTACTGTTTTTGTCATCTTGAAACAACATTTTTAAGGCATCTCAGAGAGCTGGGGAAAGAGAGAAATTCTTCTAGGCCTCCTGTTTCTCCATTGGCAGGAAAAGATATTTACATGTTTGCAGAGGCGGCTGGAGGGACCAAGGAGAGGGCTTCCCTGAAACCATCCTTAGTGATTTGCATTATACAAAGAGAACACAGAACACTTCACTTTGCCATTCATATTTATTGAGCCATTTTTAAATGTAAAAGGGAGTTCCTTCTGCGCTTATAGTCAAGGCCATGCCCCAGTGCATCTCTGGACATTTCCTTGATATTGTCTTTATTTGGTACAGCTTCCCTTTCAAGTTGATGCTACATGGAAAAATCTCCACCAGACTGGATGTTTGCGTACTTGTCACCACTCTCAGCAGCTTTCTCATAAAGAAACTCAGACTCTGGGAACCGGCAACCCTGATCCCCTGACTGAGAGGAGTTTTCCAGCCACAACGCAAAACATTTTCTCTTTTCTCCCGAGCCATATTGAACCCTTTGCCTTGATCTGAGAACCTAGGATTTTAGCTCCTTCAAGTGTTCAGGTGGCAGTGAGGGAGCCAGGGCTCCTGCAGAGCGAGCCGCCTGCAGGCTGCAAAATTCCAGCAGAGAGAGGATTTTTGAAGTATCAAAAGCTCCCCACCTGTGGGTGATTTCCATGCAGAGACTGAGAGCAAGAGTAGCCAACCCATGACCTCTCCAAAACTCACATCTATTCCAGCCCTTTGAGGAACAGAACCATCCCTTTTGTTTTCCCAGACATTGCAGGAATATAAAGATGAAGTGTATATAGATTAGGGAGAGAAAAGAGACAATGGGGCCGTCTCAGAGGGCACTGGAGCTGGACTCAGAGCTGTGCGTTCCAATTCTGCACTTGGCAAGTTACCACGTGGGGAAGCTTTTCAAATCCCCGGTAGCTGCTAGCATCACAGTATCTTTATTTGTAAAGTCAGTTCATAATAAGTACCTGGCAGGTCTGTCGCCAGGATTTTGTGTTGCATTGTACATGAACGCACCTTACACTTTTGTATGTATCTGTCAACCTGTTTTCTCTCCCCCATCTATCATCTGTCACATTTACTGAATGATTACTTTATGTCAGGCACTTTGCTAAGTATATCATATTCATCAGTTACATACTTAAAGGAGGCAGAGTGTTGTTAATAGTTAAAAATCACACTACTTAAGTTCAAATGAATTCCAGCTGCCTTGTGACCTTGGCCAAGCCCTTTTTACCTCTGTGAGCCTTGGTTTGGGCTTCCCAGGTGGTGCTAGTGGTAAAGAACCTGCCTGACAATGCAGGAGACTTAAGAGACACAGATTTGATCCCTGGGTCAGAAAGATCCCCTGGAGGTGGGCATGGCAACCCACTCCAATCTTCTTGCCTGGAAAATGCCATAGACAGAGGAGCCTGGCAGGGTACAATCCGTAGGGTTGTAAAGAGTCAGATATGACTGAAGCAACTTAGCATGTACACATGCAAGCCTTGGTTTCCTCAGTCTGTGTGGTGGAGAGAATAACAGTGTGCACATTAAGGGATTTTTGTGAGAAATCAATGAGACGGAGTTTGCAAAATATATGCACAAAGCCTGGGCACACAGTAAGTGCTCAGTTCAGTTCAGTTCAGTCGCTCAGTTGTGTCCGACTCTTTGTGACCCCATGAACTGCAGCACACCAGGCCTCCCTGTCCATCACCAACTGCCAGAGTCTATCCAAACCCATGTCCATTGAGTTGGCGATGCCATCCAACCATCTCATCCTCTGTCGTCCCCTTCTCCTCCTGCCCTCAATCTTTCCCAGCATCAGGGTCTTTTCAAATGAGTCAGCTCTTTGCATCAGGTGGCCAAAGTAAATGTTAGTAAAAACAAAAAGAACTCGTTGAAGAGTGAGTTTCTCTCTAACTGCTGAAGGGATACACATACCTATCAGGTTGTCAGGTACCTCTGTCTGTGTCTAGATTTTAGCTGTGTTAGAAAATGTGTTTTGTAAATCACTTGAGTTCTTTGGCTTAATATGTATGTGTGCCCATTTCAGTTTATCTGTATTTCTTTTGTTCATAAGAAACTTTTCAGTATGAATTAAAGAGAAAGGAACATTTGGGAATGTCTGAGAATGGAATTCATAGATTGAGGGAGAGAGATCAAGGGAAAAATTGTATTTTGGAAGGAACTCAATTCATCACATAAGAGAAAACTAGGAAGCAAGACTCTAAACACCTTGAACTGGTGGACAGAGGTGGGAACAGGAAGGTGACTGGCAGGTGGGGTAAGGCAGACTCTTGCTTGTGCCAGAATATGTGCGGGAAAATGCGTGGGTGTGCAAACATGGAGAATGCATTTGGGGACCTGGCTTCCAGTGGGCTTTGCTTGGCTGAAGCAAAGATCTTATGTTGGGGAAAATTGGAGTGAGGAAGAAGAAATGATTTTTTTTTTTTTCCTATTTGAAAAGGCTATGGTCTTCACAAGGGCAGGGATTTTATCCATAAGGTTCTCCTCTAGCTCCCCAATGTTTAGCATGTAGGCATACAGTAAATATTTAATGAAATACTGAATCATTTTCTGAGAAATTTCTGTTTCATTTGGTTTGGAGGGAAGTGGAACCATTGAAGACTTGTGAATAATGGAATTGCATTTATAAGAATATACTGTCTGAAGAGCATCTTTTAGTTCTCTATCAAATGGACTTGAAGAGGGAGAAATATTAACAGATAAGCCAGTATACCATGAAATTATCTAGGGAAGACTGAGGACCTGAATAAATGTGGTGACAGTGAGGATATTTTGGAAATATTATTTACAATTCTTACAATGTGTGTGAAAGCTGCTGCTGCTAAGTCTCTTCAGTCGTGTCCGACTCTGTGCGACCCCACAGACGGCAGCCCACCAGAGAATCCCCGTCCCTGGGATTCTCCAGGCAAGAACACTGGAGTGGGTTGCCATTTCCTTCTCCAATGCATGAAAGTGAAAAGTGAAAGTGAAGTCGCTCAGTCGTGTCCAACTCTGTGCGACCCCATGGACTGCAGCCCACCAGACTCCTCTGTCCATGGAATTTTCCAGGCAAGAGTGGGGTGCCATTGCCTTCTCCGTGTGAAAGCTATGGTAAGGTAAATGGGAAATAAAAGTCTTTCCAAGGTTTCTACCTGAATAAAGGGTAGACTGCTTGTGACAGTTATCTGACACGTTACTTGTATTACATTGGGCACTGTCCTAGACACTGAGGATTCAATGATGAATGAGAATCACAAGTGGTACATCACATCTGCGAGTCATTGCACAATGCGCTCGGTGCTTTTGCTGATATTGCCATAAACAGTTAGGTTGTGGTGACTGCACTTAAACTCGGCCTGGTGAGGCTTCGTGGGGGGTGGTGATGGGGAGTTGGCAATGGTATTGGGCATTGAGATGGAAGAGCTGGTTTAAGTAAAGGAGAAATTAGTCATCTTAGTTCTATACATATTGAATTTTGCTCATTGTAATAAATTCAGATGGCGGCATGTAGAAAGGAGTCAAAAAAGTGAGCATGGAGCTCAGGAGAGGCATTAAAGCTAAATATATTAACTAGGATGTCATCTCGGAGAGGTGAGATTGTCAAGTGCAAAATGAAGAGCATGGACAGAATGTTAGGGAAAACCTCTGTTAAAGATCTGGCAAGAAAAGATACAGGAGTTAGGAAAGAAAAAGAAACCAAGATACTAGTCACAGAAGCATAAGAGGGGTGATACCTTTAGGAAAGTGGAGACAGTGAGATGTCCAGTTGTATGCAGGGGTCAAGAAGAGTGAGCGTGGTGAGATGACTGTTGAAATAATAATTCCTTGATGAGTTTACCTTCATGAGAACACATTGTATGTCATCAACTCCATAGTGGTCTGTTGCTGTGTCATTTTTAGAGAATCTGGAACCAGATAAGTCTGTTTGTAGATTATGGTTTGCAGATCCTGGTTGCCTTTAAGATGCTTCACTTCTCATTTGAGTCCTAGCCTAAAATTAGAAGTAAAAGACTGAATTTCCACCTTAATTCCCCTTACTTCACCCAGACTTAGACACTTTCTCCATAATGGGGACCATGTCATAATAATGTTACTGAGCGAAGACACCCTAAACACCCACAGAGAAGAGATGGCCTTCACGACCCTCCAAAATCTGACCACAGGTGATGGATCCTAGTGGAAAGAGTGAACTTTGAAGTCAAATGGGCACCATTGAATGCAGCTGGCTGTCTTTCTTGGCCAACTAATGTCCCTCTCTGAAGACCAGTATATTTTCTGTACGTGAGCATCATTTACCATGTGCTTGGTATCATTCTTGGCTCAGGAAGGATGCCCAATAATGTGGAGCAGTTATTACTGTGCAGAGTTAGGTAAAGGCTCCCTTGCAGCTTTTCTCATCTTGCTTTTGCCTTTAACCATAGCAGAGGTTGGACCTCTATCCCCCACTTGATGTAAATTGTGCATCATTTGAGACCTGGCTTCTTCAGTCTCACCTCTTCCTGAAACTTTCTCCAAAGACCTTGCTTCACACTCCTGTGTCTTTTCTCCAAACCCCCTAGGACACTGCTCAGTATAACATACATGCTAGTTATTGCTGGGCTGACCTGGGTCATGACGTTTTTTGTTCTCAACTTGTTTTTCTACCTTGATTTCTTGTTTCAGTTTTCAGAGTGTATGTTAACTTCCCTGACTTGACTGTAAATTCCCTGAGGGTAGAAAGAGGCCTTATAATTTAGTGCACCTATAATTTGTAGCTATTTTTTTTTCTTCTTTATCTTTCCATTCTTTGGAAGACATGACCTAGCAGGGTAAAATATATTATTTAGAATCAAAAATGCCTGAACTGGAAATAATTAGCAGCTAAATGAAGATTATGTGACATGGGAGAAATTACCCTCCCACTGGGAACACAACTTTCTTCATCTGTAAAATTGAAAAAAGAAGGATACCTCCCTCACAATGTCACTAATGGCCTGAACGCTGCATAATTGGCCCTCAGTTATGATGTTTTCACCACTTCCCTGGGTCTTACTAAGATGTGCTTTACTGAATATGTCTGTTTTCTCAGGATTCCCTAAAGGATTTGCTCTGGAAGCCTATGCCTCCCACAGTCCCCCACTAAAATGCCACCTCTTCCATATAGCCAGTCTGTGTCTTATCCATCAGAATGTGAGATTCTTCCCTGCCTTCCCTTTTCACATTGGTGGCACCTTCATTTGATGAAACACCACCTTTGATGAAACTGGACTTCTTCCATTAGACTGGGATCTTCTTAAAGGGAGTAATTTCATTTACTCACTTTCTCAGGGAGAAAGCTTAGGCAGAGCAGAAACTTATACAGACATGGAAACAGCATAGCTGGAGTGAATCCTGTGAATCAAATCTCCTTATTGGCCATGTGAACTCTGGGCAGGTTTCTTGATTTCAGAAGGCTTCATCTGCACATAGGAAGGTCATAGCACCCATGAGGGCTGTTGTATGAGATAAATGAAAAGTAATGTACGTAAAAATGTTCATCACTGTACCTGGAACCCAGTAGGTGTTTAATACATGGCAGCTCTAGCTCCAGGCATGGTATCAGTTACATGAAAGATGCTCACAAAATGTTGGCTGAATTAAACTAAAAGGGATTTAATACTTATTTATTTTCCATTGATCTGTTATATCCTACTATTGCTGATTATCAACATTTGTCACATTTTCTCCCTGGCACTTTACTACAGTGGTTTAAGAAGCATTAGGATTGTGCTTGCAATCCTATGTTGAGCTCTTTGGAAAGGAGGTGCTTTGTTGAAATCAGCAAGGCCGTGTAGGCATTCAAGGTTTTGTTATCCGATCAAATAGACTTGTCTATTTTTCCTTGTTAGCAGAAAGGAGACAAAGAAGTTGCTTAAAAGATAATTGGCTCTTATACATAAAATTAACTGAAAGCTAAAGTTAATCTCCAAGGAAATAAACTGCAAAATTAAACAATTTGTGACCTGAGATCTTGGTGATGACAGTGACGGGAAGATCATCAAAATTCAAATTCTTTCTCTTTTCGTGGCTTTATTAGCAGGTATGAAGCTAGGTAGAAAGACTCAAAGATAAAGCAGATTCCCTGGGGCAGTGCCCTGAGTACCACCGTCTACATCCCTTCCATTCAACAAGCATTTACTGACTGTCTCCTGACCACGCAGAGATGGGCCAGGGGCCAGATGTACAGAAATTCATATCCATTGTTAATGACAGCTTTGTAGTTGCAAGTAATGAAAGTCAACTTGAATGGACTTAAATATAACAAAGGGACACATTATTAGTACTGAGAGTTGTCTCACAGACTTAAGGAAGGGCGTGTGTGAACTGAGCCTCTGGAAGATGAATCAAGAATTGGGAATCAGTAAGGATACTCCGGGGCTTCCCAGGTGGCTCAGTGATAAAGAATCCACTTGCCAATGCAGGAAACACAGGAGACATGAGTTTGATTCCTGGGTTTGGAAGACCCCTTGGAGAAGGAAATGGCAACCCACTCCAGAATTCTTGCTTGGAAATCCCATGGACAGAGGAGCCTGGTGGGCTATATAGTTCACGGGGTTGCAAAAGAGTGAGCAGGAGCACAAGCAAGAATACTCTACTTTCTGATCTTTGTTTCTTTCTCTCTCTCTTTCTTCTTTTCATTTTTTTTTTTACAGTGTTTTTTCTCTGTGATCACATCTTCCAGAGCATCTTTTCCCTTGGCTTTTAATAAGATTGCCTTTCTATTACACAAGCCAATGGCAGGAAAAGTTAGCCATCCAGAATTCTATAATCTAGCCACAAGGAAAGATTGACTCCTCTCTGCTTTGGTTCTCAATTCCCAAGGCTGGGCCTCTGATCAACACAGCTTGGACCAGGTGTCAGCATCAGGTCTGATCAGCAGGGGCCAGAGGGTCAGGTCATGTTATATAAACAAGGTCACTGTGAGGATACTGCTGTGTGGGAGGGGGCAGTCAGCTGGAGGTTCAGTCACTAAGATTGGACAGATATCTTTAAAGTTGTCTAGTCTTGATGAATGAGGCCAAGTCCCAGTTCTCACACAGTCAGTGAGATAGAAAAAAAAAAAAAAAGTGTTTTTAGATGATGATATGATGGTTTTTCAGCATCGACATAGCTCAGTCTGTACTCTGGGGCTACATTTAAACTGGAGGGAAAAGACCTCATACTTATGGAGCACCTCTCTGCCAGATGGACTACTCTCCCACATCCTAGTTTCATGCTCACACATCCAGGTAGGTCTTGTCTATTCCATACTATAAATAAGGAACTTCCCAAGACTTAGTGGGGCCTGGGGCCCTCATGACAGAACCAGCATTTGGGGGTTGCATCCGTCTGCTTCTGAATTCCACACACACTCCACAGAGATGGAATCTGAAAGGTCTTAAAGGGAACCTGAAGTCACCTGGATCCCTTGGCTCTGTCTCCATCACTGATTAGGATGGCTTTGTCTCAGGAAGGGAGTCTGCCTTCCACTTGGGTCCCTAAGCCATAATCAAGAATCATACCGGACTCCTCCCTTTTCCTGTCTCTCCCACAGACAATCTATGAATGAGTCCTGTCTGCCTTCCTGCAGTGTCTGTTTTGATTCAGCCCATTTTTTTCTGTGTGTTAATCCATGTTCCTGATCTCTTCTCTCACTTGGATCACTACCGTACCTCCCGCTTTGACTTCACCCCCTTTTACCGAAGAGCACTTGGAGAAATGGTTATAAATGCCGTCATGTACCTGCATAACGCCTTCCCCCCTCAACCCCATGGCTTTTAGATGGGCTTAGAAACAAATCCACACCCCTTACCTGACCTCCTAAAGCGACATATGCAGGAGTCCTGCCTCCCTCTTCCCTGCAGCTCCTGCCTCTCCTCCTTGGATCTGCTTCCATCACACTAGTGTCTTTCTGTTTTGTAAACAAGCCAAGTGCATTCCCTCCTGGCATGACTGCCCTTTTCTTGATGTTCACATCTCCCTTCAAATGTCATTTCTCCAGAAATGTCTTCCTGGACCAGCCTGTCGAAATTAATTGTTCCCCACCCTGCCCCAGTCACTCTTCATCTCATCAAACTATTTTATCATCTTCATAACACTTACCGCTCTCTGGAATGATCTCGTTCATTATTTATTTATAAGCTTATTCACTTTCTTTCCTCTTCAGTTCTGAAGCTCTAGGAGAGCAGGGGCTTTTTTTCTCTTGTCCATGACTGTTGTCTGGGACCTGGGCAGGTGCTGTGTGGTGGGCATTCAACACATGTTTGTGGCGTGAATGGATGAATATTAGGCTGCCTGTGTTAGAAATCCGGGGGTGTCAGGGCTGGGCCTGTGCCCTTGCATTCATTACTGGCAATGTCGGGGGGCACTTAGTCACTGTCTGTTCCAGCACATTCCACTTAAACCCTCCATCACTGTGATTTATCTCTGAGTTTAATCAAATGTAATTTATATCGCAGCCTCCTCAGTAAATAATTGATTTGCCCTCTCTGTTGTCTTCATCACAAATACTTCTTTGTACTCTAAAGAAATCATTTAATCAGTCGATAGCATACACAGCCCTCTTGTTTAGAAGGCAGATGGAAGATAAAGCGTGAGTCTTGCTCCCACCAGAATCTTTTAGGACCAAAATAATCTCCCTTAAAAAATAGTCTGTGGGCAAGTTGGCAGCAGAGAGACTCAATTAAACCCTCTTTTTTTTTCTCTCTCTCCTAATGGAGATGACCCTGTGAAAGTTGTGACTACTGCAAAAGAAAGTTCTTGGCCAATTGTGGGCTGCATATGAAAATAGAAACCCTTGTTCATTTGTGATTTAATTAACCAGTGTCTGGGTCCAAAAACAGACTTTCAAAATGTTGGGTGTTCGTGCATGTGGGGTGACAACTTAAAACTGGGAGTTCAGCTGTTCTGTGCTGCGCTGTGACCTCAGCTTACTGACTAAAGCTGACTACACTGCTTCTCTCTCAGATCTTAGTCATTGGGCTTCCCATGGGCAGCATGTTCAGAGCTTACAAGGGATTCGTGTGTGATCCAAATCATAGACTTCCTTCCTTCGCCCTCATTGTTTCTCCCGCTCAAAAACTCTGCGAGAGGTAAATTTTTGCTTTTGTTTTCACATTTGCACTTGTCTGTTTGAGACCACACTTCTCTGGAGCAGAGAAGTAGGGGGAAATAATGAAACGCCATCTCTGATACATGTTGAAAGATTCCATGAAGGCATTCTCACAGGGAAAATCCATCTTCCTCCTGTCTTCAGCAGAAATTCTCAATATTGTATCTCTTCACACTGTTTTAATTGGAAAGATCTTAACTGTCCAATGATAGGGAGTTGGTTAGATAAATTACGCCACATCTATAGGATGGGGATATTAGGCAGCCACTAAGAATCATGTTACAAAAAAATATCAATATGGAAGAAAAGATGTACTGCCCTGCCAAATGAAAGAAGCAAGCTGCAAGATGTACAGTATGAAAACATTTTTGAGAAATGTACATTTGTGTGTGTACACTTAGGAAATTTTGGAAGGGCATATCTTCAAATGCAACCATAGATATCCCTGGAAGGAATTCTGGATAATCTTGCCCTCTATTTCCTCTCTTGGATTTTCTAAGTTTTAAGATTTGAGCATGTTTGTCTTTGAAATTGTAAAGAAAAAAAAAAATTTTTTTTAAAGAATGGAAATAGAAAAAGTTTGAAAATATATCTGTTATTTTTCATTGGAAAACAAGGTAGCCTTCACTTGTCATCAGCTCCCAGGGCTTTGTAGGTGCCTAGTATCTGCTATCATGTGCATTTGCCAAAGGTAGACAAGTTGTGAACTTTAGAAAAGCAAACCCCAGTGGACCTCCCAGCTCTGGTGGTGGCGAGGATGCCCTTGGATGGGTGATCACCCAGCTGACCCCTGCAGACTCAGCTGCCCACAACAGCTTTGCCAGGGGCCTTTGAGTTGCATTTGGTGAGAGTGTTAGCTCTGGATTTGCCCTTTTGATTAGGCTTAGCCTCATGGAGTATCAAACCTGGTTACCTTATTGGACATTCAGTGCTGCTCCCCTCACCCCCACCCCAAGCCCTCTTCCTGTTACTCTTGGGTTATTACAGACACTTGCTGACTTGCATCTCCATGTCAAGACCCCCTCTGTATCATCTATCAGAACGCTTTCTCTCAAATGCACTGATTTTGTACTGTCCTCCATCGTGTTCCCAGGAAACCAGTGGTGGAGATGGAGATTTCCTTAGGAAGCTTATTGGGGAAGTGCCTTCAGAGGCAGTGCTGATGAGGAGTGTGGGTGGCAGGGCTGGGCAGAGGGAGGAGCTGACCCTAATGCAGCTGCAACAGAGGCCCCAGCTGATCCCCACCGTTCCACAGGGAGCTCTTGAGCTGCCTTCAGTGGCATCCCCAGTTGAGGGTTGGGCTGTGGGCCTTTATATTCAACCCCATCTAATCAGCCAGTTATTGATTGGATGCAAGCTTTAGGGGGGCGAGGGAATGAGATGAGGGGAACCTGGCCTTGGGTGAGGGACTCTGTGCCCTCAGTTCTCTGAGAGTAGCTTACCCAAGAGCCTTCCTGGGTCAGCATGTCACCTGGGGGAGGAGTCTTCAGACCAGAAACTAGGTCTGGAAGACACACCACATGCAGCCTGCAGTTCACAGGAAAGGAAGTGAAAATATTATCAACATATGATGTGAGCCTGGAGGTGTACACTCTGTTAGCTGCTTCACCCATACGACTGCGAACAGTTCTTCCAGTCCTCCTGCAGAAGGAACATTGTTAACTGTCTTCTGTGGAGAGATGAAATGACTTGCTCCAGGCCAGGAGACTTTGAAAGACAAGTCCCCCCTGAACTCTGTTCTTTCCCTTTCATCATCCTGCCCCTCCCCACCCTTATGTGCATCATCCTGACCTGCCTTCATCCCTGCAGCCCTGCAACCGTAACAGGACCCTTTCTTTTGCAAATAACAGAGTCAAAAATTAATTCCATGACTATGGATTCAGACCTGCCCTTCCCCTGCCTTTTGTTTCTTTCTTGCTTTTGTATTTTTGTTGTTGTTGTTAAGTGCTTTTTTTTGGTAGTTTTTTTTATTGGTGTAACATTGGTTTGTAACAATATATAACTTTTTCATGTGCTAAACCTTATAGTTCCATTTCTATATTCTCTACAACATGCTTACCACTAAGAGTTTCTATCCATCACCATATAGTCGATTCCATTTACCCATTTTACCCTCCCTCTAGCCCCTTCCCCTCTAGCAACCACTACTCTGTTCTCTGTATCTACCTGTTTGCCTTAAAACTTTGAATTTAACTCCATTGATTTCCCATCACTTCTGGCTCTGCCTTTTCTGACCTCTGTGGTCTTAGGCCAATCTTTACCTCTTGGAGCCTCTATTTACTCATCTGTAAGAAGGGACTAAGAATGCATGCCATGCTAGGTTGCTGTGAGGAGTAAGAGAACAGTGAAGGGGAGCATACAAATTGTATAAAGCACATTCTATGCCTCGCACTGTGGCATCAGCATGAGATAAAATATTGCACACCTGGTGCTTTCCCTTACACGTGGTGGCAGCACAAACTGGCTTTACCCTCTCTGCCCCACGGCCACTAAGAAAAAGACACACGCCCAGCTATCCGAAGACCTAAGAAGTGAATGGTGTGTGCCATCCTCAGGCTCTTGGTAAGCAAGTGAGAACAAAGATAGCTGCAGATTAGAGGCCAGGATGGTTCATCCTTGAAACAGGCTCAAGTTAGGATCTACCAAGCTGGTACGCCTTCATGACTCAGCAATGGAGTCAGGACTTCAGGACTCAGTAATGGAGGATTTTAGATGTCTTTTTTTTTTTTTAATAGATGTCTTTAATCTTAAACCAGAAGATCTCTCTCTTTTTTTTTTTTTCCTTCTCACTGCAGCCTTCTTACATGGAGATATGATTGACATTATGCCTGACTTCTGATTGGGAAACGATGCTGGGCTTGCAGTGTCACAAGCCTGATTAATAGCATCTGAGACTTTGGGCATCATGATGGGAACTTACACTTGACTTTCCAAAGTTATAAAATGCTATGTCTGTGTGTTTGGGAGAGAATATTGAAAACTCTGGATTAGTGAGAGCAAGTTCCCTTACTGAGTATATCTTTATTCAGCAAGTATTTATGGAGCACCCACTCAATGTCAGGACTGTCCTAGTTGTCTGGGATGCACAGAGGACAGCAGATGGCCACGTGAGCCCTCTGGAAGCTAGCTGTCAGTCCAGTAAGGGGGATTCCTGGGCCCAGATTCTTCCTGCCACAACATGCCCTCCAGCACCAGGAGCCACCACAAGCAGTACGATTCACACCCTACTCAGACTTAGCATGATGTTCTCTGCAGTTGCCCTTCATGGAAACTTGAAAATGGGGTTTGAAAGAGTGCTGGCAGGAAATTGTTGGTTTAAGGATCTGTCGGAGTGGCATGACCTGCCCAATGATTGTTTTCTTCTGTTCCTGAGCTTGTTGATGATGTCATACAATGTTTGTAATAGATTTGTTAAATGAACACCTGGCAGAAAAAAAACAAGCACTAGTAGACCTTTGTCAGGAAAATGAAAGAAGGGCCAATTATCTGAGCGTAAGAATTGGCTCACATGCATTTCACTAAAGGACCTGCCTTATTCGTGTGTGGTTCCTAGTCTGACTTTGCCTAGCAATCATTGGCCAAGCTTTGACAATGCAGATTGCCAGCCCCTCACATTAGAATCTGTAGAAATCTTAGTACTCTATTCTCCAGATGCCCTTTATACGGAGGTCTTTCCAAAAATACCAGAGAGGAGAATTTTTAAAGGAAATGCCTGTAGGAGTTATAGGTTGAATATTTATTTTAGTTCTTTAATTAGTTTACCTTTTGGCAGTGATGACAGCAACCATGTTCATCAAAGTGCCTTTTAACAGCCCCTTAAGTGTGTTGTTCCCCTTATTCTGCCCAGCTAGTTAATTACAGAAAAAAATCAGCATTCTCCCCTACACAGTCAGCATACATAATTTTTTGTCCATTGCAAATCAATACCTGGATAACTGCAAGACAGAATTCTAAATAAAATAAGTTGTCTCTGCTCCTGGGCCCTGAGAGTCTCCCCACAATCTGTTCTTAAATTGGACAACCTAACAAACAATAGAGCTTTCTCAGCAATGGACAGAATGATGTTGGTAGGCTGGGGGTGGGGAACTTGGAAATTTTCTTATCATCAAGATGGATGGCCTAGTAATTCAGGGAGATATGGAGGTAGAATGGCTCTGTTTGGATACTGTGTTAATAATTCATAAGGTGGTCTCCCTGTAGCCTTCAGGAAGGAACTTCCTGTTCCTGATTGCGACCTTATTCCCAGGAAACCAAAAAAAAAAAATCCAAAATAGCTGGGACCATTGCTTCTAAAGTGGTATGACTGCTATGGTTAGCTTTGGGCTACTGGTGCTTAATGTGAAATATATTATTTGGGAAGGAGAAAGACAATAAATATTTACTAAAAGACTGCCATGTGCCTGGATGTGTGCTAAGAGCAAAATGTGTATTATCTCATCAAATCCTTCTAAATGTTCTAATTGTTGTTTAGTCACTAAGTCACGTCCAGCTCTTTTGCAACCCTTTGGGCTGTAACCTGCCAGGCTCTTCTGTCCATAGAATTGAATTCTCCATGCAGGAATACTGGGGTGTGTTGCTATTTCCTTCTCCAGAAGATGTTCCTGACCCGGGGATCAAACCCTTGTCTCCTGCATTGGCGGGCAGATTTTTGACCACTGAGCCACCAGGGAAGCAACTACGATAGTTCAGTTAAGTTCAGTTGCTCAGTTGTGTCCAACTCCTTCTGACCCCAAGCCAGGCCTCCCTGTCCATCACCAACTCCCGGAGTTTACTCAGATTCATGTTCATTGAGTCAGTGATGCCATCCAACCACCTCATCCTCTGTTGTCCCCTTCTCCTCCGCCCTTCAATCTTTCCCAGCATCAGGGTCTTTTCAAATGAGTCAGTTCTTTGCATCAGGTGGCCAAAGTATTGGAGTTTCAGCTTCAACATCAGTCCTTCCATTGAATATTCAGGACTGATTTCCTTTAGGATGGACTGTTTGGATCTCCTTGCAGTCCAAGAGACTCTTAAGAGTCTTCTCCAACACCACAGTTCAAAAGCATCAATTCTTCTGCACTCAGCTTTCTTTATAGTCCAACTCTCACATCCATACATGACTACCGGAAAAACCATAGCCTTGACTAGATGGACCTTTGTTGGCAAAGTAATGTCTCTGCTTTCTAATATGCTGTCTAGGTTGGTCATAACTTTTCTTCCAAGGAGGAAGCATCTTTTAATTTCATGGCTGCAGTCACCACCTGCAGTGATTTTGGAGACAAAAAAATAAAGTCTGCCACTGTTTTTACTGTTTCCCCATCTATGTGCCATGAAATGATGGAACCAGATGCCGTGATCTTAGTTTTCTGAATGTTGAGTTTAAGCCAACTTTTTCACTCTCCTCTTTCACTTTCGTCAAGAGACTCCTTAGTACTTCTCCACTTTCTGCCATAAGGGTGGTGTCATCTGCATATCTGAGGTTATTGATATTTCTCCCAGAAATCTTGATTCCAGCTTGTGCTTCATCTAGCCCAGCATGTCTCATGATGTACTCTGCATGTAAGTTAAATTAGCAGGGTGACAAGATACAGCCTTGATGTACTCCTTTTCCTATTTGGAACCAGTCTGTTGGTCCATGTCCAGTTCTAACTGTTGCTTCCTGACCTGCATACAGATTTCTCAAGAGGCAGGTCAGATGGTCTGGTATGCCCATCTCTTTCAGAATTTTCAAGACAGTCAAAGGCTTTGGTATAGTCAATAAAGCAGAAGTAGATGTTTTTCTGGAATGCTCTTGCTTTTTCAATGATCCAGCAGATGTTGGCAATTTGATCTCTGGTTTCTCTGCCTTTTCTAAATCCAGCTTGAACATCTGGAATTTCATGGTTCACGTACTGTTGAAGCCTGGCTTGGAGAATTTTGAGTATTACTTTACTAGCGTGTGAGATGAGTACAATTGTGCAATAGCTTGAACATTCTTTAGTATTGCCTTTCTTTGGGATTGGAATGAAAACTGACCTTTTCCAGTCCTATGGCCACTTCTCAGTTTTCCAAATGTGCTGGCATATTGAGTGCAGCACTTTCACAGCATCATCTTTTAGGTTTTGAAGTAGCTCAACTGGAATTCCATCACCTCCACTAGCTTTGTTGGTAGTGATGCTTCCTAAGGCCCTCTTGAGTTCGCATTCCAGGATGTCTGGCTCTAGGTGAGTGAACACACCATTGTGGTTATGTGGGTCATGAAGGTCTTTTTTGTATAGTTCTTCTGTGTATTCTTGCCACCTCTTCTCAATATCTTCTGCTTCTGTTAGGTCCATACCATTTCTCTCCTTTATTGAGCCCATCTTTGCATGAAATGTTCCCTTGGTATCTCTAATTTTCTTGAAGAGATCTCTAGTCTTTCCCATTCTGTTGTTTTCCTCTATTTCTTTGCATTGATCACTGAGGAAGGCTTTCTTATCTCTCCTTGTTATTCTTTGTAACTCTGCATTCAAATTGGTATATCTTTCCTTTTCTCCTTTGCCTCTCACTTCTTTTCACAGCTATTTGTAGGGCCTACTCGGACAACCATTTTGCCTTTTTGCATTTCTTTTCCTTGGGGATGGTCTTGATCCCTGCCACTTGTACAATGTCACGAACCTCTGTCCATAGTTCTTTAGGCACTCTGTCTATCAGACCTAATCCCTTGAGTCTATTTCTCACTTCCACTGTATAATTGTTAGGGATTCGATTTAGGTCATATCTGAGTGGTCTAGTGGTTTTCCCTACTTTCGTCAATTGAAGTCTGAATTTGGCAATAAGGAGTATCCTAGAGAGGAGTACAAATAACTGTAGCGTTCTATAGATGGAAACTAACACTCAAAAGTTAAATGATGACCCCAGAATCCCACATACACAGGTAGGCACAGAGTTCCTATAATGCCTTCTGACCCCAGAGTCAGGTAACCATGCCCCTCACTAGCAGTGTGGCCCTGTATTCAATACCATTGACCTCCATTCCCTTCTGCCCCCTATCTCTCAGTGGGATGTAGTCTGCCTCCAAGATGGTTCTGAATTTTCAACTAAATAGTTTATGATTATGGAGCAGACACATCTGCTTTCAGATGTCATCCAGCTTCTCCCTCTTCCTTCCTCATTCCTGCCTCTTGTTACAGAATGAATGTTTGTGTCTCCTCCCCCCACACCCTCCAAAATATTATGTATTGAAGCCTTAACCTCTGATGAGATGACATTCAAAGTGGGGCCTTTCGGAGATAATTAGGTTTTGATTAGGTCGTGAGTGTGGGGCCCCATTGGTGGGATTCATGCCTTCAGAAGAAGAGGAAGACAGAATCAGAACTCTCTCCCTTGCTCTTTCTTTCCACTGTGTGAGGATGCAGCAAGAGGGTAGCCATCTGCCAGCCAAGAAGGGGGACCCTCCCCAGGGTCAAGTATGCCAGCACCTTGCTCTTAGACTTCACAGACATCAGAACAGTGAGAAATCGATGTCTGCCATTTAAGTCACCCTGTATGTGGTATTTTGTTATAGCAGCCTGAGCTAAGACAGCTCCTTAGGTGTTTTAAGTATCTAAAAAAGAGAATTGAATATTCCACTTAACATAAGAAATATGTTGGTGTTGACCTCTGCTAGACAAAGAAATACGGTAAACTGTCAAAAGTTAGAAGAATTCACAGCCAGACTGCCCACAGTAGAAAAAACAATCTTGGCTCTTGCGTGGGTTTCTGTGGCCATGATCATTATAATCTAGGATGTGTGGGGGAGGAAGAGAGAGAACAATCTTGGGTGTGAAATCTCGTTTATTTGGCCATTAGCCGTCCTGAGTGAACAGCCTGGAGTGGGAGACCGATTATGACTCCAGTGAATTCTGTGGGCTCTGCCTCAGTGTCACAGGAAATGCTAATTGCCTGCTTCTTTGGGATCTAGGCTTCTGGCCAAGGGGCTTGTTTTTATTGATGTTTCTACAAGGTCACTCCCAGTGCGGGACTTCCACACTGGGAGTGCCTTCTGCTCCAACACAGGGATGTGGTCTTCTTCCTGACAGCATCCTTGAGGCCTGCTCAAAACAGGGAGCTTACTGGGTGTCCTTGGCACTGTCTCCATCTAAATTCAGAGAGTCATTTCCTGGTTATGAGGTGAGCAGGTTGTGATGAGGTTGAGAAATGCTCTTCCCCTAGTGGCATGAGGTGAAGGCGACAGTGAACTTAACTGCAGGTGTGACATTTGCTTCCTCCCATTAGGAATTTTATTCCTTGAAGATTTAGTGATCCACACTCATGGAATGGATTTGAGATAAAGTCTGTTTGGAAGGGGTTTATAGTGACCCTGTACACTTCCCCAGAGTGATCCAGATTCTGGGAAACAGTGGCCTCTTTTGAATAAATAAAAAACTGTATTCGTGTGTTCAATTATTCAGTAGAGCTGGGAACTGTGGGGTCATTCTATGCCAGGCACCATGCTACATTCAGAGAGCACATCCCCATCCTCAGGGATCGAAAGTGCAGAGAAGGAAACAGGCTTGAAGACAGTCATTGAGGTGCCACAGTGCTGTGACAGATGCTGTGAGGGAATTGAGTGAAAATGTGTCTGTCTGTTAGGAAAACGCCAGACTCCAGGGATACCTTGGCTAACAAATGTAACACAGTCCTGGGCTTTCTGGAGCTTTCAGAGGAGTGAGAAGGAGGAATTTAAACAGATGATTACAAATGAGATTAATTTGTTGCAAGAATGCAGGGGGCTTATCAGGAGAGTACTGTGGCCACATCTCAGAGGGGGCCTCCCAGATAGACCTCTGGGATAGAGAATGCTGGGCACGTGGCCTTGTGCTGAGACCGCAGGTATCAAAGGGAAGTGGGGAGGGGCTGGGGGCGGAGGGAGGATGAGGATGGGGGTGTGGTGGCTTCAAGGTCCGAAGAACAGCAGGTGCAAAACTGCAGAGACCAGCATGCATTTGCTCAGAATATGGCTCTTTGAAGAGACAGGATGAAGGCCATTGTGGCGAGAACGTGAGAAGTAAAGGGGAGGGTGGTCCAAAAATGAGGAGATGCATTCAACAGGGACCAGATTTGTAGGGGCTTTGTAGGATATATTAAGGACATTAATTTTATGTATAGTGATATATACCTATCTTAGAGCTGTATGCTCAAAAATATGTCACTGATAGAGATGTGATTTTAAAAACTAAAAACATCCCCGGAGACCCTGTCTCTGTGGATTTAAGCAGACCTGAGTTTAAATCTTTGCTGTAGAACTTATCGAGATGAGTCAGTTTAAGCAACGTGACCTCTCTGGATTTCTGGCTCTGGATTCAAAATATGTGGACAGCGTCACATTTGATGTGAAATAATAAACTGAGCTCTACAAAGTGCAACCATACAGTTCTGGCCATGGTTAGAGTCTCTAAGTGTTAGTTCTAAATGGCAAAACTTTGTTTTGAAATTGTCACTCTGAGGGCCCAGTTTGAGAAATAGCACCTCTCAGGAAATTTTCTACATAAGGTTGCTGTTTGACCCCTTTCTGTTCCTGGCGAACTTCCAGGATGACTAGTGTCTGAATCAACTCAGTCTACTGGGTCTCAGCCACTAGGTTCAGTATCTGAATGGGTGGGATTTAAGAATCCCTGTTTTTTGTGTATATGTGGGGGGTGTGTGTGTTTTAAATGGGCAGTTCTTAATTAAACTATACTTAGAAAATGACTGCAATAATCTATTGAATTTTCCACCAGAATGTAAGCTCTATAAGTACAGGGATATTTCTATATTTTGGTCACTACTATATCTCTGGCACCTTAGAACTTATAGTGAGCAGTCACTATACACACACACACACACACACACACATATATTTTTTGAATGTGAATAATCTATCAACCAATAAAGAATCAATGAGAGTTTTATACTTCTCCAGATATTGCTACACTATTGTTACTGTTTTAATCTAATCCTCATAACAGACCATAGCATTAATAGCTCCTGTGGTCTAAAGAAAAAGCCCAAAAACTTCAACTTGACTTCCAAAACTCTTCTTGATTAAGCCCCTCCAGCCTTTGTTAGCATCACTTGAGCTGTGTGCTTAAACACAGTACTTTGCAAGCATATTGATTGGCTCAGGCTTATCCCAGATCAATACACTAAAAATCTATGGAGTATTATTTGAAAAAGTTGCCAAGATAATTCTAAAACATGGTTAAAAGATGTGCATATATACAATGGGATATTAGCCATTAAAAATGAAATAATGCCATTTGCAGGAACATGGATGAACCTAGAAATTATAATACTGAGGGAAGTAAGTTGGTCAGAGAAAGAGAAATACCATATGATATCCCTTATATGCAGACTCCTTGGAAGGAAAGTTATGACCAACCTAGATAGCATATTAAAAAGCAGAGATATTACTTTGCCAACAAATGTCCGTCTGGTCAAAGCTATGGCTTTTCCAGTGGTCATGTATGGATGTGAGAGTTGGACTGTGAAGAAAGCTGAGTGCTGAAAAATCGATGCTTTTGAACTGTGGTGTTGGAGAAGACTCTTGAGAGTCCCTTGGACTGCAAGGAAATCCAACCAGTCCATCCTAAAGGAGATCAGTCCGGGGTATTCATTGGAAGGACTGATGCTGAAGCTGAAACTCCAGTACTTTGGCCACCTGATGCGAAGAGTCAACTCATTGGAAAAGACCCTGATGCTAGGAGGGATTGGGGGCAGGAGGAGAAGGGGACGACAGCAGATGAGATGGCTGGATGGCATCGCCAACTCGATGGGCATGAGTTTGAGTAAACTCCGGGAGTTGGTGATGGACAGGGGGGCCTGGCGTGCTGCGGTTCATGGGGTCGCAAAGAGTCAGACACGACTGAGCAACTGAACTGAACTGAACTGATATGCAGACTCTAAAAAGAAATGATACAAATGAACTTTTTTACCAAGCAGAAACCATTGAACGAACTTGGTAACATGGTATCAGAAAGGAGAGATGGGAGGAAGGAATAGGCAGTTTGGGATTGACTTTTAAATACTGCTGTATTTAAAATGGTTAGCCAACAAGGACCTACAGGAAACGCTGCTCAACATTATTTAACAACCTAAATGGGAAAAAAATTTGAAAAAGAATAGATACATGTATGTGTATAACTGAGTTACTTTGCGGTATACTTGATAGTATCACAGTGTTATTAATCAACTATACTCCAATAAAAGTTTAAATAAACAAATCCAAGCAAACAAAGAAAACATAACTAGGGTTGAGAATCACTCAGTCTAACGTGAGTACTCCATGTCTTTGAATACTACCATAATCTTGATTCCTCTAGAAAACTTCTTCCTTACTTTTCTATTTGTTGAATCTCTGCTTCTTACCATCCTTTCTCAAATGTCATCTCACCTCTGCAGCGGTTGCTCATCCTCTCCACGTCAAGCAGAAACAATTTCTCCTCCCTTCAGCTCTATGTGACATTCACAATCCTGATCATCTCAACATTTTGTAAAGCTATGTGTGTCTCTTTCTGAAATGTGGCTTCCAGACCAGGAAAGAGACACGTTTCACTCACCTAGGTACCACAGGAATCTGCACAGTGCCTTGCTCAAAGAACATGCTGAGGCAGTGCAGTGTACAGATGGTGGTAATATAATTAGGGTGACCACACAATTCATCATCCAAACTGGGCTACTTCTGAGAATAATAAGGGATGCCAGTAATAACAGTGTCAGGACATAAGGTATAAACAGGGACTGTCCCAGACACATTGGAAATATGGGCACCTAGAGAGCAGCAGCCAACACTGATTAGCTCTTACTGTTTGCCCCTCACTCTCCTGCATACTGTCTGTGTGGCATTTCATTGACCTACACAGTGACCCTCTATGGGAGCAACTGTTCTTTTCTACACTGAACAGAGAAAGATGCTATGGAAGTCATGCAAAGGAGCTTACCTAAGGTAATGCAATTACGGCAGGGGTGGGAGAGCTGGGACTTGAACTCAGGTTATCTGAATCCAGAGCTCGAGCTCCCCATGGAGGAGCTCAGGCCTCAGAGTACAACAGGATGAGGCTCTGTTCTGAGCCCTAACTGAAATAACTTTAGTTACCTTTCTGGATTTAGTTTCTTCCTCTTGAATGATGATGGCACCTCCTTCCAGTAACCTTAGAAGATTAAATAGGACAAGATACGAGGATATCAGGCCAGGTGTATGTACTTGTGCTTGTCTTAGCAGTAAGCTATCTTGCAATTTACAACAGGCCCCATATGACATCTACTCAAGTAACTGTGGCACAAAGTGAGAAGTAGTTAGTGCTGTGACAGGTCACAGGAGGCCCCATAGCCTAATGGTTAAAAGCATGACATTTTGCATAAAACCTGGGATCAAATTCAGCCTATCATGTTTGAATAGGCATTTCACCAAAGTGGATAGGCAAATGGGCAATGAACACATGGAAAGATGCTCAACATCACTAGTCCTGCAGACAGTGCAAAACACAACCATGGTGAGATATCATTAAACCCCTACTGGGATGACTAAAAAGCAGTGACAAAAAGAGATGTCGGCAAGAACAGCTGGTGGAGAAATTGGAACCCTCATACTTTGTGAGATTTTTAACTGGTAGAACCACTTTGGAAAAACAGTTTGATAATTCTTCAAAAAGTTTAACAGAGTTACTATATGACCCAGCAATTTCTCTCCTAGGTATAATCCTAAGAGAATTGAAAAATATGACTATATGAAAACTGGTACAAAAATAGTTCATTTTCATATTATTCATAATACCAAAGAAATAGAAGCCAAATGTCCACCAACTGTTGTGGTATATCCTTACAATGGAATATTATTCAGAAAGAAAGAGACAAAATAATGATACATGCTATTAGGTGGAATGATCTTGAAAATGTGATGCTAAGTGAAGGAAGCCAGTCACAAAAGACCACATATTATATGATCCCGTTTGTGTGAAATGTAATTGCCTCCAGAACAGGCAAGTCCGTAGAGACAGAAAGTAGATTAATGATTTCCTAGGGCTGATGAGTTTGGGGAAGATAGGGTATAACTGCTAACAAGCACAAGGTTTCCTTCTGGGTTGATGAAAATGTTATGAAATTAGCTACCAGTGATGGTTGTCTAATTATGAATGTACTAAAACCACTGAACTGTATACTTTAAAATGGTGAATTGAATGGTATGGGAATTAAATGCCAACAAAGCTGTTACCTAAAAAAATTCTGGCAGTGCCCTTGGCTTTGGGCATTGGTGTCATCTATAAAATAGGGCTCATGACAGAGACAAATTCAAAGAGCAGATGTGAAGATTAAATAAAAGATTGCATGTAAAACTTCTGGCACAGTGACTGATATCATAAATGCTTGATAATAGGTGATTTTCATTAAACACATGAGCTTTCTCTTGTCCATCCTAAAACAGAGGGTCAGTGCTACTTTCAGCAGACTAGGCTGGGGATTCACGATGACTTCGAATGTGTGAAGACTGACCCTTCCTTCAACACCTTCAAGTCATATGTGCCTCTGAAGGAATAGCCTTATGGTGCTCTGATATCTGTTATTTATTTCTTAACTTATATATCTGAGACCTCGCTCAAGATGTGCTCATGAAAAATTACCCTTTTAATGGTGGAGCATTTAATGAGAAACTGGATTATCTACTGCATAAGTGCCCTTCATACAAATTAGCTTGGCCCTGGGTCCTAATCTAAATTGGACTCTCTACTTTCCTCTAAATGGCCTAATATTTTCTTATTAATCTCTGCCCTCGTTCACCTGATCTCGCTCTGCCTCCTTTTACAAAGTGTGCTCCTCAGCAGAGCTCTGTGCCCTGACAAATATTTCTTAAGGCTGTCTTTGTATCTGACTTATGGACATTTTTGGGAAATGACCTGGAGTCTGGAATGTGTATGTTCCATTTTCAAGCCATCTTTCCAGTAGCATTTTAATGCTGCCAGTATATTAAAGATCAACAGATTTGGGCGAGGTGAGTTTTTGTATAAGTATAATCTCAAGGGCTTCCCATGGTGACTCAGATGGTAAAGAATCTGTCTGCAGTGTGGGAGACCCAGATTTGATCCCTGGTTGGGGAAGATCCCCTGGAGAAGGGAATGGCTACGCACTCCAGTATTCTTGCTTGGAGAATTCCATGGACAGAGGAGCCTGGCAGGCTACAGTCCATAGGGTCACAAAGAGTTGGACATGACTGAGTGACTGACACTTTTATAGGGAAGTCGGATAGATGAGAAACAATTAATCATTATAATTAAGGGAACAAGCTTGAAGACACAG
This sequence comes from Dama dama, assembly GCF_033118175.1. NCBI lineage: Eukaryota > Metazoa > Chordata > Mammalia > Artiodactyla > Cervidae > Dama > Dama dama. The sequence goes on from NC_083700.1 coordinate 86,190,898, forward strand.
AACATAAGCAAACCACAAGCATGGGCTTTGGCATCAGACAGATCTGGGTGCAGGTCCCACTCAGTGAGTTTGTACAAGTTACTTGGCCTCTCAGACCTTCAATTTAGATCCTCGTCTATAAGATCTGAGTAACAGTACCTATCTCTAGGATTATTTTAAGGACTAAACAAATTGATGCATATAATGTGCTATACATAACATAATAAATACTACCTGGTATTGCCATTATATTTACACATTAGAGGAAGTTCCAGATAGTCAAAGAGATGTCATTAGTGATTGAAACAGTGTCAGGAATTGAAGAAAGAGTAAGAAAAACTTCCCAAGAAATAGATCAAAGCATAGGTCACACCTACTGAATATTGTTTAACAGTGCGGGGAAAGGTAATCTGCAATGCCCACAGCTAGATGTCAGTAAAGGGTGTATCATGGCAAATGTTATTCTTTTTGTTCTTAGCTTTAGTCTCTGACATCTGCCCTTACTGATCCCAGAGGCTTAATTTTTACATTGATTACACATTCAGACAAATCATCTATGTGTTATATTTGCTTAATGGAATTAATTCAGAGACGTCAATATACCAGGAGTCAGCAAGAGTGCGGTGGAAAAAATATCAAGTGGGATTTGTGGACGACAGGTGCAGGACTAACTCTGCGGATACCCCTTCTCTGTGCTCTCCTGCTCTCAGAATTGTATCTTCTAGGTGCTTCTTTTACTGAGCTGATAACAGGGGCGTCAGCTACCGTGTATAGAGAACTTACCATATGAATCCATGCTATTCACGTGCTATCTCATGTAAGTTACTGTTCATAATAACTCTGAAAGTGAATATTTAATCTTCATTCAATAGTTAGGAGATGGAGGCTCAGCAGACAATGTAGTTGACTTGTAAGTGAGAGCCATGATTTGACATGAGGATGTCTGGCTGTAAAGCTTCTGCCTTCGTATATACCTAGCATAACACACTACACATTTTTGTTTGCAGTCATCAAAAACTTGAGCCTCTAGGGGCATAGACTTTGTCTCATTCATCTATTGCCAGTGAGTAATAGCATCTGGCACAGAGATGATGCTCAGTAAGGGATGAATGAATAAATGAATGAAATGCATGCCATGTTCTGTCAATGGAAGAGCATCACACAGTGGTTAGCTATTACTGTTTTTTTGTTTTTTTCTGTTTTAAGTATGTCCTCAAATAATTCTCAGCTCCACTTAATGGAAGGGCCTCAATATGTGCATCATGTAGGTAGAAAGAAATGGGCTGAATTATCTCTGATATCCTCAGTTCTAAATTTCCAGCTGATAAAAGAAGGCATGATGGAGGAGGTATCAGAAGCTGTAGTTTATGATGTTCCAGGAGATGAATATCAGAAGTCTATGGCATTCCAGGCTTAAGGACTGCATGATCGGGACTTCCCTAGTGGTCCAGTGGTTGAGACTCTGTGCAGGGGGCACAGATTTGATCCCTGATCAGGGAACTAAGATCCCATATGTGACCCCCCCCCCAAAATAAAAGAAAAAAGAACCACATGAGCAATGCCCCAACCTATGACTCCTCTGATGGACATTTGATGAAGTTAGAGATTTGAATTCCTATATATTCTGTTTCTTCTGACTGTGTGAATATGGACAAGCTATTTGAATTCCGTGACCTTCATCTGGGAGCTGGATATGGTTGAGTTGTGAAGAGTGGGAATAAAGTTTATAAAACATCTTACAAGAAACACATACTCTGTTCACAATAACTTTACTGTCTTTATTTTATGTGGATGTGTTTGAACTTCTGGTTGATGTGTCTTAGCAAAATATTATGCTACTAATTACTGGGAAATCCCACTGCAAGGTATGGGGGCACCGTACCAAGGAGTGTGGAAGCTTATTTCTGTACACACATGAGTTAGCAGAAGAGATATTGTAAAACCATTCTTTGATAATTGACCCTGAGTCATTACTTGATACAAAACAATTACTCTGGAGCCTCGTTATAAAACGGCCCATAGAATTGGGTGTAAGGAGGGTCTTGGACCCCGGCCAAAGTCATTTTAAATGCTGGAAATACCAGAGAGACTCAGGGCTAATACTATTCTAACAGGAGTGTCAGACGTAAACTTGTAGTGTGTAATGATCATTTGTTGACAATCTAGTGTGCATCAGACTCCATATTGGGTATTTTACATGTATTATCTGGCTTTTTTTATCTTAATGCCACTTTGTGGTTGGTTACTTTTAATAGTTTTCTTTGTTTCTGTCTGAGAAAACACAATTTTAGAGAAAATTATGTAATCTGCCTGAGGACTTGGAAGGATAGAGCCAGAATTTGCATCCAGGAGTGTCATCATTCTTTTGTACGTGATCCAGTGATTTGACTTTCCTTGAATTTAGGTAAACCAGAGAACCAGTCTTGGAACTGTGGATATTTAAAGTCAGTGGGACCTGAATACCTACATATCCGAATCCTGCTTTTCTTTCTTTTTAGGTCAGGATCGCAGCGAAGCCACTTTGATAAAGAGGTTTAAAGGTGAAGGGGTCCGGTACAAGGCCAAACTGATTGGAATTGATGAGGTTTCCGCAGCTCGGGGAGACAAGTTATGCCAAGACTCGATGATGAAGCTCAAGGTACTGTGCCAACATTTTATTTTAAACAGTGTACATTTGATATGACCGAGAGGGAAAAATGATTACAATTACTCTGGTAAACGTATTTTTATTTATTCACATACTGGTATACTACTTAGTATACTGATGACTCACTGCATTTATATATTGGGAGGATATGTCACTCATTTAGCAAATATTTATTAAGCATCTCCTATATGGATGTGTTTCACTACTCCCTGTTTTGCAGTTATTGATATGATAAAAACATATCACATTTTATTCAATTGTATCTTCATTGTGTGGCTTCAACAAAAATAAAAGTACAAAATCATCAAATCCTACAGTCACTGAGATTATGTAGATTTTTCCACTTTATTTTTAATATCTTTTCTATATTTTACCATATGATGAATACAGTAAAAGATTTATGTTAATAAAATGATTTTATTCATCCTTGTAATTTTTTTTTAATTTTTTAAAATTTTAATTGGTGGCTAATTACTTTATAATGTTGTAGTGCTTTTTGCCATACGCTGACATGAATCAGCCACAGGTGTACATGTGTTCCCCATCCTGAAGCCCCCTCCCACCTCCCTCCCCATCCCATCCCTCAGGGTCATCCCAGTGCACCAGCCCTGAGCGCCCTGTCTCACACATCAAACCTGGACTGGCGATCTGTTTCACATATGATAATATACATGTTTCAGTGCTGTTCTCTCAAATCATCCCACCCTCACCTTCTCCCACAGAGTCCAAAAGTCTGTTCTTTACCTCTGTGTCTCTTTTGCTGTCTCACATATAGGGTCATCGTTACCATCTTTCTAAATTCCATATATATGCATTAATATACTATATTGGTGTTTTTCTTTCTGACTTACTTCACTCTGTATAACAGATTCCAGTTTCAGTTACCTCATTAGAACTGATTCAAATGCAGTCTTTTCAATAGCTGAGTAATATTCCATTGTGTATATGTACCATAGCTTTCTTATCCATTTGTCTGCCAATAGACATCTAGGTTGCTTTCATGTCCCGGCTATTGTGAACAGTGCTGCGATGAACATTGGGGTACATGTGTCTCTTTCAATTCTGGTTTCCTCAGTGTGTATGCCCAGAAGTGGGATTGCTGGGTCATATGGCAGTTCTGTTTCCAGTTTTTTTAAGGAATTTCCACACTGTTCTCCATAGTGGCTGTACTAGTTTGCATTCCCACAAACAGTATAAGAAGGTTCCCTTTCCTCTGCACCCTCTCCAGCATTTATTGTTTGTAGACTTTTTGTTAGCAGCCATTCTGACCAGCGTGAGATGATATCTCATTGTGGTTTTAATTTGCATTTCTCTGATAATGAGTGATGTTGAGCATCTTTTCATGTGTTTGTTAGCCATCTGTATGTCTTCTTTGGAGAAATGTCTGTTTAGTTCTTTGACCCATTTTTTTATTGGGTCGTTTATTTTTCTGGTATTGAGCTGCCTGAGCTGCTTGTATATTTTTGAGATTAATTCTTTGTCAGTTGCTTCATTTTCTATTATTTTCTCCCATTCTGAAGCCTGTCTTTTCCCCTTGCTTGTAGTTTCCTTCGTTGTGCAGAAGCTTTTAAGTTTAATTAGGTCCCATTTGTTTATTTTTGCTTTTATTTCCATTATTCTTGGAGGTGGGTCTCCTTGTAATTTTTATTAATATTCCCCACATACCTTATAATAAAGGGAAAATATTTTTTAAGTGATGTGTAACTAGATATTGGTATTTGGAGATAGCACAAAGAGATTTCTGATTTTAAATGCTTTAAAGAAGCTTTTTCTTTGAGAAATCTAAGAAATTGGGAAAAATTTTAATATACAAAATAAGAAAATTATATTATTAAGTAGCCTTTAAAAACATACAAAATCATGTATTGTCTGTTCCCAGATTCCAGTCTCCATGTAGTGTATGCTTATTTTTTTAAAAGTAATATAAAATATTAGAAAAATTATTTAACAAGAAATCTCTAAGTATCATATACATTTAAGATCTATAATTTAATTTTTTATTATAGAATTTAAAAAAATACTCTGTAAAAAGTTTGAAAATACAGAAAAGTGTAAGATGGGAAATTAACTTACAATCGCACTACACAGAGAAAATCAGTATCAACATTTTTGTGTTATTAACAATCTATGTATTTTTATATACATTTTTGTATATATATGTGAATCATATGCATATATGTAGTGTAATTGGAATGACCATTTATAGCTTCATATCTTGTTTTCTTCCTTACCTAATAATATACATCATGTACATTTTTTTCATATTTTCTAATAGTCCTTGAGGATACAACTTGGTCAATATAACTTTTTTAATGTAAGAAAAAGGGAAGGAAAAAAAAGGCTGGCCAAGTTCCTAGTAATATTATATAGGACAGTGTCTATAAAACAACTTCTTCTCCTTTTCTTTGATAAATGCTTAATAAGGCACAGTTATTATTTTTGTTTATATTGTACACATTTTCTCAATGGTTTATTTTAACATGTGTATCAGATTTTAAGACTCCTTGTAGTCTAGCTATAAGAATCATTCTTTTTAAAAACTCTTAATTTTCTAAACTGTGTATCCATTACTTTCTTTTCATTTTTTTTAAGCTGTTACATAGCAAATTTTATTTTAATAGTTATAAATCTACCAGAAGGCATACCAGAAAATGTATAAAAGATGTTAAAATCACAAGTTCACAGATTGCCTCCTTGGAAGAGGTTAATATATCTTTTTATGAAAAGAATAATTAAACGATGTTATGAGATTTTAGGACAGTCTAATAATGAGCCCCCTTCTTCTGCCAAATTCAAATCTGGGTGATAAGTAGACAAAGGAGTCCAACAGGAAGAATTCTAAATTTCAGCTTTATGACTGATAAATGCTGGTCTGGAAGACATGATACAGGTACACAGCCACAAGGCATCCTTGAAGGAGACAGGCTGTTCCAGTGTGTCTGTGGGACAGTTGGCTAATTGCAGCCTTCCCTGTTCAGCCCCACTGTCCTAAAGCAGCCCTGTGACGCATGAATGAGATCACTTCAGAACTCACCCTCTCTACCAGCAGGTGGATTTCAGAGAGAGAACCCAGAGGAGACAGTGCCATGCCTGCCTCCCCATGGAGACTCTAATCAAGGATGGGGATAAAGGCCAGCACCTTAATTCTTGGTGAAGTTGGTCCTTACTGAGTATGAGGCCGGGCAGGTGGAGATGTGCTTTTGACAAATATGAATTAAAAGACATCAAGATAATCTCCAGTGACTAGTTCCCATCCAGATCTCAAGTCTGCTGAGGACAAGAAAAAGGCTAATGCATCCTCACGCAGCATCCTGATAGATAGCATTCACCAGGCACGGGTCACAGAGCACCCCATCGGCCATCTGCCTTCATAGAAGCATAGACGTATCAGCGGGCGTGAGGCAGGAGTTGGCTTGTGTGCCCTGAAATTCTCCCTAAAGATTAACATTCACACAGGCTGGTTAACAATCACCAGCCTGTTGATGATTGCTAAGCTCCTGTGTGTGTGTGTGTGTGTGTGTGTGTCTGTCTGTCTGTCTGTCTGTCTGTCTGTCTGTCTTGGTTACCTGCAGTAAAGTGCCCCACCTGTCACCCCTTGTAACCAAGTGGTCCCCAAACCCCTGAGGCTTGGTCTGACCATGACACACTCCTGGCAGATGCTCTGAACTTGTAGAGGGTTCTTGGTTTCCAGACAACTGTCTCTTATTATTTGCAAGTTGCAGAGAAGAATGTTGACATTTCCGCTCCCCGTGGTGTTTCTTTAGGAAGCACAGAAACATAAATGATCGATTCTCCATTTGGCCTCCTGCCCAGGAAAGAAAGACAAAGAAGTAAAAAATGTCTGTTAGCCTTGCAAAAAGGCCCACTTGTTCATGTCAGGCCATATGAGAAATTAAAAAAAAAAAAAAAAAAAAATTCTGTTTTTCTTTGCTAGACTCTCTGACGCTGGTTCCTGTTGTAGAGGTTTTTCTCTTGGGTTATAGAGATTTAAGAGGGGATTCGTAAATGTGAGTTTGCGTGAGCCATTGCCTGTCCACCAGTGAAGCCTCATTGTCATTGTATTTTAGTTTAGTCAACAGCACTTTTATATATGTTATCTCTTTTGATCTTGTGAGGTAGCTTTTAGCCTTCTTGTTTGTAAGTAAGAAATCTGAGGCTCACGGAAGTTATAGGATTTGCCCCAGAGCCTTCATTTTAATCTGGATTAAGCCCAGAATTCAAACCAAGATCTCCAGATGTCTCGTGTTTGATAGGATATTGTTAAGTGCTTCCTTCTATTTGGTTTTGTATCTGCACTGAAATCTATCTTGGTTGCCCAGCTAGATTTTTAAACCCCTACACGTAAGCTACTATTCAGTAACCCCACATCATTAACTTACAAAGTATTCACCTCTCAGAGGTATTGGGCAAAATGGTGTCTCATAAAGACAGTGCCTGGAGGACTGATTGCAGAGCCCAAGGTGAATCTATTAGTCAAGGTCCTGTAGGAAATAGTCACCCCGGCTAGGTCAGATGAGGACACTTTAATGAAAGAGAGACTCGTGCAGGGTAGGCCAGGTTAAGTTAGCAAAAACTAGAAACAGTGGGAAGCTGTTCCCACCCCAAGGAGAGATATATTAACTGGAACCCAGGGAGGGTGGGGTTGAGGAGGAAGTCTCCTCGCCATGCAAAAATATAGCTGCTGCTGGAGATTGTAGAACAGGGATGGGAAGAAAACAGAAAGAAATACCTGGACCTCTTTCTTTCCCCCACTCTGACCTCCTGTCTGTGCCTTCCTTGGTGGTATCCAAGGGACGGGATGCTCAGAGGACCTGAAAGTGCAGAGCTTAGGGGCCAGTCTCTGGGTTAAAGCGAGGAAGATATCTCTATCCCCTTCTTAACTGGGAAAAAGTGAAACTTATGATCAGTTTTCCCCCAGATACTGTACAGCTGATTTAATTCCTAGCGCTGTTCATGGAGCTTTCTAGAATAGCATTCTAGATTTATGCTAGGCCTGCAGCCTGTTATGTGGGCTCACCTGCTTGACCTGTTCCCTGGAGAGGAACAGTTATCCCATCATGGGCATGCACCCTGCTGCTTGAGGTCTCAGTTCCTTCCAGTGCAGCATCTTATTGGACCCTCATGGCAATCCTGCCGGGTGTGCCTGACCCCATCTGTGTGTATACGTTCCTCCAATAAGATGCTGCCTCGGTGTGACTCCCTCAGAGATGCCTGCATCAATCATTCCACACAGTGCCCAGCGCATGACGTTGCTTCACAGTCTCAGGATTGGTACCAGTGGTGATGGTCAGTCAAGTTTGCTGAGCTCTCCCTGCATGCTGCGCCCTCTGCCATGTGCAGTACGTGCATGGTTTGCTCTTGTTAAAAGTATGAGTTAGTCTCATTTAGAGTTCTCCTTCACTACTGCGTCTGGAAACCGGGGGTTCCATCTTTTTTAATCAATGCTGCCCCATAGAACCCTTCCATAGGAAGGAACCCTAACATTGAAATTCAAAAGATCACTGTTGAAATTCCTTCTATGTCTTAGTTCTATGAGGTTTAAGGCAGTCACTTGACCCCCTGAGCTTATATTTTGTCATATGTAAAATAAAGGAGGTAATTCTTCCTTCCTAGGATTGTGGGATGAGCTAAATTATATAACATGTAAGAGAACTCCTTCCATTTGGTAGGTACCTGGAAAACACCTGGAGAGTGTTTTGGAAAAACACTCTCGTTGGAAAAACCTCTCATTTTCAGGTTCCCAGCAATGACTTTGTAGGCCAGGTTGCTAATATTAAACCCCCAAAAGATACCTATATGTGTATCTTCTAATTCTCCAACCATCCCTGTCACCTGATCTTCTGTTGGTTCTGCAAAACACCATGGGGAAGTGTGACCCTGTGGCAGGCTGTCTGGTGGCAGGTTCGCCTGGACTTCGAGTAGTTTTTCAGGGCTTGACTCAGGGTTGTGTCTCACAGGAGAAATGTGCTTGGTAAAATTGGAGTTTATTTTTCCCAAAGATTGTACCATGTGCATCATCCTTCTCTCTTGTATTTGTCCTTGTATTTGGGAAGCTGTATCACCAGCAGTCCCAAGCAGAAATGCTCTCAAACATGCTGTTTCCATCCCTCTTTATCTGCAGCCACATTCTGCCAGGGAATTCTTGGAACCATTTGGAACAGGAAGTGAAGGGGAGCATTAGCTAGTCAGTATCACTGTGTGTTGGGAATTAGTGCTGTTTGATGTTAGGTAATTCCAAGAGCTGGGGGTTGTTATGACTGTTTTGGAGATGGGGTCGTTGAAGCTACTCTTTTTGACCAAAGGAACTGTGATGTCTTCATGTTGGAAGGACTCAAGCAAGAAAGAGAGGCTCCCTACCCATTGCCACAGTCCTTCCCATGCCTCCATTTATAACAGGACTACTTCTTGTTCTCTCTTTTCCATGTGTCTGGATCCTGAAGTTGAAGGTCAGGCTGCAGAGGGATGGCAGCATCAGTTACTTTTCTCCAAATCAAACTAGGAACACAGATTTCAAAGTCAAGGTTTTCATAGATTCAAAACCTAGATTGTCCATTACTCGAGTGAGGGGAAAGTCACTTCACTTGTTTGAGTGCCTTTTTTATTCCAGTCTCCATTCTTGACTTTGGACATGCAGAATGAATAAAACAAAGTTCCCATTGTGCCCGTTGAGCTTTTGTCCTATTGGGCAAAGGCAGACAGTCAACAAATGAATATACAGTATGCCAGAGGATACCATAAGGGAAAAAGATGCAGGGAGAAAGATCAGATGCAGTTTGAAGTGGAGGGTGGAGGGGTCAGAGACAGTATCTTTGCTTGGGTGACACTGAAGAGAAATAAGAACTACCCCTGGGATTGCAAAGACATACTCTGAGCCTTCTCCCATGTCCATAAAACCATCTCTCAGTGAATTTATGGGAAAGCAAGCAGCATATTGAGGAATCTAAAGACCTTTGAATAGGAGGAGGGGTTAAAGACACAGAAGGCTTCGCTTTGGGAGTAAATCACCCTGTAACTATGTAAAGGACAGTCATTGGAGGAGGGATCCTATGTCAGTGGGTACATCCTTAATGGTCAAAAGAGGAACACCAGGTAGGATTACAGGAAAGAAATCTGGGCTTATTAGAAAGAAGAGATATGTAAAGAAGTAATGACTCTTGCACCAAAAGTCTTGAAAGTGGATGTGTGGTCTCAACTTTCTAACCAGTTCTTTGTACCATCTTGGAATTGTCTACCCAGCTTATCAAACATCATTTTCCTCAACTGTCAGTTGAGAAATTTAGACTGATTACTTTGAAGGTTTCCTGTGACTCTAACATTCTGTGCATCTGTATGTCAGAGGTGTCTGAGGATGAATGGGTGACTCCTGAGGGAGTGCATTTCCTGTTACTAGTTCCCAAACAGGAACTGGACCACAAATGCTAGGGGTTGGTTATGACATCCTACAGTGTACCACGCATTGTACTAGATACTTTCTATACGTTTTCATTTCATTCTCTCAAACATGCCAGAGAAGTATTTACACTCAAAGAAGTAGAGCAAGGAATTAAGTCATTTGTCCAAGATCACAGCCAGAAGTATAATCCAGATGTTTCAATTCCATAGAATATTTCCAGTACCCAAAGTGAGGATAATCATACAACCTTAAGAGAATGTCCCTTCCTTGTGCTGGTCATACCTCTGACTCTATTCCAGAACATGCTGTGCTGAGAACAACACAAAGGACTTTTTTCTCTTGGGAATATGAAATCATCATTATTTTAGACTTTTCTACTCTGAAAAAAGCCCAGAATGATTACTGGTGAATTACTCTCCCTCTGTGGAAGCTCGTGGGGATGAAGGGGTTGGAAGCCTCAGAACACCTAATGCAGAGTCTGCAACAGTCCTAGAGCATAATGCCCTTGAATGTCCTCATCCTCTCAGTTGTACCCTGGTATGATGCCCATGAAAAGTAAAGTGAAAGTGAAAGCCTCTCAGTCGTGTCTGACTTTGCAACCCTTCGGACTATACAGTCCGTGGAATTCTCCAGGCCAGAATACTGGAGTGGGTAGCCTTTCCCTTCTCCAGGGGATCTTCCCAACCCAGGGATCAAACCCAGGTCTCCTGCATTGCAGTTGGGAGAGTCTTTACCAGCTGAGCCACAAGGGAAGCCCATGCTTGCCTATAATTGGCCACCACAGAGGCTAATTTAAGAAGCAAGTGTTTTTAGTCTTAACTTGCATCATATCAACTTTTTTGGAGGGAACTCTTGATAGCACATTCTTGTCATAATAATTTCTTGAGTGCCTCCCACCCTCCAGGGACTGTCCTAGGTACTAGAGAGAGAGTAGCGAGCAGAGTAACATACCCACCTTTTGTGACATTTGCCTTCTAATTGACTCATACACATATCTTCAGTATGTTAAAAAAAAAAAGATTGGAAAAGTGGGGAAACAGGTTTTTGAGAAACAAAAGCTCTTGGTAGTTGCTTTTCTTGAAAGCACAAGAATGATTGGGAAAATGGTAGAAGAACATACAAAATGTGTGGGTGAAAACTCAAGCCATAGGCAGATGACGATCACATTTTTCTAAACAGACTTGAGACATGCAGTCTGGCAATATTTTTTCTTTTCTTTTTAATCTCTATAATTAATTCATATGAAAAGTTTTTCCAGAAGTATGAAATTAAAATCACATTTAGGAACACATCCCATGACTCATCTTTATTTAAAAGGTTAAAACCATATCTAATACAAAACCCAGAAAAGATCTTAACAAGAGAACCATATTGTGTTTATCCTGGGATCTCAAATTCTGAGCCGACTGTCTAGGCACAAAGTAGACACTCTGTAAATCTTGGTTTGCCCAACGAATGTAAGTTCAGATATTTGTTTACACAGTTTTTGAGCAGTGTGGATGAGTGTTACCCTAAAACATCAAGAGGATGCAAGCCCACTGGGAAAGATAGTATGAAAGTGGGGAGGGAAAAGAGTGTGCGTGATTGGTGGCATTGGTTCATGGTATCTGACATGCCTTTGGGACCAGAGGGAATTTTCAAATGAAAACGCTAAAATAAAAACCACATCCTTCCTTTCAACAGGGCGTTGTTGCTGGCGCTCGTTCCAAAGGAGAACACAAACAGAAAATCTTTTTAACCATCTCCTTTGGAGGAATCAAAATCTTTGATGAGAAGACAGGGGTAAGTAAAAGAATCACATGGCATGGTGAAATTGAATCCATTGACAGATGTGCCCTTAAAAGCCTCTACTCTTCTGAGCAGGAATATCAAACAAGCATAAAAACACATAAAGCAACTGACAAACTTGATCAACTGTGATCGTTCATCAAAGGGAGGCTCTTCCCTGACTTGGCCACAGTATGACTGCGCCGTGTTTCTTACAGGGTAATTGGGATAAAAGTGTCACACAGTCCTGGTAATGCAATGGGAGATTGATGTGCTTTGAAGAGCAGTGGGTAATGTGACAGTTTAAGTTAAATTTCCTTGTGTGTTGGCAACTTTAATGACATGCGTCCTAGAGGGAGATGTACGGGGGTCTTTTGACTTGGTCAAAGCATCCAGACTCTCTTGAATTGAACCTGTGGCACCTTGCAATTGCTGTCATCAAAAAGAATAAATGGAGTTTTCAATGTTAAAAAAAAAAATCCATCACTGCATGATGAGGAAATGTAAGGGCTGATCTATGTGTTGAACCCACTGAAGATGTGGTTTGTATTTTCGTCCACCTCCTGGCAGCAGTTAACTCCCAGGTTTATCCCCAGGACTTGCCTAGCATTGTTGACCCTGTTCGTTGATGGTATGGGAAAAAGAGAAAAGCTTTTTATGATCTGTTTTATCCAGAGAGCAAGAGTCAGATGGACACGATTTTCTTTTATTCACTCAGTGCTTTATAGCTTCTAACATACTTCCACTTATATCACCTCCTATGAACTTCACAGGTAGTTTATCAAGCAATGTAGAAACAATACTCAATTAACCAAGCTACTTAACCTTGTCATTTTGCATTACAAAATTTCCCCCTTTGTTCTGACTCATATTAAGAGACCATATGGTTAGTAGGATGATAATTTAATAGTAAAATATTTTCTTGAAGAAAAGTCATTCCTGATTAGTAATAGCACAGACACATTATGGCCTCGTGGGATCCTGGGTGACACATGGGGGCCAGAGAGCTTTGGAATTGTAGAAACTTGGAGGCTATTATTCATCCTTTATCATCCTTCGTGGGAGGGAACCAAGTAATGTGGATCATGCCTAACTGAGAGATACTTTCACAAGGATTCATATTCCCCAATATATGTCATCATCTCTAGTCTCTTCCCAAGTCCACACCTGCCCATCACCATGACACTGGCATCACCAAAGGGACAGGAATGACAGGGATAGAGTATCAGATACTTTATCTTGTCTATCTTACTTTTTATTCTTGTATTTTGGGGTCCTGCTATTCCATCATGTACCCCACCATCAAATAGTCCTCATCACCAAACTTTAGCTAATGAGTAGAGGTAATTTATATTCTTTACTTTTATCTAAATCCTCACTCAAGGGTGGCTAAGCTGGCCCCAAAGAAAGATACCACCAAACCTTGAAATGTGATTTTTGATTCTTTCTTTGGACACACACAAAAAATACCTGAAAAATCATCATTTCGGCTCAAAGCCATTTGGCTTTGTGGGGAAAAAAAATGTCGTATCCTGGTGGAGATTCAGGATGAAGGCAGAATTAAATGTTATCTGCCTGACTTAGTCTGCTGACTTACCTTAGGCTCTTACCTTAGGGCTTTTGCAACCATAGCTTGTTAATTTGTCTTAACACAAGTCTAGGGAAGACTGGTAGAGAGGGCTGAACGTTTAGGCCTGAAGTAGAGATGAGTGTGGGGCAAGGCACTCTGTATTAGTAGTGTTGATCTCTCCAAAGACTTGTTCAGTGTTTTGTGTGACTCAGGGAACAGAGCGAAGACTTGGTGATAGAAGTTTCTAGGAAGCAGTTTCAGTTTATGAGGAAGAAGAGTCTCCCACAAGTCAGAGCTCTTCAGCCTTGAGATGGACCACCTTCTGTGCAAGTGACTACACCATCCCTCAGAGGATTCAAGCAACAGTCATATGATGGAGATATTGTGGAAGGAAGTCAAGTAGAAGATGAGGTGTTGACCAAAGCTACATCTTGGTTGATTCCCCAGACTAGTTTTGATAGTCTGTTTCTCCGTTAAATCCATCCCTATTGGATGTAACTTATCTTCAGATAACTGGAGGTTTTTTCAAAACCTCCATTGGAGGTTATGAGCATGAACAGTTTACTAAACTGTTGTCATTGCCCAGCAGGGACTCAACTGAATTTTGCAGAATAAGAGTCTCAGTGGTGTTTTGTCCTACTTATCAAAGAAGTGGAAAACTGGGTCTTTTTCATTTGGAATGACAAATTTTAGTTGTTTATCATGTCAGAACTATTCCTGTTCAAGCTTGGCTGTGCTATTTTTTCAAAATCAAGAAAAGAAACATTAGCAGAACGTGACAATAGCTAGAATTTTAAAAATCCAAAAGCTGTCAAAAATGTTTTGATCCCAATTAAGGAGACCCTTTGCAGCAATTTACACCTTGTCTTGAATTTCAAAGGGGTTCTTGATCCCAATCCTTATGTGAATAAATTTTATTATTAGTATGTTGCAGGAAATAAATCAATATCAAAAGCTGTCCATATGTTCAGATATGTAGGTATTGCTAATATATCAAAAGTATCAGTGAGAATGCAGAAAATGTCATAAATGAGCTCAGTTTCTAGTAATAGTAGGAACAATAGCAAATTAGGAGCAGAAATGGTTTCATGTCACTATGTTACTAGGTCCTCAAAGCAGACCAGTGGAAACCAATGCAGGAATGATGTGATCTTCATTTCACAAATAAGAAAACTGAAATTCTGGGATTATTCCTGATTTGACTGGAAACTCAAATCAGACCTTCCAATCCCAAATCCTATCTCTTTCCAAGGAAACTCACTAGCTTTCTTCTCTCCTCATTTACAGTTTTGTTCTACCATATTATTATTATGTGTGCCATTAAAAATCATAAATATTGCGGGAGCCTAAAGTTAAGTCTGTTTCTTGGGATAGAGAGCAGTGGTCTGATTCAGCTTTTCAAGATAATACCACATTCTGTTGCCAGTCACAAATGGATTTTGCTTGTTCACTTAGTTTAGCTGGCACTGATTTGTCACTATTATATGCACCATTTTATGCATATTATGTACATTACAGCAATTCTGTGAAGTGCTATTATTAGCACCATTTTACAGATGAGAACACTGAGGCCCAAACAATTTAATTATACAGTTCTCAAATGGCAGAGCTGAGATTCAAACCCAGGTAGTCTTGTCCAAAGTCCTTGGTGCTAGTAAGATACAACTAATAATTACATAGTTTTCTTAGTATTTGGACTCCTAAAACAGAAACATTATAAACTTGGTGGCTTATAAACAACAAACATTTATTTCACAGTTCTAGAGGCAGGAAAGTCCAGGATCCTGGCCCCAGGATTTGGTATCTGGTGAGAGCCCACTTTCTCATAGATAGTGCCTTTTTGCTGTGTCCTCTCATGGTGGAAGAGGGAGAGGGGGAGGATGTTTTCTAGGCCTCTTTTATAAGGGCACTAATCCCATGTATCAGGGCTCCACCCTCATGACCTAATCACCTTCCGAAAGTCCCACCTCCTAATATTAATGCCATCAGAATTTCAGCATATGAAATTTGAGTGCACATAAACAGACCATAGCAATCTCGAAATTTATAAATGATTTCTTTTCGTATGTATTAGAGCAGACTCAGTATTATCCCTGTTTTACTGTCATCATTATTCATTTTCATTTCAATGAGCTTTCCTGAGTGAAGATACTAGGGGTGGCGTTACCACTAGGACTGTCTCGTGGGTAGAATGTTGGCAGGGTAACCACTGGTTACCACGTGGTTAGGAAAGACTGCAGTGGATGCTTGTTCTGTGCTGCATGATGTTCTGTTTCCTGAGGATTCAAAGATAAAGAAGATGTGTCCTTGTCCCTGAGGTGTTCACAGTCTGGTGGTAAAACCAGACTCATGGAATGAACTGACACGTGCTGAGACACAGCTGTGAATGGAGTTGTCAGTACTCAGGGGATGGAGATAGAGCTTTGCTTGAAATAATCAGGAAAGTTTTCACAGAAAACGGCACACTGATTTAGCCATGGAGGAGTGAGTTGGCGAGGACCAGATAAGCAAGTGAGGGAAGAGAAAAACATATTTCTAAATGCACAGATGTCTAAAGGAGAAAGGTGTGTATGCGCACACACATGTGTTCGTTCTTTCCTTCAGGAAATATTTATTGAACACTTATGTCAACACACAGGTTAACAAGGCTGTGTATTTTTGTTCATCACACTTATATATCTGGTTAGCACTTGAAGTCCACATAGTAGGTGCTCAGTAGTACCTATTGCACAGAAAATAAAATGACTTAATGATTATGAATCAATAAGTGTACACAGAACAACTAGGGCATAACGGGAGAGGTGGAGAGTGGCCCAGGATTGAATATTATCCCTCATAATAAAGGGGTAATGATGTTTTAAATGCAATGGCTGCCCTTACATTTCAGGACTGATTTAGTTACTTATTCTTCAGTGAAAACCAGATATTACCCTTGTTTGTATCTCATCAAAAGCAGGACTGTTCTGCCTTTATTTCTAACAGAATATTTGGAATGGATTTGGGGAGAACAGCTGAGGTGGAGCAAAGGAAAGTGGTCCTAGGGAAGGAGACAGGGAGGAGGATGAAGGGGCTACAAAGCAGGATCCTGGGACCTGGGATACCCCTGTCACCCTGAGAACTGTTGAAGCAGTACACAGGACTCTCAGGGACTGGATATGAATATTAGCCTCTAAGCAAGACCGTATGGTCTATAGCAGGTCTGTAGACAGGCTTTCATGGTCCTGTCTCATTTGGTACCCAACAATTCTTGGAGGTTTTATTACCCTCCTTTTACAGATGGAGCTTCCCTGTGGCTCAGACAGTAAAGAATCTGCCTGCAATGAAGAAGACCCAGGTTCAATCCCTGGGTTGAGAACATTCCCTGGAGAAGATAATGGCTACCTACTCCAGTATTCTTACCTGGAGGAGAATTCCATGGACAGAGGAGCCTGGCAGGCTACAGTCCATAGAGCTGGACATGACTGAGTGACTAAATCGTTTACAGATGAGTCATCTAAAATATAAGTAGAGTGTGTGGCTTGCCTGAGGCTACACTGAGTAGCAGAAATTGAGTTCAGATTCACATTTGTAACTCCTAAGCTTGTTCTGTTTCTTTTACCCCAGAGATTCTCCACTCGACTGGTTCCATAGCCATAAGGGCTGTTTTGGAGCTTAATGTAGGCATTTCGGGTGTTCACAACTTTTGGGGAAGGGGTTGCTGATACAAGAATTCACTAGAGGCAAGGGTGCTAGACATTCCACAATGTGCAAGACATTCACACACAATACAAACATTTCCTGGCTATATGACTTTAAATGTTTTACCACACTTTCATGTACGTGAAAAAATTATTTATAATTATCTGAATGTAAAACCCAACTCTACAAATAAAAATGTAATTTCATATTCATAATAGTGCATTTTCCAGAGTGCAACTAAACAGAAAGATGTGCTTTGTTTTGTTGGAAACTCATCAAGACTTGGTCGTCACTTTGGAAATCCACTCCCCTGTGATTGCTCTTCATATTAAGTCTACAGTAGGGCACACCTCTATCAGTTCCATGTCTAGCTATCATGGTCACAGTTCAGTTCAGTTCAATCACTCAGTCATGTCCGACTCTTTACAACCTCATGGACCGCAGCACACCAGGTCTCCCTGTCTATCACCAACTCCCGGAGTTTACTCAAACTCATGTCCATCAAGTTGATGATGCCATCCAGCCATCTCATCCTCTGTTGTCCTCTTCTCCTCCTGCCCTCAATCTTTCCCAGCATCAGGGTCTTTTCCAATGAGTCAGCTCTTCGCATCAGGTGGCCAGAGTATTGGAGTTTCAGCTTCAATATCAGTCTTTCCAATGAACACCCAGGACTGATCTCCTTTAGGATGGACTGGTTAGATCTCCTTGCAGTCCAAGGGACTCTCAAGAGTCTTCTCCAACACCACATTTCAGAAGCATCAATTCTTCAGTGCTCAGCTTTCTTTACAGTCCGACTCTCACATCCATACATGACCACTGGAAAAACCATAACCTTGACTAGATGGGCCTTTGTTGGCAAAGTACTGTCTCTACTTTCTAATATGCTGTCTAGGTTGGTCATAATTTTCCTTCCAAGGAGTAAGCGTCTTTTAATTTCATGGCCACAGTCACCATTTGCAGTGATTTTGGAACCCCCCAAAAATGAAGTCAGCCACTGTTTCCACTATTTCACCATCTATTTGCCATGAAGTGATGGGACCTGATGCCATGATCTTAGTTTTCTGAATGTTGAGCTTTAAGCCAACTTTTTCACTCTCCACTTTTACTTTCATCAAGAGGCTGTTTAGTTGCTCTTCACTTTCTGCCATAAGGGTGGTGTCATCTGCATGTCTGAGGTTATTGATATTTCTCCCAGCAATCTTGATTCCAACTTGTGCTTCCTCCAGTCCAGCGTTTCTCATGATGTACTCTGCATATAAGTTAAATAAGCAGGGTGACAATATACAGCCTTGACGTACTCCTTTTCCTATTTAGAACCAGTCTGTTGGTCCATGTCCAGTTCTAACTGTTGCTTCCTGACCTGCATACAGGTTTCTCAAGAGGCAGGTCAGGTGGTCTGGTATGCCCATCTCTTTCAGAATTTTCCATAGTTTATTGTGATCCACACAGTCAAAGGCTTTGGCATAGTCAACAAAGCAGAAGTAGATGTTTTTCTGGAACTCTATTGCTTTTTCAGTGCTCCAGCAGATGTTGGCAATTTGATATGTGGTTCCTCTGCCTTTTCTAAAACCAGCTTGAACATCTGGAAGTTCACGGTTTATGTATTGCTGAAGCCTAGGTTGGAGAATTTTGAGCATTACTTTGCTAGCGTGTGAGATGAGTGCAATTTTGTGGTAGTTTGAGCATTCTTTGGCATTGCCTTTCTTTGGGATTGGAATGAAAACTGACCTTTTATCTGGACTTATTTGATTCTTCTTAAAAATTTCAAATATAAAGGAAAGTTACTGTTCAGTTGCTAAGTTGTGTCTTAATTCTTTGTGACCCCCATGGACTGCAGCATACCAAGCTTCCCTGCCCTTCACTCTCTCTCAGAGTCTGGTCAAACTCATGTCCTTTGAGTCAGTGATGGTTGAATGCTTTCTTAAACCAAAAGTTATTCATTAATTATAAGAAGGCTCAGTGTCATTATGTTCTTCATCTGTAGTTGTAACTAAGCTTTTATATATAGAAACTCACATTATTTTTTAATCAGAAATCATCTTATTTTATTTATCCTTTGTGTTTTAATTAGGACATTTTGATTTGCTTAAACTTTATGTGTGTAGTTAGATTATATAATCATTTCCAGACAATACAGTAAGATACAAAATACTTTTATATAAAAAGGAGGTTTTTCATCAGATAAGGTTAAGAATCCGTGTATAGATCATGCTGCCATTTTCTTTGGTTCATTCATTTATTCATTCCACAAATACTTATTAAGGGAAAGGGACATTCTCCATGCTGGGTGGGGATGAACTAGCCTGAAACCTTTTCTTCAAGAAACCTACAACCTGGGAGGTAAGACATATATAATTAAAAACTCAAAGCAAGAATAACAAGAGAAAAATGCAAAGTGATCATGAGAGTTCAAAAGAAGAAATTATTTCTTCCATCTGAAAAAAAAAAAAAAAAAGATACCGAATGATTTAGGACCAGAGGGTTGACCCTTGAAGAATGGGCAGAGTTTGAAGTTGGAAACACAGGAGGACCAGTGAGTGACCAGACAAAGGGAATTATGAGAAGTGTTTACTGAGACCCTAGAATGAGAAAGCAATGAAGGAGGCCAGGTGTGGAGAAGAGAGATGGCCAGATATTCTGGATTGGAGGATGTGAGTTTGCTATCAATGAGATAAAACTGAGAAGGTAGGCAGGGCCCAGTTGTGAGACCTGGAATGTAAGACCAAAGAGCTTTGGCTGAATCAGGTCCATTACAGCGCAGTTATTATTCAGTGTATTCTATGGCCCTGAAGCTGCACTAGTTATTACAGAGAGGTAAGTACATGACTGTAAGGTCATCCTTGACCTGTGAGTTGCCTTTGTGCAAATCAGGAGAAAATCCCTTTCTTTAATGCTCACTGCCCGGGATGACTTTTGCTGAGAAATGATTATAATAATTATACATGTTTTTGATGACTGTATGATGACTAGCTCCCCATAGAGCCGTGCAGCGCACCCCCTGCTCAGCAGCAGGTAGCAGATCTGGGAGTATCATCTGAGCATATGAGCAGAAAGCTGGGGGTCCCATCTTGCCATTTCTTGTACCCACCATGCACTGCCCAGCTTTCAGGACTAGCTCGAGGAGACCCCTCCACTCTGAACATCCCCTCGCCCTTCATCACTCAGCGAATACCTCAAGGTCCAGTAATGTCAACAGCGCTAACAACAGCAACGCAGGACAACAGTGACCACTTATCAAGACCTTTCCTGGGCCAGGCACTTTATTAAACTAAGTGCTTTATGCATTTCATTCTCTGAGCAGGATCCGTACTGGCTCTGTCTGAATCTACAGCCCACACTCCTCACCACTGTGCTACTGGCAGCAGAGAGTGGACAGAGTGGGAGGAGCTGCCTTGGATCTGCTCATGCCCAGCTATGTCGTTATAAAGCGATGCTTTTATGAATGACTTTGTACCTCTTTTGCTCATCTGTAAGATGGGGATAATCAAAGCACCTATGTTTTAGGCTTGGTGCAAGATTAAATTTAATCACTTTTAATTTAATTTAGTCATTTAAATTGTGATTTAATTTAATCATTTAAGACTTAGAATTGTGCCTATTACAGTAAAAAGCTCTTGTTATTAAATTATATTATTAGTTCTATTAATAATAGAATAATAATAACAATCTATTGTCCTCTCTCTGATATGGGCTTTCTTATGTCCTCCCCTTAGAATTAAGAAATCCTCTCATATTCATCCTGCATCATCCTCTGCTCACCTTTATGATAGCGCATGGTGGTCTGTATCAGAATGAGCTGACTCATGCTTCCCTCAGATTGCAGGCTCCATGAGGTACCTGGTCTCATTCATTGCTGTATCTGCAGGGTTTACCACAGGTCCTGGCAAGTGACAGAGATGCGAACAGCACATTGAAGGAAGGGAGGGGGGAGGCAGTCAGAGACAGATGGAATGAAAGAGGAAAGGAAGGAAGAGAAAGTAGTGAATAAGTAAACTTATAACAAAACACTGATTGTCTGGGCTAGATATTGGAGCCCAAGATGCTGCATGCCAAAGATGCTAGTTTTGCCATGCAAGCAGTGAGCATGGAAAGAAAAATGTACGTGGTTCAGGGCTCCTCAGTCCTAGGATGTCAGATCTGAGTCACTCCCTGATGCTCACAAAACAGAAAGTGGAAAGCATTCTCTCCCCTCCCTCCTCTTCCTCACTTTACCTTCCTTCCTCTTTGCTTTTTTCTCTTTCTGTCTCTACCATCTCTATACACTTTGCTCATTTGCTTCAATGTTCCGGCTCCCACAGCCTGACAGCTGCCCCAGATCCATTTTAATATCAAAGAGAATGAACATTCAAGGCGAAAAATTGGGCCTCTGTATGTTCAGTGTCTTGTTGGATGATATTGGATTTTAATTTATCACAATAAGAAATCAATTTATAGCTCAAAACCAACATATTTTTAGAAATTGGCCCTGTCAGGAAGCTGCCACTGTTAGATAATTTAGACAGGATAATTCAAGACAGAGGAGAAAGGATGCTCACATTACTCTGGAAAGTGAGACCATGAATGTTGTCAAGCAGATTCGGTAAACTCAGAAATGTACTGTCTTTCCCTTAATGAATCATTTTTTATGAATTTTGGTCTTTAAGGAGATAAAGAGATCATATTTTCTGGGCTAGCTGCTTTTACATGTTTGGTCTCATTGAATTCAACCCCCTAAGAACTCAGCTACATGTTATTTTTCCCATTAAACAGATGGGGAAACTGAGATAGAGAAGTTAAGGAACTTACACAAGGCCAAGTGACCAAGAAACTAGAGAGCCGGGCACTAACTCTAGCCTGGCACGGTGGGCAGGCCCATGTTCTTGTCAGTCCCCAGCAGTGGGGTCTCTCTCCCTTTTTTTAAATTAAACTGGAGTTAAGTTATCTTACAGTATGGTATTGGTCTCTCCTGTGCCGTAAAGTGAATCAACTACATAGATGTAAATCTCCTCTTTGTCACCACATTGAGTAGAGCTCCCTGTGCTATACAGTGGGATCTCATTAGTTACCTGCTTTTTACATAGTACTGTATGTATGTGTATGTGTATGTATGTGAATGTGGTAGTGTATGTATGTGTAGTATATGTGTGGTGTAGTAGTGTATGTATGTGAATCCCAGTCTCCGAATTCATTCCACTTGCCCTTTCTCCCATTGGTGTCCATACGTTTGTTCTTTATGTTTGTGTCTCTATTTCTGCTTTTCACATACGTTCATCTGTACCATTTTTCTAGATTCCACATATATGTATTAATATACAATATTTGTTTTTTTCCTCTTTCTAAGTTATTTTGCTATGTATGACAGTCCCTAGCTCCATCCACGTCTCTGCAAATGGCATAATGTTGTTCCTCTTTATGGCTGAGTAATATTCTGTTGTAAAAATGTGCCACATCTTCTTTATCTGTTTCTCTGTTGATGGACATTTAGGTGCTTCTACACCTGGCTCTTGTGTGTATTGAACCTTCTTACAGTGTTGATGGGAATGTAAATTGATACAGCCACTATAGAGAACAATACCAAGGTTCCTTAAAAAACTAAAAATAGAACTGCCATCAGTTCAGTTCGGTTCAGTTGCCCAGTCATGTCCGACTCTTTGTGACCCCATGGACTGCAGCACGCCAGGCCTTCCTGTCCATCACCAACTCCCCGAGTTTACTCAAACTCATGTCCATCGCGTCGGTGATGCCGTCCAACCATCTCATCCTATATTGTCTTCTTCCACCTTCAATCTTTGCCAGCTTCAGGGTCTTTTCAAATGAGTCATTTCTTCCCATCAGGTGGCCAGACTTATTGGAGTTTCAGTTTCAGCATCAGTCCTTCCAATGAATATTGAGGACTAATTTCCTTTAGGATGGACTGGTTAGATCTCCTTGCAGTCCAAGGGACTCTCAAGAATCTTTTCCAATACCACAGTTCAAAAGCATCAATTCTTCGGTGCTCACCTTTCACAGATAGTTCAACTCTCACATCCATGCATGATTACTGGAAAAACCATAGTCTTGACCAAATGGACCTTTGTTGACAAAGTAACATCTCTGCTTTCTAATATGCTGTCTAGGATGGTCATAACTTTTCTTCCAAGGAGCAAGCATCTTTTAATTTCATGCCTGAAGTCACCATCTTCAGTGATTTCGGAGTCCCCCCAGAATAAAATCTGCCACCGTTTCCACTGTTTCCCCATCTATTTGCCATGAAGTGATGGGACCAGATGCCTTAGTTTTCTGAATGTTGAGTTTAAGCCAACTTTTTCACTCTCCTCTTTCACTTTCATCAAAAGGTTCTTTAGTTCTTCTTCGCTTTATGCCATAAGGGTGGTGTCATCTGCATATCTGAGGTTATTGATATTTCTCCCAGCAATCTTGATTCCAGCTTGTGCTTCATCCAGCCCAATGTTTCTCATGATGTACTCTGCATATAAGTTAAATAAGCAGGGTGACAAGATACAGCCTTGACATACTCCTTTTCCTATTTGGAACCAGTCTGTTGGTCCATGTCCAGTTCTAACTGTTGCTTCCTGACCTGCATACAGATATCTCAAGAGGCAGGTCAGATGGTCTGGTATGCCCATCTCTTTCAGAATTTTCCACAGTTTATTGTGATCCACGTAGTCAAAGGCTTTGGTATAGTCAATAAAGCAGAAATAGGTGTTTTTCTGGAACTCTTGCTTTTTGGATGATCCAGCGAATATTGGCAATTTCATCTCTGGTTCCTCTGCCTTTTCTAAAACCAGCTTGAATATCTGGAAGTTCACAGTTCACATATTGTTGAAGCCTGGCTTGGAGAATTTTGAGCATTCCTTTACTAGTGTGTGAGATGAGTGCAATTTTGTGGTAGTTTGAGCATTCTTTGGCATTGCCTTTCTTTGGGATTGGAGTGAAAACTGACCTTTTCCAGTCCTGTGGCCACTGCTGAGTTTTCCAAATATGCTGGCATATTGAGTGCAGCACTTTCACAGCATCAGTCTTTTAGGATTTGAAATAGCTCAACTGGAATTCCATCACCTCCACTAGCTTTGTTCGTAGTGATGCTTCCTAAGGCCCACTTGACTTCACATACCAGGATGTCTCGCTCTAAATGAGTGATCACACCATCATGGTTATCTGGGTCGTGAAGATCTATTTTGTACTGTTCTTCTGTGTATTCTTGCCACCTCTTTTTAATAACTTCTTCTGTTAGGTCCATACCATTTCTGTCCTTTATTGAGCCCATCTTTGCATGAAATGTTCCCTTGCTATATCTAATTTTCATGAAGAGATCTCTAGTCTTTCCCTTTCTATTGTTTTCCTCTATTTCTTTGCATTGATCACTGAGGAAGGCTTTCTTATCTCTCCTTGCTATTCTTTGTAACTCTGCATTCACATGGGAATATCTTTCCTTTTCTCCTTTGCTTTTCACTTGTCTTCTTTTCACGGCTATTTGTAAGGCCTCCTCAGACAGCCAGTTTGCTTTTTTGCGTTTCTTTTTCTTGGGGATGATCTTGTTCCCTGTCTCCTGTACAATGTCACAAACCTCCATCCATAGTTCATCAGGCTCTCTGTCTGTCAGATCTAGTCCTTTATATCTGTTTCTCACTTCCACTGTATAATTGTATGGGATTTGATTTAGGTCATACATGAATGGTCTAGTGGTTTTCTGTACTTTCTTCAATTTAAGTCTGAATTTGGCAATAAGGAGTTCATGGTTTTTGCTACAGTCAGCTCCCAGTATTTTTTTTTTTTTTTTTTTTTTTTTTGCTGACTGTATAGAGTTTCTCCATCTTTGGCTGCAAAGAATATAATCAATCTGATTTCAGTATTGACCAACTGGTGATGTCCATGTGTAGTCTTCTCTTTTTTTGTTGAAAGAGGGTGTTTGCTATGATCAGTGGGTTCTCTTGGCAAAACTCCATTAGCCTTTGCTCTGCTTCATTCTGTACTCCAAGGCCAAATTTGCCTGTTACTCCTATCCTGGAGAAGGAAATGGCAACCCACTCTACTATTCTTGCCTGGAAAACCCCATGGATGGAGGAGCCTGGTGAGCTACAATCCACAGAGTCACAAAGAGTTGGACACGACTGAGTGACTTCACTTCACTTCACTTCCAGACCATATGGCTCAGAAATCCTACTCCTGGGTATATACCCAGTGAAAACCATACTTGTGAAAGATACATGTACCCCAATGTTCATTGCAAAAGTATTTACAGTCGTTAGAACATGGAAGCACTCTCTTCTTTCCGTGGGTGTAGTTAGAGCCTCTGGCAAGCAAGCCACCATTCGTTTGTTCTCCAGGGGAGAGCTCTACCTGCCCTTAGGACTGTTGTTGTGCAGACCCTCCCTGTGACTAAGAGTTTATCAACTACCATTTGGGCCTCTGAGAGGTGTGTGAGGTGCTGGTCTCAAAGTGGCAAGTTCCTAGATGTGCAGTATGACCTTGGGTGACTCCTCTGCCCACTCTTTGGTACTCATTCCTCATCTGAAGACCGAGGTCATTCCTCAGACTTCTTCTTTAAGGACCAGGTAGTAAACTTCACAGCCTTGTGGCCTCCTAACCATTTTCTTTGGCCGCTGTCATTTGAAGGCCCCCACAGATGGTATGTAGACAAATGAGCCTGGCGAGTTCCCATAAAACTTGCTTTGTGAAAATGAGTAGCTGGCCCACGAGCCATAAGCTGCTGGCTCTGTGCTTGATGGTTACTGTGGAGTCTTCTAATTTCCTCGTTCTCACCCCATGACAAGCCTTACAGGAGCTCGGGGTGAGCACCAGCTGGAGATCTCTGGTTTCTCATCTCTGGGCCCTTGCTCTTTCTCTGGTGGCTTACTTTGGGGATGACACTGAAGATAAATATTCAGCTCTAGGAATCGCGTTAGTTACTTCTACCATTTGTGAAGTAAAAATTGCCAGACTCTGTGCTAAGTGCTTCATATATATTTTTCTCATGTAATTCTTACAGTCCAAGGGTTAGTTACTTGTTATCATTCCCATTTTACAGAGGAGGTGACTGACTACCCTTAAATTTTTATCCATTTATGGATTCAGCAAATGTTCATTGAGTATGTACTATATGCAAAGTAGTATTCTCAGGGGTGTGCATACATTGATGAATAAAAGGAGGTTATCTCTCTTGTGTTTACGTTTTAATGCAGGGAGACATACAGGAAACAATAGATGCACATAAATAATATGCTTTGTTAGAAAGTAATGAGTGCTATGAAAAATGATTGAAGTACAGGGAGGTTATGGCATTTCCCCACTGTACCTCCTTTGTCCTTGCAAAGAGGCCTATGACATACGTGCCTTGTAAATCACAGATATGGATGTGCTCTGGGAGCTTCCTTTAGTTTTGAGGGTCAGCTGAGTAATGGAAAAAGATACTTCTGAAAATTCTCATCCAAATTCCAGAGGCCGTTATACTTGATAAATCAGAGCTGTCCATTTGGCTGTCTCTGCGTTTTTGTAGATGGCTGATTGCTTTATATGGGGTCTGCTATTTATTGTTTTTCTATCTTACATGCTTATTTTAAATTTTAATTTAGAACTCATTTTCCAAGACTGTTCCTCGTTTATTTAATAGATACTTCTAATTTAATGAAGACACTCCTTTCAGAAGCTGTTTGTATCGAAATGGTGATGCTGTGATTAGGCCCAGCCCTCATCAGATGGTTCTCTGTGCTTGGTCAAGTACTTCTCGGTGGCAGCCAGAGGTGGAGCAGCATTAATAATTCTGGGAACAGTAGAGAAATGCATGTCACAGAAAGTGAGACCCCAGGTCAAGGTAAAAGTGAAAGTGTTAGTCACTCAGTCATGTCCGACTCTTTGTGACCCCTGACTATAACCCACCAGGCTCTTCTGTCCATGGGATTCCCAGGCAAGAATATTGGAGTGGGTTGCCCTTTCCTTCTCCAGGGGATCTTCTCAGGGATCGAACCCCAGCCTCCTGCATTACAGGCAGATTATTTACCATCTGAGCCACCAGGCAAGTCCCAAGTCAAAGTGAGAGCTGGTAAAATCCACCTCTCAGAGGAGAAACTCTGTCTGGGGAGATGTTCGTGGTGGAACCTGGGGTCTGGATGACCCGTGTCTGGACTTGTTTTCAGAGAGCCTGAATTTGTATTGTCACCTGAGCTGTGATGATAAACACAACAGTGACAACAATAGTGATGATAATGATAGCCCTTACTAATGTCCCAGATCTTGTTGTAAGTGCTTGATGCACATCTCATACTTTTATGAATCACTGAACCTCTTAGTGGCTCCATATTCTCCTCTAGAGTATGAAGGCATAAACTAACCACACTTTATAGCAGTCTTACCAAATGAGGCATTATCTCTGGTGTATACAGGATGGCACTGAGTTTCAGAGAGATGTAATGAGCTGCCAGGATATCTTGGTTAATGAGGACTGCCCTGTCCACCACACTATTTTGTACCACACTCGTTTGCTGACCGCAACAGGGAAGCTAATGTGTGGTTGTATCTCATGTGGGTGGTTAGGTATTACCTGGAATAAAACACTTCAGTGATATCCTGGCTAACTTTTTCATTGTTTGCTGTTTTTGCTCTATAGTTACAGACTACTTATTTATTTGAGTATAAATATTTATATGTTGAGGCTAAAATTAAAAAATACATATTTTTAAAAAATCTAGCATCATCAATGAGAAGAATCTAATGCCCTCCCATTTTATGTCTTATGCTGTTGGTCACTACTTCTTTCTTATACCTTTTCCTGCTTTTCTATAGATGAGAAATAACTGTGCTAAGCTGTTAAAGCAGTTGCACTCCCTGATAACTTCCAAGCATGAAAAGTAGAAAGAATTTTAAACAAAGAAACAAAAATACTACACTGTGAGTAACTGGAAGGTTGGGTCCACTATTCGGTCACTTTTATATCTACCACCTTCTGGCACATAGTAAGCTCCCAGGAGAGGAGCTGAATGCCTTCATTGTAGAAGTCAGGCAGCCCTCTGATCTACCTTCTTGTCTATCTGTGTCCACCTGAAACCTTTGAGCATTGTGGGTGGCATCTGAATTTTAAGAACGATTATCTCCCTGAGAACAATAAATAGCAGCTCTGTTCCCTCTGCCATGGGAAGTCACATCTGCTCTTCCTAGAGTTCCTTTAACTTCCAGCTGAATAGAAGGTTCTATAAAATGCCTTAAAGTTTGCATATAATGTATTCAGTCTCAACTTACAGTTATTAATGACTTTTATGTATATGTAACTTGTTTTCCCTCATTTTCCTTTTCCCCATCCATCTAATTTACCTTTGTCTTCTTCATCCCTTTTCTCGGCTCTCATATGCATGTAGATATAGTCACTTTTTCCCTATTGCTATTTTGTTTTCCAAAGACATTACTAAATACCTACTATGTATTTAACATAGAAAGTATAGCCAGCTGTTAAATAAATATAGCCTATTATGCAAATAATGGAAAGGTAGTATCTAATTTAGGGGAAGGAAAGACTTTAACATTTTGACCATCTACTGTCTGTTGAACACTATGCTGTGTGTTCTCAGACCACCAGTCATGTCCGACTCTTTGCAATCCCTTTGGCTGTAGCCCACCAGGCTCCTCTGTCCATGGGATTCTCCAGACAAGAATACTGGAGTGGGTTGCCATTTCATCCTCCAGGGAACCTTCCTGACCCAGGGATCAAACCTGCGTCTCTTTCGTCTCCTGTGTTGGCAAGCAGATTCTTTGCCACTAGCGCCACCTGGGAAGCCCCAACTCTAAACTAAATATTACAATATAAGTTCCTGGAGAAAAAAAAAACCCTTGCTTTCTCCCACTCTTCCTGTACCCTGCCAATAGGGGGAGCTTCCCCCAGGGATGGGAGTCCCTTCAGGGTCCTGGGATCTGTGCCTCAGAATTTTGATACCTGGGCTCCCTGCAGCCTGGAACATGTGCAGATATGCTTTGATGCAAAGGATGACAGAGAGGAGGTTAGCCTGGGAGAGATGGTGAGGTGGTGAGGGGGTGACCTAGGAGTGTTATACCTATTGATCTATTGTGCTGAGTGAGTTACATGCATGGTCTCCTTCATTCCTTTCACTGAGTGAAGTCACTCACTGAACACTCAGTCATGTCCAACTCTCTGCAACCCCATAGACTGTAGCCTACCAGGCTCCTCTGTCCATGGGATTTTCCAGGCAAGAATACTGCAGTGGGTTGCCATTTCCTTCTCCAGGGCATCTTCCCGACTCAGGGAATGAACCCAGGTCTCCCACATTGTAGGCAGATGCTTTACCGTCTAAGCCACCAGGGAAGTCCACTTCATTCCTTTAGGTCACACTATAACCATAGGTATCAACAACCCCATTGTAGGTGGGAATCTGGATCATGGCGGGTGGCAGAGAATAGAGGTACTCCAGGCACTGAGGCAATGGCACCCCACTCCAGTACTCTTGCCTGGAGAATCCCATGGACGGAGGAGCCTGGTGGGCTGCAGTCCATGGGGTCACAGAGAGTCAGACACGACTTAGTGACTGAGCACTAACAATGTGTATTACACATGCAGTTTTATTGGTGGTAAACCTGGAACCCAGAGAGTCTAATTGCCAGCCCAATGTCACACAGTGATAATGGACAGAGAATAATCATTATTTATATTTTATGCCTTTTCTATTTATAATATAAAATTAGCATATATTTATTGTAGGAAATGTATAAAATATAGAAAAGCCATAAGGAAGAAAATACAAGTTACCTGAAATCCTACCACTGAAACAGAAACCCAGTCATTTTGGTATATATACCAATAGTCTTCTTTATGTGAGTATATATTTTTTAAAATTGAAATTATACTATAATACTGCTTTGTGATCTACTTTATTACTTATACACATTTTTTCTTTTATTAAATATTTTAAAATATTAAAAATTTATTTTTACAATTTAATTACATATAATTAAATAAAATTTAAATTAAAAATAAAATTTAAATAAAAATTAAAATGAAATATTTCCTTTTAAAAAACTGGAAATAGAACCGCCATATGACCCAGCAATCCCACTTCTGGGCATACACACTGAGGAAACCAGATCTGAAAGAGACACGTGCACCCCAATGTTCATCGCAGCACTGTTTATAATAGCCAGGACATGGAAGCAACCTAGATGCCCATCAGCAGATGAATGGATAAGGAAGCTGTGGTACATATACACCATGGAATATTACTCAGCCGTTAAAAAGACTTCATTTAAATCAGTTCTAATGAGATGGATGAAACTGGAGCCCATTATACAGAGTGAAGTAAGCCAGAAAGATAAAGAACATTACAGCATACTAACACATATATATGGAATTTAGAAAGATGGTAACCATAACCCTATATGCAAAACAGAAAAAGAGACACAGAAGTACAGAACAGACTTTTGAACTCTGTGGGAGAAGGTGAGGGTGGGATGTTTCGAAAGAACAGCATGTATATTATCTATGGTGAAACAGATCACCAGCCCAGGTGGGATGCATGAGACAAGTGCTCGGGCCTGGTGCACTGGGAAGACCCAGAGGAATCGGGTGGACAGGGAGGTGGGAGGGGGGATCCGGATGGGGAATACGTGTAACTCTATGGCTGATTCATATCAATGTATGACAAAACCCACTGAAATGTTGTGAAGTAATTAGCTTCCAACTAATAAAAAAAAAAAAGAAAAAGAAAAAAAATGTTTCTATAGCATCATTTTTATCTACTGTAAGGCATTCTAGTATATGAGTGTAATGTTTTTTAATAAGTACCATATTGTTAGTGTCTGTATCTGTGGGCACATATTTTTATACACATCTATATGTACTTCTTTTAGTTAATTTCCAGAATTCCTGGGTCTGCAAGTATGTACACTTTTAATGCTTTGGTCTTTTTTTTCCCAGGGAAGTTGATATTATGTTCTAGAAAGTTGTACCACCAGAGGTACAAATACTGTCTCTTTCACTGTATATTTGTCAGCATGGAATATTACCATTTATTTTAAAGTATAAATTTTTAAACTGTATGATATTAAACTTTAGTTTTAATGCCTCTATCTTAATTTCCTTATCTGTTCATAATAGTCATTATAAGGCAGCAGCATAATAATGACAGAGTCTGTCTTTGGCTGAGACTAATGGTCCATTAGTTTTACCTGCAGATCTGAATGATGTCAAAGGGCATTGAGAATTGGCTGAAAATGAATTTCTCATAGGGCTTGGCTTATCGGTTCTCAAGGTGTTAACTATCCACTATCTATTTTGCCCTTAGTCATATACTTTCTCTGAGCAATATTTAGGGCATTATTATTGATTCTCCATGTCTAAATAAATGTCACCAAGAAGAGAAAACTTGACAATCTTTACTATTATAATTTAAGATTTATGATCTTCAACTTTCAGGCAGAATAACATTTTTTTGTATATTCATTCCTACACATAAAGCTGTACAATCTTGGCCAAGACCTTTTATCACTCAGAGCCTGTTTTCACAATTATAAGATGGAGATGGGGATGACTTTGGCCTTCTGCAGAAGTCTGTTGCAGAAATTCCAGGGGACAGAGTGCGTTCAGAAGTTCTTTTCCAAATAAATGCTCCTTGTTGACGTATTCATACATTATTTTTGTCAGAAGAAGGAAGCTGGCACTTACCAGATGTTTAGGAATGAATAAATTCCTCCTTTGACATTCTTTCTAAGAACTTTGTCTAATTTATACAGAACAGTTTTATTGAGCAAGAGATGGTGCCTAGGTGCCTACATTCAGAATTAGTAGGATCTAAAACGAGATTTGACTGTAGCCTCCTTCAGGACAGCTCTGGTATCCTCAGGGCACTCATCATGTTGGTGTTCTGCCCCCAGTGCCTATATTCCAGCCACCTAGATAAGGTCTTCAAGAGAATTGAATGTACCTTACACCTCTTGAGGCTATTTCTCTAGCCTCAGAGTTACTTTCTGCACATATCTGCCTTTGTTTATATTTCTCTTTGTGAGACCAGTATATAAATATCATTGGGAGAGTTAGGGTTAATTATTTTATAGAGAGTAAAATTCCACCCTTAAAAAACCAGAGCTCCCATCAGCACCTTGGTGAAGTCATTTGTTTTTCTTTCTCTGATACTCTCATCTGTAAAAATTAAATTCTTCTATCAAACATTTACCTAGTGTGCCCTATGTCCCAGTCCCAGAGATATGAAGATGTGTCGGAAAAACCCCCTTTCTCCCCAGGACTCATGATCCAGCAGCTAAGTAAACAGTCAATTATATGACTATGTGATAAGCAGGATCATGGGGTGACCGCCTCACTTCAGGTTCATACGTGTGTGCTTCTGTATTAATGACCTGAAAAGGAAAGCAAACAGAGTTGTTCTAATTAAACCAGCAGATGATACTTAATTGATCTGTACGGGGAATGTTGGTGAAGTAGACGTCTAATACAGATGCTGTGTAGAGAACTGAATCACCAAAATTATCATCTCAGATCATTTCAAAAATCCTCTCAGCGTCATCCCCAGCTGACCCCCATGATCAAAGAGAACCACTGTCAGTTCTAAATGTGCCTGTCTTTCTCAACCTTTGCACATGGATTGGTGTGGTTTGATTTTATTTTTCTGCCTGGACCTTTTTCCCCCTGCCTTCTTTCCACTCACGCTCTCTGTGCTCCTTTCTTTATCTGGCTGACTCCAGTTGCTCTTGAAGTCTTCTCAGCTTGGGTACCATTTGTTTAGAAATTCTTCCCTAACCTACCAATCTAGGTATGGTTGTCTATAGTTTCATACACCAGCCACTTCGATTATAGTAATTATTAAACTATATTGTACCAAAGGTAGAAGCAACCTAAGTGTCCATCAGTGGGTGAATGGATAACCTAAATGTGGTATATACAGACAGTAGGATAGTATTCAGCCCTACCAAGAAGGGAATTCTGACACATGCGATAACATGAGTAAATCTTGAAGACATTGTGCTAAGTGAAATAAGTCAGTCACACAAAAAAACCAAATATTATAGGATTCCACTTACGTTAGGTTCCTAGGGTGGTCAAGTTCATGGACACAGAGAGTAGAAGGGTGTTTTCCAGGGGTTGGAGTTGGGGAAAAATGGAGGTACCTGTTTGACAGTTATAGTGTTTCAGTTGGGGATGATAAAAAAAGGTGGTGGAAATTGCTGGCGGTGATGTTGGCACAACAGTATAAATATGCTCAATGCCATTGAACTGTATACTTAAAATGATTAGGATGGTAGTTTCTCTGTTACGTATGTTTTATCACAGTTGTTTAAAATGTGTTTTAATTGAGTATGTCATGACAGCATGTTTTCCAACACCTATGTGCCCTTGGAAGCAGGAACCATGAATTTTCATCAGTGTATCCTCAGTGCTAGCACACATCTTGCAGATAGTAGGTACTCAATTAAAAAAAAAAACAGTTGAGTAACAGAATAAATGTAGAAATTATCTATTATGACAATATCAAGCTAATACATCCTAATTTTATAAAGGAAACTCCAACTATGAAAGGAAAAGTGCCCATACTGAATCGCGCAAGTAGTCAGTGTCTGAGTCAGGATTGAAACTCAGGTGCTGTCAACTCCAATCTAGAAATACTCTTTTCATCACGCCAGCCTTTATGTGCCATCACTTTCCACATACAGCTCAATAGAACCAGAGGAGGTGAAGCAGATAAATGAACGTAAAGTGCCATATCTTAAATTAAAAATGATTTCGGAAGACTGAAAAGAGGGTGGAAAAGAAAGGGGGGATAAAGAGGCTGATGTAAGACTTTCCCTGTGATATAGTCACTTTTCATTTGCTTTTTGTTCTTTTTCCAATCTCTTGCCATTTAACCAAAAGAATTGAAATGGGGAGATTGATTGGGCAATCAGCTGTTTCCCAAGGGCTGTAACGGAATCCCAGTCTCTTAGGTAATTTAACCTGGAAGGGGGTTTTGCTATAGGGAACAGCCTACATGTTTGGGAATGGACAAGATGATTTAATAGGCCTCTTCCTGCCCTAATTGCTAATCTTCCTTGTGGGAAGCCCCTTCTTGTGCTGCATTAAAGACTCCATTAATTTGTTTGTATATAAATTCAAGCCACTTCGGTTCTGTTACACTTCTAAGAGGCTCCCATTCAGGAGTCTGTGGCTTGCATCACCCATTAGGATTTACTGATAAGAAAGACGTATTATATATTTTATTACCTTGTCTGTGGAGCACATGTGACAACTATAAAGTACATTCACGTATAGTATGAGTAACTGTCAAGGTAATTGATAAAGTAGTCTGTAATAAAGGTAACTAGAATGGCATTCCTAATGCTGAGATCTCTAAGTGCTGAAGAGGAGGGAGGGGGAAAGGCACTAAATAAATCCAGTCTTTCAGAAATTGCTGGCATTTAAAAAAAAAGCCAGCCAGAAACCTTAGGCCTGCATTTCACTTTCAAGTGTAATTATTTTATGTTGCAATTCATATCTGCTGACACATTGGAATCAACTCAAATAAAGGAATGCTATAAATCTTGCATTGTTTGGATTAAGCACATGTTGATGCTGGGAGAAGTCTAGGAGGAGGCTGCTCCTGTGTGTAAATAGTTTAAGAAAATCAAATGGCTGGAAAAGATGTAGATGCAGTTAAGATAAACGGTCTACCAGCAGGCTTCCAGCCTGTTTAAACTTCCAAAGATGTGAGAGGCTCAGTACTTTATCCTGGTAGTGAATGGTAGCAGGCCTTTATAATAATATGAATAATAATACTAGCTGGCACTATCAATTATTGGGCTTCCTCCTCATGTCTGCTACCTACATATATTAGCATTTTATCCTCAAGACAGCCCTATATGGGAAGTATTATCAGTTGGGTTATCTGGAGCATGCTATCTAATTTGTCGGTAACCCAGATTATTCATTTGGAAGTGGAAAATGATTACAACAACCCTCACAAATGTCACAGGATTGTTGAAAGGATTCAATGAGGTCAATGAACATATTGTGCCTGGAACAGTAAGTGCTCAAAAAGTAGGAGCTGGCAGTATCATTTTCACTTTAAAGATGAGAAAGTCATAGAGAGGTTCTGAAACTTGCCTACTTGGAAAATATGAACTTGGGTCTTTTTCATTCCAGAATCTAAATTCATGCCACACTTGCTGCTACATGTTTTCTGTGTTAACATCATGCTTTGGTCTTTGTCCTGACTTTTGAGCCTGGGATGTAGTAGCTTTGTCTTCCCTTCATCCATGTTGGTCTCACAGCCTGTCAAAGCTGAGGAAGGTGATGGAGCAAGATTCCTTGGTAGAATCTTTTGTTTTCAACTGATACCTGCTGGCATGCTACAGTCCATGAGGTGCCTGCCATACTGCAGTCCATGGGGTGGCAAAAAGTCGGACAAGACTGAGTGACTGAGCTGATCTGATACCTGCTAGTACCTTACTACAGCCTGTGCCTTGTCCAAATGTGAATTAATGTGGCCTCTCAGGTGGTGCATTGGTAAAGAATCCACCTTGCCAATGTGGGAGATTTAAGAAATGTGAGTTCAAGATCCCCTGGAGTAGGAAATGGCAACCCACTCCAGTCTTCTTGCTTGGAAAATGCCATGGACAGACAAGTCTAGCAGGCTACAATCATAGGGTCCCAAAGAGTCAGATGCGATTGAGCACACATTTAGACTTTTGTTCTTTTTTGTTTCTTTTCTGAAGAATAACTGCTTTACAGAATTTTGTTGTTTTCTGTCAAACCTCAACGTGAATCAACCATAGGTATCCATATATCCCCTCCCTTTTGAACCTCCCTCCCATCTCCATCCCCATCCCACTCCTCTAGGTTGATACGGAGCCCGTGTTTGAGTTTCCTGAGCCATACAGTATACTCAGAATTCCTGAGTATACAGTCAGCAAAAACAAGACTGGGAGCTGACTGTGGCTCGGATCATGAACCTCATTGCCAAATACAGACTGATACTGAAGAAAGTGGAGAAAACCACTAGACCATTCAGGTATGACCTAAATCAAATTGCTTATGACTATACAGTGGAAGTAAGAAATAGATTTAAGGGACTAGATCTGATAGACAGAGTGCCTGATGAACTATGTATGGAGGTTCGTGACATTGTACAGGAGACAGGAATCAAGACCATTCCCAAGAAAAAGAAATGCAAAAAAGCAAAATGGCTGTCTGAGGAGGCCTTACAAATAGCCGTGAAAAGAAGATAAGCGAAAAGGAAGGATATACCCATGTGAATGCAGAGTTCCAAAGAATAGCCAGGAGAGAGAAGAAAGCCTTCCTCAGCGATCAATGCAAAGAAATAGAGGAAAAAATAGAGTGGGAAAGACCAGAGATCTCTTCAAGAAAATTAGAGATAGCAAGGGAACATTTCATGCAAAGATGGGCTCAATAAAGTACAGAAATGGTAGGGACCTAACAGAAGCAGAAGATATTAAGAGGTGGCAAGAATACATGGAAGAACTGTTCAAGAAAGATCTTCATGACCCAGAAATCATGATGGTGTGATCCCTCACCTAGAGCCAGACATCCTGGAATGTGAAGTCAAGTGGGCCTTAGGAAGCATCACTATGAACAAAGCTAGTGGAGGTGATATAATTCCAGTTGAGCTATTTAAAATCCTGAAAGATGATGCTGTGAAAGTGCTGCACTCAATGTGCCAGCAAATTTGGGAAACTCAGCAGTGGCCACAGGACTGGAAAAGGTCAGTTTTCATTTCAGTCCCTAAGAAAGGCAATGCCAAAGAATGCTCAAACTACCGCACAATTGCACTCATCTCACACGCTAGTAAAGTAATGCTCAAAATTCTCCAAGCCAGGCTTCAGCAATACATGAACCGTGAACTTCCAGATGTTTATGCTGGTTTTAGAAAGGCAGAGGAACCAGAGATCAAATTGCCAACATCCCCTGGATCATCAAAAAAGTAAGAGAGTTCCAGAAAAACATCTATTTCTGCTTTATTGACTATGCCAAAGCCTTTGACTACGTGGATCACAATAAACTGTGGAAAATTCTGAAAGAGATGGGCATACCAGACCACCTGACCTGCCTCTTGAGAAACCTGTATGCAGGTCAGGAAGCAACAGTTAGAACTGGACATGGAACAACAGACTGGTTCCAAATAGGAAAAGGAGTACGTCAAGGCTGTATATTGTCACCCTGCTAATTTAACTTATATGCAGAGTACATCATGAGGAACACTGGGCTGGAGGAAGCACAAGCTAGAATCAAGATTGCCGGGAGAAATATGAATAACCTCAGATATGCAGATGACTCCACCCTTATGGCAGAAAGTGAGGAAGAACTTAAGAGCCTCTTGATGAAAGTGAAAGAGGAGAGTGAAAAAGTTGGCTTAAAGCTTAACATTCAGAAAACTAAGATCATGGCATCCAATTCCATCACTTCATGGCAAATAGATGGGGAAACAGTGGCTGACTTCATTTTTTGGGGGTTCCAAAATCACTGCAGATGGT
Organism: Dama dama; assembly: GCF_033118175.1. Classification (NCBI taxonomy): domain Eukaryota; kingdom Metazoa; phylum Chordata; class Mammalia; order Artiodactyla; family Cervidae; genus Dama; species Dama dama. The sequence continues at coordinate 86,228,383 of NC_083700.1, forward strand.
GATTGCAGCCATGAAATTAAAAGACGCTTACTCCTTGGAAGGAAAGTTATGACCAACCTAGACAGAATATTAAAAAGCAGAGACATTACTTTGCCAACAAAGGTCCGTATGGTCAAGGCTATGGTTTTTCCAGTGGTTTGTATGGATGTGAGAGTTGGACTATAAAGAAAGCTGAGCACCAAAGAATTGATGCTTTTAAACTGTGGTGTTGGAGAAGACTCTTGAGAGTCCCTTGGGCTTGAAGGAGATCCAGCCAGTCCATCCTAAAGGAGATCAGTCCTGGGTGTTCATTTGTAGGACTGATGTTGAAGCTGAAACTCCAATACTTTGGCCACCTAATGCGAAGAGCTGACTCATTTGAAAAGACCCTGATGCTGGGAAAGATGGAGGGCAGGAGGAGAAGGGTACAACAGAGGATGAGATGGTTGGATGGCATCACCGACTGGATGGACATGGGTTTGGGTGGACTCCGGGAGTTTGTGATGGACAGGGAGGCCTGGCATGCTGCAGTTCACGGGGTCACAAAGTCGGACAAGACTGAGCAACTCAACTGAACTGAGCCATACAGCAAATTCTTGTTGGATATCTATTTTATTTTCACTCTTTTTCCAGCATGATCTGGCTACACTTCCTTACCACCCCACCATGAAAATCCATTGGCAGTTGTCATGACAGCTCTATACTCTTAACTAGAAAATCTGTTTGAATGATGACAAACCATTGTTGACTTTGGCCAAATGTTTTTCTTCTCCAACTGTTTGTAATTATACTGGTTTTATGAGCTAGAAAAAGTACTAGAGAAGGGGTCAGTTACAGGATTGGGCCACCTCATATACCTTATCTAAATGTCCAGTATCAAAAGACATAATAAATGCCAGCTCTTCCTCTGACAGGCTGTGTATCCTTGAAAGTCACTGGGCTACAGCTTCCCTAGATGTGCCAGGCTATATCCTCAACTCTTTCTGTAGATGTACCGACCAGCAGAGCTGCGGGTCACAGAGTACATGCTGAGGACACGTGAGGACTGACTCTTCACACCCCTTTCCATACATTGTGTTGAAAATCCCACCCTTTTCATGAGATGTTTATAACCAGGGCTGGAAAGGAAATAGACTACAACATTCTAGGGAGATTTTTCAATGTGACAGTGCAGATAAAATAGCTTAGGAACAGAACGAATGCTTGGTACCAATACAGAATCAGAAGGGAACATACAGGGTCCATCCTAGTTATACTTGTGAGCTGTATTGTCTTGGCAGGTGATACAAATGCTCTGGAAACTCAGTTTCTTCCATTATAGGTAATGATCTATATTGCACTTTGAACTATACTATGTGTGTCAGAAATGCCTTGAAAACTGAAAAATACCATGCAAAATGTTAATTGCTACAAAAGTGGAAAGAGGGTGGCATTTAAGGACTGAGATAGAAGGTCAAAGAGCAGCTCTCCAGCTGACCAGCTGTGTGATCTTGGACATTTAACCTCCATTGAGCCTCATTTTGTTTTTCTGTAAAATGGTCAAAATAATCTACATACCCCACACGTCTTTCCTAGAGTGGTTGTCAGGCTCCAGTACAATGTAAATGAAAGTGTTTGTTTCAGACTTGTACTCTAGAGTTATACAAACATTAGCAGGTTTATTATAGGGATGGGCAGGCCGTGGAGTGACTCTGTCGTTGCAAATCCAAAGGGCATCTCTGTAAATACAGTTAATTTTCCCATTGAGAACCCCTTACTGTTTACTACAAGACAATTTCCAGCTTTCTCAGCCAAATGACTCTTCTCATCTAGTTCATAACCTTCACTAGAGAAAGTATAGAGAGGAAACAGAAATCAAAGCCAGGAATCATTGGGCTTTTCCACGTAGGTGTGAATTAGAAGAGCTGTGACTGTCTTGGCCTCTCATTTTGCTGTCTGCCGGACGATGTTTGTACAGGGGTGGGATGAAGTCACTGAGATCTCTATTCAGGATAAATGCTAGTTCTGCTTTGTAGCCAAAGATATATGCCAGGACGTAAAAAGAATTCTCTCCATGGTGCTCCTATTAATTCATAGCAGTTATAGAGAGCTGTAAAAAGCCACCTAATTACTTCTTCTTCCTGTGTATATTTCAAAGATGGCAAGTATCTTAGTAGTTCAAGGTAAGTCTAGTATTAAAGCCATTGGGCTATAATCTTCTTTCTTTCTCCTGTCTTGTAACCATCAGCTGAGTCAGTGAAAGAGAAAAGAAACTCCAAGAACCATTTTTATCCTTGTGCTCCCTTTATCCTTGTATGAGCAGATGAGTCCCTGAGTTGTCCTCTTTGCTCCTGCTGGGATCTGTTTGGCCACTTGTAAAATGAGGACAATTGTTGGAACAGCTTCTAAGGAAGTGTGGCTCATGCAGGCAGTATGGCTGAGGGACCCTGTGAAGACCTCCGCCTGCCTTCTGAGCTAATCTGTGTACAAAGGCAAAGGCACTCTGAGATAAGAACCATGTCCCTAGACACTAAGCTGTGGAAAGAGTATTTACACATGTTGTTGACATGTATGTGTGATGCGTTAGCTCCTGGATGGGTGAGGAGAGATGGGCTAGCATCCCCACGTAACAGCTCGCAGTAGAGGCAGGAACTACTGTTTCATCTCATCTGCTCTCTGCGGAACAGTGTTCCACATGGCCTATTGAGGATCCCTCACTAGCTTGGTAGGGCTTCCCAGGTGGCACAGTGGTAAAAAAAATCGACTTGCCAGTGTAGTAGATGTAAGATGAGGGCTCAACCTCTGGGGTGGGAGGATCCCCTGGAGCAGGAAATAGCAACCCACACCAGTATTCTTGCCTAGAGAATTGCATGGACAGAGAAGCCTGGGGACTACAGTCCATGGGGTCCCAAAAGAGTCGGACACAACTGAGCAACTGAGCACTCACATCATGTTGGTAGTCAGACCCTTCCAAGAGAGGCTCCAACCCAGCTCAGCTTCACATCCTTTTCTTTTAAGAAATGGCCCCTTTCCTGCCACTCAAAGTGAGGACCAGCCTTCTACAGGTCAGACTCTGTTCTTTAGGAGGCCAGCTCAGGAAAAAACCCAAGCCCATATGGCCTTGCCTTGTCTGCCCATTTGAAAACCCTGCTTTTGCTTTCTAAAGACCCAAGAGACTTTAGCTCATCCTTCTAGAACTGGTGTTGTCCAGAATAGTAGCCTCTAGCTGCGTGGGTTTAATGTAGTTAAATTTTGATAAAATTTGAGAACACAGTTTCTCAGTCACCCCAGGCACACTTCAAGTGCTCAAAAACCACATGTGGCTGGTGGCTACCTGTGAAATAATAGGAGGAGGGGAGAGAGAGAGTGTGTGTGTGTGTGTGCGCGTGCACACACACACACACACACACAAACATGCTCAGTCGCTCAGTTATTTCCAACACTTGTGACCCCTTAGACTGTAGCCTGCCATGCTCCTCTGTCCATGGGATTTACCAGGCAAGAATACTGGAGTGAATTCCCATTTCCTTCCCCAGGGGATCTTCCTGACCCAGAGATCAAATCTGTATCTCCTGCGTCTCTGGTATTGGCAGATGAATTCTTTTAACACTGAGTCACCTGGGAAGCCCCAAATTATAGGAAATATATACATATTGGTCTCTGCCTCCAGTTCTTTGCACAGAGCTCCTAAATCCCTCAGAATTTCCTAGGTGTTGCAGTGACATCTGTTCTAATGAAGCAACTCTGAGTGGGCTTCCGGATGGCTCATGTGGGGGCTGGACACAACAGGAAGATCAAGCCAGGATAAGAAGCTCGCAGTTTTCAGCATGACCCCCTTCTCCTGAGAATGGGAAAATGGGCTGAAGATTGAGGTACTGATCAATCAAGCCTACGTGACAAAGCCTCCACAAATTGACCAGAAATGTGGGGTCGGAGAGCTTCCAGGTTGGTGCCCACTGAAGTCCTGGGAGAGTAGCTCCCTTGGGGAGAGCACAGAGCTCTATGCCCCCTCCTTCCACAGACCTCACCCTGTGCAGCTCTTCCGTCTGTCCGTTACTGTCTTATCCTTTTATACTAAACCAGCATTCTAGTAAGGAAATGGTTTTCCTGAGTTCTGGGAGCTGTTCCAGCTGGTTAATCAAACCTGAGAAGGGAGTCATGGGCACTTCTGACCTGTAACCCGTTGGTGAGACGCTCAGGTAACAGCATGGACCTGTGAATGTCGTCTGAAGGAGGGGAAAGTTTTATGGAAACCAACCCTTACCTGTTGTATCTAACCCTATGGCCAGGTCCTGTCAGAGTTGTTACATTGTAGCTCATCCAGCTGTTGTCTCAGAGCGTTGCTTGTTGTATGTGGGGAGAACCACATACGTTTGCTGTCAGAAGTATAGTAAGCATGTAAAGGAAAAACATATAGGAGGAGGTGTTTTTCTTTTTTTTGCCCCTAAAAACTACCATATTGGAAAGTGTGCATATATAATATTTCCTTCATTATAGAAAGTTCATTCAGACAGGACTGTTCTAAAGAGTTGGTTTCACACTCCCCTGTGATGGAATTGCCCATCTCACACTGTGCCAACTCCGTGCTAAATACTTTATAATCCCCTGAACATTTTTAGAACTAAGTGTGCTTAACACATGAACAGCCTGAGGCTTAGTGGTGTCAACCTGCCTGAGGATACATGGCTGGGAAGAAGGTGAAGTGGGACTGGATACTGGGTCTCTCTGCTCTGAAACTCACTGTCTGAACCACTCTTCTGCACTGGCTGTTGGCATCTGTATCCTGCAGTAGATGCAGTCATCGCCTCTGTTAGTTCCTGCATAACATCTTCTCAGAGCCGGTGGGATGTGGGTGGGCTGAGACTGGGGCTAGGCTGATGCTAGCACTAGGGGTGCTGAGGATGGCTTGGCCATCCATTTTGCATGTGTTCCTTTGTTAGGAACTTAGCAGGCTAAGTACTGTCCATGCACGTACCATATTTAACTCTCCTAATAACTCCATCGTGTAGATACAATTATTATCTTCCCCCTGCAGATGAAAAACATCACAGCTTAAAAGTTAAATAATCATGGTGGTTGGTATGTGACAGAGGTTGAGACCCAGGTGTTCTGAATGCAGAAGCCCCTGTCGTGTCTGCTGGGTCTTGTTACTTTGACCCTCTTTAGTCTGATTTCAGTCTTACTACCCACAGAAGGCTTTTCCACCTCTTTTGAAATGTGGAGGACCTTGGTGCATCTTCTGCTTGCTTTGAGAGAGTAAACAGAGCCAGGTGTCTGAGTGCAGTGGATGCTTCTGAGCACAGGAACTTATCTAGTCCCTGGAGAGCTGGCCTTGTGCAAAGGCTGGCCTTCTCCCTCGGCCACTGAAGTGTCAATCGATGCAGCAAATACAGCTGATTGACTTCTTGTCAGAGCCCCATTTCGCAACAATGGACAACATCTTCTGTAATTTGAAAACTGATTACAGACCTGCAGTACTGGTTTGCTTTTTTTCCCAAACATAAATGGAATTTCTTGAGCAAAAGCTTTTCCGGTTGATTCCGATACATGTCCAAGGAGGTTTCTTTGCCAGCCCCTTTTAAGTTAATCTGTTCAATTACAGTAACTGAACTTAAAGATACAGCAAAGAAGAAAATAGCACCACCTGCATTCCATTTTCATTCATTAAGAACTCTGAGCCTAATAAAAAAGGTGAACCTTCATGAACGGTGTTTATTCATTCCGTCTTCTCATGTATCTGGAGTGGTCTGTTAACTAATAAATTCTAATATGAAGTTGGTGTATCTGAAGTCCTAAATACAAGATGGCTGGGGAGGATAGATGCAAACATAGCATGTGGTCCCCACCTCTGCATTCATATTTTGGTCAGGGAAGAAAATTTAAACAAGGATCACCGAGGCATAGGGACCAGGTCAGTTGCCATAGAAACTGCTTCTTACAGTGACTCTAAGGCATCACCAAAAGCAGCAGGAAAGTGTTCCAGCCCCAGGTTGAATTCCGCTCTGAGAGCATGTACATTCTGTATTCCTTGGCCATCCTTGTCAAATACTCTTCAGGAATAGGGGCATTTATGAGAACGAGCACGTGCATTGGAATGACAGAAGTTTGGATTTGAGGGCATGTCCTAGTGAAGAGAACAGCCTCTAACATCAACCTGAATGGATTTACATCCTGGATCTGGAGTCAGAGTCAGCCTGTAGCCTAAATGGAGTCTACCACCTGTGTTTGTACAGTCACAAATTAAGAACGCCTTTTATGTTTGTTCATGGTTGGAAAAAAATGAAAGTAGAATATTTCATGATGTGTGAAAAGTATATGAAATTTAAATATCATTGTCCATAAATAAAAGTTCATTGCAATACAGGTACTCTCATTGGTTTACATGTATTGCACGGCTGCTTGCATACAACCATGGCTTGGCAGTACCCTCCATCTTTGCTCCTTGGAAATCCAGCAGGATTTCTCGGACAGAAGATAGCATGAGGGTCTGCGAGGCCAGGAAGTGGGCCACCCCCACATTGATTCACCCACTTGGCTAAAACAGAAGACATTCATGGGTGTGATGAGAACTTGCTAAGCAGCTGTGTTGATGTCCACTGACTCAGGATGGTCTGGCCTGGAGATTCACAGTGGATGCCCACAGCCCCTACCCTGAAGCCCATCTTTGGTTGTCAGAACACAGGTCCCTGAGGCTGTTCTATACTCTTAGCCTCCCAGACTGGAAGCAAGTTTCTAGATAGGTGGAAAGGATCTTGAAATTAAGCAGACAATTTGACTTTCCCCGTTAGACCCTAGAGTAAAAGAAAGTGTGACAGCAAGAATGTCATAATGATATCACAGACTTTTAGGTGTTGGAAACTCAATTTATCCATAAGTGCTTAATGGGAGGAATATTACCTTAGTTGACAGATGCTGAAACTGAGATTCTACTAATAGAATATTTCAGAGCCTGGAGCAGAATTTAAGTTTTTTGACTCCTGAACCTTACCAACAAATCCACCCTAAATTTGAGACAGAGATTATTTACTCATTTACCTTGCAACAACTATTTATTGATCACCTATAATAAGCCTGGCGGATTCAGCACTCAGGGAACAAAACAGATGAGTCCATGATCCTTTTTGCATTCTATTTTATTGGAGGAGTCTGACAGTAACCACATAAGTAAATAAATAATTTCAGGTAGCAATAAGTATTGTGATTTTTTTTTTAATTCAGGGTAAAATGATAGGGAGTGACTGGCAAAATTAGATAAGAGGAATGAGGGAAGATATCTTTGAATAGGGGACACAAGCTATAGCTTGAATTGGATCAGAATGAATGAATGAGAGCATGGGATGAGGGAAGAGTGCTGTGGGGAGATGGGTACCAGCAGGCACTTGTGCTCACAAGTGGAAACTGATACATCCCAGCTTTGATGGTGCACCAAGGACTATGTCACCAGTTGGAGAGGGGCTGAACGTGCAGATTGGTCAACCTTACATCCTCTTGTTGACAATTCCATTTCTCCCCTTTTTTCCCATCCAAGACCCACTCTTCCTTCAGCTCCTTTCTCAGAAACTTTCCCAGGTTTCACCAGCAGTAAGTAGTCTCCTTTGCTTAAACCCTTTATCTGTACTCCTCTTTTTTTTTTTTTTTTTTTTAAATTCTAACACATTCTCTCCCGTGTTGTATATCAGTTCAGGTCAGTTCAGTTGCTCAGTTGTGTCTGACTCTTTGAGACCACATGGACCGCAGTACACAAGGCCTCCCCATCCATCACTAACTCCCAGAGTTTGTGAAACTAGATTCTACATATATGCATTAATATATGATATTTGTTTTTTCCTCTTTCTGACTTATTTCGCTATGTATGACAGTCTCTAGCTCCATCCACGTCTCTGCAAATGGCATAATGTTGTTCCTCTTTATGGCTGAGTAATATTCCATTGTATAAATGTGTCACATCTTCTTTATCTGTTTCTCTGTTGATGGACATTTAGGATACTTCCATGCCTGGCTACCATATGTATTGAACCCTCTTACAGTGTTTGTGGGAATGTAAATTGATACAGCCACTATGGAGAACAATATAAAGGTTCCTTAAAAAACTAAAAATAGAACTACCATCAGTTCAGTTCAGTCGCTCAGTCGTGTCCGACTCTTTGTGACCCCATGACCCACAGCATGCCAGGCCTCCCTGTCCATCACCAACTCCTGGAGTCCACCCAAACCCATGTCCATCCAGTCGGTGATGCCATCCAGCCATCTCATCCTCTGTTGTCCCCTTCTCCTCCTGCTCTCAATCTTTGCCAGCATCAGGGTCTTTTCAAATGAGTCAGTTCTTCGCATGAGATGGCCAAAGTATTGGAGTTTCAGCTTCAGTATCAGTCCTTCCAGTGAACACCCAGGACTGATCTCCTTTAGAATGGAATGGTTGGATCTCCTTGCAGTCCAAGGGACTCTCAAGAGTCTTCTCCAACACCACAGTTCAAAAGCATCAATTCTTCAGCGCTCAGCTTTCTTTATAGTCCAACTCTCACATCCATACATGACCACTGGAAAAACCATAGCCTGACTAGACGGACCTTTGTTGACAAAGTGATGTCTCTGCTTTTTAATATGCTGTCTAGGTTGGTCATAATTTTCTTTTCTTAGAGTTAGAACATAAACAGTGCATAGTAAATATTTTGAGTAAATGAGTGAAATCTTCCTTTTCTCTGTAGATGTAAACACTGAAACATTCTAGGATTTCAGAACTAGAAGGAACCTTTAGTTGTTAAGAGGAAATGAAGGCCAACAGAGATTAAAGAGTTAAGCCCAACATTACAAAACCTATTGGAGGTAGATCTGAAAGCAATGTTTAGTCCCTCTCAGAACAGCATTGTACATAGAAGTAGGTTATTGATAGCTCTGAGGGTAACAGAGCTCCAGTTCTCCAAGGTGAGCCCCAATTTAGAATATTTTGTCCCATTAGAACACTTGTTTCTCTTGAACATATGGCCTAGTTTTTTCTTTTTTTAATTAATTAATTTATTTTAATTGGAGGCTAATTACTTAACAATATTGTGGTTGTTTTTGCCATACATTGACATGAATCAGCCACTGGTGCACATGTGCCCCCCATCCCGAACCCACTTCCCACCTCCCTCCCCATCCCATCCCTCTGGGTTGTCCCAGTGCCCCAGCTTTGAGTGCCCTGTTTCATGCATTGAACTTGAACTGGTGATCTGTTTCACATATGGTAATGTACATGTTTCAGTGCTATTCTCTCAAATCATCCCACCCTTGCCTTCTCCCACAGAAACCAAAAATCTGTTCTTTATATCTTTGTCTCTTTGGCTGTCTCGCATATAGGGTTGTTATTACCATCTTTATAAATTCCATATATATGTGTTAATACACTGTATTGGTGTTTTTCTTTCTGACTTACTTCATTCTGTATAATAGGCTCCAGTTTCATCCACCTCATTAGAACTGATTCAAATGTGTTCTTTTTAACAGCTGACTAATATTCCATTGTGTATATGTACCACAACTTTCTTATGCATTCATCTGCCGGTGGACATCTATGTTGCTTCCATGTCCTGGCTATTGTAAACGCTGCTGCAATGAACACTGGGGTGCACGTGTCTCTTTCAATACTGATTTCCTCAGTGTGTATGCCCGGCAATGGGATTGCTGAGTCATATGGCAGTTCTATTTTCAGCTTTTTAAGGAATCTCCACACTGTTCTAGACATGGTGACAGAGGCTGGTCTCATTCATCTTTTCCTTCTCAGTAGAGCACAAACCCTTGGACAGAACAGATGCTCTGTCTACATACAATAAACGAATGGAAACATATGGCTACCTTACTTACAGCTCATTAATGTAAAAGTGCTTACATGCAAACTCATCTCTAGGTTTGACCAAAACAAAGCGTTTGTTGAATTATGCTTCCTATGTCACAGAGTAACTTTCATAATCTCAGGCCTTGCCCTGTCCCCATGGCCCGTCTGATAAGAGAAATGTCTCCCTGGAAATTTCCTCCTCCCTGGGAAGTAATATGCATTGATCCATCCATGATTTGACAGCTTGTGAGCCTTTAAATGACAGCTGGGATATTGATTTTTGAAGCACAGCAGATTGTCTTTAGAAATCATTTAAGGGGTTTGGATTCATGTAATCATTCAGCAAATACAGAGGAACACCTACTGTGTGCAAGGCCCTTTTCCTTTTCTTCATTAGAAATATGGGAAAAATAATCATATCTCCCTCACAAGGCTGCTGCAAGGAGGGATAAGTGAGACAGAGCATGTAGAGGACTGAACACAATGCCCAGCACACAATAATTCCTCAGAATATAGCTGGCATTTCTGAAGTACGTATATTCAGAAGATTGTGACAGTGACTGCAGTGATGTAGAAAGTGACCACAGAATACTTAGAATTTGCACGCTGCGAAGCTGCTTTCTTCCTTACTTTTTTCCTATTTATTTTTTTTGAAGTATAGTTGATTCCCAGTGTTATTAACTCCTATTGTAAGCAAAGACATTCAGTGAGGGTCAAGAAGAAGGGGAGGGAATATATATGTACATACTTACAGCTGATTCACATTGTTGTACAACAGAAACTATAGAACACCGTAAAGCAGTTATCCTCCAATTAAATAAATATCCTATGATCAACCATAATGGAAAAGAATATTTTTTAAAATGTATATGTATGTATAACGGAATCTTCCTTATTTTTTTAATTCACCTTCTCATTAAATCACCTTACCTATAAATCAAGGATATCAGGCAAGATGGTGCCCGAAATCCTCTCCATTCTCATGACACCCTGACCCCCTTCTGTATTGATACAGCCCTGCTTCCCTGAGACCCTGATAATCCTGATCATTCTCCCACTCCCCCATCTCTTCCTTTGTGTCTGCTTTTGTTTATTTTGTTATAATATGCCCTCTGAGTCTGCCCTCTGTCAAACTGTCAGTCTTGAGGACAAGAGTAGGTTCTTATCCATCTTGGTTTCCCCCAAGTTTAACAACAGAAGTTGCTCAGAAAGTGAAAGATGTGTGTGTTCTACTCCTTTAGTCCTTTATCAACTTTATGCCTTTAAAGGGACCTCATTTCTTTCTACCATTCAGTCAAAAGGAAGCCACTCTATATGTCTCAAACACTTTTCTGTCTTTGAAGGCCTCATACTGTCTAAGTGAAAATTCACGTTTTTATGATCTCTGATCCTTCATGGCTCTCCTTGGACAAGAAACAGAGAGGAAGCTCCACCCTTCCAACTGGATCTCTTTGGGACTGATCCAGACCCACATACATCAAAGATGGGTTATGCTCGTTGTTTATAAAAGAGCCGCACACCCCATGGAATGTGGAAAATGACCTAAAATTTGTGATGAAGCAGTTAAGTTGGGCAAACAGAACACTCGCTCCTCCCACCCACTGTGTGGAGATGGTCTTAATGAGCCTGTGTCTTGTTGAGATTAAAGGAACTAAAAATTCCCCCCCCAAGGTTTGGTGCAAAGAAATGATACTGGGAGAAAATAAATGAACAGAAAGAGAGATTTCAAAACATCAAATAAAATAGCAGAGGCTTTATGTGTCCTTTCAGATCTTATTTCTGTTTTAGAAAAGGTTAACCCGATGTGATCATGGTTGCTTAAGAAAAGGAGAAAGAAATTAACAGGAACTGAGCATCTACCACATAAGACAGATGAGGCAGCAAGGCAGGTTTTAGTCTTTGTGTTTGACGGATAAGGATGCTGAGTCTACCGAGGGTAAGTGATCTGCCTGAAGTCATCCCAAATAGGAAGCAACGGAGCCTGGATTCAGACTTTGCTCCCAGCCCCACACTCATGTTTTTCTCCCCAAACCCATCAAACAGGGGCATTAGGAATAGGGCTCTAAATCCCATGTACGCCCTAGAAGAAAATCATGTCAATTATCAAATTAGAATAGGAAAATAGAAAAAAGGAAAAGGACAGAAAGAAAACTTTAAGGAAAATCAAAGTGGCACAGTACAATCAAGCTGGGTTGTGGAGGCTGTCTTTGCAGAGACTGTTTAATTGGCGTTGTATTTTGAGGGTTAGATTAGAGGAAGAAGAAAAAAGACAGTGTTCAACCTGATTTACATGAAAATGAGAAGAAGGGAAAAAAGTGGGTTATTAAAATATGTGAGTTGAATCCTTAGATCTCTGCTTCGTGAGTGGTGCACGGTAGAACTTTTAAATTGGCTACATTGCTTTAATTGAAATATAGAATTGTAATAACACAATGTGACAGGCACCTACTGTGGAGGACTGCGGCTGCTCCCACCTCTCCCTGGAGCAGCAAACAACAGGAGGATGGAAAAAAAAATACACACTGAGAGCACTTGAAAGGGCTTTGTTCTTTTCCAGGCTCTTTTGAGGTTGGCTTTTTGAAAACTGCATTTTTTTTTTCCTCATTCACTCCAGGGTCCAATTAATCCACACCACCCCACCCCCATTCCCAGCATGTGCTTCCTGTAGAGGTATTTTGCATCAATTAGGGTGTTTGTTGTATGCTGGGTAGAAGCAAAAGAATTTGTAAAATATCCAGATTTGTCTGCAAGAATCCCGAATCTGTTGATAGCCTGAACTAAACTGAGGAGTTGGATGGGATCTTAGGTCCCCCTGAGGTTTCCCTTCTGTCGCTGCATGGCTGTGATCATTTTCAAGTGTACCTAGATATTGACGTTTATTGCAAAGATACTTGACCTAGAGTTAGCCCTGGGAGATGGGCTTTAGTGTTCAGGCATAGATGTTCATGAGGGCAGGCAGTGAAGTGACCTAATACTGGAGGTGGACCGCCAGGTTTCTCTCTGACACAGCTTCTCGAAGTCCCAGCACACCTACCTCTCTTGACAGAATTTGCACTGTGATAGGATTTGGTTATGACCAATCCAGATAGCCCACTCCGTCAGCCCTCTTCCAGCTTTTTCTATAACACACGTTCATGTCTCATTTCTCAAGCCTCTCCTCCTTCCATTTATTAACATATATCTCAACCAGATGCCATGGAGTCCAGGTTGTCTTGATGTCAATGTTGTTGGCCCCATCCTGCTTTATCCTACAGGTACACTGGCTGCTGGCAACACATCAGATCTGTTTCTACTCACTTCATCTTTTCCCATAGTTTATGCCTGAAACATACAATTCCCTGGAAATATACAGCTTTTCTCAACCATAGAGCATAGATTCAAATAAGAGGCTGTGATTGAAACCAGTTTAAGCCCTTCCTACCTTCATTCCCAGCACATCTTCTCTTAAGGTCAACTTGCTTTAGTGTTAAAAATCAGCAAATGTTAATTGCAAAAAAAAAAAATGTAAATTGTCAGGTATAGATTACCATGATGTTCCTCTTTAAGCTAGTTGTGGTGAAGGATGGGTCACTTAATTTTCTAATTCATTGAGGACCAGGAGGTGGTCTTGCAATGAATGCCCTGTGCCACTCGTGACTTACCATGTGAGTGCCATGGTAACTAAACTCACCACCAAACCTCTCAGTAAGATGGGACCGCTGAGCACTCACCTGGATGGTGCAGTAACATTGCCTTAGAAGTTTCTGGACAATGTCTTTCTACTTACCTTGTCACACATCAGTAGTAATTCACAGGCCACTCCGGTCTGCAGACCGCAAAATGTGATTCCGGATATTCTTCCCTTCTCATTCCCCATGGCACGTGGTGTTCTCAGGTGGAAGAGACCCATTCCTCCCAGGACCTCCTGTCTCTGGCACCGTTGTTCATCCATTCACACGAGCCATACCCTTGATCCCCACACTCTGACTGTGTTAAGTCTTGTTGAATTTGCCTCTTACCCATCTTAGAGCCACCCACCTGCCTCATCTCACTGTCCGTCACTGTAATCACAGCACCACCATCTCACCTGGATGCTGGGCCTCCTCCTTGGTTGGTCTTTCTTACAAAGTCTCTGGACCCAGTTCTCTCCATTCTACAAAATCAAGCCCCAGCAACCTCGTTAATATATACACAGAGCAGATTTCTCTTCTGCTTAAAACTCTTTGGTGGCTTCCTTTGCTAAAGATCACAGCACTTAACATGGCCTGTGAGGTGCTTCATCCCTGTCTGCCTCCCCGAGTCACCCTGTCCCCACTGCCTCCTCCCCAGCAAACCTGGCCTTCTCTCAGTTCTTTGTAAGTCCTCTGCCTTCCCACACAAAACCGACCCAAGGTCTTTGCTCCTGCTGTTCTCCGCACAAACCCAGTACATATAGCTCCTCTACGCTAGGGCTCTGTACCTAGGTACTTTGTAAAGAGGGATCACACTTAATCCTTACATCCACACGGTGTGATTAATCTTATTTTTAAATTGAGAAACCTGAAGCTCAGAGAGGTTAAATAGCTTGCCTGTGTTAGTCACTGAGTCGTGTCTGATTCTTTGCAACCCCATGGACGGTAGCCTGCCAGGCTCCTCTGTCCATGGAATTCTCCAGGCAAGAATACTGGAGTGGATTACCATCCCCTTCTCCAGGGGATCTTCCCAACCCAGAGATCAAACCTGAGTCTCCTGCATTGCAGGCAGATTATTTACCATCCAAGCCACCAGGGAAGCCCCAAGAATACTGGAGCAGGTAGCCATTCCCTTCTCTGGAGGATCTTCCTGATCCAGGGATCAAACCTGGGTCTTCTGCATTGCAGGCAGATTCTTTCACCATCTGAGCTTGCCTGGGATAGAATGAACAGCTTATTAGTGAGATCCACACCCAGCCTGGGAGATCCTGGGGCCTCTCTAGAGCCCTCACCTAGTTCTGGGTTTTAGAGGGCCTCCGTGTGCTGAGATTAGGGAATCTTACTGTCTTCCTGTCTGCCCGCCACCCCCCTCCCCCCGCCACAGCTTTTTACCACCATCCTCCCCACCAGAGCTGACCCTACTTTCCTTTTAGCTTCTCATCTCACTTTCTAGATAATATTAGCACCCAGCTGTTAGCACCCAGGGATTCAGTATTAGGCAGACACTGAGGAATGACTTAAAATATCCCCACTTTGTCCATTTTCTCTGGAGAGGCCTGGGTTTGTGTACTTCTAAGACCAGGTTTTAAATTCGAGGACCTTCCTCTCCCCTATCCAACTCTGCCAGTTTGAGGAGCGAGCTGTCTGACTCAGTTCCAGGACTTGGCCATTTTCAGCTTCTCATCTGGAGCTTCCTTGGGCACCAGACAGAAAGCTTCTGAGCTGACAATTTCCAGGAGGCCTCAGCGTATTCTGGCCTCTTCGCACATGTGAATATACAGTTTAAAATCCATTTACATGAATAAATGAACTATTCAGGAGATGAAAAATGTTCTTTTTTTTTCCATTTAAAATATGAGAAAGAGAATCCCCTGAACTTTGCAACTTCATGATATCCTATACTTTGTGTCATGGGCCTCCACTGGAAAGCGAGAAAAGCTCTGAAAAGAGCGGAGAATAAAAGCTTTCTCGATGAAAATAGTTGAACAGGCACTGGCAATGGGAAAAATTCATATGCCGTAATTATAGATTTTTGTTTGTTTTAAATCCTGGTGCTCAATCTGTGAGCTCGGTTTAATAATAAAATACTAGAATTATGCATGCAAGTGCAAATTTGGTATCATGTCAGTCAATTTCAAACACTATTTACAGACTGGAATCATTACAGTGCATTAATATAATGAAGACGGCAGCGTAGTCTATTTCAGTGTGGTGTCGTTAAAACATCACCATAGGGTGGTGGCTGTAGCTCTTCTCAAGCTTTTAAGCTTATCTCAATCCATCTTAACATCCTTTAAGCTTTGTTTCTGAAATGGCTTGGATTTTGCTATTAGCAACGTCTATGTTAATTGTTTGTGATTCCGCAGAGAGAGGGAGGGATGGGGGTGGGCAGTGTGGGCCGAGAGAGCGTGGGGAAGGGAGAGAGAGAAAATGAATGAATGCAGAAGGGAAGGTCCTCTGGCTCACTGAGAGCATGGAGCCGTGTTTGTTTACCCCCGAAATAGTAGGCAGTGTGATATAGTGATAAAAGCAGTGACTCTGGAGCCAGATAGCCTGCATTCAGTTCTCAGTCCACCAACCTATGAGCTTGGCGGCTTTGTGTAGGTAGTTCTGTTCTCTATGCCTCAGTGGCCTGACTCATAGAGTGGTTATGGGAATTAAATAAGTAGGACCCTAGAAAGATGCCTGGCACATCGAAAATGCTCACTGAATATCAACTGTAATCTTTATCTCTCTACTCCTAGTGCCCTGAACAGTGACTGGTATAGAGTCAATGATGAATCATTGTATATGAAGGGTGGGAGGATAAATGGATGGTTGGGTGAATAAACAGCATCGCTCGAGTCCAGAGCATACACTGCTTGTTTGCATCTATAGCGTTCTTTGTATTTCAGTGGCTCTGCCAGAATCCAGGCCTCTTTGTTGAAACTTGAGGCTGCCCGGAGATGACTGGACTTGGTTTAGATAGCTAGCGGAGAGGCAAAGAAGTTTGCACATTAAGGACTGAAGTTGAGCCTTTGCAAATGTGCAAAACTGGGAACTGATGCGGAGGTTGTTATTAACTCACACGTTTAACAGGATGTTTGCCCTTCAACAAAGGGTGACTAATTACTGTAACAGTTGATTATGTAGCTCCCTTAATTTGTTACTGGTTTTCAAATACCAAAGTAATCACATCACTAAGGGAAGACAGTTGTTAGAAAGTCGGTGTACAAAAGAGATGGAAAGGGGGTTGACTGTTGATTCTGAGTTCTATTTGGGCAGAGCTCTGTGTTGTGTCTGACTCAGTAGCAGTTTTCAAGGCCCTGAGCAGAAGTCAAACCCTGTGCCCTGGCAAGGGTGAGACTCAAGGAACAGGGCGTGGTGAGTGGATGTGGAAGAGCTTTGGAGTCAGGCTCACTGGGTTCAGATTCTGCCCCTGCTGTGGACCTAGAGTGTTTCCAGCGCCCACCTCTGGAAATGGTGCTACTGAGAGTATCTCCCTTAGTTGGAAGGATTGCAGCGCTTAAACAGTGTCTGCCTTATAAGGGCTGAAAATTATATTTGATGTTATTATTTATGATCTGATAAATCTGGTGCAAAGAGATGACACATCGGAAAAGGCCCTGATGCTGGGCAAGATTGAAGGCAAAAGGAGAAGGAGTTAGCAGAGGATGAGATGGTTAGATAGCATCACTGACTCAACCGACATGAATCTGAGCAAACTCCAGGAAATGGTGAAGGACAGGGAAGCCTGGCATGCTGCAATCCATGGGGTTGCAAAGAGTCGGACACAACTTAGCAACTGAAGAGAACAGAATTGTTTATGATCTATCTTCTGCTTTTTCTCTCCAGCTTCATCTCTAGCCTTCTCCCCTGTGGATCTTATTTCTCATTTCCCTGCCCTCCACAGTGAGTCCTACTTACACCGCTCCCTGGTACTCACTGCTTCAGTTTCCTGTTGCTACTTCTACTGTCCGCACCCCTCTTCCAGCTTGGCAAGCTCCTATTTAACCTGCATTCTTTTTTTCAATTTTTAATTTTTCTTATTTTTTTTCATTTATTTTTATTAGTTGGAGGCTAATTACCTTACAATATTGTAGTGGTTTTTGCCATACATTGATATGAATCAGCCATGAATTTACATGTGTTCCCCATCCCGATCCCCCCTCCCGCCTCCCTCTCCATCCCATCCCTCTGGGTCTTCCCAGTGCACCAGCCCTGAGCATTTGTCTCATGCATCCAACCTGGGCTGGTGATCTGTTTCACCCTTGATAGTATACTTGTTTCAATGCTATTCTCTCAGAACATCCCACCCTTGCCTTCTCCCACAGAGTCCAAAAGTCTATTCTGTACATCTGTGTCTCTTTTTCTGTTTTGCATATAGGGTTATCATTATAATCTTTTTAAATTCCATATATATGAGTTAGTATACTGTATTGGTCTTTATCTTTCTGGCTTACTTCACTCTGTATAATGGGCTCCAGTTTCATCCATCTCATTAGAACTGATTCCAATGGATTCTTTTTAATGGCTGAGTAATATTCCACTGTGTATATGTACCATAGATTGAAGTATATGTTGACTTATGATACTGTAATTGTTTTAGGTGTACAGCAAAGCAATTGAGATGTATATGTATTTTTTTATTTCAATTCTTTTCCATTATAGGTTATTACAAGACATTGAACATAGTTCCCTGTACTAAACAATAAATCCTTATTATCTGTTTTTATATATGATAGTGTGTATCTGTTAATCCCATAATCCTAATTTATCCTTTCCCTTGTCTCCTCTTTGGTAATTGTAAGTTTGTTTTCTGTATCTATGAATGTCTCTATTTTGTAAATAAATTCATTTGTACTAATTTTTTAGATTCCACATATATGTGCGATCATACAATAGAATATTTCTCTTTATCTGATTTACTTCAGTTAGTATGATAATCTCTAGGTCTATCTATGTTGGTGTTATTTTGTTCTTTTTTATGACTGAGTAGTATTCCTCTGTGTGTGTGTGTGAGATGCATGTGCATGCATGCATGTTTAGCACATCATTTACATTTCACCTAAATACTTAGGTTACTTCTATGTCTTGACAGTTGTAAATAGTGTTGCTGCGAACATTGGGGTGCATGTATCTTTTCGAATTAGAGTTTTCATCTTTTCTAGATATGTTCCTGGGAGTGGAATTTCTGGATCATATGATAACTATTTTTAGTTTTGTAAGTAACTTTCATACTGTTCTCCACAGGGACTGTACCAGTTTATACTCCCGCCAGCAGTGTATGAAGTTTCCCTCTTCTTGCACTTTCTCTAACATTTATTATTTGTAGAGTTTTTGATGATGGCCATTCTAACTGGTATGTAGTGATACTTCACTGTAGTTTTGATTTGCATTTCTCTAATAATTAATGATGTTGAGTGTCTTTTCATGTGCCTGGTGGCCATCAGTATGTCTTTGGAGAAATGTCTATCTAGGTCTTCTGTCCAATTGATTGTTTTGATATTGAACTATATGAGCTATTTGGAAATTAAGCCCTTGTCAGTTGCATCATTTGCAAATATTTTCTCCTGTTCAGTAGGTGTTCTTTTAATTTTGTCAGCAATCTTTTGGTGTGAAAAAAACTTTTACATTTAATTAGATTCCACTTGTTTATTTTTGCTTTTGTTTCCTTTGCACTAGGACACATATCCCAAAAAATATTGCTACGGTTTATGTCAAAGAGTGTTCCACCTATGTTTTCTTCTAGGGGTTTTATGGTTTCCAGTCTTACATTTACATCTTTAATCCATTTTAAGTTTCTTTTGCTTTGGGAGACTGACCTAAGAAAATATTGTAATTCAAAGAATGTTGTGCCTATATTTTTCCTAAGAGTTTTATGGTCTCATATCTTATTTTTAAGTCTTTTAGCCATTTTGAGTTTATTTTTGTGTGTGGCATGAGAGAGTGTTCTAACTTCATTGATTTACATGCAGCTGTCTGGCTTTCCCCTCACTACTTGTTGAAAAGACTGTCCTTTCTTCTTTGTACATCCTTGCCCCCTTTGTCAAACATTAGTTAGCTATAGTTGTGTGAGTTTATTTCTGAGTCCTCTATTCTATTCCATTGATCTATGTTTGTTTTTGTGTCAATGTCATGCTGGTTTGATTACTGTAGCTTTGCAGTATTGTCTGAAGTCTGGAAGAGTTATTCCTCCAGCTTTGTTCTTTTTCCTCAGGATTGACTGCTTTGGCAATTTGGGTTTTTTGTGGTTCCATATAAATTTTAGAGTCATTTGTTCTAGTTCTGTGAAAAATATCTTGGGTAATTTGAGAGGAATTACATTTAATCTGTAGATTGCTTTGGGTAGTATGGCCATTTTAACTATAATAATTCTTCTAATCCAAGAGCATAGAATATCTTTCCATTTCTTTGAATCACCTTCAATTTCCTTTATCAGTGTTTTGTAGTACTCAGTGTGTAAGTTTTAAACTTCCTTGGTTAGGTTTATTCCTAGGTACTTTATTATTTTTATATGTGATTCTCCATGGGATTATTTTTTTGCTTTCTCTTTCTGATATTTCATTGTTAGTGTAAAGAAATGCAACAGATTTCTGTATATGAATCTTGTATCCTGCTACCTTGCTGAATTAAGTTACCACTTCCAGTAGTTTTTATGTCTATAGATTCTGTAGAGTTTTCTGTATAGAATATTATGTCATCTGCATATAATAATAATTTTACCTCTTCCCTTCCAATTTGGATACTTTTATTTCTTTTCCTTGTCTGATCACTGTGGCTAGGGCTTCCAATACTATGTTGAATAGAAGTGGTGAGAGTGGGCATTGTGTCTTGTTCCAGAATTTAGCAGGAAGGCTTTCAGCTTTTCTGTTTAGTATTATGTTGGCTGTGGGTTTTTCATAAATGGCTGTTATTATATAGAGGTATGTTCCCTCTATACCCACTTTGGCAAGAGTTTTTTTTACCATGAATAGATGTTGACTTTTATCAAATGCTTTTTCTGCATCTATTGACATAGTCATATGGTTTTTGTTTTTTGTTGATGTGGTATATCACATTCATTGATTTGTATATGTTATGATCCTGGAATTAATCCACCTTGATCATAGTCTATGATCCTTTTTTGCGTTAGTGGATTTTGCTTGCTAACATTTTGTTGAGAATTTTTGCGTATATATTCATCAAAGGTATTGGCCTGTGATTTTCTTTGTTTTTGTTTGTAGTGTCTTGGTTTTGACATATGGGTGATGGTGCTTTCATAGAATGACTTGGGCAGTATGCCCTCTTCTTTAATCTTTTAGAAGAGTATGGGAAAGATCAGTATAAGTTCTTCATTGTATGTTTAGTAGAATTTCCCAGTGAAGCCATCCAGCCCTGGAACTTCGTATAATCTGCAGTTCTTAATCTAACTAAACCTTCTTCCTTGAAGCAGCCCTGTTTCTTCCAGGCAGAATTGGGCACTCCTCCCCTTCCGCTACTTTATATCTTGAACATATTATGTTTCAGTGATTTTAAGATGTTTTTTTCTCTCCCAGTTTAATGTTTCTGCAGTAAGGCTTTAGCTTACAGTCTGTAGTACCTTGCAGTCAATGCACTATAGTTTGTTCTGTGTCTAGTATCACTGTTTGTGTCTGAGCCACCTGAGGATGTATTGTCTTTGTATTCCCTAGTGCCTGGACAAAGCACACAGCCAGGGCTGTTAAACAAATAGGAAAATAAATTGACATACAATATGACTAGGAGTCTGATTTTGTTGGATAGCACAATCTTTTTGGATGTATGCTACCATCTGAAAAATAATAGCAGCAGCTAGGTATCACTTACTATGTTCCAGGCAATATTTAAAGCACTAACATATATAAACTGTTTACTTACTTCTTCTTTGTGATAACCTGATGAGGTAGATTCTATTTTAATCTTTGTTTCATAGATAAGGAAACAGGTTCAGAAAGGTTATGCAATGTAGTGGAGCTAAAATTGCCACTCCAAAATGTCTCTTTGGCATGTGAATTAGCTCAAGCTAAAACAGTCAAGGTTCAAGAGACTCAGGAAGAAACTTTCACCTTTCCCCTAACTCCCTAAAAAAATTTAGATAGAGGACCTATTTCCAGAATAGAGCTGTCACCAAAGATACCTTCAAAGAACATGAGCTAGGTAGGGCCTAAAGGTCAGAGTCCATTCGTTTCCCATTGTCTCTGCATGGCCCAGAACATTTACCAAACCTTTGCTTTTCTAACTCCATGTGAATTGCCTTCCTCCCATTTGAAGCCCCAAACAAGTACCGCCAACATCCACTTTTATCTTTAGCTAAAGATGATTTTTAAGGTGATGGCTTCAGCTGTTATTGCAAGTTACGTAGATTTCCTGAGTCTTTCCCATGTATACATGTTACAGACTTTTGTTAGATGTTTTCTCCTGTTAATCTGTCTCATGGAAATTTAATTCTTAGACTAGCCAGAAGAATGCAGAAGGGTAGAGAAAATGTTTCTTCCTCCTAGACAGCAGCATGCCCAAGATCCTATAGCTTAGTGATGATGAAGCTGGTATTTGAACCCAGGTGGTCTTGCTCCGGAGCTTGCAACGCTCAAATAATATGATCCACAGGGATGTCAACAGTAGGTATATTTAGTGTATAATCCTAACAGTTTCCTCAATTGTTGTTGACTATTATTTTGGTTTCCTAAATGGGGCCCCATGATTGCTCATAGTCTGATAGAACATCAGCCCTTAAGTTGTAATCTTCCATTGTTCCCTTCACAACTTTAAACAAGGAATACGCCATAACTTATTCATGATAAGTCAGTGACATTTATATTTTTTCCACTGTGGCTTATAGAATGCTTTCACAGGATGTTAGGGTTCAAAGGGATAGTAGAAAGAAACAGTCCCAGCAGTTTATTTCCTCTGTCCTCCATTTCTTCTGTCCTCCACATACACTGGGCCCCAGTTAGATAATTATGGGTTCTAAGAGCTGTTGTCACATAAACTTGAGTTCAAATTCCAGTTGGATCCTTATGATTTGTCTGACTTTTGTCAAGAATCTTAATCCTTCTGACCCTTAGTCTCCTCATTTTTAAAACTGGAGTTATAATATTATTTTATATGGGTATCAGGAGGATTAGTTACTATATAAATAAAAGACCAACCACAATGGCACCAAGTAGACAGTAAATAAATGTGAGCTATTATTTTAAAAAGAAAGAGGCTATATATATATATATATATATATATATATATATATATATATATATACCTTTAATAAAGTTGTCAACAATAATCAAAATGGAATTTTTTCCTGCCTTTGGTTGAAGTTATATCAACTCTGTGAAGTCATACTCTATAGCCTATTCAAGAAAAATAAAGCTCCAGTTGGTAGTTAACCATGTCTTTAATAAATAAATAAAAGTTAGACAGTGATGAACTAATACTTTGTATTAGTGACATGTCCCACTAAAGTATTGGGTGACATGTCCCAAAACCTGGAACTCATGTACGCCCTAGTGTGTCTTTTAGGAGTTACGTAATGCCCAAGTAGGGAAGAGACTTGCTCCCCACCTCATACCCATGGCTCCTCCACATTTTCAGCTCCTGCTGGAGCCACAGGAGTATATCTGACTATGAACTGAAGTGACACACATCACTTTTTGGCCCAGCTCATAAGCATCAGATGCAACCCTCTGGTTACTTCTTCTCCTACCTTAACAACCATAGGGCCATGGGATGTGACTTAAAGGCATCCATTAACCTGAGCCCAGTGAGACTGTACATCAGAGCCCCTGCCAACCCATGTAGCTGCAATCCAGTATGAACTTTAGTTGTAACAAGCCATTTAGTTTTCATGGTTAACCTACCATATATTTAATATAGTAAATCATAGACCTTCAAGGGTACAGTATTTCAGGCAATATTTGTAAATTTTAATTTTTACAACTGAAAAAAATTATTGTCCGTTCTTTCTTTACTTCCTTTATTGTATCCATCTATGCATAAATCAGCCTATATATTCAACAGACATTTTTCTACCACTTACTCATTGCTTCATTCTTATCTCAGTGCGTGTATGCATGTTAAGTCAGTTCAGTCATGTCTGACTCTTGGCGATCCTGTGGACTGTAAAGCACCAGGCTTCTCTGTCCATGGGGTTCTCCAGGTAAGAATACAGGAATGGGTTGCCATGTCCTCCTCCAGGGTATCTTCCCAACCCAGGGATTGAACCTGCATCTCTTATGCCTTCTGCATTGGCAGACGAGTTCTTTATCACTAGCGCCACTTGGAAAGCCCCTCTAGTCCAGGTACTAAGAGTGTAATACTTAGAGGCCCCATCATCCTACCTTCTTGGAGCTGGGATCTAGCTGGAGAAACAGGCAAGAAAAATCTAGAATTATAATTGATAAGAGCTAATAAATAAGAGAAGTGTTATGGGAATCCAGAAAGAGGGACACTGATCCCAGTTTTGGGAGGAAATTGAACTGGGTGTTGGTGGATAAGCAGGAGCTTTTTATTGGTTCTGCAAATGTTTATCTGTCAGCTACTATATTCTCGGTTCTAGGCACTGTGGATATAGTAACAAACAAAGCAGGCGAGACAATATATAAAGACATAAATAAGGGAACAAATTAATTTCAGAGTAATATTATGAAGCCCACAGAAAAGGGTGATGTCTTAGGGATGAGCTGAAGGGGGCAACTTTAATTGGGGTCAACAGGGAGGCTCTTGTGAGGAAATGACCTATGAACTGAGTTTACCAGGGCCAAGGGGCTTCAAGGCCCCAAGGAGACATGAAAAATGCAGCCCTCAGGGTATACAGGGATGTGGAGCAGAATCTTAACAAACTTAATGCTATGTCAGATATGGCTGGGGCACTTCATTTTTCTTTTGCTGAGTGTTTTTTTTCAATTCCTTTGCTTGAAATGGGGAGTTTAAATCTATTTCATGCAGTGGCATGCATGCTAAGTCACTTCAGTTGTGTCCAACTCTGTGTGACCCTATGGACAGCAGCCCACCAGGGTCCTCAGTCCACAGGATTCTCTAGACAAGAATACTGGAGTGGGTTGCCATTTCCTTCTCCTCATGCAGTGGTGGTATCTATTATTGGACTTACGTGTGTTTGCTTTAGGCACTTCAGAAAGCAGTATTCTGAGAAGAGCCAGGAAAGTATGAGCAGTAAGTGTTTAAGCAAAGAAGTTGAGCTAGGCAATCAATGTGCTTTGTGCATTTGGAGAATCCACAGGTTCTGTTGTTAGAAAGGCCTGGGTGTGAAGCCTAGCCCCACTGCCTTTCCAGCTGGCTGATGTTGGGCGAAGGACGATCTCTCTCTGCTTCAGTTTCCTCATCAATTAACTGGTGATAATAATAGTGTCTTTTGTACAGGCTAGTTATGAGGCTGAAATAAGATAGTACATAAAAGTTAGCATGGCGAGTTGCAAATCTTCCCTGGTGGTCCAGTGGTTAGGAATCCACCTGCCAGAGCAGGGGACATGGGTTCAAGAAGATCCCATTCCTACCGAAGCCCATGTGCCTGGAGCTTGTGCTCCACAACAAAAGAAGCCACCGCAGTGAGAAGCCTGCACGCTGCAACTAGAGAGTAGCCCCTGCTCCCAGCAAGTAGAGAAAGTTGGTGCACAGCAACGAAGACCCAGCACAGCCAAAAATAAATACATTGATTAAAAAAAAAGAGTCAAGTGAGTCAGCTCAGCATGAGGGAGAGTGTGAATTTTAGTTGATGGAGAAATTATAGGTCAGTCGTAGAAAGCTGTGTCCAAAGAAAGGCTTTTAACAGGAAGCCATCAGTTGGTAAAATTGAGGGGAATCGGGTGGGTGAGGATGCAAGGCAAGTGATGAAGATGTAGTGTTGTCAACAGTATCAACCAGGGTGATTGGAAGGTGCTTTTCTGTGTAATAGAAGGAAGGCAGGGCTACTTTCCCAGAAACCAAATCTGCAAAGCCCTGCCTCCTGACTTCCACCCAGCCTGGCCTCCTGGGAATTAGCCTCCAATGATCCTGGTGTGATTCAGGCACAAGAGACAAGGGATGGCGCATAGGCAGCGATGAGGTCCTTCAGGACCTGACCACAGAGAGCTCCCCACAGGAGACGCTCTCTGGTACCAATTCCAAATAACTTTAGGAGACATAAAGTGGTCAGAAGGAAACCCTACTCATCCTAAGAAACCTAGTATGTCATGGAAGTCTAGGATGGGACTGGCTGATTCCAGCATGACTGCACCCAAAGTTCCCCTTTCTTCTCCTATCTGTAACCACTCTGACCTCAGACCCTCTAACCTTTATAGACAGGTGACTGAGAAACTGCATCTAGAAACCAAATCTCCATATATGTAGATGAAAGGAACAAACGTTTGGATGTTGCTGCTAGAATTGCTCAGGCTCGTCAGGAAGGGAGAACGATGTAAAGGTTTGCAAGGCGACATCAGGCTATTTCTTCTTTGAGAGTGGCTGTAGTAAAGGAGACGCAACCAAAGCTGTCCTGCAGTGTGTCTGCCTGAGAGCACACACTCCACAAACATTACTGAAGGAGGGAAAAAATAGTGAACAAGTAAAAAAAGCTATGTTCAAATGGGAGAAAAAGGAAAAATAAAAGATGTGAAGATGTCAGCTCCTAGATTCTTGGCAGTTGATCCCAGGGCCATTCTGAGCCCTCTCCTAGGTTCCTACAGAAATCATCTCATTTAATTCACAAGTTTATGATGTGAGGTTTATTAGTCCCCATTTTACAGGTCAGGAAACTGAGGCACCTAGAAGTAAAATTATTGCCTACGGCCAAACAGGTTGTGGGAAGACTGGGATTAACTCATCACCACCATTGACTGGAAGCTTGTTATGAGCCTGATCATGTGTGGTATATGCAATATCCATTTTGTTCCTCATAGTCACCCTGCATGGAAGCTGTTGTTACTATCCCCATTTTGTAGATGAGGAAACTAAGGCAAGGTCTCCCATTGCATGTTAGATGAAGAGAGAGCCCTCCAGTGCTGCTTCAATGTCTGGCTTCCAGGCATGAGTCTGGAAATGGGTTCACAGGGCATTCAGTTCAGTTCAGTCGCTCAGTCGTGTCCGACTCTTTGTGACCCCAAGAACCGCAGCACGCCAGGCCTCCCTGTCCATCACCAACTCCTGGACTTTACACAAATTCGTGTCCATTGAGTCGGTGATGCCATCCAACCTTCTCATCCTCTGCTGTCCCCTTCTCCTCCTGCCTTCAGTCTTTCCCAGCATCAGGGTCTTTTCAAATGAGTCAGCTCTTTGCATCAGGTGGCCAAAATATTGGAGTTTCTGCTTCAACATCAGCCCTTCCAATGAACACCTAGGACTGATTTCCTTTAGGATGGACTGGTTGGATCTCCTTGCAGTCCAAGGGACTTTCAAGGGTCTTCTCTAACACCACAGTTCAAAAGCATCAATTCTTCAGCACTCAGCTTTCTTTATAGTCCAACTTAGCTGTATGTTGTTTCTGTGCTAAGAAGCCTCCAAGCCAGCAAAGGACAACAGCTTTTCAGCAGCACAAGGTGCTCAAACTCCCAAATTTTTGTCATGCCTCCATTATGCCAAGAAGGAGGTGATGGGGAGCCACCTACCTCTCCCTGAACCTCCGTCTCACTTCTTCTATCTGTGCTGCTCATCAGCTCCAAAATCAGAAAGAACAGTCTGGACTCAGCCATGCACTGGCAGAGTAGCTGTGAGCACCCAGCACTGTCTCGCTTTTGCATTGGCTCATCAGGCCTTTTACCTGTTTTTCTTCTCTTTGTGGGAATGACATGAGTGAAGCTCCTTCCATCCCCTCTCAGTCATTTGTCACTCCTTTCCTGAACCAGAGACAGGTGACTACATTTTGTGTCTATGGAGGTGAGACCTCAGAAAAAAATTTTTTTTAAGTTAGGAAAAGAAATTGTATGATTTCTAAATGCTTGTGTTTAGTCTCAGAATGCAAGTACTTAGGGCTTACCCCATCCCTATACTGGTTAAAGGCATCTCCCATGGATTCTTCGTCAATCACCCTGTCCTTCCTCTCTCAGGGCACCTAGCACATCACACTGCTATTTCTCCTGCATGGCTTCCCACTAGACCTTGAATTTGGGGGGTGGGGTTGGGGGCAGGGACCATGTATGTTCCATTATCCTGTCCCTAGTTCCAGTGCAGTGCTTAAAACAGCAATTGCTCAATAAATAATTCTGTTGAGTGAACAAAGACATGTATACAGTGGAGATGACTCATGTCACCCTGAGAATGTGTCCTTACAATGGTGTGGTTCTCCCAGGAGGCACATTTCCTTTTTCTGGTCCAGGATAGAGAGGCTCATCTTCAGTCTTTTTCTACATCTAACCCCATGTTC
Organism: Dama dama; assembly: GCF_033118175.1. NCBI lineage: Eukaryota > Metazoa > Chordata > Mammalia > Artiodactyla > Cervidae > Dama > Dama dama. Next base: position 86,256,128 of record NC_083700.1, read on the forward strand.
CAGAAGGAGAGGCATGCAAATGAGTCTTCAGGATACACCTGAAAGTGTCAGGCAAGCCTCAGTTCAAATCCTAACTCTACCACTTCCTAACTGGGGAGTGTTGGGCCAGTTACAGGATGTCTCAAATGGGGTTGGGGGGAGGGGGGAAGGACTTCCCATGATAGGAGAAATGTACATATTCAAAAAGAAACAAGAACCGAAGAAAATAAACAAAAACCTAATACTTGAATGATATTTACTAGATGTAAGACACTATTTTAAGTGTATTGAATATTATAATCTACTTAATCATCACTGTTTCAGTGGACCTGCATGTGGGCAAACTCTGGGAGATAAGTGAGAGACAGGGAGGCCTGGCGTGCTGCAGTCCATGGGGTCACAAAGAGTCGGACACAACTCCGTGACTGAACAACAACAATCATCACAGTTCCTCGTGGTGTAGGAACTTTCTAACCTGAGGCTCATTTTACAGACCAGCAAACTCAGACACAGAGAGCATACATGGTTACCCAAGGTCCCACAGCTAGTGAGTGGCAGAGCCAAGATTTGAACCCAGCAGCCTTATTCCCAGTGCCCATATTCTCAACCCCTGCATTTATTGTTTCTATCAAGATGACACAGAAGGAGCTGGGATGTCAGACTCAGAAGGTCTTCATGCGTGCTGATTTCCCATCTGCTGCTACATATGACTTTGGGCAGATTACTTAGCCACTCTGGGCTATGTAAGTTCCTCATCTTATCATAAGAGGAAGAAAACAAGATAGTGAATGAGATAATACATTAGATAGAGCTTTAAAAGCTGTAAAACTCAGCATCTCTAAGTATGAAGTGGATATTAATTGTTAGGTGTCAAAGAGCCTTGAATGATAAGATGAGGTACTTGCCTTATATGCATGCCTTGGGCTTGCAAAAACAATAGGGATTTTTTTTTTTTTTCCAAGATAGGGCAGGATGGAGGTAAGGAGGGAGAGTATGTGGATGGATGGAGAGAGAATTGATCAGTATTTTAGAAGACATACTTCAAGTAGAGGACACTGAACAAAGGAAATGTATAAGAAACAGCATATTATCCTGGCTTTGGATTTGGGGATTAGGCAGTTGCAGTGGGTGGGGTGGGCTGGATGTCCAATCCCAGGACTTCTACCTTCTAGCTCTTTGAGCCTAAACCTGCAGCGTCACCTCTCTGAGCCTCAGTATCCTTTTCTGTCAAATAAGTGATAATAAAATCTTTCTCATTGACTTATGAGAATTAAGTTGATCCTGTAAGAAGAACATCAGGCTAGTAGGAGGTGCTCCAAAATGTCCTTCTCTTTCCCACGCACTGAGCCCCTTTTCCCCTTGCATCTACATGATGTGAAATTTCTAGAGCCCTATTTTTTTGGAATTAAATTTCCTAAAGTGGGGAGACAGCCTTCAGAATAAACACTGTGTATTTCATCCTTTTGCTTACCTGCTGCAGGTGCAACTGGTAGGGGAAACTCCCTTCAGGAGGGGTCTTTGTTCTGCAGCAATTAAGGTACCTTGCTAATCCTTCTTCTTCCCAGATGCTCTTGGAGCTGTATTTTTAGCTCATCTATTTTATACGCCTCACTCGAAAAACATCTTATTATTCATTTCAAAACTTGACAACTCCTATCACTTTGTCCCCTCGTTCCATTCTCATACACAAAGGAAGAATGAAATGTAGCAGCCTCAAGCTAAGTTTTGCTTCTGCTCAGTGGGGACCAGAGATGTAAGAGTTTCCTCTGGCCGCATCCACTCCTGGACTAGCTCTGGGAGTCAGGTGGGAGTCACAGATGTGCATTCCCATCCTTATCTGCCTTGTATTATAAGATGTGCAATTAGATGCTGTGTGTAGATGCACTCAAGGGTCCCACGCATGATCCTGTGCAGACACTAGCCAGGAGTGGCCGCGCAATTCTGGGACCAGACTGAAAAATCATGTAGGAGGGAATAACAGAGCAAGGATGAGCATTTCAATATTGAGTCATTTACTCAGCAAACACTTATTAAGCACTGACTGTACATAAGAATTTGTGCTGGTGAGGGCACATATTTTGCAGAAACAGAGAAGATCTTCCCTCACGGGATGTGTTTTAAATGACTGAAATAACAATGGCACATTTATTAAGCCCTTACTGTGTTCTGGGCTCAACATGCTGTGTGTGTGTGATTCATATAGTTCTCATAACAACTCTGAGAGATGGAGACAGTTATACCCAGGATCTGGATGAGAAAGCTGAGTCACAGAAAGGGTTTGTGCCCAACCCAGGGGTCAGAGCCCATGAATAGAGAGGCCAGGCCTTGACCTCTGGCTCCAGAGCCTGGGCTCTTAACCTTAACCACTGAGTCATCCCCTCCCTTTTCTCTGTGCAGACTGCCTTCCACTCCAGGCACATAATAAATGAGGTCATGGATAACCCACTTAGCCCAGGGCTTGGGCTTTGCACTGTGGTTGCAGATTGTCATCACTTGTATGGTGTCAAAGATAAACACAGCTGGATGTGACCATAGTAGAACAGATTTTATTTAGGAACTCCTCCCAGTAGGGAAAAGAACTGAACTTCTTTCCAATTTGTGCAGAGGTGACTGGGGTTTGAGGGGAGAATGTGGGGATGGCGGGCGGGTGGGTGGGGATGGTGAGTGGGGACTGTGTAGTGTCAGGGAGCAAAATATGACAGAAAGCAGGAAATAGGGGTTTAGTCCACGTGGAAACTCACCTGGGTTTGATATCTGGCCCTCATCCAAGCTTAGGGTCTAGCCTCTCACAGAGGTTGGGAGACCAGTTCTATCTCCAAGTGTGGCTGCAACAATCAATATAATTCTTTTGGCAGCCTTGAATTTTCTTAGGCAGGGACTTTCATGGGTGCTAGGGCCATTAGGAATATGACCTTGAGCTGTCAGAAATGACGTTAGTGTTTTATTCAAGTCTTCAGAGGCCAAGGTGGAGGTCTCATCCTGCAGAGGGCCGGACAAGAGGAGGAGTCCAGCAGAGGAGTCTGGCTGGAGTTTGGACAAGGAGAGTCTTTATCACTAGTTCATCCTGCTTTCCATTGCTGGTCTCCGTGATCCTTGCACCAGCTTGGCTCTGGGCGAGCCACTACTGTTCTTATTCTCATGCAGATTCCTGAATGGACAGCCAGACAAATTACAGAAAGGTGCACAGATAGCAGGTCATCAGGTGACAGAAGAGCCAGTGTTTTGAGCATGAGGACAGCAGACAAGAGGCTTAGGGTACAACTCTTTGTTACCCCATGGACTGCAGCATGCCATGCTTCCCTGTCTTTCACTATCTCCTGGAGTTTTCTCAAACTCATGTCCATTGAGTCAGTGATGCCATCCAACCGTCTCATCGTCTGTCACCCCCTTCTCCTCCTGTCTTCACTCTTTCCCAGCATCAGGGTCTTTTCCAATGAGGCATCTTTTCTCATCAAGTGGCCAAAGTACTGGAGCTCAGCTTCAGCATCAGTCCTTTCAGTGAATATTCAGGGTTGATTGGCTTTAGGACTGACTGGTTTGATCTCCTTTCTGTCCAAGGGACTCTCAAGAGTCTTCTCCAGCACCAGAATTCGAAAGCATCAATTCTTCAGTGCTTGGTAATAGAAACCTGTCAGAAGTCCCATCACCTTCCTCAGTGGTTCATCCCTGGGATCTTGGTAGATTCCTCAGAGCCACATGACAGGCCTCTGCAATGTGGCCCCGCCAGCCTCTCTCTCGTTCAGATTACACTAGCAGGTAGTTCTGTAAAGAATACACAGAATGGTCAGGCAGATAACCTCATATCTGTATCCCTTGACCCCTCAATCCCAGAACCCCTCAAAATTATTTCAGGTCAACTATTCTCCTTTGGCTTTTGCACGTGCTGCTCCCCTTTCTTGCCTTGCTAGCTCCTTATCTTTTTGCGAGTCAGCCCAAATGCCTCCTCTTCCAAGCAGCCTGCCCAGCAGGGTTAACTGCCCCTGTTGGTAGTTCTTGGCATCTGTGAGTAGGCACCAGTCCTGGCTGTGATTGTCTTGCCCCAGCTGTGTCCTTCAGACTGTGCTCGGGAGGGCAAAGACCACCTCCAGCCACATGCCTTTCATGTGCCGTGTGCCACCACATGTTACCTCATAGCACGCCTTCGGCTGAGGCCTGATGTAAAAACCCAGGTTGTTCATCTCTGCCTGCTGTGCTTCCTGGCCCTCCCAGACCCCCCATCACTTCAGTTCACCAGCACCTCACAGCAGACCGTGCAGTCCTTCCAGTGGCCTTCTGAGCCAGCATCTACCAAAAGGGCATGTGGAGGCCTGTTACAAAGAAAATGGTGGGGCCAAGGAATGTTCCAGACCCATCTGACCCTAGCATGCAGAGCCTCGTGCTGTGAGGTTGGGAGCATTTCCAGTTATCTTCAGAAACTACCAGTGCAGCCAGTGAAACAAAGAGGCACCCTGCCCTTAACACTGCCTCCAGCAGCACCGCCATCCACGTTTTCCTAAGACAGAACTCCTGTCATATTGCATGGTGGACAGGGAGCAGGGGTTAGAGGTGGATGAAGGTGGGATATGTCTCCAGCTCGCAAACGTTTTTGCCATGTTGTCACCAGACCAGAGAGCATCCGGCTTTTAGAAGCCCAGTCTGCAGTCTGACCAGCGCCCTCAGGGCCTCCTCTCCGCAGAACAGCCCAGTTCACTTGAAGCCATCTGTCCACCTGTGAGCCTCCACCTCGGACGCCTCAGCTGTGCATCCCCTTGGCTCCCGTGCTGATGGCCCCCAGCAGGGAGGGGCTGCTCTTTTCCCTGTTCTTCTCTAGCCTGAGTATAGACTCCCTTTGCAGCCTCCTGAAAGGGCCAATTACAGAGTTGAGTGGGGTTTTCCAGGTAGCTCAGTGGTAAAGAGTCTGCCTTTCAAGCAGGAGACATGAGACATGATCCCTGGGTCAGGAAAATCCTCTGGAGAAGGAAATGGCAACTCACCCCAGTATTCTTGCCTGGGAAATCCCATAGACGGAAGATCCTGGCAGGCTCCAGTCCATAGGGTCGCAAAGAGTTGGACATGACTTTGCGAATAAACAGCAGGAGCAACAGAGTCAAATAGAAAGCCACTGACAGTTTCAACCACCCGAGTTTTTTAAGGGGCTTCCCTGGTGGCTCAGAGGGTAAAGACCCGGGTTGGATCCCTGGGTGGGGAAGATCCCCTGTAGAAGGAAATGGCAACCCACTCCAGTACTCTTGCCTGGAGAATCCCATGGACGGAGGAGCCTGGTAGGCTATAGTCAACGGGGTTGCAAAGAACCGGGCATGACTGAGCGACTTCATTTTCACTTTTTATAAGTTTTTTGACCTGGCCTTCAAAAGCCTGCATTCCCTGGCCTCAGCCTTTCTTAGCACACTCCACTCTCTGCTAGCCTTATGGATTAATCATCCCAAACTGATTGTAGTTCCCTATCTGTAACATGATGTTTGATGCCATCAGGTCTCTTTGGTATCCCTTTGAATGGAACATCTTTCCTTTTTTTTTTTTTTAACTTTTTATTTCATATTGGAGTTTGGTTGGTTTACAGTGCTCTGTTAGTTTCAGGTGTACAACAGCATGATTCAGTTACATGTATATACACATATCCATTCTTCTTCAGATTCTTTTCCCATATAGGTTATTAGGGTATTGAGTAGAGTTCCCTATGCTATACAGTAGGTCCTTGTTGAGTATCTACTTTATGTATAGTAATGTACCTTATATATACCAATGTGTATATGTCAACCCCAAACTCCAAGGAAAGATAGCCTTTAGATTTATATGTGGAATCTAAAAAACTGATACAAATGAACTTATTTACAAAATAGAAACAGATTCACAGCCTTCAGAAATAAATTTATGATTATGAAAGGGGAAGGGTGGGGGGGGATACATTAGGAGTCTGGATGGAACATCTTAATCCATCCCTACCACCCCCAGAAGCACTAATTTTTACCTAGTCAACTCCTACTAATCTAGTCCAGTCTGGCCTCCATTCCCACCCTGTTCATACCTTTACTATGGCATGAACACAATATTCTCTTACTCAGAAAACTGTGACCGGGCACCTACTAAGTGTCAGTCACTGTGTTGGGGATGCAGAAATGACCAGAGCCTGACCCAAGGACTGCTTTCCTAGTCTTCACAGACTGATGAAAGATACAGATAGTAACCAAGTGATCATGCCCATGAAGGGATAGCTGCAGACTGTGCTAGGTATTAGGAAGAAAGAGAGTGTGATTCCCCCAGGGCCAGGATTCTGCCCTGTACTCCCAGCACAGTGCCTGCCACAGAGTCAAGGGAGATGCTCCGTTACTGGAGCTGCATTGTGGAAATAGGTCAGAGCTGGCCCAGCAGGCTGTGGTATTTGGTGCAGGAAGTGCGGAGTGACCAAGCCAAGCCTCCTGATAGCTTCCTCACTTGAGTGCCACTCTCTCTGAGTCCCTTAGAGACAGAGGCCAGAAGGAGGAGATGTGGGGATGAGAGAGTAGAGAGCTAGGCAGAACCTGAGGATTGCTGACCTACAGGAGGCCCCCTGATGTGATAAAATGGGCATGAAGTTTGCTGCCATCACACCTACTTGCAACACCAGCTCTGAATTTCGCCATTGACTGAACATTGACTGTACAAGTTGCTTACCAGTGAGCAGTCCCTGACCTTTTTGGCACCAGGGTCCAGTTTCATGCAAGACAATTTTTCCATGGACCAGGGGGTAGGGGGATGGTTTTGGTATGATTCAAACACATTACATTTATTGTGCATTTTATTTCTTACATCATTACATCAGCTCCACCCCAGATCATCAGGCATTAGATCCCGGAGGTTGGGGACCCCTGGGCCCCTGTGAGCCTCAGTTTTCTCATCTCTAACCAGAAAATGATAGAGCCGAGGGTTAGAAGGTATTACTGCATGTCAATTTTGCCCCTGAGACCCTAAGGTGAGTTGGAGGATATGGCTGCAGGATGGTGTTTGGTGCTTTTTCAACGAAAGGGGCGATTTTGTGCTAATTTCTTTTCCTGACAGTTCATTTTCCAAGGTAGCAGCCTCACAAATCATGGGGCCAATTAGTATAAAAGAAACAATTGATGCTGGTACTCAGCTCAGCCCACCACCTCAGTGGTTTGGTGGTGTTTATTCAGGGAAGTGCTACACGGCACTAAATGGAAACTAATTGGATAGACACCATTATAAATTGCATGGCACTGCACCACGCTCAGCTTCTGATTCAAGTCGCCAGGTCTGACAGAAATAGGAAAACTAGAGGCTTTGCTGTCCTGCATTGACAAGCGAGCAAAGCTGGTAGGGGCCCATCTTGCCCCTCATTTTACAGATGGGAAAATTGAATCTCACTGAGGGAGCAGAGATGGGGCTAGATTCCAAAGATTTTATTGTTTCACTATGGTATTCTTTTGGTAAACTCATCAAGCAAAGGGATCTGGAGATAAAATTAAGGCGATTGCTGTGTTTCTCTCCTGAGGCTGCCGTAACAAAGTACGACAATCCAGGGGTTTAAACAGAAGTCTACTGCCTCATAGTTGTAGAGGCTAAAAGTCCGAGATCAAGTTTAGGCAAGGATGAGTCCTTCTGACCACTGTGAGGGAGGGTCTGCACCAGTCTTCTGGTTTCTGGTGGTTTTAGACACATATGGATCTGTGCCTTCATGTTTGAAAGGCAATCAGTCCATGTGTCCTTGTTTACATTTCTCCTTGTCTTTTCTTGTTTTGTTTTGTTATAAGGGCCTTAGTCATATTGGATTAGAGACATACCCTATTCTAGCACATGGCACAGTGGTAAAGAATCTGCCTGCCAAGCAGGAGACGCAAGAGACAAGAGTTCAATCCTGGGTCGGGAAGATCCCCTGGAGAAGGAAATGACAACCCACTCCAGCATTCTTGCTTGGGAAATCCCATGGACAGAGGAGGCTGGTGGCCTGCAGTCCATAGGGTCGCAAAGAGTCAGACATGACTTAGCAACTAAACCACCAACACCACCATTATTCTGTGCTAAGTCACTTCAGTCATGTCACTCTTCAGTTGACCCTTTAATAACATGGGTTTGAACTGCACAGGTCCGCTTATATGCAGACTTATGCAATAGATTGATTTCCAGCACACAGAGTCTATGGCTGGATGCAGAACTGCGTATACAGGGGGCTGACTGTAAAGTTATACATGGACTTTCTACCACACAGGGTGGGGAAGAGTGGGGAGTAGTGTCCCTGATCCCCCTGTTGTTTAAGGGTCTACTATATTTCCAGATAAGGTCATATTCTGAAGTCCTGAAGTTTAGGACTTCAACTTAAAGGGTTTGGGGAGGCTAAATTAAACATGTAATGATGACAGACAATTCACAGAATAGAGTCTTTGAACTACCATTTATTAAGCATGCCAGGCAGGGTACCAGGATCTTACTTAGTTTCCCCCCAAACAAATGGACTTACAGGTGAAGATACTAAAGTTCAGAGAAGCTAGGTAATTAGCCCAAGGTGGCATAAGTGGTACAGAATAGATTTGAATTTCACTTACTGGCCTGTGTCTGTCCAAAGTCACATGTTTCTTCACCATGCAAGTATCTAACTAAAATGGATCTTAGAAGCCATATTCACCACCACCACCACCTGTTGTTCACCTCAATCTGTTAATATAAATGAAACCACCAGCCTGCTCACTCCTAATCCAGCATTCTTTCCATTGGCTGCGTTTTAGTCACATCACTTCCTTGTAAGTTTCTGTCTGGCACGCAAGACTTCTTTGTGACCAAGACAGAGGTTAATTTCAGGCTGGTTACAACACAAAAAGTAATTTTCCATTAAATATAATGACCTCGTTTCTGCAGTGACTTGTGGCAAAACATGCTGTTTCATTTCTATTCTTTCACACTCGTTTGCCTACTTGCTACAATAATTTTACACCATAAGCTGAAATGTTGAAATCATTGGTTACATTACTAAACACCTACAATGGTTATTAGGATCCTTCATGCAGAAAGAGACAGAAATAAAAACACGAATTTTAGGAGAACGAGTAGAGGCAGTTAAAATACATTGGCTACTGTATTCAAGTGCACAGAGGCTACCAGCCATACCTGGCATCCGTCCAGGGTCTGCCTTCTCAGCAGTGTGGCCTGAAGTGAGTTCCTCAGCCTCTCTGGGTCTCACTTACCTCAACAGTAAAAGGAGGGGAAATAGTACGTAAAGCTGCTGGTTGAGTGAAATAAACGAGGATTACATACGTAGAGTACCTGGCATGATGCCCAACACATAGTAGTCATTCTCTGGATGACTACTGAGAGGGAGTGTCTGTGCCATTATATATTTAAAATATATAATGAGAATTAAATCTGAATCTATATGAATATTTGGAGAATCTTCTGAAGTTTGGGATGTTTTCCCATCAAAGTTTTGAATGTATAAATTGTCCCCATAATTTATTCATCCTGAACTTTTAAAAATATTGTTTCAAATAGAACCACAACTGGCTGATGTTTATTTACGCTGGCCTTGGGAAATCACAAAGGAACAAAGAAAGCTGGAGGCTCTGTACTGAGCTCTTCTGAATGCACGAACGACCCCTGGTGTTTTGGACCAATGGCTGCCTGAGGTGGACTTGATAAAGGCCTTTTGTCTGCAGCCTACTTTCAATTAAGTCATTGAAGTGTTCAGTGCCTTGATTTCTCCTGTTCTCAGAGAGAGGAAAAGGGAATGGGAGATGGAGAAAGGAGCACGTTGAGATTTATTTGTTTTTCCTAATGTATTATCATGAAAATGTTCAAACACACAGAAAATTTCACCTTTTGCCATATTTGCTTTCCCTGATTCTCCTTCTCTTTAGATAGGTTAGGAGATCAATAGATAAATGGATTTCTAACTAATAAACAGCTGCATTCGGTGTGCTCATTGCTCCTGGGGTCTCATTGCTTCTAGTCCCTTTCTGAAGACAGTCCCAAGAATATAGTTTTTAAATGATGAGCTCACATTGATATTTCCAATTCAGATTACAATTATTGGCTTATTTCTTAAAGTCTATGTGTAGATCTCACTTTTCTTCCACTGAAAAGCTTGCTTTCTAATAACAATGTATTTGTATATATATTTATCCTAAAATATAACCAAAGCACTTTCAAAATTGGAATTCCAACAAGAATTACTGAATTTATTACTGAATTACTGAATTATTACTGAATTCATTACAACATGAATTTATTACTAGCAATAAACCAGGCATAGATTTGAGTGACAATGAGATTTGCTAAAATCTCCTTTTAGCTTGATATTCCCTGGGCAAGTCACTTCTTGCTGAGCCTGTTTCCTTTGGTCTAAGATAGAGATAATGATGATCACTGATTCAGCAATCTTTTCATTGCAAGTAATATGAAACTCACCTCAGTCTCAAGCAATGAAAGGAATTCACTGATTATGTAACTGGAAACTGCAGAGTTAAATTTCCCAGGATAGTAGGATCCAGCCTGTTAGATGGCATCATGAAGTGTGAAGCTCTCTCTCTCAGCTCTTCTCTCCTTCCTGATGACCTGATTTCCCAGCAGATTTTCTCACCATCCTCTTGTTACTCCAAGCCTATTATCCGGGGAGCTCTGAGGAAGGCCTAACCTGTGGGAACCATGCTTGGTGACTGAACACTATGTCACATAGCTGTTAGATCTTAAGCTCAGTTGTCTGGGGGAAGATCCAAAGTATGAAAACCCTACTGTCTACCAGACACCCTGCTAGACATATTACACATTCCTTTGAGGAAGGGATCATTCCCATTGTACAGATGAAGCAACTGAGGCTCAGTGAGGTAAGGTGACTTGCCCATGGCCACATAGATGAGATCCAAGTCCTTTCATCACACGACATGCTTTTTTCGAAACGGGGAAGGGCAACACAGTATGCAGAGTACTCTGAGAGTGAAGCAGAAGGGGAGCACCCTGACTTACACATGCACACTTACTGCCAGCTTTTGAGAGCACAGACTGTGTCTTCTTTATCTCCGTATTTCCAGGGCCCAGTGTATCCTAGTACCGATGGGCTTTTAGACATGGGTGTGAACTGAATATGAGAGGATAGCTAGTCCACCTTTCCACCAACTGTGATTATGCGATAGCACATCCTAGGTTATGGGATGTTGGATTTTGATTGAACCCCCAGTGTTAGGAAACTAGTACTTCACGCAGAAGCTGGTTTCCTGTGGAAGGTGGTTTTTATTTCTCCTGAGCAGAAATCTGCTTCCTTGTCACTGTGGTGATTGCTAATTGATTCAGCACACCTGGCTCCACTTTGGCTGTTAGACAAATTTAAGCCTAAATCATAGGTCGGGAACGCTTTTAGCTAGTTAACTAGTTCATCTCCCTATTTTTAGGCAAGAACTTTACTCACATGGTTGCAGAGCTCTGTTTTCATAACATATGTTCAGAGAGTTACTGAGAAGAAGCTGTCTTTTATAACTGTTGTCTTGTTATAAAGTTTCAGAAGAAGTGTCAAGAGCAGAAAAGGACATGAGTATTTATTGAATTCGACCTCCTTATTTTAACAGCTGAGAAAATAAAGTGTTAGAGAAACAGAAATAGAGCCAGTAGGGTTGTGTGGGGGGGTGGGGTTCAGGGACAAACTCGACTCAGGATTTTGCTGACAGATTCATTCATTCAAATTATTTGTTTAAAAATAGGTACTGACAAAGCCATAGTGACAGAAAGTAGAACATGGTTTCCAGGTTGGTTGTAAGGAGGAGAATGAGAAGTTCGTGTTTCATGATACAGATGGTCACTTTGGGAAATGGATGGTGGTGATAGTTGCAGAGCAGTGTGAATGTACTTAATGTCAGAGAACCATGCACTTAATAATGGTTAAAATGTAAATTAAAGTTGTGTATGTTTTTCTATGATAAAAATATGTAAGTACTAAATCCTTACTATATATCAGGTACTTTACCTGATTTGGGGGATAAAGATGAGAAAAATATTGTTGCTAACACTCTGGAGCTGAAAATATATATCTTTATATTGTTGTTTAGTTGCTCAGTCTTGTTTGACTCTTTTTGCAACCGCATAGACTGTAGCCCACTAGGCTCCTCTCTCCATGGGATTTCCTCAAGAATACTGGAGTGGGTTGCCATTACCTACTCCAGGGGAGCTTCCCCACCCAAGGATCAAACCCGAGCCTCCTGCAGTGCAAGTGGATTCCTTATCACTGAGCCACCAAGGAGACTTTATATCCATACATACATCATGGCAAACTAAAGAATTTTACCATGTGCTAAAGCCCAGGAAGCTTAGTATTTTTATGTAACTTGTATAAATTAGAATAATTTATTTGCAAAAAAATTAGTATCAGTGAACAAAAGTCCAGTTTTTATTTATTTTTATTTTTTTTTAAATTATTTATTTATTTATTTTCCAGTGGGTTTTGTCATACATTGATATGAATCAGCCATGGATTTACATGTATTCCCAATCCCGATCCCCCCTCCCACCTCCCTCTCCACCCGATTCCTCTGGGTCTTCCCAGTGCACCAGGCCTGAGCACTTGTCTCATGCATCCCACCTGGGCTGGTGATCTGTTTCACCAAAGATAGTATACATGCTGTTCTTTTGAAATATCCCACCCTTGCATTCTCCCACAGAGTTCAAAAGTCTGTTCTGTATTTCTGTGTCTCTTTTTCTGTTTTGCATATAGGGTTATCGTTATCACCTTTCTAAATTCCATATATATGTGTTAGTATGCTGTAATGTTCTTTATCTTTCTGGCTTACTTCACTCTGTATAAGGGGCTCCAGCTTCATCCATCTCATTAGGACTGGTTCAAATGAATTCTTTTTAATGGCTGAGTAATATTCCATGGTGTATATGTACCACAGCTTCCTTATCCATTCGTCTGCTGATGGGCATCTAGGTTGCTTCCATGTCCTGGCTATTATAAACAGTGCTGCGATGAACATTGGGGTGCACGTGTCTCTTTCAGATCTGGTTTCCTCAGTGTGTATGCCCAGAAGTGGGATTGCTGGGTCATATGGCAGTTCTATTTCCAGTTTTTTAAGAAATCTCCACACTGTTTTCCATAGCGGCCGTACTAGTTTGCATTCCCACCAACAGTGTAAGAGGGTTCCCTTTTCTCCACACCCTCTCCAGCATTTATTGCTTGTAGACTTTTGGATAGCAGCCATCCTGACTGGCGTGTAATGGTACCTCATTGTGGTTTTGATTTGCATTTCTCTAATAATGAGTGATGTTGAGCATCTTTTCATGTGTTTGTTAGCCATCTGTATGTCTTCTTTGGAGAAATGTCTGTTTAGTTCTTTGGCCCATTTTTTGATTGGGTCATTTATTTTTCTGGAATTGAGCTGCAGGAGTTGCTTGTATATTTTTGAGATTAATCCTTTGTCCGTTTCTTCATTTGCTATTATTTTCTCCCAATCTGAGGGCTGTCTTTTCACCTTACTTATAGTTTCCTTTGTAGTGCAAAAGCTTTTAAGTTTCATTAGGTCCCATTTGTTTAGTTTTGCTTTTCTTTCCAATATTCTGGGAGGTGGGTCATAGAGGATCTTGCTGTGATTTATGTCGGAGAGTGTTTTGCCTATGTTCTCCTCTAGGAGTTTTATAGTTTCTGGTCTTACGTTTAGATCTTTAATCCATTTTGAGTTTATTTTTGTGTATGGTGTTAGAAAGTGTTCTAGTTTCATTCTTTTACAAGTGGTTGACCAGTTTTCCCAGCACCACTTGTTAAAGAGGTTGTCTTTTTCCCATTGTATATCCTTGCCTCCTTTGTCAAAGATAAGGTGTCCATAGGTTCGTGGATTTATCTCTGGGCTTTCTATTCTGTTCCATTGATCTATATTTCTGTCTTTGTGCCAGTACCATACTGTCTTGATGACTGTGGCTTTGTAGTAGAGTCTGAAGTCAGGCAGGTTGATTCCTCCAGTTCCATTCTTCTTTCTCAAGATTACTTTGTCTATTCGAGGTTTTTTGTATTTCCATACAAATTGTGAAATTCTTTGGTCTAGTTCTGTGAAAAATACCGTTGGTAGCTTGATAGGGATTGCATTGAATCTATAGACTGCTTTGGGTAGAATAGCCATTTTGACAATATTGATTCTTCCAATCCATGAACACGGTATGTTTCTCCATCTGTTTGTGTCCTCTTTGATTTCTTTCATCAGTGTTTTATAGTTTTCTATGTATAGGTCTTTTGTTTCTTTAGGTAGATATACTCCTAAGTATTTTATTCTTTTTGTTGCAATGGTGAATGGTATTGTTTCCTTAATTTCTCTTTCTGTTTTTTCATTGTTAGTATATAGGAATGCAAGGGATTTCTGTGTGTTAATTTTATATCCTGCAACTTTACTATATTCATTGATTAGCTCTAGTAATTTTCTGGAAGAGTCTTTAGGGTTTTCGATATAGTGGATCATGTAATCTGCAAACAGTGAGAGTTTTACTTCTTCTTTTCTTATCTGGATTCCTTTTACTTCTTTTTCTGCTCTGATTGCTGTGGCCAGAACTTCCAACACTATGTTGAATAGTAGTGGTGAGAGTGGGCACCCTTGTCTTGTTCCTGATTTCAGGGGAAATGCCTTCAATTTTTCACCATTGAGGGTGATGCTTGCTGTGGGTTTGTCATATATAGCTTTTATTATGTTGAGGTATGTTCCTTCTATTCCTGCTTTTTGGAGAGTTTTAATCATAAATGAGTGTTGAATTTTGTCAAAGGCTTTCTCTGCATCTATTGAGATAATCATATGGTTTTTATCTTTCAATTTGTTAATGTGGTGTATTACATTGATTGATTTGCGGATATTAAAGAATCCTTGCATTCCTGGGATAAAGCCCACTTGGTCATGGTGTATGATATTTTTAATATGTTGTTGGATTCTGTTTGCTAGAATTTTGTTAAGGATTTTTGCATCTATGTTCATCAGTGATATTGGCCTGTAGTTTTCTTTTTTTGTGGCATCTTTGTCTGGTTTTGGAATTAGGGTGGTGGTGGCCTCATAGAATGAGTTTGGAAGCTTACCTTCATCTGCAATTTTCTAGAAGAGTTTGAGTAAGATAGGTGTTAGCTCTTCTCTAAATTGTAGGTAGAATTCAGCTGTGAAGCCATCTGGTCCTGGGCTTTTGTTTGCTGGAAGATTTTTGATTACAGTTTCGATTTCCTTGCTTGTGATGGGTCTGTTAAGATCTTCTGTTTCTTCCTGGTTCAGTTTTGGAAAGTTATACTTTTCTAAGAATTTGTCCATTTCATCCAAGTTGTCCATTTTATTGGCATAGAGCTGCTGGTAGTAGTCTCTTATGATCCTTTGTATTTCAGTGTTGTCTGTTGTGATCTCTCCATTTTCATTTCTAATTTTGTTAATTTGGTTCTTCTCTGTTTCTTAATGAGTCTTGCTAATGGTTTGTCAATTTTGTTTATTTTTTCAAAAAACCAGCTTTTAGCTTTGTTGATTTTTGCTATGGTCTCTTTAGTTTCTTTTGCATTTATTTCTGCCCTGATTTTTAAGATTTCTTTCCTTCTGCTAACTCTGGGGTTCTTCATTTCTTCCTTCTCTAATTGCTTTAGGTGTAGAGTTAGGTTATTTATTTGGTTTTTTTCTTGTTTCTTGATGTAAGCCTGTAATGCTATGAACCTTCCCCTTAGCACTGCTTTTACAGTGTTCCATAGGTTTTGGGTTGTTGTGTTTTCATTTTCATTCATTTCTATACATATTTTTATTTCTTTTTTGATTTCTTCTATGATTTGTTGGTTATTCAGAAGCGTGTTATTTAGCCTCCATATGTTTGAAGTTTTAACAATTTTTTTCCTGTGATTGAGATCTAATCTTACTGCACTGTGGTCAGAAAAGATGACTGGAATGATTTCAATTTTTTTGAATTTTCCAAGACCAGATTTATGGCCCAGAATGTGATCTATTCTGGAGAATGTTCCGTGTGCACTTGAGAAAAAGGTGAAGTTGATTGTTTTGGGGTGAAATGTCCTATAGATATCAATCAGGTCTAGCTGGTCCATTGTGTCATTTAAGGTTTGTGTTTCCTTGTTAATTTTCTGTTTCGTTGATCTATCCATAGTTGTGAGTGGGGTATTAAGGTCTCCCACTATTATTGTGTTACTATTAATTTCCTCTTTCATACTCCGTTAGTGTTTGCCGCACATATTGCGGTGCTCCTATGTTGGGTGCATATATATTTATAATTGTTATATCTTCTTCTTTGATTGATCCTTTGATCATTATGTAGTGTCCTTCTTTGTCTCTTTTCACATCCTTTATTTGAAAGTCTATTTTATCTGATATGAGTATTGCGACTCCTGCTTTCTTTTGGTCTCCGTTTGCATGAAATATTTTTTTCCAGCCCTTCACTTTTAGTCTGTATGTGTCTCTTGTTTTGAGGTGGGTCTCTTGTAGACAGCATATATAAGGGTCTTGTTTTTGTATCCATTCAGCCAATCTTTGTCTTTTGGTTGGGGCATTCAACCCATTTACATTTAGGGTAGTTATTGATAGGTGTGGTCCCGTTGCCATTTACTTTGTTGTTTTGGGTTCACGTTTATACAACCTTTCTGCATTTCCTGTCTAGAGAAGATCCTTTAGCATTTGTTGAAGAGCTGGTTTGGTGGTGCTGAATTCTCTCAGCTTTTGCTTATCGGTAAAGCTTTTGAATTCTCCTTCATATCTGAATGAGATCCTTGCTGGATACAGTAATCTAGGTTGTAGGTTATTCTCTTTCATTACTTTCAGTACGTCCTGCCATTCCCTTCTGGCCTGGAGGGTTTCTATTGATAGATCAGCTGTTATCCTTATGGGAATCCCTTTGTGTGTTATTTGTTGTTTCTCCCTTGCTGCTTTTAATATTTGTTCTTTGTGTTTGATCTTTGTTAATTTGATTAATATGTGTCTTGGGGTGTTTCGCCTTGGGTTTATCCTGTTTGGGACTCTCTGGGTTTCTTGGACTTGGGTGGCTATTTCCTTCCCCATTTTAGGGAAGTTTTCAGCTATTATCTCCTCGAGTATTTTCTCATGGCCTTTCTTTTTGTCTTCTTCTTCTGGAACTCCTATGATTCGAATGTTGGGGCGTTTCACAGTGTCCCAGAGGTCCCTGAGGTTGTCCTCATTTCTTTTGATCCTTTTTTCTTTTTTCCTCTCTGCTTCATTTATTTCCACCATTTTATCTTCTACCTCACTTATCCTATCTTCTGCCTCCGTTATTCTACTCTTGGTTCCCTCCAAAGTGTTTTTGATCTGATTCATTGCATTATTCATTTTTAATTGACTCTTTTTTATTTCTTCTAGATATTTATTAAACAGTTCTTGCATCTTTTCAATCTTTGTCTCCAGGCTATTTATCTGTAACTCCATTTTGTTTTCAAGACTTTGGATCATTTTTATTATCATTATTCTAAATTCTTTTTCAGGTAGATTCCCTATCTCCTCCTCTTTTGTTTGACTTGGTGGGCATTTTTCATGTTCCTTTACCTGTTGGGTATTTCTTTGCCTTTTCATCTTGTTTAGATTGCTGTATCTGGAGTGGGCTTTCTGTATTCTGGAGGTCTGTGGTTCCTTTTTGTTGTGGAGGATTAACCCAGTGGGTGGGGTTAGACGATTGGCTTGTCAAGATTTCCTGGTTAGGGAAGCTTGCGTCAGTGTTCTGGTGCGTGGAACTTGATTTCTTCTCTTTGGAGAGCAATGGAGTGCCCAGTAATGAGTTTTGAGATGGGTCTATGTGTTACGTGTGACCTTGGGCAGCCTGTATGTTGATGTTCAGGGCTATGTTCCTGCGTTGCTGGAGAATTTGCGTGGTATGTCTTGCTCTAAAACTTATTGGCTCTTGGGTGGTGGTTGGTTTCAGTGTAGGTATGAAGGCTTTTGGACAGTCACTTATTACTTAAAGTTCCATGTAGTCAGGAGTTTTCTGGTGTTCTCAGGTTTTGGGCTTAAGTCTCCTGCCTCTGGATTTTGGTTTTATTCTTCCTGTAGTCTCAGGACTTCTCCAACTATACAGCCCTGATAAGAAAACTTCTAGGTTAATGGCTAAAAGATTCTCCCCCGTTAGGGACACCCAGAAAGGTTCACAGAGTTACATGGAGAAGAGGAGAGGGAGGAGGGAGATAGAGATGAGCAGGAGGAGAAAAAGGGGGACTCAAGAGGAGAGAGACAGATCTATGCAGCTGTCTGTTCCCAGAGTGTTCTCCATAGCCCAGTCACCTACAAAGATTCACAGAATTGGATTGGGAAGAGAAGGGGAAAGGAGGAAATAGAGGTGTTCTGAGGTAGAAAACAGAGAGTCAAGATTGGGAGAGAATAATCTTCGGTTTAAAAATAGGGCTTCTCTTCCTTTTTTTTTTTTTTTGTAAGGTTATAGTGTATTGAAAATGAAAATTAAGAAGTAGTAGAGGAGTACTAGAGGACTTTAAAAGAAATAAGAGAAAAAGAAAAATAGAAAATAGAAGAGAAAAAGGAAAGAAAAAAAAGAAGAAAAAAGAAAAAGAAAAAAAAATTTTTTTTTCCCTAATTAAAAAATCGTAAAAGTCTATGGAAATGAAAGTTAAGGAGTAATGGGGGAGTAATAGGGGATTTTAAAGGAAAATAAAAGAGAAAAAAGAAAAAAAAAAAGAGAGAAAAAAGTAAAATTATATCTAGGAGTTTCTCTGGAGCTGTTGCGGTCAGTGTGGGTTCGGCTCAGTTTCAGATAGCTCCTCGTTCCAGCTTACGCTTCTCGATATCTACAGGCCCCTTCCGGTGTAGTCAATGTTTCCTAGAGGGATTTTAATCTGTTGCACCAGTCCCTTCTGAAGCGGTTCCCTTTGTTTATTTGGCTTCTGTTTGCCGGTCTCTTCAGAGCCTCATTTCCGCCCTGACACAGGCGGGCGGAGGTGGACTCTTATTCAGGCAGCTAGTTCCGTCGCTCTGCGGGGAGGGGCTGGCACTGCGGGGAGGGGCTGGCGCTGCGGGGAGGGGCTGTCGCTGTGGGGACGGGCTTGCGCCGCGGGGATAGGCTGGGGCTGCCGGGAGGGGCCGACGCTGCCCTCTCCGTCTGCGCTGCTCAGGCTCCCGGCTGTTCTATATGGAGCGCGCCCCGCGCTGCGCGAGGTTCCAGCCCTCGGGTGTTCCACAAAAGCGCGGAACGAAAAGCTGCGCCTGCTCTCAGTGCTTTCCCCGTCAGAGCGGTCCAGGCAGCCAGGGGCTTGGTGGGCGCACTCTCCCCAGGTGTGGCGCGCCCCCTCCCTTCCGCGGACCCAGTCTCAGTTTCCGCTGGCGCCAGTCGGATGCCTGCGCCCTCTGCCCTCCGCGTCCCCAGCCCCAGTCCCCGCCCGCGCCGGTCGGGTGCCTGCGCCCTGGGTCTCGCCGCGACCTTCCCCTCCCCCCTGCCTCCTGCCTCCGGCGGGGCTGGGCCGGTCCACAGCCTGCGAGCTCCTCTCTGGACCCTCTCGGTCTCTTTGTTCTGCGAACGGCCGGCAGTGTGTTCCGGCCGGTTAATTTACTCTCTCTTTTGGTCTCCCACAGTTCAAGTTGGCAACTCACAGAAGCTCCCTCCGATTGTCCTCAGGGCACTCAGGCCCGGACCCTACCCCAAGCAATGCCGCCTAAGACTTCCCGGGACGGATCTCCGTCCTTAGCTCTTTTGTCTCACTTTTTATCTTTTATATTTTGTCCTACCTCCTTTCGAAGACAATGGGCTGCTTTTCTCGGCGCCTGATGACCTCAGCTAGCGATCAGAAGTTGTTTTGCAAAGTTTGCTCTGCGTTCAGTTATTCTTTTGATGAATTTGTAGGAGAGAAAGTGGTCTCCCCGTCCTACTCCTCCGCCATCTTCTCATATATATCAAAAGTCCAGTTTTTAAAATCACTAGTAAATTCACCATTCAAGGGAAAAACTCCTATTAAGATTTTGTTGGATGTACTTCCAGACTTTTTCTACATATACATATATGGAGAATCATACATTTTTTCAGAAACAGAATTATATTGAGCATACTATTTTGTGATATGCTATTTTTCATTCATTAGGATGTTTTAAATATATTTCCACAGCAAAAAGTACATACATTCCCGAGATGATTTTTGGCTAGCTGCGTATTATTTTATCTTATAGCAAAATGCAGTTACTTCAGCCAGTCAGTTAATGCTCAACACTTCAGACATTCCTAATTTTTCACTATTCTAAACAATGCAGGGAATATCTAAGTCTTTTACCACATCTTACATTATTTATAGATACTTGAATCCCTACAAGAAGAATCATAAGGTCAAAATTTATGCATATCTTTAATGCTTTGAGATAGCCAGTCTGCCCTTCAGAAAAGTTGCACCAAATCACACTCCCACAAGTAACAAAAATAACCATAATGACCAAAATTTACAAAGCCCTTACAATATGTGCCTTGCGCTGCTCCAAGCAGTTTCCATATACCAGACTAACTCATCAGTCTTTCTAACAGGACCATGAGAGAGGCACTCTTTGTCCCATTGTATTAATGTGTATATTCAGTTCAGTTCAGTCGCTCAGTTGTGTCCGACTCTTTGCGACCCCATGAATCGCAGCACACCAGGCCTCCCTGTCCATCACCAACTCCCGGAGTCTACCCAAACCCATGCCCATTAGAGAAATCCAATAGCCCAAGAAAGTATCTGTTTCCCCACACTTTTGTTAACACTGAGTATTATTATTATTTTTTTTCATTCTGGTGGAGAAAAGTGGCATCTCACTTGTATCTGGTATATTTTATATGAATCAATGTAATATTTTCAACAGCTTGTTGGGTTCTGTATCATTCTTTGTATATTATAAAAAGAGAAGGCTCAGAAAGTTAGAGATACATTCCCAAAGCTATGCAGTCAATGATACAGCTTGATTTGAATTATGTTCTCTCTGGTTCCAGTGTTAACATTTTTTCCTCTCTTAGCATGCTTCTCTTTAGCTAGAGTCTGGGATCTTTGGAAATCTGGTCTTGTCCTTGAGTAAAACATCCTAGAAGATTTCAGGATGGGAACTTAGAGAAAAATTCACTCTGACCTGCTCCATTGAGCCTCACATGATGGGGTGCCTGGGGGCTGGTACAGAGGTTGCGTCCCAGCCTTGCTGGCACTGCCATGCAGCAAATGCATCCAAAAATATGTTGGAAAAGAGAAAGGCCTTTATAATGAGCCTGGGCCTCTCTTTGTCTAGTGAGATTTTAACTACTGTAATTGCCTGTAGTGTGAAGTAGTGTATTTTTCATGCATCTATTTTTAATCTGTGTCTATCTGCATATCTGTTTTTTTGTTTTGCTTTTTTGTTAACTCACTTGAATCCTGGTGGGTATTTTTCCTGTGAATAGTATAGCCTCGGGAAACCACACCCTCTCATACACACATATACCCACACACAATAATAATATGAAGGCTAAATAGGCTAGAATTTATTCTTTAAAAAAAGCTAATGGTAAAGTCTGAGCAGATGACTTTCTAATCCATACTGTATTTAATTGGCTGTATTGAACCATACTACAAATTAAGTCTTCTCTGTAATTTATTCTGTCAGACAATAACCCTGCAAACAATTTGATACTTCATTTAAACATTGGTAAATGGCTCATGGAAATGCTAAGAAAAAAAATGGGAATCAGAGAAGGAAC
Source organism: Dama dama (assembly GCF_033118175.1). NCBI lineage: Eukaryota > Metazoa > Chordata > Mammalia > Artiodactyla > Cervidae > Dama > Dama dama. The sequence continues at coordinate 86,277,713 of NC_083700.1, forward strand.
CCTCTGTTTACAGAATAAATCCTATGTGAAATATCATGAGTTTAACCTGATTTAGTCAGTCATTGAGCATTTATTGAGTGACTACCTTGGGCACTGTACGTCTTTGGATAGCTTGGTTCCCCCTTTCTCTCTTTGTTTTAAAATTATTTATTTATTTATTTTTGGCTGCGTTGGGTCGTCATTGCTTTTTTGCGCAGGCTTTCTCTAGTTGCACCCAGCGGGGACTTCTCTGCTGTGGTGTGCGGGCAGTGGCTTCTGTTGCCAAATGCAGGCTGTAGGCACACGCGCTTCAGTAGATGCAGCTCACGGGCCCTAGAGTGCTGACTCAGCAGTTCTGGGGCACAGGCACGTGGAATCTTCCCAGATCAGGAATCGAACCCATGTCCCATGCATTGGCAAGCAGATTCTTATTCACTGAGCTGCCAGAATTCATGAAACCTTACTTAGCACTTGTGGTTCAAAAGGAATAGTCTTAGGAACTAGGACAAGGCTGAGGAGAACCTGACATTTTTTTTTTTTTAAGAGTTTACATCCCAAAGTGGAGAGAAAGCATGTGCACAAATGTTCTCCAGATGTTTTATTTTCAGGACCTAGAGGCGTCTGCTTGCTTCATTCTTTCTGCCTAGAATGCCCTTTCTCTGATTTTCTGAGGATTTCCCCTTTATCCTTGGAGACTGAGTCCAAGGTCAGCTGCTTTGTCAAGACTTCCCTGATGCTCGTCCCCATTTCTCCTCTGCTCCTATACAGCACCTTTAATATCATGCTTGTCTTATTATATTGTGGTGGTTAGGTTCTTTGCCTGCCTGTTCTTTGAGACTGTAAGGGTCTTGAGGAAGGGACCATGTTTTAATCATTTGGGCAGATGTAGCACTTAGAATGAGACCTAGAACGGATTAGGCACTCAGTAATAGAGTTATACAGTGTGAATAACTATATGCATGGACAAATGTGTAACAAAACTAAGACAGTTGGAGCATCCCAGATAGAAGAGAAAAAAATACAATGCAATGAATTCCAGAGTTGGGAATTATTATTACAGGGAATAGGGGAGTTGAGGAATGTCCCTAGATGAGCATGATGTTGGAGCTAGGCCTTGAAGCATAGGTATAATATAGTTAGGTAGAGTTGATGAAACATGTTTAGGGTAAGAAGAGGCAGTCAGCAGAGAAAACAACATACATAATGGCACAGAGGTGGGAAAGTCCAGAACCCAAAGGGGGATGATGACCCCCTCAGATTATTTTTACTCCTGGGAGGAAAGTCAGACTGGGTTGGCGAGGCTGATCTCAGAATTGGCCTTGGAATTCTGTGGCAGCAGTTTCATCCACAGTGAGAGGGTTCAGAATAGGAGGAGTAAATGAAACAGTGGCAGAAGAACCAGGTGTTCTGGAAGACTCTCTTTTTAAAACCAAATTATCTGCTTTGATTTTCTGGTGGTGCTTTAATACCTAGATTGGGCTTCCCTGATGGCTCAGATGGTGAAGAATCTGCCTGCAATGCAGGAGGCCCTTGTTTGATACCGGGGTTGGGAAGATCCCCTGGAGAAAGGAAATGGCTACCCACTCCAGTAATCTTGCCTGGAGAATCCCATGGACAGAGGAGCCTGGCGGGCTACAGTCCATGGGGTTGCAAATAGTTGGACATGACTGAGTCACTAATACCTAGATTATGTTTTTCCAAGACAGAAACTCATTTCCAAAGGAAGGGTGGAAAAAGGGCAACCAGAACCTGCCTTTCCTCCACTCTCTCCCTCTCCCTCTGGCCCAGGATTCTCTGCATCTTCAGAACAACACGTGATGCCTCGAAACTCCCCACAGAAACACTCTTGGGATAAAATGGTCTTTTGTTTTTTCTGTTACAAGGACTTCACCTCCCCTTTCTGGCCTTGGCTGCTCAGCAGATACTGCAGTGGCAAATCCCTGAGAGTGCCCTTCCAGACCAGGTGGTCTTGACCTTTTTCTTTGAGACCCTGATAGCTGGCCTTGACCCCAGACCTTCTGATTGGTGACCCTTTCTGACCTTAGTAATCTGCTGGAATCCAGAACATCCTCAGTTTGACCTCCTTCCTTAGTTTCCCTTCCTCATCCTAGCTTATCAGGGATCATGGTTTTGTTGTTGATCTAGGGAGTCAAGAGCCTAAGGAAAGGAGACCTTGATTCTAAATAACCTTGTTTCCTTTATTCAATGCTTTTCCATTATGAGTGGGGAGAGTGGGGCCTGGATTAAGTATTGGTCCAGCCAGAACACCTTCTGGCCCGCAGTCCTTTCATGAATAAACTCACAGTTGAACTATATGATGTTTACATTTCCTCTGGCTCCGCCTGCCTTTGATTTGTGCTGATAAAACCTACTTGAAGACCTGGAGCAATTTGGAGGCTCAGTGAGCAAGTATTTGCAATGTCCTCTGAGTTGCCAAGATGAATGTGATAATGTAGGATTAGAAGGATTCTAATATATTTGTATTTCCAAGGATCTTTATGACGTTTGCATGGTTAAGGTTGGAGAATGTGGAGACATAATCCCTATCTGACTCTTCGTTTCCAAATGAATGAGCCAATTTCAGAGCAATCCTTTTTAACACATCATAAAATTAACTATGGGAAAAGATAATGTACAATATTTTTAAGCCCTTCATGCGCACACACAGCTACACTTTGTGAGGAAATATTAGGTATCATCAGGCATTAAAAATGTTTTGACTTTAAAACACTTAATGAGGATTCACAGATAAATTAAAACATCTCCATCTGCTATCTTGCATAGTAGGTGATATTTTACCATTGCACAATCATCTCTGAATCTAATTCCACCAGGAAGACTTCTAATCGCAGTTTAATTTTAGAGCAATATTCCACTTGGCAATCAATAAAGTGCTGTCGTCAAACTTTGATTTAATAGGATACGTGGATAACATTCACTGTATTATGCAGAGAAAGAAATACTTGCAGGAAAGAAAGAGAAGGAGGATAAATTTGTCTCTCACGTTTCTCTGCTGTATCCCATTCAAGCTCACAAAAGCCTCTAAATCAATACTGCCTTGTTTCGTGAATATAAATCTCATCAATTTTACATCATTAACACCATGGAAAAGCTACTGCTCTCTGAGCAGTTTTTCTCTGCTAGATAAATATGCGCTCTTAATAAGGCAAGAACAAATGGATCCTGGTCATTTTACTAAAAAACACTTCTTTCTTCCCCAACTTTGTGTCAAAATCCACTAAAATTATAAAGTTGTCTTATGGCCACTTAAGGGGCTAGGGTGACCACCCTCCATGCATTATGTCTAGTTGACACTGGGCAACCTGGACGGGCATGAAACCCCACAGAGAGCATCTTAAGAGTAAGAAAGAGGTGAGTGAATGGCTGGATTCTGGAAGGTAAAGCTGTAGCAGCAAATTCTACTGCAGAAATGATTCCTAAGGTCAGAAGCCTGAAAAGATGGCAACAGGCCGGGAATGGACATTTTTGAAGGTCAGGGTCAGCAATCCAGAACTAAGTAATGGTCATCATAAGAGGCAGGCGCCACTGTCCTGAGAGGCTGGCTGTGTGATGTGAGATCTAGATGGTTAAAGGATCTGGAAAGATGGAAGGAGCCCTGGGAGAAAATCTACTTCAGTGGTTCTCAATATTTTCATAACCAAATTCTCCTTGTGTTAAATTTCTCCTTCCCTTCACAGATTCAGTAACATAGGAGACTTTGTTCAGTAAAATGCATTTATACTCATTTACTTTTCTATTTGGATTATTTGAATCCATCACTGATTGCCAAAGAGAATCTGCTCCAAGGTGAGCTAAGGGGTACACCAGTAACCAGATATAATTCTAAATAAACTCAGCATTTTTATTTGTGTGCACGGTAAAAGAAGTCATCTTATTAGGAATAATTATAAATTTCTGTTTAGCTTTTTGAAACGTTGAAAATTGCCTGAGACCTCTTTTCATTATTTTTAATGATCCCTATAGATCCAGGACTTTGGGTTAGGAGCCATTGATCTGGTTCGAAGTTCTCCTTTAATAGAGGAATAAAGAGGGATCCAGAGAGATACAGTGAGTGTCTTGTGTTCACATATAGGGGCTAGAATTCAAGCTTCTTAGCACCCAGTATAATGAAAAGGTCCTTTGTAAGGACTTGAAACACATCATATAATGCTTAGATACATACATAAACCTTTACAGAGTACTGTTTAATGAGGATTCTTTTAGGTACATTTAATCTAGGAAAATGACCATAAAGAACACCATCGGTTAACAGGATGGTGGATATTGCTTGTTGAAGTTTAGTTAACAAGGGCAGGAAGGTCAGTTTCAAATGATGTTTGAATTACTGATCAGCAGTCCCAACTTAGTTCAACAGCTATGGGTCAGGCACAGCACTAGGTACTTGGATGACAAAAATGAAGACAGAGTCAGGAGGGGAAGACCAGGATTTAGGAAAATACAACAGAGAAGGGAGATCTATGAAAGCCAGGAGCCCAGGGAGCCCAGGATCCTTTGGAATCCTTTGGGAGTTCCAGGATCGCTAGACTGAAGTTCTGGGGAACACAGAAGAGGGAGGAATCTCCTCTGCAGGGCAAGGAAGAGCATGTCTTGTTTAGAGGATTTCACAAGGTGATGTGATTTCAAATAGGCTTTTCACGAGGAATAGAATTCACGCAGGTGGGTAAAAGGACAGGCCTTGCAGACAAGGGGACCAACACACAAAAACCCTCAGAGGTGTGGTGACCTGGGACAAAACAAAAAAGGTGTTTGAGCCTCAAGTCAGTCTTATCACCACCACCTGTTGGAAGACTGTCATGACCATGCACATCTGTGGTCCTCTGAATGCAAAGGGTGCCCCTGGTCATAGTACAGTATACACCGTCCAGCAGGACAAGCAGAGGCCCGGGTTATGTGAGTGTACTAAATATCAATGCAGAACATAGACTGGGATTGTCCTGAGGAAAGACGTAGAAGGAGCTTGTACCACCAAGTGAGGCTGACTGGCCCCGGCAAGCAGAGGCAAGAGCCCCCATCACAGATGCCCACTGAGCATCTGAACAGTCCTGTTTATCTCTCTGGTCACAGCATCAAGACCATGGAAGGAAGCCTCCATTTCTCAAGGGCAGACACAGCTCTTTTTTTCCTTCCATCTGGACCAAGCAGCTTTTCCAAAGCCCTCTGGGCTTGTTCACACGTAGCGGAAACACATCTCTTATTGATCAACAGCTCGGAGGGAAAGTCCGCTGAAATAGGCTCTTCTTTTTGTCTCTCACAGGCCCTTCAGCATCATCATGCTGTGCACGAAATTTCCTACATCGCAAAGGACATCACAGATCACCGGGCCTTCGGATACGTTTGCGGGAAGGAAGGGAACCACAGATTTGTGGCCATAAAGACAGCCCAGGCGGTGAGTAGCCCCCTTCCAAGGAGGAAGCTTTTTCTTATACCTTTTCTGGGATAGCACAGTCACACCATTGGTCTTCAGGGGCCCATTGTGACATGTGACTCAGCGATGCTGACACTCAGCTTCCCATCTAGAAAAGATAAACAGCCTCGGAGCATAGAAACAGGCTCACGCCCAGCCAGTTGTGGTGGTGTTGCTTTTTCTAATGGGTATTTCGTAATGACTCATTATTTTCCTTTCTGATTAAGTTGGATGGAGGCACACTATACAAGTAAGTTTCCTTGTGTTGCTAGCCTCATTTAAAAAGAAAATAAGAGAAAATAAATAGCTGTTTTGCATAAGGCCTACCCTAATTTTATTGTATTCGAAATTACTAATAAATAAAAGCAGTGCCTTTTATGCTCATGATTATTATGAATTTGCAAATATAATTAGTTGAAGAAATGAACTTTAGCCTAGATGCAATTTGCTAAACCAATATAACAAGGTAGAATTAATTAAAGATGGAATGCTTTCAGTTTAATAGAAAAAGGAAGGGCTGTGGGTTGTAGCCAGCAAAAATAAAAATTGGTCTCTACAGCTCAGTAACCATCCCCTTATTTATGTGCTTTTCTACCTTTTACTCCAGGCTGAACCTGTTATTCTGGACTTGAGAGATCTCTTTCAACTTATTTATGAATTGAAGCAAAGAGAAGAATTGGAAAAAAAGGCACAAAAGGATAAGCAGTGTGAACAAGCTGTGTATCAGGTATACCTGTGAATTTATCCTGGTACCGGAGACAGCAGGGGCTTAAAATAAACAGATATGAAAACTGACAGTCAAGGCTTCTCCTCCTGCTGCCAAGTAGAAATAAACAAAGATGAAAGGTTCCTGTGTAAATTACAGGCACCGAAAGCATACCATTAGAAATGATCCCTATTCTCTGAGATTCTAGACATATGAGAGAAAGTGAAATCTTAAAACTGGGGAAGATTTCAGGGGAGGAGATCTAAGGAAAGTCAATTGCATTTGCTTCTTGTTAACAGTGGGGGTGGGGCGGCTACAAGGGTTTTCATTTTTCTTTCTGCCAGTTTTCTGCCTTAATGACCCACCAGCCTCTCCTACCCAGAGCTGGTTTCTTCACTGTCCTGTAATTTCTGAGTACAGTCTCACATCTCTCGCTTTATATCCTCTGCTTTTCATCCTCCCTTCCCTCACTCTGCTGTAGACAATTCTGGAAGAGGACGTTGAAGATCCTGTTTACCAGGTAATTTTGGAAACTAGTCGGGGTTGAGGGTCAGGAAAGGCCTAGGCCTGTGGTGTAGGCATTTTATGTCCACTGGCTGCAGAGCCTGGAGAGGGACCAAGATTATTTCTGAGGATGAGGTCTGCCAACCCCTCCAGGAGCAAATTTCCATAAAAACTAACAGAAGTTTGGCCGGCATCAGTAGCATAGGATTTAGAAATAGGCTTCTCCCTTCTTGCCCCTGCTTCAGCCTTCTTAGCAATCTGTATAAGTTTGATCCCAGAGCTGAATGTTTGCAAGAGTCCCTTGAATATTCTGAGTTCATTATAGACACTGAATAATGAGGTGGTTTCAGTGAGTTAAGAACCAGAGATGGGGACTGACATTTTGGCAACATTTGAACACACATCCAAAGGATGGTTTGTGAGCTGGGAAAAGGACTGTGAGGAGAAGTCTCTCTGGCCCCTGATTGTTCAGGCTGCCCCCTGACCCCTTGGCCCATGCCAGAGGGGCTGTTGTGAGTGGGGGGAAGGGAGATCCCACAGACGTGCCTGCCCGTAGCTTTCTCTGCACTTTCTTCAAGGTTGCAGCCTAAGTGTGGGTAGAGATGGCTTCTCTTGGGTTCAAGTATATGCTCTGTTTTAACAGATGCAGAGGAGAGAGGAGGCCTCTTCCACACTGTGCTTATTCCCAAGGAGAGAGAGCAGCCAAACATTTGACTTATGGGACATAAAAGACAATCTGAAATGTACATTTCTACCTGGGACACACATGGGTTCTATATGTATATGTCACACATGCATTCTGTAGTTTCACAGAATGCATATAGTTTCACACGAAAGCTGCCACTGCTGTGATGAAAAGAAAATAATATGGATAAGAAATGAATAGAATCTGAATGATTTGAAAGAGAAGAAGCGTCTAACATGGACGTAAACAAAAGTCAAAGGTGCATTTGATGTCAGGCTTTGCTTTAGAATACCAGGGGTGTGGATTCGTATATAGTATGAGCTCAGCCCCTGGCTCATGGGCTCGGAGAGTAAAGAACATAGCCCTTTTTGAAATGGCCCAGTCTTTTAGAGTCTGAAACATGTATATGGAAAATTTGACTTCAGTATTTAAAACTGAGAATGTAAAGTAAGGTGATGTGTATGAGATGAAGGCGTTTGGGGCTTCTGAGCACATCAGAATTGGCTTAGGGCCGTGGGCCTTAGGGAGCAAAGGGGAGAGACCCCTGTAACCCAGAGTTGGCAAAGTTGGGGTCCCAGGAGACATCATCCCCACACAGCAGTTCCCGCACAGGCAGACACTGCTGAGATCAGTACCACTGAAGGAAGGGGTTATATCTCCAGAAAGTTCTGCAGCGCCTATGCAGTCCTGACTGAAAGGCTGACCATCGGACCATGGCAGTTTTCCTTAGAAGAGGCAGGAGTGTGCCAGGCCACGCGGAATGTCAGTAATGTCTCTTCAGGCTGTTTTCTCTTGTGCCTGTGACTTTAATGCTTGCTACAGTTTGTATCATGAATTCCAAATGCTTTTTTTTTTCTTTCCTCTTTCATTTTCCCCTTAACTTTTCCTCTCTGGCTGCTGCTGTCATAGTACATTGTGTTTGAGGCTGGACATGAGCCAATCCGTGATCCCGAAACGGAAGAAAACATTTATCAGGTATAAATCCCTTTCCTCTCCTTCCTTCGCACCGCCACCAGTGAACGCACAGAAGGGGCTGAGTCCCCACGGGCTCTTTTCTCACTCCCAGCCTCTCCCTTGCTCTGCTGGTCAGTCTGGGCTTGTTAAAATACCTCTGTGTGAATTGGCTCCTAGTTCCCTGCCGTTTACCAGTAGTTTTCATGCTTGATCACTGACATGTTTAATGGCCAACTGGGTAGAATATTTTAATTTTTAATGGATCTTAACTATTTTCAGTTGACACAGAAATCAAACATTCCGTTTTACTAAATTAATCCTTTGGAGGGTTGTTGTTCAGAATATGAGGGTCCTTCATTTCTCAAAAGAACGTGCTGTTGAATTTCTTTAAAAAGTCAACTGCACCACTGAAAATGAAGGCCAAACTCAAAAATGCTCTTTGGAGACAACACTGGGAATATTAACTGAATAAAAGAAAGTCGAGCTAAAGGTTTTGCCCCTTCTGAAGGGAAGTTAAATTAATATTCTTAAAAATGTCTGCTTATGTGAAGAAGCCTAAACACACATTTTTTTTTAGTTTATTTTACTAAAGTATAATTGATTTACAGTGTTGTGTTAATTTCTGCTATACAGTATGATGGTTCATTTATACATGTATATGCCTTCTTTCTCATACTTTTCTGTTGTGGTTTATCACAGGATGTTGAACATAGTTCCTTGTGCATTATACAGTAGGACCTTGCTGTTTATCTTTTCTATAGATAACAGTTTGTACCTGTTAATCCCAAACTCCCAATCCTTACCCCCACCCCCCTCCCTTGGCAACCACAAGTCTGCTGTACACTTTTAAACTCATTAATTCTCCTAAATATGCTGTAAAGTAGGTATTTTAATCCCACTTTTTCAAGGGGAGACTGAGGCTTTGAGAGGTTGAGTAGCTTCCTCAACACTGTACCGCTGTTAAGAGCTGGGACCAAACCCACACTGCTTCCCCTGTGCTTTTCCACCAAAGAATCTGTGTAATTACAGCACAGCCACACATCAAACAAATATGACGACCTCCAGTTTTTCATTAATTAGAATTTTAGCCCTAATTTGAAATATAAACATTATGGAAGCAGGAAAAATTTTAATGTATTTAAATAAGTGATTTTAATTTTCTTAATTTACTCAGTTGTGTGGTCTGTTATTCTGCCTTGGGCATGCATTACTTGTGTAATAAAAGTAAAACATATTTTCCGTTTTCATCAAATGCACAGAATTCTAAATGACCAAAGTATGTTAGTTCTACCAGCACCTCGGTTTAACCAGCCCTAGGGGGTGATAATCTATTTCTATCCACTGGCTCCATCTGGGTTCAAGTGCGAGCTTGCTCTTTGAGAATTTGTCTAAAATCATCACTTACAAAGTTTCTGTCTTTAAACAGAAAAGTTGCATACCTGTCCTCAGTGTCAAATTTTAAAGTCTGAGGTTGCAGTGTCTCAGTATTGTTACTGAACCAAACTTGAGTCCTACTGACACCAGGCTGTGGTGAAGGAAAGAGGAGAGTTTATTGCAGGGCGCCAAGCAAGGAGCCCAGGGCTGCTAGTACTCAAAACACCCAAACTCCCCAGTGGGTTTCAGGAAGGCGTTTTAAAGGTCAGGTGAGGGAAGGGAATTACAGGGTATGTGATCAGCTTGTACACAGCTCTCTGGTTAATCATTTGGTAACAGGATGGTGTCACAGTATCATTCCTTAGGCATCAGTAGGTCTGGGCGCTACATGCTCATGGGCATCAAGTAGTTAATTTCTTCAATTTGTTGGGGGTTTTAGCATCTGCAGAACAGCTCAGGAAATGTGTATCAGATCCTATTATCTAGGTACTTCCAGAAGATATGAGGCAGGAGCCTGTTCTGGGAAGGCCCCACAGGATCCTGCTCAGTTACAATGTGACGCCAGAGGAACCCACTAACCAGTCATCTGATGAAGAGAGAGAACCTTTTAAAATAAAACTGGACTTTTCAATATAAGAGGTTCTTGAATGCAGACATATCTGTAGTTAGCAGGGCTTCTTTTGTGCCCTGTCGGGATCTCTAGGGGGCAGTCTAGTGTACTAGGAAGAACTGGCTTTGGGAAGCAGGGAACTGGGATATAGTTCTGACTCTGTCACCAGCTACCTTTAGCTAAGGGGTAGCGAGCTTAGAGGCACTTGCCCTCTTTGAGACTCAGTTTCCCCAGTTGATAAAGTAGGAGAATAAGTTCTCCCTAAATCATGTGTAGGCATGAGAATGAAACAAGATCACAAGGAGACTGTAAAGAAGAGGTTTCATCCCAGGTCACACACTGCATCCACAGCCATTAAGCCACCTTGTCAATCCCTTTCCTTCTCTGAGCCTCAGTTTACTTATCTATGAAATGAGCAAATAAGATCAAAGTTTCTCGTGGGCATGGCCCTTTTCTGTTCTTTGCAACTAGTGCCTCAGCACAGGACTGTTAGAGAAGCATGCTACCTCGCTTTACAGAGCAATAAGACTTAGGAGTGCTGTGCGTGCATATGTGTGTGTATGTGTGTATAGTTTTGGTAACATTTCTCAAGCAAGGTCTCTGTGAATGGGGGCTTACATACAGTATCTTCTTATGTCTCATAGCTACCCCAAGTAGCTCGAGTCATAATTTCCACTTTACAGATGAGGAAAGAGAGTGTCACAGACATAATGTATGTTGTCCAGGCTTACAGAGCTAGCAAGAGGTAGAACCTCCCACTTGCTGACTTCTGTACATAAATAAATAAATCCAAGGGCTCTTTTCAGTTCAGAATATCCTTGATGATAAGTTTTAACAGTAGATTCTATATAGGTTTCAAGTCAGTATCTAAAATTACCCTTGTGTTAACAGTTCTGACATCCAGGATCTTCCCCTCTGTCCATAATTAATAGGAAGAACCATTTAAAGGAATGACTGTTTTGTTGCTCCCTGTCGGAAGGGCCTCTGGTCATCTTTCTCTCTTGTCTTGCCAGTCCCCTGGGTCTCATTTCGCTTAACAAGAAATAAACTCTTGGGCCTGAAGATAGGCTGTGCTTTTAGGGAGCTGCTATTGGGAGCCTCAACATTTTTTTAGGGCCTACAAGTGTCCCATATTTATTCTTCCTGAGTAGACTTCAGTGTTTCTTATACTTTGGCTTGGTCATGGTAGCCTCCAATTTTATTTTATTTTATTTACCCTTTGTTTTCTGGAATGAGGGCCTAAGGTTTTAACTGTTTTGCGACCTCAGGTGAAGTACCTAACTTTTGTGTCTCAATTTCCTGGGCTACAGAATATAGATACTATAGTCTCTGCTTCTAAAAGTGGTATGGAGATGTAAAACAACCAGGACAGGACTTTGGTACATAGTAGGTTTTGTGTAAATGTTAGTTCCTTTCACTTGCTAATGCCATCAATATCAGACGCTGCTTGAGACGTCTTACGATGATGTATTAAGTGAAGTAGAACATGACTTGCTCACCTTATCTTGTCAGAGAGCCCAGTGGAAAGCAGCAGCGTCACTTGACTTTGCTATTTATGACTCCAGCACAAGGGAGGGAGAGACTCTTGAGTAAATGTCACCTCTCTTTGAGGATCAGTAGTCTTATTTTCAAAACTGGATTAATAATAATAATAATTGTCTTTCTATTTGCATGCCTCAGAAAAAAATTATTAGTTGTCTTTTTTAAAACAGCACAGAACCCCACAGTACAATGTATTTTTACCCACCACTTAATTCTGACCCTTCCAACATCTCGGTGAGATGAGTACAGTTGTAATAACTACCATTTTAAATGTAAGATATTTAAGTCCTTCATACTTAAGTGATGGGCCCACGGCCAGAGCCTCTGATTTTAAAACCTAGTGTTCCTTCAGACTTTAGCAAGCTTCTAGCATCAGCGGGATCGCAGCTTGCCAAGGGCACATTCTCCAGTTTGTTCATTCAAAAATCATTTTTAATTACCCAAGATTTGTTACACATTGTTATTTTAAAATGACATGTCTCTAGTCCTATGTCACCCAGCCGTCAACCTGCCCTTCCACACTATTAATATATCACTGCACTGAAAGTGTCTTCTGTATGGATGGTCCTTAATGTATAGTTTTTAGAGTAATTTCATTTATTCAATAAATAGTTACGTATGGAGCATCAGCCTGTGCTGGGTGCATCGGGACATAATAGTGACATACAGCCTGGTCCCCACCTACAAGGCGTTTGTATGGCACTCCTTCGATACTCATGACAACCAGATGAGGAAGCAGGTTCAGAGAACAGTGACTTATCCAGGGTCATCCAGCCTGTGGCAGAGCCAGGATTAGGAACCAAACCTTCCACCTCATTTTAGTCCAGGACTGTTATCACTTTTTACAACATCATATTACTAAATGGTCCACAGATGGGACATACCAGTTAGGGGAAGATGAGAGCCAAGACCAAGGCACTGTCTGGCCTTCATCCTTTTAGTGTTTCTGCTGGTTTTTCTGTCTTTAGCACATATGTGGTAAATGTGTGATGCTTAGAAGTTTCTTATTTAACCAGTATTTACAGATGGGGAAACAAAGGTAATAAAACATCTACTGAGCCCTCAGCAGGCTTATAGATCAGTCGGAATTCAGAGTGACTAGGAAGCTGCAGTGTGGTTTGACAACCACTTTGTAAGATAAAGCTCCTTTTACACCCTCCTTCAATAGCCTGATGACTTTTCCATTTCCCCCAGCGAGACAAGGAGCACTGATAAGTCAGGGGCCACGTTCGTCTTGTTCACCACATTGTCCTAGGGAAAGCACAGTCACAACACTTAATAGGCTCTTGGTAACTTTTATTTCTTAATGAAAGGATGCACCAGATGTTATGAGTACAGAGGAATGCTCCACCAGTACTCTGGTGGTGCTCCCAACATGATGTCTTAGCTGAAATAATTCTTAAAACACAAACAGGCAGGTTGATATCTCACCCATGGGACAGCCAAGCAGAAAAGCTTTTTCAATTATGCACAGTTTGGGTTTCTCCATCCTACTGCTTCTCCTCCATTTGCAGGCATAATTGAGAGTCAGCTGCGGTTCAACTTGCTAAGTGCCCATAGTGAGCAGTGAATTGCAGGGAACAGGAAAACACTGTTCATTTTGCTCAGGCAAGGGTGAGCTGCTAGTAAAAATGAAAGTGAGGGCTTGTAATTTATTGGCCCTTGTTAACAAGGACTCTGTAGGCATTCTTAGAGGGTTCCTTTTGGAGGAAGCTTACTTATCAGGAGCAAAGAAATTACATTCTTCATGGGCTGCCTGCAAACTAAAGTTTGCAGGAGTAATTCTGAAAGTGCATCTTCTGCACAGCCATGCTCACTCAGAGTCCTGTTGTTTTGCAAGGATGTGCACGAGCTTCCAGGAGTATAGAACGGATGTCAGAGGACAAGAAGCACCCAAAGCTACTGTGGGAATGGTGGAAACGGGGGGGAGCTGCAGCTGTCTGTATGATGCAGTAGTTCAAGGCAGACCGTGCAGGCTGACGCTCCTGGCTTCCCACTCACAGAGATTAAATGAGGATGTGTGTGAACATAAATGTTTAGAATAATGCCTGGCACGTAGAAAATGCTCTGGCAGTGTTAGCTTATACCGTTAGTGATAAATGTCTTGTTCCATAGCCAGAATGAGCTACCTTTGACTCTGATCACTTAACTAGCTATGAAACTTTGGGCAAATTTCCCTAACACCTCTGAGCCTCACTGTCTACTACTTAAAGTGGAGATTTTAATACCAACTTCTCAGGGTTGGTGTAAAGATTTTAAGGTAAGCGAGAGTGAAATGGCGAAGGGACTCAAGGAATAAGCTCAAATTCTTCTCTAAACTGGTCCAAGCTTAAAAGATACTTTTTCTTAACTATTCTCCATGCTCCTCAATGATTACTTACATAACAGACCCCTACTGAATGACTACTGGCTCTTGTGGGCCGTGCCTGCTTTTAAGGGGCTCCCTGTCTGATCAAAGATAGACCAGTTATCAGACAGAAAACCACTACTGGCTGATCCCTCCCATGGAGGGTTTGAATTAAGCTTTGCTACTTGCTGAGGATGAACTAGTGACAGAAACTGGAATGTTTCAGAGCAAGGCCCCTGATAGACTCATTTGAAAAGTATTCCACAAGTCCATTGTTATTCATATGTATTTGCGTACATATTTACATAATGTATCAATGGCAAAAGACGTTATCATTCTAACACTTTACAGTATGATGGTGCGAAGTAGACTTTTATTATTTACTCTCCTTTCTCTTTAAGCAAGAAGCAGAGCTGAAGTTCCCATTTCAGTGAGGCTCAGAGGAGCTAAGTGACTTGCTTAGAGCTTGACAGTTATCATGTGGCCCAGTAAGGCTAGATGGATGAGGAAGAGAAGAGAGGGAGCAAAGAAGTTACAGAGAAGTGTTAGAAAACCATCAGAGAGGTTTTGGCTTCTAGTCGCATGTTTTTCCTGCCATGGATGGACCCTTTCCTTAAAGAAAAACCTTTGGTGATTATCAGATAGTATGTGAGTGATCCCAACAGAAGCTGTATTTTGTCTTAGAACCTTGATATTTGTTGTATTTTAAATAATCTGGATCTCAAATCAACATGGAGTACTTCAAGCTCAGCTGCAAACTGTTTTTAACAACTTTAGGCAACTCCTAGCACCTCGCTGCCATCATTTTTGTCTTTGGTGAGATGATTATTTTTTTCACCACATGATCTCTGAGGTCTCTGCCTTTTGCTTCCTCTGCTGTGGTACTGTGAGGAGTCCAGTGGCAGAGACATCCTGCAAACCTTTGTGGAGTGATTCACACCCCCTCTCCTCCTCCAGCTTGCCTGAGAGAAGGAGCGTGGCCTGACACTTTTATGATACCAGCAGCTCCTTCTTCTGCTGGAAGTTGGCCCCTCAGGCCTCAGGGCTGAGTTCACACACACTTAGCCAGTGGAAGGAGAGCCTGGTTGCTTTGTTCTTCAAAATCAGAGTACCGGAGTGTTTTGACTGTATTGAATTTGATTTTTTCGTAGGTTCCCACCAGCCAAAAGAAGGAAGGTGTTTATGATGTGCCAAAAAGTCAACCTGTAAGTGTAAGTATATCTCCTCTCTTCTGCTGGATCCTCACAACCTGGCTTTATACTGAGGTTTGGTCTGCAATCCAAGGAAGGGAGTCCATAATTCGCTCTTATGGATACAGATCACCACCTGTATGGCTTTGCTGGGGAAAGCGTGCTGGGGACTCCTCAGTGGGTCAGGGGAAGGGGGTTAGAGGTGGAAATGATGGGGCTGAGTCTGCTTGAAGTTCTGGCTCCCTGAGTGGTAATCTGCTGAATCATGAAAACTCCTATGTCCAAGGGATTCAGAGTCTCAGGTATTTTATGGAAAAAGTCTCCAGCCAAAGATTCCATGATGCCTGGTTAAGCAGAGGCAGTTCTTGGTTCTGGGAAGAGAGTTGTTCACTCAATTTGAAAGTGGTCAAGAAGCTTCAGAGAGACAGAACAAGGGCTGGCCAGAGCCTTTGGAGTGTGTTAAGAGTCCAGTCAGTGATCAGCACACTATAGAAAAGGCCATGTGTTGTAGGCTTGCAGAGAACCCAGGGGGCCCACTGCACCTGGACCCCATCTGCTAGGGGGACTCCTGGAAATCTGAGATACAGAGGAAAATGCTCAGTTGTGTCACTGCTAGGCTCAGAACCATGTTTGAGACCTTCAGTTGCACTCCAAAGGCACCCTCTACCTAACCCAGGCAGCCCTGGGGAGCCAGTGCAGGCTTTGCGTGGGGGGACCTGTGACTTTGCCTCACCTTGTGTAGAAAGAGCTGGGGTGTTTAGTCTCTATTGACCTCATTCAACCATGGGTGGAGGGAGCACCGGTTTTGAAGTCATACTGAACCTCAAGAACCTAGCTCTTGTCCTAACGGAGCTGTTGTGAGGCTAAATGACCTTATCTGGAACACTGTTATCAGTCCTGGACCCCACACCATGAGAGACATAGAGACAGTCCTGTATGTTTCAAGGTAAGATTCATCATGGGGTTTCAAACCCAATTTGGTGAATGAGTAGCAGAAGGACCTGAAAACCTTTGACCTGGAGAAATGAAATGATGACTATGGAGGTGGGCATCCCTAGGGCCATTAAAAGGAAGAGGGATTATACTGTTCTGTATCTGCCAACTCTTGGAACTGAGACAAGGGGATGGCACTACAAGAAAGTCAGTTCTAACTCCAACTAAGGGTGATCTGCTGATGGTCAGAACTGCTCAAGGGTGGAACTCTGGCACCTCAGAGGGTAAGTAAGCTCCCCATCTCTGGAGTTGTACAAGCAGAGCCTTGAAGATCACCTGTCAGAAAGGTGATGGGATGAAAGTGGGGGGAGGGGTGGGGATTTAGACATTGAATGGCCAGAGGGGCAAGCCTTTGATACCCTTTCCAAACCTGAGTTTCTGGATTCCTCCAACCAGGAGTCCTTCTGGTCCCTTCTTTCCCTCCCCTGGCTCCACTCCCCTTTCTCCTAGTGAACTTTCTTTCTGATTCATTTCCATTTCTCTACCCACTCTGCAGTATCTCGAAGCCATCCTATCCCACCTAAATATGGCTTCCAAAACTCAATGCATGTTAGTTTTAGTGAGAAGACATATCTGAACACCAGCCCCTTTAAAAACACTGAGTGTAGAAACAAAGTAGAAGGCAGGCAGTGTAGTGCCACTCGGAAAAAAGCAGTTTTTCTCTCAGAGGCCTTTGCATTTAATCAAGCCTGCTTGTCACCAAGACACCAGTCTGCTCTTCGTGTTTCAATTTGGTCCAGCCCCCATCACACAGCGCCCTCCAATTCAATTTGTGCCTAAATTGCCTTACTTGCCCCTAACAGGCTTAGATATGTGAGGAAACATGCTCCATTTGCTGCCTTGGTTTTTGTGAAATTATTAACCAGTCTGGCCACACCACCTCCATGCTTAGTAGCTCCAAAAAAAGAAAAAAGAAACTCCAGACTTCTCAACCTGACATGCACAGCACTCGGGTCCCAGCCTCTGCTGTATCTTTGACCTGCCTCATCCTGGTCCAGCTCCACTGGACTCCACAGTTTCCGGTAGCAGTCCTACCCTTCCCCAACCTCCCTGCAGCCCTCCCACAACATCCGGCCTTGTGTTTCGGGGAGTCTTTTTTAAATTTTCCAACAGTATCAGCACGTCACTCCTGCATTTGTGCCTCCACACCTGTCATTCCTCCAGGAGCAGACCACACGGTGTTGGAATCCTTCTTCCTCAGGAGCTTCTATGAGCTTCCCGAGGTCCTTGTGTTACCAGAAGCAAGCCCAGGGCCTGGTTCCTAGCAGCCAGACACAACACAGCTGCGCGAGGGATAGTTAATAAATATATGAATGCTTCTTCCTTGTAGAAGGGATTTATGAGAATTCTTGCTATTTTTTAAATGGGAGTTTCCTGTTTCTCTGATTAACAATAGTCACTGAGGACGTATGCTCTGGTTTTGCTTAGAAAATGTCGGGGCTGCCTGAATGCAGTGTCTTCCAATCCATTGTTACCACAGACTCTCAGAAGCATCGGATGGTGATCATGGCTTTTCCATGAACTATCTCAGTATTTCTAAAACTCTGAGAGCAGGAGAAAGTGGAAAGCATAGTCTCAAGTTAGAGGCAGATGGATGCACCTGGAATCTCAACTCCTGTCTATCCTTACTGTCCATAAGGCTTCTGATAGGTCTCACTGCCTCTGAGGCACAGTGTTCTCATCTTCCAAGAGGAGTTACCGATGCTAACTTGCAAGGTGATTTTGAGGATAAAATAGTCTGTGTATTGGGAAGTTGTTCCCACTTGCCTAAACCTCCCAGAGATGTCTTATGTACCCTGTGTCCCACTTGCTCTGACATCTTCCCCTGCTCCAGGCTTTCCCCCAAAGCCCTTCCTCTCTGCCAAGTGCCTTTCCCCAGGATATATCTATGCTCTGAGAATCCCTACCATACTGTCGCTGTTAACACCTTCACCACCTGCTCCTGACCCAGAAACACAAACCAAAGACAACCAGGCATCTTCCAAGGGAGTCTGGGGGCTCCTACAAGTTTCCCACAAGAAGGGAGACTGCCCAGTGGTCTGTTAGTCTGGGGACCACCTGGTTTCCTCTTCCTTGGGACAGATCTGTACAGAATCCTAATAAAGGACTCAGCTTGGGGCTGTTGTTGAGGAAAACCACCAACCAGACCAGACATATACAACCACCTGATCTTCAGAGTCAGATCTGGGTATGACTCTCATCTGGCCACTTATTAAGGGTCCTTGAATAGCTTTTTGCATCTCTAAGCTTCAATGTCATCATCTGTACAAAGAAAGTAATGTCTTTCTTGTAGCTTTGTTTGGCAGATCAAAGGAAAGATTTATGTAAAACCTTTAATAGCAGACATGGAGTCGATTAATGAGAACATTTCCACTTGTTGCTGAAACAAGCAATGCACCAGCCAACAGTTTTCACAGAGCTGAGGATTGCCAAGTATTCTAAGTGACAGCCACCCCCACCAGGAAGCCTTCCTTACCCCAGAGTAATCAGCCTCTCTGGGATACCTCTGTCCTTCTCTTTGTGATGATCATAAGGGATTATTTTCTCTTAATGTATCCACTGAGCCGTTGGACCTTGGGTTCCTTAAAAGCCTAACCTTGGGGTTAATGATAGCACCTACCTTAGAGTTTTTGCTAGCGGCTAAATGAGCTTAAATATGTGAAGAAGCACAGGATTTGGTGCACAGTGAGGATTCAGTAGCTGTGACCTGTTATTATGCTATTTGTTTCCCGTTCTTTTCTGTGAACTCCTTGAGGACAAGAATTACTTTTAATCATCACTATCCAACCCCCCACCCCAAAAATTCATCACTATCCATAAGGAAACCTTTCTTGGGATTTCTGTTCTCCTTGAAATTTTGCTGGTAGACTCATTCCCCAGAAAGAAACATGGGTCCACATTTAAGTTTTTGTAGGCCTTGAAGCCACCGAGATCCCTTGATCTCAGTTCTAGAACCTCTGTTCTAAAGCCTCAGTCAGTGGCTCATCATCACTCTTTCATGGTCAGAGAGACACTCAGTAAGTGGCAAATTTGACATATTAGAGATTTCAGAGGTTTAAGGAAGCAGAAGTCGGAATTCATTGTGTTTGTTACATTGTTCCCAGGTAGCATTAGTGGTAAAGAACCTGCCTGCCAGTACAGGAGATGTAAGAGATGCTGGTTCAGTCCTTGGGTTGGAACGATCCCCTGGAGATGGGCATAGCAATAGCTCCAGTTATTTTTGCCTAGAGAATCCCATGGACAGAAGAACCTGGCAGTCCATAGGGTCACAAAGAGTCGGGCAGGACTGAAGTGACTTAGCATGCACATATGCATGCAGGTTCAGACAGAAAGCCAATTCTGTGTTTTTACTCCCTCACATTCACCTTCCCTGGTGGCTCAGATGGTAAAGAATATGCCTGAAATGCGGGAGACTGGGGTTCAACCCCTGGATCTGGAAGATCCTTTGGAGTAGGAAATGGCCACCAGTATTCCTGCCTGGAAAATCCCATGGACAGAAGAGCCTTACGGTCTACAGTCCATGGGGTTGCAAAGAGTCAGACACAACTGAGTGACTAACACTTCCACTTTCACATTTGCTCATCCCTGTCCTAGTTGAACACCCTCCTTGTCCCATAAACTTAGGGTGCTCAGCTGTACTGGCCCTGTTCCTGTTCTGCTCTCGTAAATAACACGTTAGGATGCTTTTGTTTGCTTATTTTACTTTGCAACTCTAAGGTCACCTTCTTCCAGCAGATTTATTCTTGAGGTCATGCTTTGCCTCTCTCCATCATTTCCTGGGAATCTGAGCCCAGATAAGGATTAATCCCACTCACTCCTAGAAATATACATTCCATCCCTTCCTGGTCAAGGAAGTCGGAAGCTTTGTACAAGGTCTGATCTCTGTATCTTAAACAGGTGGGTCTGTTTCTATGTCAAGGTCTCTGAAACCTGGTGGCATAAATGCTTGCTGCCAGGAAATGTTAGATGGCTAGAGAGTTAGGAGGGTTTCAGGAAAGAAGGTACAACTTGGGCAAAGTCCTGAAGGATGAGCAGGGTTTGAGCAGGCAAAAGCGACATGGAAGCACCTCTGGGCAAATCACTGGGGTCCTGGTTCCTGAGTCCAAATTGCCTCTAAGTAGCAACACTCAGACCTGGTTAATTTCTCATCGGTTTCCTTCTCAAAGAGGTGGGCTAGACAGGTAGTCTCCCCTTCTGCCAGCTGATGGTGCTGTCATGTTCTTTAGACAAATACTCTGGCCTCTTTGGAGATGTCAAAAATGTACATTCCTAAATGGGGAGGAAAGTGTCTGCATTCATTATTTAGTGCCTTTTGCACTCTGTTAGCCTTTGGACATGGTCTAGTTTCACAGCGAGGCATTCACCGGCTGCTGAAGGGCCCATTCCAGACCCTTTTATGCCCCACAGCACTGAACTTGGTTGAGATTCGCCATGAAGGTCAACAGTTTCAACGACAGGAAATATTCCATACTCTTCTCCCCTACGCTCACCGTCTCATGTAATATTCTTACAGCTGAATAAGATCTTTTATCCTTCACCTTATAATTGCCCAGTTTAAAAGCTTTTTATGTAGTTGTATTAGACATAAAATACTTTCTAATTATTAGTAATAATGAGTCAGTGATTACTAGCTGAACTTTTTTTGGCCTTCAAAAGAAATTCTGGGAAGTTTGGTGTAGTGGTAAATAGGAAGGACATAGGTTGTCAAATGGATGCTTTGGTCTCGACATTAATTTCCTTTTGGTGTAACATGGATTCAGAAATTGAAAGGAATGATAAGACCTCCTTGAGATTCTCTCTTCCCTTTGTCAGCCTCTGACTTTCTGAGACTCCTTTTCTTGGGCTGCAAAGTGGAAAGGATGACCATCTGCTAGTGATACTTCAGGGCTTTCATGAGACTCACACATCAACATGAAGCATTATCTGTGATGCTCAGGGGTCACTTTTATGAGATGCTGGGGAAGTTAAGATTGAAGGATGGTATGTATTTGTTACCTCTACTGATTTTATGTGCTGTTGCATGATTAAGAGAGGGTCTTCCCTGGTGACTCAGACAGTGAAAACTCAGCCTGGAATGTGGGAGACCAGGTTCAGTCCCTGGGTTGGGAAGATCCCCTGGAGAAGGGAATGGCTACCCACTCCAGTATTCTTAACTGGAGAATTCTGTGGACAGAGGAGCTTGGCAGGATACAGTCTGTGGGGTCACAAAATGTTGGACATGATTGAGTGACCAGCCCTTTCACCTGATTAAGAGAATGGTCTACTCTGAAATGCCCATCAATAAGTTGTAGCCTTGCCAGTGAAGTTAGTGCTCTGGATACAAAGAAGTTTACCACGTATTGTAATCAGATCACCTCACTAAGCAAGCACTGGCCCAGAGTAGGTGCTTAGAAATCTGTTCCTCCTTAATTTCTTCCTATAGAACTTGAAATCAAGGCTCTAGACCAGTGTGTATCCTCAAGGCTCTAGACCAGTCTGTATCCTGTATCCAGTTTATCAGGCTGGATGAAACTGATAAACATCTCAACGATCAGATTTGAAGTCCAGGGTTCCATTCGGTTTCTTTTATGATACTGGGACAGTAGCCATATGTACCGGATCTAGGGCTATCATAGCTGTGTGAAAGCAGAAAGACCCCACTGAGCGTCTCTGCCCCAGACAGCCTAGGCTCTGGTCTTGGCTGATCTTTAGTAACCACAAACCTGCTAGGTGGGTGCCATTTACATATAAGGAGCCTGAGGCTTTAAGAGGTCACAAAACTCACAAAGCCAGAATTTGAACCCTGTGTTGTTCTGATTCAGGTACCCACACAATTCCACTAAAACATGCTGCC
Source organism: Dama dama (assembly GCF_033118175.1). NCBI lineage: Eukaryota > Metazoa > Chordata > Mammalia > Artiodactyla > Cervidae > Dama > Dama dama. The sequence goes on from NC_083700.1 coordinate 86,299,855, forward strand.
GTCAAGTTTCCAGAAAATGCAAAGTCCTCCACCTCCTAATCCTCAACCTGTCAGGATCAGTACTTGGAACTCAGTTCCCAGCTCTTGACTCCTCATTGCTTTTGAGTTTTTATGAACACTCAGAGCTCAGGAGTCCTGAGGCTCTGTGCCTGGCTGTGAACACCTCTCTCCTTCCCTAGACCCTCACTCTGCCTGGCACACTGCTTTCCACATCCTGCTGTTGAAAAGAAATTTTCAAATCCCAGAGAACAAATCTTAATGTAAGCAGCCTACCTCTGAAATTCAGAAACCTGCTTGTTTTACTGCCCCTACCTCCTACACTCCAAACTCCTTGGTGTTTTTCTATGAGACCCCTGTCCCCCAGCAGTCAGCCTCTGGATGGCTTTCCTTGCCCCAGATGCATTTCCATTTTCCTGTTGCAGATGTTGGAAGAGGCAATCCATTCATGGGAAGAATTGCAAGAGTTCTCTGGACAATTGTTTCCTGCACCCCCAGTTCCCATAATTCACACCAAATAAATTTTCATTCACAATTTAGCAGTTGGTTTTTCCTTTAGTTTGAAATCTGAATCAAGATGTTGCATAATTTGATTAAGTCTAGTCTGAGCATTTGTCAGTTTCACTTCCTCATTAAGCACCATGTTGTAGAGAAATTATAATGATCACAACACAGTGAACATAGGTGTCACAAGAAAGGAGATCATCTCAAAGTGAGAAAAAGGGATCTGAATCTGCATATTCCCACAAATGAAACAGAAGCTTGCCTCTTCTGACGTTTCTTGAGTAGACTTTCTTTTAGCTGTACATAAACTTTTTCCTGGGATAAAATCCTAAATTTCTATAATCATAAAGTTAATAGGAATATTAAAAGATGCTGTCTCATTTAACCTGCCCACCAAAGCAGAAATCCTCCAAGGCTTGTGCTAAGTGCAAATAAGCATTCCTGACTCTTGGGCTTCAGCTCACATACCTGCAGTGACAGACATTCATTTCTTTTGTAATCCCAGACCTCTGATTGCTACAAAACCCTTCTCTCCTTGGAGTTCCCTTACAACTTCTATTCATTTCATTCTATTTTTATTTCATTCTACTTTATTTCACTTCATTCTTTTCTATTCATCCTATTGTTTCATTCATCCATTTGGCAAATAGTTACTAAGAATCTCCTAACTGCCATACAGCATTTTATTCCATAGAGATATAAAGATGAATAAGACCAGCAGCTTAAGAAAGTTAATGGTCTCAAAATGAAGATAAACATATAAAAGTAATCCCAATCAATATAATCAAGGCTGTAAGAAGCTGTGTACAAGAGGCCTTGGGGGCAGTGGAGGGGCAATAAACTTTGCCTGAGGGACTTTCATGAGGTCTTTACCTGTGGGATAGAGTTTGGATAGTCTCTTAAAGACTATGGGAATTTGGCACTGGAAAAAGTGTGGAACACTATACAGGAAGAGGAAATTGAGTGTTTAAAGGCCCTGAAATGTGGAGAAGCCTCACGTATCCCAGGGGCTGATGAGCAGTCTGGGATGACAGGACCACAGCATGCCCTCTTGGGAAAGGAGACAGGGATACCAAGGGGAGGGAAGGAAAGGGTCTGAGGTGACGCCGAGAACCTGGGAATTTGGATCACTTTCAGGTGATGGAGTGACACCATTGGAGGCATTTTTCAGCATCACTCTGGCGTTTGGCAGGTGGCTCGGCAGGTGGGGAGGTTGTTACGTAGCTAATGGAGGTATCTATGCATCTACATCAGGATGGAATCAGGGACACAGAGTCCATACCAGGCAGTTTAATAAAGAGACATGAACATGGGGAACTAGTCACAAAGGTGTTCAGTTCAGTTCAGTGCAGTCGCTCAGGCATGTCCGACTCTTTGCAACCCCATGGACTGCAGCACGCCAGGCCTCCCTGTCCATCACCAACTCCCGAAGTTTACTCAGACTCATGTCCATTGAGTCAGTGATGCCATCAAACCATCATCCTCTGTCGTCCCCTTCTCTTCTCACCTTCAATCTTCCCCAGCATCAGGGTCTTTTCAAATGAGTCAGCTCTTCGCAACAGGTGGCCAAAGTATTGGAGTTTCAGCTTCAACATCAGTCCTTCCAATGAAAAGTCAGGACTGATTTCCTTTAGCATGGACTGGTTGGATCTCCTTGCAGTCCAAGGGACTCTCAAGTGTCTTCTCCAACACCACAGTTCAAAAGCATCAATTCTTTGGCGCTCAGCTTTCTTTATAGTCCAACTCACAACCACACATGACTACTGGAAAAACCATAGCCTTGACTAGATGGATCTTTGTTGGCAAAGTAACGTCTCTGCTTTTTAATATGCTTTCTATGTTGGTCATAGCTTTTCTTTCAAGGATCAAGCGTCTTTTAATTTCATGGCTGTAGTCACCATCTGCAGTGATTTTGGAGTCCAGAAAAATAAAGTCTACCACAGTTTCTCCATCTATTTGCAATGAAGTGATGGGACTGGATGCCATGATCTTTGTTTCCTGAATGTTGAGCTTTACATCAATTTTTTCACTCTCCTCTTTTACTTTCATCAAGAGGCTCTTTAGTTCTTCTTCACTTTCTGCCATAAGGATGGTGTCATCTGCATATCTGAGGTTATTGATAAAGGTGTTAAAAAAAAAAACAAATAGGCAATAGTGGGGCAACCCAGATGAGTCTTGGCTGGAAGTTGCTACTAGAGTTACCCCTTGAGCTCAACGGACAAAGGAAGGCAGTGGTGTTGGCAGAGCCCAGGAGTTGGGGTCACCGGCAAGCACTGGGACCACAGAGGGAGCTGCCCAGCAGGAGGTGAGACCTCATGGAGAGGTTTGTCTGGTAGAAACCATGGAGAAACTCACCCACTGCAAGAATACTGCCCAGAGAGAGGAGGGGAGAAATTCACAGTTTTCCTTCCCTCCCACCATCCAACTTCTGGTCCTGACCTCCTTTTGGTCAAATTTAAGTGGAAATGGATGGCATGGGAGCCTGAGCAATGTGGTTTACTGGGATTAGTCACTGTCATTCAGCACAGAGCAAGGACGGGCAAGGATGGTTCTGAGGGCCACATGTTGAGGGGTAGGCAAGTGAGGACCACTGTGGGTCTAGACTGAGGGTGAGACCCTGCTGACGAGAGAAAGCAGGTAGGGCTGTGTGTACGTTTGAGTGGATGGCAGGGCTAGACCTCGAAGTTCTTGCAGATGTGGATGGTGAGACAAATACAAGCCCTCTCCAAGGTGGAAAACTTTGGGACATCAAATCACTGGGTGGTCTGAGCCAAATGCCGTGTCTCCTCTCCTATAGCTCTGTCATTTGCAGACATGCTTTTTTATAACTCTGACTTCTAGGAGGGTTTATTCATCAGCCTTTCCATTTGCTGTTTTCAAGTTCTTGTCAAAGATAGTAGTAATCCCTTTCATCTCTCTCTCTGTTTTCAATCCATGACTCACATCAGGGCCCAGTCATGTTGCCACCTTGAATGATATATGGCTCTTTCTCCCAGCATTAACAATCAAGGTTCTCATGAAGGGAATCAAACAGAGTTGTAGATGGCTCAATGTTAAGTCATCCCCAAAACTTGTTTTCCATAGAAGCCAATGTAGAGGGGATAAATGGGTGTGTCAGCGGTTCCTGGTTCCTTGCTTGCTCAGTTGTGTATTGGCAAAAATCACATTTGTATAAAACAGTGATCACTTCATTCCTCTGCCCCTGGTCTCCTGGAGGAATGGTCTTTAAACTTTTTATAAAACTCAGAATTCTTTTTCGAATGAAACATGCCCAGTAGCCTTCTGTACAAACAGATGAAAGAGGAGAACGTGGTTAGACCCATGTTGAGCCCTAAGGCCCACCCAGTTGGAAACCCTCTAACTTCCTCTCTCTGAAGAACAGAGGTTCTAGAAGGGAAGAGGTGCAGAGAAGGTACTGTCAAAGAATCCCACAGTTATTCCATGGGTGGGAGAAGTTGGGCGGTCAGATGGAGAAAGCCCTCATATCTTTTCCCATCAAGGCTTTGTTATTGGACAATCAAATTCTGAGTGCAGACCAGGACTGTAGTCTTTAAGAAGCAGTAAAACTGCAGAAAGAGCATGAAATTTTTTAATTGGAGTATAATTGCTTTACAACGTTGTTGAAACTGAGTGTTAGTCGCTCCGTTATGTCCAACTCTTTGCAACCCCATGGACTCCATGCTGCCAGGTCCTCTGCCCATGGAATTCTCCAGGCAAGAATACTGGAGTGGGTTGCCATTCCCTTCTCCAGGGGGTCTTCCTGACCCAAGGATTGAACCTAGTTTCTGCTATACAATGAAGTGAGTCAGCCATATGTACACAGGTATCTCCTCCCTCTTGGGCCTCCCTCACACCCCCACCCCCATTTCCTACCCATCAGGTTCATCCCAGAGCACCGAGCCGAGCTCCCTGCGCCATCCAGCAGATCCCCACTACCGTTTCACACATGATAGGGTGTATATGTCAATCTTAATTTCCCAGTTTGTCCTACCCTTCCCTTTTTCCCCTGTGTGCACGTGTCCATTCTCTATGTCTGCATCTCTATTCCTGCCCTGGAAACTGGTCCCTCTGTACCATTTTTCTAGATTCCACATGTATGCATTGAAGTTTGAAGCAATTCAGAGCTTTATTCTTCTTAACTGTGTGAATCTAGGCAAAGTACTGTATCTTTCAGATTCTTTTAGTGACCAGTTAACAATGTGGGGAGAGATACCTCCCTGGGTCCCTGTAAGGATTAAATTAGAAAACAGATGTGATCTCTGTTGTGTTTGCCCAGAGTAGGTATTCAGTACTTGGTAGACAGCATGGGAGTACACTTAAAAAGGTGAGCCTTGCAGACGGACTCCTTAATGCTTGAAAATTTTCTACCTCTATTCCAGCTGTGTGACCTTGGGTGGGTTATTTAACCTTCTCTGAGCCTCAGTGTATTTGCTTATGAGAATAATGATTGCAGTACCTACCTTCTGAGAACTTGAATAAGGTAATGCATGTGAAGCATTTAGAACAGTACCTGGCATATAGAAAGTTCTACTCAATAAATGTTAGCCATAGTTGTTATTATGAGTTGTTCTATGAACAAAGGGCTGTATCAAATATTTCAAGAAATATGATGATGAGTAAGACCTGGCTTAACCACTAGGGTGCTTTTAGGGTCCTGAGAGCACTGGGGGGAAGGATAAGAGGCTGGAACGTTTTCAGTTCTCCTTGCTCAAGCAATAATGCTAACAAGACCAAGCTTAAATGGGGTGGGGCTGAGCCTGCAGAGGAGTGCCAGGGCTGTGGGGTGAAGATTACAAACAGTTGTGATACCAAATGTTGAGCACCCTTACCAAGCAAGGGACTGTAGAAGGCACAACATACTATGTCAAGGCATTCTCAAATTACCCTGAGACGTACATCTCTTCTCTACATAAAGGCTACTGGGGATCAGAGAAGTTAAACCAGCACAGCTAGAAGAGGCCTCACTAAGGATCTAATCCAGCTCTCTCTGACCCTGAAGGTAGGGTGACCTAGTTTATCATCCAAACTGGGTCACTTTTAAAGGGAAAGGGGGATTGCTATTAATAATTATGTCAGGACAATAGGTAGGAACGGGAGTGATCTTAGGTGGTCCAGGGTGCAGGTCCGCCCTACCCACATACAGGAAATGCTCTTCCCACTGGGTCCAGCTGTCGCTTAAACCAGACCACAGTGAGATTTCAAACAGAAAGTAGGAGCTCTCTATCCGCTTTGTTCTTGAAACTCTTTGCCAGTCATACTACCTATTCTAAAACAAAGACAGTACTGCCCCCAAGATACAGGTGCCCCAATGCATGCCTGCTCCTTCAGTGGGCATAAATCCGATTCCTTGGAGCTCTCTGATGTGGGAAGAAAATGGGATTCCAGGGTATCTGTTAACTGCTGCTGCTGCTGCAAGCCTTTCCTTATCCCTCTAATATAGATCATTAACATCCATAGGACCTTAACTACAGCATCTCTAATGAGCAGAGCTGTGATATACAGTTTCCCCATAAATATCCATTGAGGCTGACACTCATTCTCTCCCAGTACAGTAATTCAGTGTGTTTCTGGATAAATCATCATGCTAAGGCTCTTTCTTTCTCCCTAAATGCTGTTATTAGTGGTTGCAGAAGAATAATGAATGAATTCTAGTTGTAAAAAAGGGGAAAGAGATGAATAAATGGTCACAGAGAATAAGAAAATATAGACCAGTGACAGTCCCAACCCAAACTGTGTGAAGCCTGTTTTTGCAATGACTTAGAAAGGAGGCAAGAAACAAGTATTTGCAGAATATTTACTGGGGGCCAGGGAGTACATACAGCACTTGGCAAGCTGCATCCAGATCAGTGATTCCCGAATACCACATTGCCAAACAGTCATTGGTGACACCTTTTTTTTTTTGGCCGTGTGGCATGTGGGAGCTTAGTTCTCTGACCAGGGATCGAACCCGTGCCCTGCCCCCTGAATTAGAAGGTGAAGTCTTAACTGCTGAGTTGCCCGGGAAGTCCCTGGTGACACTTTTTTGAAAACAGAACTTTCTGGGCCCTCAACACCCCTATAGATGTGCTTTTGTAAGGGTTGCATGTGTTTATATATAAAGAGAGATTGATAAAGTTTCCCCAATGGATTCCAACGCTTCACATTTATCTAGTTTAATTAACATGCCAACTATTATTTTCTCTATTTTGTGGATGAGAAGAGTGAGGTTTAGTTGCTAAAGGGAGAGGGAAGTAAAGTCTGATGATGCAGGAGTCTCTTGCATCTCCACTTGTGCATAAGGAATGGCTCGTGTTAAGGGAACATTCACTGTCACTTTTTACCCCACCTTCTCCCGTCTCCACCTCTCATTTTTCTATCTGTCACAGAGATCTGTCAGTATGTCATCACATTTCTTTCCAGCAGCTTAGCTGCTGCCTTATCTTCTGTATTACTCCTCTTTCCCACCATCCCATGCCGTCAACCCAATAGTCTGGTTTTTCCTCTTTTCCTGTATTTGTAATCTCATAGCTTCGTCTCTTTGTCTTTAGGTTGTTGTTTACACGGTCACCTTGAAAGTCCTAGCTTCTTACCCCATCATGATTTTAGAGATAACACTTGCCGTGTGATCAGGCCATGGTCCTCCAGAGAGGATGCGGTGGACCTGGCAGGGTGGGCTTCTGAAATGCCCCTCTCCCCAGTGGCTGCTCCTTCCAAACCCTTTACTTTGACCCTCATCGTAAAACACATGTTGTCTTACCCATTTGTTCTCCTTGTCCTAGAGTACTGGTTAAGAACATGTACTTAAAGCTCACCCACTTTGGCAAACATCCTAGCTCTGCCATTTACTAGCTGTGTGACCTTGGGCAAGGTCATTGACCCTTCTGTGCCTCAGTTCCCTCCTCTGAAAGTGAGGACAACAATAGCACCTACATTTGCCGTGGTAATTAAGTGAGTTATTATATGAACACACCTTAGAGTGGTGTCTGGTTCGTGGAGAGGAACTTTCATCCAAGCATCAGCTATTATGATTATCATCATGCTTGACCCCTGCTTGGCCAAGAATGCATGCGGTCTTGATATTACTATTTAGCCCCTTCCTTCTTTAGACCAGAATGGACTGTTTGGGGGTGTGTTCTATAGATAGAGTCAGTATTTCTTATAATGCCTGGATGTCAAGGTGTGGAAGAAAGAGGGGTCAAGAGGAGCTTGTATATTTAGGAACTTTATGGATCTATCAAAACAAGGAATAATGATGTCAATCACTTGTGACTGAACCAGAAATATCGATTAAATCAAAAAGGTCTTTCATAGAACAGCTGTAGCAAGGATGTAGCTAAAGAGGGTTTCTGCTTGTGGGATCTGTATGGAATCTCACCGAATTTGCCATCCTCTGTCCCTGGCTCCATGGTCTTCAGAGATGGGCCGCCCAGCATCAGAGAACAGGAGGAAAAGAGACCAGAGCACAGACATCAAAGTGACAAACATAGTGTTCCCTCGTCCCTGTAGAGATACGTACAGTGTCCCTTTTGTTTTAATATTATAGTTTCTGCAGTACTGGAAGGTACCTCCTAGAACTAGCCACTGGTCACTAGGCATTTTTCTATTCAAGCATTCTTTCCATCCTCCTTCTACAAATACAGTCTAGTGTCCATCATGTATCACACACAGACACGGGTGCTGTATAAGTCAGACCAGGTCCCGTCCCTTGCCCAGCTCACGTTTCTCAGGAGAAGGCTGCCAATGATCTAGTAGACAGACTTACAGTGCCTGCTGCTGCTGCCGCTGCTGCTAAGTCACTTCAGTCATGCCCGACTCTGTGCAGCCCCGTAGAGGACAGTCCACCAGGCTCTTCTGTCCCTGGCATCCTCCAGGCAGGAATACTGGAGTGGGTTGCCATTTCCTTCTCCAGTGCATGCATGCTAAGTCACTTCAGTCATGTCCGACTCTGTACAACCCTATGGACAGCAGCCCACCAGGCCCCTCTGTCCACGGGATTCTCTAGGCAAGAATACTGGAGTGGGTTGCCATTTCCTTCTCCAAACAGTGCATGAGTGCTAGCCAGCAAACCAAACAGAAAACGTGACAAGAGCCGGGAGCTAGGATTGTATTTAAGTAAATAGTCAGAGGAGGTCTGTAGGGACGTGACACCTGAGCCAAGTCTGAGTTATGAGAAGAAACTAGCCTGATGGAGAGGGGGATCAGGACAGAGAAAGGCAGGGTCAAAGGCCTGGCACAGAAATGTTCTAGGGGTCCAGGGAGAACAGAGAGAAGGCTGATGTTGGCCAGAGCTTGGTGGGAAGGGGAGAGTGGTGGAAGATGGGTTCAGACTCAGAGGCAGTGGACAATGGTATGGACAGTGGTATAGACAGCGGTAAGCAGTTTGAATTTTATTGCAGGTGTAATGGAAGTCAGTGGAGGGTGTTCATCAGGAAGTGAACTTGATCTGACATTTTAAAAATATCACTCTGGCTGCTATGTAGGAGATGAACTTAAGGGAGAAAGTGTTAAAAGCAACAGTCCAGGCAAAAGAGGATGCCACCAAGAAGAGGGAGGGGCAGGCAGAGGTGGGGTATGTCCTGGAAACGGAGTCAGCATTTCTTAAAGAATGATTGGATGTCAGGGTGTGGAAGAGAGGGGGGTAGAGGATAACTTTTACCTTTGAGGATTTGAGCATCCAGGCCTGAATTGGTAGCCTTTGTAGAAATCAGAAGACAAGGAATGGACAGACTTTAGGAGACCAAAAATTCTTCAAACAAGTTAAGTTTGAGAGTCTGAACAGTATGGGATACAATCATTTCATCACTTGCTGGGAAGGAGGGTAAGCCCAGGCACTGGCTGGACTTCGAGTGGTGAGGAATGTCAGAGATTGACTGCTACCCTTGAGCCACTGATGGATGTCACTAATGGAATGGTCTTGAATTCAGAAGAAAATGCCATCCAGGTATTAGAAGAGCTAGAAGAAGAGCATATTCCTGTTCTTATGACTTCTTCTGGAACATCTCCCTAGTATTTCTTTGACATTAGAACCGGAGTTATTTACTCTGATTGCAAAGTCTCATTCAGTCAAATGACAGTGGATATGACATCCTTTCTGGAGTTTACAATAGCAAACGCCATGTCTCAGTGAGTTAGTGTGTGTGTGTGTGTGTGTGTGTGTGCGTGTGTGCGTGCACACCCGAACATGCTGAGCATTTGAAAACACCATATGGACCACCATACCCTCTGCCTTGTAAATCATACTATCACCAAGTTTCTTTCTGTTCAGTTTTCTATTCTCTTGTATAAACAAGTGCCTCCACTTACTCATTCTGTTTTTTTCTTTTTTTTAAATCTGTCAATTCGGTGAGTTTCCTTTTGTGTGCTAGCCAACTGGGGCATTTAGACATTAGGAATATGAAGAATAAGGTACAGCTTCCCATGCAAGGAGCTTAGTGTCACGAGGGGATAGTCTGTAGTAGAGAAGAGAGAAAATAATCAACCATTACAGCATATGTGATGCCCAGAGGAGGATCATCTAACCCTTTCTAACGGCTTGGGACAGATGACTAGACCCAAGTCTCCAGGCTCTCCTGATGAACAAGGATGGGAAGGGCAGCCAGTCATGAGGAGTGGCTTATACCAATGCCTAAGAGAGTAAGAAATATAATATACTGAGAGACCTGTTAAGAGAGCAAGTGAACTCATGACACAGAGTTACAAACTATTTATAGGTTGGACAATCAATCTGAGACAATTATATATAATGCTCTTGCAAATTTCCTCTGACTCCAACCTGTAGGCTGCCTTCAAAGTCTAGTTTATTGGTGAACATCACCTCCCTTGATACTCAGAGCTTTATGAAGGAGTCGTTTTCCTCAGTGTCTTACGTATGAACAAGCTCCTTAGGGCCTTAGTTTCCTGTTGTAAATTGTGAGCCAGGTTTCTCTGCTCTGACTTCTTGTCTCCTCTTAGTTTGTTCAGCCATGAGGGGAGTTGTGATGGAAATAAAGGAACTAGACTAGGAGTTGGGAACTTGGGATTTCATCCCAGCTCTGCTGCTAACATTATCATGATTTTGAAAATCTTAAAGACCTCAGTTTCTTCATCTGAACAATATATAGGGTTGAGTTGGGTTAGAGATGTTTATAGCTCTTCTAGTTCTACTTCCCTGCCATCCTGCAATTCATAAAACTGCCCAAAGCATCATAAAATACCATCATACTCTGAAAGGATACTTCACTGTATTATTGACTTAATATTTAACCCACTAATAGAGATCTTGAGCTTCCCTGGTGGCTTAGTCAGTAAAGAATCCACCTGCAATGCGGAAGACGTGGGTTCAATCCCTGGGTAGGGAAGATCCCCTGGAGGAAGGCATGGAAACCCACTCCAGTATTCTCGCCTGGAGAATCCCCATGGACAGAGGAGCCTGGTGGGCTGCAGTCCACGGGGTCACAAAGAGTCGAACATGGCTGAGCGACTAAGCCCAGCACAGCACAGTGGAGACCTGACTGTGTCTCAGGCACTTTGCTCACTAAGCTATTACCTCGAATCTTATTTAGGGAAGTCCTGTCTTAGAAGGTAGATCGTTCCTTAATTCTATGATAGAGAAAATTCAAGAGATGGGTAAACTAGTCAAATTCCAGCTGCATGGAAACAGAATTCTTGTTTTGGTCACTTACAGAGGAGTTGGCTTCAGTCCTGCAGCAGCGAAAATGGTCCGTGGGCTGTGAAAATGCTCAGCGCCGTGCCCCTGCCATCACTGTCCTCATGCTCTCACCCGAATGGGCTTCCTCCCACTTCTCTCACTTGATGGTTGCAGCTCAGAGAAGGGACAGCATTCCAGTCTTCACAATATTGGCCCAGTGCCTTTCTCTGAGTACGCATTCAGGAAAGGTTTATTAATTATGAAATGAATGCCTAAGATGTAAAATCTGCATTCTTCCAGAGAAGAAAAGGAAAAAACATTGAGCAGGGAACGGCTGTCGGAGCAGCAGGCAAAGCCCTCCGTGACTATTTTTTCTTTTGCTGTGACATCTCTCCATTTGTGATTTCCTCTGATTTGCTCTGCCTTCAGCCTGAGCCTCTGCTGCTCTTGCTTGATTTCAGCTCCATCCAGTATTTCTTGTTACCGTTTGGGTGCCATCTGGACCGCGGGAGTAGCCTCTCTAAGAGAGACACAGCCACAGAGAAGGAGCTGACTGCCTGTCTGAGCATCCCCCTGCCCTCCTCCCCAGGAGTGTGCTGAGAGCCTGTCATCCTGCTGACAGGAGCCGATTTCACTTGCCTGTGATTCTCATTCACCCCTTTTCAGAGTACTGAACTAGTGCCAAATCTTGTTAGGAGTTTTTGAAAAATCCTTTGAGTTTTTGCTAATGTGGAACTAGAATAATAGATTTTTTTTAAGGAGATGAGATCAAGAAAGAGAGAGTGAAAAACAAATAATTATAGGCTTCAGATGATTTCCCTGTGGCTTCTCGTTGTCACTGTATGTTTAGACCTGGGCAGGTGTGTTTATTCTGTTGACAACCAGCAAAGTAGCCAAGCCATCTTGCAGCCTGCCCCTCACCCCACAGAGAAGCCACAGCAAGGAAGGGGCCCTATATTCTAAAATCCTCATGGCCACACGTCAGAGCTTTGGAATGAGGTCATGGGTTGGGACCAGGATCTAGAGCCCAGGAAGCTTCCATGAGTATCAGAGCATAAAGTCATCTCCAGGGCTTCTAGAGAAGCTCCGTGGTAGGCTGGTGTTTTCAGCATTTACCCTCAATTCCCAACACTGCCACATCTGGAGCTATCACCATATTAACAACTATATCATCATCTCTTTATAATCACTGCCTCATGACAATAGTATTGAAACTATCAAAATCCCCAGCATTACAGATGCCACTGTCTGAAAATGTCTGACCCACCAGGATGGGGTCAGTTACCACTGGTAGTAACCACTGGTGTGAATCATGTCGTTACCCTGAACTGTGTATTGCCAACTTCATGTGAATCGTCTCATTTATGACACCGATCGTATGATCATTGCCTGGCTTCTTCTAAGGGCAAGGATTGTATCTTAGCATAATTGCTCAGTGAATAGATATGGAGGGACTGAGCGACAGGTTAGGACAGCCTTAGGACAACCATCTGTCCTAAGTGGGGGTGTTCCCACTGCCACCACCCCAAGCTCTGGGTGCTTTCATTTCCTGAGATCAAACTTACTTAGCGCTTAGTATCTTAGCGCAACTCACAGCCTGCAAAGTGCACCTCCAATCCCATCTTTAAGTGTATTTTTCAAGAAAATAAGGGATGTGTTTTAGAAGATATGGGCCTGAAAGCATAGAGTCGCCCACTGGAGGTCTGAAATTGATGTAAGGAAGGCAGTGGAGAAAAGAAGGGTATGGGGTAGATGCCATGGATGATGTGGCTGATGGACTTCACAGTGGTCCAGCCTTGCTAGTGTTAAGCTTTGGGTAAAATGTGCAGGAGCAGGAACCTGCCATGACCAGTGTCCGCCCTGTGAAGATCATGTCACACCTTCAGCTTCTCTTCCGAGTGACTTTGTTCCTTCCCTGGCCTAGTGTTTCCCAAATTTTGCCATAGCCTGGAACCTGCCTACATTCACGTACCAAGCATATAATCCCATGGCTTTCCTTTCTTCTTCCCTTACTTTCTTTCCTCCTCTTCTCTCTCTTCCTTTCCTCTCTCCTCCCCCTCTTTCTCCTCTTCCCCTGCTATCTCTTCCTCCTCCCTCCTTCCCCCCATCTTCTCTCTTCCTCCCTCCCTGCCTTCCTTTCCTTTCTGTACTTTTGGAAAGGGAACTGACATCCTTTGAGATGTTACTCTATCAGGTGCTGCTGTGCTAATTCTTTTCATGTGTATAAACCTTCTCACCACTTCTCAGCAATTGCATGTTATAAGCATTATTTTCCCTATTTTTTCTGAGAAGAAAACTGAGGCTCAGAGTAAGGAAGGAATTCATCCAAGGATATACCAGTGATGAAGTGGAAGTTCAAACTGAAAGCTGTTTTTGGAGTATAGTCTATTTACAATTTTGGGTTAGTTTCAGGTGTACAACAAAGTGAATCAGTTATACGTATGCATGTGTCCACTCTTTTCAGATTCTTTTCCCATTTAAGTTATTACAGAATATTGAGTAGCGTTTCCCCTCTATGCAGTAGGTCTTTGTTGGGATTGTTTTATATATAATAGCGTGTACTAATCGCAAAGTCCTAGTTTATCCCTTACCTCCCCTTTCCCCTTTGGTAACCAAAAGTTTGTTTTCAAAGTCTATGAGTCAGTTTCCATTTGGTAAATAAGTTCATTTGTGTACTTTTTTAGATTGCATGTGTAAGTGATATCATATGATACTTGTCTTTGTCTAACTTATATCAGTATGATAATCTCTAGGTTCATCCATGTTGCTGAAAATGGCATTATTCTTTTATGGCTGAGTAATATTCCATTATATAAATTTACCACACCTTCTTTACCCACTCATCTGTCAGTGGACATTTACTCCCATGTCTTGTGAAAACCACTGTTTCTAACATTTGTCTTCCCAGTGCCCCTGGCCTGTCCCTCCTAAAATCATCAAGTTTCTCACTTTAAAAGCATGCACATTGGTTTCCTTGGCCTGAGGTTAAAGTTGGGAAGTTGAAGACTCCATATTTAGGGTCCTTAGCTGCAGGTGCCCCTGTTCATTCACATTAGCCCAGTTTGGTCAACTTAGTCCCCTAATCTTCATGCAAGGAGTCTACCTTTCTCTTACACGCCCCTGAATAAAGCACAAGCAAGTTCCTCCTACCTCTAGTCAGCGTCCTGACTCTCTTCTTGCATGTTAAGAAAGGCCATTTCAACATCAATATCTACTGACACATGAATGGATAAAGAATAGTGGTATATACACACAATGGAATATTATATAGTCCTGAAAAAGAAGCCTGTCCTTGTTTACGTAACATCTTGGCTGAACCTTGAGGACATCATGCTGCATGAAATAAACCAAACACAGAGAGACAGATAGTGCAGGATACTGCTTATATGAGGTCCATAAAGTAGTCAAACACATATAAGCAGAGAATAGAATGGTAGTTGCCAGAGGCTGGGGAAGGGAAATGGGGAGATGCTATTTAGTTGGTATTAAGTTTGTTGTGCAAGAAGATTAACGCCTAGAGATTGTGCCCCTAATAATACTGTATTGTACACTTGAAAATTTGTTAAAAAGATTGATCTCATGTTGTGTTCTTACCACAATTAAAAAATGGAAAGAAATGGGGGCTGTCTTAAACCAACTTCATTTTTAGAAAGTTGGATATAAATATTTCATTGTCCCAGGGATTAGCAGACATATTACACTTGGGGTGCACTTCAAGGGAAGATGTAACTCATTATTAGATCTAAGTGTTTCCCTCCACCCTCTAGCTGTCTAGACAACCTTGGGGCCCTCCTAAAATGTTAATTGGCAGAAGGAGAGCCGTTAACTGCTGAAATACAGCCCAGCTTTGAGTAGAGCCAACTTCTCAGTCACTACAGGGACAGAGCCACAAAGCCATATCCTCTATTAGATCAAGGCATTGAGTCCCACAAAATCACTGAGCCCCAGATCTCAGTAGGCTGGGACATTTTGGGAGTTCCTTTCTGTTGGAATGATGATAAGGCTCCATGGATTTCCACCTGAAGTTCATTAAAGGATTGTTAACCTCCTATTAAAAAAAAAAAAAAAAAAAAAAAAACACCAATATTTGGCTCTGGCTTAGCCCAGGTAATGACAAAACTTACATCCAGAAGAAGGCTGTGGTTTTTGCAAACTGAATTTGATTCATGGCTATCTAGACATAGCAAAGAATTCAATGCTCCCATAGAACCTTTCTCATCAACACAAAGGTAGGATATTCTTTAAAAGAATAGAAGAGACTATATAAGGAAGGAATATGTCTGGTATTTAGAAAGCATCTAAATCAGGCAGCTGAAGTTTTTTGTTTGTTTTAATGTCTATTATCTAGAGCTTTGCTGTCCAATACAGTAGCCACTGGTCACATGTGGCTATTTACAATGAAGCTAATTAAAAGTAAATAAAAGTGCAACTTATTAGTCATACAAACCATAGTTGAAGTGCTCAATAGCCATGTGCAGCCACTGGCTACCAAATTGGAAATATAGGTGTAGGACTTTCCATCATCACAGAAAGTTCTGTCAGACAGGGGTGCTCATGAGAGAAATCATTTATTAACATCACATTTTCTACTCCCCATCTCAGCTTCACCTGCTACTTTGTTCGTCAGTTTGCCAGAGTTTCTGCTGTTTTCTCTGCCAAGAAGTGGGAAAGTGACTGTTTACTCTTGGCTAAAGGTGATAGAGAGCAGAAACTCCTAGATACCCCAGAGGGAATTAGTCTTCATTAGCATGTTATCTTCATGGTTAAATCACTCACCAGGGAAAGGCACACAATTCAAATGCTTGGAATCACTAGGTGCATTAATAGTACCCACCTTGGTGCACTTACAGATCACTTAAGTTAATCCATTTCTCCTGAGCCTTCTAAATGGATAATTGAATTCATTCTTTTGCAGCGCTGGCTTAGGTTCTGTCTGAATTGAGATCTTGATGCGTTGTGAGCTCTCTGTCCCACTCCTGTCCCACCCTCCACGCTAGAATGATTATATATCCTGGCTCTGCTCTGAACTTTAAGAGAGCATGGCCCATGTATCAGTCATCTTTGTATCTCTAACGCCTAGTCAGAACACAGCGTGTGGAAAGCACCCAGTGAATGTTTGCTGAAGAAATTCATTAATCAACTATGTAATCAATCAAGATGGCTTCATTTTTCCCAGTGGGACTTTCACTAATTATTCCTACAGAGAGTTCATTCCCCAGCACAGTGCTTCACAAGTCTGGCTTCCTATTAGACTCGCCTGGGGAGCTTTTAGAACCTACTGATGCCAGGACCTCACCCCAGACCAGCAGAATCCAAATCTCAGCTGGCAAGGCTCAGGTATGTGTAGCTGTGGAAAATCTCCCCCAGAAGATTACATTGTGCAGCCAGGGGTGAGAACCACTGCAGATTTCTGATTTGGCAGCTATAAATAAGTTGTCATTCTTTTTGGTGTGTTCGCCCCAAGTCCCATCTCATTCACTCAGATTTTTTTAATTGGTAAGACCGTCTTTAAAAAATAATTTTTATTGGAATACAGTTGCTTTACAATCTTACGTTAGTTTCTATTGTACAACAAAGTGAACCAACTCTATGTATATGTATATCCCCTCATTTATGGATTTCCTTTCCATTTATGTTACCATAGAACATTGAGTAGAGTTCCCTGTACTATACAGTAGGTTTTCATTAGTTACCTGTTTTATATATAGTAGTATAAATATATCAGTCCCAGTCTCCCAATTCCTCCCTCCATCCCCTTTCCCCCTTGGTGTACATACATTTGTTCTCTGCATCTGTCTCTAGTGCTGCTTTGCACGTAAGATCATCTCTACCATTTTTCTAGATTCCACGTATGTGCATTAATAATACAATATTTGTTTTTCTCCTTCTGACTTACTTTACTCTGTATGGCAGTCTGTAGGTTCATTCACATCTCTACAAATGACTCAATGTCATTCCTTTTTATGACTAAGTAATATTCCATTGTGTGTATGTACCACAACTTCTTTATCCATTCACTTTTGCTGCAAGAGTAACATGAATCTGATCTTCTTGAGAGTTACCCTACTCAGTTATGGGACAGTAGTGTCCCACTGCTTGAGATAGATTGTGGGAAAATAAACTTCATGTGCAAGCTTTATTTCAGTGTCTTAATGATGCTTTGGCCTAGAACTGTATTGAAACAACAGAAGAGAATCTCTTCTTTTAAACCTTCACTAGAAATGGAAGTTGTGAGTAAACTAGATTGTCATTTTGAGATTTTGAGAGCAGAATACAAAACGGCATGCATGCTATCATAGTAAGTGTGAGGAATATATCTAACAAGGGGAGAACGAGACTTGAAGATAATTGAACAAAAGCTCTAATAGTAAATGTGGGTAAAGCAGGACCTGGGGAATACAGGGAGACTAGGGAATGGATTCCAGGTTCTCCCCATGAGAGTCAACTGAGAGAAGAATGCAGGGGCTGGAAGAGTCTTCTGATGGCTGGATGAAGTGCCCTGAGTACTCCTCAAGGCTGTCCCAGGCAGGAGGAAGGAAGTCCAAGAAATGACTGAGCTAGTAGCAAAACAGGAAGGTAACCACATATGCCAGGTACAAAGGGTATGGATGGGAAGATGCTCCCAGCAAGACTGTGTCAATAAGAGAGATAAGAGGAAAAAGATGGGGTCAAGAGTGGACTGGACGTTCAGAACTAAGAGCAGGAAGTGTTTGGCATCCTTTTACACAGGACCCAGTCCGTGTTCTGAAGTGGGGGTGGTGTTTAAAGTGGGACTTTCCACAAGATATTTTTACTTCTCCTTTTTCCCAATATCATATAGTAATAGTTTCTTAATATTAAAAGATGTGTGCCTGTGCATTGCAGAAGTGAGCTAAAAGAAATTGCTTGAGAAGATCCTAATAATAGCTACGATTTATTAAGCATCTCTGTGTGCCAAACAGCAAACAAAGCACTGCACACACATCTCAGTTAATCCTCTCCTTAACCCTGAGATGATGTTATCACTGTCATCCCACTGAGAAAACCGAGGCTCTGTGACTGGTCCAGGGCCACACAGCCAGCATGGGGCACAGTCGGGATTCAGTCCGTTATCTGTGTGACTCCAAAGAGATCCATTTACTCTCACATCTGGACCAGTCTCTGTCTGGATTTACGGAAATTGCCTCCTCACACCCTGCCCCCCCCCCCCATGAGAGACCCCCTCTTCTGTCACCGGCAAAGTGACAGTCTCACACCAGTGCTGGCTGTCCTCACATGTTTTCATTATGTGGTGGGGGTTTTATGAGACTCTACCACCGGCTGTTTTTCAGATTTATTTAATTCATCCATCATGCTCTGAAGCCATTTGCTTTTTTATATTGGACAGATGTAATGAGGTTTTGGACACTAAAAAATGTTTTTATTAAAAGTTATGACCCAGAGCTAGCTGGTAGGGGCTACGCCATAAATCCGTAGAAGTGTGGGAATTTATAAAGGATGTAGCAACATAACCTTAACCTTTCAGGCCACACCAGAGGTTACAGGATGATACTGTCTCCCCATCTCTGGCCAAATAATAATAATTGTTATTATTATTATTTCTGCCATTATCCGACGTGATCCTTCCTCCTCTTCGCTCAGCCACTGTTGAATCCTGGTGAGCCAGCGCCTAGTGGGAGTGGGTGGTTGATGACAGAACTTGCTGGTGTTTGGCTTGAAGGCTCTGCTGTGGTGGGCACGGGTATGTGCATCGCCCTTCTCTGCCACCCTGCAACTGGGGCTGACTGTCGTACAGTCACATTTACTACAGACAGAGTGGAAGTGGTCATGGCTGATGGTTCCTCCACTCCTCCATGGCCAGCAGGAAGCTCTCCTGAAAATTAGGGAACAATGCAAGTATTTCTGTTCAAGCTTAATCATTCCAAGTTATTGTCAATATTATCAGACTTATACTACTGTTACACTGCTTGGAATTCATCCCAAGCATAATTAGTTTGGACATATAGACCAAAAACATGGCCATTAGAAAAAATGTGCACATATGGAGATACTATGCATATTACCTACAATATGTATTAATGTTGTGACTTTGTTCAATTAATATTCTTTAAATAAAGGTCCGGAATATTGGATGGTAAGCCAGGGTTCAACAGAAGACCACCAGCGAGTTGAAATAGAGGAGTTTATTACTGCAGGTCCTGGAGGAAGGGCCATATGGGGAGGTAAAGGCAGGAAGCAGGCCGAGAGCAAGGCAGGCTGTGTCTGGGGCACTTGCCTTTGTTAGGGCCCCAGGTAGAGTGCTTTAGCGTTCCTGGTCTGAGGCCAGATCGGTCATTTCAAACCAAAAAGAGCAGGGTTTTGGTAAGTGTGTAAGGAATCGTATCTAAGGGTACATAAGGCAAGGCCCTGGGAGGCTGGGGAGACTCTAGCCATAAGAGCTGTTAGGATGGTCAGATCCGGAACTGACATTTACTCGTGACTCTGTGGGCTGTTGTCCAGGACCTACTTCACTGGAGAAGCTGGTGTCAATTCAAGGCCCCTGCAGGCCGCTTGGCCACACAAAGGGGATGCTGAGGCAGCAGTATTATGGAGTGGTGTAGCAAAGCTCTCAGCAGTCATAAACAACCAAGTAAAAAATTAACAAAATGATTAGATTTGGTCAGCTGCTGCCTCTTTTTAAAATCACATATTCATTCATATGTATTTTTTTCGAGCACTGCCGCGGGACAGATCCCCTATGACCTACTGGGGATACAGGAACAAACGCATCGTGGTCCCTGCTTCCGGAAGTTCACTGTGTAATGGGCACAGGTGATCTGCTGTTGCTCGCAGAGGATGGATTTCAGCTCAGGGGACCAAAGAAAGCTTCACAGAAGAGATGGCCTTTCAGCTAGGTTTAAGGAATTGGGTGAGCTTTGAGCTTGCCAGGCTGACAGGAGCATTTCAGGCAGAAAAGGCTGCGTGTACCTAGGCACTTACAAAACCAGCTCTTCACAGGCTGCTGCAAAGGTTAAGCTTGGCTAAAGCACATGATAATACTTTTTCCTTGTAAAACAAAAATCTCAAGGGTAAACATCATGCTCTTATCTGCTGTCACCATTGAGACTGGCCAGGTCAGGTCTGTAATTTCAGGAAGATGGACTTTAAACTTACAAACTCCCTATGACTTGTATTTCCTAGCCAGGTGCGTGTTTTATCATCAGTTTATTCTGGGAACATATTCCAGGGTTTTCACAGCACATTGGCAACCGCTCCCGCCTCCTGTGACCACGAGAGTGTAAACCATAGATAATGTCATCATTAAACTCATAAATCCATGTCATTTGTATGTCATTCACTTCATCCTCATTCATCATCCCTTACGCTTTCAGAACGGCCGTGCGTTTGAGGATTTTGAAGAGCGGTTTGCCGCAGCCACCCCGGTAAGCGCGAGAATGGCCCAGCCTGGTTAACGGTGTCGCGTCATTGTCCCATCACTCATTTCATGCTCATAAATCATGCCTTGTGGTTACAGAACAGAAACCTGCCGATGGACTTTGATGAGATTTTTGAGGCAACAAAGGTAAGGCCTCCACGGTCTTGTGAAGTGAGGGTTGCTCTGGTCATTCTTACCCGTTCTGTGCGGCCGCACTCTCCTCAGTGCTCCGCTCTGATGCCAGCCTTTGCTGATGTTCAGAGACTCTTGGTGGGCCCTGCGGGGAGGGCAAAAAGTAGGAGCATGTGTGTACGTGTGTGTGTGTGTGTGTGAGAGAGAGAGAGAGAGAGAGAGAGAGAAACAGTGTATGTTGGAGAGGAACTGACACCCCTTCATTTCATTCAGCAAATATTTTTCAATCTCCTAATGTGTCCCAGGCATTCTGATAGATGCTAGAGATCAGTAGAGAGGAGGACACAGCCCCTATCCTCAGGGAGCTCAAAGTGTAACACAGTGTGGTGTCACGTAGCATAGGAGAGGGCAGGTGGGGTTGGTAGAGAAGGGTGGGGTAGGATTGCCTCGTGTAGTGGAGTGTGACATAGTATAGTGGAGATTCAAACACTCAGCAGGTGCTGCTCAGTGCACCAATGGAGACGAAAACCAGTGCGGGGGGTGGGGGGAAGGCTGGGGGAAGGCAATGGCACCCCACTCCAGTACTCTTGCCTGGAAAATCCCATGGACAGAGGAGCCTGGTAGGCTGCAGTCCATGGGGTCGCGAAGAGTCGGACATGACTAAGTGACTTCACTTTCACTCTTCACTTTCATGCACTGAAGAAGGAAATGGCAACCCACTCCAGTGTTCTTGCCTGGAGAATCCCAGGGACAGGGAGCCTGGTGGTCTGCTGTCTCTGGGGTCACACAGAGTCAGACACAACTGAAGCGACTTAGCAGCAGCAGCACCTGTGGAGATGAGACTGCTATTTGGTCCACATCACCTGAAATAGAGGTGCTGGTTTGCAGCCAGTGTTTATTCAGATTGGTTAATACATAGGCCAGCAAATGTTGTCACTCCTGAGCACATGTGTTTGGGAAGCCTGTAGGACAGGAGTTCTCAACCTGGGCTGCAATTAGAATCATCAAGAAAGTTTTTAAACTTTGAGTCACTGCTCCTGCTGCTGCTGCTAAGTCGCTTCAGTCATGTCCGACTCTGTGCAGCCCACCAGGCTCCTCCATCCATGGGATTTTCCAGGTGAGAGTACTGGAGTGGGTTGCTATTGCCTTCTCCATTTGAGTCACTAAACTACCTCAAACCAACTAATTAAGAACCTCAAGGGGTGGGGATCAGGCATCCATATTTTTCCCTTGAGCGTGTGTGCTTAGTCGCTCAGTCGTGTCCGACTCTTTGCGACCCCATGGACTGAGACATGCCAGGTTCCTCTGTCCTTGGGGATTCTCCAGGCAAGAATACTGGAGTGGGTTGCCATGCCCTCCTCCAGGGGATTTTCCCAACCCAGGGATCGAACCCAGGTCTCTCGCATTGCAGGTAGATTCTTTACCAACTGACCCACCAGAGTATCCACGGCTGATGGTCCATCTAAGGGTCTCACATAAGCTGTTTGGGGCAGTGGGATGGGGTACAAATTGAGTCAGAAAACACCTCCCAGGAAGAAATAAAGCCCTCTCGTCTGTGTCTGGAAAGATCCGTAAGAAAGGCAGTGGGGGAAGGTTTGAGTGTTCTGCTCAGAGGAGGAGCACGTGCCAAGGCCCTGAGGCGGCCCCTCCTTTCGTGGGCCCTGGTGCTCCTCTGGAACATGGTCCTCACTGTGTCTATAGGTCTGTCTTCTCACAGAACAGGCAGCTCAGGAGACTCAGTGCAGGAAGATGCCTTATGCAGCCCTGTGTCCCCTGTTTTCGGCACAGCAGCTGATGCACAATAGGAACTGCATGCTTGCCCTAAATGAAGGAGCACCTGATGCCAAAGCTGAGGGAGTGGGTCCATGTGAATGTGTACTGGTGGTCCGTCGTGGACACCTCTGCCTTCGTCAATGGCGCTGTCAGAGCTGCTCTGCAGGAGGGGTCTAGGGGTCTGCTTGCAAAGGTTTAGTGGAAAGAAGGACCAAGGGACTAATTATGAAACAGCAGCTATAGGGCATTCCAGAGGTTATTGGAAAACCACAGCTGACTCATAACAAAGAGTAGCTTGGGAGAGGACAAGCCTGATCGAGATACTGAGGAGCTCCACTAGCCAAGCATCTCCTCATCCTTTTCACTGGCCTTGGCAGCTTCCAGGGTCACTCTGTTTACCTTGGGGGATGCCCAGGACCTAGAGAAGGGGCAGAATCTGCCATCAACAACCACATCTTTACCTGAAGATGTCTGAAGGGCCAGGAACGGGAGGGCAAGGAGGAATCTTGGGTTGACCTTGGAGATGACTTCTTCAGAGGGATGTGGCTTATAGCAGGACTTGTAAGAACCCTGGCTTCTGGTTAGAGAATATTGTGGGGCTGGGCTTCCACCATGAAGGAGGGCTAAGTAGGGCTGGGTAGAGGGACACATGGATAAACAAGGTGCTGCTTCATCTTTGGGGCAAACCCAGCTTTTTTTAGCTGACCGATCAGACGCAAGTCACCTTACCTTCAGGCCTCTATTAGCTCATCTGTAAACTAGAGACAGTGGGAGAGATTCTTATGCTGCCAACTTCACAGGGTTCAGGGAGCATCCAGTGTTACAGTAATGTGTTGGAAAACACGTTGTAAACTATAAAGTGCTCTACAAATGTAAGTGGTCAGTTCTATTCTCATGAGGCTGTTAAAATGATTAATTACGACAATATTATCAGATGGAACATGGCTTCTTAAGTTACAAATGAAAGAACCAGGGTTAACAAGAGGGAGAGGGGGCTGTGAAAATAGATATTATTCGAGCTCCTCAATCATATACTGTTATTAGAATTATTTTTAATTTTATGGCCTAAGAATCCCTTTTTTCTATAAAATTTAATTAACTCAAGGTTCTATTTAAGCAGCAAATCCAATGGAATGAAATAACAATCTATGTTTTATGCCTCTGCATGTTTTTTTCTCGTTTAATCCTTGAATGGAAATCATCTGGCAAGAGGAGAGTCTGTAGCTCAAGAATGAAGGTTATTTTAAAAATTGTGCTTAAGGAGAAAATTAGCCAATAAATTGTATTTATGATGTTAGTAAAAGTGTGCCATGAGTTCACCACATTTGAAATGTAAATTGTGCAACTTAATTATTAACTTCATTTTAATATTTTCCTACCACTGAAAACAGTCATGGGCCATTTGTAAAGCATTGAGCTCCAAGGGCTAAGAAGCCCAGAAACCTCCTTTGAACACATTCAATAGAATTATGCCTTCTGTGGGTTTGGGAGAGAGCCTAAGGATTGGCACTGTTTCACCAAATAATATGAAATATTGTTCACATGCTAAATAAGCCTTCTCAAAGACAAGCAAACGTTTATTATTATATCTGTGGATTGTCCCCCCTAGACTGTAAGCTCCCTGAAGGCCAAAAATTGACATTCCTCCTAATTATGTTCCTAGCACCCAGCATAGGGCCTAACACCTTACAGTTGTCCAGTGTGTACCAGCACATTATATAGTTCAGTTCAGTTCAGTCACTCAGTCGTGTCCGACTCTTTGTGACCCCGTGGACTGCAGCACGCCAGGCCTCCCTGTCCGTCACCAACTCCCGGAGTTTACTCAAATTCATGTCTATTGAGTCTGTGATGCCATCTAACCATGTTGCCCTCTGTCGTCCCCTTCTCCTCCCACCTTCAGTCTTTCCCAGCATCAGGGTCTTTTCAAATGAGTCAGCTTTTCGCATCAGGTGGCCAAAGTATTGGAGCTTCAGCTTTAACATCAGTCCTTCCAATGAATATTCAGGACTGATTTCCTTTAGGATGGACTGGTTGGATCTCCTTGCAGTCCAAGGGACTCTCAAGAGTCTTCTCCAACACCACAGTTCAAAAGCATCAATTCTTCGGCGCTCAGCTTTCTTTATAGTCCATCTCTCATATCCATACGTGACTGCTGGAAAAACCATAGCCTTGAAAGATGGACCTTTGTTGGCAAAGTAATGTCTCTGCTTTTGAATATGCTGTCTAGGTTGGTCATAACTTTTCTCCCAAGGAGTAAGCATCTTTTAATTTCACGGCTGCAGTCACTATCTGCAGTGATTTTGGAGCCCCCAAAAATTATGTAGTTGGGAAAGAAATTCATATGTATAGGGCCCTACTGTGTGCCAGGAACCATTTATTTGATCTGAAACCTGAAGAGGAAGAATTAAAAGTGAGTTTATCAGGCTAAGGTGCTTGCTTTTCAGCAAAAAAAAAAAAGAATCTCTTGTGTCTTTTTTACCAGGCTTACCCAAACTTCAGAGTCCTTCTAGTAATATAATCAATAAATCTCCAAAGGAGATATTACTATCTCTAATGTCCAGGTGAGAGAAAAGTGGCCCTGCGGAGCTGCAGAGATTGTCAGTGGTAGAACTCAGATGCCACCCCAGGGATGGGACTCTTCCTGGGCCTAGAGCTCACAAGTTTGTCAGTAGCAGAGAATATTCCTTTCTTTTTATGAATCTTGGTCACCCCGCTTTGCCTGGTTAAAACAGATTTCTAGGGCAGGAGTCCTGTCTGCCAGGACAGACTCTCCCAGTGGTGTTTTTCAGTCCCCTGATTAGAAACTATCACTTAAATATCTGAAGATGAGCAGAAAGTTGGGTTTTTTTGTTTTGTTTTTTTGCAGTGGGCAAATTTGTACAAAACACATGATTATATACTTTAAGTCAAGCTATTTGATTCTCGGCCGTAGACCTCCTGCAGACTCTGAAGCTGGAAGTGTATACTGATTAATTCCTAAGTGTATCTTAAAGGGCTTCTCCCACTGCTCTGGCTGGCCTTGCTCAGACACTGAGGGATGATGGATGGGAATATAGTTGATACAGTATCCACAGTGATGGAGCTCCTCGGAGTGATTAATCGTGTATATACTGGGTTGTTTTTGATACCCTTCCTGGTATTAAATGATACATTTTCTCCTCCTCCAACTGTATTTTTTTATCTTGAAGATGGATTCTTTCAAGGACTGTCATTTGACTGCCTGCTCTACATGCAGAAAATTCAAGTCCTGGCCTAGGTGGTCTTGAGGTGACCTCTGTGAAACTCGGTTTATTCATCTGTAAAAATGGGGGTGACAGTTCATACCTTTCAGGGTCAGTGTGACATCAGAGAATTTACTGAGAAGTGGCCGTGAAGTGGTGACTTGCTATACTCGGTGCAGGAAAAGCATTTTGTAACATGTGGACATACTCAGGAAAGAGAAGCGAATGATAAAATTACCTCTTGCCTTTGTCTCCTGGAGAAGAGGGACAGTGCTGGCATTGGATGGTAAATATGTGTAAAATGGTATTATTATTGCTTATTCAAGGTGGCTAAGCCCAGATCTGCTTGACTAAGCCCAGATAAACAGCCAGACACATGGAAACAATAATTGATTCTGGCTGCATCTGAGATGCTGTCTTTGGGATCAAGAAGTATCATAATGACCAACTGGGTTTATTGTTTATATAGTCATGATGAAAAAGGGAAATGCGTGTCCTCAAATCATACTGTTTTTAAAGCATTGCCCAGCAGCATCAGCTCCCGTTGTGGTTACATCATTATCTTTTTGTCTTTTCAGGCTGTGACCCAATTAGAACTTTTTGGGGACATGTCCACCCCTCCTGATATAACTTCTCCCCCTGTAAGTATGCAATGTGCTTGGAGCCCTGCATCTCTTTCCTTTCCTTCTCCAGTTGCATGGTGACAAATATTTGGGTTTTGGGTAAAAGAAACTGCTGGTGAATTTCAACTCGGACTCTTCCAGCTGTCTGATTTGGGCATATTAACTAGCAATTCTAAATGTCAATTTCCTCTGCTTATTTTTTAAAAAAGGAATTATGATGCATGCTCTGTTTTGAGAAATAAATGCGATCATGCATCAGCGATTACAGACTATCACTGGGGTGCTTGCCGTTATGCTGGGAAGTGGAAAGAGACAGGAGCAAGATGTGGTCCCTGCCTGATAGGAGCACAAGGTCCACCTGGGAATATGGGTGAGAAGCTCCCCGGGACAGCAGATGAGATGAGACATTTGTCATCTCCTACCCAGAACCGCACAGCCGGGTGGTCAGCCCAGTAAAGGAAGCATCTTCTCCCCCGGACCTTTCAGTTCTCTCCTGCCTTGTTCCCTTCTGTCCTTCCTTTCTTCCTCTTTTCATTTCCTCCTCCCTTCCCACTTGCTTGCCGGCTTCTCTGAGCTTCTCAGGAAGCTTTGGATTCCCAGCTCTAGTTTCAGCCATGCTATCTCAGTCATTGCTTGCACTGGGGCAGAGTTCGCAGGGAGCCGAAGCAAAACAGAATCCCAGTGCTTTGAGAATGGGAGGCATTCAGAGGCAGCCCTGCAGCCATGGCAAAGAGCCAAGCTAGCCCCTCTAGCTCCTGCCCAGCCCACTCCCAGGAGGTGGGCAGAGAGCAGTCAGCCACAGCTGCACCAGCTGAAGCTGCTGGGAGGGGGCGGCTCCTCTGGGGAGCACATGTTTAGCACAAACCCAGGGATGGTGCTATGGTTCATTGGCAAGCTGCGCCTCCCAGAGAAAAGGCTGTAACCTCACTGAGGACAGATGGCAGGAGAGCCTGCTGCCCACAGCTGCCGCCAGGGAATCTGAACACAGTTGCCCTGCTTCCAACACCTGGTACCCAGAGCAGCCGCGAAGGAGGGGCCAGCAGCTCCTATCTCCAGGGAGGCTGGTTGGTTCTAGTGAGGCTTTCTCTCCCCACTTCCAGGGAAGGCAGCTGCATCTCTGAACCGTGGGGCCATGGAGCTAGAAAGGTCTGGAGTGATCTTCTAGCCTTATTTAGCACCTTCATTTTACAGATGAGCACGCTGAGTTCCAGAGAGGGCATGTGACTCGCCCAAGGTCACACTGGAGGAAAGCAAACGGCATTGATTATGGTCTAACGTGCTTGATGCAGCAGCTCATGGCTGTGTTTCTGGCCCTAAACCTGAGTGCCATCCAAATGGCTATTTAATAATCCTCAGAACAATGCCATGCCTCCTGCAAGCTGCTAATCTAAAAATGGCCTTGTCTAATTGCCATGGTTTCAGGATTAATTGCTTGCCCCAATCTATTCCAAGGGGAAAGAAATAAAGATATTATGTCATCAAATATGCATACTCTCTAGGCAAAAGTTTTCTGGAAAGGCATGAACCTTTAAACAAGTACTCAAGTTTTGATCTTAGTAGCCCTCACCTTACCCACCACGTCATGGAGCAGACATTTCTGAAATTCCAGCATGGGCCAGGATCTAGAGTTGGCAGCTGCTCTAGCATCATTTTTATCATCTTCTTGAGAACATTTGCTTCTTTTTGCAAGTGAAGGTTCAGGCAGGATTCTTCTGGGAGGCATGAGGACCCAAGGGTCTCTGTTCCACTTGCCAATCTTTATTTATTTAGTCAATACCTGTTTGTTGACCATGTATTCAGTGACAGCCTTGAGCTGGGTGCACAGTAGGTCCTAAGTGAGTGTATGTCAGTTTGAATTAACTTCTAAAAGACGAAAGCCAGATATTATGGGATAATATGAGGGCCTGACGACACCCCCAGAGGGCATGGGCTCAAGCTAAATAGTCGTGATGCTGGCCAGTGTTAGCTGAGCACCTGTTCTATGCCTCAGCATAGTACTAAGTGATTTATATGCATTATCTCATTGAAGCCTCTCAGCAGCTCTGGAGATAGGTATTGATTTTCTCACTTTATGCTCTGCATAGATAGCAGCACATGGTCTGCAGTTCACAAAAAGTGGCCAGGACCAGGGCTTGCTTCTGCAGCATCTCCCTGCTTAACTCCTGGGCCTGCTGCCTCCCATCATGGTCAGCAATAAGGCTCCCGGGAGCCTCACACCCGTCTGCCCCTCTCTGTCTGACAGACTCCTGCAACTCCAGGTGATGCCTTTATCCCGTCTTCATCTCAGACACTTCCGGCGAGTGCAGACATGTTTGGTTCTGTACCTTTTGGCACTGCTGCTGTACCCTCAGGTAAGCCCTCTTCCACCTTCCTCCCACCTCCGTCCACCAAGAAAAAGAAAAGGCTGGCTGAGCCAGCTGCCAGGTTATGCCAGACACCTGTGGGATGACCATTCTCTCCCTGTGACTCTTCAGGTGACACAGAGAAGCTGCCATGGGCAGGGAGTAGTATGCTTACCAAGCTCTGGTATGCGGGAGGCTGGAAACCAGTCATATCTTGAACCTGAAAGGTCAAGATTCCAAAGGTATAGCTTTGGGGAGCTCAGTGCACACACAGCCGTGTGAATCAGCGCAAATCCTGATTGGCCAGCTCAGCCGGATGCGGGGAAGGTAGGGGTGGGGAAGGGGCAGTTGCGCTTCACCGACCTCTTGAGACCTGACTGATAGAAGGGATGGAGGCTTAAGGAAGGGGAGGTTCCCCATGCAAAGGGGAACACCTAGGAGTTCTGCTGACAGTGAACAGTGAATTGCAATGGGGCTTAGTGACTTAGAGAGTGTTTGTTCCATTTTCCAAATATTCTTTTACAACAGGGTAAAAATACATATAGTAGCAGTGTTGCAGGTGCACATTGGTGCGGTCTGAGGCATCTTGTTTCCATGGCATTAGGCAATCCATGAAGCCAGCCCATTCTACCTGGACATGACCAAAGGTGATATTTTGCTGTTGGTTTTGTTCAATCGCTAAGTCGTGTGTGACTCTTTGTGACCCCATGGACTGCAGCATGCCAGGCTTCCCTGTCCTTCACTGCCTCCCAGAATTTGCTCAAATTCATGTCCATTGAGTCAGAAATAGGTGGTATTAGGTGTATGCTGTTTGCATACAGGGATTCTTAAAGACTTTTTCTTCCCTTAACTATATATTTGAAATATGTGGCTTTATCTTTCTTTTACTACTTTATTTATATAAATGGTGGAGTTGGTATGCTTTAAAATACCAATTTCTTGCATTTTTCTATAAATAGCTACTTTTAATTATATAATGTTAGAAACAAATTCTTGCCACCAGATATAAACCTTGTTGTTACTTAAAGTGAGATTAAAATTTCATACTCTGTTCTGAAATAGTTATTCCTCCTGAGCTGAAGGATCACTTCTAGAAGCAGCAGAGGTTGGTAGCGAATATGTCTAACTTACAGTTGAGAATCTATAGGTAGCCTAGAAATGTCTTTAATTGCTAAGCTTCCCAATCAAATCTGTTTTACCCAAACCTAAAATGGAACAGTGGCAATAGTTTTCCTTACCTAAACTGGGTATTAAAATGTCCTTGGGAATAGTGTAATGGAATCTGTCATTTTAAGTAAGAATAATAGTTTTCTGTTGGAGATGGGCAATCTTCTTGTGCTGTCAGCCTTGCATTCAGAATAACCATGCTTTGTCCCCATTATTTAATTCATGAAGATATACTGGGACAGAGGATGGTACCTCTAGGCACCAAATTTACTCATTTTCAAGCATGTTCATGCCATAAATGTTCACTGAGTATGCACTATGGGCCAGGTCTATTCAAAGTGTCAGGTGTGTCAGTGACTGCAACAGACACAGGCCCCTGGCCACAGAGAGCTTTCAAGTGGGGAGACGGACAACAACGTGAAAATGAGTAACTTAACATAATCTGTTAGGAATGGTGGATGAGTGGTACAAACAGAAGAAAATGTGGAGCAGGGCAGGTGTGAATGGGGGTGATGGTCAGAAGGAGGGGCTCATGCAAACCTGTGATATGAGCCAGGAAGGTGTCAGGGTCAAGAGTACTCTCAGTGGCCCTTCCCAGCCTCCACCCCCTTTCTCTCTAAGCAAGAGGGGCTGGAATCAGTTCTGGCCCTTACACTTGACTAAAATGTCTGAGAACCTGCCTGTACTGCTCCGGGCCCTCTGCCCAGCCAGGGCCAGGTTATGGCTTTAAAGAACTCTGTTTTACAATCTTACCACTTGATCAGCCATGTTGCACACTGTGGACAAACCATTCCACCCATTCAGGTTCTGTTTCTTTAGCTGCTTAAAAAAATGATAGATTACCTCCAAGATTTCAGTTTTTACAATATAAGTCTAAAATTAATTTCAGTTAGCATATTTTTGCTTTCTTACTCTACTTAAGCTCTGCCGAGAAACAAAACTGGGCTTCAGGTGGTGTTAAACTGTCTGCCTGCTTCCTTTAACTGGCCTTAAAAATCTCTGCAGCTGTTGAATCTCCATCTCGCTGCCCCTAATTGCCCTGCCAGCGACAGGGAGGTGGGAAATGACCTGGGGTGTGTAGTGCAGTGAACAGGCTGAGTTTGAGCCCTGGCTCAGCCATTTATCTATAAGCTTTAGACACCTGGGCAAATTACTTAACCTGTCAGAGCCAGAGTTTCTTCATTTTTATAACTGAATTTAAAATAATACTTACCTTGCAACAATATCATGAGAATTAAATGAGGAAATAAAATCAAGTGCTTCTGAAAAATGCTGGCATGTGGTAAATGCTTTGTGTAGAAAATGCTAGTATTATTTTTACTCTGACATCTAAAGTAGAAGAAAATATATCTTTTTTTACCTATTTTTTTTTTCCTTTTCCTTCTTGGGATGTTCCCTTAAAAAAAAAAAATGCATGTAATAAAGTTTAGGTCTTTGACCTTCTGAGCACGTGGCAGAGCTGGCCTGAAGGGCTGGAGAGTGTACTCTATAAATACAGACCCTTCTACTAACCAGCTGTGTGACACTCAGCTATATCACTTCAGAGCCTCAGGGAACTTATCTGTAAAATGGGGATGATGATTCTACCTCATGAGCTATTCCTGAGTTAATCACATGTAGTAAAACATTTAAAACAGTACCTGGCAGTTTTTACATAAGTAAGCACTCAGTAAAAGTTCTCTGCCCTACTCACCAGGGATCCTGACTCTTCTACCCATACTCTGGGTAGCCACGCCAAACCTTCCACTCTGGAAGCTGTCAGTTCCTGGTATGCAGATTGAAGAGATATTTTTCAATATTTATTTATTTATTTGGCAGTGCCAGATCTTAGTTGTGGCAGCTGGGATTTAGTTCCCTGATTAGGGATTGAACCCAGGTTCCCTGCATTGAGAGCATAGAGTCTTAGCCACTGGACCACCAGGAAGTTCCAATTAAAGAGCTATTGATAACAGCCACCCCAGAGACTTGTTGAAGCATCAGCTTCACTAAAAATGTGAGCTCCACTAGGGTAAGGATTTATTTTATTTATTTATTTATTTTTAATACTGTCTTGTTCTTCACTGAATCACCAGAAACAGTGTTTGCCACCCAGGAGGACTACTTTTGAATAAATGCATCAAATGACATAATGTAGATGAGAGGTACTACACAAGTTCTGTATATGTTAGAGAAATCCTTCAGTTTTCAGTGTTTTCTTACCTTTTAGTCTGTTTTTCCCCCCCCAGATAATGAGGGTATTCCCAGGTGCAGCATCTGGTTATAAATTGCAGTTTTCAACACTTAAAAATCTAACTGCAAGGCAGTAATGCAGGTGGTTCCTTTCATTGCAGAGAGAGATTTATGATTGATCTGAACTTCGTGGCATAAACAGACACTCATTGGCACCTCCTCCCTCTGCTGTTGAACGTTAGCGAGTAAACAGTTACTAAGTTGTTAAGTGGCTGCAGCGGCAGCTTTGCAGCGGCTTCCCAGGTCTAATGCTAGCACAGCCCTGCCACCGAGATGTCCCATCAGGGACACACGATACCATGTGGCCAGAGAGCCTTAGCTCACAGGTCTGGGGAAAGCCCCCACTGCTGGGACCGCCCTCAGGAAAAGCAAGTGAGACCTGCAAGTTCCCAAACCTGACACCTAATTACCTTTGCTGTCTTTTTTTTTTCTTTTGAATATTGTACTTTGGTCTGAAGCAGATGGCATAAAGCCAGGGAGATATGCTAACAGCTCTCTTCAGAAAAGTGTATACAGCCCATCTGTTGGTTCCTTGTGGCAAAAAGGGAAAAAAAGATAGAGGGGGGAAAAGCCTGCTACCAACAGTAGACTGACTTATCAGAGATCATAGCCCTTATGGTTACTGGAGTTGAATTGGACACTTAGCAAGATGCGGTGCAGGTATTTATTCCACTGTGACTTAGTCACCTCTGTCTAGAGCCTTTCTCCAGCCTTAAGCATTTATGGAGCAGTGGGTGTGTGCCCACAACTGTGTTAGACACAGATGGGGGAGGCAGAAAGAAAGAAAAGGTTCCTACTCACAGGGGCTCTCTAGTCTAATGAGGGAAGATAAAATCATTGTGCAGTAACAACACAGTAACTTTTTACTGTGATGTGCACCATGATAGAGATGAACATAAGGAACTGTGCGTGATGAGAGGAGGGCCAGCTAAGTGTAGAGGGCAGAGGTGATGCTGAACTGAGTCTCCCAAGAGCAGAGGAGGGACAGTCACGTGAAGAAGTAAGGATGGGTTTCCATGCAGGTAGACCAGCAGAGATGAGGGAGCAGGTTGTGTTGTTTGCAGCTGCTGCAGGGAAGGGTGCCAATTAGAGAGCAAATGGGAAATAGGGGTGATGAGGTGGAAAGAGGCTGGCCCCATAGCCCCAAAGATAAGCTAAGGTCTCTGGGCATCATTTTCTATGTGATGAAGCACTGTACCACTGACCCTTGAACAATAAAGGCCTGAATTGCACAGGTCTACTTATATGTGGATATTTTTCAATGAATACTACAGGAGTACTATGTATGATCCCAGGTTGGTTGATTCCATGGGTGCAGAACCAGGTACATGGAGGGTCAACTATAAGTTACACGTGGATTTTCCATTGCTCAGGTCTCAGTCCCCTTAACCTGAGCATTATTCAAGGGACAACCATATTTGCATTTTAGAATATGGTGGCAGTGAGGAGGGTGGGATGGAAGCCAAGCATGAAAGTCTGACTGGAGACTGAAGCCTTCCATCCATTTACCAAAATGGGCATCAGGGGTGGCATGGTAGGAAGATCCATGGGCAAGTCTTCACCATGTGAGACTCATTGCCCCTTTTTATAATGAGGGTTTATGACATCTCCTTTAATATTGTGAGATGAAATTCATCAAGAATATAAACTACCTACACAGGTGTTCAAAAATCAATATAGTGTCCTAGTATAGAACATTGTTGTCATTGACATTAACATTGTCATTGACATTGTTGTTACATTAGTAGTAGAAAGAAGAAATAAAAGCAAATTTATAATAACAAGATAAGTATTTCCACTAGGAAACCCCCAGGTGCCACCACACTGGCTTCCCCCATAGCTCAGTTGTTAAAGAATCTGCCTGCAATGCAGGAGACCTGGCTTTGATTCCTGAGTTGGGAAGATCTCCTGGAGAAGGAAATGGCAACCCACTCTAGTATTCTTGCCTAGAGAATTCCCATGGACAGAGGATGCTGGCAGGCTACAGTCCATGGGGTCACAAGAGTTGGACACAACTTGGCGACTACACCACCACCACCACACGAGAATACATATTCAGTGGTCAGATGTGTGTACCTAAAACCAACAATAGCATAGACCAACCAGAATAGGAGTGTTAACGCTGTCTCCAATGCCATCAACAGGGACCACGATTTTCCAAGTTGTTGATCAACTCTTGACTGTGTTCCAGAGAAACAAAATATAATCCTCCCCAGTGTATGCATTTCTGAAAAATTAAGTGCATTAAAACTGTGCAAAGAAACTTTAAATTCCCACGTGATTCAAAGTACACCCAAATAATCACAAATTCTTTATCATGCATGTCATCTCCCATATTATAGGAGGTCTAGTGTCAGTACTCTTGACCCTTAAATGTCAGTACTGCCCCCCACCCCACCAAGTTTTCCTGACATTCAAAACACACCCCAAGAATTTCCTAATCATCCCCTAGGAGGCAGTAGAACTCCCACCAAGAACCACTGAACCCCATCAAAGTCAATAGGAAAATAAGAAAAACAAAGTTGCAGAATTCTTTGTTGTTACCTTTAATCATTGTATTATTCTATGATAGACAACATAAGCAAGCAATGCCTCTTCACTTTTTGCTACCAAGAGATATAATCATTTTAAAAGGAGCACAAGTGATACTTTATACCATAATAACAGAAACAATATAATTTCCACTTATTAAGTGCTTACAGCATGTTAGGTATAGTGTTAGGTGTTTCACAAAATCCCTGCAGTGTCAGTATCATTATCTCCATTTTAGGGATAAGGTGATTGGTGCTCAGAGAGGAAAAGTAGAGTGTTAGTATGTGTTCTCATTTCCTTGCACTAAGACCAAGGTGATCTGATAAGGATATTGTCTGTTTTGTTTGTTGCCACTCCTGCCTCATTCCATAAAAGTACTGAACACAATTAATTAGCAGGAAGCCTGTGTTTCTGTGTCCACCCCTCCTGGAGCCTCCTCTCACCTTGTAAGGAAATGGACTGGCTTTGAAAGTTGGCTCCATCTCTTATGAATCAGTTGAAGGACAGGTAGATCTGAGGCTAGCACATGGGTGAGGCAGCCCATGTGTCATTTCTCTGGGTTCACCAGAGTCATCAACACAACCCAGGTCATTTTGGAAGCTGCCTAGGATACCATACATCCACCCTCTTTTTTTCCTGGTCTCACCGTTCTGTACCTGCAAATTCCTTGTGGCAGCCCTAAAAATGCTTATTTTGAGAGGTCAGTCTTCATCCTCTACTCTGCCTAGACTGGCCGTCTGTCTCCTGGGCTTGATTGCACCCTGAGAAGGGTGGGAACCCCTGGAAGGACATGGGAGTCTCCTCCAGGCCCACACTAAGCTGAAACATCTGACGGTTGGACCAACTTTATGGACTGTGCTAAGATCAGAAGTCAGTCTTGGCCATCTGGGTGAGGTAGTAGGGGGCAATGGAGAGAATGCTGGCTTTGGGGACAGCCAATAACCTCAGTTCAGACCCTGATTTCAGCTTAATGTCCGCTGTGTGGCCCTGTGCGAGTTACTTTTCCTCTCTGAGCACCAATTACCTTATACCTAAAATGGAGATAACGATACTGACCCTGCAGGGATTTTGTGAAGATGTGAAGCACCTAATACTATACCTAACACATTGTATGCACTTAATATGTGAAAATTATGTTGATTCTGTTATTATGGTATAGAGTATCACTTGTACTCCTTTTAAGATGAATATATCTCACTGTAGCAAAAAATTATGATAATGTAAGTGAGTACACCCCCTAGAGTTTTAAAGTGACCCATCTGTGCCACTGTATGTGGTATTCCTAAATAGATTACTAAGCTGCATTTTTTAATCTCTAAGATTGGCATAACAATAATACATAATAATGCATAGAGCTACCTTTTATTGCATGTTTGTTACATATCAAGGAAGGTATTAAGTAATTTTATAGGCTGTGATTCAAATCATACTAATGGTTAACATTTACTCAATATTCATTATATGTCAGCCACAGTTCTCTATATCTGAAATGTATAATCTCAGTCTTTAACCCAACGAGGCAGAAGGTATTTTCTGCCCATTTTACGGATAAGGAGAGGCTTAGAGACCTTAAGCTCTCCCCAGATTCCATAGATAAGAAGTGGCAGTCTGAATTTTAACCTTGGTCTCAATCATCTTGCACACGGTTTTGATGCGGAGAAGGAAGATGTTGTAGCCCGATTTTACAACAAAGAGCTTGACTCTTAGCAGAAGCAATGAGGATGCCCTCAGTCTAGCAAGAAGGGGAAGCAAGATTCAAACCGAGATGTGCCTGCTTCCAGCACTCTGCCCTTCCCACTGAGCACACTGGTTCCTGAGCTGTATGATGTCAGAAACCTTTAAGAATTATAAGACTATAACTACTTTAAGAACTATGCCATTATTATCATTACCCCCAAATGCCTGCTTGGCTTGCTCCCTCCCTGCATTCTAGTTTCTACTTACAAGTCATCTCCTTAGAGCAGTTTTTCCTTACCACAACTGTAGAAGGCAGATTCCAGGAGAGCAGGGACTTCTGTCATACTCACCTTTGCATCCTAGCACACAGCCTGACACTGAGTAGTCACTTGATGCCTTTCTGCCAATCCCTTGACTCCTTGAATGCTTCTTGCCCAGGGCTCCTGACTCTTCTTTTTCACGTCTGCAGGTTATGTCGCTATGGGCGCCGTCCTCCCATCCTTCTGGGGCCAGCAGCCCCTTGTCCAACAGCAGATTGCCATGGGTGCTCAGCCGCCAGTCGCTCAGGTGATGCCGGGGGCTCAGCCCATCGCATGGGGCCAGCCGGGTCTCTTCCCTGCCACTCAGCAGCCCTGGCCCGCCGTGGCCGGGCAGTTTCCGCCAGCCGCCTTCATGCCCACACAAACTGTTATGCCTTTGCCAGCTGCCATGTTCCAAGGTCCCCTCACCCCCCTTGCAACCGTCCCAGCCACGGGTGACTCCGCCAGGTCAAGTCCACAGACCGACAAGCCCAGGCAGAAAATGGGAAAAGAAATGTTTAAGGATTTCCAGATGGCCCAGCCTCCACCTGTGCCCTCCCGCAAACCCGACCAGCCCTCCCTCACCTGCACCTCAGAGGCCTTCTCCAGTTACTTCAACAAAGTCGGGGTGGCACAGGATACGGACGACTGTGATGACTTTGACATCTCCCAGTTGAACTTGACACCTGTGACTTCTACCACGCCATCCACCAACTCACGTGAGTGTCCTCTGGAGACATAAACCCCTGAGAGCAACTGATGCCTTGTTTCTGGTGTCAGAGAAACCACCTCAGCTGCATTCAACAGGCCTCTTGTTTATATCACTGCTACTACTAACAGTAGCCTCCCATTATTAGATGCCAATTGTATGTACCTTCTCCGTGGGCTTTATATGTGTTATTTCCATACTCCTGACAATGCTTATGGCAAGTTTTGTTAGACCTGTTTGACAGATAATGAAAGTGAGATTCAAAGACAAAGAAAATAGACAAAAGGGTAGAATTGAATACAAGCCTGTTATTTTTCTAGCATGTCGCCCTGTTTTCTGTTTTTGTTCATTCGCTCCTTCGTGTATTCATGTATGTATATCCCAGCTCTGACACATAGTTTTGGGTATGGCTTATTGAACTAAAACTGAATGGAGTATGTGCATTTAAAAATTGTTAGGAACGAGGATAAAAAATTAGAAAATTAAGTTCAGGAGAAATGCAGGCCAGAGATAGAGCAGTCATAAAGCCTCCTACAGCAGGTAGAGTAGCAGCCAGAATTTGGCTCAAAGCTTCGGATAGTCAAAGAGAAAAAAAAAAATAAGTTCTTGTAGCAGAACACTCTGAACTAGGAATCCAGAGAGCAGCTTGATTACTTCTTAGTTTTGTGCCAATGAGCAATTCATTTTATTTCTTTGTGCCTCAGTTTCCTCAACTAGCTCAGGCTAAGGGTCATAAAAAGCATTCAGTGGTACAGGTACTAAAACATCACAACCCTCACAGAGTTGGAAGTATTTTTTATCATCATCATTATGGCACACCAAGTGGATTTATGCAGAGTCCTGGACTGAGGTTCTAGTCCTGCCTTCTCTACCCCAAGCTGTATCTTTGGGCAAGTGTGTGACTTCTCGTAACCCCCGTTATGTCTTGGGTAGGATAAGTGAGCTGGCTTTTTTAGCTTTGTGCCTTGTCCTGTTTGTGGCATTCAGGGATTCTCCCCCAACTCACTTTTCTACTGCCAGCCTCTGGCAAACCAGTACCATGCAGCCAAACAATCCAGGTACACTGGGGTATGCCGATGCCCAGCTCGACAGTGACCCGGGAAGCTGCCGGGTGGTCCAGCCTGTGCCTTAACAGTTGATAAGGGGAAGGAAAAGGCTCACGCCACAGTGAGGTTGGCATTTTCATTACTGTCAGATGATACGGATCACTGCTTAGCCAATACCGTGAATTGTTAAAAGAATCTAAAATGTTAGCACAATTAGATAATGACACTTCAGCCAGGTCTGGGATGCTGTTCTGAAAATGAACCTCTTCTATGGGTATAAAGAGCCTACTTCTCGGGCCATATCATCTGCATGGTGGGGGCATCTCTTTACTCCAACTCATAGGGTTTCAATGAAGAATCATGAATTTAAAAAAATGAAACGCTGAAGAAATGACAGCCATGCAAAAATAAGCAAACATCTTTTGAAAACAAATGTCTCTCTTTCAAGGGGCTGGTGTGCCAGCTACATATAAAAAAGGGAAGTGTAAGTTCTTTGAGGACAGGGAATAGGTCTTAGTCATCCTCCTGTTGCTGCACTTTTTTTGATGCTCCTGTGGTATCTGGCACATGGGAGGTATTTTGGAAGATTGTAGAGAATGAAGGAAAAGGAACAAAACAAAAGCCACTTAGTAACTCTTATGTTTCAGAGCAAGGCTTTGTATCCTTGGCACTGTTGAGATTTGGGGCTAGATAATTCTTCATCGTGGGTGGTCATCCTGTGGATTGCAGATGTTTAGCAGCATCCTTGGCATCTACCCACTGGATGCCCAGTAGTCACATCCTCTTCCCCTAGCCGTGATGACGCAAAATGACTCTTGATAATGCCAGATGTCCCTTTGGGAGTAAAACTATCCCAGATTGAGAACTACTGTTTTAGAGTATAGAGGTATTCTATAAAACCTTCTAAAGGTTAAACACTTGCATAAATAAACAGTTTTGCATCCCACTGATTACATCCAGTAAGTATACCTCTCAGTATTGGCGGCTTGGTCAGGATTCCCAGCCTTTAGTAAGAAATCACATCAAACTCACTTTGGAATCCAATTTCACTAATAAATATTAAGCATGTGCTGCATATCAAGGTTTTTCACATAGATTATCTCTTTAAACCTACTTCTTTTTAATTAAAAGAAAAATCGTATGTTTTAAAGAAAATGAGTACAGCCTGTCTTTATATCCTCTGTCCATCAGCATCACCTTTCAAATGTTTTGGGTGGAGCAGAACCAAAAGTGATCCTCAGATAGAAATAGAAAAGCACAGTGGGGCTGAGCAATATCAGATTTGTGCTAACTCCCAGGGCTCCTGCTTCTTCATAGTTGTGTTAACTCTGAGAAAGGCACTTCATCTCTTTGAGTGGCAGTTTCTTCATCAGAAAAAGATAGCAGGTACAATAGCACCTGCAGTGTTTATATTAGAGGGCGTGATGAATGCAAAGTGCCCAGCGCTGTGTCTAGCTTACTGACACGCAGTAAATAACAGCTTTCTAAAGACATTAGAGTTGCAAAAGCAACTCACTAAGTTTTATAATCACTCACTGTCTGATGAGCAGCCAGATTTTGTAAATTCTGGGAAGTAATGGCAGGGAGACCTTATCAATGCCTTTTGAAGTTCAACTATTAAATCAAGTCTTATCCTCCTCCCCCTACCTTGGGGCTGAGCCAGTGAGGAGTATTTTCCATGCCAAGTTAGAAATTATGGGAAGGAAAGTGGTTTCCAGTGGCATATTTATTATAAACCTCTGGAATAAAGGAGACAAGGAAATTGTGGGAAGGTCAGGACAGAAAATACAGATCCTTATGGATTGAGGGAAAAAGCATCAGCTGTGAAGTTGCCTTCAGCCATGTCCATTTCCCCAGATCACTGAGACACTCTTCATTCACACAGGTTTATCAGACACCTACTACATGCCAGGATGCAAAGCCTGCTTTCACCTCTTGCCAAGTCTGAGACCTTGAACAATTTAGCAACCTTCACTGTCCTTATCTGTAAAATTGGAGAACCCCTACCTCAAAACAGCTTTCTGAGGATCACAGATATTGCCTATGAAATTTGATGGCCTCTGATACATGGAAGGTATCCAGTAAATGCATCGCACTAGCCTCGTCTCTATTTATTCTTATTGAAATAATTGTATGAAATTAAGAAAGAGAAAGAAAACTATAGTCCAGCGGGTCTCAACATGAGTCTGCGGAAACATGGAGTTTCTGATTCAGCAGATGTATCTAGGGTAGGGTCCAAAAATGTGTATTACCAACAAGTCCCCAAATGTGACTGATGCTACCAGTCCAGGGAACATCCCTTAAGGACCATTACCTCACCCATCCCTGTGGACCAGCTCCTCCTGACTGCCAAGTATGTGAGAGGACAGGATAAATAGATACAGAAGAGAGATTAAACTATTCAACTGATTTGACTTGTGATGGGAAGAGGTGTCCTGGGATTTGACTCAAACATGACCAGATCCCTGGGGTTTCTGTGGGGTAGAAAGAGTTGCCCTGGACACTTAGGATGTTTTCTCTTTTTGCATGGTCTCCATGTAGCTCCAACCCCAGCCCCTAGACAGAGCTCTCCATCCAAATCATCTGCATCCCATGCCAGTGATCCGACCGCCGATGACATCTTTGAAGAGGGCTTTGAGAGTCCCAGCAAAAGTGAAGAGCAAGAAGCTGTAAGTGACTGGTTTGTTATTTCTGAATTGTTTTGTTTCTTGTTTTTTTTCCATGTAAAACTTCTGTATCTAAAATGAACAATACATGAGGAAGCCTATGTAGAAAAGAATGCTGACTCAGACTCTTAGGTTCTAAAGGGGTGACTAAAGGGATTTTCTTTTATGTTCAAATGAGCAGCTGAAAACTGGTATCCTTTCATTACATTGTTGCAAGTTCTCACATTTGCAGAAGTGGCATCCTCTCAACAGAGTGCCGCCTTCTTTAAAATAATGGATGATATGTGTGCATGAAAATGTACCCAGCTGTCTTATATTTTAAATTACTGAAAAGAAAAAAAAAGTGTTATCTTCTTGTGTTCTAGCCTGATGGGTCACAGGCCTCATCCAACAGTGATCCCTTTGGTGAGCCCAGTGGGGAGCCCAGTGGTGATAATATAAGTCCACAGGCCGGTAGCTAGATAGCACAGGTCTGGGTAGGTATCTGTCCTTTTGATCTCCCACCCTTAAGCCATCCGCTCTCCCTTTTGCTTGCTCATTGCCTCTGAAGTCACATCCTTGATGTTCCCACCATCTTCCTGGCCTGAGCATATCCCTGATGTCTGCATCATCTCCCCTTGCCTGGTGTCTGTCTTCCACCTCGTTTATCCTCATGGATGCATGACCTTTGACATGTATTGGGAGTAGGGGTAAAGGTGAGGAGTGGGGAATGGTCATACTATTTTATTACCGATATGTTCTGAGTTGGGGGGTGGTGAGGCATGGTCAGAGCTGCTTAATGTGGATTCAGTGTCTGAAAGCACCAACATTCTGAGATGGACACATTCTTTCTCAGTGAGATGTGGTCCAGATGCTTAGACT
Source organism: Dama dama (assembly GCF_033118175.1). Taxonomy (NCBI): domain Eukaryota; kingdom Metazoa; phylum Chordata; class Mammalia; order Artiodactyla; family Cervidae; genus Dama; species Dama dama. The sequence continues at coordinate 86,341,633 of NC_083700.1, forward strand.
CCCATCAGCCGTGTGTCACAGAATTTGCCTACACTCCACAGATCTAAAAAAAGAAAGAAAAAAAAAAAATCACCAACGAAACAGACTGAGAAGGCAGACTAAGAAACAAAACAAGCAGTTCTTGAGATAAAATTGATAGAGATGTGAGATCATGGTAGCCTGTTTTGTTTGGCCAAAAGGGGCCCTGCACCCTTTCTGGCGTGAAAGTGGAATTCAGACCTGTGAAAGTGGAATTCAAAGACGTGTGGCATTCGCTTCTGAGGCTCTGCTGTTTGCACCTGTGTGACAGCCAGAGGTTTGCCACCAAACCACTTCAGACTCCATCAGCAGTGACTTCGAGAGAGGTGTACTTACATTTACTAGAAGTGGGTTTAGGCACTTGAATTTCAATACATCTGATTTGATGGAAAGAAAGAGGAGCTGATGAAGCCAACTTTCCCAGGAGACAGAAGTACCCCCTTGTTACCCAGACATGATTTCTAAGGTCACTCCTTAACAAATGTCTTCAATTTTCAGGTGCTTTTCTAGTTTTCCATAAATACCTAGGACTGCAAGGCCCTAACCAGCAGAGCTCTGTTTTTAGGCCTGAGCAGTATGGTCACAACCATTAAAATGGTAAATTGTTTTCACTGTTCATAAATGGATTCTGAGGCTACCTTGGAATCAGTTGCCATTTGTGTGTAAGTTATTTTGATGGTTATTGAAAGCTCATAGAGTGTTTTCAAAGTGCGTTTTGTTCATAGATTTTATGATTAGAGAATCTCACATACATACATTCTGCCACATTTCACCTCAGTACAATATGTAACACACGAGAATACCTTTGTGCCATGCAAACACCCATCTAAAAATGTAATCTTACAAAGCTATTTGGGGAGCTTGTGATAATAGACAGAGTCGATGTTCCAGGAAAGGCAGAAATTGGAGATGATTGGTGGACACCTTGGGAAGATGCCCCAACAGGTTTTTCTACCCCTTTCATATGTTTTGTTTCACATGCTCACCCTTGCCTTGAAAAATGTGATGAAGTAGGGGTGACAAGAGCCAATCATCAGCGTAACAGCCAACATCTAATCCTAAAATTGAACTTCTTCTATAGCACAGAGATGACGGACAGCATTTGCAAATCAATGCCTCACACCCTCATCTTTACGAGTCTGTTCTGCTTTAGATAGTTGTGCAAGCTGTTTTGTGGGGCTTCAGCCTGTTCTGTGTTGTGTTTGATGCTCTGTCTAGAACCCCAGGCCAGGGCCGAGTTGTGAATGGATGTGGCACCGTCTTGTGGGAAGAGCTCAGAATTTGGAACTTGAGTTCAAATTCTAGCTCAGCTACCTAATAGCAGGAAATCTTGGGCAAGAACCATCCTTGCTGTTGAGTCTTGGTATGCTTATCTGCTGGCAGGGCCTGGTGTATCCATTACCTTAACTGAGATGGCACGTAGAGCAGACACTCAGTACTCAGCTTAAAAATCTGGGTTCTGGAACTGGAGTGAATTCAGAGTCTGGTACTAACACTTATGAGCTATGTGACCCTGATGAGATGTCATAATAATTCTCTATCTTATTTAGAAAGATAAGGATAAAAATAGTCTTCCTCATGAGGTTATTGTGTGGACTAAGTGATATGTCTGGAATTCTTAACACCGCGTCTGACACACAGAAGGTAGCCAAGCTGTTACTTGCCATCAGCAACACTACCACCCCAGACCATCATCACATGTGCCCAATAAACATGGCTTACCACTCCTTGGATTTTATACATTTGGCCCTTATGTCCTTATGTTGAATAAATTCCACCATAAGGACCCAGGCCACTGCCTGGGAGGTTTTGTTTTGTACTTTCTATTTGCAGGTAATTAATTTTCAGTATGCCTTAAAAGAGCTTTGGGGGAAAAAAGAAAATGAAAAACCCTATTTCTTAGTTCTCTGGCTCACCCTGCCCCATAACCAGAATGACCCCTTTTAGGGCCTCATGGGCCAACTCACTTCTCCAAACAGAGCAGCCTTATCTTATATTCACATGTAAATCATAATAAGTAGTTCCCAGCTCCAAAGGCGGGCTTGGGCTATAATCTTCAGTGAAGCAGTTTTCTCCCTTTGAAAGCTTAGTCTGGCAATTTCACAGTGGCCTATCAGGGATCACATGCCAAGAGGCTGCTGCCAGCCTTGCTGACACGTCCCATAAGACACCCACGTGGTGGCGGTGGTGGTTTAGTCGCTAAGTCGTGTCCGACTCTTGCGACCCCATGGACTGTAGCCTGCTAGGTTCCTCTGTTCATGGGATTCTCCAGGCAAGAATACTGGAGTGGGTTGCCATTTCCTTCTCCAGGGGATCTTCCCAACCCAGGGATCGAACCCAGGTCTCCTGCATTGCAGGCAGATTCTTTACCAACTGAGCTACAAGGGAATCTCCCCAGACACCCACGACAGAGGTCCAAATGGGGCTTCTGGGCCCCTCCTTCAATATAGCACAAGCCACATTTGATCTTTCTGTCTCCATTCCATTCACCCATCCACCCAACCGTAAATTTACTGACTGCAGTTTCTTAGCGCCTTTCCAGGCATTTGGATAAGGGATACACCATGCAGGGCAACTTAGGTCCATAGCTCTATTTTCCCCTCTGCCTCCATGCAACTGGAAAGCAGGAGTCTCAGCCTTCTTATCACCGTTGCAACCATTATCACCAGCTGCTTTTTATTGGAAATGCCCGCACAATTCTGAGTAGGTAGGGGTGACGTCTGTTGATAAGTTAAAACCATATCTCACCCTCGTAAGGGGAAACAGACGGCCTTAATCCTCGCAGGTGGACGCTTTGGGGCCAATCTCAAACAGCATTTCTGTTTTAGCAATAAGGGAGAATATCTTCAATTATTTCATGTTTTCCCCTACCCTCCCATCTGGGAGAATCACGTGTCTGTGAAAGACTGGGTCAACAAGGGCACAAAAAAAGAACCCAAATAATATTATAATGGCTGGTGTGGGAATGGCAGGTAATTTATACTCCACTGATGTGTTGCTGGAGCAATTTTAAGGGCGAAATGTTAGCTTTTGAGGAGATGAAAGAAAAATGAAAACATTTATTTGGTTAAATAGCTAAAGTAAATAAACTGCCTATCAGACTTCCCCAGCTGTCACGTCAAAGTAGCATCTGTAACAATGGAGAATTGTTTGGTCTGTCTCCCTTAGTAACAATAGATATTGCCATAAATAATAAGTCACTGTCATTTTTTTTTTAAAGACCAATCTTCATAGTGGGAACCCAAGACATGTAAAATATTACCTGATGGATTTTTAGTGTTCAAGGGAAAGAAAAGCAGAACTTTAGATGCTTTGGGAGAGAGATTTGGAAAAAAAAATAAAAGAGAGAGAGTGAAAACAGATACCCAGAGTCAGGGGACTTGGGTCTAAATTACAGTTCCTAAGCACGTGATCTTAGGCAGGACTTTAGCTAACCCCTGAAACCCCACTCATCACACATAAATGAAAATTAATCATGACAATAGCTCCCTCCTCAGGCTCTCCTAGAATCAGAGGATATCATGAGTATGAAAGTGCTTTATAAGCTTTGAAAGTAAAATAGCACATATTTGGCATTATTATTACTATTTTGCTTTTAAATAGAATCACATGGTAAAAAGCCTTAAAACAGAGAACCACAGAAATGGAAAATAACCACTTCTTTACATGAGCATAGTGGTGCTCTGAAGCTAGTTGAAGTCAGCCTGGTCCAGGAGGAGATGGGAAAGCCTGGCTGAGGGCAGCATTAGCCAGGTTAGAGAGGTAGGCTTGATGCCCAGGGATATGAAAAGATGGAATCAGGAGGAGGTTAAGGCTGAAGGGAAGTGAGGAGAGGACGAAGAGGGTGTGCAGTAGGATGACTCCCCGGGTTCCTGCCTGCCTGTTGGGGATCTAGGTGGGGCCAGGAACTATGCCAAGGAACACAGAGCAGCAGGCTTAAGCAGAGAAAAAGGCAGGTTTCCTTTGGGACCAGGTGTTCTTGAGGTTCCTTTGAACTTCTAAGTTCAGATGCTGGTAGACTGCTGAACTTGAGCCTCTGGAGGACAAAGGCCCAGAGATGGAGATTTCAGCATGATTTTCAGCCTCTAAAGTAGTGGGCAGAGCTAGAATCCGCTGATCACTTAGACCTGAGTTCAGCAAACACTCTGGGAACTATGTATGCTTTGTGGGCCATCCGGGCCTCTGTAACAGCTAATCTGTTCTACTGTTGTAGCAAGAAAACAGCAAAAGACAGCGCATAAGGACTGGATGTAGGGAGTTCCAGTGAGGCTTTGTTTACAGAAGAACTGGCAGTCACTAAAATGGGCTGATGGGCTGTCCTTTGCTGAGCTGAGTTAGTTCATGCTCATTGTTTCTAGAATCACCCTGCAGAAGGTAATGCAAGTAGCCTTGCACTCACTACTACTAATGAGATAACTTTAAAAATCAGCAGCGTGTTTATAGTGCTTTCATTAAACATCACCTAGGTCAATCCTCAAGGAGACACTCTTAAGTATTTTTATTATTCCTATTTCACAAATATGGCAGGTAAGGTAGAGAGGTTAATAACCCATTGAAATCACAAGAATCACATGTAAGGAGGCTAGGATTTGACTCTAGACCCTGATTAGAGAACTTAAGAGCACTCAGCCAAGACCAGGACACCTGGGTTTTAGCAGCCTCTGTTTGACTTAATTGCTTGTGATGTGAGGCAGATGGCTTCATTTCTGACCTTTGGTCTTCTCTTCAGAAAAGCAGTTCCTCAGGCCCTTCTAGCTTTTACATTCTAGGACTTCTAACTTGTCCAGTGTCACCCAGCTAGCGCATGGAAGACCCAATCCTAGTACCCTTCTCCTAGGTTGTCCTTACTCCCACCTAATGAAGGAAAGGCCAGAAGTCCCTGAGATGTGGTGACTACTTTAGGGGTTCCGGAGACTCTGCATGTGAGATGTAGGACCCTCTCCTGACCACCAGGAGCCTATGCTTTTGGCAGAGAACAGGCATCAACAACCGCAATGCCCTCATCTGCTATATGACAAGTTAAAAAAAAGTGATGTAAACATGCAAAGCAGATTACTGCTGCCCATCATTTGTCTTATTGGGGAAGTGCAGAGCTGATCAGAATGAGTGTGGACCTCCTGGGAGCTCAGATTGTGCACCTGTGTTCACCAAGTGGGTTTTGGCACCGTGAGGCCCCTGGAAGTGAGTGCATTTGGCAGCAACTTCAGTCTCTAAGGTATTACCCTTATATCCATCCTTTGTTTTGAAGGTTTTCCTATCCTAAAAGCCAGATTTTCAGGCTGAAAGTAGTCAGAAAGCTTTGTCATTTTCCCTTTCCTTTGAATAAAAAAAGAAAGGAAGACTCCTGCCCACTTGTTAAAATTCTTTATGTCATATGAGCTCACTTATTACATGTTACAAGCCCCACTATAGAGGGGCTTGTAACATGATGTTGGTGTTACAAGCCCCACTATAGAGATGAAAAAACCCAGGTGAAATGCCTGCTTCAGTTCATACAGGTAGTTAGGAAGATTGCTGGAGTCTTTGTGGCTTTAAACATTTTTCATGGATTTAGATGGAACTTTGAGTTCTTTCCACCTTGGTTTTACTCCATGGTTACCATCCCCTTTTTCATTTTGCCAAGCCAGGAAATGTAAGACCCTGCTGAGGTAGGCCCAGTGTTGGGGCTTTAAAGATCCTGAGGCTGAAATTGCTGCCTAGGCAGGGCGATGCTGAGGGCCTCAAGCTTTGGCTCACCTCCCAGCTGCAGTCTGACCCCCGGCTTGGCTCGGCGTGGCTCTCACCCCCCAGGCACCCAGGATGGGGCAGAAACGGGCTTGCTCAGTAACCAGATTGCATGGCGCGTGATCTCACGTCCAAGACCACCTTTCTCAGCATGCCGCGTCTTCTCCCCACTCATCATCTGTTTTGGACCAACCTTTGCTTAATGTGGCCAAGCTTCCCCAAAACAAACACAGTCAGTTTAAAGGGATGTGAAGTCATAAGCACAATTGAGGTGGCTTTCCAAAGGTGCTCATGAAAATGTGGGATTGAAGACTATGTGCCTTTGTCCTTTGAGCCAAATGGCTGGGAAGAGGTAGGGAGAGTGAGGGAATATGTACGAAAAGGGGAGTCCAGACCCTGGGCTGCCCTCCTGGCTCTCCACTGTTTCCCGTGGACATCTGGTAAAACACCTCTCACATCTGGAGGCCTTCATTTCTTCCTGCCGGAAAGGAACTGTCAGACTGAGAGCCCTTCTTTCTTTGACATTTTACAGAAGGACTCACATGGCAGAGGAGAGGACGGTGGGCTTAGGAAAGACCTGGGTGTGTTTACATGAAACGCTCGAGAAAATAAATCTAATCTACAGTGGTCAAAAGCAGATCAGCGTGGCCACAATGGAATGAGGGTCTGACTGAGCAGGACTTGGGGGAAGTTTGTAGGGTGAGGAAATGCTCTATAGCTTGATGGCTCTGGGGAGGCCCAGATAAGTGTATGTATTTGTCACAGCTTATGAAACTGTACACTTAAAATGGGAACCTTTCATTGCATGCAAATTATACCTCAGTGAAGTTGATTTAAAAATAAGAAATAGGTAAATTCACAGAGATGGAAAAGTAGATGAGAGACTAGTTACTAGGAGTTAGGGGTCAAGGGAACTAGGAAGCCACTGCTTAATGGGTACAGAGTCTATTTGGGGTAAAGAAAGAGATTTACTGATGAATGTCCGTTAATTATATGCTTAAAAATGACCAGAATGGCAAATGCTTTGCTCTAAATATTTTACTGCAATAAAAAAAAAAAAACAAAAAATGTAACAAATGTGATTATATCCCAGTTCTGCCCTGTGCTGGCTGTGACCTTGGGCCAGTCACCAGACTCTAGGGAGCCCTGCTTCTTCCCTGTAAAAGGAGCTAGGAATACCCAGGGTACAGACTCTGATGCCCAAACGAGACCATGGCTGTGATCAAGGAAAGCCCTCTATAGACTCTAATTTGGTTTCTGTAAATATATAGTCTGTTAATACTCTTCATTCTGTGATTCTACTTGGTTTTTCGGCGTGAGCTCACACCTCATACTTAAAGTCATCTGCAGACACATGGAAGTCTCTGCTCTCCACAGGGCCCTGCAACCAAGCCCTTTAAATGTACTGTGCATTCTTTCCACATAGTTTCCCAGGACAGATCCTGTGCTATTCTTAGGTTTCTTAACAGCCCAGTTACACTATGAAGAAGTGTCAGTGAAGGAGATGGAATTTGTAAAGCCACCTACCGGTGACTTTTAGGTTGAAAACCACCTTGTATAAAGGAAGGCTAGAACCACTCACCCAGACAGAAGAAACCTTACTGTTTTGGGAGTAATTTCTCTGTGCCAGACTGTGTGCTCAATGTGTGTTTTCTCCTTCAATCCTCAGTGAGGACTTCTAGCCTCATTTTACAGATGAGAAAACCAACACCCAGAAGGGTTAAGTAACCTGCACGGAGTTGTAAGGTTACTGAGTAGGTGACAGTGGAAAGAGAACATCAGCATGACAGCCAGGAGCCAGCCCAGCCCTCACAGCTGGGCCCTTGGTCTTCTGTTGCATGTAGACAGTTTCACAGAGCATGAGCATCAGACAAGGCACCGTGATGGGTCAAGGCCCGTTCAAGACCACTCAGTAGCCATGGCTGCCATGAACATCATCCAAGCTCCAAAAATGACCAAACATTTTTCCCTCCTGGCCTTAGTCTTACTCTGTGCTTCCTGCCTCCCAGGTAAGAATTATTAAGATAATCATCCTCATGCTTCCTGAAAGTACCTAACCCAGAGAGAAACCTTACTTTCTGGACCCTCCCGCTAAACATCTAATATAAGCTTAATCCCATAAGAAGCCCTTTCTAATCACTTTTTCCAGACTTGCCCCTGGTTCCCTTCATTGCAATGAGCAATAAATCAAACTTGCTCAAGTGCAAGTGTGTTCCCAGCGGTCTGCAGGCTGTTAGTGGCCTGGATCTGCCTGATTTCACATCCGTGTGCTTGTACTCTTGCACTGCATCTCCCCGAACACAGGGTGTTCAACTTATATCAAAGCCTAGAGAGTTGATTTGTTTTCATCTTTACTGCATGGTTTCTATCTACTTTGTTGTCCTCTAGAAACAAAGGTTATTAATATGCCAGATTCACAAATGAGCTTATTAAAGTTCATAAGTATTTGCCAACTCCTAGTAAGAGAAGCAACTTTTCATTCACTCATTTACATGCTCATGCTCTATGTTACAACAGTAGGTGTGCCGGCCAGGTTCCAAGCTTGTGCTCAGAATATGGGACATTGACGTGAAAGGTACAGCGGTGCTCACTGTGTAGACAGCACCAGGAGGTAATGTGATGACAGTGTAGACATGGGTCTCTGCAGGGCACAGAGTGGTCTGCATCACCTGCGCAGTCCAAGAAGCCCTTCTATTTGGGCTGGCTCTGAAAGTATGAACCTGTAAGTGCAGGACAAGGAGAGCTCCCAAAGGTGGAAGAAACTGTCTAAGCAGTCTCAGGGGTGGGGAATCTTACCATGTCAGGGGGACCAGGGGCTTCCCTGGTGGCTCAGATGGGTAAAGAATCTGCCAACAATGCAGGAGACCCAGGTTTGGTCCCTGGGTCGGGAAGATCCCCTGGAGAAGGGAATGGCAACCCACTCCGGTATTCTTCCTTGGAAAATTCCATGCACAGAGGAGCCTGGCAGGCTGCAGTGCATGGGGTGGCAAAGAGTTGGATACAACTGAGCAACTAACACTTTGACTTTCAAGGGGACCAGAAGAACAGAGCAGAAGTGTGGCCTCAAAGACTGGCAGTAGATGAAGCCATTGGGAAAGGGAGCCACGTTGGAAGGGCCTCATAGGTCGTTCTGAGGGGCTATCTGCATCATCCCTGGGGACTTAAGGAACCTGGAGGGTTGTTTCAGTCAGGAAACTGGTATGATCAGTTGCAGAAAGATCATTCTGACAGAAGCATGAAGAATTTTTTTTTTTAAAGCATGATAGATGTGACCAGAAGGGTGACTTTTGATTCATGGTCTGGAAAGGGGCATTTATTAGCTCTAATGTACTATGAGACTAATAGGTCTTATGTGCCCAGTAAAGGAGATTTGACCTTACCCTGTGGGTAATGAGGAGACTTTGAAGGATTTGAAGCAGGGCAGAGATATGGTCAGATCTGACAAAAGAAAACAACAGATATCAAAAATGTGCTGCGTTAATGTGTGATTCCATTTCGGCCTTTTGGAATGTCAAAAATAGCCTAAAGATCCCATGGTGACCTTGCCAGAAGTCAGGTCAGAAATTTCTGGATCAAATGATTTCTTAGTTCCCCTCTAGCTCTTGACAGTCTTAAGATTCTGTAACAAGGAAGGTAAAGCTATTTCCAAAACGTATAATGCATCAGAGTGTCAGACTTTGGGATTATCTGCTGCTTGGGGTTTTCCACACCAGTGCTCTCCTTCATTAGTGGGGATAATTGAGAGTTGACTGCAGTCGTTACCGCTGTTGTGATGGATATTTGAAGCTAAATTCCGGCAAGCAGGAGACGTGTGAATATTTATCTCAGCTGCAGAAAGTTAATGCAGTGTGGCATTAATTACCCTGTCTGAGCCTGCTGTCTTCTTCTGTTTTTAGGTGTCATTCTCAGTTGAATAAATTAGTTTCCAAAATTAGAATAAAGCAAATGGTAGGGTGAGATCAAGGCACCCTGACTTCTTAGGGCGTCCAAAAAGCCGAGTGAGCTGAGAAAGTCTACCCAGGAAAGAGGAAGCTGCGTTCTTGTAGCCCAGCATAACACAAGGAGATGTTTCCCACTAGTGGTACTTCACTACTTTACCTACCTTTGCTCCACTCACCCCACCCCCAGAATACAAACACACAGAAAACTTGCATGTTTAGCCTTATCACAAGTATCTGAAACATTTCAAGACATTGGCAGAGAATAGATTAGGTGCTGAATACATCATCTTGTTGTAGCTTTTGCTCAAAATTTGATGCTGAGAGAATAAAGCCAAGGGAGTGTGTGTTTAGGACAAAGGGATCAGAAAGGTGAAAAAAGTAGAAACTGTATCCTAGACATTCACATTCATTCAGCAAACTTTCATTGAGCACCTACTATGCTAATTCTACATGTAAAATGGCAGACAAAATGCACAGGTGGTAACTCAGAAGTCGGGTGTGGAAGAATAAGCTTTCCTACTTTATGTCATCAGATATTTGGAAGAAGCATTATACTTTTTGTTTACCTTTCCAAGACAGAAGTATTATACTTTTTTTTTAACCTTTCCAAGACAGAAGTAATATATACCTATATATGTATTTTTACCTTTCCATGGTTAGAAAACATTCAGGTTTCCAATTGGCAAACTGTTTTATTACACAATTGGGTGCCTCAAAGAGTAGGAAGCTCCTTCTTCCTGGAAGAATACAGAGATGATGAGCTCTAGAAGAAAATATGCTGGACTTGATCTCAGGAGTCCTGGATTCTATTTACAGCCTGCTTACTAAGTAACCTTGGGACTCTGGGGAAGCAAAAGCTCTCTTCATTGGGCTTCACATTCCATCTTCTTGCCCATCCCCACTTTACAATAAAAGCAAGCAATACGACATATTAAATCTATGAGAGGCAGCACAGTGACTTTGAGTTCACACAACCTCTTTGATTATCAGTTTCTACCTGCAAAATGAAGAGGGAAAGAATAAAAGCCACTCCCAGGATGGTTAGGCAGATATAACTGGGATGGCCAAAAAGTTCTCTCTAGTTTCTCATAAGATGTTACAGATGAACTTTTTGGCCAACCCCATAAGACATAAAGGTGTTTTATATAAATTCCAAAACACTCTACAACGCCATAGCTGGAAGACTTTTTGCTTGTTTGTTATGGGGTTTATTGTTGTTGTTTAATGGCAGCTACTGTAATAAATGAGAAAAAGCACTGGAACTTACTTTTAAGGCTCAAGTGCCATGTGACTTACTAGCCTTGTGACCATGGTCAAATTACCTAACTTCTTTGTGCACGGTTTCTCATTTGCAAAAGAAATAAATCACTGCCTTAATCACTACATTCAAAAGACAATGTACTTGAAAATATCTAGCATGGTGTCAGACACATGGCAGAGCTATAGAATGCCAGTTCCATCTGTTGGTTCAAGAAAACAAGCAGTTGGAAAGGATCTATACCCACATAGCAGGAGGCAGGCTAATGTACAAAATATGGTGGAATTAAGATGTCCTTTTGTCCATTTAATTCTGGTAAAAATATCTGAGAGTGACCGCATGAAAGTCAACTTTAACAGAAGGGCCTGTGCATGCTTCAGACCAATATATTGACCTGATCTGCTTGCCAGTGCAGCCTGGGCCATTTCAGTATGAACTGAAGTCTGAAGTGACTTCAACAAGGCCAAACACCATTTCCCATCTACATTTGGATTGGATTTTTGCTGTGTCATATATTGGTGAAAACCTTGTGTGTATCTCAGGACAGCCCCAGGGCTGCAGGCAAGTGATTGACCAAACCTGAAACTGCAGCGGGAGTGGGTGGAAACAAGCCCTAGAAGCTATTAACTAAGAGCTAATGGCATGATTACTGTTCTCTTGCTCTAAAGCATGCCCAGTCATCACTGCTTGCAGAAACCAAAGAGTGGTTTGAGACAGAATTTCAGCAATCTCAAGTGGATGTTCATAAACCTGTCTTGGAAAAATGTTCACTTGATGTATGGTCATTGTTACCATGTTCTGAAGACCATGTTCCTGCCAAACACTATGCTAGAGGCTTTATATGTATTCTCTCTAATCCTCACAAGAACCCTGTAGGGTAAATGGTATTATTCCCATTTCATGGTTGGGGAAACTGAGGTTTGGAAAGTAAAAGTATCTTGTCCACATCACACAGCTAGTCCAGCTCTGTCTGGTAGGCCCTGTGATTTCCCTAACAGGCAGTCAGGCTCAGCTTGAAAACCAAGGGCATGACTGGGTGAGTTGTTGTTCTTAAGGATAAAAAAGGATGCCAAAATGATATGCACCATGACTGAATAATCCCAAAATAACCCAAGGTCATTCATCATAAATTGTCATCTTTCTGTTCTCATTCCAAACCCTTCTTCCCAAACTGTCTCAGAAAACCTTATCGGGAAAAGAGCGGGTCTCACTTTGTCCATCTGTCCATAGGAGCCGGAGCCTCTCTATGCGCAGATCAACAGATGTAAGAAATAGCGTCGATGCGGGCTTGTGGCGGGTGCTTCAAGACTGGCATGGAAATCAGATCGCGACAGGCTCTCTTGTATTCTTTCACCTCTCGTCATCCCACGAAGAAATTCACGATCGCCCAATGGAACTCCTTTGGAAGAGGGAACTAAGAGGTTTTGGCAACCGCTGGCAGAGGTCTATGGCAGCACAAAAACAAACACACAGAAATATAAAAAAACCATCCCCAGCATCAAATCACAAATCAAGCAAGTGCGCACCCAACACATTTTCCAGGCTCTCTTAGCATGGGTTTAAGATGACCCAGTTTGTGAAACCCGAATTCTCTTTTTATTTCTCAACCTGTTGACCACTGTAAAGACATCTAATTTGGAGTGACAGGCCTCAGAGAGGTACATCAGGGTTGGCACTGACGTCATTTAGGCGAATGTAAGGTCTGTGTCACCGCAAGATGCTCATTCGTATGCCTTTCCACATAGGATGGTATAATTACAACGCTCCACAAGGCCTGGTCTGCCGTTTTTTCCCCTTTCCTTTATTAGTCATGTTTGAAATTAATGAGTGTACAAATTTTTGTATTGCTTTGACTTTTTTTTTAAGATATTGATGAAGAAATTCAATTGGGAAAAAAGAAAAAAACCCCATATGAAATGAATTCACTTGAAATCATCACAAGACAAATAAGTGGCTGATGATTCTTTTTGATTAAGAATGTTGCCAAAACAACCCTTTAAGCTCTTCTGCATCCTGGTGAAGAAAGACAGATTTCAGTTTAACCTTCACTCAGTGAGTAGGAAAGGACATCGAATCCCATTGATGAGAAAGATGAAAAGTACATCTGATTTCCTCAGAAGCTCTAAACTCTTTAAGTTCAATAAAATGAGATTTTTTTATTTTTCCGATATCTTGCTGCTGTGATGCTATGCAGACAAGTGTCTTCTCCATGTGCCATTTTCAAAGAAAAGTCATTTGCCAAATACTTCTGGTACAATCCTGGTAATGTGGTTTGGGATTTTAAAAAATCGACTTGCTAATGGAACAGTGGTGACATGAATATTCAGAGTAACAAACTGATTCTGTGGTCACGATGGTTCATCTCTATCTCTTTTTGTACATCAGAAAATTCAAATGGGATTTTTATTTTATAACTTAAAAAAAAAACAAAAAACCTTACCATTAAACTCTTTAAATATTTAAGGGAAATGGCTTTAAGGAGTTCTAATGAAAAAAAAAAATTGCCCGTTTGTGTTTTTTTTTGTAAATATAAATGTTAATGAAAATGTTTTTTTTAAATAATGCCATTACACTGTAGAGAAGGTAGCAGATTGAGTGCAGAATGTGACAAACGTGATGGGTGGGGCTCACTTTCCGGAGACTACTGTGGAGCTCTGGTAGGAATTTGGAGTTCAGGGACATCTGGCAGGATCGGTCAGCCAATCAGCAGCTAGTGATCAGGAAGGGAGCACGTGGCTCCAGCCTCTCATCTAAGTCTTTCTGTGAGAGTACAGCCCTCTCTGTAAAACAAGAAAGAGACAGTTCATGCTCTGAAGGCCTGTCCTTCAGATTCTGAAACTCCCTCCCACCTCTCCACTCCCACTGACCCTGTAGACATCACTGGACTGTTTGTATGTGAAACAGAAGAATTTAAGCTTCCTTTTTTTACATTTATGAGACAAAAAGTGCAGTGTTTGGTTCGTATGTTTAGCACATGATTTTCATAAAGAATCTATATATTTTTGCCCTACAGAGAATATTGTTCTACAGGTCAACTGTGTTTTCCTGATGTTCCTATGCAGTTACAGTATGTTGAATTGAATGGTTTAACACTAAGAAGAAACCTTTAAAGAATCATGGGGTGAATTGGATTGGGCGTGGGGGTGATTATCCTTACTTGGTTTTAAAATTTGAAAAGTAGAATTTACCTTGATATGATTGACTGCCATCGGCCTGTGTACTTTGATACTTTGTATCAACAGAAACTAAAATGATTTGGAAGAAGGTATCCTTGGTGACCAAGGAAAAAATTGAGAAGTCAAGGTAATTGTTACTGTTTGAAGCCCATGTTTTACACTGTCAGGTCACTGGAATCTAAGTGTTTTCCAGTTAATTGGCAAATGTCCATTGCAGAATAGATGTGTCACCCTAACATGGAAGGTCTGAAGAACTCGAGAGCTGAAAAGAGCCATTACCTTCCTCTGTAGCTGTCACATTTTGGTTGACATGATTTCTTTAGGAATGTGCATACTTTGGATGAGCTGATCCTTCCTTGTGAAGGGGAAAATGGGAAAGGTGTGATAACCGTGCAAGTTGCCCTGAGACCAGTTCAATTGCGTTTTCTGGGGATTTGATGAGATAGGCAGTTCCCACGGGGAAGTAACTTAAATTGCTCTGTTGTCCGTGATTCTGATTCTAAACCAGTGGTGCTATCTTCTCCCTCAACATGGTTGTCTTGAGTTTGTCTTGCAGTATCACACCCTTCCACTGATTCTGCGGGTTGCTTCTCACATATTCAAAGTGAACTCTGGCTGATGTGGCTGTTTCAGGTACACCATCTGGAGCTCATTTCATAGCGGAAAGTGACAGCCCAGGGGATTTGTCATCATTCATTGAGTGTGGGTGAAAACGTAGCTGGCTCTGAACTTAAAGAAGATGGCCCCTGTAATGCATTAAAGTGAGGGAAATAAAGTCAAGATTTTAAACTGCCATCCATGTTATCATTGGCTGAATTCTGCTGTCTAATAAGCACTGTTTGGGGAACTCGGAACCACCGTATCCTATCCCAGGAAAACAGTGAAATTCCCAAGTAAGAGCTGAGGTGCAGATACCAAAAGGCCATGGGGAGTATGCACAGTTCCAGTTAGACTGATAGAAAATCCACGTGTACAACTGTTAATTCCTCATCCTTCACTAGCACGAAATTTGTCACTTTAAATTTTGAAACCAGGGAAACACCACCTGTCATTCTGTTCCCATTCCCCATAGCTCTCTTTACATGCCGCGAGACTTTTTTGATAATTCGTACTCATCCCTGTGTCTACTGATTCCCCATCATGTAATGTACCGGGCACCTTCTTTAAAAAAAAAAAAAAAAGTTTACTCTGTGGGTTTGGTTCATTCCAATTTCTGCGTTCTGACACATATTTTTTTAATAAAGATGAGAAAGAGAAAATGACTCTTGCAGTACATTTCTAGACCTACTTTAACTTTACCTCAGATGACAGTTTGTTAACATATATGGACACATTATTTTTAACTTTATGTACAATGCATTCAACAGAACAGCAAAATTTTTAGAAATTTTCCATTAATTTCTGTAACACACCATGTAAAACTGTTACAAATAAACATGTTTGAGAACAACACCTTAGCCTGGTTTTATTCCATAAGCTTCTACTGGCTATTCAGGTTGAGGAATTGGAAGAAGAAACTGCTTCTCTCGAAACTTCCATTGGACCAGGTGAAGGCCTGTTTTCCTGGTGCAGGAGCAGAAAAAGAAAGCTCCATTGAGGAGTTAGGTCAGTTTGTCTTCAGTTCAATTCAGGTACTGGCTCCACTTGGAAAATCACAGTGAGGAATGAGGAGGCTGTTGTCAGAAAAAGCACACCCTGGGTAGATACGGTGTTCGGACCACACTTAGCGTGGGACTTTAGAAGTTGGGAAAGACCCCAGGACTTACTCTATGGACTTGTATTTTCTTCTAAAAAATTTTAAAAATAAAACAAAAAACATACTAAACTGTTGGTTAGAAGACCAAGCTTAACCTAGACTGTCAAAGAATTTGCCCCATAGTTCAAGATCATCTACTCTAAGAGACCCAAAGAATGAAGCATTTATCTTCCTTCACATTCCACACACAATCCACACCAAAAAAAACATGAAAGGAAAAGAAGTCTGGAGCTGGACCTTGACTCTTATTTTAGGTATTGAAGAAAAGAAAGAAAAAAGTGTGTGTGTATTTATGTGTATATGTATATGTGTGTATCATTTTTATTTTCTCTTGTAATTAAATCAGTTTGTTGATCCAGTAATCAGCCAGATTACAGATTATGATTAGGTCTTTGGGATGCCAAAAAACACCTCTGTTAGGACTGGTTATGTTAATGGTTGTATAAACATATGCCTTCAGTCTGGTGTCATTAAATAGAAAGTATTAAACAGATGTTACCACCAACTTGGAGAAAATGAGAGAAAGGATTCTAGCAAAATAAATTTGGGCCAGATAGAGGGAACAGCCTTCATACAGTAAGAAATGGACTGAGTTGTTAGAAGATGTTATAGAAGGCTTTCTGAATAATAGTGCCTCATACTTGTTGAACAGCTATTAGGTACCTCAAAGATACTCCATGCTAGGTGGCCATTGCCTTAGTTAATCTTCCAAGTATTAGACATTATCCTCAGTTTATAAAGAAACGGAGACTTGGAGAGATCAAATAACTTCTTCAGCTAGCCAATGGTAAAGTTAAGAAGTTTCTTTACTCACAGTTGATTTTAATTTTTTTAGAAAGCTGGATATTCACCCTTTTTAATAGTTCTAAATAGTCTTGTTGAAAAGCCTGATCGCCTATGCCTCTTCCCAGAACTCTAGTTGATCTTTGGTAAATAAGTTAGATTTCTAAGTTCCTCCAGTTGAAAATTTAAAAAACATGAGATCTTAGTATCTTTAATATGTTGCTAACTTTATAATTTCTTTTTTTAATTAGCACTTTGAAAGGGTATGTGTCAGAGGGATTTAAAAAAAAAAAAAAAAAATACACCTTTCTGCCCAGCTGGTTCAAGTTTAGCTGAAACCAAGAACTGGTGATTTACTTTCCCAACCTAAATGCATCTTTAAGAAGTGACAAATTAAAAGGTGTCCTATTTAACTGTTAGGCGGATGCCAAAATAAATCAGGCAGACATATCTGTTTTCATTTTGTGCTTGAGACAAACCCTTGTTGTTTTGACAGTAAATGGTTTTTGTTTTACTCAGAATGACAGTAGGAGAAATGCCTAGAATAAAAACAGGTTTCATTGAAATCAACCTTCAAAGCTTTGAAACCTTTTAAAAAGATGTTTAAATGCAAGGGAATTGGAGCAACAGTGCCTGAAAGACTTTTTTTTTTTTTTTTAATGAACACATGTAAATGGCTTTCAAGCCATTTAGTAGCCAGTTCTCAGTATTTATGTTAAAATCTTAATAATAGCTGCTACTCTCAGGCTGCTCCTACTGTATATGTGTCACTCATTTTCTAGCTATCATTTCCAAATTTTTACACAAGCCCTGAGAAGAAAAGAAACAGGCTCCCCATTTTACAACTTAGGAAACTGAAACTTAGAGATGTTATGAAACAGCTGTTAATTAACAGCCAGCGAGCTCTCCCAGAGGCTGTTGAGGCTCCCAGGGTCTGACCTCCAAAGTCTCTTTCCTGTCTTCCATGTTTGCTTCTGTCTGCAGGGTTTCTGAGATGTCACATGGCTCACGCACCCTCTGTAAGATACTTTTAAAGTCTATCTTTATCCCACTAAAAGTGGTGTCTGTTAGAAAAATCACACCCAGCCTTACCTGGGCTGACTTAGTGCAGAAATGGATTCTCCAGTAAAACGACTGTAGATATTTTTTAAAATGGAAACATTCAGTTTTATTTTTAAAAACAGTGATAACTCTAACCCAATCTAATGAATATATAATTGCAAAACAAAACACTAGCATTCATTTTCTCATCTAAGATACAGGGGTCTGAAGAGGGAGTCTTTTTGAACAGGTTCATCGTTTGCTGAAGAATATTAATGACTGCCAAGTGGAAAATGTCCAAATCTTCTTGCAACATGGCAGCCTCTGATGACTTGGGTCCTTAATCTTCAGAACAACCTCTTGCCACTCTGTCGCTCACACAGGGACCACAGCCTGGATAGGGAACCAGCAGGGAAGGTAGACGAGGGAACAGGCAGTGATCGGGGCTGACATCTTGTCAACAGTAAAATGCTCAGCTGTCCTTTTTCCTATTGTAAGAAACTCTACCCTGCCTCTTGGGGAGGCACCCTGAAATCTCTCTTGTTTCAGATGATAGAAGCTAGTTACCCATAGTTCACTGCCATGAGCTCAAGAACCTAGGAACTTAGTTCTTAAAGGGAAATTATTTCCTCTTACCTGTCTGTGCCCTTTCAAACCTTCATAGGTGGTAAAAGAAAGGTGGTCAGTGACCACACAGTCCATGTTCATTCTTTTAAATAAAGCAACATCATATCATAAACTAAAAGGAACCCATAGTTGATGGTTAGTCCTCTTTCATCAGAAGAGAAGTGATGCAAAAGGAAAGCAGGTAGGTAGTCAATAGTTTTCTTTCTTGCTATTATGTACTAACCTTAGGCAGAACCGGGAAAGTTGAGTATTTGACCAGATCATGCTTTGCTTCGCATTTGCCTCTCTTCTCCCAAAAGTGGAACGTACTGCCTTTACTGGTGAGTTAATGTAGTTTACAGAGGGTAGACTCTGAATTCAGAAAGGCTTGCTAGTCTATAGCTGTACCACCCTGAACTTACCCAGTCTTACCAGGAAGTCTCCACAACTTTCTAGTCGTTTGACCTCAGGTCACTGAACATAATGTTGATATGAAATGTCTTCCTTGTAAGGCTGCTATGAGACATAAATTTGAAAATTTCATACGCGGATATAGTAAATCCTTAAGTTGTAGGTGTTTAGTCCTGCCCAACTCTTTTACGATCCCATGGACTGTAGCCAGCCAGGCTCCTCTCTCCAAAGGATTTCCCAAGCAAGAACACTAAAGCAGGTTGCCATTTCCTTCTCCAGGGGAATCTGTGTGACCGAGGGATGGAACCTGCGTTTCCTGC
This sequence comes from Dama dama, assembly GCF_033118175.1. Lineage (NCBI taxonomy): Eukaryota > Metazoa > Chordata > Mammalia > Artiodactyla > Cervidae > Dama > Dama dama. Next base: position 86,360,667 of record NC_083700.1, read on the forward strand.
ATTGGCAGGTGGGTTCTTTACCACTGAGCCACCAAGGAAGCCCACACCCATGCTCAGTACATGTTAGAGTACAATAAAGAAAGTGATAGCTATTGTATATTTTTGTATTTAATTCTTTTACTTTGTCCTTTCACATTTATTATCCCAGAATGGCAATGGATGATTATTAACTCTATTTTATTGTCAGAGAAAAGCAAAGAAGCGTACATATATCTCTCTGAAATCTTTTTCACTGGCAAACTTTAAAGCAAAAATATATCATGGATTTATTCATGTAACAAAGAGTGATGAAGCACACGCTATAGACAAGGATCTGTGATAAGCAGTGGAGATTCAGAATTATTTTTTAAGATGTCTGTATGACTGTTCCCACTTTAAGAAGTTCAGAGTCTAGTCGGGGAAAAAAGACTACTAGGTGAGTGGAGTAGGAAGAGTGCTGGAAGAAAGGCACGAGCTAATTCTGTGGGAATGGTGGGAGAGGCTATACAGAAGCTCTGATGGTTGAGTTGTGTCTTTAAAAATGAGTAGGAGTTCCTGGTGAAGCAGTAGCAGTGGAGGCCAAAGCTGCAGCTGAACCGGCACATCCAGTGAGCATGATGTGCCCGGAGTAAGTGAAGGGAGAACATGATGCACTATTTAAGCTCTTGAATAACACAGAAAAACCAGTTTCTCAATTCATATTTCAAAGCTAAAATAATAAAACATCAAAAATAGTACCAATTATAGCCTGATCTTTCTAATGTATAATCAGAAATTCCTAAGTAGTAGCAAATGAAACACAGCTGTAAACCGTGACCAAATTAAGTTAATTCTTGGAATGCAATTAATAGGTCAAGAGAGACTGTCTCATCTTAGTGTCTGCCAGAAAGGCATCTGGTAAAATTCATTATCCTCTTTGAGAAAAACATTAGAAGCTAAAATGGTAGAATTTCCTTCACTTGATAAAGAACGTCAATCTCAAACCAATAGGAACATAGCAGTAAGACTTAAAGGTACCCACTAAAATGAGGTGGAGGTCAAGGCTGTCAACCATTACCTCTATCACCTAGCAGTATTCTGAATTTAAGGCATTTAAAATGGGAAAGTTATCAGTGTTTGCAGATAATATTTTCTAATGGGAAATATCTACCAGAAGCTGTAAGAACTAATAAATGAATCAAGGTGGTTATTTTTTAAATAAATATATAAAAATCAGTTTTCTATATTATTATAAATAACCTTTAAAATACTGTTTTTAATGGAAAAATACATTCCATAAAAATTACAAGAATAAAATAGGCAAAAGTAAATTTAATACTGATGTAAGGTCATAAGAGCTAGATATTTTTTTCATTATAAAACCCTGTAACATGGCACAGAGAAACAACAAATTCAGGGAGGAAGTTTCAAGATTATAAAAATGTCGGTTCTTAATTTGCCACAGTTCAGTTTCAATCATAATCTCAGTTCTCCATCTTCAACCACATATTTATATTCAGTAATGTTCTAAAGCATATCTGAAGAGAAAATCATGTGAGAATATGCAAGAAAAAATAAGGTAATGATGATAAACAGTCTATCAGATCTCAAAACATAAAGCTAAAATCATTTACAGTTTTTGGTATATGACAAAGAATAAAATGACCTATGAAACAACGTAAACTGTAGAAACTATCTCAAGAAATTAGTGTATAATTAATCAATGGATAGTTGAATGTATTCAGAGTAGTGGGGTTTAAGACTATTCAATAAATAAAAATGGGATAATAAACACTTAGAAAAAAGATTCTTACTTCACATCATATAGTTAATTAAAATCCACAGAAATTAAATATCAAATGTATCATATGTATCCATCAAAGCATATGAGAAAAAATGAATATTCATATACGGATAGAAAACAATCTCATAAGTCTAATACCAAATGCAGAAGATATATATTTATATAAATGTGTAGAGATTTGACTTCATGAAAATTTATGTTTAAAAAGGCCATAAACAACAGTAAAAATTCATGGAAAAATTAGGGAAGTATTATTTTTAAAACTTTATTATCCTGAATACACAGAAAGCTCCTAAAAGCTTACAGAAAAATATTTATAGAAAAGTAAAGAATATGAACAAAGAGAACCCAAAGAAGAAATGCCAAAAGCCCATAAATAATAGCTAGAGGTAGAAAACAGCAAAATATTTTATCAATAGGGAGCACATTAAATTACAGTACTTTGCAGCCTTTCTTCAAAATGAAATAAGTCTAAATAAGCCTATATGAAATAGTGTCAACGATATATAAGAGTGGGTTTGGTAAGTTCCCATTTCTATTAATAGTATAAAAACATGTATGTAGGTATTTATGTATCAACAGAAGATTTTTATTATGTTATTCATGAAACTGCTCATTCATTTAGTAAGTATCTATTGAGTGCCTCCTATATGCCAGGAGTATTGTTTTCATGGGGCAATATGAGGCTTGTGCTAACTCTGCAGTGAGTAACCTTAGAGAGGGGGACCTCAAAAGGGAGAAAACAAACTTCTCACTTCATTGTGCTTGTTGAAATTTTATATTGCTACAAACCTTATGTTTCCAATATTATTATGGGCCAAGAAGTATTTCTTTGGCTGTATAAAATTTTATAATCAAAGAAATTCATCAAGACAATGTTTTCCTATCAGATTAGCAATGATTATTTCTGTGTTGATGAAGATATGAGGAAACAGGCACCCTCAAACACTTTGATTGATTCAAAGGAATTTTTAAATCAAAATCTTAAAAAGTTGCATAAGTTTCAACATGGTAATTCCATGTATAAGACAAATTTAAAAGATGGAAATTCCCATGAAAATGAACAAATAGATATTAAGATGTTCTTCATTCATTATGTACAACAGTGAAATATTAGAAATTAAATTTCTAATACTGTGAGACTACCTAAATGTTATATCTGTAGAATGGGAGGCTATGCCTTTATTATCAGTGATAAGCTCCTTGAAGACAGGGGCCACGTCTTTTTCATTTATCTTTAGCGTCAGTAAGTATATATTTATGCATATGAGTATGCAGTCACTAAGATAATGTGGTAGAACCTATATTTTGTCTCAGCGTTCCCCATGCCATTTTTCATTAATAATTCAGTATGGCAGAGGATAAAATCATATGCACATTATGATCCAATTTTGGTTGTATAAATATACATACATTCATAGAAAAAGCTTATAAAAACTTTGGTAGTAGGATTCATATAACTTCCATTTTGTTTCTTGTGCTGAATTTTTTGGGTTTGTTTTCCAGTTTCACACATAAGTGATTTCTCACTGTAAGCTTCAAACCCTGCTAATGAAGCAGCTGATAGAGATCCATCAGTCCCCTTCTCAAAAATAAGCTGATCTTTGGCCAAGGTTTAAGTGACTCACTATCATCCTCTAAACAGGTTCAAGGGGACCATAGGAAAGACCAAGTATCCTGCCCAGCATGCGTTCTTCAAAAGAGGTGAGAATGGCATGGGGAGGGCTGGCCAGTTGTATATCTTGCATAGACAGTGACTCTGCTAACACAGCAAACAACAAAATTTCACTCCAGAACCAAAGATGTGTTAGAGATCATGGCGATCGGTAAGTTGGAATAAGGAGAGAGCACAGATTCCTGTTTTCAAGCCCTGCAATCTGCCTTTCTTCTCACTGGGGTCACAGCACCAACATGCCCCCACCTCCCCTCACTTCAAAACATCATGCCATGATCAGAAGACAACAATCCAAGTCCATCTATGAAACCCCTTGTTTATCATTTACAACTTACAGTAGTGTTGTTTTATTCAGCCTGCATTTTTATCTGTTTTAATAAAGATTATTAATAAAATAAATTTTATATAAATACATATTTATTTTAATGTGTATTTAAAAAAATAAAAATATAGTGAAAGTATAAGACATAAAGCTCTCATAAGTTTGCTCCTAACTCTGCTCTCTCTGCCAACTTATTTTGCCATTAATTTTTTTTTTAGCTTTTTTAATTTCTTTTTTAAAAAATTATCTATTTTAATTGGAGGCTAATTACTTTCATTTGTACTTAATGTTAAATTTAAATTCTTTATGTTTTAATTATGTAGAAATCATAAATATATTCTTAATATTAACAATAATTTTAATATTACATAAAAAATGAACTCTTAGACCATTCTTCCCAGAGAAAACCAGTTATCAATTGTCTGTTCTAGATTCTTCTAAGTATTTCCACTCACAAATGTTTACTGTAGAAACACATAGTTTAACCTTATAGGAGTTTGGTTTTTTAATATGTAAGTAGTATGCTATGCATAGAACATGTTTTTCTTCATGGAACCATGAGTTTGGAATATTATGTCTCAGGTATGCATAAATCAATACGTATGAATGTGTGTGTATTAAATACTGATGAACAATATTCTTACCATAAGGTATACAAATCTTCATTGTACAATTCAAATTCCAGCTGCCCAGCCCTGTCACACAATAACTCTGTGATGTTGGCTGAATTAACTTCTCTGAGCTACCATATCCTCATCGTAAAATGGAGATGAGATTATCATTGTATTAATAATGAGGCATAAATGAGCTGGCATTTATAAAGTGCCTGACACACCTAAACCCTAGGCTCATGTCTGTTAGACATGCATACAGTGAGGTCCACAAAGGGTGAAGAATGGACGTAGATCTGGTCTCGCAGGCCCGTGTGGCTGCTGGTGCAGCATATACTCCGTCATGATCCTCTCTGGGAAGAAGGGGTGAACACCAACTCCCACAATTCCAATTGGAAGTAGAGACCCAGCAGAGAAGTGGCTTGACATTCAACCATAGAGTGAGCTACTGTGACCCTCATCTTCCTACTTTCAAGGCTCTACCTGGGCCACTCCACATGGTTAGACTCTCAGCCTCACCCTTTCTCACTTTCTGAGCTTCTCCATTGCAAGGCACAGTGTGGTAGGTGAAGCATCCAGCCTTTCTCCTCCAGAGACAGAGTACCCTGAAGAGGCCAGCAAAGAAGTGCTACCTGACTCACCACCATCCACACCTCTTTCCCTTGCCTTTATATAAGAATTCCTACAGTTCCACCTTGATCACGCATGTCCATCTGTACCCCCTTCTACATCCCACTACTACTGCAGGACAAGCCCCATAAGATGGTCACCTTGTCTTTCCTCTGAAACAATGTTTGCAAAATATTCCTAAGCATTTCTCTGCCTATTGACTCTGTTTTAAGAACTTCCATGGCTCCTTGTTTTTAATTCCTGTAGACTTAAATCTGGGTGAGTTTAATATTTCCACCCAGGCTTTCCAAGAGACAAGGAAAAATTAAAATAACATGTAGCAGGTTTCTGGAATTCCATCGTAAATTTGCACCCTAAGCAGTTGTTACCTCTCCTCCCTGAATCCCCCAGAAGCTTTGATGGCAGCCCCACCCTGCTCAGCACTGAGCCAGTTCTGACCGTGGAGGGAGTTGGTGAACACCACCAGCAGGTGGGGTTTGGAGTTGACTTTGCTGTCCCCATCAGAGTGGGAGAGAGGAGTACCCCCAGAGTGGCCACAGGTCTGACCCTTTCTTGAGCCAAGCCCCTGATTCTCCCTGGGAGGTGGGATCACTTCCTGTCTCATCAGACTGGACTGCTGCTTTAAGTCCCTCCTCAGTCTCCTAGAGTCTCCCTCTGCCTCATTGCTGAACTGGCCCAAACCCAGTGGTCCACTTCCCTTAGACGGGGCTGACCTGTGACCCCCCCAGTCCCTTCTGCCTTCTTACCCCCAAACAGCTAGTCCAGGATTCTGTCCCTTAGCAGCTCACTACTGAATTCCACTTTCAAGTTTCGCCCCCCGCCGCCTTTTCACCAGGCCCTTCTTTCCCCACCTCCTCCTCAGCACCCCCCCCCCTTTTTTTTTTATAGAGGATGGTATTTGAGATGAAACATCTATATTTTTGGTTTTCTTCTCACAACAGTCCATGAGATGAGTGTTTTAACTTGCATTTTAGAAAAAAAAGAAAAGGAACTGAAATTCAGGTCAGGAAATATGCTCTCCAGATAAATGGTGTGGCCAGAATTAGATGGGGACAGACCCCTCTTTCTTTGACTGCTCTATGCTTCCTGGGGACAATGAGTGGGTAACTACCTTCCCACTTCTGCTTGGGATACACCTAGACTTCAGGAAACTACTGATCATGGTTGGCTATGATACCTTTCTCTAGCTTTCTGTATATTTACCTGAACCAAAGATGGAAGGAGCTTAGGTAACATCTGTTACATTAATGCATGCGGTTTGCCACTAATAATGCCATGTTCTCTTAGTGGAAACGTCTGGTTTACAGATCATGAGGAGAAGGATTTATCAAGCTCCACATGGGCTTACTCAAAAAATAATGTTCTTCAAAGCTGCCCATGCTTTGTGCTGATGAAGTTCTGGTGGAGTGAGGATTGAATTTTTGCAAGTGGTTCTATAATTTGCAAGCCACGGGCAGCACTGGAAGCTGTCACCTCAAGGAAGATGTGCTTTAGCAGATTTGTTCTTCACTGAAAGGAAACCAGCATGCCAGAGGCACAAGGAAAGTTGGCCAAGGAAGTATCTCTGTAATGGTGCCAGAGTCGAGTTAATTTCACTGTGGATGCTGGGACTCACCTGAGGAATAGTGAGGAGGATGTCAGTGGCATTCTGTAGGGCTGGGAACTAGAGAGGGGAATCTATGTCAAGGACGCAACAGCCAGATTGAGAAGAGCCTCAAGATTGTGAAAGAGAGCCTGAGGATAAAACATGAGAAGAGCCAGTCTCCAAGCAGGTGAGCAGGGGGCAGAATATGGGTAGAGACACCTGTCAAAGCCAGAGGATAGAGTGAAGGGCTCTGAGTCAAGGGAGTGAGGCAGCTCAAGTGTCACAAACAGTATCCTAGAGATAATGCTACGGAGCCAAAAGAGGAAGTAGTTCCTTTCCTTGGGATAGCCAAGGAAGGCTTTGCAAAGGAGGTGACATTTAAGATGGATCTCGAAAAGATGAACATGAGTTCTCAGGATGGAGGATGGGGATCCAAGAGGAAAGCCCATCCAGACAGAGGAAATGATAGGTACCAAGTAGCAGAAGTCACAACGTTTAGAATTTATCAAAGGAGATCCAGGATTTGACCCAAAATATCATGCATTTTCTTGTAGAAAAGAGGGAAAGAAAAAGAAAGTAGGAGAGGGAAAGCAATGAGGGAAAAGAGAGAAAATGCCATTCCACATTAGAGATACATTTTTTTCTGTCTTACCTACCTTTTGTGTAATATCCAAGAGGTAATACAGAAAGCTATGAAATAGAAAGTATGAAAATGAATTTCAGTTCTGGAGCACTGAAGCCATGGAAAGTGAGTTCCAGGGGAAAATTAGAAGTCATTCAAGATGAAGTTTCCTAACATGAACATTTTTTTCTTTCTTTTATGCATCCTTCTCCTGCCTACTTCTTCCCTTCTCTAATTTCTGAGGTTGGAAATGGGACAGGGGTGGAATTTAAATTATTTTTTTGGTTTCTAGCAGAATTTAGGCTGGGAAAAAAATGACAGGTAAGCACTTTCATTTTAAAAATGAGAAAGTTGGGGTCAGAGTACAGAAGGTTACTTTCAAAAGACCTCAGAACTACTGAATGCCAAGGCTGGAAGTAAAGCCCCCATCCCTCCTTTCTTAACTCAAGTCTGTGATCCTCATAACGTCTCCAGCCTACACTAAGAACCTCTGCTTGCCCCTTCATCCTTCCTTGATGCAGGACACAAGTACTGGCAGGATGCTCCAGGGTCCAGGACCAACCCATGTGGCAACTTCAGGATTCGCCAGTGAATTCTGCTCCAGAGAAAAAGACTCAAGTGTGTTGGTGCCTATGAGCTAGCTCTTTCTTCTCCAGGGACTTCCAGGGATCCATCTGAAGAGCCTTTGATTATTGTCATTCCCTGGGGACCATAAGAGTTAAGAAAAGAGGTGAGAAGGAGGGAAGGAGAGCAAGAGAAACCAGATTCCAATTTCTCTCCAGCAAAGGAGAACTAAGGTTTGACCTAACAGTCTTTGACTCAGACTTTACCTTTATTAAGTAATAATGTTATTTAAATTATAATAGAGAACATTTATTGGACTTTACTTTGGTTCCAGGTACTATGCAAGTGGTGTGTCCACATCATCTTTAACCCTGACAAAATCCCAGAATGGCTTCAGCATTCCCATTTTGTTGATAAAGAAACCATAGAGAGTTTAAAGCCCTCATCCAAGGTTACACGTTGACAACTTTGGCAGCCTCAGGATTTGACTTCAGATCACCCTGACTCCAAACCTTATTTTTAAGAATTGTGTGACCTTGAGCAATGCGAGTTCCTCATCTGTGACACAGCAAATAATAATAAAAATTCATGTTGTGGAAAGACTCATAGAATAAATAAATCAAAATAAATAAAATAACTGCTACCTATCAGGATTGCCATCAGGATTAAATGAGTTGATAGGGGAAAGTGCTTTGTAAACTGCAATACACCATACAAATTTTATCAGTATTATTATTCCCCCAAATCTGGTTGTTCCCATAAAGTAGTCTATGGCATATATTTATGACAACATGACTCAGAAACAATTTTCATTCTGATGGGTTGCCTCCCTATCATGTTATTAAAAGGTTAAGGAAAATGAACAATGGAGGATTAAGATTAGATCTTTCACACATGAAACCACAAAATCAATAAAGCCCCCCGTAATCCATCCGACGTTATGAAGAAATATACCCGAGGCACCCGGAACGATTACTCAAGGAAATGTCAACAGGTATCGACAAGAAACCTGGCAAGGCAGCCTTGGCCGAGGCTCGGCTGCTGCCTCCCCTCACTCTAGCATCCTCCTGGAAAACGGAGACTCACTTTCGGAGACATGGAGCAGTGAGTGGACTAAGAAGAGGGGCCCTTTTCCATCTCACAATTCTGTAAAATTTATGTTTCTGCATTTGGGTCAGAGCTGCCTGGGAAAAATGATAGCCTAAACAGCACCGTGGGGAGCATGTGATTACACTTATCTGTGGCCAGTATGAAAGCCCATTTTTATAAAACCTGCTGTGATTATCCTTACCCTATGATGGTCATTAGCACTGTGGTTCTTATTCAGTATTTAGAGGATGCCAACTCTGTTGCTGGACACCTGTGTGATTGGGGCCAAGGCTGAAAACTCAAAGTAGTGCGTTCTCCTTGGAGGGTTTCTTCTTCCTGCCCACCCAGGAAGGGATGCCTGGAGATGTCAGAGGAAGATAGAGTTCTGGTGAGTGTTGTGGTCTGCTTTTGGTCAAAAGTCTAAGATTTGGCTAAAGTTAAGATTAAAACCTGGCCCTAAGGTGCCTTAAGATAGTATGATAGAGCTCCCTCATCCCTTCTACTTAGGTAAGGATACAGCAAGTTGGAAAACAGCTAATGAACCAAGAAGGGAGTCTCACCAGACACCAAATCGCTGGCACCATGATCTTGGACTCCCAACCTCCAGAACTGTGAGAAATAAGCTTCTGTTGTTTATTAGCTACCCATTCTGGTGTTTTGTGATAGCAACCCGAATGGACTGAGACACTCACATTTGCACCCTGCAGCAGGGCTACAGAGTCTGTGCATATCCGCCGCCCACATTGCCCTCTCAGGAGACCGAGGATTCCGTCTTGTCTGGCTCATGCACAAAGACTGCGGTGTCAGTTTCCAGGATCAAGAGAGCCTCTGAGAAAGAGCAGAGACACAACTAGGCAAATGCAGTCATTCAAACATGGGTCCAGGGTCATTCGACTAGTACATTCAGGACAAATAGAAACTATCGAAGTAATATTGTGCATAAAAATCAAAATTGTATTAAAATTCACGTAAGACTTCTAAAATAATTCATTTGTACATCAAGCAGTTTTTTTAAAAAAAACCTTTCTTGGGCTGGTGTCATCTTCGTTCAGTTGTGTCTGTTGTGTCTGACTCTTTGCCACCCCATGGACTGCAGCACACGAGGCTTCCCTGGTGTGCTACATTCACGATCTCCCGGAGTTTGCTCAAACTCCTATCCATTGAGTCAGTGATGCCATCCAGCTATGCATCCTCTGTTGTCCCCTTCTCCTCCTGCCTTCAACCTTTCCCAGCATCAGGGTCTTTTCCCATGAATCAGTTCTTCGCATCAGCTGGCCAAAATATTTATTGGAGCTTCAGCTTCAGGTTCAGCATCAGTCCTTCCAGTGAATATTCAGGACTGATTTCCTTTAGGATTGACTGGTTTGATCTCTTTGCAGTCCAAGGGACTCTCAAGAGTCTTCTCCAACACCACAATCAAAGGCATCAATTTTTTGGCACTCAGCCTTTTTTGTTGTCCAACTCTCACATCCGTACATGACTATGTAGCTTTGACTATACAGACCTTTGTAGGGAAAGTAATGTCTCTGCTTTTTAATACCGTGTCTAGGTTTGTCATAGCTTTTCAGGATGAGATGGTTGGATGGCAGCACTGACTTGATGGACATGAGTTTGAGCAAGCTTCGGGAGTTGGTGATGGACAGGGAAGCCTGAGGTGCTGCAGTTCATAGAGTCGCAAAGAGTTGGACACAACTGAGTGACTGAACTGAACTGAACTACTTCCAAGGAGCCAGCATCTTTTAATTTCATGGCTGCAGTCACCGTCCACAGTGATTTTGGAGCCCAAGAAAATAAACTCTGTCACTGTTTCTATTGTTCCCCCATCTATTTGCCATGATGTGATGGGACTTGAAAACCATGATCTTTGTTTTTTGAATGTTGAGTTTTAAGTCAGCTTTTTCATTCTCCTCTTTCATCTTTATCAAGAGGCTCTTTAATTCCTCTTAGCTTTCTGCCATAAAGGTACTATCATCTGTATATCTGAGGTCATTGGTACTTCTGACAATCTTGATTCCAGCTTGTGCTTCATCCATCCAGGCATTTCACATGATGCACTCTACATGTAAGTCAAATAAGCAGGGTGGCAATATACAGACTTGATGTACTCCTTTCCCAATTTGAAACCAGTCTGTTGTTCCATGTCCAGTTCTAACTGTTGCTTCTTGACCTGCATAGAGGTTTCGCAGGAAGCCAGTAAGGTGTCTGGTATTCCCATCTCCTGAAGAATTTCCCACAGTTTGTTGTGATCCACACAGTCAAAGGCTTTAGTGTAGTCAATGAAGAAGAAGTAAATGTTTTTCTGGAATTCTTTAGTTTTTTCTATGATCCAACCGATGTTGGCAATTTGATCTCTGCTTCCCCTACCTTTTCTAAATCCAGCTTGTACATCTGGAAGTTCTCAGTTCACATACTGTTGAACCCCAGCTTGAAGGATTTTTAGCATTACTTTGCTAACATGTGAGATGAGTGCAATTGTGTGGTAGTTTGAACATTCTTTGGCATTGCCTTTCTTCAGGATTGGAAAGAAAACTGGCCTTTTCCAGTCCTGTGGCCACTGCTGAGTTTTCCAAATTTGCTGGCATATTGAGGGCAGCATCATCTTTTAGGACTTGAAATAGCTCAGCTGGTGAGTCAGTATGATTTAGGTGCCCAGGTGATTCAGCCTTGCCATTGACTCTGCTGTTTGTCAGCGCTGTGTAGGAGCCAAGGCCACAGCCTTCCTCCCCAGCACAAGCTGCACGGTGGGTACTGGCTGCACTAGAGAGACATGAATGTTCCCTCTGCCAAGAGGGCTGTCATTCTAGTCTTGTCCACTCTGGGTGCTAAAATTCTCTCACCAGTAGACAGATACAGGAGCCCATCCAAATCTTGTATCCTGCCAGAGGGACGTAAACATTGAAATTTATGCAATTAACCATCAGGACAATGGCAATAATATTAATTGTTAAAATTTTTTGAAATCCTGCTATACATGACACTGTGCTAAACACCCTCACCAACCTAAACAAAAAAGTTGGTAACTTGACACAAGTCCACTCATCCAGCAAGAGGCAGGCTTTATTTACAACCAGACATTCTGACTGCAAAGCCAGTTCTCTTAATGTGTATGCAAGGCAGGCCTAGTGTCATATGTCTGTTATGACCCAGTAAAGCTGAAATAATGTAGAACATGCTAAGGAGATGCTAGACTGGGGTCCTGACGTTGACGTCTTCGTCAGCTAAGGGTGCAGCCGCAGGCCAGGTTGGACTATGCCTCCTGCTTTGTTTTGCTTGTCAGGTCTGTTGATTCTCTTCTGAGTGTCCCAGCTCCTCTTTCTGGTGCTCTGTCTCTGCATTGTGTCATTTCCATGTGTCAGGAGTCTTCAAATCCTTTGAAGGAAGACCTTGGTCTTAACACCTGCCAGTTCTCAAAGTTGGTGTGAGTCTTGTCTTGATCAGAGAATTGCTGCTTTACCTGTGAGTCTGGAGATGATGTTTTCCCATGGTGGTGGGACAGTGGCATGCCCAGCTCTCTAATCAAAAACCCCTGCCTCCCTCTGTAAGCCGTAGTTTCTAGAAGCAGTGCTTAAAGAAAGGTATTTGCAGACTCTTTGGAGGAGTAAGAGGCTCTCCTGCTTAAGACATATTTAAAAACAACAATGTTATTAAATGATGCCACTTCTTGAATGAGGTCGCTGGTCTCCAAAGATGGTTCCCAGTGACCCACACCTCCCTATATTCACCCCTGTGTGTCTCTTCCTTACACAAGGGCTGGCCCTGTGACTCACGGTAGCCAATTGAATGAGATAGAAGGAAAGTAGCACCAGCTCCAGACTAGAGCTTTGGTCTGGCAGCTTCTTGGCACTCTGAACTGGCATGTAAGAAGCCCCAAGTGGAGTGGTCACCTAAAGAAAAGGCCTTGATAACAGAGGCCCCGGAAAGCTGCCCAGCCGAGTCAACAGGCATATGAGTGGAGAAGCCATCTGGAATGTTCCAGAACCAGTAGACATCATATAGAACAGAGATGACCACTGCTGCTGGCCCCTGTTCAAATTCTTGACCTCCAGAATTGTGAGTAATAGTAAAATAATTGATGTTTTAAGTCACCAAGTTTGGGGATGATCCTTTTTTTTTTTTTTTTTCCAGTGGGTTTTGTCATACATTGATATGAATCAGCCATGGATTTACACGTCTTTGCCATCCCAATCCCCGCTCCCACCTCCCTCTCCACCGATTGCTCTCGAAACATCCCACCCTCGCCTTCTCCCACAGAGTTCAAAAGTCTGTTCTGTATTTCTGTGTCTCTTTTTCTGTTTTGCATATAGGGTTATCATTATCATCTTTCTAAATTCCATATATATGTGTTAGTATGCTGTAATGTTCTTTATCTTTCTGGCTTACTTCACTCTGTATAAGGGGCTCCAGCTTCATCCATCTCATTAGGACTGGTTCAAATGAATTCTTTTTAATGGCTGAGTAATATTCCATGGTGTATATGTACCACAGCTTCCTTATCCAGTCATCTGCTGATGGGCATCTAGGTTGCTTCCATGTCCTGGCTATTATAAACAGTGCTGCGATGAACATTGGGGTGCACGTGTCTCTTTCAGATCTGGTTTCCTCAGTGTGTATGCCCAGAAGTGGGATTGCTGGGTCATATGGCAGTTCTATTTCCAGTTTTTTAAGAAATCTCCACACTGTTTTCCATAGCGGCTGTACTAGTTTGCATTCCCACCAACAGTGTAAGAGGGTTCCCTTTTCTCCACACCCTCTCCAGCATTTATTGCTTGTAGACTTTTGGAGAGCAGCCATCCTGACTGGCGTGTAATGGTACCTCATTGTGGTTTTGATTTGCATTTCTCTAATAATGAGTGATGTTGAGCATCTTTTCATGTGTTTGTTAGCCATCTGTATGTCTTCTTTGGAGAAATGTCTGTTTAGTTCTTTGGCCCATTTTTTGATTGGGTCATTTATTTTTCTGGAATTGAGCTGCAGGAGTTGCTTGTATATTTTTGAGATTAATCCTTTGTCTGTTTCTTCATTTGCTATTATTTTCTCCCAATCTGAGGGCTGTCTTTTCACCTTACTTATAGTTTCCTTTGTAGTGCAAAAGCTTTTAAGTTTCATTAGGTCCCATTTGTTTAGTTTTGCTTTTATTTCCAATATTCTGGGAGGTGGGTCATAGAGGATCTTGCTGTGATTTATGTCGGAGAGTGTTTTGTCTATGTTCTCCTCTAGGAGTTTTATAGTTTCTGGTCTTACATTTAGATCTTTAATCCATTTTGAGTTTATTTTTGTGTATGGTGTTAGAAAGTGTTCTAGTTTCATTCTTTTACAAGTGGCTGACCAGTTTTCCCAGCACCACTTGTTAAAGAGGTTGTCTTTTTTCCATTGTATATCCTTGCCTCCTTTGTCAAAGATAAGGTGTCCATAGGTTCGTGGATTTATCTCTGGGCTTTCTATTCTGTTCCATTGATCTATATTTCTGTCTTTGTGCCAGTACCATACTGTCTTGATGACTGTGGCTTTGTAGTAGAGTCTGAAGTCAGGCAGGTTGATTCCTCCAGTTCCATTCTTCTTTCTCAAGATTACTTTGTCTATTCGAGGTTTTTTGTATTTCCATACAAATTGTGAAATTCTTTGGTCTAGTTCTGTGAAAAATACCGTTGGTAGCTTGATAGGGATTGCATTGAATCTATAGACTGCTTTGGGTAGAATAGCCATTTTGACAATATTGATTCTTCCAATCCATGAACACGGTATGTTTCTCCATCTGTTTGTGTCCTCTTTGATTTCTTTCATCAGTGTTTTATAGTTTTCTATGTATAGGTCTTTTGTTTCTTTAGGTAGATATACTCCTAAGTATTTTATTCTTTTTGTTGCAATGGTGAATGGTATTTTTTCCTTAATTTCTCTTTCTGTTTTTTTCATTGTTAGTATATAGGAATGCAAGGGATTTCTGTGTGTTAATTTTATATCCTGCAACTTTACTATATTCATTGATTAGCTCTAGTAATTTTCTGGAAGAGTCTTTAGGGTTTTCTATGTAGAGGATCATGTCATCTGCAAACAGCGAGAGTTTCACTTCTTCTTTTCCTATCTGGATTCCTTTTACTTCTTTTTCTGCTCTGATTGCTGTGGCCAGAACTTTTTTTTTTTTTTTTCAGTGGGTTTTGTCATACATTGATATGAATCAGCCATGGATTTACACGTCTTCCCCATCCCAATCCCCGCTCCCACCTCCCTCTCCACCCGATTCCTCTCGAAACATCCCACCCTCGCCTTCTCCCACAGAGTTCAAAAGTCTGATCCTTTTTTAAAATGTTTTTTTTTTTTTTTGAAATATAGTTGATTTACAATGTGTTAATTTCTACTATACAGTAAAGTGATTTAGTTATACACATATATATATACTTTTATATGTGTGTGTGTGTTTGTGTATGTGTACCTTCTTTTTCATATTCTTTCCCATTAGAGTTTTTCACAAGATATTGAATATAGCTCCCTGTGCTATATAGTAGGACCTTGTCCATCCTGTATAATAGTTTGCATCTGCTAATTCCAAATTCCTAATCCTTCCCTCCCCCTTGGCAATCAGAAGTCTGCTCTATGTGTCTATGGGTCTGTTTCTATTTTGTAGATAACTTCGTTTGTGTCATATTTTAGATTCCACATATAAGTGATATCATGTGGTATTTGTTTTTCTCTAACTTATTTCACTTAGTATGATCGTTTCTAGGTCCACCCATGTCGCTGCAAATGGGATTATTTTATTATTTTTAACGGGTAGGTAATACTCCATTGTATATATGTACCACATTTTCTTTGTCCATTCGTCTGTCAGTGGACATTTGGCTTGTTTCTATGTCTTGGCTTTTGTAAATAGTGCTGCAGAGAACAGTGGGGTACATGTATCTTTTTAAATTATACTTTTCTCCAGATATATGCCCATGAGTGGGATTACAGGACTTTTTGACAACTCTGTTTTTAGTTTTTTGAAGACCTCCATAGTGGCTATACCAATGGTATAGGAGGTTCTTTGAGATGATTCTTTATGGCAACACTGGATAACAGAAACTCTGTGTGACAGAATGTAACATCATTAGTTGCATCAGTAATTCAAAGTCTGATCACTTAACCACTATACTGTTCGGTTTGGGTTTCCAAGTGCAGGTAAGTTTTTCCAGAGTTCCTTCCCTTCCCCAAACCATCACCCTAATAATATCAGGCAAGTATATGATTTTACTTATAGTTACTCAGGTCATCATTATAGATATGTATGATTATTCAAGTTTATTTCCTCTAGGAACCTGGGAGCTCCATGTGGGCAAGAAACATGGGTTTTATTTACTGATGCACCCCCCACTTTAACACAAGGCTCCCTGCACAGTAGACATCAAAAATATCTAGATATTTGAGTGAATAAATACACTGGTATGAAGTTCAGAGGAACTAAAGCATAGACTGAGAAATATTCATTTGCCAGGCTAAGAAGTTTGAACTTGATCCACTAGTGAGTGAATGAACAGATGAAAAGCTGGCTTAAATTTCACCATTTGCCACAGTTAATCCACAAAATCAATGCAACTACATAATCCATTGAGTCATTTCAAGTCCCCCAGGTAATTAGTTTCCTGGCATATTGCCAGGCGGAATCCTATTTCCCCTCCTCACACATTTCTAGCATTCCCGGAAATAATCTGAAATAGAAAATGAGTATTCAATGTTTTATTTTTAAATAATTGCCTGTACTTTAATCTAAAAACATTTACAAAAGCGTGTTACTCTGTGTTGAACTCCAGACATTTCATTACCTATGCCAATAACATCAATGGACTTTATGGGGTCAGTGAAATATCCTTAGACTCTGGGAACCAGAAGAGTGTTTCATAGAAAATATGATGTACTGTGCTCTAATATGAAACATGCAATTATGTATAGATTCTGAGAACCACTAGGTAACCTATGAATCATCCACTTTCCCCATGTGTGAATCCCAGAAACACTGCTACTTAATGATATTCCTTGAAGTTTTCCCCAGTTTGAGAACCACATTAAAAGCATAGTTTTCAAATTCCATATATAAAATTAAAAAGATGGTAACGATAACACTATATGCAAAACAAAAAGAGACACAGATGTACAAAACAGACTTTTAGACTCTGTGGGAAAAGGCGAGGGTAGGATGTTCTGAGAGAATAGCATTGAAACAAGTATACTATCAAGGGTGAAACAGATCACCAGTCCAGGTTGGATGCATGAGACAAGTGCTCAGGGCTGGTGCCCTGGGAAGACCCAGAGGGATGGGATGGAGAGGGAGGCAGGAGGGGGGGATCGGGATGGGGAACACATGTAAATCCATGGCTGATTCATGTCAATGTATGGCAAAAACCACTACAATATTGTAAAGTAATTAGCCTCCAACTAATAAAAATAAATGGGGGAAAAAAAGAAAAAATAAATAAAAGCATAGTTTTCATCACTGTCAGGACCCATCTGTCTGCTAATGTTTCTTCTTTACCCCTTCTTCTCACATATACTGTAGAATCTCTCTGATCAGCGCTCTTGTCAATGACAAGGAGCCAGCAGCATGCCCTTTCCAGCGCGGAATCACTAGCATCAAATCTAATTGTACCTAGGAGGGCTCTCCCCGATCTTTCCAGTTGCGTTTGATAAGTACTTCCCAGATGAAGGAAGCAGAGCCTGCACAGCTGCCCCTCCTCTCAGCATTCTGGCCAGCCCTCCCTTCGGAGCCCACCACTGACCTTTCCCATCTAGCTGGCCTTCACAGTGCTGACCACCCCATCAGAGCTGGTCCTCTGTTCCTGACGCACTTCCTGTTTTCCTGAACTGTCCTGCTTATGTACAGTGTCCTATGTCTGTTCCTCTCTACTTGCAGCCAGAAAGAAATATGTATCTACCCTTTATCAACCATCGACAATAGAAGAAACAGGGCATGTGTATATCCAGAGAGAAACACATATCTGTATTTCTTTGCAGAGATAAACATATAATAGGGAAACAGAATCCCATACCCATCAACAGAAAGGACAGACCAAACCCTGGCATAGACAGGGAGCCTCCTTTGCTGCTTTTCTGCCACCACCAGCACTGTGTCGAAGATATTGTCTACTTAGATGGCTGTTTAGAACCCATGACTCCTTTCCAAGGGATATTTGCCAATTCCACGGGGGTGAGAATGAGAACTGTGGGAAAGAGAGTGTATTAGTTTAGGTAATATGCCATAACAGGAAAACCCTGAAATCTCTGCAGCTCAGCACAATAGACATTTATTTCCTTTTTATTGGCAATTCTTATGTTTTGGGGCTTCCCTGGTGGCTCAGAGGGTAAAGCATCTGCCTGTAATGCAGGAGACCCAGGTTCGATACCTGGTTCGGGAAGATCCCCTAGAGAAGGAAATGGCAACCCACTCCAGTATTCTTTCCTGGAGAATCGTATGGATGGAGGAGCCTGGTAAGCTACAGTCCACAGGTTGCAAAGAGTCAGACACGACTGAGCGACTTAACTTTCACTTTCTTTTCTTTTGTTTTTAATTAAATTTTTTCCTTAATCTTTATACAATTTTAAGATTACACTCTATTCATAGTTATTGCAAAATATTGGCTATATTTTTTTGTGTTGTACAACACATCCTTGAACTTACATTACATCCAATAGTTTGTACCTCCCACTCCCTGGCCCCTTTTGTCCCTTCCCTCTTCTCTCCACTGGTAAACACTAGTTTGTTCTCTGTATCTGTGAGTCTGCTTCTTTTTTGTTATAGTCACTATGTTGTTTTACTTTTTAGATTCCACAGTTAAGTGACATCACAGAGTATTTGTCTTTCTCCATCTGACTTCTTTCACTTAGCATCATGCCCTCCAAGTTCATCTATATTGTTGCAAACGGCAAAATTTTGTTCTTTTTTGGCTGAGTAGTATTTCATTGTTGGAGAAGGCAATGGCACCCCACTCCAGTACTCTTGCCTGGAAAATCCCATGGACGGAGGAGCCTGGTAGGCTGCAGTCCATGGGGTCGGGAAGAGTCAGACATGACTGAGCGACTTCACTTTCACTTTTCACTTTCATGCATTGGAGAAGGAAATGGCCACCCACTCCAGTGTTCTTGCCTGGAGAATCCCAGGGACAGGGGAGCCTGGTGGGCTGCTATCTGTGGGGTCTCACAGAGTCGGGCATGACTGAAGAGACTCAGCAGCAGCAGCAGCAGTATTTCATTGTATATACTCTTAGCAGCTCAACACAGTAGAAGTTACTTTATTGCTCAGGCATAGACTATTCAGCAGGGAATGGGGAGAGTTTCTGCTCCATGCAGTCATACAAGAATCAAGCCTGCCAGAGGTTCCACCCTCTCTAATACTGACTTCTAAGGTCACCCCAGGTATCCACATTTGGCAGACGGTTGAAGGAAAAGAGAGAGAGTGGTATTAACTTTAAAGAAAAAAAGCACAATGTTAAAGTTGTGAGTTAGGTTTTATTTGGGATAAAATGAGAACTATATCCTGGGAGACAGCATCCTAGGTAGCTCTTGAGAAACTGCTCCAAAGAGGTAGTGGGGAGGCTCAGGATATATGTGATTTTGGTAAAGGGGAAGTACATGCAATCAAGCACATTTTTTCTTTTTTTTGCAAAAGATTTTCTGCCAGTCCTGAGGAGCAGATGTGACCATGAAGGAATTAAGTACTTTTCTAAATATGAGGGAATGCAAGAATTGGGCTCATAAAATCAGCTCCTGAAAATATGTAACTCTCTGAAGGTCTATTCTGCCAGTTTTTCCAGAGCACAGAGTGTCTCATTTCTGCTCTCCGTTATGAACTCCTTCAGGACTCCTTCAGCGCTTCTTCAGTGCTGAAGGTCAGCAGCTGTAGCAGCACCTGATTTAATCCTTGCAGAGGTAGATGGCAAGTGCCAATTTGTAGTTGACAGTTGAATGGCACAAGGGAGGGTAAAGTGGCATTCACACTTCTCCCTTTATTCCACATGACTTTAGTCATAAGCCCAGGTAGAATTGTGGGGGTGCCAGGAATGTAGTGTACTGCCTCAGAGGAAAGGGCTGGGATCCATGAATGGCTGTTCTCTTTTCATGAAAAGATTGGACTCTTCATTCATTTTACCGGCTATTTTTTTCCCTTCTCATGCTTCTGTTTCAGAATAGAGAACATTTCCTTTTCTCCTGTGGGTTATTGTTTTGCCAATTAGTCCTCCAAAGAGCCTGCTGCCCTCTCAGCCCATTCATACTTCTGTCTGGCCCCATTTTGCACCACCGTGGTGATAACACCCCTGCCATGGATGAGTCCCAACTTGAGTCACCACCACTGGTGATGCAGTTATCACAGCGGGATGCCAAGGGCTGTTTTAAATCAGGTTCCCCAGGACTCATGGAAAAATCTACAGTGGAACCTTGGAGATGAGGGACTCCCAGACACTGATGAGGACTCTGAAACAACAGGAGGGGCATAAAGCTTTTCCTTGAGAATTCTGGAAGGTGAAGCTGGAATACAAGGAACTTGACTTAAGATAGACAAGCCTGGGCACATTAATCCACAGGTCCAGGTGACCAAGAAGAAAGCATGAGCTGTGTGGAGGGGGGCTGCTTGAAACAGCTGCTACGCTCAGCCCTGGGTACTTAATACACCCTTCCTAACAGAGAACCATAATCTTGGTCATAATAATCCCACCTTTGTGCACAGCTGCATTGTTTACAAAGCCATTCACAAAGTATGTTATTTGCTTTTTTCAACGACAGGAGACGGATACTATGTTTATGCCCTCTTTTCCTTTGGCACCACCACTGCCCTAATTCAGGCCCTCATCATCTTTCAGAGGACTATTATAACAGTCTGCTAACTGGTCTCACTGCTCCAATTTGCCTCCCTCTAATCCATTCTCTACACCGCAGCCTAGCAATCTCTCTCACAAAGAAAGCGGCCCCCTTCCTTCCCTCCCGAAACCCATCAAGAGCTCCCCCTTGCACTGAGGATAAAATCCATATCATTAGCCCTGCCCATCGAGCCCCACGGGATCTGACTCCCACCTACCTCTCTAGTTTCATTCCTTTCCGCTGCTCAAGCTGAACTCCAGACTCTAGTAACACTGAATGTCTTAGGTTCCATGCACATGCTGTGTAATTTCTTACCTTTGCATCTTTATTTTTCTGACCTTTCCCTGAACTGCCACACACCCTCCCTTTGGTGTTTGGTTTGTTAACTCCTCCTGACCCCGTAGGGGCCAACTCAAGCCTCACTTCTGAGAAACATTTCCCAGTGACCACATGCACACACACACTCAGCTAAATCCAAACCATATTCTGCGTGTCCCCATCACTACACTCATCACACTGCACTGCCCTGATATATGACTGTGTCTCTCCCTCTCACCATGGTGCCAGCTCTTACAGGAAGGTCTGTTACATATTCATTTGTATATCTAGGCACCTAGGATTGTGCCTGGCATCTAGTAGCTCTCAGTAAATGATTATTGAAACATTTTTTCAACAGGCCTACACTGGAAACTAGAGAAACCGGTGCTCAGAGGGCTTAAGGGATTTGTTCAGGATATAAACTAATAAATGAGAGAAATGAAATGCCAATCTAGGTCTGTCTGATGTCCCAAACACTTCAGACTACTTTGCACTGCCTTCAAAGAGACCACAGATAATTCTGTGAGCTGAAGAAGTTCTAGCTCTTGAGGGAATTCTTGCTTCTTGTTTCATTTTATTTTTACTTCTTTTGAATCTCATATCCTTCTGGAATCTGAGGAAGGCTATAGACTTTTTCCTATAGAAAAGCACACATACGCACTGAATTTTGTATGTAACAGAAGAGTGTATTAGCCAGGGTAGGGTAGCTGTTGCCGTAGTAACATATAGACCACAAAATCTCAATGAAATAGCACAATTAAAGTTTAAATCTCACTCAATAGGAAGTTCCTAATGGATCAGCAGGCACTCTGTTCAACCAGTGTCAGGGCTGTAGGCTCCCTCCATCATCAGACACTGTTACCTTAGCACATGCTTTGAAGTCACCAGCACAGAAGAAGAGAGAAATGGAGAAGGCATGCTGGCTCTTAACTGCTGCAGCGTGAAAGTAGCATGTTTGAGGTGGATTGCAGAATGTCCACAAATTCTCTCCACTAAGCCCTGGTGCATACCCCTTTGCAAAGTGACTCTGCTTTTCCTCCTATCAACAGGTATTATCTATGTCTCCAACTCTTGAATGTGGATTTGGCCATGTCTTAAGACACACACTGCAGTCAGAGGCTTTAAAAGCACTTGTGCATTGGAGCCTATGCTTTCCTGCTGCTCTTTGGAACCATGAAGATCACTGTGAAAAAGCCTTGGTTAGTTAGTCTTTTTTGGAGACATGCTGCTCAGTTATCCCCTCACATCAGCCAACAACCAACATGTATAGACCGAAAGGATGGATCCTCAGGCCGGTGAGTAAGGCCATTCTGTAGCAACCTGCCCCCTGCCAACCCTCTTAACTGGCTGAGGCTGCACGAGTGAACCCAGGCAAGACTAGCAGAACCACCCAGCTTAGCCCAGAATTACTTCATGACCCAAAGAATTTTGAGCTTATAAATGGCCATTCTTTTAAGCTAGCAAGTTTGGGGAGTATTTGTTATACAGCAGAAGCTAACTACTACAAAAAAAAATGGGTACCAGGAGTGGAATGTTGCTGTAACAAAAACCTAAAACGTGTAGCATTGATTGTGGAACTGGAGGCTAGAAAATTAATTATCAAAGTGGGGAAAAACAACACTGTCAGTAGATCCATAGACCTGGAGCTATGAATTACTTGATATAATTTAAAAGCCCAAAGGCACATGATTGTTTTAAAAACCTCTTTCCTGGCCAAAGAAGAGAGCTATGGCCAGAAAATGGAGAGGGAAGTGTGATAATTGTACTAGACATTCATCAGTCCTGGAAATTCCTAAGAGGACATTTGTAAAGCCTAGGAATTATAAAAAGAAGATGTTAGGAATCAGGAAGAAAAAAAAAAAAAACTTGAATCTAGTCATAGATTTATCTCTTAGCAACTATAGAACCAATTGAAGAACCTTATCTCAGAGGCATGTAAGATGATACTTCGTTTTTTTGTCAAGATCAAACAAGATGATATATGCGGAAAACTGTTAAATTGCTAACTATCCATGAAAAATACCTGAATTATCACCATAGCCTGAAGCTGGGTAGCACCTAACGCCACAAGGGGGCGCTATGAGGTTGGAATGCCAGGAGATCCATTGGCGCCTGGAATCAAGCCCAGCAAAGTCCATCGGGAAGACTTCCTTGAGAAAGTGACGTTAATATGAAACATAAGGAATGACTCATATTTAGCTACATGGCACATATTCTGAGCAGAAGGAACAGCATGTATAAAAAATCGAGAGGTGAGTGAGCACCTGATTCATTCATGTAACTGTTCTCTCTAAAACGTGTGGCTTTCTCCATGAGTCCTTCAAGTTTAGGAGGTTGAATAAGAACCCCATCATGTAAAGATGTGGCTCCTCTTAAAGGCAGGCAGACATGAGAAAGGACATGGATCTTTCTTGAAATGCAATTTTCTGCTTGTTTACAAATGATTAACTACCACAATCAATTGTGTCAAAGTTCAGGTCACTGCATCCTTTGGGACAGCGATGAGATGGTGCCTTGAGCTTGGGATAATGACAAGTGGAATGCACACTGGATGGTCTGAGAGCAGAGCTTCTGTTCTGTGTTCTGGGCACAATTAATGTGAAGGGCCTTTGCCCTCTGTGGCTTTCCATCCATCCCCTTGCCACTCTTCCTTATTTGCACTCCCAAACCCCAGCCTAGCTGTTTCAGCAGACAGGGCAGGACAGGGAGCAGGCTGGTGCTTCCAACCTGTGTCAGGAAATAAGTCAAGGGTTTAATGTTTTATATAGTTAAGCCTCAAAACAACCTTACGAGCTAAGTATTAAGGAATTATCATCCCCATTTTCCAGATGAAAAAAAATAGTCTCAGAGAAATTGGGTAGCTTGTTCAAGGAAGTCAAATCCAGTCTGTGTTCTTTCTACCAGACCACCCTCAAGTTGCCTGCTGCCTATCCCCTCTTGGGACCCTCACCTACACGCGCTTGATCAACAGAGATAGGATGGTTGTCAGCCACGTTCCTTCAGCTCTCTATGATCTGAAGACTGGTTTCGTAAATGCCTAGTCAGTGAAGTTTGGACTTTAACTTGTTGATTCTGAGAGGTCAGTGGTAGGGGTACATTTGCGAGCTGGGGCCATTTGTATATGACCTTTGAGTTTGCACTATGCCTCTTTCACACCATACTTCTGTGCTCCTTGCCACAGGCAGGGTGGGTACCACCTCCAGGTTGGGAGTCAGGGCTAACGCTTTGGCTGCAATGGACCTGAAAAGGTAAAGACACACACCTCACATCTGGCCACAGGCAGTCGTTTCTAGGAGTCATTTCTACAGGTATCAAAGTGAACATTTGCTTGGATTATGCCATTTCAGGAGACCCTTAGAGCACATTCCTAGTGGTCCAGTGGATAAGACTCTGTTCTTCCAATGCAAGGGGCACGGGTTTGGTCCCTGATTGGGGAACTAAGATCCTACATGCCTCGTGGAATGGCCAAAAATGAAAACAGGAGACCCTGAGAATCACATTTTGTTTTCATCCTGTTTAATGGTGAAGCGACATAGAAATGACAAGGCACAGAATGCCATTCAGAATAATGAAAAGACAAAGGGGAAGTACTTTTCCAGGCTCAAAGAAAACAAGTCTGAATTACCCTACGTGAGTGACATCTGCTTTTGCTGTGCTGAACCATCGAGTCCTCTTACCTTTAACATGGGAGAGGTGATAGGTGAAGGGTGCAGGTGATAAGTAAAAGGTGTTTATTGAACTTTTTCATGTGCTGCTATCACTGTGGCTCTCAGGGTTATCAGTAAATGCTGGAGACAAATGTTTAATCTGTTACTAATACTCTACTATCCATCACTTTGCAACAAGGTGAGGGCAACCATCTCTTTATCCCTAAATATAATGAAGTCCTACATTATCTATGTAATAACAATGTGTATTTGGTTAATTAGTCTATTACAGCTATTTTTATAATTCCTGTTTGTGAGACATTTTCATATTCAGTGTCTCATCTGCCCCTCCCAACTCTTAGGGATGGGTAGGCAAAGCCCTCCCAATTTTACATGTGAGGAAACAGAAGCAGAAACTGAAAAAAAGTATCAGCTCACTCACAGATTACACAGTGTGTGCCAGGCACTGTTCAAAGTGCTTTAAATATTTAGATCTATCTAATTTTCATGACAGTCTTGGGAGGTGGGCACTGTTATGATCCCTGTTTTGTAGAGGAAGAAATTTGGGCCCAGAGAGGTTAATCATTTGCCCAGGGTCTCACAGCTGGTAAAAGATACAGCAAGAATTTGAACCTAGACAAGCTCTAAAGCTCTGTAGCCTCTTAGAATCATTTAGCTAGAAAGGGGCAAACCAGAATTCAAAGCCTGACTCCAGACCCTGTATTCTACTTCATAATAAAAACTCACATGTCTGAGTGCTCAATATGGGCCTGTTCTAAGCTCTTGACTTGTATGTACATATTTGATCCTCCCCACTTTCCAAGTGAGGAAACCGAAATGAAGTGACTTGCCCAAGGTCCCAAAGCTGGTAAGTTACAGAGAAAGGATTTGAACCCAGGCAGTCTGGACTGAGAGCACAGAGTCCTTATTGCCCCACTGACTGCCTGTCCTCTCAGCAGTTTACCCCAGAATCTGTTACACATGAATAAAATCTAAGCTGTGGCAGAGCTTCCCACCATTCTCATTGGTGTCTGGAGTCCCAGATAAGTCTTCTGTCTGTGCAAAGTCTAGGTGTTTCTGGTCACTGGTGGCTTTCTGTTTACTTTGCCCAGCTGTTTACTCTCCGGAAACAGAAGCTGACGGCAGAACTCCCTGGGTAGACTCTTCATGGAACCGGGAGCTGCAGTCAGACTTCCTGTCGCAGAGGGAAAATGAAGACCTCCAGGACGTGGGCTTGGAGGGCACCGGCAGAGCTGTTTCTTCTCTGTGCCGCCCTGGGATCCCTCAGTGTGCCCAGCTCCAGGTAAGCGATCGTTCCAAATGACTTCCTAATCAGTAATATCATGGGGAATATAAAGCTGCATCATGCTGACCCTCTCCTTCTCACATGCCTACTGAATCAGGAACGTCTCCTGAAGCAATTTACATGCATCTGATAACACCATATCAACAACTCTTCAGATTATTGTGGAACCCAGCCACCGACTTCAACAAAAGTTCTCGTAGGAAACTGACATGTTTAAAGGTATTTTATCATGCTAAGAAGAATAGGATCCTTGCTTTGTATTCTGAACAAAGCCTCAGCATACATCTTTAAGCAAAAGGTCTATTATGTATGGAGGAAAAAAAGCCAACTTACAGCAATTATTTTAATACGAGAGTCACCTACTCTACCTGTTCATCAAGCTAAATTTTTTGCTCTCAAACCATGCCCCCCCCACACACACATACATACTCCAGATATTCACAGCAATTATGTGCTAACTGATTTATTTCATCTTTTAGGGTTATTTTTAATTGGGTGCAAAACAGGCTAAAGAAACTATCTGAGTTGAAAGCTCAAACTTAATCTGAGAGAAAATTCAAGGTGGGATCCAGTGAAAGAAGCCCCAGTGATGTATCAACGGGGGATCCTCCTGGTGCAGGAGAAGCTGCCCTTACAGTGATAGGCTGAAGCTCTCTTGTGTCCCAGGCTCCTTGTGAGCCATCCCATGGGAGGAAAGGATGGTTACTGTCGTCCCTGTCACTCATCCCACAAATGCTGTGCCCGCCCAGCCTCTCGTGGGAGGAGCACCTGGTACCCATTGGATGGCCCCTGGGGTCAGCTCTGCTGAGCACTCAGCCCCTACTGGGCGCCACCCAAGACCAGGGCGATGAGTTTTCTCTGCCCATTGGGCACTCAATGACTATTAGCTATTATGATACCAAGAACCTCAACCTGGTCCTGAGAAGAATGAAGCAGCCAAGGCCTTCCTTGTGTATACTATGTGTCTATCAGGATCCAAGGAAATGTACCTGGAATGGGGGGTTTCAAGGGGTCATGGCAACCCTACCCATATGTGGGCCCCTATGTGGGACCTCTCAGGGCTCTGAGGATACTGAGATGAATAGGACACAAAGGGGTCATGTTCTCATGGAGAAAACCAACATGGGAGCACATACTGTGTGTACTGTTGCGAGAGATAGTACAGGAGCAAGTGGAAAACAAGAGAAGAAGGGATTGGCTTTACCGAAGATAGTGTGGAGAGGCTTCTAGAAGATAGAACGGTTGAGCTGAATATTTCTATAGGAGTAGGTGTTTGCCAAATGGGAGAGGGTGAAGAGCATTCCAGGAAGAAGCAGCAGCCTGGACAAGGGCGTGGAGATGGGAGAGCCTGGCTTGTTCCTGCAGCTGCATGTCAAGGCTAAGGTGTAGTAGGAGTGTTAGTCGTGTCTGACTGTGACTTCATGGACTCTAGCCCACCAGGCTCCTCTGTCTATGGGATTCTCCAGGCCAGAATACTGGAGTGGGTTGCCATGCCCTTCTCCAGGGAATCTTCCCAACCCAACCCAGGGATTGAACTCAGGTCTTCCGTATTGCAGGCAGACTACCATTTGAGCTACCAGGGATCAGGCTAAGGTGAGGAGTTGCCAAAGATAGGACCAAGTCGGGAGTCGGCAGGAGTCCTAGAAAGAGCTCAGAGAGGGCACCAGGACTCCGGCTAAGGACCTTGAACTTCATCCTCAGTAGTGGGAAGCCATGGAAGGATGATTGACGCAGTCAGGCTTCCATATTAGGAAGTTCACTCAGATGCAGGAAGTGAAGGGGTAAGATGAGTGTAGCTGACAGGCTGGGAAACCTTGCTGAACCCTCCAGTGATGTCATGAGATGGCTGGTCCCTATTCACCCTATGTAGAGGAGCAAGTGGGTCCTCAGAAAGGAGAAGAGATTCATTCACATCTCATGAGTCTCAAACCCTTAACTGAATCCAGATTTGGTGCACTGGCCTCGACCTGTGATTCCCATGGAGCCATGGAACATGACATATGTTTGAATCCCTTAGATGAAATGGAAGAATAGCCTTCAGTTCTGCAACAGAAAATGCTGAGACCTTCATATTAGCTAAGAAAGGCTACCAATTTTAGTTACTCTTATAATCAAGTCAGATGAAATACTCATTCCATCTTCATAAGACAGACCTATGTTTGTTTATTGCTGCTCTGTGTAAGGCATTTAGATGTATTAGGTCTAATCCTCAAAGCTCTTTGAGCTAAGTGCTATCATTTACAGTTTACAGAGAAGGAAACTGAGGTTTGGAGAGAGAAGGTAACTATTTCAGGATTCCTCACTTAATAAGTAACAAAATATGGATTCAAATCTTTTTTTTTTTTTTCTGGTTCCAGAGCCCCTGTATTTTTCTGCCTCTTGCTAATACATTATCCCTTCTCCACCTGTATTGTGGATCTGACTTGCTGGACTCCAAGGCCATTTCTCTATCTCTGGACCACACATGTGTTGCCTTGAGATGTGGCTTTAAATTCCATGTCTACAACAGCAAATGACACAGAGAAGAGAAATTGAAAATCTGCCACCCAGAAGCTGCCCCTTCCAGCCAAGAGGAAGGATTTTATTTGCAAAGGAGATGCAGCTGCCTAACAAATTGTGTGTGACAAGAAAGTTGTTGTGTCAGGGCATTTCTACAGAAAGCCAAAATATATTGACATACCCCATCTATATAAGCTGATGGCTTGCAATTTACTGCTGACCTAATCCTGCCGTGCATGATGGATCCATCTCTATTTTGATCAGAGACTCCTGTTAGAAAGAGTAGGAAACAAGAACTGAGTGAAATATGTCCTCAGCATTCCACACACCTCGAGGAAAGGCAGGTTCATTCTTGTCAGACTTTACATGGGGATACATTCAAACACCTTGTAGAAGGGTGTTTGCTGTTGCATTGTTTGCAATTGCAAAACAATGAAAAACTATAAATGTCCTTCAAGAAGAAAACGTTAAATGCCTGTCTTATTATGGAACATTTAGATAAAAGGAATGAACAAGATATCTTTATGAATCAACATATATGGGCCAGAAATGCAGTGCTTTTTTAATATTTATTTTTAAAATTTCTTTGTTTGGCTGCACTGGGTCTTAGTTGTGGCACGTGGGATCTTCCGTCTTCACTGTGGCATGTAGCATCTTTTTGTCATGGGATAGTATATGGGATCTAGTTCCCTAATTGGGGATTGAACCTGGGCCCCCTGCATTGGGATCACAGAGCCTTAGCCACCAGGCCGCCAGGGCAGTCCCCAGAAACACAATGCTGACTGACACAAGCAAGTTATAGAATACTATGCCTAGTATGAGTGCAGCTCACAAAAGCAGGGCTGTCTCTTGTGTCTACGTGTGTATATGTAAACATTTGAAAGACGGGAAGGATATACACCAAATTGATGACTGTAGTATCCTCTGAAGAATATGAGAGGAAAATGGATCTGGAGCTGGTGTCAACCACAGATGTCAAATTTATAAGGTTATTTTTTATTTAAAAAAAAAAAGAAGGAAGTATACCAAAATGTTAACAATTGCCAATCCTGGGTTGTGAGTACCTGAGTGTTTATTATTTGTTTTCTGTAGTTCTCTGGGCATGTTTAATTTTTCAACATTAGAAGCATACAGAGAATTTGGAATGACAGAGTCAAGTCAATGGTCAGAACATCCATCTGATTAACCTCTGTAAATTCATAGTGTGAAGGCACGTGTTACAATAGCCATACACAGAGGTCCTGACTGCCCCTGTCTTCTGTTGGGTCCATGCTAGTCCCAGGAATTAAAGATGCAATGGAATGCTAGCCTTGCTTGCAGAGGGCTTCCAAGTGGTGCCAGTGGTAAAGAACCCAGCTACCAATGCAGGAGACTTCAGAGATGTGGGTTTGATCCCTGGGTCGGGAAGATCCCCTGGAGGAGGGCATGGCAATCCACTCCAGTATTCTTGCCTGGAGAATCCCATGGACAGAGGAGCCTGGCGGGCTACAGTCCATAGGGTAACAAAGAGTGGGACACAACCGAAGCGACTTAGCATGCACACACTTGCTTTCAGATTTGCATTTTGTAGTACTAATAAACCACACACATCTTATCCAGTGTAATTTACAAACAGACTATTTATTCAGCTGATTACCTCATTATATTGCCACCTCTGTAATGAAAATTGGGTGCAAAAATGAGAGATCTGGTGGTTATAACTACCTTTTACCAAGTTCCTTCTGTAAGTGATCATCTTGCCCATTAACAGGCTTTCGAATCTCAGAGAGGAAAGTGATTGTGACTCTTAATAGCATGTATGCACATTACTTATCTACTCAGTCTCCACCTTGGCCTGAATTGGGTGGATAGTGGCTGAAAACACAGTGTTGCAGTTTCTTAGTGGAAACAGGAAGAGGATACCCTGCAGCGCAGTCAAATACATACTTAAGGTGAAGCCAAATCACAGACAATATTGTTTTGTCAAACCTGGGCAAATTGGGAGATACGAGCACATTCTAAAGTCCCACCCCCACCCTCGCCACTGCTATGCAGCATCCCGCCTCAAGTAACCATTTTAAAGAACCCACCTGTGGTTTCCAGTAGTCTTTGACCTTTCATTAAAGATTCAACTTTACGAGGCAATTGATTTTTGCTGGCCTC
Source organism: Dama dama (assembly GCF_033118175.1). NCBI lineage: Eukaryota > Metazoa > Chordata > Mammalia > Artiodactyla > Cervidae > Dama > Dama dama. Next base: position 86,391,256 of record NC_083700.1, read on the forward strand.
TGGGGTGGTCATGGAGATGGATTTCACTGTAGTTAATATTATCCTCTTTTAGGACTTTTGCCAAGTGAGAATATATTGTTAATGACCTTGTCTGCAGTGATGTGCTAGTGGAGATTATGTGGTGCTCTGCCTAAGGACTGAGTCTTGGACAAGGAGAGGAGAGAGGCCTTGCCTGGAGACGGGGGGGACTGGTAGAGGGAATGCTGACCTGGTTCTTTCTGGGTAGCAGAGGGAAATGAACGCAGCACAGAAACTAGAGGCGAGCAGAGCTCAGCCTGGACCCCAGCGTGACCACCGTGTGGCTCTTGACCATTTCCCCCATCTGTCTAGGAGGTTGCTGCCTTCTAGCATTGCTGTCAGGATTAGATGAGATGGCAAGGGTGAAACATCTCATGCAGGACCTGACAGGTCCTGGATGCTCAACAAATCTTAATTCTTTTTCTTTTCTCTGTTTTTGCCTTGAAAAGAAACACAAATTACAAAGAATTTTACACTGCTATACATTTTTTCAGATGGAAGAAAAATAGATATTATAATATACCCATCATATTACACATGGGGAAACTGGGGGCACAAACAGATGAAAGAACATGCCCTTTCTTTGCCTCTTTTACTCAATGTCCCATGAGTGCCCCTAGGGACTCAACAAAAAGTGTTACCTAATTTTCTAGACAGATTTCAGGTTTCCTGTTGTTTGACTGTTCTGCAGTGTAGCACCTCCTTCCTCTCCCATCCCCCGCTCACCTCTATGTACCATCTTCACTCTAGCCTGGCAGACACTAGTCTCTCCAGGGCTTATTCTTGGCTGGTGTCTCTCAGGAATATTTCTATCCTCTCCCATGGCTTTTCCTGATCAGATCTGTATCTCTAGTACAAATCTCTCTCCTGAGTTCCAGATCTACATAGGAACTATTTATTGAGTGACTCCACAGGCACCTGGAACTCAACATGCCCTAACTCCATCTTTCTCAACAAATTCCTTTGCTCCTGATTTCCCCACCCACATAACCACACATCCAAACTAGAAAGCAGCATCATCCTAAGCCCCTTTCTCTCTCTAATCCACACCGCATCCTGTTACCCATCACTCTGTCCATTCCCCCTGAAAAACATCTCATGTGTCTGTCTCCCCCACTCTCTATCCCCTGGATGCTGGAGTGGTTCAGGCTCACATCACTCACTGGTACCATTGCTTGAGCCTCCTACCTGCTTTTCCTGCCTCTGGGCTTTCCCCACCTCCATCTAACCTCCACACTGCAGCCACAGTGATGTCCTAAAGCTCAACTCAGACCATCCATCCTGCATGCTTAAAAACCCTGCCTCCTTGGTAAAGTCCGGAAGAGCTAAGGAAGGAGACATGTTTGTCTTCTCTTATCCTGAGACAAACTGTGAGTTCCAGAGCAGAAGCTGTGTGTTGTATTTCTGTGTCCTCTTGCGCACAGTATCCTGAATATGATTTGTTCTCCGAAAAAGTTTCATAGACTCACAACATGAAAGGGTGACTTAAAGACCACCTAGTCCAAACGTCTCATTTTCCAGGGGATAAAACAGAGGCTCCGAGATGGGGAGGGTACTGCTTGAGGTCATCCATCTAGCTGCCGTTGTAAGCCCTGCATATCTCAAGCACTTTAGACCTTATAACGTGCTTTCACATATACTTTCTCATTTAATCCTTCAAATAGCCTTATGAGGTATGTTCTCACATTATATAGGTGAGAAAAGTGAAGTGCTCAGGGGCCGAAAAACCAGACCAAGATCACCCAGCTGTTGATGGACGATCTTCTGATCAGAGTTCAGTATTCTTTTGACTGTAGCTAGCTGTAATCTGAGGCAATAACCGAGGGTTCCATAAATATTGCTGAATGAGTTAACTGATACTTGACTGATAAACTAATGTTCTGTGCTTAGTCGCTCAGTCGTGTATGACTCTTTGTGACCCCGTGGACTGCGCCAGGCTCCTCTGTCCATGGAGTTCTCCAGGCAAGAATATTGGAATAGGTTGCCATGCCCTCCTCCAGGGGATCTTCCCAACCCAGGGATTGAACCCAGGTCTCCCGCATTGCAGGCAGATTTTTTACCATCTGAGCCACCAGGGAAGCCAGCCTCGCATAAATAAATAAATGAGCAAATATATATTTATTGAATGGATGGATAGGCAGTGGAATGTAGACTTAATTACCTTCTGATACTGGACTCTCTTCTCTGTGATGACCTTTAGAGGTGAAAGGCCACCCTCTCTTGGGTCAAACGCAATCAATGAGAGCCTTGCCAAGACTAGACAGACGCGGAGTGTGGATGTCACGCCATTGCCTATTGATTGTGAGCTGTCCAGCTGGTCCTTCTGGACCACGTGTGATCCCTGTCAGAAGAAAAGGGTAGGTACCCAGATCTTGGGAGACCTCTAAGCTTCCAGGAGCCCTACCCCTCAGCAAGATCAGTTAATGCACTACTGACAGTAGCTGGATCATAGTAGGAGTTTGATAAATGTTGGCTGATTTAATGAATGAATTTTATTCCTCTGAGCTTCCAAGGAGCAGTCAGATCCTGCCTTTGATCCTTCAGGCTTGTTTTGAAGCATATCTGTCCTTTCTCCCATTAGCAGCTTCCTAATTAGACTTCCTGTCTCCAGCCTTATTCTTTCAATCCATCTTTCATGGGGCACCCAGGGGAGCCATTGAAAATGAAAGTCTGGCTAGTCTTTCCCCAGCTTGAACATCCAAAGTCTATGTATGGCCTTTAGGATCAAGTCCAGACTCAGGGTCTTCAAGGCCCCCCACACCTTAGATAGACCTGGGCCACATCTTCACAGAACATCCCCCACACCAGCACATAGAACATGTATTTTTTTGACCATTTCACACTCTGTTCTCAGGCTGAAATGTCCTTCCCACTTCCTTCACTGACTAACATCTACTCATGATTTGAAACTTTGCTCTGGGGCCGCCTCTTTTGAGAAGCCTTCCTTGAGTTCTCAGCACCCCTTGCCTTTAGCCAGACACTCCTTTATGAACTGCAACAGCTCCTTATTCCTGCTGTGTCCTAGCACTCATCATTTACTTTTCTTTTATTATTTGCCTTTCCATTAAACTGCAAGCGCTTAAAAACTTATTCAATTCTGTGTCTTTGGTGTATAGGCCAATGTTTAACATGTTTGAGCTGCTCCATAAATATGTGTTTGATCTCGTTACATTTTCTGAAATCTCTATAAGGGAGAATAATTGTTACCCTTTCTGTTAGGCAGATAGATCAACAGAGACCCAGAGCAGGTAAGTGAATTCTTGGGTTCACTTAGTAGTAAAGACAGATCTTGAACTTGGGCCATTGGCTTCTTGTCTAGCCAGTTCAACCAGTCAAAACACACAGTCTCTGCAGTATTTGTTCTTCGAGCTTTCTTGTCACAGGAAGGATGATGCAGGATCCAGGTCTAAGAACAGCACATTTGTCAGAGAATAGAGAACGGTTCTCACTTCCCCCAGCTCCTTGGGAAACCAAAGCAGCCATGAGCTAAGACCCTAAAGAGGCTGTGGAATAGGCCCAGGACAATTACACACTTAATTGGATCAATGTTGAGAGCCAAGCAGATACATTCAGTTCCCAAAGTAGGCTTTATTGCTGACGTGATTAACATTGATCCAATTATTTGGATAATTGCTTCCTCTGCACCATAAACCAGGAAGACCCAATGTGAGCCATTCATCCATCCACTCATCCAGTCAGAGCTCTGCACTCAGACTTTGCTATGCATGTTCCCTCAGTTGGACATCATGTCTGCAGGGTCAGTGGCTGGGAGTTCATCATCATTTCTTTCAACAGGGATTGAGAGATGTCTTTCCTGTATCATCTCCACAGCCCTCAAACCCATTTTGTCTCTGGTGCCTGGTGCTAGTCTTCTAGTATCTTCCTTGCAGACCTTATCCCTGTCCTGCCAGCTTCTGCCTTCTAGGAAGAAAGACATTTTAGAAATGCAAAGGAGCAGAGGTGGATGGTTGTCTATATTTCTTTTCTAGATTTCCAGATACCATGCACATAATAACTGTGGCTGGTTAACGCGTCAGTGTTCAGAGGGACTGCTGTCAGGTCTGCCCCCTCGGGTAGCACCAAAATCTTGACTGCAGCTAGCATTGGGCAGTCACCCAAATCTGATAATTTCCTTCCCCTGCAGTGGTTTCTCATTTTACTGTGAAGAAGTACTAAATCCAACCTATTAAGGCCCAGAAGGGTCTGCCTTAGTTGCTCCTGGCTCCGTGTCCCTCCATCTCTTATCACTCTCCCTCTTTAACTCTTCTCTCCAGCCATGATGGATTTCTTGTTTTCTGGAATAAGGCACATACTCTCTAGCCTCTCAGGTTTGGCACAGCAATTCCCTCCATCCGGATTGCCCTTCTCTCCCCTCCTCATGCCAGCATTCCATGTTTGCCTGACGTGTCTGCTCAGCCTTTGGGGCCCAGCTTAGATGTCGCTTCACCATCTCCTAAGTCTGCACTGAGGACTCCCCTCTGTGTTTACGGAGCACTCTGTTCTGTCCCTGCCGTGGCACCTCTCTCAATGTGTTGTCATGCCTTGTGTTTATCATCATGACCACCACACCAGCTGTGACCTCCGTGAGGACAGGCCAGAGGCCATAACTATGATCAAATACAAACAAGCATATAAAGCACCTATGTTTTTTCAGCATTGTGTAGCTGAATCACTATTTTGGAAATCCAGTCAATATTTCTGGAATAAGCAAACAGGAAAGTAGAGACAGAGAAATATTTACTGCTAAAATTATTAATAATTCAAAAGAAAAGTAAGCAGAAGAAATTGAACGCCCACTCTGTACCAGACAACATAATGAGATTTCATATATAATTGAAACTACATAGCTGCACATAATTATCCCTGTTTTACAGATTAGTAAGTTGAGATCACAGTGCTTAAGTAACTTACGCAGTATCACATAACTAGAAAGTAACAGAGTCAGTGGCTCCAAAGTGAATACTTCTGCATTTTAAGCTACTTAGTAAATGATAATACTTTAATCAACCCATTGGATTAATCAAGCTGAAAGACTGAACTGGCTCCATCAATTCACTTACTGCCTTTGATTCGAAAGTCCATGCTTTCCCCACATTCAACAAACCTGTATTGATCACTGTGGTACAGAGACTGAAGATAAGGTCCCTGCCCTCAGAGAGTTCCCAGGCTATTTGAAATAGACAAACAGCCAGTGGCAATATAGATCCTCAAGTGTACACTCCGCTCCCCATGTCCCCAAGGCTCTGGCTTTGTCTCACCTTGCTCCTCTCTACTATAGTACAGACATGCCTACTTGATCCGGCCCTCTCAGTTCTATGGGGAACCATGCAACTTCTCCGACAAGGAAGTTGAAGACTGTGTTTCCAACAGACCATGCAGAAGTCAAGTGCGATGTGAAGGCTTTGTATGTGCGCAGACAGGTATAAAGGGACACAGGAGTGGGAGGGGATGGGTATCAAGTGAGGCGATGGCATGTGATGATGGGAGCACTGGCTATTGTCTAGTGCTCAATATCAAAGTCATGTGTCAGGCCAGGAGGCCTCTTTGTCCTCCTTGACCTCTTTTTACACATATTATTTCATAAAAAAAAAAAAAAAACCTACCATGTAGGTGTTAATATTACCCCCATTTTACTAATTGAGAAATTGAGACTTGGAGAAGTTACTCACCCACAATCACTTAGGAGGTAAGTGGAGGAGATACAATTAGGAATTTGGAAACTCAAATTACATTCCCTGGTGGCTCAGATGGTAAAGTGTCTGCCTACAACGCGGGAGACCCAGGTTCGATCCCTGGGTCAGGAAGATCCCCTGGAGAAGGAAATGGCAACCCACTCCAGTACTCTTGCCTGGAAAATCCCATAGATGGAGGAGCCTGGTAGGCTACAGTCCATGGGGTCACAAAGAGTTGCATATGACTGAGTGACTTCACTTTTTTTTTTCCAGTTAATTCCTTTAACTAATTCAGGGAAACCTGACTCTTTTTCTTGAAGACTCCAGCAAAAATGAGAGTATTTTGACCCAGATTACCTAGGTGCAAGTTGCAACTCTCTACATTTGCCACAACTTTGTGAACTGTGCTTTAGTATCTTTTCAGAAAGAACTAGGGATTCTTAGAGCAATTTCTAGGCATTATTGCAAACGCAGAGCTCCATACAGTAAATCTGAAAGATGTTTACGTGTGTCCATGGACTCATTATGACTGGTGTTCCATGATTCTGACCAAAGCCAATAATGGTTATTCAGGCCAGCTTTAGTTTAAATGCCTTGTAACAAACATTTGAAGACCAGATTGTTAGTCTTCTGCCTTTAATACCCAAAGAACATTGGTTTAAAATGAACAGACATGCTTAAGTGAAAATGGCCACCTGTTTTATGGACTTTACTCCCAAAAGATATGCATATAAGAAACAAAGTCAAGTCAATGGGGAAAAGAGTTTCAAGGAAGTGGAGGTGCCTCAAATAACTTTAAATATACAGTCTAAATATTTTTAATATCTACTAGTCTGAGTGGCTCTGATGTTGAAGGCAGTGCCATTTAATGGGGTGAGTTAGTGATAAGGAAGCTATAGGTTCCAATCCTCCTGCCAGTATTTACCAGCAGTGTGCATTTAGACCATCAAAGCACTAATAATAGTAATAACAACATATATCCAGCTCTTACCCTGAGTCAGCACTGTTTCATTTATTTGTTTGAATCCCCAGCGACCTTTGGGGGTAGATATGATGGTGTCTCTACTTTACAGATGAGGATATTGAGACAGGGAGTCGGGTAACACATGGAAGGTGCCACAACTGGTACTACTGCAGGACTCTCCGAACTGACCTCCTCTCTCCAGTCCCAAGCAGAGGAGTCCAGCCTTCCTTCCTGTCTGCCTAGCAAATCTGCCCTCGAGAACATTCAGAAACACAACACTGGCTTCTGGCAGGGAATAAACGGTGAATTCCATTGACCACTCACCCCCGATACATGAACACCAATGCAAACAGAGCAGCCAAGAATCTGGGTCATGGTGGGTCTCAAGCCATGTGAACCCTCCTTCCTGGCCTCGACCTGTGGGTAACCTCATTTCTCCTTCCCAGGGAGGTGCATAAACCGAAGACTTCTTTGCAACGGGGACAATGACTGTGGAGACCAGTCGGATGAGGCAAACTGTAGAAAGATTTATAAAAAATGTCAGCAGGAAATGGAGCAATACTGGGCCATTGGCAACCTGGCCAGTGGGTAAGTTACCTTCTCTCTGTTGTGGAGCGGGAAGAAGATACAAGTAATTGTGATCTGGAGAAGAGAGAGGGAGGGAACGGCAGACAGAGCGGCTCCTCTGTGCCTTTCTGAAAAAGGTTGGTGTGTTAGTGGATGCTCGCAGCTGCTTCCTGACGACAGACCCGGGTGCTCTGGGAGCACGTGCCACGGCCAGATGGACCAGATGTGACTGCAGGGAGGGAGCACTGAGGAGAGAGCCATGTGGGGGGCCGTGGCGGCTCCACACGAGGGCTGGGGGAAGGGTTATCTGATGCCTGCTCTGTGACCGTGTCAGGCACTTTCTAAGCATTACATTTGAAGGCTGTTGACAACTGCCAGGGAGGTTTATCTGCTTCTCTATTCCGAGGCCTCAGCAGAGAGGCTGGCCCAGAGCAGAGGCCACTACGTGACTGGCCAGGGCAGGAGTGCATTTCCAGCATGGCTCTGCAGGCAGTGTGTGTGCGGCTAGTCTGGTTAAATCCTCTGGGGAGGTGAGGGATCACGAGGGGCTGACTGGCCTGGCACTCAGCCTCCTTTCCTGCCGCACCATGCAGCCTCTCAGACTCCAGGGGAAAAGTCAGGGCCTCCCCTCACAAATCAGTGTATGCGACGCAGTGTGGGAAGCAGAGAGGCCCTGGACGGCATTCTCCTTCTTCCTAACCACACATCAGGTCTCCATCCTGAAAGGATGCTGTTAGAGACACAGACTCCTCATGTGGGGAGGACCTCCTCCCAGGACCACCTGAGACACTAGTGATGATAAGCCCCATCTCCTTGATGAGGAAGCTGAGGTCTGGGAAGTCAGAGCTCCTGGGCGGGTCACAGGTCAAAGGGGGTGACAGAGTGGACATACAGAGCCAGCAGCAGAAGCCAACTGGAGCCTGCAAGAGGGGCAGAAGGATGGCTCTGGGGCTTTAGTTTTGTCATTTGTAGACAGAAGTCAGTCATGCCTTCTTTTCAGGTCTGTGAGGGATAAATAAGCTAATGCCATGGTAATAAGCTAACACATGAGAGGCACAATATGTGGTGGGAAGAAAGCAGACTCTGCTCTTGACTAGACTGGGATGCTCAGACTTTGAGTCCTGGCCCCACCAGCTGCTGGGCAGGTCAGTTACCCTCTCTATGTCTTACTTTCTTCATCTGTTAAATGGGTATAGTAATAATACCTATGGATTCATTGAACCAACATGTGTAATTGATTATTATGGTATTAAAGAAAATAAATGAATATGCATTATTATGCTACATGAAACCCTATCAGAGGAAAGACAGCCTGAAATGATTCTGGTAGGAGCAGAGCAGACCAATAGGCAGAAACTGAAAGGAGACAGATCTCCTTTTAACAAAAGAAACAGAGCTGTCAGTCACAGTAAAAGCAGGTCAGGAAATGGAGGCTTGCCTTAGGAGGTGGTGAGAAATAACAACGGTTGAGGTAGAGATGAGATTTTCATCCTTTCTAAATGGACATAATGACATCTACTACCCAGGGCTTTGGGCACACTACATAAGGTGATGTCCTGAGCCATCCGTGACTGTGCCTGTTTCCAGTTAGAAACTCAGTAAATTGGAATTAATTTAGTGTCTTGTGATGGGAGGTATACAGAAATTAAAAGGAAAACCACCATCTCTAAGGAGCACAGAATCTTGGGGGGCTGACAGACACGTAAATAATAATAAGCCTTTATCGCAGACCAAGCCATGTTCTAAGCACTTAGTAAATATGGATACATGTAATCCTCACAGGCACTCCAAGAGATGGGATTTTCTTTGTTCTCATTTTATAGATAGGCAGACCTAGGTACAGAGGCTAACTGGTATGCCTGAGGTTACATAACTTGTGAATGCCAGCGCATTGGCTCTAGAGTCTGTGTTCTCACCTCCCACGTAGACCATTCTTGTAAGGTAACTACAGAAGGTGCAGAACAATAAATGCCCGAATGGGGTGAGCATGGGATCTAATAAGGGCCTCTAATGCAGCTTAGTACAAGTGTCAGCAAAGGCTTCCCACCACAGGCAACAAAAGAACTTAGTCTAGAAAGATAAGTAAGAGATAAAGCAGGGAATATGGTTTCCCTGGTGGCTCAGCAGTAAAGAATCCTCCTACCAATGCAGGGAGACTCAGGTTCGATCCCTGGGTCAGGAAGATCTCCTGGAGGAGGGCATGGCAACCCAATCCAGTATTCTTGCCCAATAAATCCCATGGTCAGAGGAGGCTGGTGGTCTACAGTTCATGGGGCCACAAAGAGTCAGACACAACTGAGCAACTTAAGCAAGTGATGAGTGGCTGGAAGGGTATTTAGGCAGAGGGAATAGCCCTTGCCAAGAAGAGAAGGAGCAAGACGGACTGGAGGGAGAACCCCTCCAGGTCGTGAGGGACTGGCTTTGTGGTTGTGGCTGGGAGTGGCAGGGGATAAAGCCTCAACAGATGTTGAGGGCCACGTGTGCTGTGCCCAGGAATTTGGGTGTCCTTGAGTAGGTTCACCAGTTGGGATTATATCCTCACCTCACCCCCTTTTCCACCTCTTCCCTGCAGGATTAATTTGTTCACAAACAATTTGGAGGGCCCGGTTCTAGATCACAGGTATTACGCCGGTGTGTGTTCCCCCCATTACATACTCAACACAAGGTTTCGGAAGCCATACAACGTGGAAAACTTCACTCCAAAGGTATGTGCCAGTCAGGAAGCCACCTCAGGGCCGTGGCAGGGACCCTGGCAGAGGAGCCAGAAGCATGGGTCCGGACTGGTCAGCAGCCCCCTGCTGGGCCAGCTCAAATGCATCACATTTTCTCTCTGAGCTTCAGTTCTTTGTATGTAAAATGGGTGGTTGTTTCCTCCAGACACAGTGGTGAGGCCCATCTGCTATGTATAGGAGAGGCAGTGCAGATATGTAGTAGCATAATTATACCAATGACAATAGCAAAAACTGCCATAAAGAGACAAGCACAGCTTAGGATTTAGAGTCTCATAGATGTCTTTGCAACTTACCATCTATATCATCTTATATACTCTGAGCCTCCATTTTCCTATCTTCAAATTGGGATTTTAAAGGTTCTACCTGCACAGAGGGGATAAGTGAGTATAAATGCTTGGCACACACACAATACCTGGTTTAATTGTGAGTCTCAGGAAGTGTTAACTCTTTTTTTTTTTAATGAAAAAAAGCTATTTTTGCTTTCTTATTTATAACTGGTAGCTTCAGTTTCACGTTTGGATCAAAAGCAAATACAGACACTGTAGGTCCTTTATTTTGCCTTTGAAAGATTTCATAGACTTTCATATATAAACATTGGTATCACAGCTGGGACTTGCTAGCTAGACTTCCAGAGTTCATGCAGACGTGTGTGTCTGTGTGTGTGTGTGCGTGCGCGTGTGTTAGTCGCTCAGTTGTGCCCTACCAGACTCCTCTGTCCATGGAATTCTCCAGGCAAGAATACTGGAGTGGGTTGCCATGCCCTTCTTCAGGGGAACTTCTGACCCAGGGATCGAACCTGGGTCCCCTGCATTGCAGGTGGATCCGTTACCGTCTGAACCACGAGGGAAGCCCCGAAGAATTCTATCAGTGGGGTAGGAAGTGACCCAAGCAACTTAAGCTTGTGACTGGAATCACTGGTCAGTCAGTGATTTGAATGAATGTCGTCAGTTGAGTGGCAAAGATACAGATACCCCAGATGCCTGGTGATGATAGAGACATCACGGCAGACATGCAAGAATTCTAGCATCCAGAGACAGCCAGACAATAGGAATCAACTTCTGTTATTATCAAGTCCTTGCCTATTAGAACCAGGCATTGTTCTAAGCATTTCTGTAAGTTATAAAATAGTCTACCTGTTGTGATCTCTCCATTTTCATTTCTAATTTTGTTGATTTGGCTCCTCTCCCTTTGTTTCTTGATGAGTCTGGCTAACGGTTTGTCAATTTTATTTACCTTTTCAAAAAACCAGCTTTTAGCTTCATTGATTTCTGTAATGGTCTCTTTTGTTTCTTTTGCATTTATTTCTGCCCTAATTTTTAAGTTTTTTTTTTCCTTCTACTAACCCTGGGGTTCTTCATTTCTTCCTTCTCTAGTTGCTTTAGGTGTAGAGTTAGGTTTATTTATTTGACTTTTTTCTTGATGGCAAAAACCACTACAATATTGTAAAGTAATTAGCCTCCAACTAATAAAAGTAAATGAAAAAGAAAAAAAAAGAACCACCCCCCCAAAAAAATGTTCTACCAAGATAAGCCTGTGTTATTAACACAGAGACTTAAAAGCAATCTCACAGGGAGTGGGGTTCAGAGTAGACTATGTCACTGCATAATGCACACATAAGACAGATGGGGAAGATCTGGGTGCCAGGCCTGGCTGTACCCCAGACCCCATTGTACTTTAGGCTAAATTCTTGCTCTGTTTTGGACCTGTTTCCTCATCTGTAAAATGAGAGGACTGGACTGGACAACCAGGTTGGTTGTTTTCATGTCTAAAATTGTGCAGTCCTAGGATTTCCCTAGTGGTCCAATGCCTAAGACTGCATTTCCAATGTAGGAGGCCTGGGTTCAATCCCTGGTCAGGGAACTAGACCCCATAAGCTGCAACTAAGAGCTGGTACAGCCAAATAAATACATAAATAAATAAATAAAAATTTAAAAACAAGATAAAATAAAATGGTATAGTCCTGAATGTTAAGCTGCTACCTCTCCTTTCTCTTCCTTCCTGGTCCCCTCCACACCCCCACACAGTTATTGGCTAAAAATTACAAAATGAGTCTTGGGACAAATACACCCTCGCCCGTGTTGACCAGCACCATCCCTCTGGCCTCCACTTTCTTTTTTTTTTTGTATCTCTATTTTTTTAATATAAATTTATTTATTTTAATTGGAGGCTAATTACTTTACAATATTGTAGTGGTTTTGCCATACATGGCCTCCACTTTCAAAGGAGAATCTCAGAGCAGACATTTCTTCTCCTCCTGGTAACCCAGGCAGGATATGTATCTCGGAGTCTCCTCTCTCTGTAGCTGTTTTTGGAGCACTGTGGCAGGCATTGTACAGTGTTTTACCCACATAAACTCAACCCTCAGAACAAGCCCCACTGGCAGGAACTGTTACTGTCTCCATTTTATACAGGAAGAAACTGAGGCACAGTGGGGTTAAGCCCAATGTCCAGGGTTACACAGTGAGAAAATGGTGCACCCCACCTCAGGCCTCTCACTCCAGGCCACGTTCGGAATCACATCTGCTTTTCTTCCTCAGAAACTGAAGTGTTATGGGGGACTGCAAGCATCCAGAAGCCAGTGGGATGGAGTGAAGACAATTTGGGGCTGGTTACTTGGGGGCCACCGAGGCAGTGCCCTAGATATTTCCCTCTGCACAGCACCATGAGCACCAATTTTCGAGCAAACAGCTCCTCTAAGTTCGCAAAGGCTTTCTGCTGTTCTGTCCCTGCGTCTTCCCACCCCCATACCCCATCCCAAGACCTTTCACCAGCCCCTCGTGAGCTGTCACTGAGCTCCTCCTCTGCACCGGTTTGTCTCTCTGACCCCAGATCCATCCCTTCCAACCCAGCCGCTCTTCTGTTCTGTCATGGATTTCCTGGTGCTCAGCCAATTTCCTCTGTTGGCTTTCTTCCTCTCATCTTTGGACTAAGTCCACATTTCAGCAAGTCATCCCAAAGCCCCAATATCTGGATGCCAGCCCCCTCTCTCACGGACCCCCTGTCTTCTCCTCACTCTTAATCTTCTGATACAGCCATACTCGCATTTTCAACCCCTGCAGTTTCTGGCCCCACCCTGCCCTCTCACGTTTCTGCCTGAACCCAAGTCCACAGCCTAGAGTGTTCTCCTACATTTCTGCCCATTGAAACCCAAATCAAGCACCCACCTCTGAGTGTCAGCTCACCATGCTGGGCACATCTGTTTCTCCTGCTGGATCAAGAGCTCTGGGGGTGGAGATATGGGGGCCTCTGAGATTTTTGCATCCAGTGTACTTAGTCTAGTACCTGAAACATAGTGAGAGTACAGTGTGTGTCTGTTGATTTGAATTGAACTGATGTGAGTCAAATGACATATGGAACATTTGTTTTCTTCTTCCTTCAGACCCAAGGCAAATATGAATTTACGCTGACAGAATATGAATCGTACTCAGATTTCGAACGTAACGTCACAGGGACGGCAATTAGCATGTCTAGTTTCAGCTTGGGTTTGAAACTTAGTGGAATATTTGAACTTGGCTATAGCAGCACAAGTAATATTGGCCAACATTTTATTAGCAGGATCAAACGATTCTCTCACACGGTAGGTACCCTTTGTTTGCTTTTCCACTCCTATGTATTCTTTTGAATTTTCATATCCACGGATGTCTGTATACTGTATTGCTATTAGTCCTGACAACCAATTATATTTGTTACATTGAAAAGCTTCACAAAAAATACCTTGGTCTTACATTAACTTTACTTTTCAGAAAGACCAGCCAGTGGTGGCCTTCTATAATTATTTACTCTACTTTTTTAGTATGGCGTTGTTTTTGTTTATTTTTAAATTGTTTTAATTTTATTGGAGTATAGTTGATTTACAGTATTGTGTTATTTTTTCAGTTTTAATATTTTTATTGAAGTATAGTTGATTCACAATGTGCTAATTTCTGTTGCAGCAAAGTGATTCAGTTATACATATATATACCTTCTTTTCCATTGTGGTTTATCATAGGATATCGAATATAGTTCTCTCTGTACTCTCATTTTCTTATTTCTTTTTGTACTCTTATTTACTAATAAGCTTTTCACTTGGTTTTTATTAAACTAAGGAGCATAATTTTGCCAAAACTAAATTATTTCTGAAGACTTTTCAACTCCCGGCAACTTGACTTCTGTTCTAAACCTTCAGCTGAAATTCCCCTCTGGAATGTTATCCAAGACCTCATCTCCAACTTCTTGGAGTTGTTGATGGAGTCACATTCCTGTTTCTCTTGGTTGCTTTCTGCTCCTTATCAGTTAGTTTTCTTCCTGGTTTCTAACAGCCCCACTTGTTCTCTATTTAATTTTTGGTCATCCTTTCCTCTTCCTCTATAGCCACCCACCCCAAGTGTCCTTTTCTACTCACCCTGCTCCTCTATCAGGGCAAGCATGAGCCTCCACCACCACTTCTGCCCTTTCTGGGAAGCTCAGACCTGCTTCACCCACTCTTCTGGGTATCATTATCCAGATACCTTGTGGACACTCCAAAGCAAGTTCCTCCTCCCAAGCTCTCTGTGTTAAATAGCATTCTTTTCCTTCTGCCCTTCCAGGCTAAGAATATCTGAGTCATATTTGGTTTTCTTTTCTCTTTATTCCCACATATGGCTTGTGGCTTATGCTAAGTCACTTTGGTGGTATCTGACTCTTTGCAACCCTATGGACCGTAGCCCGCCAGGCTTCTCTGTCTGTGGGATTCTCCAGGCAAGAATGGGTTGCCATGACCTCCTCCAGGAGATCTTTCCGATCCAGGGATTGAACACATGTCTCTATGTCTCCTGCATTGACCGGCAGGTTCTTTACCACTAGCGCCACCTGGGAAGCCCATCTGTGTTGGCCACCAGATCTTTCACTCATCAATATTTCTTTTTTTTTTTTTTTAATTGAAGTCTAGTTGATTTACAATGTTGTATTAATTTCTGCTCTATAAAAAAGTGGTTCAGGTATATATATATATACATATATATATTCAATTTCACATATAAGTGGTATTATATGGTTATTTGTCTTTCTCTGTTTGACTTACTTCACTTAGTATGATAGTCTCTAGGTTCATCCATGTTGTTGCAAATGGCATTATTTTGTTCTCTTTATGGCTGAGTAGCATTCCATTGTATGTATGTACCCCATCTTCTCTGTCCATTTATCTGTTGATGGACATTAAGTTGTTTCCATGTCTTGGTGGTGATGGTTAGTCGCTAAGTCATGTCAGAGACTCTTGTAACCCCATGGACTGTAGCCCACCAGGCTCCTCTGTCCATAGGATTTTCCAGGCAAGAATACTGAGGTGGGTTGCCGTTTCCTTCTCCAGGGGATCATTCGGACCCAGGAATCGAACCCAGGTCTTCTGCCTTGTGGGTGGATTCTTTACTGACTGAGTTATGGCTATCCAATATTTCTTAATCAAACTCTGATTACATCTTTGCTAGCCTAGGCCCTTTCACTTCTGGTTTCAGCCCTCCTAATAAGACTCCTGTCTTTCAGTTTGCTCCTTCAAATATATATGCTGCCAGAAAAATGCTTTTCTGATACTAACCTGATTGTATCACCTGTTCCCTATTGCCCATATGGTGAAGGTCAAAGCCCATGACTTAGTGGAAGGGGAGCAGTTGGAATGGGATGTAAGGTGACAGGAGGGCTTGGAAAACCTTGGATTCCAGAACGGACCAGGTGTATTTATTCCCTGGTCACTGAGAGTTTGCTGCATGGGCGTGATGTAGTAGAAAACTAATCTGAGAGGAACATGGAGGAAATTAAAAGTCTACAGTGATTTATGTGAGAAAAAAGGAATGGTGAGGGGCTTAAGTTCTTCTGCCAAATTACCAACCAGTAGAAAATGAGCCATAAACATGAATTAGACTGCAATCGTCTCTGCTTGCTTTTCTTCATCTTCTCAGCTGTGAGCTCCTCAGGCACAGAGGCTGTTTCTTTCATCTTTAGGTTCAGGATGGCACTTGGTAAGTGCTCAAGACTAAAATATAGTGGTGAAGGACAGGACTGATTAAAAAGGAACTTGTCTTGTTAGGAGGGAAAGAGAGGGGTACCATCCTTGTCTCCTTTTCTCTTTCCATCCCTCGCCCCTTCCCTCCCAGCTCCCTGATTTAAATAGCCAGTTACATAATGTTACCTCATGCTAGGTACTGAACTAGATACCTGGAACCTAGAGACAAGTATAACACAATTCTTGCCTTCAAGTTCACTGTCTAGTAGGAGCAGCAAACATGTATGCAGATAACAGTCCTGATTTTGACATCAGTTGTAATATAGCATGCATGTGTATGTGCTAAGTCACTTCAGTTGTGTCTGACTCTTTGCCCACTAGGCTCCTCTGTCCATGATGTTCTCCAGGCAAGAATACTGGAGTGGGTTGCCATGCCCTCCTTCAGGGGATCTTCCCAACCCAGGGTTTGAAACCATGTCTCCTGTGGCTCCCGTGTTGCAGGTGGATTCTTTACTGTTGAGCCACTGGGAAAGCCCAATACAGCATGGTTTATTCTATAAAGAAAATATAAGCAACATCAGTGCAGTCCTGGGAGGTGGAGTGTCAGGGAAATTCAAGAGTGCCATCACATAGAAAGCACAGCTAAGCAGAAATTTTAAATATGAGAAGGTGTGTGCCAGGCAGAAAAGGGAGGGAAAAGCATGTCTGGCAGAAGGAACATGTGCAAAATTATATTATGAGAGAATGACAGATGTGGGGAAGAGTAAGATGTTAGATGGATATTGAGGTTCGATGTAGGTGGTAGAGAAAAGTACAGTATGGTGGAGGGTGGATGTCATGGTTGTAAAAGTTGAAGCCAGGAGGCTATTGGGGGACAGAGCATGACATTCTTACATTCAGAGTAATGGAGTTGATTTTATTCTTGGGCAATGTAGAGGCCAATGCTGGATTTTGTTTTAAACCCAGAGTGGCATTTAATGGTATTAACAGTTTTTAGGACATCAACTCTGATTGGAGCACTGAGGGCAGCTAAAGGGAGAAAGGAGATCAGTGGGAAAGCTTTTGTCATAACCCAAGCAGAAGAGGAAACCTAAAATATTTAGAAAGACCATGAACAGAGCATCTAGCGACTGCAAAGTTGGAAAGATGAGGAAGACTAGGATGGGGGAGCAGGGCAGGGAGCAGAGGTGGCATGACTTATAGAGCTGACAGGTCAAGCTGGCTGAGAGTTTTAAGATGCAGGAGGAAGGTGCATTTCCTAATTATTCACCTTTTCCCCAGCCTTCACCGCAGTGTAGGAATGCCTCACCTCGGGTTACATTAACATCCCTGGATGTTTGCCCTTCATCTAGCATCTCCATCTTTCAGTCTCTTCCACACACCAGGGGTCACCAAACTTGTTCTGTAAATGGCCAAAGAGTAAATATTTCAGGCTTCGCAAGGCTGCAGGGTCTCTGTAGCAACCACAGAGCTCTGCCATCGTAGGGTGACAGCAGTGATGAACAATGAAGAGATATGTGGGCATGACTGCATTGCAATGAAACTGGATTGCAAATCCAAATACGAGATCCTGTGTGCAGGCTGTGGTCTGCTGACCCTTGGCATGCACTGCAGCGTCCAGCCTTCCTAAAGCATCGCTTTTACTCTTTCTTGAGTACCTTTTCTTCAGAGTTTAAAAAGCATCAACTGCCCCCTCTCACCTTCTGAGATGGTCCATCCTTTGTCTGTGGAGTGTGTTTTTCGCATGGCTTCTCTTGCCTTCCAAGATGGCCCACACTCGGCTGTGCAGTGTATAGCTCCCTGAATAAACATTTTTTCTCTTTAAAAGAGGCTTACCTGGTGGCTCAGATGGTAAAGAATCTGCCTGCAATGCAGGAGACTTGGGTTCAATCCCTGGGTCCGGAAGATCCTCTTCTCCCCCGGAAAATGGAATAGCTATTGACTCCAGAATTGTGCCTGGAGAATTCCATGGACAGAGGAGCCTGGCAGGCTATATACAGTCCATGGGGTTTCAATGAGTTGGACACCACTGAGCAACTAACACTTCTTCTTTTCTTTAAAAAAAGAAGCATCATCCAAGAAGTTGCCTTTGCCGGTCAGCACACCCCGTCTCCCCTTAGAATGGTGCACAGGCACCTGCTGCTGCCTGCCCTGTCTGCTGCTGCTTCCCTTCCTTCTCCTTTCTTATCTGCCACTGTAAGGAAATGAGCAAAGAGCAAGCTCTTCCAAGCCAAAAAGGACATCAGAATATTTCTGGAAAATGAAGGCTTGTCAAAGGGGCCATCTTCCCTCAGGTCTCCTAAAGGAATCATGAGTGATGACCCCTGGCCAGAACATCGGATGATATTTGCAAAGTTCATCTTCTCATTCCAGATTCCTAACTTTAAAGGTCTGCTTTTCCCTTGTTGGTCTTTCATTTAGAAAAGCAAATTCCTGCATGCGCGCTCTGACCTTGAAGTAGCGCATTACAAGCTGAAACCCAGAAACCTCATGCTGCATCACGAATTCCTTCAGCGAGTCAAGCAGCTGCCCTTGGAATACAGCTACGGGGAGTACAGAGATCTCTACCGTGATTTTGGAACCCACTACATCACAGAGGCTGTGCTTGGGGGCATTTATGAATACACACTCATCATGAACAAAGAGGCGATGGAGAGAGGAGGTACGACTCCCGAGGACCATGTCTTTACTGATGGGGCACATGAAACTACGAATTAACAGGGAGAGAGGCTTCTATTCCTTGTTGGGGGAGGGGTTATAAGTTATGCTCCCATTTTCCTTCTCCCTCCCTGGTTTTCCTTTCACAGTTTCATTTGCAGATTCCTCAACCTTTGTTGATGTGTTGATGGTGGTCCTCCTCTGCCAGCCCTCTCTCTGGACAGTCCTGTTTTCTACATAACTCCCTCTAGACAATAACATCTAATCTCCTGGCTCTAAATGCTTTATACATGCAGATGTATATGTCTGTCCTGGATCTCTTCTGTGTACTGAAGAGCTCATGTAGAAATGCCTCTTTGAGATCTCCATTTGAATGTCTACTGACTATCAGAAGCTTAACGTGCCCCCAAGGAGAACTTTCACATGTTTCTTCTGTAGTCATTCGCATCTCAGAATGACTCCACCATTCAATCAGCTTTGAGGTGATACCAGTGCTGCTGGTTCCTAAACCACACTTTCAGCAGCAATGTCTTAGATTATCTGAGCTTCCAAACTAATATTCAACTCCCATTTTCCTTCCACAATCCATTCTCCATACAGATATTACGGGTCTTTCTAGTTGTAATCAATTTCAAATCTAAACTATGATTTCTTCCTCCCAATCCTGTACTGTTTCCTGCAGTATGGCATTTGTCAGGTTAAGTGACCTGCCCCAGGCCACCCAGGTTACAATGGCAGAGCCAGGTTTCGGTTATAGGTCCAGTGAACTTGCGAGAGGACAGAAGGCATATAAGGTAAATTAAGGTCGGTGTGGCCTCCCTCAGTCTTGCCAAGATTAAGGGTACTGTCCTCTGTACCAGAGGTTTCAAAAGTACTTGTCATAATTCCTCTGATTGCTTTCTACAGAAAGGTTCTATGATCAAGTTGTGGAAACATAATAGATCCCACTTTGAGAGTTTCACAGGCATACTGAAATCAAGTGACCTCTCCATCACTTTTGATACCATATTTATCACACTGACTTGACTGCAGAAGCCTGGTTTCTTGTCATTCTTGCTCTTAAAAGATATATAAGAGATATCATCATGGGATTCATGTTTCAAGGAACATGCTTTGGGGAAAACTGATCCACACCCATGTTTATAGTAATCCCAGGTGTTAAAGCTTTCTCCTCTCCCTTCCCTGACCTCAAATGCTCTAGAAAGGTGTTCATATGTCATATGGAAGACTTCGGCAAGCCCAGGTTGGGAAGATGCCTTGGGGAGAACTGGAGAGGAATGGATGGAAAATAGTCCAGAAATGAAGATGAAATAAGGGAAATTGGTTCTTCTCTTTGCCAGGGACTATACCAGACATTTCAGAAACATTATCTCAACTGATCAAGTAACTGTTTGTACTACATCAAAGATTAGAGAAGGGAGGACAGCTCACAGCAGCCTCTATTCACTGCATCAGTGCCTAGAGACTTGATAAGAAGCCATATTCTTAGAAAGTGACTCCGAGCTCGTCCTGTCTTTGGAGAGCAGCAAAAAACCCTCTGAGTATTTGTAGAGGCTGAAAGGGGAAGTTGATGCTGATCTCGAATGGGGTCTTTGCCCTGGTGCCAGGAGCTGCCTGCTGCGTTTCTTGTCCCTAGTCTGGCCACCCGTTAATTTACACCTTAGTCCCTGTGAGCCTCCAGGAAGGGTTTGGCATCAGGGATCAACTGCAGGAAAAGGCCCAGGACAAGTTGCTATTTTAGGTCATGAGCCTCTTTTCTTGCTTCCTTCAGATTACTCTCTTAAGGATGTCCAGACCTGTGCTAAACATGATTTTAAAATCGGAGCCGCCATAAAAGAAGTCTATTTGAGGCTGGGTGTGTCAGTTGCCAAGTGCAGTGACATTCTCAATGAGATAAAAGGTGAGTGGCAAGGGCATGTGACTTCTCTGCTTATCATTCTTCCTTCTCCAGCAGCCCAGACCTGTCACTCTTTAAGCTAAAGATTGAATATTCCAAGGCATTTCAATTAAAATAGTAATTCGTTCAATAAAAATCTACCTAGCTCCTACTATGTATTGGTATGCAGAAATGAATTAGATGGTCTTCCTATCTTCATGATATTCACATGAATAGGCAAAGAATTAAAAAATCAAGGACAGGGCAGTGATAAGCACCAAACTCAGTCTGGCTTCCTGGAACAGGAATCATTTGAATGGCAACTTGAGGAATAAGGTATCAAGGTTGCCTTTAGGCAAGAAAAAAAAAATAATCTAACAATGAAAATTTGCTCTGAGGGCCAGAAGTGGGCCTGGCTAGAGGTAGGATGCTCTAGGCTGGAGAGGTAGGAGCCAGATGGAGGCAGTGGGGGATACAGTTGAGGCAGCTAGTCCTCACCTGAAGCAATGGGCAAGATGGAAACTAGAAAATCAGGCAAAGCCACGAGTCATGGAGCAGAGTCCACATGGCAGGTGAGACTAGGAGTGAATGCTAGAGCCAATCTGGGAGCAGAGATCTTGGCGGCCACATAGGGGAGCTGGGAATCAACACTGAAAGTAGAGTAGGAGAGGGAGGCTGATCAGCAGGGCTCTAGTTCTGAACTCTTCTGCACCCTGAGTTACTCTCCTTCATCTGCTCTACAGACTAAGCTTGTCCCTATTTCTATGATCATATGTGAATGAAGAGGTCCACAGCCAAAGCAGAATAAAATAAAACAACAACAAAATGAACTGCTGGTCTAGAAGAGTTTCTTGGGACTGATGTGCAGTGGATACTGTTTGTTTATTTTGGTGGGGCTGGGTTGGAACATGCATCCTACGTAGGGAAACATACCTGCTTTTCAAAGAAAACTTGTAAAGCAACCCCCCATCCAAGTTACTGAATAGAGCATTACCTAGTACCCCAGGACTCTTGTCAGTTACAACTCCTCCCTCCCTTTGGAGATAACACCATCCTGAAGTCTCTGTTAAACATGTCCTTCCTTTCATGATAGTTTTACCACCTACATGTATTGCTAACATCTATAATTTAGAGTTGGGCTTCCCTGGTAACTCAGTGGTAAAGAATTCGCTTGCCAATGCAGGAGATGTGAGTTCAATCCCTGGGTTGGGAAGATCCCCTGAAGAAGGAAATGGCAACCCACTCCTGAGTTCTTGCCTAGGAAATCCCGGGCAGAGGAGCCTGGTAGGCTATAATCCATGGGGTTGCAAAAGAGTTGGACAGGATTTAGCAACTAAATAAAAACAATGACTTAGAGTTGCTTGTTTTTGAACTTTATATGGATGAAATGTAATCTTCCAGTTCTGGGTTTTTTTTTATTTTTTCTTTGATATCATGTTTTTGTGTAAAACTATAGTTGCATAGTATTTTATTGTATGAATATATCACTTTGTTCATTCTGTTGTTAAATTTGGATTATTTCCTGTGCCAAGCCATCATATTCAGAGCCGCTGTGAACATTCTTACACACTCTTCTGACACACATGTGCAAGGGATTCTATGGGGAATGTACCCAGGAGTGAAATTGTTGGGTTGTAGAATATGCACTTATTCTACACTAGGTAATACTGAGATTTTTCTGAAATGGCTGTATCAATTTACAGTCTGACCAGTAGTATACAAGACTCCTTTTGTATGATGCTCAAGTGCTGCAAGCTCAGAGTGGAATAGTCACTTTATACCAGTTTCTTTGGCATCAGGCACAAGAAAGATTAGAATAGGAATGACTTACTGATATAATTGAGGGCTTTCTGGGAAACTGCTTGAGAAGTCAAAATAATGAGTAGACATTGAAAAAAAAAAACAGTAGACATTATTTGGTGTGTATCTATTACATTCATGCTTACACCTTATAGATTTTCCCAGTTTTGTCATATGAGACAAAGAAGTGGTATAGCTCAAAAGTTGGGCATGGTACTGTGAGTAAATTCTTTCCCTCTAGTGCCTAAGATTTCGTATCTGCAAAGGAAGGATTATATACTTCCTATTTCACACTGAAGATTAGGTGAGTTAATACATGTACAACATTAAATTAGTGAATGATACATAAGTGATGAATAATCTTTGTCTATTTACCTATATAGCATCTGTCCCTATGTATGTATGTATGTATCTAGCAGCTATTTTCCATAGACTCACTTAGCGACTATCACTTACAGATGCTAAAAATAAATGTCCCTTTCTTGTCCTGTCTCCAGCTTGTGTCATATACGATCGAGTGCACTGCCCATTTGTGCTTACACTGTGACTCCCTTGCTGGCAGGGATGCGTATTGTCCCACTTACATCTCCAGGGCAACCTCCCTGAACATTCTAGTTACCAGGTTGTCAGGTGGGTTGCAGCAAATTTCAAGGTGTGAAAATGGATCCCCTGACATGCCAGGGCTCTGTATCCATTCCAGACAGAAACAAGAAGGACAGCATGGTGGAAGACTTGGTGGTCCTTGTACGAGGAGGAGCGAGTGAGTATGTCACAGCCCTGGCATATCGAGAGCTGCCAACAGCGGACCTGATGCAGGAATGGGGAGATGCAGTGCAATACAATCCGGACATCATCAAAGTGAAGGTACGCACACCCACCCTACCATCCTTTCCTCTATTCAGAAAACAGCTTCTGAAGGGGTTCCCTGAGCCAGGGTATAGAATACAGAGCTCAATAAGACACAAACCCTCACCTTGAGATAGATACCTTATAGTAGAAAATGTATCCAGAGTGAACTGATTGTGATACACTGCTCAACACCAGCTAGAGACCCCTCACTGCCTCTCACTTGGGCTCCCAAGTCTCCCAAGTAAGTTAACCATTGGCTTCTACTTCCAGGCTTCTTAAATCAATATTGTTTGCAATTTATTGGGGAATCCCTCATTTAGGTCTTTGTTCATTTAAACATTCATTCCTGCAACCAGCAAGTCGTTGCTAAGTTCCTGCGATGTGATGGGAACTAAGGCACTGGAGGAAAACAGAGGAGGGTGCAAGGATGAAAAACGCAGTCTATGCTGAAGAGTAAGATACATGTGTGCATCATTGTCTTACAGGACAGCATAATACATAATGGTGATCACTAACACGTTTTGGGCTCCTACCATGTTCATGATACTCTGCCAAGGACTTTGGGAATGTTATTTCATCTAATTCTCATGAGCCTGCAAATTTAGTATGCTTATCTCCATTTTATGGCTGATAAAAAATCAAGGTCACAGAGGTTTCATCCGTCTGTGACTGCTCAAGAGTCCAGACCTGAAAAGTTGACCTCTTCCCTCCCGTCCAGATTTTCCTGCGGGTTTTGTAAATAGAAAATAATGATCCCAACCACCTGTCACCCACACAATGGCAGTTTTACAACCTTAAACTAAAAAGACGTTTGCTAGAGCAGCGCTGTCAGACACGTCAGCGGGGTTGGTCCTTGCCTGTGGGTACTTCAGCACGGTGTCCATGTCACATCTTACACTGCCCTCTTCTTGCCATTGTCTGTACAATTATTGATGGTCTGGCGTCCACCCTCCGGAGATTTACTCTTGCAGCCAAGGAGAGGAGTTAAGGGGCTGGAGCTCTGATGAGAGGCTGTGCAGTTCCCCAACTTGGCAATTTTCCAGTGTCTTTATTTATATGTCAATTGCATGGTTGCTGCAGAACAAGAAGGCTGCCATTCAAATCCTTTCCTCTGCCACTTATTCAGTAGTGACACTTAGGGCTTAGTTGCTGGCAAGCATCGAGAAAGGAAAGTGAGCCACGGCTTGCTGGAGACTCTAGAGAAATCTGGGATGGGCTGATGACATGGTGACATTGGTTGGTATCACAAACAAGCATGGGACAGAAGAGAGTTCATGGAAGAATAGACCCCTGGTCTTTACTTTTTTTTTTTTTTTTGGTCTTTACTTTTTACTGATATCTTACCTGAGTTTTGTTTTAAACTTAGAATTAATGGATTGCTCTGGTTACCTACCCATTTAGGTTGGAAGTACCATCATGGGCATTGGGAATGTCAAGTATCCAGCAGCATGGGATATGATAATGGGATGTGTGTGGTGTGTGTTTGTGAGAAAGAGAGAGAGCACGTGTTAGCATTCTAAGCATCTCAGACCTGCCACCATCCTGAGAGATGTGGCACTTTACCAACGGCACAGAGGCTTCCCAGCATATATGTGATGCCCTGGAAAGTATCGTATCTACCATCAGTGTAGTGCTGTGAAGGGTGGTGGAGACTGAAAGGGGAGAGATTAGAAAATCAGAGATGTTTCCAGTAGTGGCAGAGGTGAAATTGTTGACGTCTTTTATGCATTTCTCCTAAATATCCCTAACTTGAGTTGGAAACATCTGTTGTAGTCATAGATTCTTTCTGGCAAGAAAAAACTGTGTATGACTTCATATTATCTCAAAATAATTCTCTGCAGAAGCGGCTTACCAGATAGTTGGAGCAGCAGTTGCTTTCCAAGAGAGCAGAGGCCACTCGATAAGGAATTCCTAGACACAAGAGTATTGGCCAAGGCTCAAGTACATAGACCAGTCTTAAAGATCAATATCTGAAAACACAGTTCCTATAGGAGCCTGGCAGGCAGGAAAGAAGACCAGAGAAGAGCCCGTTCCCATTGTTTACTGGTGAACGTTAGATATAGAGAGATGGCGCTTTGTTCAAAGAAGAGGTAGAGAAATCATTGGACATATATAAGGACAATTTTGAACACAAAAGATTGAAATTATATCCAAGATAAAATAGACAAGCATACATCTAAGCATAGAAGTAAATTTTACAATATATTTGCTTTGTGATTATAAGAAAATAAAGAATTTATGAACTAAAAAATAGAAGCCGAGATGTTTAGACACTAATCAGATGAAAAGGGAAATGGCTGAACATAGGAAGCCAAAAGCACAATAGTAGACTCAAAACCTACATTGGAAACTATAAAGAACAGAATTGACACTGCAGAAAATTGAGTCAGTGATGTGGAAGGTGCTGTAAAAATGTTCCTATAATGCAGAAGCAAAAGACAAAGAGATTAAAACAATGATATAAAAGAAATATGATGGACAGAGTGTACAGAAGTGGAAATCTAAAACCCAGAGCATTCTTCCTGAGAAAGATACAGGATTAAATGTGAAGATGCATTAATCAAGCACATAATAAGGGAAACTTCCCTGAGCTGATAATGCAAAATGAACAGCTCATTGAAAAGCAGGCAAAAGTACTGAAGATAAAACAATACTGAAACACAGCATGGTGAAATTTTTTACTTTGAGGAACAAATAGATCCTACAAAAACAGAAGTCATACTGATCTTAGAATTCTTCATAGTGCTAAATGCCTAAAGATTGTGGAGTGACAGCCATGAAGGAGAAAGCTTGTGTCCCAACGAATGGTCTTTAAGGGATGAAAAAATTCCCCAAGACATTCCGAGGAGCCTGGCATTAGAGGATGTCCAATTAATTCTGAACTTCAGACCAATAAGGAATATTTTTCTTAGGATAAGCATCTTTCAAATATTTCATGGGACATATTTGGTGGCTCAAATGGTAAAGAATCTACCTGCAATGCGGGAGACCTGGGTTTGATCCCTGAGTTGGGAAGATCCCCTGGAGAAGGAAATGGCAACCCACTCCAGTATTCTTGCTTGGGAAATCCCATGGACAGAGGATCTTGGCGGGCTACAGTCCATGACAAAGAGTCAGACATGACTCAGTGACTACCACTTTTTCACTTCATACTAAAATTTCATTTGTTACTGATCTGAAATTCAGTTTTAACTCAGAATTCTATATTTGATTGGCAACCTTAGTCACAAAGTCTGTCATCCGTGTGCATATCCACTGTGGTCGGTGTGGCTAGGTTGTGGTCTAGGGTTCAGGCTACGGAGAGTCCGTGGTACAGAACGTGGCATGACCAAGAGTAGAAGGGAAAATACAGTGGTGACTGGTTCAGTGAGGCGTCAGGAGAGCCTTGGTTATGCCACCGTGAAACAGCCTCAACTTTCAACAACTTAATCCAGCAAAAGTTTATTGCTCAGTCACATGTCATGTCCGAAGTGTACTGGTAAAGGGGCTTTTCTGAATATCACTCTGGGATCTGGGCAGTGGAGGTTTTATCTTGTCATGTGCTCCCAATATCATCACAGCAATGGTAAAGGAATGGGAAAATTCAGCACACTCTGCTGCCAGAGCTTCAACCTGGAAGGGATGCTCCCTCTGCTTACCTCTCACAGCTCAGAAAAAGTCACGTTGCAAACCTTCCTTTAAGGATGGTTCAGGGAAAAGCAATCCTGCCAAGTGCCCAGAAGGAAAAGAAGCTGATACGTTTGGTAAACAGTGATTATGACCATTACACTTTACTGAAGCAACTTATTCAAAGATTCTCTAAAAGCAAGTTACTCTGATCAACAGAAGGTTTAAAATGTAGATGCCGTGGTAGCATGAATCAGTAAGATATTTTGGACTTAGACTGTCAGATCTCACTTGAAATAATAAATTCTGAATTTCAAATAAGGAAACCCACAAATATTATTAAGTGGAAGGTAACACAACAAAATAATTTGCCACACGTGAAATCTTTCATGTGTAAGGAATGATACTATTTATAAGAAAAATATCTCAAAGAAATAGAAAACTCTCAGAAGAATTCAGATGATAAATAAGCAAAATTTTAACTTCTCAGAAATAAAAATGAAAAAGTAACACTACAAAGTATCTTTTGCCTATCAGATTAATGATGATTAAAAATCTTTAATACTCAACCTTACTAGTAGCAATGAGATGGAAACTTTCATATTATGAAATAGGACTATAAAATGGTACGACCCTTTAGGAAAAGAATTTAACTGTATATATCCAAGACATTAAAAATGTTTACAGTGTTTGATCCAATAACCCTAAATGCAAAAATCGACTATAGAAATCATTTTAAAAGTTGATAAAGATGTTATCTATAAAGACCCGCCTCATTTTATGCTGCTGTAATCTCACTTTATCTGAAGTTTTGCTTTCTGAGGTTCAGTTACTCATCATCAACTGTGGTCTGAAAATATTAAATGGAAAACTCTAGAAAGAAACAATTTTAAAGTTTTTAATTGCAAGCCATTCTGACTAGTGTGATGAAATCTTGCACTGTCCCACTGCACCCCCACCTGGGATCCCCAGCCATCAACACCATCTGCTCCTGACATCCAACCCCTGACATGATCATGGTTCAGTAATCCAGGACCACCTGAAGCAGATGAACTTTCTGATGACACATCAACAGTAGCCTGATGCTATGTCATAATGCCTCCTCTGTCATGTACTCATTTCATCTGATCATGTTAGGGCTTTATGATCTCATGTCATCACAAGTAGAAGAAGGGTAAGTACAGTATAATCAGATATTTTGAGAGACAGAGAGAGCACATTCACATCTTTTATTACGGTGTATTGTTATAATTATTCTATTTTATTATTAGTTCCCATTGCTAATCTCTTATCATGCTTAATTAATAAATTAATCATAGTATATGGGTATAGGAAACAACAGTATGTGTTGAGTTTGGTACTCTTCATGGTTTTGGGCAATCATCAAAGGTCTTGGAATGTATCCTGACTAATAAGGGAGGACAACCATATTTGTAATAGCAAAAGGGAAAAAGAAAAGTGGAAACAACCTCAAGATTCAATAACAGGGTATAGTTGAATACATCGTAGTTCACCAGTACAATAGGATACCTTGTAGTCATGAAAATCATTTTATCAAGGATTGTTGAATAGCATAGGAAAATGTTCATAATATGATATTAAGTGAAAAAAGTGGAATGTAAACATGTGCTTTTCTTATGCCATCAATTTGGTATAAGTATCTGTCCATCTACCCTTCCAAAAATATATTCTGAAAGGGCACAAACCACAATGGTAGCAATTCATATCTTCTGCTGCTTACTGAGTGTTACTCTGGTAAATTTAAGTTTTCTGTGCCTCCACTTTGCCATCTATAAAATGGGGATACAGAAGTCTATGTAAACTGGGGATACAGAGGTCTACCTGACTCCTAAGATTGTTGTGAAGGTTAGGATGGATAAGGTATATTTTTAGTTCGGCAGCTAATGAATGCTAGCTATGACAATAATCAAGAATGCCAATCACCAGGGTCCATTATGGGGAACTGCATGGAGTTTTATAGACCGCGCCTGCCTGTCATGCTGCACTTCAGGGGGTTGCAAAGAGTCAGACACAACTTAGCGACTGAACAACCACCAACATAATCAACAGTTTTCACAAGTGCAGGTGTGCTGAGGACCCAGCGATCAATGTGAGCAGTTAGGATTGGGTGTCTGGGGGAGAAATGTAGAAGAAAGAGGGAGGAAGGGAGGAAAGAAGGAGAGGACAAAAGAGAAAAAGACGGGAAAAAGGAACCAGCAAACCAAAAAAAAGACAAGTGAGCCACATGAAGTTAAAAAGGAAACTGTGGAGGGAATCTTGAGGAATTGCTGCCAAGTTCCAAGGCAAACTGTCCTGGAGAACCCTGGAATAGAGGTTGGAAAGGAGAATAATCACCATTTTTATCACCAATTTTCATGAGCTAGTAGGAGAAGCACAGATTTGGGATTAGAATCCTGGCAGTGCTATTCAATGCGTTCTTCAACTTAACCTCACGTGAAATGCGCTGGTAATTGCTCCCGAGCCAAGGTGAAGGAGGATCATAGCACAGGCCCTGGCACACAGTATATGTGGAAGTGCCACTGACTTTATCTCCTGAAGCAGATCTCAGAACTAGTAGGAAAATGCCTGGTAGGTCAAAAGCAGGTTAAAAGCAGCCTTTCGAGGTGCTCTGGCAGGGAGAGCAGGCTGTTGGAGGAGCTCATTGTGGGTGTACGGCAACCCCCTATGTACCCCCGCCTACCCACCATGTGTGGCCAGAAGCTAGACCATTCTGCAAACAGCCTCTGGATCAATTCATTGACCACAAAACGGTGAGACAATGGGACCACCAAGGGGCCTTGCTTTGCCCACTGGAGTGAAGGTCAGCATCAGATACATTAAGAAATGGAAGCAATTTTCTTCCCACTGGAGGCTTCTATTAGGCATGATTGCCTGTGTTTAGACAGACCCCAAACTCTCCAGGACCAGATTAGGGCAGGATCACAAGCAAAATCTGGTGAGGAACCTGACCCTGGAGCTGAAACTCTGAGCCAAGAGACTCTGAACATGTTTAGCTACCTCTTTGGACTTTGCCTCTGTCTGCCAAGGCCGCAAACACCCCCACATCCATCTGTGGTCTCCTGCTCTCAGACACTGCCATGCCCACTGAGAGCATCTTTCTCTCTGCTTGCCACACCGTGGCCTCCACGCCAGCTGCTGTTACCCTAACGAGGCCTCCCCTTCCCTTTTCATCCTTCTACCCATTCTTATTAGCTGCTCTCACTAAGCTTGGGGCTGGACCTTGGAGACACAGCTGAGCAGTATATAGGTCTGATCTTCAGGAGCTTACAATCTAATTAGAGACGAAGGAAAAGGGCCTTCAGTGCTCGCTTCGGCAGCACATATACTAAAATTGGAACGATACAGAGAAGATTAGCATGGCCCCTGCGCAAGGATGACACGCGAATTCGTGAAGCGTTCCATATTTTAAAAAATAAAAAAAAAAAAAAAAGGGACTTCAGCCCCAAACATTGACCACGAGGGAGAAAGGAGGTAGAATTTGCATTGGATGAGTAGTGTAGACAGTATGCTGAGCATTTCATAGTAGGAAGGTGTTCTGGAAGCTTCAGAGCTCGGGGGAAGTTTCCCTAATGGTGACTTTTGCATGACATGAAGGATTTTCACAGGTTTGTGGTGGGGGGTATTGCTGAAACAGGGCTCCTATAATACTTCCAAAGAGCGGCTTGCAAATTGCCTCCCCTCTCCCACCAAAGAGAGATTAACCAGCTGCTCCTCTCTACCCTGGTTGCTGTCCTGCAATTGGAGAAGGAAATGGCAACCCACTCCAGTATCCTTGCCTGGAAAACCCCATGGACTGAGGAGTCTGGCAGTCTACAGTCCATGGGGTTGCAAAGAGCCGGACACGAGTGAGTAACTTCATTTTCCTCTCTACCCATGACGAGTTACCACTTTTGCCTGTAACCGCTGTTCTGTAAGTATCCATTAGTACGACTGTATCTCTAGATTCTGAGTTCTGGGGGAATGAAGTGGGGATTTTATCTTATTCCTTACTATGCTTCATGCCTGGCACTTGGAAGGTATTCAGCAAGTGTTTGTTGACCTGAACTTGAACAGGCTTGTTTGTGGCTATTGGGTGGGATGGGAAAGATAAAGGATGGGGTGTCCATCTACGTGCTGTACCGTCCATCCAGTTCCATATGAATCCACTGTGATCTGCATGCACCAAACCTGCCCATTCCTATGGAGCCTTACTTTGGGCTTTTGTTACTATATGACCAATGTATTCTGTTGAAATCAGCGCCTTTGCTCCTTTCCCAGGTAATGCCTCTGTACGAACTGGTGACAGCCTCGGACTTCGCCTATTCCAGCACAGTGAAGCAGAACATGAAGAAGGCCTTGGAGGAGTTCCAGAAGGAAGTGAGCTCCTGCCAGTGTGCCCCCTGCCAGGGGAACGGAGTCCCTGTCCTGAAAGGTACCGTTTCCAGTGTCGTTTGTGGAAGCTACCATCTGGATGGGCTGGTTCTGGGGCCAGATCACATCAGATCCACACACCCTCCAGAGGTGTGTTTCTAGGTCAAGGTTTGATGTGGATCTCCAGGGTAATTTCTAGGTTATTTCTCAGTCCTCTGCCTCAAGCCCCAGGGACTGTCATAAAGCTCCCTTCTTTGTCTCAGAGGAAAAAAATATGAGCCCCTGACCATTTGGAGCCTTTTAAAAGCTGAGTCTCTCCACCCTGGTTGGGCATTAGAACCACTGGGGATCTTTAGAACTACTGACGCTAGGGCCCCAAATGTGATCATCACATAAAACTCTAGGGAAGAGACCCTCATCAGGATGGTTAAACCCTCTCCTCTTCTGGTAGTTCTAATTTGTGGCTGGGGTGTGACCCACCATTGCTAAAGTCCCCACCTTCTTGGAGCACAAGAAGTTGGACTAAGGAGGCGCCTGTACTCAGGTGGGACTGATGGCAAGGTGCACGATGCTCCTGTCAAGGTGCACGTGAGAATCACCCAGGGAGCTTTTCACAAACACAAAGCCCTGGGCCTCAGCCCAAAACAGTTAAAGCAAATCACTGGGATTGGCCTTTTAAAAAGCCTACCAGATAATTCAGTGTACAGTGAGAGTTGGGCAGCAGTTCCACAGCTGAATTCACTGGCAGACAGAATCCATGATTTTGCTGAGCTTTTAAACTAGCAGGAGAGTTAGACTTAACCCATAGGTTGGGTTGAAATGTACCAGTGTTAGGACCAGGAAGTCAGAATGCAGGCAGCTAGAAGAAGCTGCTTGGGCTGTCAGGATACCTAGGTTCTAGCCACAAGAGAAAGCATTAAACTGAAGGCAGGGATGGGCTGAGATGCTATGGCCTGTAACAGGGAGTGGGGAGGGACTCTGGGACTCTGTCCTGGTCAGACAAAAGGCCCTCCCTGGGCCAAGCAGGGGAAACCCCTCCTGCATATCCTGGCCAACGCGTGGTGAGACAATTGGAGGATGGGGAGGTGGCAGCGTGGATGGGCCACAAGAACTTCATTGCTAACTTGAGGGTCATGTCCGGGGTCACTGCAGTGGGCAGAGCAAACGTGGGCAGAGCTGGGACCTGGGGTCTTCTGCTCTTGTTTTGATGGGCTGAGGAGGGGTCCAGTCCAGCATAATGCTGAAACAGGGTGCCAAGAGCACCTGGGTACAGCAGATTCCAGCCCGGGGAGCTAGCCAGCAGAACTCATGTGGATAGAGTGAGCTCAACAGAGGGGACACGAGAGGAGATCTGTCCTCGGGGAGAAAGATCCCACCTGCTCAGCTGAGACAGATGAATGTGTGTCTGGCTTCTCAGAGGGGATGGAGACAAGCAAAGTAAGCATACATGACAGCCCGAGGATGGGGAGTTCTCCTTCAGGAACAGGACCTGTAAGTGAGGGTCAGCTCAGCAGGACGTAGGATCCATTCACCTGCTCCAGATTTTGATCTAGGGTTGCTGAAATCCCCCTTGCCTTGTGTGTAATGTGGACCTAGAGACTGGGATTCCATGGAGGCTCTACTTTGGAGGTAAGGGAGAAAAGGAAGCCAGAGGCTGGAAGGGCCTGGCCTGTAAAGGACAGTCCTGTAAAGAGAATTCATGTGGTTGATGTGAGAGAAGCTCCAGGGTGACATGTGACAGATTAACATAAAGAATAATTTCTAAAGTGTCAGAACCAGCCAAAAGTAGCATGAAAGTGAAAAGTGAAAGAAAGTGAAAGTCGCTCAGTCATGTCCGACTCTTTGTGAACCCATGGACTATACAGTCCATGGAATTCTCTAGGCCAGAATACTGGAGTGGGTAGCCTTTCCCTTCTCCAGGGGATCTTCCCAACCCAGGGATTGAACCCAGGTCTCCCACATTGCAGGCGGATTCTTTACCAGCTGAGCCACAAGGGAAGCCCAAGGTAGCATGAGACGTCCAAGAGTAGTGAGTTCCCCATCACTAGAGGTGTTCAAGCAAAGACTAGGCAATTACTTGATGTGAAATTGAGCACCAATGACCACTGGCCCCAATCACCTCAGTAATGTATCTTCTGACCCCCAAAATCCATAAGTCTAGGTCAAAGGTCAGCTAATGGGTAATTTTTCTCAGTAGCTGTACATCATTTTCTGTGGTGGAATAAAAACCCTTTCATGAGCAAAGGACCTTTAAGAAAGGAGTGGGTATTCTTGGCACTGAACCTTCTTATTTCAAACCATTCAGTTAAACGTTTGTCCTATGTTAACCTCATGGAAAAGCTGTGAAGTGGAGGAAGGGTTGAACTCCAGGAGCTCTTTGTTTCACATGGTGATTTCATGTTTTCTCTGCATTGTCTTCTCAGGAACACACTGTGAGTGCATCTGTCCTTCTGGATTCCAAGGCTCGGCCTGTGAGGTCACGCATCGGAAAAGTAAGGAGTCTGTGAGAATGGGTTGGGAAAGGGAAGTCTAGGGAAGTCCAGAGAATAATTCCAAAGAGTAAGAGCAAAGTCAGGGCATGGGCTAGGGAACTGGACACTTTGAAACTCGAAATCCATCTTTGTATTTTTAAAACTTTATTTGTTTGTTGTTTTGGCTGCGCTAGGTCTTCACTGATGTGAGTGCAAGCTTTCTCTAGTTGCAAGGAGCTGGGCTTGTTCCTCATGGCAGTGTGCGGGCTTCTCGTTGTGATGTCTTCTTTTATTGTGGAGCATGGGCTCTAGCAAATAGCGGGCTTCAGTAGTTGCAACATCCAGGCTATGTAGTTGGGCACTTGGGCTCTAGAACTCAGGCTCAGCAGTTGTGGCGCCTGGGCTTACTTGCCTTGCTGCATGTGGGATCTTATTGGACCAACCAAGGCTTGAACCCATGTTCCCTGCACTGGCAGGTGGATTCTGAATCACTGACCCCCAGGGAAGCCCTTGAGATCCATATTGACTCCTGATTTTATATTTTCACAACTGAGAGTACTCCATGTTACAGGACTGCTAATGCATGGCAGCTGCAAGTCATCTCTTTAAATCATTCTGGAATGTTTATCTTTTTTTTTTTTTTCTTATTTAGTGAACTCCTATTCAACCCTCAAAATCCAACACAGATGCCCTTTCTTCTGTAAAAATTATTCGAACCCATGTAGAATTAGTTAATTTCTACTGTGGGATCCCATAAAACTTTGAACATGTGTTTATTATAGCTCTTAGCACATTCTATTTTGGGTTGTGTCTCCCTCCCCTGTCTGTGAGTAGGGATCATGTCCAGTTTATATCTCTGAGTCCTCAGGTTCCCACAAACAGTTACTGCTGTTGAATTAACAACTGAAAGACTAGATTACCATAATGATCTCCTCGAGTTAGATTCTTTAGCCAGTTTATTATCTAAGAATTCTTTTCGCCTATCCCCCACCCCCGCCCCTTTCTTTTCCTTTCTGTGGATTTTTGGTGATACCATTAAAAAAGGAAATGGCATATGGCATATCCAATAAAAACACCAAACATGTATTAAATACTCCACTAGGAAGATCTCCTGGAAGAGGAAATGGCAACGCACTCCAGTATTCTTGCCTAGTCCACAGGGTCGCTAAGAGTCAAATATGACAGAGCAACTAAGCATACACACACACACACACACCATTTGGTAGCAGATAATTTGGTGAGGGCTTTGACTCAGCATGGATTCAAATTCCATCTTATCATTTAATAGCAAATTACTTGAACTCTTTGGGCCTTAATTTCCTCCTTTTTAAAATGGAGATGATGATATTAGCACATCATTGACCAGAGATGTATTGGGTTGACCACAAAGTTCTTTCACATTTTTCTATAAGATCTTATGGAACAATCTGAACCATAATTTGACCATAATTTGGTCAACACAGTATTAATGCTTCCCTGATGGCTCAGTGGTAAAGAATCTGCCTGCAGTGCAGGAGACACAAGAGACATGGGTTTGATCCCTGGGTCAGGAAGCTCCCCTGAAGGAGGAAATGGCAACCTACTCCAGTATTCTTGCCTGGATAATCCCTTGGACAGAGGAGCCTGGGCGGCTCCAGTCCATCAGGTCGGACATGACTGAACGACTGAGCATGCATGCATGTACACATATGCAATATTAATGCCACATGTGTTAGTTTCTGCAAAAATCCCGGGTCAATAATGTGTTAACTACCTCAAAGAGTTGTCTTGAGTCTCTCTTGAGACATAAAAAGTACTTGGAAGGATGCCTAACCCATCGAAAGAGCAAAATAAATATTTGTTTTAGAGCAAAATATATAGTTAATCTTTATCTAATGTATATGAAATCCTTTCATCCTCTCAATAACCTCATGAAGTAGATACTGCCGATACCCCCATTTTACAGATGAAAAATCTGAGGTTCAGTAGGTGCCTAACTAACTTGCCCCTGGTCACGTAGTAGATATAGGGACCCAGTATCAGGTCGAGTCTGTCTCTGTTGCCTTTGCTTGTGGTGCCTGCTCTGCCCTGCTCCCCAGTAAAGGGTTCAGGGGTTTCTTCAGCCCCTCTCCTGCTGCATCTCAACCAGACCCCTGACAGTGATCTGTCCAGTAAGAGTGTAATGACAAAGATCACAGGGTTTCCACTGGTTGGAGGAGACCTTGGAAATCTCCTTCTCCTGGTATCTCATGTTACCAATGGTGAAGCCCAGAGGTGTTAAATAATATACCCAGAATGGCACTGCAAGTTAGAGGCTCAGCCATGTGCATATCCATCATGGTGAATGTAATTGACTATTTTCCAGTCTCATCAACAACCAGAAATCCTAAAGGGAAAGGCAAGGGTCAGGGAGGGGTGAGCAGTGTTATCACTTCTTTTAAAGCACACAACGACCACTGTGGATAACAGAGCTCCCATTTGATACGTTGAGAAGATGTTAACTATCTAGCATTGTATACGTTGGAATTGTCTAAGCTAGAAACCATTTATTCCACTAATATGGACTCAGGGATTCCTATGTGCCAGTTTAGGTGCTGGAATTCATTCAGTGGTGGGAAAATCAGATATAATTCCTCTCACCATGGAGATTGTGCTTTAGAAAGAAAGACCAACATCATTTGAATTGTTTGTTTCAACTGTAAGTGCTACAAAATGCTTGGAGAGCTTAACATATGAAATATTGATGGGGAATTAGGAATCAGGAAAGGTTTCCCTGCAGAAATAACACTTAAACTGAGATCTGAAGGATGAATAGGATTGACCAGAGGAACAGAGGAGAGAAGGGTATTTGGGACCAGGAGAACAGCATGTGCAAAGGCCCTGTGGTTAAAGGGAGCATAGTGAGTCAGTAGCCTGAAAGAAGGACAGTGGACTGGAGTGGGGAGATCAGAGATTCAGATTCCCAGTGCCCTAGGGTTTATACACCTTACCCTTCCTGTAGGGCGCTGCTGCTGCTGCTGCTGCTGCTGCTAAGTCGCTTCAGTCGTGTCCGACTCTGTGCGACCCCATAGACGGCAGCCCACCAGGCTCCCCCGTCCCTGGGATTCTCCAGGCAAAAACACTGGAGTGGGTTGCCATGGGCATTAGGGTATAATAAAGGCTAATTAACATTCATTGACCTTCTTTCTTATAGATGTCCCCATCGATGGGAAGTGGAATTGCTGGTCAAACTGGTCTCCGTGTTCTGGAGGACATAAAACAAGACAAAGGCAGTGCACCAATCCACCTCCTGGAAATGGGGGCAACCCCTGCTTGGGCCCTGCTTCAGAAACACTTAACTGTTAAGGAAGGGAAAGAATTTAGCAGGTGATGCTCCTGTGGTCTGCACACAGCATAAGTGCTGAGCCCTTAGAAATCAAGCCAGCTCAGCCCCACGCCTGCTCCCATCTGGAGCTGGCCCAAGGGTGGAGGGCTGTGCCATTCAGAATGTTTAAAATAAATATATTATTTGTCAAGTGCACATTGGTTTGAACAAATAGTAAGTTAAACAGTAATTAGGGTCTCCTGAAGGGCTTAACCATCCTGGTAATCTTCACTTTGCTCATCTCAGCAGTTTTATTTTACTCACACTTACTACCAGCTGGGGATTGTGTTGGAAGTTGTCCATGTGAAAGTCCCACTATCCACCAGTGACCTGCAAAGAGTAGGTTCGCAATATGGATCCTTGAATAGATATTAAACTGTTCCTATCCTGAGGACATACTGTCTCATTCATCATGTCAGTTGGCAGTTTAGGTTTATTGAATGATTAGTATGTGTCAGCCATGGTGCTCAATGCATTCATTCATTCATTCCATCCTCAAGATCACCTTATAAGGTGGATATTCTATTAGCCCTATTAAACAGCAGAAATACCAGCTTAGAAGAGTTCAGTTACTTACCTGTCCCGGCTTATACAGTTAGGAAGTGGGGGAGCTGGACTGCAAACCTGGGCCCTCAGGCTTCGGAGCTTTAAACTCTTAACAGTGATGTTCCCCTCCTTTCCATATTGGACATTGGATTAACAAAGAATTTTTATGAAATACAATGTAGAAGAAGGTGCTCTGTGTGTGTGTGTGTGAGTGATTGACAAATCCCCACCCGCTGCATCCCAAAGAGCATGGATCCAGGTTCCTCAGCTCCTTTTGATGCCGAGCACGTGAAGTTTGTTCTGGGGCAGAGCTAAGTTGTTGTGACATGAGTGAGTACCCAAAGAAGATGCTGAAAAAGAGGCAAGAACAGAGGAAATTCATCACTGAATCAGAGTTTAAAAAGAAAGAAAAAAAGAGAGGCTGTGGTGGTTGGAAGAGGAAACACATCAGGAGATGTTCAAGCTGGTGGAGTGATGGGCAATGTAAACCTTCTGTGCCTCTGTATGCTGTCCTCTGCTCACTCATGCTTTTGTGAAAATCTCATTTGGGGAGGGAAGTCCTTACAGATGAGAATAAGCATACAGTTGATCTTTAGGTTACTAAGCACCAAAATATTTTTATTTTTTAGACAGAGTCAAGTGATCATTTAAGCTTTGTTGTTCTCTTTCATTCCGTCTCATTAGAACATCCGTTAATATTTTCTTTGCTCTCAGGAACTTCCTGTTGGATTGCATAACATCGTGTGAATTTGTTGAAATCAAATGGGTGGGGGAAGGAAAAACAGTTGATTGAAGGTGAATTGGTTCATCCTGTGTATTTTCAATCGATTTGTTTTCAGCCACATGATCTGCTGTAAGTTTGCCGCTGGGCTAGGTATTTGAACCCAAGACCATAACACGTCCATGACACCATTGCACAGGTCCGCAACTTGACCCACCCATCGTGCTGCCTGGCTCTCTGGAATTGAGTCAGTATAGAACAATGTAGAAGGAACCGATCCTTCAGTGCTCAGGGCTTGCTGCAGCAAGCATGTCCATCCTGTCTGCCTTCTGCATCCTCGTGGCCCCTGCAATTGAACTCACGGGTCCAGGCCCTTGTTTGGCTTAATATTATTGCTTTGCCGTCTGCTGTTATTTCAACAGGCTAATCCAATAATGTTTTATCTCTTTCATTACACCAAGGCTGTATAATTTTCTTGTGTTATAATCTATCTTCTTTTAAGATTCCCCAGAGACGGGGAAGAGAGGTTCTGTCTTGGGTTGATGGCAGGCTCCCATGAAGCTGATACAGGCACGTGGAAGGCAGCACTGCCAAATTAAATTCTGAATCTCAATCACAGCCACCGCTTCTAATGGGAAATTTGAGTTGATTATGGAGATGACAGCGCAGGTTCACATTTATTGCATTTAGCAGAAATTGTTTATCCTATTAAATACAGTCTTGAAGGAGAGACAATTGAATTGTCGAGCACCGGTGAATACCCGGGTGACGCCCAGGCACAGCTAAACTGTGTAATAATTATATTCTTATTTGTGGGCTGAACTTCCCCTCGTGGCTCTTTTTGCAAACAAATGCATTTAGGAGGAGGCTGAAACAGAATGTAAGAATTAAACAAAATAAATGCAGACTGTGCTTTTGGAAAACCTTGGCAACTATAGCTCACACCAGCATCCCCGTGAAGGAGCTGCAGCATCTGTGGGGCCCGAGGCCAGGCAGTGTGTAGCCTGGCAGTGGTCCTGGATGCTTGATCACAGCCCAGGATACCTGGGGGTGGGAGGGTTTTGCATCTCAGAGTATGAATCTCTGAAATGCTGGGGGCTTGGCCATGTGCTTGATGTCAAGACAGGGAGTTCTGTGTCTACACTTCCTCTGTGACCTTGGGGTAATAATATAACTTCTGTGGGAATAATAAGTGTTATAATTATTTTCACAATAGTAGTAATAATAATAGCTGCCAATTATAGAGCACGTCTCTGTTTATGAAATCTTTTAACCTGCATCATCTCATTTAATCTTTATTTGAATTTGATGGGGTAGATATTAATGCAGTCAGCAGGTGACATGTAGGGGAAGCTTCAAAGGGAAACATGATCCTTGCCATGGACGGGCTGACTATGAAAATCAACATAGTTGCTGAGGCCAGGAGAAGAGCCT
Source organism: Dama dama (assembly GCF_033118175.1). Taxonomy (NCBI): domain Eukaryota; kingdom Metazoa; phylum Chordata; class Mammalia; order Artiodactyla; family Cervidae; genus Dama; species Dama dama. The sequence goes on from NC_083700.1 coordinate 86,430,837, forward strand.
CTGCTGGCAGAGAATCCAGAGGAAAATGGCATCTTTGTTTTAAAGGAGAGAGCTCTGGTCTGCTCCCGAGCACTTATACAAAAATCCCACTGGAAAGAGCGGGGCTGGAGCGGAAAGCCCTCGGGACACTTGGCCAGGTTTCCCTGGGGACCTTTGTAATTAGCATCTTGTTGGACATATTTTGTGTTACAGGTTGACAATGTCCTGTCAGATGTCTGTTTGCCAGTGTTTCCAGGCTCTGCAGAAACTGTATTATAGTTTGTTTGCTGTCTCCTATTCTTTCTGAAATATCATGTCCCTGAAGCAGAGATAGTGTCTATCTATTGCACTCACGTGTCCCAAGTACCCAGTACAGGGCCTGGCACAACAGGCAACAATAAGTCATTGTTGCATGAATTAATGAAAAGGAAGGTGAGTGGGGCCAAGGGCAGAACCATCCCAGGCCAGACAGACTCTTGATCAGTGGTACCTGATGGGGGCATCATAAAATTTGGGGTACAGCAACCTCGAGATAGTGGCAACGATACAGCGCTGACAGCATTCAGTCAGCTGGGTGGACAGCACTACAGAGGGAGAGGAAAACAAAAGAGGCCGAAACATTGTTGATGTCAGGAGGGCTGAAAGTGCAATCCTTGTTCGGGGACTTCGGGACACATACTGGGGACCACCAGAAACCTCCAGGGAAACTTGACAGAAGAAGAGAGCTGAAAACTGTCATCAGTGGTGAGGTAAACCTGAGAAGCACGTGGATATGTTGAGGAAGGAACCAAAACTCACGAGAGTCAAAAAGCCTGCCCAGGGTACAGCAGAGGTAGGAGATGAATAAAGAAAAACTTAGGGAAAAAATCTTCCAACATCCTGTGTTCACCTCGTTTTCTCCTTTGTGGGTTAGTATTAAACCTGGTATGACCACCGAAACCCTAACGGCAGCACGCCGGATGGTACACTTTACACCTATGAGAACCTGTTTACTGGGTGCTGTCATGAAATCAGATGTTTCTCTTTGGTGTCTTTCTCTTTGAGTTGTCTTTCTGGAATGTTAATTCCAATACGGAGGGATGAGGGATTCAGAAACTCAAGGGTGAGTGTGCTGTGAGTCCTTGGCGGGGGGTGGGGGGAGCACCGCAACCAAGGGGCAGAGCTGGAAGCAGGCGAACAGAGACGGAGTGAGGCTGTGCTGAGACGTGAGCGCCCTGGTGCCACGCTGCGGGTTTTGTATCCTTGCCTGGCTCTGTGATTTCCTAGCTCTGTGGCCTTACACAAGTTCCGGGCCCCTCTGTGCCTCGTTTGCTCGTCTAGATGATGGAGATAGTCACAGCAATGTCCTCCTGGGGTTCAGGAGGATGTGAATTAACCATACTCAGGAGAGTACCTGGGACCGTCAGCACTCCATAGTATCCTTGACATCACTGCTTCTGGGGATTTTCAAAAATATCAGCAAGAACTATGGTTTGTGTGTTTGGTTTTTTTTTTAAAAAGTCATTTCAGACTGCTTTAAACTGGTTTAGTATATTTCGGTACTAAACCCACTGTAACACACAAGAACAAGAAAGACATAAAATAGCTTAGCTCCTAGGAGATATCTTAATAAAGGACATGGAAGGCTTTTATATCCCAAGCTCTGGGTTATTAAGGGAAAATGTAACAGCATAATAACTAATATTTGCAGAGGGCATTACCAGTTACAAAGAACTTTCACATACCTAATCCAGCTTAATCCTCTCAATGCCTGCAAGAGGAAGGATTTATTATCTGCCTTTGACAGGTGATGAGACAGAGCCTCGGAGAGTCTGAGTGATTTGCCCAAGACCACACAGCTTGAAAGTGGTGCAACTGCCTCAGTCCATGGGTGGCTGCCACAGGGCTCCCCAGCTTGCTGCTGCAACAGGAGCAGGTCCAGTTTCACTGTAGGGTGGGTGCCTACCCGCCTGCCCGCTTTCAAAGAAGAGATAGAGAGGCCCCTCGTCTGGTATTCCCCCACTAGAGAAGCAGAGTCACTTATTAATAGAAGACTCTGGGGCCACAGCGATGCTCAACTGCCTTCCCCTGCTGGGTTGTGAAACCAACCCTGCCTGACATCTGCCCGTTTGCACTCTGCCTAGCGGCTCTCCCTGGTTGAGCATGGAGATTGCATTTTACAGAAAGGAAGAGGAGAGGAAATGGGACTTGCCTTTACAGCAGGGAATTCTTGGAGGACTGTCAAAGGAAAGCAAGTGGCTGGTCTGACATTCACCTCTGTGCAGGAGGCTGCATTGGAGCCTGGACACTCCCATTATTGGAGGCTGCGCCCCGCAGTTATCTTGTGTCTACACCTTGTAACCCCAGGAGCTCCTTCATCCATCACTGGCCATTGTCTGGTACCCAGTCCTCCTTCCTCCACCAACTCCCGCCAAAGGGGCCTCCTTGTTAATAAGCCAGTTTGCTCAGATCCTGAAAACTATCTGATTCTGGTCCCTTTTATCCCAAACACCATCCATCCATCAACTGCCTGCTCCACATGCTTGGTTAGGAAAATGGGAATGGTGGGGGGAGAGAGACAAATAATAGATAAAACTTCTTAGCTGCTATCTCTAAAGAAATAGAATGGATAAATAGATCCGTCAGACATGTATCATGCCATTGGACAGCAAAGTCCATTTGTGAAAAACAGGATGGGAGGATTTATCTCACATTTTAAGCTGTTAATATAGGAGGGAAACATATTTTCCTTTATTTCTCCCAGAGGAGGGGGGAGTCCCTAAGCTACAAATGCACAATTTTTAATTCAGTTTGATGGTTTGAAGATGGAAAAGGTGGGGGTCTCTCTTAAATGTATGGTGTGGGCTCCCCTCTGATGTGCCAGGAAGGTTGTAGGACCTGAGAGTCCTATGAAAACGTCTTCCACGGGGCTGTCTCTCACCAGTTCCTACATGCTATGTGCAGAGGCTGTTATAGAGCCTCTGCTTCTAGCACGGAGGGACCAGAGAGAGAACAGCATCCCAGTTTTTACTGGGAAGCTCCTAGGTGTTCAAGAGCTACGCTAGGTACTGGGGCTTCAAAAGTAAATCTCAGTCCCCATCTGCCCTGCAAGGTGTCACTGGGTAACTTGGCTACAGTGATAGGGTATGGAAAGTTCTGAACTCCAGAGCTATGTGAGGGAGTAGGGTCTGATGAAGTGTAGGGGAGCAGAAGAGGTCAGGGTTGGCTTTCTGGGTAAACAGACAGCTAAGTCTTACCCGGCAGAGTGCTGGTTAAGAGCTGGGAGAAGGTGGGGGCCAGTAAGCAGCAGTGCTTCTCAGGCAGTATGTACAAAAACCTGGAGGGGACACAAAGCCTATATAGGGGATTAAATTGGAAATATTAGGTTGGCCAAAAAGTTTGTTCAGCATTTTCCATCAGCTCTTACGGAGAAACCTGAACAAACTTTTTGGCCATTTCAGTAGTTCATTCAGACAACAAATATTTATTTAGTCCCCTCCTAAGGAGTCGTCTCCTAAGGAGAAATACTATTCTAGATACTGGGGATCCAGCCATGAAAAAGCTTTCATATTAATGGGGGGAGGAACACCAAGAAAAATATCTATAATCTCAGGTAGTGATGAGTACCATACAAGAAAAAAGAGGGTAAGGTGTTTGGAGGGGAATTGTTTGAGCAGAGAGGTGAGTGAAACAAGAGAGTGAGTCTTGGATGAACTCCTTCAGGGAATGAGCATTTCAGGTGCAGGAGAAAGCAGGTGCAAAGGTCCTGAGGTCTGAGAGAGCTGGACACATATGAGGAACAGCAAAAAGGCTCCCATGACTGGAACAGCAGGACTGTGGAGTGAGTGGAAAGAAATGACATCAGAGAGTGGTGAGGGCTCAGCATTCAGGGCTCTGCTGTCCTCTTAGGGATGACAGATTTTTGGTCTATTGGCTCACAAAGTCTGCAAAGGGAGAGAAGATGGAGTGGTCTGTGGTCAGACCAGAGAAAACCTTGTGAATCCAGCTTTAGATTCTTATGCTTTAATATGATGTCTGTGGAGTGTTGAAGCTCCAGGACCTCTCAAGGAGGGGAGGGTCGTGACTGGAAAGTGGCCCTCTGTGGAAATCTCTCCAGGACCACACGCTGCTGCCCTCAGGAAAGGCCCCATGACCAAACCAAAATGTCAAACTCTGCTCTCCCCAGCCTGAGGAGGACCAGTGACCACCCCCAGGAGCTGAGCAGTAACTATTTTCCACCCCCCTGTGAAATTGGCCACCTCTCAGCTCTGCACACACTATTTCTCCTGCGATGTCCAACCCCTTCTTCATCTTTCTTTGCTTTTCTAGTGTTAGTCGCTCAATCGTGTCCAACTCTCTGCGACCCCATGGACTGTAGCTCACCAAGCTTCTCTGTCCATGGAATTCTCCAGGCAAGAATACTGGAGTGGGTAGCCATTCCCATCTCCAGGGCATCTTCCTGCCTCAGGGATCAAACCTGGGTCTCCTTCATTGCAAGCAGATTCTTTACCATCTGAGTCAACTCCCACACATTTCTTAGCCTTTGCTGGCCATCGTCTTCTGTCCTATTCAAGCTGTCTTACCGCTCCCCAGGTTGGGCTTCCTGATGATTTGGGGCCTGAGGCCCCGTTCACAGGCCTCCTCCGTCAGACCAGATGTTCTTCCAGTGCTGGACTGTGTCTGATTCACTTCTGTTCCCCAGCATCCAGCCTAGGGCCTGGTACAGGGGTCCCCAGAGTGCTCGCCCTTACCCCAAGCAAGGGGGTAGCTGCCCTGATTTTCTTCACAGAGGATAAGCCTCTTTCTGCCAAGCTGTATCACTTGCCCTTCCTCAAATGGCACCCGGCGGCTTCCTCTGCTGTCTCTCATTTCTGCACCATGGTTTTTGAAGCCTCCCCTTTCTCTCTGTCCATTTTCTTCACCCTAAAGGCATCTAGTTCAGAAGAGATTCATTGAGTGCTGCACTCTTTAGATCTTCCTCTATCTCAAAGCAGAAAAAAAGAAAAAAGCCTCTCCTTATTGCTTTTCATTCTGTCATTAATTTACTTTTCAAAAGACACCTTGTCAAGCTGAAGATTATATCTTTAAACCGTGTTTTTACATCCACTACCTATAAAACTGTAGATTATAGATCTTCTGAAAAGACCTGAGGGAGAATACATTTGACGGGTTTTATGCCTTTTGCGTGATGAGAGCCAGACATTCTTGGAGAGGGAGAGATGCTGAGCTGGTAAAGGGTGGCTGCTGCTGCTGCTGTATTTTCATTTCTGAAGCTCTGGGGATTCAGCATCCTCAGAGGGGCAGGGCAGGCCCTGGCCTTGCTCCCGTGGTTCAGACGACAGGAAGATCACATTGCTCAGCTGGTCGTTTTGGCTTACAGGTGAGCAGGCAATTGTTTAATCCCAATGTTCTCGTCTTGTGTCTAAAGGACTATACTTCTTAATGAGCTCCCTGGCCTCTGTTTCTCCCCTGCCCCTGCACCCCACACACCACATCTCTCCACTGGCGGAGAGCCCAGAGCAAAGGTGGGGGAACGCATGCCTGATGGACTGCATGCACACCCTCACCAGCCTGGCGGCTCTGTGACCTGCCAGGTGCAGCCTCACTGAGACTCAGTTTCATTATCTGTAAAATGGGACTCGTAAAACACACCTAAGAGGTCTTCATTAAGACTAGATAAAGTACACAGGTAAACCTTTTGTCACACGTTTCACAAACATGTAGTGACTCCTCCACTCTCAGGAATGCTCAGCCTTGACTGTGTTGGAATTGCCTGGGAAGCTTTCATTGATTTATTTTTAATTGAAGTATAGTTGATTTACAACATTGTGTTACTTTAAAGTGTATAGCAAAGTGATTCAGATATATATATACATATACATACATGCATATTTTATATATATATTTGTTGTCATTGTTTAGCCGCAGAGTTGTGTCTGACTCTCTTGCGACCCCATGCACTATAGCCCGCCAGGTTCCTCTGTCTGTGGGATTTCCCAGGCTAGAATACTGGTTGCCATTTCCTTCTCTGGGGGATCTACTTGTCACAGGGATCAAAGCCATGTCTCATATGTCTCCTGCTTTGGCAGGCAGGTTCTTTACCACTAGCGCCACCTGGGAAGCCCCCAATAAATAATAAATGGAAATTACTTATTATGATAAATTAAATTTAAAAAGTAGGAAGTAAGTTAATGACAGGATGAAAAACAATATGAGGGTCTTTTTTTTCCCTTTCAGATCAGTCTAGAATACAGAAATAAACTTCTAAACTATAACCTTTAGTTCATAATAGTAAGAGTGATGCTAATAATTTCACATATGACTGGCATTGTGCCAAGTATTTTATATAACTTATTTCACACTACCCATTCCAACACATACGCACCCACACATACCCCTAATATACTCTCTCGGGTTCAAACTTTCTCACATGCTATATTTCTATCTTAAAGTTCTTCTCCCTCTCTACCTAGTTCAAAAATCCCTCAAGGTCTAGGTCAAGGCCCATCCCATATATTTAATATACACAAGGAAAGGTAAATCTCTCTTTTACCTGGTCTCCTTTGGCACTTATTTTTTGTGCCCTATATTTTGGCATTATTTCAGCAGTTAACTTCCTGTGACCGTAACTTCTGATTTTTTTTTTTTGTATATATATGAATGGTTGAGAGGGCTCCCCAACTGGTAACAGAACCTGCCTGCCAGTCTACAGTCCATAGGGTCGCAAAACATTGGACATGACTGAAGTGACAGCATGCATGATTGAGGATTCCGGAAGGATAGGGAGATTATATATATATATATATATATATATCAGTCAATACACGGTTTTTGTACCAACTGAGAGGGCAGGTTTTACCTTGAAGGAGCTCACAATCTTTGGGTCAACAGAAAAGTCAGTGTAACACCCATGTTCTCTCTTTGAGGACTGACTGGAATACTGTGGGGACAGTGAGGCAGGCTGATGTGACTGGCTCTTCCACAGGCGGGCAAGGTCACAGCACAGTGAAAGTCACTCAGTCACGTCTGACTCTGCGACCCCATGGACTATACGGTCCATGGAATTCTCCAGGCCAGAATACTGGAGTGGGTAGCCGTTCCCTTCTCTGGGGGATCTTCCCAACCCAGGGATCAAACCCAGGTCTCCTGCATTGCAGGTGGATTCTTTACCAGCGGAATCCAAAGGGAAGCCCGAGGTGCCTGGCAGATGCATGGATTTCACACTCCACTCTGGGAGTGGAGGAGAGGCCACATTTTTGAAGTGACTTTAGTTCAGTCCCTCACTTCACCCACAGATGCTCGTTAATTCCCTCCAATTCAAGGCGCAGCCCTGACCTCTGGGGACACAGTGCTGAATGAGACAAAGCTGATCCCTGCGTTCAAGATTACCATCCATGGGGAGAGAGGTCATAAATAGTCACAGGAAATGTGGGATCCAATTTATAATTACTAATTGTGAAAAAAGGCAATGAAGGAAAAGACTAGCGTGCTGTGAGAAAATAAAGTGGGAGAAAGGTGATATTTGTGGTAAGAACTCAAGCAAACACGAAAGATTAATTGAAGGAATACTAGAATATGTTGAGTCCCAGTGAAGGAAAATTGAAGGAACTTGAGTCAGTCTTTAATTTTTCTCTTTGTTTCAGTATGTCTTCTTATCTTGCAAACTGATAATGGTTCTACAAATGAACAAACGTTATCAAAGAACTGAGATCATTCTCATGGTACTTTGTTTTATTGGTAATTGATGGTTTCAAAAGTATCTGCCTGCCTTGTCCCTCCACCATCCTAAAAGTTCCTCTAAGACATGGATGGAGATAGTTCCTTTTCTTCTCTTTTTGGATGATCCAAAGTGCCATGAGCAGCTAACCCTCTAATTAACTCTTAACACCCAGTTTTGACTGAGTTATGTGGGTGATAGAACAGTTGGTTGTTGACGGCACAGTCTCGTCCAGGACAAAGAAAAAGTCCATGCTGATGGGTATCTTCTGTCAGCTGAGTGAGGTCTGTATCCATTGGTCAGCGCAAGCAGTTTCATCCCCTGTCCTCACTCCAGCTTGTGCCCAGAGGCACTCAGCATGCCTGGGTCTGCACCCTGTGGCCTGGACACGAGGCACCTCCATTCTGGGGTGCAGGATTGTTACACTCTCTCCTCCTTTCCTGGGTGCCCGATCTGCAAGCCGACCAGGAGCTCCAGCAGCTCCAACGACCATCCGTCTTGGCTCCTGCATGGATGATTTCCCAGGGAACAAGGTTAGAATACCAGCAGCAGCTCGGATGGTGAAGAGTGAAGCCCATCCCACGGTCCTAGAGTGGTCTATAAGCTCTCCTTGGGGAAATGCCTGGGTATAGCCAACCAAGACCTCTGTGCTTGCTGCCTCGCACTTAATTTGAAACTCTGGGTGGAGTGAGAAGAGGCCACTGGGAGCCCATCTCATGAAATTGGAACCTGTGGTTCCATGGAAGATGGATAGCAGAGAGAGGCATGGAGGCGTGTGCCTCTGGAAGAATGACTCCAAGCCAGTGAAGTGTGTGCAGAGAGGGAGCTCGTCCCAGCTGGGGCTTCACAGACAAAGGCCAGCCAGACATCCCTAGGGAAAGGATTACTGGGCTTTTAAATGAGGGTTCAAAAACCAACCCCCTTGGTCCCTGACAATGGAACCCCAGTGGTTGATAGATTCTCTGCACAGAGCATCAGAACCCGTGTGCTGAACATGCACTGTCTCTGGAAACCCAGCTTACACAATCCTCCAGCCTGGGACTGCTGCCTTCCACTGCCTGTATGCCTCTGGACCAGCCCATCTCCTCTCTTAGCCTGAGTTTTCAACTCTGTAAAGGAAAAGGATGGATTCATCCAGTGGGGTTTTTCCATCATAACTTTTTTCATTACTATGTTTTTTTTCTTTCTTAAATGATACCTTGGATGGGACCTGACATGGAAGTCAGATGAAAGTGAAGCTGTCCTATTTGAAGCTGGGGTGTCTATTAGGTTTGCCCTGCTCCCCTGGGGCAGCCCCTAGGAGACCCCAGGCTTCGTCAGATCCCAATGTGAATATCATTGGGTTAGATTATCTTCAAGTCCCTTCCAGCTCTGTAATTATACTCCCTGGTGGGGTAGCCACAGCAGGGTTCTCTATTCCTCCCACCCCTGCAGCTTGGTCCCTATAGGCAAAGATTTGCTGGGAAAATCCCTCAGGCCCTCCATCAGTGGGTCTCCATGGTGGCTGATTCCCCAGCCTTAGATTTCCTTGCCAGATTGATCTCTCTCTGGCTGAAAGTTCAGTCTGATAGCCTCACGGCCACCCGAGGTCCATACCCTGCTTAGAATAAGGTTAATGGAACCCCCATGAGCTGAATGCAACTGACTGGATGTAATCTTGCAGGAAAAACAGGGCTGTGAGGAGGACTCAGCGCTCTGTGCCCTGCCATCCCCTAGGTCATTGTTATCATGTCCCCCTTCTCCAGTGCCCACCATGGTTCATGTGACTCAGCGTGGTCACCACCAAGCCCAGCGCTGGATCATTGGTGAGGCATCTCTGGGTAGTCCACACCCCCTGTTCCCTTTGCACTATGCTGTGTGGACAGGAATCCAAACAAGTCCCGGCTCTAGGGGCCCTTGACATGCTCTGACTCTAATTATCCAGATAGAGCCGACATTTGTTCTGTTAGACCCGGTCACCTTATAACCAGCACTTAGACCACATCCTCCCTGTCCACTCCCCAAGGTGATGGTCAGTGCACTCATCTCAGACTCTCTGCCCTCATTCCCCACATGTCCTGATTCTTAGGACAGTAGTGCCCAGCCTTTTGGGCACCAGGGACCAGTTTCACAGAAGATAGTTTTTTCATAGACCGGGGGGCAAGGGAGATGGTTTCAGGATGATTTGAGCACATTGCGCTTATTGTGCACTTTTATTTCTAACCTAATGCCATCTACAGGTGTGCAGCCCGAAGGTTGGGGACACTTGTCTTAGAATGTCAATTAATAGAATGTAACAATTAAGAGCTTGGGTCCTAACATCAGATCATGTGGGTCCAAACGCTGGCTCTGACTCTCCCCAAACAGATGACCAACAAGTTATTTCATCTTCCTTCTGTCCCTGTGTCCTCATCTGTGAACTGGGGTGATAAAGCAAAACTGACTCAATGGATATGAATTTGAGCAAACTCCAGGAGATAGTGATGGACAGGGAAGCCTGGCGTGCTGCAGTCCCTGGAGTTGCAAAGATTCAGACAGAATTTAGGGACTGAAGAACGACAACATACCCTTCTTGGAGGGATAAAGGAGTTCAGGCACATGAAGTGTTGCGATAGTGCCTGGTGCAGAATTTGTTATTCTTTCTGTTCACTGACCTTTGGTTCCTCTGGAAAGTTGCCTGGCCAATGAGGCAAATGGGGGTTGAAACGCAGTCCAAACTGCTTGAAAAGTTAAGAAATCCCTGGGCCTTGGAGTTGGGCAGTATCAACCCTGCACAATTTTCCATGTATCTCCCAACTTACACACCTAACAGGAGGTTTCTTTTCTTTCAGTTCCCATGAGGAAACTGTACCAGGCTTGGCCCATGTAATTGTTCTGCTTGGGTTTTGTTCTCTGCATCTTCCATAAGGACTTCCATAATTCCATAAGTCCTCATAAGGACTCTGGAATTGACTCACATCTTGGCTTACCCTTCTTGGAATTCTTCCTACAGGATATCAGGCAGGTTGTTGGGACCCCATTAATATTCCCTTTAGCCCACAAAGGAGGGATTTAGATACAACTCCAACTCAGGACAGATCTTCTACCAGTAGAGTTCTCTCTTCTTTTTTCTTACTAGAACTGAGCTTGCTACACAGATTAGCTAGTTTAATCCTCAGCACAACCTGTGATGCAGGTACCAACATCATCCCCACATTACAGGGGATGCCTACCCAGCATGAAAATTAGCACCACTGGGATGTGAAGGCCTATTTGACACCACAGCTGTGTTATCTTGCCTCCCATTTAGAACAACTCTCCCAGTGATAAAATTGTTATCCACCATCATCTCACTCTAAAACCAGGCTCCTTATCCCATCTACCCTGTGCTTCAATAGTTTGTTTTACAGATAAACTTAGACCCTCCCAGAATTATTTTTCTTTATGTTTTCATCATTGCAGTTGTCAAATGAGACTGATTTATACATTGATCTGGTAGCCCGTATTTTTGCCATCATTCTGTGTACCAAGTATACATGGAAAAATTGGAAGCTTAGGGATTAAAACATGCATAGAGCTTCTTGGAGCTCAAATGGAAACATAGATGAGAAAGATGGGTCCCAGAAAGAAGAAATTATTATCAGCATATCACTAAGTTAGTGAAATAGCTGAGATTCACACTCAGGTCTCTAGACTTCATCTTTAAGGGACTTCGACCCTCATTTGAAAAACTTCTTTTCTGATGCAGTTGCTTTGTATTGCAGCTTAATATGTTTAACTTTGAAACCTTAAGCATTATATTACTTGCCCCACGCTTGTTTTTAGTCATGAGAACCTATTTATCCCTTGTAGTGGATTGAATAATGTCCCTCAAAAGATAAATTGATGTTCAACCTGCAAATGTTACCGTATTTGGATATAGGGTCTTTGAAGATAAAATCAAGTTAATATGATGTCATGTTGGATTAGGGTAGGTCCTAGTCCAATGACTAGTGTTTCTATAAGAAAACAGAGATGTAAAATGGAGGACACTTTGTGAAGACAGAGGCAGACTGGAAGGGTGTAGCTACAAGCCAAGAATGCTTAGTGTTGCTGACAAGCGTCTGAGGCTAGGAGAAAGAACACATTCCCCCAAGGAGCCTCCAGAAGAAAGCAGCCTGGCCAGTATACCCAGAATGGGATTTCTAACTTCTAAAAGTCTGAAACAATAAATTTCCATTGCTATAAGCCACTCAGTTTTTGATACTCTGTTATGGCAGCCTTCGGAAATGAATACATCCCTCCAGAAATGAGTTCTGTTGTCCATATACGCCTCGGTCTAAAACTGTTCTCATCTGAGAGAGGGTCCTGACGGCAGGGAGAGAGCATAAGAACTGGTAAATGCAGGGGGTCAGTCACAGAGCTCAGAATGTGGGTTCCTAGAGCAGTGGGCAAGAGGGCACAGGGCAGAGAGGCTGGGAGCCCCAAGAACCCTCTGAGCTGGAGTAAGCTAGAAGCTGAGTGAGGATACATGGCCTTACCCTCTGACTGCACTTGCTCACAGGCAAGGCCCTGGCGACCCACAGGGCACTGACACTTGCAGCTGGTCCCCTCGAGGATGGGCTCCCCGTTGTTGAAGCAGGGCCCACAGCGGCAGGCGTTGAACTCCATCAGGTACTGGTCCAGGGCCCGCCGCAGGTTCTGGCGCTTCGTCTCCAGGGACCCCAGGTTCGTGTGCCGCAGGATCTCGTGGATCGGCCTCATCTGTGGGCACAGAAAGACCAGAGGGCTGCGCCCTGGGCTCTGTACAGCTTCCCAGAGCCCAAGAACTGGTCATCAAGCCTCGGGAAGGCCTGCTGCATGCCAGGCACAGAGCCAGATTATCCTGCTGCATTAGATCCAAGCAGCTGCTCTGTAAAGCGGGTATTAGGTTTCCCAGGCCACGGATGAAGAAGCAGAGTCTGAGAGCGTTTGGGTGACCAGCTCAGGACCACACACCATGGACAATGCTGAACATGGAGCTACATAACTTTGAAACCTGTGGTCTCCAGATCCCAGAGGAAGACAAGAACCCAAAAGCTATCTGTGCCAACTCATACGCCCCCTCCAGCATTCTTAGGAGTCAGGAAGAGTATAAAAGACTTACATGTCTGTGTGTGTGTTTTATTGTCAGCCTTCAGTGCAGGGATTAATAAGTTCTTGATAGGCAGTTGTGTTGCCACTGCTGAGCACAACCCCTAATGGTGTGAGTGTGAGGTTTGCCTGTGTGTATGCTGGGGTTGTTTTATATTTGCAGCAGCCCATTCTAGACAGGAATGTAGTCCAGGGTTTCTCAGCCTCAGCACTGTTGCATTTCCAGCTGAATAATTCTTTATTGGCAGGGACAGCCCGGCCTGTGCATTGTATGCAGCATTGCTGGCTTCTACCCACCAGATGTCAATAGCATCTTCTAGCCACGAGAACCAAAACTGTTTTCTGACATTGCCGCTGCTTCTAAGTCACGTCAGTCATGTCCAACTCTGTGCTACCCCATAGACGGCAGCCCACCAGGCTCCCCTGTCCCTGGGATTCTCCAGGCAAGAATACTGGAGTAGGTTGCCATTTCCTTCTCCAGTGCATGAAAGTGAAAAGTGAAAGTAAAGTCCCTCAGTCATGTCCGACTCTTAGCGACCCCATGGACTGTAGCCTACCAGGCTCCCCCGTCCATGGGATTCTCCAGGCAAGAGTACTGGAGTGGGTTGCCATTGCCTTCTCCGTCTGACATTGCTAGATATCCCCTAGTGGGGAAAGGGTGGTCAACCCCTGCTTGGAAAGTAGTAGATAGAGCAGAAAGCATTGAATCTGGGGCTAGAAAATCTGGCTTCAAACCTCAGCTCTGCCACTTCTAGCTGTGTGATCTCTGTCCCGTTACACATGGAGCCTTCCTTCCTCATCTGTAGAATGAGAGCAGTAGTCCTACACTCCTGGTTTATTAAGAGGATTAAAGCTGAAAGACAGGGAAGGACTGCCACAGAGTCACAGCTAAATGAATGCTGCTCACTTCTCAGCCGTGTGGCCCGGAACTGCCCCTCCTAAGCCTGAGCCCCATTATCTATAAAATGGGAATAATAACCTCCTTAAAATTCACATGAGGATCTAAGGAAATAATGAATCTGAGATACCATTGCAAAGAGGGAGAACAGTATAAAATAAAGCACCATTTTTATTAGTTAGATGTGATGATAGTAAAAAAAATTTTTTTTTAAATTGCATGTATATATGGTTATCTTCAATATGCTTATAACACTATTTTTTAAACACATAAGCATAAAATGAAAACTCTTTCCCAGGTCTCTCATTTTACAGGAGAGGAACCTGAGGAGCTGAGAGAGGAAGGATTTGCCAAGGTCACAGAGCCATTCTGAGATGGGACTGAACCCCAGTGGAGCAAACTTACTTCTCAAGAATCAGAGGTCAGTAAGGGCACTAGCCATGTTTTGAGTGGGTTCCTGGAAATGTGTACAGAAAGACCTGTGGCAAACAAACCTTGTCCTGTGACCAGGGGCTGTGGCTGAGGTCACCAGGCTGATCATGTTGGTACTGGCTGGGCCCCCAGCCAAGGGCAGAAGACCATTACTGGAAGTGCAGGGAATTGGCCCCACTGTTAGGAAATTGGTGCAAAATGGACTGCCCTGGATAAATATGACTCTTAGTTCCAGAGAAATCCAGGACCATTGGGCAGCTTCCCTTGACCTTCCAGGGGAGCCCAGGACTCAGACCCCCATCTCTCCTTTCTATTCACTGAATCCTCAAGAAGAGGGTATGGAAGGGCTGGTGGGACTTAAAGAGGGAAGAAGGATGGGGAAATGATTCTTAAAATGTTAGAGCTTGAAAGCTGTTGGCAACAGTCTCGTTCCCAATTTACAAATGAAAAAAAAAATTCAGAGAAGGAAAGTAGTATGATATCAACACACTATAAAATAACATTTAGCATATAATAATGCATACTGTAACAACATCATCACATGGCATGATTCCTGTGTTCACTCAATCTAAGCACCTGCCCTAAATAGACACTGCTAAGCTCTGTGAATATGCAATTGAGTAAGACTGTTTCCACTCTGAGCATCAAGTTCCAAATAACTCTCTAACTGGCCTCCCCTCCATGTCTGTAGTCTGATTGTCTATCTGTCTGTCTGTCTCTGAGCATTTTCATTTTCAAGCACAGTTTTAGTTGCATCAGTCCCCTGCTCTATGACCTGCCAACAGCCTCATGCATCGAATCCAATCTTCTAGGGGTCATCATGGGTTGTGAAGAGATCCTGAGCATTAGAATCAGTCAGTCTTGGCTCCAGTTGGGCTGTGCTATTTTCTAGTTCTGAGATTTGGCCAGCTTCCTTAACCTCCACAAACCTGCCTCCTCATCTGACTTCACTAAATACTGACGTCTCTCTCCCTAACCTTGAGATGTAACATTTTACTATCCCCATGTTACAGAGCAGAACCCTGAGCCTCCGAAAATGAAGTAACTCATCCAAGGTCACACACACACATCAAAAAGGTGGCTGATCCGTGAGCCAAACTACATCTTTTTCATTCCAAACCCAAGCTCTCTCTCCCAAAAGACAGTATTGGGTCTTCTCCAAATCATGCACGTCAGTCTTCCCCTTGGAAGTTTTGCTCAAAGCAAACAAAGAGATTACCTCTTGCCCATGAAAGTTGATATGTTACTCCTGATATCAATTTTACAGTTTTGCCCAAATCACTAATGGCTTGATGATAGCAATTTTCAGGCCCTAGGTGAATTACAGGTGCGTGAAAATGGTCCCTTACTTATTGGAGAAGAAATCAAGGTTAATCCATCTGACCTCTTTCTTCATAGAAAAGAGGTTGTTGTAATAGATTTTTAGGTTTAACTGTCTGTATATATTATAAAGAGAAGGAATGTGTCCACACTTGGAATTTTTAACTATATATAGAAAATGAGCAAAGGTCAGGAAAAATGGGCAAGAAAGCAATAATATTTTACTTAAAAACCCAAAATGCAACTCTCATTTTCTAATGGCCTACATCTTCTTCACCCTAAACTCAAGTTCTCTCTCCCAAAAGACAGTATTGGGTTTTCTCGCATATGAATTGAATAGTGTGATGATACTGGTAGAACAATTCACTTGCTTTACAGTTTGAATACAACTTTACTTCCTTTGTGGGGTTGGAGATTTAAGGCAAGCTTTCTCAATTTTGGCACTGTTAGCACCAGCAGCCAGCTGTGTCCTTGCTGTGGGGGCTGCCCTGTGCATTGGGGGGGAGTTTAGCAGCCTCCCTGGCTTCTGGCCCCTAGATGCCAATAGCATCTTCTCAGTTGTTACAATCAAAAATGTCTTCAGATATTGCCCAATGTCTCCTGGGGGAGAAAAATTGACCCTAGTGGCTGAGAACCATGGCTTTATGGAAGGTGCTAGAATAGAGGGAAGAGAGAACTGGACATAAAATCCAAAGGTCTTGGATCCAGGTACTTCCACGTATGGGCTCTGTGACCCTAAATGATTCCCTTGATGACTTGGAACCTCAGCTTCCTAATCTTTTCAATGGGGGGAATCCTATCTGTGCCAGAGGTCATTGTGATTAGATCATTTAGAGCAGGGGCAGCAGTCTATAGCTTGAAATCACACTAAGCTCACAGCTTGTTTTTGTATGGCCTTTGAGCTAAGAATGACTTTAACATTTTTACAAGATTGGAGAAAAATAAGAACTTGTATGAAAGAGACTGTATATAGCCTAGAAACCTAAAGTATTTACTATCTGCTCTTTACAGAAAAAAGTTTGCCAACCTCCGACTTAGCAGATGTGATTTTTAAAGTCTTTTATGTATAAATGTGAATAGTGCTTTATTTTATAAGGTGGCCTGCTCCTGAAGAAATTCTAGGACTACTAGTATATCACTAGACCATAACCAGATAGTAAGCTTGTGACCCCAGCTCTCCTGTGGCTTGCACATAGAGTCACGCATCCCTGTAGTCAGGCTTGGGTAAGGCCACCAGTTCAGCGTGCCGTTACATTTAATCTTGTTTTTTGATGGACTCATAATAAGAAATATAAAATGATCTGGTCTGCTTCACTTTCATTCCTTGTGGACCTAGAGTTTCTTCAACTGCGAAAAGACTTACCTCAAAATCAATAACAGCAGGATTATACTTTAATGACCTTCCCCAGGAACGATACGTAATGATGCTGCTGTCTTGCGTCAAGCCACCTCCCCAGCCAGAGCTGCCACCGCGCACCCGAGAAATGAGTTCTTCCACCCCCATGGCCTTCTCGTTGTCAGCTACCATCGAGAGAATAGTCACGTTAGCCCATTTCCTTAGATGCCAAAGGACCAGTTGGCAAGCTGCACTAAATGAGATTTGGAACAGAGTTTAAGTGCTCTCCCTAGAGCCGTCTCCCAGTCTTCTACCTTGCTCAGTTAACTAGCAGGACAAGGCAGAAAAGAAGCACCAACACTTGGAAATTGACTCATCCTTTGGATTAGAGCAGGCCCTGGGAAGATAGCTCAACCCAACATGGAGGAGGGAGAAGATGGAAAAATGGATAATGATCGATTCATTCATGTATTTGTTTACATGTCAGATGTTGGCTTGGTGCTTGCTATATGCCAAATAGCTTCAACCAAATATTATAGGTGCTATAACTGATTTCTCAGAAGGGGTTCAGAGAAAGATGTGGTCAGATCTACAGTAGGAGTGGGGAGGTGGTCAGGTAAAAAAGTCAGTTACCTAGACGAATGGATAAATCTTGCTAGGTAAATGGAGGGAGGAGGGAAAGACAACTGAGAGAAACATTTAACTTAAGACCCTGAGACTTGAGTAGCCCAGTGCAGTGGAAGTAACTTGAACCTCATCTACTCATCCATCTATTATAAACTATTTCAGCATCCTTGCATCTCGTGTATCTTCCACCTGGAAAAAATGACTCAATACATGTTGAATGAATGAATGAATACATGAGCATGTATAGTGACCTGTGCAGATGTTATAAAATATTCTTGCACAATTTTTCTCTAATACTTATTCTTTGAACTTGGACTTGGTGACCACATTTTTCCTCTCTCAGCAAACTTGTGTCCTTCCTCTGAGCTGTACCTGATGAGACTTGATCTCAACCGTTAACTTTCCAGATCCTGTCTGCACATGCCTTTCCTCCCAGCTCTTACTCAGATCTTTGTCTGGTGCTTGAAATCTAGGAGGTTGTATAAATAGGAAGTCAGGCATTTCTAAGATGATCTCAGCCCATGTTGGGATTCAAAATAGGGTCACTACAGGTCATTGGTTTGGGATATTCAGCAGATACACAGTGTGACCATCGACTGAAATGGAATCAATTGGGAAGGAGAACATATATGCCCCGATTATGTGTGCAAGGGTGACTCTGGCTTCTTTTGGGGGAAGCCCATTATTAATACTTGCTTAGTTTGCCATCTCCAGATTTTTCACAGGGTGCTACTGATAAACGTCCTCCAATTTGTGCCCCCTCTGTATGCTCATACTCAGTGCCCAAAGAGACTCCAAAGCACCTCTCGATTTCACTGCGGGTAACACCTGCAGCAGGAAGCAGAGAAACACAGAATGCTGAGACATGAAAGACACTGAATATGTACAACCAGCTCATAATAGTAGTTCATAGCTCACCAGCTCACAGCAGTAAAAACTAGCTTCTATTTTAGAGTCTAAGAGATCTGGGTTGAAATCCCTGTTCTTTAACTCAGTTTCAGGGTTTTCTTCTCTATGGTCCCAATGCAGATATTCTTGAAATAAGAAGGAATATGGATTGCACACGCTAGTTGGTCAAAAGCACTTTTCTTTTTCCTTTGCACATGCTCCACGGGGCCTCCTGGAGATGGTGATTCTGTCTGATCCATCTCCTTTACCCCTGCACCTGGTGCAGTGCCTGGCCCATGATTGGCACCAATCTTGCATATGTTGCCCCTTCCTCTCTCCTTTTTCACTGTCATTCTGAAGTCCACACAAGCTCCAATTCAACTACTATTTCTTCTGTGAAGCACTTTTGATTCAGAACACTTCCCCCTTTCTTCAGAGATAGCCATGTGCCTTGTTTGGGCCTGAATGATCATTGGTGTCCCAATTCTTTTTGCCCAGGTCCTATTTGCACCTCAGAGAGGCTAGGTGTTGTCAGAAGTTTGATAGATCTCCATGGGGAGGCTGCCTGACTTCTGACCCCATGAGAACCATGAGGCCCACATTAGCTGTCTCCATCTATATCTGAGGAGCTGCTGAGGAATCTGCATTTTGCAAATGAAGAACATAATTCTCAAAGGAATGATGTCATTTTGCCCCAAATCCCACAGCCTGTAGGTGAACAGATGGGGGTTTCCAACCCTTGGTCAACTGGCAAGGTAAGGCTAGAAGAGCAGACTGGAGCAAAATATTGACCATTGCTACAGAGTTCAACTTCCTCTGTAGCTAAAGTCTTCTGAAGGCTGTGAACTGGAGTTTGTATTTTCAGCACATCATTGCTTTTCACTGAAACTATAAATAATTACAACCAGTCAGTGTATTATCCTGACAACCACAAAGGAAAAATCATTTAGGTTGTAATTCAGTTAAGCTAAAATTAGATTCAATATTTTCAAGGGAGTTTTGGGCAGCAAGTTTACTTGCTGGCATTCCCATGAAACTAAACTCTATGAGGTCAAGCACTGACATCTTATTTACCACTCTGTCGGTCTGCTATGGAGGAGGATCTCAGTAAATACTCTTAGGATAAATGATTGATGAATGAAAATGAATGCCAAGAGTTGTTTGGTAACAGCTTCTGATGGAAAGAATCTTAGAAGTCAGGAATCATGAATTGAAATCCCAGTCACTTAGATGAATGGACAAAGAAATTACTATATATAGAATAATTATATACATATTATATAATTAATAATGATCAAATAGTTATAATAATTACAACATATATATAATAATTACAATTCTATAAATTATAAGTTATATACTTACATATAAATAATGTATGATACATAATTATATATATTAAATAGTGTATATAATTATATACTATATGTAATTATTATATATTAAAAAATATATACATATGTATACACTCTATATAGCCCATATATATGTGTGTGTATACACACACCCTATAGATATATCCCATATAAAGAGATCCTACCTTAAAATGCAAAGAAATCCTGCCATTTGGGACAATGTGGATGAAACTGGAGGACATTATACTAAATGAAATGAGTCGTACACAAAAAGAAAAAAAACTTTACGATCGTGCTTATACATGAACTCTGCAAAAGTCACATATATAGAAGCAGAGAGTAGAATGGTGGTTTCCCAGGCCAAGGAGGTGGTTGGGAAAAGGGGAGATGCTGCACAAGGTTGCAGTTGTGTTGGAGAAATAAACCTAGAGAGCTAATATACAGCCTGGCGACTCTAGCTGATAATACTGTATTGAAAACTGGAAATTTGCAAAGGGAGTAGATTGCAAGTACTCTTATCACACACACACCTGACTAGCGAGGAGAATATACGTTAATTAGCTTGACTGTAATAATCATGTCATTATATATATATATACATATATAAAATCATCATACTGTATACTTTAAATATATACAAATTTTATTTTTTTAAAAAGGTGAAACAAAACACATCCCAGTCCCTGACACCCTGTATGAACTTAGAAAAGGTCCCCAGTCTCCCGGGGTCTCAGTTTCCCATTTATGGAGAGAAGGAGTTAGACTTGCTCATCCCCAGGCCCCTCTTGGCTGGGGCCCTCTGATCCTCTGCACAGTGGTTTCTGAATAACTCTGAGCTGAGAGTTTCTGGGAGAAGTGATCCTTTAAGCATTAGCACTCAGCACCAAGCAAATGGCTTCTTCTGCCATTTCCGTTCAAGTACTTTTAATTTTTAATGCACTACTAATTGAGGAAGATTTAGCATATTTAATTGTTTTGATTAAAAATTGCTTCAACAGTGATAAACAAAAGTGGATGAAAGGAATTCATGGGCAGAAGCCAGAGTGATTACTTAGGTGAGTGGTGGAGTGCTGCCGAATTAAAGTGACAGGACGGGCTGATTAGTGGGGGCTGGAGGATGCCTGTGGAGTGATTATGCTCATGAAGGGCCTGCCGAAAGCTTGCCAGGCGCTGTTGGGAGAAGTGAATTCTACAGTGAGGCTTGATTGCAAAGAATTGCCTCCTGAGGACCCTGAAGGAGGGTACCAGCCAGCAAGGGGAGGTCTGTGACTTAAGAACCACGCAGCATGAGGACTAAAAGTATCCTTAGTCATCTACCTGACACATCTCACGTTTAGCTGTGACATGCTTGGTTCATAAAAATTAATTGTCTTTCCTAAGACCATATAGTTAAAAAGAACAGTGGAACTAAGATTCAAACACGTCTGTCGTGCTTAGAAGAATTAGTGGTCCTTTCACTAATTCCAGTTATTTCATCAGAATAAATTCTTCTGAAAATTTTAGTAAGCATCTACTATTACCATCCCAGGCATACTGTATGTTGGACAAGGTAGACACTGTGAGGATAAAACTGATATAAATATGATGCCAATCTGAACAAGTAAGGTCCTGGCCTTGAGAAGCTAGCAGGTGTGGGCCATATAGTCAGTGAAGACTCACTTGGATCTGAGAGTTGCTCATTTCGATACACCAGGACCAGAAGAGGAGTCTCTTGCCAGAAGTCATGGGGACTGCCAAGTCAGAGCTGTCTACAGAGCACCCGTGGAAAACCAAGACCAGTAAGCTGGGGTAGGGGCCGGGGGAGGTCAAATGTGATGCCAAAATCCAGGACTTGAAGTTGGTATAGAAGCTAAGACACAAAGCCAGAGTGACAGATGCAAAGAGCAGAGGAGGGGGGTGAGGGGAAGAGCAGAAACATGTCCAGCGCGATCGAGTAACGCTCGCCCAGATGGGCGCATGGCATGTGTGGACAGACTATAGGACCAGGCAGTGCTCTGCCAGGGCTCCACCCCATCTCAGCAGCCTGACTCCTCAGATGTCAGCTCTGGACCAGATCAAACTGGCATTTGCTTTAGGCTTTTGAACTCAGTGAATTGGCGTTGATGTTTGCTGAACCTGGCTACATAGTGTGATCTTCTGGAGTGCTTATTAAAAACAGGTTCCAGGCCCCCACTTCTCTCGATTCGGATTCTGTATTTCAGAGTAATCAGCAAATGATATTTTAAACAAGTATCTCGGATGAAACCTATGCAGTGCATCTGGGATTGGATATTAAGTACCCTTGTCTTACAGAGAACCTCCGGTGATCTGTCACAGTGAGCTGGCATCCACCCTGTCCTAGTTAATGCCTTAAATAAGGACCTAGCAGCTAGGCTCATTTTATCTACCCAGGCGGAAGAAACTAGAGAATGAACCAGGATCCAAAAAGCCCTCAAAAGGCTGATGAGCAGACAGACCAAGCACGAGAAATGAGATTCAGATTGGAAAGTTACATGATCCTGTCCTGGAGATAAAATACCAAGTGCATGAGCACAGTAGGGGATAGAATCAGCTTAGCAGGAGAACCAGGGAAAAGGCCCAAGCGTTTTAGATGACTTCCAGCTCAGCAGGGCAGTGACGCCAAATGAAAATTGTAATCAATACAGGAAAGACAGGGATATCCTCACTCCTTCTGCACAGGTTAGAGAAACCCAGAACCTGGAGCCAAGTTCTGGGAGCCATACTTTTCAAAAGAAATAAGAAAATGAGACATTCACTGGACACCACGCAGCCTTTGAAAAAAAGGAAGTCCTGCTGTATGCAACAACAGGGCTGAACCCTGAGGTTGTTACTGCTAAGAAGCTGGTCACAGAAAGACCAGGACTGCGTGATTCTACTTAATGTGAAGTACGTAAAGTGGTCAAACTCACAGAAGCAGAGCACAGAATTGTGTTTGCGGGAGACAGGGGGAGGGGGTGATGAGGCAGAAACTCTCAGTTATCCTAGATGAATAAGTTCTGGAGTTCCTGTTGTACTACCCTGTCCTTGGAGTGAAGAATTCTGTATTGTATGCTAAAGCATTTGTTACAAGAGTAAATATCATGTTAAGTGTTCTTACCACAATAAGATAAAAAAAAAAAGAAGAAGATGGGGAATGATTGGGTAAGAAGAAATTCAAAGCCAGATCCTTTTGGGAATGGTTAAGGTGATGTGGGATGTTTATCGGAACAAAGAAGGAGAGATTTCTCTCTCAGAGGACTAGACTCAACTTCCCAGAGGGTTGTCTTAAGGAAAAGGAATTAATGGCTTGTTGGTGGGGCTAAAGGGCAAGAACTAGGACCAAAAGGGCAGATGCTACAGAGAGAGAGGTTGAGACTCAACATATATCGCTGCAGTGCTCAGAGGCCAAGGAGATCGTTGCTTTGTGAGGCAGTGAGCTCCCCACATCTGGAGGGTCTGAAGCAGAAGCTGGCTGTGTGCTTGTGAGTAGAAGGGTTTGAAGTATAGACGAGTGGTCTTTTAAGAGCTCCTCTAAAGCCAAGATTCTGAAACTTTAAGAACATACCAGAACACTTGAGGAACACTTGGGATAACTTCGATATGTCCTTAATAATTTCTTATTGTGCCAGGCATCTGGGAAATAAAGAAGGTTAAGGGGAGTGTTTGCTCGCAGGACGCTTATAGCCAGATGTAGAGACATGGACAGGTAAGCTGACAGTTCTTGTACTGTGTGGTGAGGACTTTGAAAGAAGGCAACACATGCATAGGTATAAAAGGAAGGGTACCAGAGGCAAGTGTGAAAGGATGAGTAGGGATTAACCAAATTGTGAGGAGGACGTTGAGAGCACAGGGTGGGCACGAGGAGGCCTGGGGACCCCAGCAGCAAGATTTGGCTCAGAGAGGCCAAGATGGTCTAAACTCAAGAGTGGAAGAAAGGGAGATGCAGATCAGTCCAGGAAGTCCTGGGAGACCGATGGGGTCCTCCACACTCCCATCTGGTCCCCAGAGGAGCTGCTGTGCCCCCCAGGGAGGCCAGGAGCCCGGGAGACGCATCTCCAGCCCCCATGCCTGCTCCTCGTTTTCCACCTGGTCTGGGCCGTGTGCAGGTGTGAGAGCTCTCCTCACACGTCGGTGGAGATGCTGCATCCACACGGCCCCGAGGCAGAACCAGGCAGCCTGACTTCTGAGGTGCCAGAAGCAGCAAGTCTCTGTCATTCCTAAGATGAAAAGCATCGGGTGGAAAACAGCAGGTGTGATGCATTATTTATTTCTATGCAACAAACAAATGCCACTCAGGTGGCTGTGATTTACGTGCTGTGTTGCTTTGCTACATTGGTTGCACCCAAAGACAGCCTCAGAAAGGAAAGGAAGAATCGTATAGTCTATTTCATGCCGTAACATTGGAAAAGATGATTGTTTAGTGTGTGGCTGGGTGAGCCAGGAAGTGTTGGCTAACTTGCTTGCCCCTTCTGCGCTTCTGTGTATCCATTAAAATGCATGCTTCTTCCCAACTACCTGAGAATAAGAGTACCAGTAACTATGCCCTGGCGTGTGCTGTTCCCTGTAAAAGTCCCCTTACTTCCTTCACTGAGTTCCTCCCACTCAGCTCGAGGACGCTTTCCCTTACTCCCAAAGGCCCTGTGTCTATGTCCTCACAGCATCCCTATGTATCCGTCATGGTATCCCCATGCCTCCCTATAGCATAGTATTTAGCACACTATGGTAATTGTCAATTCCTTGATCTGTTTTTCCAATTATTCTGCAAACTTACAATGTCATCTCTTGGGTTTTCAAGACTTAGCATGTGACAGGCCCCAGAAGTGCCCAGGCCTGCGCTAATTCCAACCTATCTAGACAATACCTCTAAAATGTTTCTTTGAGAGTCACTGATCTTCTTTTGGTTGATGATACAAATTGCATCTTTTGTAATATCTCCTGTTTGATTGAGTTGGTATTTTATAAAGCTCTTTCATCAGCATTATCTTATCAGAGCCTCAAAACAATCTTATGGGACCAGGAGGCTTTGCTCTTTTTACAGGCAAACTAGGGTTGGAAAAGGCAGTAACTGTGGGGTTACGCGTGTGAACTCAGGAAGCAGAGTTCTACCTATCACTGGGAGTGTGGCTTTGGGTGAATGACTGAACCTCTCTGTGCCTCATGTTGTCCATTTGAAAATGGAGATGAAAATGGATTCTTTACGTGAGTCTCTAAAAGCAGTGTCTGGTACAATTAAGTGTTCAACAAATTTTGTTATTTTTTGCTGTGGTTGTTAGGTAACTTGCCTTGGAAAAGATGATTGTTTAGTGTGTGGCTGGGTGAGCTGGGAAGTGTTGGCTAACTTACTTGCCCCTTCTGCGCTTCTGTTTATCCATTAAACTATGGATACAAGTTTATGACTTGTATCCCAACTAACAAGCCCAAGAATCAGGGTTTGATGCAAGGTGTGCTATACCCAAACTCGGGGCCCGCTCCATCATCTCATCAAGGCCATCTTACTCTGCAGGAAACATTCATCATGGGGCATGAGTAGCAGTGGCCTCACCAAGACTTTCATTCCATGACCCCCTCATTCCTCAAAGCAGCTCAGAAAAGGAATCCGTGCTTCCAATGGCTAATCTGGGGGCTGCGATCTCTTATACTCCCCTGCCTGATAAGAGGCTACCCTCAGAAACTCTGACCCACTAGATGACTGTGGTTATGACAAGAGGCTGGAGGATAGCTGAGGACCAGGCACTGAAGTGGAGACTGATCGAGCTGGAAATGTCCATGCACACTGACTATCTGAACCTCTCCATGTCATAGTTATCTATAGCATGGAGATTAGAACACTGTCTGTCTCACAGGGTTGCTCTAAGGGTTAAATGAGTTAATCCATGCCACGTACAATGCTTCAGATAGTTCCTGGCTTGAAAGTAGCCAAAATGGTCAAGAATTACTATTATTGCTGCTGCCAGAAATGCCACACCATACACAGGCTGTGCTGTTGGTTCCTGATTCTGAACTGGAAAAATCAGACTAAGGGAGGCTGAAGAGTTTATGAACTCTTAATCAACTTCTCTGTGGTGTTAGCTGTACTATAAACTGAGATGGAATGAATGAAGAAGATGGAACATCCACATTATGGGCTGGGCAAAAATTTTCCAGGCGTTATCTCATTTTATTTATTTATTTATTTATTTTTTGTTATCTCGTTTAATATGCACAGATCATTCCACAGCAGGTACAGTTTTTCCCATTTTAGAGATGAGCAATTCAAGGCTTAGATGGTTTCAGCCACTTGCCCAAAATGATACAATAAGTAAATAGTAGATCAGGGATTGAACCAAGGTCTGTGTCCAAAGCCCATTTTCTCCTTGCCACATCATTTGGGGGAGAGAGAGCTGAGGGTGGCCCTGGGTGTAATTTTGACATCATCATCACCTTCCTTTTGGTCTGAGACTGGTTTCAGTGATAGAGGTGGAAAGTCAAAATCAGGATAAATTCAGGAAGATGGTGCTAAGGATCTCAATTCCATGTGTATGTAAATGACTTTAGAGGGGTGGGGACAGAGCCAAGACACCAAGAGTCTGTCAGTCAATCAATACCATCCATCACTGTGAAGCCTGGTTGTCATGGTAACTGAGGATAAAGCCTGGAGCTTGTTAGAATCTAGTGCCTCTCTGTTCAGGATGATTGCTTGGTTAGCAAACACAGTGAAAGACCTTTTGGGCCAACCCAGATTACTTAGCCATAAGTACAAGAGCCTTTGTGATCAGGTTCCTGCCTAGCTCACCATCCTCACTGTTCAATCCCACTTGGTCTCTGTAGGGATTCACCTCTGACTCTTCAGAGTATAAGAGAAGCTCCAGAGGGTGCCCAGCATCTATGCCTTTCGATTCTGAACCAGCCCTGCTAGAAAGACACTGAGTCTCTAATGTGAATCAGCCTCAGCCTCTGGGCAAAATTCCAGGGACACATCATTCACAAGATGCACTATGAAAGCAGGTGATTGTAATAGTGTGATATACATAGAGCTATGTCCTGGGTGCATTGAAGTACCTAAGACAGGCTCCCAACCCAGTGCTGGGAGATGGAAGGACTACCTGGAAAATCCTGTGTGAGCAGAGACTAAGGGTGAGTAAGCATTAGCCAGGCGATGAAGACTGAAGGAGGGGAGGGAAACAGAGTCCCAGGTGGAAAGAACAGCACCAAGGAGAAAGTGTGATTAAGTCAAGGGACCAGCAAGTAGCTCAGTACAACATAGATCCAGAGTGAGCTGTGGGCTGGAGGGCTGAGTGCATGCTCCCTTGTCCAGGGCAGGGACCCTCCTGTCTCAATGTTCACCTTTGCATGGCTCCAGCAGCTTGCTATTCTGTAACTTGTCATCCTCTCTGGCTCCCTGGAGGCCAACATTGACTACATTTCCAGGTTACTGATACATCATCACTCCTCCTGCAATAACCTAAACACTGTATTGTTCTCCTGTTTGCACTGGCCTCAGGGGCAAGCTCTCCACAAAGAGTCTGGCCTTGGGGTGAGTCACTTGTCTCCTGTTGCTCATTCTTACCCCTTGCTGCTTCAGCCACTCCCATGCAGCTCTCTCCTCTTAGAAAGATCCAGCTAGCGTATGGGATGGGGAGGGAGGTGGGAGGGGGGATCAGGATGCGGAACACATGTAAATCCATGGCTGATTCATGTCAATGTATGGCAAAACCCACTACAATACTGTAAAGTAATTAGCCTCCAACTAATAAAAATAAACAAACAAAAAAAAGAAAGATCCAGCTACATGCTCCACCAGGCATGCTCCTACTCCAACTAACTTCAGAAGATCAGGTTTGAGTGTCTCTGGAGTCTAGAAGATGGGAGGGGAAGAAAGGGTGGGTTGCTCCCTCCTTTGTACTTCTACTGAACTTATTTCTATTCAAGCACTTATCATAGTGTATTACTCTTAGCCCCCCGACTGACTACATATTTCTCCAGGGTGGAGATCTATGTGTTTTACCCCATATCTCTGGAAATCATGGGTTCTCTCTGAATATTTACTAGATGAGTAGACAGATTGCTGAATGGATGGAGATTGGATTATGAGAAGAGTTTTCCTTGGAGATTGTTTCCTGCCTCTTAAGAAGGGAAAAATGCTCTGCTCAGAACCTCCCTGAAAGGGAATTATAAGCAAAAAAATAGCAATAATATATAAATGTGATGGAATGTATGAAAAATTTGAGAAACTTAGATTACACGTCCATCTTCCCCAATTATTCCTCATATACAGCTTAACCATCTGGGCTGCCTTTGTCCCATTCTAGTAAAGGAACAGAAAATACATAGCTCAGAGGTTCTCAGTCCCTGCTCAGACCCTTTAGGAATCCACCCCTGACTCTCCAGAGTGTAAGGAAAGCTCTGGAGGATGTCCAGGATTGGTGGGATTGGATACTGAATTACCCCAGCCAGAAAGACTGAAGCTCTACCATGGGTCAGCCTCTAACCCTGACAGACATCACTGATTGGACCACAGTACTTGCTGGCTGAGCCCTTATCTGGTGTCACAGTCCTCGACTCAACAGTCCCAGGAGCATTTGCTATTAAAACTCCCTGCCACTGGCCTACAGGTCTTTAAGGTTCACTTCTTTGCATGCCGTGGGTGCCAGCGCACCATGCTTGTTCCTAGCTCTGTAAACGTACCTAAGCTTCAGAACAGACCTATTAGTAGCTGGTCAGTTTAACTGTTAACAATTCTCTGTTAGAATTCCCAGTCAAGATTCAAACTGACCTAATACTGCCCTTAGGAGTGAATATCGAGTACAATACAACTTTGTGTGCATGCATGCTAAGTGGCTTCAGTTGTGTTCAACTCTTCTGTGACCCCGTGGACTGGAGCCCACCAGGCTCCTCTGTCCATGGGATTCTCCAGGCAAAAATCCTGGAGTAGGTTGCCATGCCCTCCTCCAGGGGATCTTCCCAACTCAAGGATAGAACCCGTGTTTCTTACATCTCCTGCATTGGCAGGCTGGTTCTTTACCACTAGTGCCACCTGGGAAGCCGATGATACTCCCTTGGGTATTTTTAAAACCTCACTTAACCACTTTCAAAGTTGTCGCAAGCAGTTTAATAGTTTTAAAAAAAGAAGATAAGCAAAATAAATATCCAGAGATATCACAGAAGCACTGAACCAGGAATTAGAAATCCTCATTTCTAAGCTTACTTTGCTTCTAATCGGTGGTGTCACCTTGGATGTGTCATTTATCTTTCAGTACCTTGTTTTCATCATTTGTAAAATGGCTACAGCCATAAAATACAGCTGAAAGCATTGCCAGGAAGTTTAAATGGGATGAAATGCATGTAAGCACTCAGTATGCTGCCTGCCACAGAGTTAGAACTCAGTGATTACCTGTTTTTTCATTTTCATTTGGATGAGCTGTTTGATTACATGAGACTTCACACACCTGTCTCAGCAGTTAATACTAACATCTGCCTCTAGATTTCCCCTTTGACTACCTTCCTGTGATGGTTAATTGCATGGATCAATTTGACTGGGCCAGGGTGTCCAGATATTTGGTCAAACGTTATTCTGGGTGTTTCTGTGAGGGTGTTTTGGGATGAGATCAACATTTAAATCAGTAGCTTGAGTAAAGCAGATTGCTCTCCCTAAAGTGGGTGGGCCTCATTCAATTGGAAGTCCTGAATAGACAAAAAGAGAGGATTCTTCCTGCCTAACATTCCTTGGCATAAATCACAGCAAGATCCTCTATGACCCATCTCCTAAAGTAATGGAAATAAAAGCAAAAGTAAACAAATGGGACCTAATTAAACTTAAAAGCTTTTGCACAGGGAAGAAAACTATAAACTAGGTGAAAAGACAACCCTCAGAATGGGAGAAAATAATAGTAGATGAAACAACTGACAAAGGATTAATCTCCAAAATATACAAGCAGCTCATGAAGCTCAATACCAGAGAAAGGAACAACCCAGTCAAAAAGTGGGCAGAAGACCTACATAGGCATTTTTCCAAAGAAGACATACAGATGGCTAATAAACACATGAAAAGATGCTTAACATCGCTCATTATTAGATAAATGCAGATCAAAACTGCAGTGAGGTATTACCTCACAAGGATCAGAATGGGCATCAACAAAAAAATCTACAAACAATAAATGCTGGAGGGGGTGTGGAGAAAAGGGAACCTTCTTTTACTGTTTTTGGAAGTGTAAACTGATACAGCTACTATGGAAAACAGTATGGATTCCTTTAAAAAAAAAAAAAACTAGGAGTAAAACTACCTTACGAGCCAACAATCTCATTACTTACTGGGCGTATACCCTGAGGAAACCATAATTGAAAAAGACAGATGTATCCCAGTGGTCATCACAGCACTATTTACAATAGCTAGGAAATGGAAGCAACCTAGATGTCCATCGACAGATGAATGGATAAAGAAGTTGTGGTACATATATACAATGGACTATTACTCATCTATAAAAAGGAATACATTTGAGTCAGTTCTCATGAGGTACATGAACCTAGAGCCTGTTATACAGAGTGAAGTAAGTCAGAAAACAAATATTGTATATTAATACATACATATGGGATCTAGAAAGAGGGCATTGATGAACCTATTTGTAGGGCAATAAAGGAGACACAATCATAAGGAACAGACTTGTGGATACAGTCAGGGAAGGAGGGGTGGGACAAATTGAGAGAGTAGCATTGAATCATATGCATTACCATATTTAAAATAGATTGCCAGTGGGAATTTGCTCTATGATGCAAGAAGCTCTAATCTCGTGCTCTGTGACAACCTAGAGGAGTGGGATGGGGTGGAAGGTGGGAGGGAAGTTCAAGCGGGACATATGTATACTTATGGCTGACTCATGTTGATGTATGGCAGAAACCAACACATTATTGTAAAGTAATTATCCTCCAATTATAATTAAGTAAACTCTTTTTTAAAGGGAGGATTCTTCCTGCCTAATTGCCTTGAACTGGAAAATTGGCTTTTTTCTTGCCTTTGGACTCAAATTAAAACATCAGCTCCTTCTGGGTCTCAAGCCTCCAACCTTCAAATTGAGACTACACCATCAGCTCCCCTGATTCCTAGGCCTTTGAACTCAAACTGGAACTAAATCATCAACTCCCCTAAGTCCACAGCTTGCCAAATATGGATCTTGGGACTTGTCAGGCTCTATCGTTGTGTGGGCCAATATTTTATAAGAACTCTCTTTACTTATATAAGTAAAGTATGTATTGGAGAACACTAACTAATATACTTCCTAGTGCCTTTGTTATGGCTAGTGATGATTTTTCCTTTATTTAAAGTGATTAGATGCATGGCTACAGTCAGCGGAGCACACTGGGTTAAGACAGTGTGACTACCCCCAAAAGTAAGCAATGCAGTTTATATCATGATCCAGCCCACTCACAGCCAGCTAAAATAAGCTGCAGCTCTTAACCATACTTACTGTGATGCTCTCTGAGGCTTTCCTTCCTACTGTGTTCTGTTTCATTTTATTAAATGCTAGTCATGGCTCACTAAATTTCTCTTACAATCTGCTAGTGGGCTGTAGCCTATAGTTTGAAAAACCTTAGGTAAAACATCTCTGAGGCATTATAGAATGTTTGTTAATATCACAGTTCTTACATTGAACTTGTACTCCACCTGTAATAACAAGGCAAACTTGACCTTGCACAAGATATTTAACATTGCTGAGCTTCAGTTCTTCATTTGTAACTTGAGTGTTATAGTATGCTCTTCCCAGGTCTTTCCTGAGGATAAAATGAGTTAGTGCATTTAAATGCCTAATTCAGTGTCTGCCATGTGATGAAATGCTCAGTGTGTTAGCCATTTTACCACTGCTGCTAGAGTCTAAGCCCGTGGAATATAGTATCAGAATGAACGACAGAGTGTGAAGAAATGGGGAGGGGCTGATGGGAGATTAATACTGGACAAGATATAAACTCTACATCAGAAGACCTTAATTCAATACTAACTGAATCATGTTGAGCCAATTACTTGGGCTCTTTATACCTAAGCTTTCTCTTAGGTATAAAATTGGGGAGAAAAATATTAATAAATTCCTTATAAGCGATTATGAAGATCATCTTCAGTACCAGATGTGAATGACTGTATTTTACCAACCTTAGGAGTTAATATATTAATTAGAATCAAATATTTTAAATATATATTGTTAGAACCAAATATTACAGTTATTTCTAAGTACAGTGAATACAAAAATAAATTGTTAATTCACTATAGGTGGTAACCAATCTGGTTGTCCCTATAATAAATCATCCCTGACTATAATCACATGATAATAACAGAGAAACCCTGTTACCTGCTATATGAGATAATAGGATCCAAGTTGGTGTCTAGATAGTGCTAACTGTATTTTGTGTGTTTAATATATGTTTGTTGAATGAAAAGCTATTGAATAAATGAAGAGAAGGAAAGAAGATAAAGGAAAAGAATGTAAAACTGTGATTGACATCAACTTTAGTGAGATTTTTGTCATGTCCCTATGACTTTTTCTACCCAGTGTGTTAGGTAGTAGAGCAGTTGGCCCAAGGACCATAGCTGGAGAGTGATGATCAGTGATGGGCTGAATGTACTGCATTTTCACTGAAAGGGTCATTTCCAGGGTCACTGTTATCTGGCATCCATCAAAGGGAGGCATGGTGGAACACAGGCACTGATTGAGCTTGTTAAGGCTTTGAAAGATAGTGATAAGAATTCAAAGTGACCTTGATCAATGGGAGGAGCAGTCCCTCCAAAATGGGATGAAGCTCTAGGGACAGAAATGAATGACCTTGATTTTAAACAATGGCCAGGTAAGGGATGGAGGCATGAATGCTAAGACTCCAAGTCTTATAGCAGAAGTGTTGGCCACTGCAGGCCGGGCATAATGATGTTTCTTCCATTTGAGCAATGTTTCAAAGCTGACCAATTGCAGAGACCTATGAGATAGGTTGCCTTATTTTCCCCACATTAAAGATGTGAGGATAGTTAACATTGTAGAATTAACAACTGGAAAGCTGGGAGTAATGAATGTGGTAATAGTAACACCAACATTGTTGTTCAGTTGCTCAGTTATGCCTAACTCTTTGTGACTCCATGGACTGCAGCATGCCAGGCTTCCCTGACCTTCACTATTTCCTTGAGTTTGCCCAAACTCATGTCCATTGATTCAGTGATGCCATCCAACTATCTCATCCTCTGTCATCCCCTTCTCCTGCCCTCAATCTTTCCCAGCATCAGGATCTTTTCCAATGAGTTGGCTCTTTGCATCAAGTGGCCAAAGTATTGGAGTTTCAGTATCAGTCCTTCCAATGAATATTCAAGGTTGATTTCCTTTAGGATCGACTGGTTTGATCTCCTTGCTGTCCAAGGGACTCTCAAGAGTCTTCTCCAGCACCACAGTTCAAAAGCATCGATTCTTTGGTGCTCAGCCTTTTTTATTGTCCAGCTCTCGCATCCATACATGACTACTGGAAAAACCACAACTTTGACTAGACAGACCTTTGTTGACAAAGTGATGTCTCTGCTTTGTAATATGCTGTCTAGGTTTGTCATAGCCTTTCTGCCAAGGAGCAAGAGTCTTTTAATTTCATGGCTGCAGTCACCATCTTCAGTGATTTTGTAGTGCAAGAAAATAAAGTCTGTCACTATTTTCATTGTTTCCCATTCAATTTGCCATGAAGTGATGGAACTGGATGACATGATCAAAGTTTTTTGAATGTTGAGTTTTAAGCCAGCTTTTTCACTCTCCTCTTTCACCTTCATCCAGAGGCTCTGTAGTTCCTCTTCATTTTCTGCCATAAGGGTGGTGTCATCTGCATATCTGAGGTCATTGATATTTCTCCCCACAATCATCTTGATTCCGGTTTGTGCTTCCTCCAGCCTGGCATTTCTCATGATGTGCTCTGCATATAAGTTAAATAAGCAAGGGGACAATATACAGCCTTGACATACTCTTTTCCCAATTTGGAACCAGTCTGTTGCTCCATTTCTGGTTCTAACTGTTGCTTTTTGACCTGCATACAGATTTCTCAGGAGTCAGGTACAGTGATCTGGTATTCCCATCTCTTTAAAAATTTTCCACAGTTTGTTGTGGTACACACAGTCAAAGGCTTTAGCATAGTCAGTAAAGCAGAATTAGATGTTTTTCTGGAATTCCCTTGCTTTTCCTATGATCCAACAGATATTGGCATTTTGATCTCTGGTTCTTCTGCCTTTTCTAAATCCAACTTGTACATCTGGAAGTTCTCAGTTCAAGTACTAGCTTGAAGGATTTTGAGCATTATCTTGCTAGCATGTGACATGAGCACAATTGTGTGGTAGTTTGAACATTCTTTGGCATTGCCTTTCTTTGGGATTGGAATGAAAACTGACCTTTTCCAGTCTTGTGGGCAATGCTGAGTTTTCCAAATGTGCTGGCAGATTGACTGCAGCACTTTGACAGCATCATCTTTCAGGATTTGAAATAACAGGCTGGAATTCCATCATCTCCATTAGCTTTGTCAGTAGTATTGCTTTCTAAGACACACTTGATTTCACATTCCAGGATGTCTGGCTCTAGATGAGTGATCACACCGTTGTGGTTATCCAGGTCATTAAGACCTTTTTTGTAGAGTTCTTCTGTGTATTCTTGCCACCTCTTCTTAATATCTTCTACTTCTTTTAAGTTCATACCATTTCTATCTTTCATTGTGTCTATCTTTTCATGAAATATTCCCTTGGTATCTCCAGTTTTCTTGAAGACATTTCTAGTCTGTCCCGTTCTATTGTTTTCTTCTATTTCTTTGCATTGTTCACTTAAGGCTTTCTTATCTCTCCTTTCTACTCTTTGGAACTCTGCATTCAGATGGGTGTATCTTTCCCTTTCTCCTTTGCCTTTCACTTCTCTTCTTTACTCAGCTATTTGTAAGGCCTCCTCAGACACCATTTTGCATTATTGCATTTCTTTTTCTTGGGGATGGTTTTGGTCACCGCCGCCTGTACAATGTTACAAACCTCTGTCCATGGTTCTTCAGGCAATTTTGTCTATCAGATTTAATCCCTTAAATCTATTTGTCACTTCCACTGTGTAATCATAAGTGATTTGTTTTAGGTCATTCCTGAATGGCCTAGTGGTTTTCCTTACTTTCATCAATTTAAGTCTGAATTTTGCAATAGGGAGCTCATGATCTGAGCCACAGTCAGCTCCTGGGTTTGTTTTTGCTGACTGTAAAAAAGCTTCTACATCTTCAGCTGCAAAGAATATAATCAGTTTGATCTCGGTATTGATCATCTGGTGATGTCCACGTGTAGAGTCTTCTCTTGTGTTGCTGGAAGAGGATGTTTGCTATGATCAGTGCATTCTCTTGGCAAACTCTGTTAGCCTTTGCCCTGCTTCATTTTGTACTCCAAGGCCAAACTTGCCTGTTTCTCCAGGTATCTCTTGACTTCCTACTTTTGCATTTCAGTCCCCTATGATGAAAAGGACTTCTTCTTCTTTTTCCTGTTAGTTCTATAAAGTCTTATAGGTCTTCATAGAACCATTTAACTTCTTCTTCTTCAGCTTTAGTGGTTGGAGCATAGACTTGAATCACTGTGATGTTGAATGGTTTGTCTTGAAAACAAACCAAGTTCATTCTATCATTTTTTGAGATTGCACCCAACCACTGCATTTCAAGCTCTTTTGACTATGAGGGCTACTCCATTTCTTCTAAGGGATTCTTGCCACGGTAGTAGATATAACAGTCATCTGAATTAAATTCACCCATTTCCATCATAGTGTTACTACACCAACATAGTGCAGCCATAAGTGCCATTTTTAAGCTCTTACTATATGTCAGGCCCTGGGCCACCTGATCACACCTCTTTCTCTCTCTTAGTCACTAAGTTGTGTCCATCTCTTGCAACCCCATGGACTGTAGCCAGCCAGGCTCCTCTGTCCATGGGATTCTCCAGGCAAGAATACTGGAGTGGGTTGCCATTTCCTTCTCCAGGGGATCTTCCTGACCCAGGAATCAAATCCAGGTCTCCTGCATTGCAGGCAGATTCTTTACCGACTGAGCTATGAGGGAAGCCCTGATCACATAGACTGTTTCATTTCATATTCATAACAGTCCTATGAAGTGTCTTCTGTCATTGTCTCATTTAGGGGAACAGGAACCAGGCAGGAGGAGGGAGGCATTTGCCTGAGGGTCACATGGTCAGTCAGTGGTAGAGATGAGATATGAACATAAAGAATCTAAATTAGAATCTTTTTCAGCAATTGATGCTTAATGAATACTCATTATCATTAGCATTACTCTAAATATTTTCTGTGGATAACTTTTCTGATTCCTCACAATTAATATGAGTTAAATGCCATTAATACCTCCAGCTTAAGGGATGAAGAAATTAATACTTAAAATGATTAAGTAATCTGCCGGTAATCACACAGTTAGTAACGTGACAGAACTTATATTTTCAAACACTAAGCTATACTAACATCCTGCATTCAAGGGAAAACAAATCTCTTTAAACACTTACCATCCAAAATATATTGATACTTGGAATTATTTTCAAACAAGCCTTTATTATCATTCCTATTTGGGTCTTGAAAGCAACTGAGGTTCAGAGAAATTAAGTTCCCTGACGGAGGTCATGCAATACTAAATGGTAGAACCAAGATCTCCACCCAGATGTGTCTGACTCCCAAGTTTAGATCCCTCAGTACCATCTGCCAGCGTATTTCTTCATTCCACAGACCTTGATCAAATGATTCTGCTACTTAGTCTCCCCACCTAAAACTGTAATCTATAATAATAATCACTGCTCACACAGTATTTTCTTTATCATGATGCTTTTTAGAAATATCTTCATTAATTCTTGTAATGGTTTTTAAAAGTAGTTTATTATACTTACATTAGTTGTGGGAAAACTGAAACTCAGAGATACAAAGTTTAGTTTTTAAATGGAAGAACCAAAAGCAAAGATATCTTTGTAAAAAGATACCACATTGCCTGATGGCTTTCACGGGGCCATAAAATGCTATTGGCTTCCTTCACAACCGGAGCATCAACAGAAGTTGTTCTCTTTAAGATCTTTGCAGACCTTGTCAATATTCCAAATTTCAGAATCAAGAGACTTCCCTGGTGGCTCAACAGTGAAGAATCCACCTGTAATGCAGGAGACTCAGAGACATAGATTCAATCCCTGGGTCAGGAAGATTCCCTGGAAGAGGAAATGGCAACTCACTCCAGTAATCTTGCCTGAAAAATCCCATAAACAGAGAAGCTTGGTGGACTGCTGTCCACGGTGCCGCAGAAGAGTTGGACACAACTGAGTGTCTAAGCAAGAGCAATAGAATCTTGAAACTTTAGAGTTTTAAGGGCTATTAGTTTGCTTTCTATTCCATGTGTAGTTTCCCTCACATCATTCCAGATGAAGGTATCCTATCTGACTTACTTAGATTCCTTAACTTATAAGAAAATCTGTTTCATGTGGCATTTGAGAGACAAAGGTCACAGAAGCTAAGCCAAATGTGTCAAGGAAGCCTGAATGCCTCAAGAGGTAAAGAATCCACCTGCAATGCAGGAGATATAGGAGACAAGGGTTCAATTCCTGGGCTGGGAAGATACCTTGGAGAAGGAAATGGCAACCCACTCCAGTATTCTTGCCTGAAAAATTCCATGAACAGAGGAGCCTGGCAGCTACAGTCCATAGGGTCACAAAGAGTCGGACACAACTGAGCACGCACGTGCAAGACCTACCTACATTGGCCATAAAGGGAAAGTCCAGTTCATTGTCTAGTAGAAAAGACACATATAGATAATTACAATTAGTATAGTGTATGAATTTATATATACATACATATATATTCTGGATTATTTTCTTGGCTCGAGCATCCCTGCCATATTCCCAAATGCCTAGAGGTACCTCTCCTAGGAAGGTGGCCCTCCCAGGAACACTCATCATGTTCTTCTCGCCCTAATGTGTGTGTGTGTGGGGGGGGAGGGGGTTGAAATATAACATAGAAGGAGTGTTTACACTTCACAATTCACACCCAGGTCATCTGCAAATTACCTAAACTCTGTTTCAAAATACGTCTCGAATCGATCGTATTCTTTCATCTCCATTCTTGATTCCTTACCTGGATACCAACAAGAGTCTTCTCACCATGCTCCCTGAGTCTGCTCTCACCCCCTCTAATCTGTGCTCTCCAGACAGTGGAATGACCTACTGACACAGAAATCAGACCACAGCACTGCTGGGTAACCTTTTAGGGATTTCCTTTTCACTGCAGACCCGGCCTATACTTCTTACCACGACCAGCAAGACCATCTGCAGCTACTTCCAACCTCAGCTCCCTCCATCCCCCGCCTTATCTGCAGGCTTCAGCCACACATTCTTATTTCAGTTCTCAAACACTCCAGGCTGTCCACTCTGCCCAGGGCACCTTCCCTCTTGTCTTGGGAGTCTCCTTCTGAGTATCTTTTTGGACCTTATTCTATTTCCTCAAGAGACTTTCCCAGATAATCCTAAACTGACTGTCTTCTCCCTCTCCTTCCACAGTTAGTCTCTATTTCTACAACCTGTTCATTTTCTACATAGCTCATATCACAATTTGCAATTGGCTCAGCTGGTAAGGAATCCACCTGCAATGAGGAAGACCTGGGTTTGATCCCTGAGTTGGGAAGATCCCCTGGAGAAGGGAAAGGCTACCCACTCCAGGATTCTGGCCTGGAGAATTCCATGGACTGTATAGTCCATGGGGTCTCAAAAAGTCGGACACTACTGAGTGACTTTCATTTCACTTCACTTCATGTATCTATTCATTAGCTCACTCAACAGAAGCTATTAAGGCCAAACACTGTTATAGGAAATGAATATATAATAGCAAACAAAACATGTGAAGTCCCTGCTCTCATGGAACATGCATACTAGGAAGAAGAGGTTGACAATAAACAAATAAGCATGTGAACATGGTAATTACTGAATATATAGTGATGGCCTGAGAATTAAAATAGGATGCTATACCAAAGAGGGACTTGCTACATGGTCATAAAAGGCCTTTTGGAAAGGGGGGCTTTTAAGATGAGATTTGAATGGTTAGAATACAGCTATGCAAACATCAGAGGGAAGGGTAGCCCAGACGGAGAGAACTGCTAGTACCGAGGCTGTAGGCTAAAATAAACTTGCTATGTTAGAGTGTTTGCAGAACAACAGTGATAACAACAAGAATAGAAAGAAATGAAAGAAAAAGTAAAAGGAAAGAGGAGAAAAGTAAAGAAAGACAAAACAAAAGCTATCATACTCTAGCAGTGGCCAGATAAGAGATCAGAGTGATTTGGACCAGTTAGATGGTAATAGAGATGTGGTCAGGTGCCATGTATGCTTTAGAAATAAAAGGTGACAGATCTCACTGATGAGGGGCAGAAAGTAAAGGAGGAACCAAGAATGACATCTGGATTTTAAGGTGTTTATTTAGTTTCTTCCACTTGATTGTAAGCTTTGCAAGAACAGGAACGATATCTATTTTGTTTACCTGGCACATAATACAAACATCATTGATGAATGGATATCTGTATGAACAAAACTATGAAAGAATGGGCAGAGGGACGTCAGGGCAGGTTTCACAGAGGTGGGGATACCTGTACAAGATTCCAAAGAATAAGTTGAAATCTGTCAGGTTGGCAAGACAGGGAAGCATTTTGGAGGCTGACAGCATGCACACAAAAGGAGTCAGGAAACATACATAAACAGAACAGTGTCACTGAAATACTTGACCTGCCCTAGGTAAATTATCAGCTCGGTAATGGGGCCAGACTCCAGAGAGGCCAGATGGTGAATGTACTATTCTCCTGGTCATATTTTTATATAAAGACAAATAATAGGAGCTCCAAAGAAGGGATGAAGGAGAAAAAAAAAATCTAAATCCAGAAATTCCAGCCCAAAGCCATACTGATCCCTGTAGAAGGTAGAAAGCTGTCAGCAGCAGCCCTTGAGGAAAGTCTGGGGTCCCACTGAAGTCTAACGTCACCTCCCCAACATCCAAGACATCCCTTGATTTTTGATGCACGGTTTCATACTGTCTTTAGGGGAGAAGCATTTAATCTAAATGACACATTAGAAGAAAACAGCCTTGTGCATCCTCTGGGATGAACCCATAGAGGATCTGAGGCAAACCCAAGGACGGATGAGTCCCCCCCAAAGCAAACCAGCCCGTGTTCATTTAAATCACTCCATTCCAAGCTCAGCTCTTTGAGGGAGGTGATGTATACCACACAGTGTTTCTTAGAAACAAGCACTTAATAGAATATAAGTATTATTAAAGTCATATAGATCAAAGACACCCAGAGAGAAAAAAGACACTGAAAAAGAAGAGAGTGAGGGAAAGAGTGAGAGAGAGGATGAGAAAGAGACAAAGAGAAAATTAGACAAACATCAAACATGGAGTGAGTATGCGTGATTCTGTTTGTCAAAGGGAAAGAAGGTAGATGTTTTTATTCTTTGTAGGTTAATATGTAAATGACATTCTGATTTATTAGCGGGCTCCAGCAGATGAGGTGATGATTAGCACATTTCCATATTTATAGAAAAGCAACACTAACTTTCCGGATTTATAGAAAATCAGCTCTTCACAAATAGCAAATTGTGCTATTATCGACATATGGTTTTCTATAAACAGAGCTGAGGTAATTATCCCTGGGACAATTCGTTGGTGGGCTCCTTTTGAATATTAACCACATTGGAATCCCATTTCTGCCTCACAGATTTTAAAGCAGAGGGGGCTTGAGATACCCCAGGCAATTAATTAGTAATCCAGTACCAAAGACAGAGCCCAAATGAAAGGCTGTACCAGAAACACATGGTGAAAAGAGACAGGTCCAGGGGTCTGACGCCAGTTTCCTGCAGCCCTGGGCCAAACATAGGGAAGTAATTAACTTCCCTAAGGAGCCTCAGCATTTCTGGGGCTAAAACTAGAGTAACACCAACCTCCAAATCTTGTCAAGAATATTAAATAAGAATATATACAACAGCCCTGGAACTTAGTTAGTACTCAATAAATGTTAGCTCTTTGTCCTTCCTCATGGTTTTGAGTGACTCTTAAAAAGATCCACTTGCATTAAGTTTTTCAAACTCTTTTTTTATACTGATCTATCCTGAACTATTTCATTTGTCATGACTCTGTACATATACATGTCTTTAACCAAAAGAAGTTTCTTGAAGCAATAACTTATCCTCACTGCCTACAATCCATTATGATATTTTCTCTTCCATGTTGTTCAAAATGTTTGTGATCTATACAATGATTTCAGGACCTACTATTGGGTTTCAACCTGCAGTTTGTTAAGTTATGCTGCAGGAAGGTAGGGACTGTATTTAGATTTGCTTGCCTTTGTATCCCTAGCACAAACACATAGAAGATACTGAATAGAAATTTGAATTATAAAAGAGTGGATACACAGGTAGATGGATGAGTTTATGAATGGCCCTAGTCAGGAATCTAAGTTAACACCCTCTTCAAACTCAATGTCTTGCTTTGCTTGCTCACTGTGTACTAAGCCCTGTGTTGAGCGCTAAAGAGGTGGGAAAGTGTCAGACACGATGCTTGCTTTTAAGGATCTTGCTGTCTAGATGAGAAGAGAAATAATTAACATTTGGAAAATTGCTTTAAAGACTAAACTGTGGAATTTATATGAATGTATTGAAGGAAGAAAGTGACCAGCCTGAACTGGTGCAGTCAGAGAAACTTCTTGAAACTTGGAGGTTGAACTTGGGCTTGAAAAATGAATACACCTTTCACCCTTCTACTCATTCACTGGTTCTCAAACTATACTAGGTATCAAAATAACCTGGAGGGTGATTGTCGAAACACACACTGCTGGACCCACTCCCAGAGTTTCCCATTTAGCAGGTTTGGGATGAGAACCTGAGAATTTGCGTTTTAACACATTCCCAGGTG
This sequence comes from Dama dama, assembly GCF_033118175.1. Taxonomy (NCBI): domain Eukaryota; kingdom Metazoa; phylum Chordata; class Mammalia; order Artiodactyla; family Cervidae; genus Dama; species Dama dama. The sequence continues at coordinate 86,472,328 of NC_083700.1, forward strand.
ATGCTTATACTGTTGGTGGGAGCCCACACATTTTAGAACCACTATTCTAGCAGTTTGGAGTGAGACCATGGAGATTGTTGATGTCTTGCTAAAGATTTTAGAGCTTTAGTATTAGAAACGCAGGATCTTAGGCAAGGAGGTGACATCCTAAGATCTGTGAGGCAGAAAGATCCTTCTGGTAGCAGTGTTGAGAATGGATTGGAAGAGGTGAGTCTTCCTTTGCAGACCATTTAGGAGTTGCTGCAGTAATAAGTGAAAGATGTAAACCCAGCCTCCCATTGCAGGAGGGGATGTATAAGAAAGGATGGAGGAGAGCTGCTCAGGAGAGAGAACTGAAGGGTCTTAGAGATCTACAGGGGTGGAGGGGAAGGAGGGTCTGGGATGACTATAGGTTTCTGCCATCACTGACTGCTTGGATGGCCATTCTACCCACCAAGAATCTACATTTAAAATGTTTTAACATTTTAAATAGGAAGACCCCAGAGACCCTTTGATAAAGAAATAACTATGGTGCCATAGAAGATGCACGATTTTGGACAGCCAGACAAGTCTGCATTCAAATTCTATTTGTGGTGCTTCCGAGCAAGCCACTTCACCCTGTTGAACCTCAAGTTCCTATAAATAATAATACTAATGCTACCTTAGAGGGTTGTCATGGAGACTAAATGAGATCATGCATGGCTGAGAGTCAGTGACTAGAAAACTGCTCACCATGTCTGGCGTACACATTGAACACTATGTGCATCGCACACCCATTCTACTTACCAGCTGTTGCCATTTTTTCTCTGTTAAGCACCAGGATATACTCATAAACACCACCCATCGATCCAGACGTTATGTAATGGGTGCCATAGTCATTGATGAACTTGGCATACATGCCATAATGGTATCGCTCTGGAAGCTCCATTAGTGACTGCAGCATACTTTCATCCAGCATGATGTTTTCCCTCCTCATCTTAAAATGAGCAGTCCGCACCTTTGTGAAAATTCTCATAAAGATGTATTTCTGCCAACAACAATGACCACCATTAAATGAGGGAAAAGAACAAAAAGAGTATATATTTTACCACATGAGATCACGTAAAAGGTCAGCATTTAGTACCTGTGGTATACCTATATTATATATATGTAATATATATATATATACACCTACATATAACTATGGGAATTATATGTAAATGTATAGATATATTTACATATGTATGTATATAAATATACATAATGGAGTATTATTACATTTTGCAAGCATATATTAGACACCAGTGTGTACCTGGCTTCTCCTGTACCTTCATCTCTGTTCCCACTATGCCATCCAGATCAAGTTCTTCATCCCTCACTGAGTTCATTATTATGGTGTGTTTCATTGTGTTCCTTGCCTCTATCCTGCCCTCAACCAACTCTTACCTCCACATCTTTCTCTAATTAAAGCATTGCATTATGCAACTTCCAACATAAGTATTAGGCATCCATTAAAAATTATGCTTAGGAATATTTCGATGACATTGTGAAATGCTAATATCATTTAATTTGTTGAACAAATACCTATCAGTGCCTATCATCACATGCTTTATGCTAAGTGCAGGGAACATGATCTTGAATGAGATAGTCCCTGCCCTCATAAAGCTTATATTTTAGTGGTAATCTTATACCATTCAATAATCAAGAAATGCAGGATCCTGATATCATAATAAAAAAAAAAAAAAAAAAAAAGAGGACCAGGGTGAGGTTGGATTGGTTTAAAAGGAAGTGGGTTATGCATGAGCTTTCCTTGCAGAGAATGTAAACCTTGTTCCAAAGTGATAGTGAAAGTTGAAGGAAACTACCTGGTTTTTGAAGAGTCCACACGACTCTGTGAGAGTCATATCTCAGAACAATACTTCCCTTCAGATCAATAGCTTATTGTGACAAAGCTCCAAAATGCAATTTATATACGTTAACAAAGTTAATTTTTATAATTATATTTTCATTATATAAAATCGGAGAAGGCAATGGCAACCCACTCCAGTACTCTTGCCTGGAAAATCCCATGGACGGAGGAGCCTGGTAGGCTGCAGTCCATGGGGTCGCGAAGAGTCGGACACGACTGAGCGACTTCACTTTCACTTTTCACTTTCATGCATTGGAGAAGGAAATGGCAAGCCACTCCAGCGTTCTTCCCTGGAGAATCCCAGGGACGGTGGAGCCTGGTGGGCTGCTGTCTGTGGGGTCGCACAGAGTCGGACACGACTGAAGCGACTTAGCAGCAGCAGCATCATGTAAAATAATGTTTTGAGCCCTCTGTAAATCCCAAGTTCTGGTATCAATGTTTTGAGGCTTTCAGGTAAATTTCTGATCAATCAATATTGTTCTGGCTCCTGATTACCTCTCCATCCTTATCACTCCCTGTTTTCCCTTCACACCTGGACTTCAGACAGTGGAAGTCCTTTCAGTCCACATCTGTGTGAGGCAGTCTCTTATCTCCAGGCCTTTGCACATGCTCATTCCCCAGGCTGAGAACAGCCTTCTGTTAGCTTCTGCCTCACTTCATCCAGACAACTGGTACTAGTCTTTAGATATCAGTTAAGGCAGACTCCCTGACTTCCTCAAGGAAGCATTGCCTGATAATAGACAGGATAATAGCCAATTAGTAGTAAATGGTTGATGAAGAAATGATGAAGAAAGATTCATTGAGCAGGCCAGCCATCCAATCTGTTTGGAAAAGCCAGGATTGCTGTAGAATTCTTCCAAGTCTAGTTTAGAGGGCTTGGCTGTTTCTCTTTAAGACATTACGTTTCTAAGTATTTCCCTGTATGCTCCAGGTAACCATGAAAAAGGATGGGGAAGTGATAAGAGTACTAGTCTTATCATGCAATGTTACTCCCTTTGTGATGATTCTGTATGTGAAAGTGTAATAAGAAAACGAACATGGTTACCACTGATCAGACATTTCCAATTACACAAGCAAATGAAGGTTCAATTACTACTGTACTTTTTAATGCTGTTAAGGTAGTATGTGTTCGGCATAGATTATGTAATACTGTGCAACATGGGCATTATGTTTTAATACCTTCTCATTATACTTGCTTAACTTTTCTAAGAAGGAAGCATTTTGTGACGCGGATACACCTGCAGTCACCATGACTGGGCTGCCTGTAAGGCTCACACCAATGGTCAGTCCAAATGATGCAGAATTGTCATTTTTTACTTTAGTAAGAAGATCATTTGCATCATTATATATCTCTGAAGAGATTTTAGTATCTGCCAGGGCCTGAAAGGAAACACATAAATGTTAGCTTTGTACACATAAAGTTATAATCCAGTTCATAGGTAATATTTAAATATTTTCTCTGTAAAATAACCAGTGTTTCAGATTATTATAAATACTCCTTTAAAAGACTATTCCAAATTGATACTAAAATGCAGAAAATTCAGCAGTGCTTCGTAATTAATGGTACTAGTAAAATATTTACTTAAATGTACACACATGATTCTGATAAAATGTTGTAATGTTCTGTGCATTTATTTCTTTCCAGAGGGCTTGTCCTTCCTTTGTAGAAGATAGGAAAATAGATACCCTTCCTTCCTGCTTGCCTCTGTAGTGGGGAAATACGGAAAGCCATATCTAAGCATGGACAAACGGCAAAGGCAGGCAGGTGGTGACAGTTCTAAGCAGAGGTATGTTTAGGGACCACCCAGAAGTGTTTGGTTATTTCATTCCAGGACTGCATTTCTCAGCCAGCTTGACCTGAGGTGTGGTCATGTGCTTTGTTTGAGCTAAGGAAGTGAGGGTTAGGAGCCCATGGGTGGTTCACTCTGTAATCGTAAGAGCATGTGTTGAGATGGAGGCGCCATTAATTTGGGTCCTGAGTGTTCGTGATGATGAGTTTCCTTTCCACCTTAGGATGAATGAATAGCAGAAGAAGGGCATTACTGCTTTAAAGCACTGAGATTGAAGAATCTTTTGTTGCCACAGCATAGCCTAGTCTATTTTGTCTGACACATAGGCCCTAGACCGTCCTCCGGTTAGGAAAACGGCATTGCCTATGTCTTCCAGCTTGGCTTACTTAGACCTGATGGCAGAGGTGGAAGTGGGCTGGAGAGAGCCAGTTTCTTTTTTTTTTAAACTTAACTACAGTTGATTTACAGCATTGTGTTAGTTTCAGGTAAGTAGCTTCAGATTCATTTCTGTTATAGTTTATTACAGGACATTGAATATAGTTCTCTGTGCTATGCCGTAAATCCTCATTGTTTATTTTATATGTAGTAGTTTGCATCCATTACTCCCATATTCCTGATTTATCTCTCCCCTTCCCCTTTCCCCTTTGGTAGCCCTAAGTTTTTTTTATATGTATGTGAGTCTATTATTATTTTGTGCTTAAGTTGATTTGTATTAATACTTTAGATTCCACATACAAGTGATTGATTGTATAATGTTTATCTTTGCCTGGCTTATTTAGGGTGATAATGTCTAGGTCCAACCATGTTATTGCAAATGGCATTGTCATCCTTTTTTATGGCCAAGTAATATTCTATTGTATATATGTACCACATCTTCCTCATCCATTCCTCTGTGGATGGACATTTGCTTCTACATCTTAGCTATTGTGGACAGTGAGAATTGACTTCTTAAAACAGAATCCATAAGCCTAGCCTTATCCTCTGTCAATATTTTTCTTTTGAGAAACTTGGGGGGATGAGGGATGTGACTAGATAGTTGTTCAGGGTCCTGGCATCCTATCATCTCTCTCTGTAGATAGAATGTATATGATACAGAGAGAATTTGCATCATCTAGCCTCCCTTCTAAATGCTGTATAGCCAGGCTTAGTTCAGATAGATCTGGATTTAAATCTTGTCTCTGCTACCTGTTGGGCCTGACATTTATCCCTCTAAGTCTCTGGGATTTTTAATATCTAAAATGGGCCAATGGTAATATCTGTTCCATTGTCTTGTAATGAAGATTCAGTGGGAGAATTTGTGTGAAAGCATAAGAGCTGAAACTTGGTAAGCCTCCAGTGAGATGTGCTGTGTAGATGGCTCACCCACAGGGTTGAGGGGTAGAGAAATGAATGGTCAGGAGCAGGCCCTGGAGCTGACTGTGAGATCCATGGTGACCAGAAGACTGCAGAATTTTAAAGATGTGGAGAATCTTAGGGAACCTTAGCAGTTTGCAAGCACTTTTCAATAGCAGAACCCTTTCTTCCAACAAAATGATGTCCAGAAAGCCAAGAGATGAAGGTCATCTGTGAGGACCTGCCCTTGGGGAAGCAGGGGCGCAGGTCTCAGGAACCCCAGCCACCTCCTATCTTGCCCCCAATTGACATCTTAGGAACCTGAGCCTGGGGAGGGACAGTGAGTTGCTGAATGTCTGATATACATCTGTTCTAATAGTGTCAAAACCTGGAAATAGGGCTTCTGACTAGCAGCCCAGAATAGAGGGCCCCAGTCTATTTCACTGCTTTAGGACCAGAACCAAGATCTAGCGGAGGTGGTCCCATTTTCAGTACAGTCCCGTTTACAGAGGCTCCCTGGCCCTTACCTTGACTCTTCAGCCCTGAGCATGTGTGGGAGCAGGCGCATTGGGAGCTTCAGCCACCAGCAAGCCCTATAGGAAGTAAAATCTTCCAAAGCGAGTCATCCTATCTTCACCAGTAGACTTCCCCTCCATGCCTTCCTGCCACAGTGGCCTGTGAGCACCCCATTCAGACTTACTTCAAAGTGATATTTCAGGAAATTATAGGGTCTCCGGAAGTACTTCTCATCATCTCCATAGTAGAGACGCTCACAGGTGGGATCATACCGAAGCTCCCTCCATTCCCCATTGTAGACAGTCTCACACTGGCCCCCGTAGTACCTGGCATCATACACATTCTGAGTTTCTTCCTGGGTCAGGATATTATACCTAAATTGAAAAAGAAAGCAGCTTCTAGGAGAGAGCACTGGAAAAGCAAAGAATAACACAAAATATGCTCTGCAGGTTGATGTGGCTGGTAGGCTGAGTGGTGTTTCTCACACTGGGTTATGTGAGGCACTAGGTTTCCGTGGAGTACCTTAAGGCCCATTTTGGGAAACAGTGGGAAACTGAGTGGGCTGGGTGTGAGCCTCCCACCTTCCCTTAAACCAGACCAGCCAGACAACATCATTCAGCATCTTCGACAGGGCTCCCACACAGGAGGCACTCCTAAATATTTGTTGAGTAAACTGAAGAAGAATATGCATGATTATCAAAATTCTGAGCCCAGGAACTAGACAGTCCAGATCTGTTTCCTGTCTCTGCCACATCAAGCTGTGTGATTGACCTTGGGCAGATCATTTAATCTCTCTGTGTTTCAGTTTAGTCATTTCTAAAAAAAAAAACAAAAAAAAACAGCTAATACTACTGCCCTCGCAGAGTTAAACATGAGTTAAAACAAGTAAAGGAATCATAATGGTACTCATGTGAAATATTAAGAAAATGTTGCTGTTGTTGGTTTTTGTTAGTATTATTTCAGAAGAAGTTCTGCTGCTAAAAACTAACTTTGAAATATTGATATAGTTCATAGTGGTAAGCTGATGATCTAATCCTTAGAAAGGCTGTAGCCTTCTAGGCAGCATGGAGAAACACAGTGTGAATTTAGGGAGTTGAGTCACTAAGTCATGTCTGACTCTTTGTGACGCCATGGACTGTATTGCCCCCCAGGCTCCTCTGTCCATGGGATTCTCTAGGCAAGAATGCTGGAGTGGGTTGCCATCTCCTTCTCCAGAAGTCAGGGAGACACCTGCTTAATTTCCAGCTCTGTCATTTACTAGCTGTATGACTTTGTAGAAAGTTTCCACAAACTTCCTGAAGATCATTTTCCTCATTTGAAGAGCAAAATAGTAAAAATCTCATTTGGTGACGTCTAAATGAGAGCATTAGGGTAAAAGAAGTACACTTGATAGAAATACTTCTTTTCCCCTGGCCCAATACCTCACGTCTATCTGCCTAAGTCCTCTGTTTTACGTCATGGATGGTTTAACCATATTTAGGTAAAAATAATGTGAAACAGGTGAAAGACAGCTTTAATTTCTTAAAAAGAGAAAGTTAACTGAACAAAAGCATGAAAGTTGACTAAGAGTTCGAAGACCTTACAATCTAAGCCTCTTATATTGTAGACAATAAAATGATTGCTTTTCTTTGCATCTCAAACTTCTGTTCAGCCTTTAAGACCCAACTCGAACATTGCCTCCTCTGTATCACCTTCTTTGATTATCTTGGACAGACAATTGTCCCTCCTCTGTGTTCCCACGGCATTCGGTGATTGCCTCTGGCATAGCATATGTCATGTTTATTTCCTTTGTGAAAGGCACAAAGGCAAATTAGCAGGGGAAGAATTATGAATAAAACCTGCTTCTAAAGAATAAATGGATAATTATAGAGCTCTTGGCATATAGTAGAAGTTCAATATACGTGAACTTCCTTCTTCTCTTCCTTTCTCCATCTCTTTCTTCCTATTAGTGGAAGTGATGTAATAATAGCTGTTATGAATTGAATACACATTTTACCAGATATTTAGCGTACATTAGCTTTCAACCACATGACAATTTTGCACATGTGAAAATTGAAGCTCAGAAAAATTAAGTAACTTGCCTATAGTCAGTACTGGGAATTTTTCCCTAGATTTTTTGGACATTACAATCTAGGTTCTTACTCTTTACCCTGCAATTTCTATCTTTCCACCTATGGAACATGTTGCTACCTATAGCTGATAAATACAGGCTCTCTAATGGACCAAAGAAAAACTCAAGAGAACCATAAGCTCTAAGATTGTACTGCCATCTTTAACCATAAGTAAAACCTATGTATAGTTGGAAAATCTGATTGCAGAAGCCCTAGTGAAAATAAAAAGAGAGAAATTCCACTTTTTAGAAATTTGTTCTGGAGAAATATTCACACATGTGTACAAAATTATATATATGAGAATGTTCATTGTAGCACTGTTTATGAAAGGAAAAAGGGGGAAATAATCTAATTATCTTTCAGTTCCATAGGAGGTAATTTAATTATCATACACTTACACTATAGAAAAATTGGGAAATTGTTTTTTTTTTTTAATTTTTTACAAAGGTCCATATAGTAAATAATTTAGGCTTTGCAGGTTGTGTAGATTTCTGCTGCAACTACTCACCTCTTCCACTATAGGGCAAAAGCTGTGTTTCAATAAAACTTTATTTAAAAACAGAATTTTGCACCTAGGCCACGGTTTGCTGACCCTTGTTATGGAACACTACATTGTTGCTTAGAAAAAGACAGTAGATGATATGGTGGGAAATCTTCAAAATATTGAGTGAAAACAAGTTGTGGGCAGTATGTATAGTCTAATAATATTTATATAAAATATACTTATGTCTATAATGCACAATACATTTAATTGAATTATTTCCATACAGTGTACGTTGGCAGTGCATTTTTACATGACTGGGAAGTCCCAACTTTTAACAGGGGTCAGCTCCAGGGAAGGAAGAGAGAGAGGGTAAGTGGGTGGGACAAGGTTAAGGATGGTGAAGGAAAAAGCTCAGTTTTTAACCTCAAATAGTTATTACTTTTGTAACAATAAATAAAAATTAAAAACTGGGAAGTGCCTAAATAAGAAAAAAATAAAATATCAGGAAGGGCCTCTGAGAGCTTATAAATGAATGGAAAAACCGCTATAATGTCAGCTGTTGGGAGTGGAGGTGGCCCCTTTCCGCTGGTTTCAGTGTTCAGTGTGAGCAAAGTACTCAACCCAACAAATATTAACATATTTGAAATTCTTCTGATTGAATCACATGAGATCAGGGTCATGGTCTGAGATCTTTTTGTCAATAAGAAGGCAATCATTTCCCAAGTCAACACCTCAGTATTTCATGCTAATACCCTTTTCATCCCATAGTCACTTTTAAAATCAAGATTTTGGTGGTAGAACCTGAAATATGCCCTCCCAATATTCATATGTTGAAGTCCTGACTCCCAAAATCTCAGCATTTTACAGTATTTTGGTGATAGGATCCTTAAAATGGCAATTGAGGTAGAATGAGCTTATTAGGGAAGGCCCTAATCCAGTATGACTGGTGTCCTTACAAGAAGAGGAAGTTAGGACACAGGATGGACAGAGAGAAGACCCTGTGAGGACACAGGGAGAAGACACCCATTCAGCAGCCAAGGAGAGAGGCCTCAGAAAAAGCAATCCTACCTTCATCTCAGGTTTCTAGCCTCCTGAGAAAATAAATTCTCTATTGCTTAAGCCACCTAGTGTTTGGCACTTTGTTATGGCAGTCCCAGAAAACTAATATTAGTGGTCTGGAAGAAACAAATACTTGATCATCTTTTCATGTGTATGTGTCCACATGCACTGACAGGATTCTGCCCTAACTGGTAGGCGGGCTGTGATCTGAAGGTAATTAAAGCACAGTGAATGAGCACTGCATGTCACGGAACCCACACGTGACTGGGAGTGGGCTGCCACATGGCCCAGCTGCTGTGAGATGATTACTACCTCTCTCTGTTTCCTCATCTGTAAAGATCCAGCTGCTCCTATTGATTTGTTTCACTGCAGTCAATACTCAATGACAGACTGTTCTAGGAAAAGCTCTGATATAGAGGCTGAGGAGATGAAAAACATGAATCAGAGCAGCCTCTGCCCTCAAAGAGTTTATGTTCAAGTTAGGGGACATGGCCCAAAGCAAAGACTAGCAACACCATGTGTCACAACAAGCTCATGCCTGTGCTGGGTGCTGGAGAAGCAGAGATGATGAGGGATCCCTCAGCCTGGGAAACAGATGTCTCTGTCCTGTTGGCTACGTGCTGGGAGAGGAGGACACACAGGGATGCTAGGAGCAGTGGGAGGGGACTAAGCCAGCCTAAACAACATTGAGAGGAGGAGAGGGGGTGTCAAAAAGACCAGCTGGAGATGAGGTCTGGGTGTCTTAACTGGGCTGTCATAGCAAAATACACCCGATACAATACCCAAGTCTGGGTGACTCCAAGAATTTTGACAAATTTATGTTCTCTCAGTTCTGGAAGAGGGAAGTCTAGGAGAAAGGTACCATCAGGGTTGGCTTCTGATAAGGCCTCTCTTCCTGGGTTGCAGATAGCCACTTTCTTGCCATGTCCTCACATGGCACCTTCTCTGTGCATGTAGTGAAAGAGAGCTCTCTGGTGTCTCTTCCTCCTCATATAAGTATACCAGTCCCATTAGATTAGGGCCCCACCCTTATGACCTCATTTGACCTTAATTACCTCTGTAAAGGCCCTATCTCTAAATACAATCACATATGTGTTAGGGCTTCCACACATGAATTTTAGGGGGATGCAATTCAGTGCATAACATTAGGTAAAAAGGTAACCAGATAGGAATATAGGGAAGGATATTCCAGAAAGATGGAACTAACTATGAAATCTCAGAAGAAAAGTGAGTGTTGTATGTGTGGGTTTGAACCTAAACCTAAGGTATACAATGAAGTAAAGTTAGAATCAAGGCTGATTGGATCTCAACAGATTAAAAAAAAAAAAAAATGTGTCCTGAGAGGTGTAAGTCAGCAGTCACAGAGTGGAGGTGCAAGCTCCACTGTGTCTCACCTTAAAGTCCATTTCCTTTGCTGTGTTGTCCCTATGTCAGCCTTGGTTGTATCAGCAACTGCAGTGCAAAGCAGGGTATGAATAGGGCTGCTGAAAAGTGCACTTAGTCAGAGGAGAGTTATTTGGGGGAATATTGGAAGCCTTCGTAGAAGAGACAGCTTCATAAAAGGGCCTTGGAAACAGAACTGTGGCAAGAGGAATGAGCAGCAGAGTGGGAAAGGGTGAAATAAGGATATATGGATAGAGACAGAGAGGGGAAAACAGGAGCTATGTCATGTAAGCAGGACTGAGCAAATCACCTGTTATGAACTGAATTCTGTGCCCCCCCCAATTCATATGCTAAAAGTCTAACCCCCATGTGGTGGTATGTAGAGGGAGACCGTTGGGAGGTGCTTTGGTCATCAGGGTGGACCCCTCATGAACGGAGCCACTGCTCTCACAGAGGAAACCCACAGGGCACCCTGATCCCTTCCACCATGGGAGGACACAGCAAGAAGACTGCTAACTGAAGGAACACCATCACCTGACCAGGCTGACACCCTGGTCTCAGACTTCCGGCTGCAGAAGTCTGAGAAATAAGTTTCTGTTGTTTATAGGCCACCCAGTGTGTGGTATCTTGTTAGAGCAGCCTGAATGAACTAAAACACTGGAGGGATGGTGGCCTCTCAGGATGCACTCTAGAGGAATTCCTTCCAAAGACCCTCTTGTTTCCCTGAAACCAATACTCATGATTGATGAGAGATCATGCCCGGGACTCACAGAGCCAGCAGGCAGTGACTCACCCCAAGGCCGCCCTCTCTGATCCTGGAATTGGGTCATACTGGCTGCAGTCATTTTCCGAGATCCTGACATCTTCACAGTCATCCTCGTCAGAGCCATCCAGGCAGTCCTTGTCTCCATTACACACCAGGTGGCGTTTCAGGCAGCGACCTGAGCAAGGAGAGGTAGTGGATGCTTCTAGACCTCCAGGACTACTCCCCCTCCCTCATGACCTGTATCAGTTCAGTTCAGTTCAGTTCAGTCATGTCTGGCAGGAGGTGCCTAAATCTGCTTTGGAGAGTCAGGGCAGGATTCAACACGGTACTTGAACTGAGACTTAGAAAATGAACAAGTGTGCTAAGAGACAAAATGTGCAAAACACACGGGTTTAGAGACTTGCAATCAGCCCAAAATAAGTCAGGGAAGAGCTCAGTCATGTCTGACTCTTTCTGACCCCATGGACTGCAGCATGCCAGGCCTCCTTGTCCATCACCAACTCCCGGAGTTTACTCAAACTCATGTCAGTGATGCCATCCAACCATCTCATCCTCTGTCATCCCCTTCTCCTCCTGCCCTCAATTTTTCCCAACATCAGGGTCTTTTCAAACGAGTCAGCTGCTTGCATCAGATGGCCAAAGTATTACAGTTTCAGCTTCAACATCAGTCCTTCCAATGAATATTCAGGACTGATTTCCTTTAGGATAGACTGGCTGGATCTCCTTGAAGTCGAAGGGACTCTCAAGAGTCTTCTCCAACACCATAATTTAAAAGCATCAATTCTCTGGCGCTCAGCTTTCCTTATAGTCCAACTCTCACATCCGTATATGACCACTGGATCTGTTCCATCTCTGAAACAGCCCTTCAGTCCTCAGTGCTGTCCCATCCTCCTTTCATCCTCACTGCCTCCACCCTCCTCCCAGCCTTGGTGCTCCCACCTGCAGGCCCTCAGCTCAGACCCTGCCCCAGGCTCCTCCTCTCTATTCAGTCTCCACATCACAGCCCCAGGGATCTAAAATGCTCTGCACCCTCCAGAGCCTCTCCATTCCTCTGTCTCCAAATGCCACCATCTGGTCCCCAGTTAGAAACCTGGCCCATCCCCTGCCTCTCTTCCCAAAGCACTTATTTTGGGCTGATTGCAAGTCTCTAAACCCGTGCATTTTGCACATTTTGTCTCTTAGCACACTTGTTCATTTTCTAAGTCTCAGTTCAAGTACCGTGTTGAATCCTGCCCTGACTCTCCAAAGCAGATTTAGGCACCCCCTGCCAGAGAATCTGTACAACCTATACATACACCCATTACACTGGCTATCATAGGATATTGTCATTGATGCCTTATTGATCTGTCTCCCAAAGAGTCTAGGAGTACTGAAGATCAAGCGCATGAATTTTTTTTTATCTCTGCATCACCAGCAAGTAGCACATTACCTGGTCATCATATGCACTCAATTAATATTTATTCAATGAATGGATGGATGTGTGAATTGTACCTTTTTAAAATCAACGTATGTTCCCAAAAACTTGCATCAAGATTACTTGGATTGCTGGCTTTACTTCAAATTCAGGTTCCTAGGTCCCATCCGAAACTTTCAGAATGATAACTTCCGGGGCTCTGGAGTTCTGCATTCTAACAAGCTCCTGGAGAACTGTTTTGTACATTAAGTTTGACAGGCACAGCTGTTATCCTGCTGAGATGCTACTCACCTGTCTCCTTACACTGGAAATCCTGTCCACACTGTGCTTGACTCAGACAAGCTGTGGGACTGCGACAGCTGGCTTGGTCCCAGACATTCCCACTGCAGATGGTTCCCCCAAACTTGTTTGGCTGCAAGAGGCTCCGGTATCTGTACTAAATCAGATTTGGAAGCAGACACATTCATTGTCTTATCAATCAACCAAGATTGGTGCAGGCAGGTCTCAGCTCAACATAAGGAATGACTGTCTTAATGATTGAGAGCTCCCTGCAAAGCTGTCTTTTGAGGGGATGAGTAATCATAAATGGTGATGTTCAACCAGAGGTTGTCATCAGCTGGAATATTGAATTAGGGCCTCCAAACATCAAATGAGAAGTTTGGACTAGGTATTTCTAGGGTCTTCCTCCTTGCCAGGAAGGACCTCCATCTTCCCTTTCTGAAGCCAGTTAGTACCTATTTATCTTTCAAGACTCATGGTTTACCTTCTTGGGAAAAAACTTCTATAACTCAATAATATATTCTCAGTTCCCTATGAACCCTCTCTCCTAGTGCTTGTCATATAAGGTTGTTATTGTCTACTTCTTTATCTATCTCCTTATTTTAGGAACAATTTTCATATGGGGTTAGGGCTACCAAAGGGAGGACCGTGTCTTATTTGGCTTCATGTACTTGGCATTTGATCTATGATGGATTGCATAGGAGGCACTTTTAGAAGATGTTTATTGCTTCTCCTTTGTAAAATTTCTTCTGGTCATGGCATCTCCCCTTTTCTTGTGACATACCTCATATGATTCAGGTAGGGGTGATGTCACCCCCTTAGTTATAGGGTTGTGTGGATATGAATGAGGCAGGGAAACCAGGGCCCCATATCTGCAAGTCACAGTGATTGGTTCATGACTCAGCCTTATGGCAATCATAGTCCTCTCTGGGAATTTTCTTTCAGAACTTTTGGAAAAGACAGTTCCTTTTTAGCTAAAGTTGCTGGGTATCAAGTGATCATGTTGCCTACGAGGTAGAAAGAGCCCATGCAAGGCGTTAAGAGACAAAGAGAGCTCTGAAGACACCATCTGAGCCTCTGTGTCCAGCTTTGACTTCAGATGAATAAGTACTTACTGAAGGAAGGACAGAAAGAATAAAATGCATACCAATCTTGGGCTCGATGTTTTTATGTTACTGTTTTCTATAGGGTGTGCAGTGTGAGGTACAAGTGTATAAGGAGGAGGCTGAACAGTAAGATATTCCAAGAAATTGAAGTTCCATCCCTGTCTTTGAGAAGCTCAGAGTCTAGTTGACGAGGTAAAAAATATAACAACACAGAACATGGGGGTATAGAAAGCTTCATACAGAGTGTCAGTCAGCACCGTATTTTCTGCTGCCTCTTATACTGGCTCAGCCCACAGGCCCTGCCTTTAAGACTGTAAGTAAGTAAATAGGAAGGCACTGGCTCAGCCCACAGGCCCTGCCTTCAAGATTGTAAGTAAGTAAATAGGAAGGCAATGACTTGAAAAACAACAGAATTGAGTTCCTGACCTGAATCTATCTCTTACTCACTGTGTACAGTATCAGTGCCTGGAACTTTCTGCGTCAGTTTCCAAATCTGTAAGATGAGGTGGTTGACCTAGTTTACTTCACTAATCATAATCCCTAATGATTCCTCCACCTGTGTCCTATAGTTGGAAGAGCATAGTCATGAAATTAGCCCCAAATTAGACAGAGGAGTCTGGTGGGCTGCCGTCTATGGAGCCACACAGAGTGGGACACAACTGATGCGACTTAGCAGCAGCAGCAGCAGCAGACCTACTTGGGTTAAAACCCCAGATTCACTTACCAACTGCCCATGAGCAAGTCACTTATCTTTTCTGAGCATCTGTTGTCTAATATGTAAAGTGCTTGTGATGATACCTTAGCTCAAAAGGGTTTTGTGAGAGCTAAGCGATAGGTCTGAAACCATGTAGCCTTGTGCCTGGCATATCATTGGTGCTTAATAAGCAGAAATGGTTTCTACATCATTATCATTATCAATGCAGCCTTTTCCAGATGCTTCCAGGGATGAGTGCAAAGCAATGTGACTTCCCCTCTCTTTCACCTTGCTCACTTCTGCCTACATGACTGCTCCTTAGCAAAGAGGGAGTTGTAGCAAAAAGAAGTGAGGCTCCAACCAGTCCATCTGCCTTTCATGCCTGTCAGTTAATAACAGCGATGGCAGATTTGTAAACTTGGTGGGAAGAGAGTATAATTAATGGTCAGTGTGGGAATATGAAGATATTTTCAGTGTCTACCCACATTCTTGTTCCACAACACAGTAAATACAAGAGAGCTTGTCATACCAATATAGATCCAGTTTTCTTCTCTTTCTTGCCCTCAAAAAACATTCATCAGTTATGAGACCTGCAGTTACTAATGTATTGATGGTGATGATGGTGGCTACCAGTTATTAAGTGCTTACTATTGACTAAACACTATACATTCTTTTTAAAAATATTACTATTTATTTGTTTGCCTGTTCCTGGTCTCAGTTGCAGCATATGAGATCTTTAGTTGAGGCATGCAAGCTCTCAGTTTGTGGCATGTGGGATCTAGTTCCCTGTGTGCATGCGTGAGGGCTAAGTCACTTCAGTCATGACCGACTCTTTGTGGCCCTGTGGATTATAGCCCACCAGTCTCCTCTGTCCATAGGATTCTCCAGGCAAGAATACTGAAGTGGGTTGCCATGCCTCCTCCAGGGGATCTTCTTCACCCAAGGGTTGAACCTACATCTCTTATGTTTCCTACATTGGCAGGCAAGTTCTAGCACCACCTGGGAAGCCCTCTCATTCCCGGACCAGGAATTCAAACCTGGGCCCCATGCACTGGGAGTGTGGAATCTTAGCCACTGGACCACCAGGGAAATCCCTCTACATTATTTGTCTCACTTAATTCTCACAAGTCTAGGAGGTTACATTCTATTAATGATCCCATCTTAAACTGGGTTAGAATTCCAGTTCTGCAACTCACAGTGTATGTGGAGGTACATCCAGTGGATGTCACTGGATAAAGTCCTTAATTCCTCTGATCCTCGGTGTTCTCATCTGTAAGATGAGAGAGATCTGAGAGTGTTCTAAAAATCAGTGATCACACAGGTAAAGACATCCGCTCTCTGTTCCATTCTGGTGTGTGCCCAGTAATAAGAGCTATCAATTTTGTCATCATCCTTGTAGCTGCTGGACTACTCTGGAATGATTATGACTGAGAAGGTATTGGATTAGGTAATATCACTAATATATGTACCATATATTATATATATGATATATACCATATATATTATATATAATATATATAGTGGTATATATAATATACCACTAATATCACTCACTACTCTCCATATAGCTCTAGGAGAGGCATACAGTTCAGATTCATGGGCATTTTGAAATCAGACTGGCCAGACTTTAAATTGAGGCTCTGCTGCATTCTTAATGGGCAACCTAAGCAAAGGGGAGGACGGTGTCTATCTGTCTTATCACCCACTACTGGCTGCCAAAGTCAAATAAGAAGATGATTTATTTAAAGCATTAGGACAGTCCTTGGTCTACAGAAATTATTTAATAAATGGCCACTATTATTGTCATTAACATCCTTCCTGTGGTTTCTATACTTGGAATGATGGTGCAGGCATCAGGTTCATTCCCACCCACTCCCTAGTTTCTAGGTTGTTATCAAATAATGAAGACATTGTATTGCAGACAGGTTGATAAGGATACTCCCCCAGGGACTTCTCCGTGCCATTGCCCATGGTTGGTATCATTAAGACATGATTTTCTTTTCTACCTAGTAGACAATGTTTCTTTTCAGAAATGCACATCTTTGGGAGATTTTGAGAGGAAGAAACATCTTAATAAAAAGAAACTCAGATGGCCTTTCAATTAAATAGTTAACAGAATCATTTTAAGAATTACCTTAAAGACACAACTTTTTGAATCCCTAAGAAAGTAATCAATGCTGATGTAAACTATAAGTCATTCACTTGTGCTATCTGCTATCTAAACTGTAACACAAGAGAAAAATGTAGCTTTAGGATGTTATTTCAATGTATAATAGGTTGAATAATGGCCATGCAAAGAAATCAAGTCCTAATCCTTGAAAGTTGTAAATGTTACCTTATTTGGGAAAAGGATCTTTGCAGACATCATTAATTCGGAGAAATTACTCTGGATTATTGTGAATGCCATCACAGTGTCCTTGTAAGAGGAAGGCAGAGCGGGGGTATCACTTATACACGTGAGGGAAACGCACAGAGGGAAGGGAGTGATGCAGACAGAGAAGCAGAGATTGGAGCGAGCAGCCCCCAGAAACTGGAAGAAGCAAAGAACAACTTCTCCTCTGGAGCTTCCAGAGAGAGACTGACTCTACTGACCCCTCGACTGCAGGCTTCTGGCCTCCAGAACTGTGAGAGAATACATTTCTGTTGTTCTAAGCCACCCAGTTTGTGGCATTTATCACAGCAGATTCAGAATATTAATCCAGAACGTCAAAGCAGAATAAGAATTGGGGGCCAGATATTTTTAAACTGAAATGCCTAGAATTCTTTGGCATATCCCAGAGGTGGGAGAGGCAAGATCATAAATTTAAGCCTTCAGAATTGAACAAACTAGGTCCAAATGGTGTTTCCACCAGTGTCATCAAGTCTTCCCAGAGCACTTTCCTGTCTCACTGAGGAGGGGGTTGTAGGCAGGGGAATCATCAGCAGACTCTGTGAGAGGTCAGATGAGAAAAAAGGAGGGCTTGATTCAAGGCAGAAGGAGGAGGGGTAGAGAGGAGGGCACAGAAAGGAAGTGAAACCGCTCACATTTAGTGAACACTTACTCTTTGCCCTGGTGACTCAGCCAGTAAAGAACCCTTCTGCAATGTGGGAGACCTGGGGTTGATCCCTGGGTTGGGAGATCCTCTGGAGAAGAGAACGGCTACCCACTCCAGTATTCTGGCCTGGAGAATTCCATGGACTGTTTAATCCTTAGGGTCACAAAGCATCAGACACAACTGAGCGACTTTCACTTTTACTGTGTGCCGGATGCCATGAAAAGCGCTTTTGTATGCATTATTCATTTAATGTTCTCAAAAACTCTGTGATGTACATACTGTTCCTACTTTCACTTATAGATTAGGAGTCAGAGGCACAGAGAAGGTAAAAGATATGTCCAAAGTAACACAGCAAATAAGGTGCAAACCAGAATCTAAGCTGTTCAGTCAAAGCTGAAACACAGGCTTGACAGCAATAGGCTAGTAGGCAAGGCTCAGGCAGTGGTGTAGCATGTAAGGGGCTGCACCCAGTGAAGGTGTGTGTTATCTGCAGAGATTTTAAAATACTAAGAAAACAGAATAGAAGTTAGTCTTCTTATTATCATGATAGGCCAGTGATTCTGAACGAAGACAGAGCTGTAATACTTCTCCCTGCCTGAGCAGAGTGCTCCCAACATTCCCCTTATGCTACTGAGTTTAGCAATCATTTTGGACCAATTAAAACCACTTATGTGGGCAAGATAGATATACATCTGTTCATTGGGCATGTCAGCCTTTTTCAGTGCACGAACGTGAAATCCTCAGAAACACCCTGTGTGGCATGCTTTGGTTTATCTCAGTTTTCCCTAGGTCATGGACAGCTTGGCATTTTGTTCTCAAGTCATTGGTCCCTCCAGATGACTCTCACTGGAGGGCAGTAGGTTGGCCAGGACCCAGAGAGGCCAGTGGGGATCAGTGTGCCCATGTCTGGAAGGCTACTTTTTTCCTTCTAAGCCATAACATGCATGTCTGTGAAGCCTCATCCAAATGCCTTACAAACAAAATCAGAAGAAGCAGAAATATGTTTCACCGTCATGTGTGTATGGCTTCTGAATACCTATTTCTAGACCCATTTTCTCCCCAGACTTCTAGATTTACAGTGCCAACTGCTTACCCCCATTTGAATGCAAACTGCACAATCCAAATGCTAAATGCTCCAGAATTGGGCATTACTGTCTCACCTTTTTGTCCTGGCATGGAAAGCAGTCTGTCCACTCTGCCCAGCTGTCCAACTGGCAGGAAACAGCTGTGGGGGTGAAACTCTCAACAGCCCGACTGACTCTCCTAGAGACAAAAGACCTCGATTCAGTTTTTAACTTTTTATCATGATCATTTTAATTTCTGTAATTATAAATGTGAAAAGCTGTTTTAATATGATGGCATCTTAATAATATGAAAACAGATGCTGAATTTTCCCCCAGCTTTATTGAGGCATAATTGATAAGAAAAAATTGTATGGTGTATTTAAGATGACTGACGTGATAGTTTGGTATGCATATATATTGTGACATGATTATCACAATGAAGGGAAACACACACCTCATCTCCCATAATGACCTTTCTTCCTTCTGTTGTGTGCTAAGACATTTCAGACTTATTCTCTTGGCAAATTCCAAGTGTACACTATGCTATTACTCACTCTCGTCACCATGCTGCACACTAGAATCCCGGAACTTCTCATCCTATTGAGAGAGTCAATTCCTAGGCAGGCTGATAAGAAGTCTGGGGTCCCTGAGCAGGAGAAAGTGGTCTGGGGCTCTCGAAGTGGAGATAGGGGTCTGAAATTCTCAAGGAGGAGGAAAGGACAAACATCTTTTTTTTTCCTCTCTACATTTCTTAGTCTTAGTCACAGAGTTTTTTTCTGATGATTACATAACAAACAACTCAGTTTAAACTCTACTAAGGATTATATAACAACAATGTGTATCCTGCTTGAGGATAGTTTCTCCTTCCTGAAAAGCTTCTGGCTAATCCTCTCATCTTAAGATGTAAACTGTGAGAGTGGGTCTAGTAAGATCTTTACAACCTTGAGACTTTCTTTTGATTTACTGTAATAACTAATTAAAAAGTATATAACTCCCTTGCTTAGACTAGTGAGGGGGGCACTTTCTTCCCCCTTCTGATATCTATGTCAGAAGCTTTTGCTGTTCCTTTTTCACTTTAATAAAACGCAGCTACACAAAAGCTCTTGAGTGATCAAGCCTGGTCCCTGATCCCAAAGCTAAATCTTCTTTGGAGATCATGAATCTGACATCGTTCACCATAAGCTATCATTACGACAGAAAGTTTATATCCTGTGACCAAATCTCTGCCCATGTTGTTCTTGCCCCAAGCCCCTCTATTCTATCTCTGATTCTATGAGTTAGACTTTTCTTTAGATTCCCACATATACCTGAGATCATGCAGTATTGCCTTTTTTCTGCCTGGCTTATTTCACTTAGCATAATGTACTCCAGGTTCATTTATGTTGTCACAAATGGCAGGATTTTCCCCTTTTTTATGGCTGAACAGATGCTTAATTTTATTTTAATTTGTACAGGTTGCCCATTGATTTGGGCATCTGGGTACTTGTAGCCATAGAACATGAAACAATATCACAATATATATTCCCTTAACCTTCAAATTATCCGGAAGTAAGAGTGGGGATAGAGCAAGAAAATGAGAGGAACATTCATAAAGGCACAGTTTTTCTTACTTGGAACCATGGGATGCAGGAGTATTTCCAATACTTGATTAATTCTATCATCCTTCTTAAAAATTTCATATGCTGTTTTTAAAACAAAAGATATATGGCCTATTGCTCTTTTTATCCCAATATTTTATTGTGGTAAAATGTACATAACATAAAACTTATACTTTACCATAATCATTTTTAAGTGTATAGTTCAGTGGCATTGAGTACATTCATATTGTTGTACAACCATCACCAACTTCCATCCCCAGAACTCTTTTCATTTCCATGCATCAATTTTGAGATGTAAATTTTAAGCAAATAAAAAAAAATATCTGTGCATGTTTTCCCTTCATTCAATCAGAGTTTTAAGAAATAAAGACTAAAAATATATTGTGCCTCTACCGTATGCAAGGATGATGCTGTAGTGCTTAAAAACTCAGTCTGATTATGCCATGAGCTGGTCCTTGTAATGAATGATGCCCCCTAGGCTGCAACCCAAGACAAGAAGCCCTAGGATCCTCAGGAAAGTAGTGTTCACATTTATCATTGGTTCTCAAACTTTGATCCTAGGAATACTTTATACACTAACATACTATGAGGACTCTGAAATGCTTTTATTTAAGGAGACTAGATCTACTGATAGTCACAGAATTAAAAATCAAAACTGAAAAATAAAATAAAATAAAAACTGAGACATTTTGAAGTGTTTATTTTCCCATTTAAAAATCACTGTGAAATTATTACATGTTACCATGTATGTTTACTTAAAAATCCATTTCCAAGAAAAATAATTATTGAAAAGTGTTATGTTTTATGTTTTTGCAAATCCCTTTGATGTCTGGTTTATAGGAAGCAGCTAGGCTCTCACCTCTGCTTCTTCATTGAATATGTTGCTTTAATTGAAATCTATGAAGAAACTCCAGCATCATACAGTTATGTAGTTGAAAAAGTAATGTAGTTGAGGAGTGTTTTAATAGTCTTCTCAGATAATTGTGGATGTTCTTTGATGTTACACCAACACTTTAAAAGCAGTAATTTCTTAGATGTTAGTTGTAGTTATAATCTGAAAGCCTATTGGTGAATTTTTAAATTCTCTGTTACATTAAAACTCATTGGTCTGTGTATGCTTCTGATATCTATGTCAGAAGCTTCCCTGGTGGTTCAGTGGTAAAGAGTTCACCTGCCAGTGCAGGAAATACGTGTTCAGTCCCTGGGTGGGGAAGATCCCCTGAAGAAGGAAATGGCAACCCACTCCAGTATTCTTGCCTGGGAAATCCCATGAACAGGGGAGCCGGGTGGGCTACAGTCCGTTGAGTCTCAAAAGAGTCAGAGATGACTTAGCAAGTAAACAACAACAACATCCATACATAATTTTTATAACAGTAAACCTTGGAAATTGAGAAAATAATGGCTCCCCGAGTGTATGTATCTTAAGAATATTCACATATTTCAATATAAAATATTTAAAAGTCAAATTTATTAATATTAACAGTGATCTGAAGCTCATAGTAGTGAACATGTTTTCCCAAGTTTTAATTTTCATTTGAAAGCCCAAATTTTGTCATTGGTAACAAATAATGCTATCTGTTTTCCTGGAAGTAATAGGCCCTCTGCTCACTTTTGAGACGATGTCTCCCAATTATCTTAGCCTAATAACAGTAGTTTGTCTAGCAGTGATTTTGTCAAGTAAAAACAATGTTCCAGGAAAAAGACATCAACATTGACTTAACTCAAACAGTTGCTTTTTCTCAAGACAATCGTCATACTCAAGTACAGTAGAAGTTCTATATGCATCCTTTCCATTTGGCCACAAATAATAGTTAAATAACAAGTTTTCAAAGATTGAGTTTTAATAAAATTAACAATTTTAACTGTTTTAAGAAATTTTCTAAGTGAAAAACTTCTTTCCTATAAGTTTGACCTCACCGCCTTGACTTGTGTCAAGGCCATAGTAGCTTTAGTCAACATTAATTTTACACCATCAGGGCAAACATGAACACAGTGAAAAGAGAAAATAATGCCTTAGTATTATTGTGAAATTGTTTTGAATTCCCAGATACTGCCCTCATAAGATCTTGGGGACTGCCTACAGTCTACAGACCACACTTTGAGAAACTCCGATTTATAAAATGATGTTAGTATAGAACACCAGCTCTATCATCCCTTCAAAGAAAACTTTAGTGTTCAGCCTATCATCTTCCTCTCTATTCGGGTTCCTCTCATAACCCTGGGAGACCTCAGCATCACTATGAATGAACCACTCAATGCTCTCTGCTCTCAGTTGTTCCTTCTCTTCCTCTTGAGTGACTCTTTGTTCCATTATCTTCCATGATTTCATCCTGGACTTTTGCTCTCTGAGACAGATTCCCTTCCAAATAACTAATTCATGGGTCACCTGTGAAGTTATCTGGCACTCCACAGGCTCTTTTCCTTCTATCTCTGTATACTCAAGGATTCCCATGAACTTTTCTTGGACCTCATTGGGGCCTCCATTGACTCCTAAGCTTTCTCTCTAGCAATAAGACCTCCCCTAGTTTCATTTCCCTTCACAATCAGTTTTGATTTCATGATCCATCATTTTAAAATTGTAATTATGTCCTAAATTCCTGGACCTCACTGTTCCATTGATCACACCTACCCATGAAACCCAGTCTTGAAAGAATCCAAGTATCTTTCTGCTGGTTAATTCCTAGGTATCTTCAGCCTCATCATAAACATCAGTTCCTTAGGAAAACATTCCTCAATACTCTGACTGATGAGATATCTCTCTTCACATGATTTGGTCAATCTCTGCACATTTTTGTCTCAAAACTTAGCACACTTATAATATTTGTATAGTTTCTGCCATCTCCACCAGATCATAAACTGTATGAATGCGGGTACTTGTACTGTTCACGTGTTTGCTACTGAACTCCCAGCACTTATCATGGTGCCAGACCCAGGGAAGTTGCTCAGTAAATATTTAGGAAAGTAAAGAAATGAAGAAAGGGAGAAAGAGAGAAGGGGAGGGAGGGAGAGGAGAAGGGAGGGAGGGAGGGAAGGAAGGAGAATTAAAGGGGATGGAAAGAATGAAACCAGTTTATGGAAAATAGAAGGACATTGTTTAGAAATTTATTTGAACCTAATTTCCAGTTAGAATCTAATTAAATAATCCTGGTGTCTAGACATTCAGATGGCTCAAGGTTTGGTCCATATGTTATTTTTCTGATAGATTGTCCTAACATTAAAAGTTTGAAGCATAGAAACATGGAGAAAAGCAAGGGTTCTAATCACCAAAAGATGGGAGAGTAGTTACAAGGGCAGAGGTTTGGGAGCAGAAAATAACTACAGCATTAGTTCTGCGTCTCACTGTAGAATTGTCAAGATAATGTCATTGTAAGCCCACAGAGACTGCATTATGATGTCAAAATGGAAGGAAACAGTATTAATGGATGGAAGCAAAAGCTTAGACAGAGCAGTGCTATGTTGCTGTAGTTTTAAAAGCTTTGTGACATGATGTCTAGACAGAGGCACACACAGTCATGCTATCACTGAAGCAAGGCTACAAAAGGTATACAAGGACCATTCATTAAGTCGTTACAGGGCTCCAACCTTTTAGCCAATATCAATATGACTGGCGTTTTCTCTTATCATGCCAATGAATTTTTTAATGTAGTTTATTTTTTATAGATTTTGAAAGTCATGCATTCTCCTTAAGATAACATAGAAAAGATTATAAAAGAAAGAAATTGTCCAACTTTCCACCACCATTAATTCTGTTTCCTTTCCTTCTTTATTTCCATAAAATAGTTGAGGTCATACTACTACATTTTTATATGTTGATCTTTCCATTTAATATTATAAGAGAAACATAAATTTTTATGATGACTGCACATTGTTCCATTCCACTAACATTAAACAATTAGAGTATTGAGCACCCAGTTTTTCTGTATTCTAAGTTATTTACTGAAGATACATCCTGTAGAATAGGATGGCTAAATTGAAGGATACAAATGGTTTTAAAGTTTATGACACATATGGCCAAATGGCTTTCCAAAAGAGCTGTATCAATTTTTCAATTACTTAAGGAACATTTAATAAATCTGTGGCCTAGTAAATCTTGGCAAATAGTTTGAAAGCATCTCCAAGCTACTGAAAATGGAGTCTTTGATTCTAGTCTTTGGTTGGCATCTACCTTGCTGTGCCACGCTGAGCAGAACCCACAGAGGCTTTTAAGTTTTTCACCTGTAGAATCAGCACAAGGAAATACAGTGGTCTGTGCAGGGTTCCTTCCACTCTG
Organism: Dama dama; assembly: GCF_033118175.1. Classification (NCBI taxonomy): domain Eukaryota; kingdom Metazoa; phylum Chordata; class Mammalia; order Artiodactyla; family Cervidae; genus Dama; species Dama dama. The sequence goes on from NC_083700.1 coordinate 86,497,096, forward strand.
CACAGGGTGCTCTGTGGAGTACCGCTTCCTGAATTATGCACGAGAGGTGGAAAAGGAAAAGAAGCAAAGTTACCTGGTCAGATAGATTTGGATAAATTGCATACAACATACTGCTCTTGGAGATTTAAATGTCCAGTAGTACTTTAAAGGCTCTGAGAAGTTCTGCATTTTAATTTACTTAATCCAGCAGTTACCCAATTTTTGACCATAGGGCAATTTTTTTTTTTCCATGTAATAAGACCATACAGCACAGTTGAAGAAACACTGATGTAACAGAAAGGGGTTTAGAGTATACCAAAGATGTATATAATCCAGATTCTGCTATTTAAAGCTGAAAATCAGAGATCGTAAAAACTTGTGAGACTGTTTTGCATATGGGAATCAGATTACATATGCAAAGCCCTAAGCATCAGCCTGACATACATGCTAGTTTCTTCTCTATAACCGTCTCAACCCCAGACATGCTCATCAAACCTCTTCATCTTCATCAAAAACATATTGAATGCCCACTCTGTGGAGTGCCAGAGACTAGTGATATGCTCCCTGCCTGCCTTTTTAGATAGGGTGACATATTGGGCAAAAGGCCTGAAACCTGAAATTGAATGTGGCCATCTCAGCAATGTAGATCACAGAATAATTAATTAGCTACCCATCCCAGGTGAGAAGATCAGAAAGCCCAACACCGATTAGTTCCAGTGGGTCATCCTAATAAATTGGCTCTGCTTATATTCAGGGCTGATTATCACTAATTATACAACCTTGAGACACTCCCATTCAGTTACATGGAAATTTACCTCATGAAACAAGTATTGAAAATTTGACTTTCAAAGTGCTGAGTCTCCAGTGACCTCCATGTTGCTAAATCCAGTGGAAAGCTTTCTGGCTTGGTCTTAATTGCCCTGTGTTAACCAGCATTTCCTTCTTGAAATATTTCTTCTCTTGGACTTCTCCAGCACCAAACTTCCTTGCTCCCAGTTCTCTTTGATGTCTCTGAACACTAGACTCCTTCAGGGTACAGTCTTGCCTTTTTGCTTTTCTCATTTTTGAGAAAGTGGGATCCATTTCCTGGGCTTCTCATACATCTGTGGTAATGCCTCTAGATTGAGATCTTCAAGCTTGGAAATCTTGTCTTGTTTACCCAATTGTCCCATTTTATATCTCCACTAGTGCCTCTCAGGCATAGTGAACTTAATGGCTCCAAGTTTAAACTCTTAATTTTCTTCTTTTAACCTGTTTCTTTCTCAGTTTTACCCACATCAGTAATTGGAACCACCCTAACACACGGTTGCTCAAGCCAGGTACCTAGAGCACTGGTCTTTAATTCCTTCCATCCCCTCACACCCATATCCAGTCCTTTGGAAATTTCTGTTGGTTTTGTTTTCAAGATGTATCTCAAATATCTTCCCCTCTGCCTACCTAGACTGCCTCGTCCTAATTTTAGACACCATTATCTCTCACCCAGATCATTGCTTGGCCTCCTATAATCTGAGATGGTCCACTCAGTTTCCTCCAATCTTTGCTCTGCACAGACACATTTTTAAATGGGAAATCAGATAATACCCACCTTATAGAATACACTCCATGTGATTTTTGTTTGTTTTTCACTACACATAGACTAAAATCCAAATTCCTCATGAAGGTGCCAAAGGACCTCTGTGATCCGGCCCCTGTCTACCTTTCTGACATCTTCTCAGGACACAATCCCCTGATCTCATACTGTTCCCATTCTGCAGGTCCTTGAACCTGACAAGCCATTTCCCCCGGGGTTCCTAGCATGTACTAACTTCTCCACTCTCCTTGCTCTTCACATGGTTTCTCCCTCCTCACCATCCTTCATCCTTCAGCTTAAACCTTAACCACCTCCACAGAGAACCCCCCACTTGCTTATTTTTAGATTGCTCTATAGAAGGTAACCGGCAGGAAGGCCAGGGGTCTCCAAACAGAGGAAATAGGCTGCAAGTGTTAGACACTGTTTTATCTCTCTCTCAAGTGGCAGGAGGAAACAAGCTACAAGTGTTAGATTTTTTTCCCCCTTCTCTATACAAATTTTAAAAGGTCTCTTTTAAAATTCTATGTTGCCATAACACCTACCTGGTTCTACCTGAACTTAACTTTTCTCAAACATTGAGCTAACCAATGTGTTTTTCTTATGGAAATGTTTTTCTTAAGCTATGTTGATGAACTATGTATTTACCCTCAGTTCAGTTCAGTTCAGTTCAGTCGCTCAGTCGAGTCCGACTTTTTGCAACCCCATGAATTGTAGCACGCCAGGCCTCCCTGTCCATCACAAACTCCCGGAGTTTACTCAAACTCATGTCCATCGAGTCGGTGATGCCGTCCAGCCATCTCATTCTCTGTCATCCCCTTCTCCTCCTGCCCCCAATCCCTCCTAGCATCAGGGTCTTTTCCAGTGAGTCAACTCTTCGCATGAGGTGGCCAAGGTATTGGAGTTTCAGCTTCAGCATCAGTGCTTCCAATGAACACCCAGGACTGATCTCCTTTAGGATTGACTGGGTGGATCTCCTTATAGTCCAAGGGACTCTCAAGAGTCTTCTCCAACACCACAGTTCAAAAGCATCAATTCTTCGGCGCTCAGCTTTCTTCACAGTCCAACTCTCACATCCATACATGACCACTGGAAAAACCATAGCCTTGACTAGAAAGACCTTTGTTGGCAAAGTAATGTCTCTGCTTTTTAATATGCTATCTAGGTTGGTCATAACTTTCCTTCCAAGGAGTATGCGTCTTTTAATTTCATGGCTGCAATCACTATCTGCAGTGATTTTGGAGCCCAAAAAAATAAAGTCTGACACTGTTTCCACTGTTTCCCCATCTATTTCCCAGGAAGTGATGGGACCAGATGCCATGATCTTAGTTTTCTGAACGTTGAGCTTTAAGCCAATTTTTTCACTCTCCTCTTTCATTTTCATCAAGAGGCTTTTTATTTCCTCTTCACTTTCTGCCATAAGGGTGGTGTCATCTGCATATCTGAGATTATTGATATTTCTCCCAGCAATCTTGATTCCAGCTTGTGCTTCATTTAGCCCAGCATTTCTCATGATGTACTCTGCATATAAGTTAAATAAGCAGGGTGACAATATGCAGCCTTGACGTACTCCTTTTCCTATTTGGAACCAGTCTGTTGTTCCATGTCCAGTTCTAACTGTTGCTTCCTGACCTGCATATAGGTTTCTCAAGAGGCAGGTCAGATGGTCTGGTATTCCGATCTCTTTCAGAATTTTCCACAGTTTATTGTGATCCACACAGTCAAAGGCTTTGGCATAGTCAATAAAGCAGAAATATACATTTTTCTGGAACTCTCTTGCTTTTTCGATGATCCAGAGAATGTTGGCAATTTGATCTCTGGTTCCTCTGCCTTTTCTAAAACCAGCTTGAATATCTGGAAGTTCATGGTTCACATATTGCTGAAGCCTGGCTTGGAGACTTTTGAGCATTACTTTACTAGCGTGTGAGATGAGTGCAATTGTGCGGTAGTGTGAACATTCTTTGAGATTGCCTTTCTTTGGAATTGGAATGAAAATGGACCTTTTCCAGTCCTGTGGCCACTGCTGAGTTTTCCAAATTTGCTGGCACATTGTGTGCATTACTTTCACAGCATCATCCTTTAGGATTTGAAATAGCTCAACTGAAATTCCATCACCTCCACTAGCTTTGTTCGTAGTGATGCTTTCTAAGGCCCACCTGACTTCACATTCCAGGATGTCTGGCTCTAGATGAGTGTATTTACGCTAGATTCTTGTCTTTAAGTTGGTTCCGCCTAAGACTCAGAACCCACTTGACAAACCAGTATGGTTTACTCATACAATAGTTCTCTTAATCTAAGTTAATGAAACCATACATTTGCTTGGAAACCTGCCTTTCTTCAAGATTCATGGCAATCATTTTATGGCCTGGGATGACTCACCTTGTGCCAATGTTATCTCAAAATGCATGTTGTGGGTGAGGGGTCTGGTGCCACTCCGAATTTTGAGACATCTCCTTTCTCTAATTCACAGCTTGCTAATAGGTATATAATATACTGCTAAAGGCTAGCAGGGGGGCACTCTTTTTGCCCCCTTCTGATGTCTATGTCAGAGGGTTTCTCTATCTCTTTTATACTTTAATAAAAATTTATTACACAAAAGCTCTGAGCGATCAAGATTTGTCAGTGGCCCTGGATTGAATGCCTGTCCTCTGGAGGTCAAGAATCCCAGCGTCTTTCACAGCTCAGCAACAATCTTTTGCTCTGATATCCTCTATTCAAGGACCCTTTTTGTTTCCTTCATAGTATTTACCACAATTTTTACTGAAATGTTCAGTTTACATGTTTATTGACTGATTCCATTGCTACACTGTAAATTCCATGAGAGTAAGGACATTATCTGTTTTGTTTGCTATGTACCATACCTCTTTTTTTGTTTGTTTAGTCACTAAGTCATGTTGGACTCTTGCGACCCCAAGGACGGTAGCCCACGAGGCTCCTCTGTCCATGGGATTTTTCAGGCAAGAATACTGGAGAGGGTTGCCATTTCCTTCTCTAGGGGATCTTCCCAATCCAGGGATGGAACCCAGATCTCCCTCATTGTGGGCAGATTCTTTACCACTGAGCCACCTGGAAAGCCCATAAGCATACCTGGAATATGTATTAAATGAATGAATGAAAAGAAATGAATGAATGAATGAGCAGTATCTACTGTGTCCCAGGTACACATAGAATTCCACAGAACTTCTAGTTCTGACCCTTTTCCAGGCTCTCCTGCAATATATGCATAATACTCTTTCTTCCACATGGAGTAATCACACCCCATCCATCTGCCCAGACTGTCTGAGTTCAGTTAGGTCTCATTTCCTCCAGATGGTTTTCTGTGCCCCACCATGCATATTAAGTCTCATCAGTCATGTCTGACTCTTTGCAACCCTGTGGACTGTAGCCCACCAACCTCCTCTGTCCATGGGGATTCTCCAGGCAAGAATACTGAAGTGCGTTTTCATGCCCTCTTCCAGGGGATCTTCCCAACCCAAGGATCGAACCTGGGTCTCCTGTCACTCTTGCAGAGCAGGTGGATTCTTTACTGCTGAGCCACCAGAAAAGCCCACCTACCCTCTGCTAACATAATCCCACATATGTAGAACCTCCCACACTTTATGTCCACCGCTATACTGCAAATTCTGCAAGGCAGGAGATCATGACTCTGTTGATCACTGTGGTCCCCTAGTGCTGAGCACAGTACCTGGCATACAGTGGGAATTCAATAAAAACTTTTGTATGAATATATCATCTCATTCAATCTTATATAGTTTAAATTTTATCAGACTCCTGTGGAATATTATATCTATTTTATAGATAAGTAAAACAGATTCAGGGGAAGATGAAATAATGTGCTTAAAGTTATAATATATTGATAGTAAGTGGTGAAGCAAGAATTCAAACCAAGACTTTTTTTGACTCCTTTGAATGAAAATGAATGAATGAATTTAAAAAAGTATCTACTGTGTTTCAGGTACACATAGAATTCCACACTCAACTATACATATTTAGAAAACATTCCAATATATACTAGAAAAAATTCCATATTGGAAAACATTCCAACATATATTCCAATATGTATTGGAAGATTTTTAGAAAACATTTCAATTTTTACTGTGAAGGATTGCTGACAAAAGGGAAATAAAGTAATAAAAGTAATTTTCTAAAAGCTTGCCATGTGCCAGCTTCTATGATCAGTGCTTTATGTGAACTCTTTTAACTCTTGACAAGCACTCATGAAATATGTATTATCTCTATAGATGAGAAAGTTAGCCTTGAAGAGTTTAAGCAACTTACCCAAGTTCCATAGCCACTAAGAGGTGAAGCCAGGATTTAAAACCAGGTTGATTGCACATCAAAGCCCACACCCAATGCTGCTTGAAGTACAGCTAGGGATTAGTTACCTCGAAGGAAAAAAAGTGTCCATAGTAATGAGACTCATTTTGAGTCACATCGACTACTGCAGTTGTTTATATTAGCTGAAATTTCATGTAGCCTGAATACATATTGATTTCCAGTCATCTGGACAACTGCAGAAAATATTCACATGGCCCTGGCCCAGGATACTTTGGTAAACACTCTGATGCCCATGAAATAAAATAAAAAAGAGGAGAGTGATTTAAATTTCATTAGGCTCCACTGCCTATTTCATCTGTTTAGAGAAATAAACAGACCCTTGTTGTTATTCTGTATGTTTGAGATCTTCACTTGTATTTCTTTAACCCCCCGCCCCAAGGGACTTAAGTTCATTCTTCATCGGTGGAAATGTTGGATTGGAAATGGTATAAAAGCCTTTGGGTATCTTAATTCCAAATTAAATATTTATATTACTTTTTAAAAAATTTATTGGAGTATACTTGGTTTATAATATTGTGTTAGTTTCTGGTGTATAGCAAATTAAGTCAGTTATACACATACATATATCCACTCTTTTTTAGATTCCTTTCTCAATAGGTTATTATAGTATATTGAGTAGGTTTCCTTGTGCTATACTACAGATCCATATTAGTTATCTATTGTATATATAGTAGTAAGTATATGTCAATCCCAATCTTTCAATTTATCCTCCCCCACTTATCCCCTCTGATAACTCTAAGTTTGTTTTCTTACATCTATGACTCTATTTCTGTTTTGTAAACAAGTTCATTTGTGCTATTTGTTTTAAATTTGGGTATTGTTGCTTTACTATATTGTATCAGTTTCTGCTATACAACAAAGTGAATCAGCTATATGTATATATATTCCCTCCCTCTTGGATCCGCCTCCCACCCACACCCCATCTCACCCATCTAGGTAAGTGGTATAATATGATGTTTATATTTCTGTCTGATTTATTTCACTCACTATAACAATCTCTAGGTCCATCCGTGTTGCTGCAAATGGCATTATTTCATTCTTTTTATGTCTGAATAATGTTCCATTGTATATATGTACCACATCTTCTTTAGCCATTCCTCTGTCGATGGACATTTAGATTGCTTCCATGTCCTAGGTGTTGTAAATAGTGCTTGTCAAAATGGGTGCTCAGTTTTGAAAAGACTTTTTTTTTTTTCTGATGGGTAAGGGTAACAATAATGGTGTAATAATACCAATCTAGGAATTAGAAGGTCTGACTGTGCCACTAGGAAGCTGTGTGACTTACATATGAAATTGCTTTGTTTCCTCTCTGGCTGTCAACTGCTGGGGATAATAATTACAACAATCTCAGAGGAAAATAATAAGGATTGGATTTGTCTATACTCATAAAACGCCTAGAGAAAACAGTCTGGTTCTTATTTAATATTCCACTTCTCTTTCTGGGACTCAGTTTCCTTATCTATAACATAAGTGGATTCAATTTGATGTCAAAGTCCTTCCTAATTCTAAAGACCCATGAAATAAAAGTGATGGAAGTCGCAAACAACAATTTTAAGAGAGTTATTTTAAGTATATTAAAGGGAATCATAAACATTATGAGAAGTGAAAGATGTCAAAAAGGTACCAAATGAAACTTTTAAAGCTGAAAAATTATAATAACCAAAATGAAAGGTTCATTGGATGGGCTAAAAAAAAGATTAAATATTGCAGAAGAAAGAATCAGTAAACTTGAAGATATGATAGTATTTCCAAAATGAAACAGAGAAAAAAATACTGCCAAAAACAATTTTTAAAAAAAGAAGAGAGCCTCAGGGACCTGTAAGATAGTATGAAGTAGTTGACTATATCTACAGTCAGAAGGAGAGGAGAGGGTATGGGGCAGAAAACATATTTGAATTAATAAAGGCAAATTTCCCCCCAAATTTGATGAGAACTATAAATCCACAGAATCACACCAAGGCACATCATAAACTGCTGGAAATCAATGATGAAATATTTGAGTCCATTTTTTAAAACAGTTTGACACACAAAGAATAACAAAGTAGACTTTTCCTCAAAGACTATACAGGCCAAAGATAATGGAATGGTATCTTCAAAGTAATGTGGAAGAGAAAGAGGAAACTTTTCATGTAGAATTTCATATTCATCAAAGATATCCTTCAACATAAAGGCAAAATAAAGAGCTCTTCTGACTAATAAAAATGGATCATTCTCTCACCAAAATTCATTCTGACCATAAGAAAGGTCAAAAGAAGTTATTCAGGAAAAATAATAATGATATCAGAAGTGATATGATATTATTTGAAGGTAAGCTGTTTTAAGTTAATGATGAATGTTGCAAAGCTTAGAGTAGCAGCCAAAATAAATAAATAAAATAGAATTGCTAATGAGTGATTTGGAATTAGAAAAAATAAATAAACCCAAAAGATGACAAAAAAGGAGAAAAACAGAAACAAAGAGCAGATGGTACAAGTAGAAAACAAACAGAAAGTTGGTAAACCCAAACCCATGAGTATCAGTAATTACATCTTACATAAGTGGTATAAATACTATGATTAAAAGACAGAGATTGTTAGACTAGATAATAAAGTAAGACCCACCTATATGTTATCTGCATGAGTCATACGGCAAAACATAAAGAGTCAGATAAGTTAAAACAAAATATTGGGGGAAAAAGTCACCATGCACAACCCAGGGATATGAAAGCCTTTTGTAATGATAAAGGGGCAAATCATGTATAAACCTGTTTATAGATAGATAATAAGAGAGCTTCAAAATATATGAAGCAAACCCTGATAGAACTAAAAGGAGAAACAAATAAATGCAAAATACAGTTGAGGATTGCAGCATCTTTCCCTCAGCAATTGTTAGACAAGGAGGTGAAACTTGAGCAGCTTTAACAACCAACTTAATGACTTAAAACTGCACCCAACAATAGATAAGGGCACACTTTGAAGTACGCGTGAAATATTCACTAAGAGCATATTCTTTGTTGTAAAACAAATCTCAATAAATTAAAAGGATGGAAAAAATCTTTTAACTTTTTAAAGCAGCACACATGCTGAAGTGTATTTTTTGTATAAAACACATAAAAGAGAGTCATGATTTTTGAGCTGAATATTATAATGTCTTTTCATCAACATTATCTTAAAATATTTTTTCTCAAACAATTCCATTTTTCTAAGAATTTATAGTAATGGTGTAATAACACACGGGCAGTATAGTTTATAATAATGGTAAATATGAGCTTATAAAAGTGAATGTATGCCATTAAAAATGTAAACATATACCATCTGTTTTCAATGTTAGTGTTTATATAAGATTTTATTTGAGAAAAATAGTTATTTATTTTGCCATTGTTAAATTTTCTTAAAGTTTGAAATCACAGACTAATCCAAAAGATGCATACTAATTGGCACATTACAAATTTATTCTCATTTTTATCAACCATTGGAGAGAAGAAAAATACCGAGAAAAATGACAATAACAGTGACATAGCACCACTGGTAACAGCTGTCATTGAATGCTTATTAAGTACCAAATGTCGATTTAAGTACTTTTATGCACTTAATTGTTCCTCTTACTTGCTCCCACTTTACAGCTCAGAAAACTTAAATAACTTGCCTCAGATCACACAAATAGTACATGCTGGTGCCAGAATTTGAACCCAGTCAAGTTATTTCACCATGCAGTTTTGCATTTGCAAAGCCAGGGTCAGACACTCTGGCATTTGACACAAGAACTTGTGATTTCCTACTTCAGCACTTTGCAACATATTTAATCGGTTCTCTTTTGCCTTGACTTCAAATTTGCCTCTTCACTGGTCTGTCTTATTTGATAAGTTCATCAAACATCAAGACTCTTTGTTCATTTTCAAAAAGGATTATAATGATAAGCTTTTATAATTAAGGGTATCTCAGCAGAGATTTCCTTTACCACAGTTCTCTGGCCTTTATCTTCTAATTATTAGAGATGAATTTTCTGATTTTTCGAAATGGTATTTGCTTGAAACACAAGTTGCAAATTAACTGCTTGTAAAAATGCCTTTCCCCCTTCTGAACTGTTGTTAGTTAAAGGAAATCTCTGGCTTAGCATTTAAAAGCAATAATGATTCAAAATTGAATCATCCAACAAGAATTTTAATAAAATAGCTCTACCTGAAATTTTCAATGTTTAGGAGACAAGGACTCCTTTAAAACTATCCCACAGGCAAAATAAGAGGCTATTTAAGCATTACAAAATACTTGATGTTAAGATTAAAAAGAAAAAAACAACACATGAAGCAAGTTTGGGATATTCAAGAAAAAGGAATGCATAAAATGCAGCATACATAGATAAATATCTCTTCCATTCATTACTCCATAGCAAAAGGTTGACTTTCTGGAATGAAATGACTCAGTATCTTTATAGTCTCTTGTGTTTCCCAAGATAATTTTATATACTTTATCTAATTTTATCCTCCCCCAAACACTATGAGATGTGTATTCTTATAATTCACAAATGGACAAGCAGAGGTTAAATTGTCCAATATCATTCAAGAGAATTATCATTTATTAAGTTGAATATATTTTATATCCAGGATCTTATTTCATGTTCATTAAGGCTACCCAGGTGGCACTAGTGGTAGAACCGACCTGACAATGCAGGAAACATAAGAGATTCAGGTTCGATCCCTGGGTTGGAAAGACCCCCTGCAGAAGAAAATGGCAACCCACACCAGTATTCTTGCCTGGAGAATTCCATGGACAGTAGAGTCTGGTGGGGTCGCAAAGACTCGGACATGACTGAAGCAACTTGGCAAGGCTCTTACAGAAGAGGTATTATCATGTTCATTTGACCAATCGAGAAACAAGTGCAAAGAGATTAGGTGATTTAGTCCAGATGACCCAGCTCCTAAGTCTTGGATTTGATTTGCACACAGGCCTATATGACACCAACTGAATGCTTTTTACTGACCTGGAGTCCTTCACTGAATTAGTAACAGCATGGAAAAAAGTCACGTTCCATCCTATAACAGCCTGTTGCAAAGCTGACAGCAGCTTATTTCCCGGCTAGGTGACCCTTTAAACTGCAAATTTTGCAGAAACTCTCGGCCAACTCACCAGTTCACCTTCTCCTGTATGGTTACCCCAGGCTGATAAGTCATCACAAATAAGAGGAAAAAAGCAGCAGCAAACATCTTATCCAGGAGCTACCAACCTGTATTACCTAGAGAGGAATAGAACTACTCAGGGAGTTGGAACAAAAGACATCTACAGTCTGGGATCTAGCTAATGATTAGCCAAATGCCCTAAAATCCTAGACACCAAAGGCCACTGCCCTTCAGATCTTTGGAAAAACAATATACATATGGTTGAGGAAAGGAGGATATTTATAATAACCAGTATCAACTGAGCAGAGGGATCTTATTTTCAGAATGAGGCAAAAACCAAACCAAGATATAGCTCCAGAATTCATGATCTTTTTGAGTAGCTCCTGGAATTTCTGAGGTCAGATCAATTTGTTTTGTAAGACTGAAATAAGGCTAACACTGGCATTTCAACTCAGCTGGAAACAGCCAGCAAAATACAGGAAATGCTACCGGTTACATGGGGAAGTTCTCCAATGTATTGCCAAACATCTGGGGTCTGAGAAATGTGGATAATTGAATGGGCTTTCCACCTCTCATCCAGACATTGGGTATCATTACCATCTTGTTTTTATTTTTTACCCCCCCCACCTTTTTTTATATTGGAGTATAGCCAGTTAACAATGTTGTGATAGTTTCAGGTAGACAGCGAAGGGATTCAGCCGTATATACACATGTATCCACTCTTCCCCAAACTCCCCTCCCATACAGGCTGCCACATAACATTGAGCAGAGTTCCCCTTGCTATACAGTAGGTCCTTGTTGGTTATCCATTTTACATATAGCAATGTGTACATATTCATCTCAAACTCTCTAATTCTCCCTTCTCCCTATTCTTCCCCCTTGGCAACCATAAATTTATTCTCTAAGTCTGTGAGTCTGTTTCTGTTTTGTAAATAAGTTCATTTGGATCATTCCTTTTTTAGAGTCTACATATAAGAGATGTCATACAATATTTCTAGCATATTTGTGTCTTCAGGGAACCAGATGCCTTAAATGGACATCTCCAGAAGCATCCTCTAGAATTGTAACAACAACCGTACACTGGACTGATGACGCCATGTCTACATACCTTCTCTTACTCATCCAGACATAGTCATAAATCAATTGCATAGAGATGGATAGATACAAAGATAATAATTGAATGTGTGTCAGGCATTTCATTTGTCTTATTTTACTTAATCATCACACCAAGTTTATGAGATGGAAATGATTCATTTCATTTTGCAGTTGAAGAAATGAAGATCCAGAGAAGTTAAGCTGCTCAGGAATAGACAACTGTCTTGATATCCTCAGCAATCATTAGATTCTATCATTAGCAGGATTTGCCAGTACTCACATTATTCATCTCAAAATTATTTTTAAAAAATGTACTGAATAACTTGCTTGCCTAAGAAATTTGCACAATTTGTAATTGTGGAGATTTAAACAAGGTCCTCAGTTGTTATTATCTCTATTTCTTCAGAGATTAAGGTGCAGTTTGACAGAGGTGAATACCAATTATTCCAGGCCCTGGAAACTGCACCCCCCCCTCCTTCCTGCCCCGTCTCTGATTTCTGTGTCTCTCTTCCTCCCTGTTTTTGTTTTGACTCCTGAGTCCTCTTGGCAGCAATTTTACAATGCTTCTGACCTATTTGGAAAACTTTGTTCTTTTACTTTTTCCTCAAGTAATGTAGCCATGACTAATACCTCATAATGCTTTTACTGACATCTGGATGTGATGGGAGGTGTTACATCTGGACACCCTAGGGGCAGCTCTGGGAGGCTCACCTGGAACCCACTTCTTTCCACCAACTCCCTAGGTGCCTCCGTCTTCCCTCCAGGGTCCGAACCAGGTCATCGACCCCCTGGGGCGTGCGGCTCAGATTTTCCTTCCGCAGTTCTGCAGCGATTCTCATGAGGAGCAGACTTGTCCCTACAGCAGGGGTCTCAGTGGGAACGGCTTTGCCTCTCGGGGGATATTTGGAAATTTCCAGGGACGTTTTTGGGGTCAACTTTGGAGGTTGTGTTGCTGGCATCGAGTGTGTGCTAAACATCCTACAGTGAAGAGGGCAGGTCCCCCAACACGGAATTTTCTAGCCCCAGATGTCAGTAGCGCCAAGGTTGGGAAACACCACCAAAAGGCTGGTCTGCCCTTCCCTGACCCCTGGAGTCCTGGTGAATTAAGTTTCTTCTTCTTTTTGCATGCAGGTAATGTTGCCTTTTTTATTAGTTCAGTTCCTTCTTGGCATTTTTCTGTGCAAGTCCCCTCAACCAGGACTTCAGTGGCACTCAGGACTCCTCCTTAACTTCAGGTAACCTCTCTCACCTTCCACACCTCCAACTTGCTCCCTTAAATCCTATAATATTTTCCCTCCAAGCTTCTCTCCTTCACTTTCCCTTTGATCCATTTCAGGGCCTCGGCTCTCTCCTGAACTTGTCTAACAGACTCCTAGGGCGCCTCTGTTTCACATCACTTCAACCCTCCATATGCATTACAGCTGGATTCACCTTCAGGAAAGCTCGATCTGAAAACATCACTCTCCTGCTCAAAGACCTTCTGTGGACCCTCCATTTTCCGTGAGCTTAGAAGTCCAAATTCCTCCATAAAAGCCCAATCCATCTTTGCAACCTTATCAGCCGCAACCCTCTAATTATCCTGCACAGTATGGTCTAGGTTCCCCTCACCTTTCCCACACTTTCTCACTGCCATGATCTTGCTCATGCTGGGCCTGGACAACTTTTGTCCATTATCTGCTACTCTTCGGCCAAGTATTTTCTCAAACAGCAGGTCCATCATAGAGCCTTGGCTGATGGCCCCATCTGGAAGGCGTCTCCTTGTTATCTTTGAACCTTACAATACATCACCAGCACTTTTCATTTTTCCCATATGTTATGTTCTTCCAACAGAGTGCTGTATATCTTGAGAATGACGTTTTCTCGAGGGTAATTCTGTCTGATTCTCCTTTGTTGTCACCCTTATCATTGACCACTGAATCCTTCCTGAGAAATATTGAGTGATTGACCAAAGGACTAAAAATACTTTATAATTGCATGGTAGTTTCAGGTATATTTTCTCATTTAATCCTTAATATAATGTTATATATAAATGTCATTACTCTGAAGAGAATCCTGAGAGTCAACAATATAGTGATTAAGGTAGAAAACAGAAGTAAGAGATACAGAGTACCACTTTTTGTGTGTTTTATAAATCTCCTTTAATGTATTTAATCTTTACATGATCTTGCAAGACCACTAATAACAGTGTTGTTTTGCAAATGAGGACATTGAATTTCAGAGTAGTTAAGTACTTTGTCTGCAGTTGCACTGCTGGTGAGTCTCAGAGTCATGGGTTTATTTGTCCAGCTGTAAAAACTCAGATAGTTTTTGGTCTGGTCACATAATGACTAAAGCAATGTCTCAGGGCTAACACCTGGGTCTTCTAGCTCCAAGTCCAGTTCTCTGTTTATTATGCCTTAGCTCAGAGAATGAATACCATTTTCAAAAGCAAAAGAGCAAAATAAAGTGAATGGAGAGAGGCTCACAGGATAGTATCAAGAGAGAAGCTAAATCAGATGGGATCATTCCCTGCCTCGGTGACTAAGTGTATGAGTGCGTGTGTGTGTGTGTGTGTGCGTGTGTGTGTGTGTGTGTGTGTGCGTGTGTTGGAATGGGGGCAGGGTACACATCTGTTTTCAGCCAAAATCTTCTAAGATGAATGGGAAATGCCAAAAAATTGTTAACTTTGCATATGCGGATTTCACCTTAATTGTAGCATTCTGTTATCAGAGATAGATAGTTATAAAGCATCACGCAGAGTAGACAGCAAGATGGCAGTTCATTTTGAAAACACATAGCTTGTCTCGGGGAAGCACTCTCCACTATCTAAATCAGCTTGTGAGTTATGGCCTCAGAATGGAAGATGTCCTGTGTCAGCCTAGACTTTCACTGCAGGGTAACAGCCAGGCCTGTGCTCTTTGAAAAGCTGCAGAAGCCCTAGGCCCATTCCCCGGTGCTGGGCCTGCAGGGTGCTCAGTGCAGACACGTCAAAATCCTGCAAAGTGAATGCAGATAGAGGCAATTTGCTAGAATGCAAAGAGTGCAGCTGTAGGTCAGAAGACAACATTAACCCGTAATTGTTTCCTAACCTCAGTTTCTTTGTCTGTAAGATGGGTAAAATAATAACTATCAGAATAGGATTGAGGAATTGTAGAGGCAATTAGAAAATATCCTCAACTGGGAATTCTGAACATTAGTAACTTGTTTATTAAAACAATCCTTCCCCTTCTTTTTGCTCCTTCTTCCCAATACCGGTTTGTCTCTTTCATAGTGTGGAAGCTTTCATTTAAGAACCAAGGAAGAGGGGACGTGGAAGAAAGGTGAGGCCTGGAAAAGAGAGTGATGAAGGAGAATGAACTAAGTGTGGGAGGTTCATGTCTCCCGGTATCCTGGGCTTGTTGCAGGAAAATGGAGCATGAGAGAGTGGTCATGTCTCAGCTCTTCGGTGAGTCCCTGGGATGGGCTGCCAATGAGGGTTTTTAACTTCTCGCAGGAAATAATTCAAGAATGGGTCATGGGAAACTGAAAGCCAGTTTACTGAGATACACATTCCATAGGCAGAATGAGGTCTGTCTCAGAAGGCAAGAGCAACCCAAGGGCTTAGAGTCATCTTGGAAAGTGATAGTGGCCCGAAATATTGGGAAGTTAATTTTTATCGTCTGGGTAATTTTATAGGTTAATGAATGGGAGCCATTTTTCAAACTATTTTCAGGAAGGGGCAGTGATTTCCAAAAGTTGGGCCATCCACTTTTTGACCTTTTAAGGCAAAGGAGAAGCCCCAAGAAGACGGTAGGAGGGGCACAATCATGTTTAATATCAAATCTCTTACCTGCCAGAGATGCTCAGAGGGCACAAATGAAACCTCGTGCACACCGGAACCAAGGAAAAGGAGCAGAGACCCCCACAAGAGACTGAGCCAGACCTGCCTTTGAGTCTTTGAGTGTCTCCTGCAGAGGCACGGGTCAGCAGTGGCCTGCCATGGGGACAGGGGCTCTGACTGCAGCAGACCTGGGAGGCGTGGCATGGCACATAAGTCCTCTTGGAGGAGGTTACCCTTAGCCCCATCATAGAACCACTGAGCAGATGATCCACAAACTGGAGAACAGTTATACCAAAGAAGTTCTCGGGCCCACAACAGACTTCTCAACCTGGGGATCTGGCAAGGCACTGAGAACCCCCAGGGAATTTGGCATTGAAGGCCAGAGGGATTTGATTACAGAAGTTCCACTGCGCTGAGGAAACAGACTCTTGGAGGGCACAAACAAACCTTTTGCACACCAGGACCCTGGAGAAAGGAGCAGTGACCCCACAAGAGACTGAGCCAGACTTGCCTGTGAGTGTCCAGGAGTCTCCTGAGGAGGCGTGGTCAACGGTGGTCTCGTGTTGGGTTGAGGCACTGACTACAACAGTCCTGTGAGCCTCTGGTATAAGTCCTTTTGAAGGAGGTCGCCATTACCACCATTACCCCTACCATAGTTTGGCCTCAAACCAAACTACAGGGAGGGAACACAGCCCCACTCATCAGCAGAAAATTGGATTAAAGATTTACTAAACACGGCCTTGCCCACCAGAGCAAGACCTAGTTTTCCCCACAGCCTGTTCCTCCCATCAGGAAGCTTCCACAAAGCTCTTGTCCTCATCCATCAGAAGGCAGACAGAAAGAAAACCATAATCACAGAAAACTAACCACACTGATCACCTGGATCACAGGCTTGTCTAACTCGGTGAAACTATGAGTCATGCCACGTAGGGCCTCTGAAGATGGACGGGTCATGGTGGAGAGTTCTGACAAAACGTGGTTCACTGGAGTAGGGAATGGCAAATCACTTCAGTATTCTTGCCTTGAAAACCCCATGAACAGTATGAAAAGGCAGAAATATATAACATGGAAAGATGAACTCCCCAGGCTGGTAGTTGCCCAACATGCTACTAGAGAAGAGTGGAGAGTTAGCTCCAGAGGGAATGAAGAGTCTGAACCAAAGTGGAAACAACACCCAGTTGTGGATGCAACTGATGATGGAAGTAAAACCTGATGCTGTAAAGAACAATATTGTATAGGAACCTGGAATGTTAGGTCCACAAATCAAGGTAAATTGGAAGTGGTCAAACAGGAGATGGCAAGAGTGAATATCTACATTTTAGGAATCAGTGAACTAAATGGACCAGAATGGGTGAATTTAATTCAGATGACCATTATATCTACTACAGTGGGCAAGAATCCATTAGAAGAAATGGAGTAGCCCACATAGTCAATAAAAGGGTCCGAAATGCAGTACTTGCATGCAATCTCAAAAACAATAGAATGATCTCTGTTCGTTTCCAAGGCAAACAATTTAATATCACAATAATCCAAGTATATGCCCCAAACCTAAAGCCGAAGAAACTGAAGTTGAACAGTTCTATGAAGACCTACAGACCTTCTAGAACTAACACCAAAAAAAAGATATCCTTTTCATTATAGGGGACTGGAATGCAAAAGTAGGAAGTCAAGAGATACCTGGAATAACAGGCAAGTTTGGCTTTGGAGTACAAATTGAAGCAAGACAAAGTCTAAGAGTTTTGCCAAGAGAACAAACTGGTCATAGCAAACATCCTCTTCCAACAACACAAGAGACAACTTTACATATGGACATCAACAGGTGGTCAGTATGGAAATCAGACTGATTATATTATTTGCAGCTAAAGATGGAGAAGCTCTATACGGTCAGCAAAAAACAAGACCAGGAGCTGACTGTGGCTCAAATCATAAGCTCCTTATTGCAAAATTCAGACTTAGATGGAAGAAAGTAGGGAAAACCTCTAGACCATTCATGTATGAGCTAAATCAAATCCCTTACAATTGTACAGTGGAAGTGACAAATAGATTCGAGATTAGATCTGATAGACAGAGTGCCTGAAGAACTATGGACAGAAGTTCATAACATTGTACAGGAGGTGGTGATCAAAACCATACCCAAGAAAAAAGAAATGCAAAACAGCAAAATGGTTGTCTGAGGTCTTACAAATAGCTGTGAAAAGAAGAGAAGCAAAAGACAAAGGATAAAAGGAAAGATATACCCATCTGAATGCAGAGTTCCAAAGAATAGCAAGGAGAGATAAGAAAGCCTTCCTAAGTGAACAGTGCAAAGAAATAGAGGAAAACAATAGAATGGGACTGACTAGAGATCTCTTCAAGACAATTAGAGATACCAAGGGAACATTTTATGCAAAGATGGGAACAATAAAGGAAAGAAATGGTATGGACCTAACAGAAGCAGAAGATATTAAGAAGAGGTGGCAAGAATACATAGAAGAACTATGCAAAAAAGATCTTAATGACCCAGATGACCACGATGGTGTGATCTCTCACCTAGAACCAATCTTGGAGTGCAAAGTCAAGTGGGCCTTAGGAAGCATTACTACAAACAAAGCTAGTGGAGGTGATGGAATTCCAGCTGAAAGTGAAAGTGACTCAGACTTGTCTGACTCTTTGTGAACCCATGGCCTATACTGTCCATGGAATTCTCTAGGCCAGAATACTGGAGTGCATAGCCTTTCCCTTCTCCAAGGGATCTTCCCAACCCAGGGATCAAACCCAGGTCTCCCACCTTGCAGGTGGATTCTTTACCAGCTGAGCCATGAGTAAATCCCAAGAATACTGGAGTGGGTAGCCTATCCCTCCTCCAGTGGGTCTTCCCAAAGCAGGAATTGAACTGGAGTCTCCTGCATTGCTGGTGGATTCTTTACCAACTGAACTATCAGGGAAGCCCTCCAGCTAAGATACTTCAAATCCTAAAAGATGATGCTATGAAAGTGCTGCACTCAATATGCCAGCAAATTTGGAAAACTCAGCAGTGGCCCCAGGACCGGAAAAGGTCAGTTTTTATTTCAATCCCAAAGAAAGGAAATGCCAAAGAATGTTCCAACTACTGCACAATTGCACTCATTTCACACGCTAACAAAATAATCTCAAAATCCTCCAAGGTAGTCTTCAACAGTATGTGAACTGAGATGTGAGCTGAATTCCAGATGTTCAAGCTGAATTTAGAAAAGGCAGAGGAACCAGAGATCAAACTGCCAACATCTGTTGGAATATAGGAAAAGGGAGAGAATTTCAGAAAAACTCCTACTTCTGCTTCATTGACTATGCTAAAGCATTTGACTGTGTGGATCACAACAAACTGTGGAAAATTCTTCAAGAGATGGGAATACCAGACCACCTGACCTGCCTCCTAAGAAGCCTGTATGTAGGTCAAGAAGCAACAGTTAGAACCGGACATGGAAAAAGGAACTGGTTCCAAATTGGGAAAGGAGTACATCAAGGCTGTATATTGTCACACTACCTATTTAACTTATATGCAGAGTATATCATGCAAAAGGCCGGGCTGGATGAAATACAAGCTGGAATCAAGATTGCTGGGAAAGATATCAATGACCTCAGATATGCAGATGACAACACTCTTAGGGCAGAAAGCAAAGAGGAACTAAAGAGCCTCTTGATGAAAGTGAAAGAGGAGAGTGAAAAACCTGGCTTAAAACTCAACATTCAAAAAATGAAGATCATGGCATCCAGTCCCATCACTTCATGGCAAATAGATGGACTGGAATGCAGTGACTGGAAGCCGTGACAGACTTTATTTTCTTGGGCTCCAAAATCGCTGCAGATGGTGACTGCACCCATGAAATTAAAAGATGCTTGCTTCTTGGAAGAAAAACAATGACGAACCTAGGCAGCATAATAAAAAAGCAGAGACATTGCTGACAAGTTCCCTGTAGCTAAAGGTATGGTTTTTCCAGTTGTCATGTATGGATGTGAGAGTTGGACCATAAAGAAAGCTGAGTGCCAAAGAATTGATGCTTTTGAACTGTGGTGTTGGAGAAGACTGGAGAGTCCCTTGGATGCAAGGAGATAAAACCAGTCAATCCTAATGGAAATCAATCCTGAATATTCATTGGGAGGACTGATGCTGAAGCTGAAGCTTCAGTACTTTGGCCACCTGATGCAAAGAATTGACTCATTGGAAAAGACCCTGATGCTGGGAGAGATTGAAGGCAGGAGGAGAAGGGGACGACAGAGGCCAAGATGTTTGGATGGCATCACTGACACAGTGGACATGAGCTTGAACAAATTCCGGGAGATAGTGAAGGACAGGGAAGCCATGTGTGCTGCAGTCATGGGGTCACAAAGAGTCAGAATTGACTGAGTGACTGAACAACAACAAATGGTCAGTCTCGGAACTGTCACGGCACTGGTGGCTGTGTCATCTAGAATATGCTAATATACTACAATGAGCATGCAATGAGGCTCCAGGTCCACTGGAAGTCAAATCTGCCACCATCTTTGACGTTGTTGATTCTAACTAGTTTTTGTCCACTGTCTCTGTCATTCTCTACGGGTTGTACACTGCCCCTTTCTCTCCTGTCTCAGGCTGACTTTGAGCCTTCTGGAGGGAGACTGCTACCGGCAGAAGTGGATAGAGTGATTTCAGCTCTGGGGCCTAGGTGACCAAGTGGCAGAGTTTCCCCATCACTGTCCGGTTTCCAGGACCATTCCAGCATCTCAAATGTTGAAAACTTGGGGAACAATTCAAAGCAGCAACTTCAGGTGGGATAAGGCCAATCCCACGATGATTAGAAGCTAATGAAGCTTCTCCAAGCAGTTTACCGGTTGGCAGGCCACACAGGTGCCAAAACAATTGTATTAGTTTGTCTGGCATCTTTCTCCTGGGTGTCTATGGGGGTGTAGGTGAGGGGGTGTGTGTTTATGTGTGTCAGGTCTGGGTGATGACCTCCTACCCCATGCAGAAACCACCAAAATATTCCAAAACCTGGCACAAGCTCTGCACACAGTCTACAGTCCATGTCCACTGCATTGCCTTTCCCCTCCTCCTTTCTCAATCCTTTGTAAGACTGTGTGTCTCTGATATCTGTTTTTCCTTCTGATTACTTCATCAGCCTGGGGTTGCAGCCAACAGATTTCAGTGGAGGGTTTTCGGCTGGAAATGAAGTGGGGCTGGTTTGAGTAATTGGTCTCAGAGGCTTTACAGTGGGAGGGCTGATGCATGCCTACTGCTCCCATGCTCTCACTTCCTGGTGAAGCTTTGCCTTTGCATTTAAGGGTTAGGATGGGAGGGAGTCAGTGCCTGGCTCATTGGCATAGAAATTAAAGACCTTTCCTCAAAGAAGGCACAGAGCACTTAAGCAGCTGTGGCCAAATCAGGGTGGTCCTTTGGGAAGTTCCTCTTGGACTTTGGCTGCAATAAGCAGAGTACATTTTGCAGCATCAGTTAATTGTCTCCTGTGTGATACCTTCCCTCACAGCACGCTGTGCGGCATCCTTCTCCCCTCCTCCCACCACACCCTGGCCTCATCCCCTTCTCTGAAAGACAGTGGACTTATGATTCTGCGACTCTAGGAAGGCAAGGCCATGCTGACCCACGGTCTCCATGAACCAGATTTGTGAGAGTTCAGGAATGCAGCTAGCCTTTCTACAGCCAGACTCATTTCCTGTCCCCCATGAGTAGACAGTAGACAATAAGGGACCACAGTGTATGCACAGGTATTAAGAACAATAATAAAGCCCACCAGAAGTCAGTCCGGCTTTTGGAACCTCACCATATATAGGCAATTCTAAACTATGTCTGAGATGAAATTTCCTTCCCCATAGCCTTCCATCCTCTGTTCCCTGCCAGCATGACCCTGAGAGAGCTGGTTTCTTTCCACACCCCCCAGGACACTGGGGTCTTCTTGAGGGCAGAGGCCAAGATTCAATCACCTTTGTGTCCCCAGCTCTGGCACAGAGTAGGTGCTCCATAGCATGCAGCCCAGTAGGAAGACTGCAGTTTTCAAGTCCAATACACCCAGATTGAAGCCCAGCACCATCATGAACCAACTCTGCAGATTTGGACAAGATGTTTTGCCCCTATGCCTTAACTGTCCCTCCTGTGTAATGGGTTTGATAACATCTTGCTATGAGTGAAGGCATCACAGAAAAGGAGACAGCTGACCAATATACGTGTAAGTTCATCTGTGGCACATATATGCACACAGTACCTCATAAATCCCTGGAGAAGGAAATGGCAGCCCACTCCAGTATTCTTGCCTGGAAAATCCCATGAACAGAGGAGCCTGACGGGCTACAGTTCATGGGGTCGCAGGAGTCAGACACGACTTAGCAAGTAAACCATCACCACCACCACCTCATAAATATTTGTTGACTTGACCTAAATTAACAGGTATTTCCAGGCAAAATCAGATGGAGCCTGTTTTTCTTTGCAATCCTCTTGCTTCCTGCCTTCTCTGTCATGACCCTCTGCTGCAGAAACACCCTCCTGTGACACTCAGGTGGGGGCCTGCCCTCACCTGAGCAGCAGGTGTTCACATGTCATCTGAGGACTCAGTGATGCAGTGAGGGTCACCGAGAAACTGATAGAGTGGACCTATGTGGGTGTCATTTTTCTCTATGTTAGGCATCTCTGTTATCAGGCCATAGGTATTTACTGCTTAAATGAGGCTTCTTAAAGACAGTAGCACCTTTAAAACTCCAGCCAACAGTAACCCAGGGGTTTGATCGGTCAGACCACAAGCTCTGGGAGGACTGCTCAGGCATGTTTTGTTCCTTGTTGTACCACCAAGTAGTTGCGGGTTATCACCAATCAGCCCATTACCTTCATTCTGTCAGAGGCTGGCACTCAGAACTATGGCGGGCACTAAACACTCAGGTGTGGGTGAAGGGAGCACAGTCCCTGCCATCACAGCGCCCTGCCCAGATTCACTGTGCCGTGGGGAGCTGCAGGGGCCAAGCTGGGAGCATCATGAACAGCTGCTCATATGTGGTTCGGGCTTTGAAGAAGGCAGTGGGGGCGGGTGGCAGGGAGAAGTTTCTTTAGACAGAGGGGGGACGAATGGCATTCCAGATGGAAGAAACAGCATGAGAAAATCCTGAAGATGCAAAGGGCCATGACCCGTTTGGGGACCAACAGCTACCTGGTGGGACAGGCAGACACACAGGTAAAGACCGCATCAAAGGGCTCCTTTGTTTTGCCAAGACTTAGATGTAGATTTTACCCCTCAGTGCATGGAGGGGCTACTGCATAAATTGATGCAGCAGAGCCCCATGATCACAGTCCTTTGCACTCTGGGGACTTGTGCTGAAACCGAGGCAGAGGAACCAGCTTAGAGACAGACCCCTGGGGTGGGGGAGTGGAACCCCACTTACCTGACACACAAGAGGAAATGCTTGCGGGTGGCAAGAGAGGATACTTGGAACTCAGAAGCCTGGGAGTCAGGCCTCAGAATGCACATACTGACCTCTGCAAAGTGACATTGCATGACCTTGGGACCTTCACCTCAGTATCCACACCTGAGGGCTGGCTCTTCTCTACAACCTCCTCTGGTCTGAAATCTTAGGCTTCTGCGATGCTGATCTGAGACCTTCCCCTTAGACTACAGGACTAGGAAACAAATCTCTATCTATTTCCAAACCCGTCAAGTCTCTCTTAATACTTTTATTCTGGACCTGTCTTCCTGGGAGACACTCGGGGCTGTCAGTCTGTAATTAGACTCTCCCCACTCGTATAGCCAGGCGTGCGGCACGGTTGCTGAAGCCGGATTAACCCACTGTAAACAAATTTGGTCAGTCCCCTTCTCGCCAGCCTCCGTTCCAGTTGAGCAGATTTCAGCAGCTCCTGGGTGAATGTTAATGCCTCCTACGTACGAGGTTGCAAGAAAATGATCACGTGTGCCTCTCCTTCTTGAGATGCTGTGGGTTTCGCTTCTCAAAGATCTCTGTGACACAGCGTGGGGCAGGGGTGTGTGAGGGGGCAGGGAGACAGTGCAAAGACATTCGAAAGAGCCTCAGGCAGGAGCTGCGGCACCTGGCTTTCAAGGCAAGCTCAGCCACTAATTTTCTTTGTAACCTTGCAAAAGTCACTTCAGTTCCCTGAGCCTCGGGTATCTCAACTGTAAAATGAGTCTGAGAACACCTGCCTCGCAGGCCTGCTGAAAAGGGTAATTGAGGTAATGGACATGAGAGCCTTTGGTAAAGCTTTGTGGGCGAGGGGCCAGCATTGAGGATCACAGGCTCAGCTTTCCTGTGCAAAGGATGGGGGAGTCAATGTAGGCATAGAGCATGTGGGAGTGTGAGGTTCAACATCCTCATCAGCATCAGAATCCTAGAAAACAGGAGGAGAGCAAACCTGATGCCCCATGAACTGCCCTCTGACTGAAATTGCCCAGCAAATGGATGTAGGTTTTCAATCTACAAGAAGAAGAGTAGTAACATTTACTGAATAATGTGTTTACTGAATAATTGTGTTCTTCTTGGGATCTTTATGACAGCTTTAGATGAGAATTCTTATGCCCAGTCCAAAGATGGAGAAACAGACCAGAGAGGGAGATAGGATTTGAGACCACATTAGTCAGTCTGACATTAAAGTCTATCTCCACTCACTGTCTTTGGAATTCCAAGCAGATGAAAGTCAGATTTAGATGTGAGACAGATATATAGTGTGCGGTAAGTCACTTCAATCATGTCCAATTCTTTGTGACCCTATGGACTGTAGCCCACCAGGTTCTTCTGTCCATTGAATTCTCCAGGCAAGAATACTGGAATGGGTTGCCATGCCTTCCTACAGGGATCTTCCTGACCCAGACGCACCTCTGTGTCTCCTGCATTGGCAGTCAGGTTCTTTACCACTAGTGCCACCTGGGAAATCCATAGTAGGTTATGAAGAAAACAAAGGTTGTGTTTGGTAGAGAACTACTAATCTTTTCCCAGGGAATCTAGGAGGATGTACCTATGTCATAAACTATAAGCGTCAGGCAGGCAGTGACTGTGTTCATCACGATGCCCCCATACCCAGAACACTGCCTGGGATAGAGCAGACACTCAGTAAACATTTGTTGAACAAATGAATGAACCCCATGAGGCTCATAGTCACCCCTTTAGTTTTTCTGGCTGATCACATATAGAAAGTGCTTCACAGAAATTGTCTAAGGAATTTATACACCTTTTTTTCCTCCAATTTTTCCATTTCTATTGTTGTATAACAAACTATCCCACAGTTCAATGGCTGGAAACAACATTGACTTATTATTTCATGGGATTCTGTGGAAGGTCACTGATGGGACTGCATTCAGCTGAGAGCTCACCTAGAGCTGGAATACCCGTAGTGGCCTCTCTGGCTTCTGGATTTTTCTCTACAAGTCCTCTCATCATGCAGTAGTCTAGCCGAGGTTTCTTTCCAGCAGAGCAACTGACTTCCAAGAGAGAATGCTCTGCTTATAGCATGCTTGCTAATGTCCAATTGGCAAAGCAAGTTGAATTACTAAACCCAGGATCACTGCGGGAGGAGACCACACAGGGTGTGAATATCAGGACATTTGGTTCATAGAGACCTATTGGTCCCATCAATCTTCACAAGCAGCACATAATAATGAATTTATGTGTGTAAAGTGGTTAGAAATGGGCCTGACACTTTGTTTACACTATTTCAGCGTGGGTAATAGCTGTTTAGTATTAATATCTAATTACTCTAAGTGACTTAGTCACTGCAGTTGTCTTTATTTTATTGACTATGAAATAAGAAGACTTCCCAGATGGCTCAGTGGTAAAGAATCTGCCTGCCAATGCAGGAGATGCAAGAGATGCAGGTTCAATCCCTGTGTGGGGAAGATGCCCTGGAGTAGAAAATGGCAATCTGCTCCAATATTCTTGCCTGGAAAATTGGAGGGACAGAGGAGCCTGGTGGGCTACAGTCCTTGGGGTTGCAAAAGAGTCTGACACGACTTAGCAACTATACAATGGCAGTGAAATAAGAGCCCCCACGCTAGGGACCCTCTAGTGTATCCCTCTTAGTCTGAGCATAGTAGTCACTGCGCTACTGAAACAACGTGACTGTGTTTGAGGACCTGCATCAGCAAGAAAACACGAAATTGAATACTTATTTCATCTTTTCCCCTACTCATGTCTTTTTGCATACATCCCCTAATTTGGGGAGCATTTTGCTTATTCCTAAAAGTGATGTCATACCCTAAATGAGGATTACTTCTTTCTCTAAGAACCCATTCACTGAACAAACATCTGTCTAAGGCCATTGTGGTATCTTTTCCCTTTTCCAGAGATTCATTTGGAGATGGACAGGGAGCCCAGTTCTGGCAGATGAGCTGTACAGAGAAATCTGTTGAGGAAGGCATTCCACCCTGATGAAAAAGTTATGCAAGGAGAATCCTCGTTTCTCTTCCTGCTTTTGGACATAGTTGTGTGCAGGCATGAGCTTCCCTGGTAAAGAATCCATCTGCAATGCAAGAGACATGGGTTTGATCCCTGGGTTAGGAAGATCTCCTGCAGTAGGAAATGGCAACTCATTCTAGTATTCTTGCCTGGAGAACCCCATGGATGGAGGAGCCAAGTGGGTTACGATCCATGGGCTCACAAAAGTGTTGGACATGACTTAACTAACTAAACAACAACAACATATCCTGGTGTGATAATTAGAGATGCCTTTTAAGCCTCTGCTATCACCATAAGAAGAATGTGCTCTGGGTAGCCCTCTAGTCCCAGAGGAAAAAGACACACGAAACAGAAAAACTCAAAAAGCGTGCAGACCTTCAGCTTGAAAGAAGAGTTGCTCAGTTAGATCCGGATTCAATCTAGCTGCCGCACCTCAAGCAGAGCTGCTTAACTGGCCATAGTGAGATCTGTGAGGAAGGAATGTGGTTTAAGCCACTGAGTTTGGGCATGGCTTGTTATGCAGCTCTATGTGACAATAGCTAACCCATGTACTATGTTATTCCCTAGTCTACTGTCAGCTGAGCTTCTGAACTTGATGTCTCCACTCAGAACCACCCTGAAATGAAGGGGAGTAAAGAAAGTTCTTGAGAGAAGTGCCTTGGAGTGTAGGAATTTAAGAAAATGCAAGGGCTCCTCCAGCTTTATGAACACAAGACTTGCTGAGTAGGAACCAAGGAATAGAACAAGGAAGTTGTTCTTAACTTCCCTGGGACAAGGAAGTTAAAATACTGGGTTCAGTCTACCCTGATTCCAGAGAGCAACCAAAAAACTAGATTTACAAACAAAATATGAGAAAGCCGATTTCAAGGGAGCTTAGCGGAAGGCCATGACTGGAAAAGAAGTAAAATTGTATCCGGTTTATACCCCTCGTTGTAATTATGCAATAAATCTGCTCCACCTGGTACTTCACTCTGCCTCAAAAATACAGTGTCACTTTCAACACGGAAATCTCACTGTGCCCTCTGTCACCTGGGCCATCAGTGAAATTCTCAACACTGCCTCAGTATGTTCCCTTTCTGTTTGTATTTTATTTTCTCACTTTGTGCCAATATATGCCTTCTATACCTGGCTTTTGCAGGAGAAATCTTTCAAAAGATATTTCAGTGTATACATAATTTAAACCTTGTCTCCAAGCTTATAGAAACTTTCAAGGAATATTAGGAATTTAGTCAAGTGTGATCAACACTGTTATTGCTAAAAATTAAAATTATTAACGGCAGCAGCAATGGCAACTACCATTTCCTGGGCACTTTCTACTTGCCTGGCTCCGTGGAGGTGTTTTGCATGTAATTTATTTAATACTCCTGCCAGTTGATTAGATGGATATTATTAGCCCATGTTCTAATAATAATAATAAAGCAACATCTGTCAGCATTGCCTCCATACCAGGCACTGAAGTGAGCCCATTACATGCATTGCCCCCTCCCCACGCACCTTCTCACACAACCCTGTCAGCTAGAGTGATTATTTCCCCATTTGTCAGATAAGAAAGCTAGACATCCTGAGGATAAAGAGACTTGCCCACAGCACACAGTCAAGAAGAGGCAGTGCCAGGATTTGAACCTTGATCATCAGGCTTCTAAATCCATATTCAGCTGTTCCAGGATTATTTATCAGAAGCAGAGACCATGCACCCATCTTGCTACTCTGACCTTGTGCCCCAGTCTAGACTGGGGCTCATTTGCTCCAGAAATCTCCCTTAGCACCAAAAAAAAAAAAAAAAAAAAGAACTGGATTATAAGATTCAAGTGTGATCCCATGTGAATGAAATCTGGTAACTTCAGGGCAGAGGCAAGCACAAAAGAAAAAAGTCGAATGACTTTTAGCTAACATCCAAGTAGCAGCTCCCTTCTGTCCCCTCTGCCTAGAGATCAAACTGTCACCAGCCCCAGGATAGAGGGGACCGCACCCTGCTGATGTTGGGGATTTGACTAGGGAGCAGCCAGTGGGGGTTTAACAAAGGAAACACACACACATTTTCCTTTCATAAAATGTTACAGCTCTCAACTTCCCTTTTATATACTTTGAGTCCTGCATTCACTCTGTGAAATAAATATCATGATGCCCAGTTTATTTGCATATCTCCAGTTTCAAATTCAACTCTCCTTTACTGAAGGCCTAATATATGTTAGGACCTTCGCTGGACTTTTTCTGGACCTCATTTAAATCTCAGAAATTCTCTATGAAGTAGAGATTATTCTTCCCATCTTGAAGAAGAGGGAAGAGGGAATGACGCCTCCGAGCAATGGATAACACGTTCAATACTGACCATCAGATCAGAAGTAGAGTCTGGATTTGAACCCAGGTTGCCTGTGATCACGCCTGTGCTCGGCACCAGGCTGCTACAGAAAGGTCCCCCCTAGATTCTGACCCAGCAGCCTGGCCTCTGCTGAGCTCTGATGGTCTGATGCCCTGTCTCAGTGTTGTATGAGGAAGTAGATGTCTTGTCTCTTTAGCTGACAGCACTTCTGATCAAGAAGGAGCTGTAGCTCAGGTCGGTACTCAAGGAGCCTCACTGACACCTCGACCTGATTAAATGACAGGAGCCTGAACCCAACACCGTAATGAGAGGAGACTTTTCAGGTGTATTAGGAGGTGCTGGGTATAGTTTGTACTTGGAATACATATACATGATTTGTGGCCCGAGGACAGACTGTGGCGGGGTTGTTTTTAGAACATCCTGAGACTCGCATATGCTTGGATTCTGTGTTACTCCCCCTCGAATCTGGACTCTAGGAGGGCTTGGCTAACAGAATATACAGAAGTGGCACTGTGATAGTGCCAGGTCCAAGACTTAATAAATTGACAGCTTTCACTTCCTGTCTCTTGGGACACCTACTCTTCAAACCTCACCACTGCACTGTGAGGAGACCTACGCCATGCTGTGGAGAGACTCAGGCAAGAGGCACCCCCAAGCAGCTTTGCCGGCCACGTGGATAAGCCGTCCTGGAGGAGGGTCCCCGCTGAGCCAGTCGGTGATGCGTGGAGCAGGATGAGGTGTCTCTACAGAGCCCTGACCACATTGCGCATTCACAAGCGAAATAGAGGACTGTTGTCGTTTGGACTGGTTAGTTACAAAGCAGGCCTCCCGGATGGCACCGTGATAAAGAATCCGCCTGCCAGTGCAGGAGACACCAGAGGCATGGACTCGATTCCTGGGTCGGCAAGATCCCCTGAAGAAGAAAATGGCAGCCCACTCCAGTATTCTTGCCTGGAGAATCCCATGGACAGAGGAGCCTGGAGGGCCACAGTCCATGGGGTCACAGTGTCAGACACAGGTGAGCGACCGAGCACACACATAGTTACAGAGCAAGAGGTGACTGGATGACAGGTAAATGGGCCTGATGTCTGTGGAGCCTGTCCTATACGATAAGGTCACTGCAGTGATGGTCATTTTGACTTCTTAGAGAAACTCTCTGAAACAGAGAAACTGAGGCTCTGAAAGGAAAGATGGCTTTCTTGAGGTCCCAGACTTCGTAAGTGGATCAGCAGGGATTTGGATTCAGTCTGGGTAAGGCTTCCAATCCCCCTCAGTTCACTTAACCCCAGGGCAGTGAAACTGAGACAACTGCTCTCCAGCTCTCTGACTACTGGTCGGTAAAGAGTCCATCTGCAATGCAGGAGATGCAGGAGATGTGAATTCGATCCCTGGGTTGGGAAGATCCCCTGGAGTAGGAAATGGTAACTCACTCCAGTATTCTTGCCTGGGAAATCCCATGGACAGAGGGGCCTGGCGGGCTACAGTCCATGGGGTCGCAAAGAACAGGGCACAACTGAGCACACATGCATGACCTACCTTTTTCTAGCAAGATCCTGCATAGACTGTAAATGCAAAACAAATATACTGGACACCTCTTTGTATTTTCTGTTTCTTTTCATGAAAAGTCATTTAATTTTAAATATAGCAGTGTGTATATGTCAATCTCAAATTCCCAATCTGACAACCATTTTTATATCATATGATGCTTATTTTTGGTGTAAATTCCAGGTACAACTCCAGGGAACACCCTCTGGGGGCAGGGGGCAGATGAGCAGCTTCTGGCTATGTGACCTTGGGCTTAACATTTACCTTCTCTGAGACTCAGTTTCTCCTCATCCATAAGATAAGGACAGGCACATCAACCTCACAGGGTTGTCATCAGGATCTAACAAGGACGTGTTAGGTAAATGACTTCACACAGCATTTGTGTCTTAGTCACTCAGTCATGTCTGACTCTGTGTTATCCCATGGACTGTAACCCGCCAGGCTCCTCGGTCCATGGGATTTCACAGGCAAGAATACTGGAGTGGGTTGCCGTGCCCTCCTCCAGGGGATCTTCCCCACCCAGGGATCGAACCTGGGTCTCCTGCACTACAGGCAGACACAGTACCCGGCTGCAAAGAAACGTTCAATACATCGAGTATCCCTGACCTTGAACGTTTCAAAGTCAGAGGAGTTTTCTTCCCTCATCCCTCCTGACCCCAGAGACAGACTCCCCAGGGTCACAAGGAGACAGATGCATCCCACCCCCAAGCATCATTTATTTTCACCTCAAAGACTGAGCCCTTTATGCCGGCACTCCTGCAGCCCCTCCGGACAGGAAGGAAGCACAAGTCACAGCCAGTGAGCTTTGCTCACAAATTCCTTCTTCACGACTGACTGAGCCCCGATACCGGAAAGAAACATTCTGTTGAAACATGTAAATCCCCACTCATCTCCAAATTGGGTGCTGGAGTGCCTCGGGGAAGTGATTTTACAAGCTCGCTGACTCCAGCCAAGGTAGATGCCAATTGCTCTTGCGAGATAATTCAGCCTGACCTCCGCTCCCCCCATCCCCCACCCCCCGCCCCAGAAGCAAGATTGAGGGGCTCCCTCCCTTCTCACTAGAGGAATGGCCCCCTGAGCTGCTGGGGAACAGCACCTTCTCCCGGGAGGCAGAAGGAGAGAGGCCATAAGCCGCCTGCTTCTAGCCGCCCTCCCCCAGACTGCACAGCGGGAGTTCAGTGACTCCCGGCTTGCATTGTCACTTGAACAAAGGATCTCTGATACTGGTAGGGAGGGCTATCTTGAGAGAAGGTGTCTGGACTACAAGGTCAAGCTTGCCTGTGCTTTCTCTCATAACCTCCTGGATTTCAGAGGCAGGGGGATGCTATGGTGGACCCAGCCATCATTGCAACTCTGTGCAAGAAAATGCTTTCTAGCCTACTGTGCCTCTGGGGAGAACTGTTTTCTTTTCTTGTACTGCTGCCTTTTTAAAAAATTTATTTCCAGAGCTCACTTTCCCCAATATTCAACTCACAGCCAAGTGAGCTGCATGAAGTGCCCAGCCAGCCCTATGTAACTCAAGATGCTGTATCCACCTCATTATCAATAGCAAGACTACTCACATTAGTTGGAAAGATTATTTCCCTCCTAAGTCTTTGGGAGCCCAAGTCCAATCTAATATTTGGGAGCAAATATTAGAAAATCGGTCAGCAGTTCCACTAATACTCATAATCATAAAAATTACTATACACTTCTGAGAGCTCAGTCTCCAAGGACTTAATAACCACTCTATCATGGGCTTCTTGCTTCCGCTCCAAAAGGTAGCTCTTATTGCCTGCATTTTATACATGCAGAAACAGGTTCAATAATCAAGTAATTTGTTCAAGGTCACACAGCTCATATGTGGCAGAGCTGGGATTTCCATTCTGCCATTGTTGACACTGCTAACCCCTCTGGGGCGAGTTCTCCTCTGACAGCTGTCCACAGGAAAGAGGACCGCCTCATCCAGGCTGGCTAAGTGACAGAGCTTGACTGCCCCAGGCTCAGCCAGAGCCCTCTGGGATCTCCATCCATAGCTCACCTTCTCCAGGTTCTGAGTCAGTTTGGAACTGGCTCTGTCCTCGTGAGCAGATGGTGTCTGGGAATTCTCTTGCAGTCTCTAGGTCACAGTCTGGTTTGATGGGAACCAATGACCTCACCAAACCGCAGTGCCTTCTGTTTTGGTCCAGGCTATGTTCCCTCTGCTCTATGTATCCTGCCCTTGAGGCTGGAGTAGATCAGCAAAAGAATTCCTTACAGAGGATGGAGCCATAGCAGAGACTCCCAGGGGCCTGAGGCTACCAGAATCAACAGATGCTTGCAAATCATCCGTAGTCTCTTTATGACAAGCACAGATGAATGACAGCATTGCCCTTGTCCACAGCTCTGCCCACACACACCCAGCCCCTGAGCTGCCCTGTTCAGCACGAGACACCCTGGGAGCCTGTGACTGCCCTAAGAGCAGACACCTAACCAGAGGCCGGCTCTGATGTGGCCACACCTGGAAAGCTCCACCCAGAGAGAAGTGAGCTGACCAATCAGATTTTCACTCTGGGGAAGCTGAATTAAAAGATGTAAGGAAAATCCAATTATGAGTAGCAGAAACTCAGACAGGTGGGAAGCCAAGAGAAAGGCTGTCACGTAGAACAAGAGACCCTGAAAAACTGATATGACGTGCAGACAAAAGTCATGACGATGTGGAAGTCTGGGTAAGCAGAAGCTGTGAGGAAGACCATAGACAAGTGAGGGAGTGAATTGTTGGCAGAAAGAGAAGCAGAGAGAATCCAGTCCTTGGACACAGCTTAGCTGTGCTAACAACAGAACATAGTATGGACGCCAACCATTCCTTCCAGGAGTTTCTGCAGGGGCCCTGGATCCTGGCCACCACTGGGGGGCCCGGCCACACTCTGGTTCTTCCTCTTAGATTCCCAGGATATCTGCCTCTCTCTCACTGCCAAGCCCATCCTTACCGTGACATCCTGCCCGCTTCCTTCCCTTTTTGACGTTGTCTGCACAATCCTCTTTTCATTACAGCTAAGACAGTGCTGCTAAAACCCCTATCTCTACACACTTGTGTGTGTGCAGGGTAATTGGCTTATTTGTGTTTTATAAGCTTGGAACTTAATAGATGTGAGAATCTGTGGGCATTTGGAAACCAAGAGGCTGCATGTGTGCCCTGCGTGATCAAGGGGAGAGATTATTATGCATGCAGTTGCCTTAGTTTTATCTTTAATTCCAATGCACGCCCTGCTACGTGCTTAGTCGCTCAGTCGTGTCCGACTCTTTGTGACCCCATGGACTGTAGCCCGCCAGTCCCATCTGTGTCCATGGGATTCTCCAGGCAAGAATACTCGAGTGGGTAGCCATTCCCGTCTTCAGGGGGATCTTCCCCATCCAGAGATCGAACCTGGGCCTCCTGCATTGCAGGCGGATTCTTTACCATCTGAACCACCAGGGAAGCACATGCCCTGGTACCCGTGGTTTTTAATTCCACTTTTTTTTTTTTCCCATTTATTTTTATTAGTTGGAGGCTAATTACTTTACAATACTGTAGTGGTGATTTCATGTGGTATGTATCCTGATAAGCTCCTTTATAAAACAAGATAATGTACAAATAAATCTTCAGAAAGGGGTGATATATATACATCAGGGCCCTTGTGGAAGTCAGGATTCAGCTCAGGTCATTCAAAAAGAGAGATCTGAATGACAGGGCCTCTCAGGCAGGGGTGGACAGAGTTGAGGGAACTGATGAGGGTCCGTGAGGCACCTAGAGATTTGCAAGCGCAGGGAGCCAGCATCTCCCAGATGACTGGAGGAAGGGTGAACGCAGAGGGTGTGGGGCTAGGAGGAGGGCGGTGGAGTGCAGTGATGGCAGAACCCCGCTGCTCCAAGCGGGGAGTGGGTCAGGGGAGAAACGCCTGACCTCCTTCTCATCCCACCTCTGGTGTTCCCACTGGCGCTTTTCAACCTGACGATTCAGCCTGTGTAGGTCAGCCTCCCGGGCCCAGAAAAATGCTGAGGAATGCGAGAGTGGGGAGCGGGGGCTGATTCTGGGCAACTGTGACGGACATAAGTTCACAAACAGGAATGAGACCAGGAGGAGTGGGAGGGAATACAGCAGAGTGTTCAGGACCGGTTCTGAGGATGGGGAGCTGGCTCTGGGCTCTCCACACGGCGTGATGGCGGTCCCTGTGGCATGGGGCAACTTCCTCCCAGTTTTCTCTCAGGGCTGGGGTCCTGACCTGACTCCACCCCCACCCCCAACCCCCCCAGAGTCCTGGTGATCTCAGGACGCCTGCAATGCTCTCTCCTTCCAAGCCTACACTCGGCACGTCCAGTTCCCTAGATGCTAGCCGAGGCTCTCAGTTTCACCAGGTCCTGTTGTCGTGCTTTTCACACACTGGAGGAAAGGTGTCTAAGTAACAGCGGCAGCTGGTCCGGAACACGGGCTGTACCTGCTCTCATTGCCACTCTCTCCTTCTTTGGTCCCTGTGCTTGAGAAAGCCTTCTCAGCTCAGCCAAGTGCCTGGGTGGCCTGGAGACTGCACCCCCCAACAAATAGGCTGCATGGTCCAGAGCTGTGGAATTCAGGGAGAGAACTCCCCCTCAGAGAACTTCTGAGTAAGTTCTCCAGAATCCAGGTCCATAGACTCAGAATTTGTGGAAGTGTAGAACCAGGCTCCGTTTAGACTTATTTGTTGCCATCCTTAGGAAAACAAGGGGGCTTATCAGAGTAGAAAGCTGATATTCACTGACCACTCATGAGGTGATAGGTACTTATATATCCCATTTCATTTCATCTTTATGGTTATTCTGTGAGATGGGCTTTGCAGAAACTGAAGATCAGAAAGGTTAAGTAATTTGCCCAAAGTCTCACTTTTGCTGGCCCACAGATGTAAGAGTCAGGCTCTGTCTCTCTGGAGCCAGGGACCATGGTTGTCTCATCAACCCAAGCTGCTGCTTAGCCAAGTGCTGCTCAGGGGATTGACTGGAGAGAGCAGAAGGGCCTGTCTTCCCACGACAACCTGGTTTATGAAAGCAGGATCTTCTGAGCTCCATTACTTGGTATGAAAATAATAGAACCATACTTCCTAAAATAAGTCTATAATGTTCACTATTTAGTTGCTTGGATGAGATTATTCTACCCTACCTCCCCTGTGCTAGGGAAGAGTAAGTCAAATTCACTGTAGGCACACGTGTGCACACACACACGCAACCACACACACACACACATACACGCAACCACACACACACACAACCACACACACACACAACCCCCCCACACGCAACCACACACACACAACCACACACACACACAACCCCCACACACACAACCACACACACACAACCCCCCCCACACATCCACAACCACACACACACAACCACACACACACACATACACACACACATCCACACACAACCACACACACACAACCACACACACTTCCAGCTACCTCCCTTAAGCCCATCCAACGCCACTGCCTTCAGGGCAAATATCTCATGTCCACAAGGGCCAGAATTCACATCCTCTGATTTGAGTTTTGAAGACAGAGATTTACACAGGATTACAATCTTTTTTTTTTTTTTTTTTTGGATTATGGTTGCTTCCGATTTCTATTGTCTGAATCATAGCCATGGAAAAAATTGAATCTTTTCCTAGCATAGAATATATTACTCTTGAAATAGTAGGAAATGTTGATAATTGCCTTTTATTGGACTCACAAATAATTTATAAGTTGGTCCGATTTGAAAAAAAAAATATCATAGTCTTATTTCTTTGGTTTTTTTCCTTGAGGCTAGAAGCAGCCTCCAAAAATAGCTGCCTGTGAAGGGATGGGTCTAGCTCTCCCCCTTGTGGCGACTGTGTGGGATTGCGGACCCAGTAAATGGACCCAAAACTGCAGACACTGGCATATGAATAATTCTTTCTCCCCTAAGTACACACAGAAATCTGATTTATTCTTCACAGTCATGTCTGCATTACAGAGCACTTCTCCTTATAAAGTCCATCTGCTTTGAGGATAAGTAAATGATCAATCCCTCATATACATCATCATGCAGTGAGCACTTCTCTGAGGTAGTAACAGCTTCTGTGGTTTTACCAAATGTCAGGGAAGCTGAGAGTTTCTTCTTTCCTTAAGAAGATACTGAAAAGAAATACAAATTGACCTTTATGTAACTGCTTACTGAGGGAATTAACAAAACGCGAATGTGTATGAGGGGGGAGGGGTGTTAGAGGAGGAAAAAGAAGAAACTGGAGAAATAGAAGGCCATGGGAATGCATTGCTTAGCTTAGAATCCTGGCTCTGCTAAATGGCAACCCACCCCAGTATTCTTGCCTGGGAAATCCCATGGTCAATCCCATGGTCAGAGAAGCCTAATGGGCCACAGTCCATGGGGTCACAAAAGAGTCGGAGGCGACAGAGCAAAAGCTCAGAACCCCGCCTCTGCTTACAAACTGTGGTAGGCAGGGTCCTGAGATGGCCCTCCACTGGGTAACTGACAGTTACTCCCTTTTCCCTTCAGCTCGGAAGAAGACTATTTCCTAGCTTACCTTACGACTGGGAGCTACCCACTGAGTTCTGGCCGATGGGATGCAGGCAGAGTGATAAGCCCATTCAGACCTTACTCCTGAAGCTCCCTAGTGATTTTTGACACTGTCTCTGTATCTACACCACCGGAACAGAACATTCCAGGATGTCAGGGTTAGGGAAGTAAGCCAAAACCGGGAGGCATCTGTTAAGGACACTCACTTAGGAAGAGTACTTGATAGCCTTCAAACTGTGACGTGAGCAAGAAATACATTTACATATGCTAAGCAACCACAATTTGAGAGCTGTGACAACAGCCAGTGTTAATTATCCTTCTAAAGCAAGTCACCTCTTTCAGCCACAGTTTTGTCAACTAAAAATAAAGATAATGTGTGAATATTCAATGAAACAATGTATGTGAAAACATTTGGCACAGGCTTGAAGCTCAATAAATGCTGGTTAAAAAGCAGTTGTTTCTCACATAAGCAATATTTTCATTCTACAAAAGAATTTTTATTGTTATTACACAGGTTTCTATCACAGGCAAAAGATGACCCGACTCCAACTGGCAAGCCAAATGGGGATTTTATCACCTCCCAGAGCTAGAAATTTCAAGTGTAGATTAAGCCTTAGTGCTGATTTAATCTATCCAACAACTCGAGGACCTGTATTTCGTCTGCCTGGTAAATTTAATTTTTTGTTATTGAATTGCAATTGATTTACAATGTTGCATGAGTTTCAGGTGTTCTAAACCCGACTCTCCTGATGGTCAAAGATGGCTGTCAGTAGTCCCCACTACTACGTAATTCTAGTGTACTTTGAGAGCAAGAAGAAGTCTCATTCCAGCATTCTGAGAATCATCTGACTCCTCTGTTTGGACTGGTTTAGATCACATGACCACCACTGAACCAATTGTTGAGGTTAAGGGCATGTACTGATGACCTGTCAATCAAGACCCATACCTGGAACTAGAGGTGGGATCACCTCTACTTTTCCCTACATCACTTGGGCTTATGAGGGAAGAATGAGTGCATACATTTCTTGAAGGAATATTTTCAAGCACAAAAAAAGAGGAAGCAGGGGGAAATGAATGCTAGCTACAAAAAAGCGTGTGCTTAAATTGGTATATTTATTTTCCTTGAAGTAAAAAAAAAAAAAAAAAAGACAAGTTGTAGGAGTAAATGTTATTTTGTGATCACTCAAAGTGATCATCCAACCTTTCAGAAATCTGTAAGTTAACTGGATATTATGGTTTTCAACTTCTAAACCTCTGACAATGAGTTCCCTAAAATATCCTCAGATATTGACTTCTTGAAATATACTTGGATATTGACTTCCTGTCTCTCTTGACAGTGCAGTGTTAAAAAAAAAGTCTCTTAAGAATAATTTAGTTTCTCGCCCTTCTGCCTCCTTTTCCTATCTTTATTTCTTTGCACTTTCCTTTGATTTTGTGCAAGTGTTTTAGAAAGACTAAGATGCTATACCAGTGGGAGGGACTATCCTTTTCATCTGTTCCTCATGCCTAAACTAAATCATATGATGCTCAATCATAAAATAATGAGACTGACTTTTAAACAGACTCCTTAGATGTAAGAATGAGTACTGCACTTCTGAGCAGTCACCTAGAGAAGTGATCTTCACATTCCAGTGATGTAACCATAGCTCAGATTGCATTAATTACACCTCGGTTTTGGCCACAAAAGCACAGTGATGTGTCTAACCATACTCTTCCTCTGATTGGATTCCCAATCCCCTATGAGTTTTCAAAAAGGTGAATCTCTTGAGAGTCCCTTAGGCAGCAAGGAGATCAAACCCCTCAATCCTAAAGAAAATCAACCCTGAATATTCACTGGAAGGACTGATGCTGAAGCTGAAACTCCAATACTTTGGCCACCTGATGTAAAGAGCTGACTCATTGGAAAAGGCCCTGATGCTGGGAAAGATTGAGGGCAAGAGGAGAAGGGGACGACAGAGGATGAGAGGGTTGGATGGCATCACTGACTCAATGGACATGAGTTTGAGCAAGCTCCAGGAGATGGTGAAGGACAGGGAAGCCTGCTGTGCTGCAGTCCATGGGGTCACAAAGGGTGGGACATGGTTGTGACTGGACAACCACAATCCTCCAAAGCAGAGCTGTGCCTTTTCAAATATAGTATCTTGAGCTCTGAAGACAATCACCAGGCCAGAGCATTCCAACCTTATTTTGAATAAATGTAAAATATGAACATCCAGGAGGACACTGGAGTTCCCCACTGGCTTAGTAGGAGGAGAGAGGATCTTGGGGTATTAGACTCTTCCTCTACAATGGAGATCATCTGACTACCACCCTCTTTCAGTCACCCTACAGCTGAATTCCCCAGGCCTCCAGGCTACTCTGAGCTCAGCAGACCCTTCAGGCCTCGAGCTGCCGCTGTGTTCTGCTGTGGCCCCTCTGGTCTGCTTTTCTGCCCAGCCTCTTAGATTCTCTCTGCTCCCTGGGAACATCGGCCCCTCTCCTAAAGCTGAGGTCCGGTGCCTGCCATCGCCTCTCCTGGATGTCCTTTGCCTGCTTTCACTTCATTCTCTCAAGGCTCACTCAAGACCTGGCTCATCTCTCATCTCCTCCAAGAAGTTTTCTAACCCCTTCCATACACACAAAAAGGCACTTTGTTACTCTTTCTCTTTTTTTGATCTTGTAAAAAAAAAAATTGGCCAGTAGGAGGCATGACTGGAGATAGGATGGGAGGAAGGGAGAAACCAGGCTAATTGCCTCCTTTGTAGAGAAGCCCTAGGAGGTAAATGTGCCAGTGGCCATTTCTCTCTCATCTCCTCTGCCTGATCCAGCCCTGAGCCCTGATAACACCACCTCCTCTTTGTTATGACAGCCTAGCGGTTCCCCACTTTTGAGAATCTCTGGGTTTCCTTGTGGTCCTCATTTTGGTCCTATTTCTTCCATCCCTGGTATAACCAGTTCTTTGTGTTAAATCCCTTCTGTTTCAAACATTTAGAGTGATTTCATTTTTCCTAACTGGGTCCTGACTGATCTGAGAATGGTTGGTGAAATGAATGACATCAGTGAATGGATGAACAGACGACCATGTTTACCTGTCATATACAATGTTTACGTTTCTACTTTCTGAGCCACTTTTATGACGCTTCCTGTCACTCTCTTTTTCCTTCTGCCACCCCTAATATTTGTTTTCGAGCCCTATCCACTTTCCCTAGCTGGATTCCCCCACCCTAAACCCCTTGTTCAAGTTTACCCACACTCTAGTCCTGCACGGCCTCTGTGTCGCTGACAGATGGTGAAGACATCGGGTGTAGAGTGAATCATCAGGATGAGAACAGCTGCAGAATCCAGCAAGCCCAGGCTGTTGGCCGGGACCCACAGGACGACGGTGGAGGATTCATAATCTCTCCGCTCTTCAGGTCTGTCTGTGACTTCAGCCAGAGCCAGGCCAATTTACAGTGATTCCCAGAGCCCAGTGCAATTTGCAGATAAAACAGAAGATGCACATTTGTGGCCAAAGTGGAAGATTCAAGTATTAGCCTGGCTGCTAAAATGCTCCCCTGTGCGTGAGACCAGCACACAGCCGGATGGTCTCCTCAGCGCTGCCCAGACCATCATTTTATTGACATGGTCTGGAGGCCAAGTGAATACTACAAACCAGGCATTTGGAAGGGATCTGGGAGTGGGGCAGGTTAATGCTCCTGCTCCAGGAAGAGGCGGGTGCCACCCAACTTCTTGCCCCTTCCTGCCCCGCACAGCATCTCTCAAATCACTTTGACCCCACGTGACTTGGCTGTAAATGAGGCTGACCAGCTGTTGGGAAGAAGCTTAGCTCTCAAGGGAGAAAAGGAAAATAATACAATTTCATGACATCACCCCTGAAAGGTAACACATTTATGGAGGAAACACGTATTGTGGGCCCAGCATTCAGTTGGATACAGAGGATAAAAGTGAATCAGAAACAATCCCTTCCCTCGAAGGTGCTCCCGTCTACTCAGTGGAGACAGACCTGGGGAGAAATGGCCAAAGGCAGTTTATGGGCTGAGCTGTAGCCCCAACAGTCTATGCGGGTCCACACTCAGCACAGAGGAATACGTGCCCTGGGTGAGAAGACTGGGCTAATCCCAGCTCACACACCCCTCAGCCTGGTGACCTGGATCTGTGACTAACTTCACTGAGTCCCAGCTTCCTCATTGTTTTTACAATAAATTTAGTGAAGTTGGAAGAATGAGTTTACACGTGGAAAGTTCTTTCCACCTTGTCTGATTCAAGGTCAGCCTCAGGACACTCGTGTCCTCCTGGGTGGTCACCCTGGGTGGTGGTTCCTCTACCCATTTTATAGGCCCTGGACTTTGCAAGGAGGAGCCAGGGCCGGAAAGGGATCCCTCAATTGATGCCACGTGGTGACTGCAACTGACTCCATCCTGCTTAGTGGACACCTGAGAAGCCCTTTTTGAAGATTCTCAGACATCCCAGAGGGGTAGGGAGTTTGTAGTGGGCTCAGAGATGTTATCCCATGTTTCTACACAGGACTAGTTCTGTAGTCACAGCTGGGTTATAAAGCAAATGATGAGGGAACTGTGGGAACGGAGGTTGAGTATGTCACCATGCCTGAAGTCATCAGGAAAGGCTAGATGCACCAACTCTGGAAGGCTAAAGTGGAGGGGTGCCCAGGTGAATGGCAGGGATGCCAAGGATGGCATTCCAGGAAGAGGAAATGGATTAGGCAAGCATCCAGAAGCGAGAAATAGCTCTGTGGGCCCAGGAATAAACTCTGTATGGCAGTGTGTGGAGTCGAGTGACGGGGCCTGCAGAAGCTCCACGAGGCCAATTCTGAAGCCTGCATGTCCTGGGAGAGTGTCTGAGGCATCGAAGTCAGAGGAGGTTTTTGACGGTGAAGTACATGGTCAGAGGGGCTTCCTTGGTGGCTCAGATGGTAAACAATCTGTCTGCAATGCAGGAGACCTGGGTTCAGTCCTTAATGTTGGGAAGATCCCCTGGAGAAGGGAATGGTTATCCATTCCAGTCTTCTTGCCTGGAGAATTCCTCGGACAGAGGAGCTTGGCAGGCTACAGTCCATGGGGTCACAAAGAGTCAGACACAACTGAGTGAATAACACTTTCACTTTCACTATATGGTCAGATTTGTGATGGGGAAGACCACTCAAGTGCCACTAAGAAAGCTTATCTGCTGGGAGGTGGGATGTTAGAGGCAGTGTCATTAGATTAAGAGTCCTGCTTGTTGCTTGCTACTTACAAAATCAATAGAGTAAGTCCCCTACATACAAATGAGCTCTGTTCTAAGAGTGCATTCATAAGTCCAGTTTGTTATAAATCCAACAAAGTTAGCCTAGGTACCCAGATAACACAATTGGCTATATAATACTGTACTGTAGTAGGTTTATAATACTTTTCACACAAATAACACATAAAAAACAAGGAAGCACACAAAATATTTTTAATACTGAAGTGAAGTGAAGTTGCTCAGTCGTGTCGGACACTTTGCGACCCCATAGACTGTAGCCTACCAGGATCCTCAGTCCATGGGATTTTCCAGGCAAGAGTACTGGAGTGGGTTGCCATTTCCTTCTCCATACAGTACAGCAAACTTACAGGCCAACTAACTTACATGATTGGACGTGCAAACACATCTCTGAAGGTTCACAGCATCTTTTAAAGTTCACAACTTGAAGTTTTGTTTGTAGGGGACTTGCTGTTTTCACAAAAATTGGTAGCAAAGGAAAAGTGCCTTTAATCACAATGCAGGCAATGTGGGGAGATGGCGGACTCAGTGTCCCCCAAAAACTACCTCCAAAGATTCTGCTTGATCATGAAACTTTTATAGGGAAAGAGGAAGTAATCTCCGTTAAGCATTGAGATAGGGGGTCAGACTTATCACCATCCCCGTCTGCATGCAGACTTGTTGACTCCTTGTGATCTTTCTTTAGATGCTGTCTGTTCACACAGTTTGTTAGGGAGATTACTGAAGGGGAAGCTAGGGAAGCGATCTGGTCATTTGTTAACTACTAATTCTTCATTCCTCCTTCTTTCAGTCTATGGAAAGAACTGATAAATTGTTAGGCAAGGTATTATGTGATTAAAAGATTTGAAAGGTGTGCTTGGGCTGGAGATGAATAGAGCCTGGGAGTGCCTGGTTTAAAAGTTACTTACAATATAACTTTGCTAAAGTGACAGGAAAAAGGGCTTCTACAGAGAGAGATTTCATGTAAAGAGCATCTTACAGCAGGGGGACCACCAGCCTAAGCCTCCCTCCTCCCATAATAGGAAATCAGTCAGTTCAGTTCAGTCGCTCAGTCATGTCTGACTCTTTGTGACCCCACGGGCTGCAGCATGCCAGGTTGTCCTGTCCATCACCAACTCCTGGAGCTTGCTCAAACTCATGTCCTTTGAGTTGGTAATGCCATCCAACCATCTCATCTTCTGTTGTCCCCTTCTCCTGCCTTCAATCTTTCCCAGCATCAGGGTCTTTCCCAAGGAGTCAGTTCTTCCCATCAGGTGGCCAAAGTACTGGAGTTTCAGCTTCAGCATCAGTCCTTCCAATGAATATTCAGGACTCATTTTCTTTAGGATTGATTGGTTTGATCTCCTTGCAGTCCAAGGGACTGTCAAGTCTTCTGCAGCACCACAATTCAAAAGCATCAATTCTTCGGCACTTAGCTTTCCTTATGGTCCAAACTCACATCCATACATGACTACTTGGAAAAACCATAGCTCTAACTAGATGGACCTTTGTCAGCAAAGTAATGTCTCTGCTTTTTAACATGCTTTCTAGGTTGGTCACATTTTTTCTACGAAGGAGCAAACGTTTTGTTAAATTTCATTGCTGCCATCACCATCTGCAGTGATTTTAGAGCCCAAGAAAATAAAGTCTGACATTGTTTCCATTGTTTCCCCATCCATTTCCCCTGAAGTGATGGACCAGATGCCATGATCTTAGTTTTCTGAATGCTGAGTTTTAAGCCAACTTTTTCACTCTCCTCTTTCACTTTCATCAAGAGGCACTTTAGTTCTTCTTCACTTTCTGCCTTAAGGGTGGTGTCATCTGCATATCTGAGGTTATTGATATTTCTCCTGGCAATCTTGATTCCAGCTTGTGCTTCATCCAGCCCAGCATTTTGCATGATATACTCTGCCAAAGCCTTTGACTGTGTGGATCACAATAAACTGGAAAATTCTGAAAGAGATGGGAATACCAGACCACCTGACCTGCCTCTTGAGAAACCTGTATGCAGGTCAGGAAGCAACAGTTAGAACTGGACATGGAACAACAGACTGGTTCCAAATCGGAAAAGGAGTACGTCAAGGCTGTATATTGTCACCCTGCTTATTCAACTTATATGCAGAGTACATCATGAGAAATGCTGGGTTGGAAGAAGCACAAGTTGGAATCAAGACTGCCTTGGAAGGAAAATTATGACCAACCTAGATAGCATATTAAAAAGCAGAGACATTACTTTGTCAACAAAGGTCCATCTAGTCAAGGCTATGGTTTTTTCAGTGGTCATGTATGGATGTGAGAGTTGGACCATGAAGAAAGCTGAGTGCTGAAGAATTGATGCTTTTGAACTGTGGTGTTGGAGAAGACTCTTGAGAGTCCCTTGGACTGCAAGGAGATCCAACTAGTCAATCCTAAAGGAGATCAGTCCTGGGTGTTCACTGGAGGGACTGATGTTGAAGTTGAAACTCCAGTACTTTGGCCACCTGATGCGAAGAGCTAACTCATTGGAAAAGACCCTGATGCTGGGAAAGATTGAGGGCAGGAGGAGAAGGGGACGACAATGAGATGGTTGGATGGCATCACTGACTCGATGGACATGAGTTTGAATAAACTCCGGGAGTTGGTGATGGACAGGGAGGCCTGGTGTGCTGCAGTTCATGGGGTGGAAAAGAGTCTGACATGACTGAGTGACTGAACTGAACTGAACTCTTCATAGAAGTTAAATAAGCAGGGAGACATACTTTACGTACTCCTTTCCCAATTTGGAACCAGTCCGTTGTTGCATGTCTGGTTCTAACTGTTGCTTCTTGACCTGCATACAGATTTCTCAGGAGGCTTGTAAGGTGGTCTGGTATTCCCATCTCTTTAAGAATTTTCCATAGTTGTTGTGACCCATATAGTCAA
The DNA here is from genome assembly GCF_033118175.1 of Dama dama. Lineage (NCBI taxonomy): Eukaryota > Metazoa > Chordata > Mammalia > Artiodactyla > Cervidae > Dama > Dama dama. The sequence continues at coordinate 86,541,863 of NC_083700.1, forward strand.
AGGCTCTTTGTGACTCCATGGGCTGTAGCCTGCCAGGCTTCTCTGTCCATGGAATTCTCCAGGCAAGAATACTGGAGTGGATTGCCATTCCTTTCTCCAGGGGATCTTCCCAACCCAGAGATTGAACCCACGTTTCCTGCATTACAGGCAGTTTCTTTACCATCTGAGCCACCTGGGAGGTGATAATAGGAGATGGAGAGAAGAAAACTAGTTGAAGAGACGTTTTTGAGTAGTCTTGTCATTTTCTTAGGTGAAACTAGACTGTAAGCCTCCTGAGGGAAAGGACTGTCCACTTTTGTGCCAGAAAACTTCAACTGCCTCACACCAAAATGAGCACCAAGTAAATACCTGTGAATGTTGCTGAATGAGGCGCAATCAACTGCACTTGAAAAGTGAGGATTGATGGGAGGCAGGAATGGCAAGGTTTCATGAGCTGTTTGTACATTTTGGAGATTAATCCCTTATTGGTTGCTTCATTTGCAAATATTTTATCCCATGTAGCTCAATATTAAAAAAAGTAAAATAACCCGATCAAAAAATGGGCAGAAGATCTAAATAGACATTAAACCAAAGAAGACATACAGATGGCCAAGAAGCATATGAAAAGATTCTTACCATCACTAGTTATTAGAGAAATGCAATCACAACTACAATGAAGTATCACCCACACTGGTCAGAATAACCTTAATCAAAAAGTCTACAAACAATAGTGTTGGAGAGGGTGTAGATGGAATGTAAATTGACACAATCATTATGTAGAACATTATGAAGATTCCTGAAAACGACTAAGGCTTCCCAGGTGACTCAGTGGTAAAGAATACACCTGCCAATGCAGGAGACACAGGAGATGTGGGTTCCATCCCTGGGTCAAGAAGATCCCCTGGAAGAGGAAATGGCAGCCTGCACCAGTATTATTGCCTGGAAAATCCCATGGACAGAGGAGCCTGGCAGGCCACAGTCCATTTGGTCACAGAGAATCAGACATGACTGAGCATGAGTCCCTGAAAACTAAAATAGAGCTACCATATGACCCAGGAATCCTACTCCTGGGCATGTATCCTGAGAAAGCTCTAATTAGAAAAGATACATGTACCTCAATGTTCAGCACTATTTACAATAGCAAAGACATGGAAGAAACCAAAATGTCCACTGACAGATGAAGGAATAAATAAGATGTTACATATATATGTATATATATGTATATATATATGTGTATATATATATATACATATATATACAATGGAATATTACTTAGTCATAGAAAAGAATGAAATAATGCCATTTGCAGCAACATGCATGGGCCTAGAGTTTATCATACTAAGTGAAGTAAGCCAAACAGACAAATATTATATAATATTACTTATATGGGATATCTAAAAATTGATACAAACTTATTTACAGAACAGAAACAGACTCACAGACTTGCAAAACAAACTATTGTTACCAAAGGGAAAGGGGGAGAAGGATAAATTAGGAAGTTGGGATTAACATGTACACACTACTGTATATAAAATAATCAACAAGGACCTACTGTATAGTACAGGGAACTCTACTCAATAATCTGTAATAACCCAAATGGGAAAATAACTTGAAAAAGAACAGGTATATGTACAATTGAATCACTTTGCTGTAGACTTGAAGCTAACAAAGCATGTACATCAGCTATACTCCAATATAAAGTAAAAAGTAAGGTTTCTGCTTTGGGAAGTAGATGAACTTGATACCATTTGAGGGGTTTAGGGGGTCAAGTCACTGGCTTAGTTATGACTGTGTTGAGTATGGGGTGTCTATGGAATGCCCAGGCGAGCAGTCCAGCAGATAGTTGGGTAAGTGGGTCAGTGTTGAGTCCTCAGTATATAGAACAGTGCCTAGCTCAACACACTGAGGAGGTGCTCAATAACTATTTGTGGGGTGAATGAATGAGTGAAGGGGTCTGGCATTCAGTTATGACTTAGACTCTTTGACTACCGTCTGTGAAGTGGGGCTCCTTGTTATTGCACCCCCTGTTGTCTTCCTTCACAGCACTTACGGTGTGAAGCATCAGATGACGATTCACTGGTTTGTTAAATGCCTGACCCCCTCACTGGACTGTGTGTTTTCTTCTCCACTAATGTTTTGGCCTAACCTAGCTCAGAGTCAAGATGAGGTCAGTATTTTTTGATTGAATGCAGGGCTGAGGATATGGATGTGGACACAGGATGTAGGCAGAAGCCAAGGGAAAGGATGGGTCTTGGTGAGCTGGAGCTTCCAGGTTCCAGGTTCAAAGTTACTTGTTTGTAATATTTTTTCTCCAACCTTCTCAATTCCCTCCTCTTCTCCACATGCCACTCCCTCCCAATCTAATCCTGATCAAATCCTTTCAGGTTCTTCTCTGAGCTTCTGTTCCCTCATCTGTATAATGGGGATTTATTATGTGCCCTGGCTGTGAGCACTGAATGAGGTAATTCAATTCAACAAATGTTTATATAGGTGATTAAATGCCATGGTGAGAAGTGCCTTTGAATAAGCACACTGACCTTCATGCTCTGTTCCACCTGGCTTGGGGCAGCCTCCTCTGCTCTGGGAAAGAGTGGGAAACAAGTTCTCTTTGACACATGTCACCCTCCTCCCCAGGAAGCCCTTCATTTCAACCGCAAAAGACTCATCTTGCAACCTGAACAGGGGCCAAATGGCCTGTCCCATCCAACATCCTTGTTCAGACTTGATTGAGGTCTTTCACACGGGGCTGTGCAGGCGGGGGGCCCTGGCTGCAACCCACCTCCCTACAAGCTGCTGCACCAGCTTTTGGCAGCATGGAGCCTGAGGTTCTGGCCACGCTGACAATGTAGTTAGTGAGTGAGAAAATAGCATTAGAGCAGAAAAGAATGTGCCATCATGGGGCTGCTTTCCGGATGATGAAGGGTCAGGAACAGCAACTCCTGAACGTGGAGACCAAGTTTTTTAAGACTTTTCTCCCCACTAAAGGGCCTACTTGGGAGGCTTGATGATTGAAGCCAGGGCTTTGCACAAGGCACTCTCTCCCCCTGCACATCCCCTCCTTGACTACTCTAGGACTAAGATCAAGACTTAGTTTGACCCTGAAGCTTCTTTCCAACCTCTGGGCAGAGATAGATACCTCCTTCTCTATGGAGAGGGAAGAGGGGATGGAACCAGCCTTTACTGAGTGCCTGTTAAGTCTCAACTACTGTGTGTTATTCTTTATATTACCATGTACCATTTCATACCAGAACCATCTGTGGGAGTGAGTTTGTTAGACCCATTTTACAGATCAAAAAACTGAGAGTCAAAGACATGAGTCATTTGATTGAAGGAAAGCTTGTAATTGGCTGAGCCAGGATTGGTCAAAAATCAAATACCCAGTATATTTGCTTTCTCCATATTTCTAATGGGCTATAATTGTGTTTTTTAAACAATTATTTATTTATTTATATTTTATTTTATTTTTTGGCTATTCTTGGTCTTGGTTGCTGTGTGGGCTTTTCTCTAGTTGTGGCAAGTGGGGGCTACTCTCTAGGTGCAGTGCGCGGGCTTCTCATTGCCGTGGCTTCTCTTGTGGAGCATGGGCTCTAGGGCAAGCAGGCCTCAGTAACTGCAGCTTAATAGTTGTGGCACACAGACTTAGCTGCTCCACAGCATGTGGGATCTTCCTGGATTAGGGGTTGAACCCATGTCTCCTATATTGGCAGGTAGATTCCTTCCTTCTGAGCCACCAGGGAAGCCCTAGTTGTGTCTGGTGGATCTGTTCACAAGCGAGTGCCTCTAGGGCCAGAATCCCCTCTCATCCATCTCCCCTCCAGCCCCTGCTATACGCTGAGCAGGTCTAGAGGCCTTTGACCACCAGCCCAGGTCTGCTCAGACCCTTAGCATCTCCCAGCTAAGTAGGAGGCTGGTAGGGGCATCCACACCAGCAGGGGAAGGAGGGCTGGGGCTAATCCTGCTACTCTGGTCTCATGTCCACTGTCTCCTGGCATAGATTTTCTATCACCAGTGTGCTGTTGTGCCTCAGCGGTCTCCCAGCCTTTGCTGTGTGTATCTTCTTCCACTGATTAAACATTTGCCTCTATTCTTGATTTTTGCTCATTTTCTTTCCCTCTGTAAAGCCTTAGACCCTAGTCTGCTTGTCCACTGCCCTAATAAATTTTCTAGATGCTGCACCTTCTTTCCCTAGGTGCTGAAGTCTATCTCAGGATGCTGTCAATAATCCTTTAGCTAACTGATACAGTCCCTCTCCTAGAATCACAGTGATGCCACCTTTGTGAGCTTTAGCTTGGCTACTGCCTATAGCATTGTGATTAATAGCACTTGACTCCAATAGAACAGATGGATTTGAACCAAATTCTGCGTCTTATAGGCTGTGGAAAATAGAGGAAAAATTCTCAGTCTCTTGGTGCCTCAGTTTCTTCATCCATATAAAGGGGATAATGACATCTAACTCCTAAGATTATTGAAAAGACTGAATGGTATATATATTTAATGTACAAAGGAAATTTGATATATGTAGTGACCATTGTGCCTGATACAAAACAAGCACTCAATACATAAAGGGTGCCTGTTGTTATTTCTAACAACCCAGATCATTTAAGCATAGAAATCTGGTCTTCAATTCAATCCTCAAGAAGTTGGCTAAATCCCCCTAAGGATTCGTTTCCTTATTTCCTAACCCAGCTCTTGCTATGTTCTCTTCTTTCCCTACCAGCTCACTTCTGGTTTTACTACAGCTCACTAATAACTGCATTAGTCAGAATAAGATAGGTTATGCAATAGTAACAAATAACCCCCCGATTTTAATAGCTTTATACAGCAAAGGTTTATTTATATCAAAATCTGATGACTACTGGACAGGTCTCCTTAGAAGTTCTCTTAAAAGAACAGACTTTGGGATCCAGGCTCCTTCTGTCTTGTGATTCCACTCTTCTGAGATTACTGCAAAAGGAGAAAAGAGAAAGTGGACCACTGAGCAGGCAGCCCTACAAGTAACATCTACTACTCTACCCACATCCCATCGATGAGAACCTAGTCATCCACCCAAATCTAATTGCAGGGGAGGTTGGAAAATAGAGCTACTCAGATACTCAAGAAAGGGAGAAAGAATTGGGATTTGGTGAATACAAGCATTTTCTCGGCTCATCTTACTCCCTTAGTAAAATAACCTCCATATTATTTAGCTACCAGAAGAGGTAGCTCTATCTTAGAACCTTGAGTCTTCTGTCCCTCCTCCTCCAGGCTCATCAGCACCGTGAGTCTCGTTAATCAGAACTATAGCCGTGCTGACCTCAGTGGACAGTGCTCTTTATTTAACATTTCATCCCAGATGTAGACCAAAGGTGCTTCCTTTTTCACTATTCCAAATCTGAGGCTAAATATCAAATTATATTAGATTTTACCAAAGACTGGGGAATGATATATGAGGAATAAATACAGAGAAATCTACAATTGCTAATTTGCTTTTTTATAACTGGATTTTATGCATCTTCAACTGAGTCTTCCATAGGACCACCTGCCTGCCACACTCCTGTCCTGCAGCCACAGGTCAGGGGCCATCTGACCCATCCTATCCAGGAATGCCATACATGTGTTTCAAGTCCACAAAGTATAAGCCTGGCATTTGTGGGGGAGTGATTAGAGGCAGGGGGATGGGTACATGGGTGGAGGAGAGAAGCTATTCCTCCCTAACTCCTTGCAAGGAAAGCAGATCTATCTCTTACCCTCTGATAGAACTTTCAAATACATGTAAAATCAGCTAACCCAAATTATGATTCATGAGTCATATGCCAATTGACCTGTGACACTCCTAAACCTCAGTACTCCGAGCCTCCGAGTTGCAATCATGTGATAATCCTTTGCCACATGTGGTATTCCACGTGGTATTCCTATGTTTTCCAAGGAAACATGACTAAAGAGAGACAGAGGGTTTCCTGATAGAATTGCCCATCTGAAGAACCCCTTTTCTGGATGATGGGATATGGGCCTGACTGATATTGGGAACAATTTCCTACTTCCAGGCAACCCCTTCTCCTTCCTGCTGAGGAGTGGTATCCTTTGATCTCTACAAGATAAGCAGATCAGAAAAACATATTAATAATTCATCTGAGTGATGCATACATAATGTAACTGGCGTTAATAGAGGAAGATGGCTTCTTTACAAGAGCCTAAAGGGTTGCTATATCTCCAGCTCCAAGCAGAACCTGACATAAACTAGATGCTCAGATTCTTGATAAAATGCTGTTAAAGGGAAAGCAACTTGCCTTAGTCATGTTTGTTAAAGGGAAAGCAACTTGCCTTGGTTGTGTTTATTTAGCATCCTTCAAAAAAGCTCTTACTAAATTATGATATACTATTAAGATGATGACTTAGATAAGCACAAAATTCAGATGTGAGCTTCCTTCCAGAGAAAAGACAAACCATCTGGCTTGTACAGTTTTCACAAACTGGTAGGAAGGAAGCAGACCCTTTGTTGAACCCACATATCTCCTGACATAATTTGAGGTATTTTATCCTTAAATGATTTCCATTTAGATAATTGCATACCTTGTAGTAATCATCTCATAGTTCCACACTGTTCATCAATCCTTTCTGCCTTCCCATCCACCCTGTCCTCTGTATGGCTTTTATCTTTCTGTTTAATCTTCCTATTTTATTTGGCTCTGTATTGCCCAGTCCTTCAAGTCCTTCTGGACGCATCATGGAGGGGAGGAAGAAGCCATGGGTGGAGGTAGAGTAGAGTCAAAACAGAGTCAGACTTGGACTTTGCATGGCTGGGGAATTTGCCTTGACCTTCCTGAGTCTCATGTGCTTCACCTGTCCACCAGAGATAACCTCTCTTATCTCACCATTGTCCGGAGGAACAGAAGAAAATATACGCAAACCATGTAGCTTGTTACACAATGGATTCTCAATAAATTTAAGTTCCCTTCATCTTTCCTTCTCTCCCTTTTGAAAGTAGTCAGGATATAAATTATACATAAATAAATCACACATTGCACTGGAAATCCTCAGAAATGATTAATGTAACCAATAATAATTTTAATATTAATAATGGGTTGCTTCAGCAGTACATCCTGATTCTGACAATCAATCTATGCGCTCCAGCTTTGTCTTCACATCACGAACAGTGCTCAGAGTTTTACCCTAGGAAGAGGTGAATGCACAGCATTTCCCATTTGTGGATATTACTTAAATCTTCCTTTTTTTTTTTTTTTTTAAATATCACAGTATTCTGCTACAAACCATTACTTACAGTGCAAAGTGTAAGCAACATGTTTGCCAAGAAATGAAAAACTAAGACATGAATGGAAACACTAAAAAGCTACAAGCGGTGTCCAGGACTGAAAGTAAGGTTTGGAATCATGAAGAACGTGCTAGAGATACTGATTTCTACTGCTCAGTATGCCCAAGAATGGACAAGACCTCGTTGGTGAGTATGGTCCATTATCCCCACTACAAGGAGGAGCAAACTGAAGATAGGGGCTTGAAAGACAGCAATACTTATAAGATATGGAGCCTAACTTTAGCCCAAGGATCTGCTAAGCTTTCTCAGTAAATGATAAGAGGGTTCAAATAACCCTCCAAGCTCTCAGGTTCTGTGTTTATGAGTCTCTATTTCTCAAGGATGCAAGTGGAAGCATCCAGAGAGGTGGGTGAGTGAGGGGTGGTGAGTATGGGCTCTGGAGCCAGACTGCCTGGATTGCAGTATCTGCTTTCCCATTTGTTAATTGCCTTAGCCTGGATCAGTGACTTTCATCGATCTGTGGCTCATTTTCCTCCACTGGAAGATGAGAATCACAATAAAAAGTAAATAAGGTGACACTTGTAAAGTCTGGGGCACTGTTCTTCAGGAGAGTCTGAACTCGGTCAGTCATTTCCTGCTCCATGATTAAGTGCAGATCACAGTGGGCCACCCACCACCTTGTCGGTATAGGGGGACCCCACAGTTCTTTCTTCAGTTGAATTATTTTTCCTGAAGTGTTCAGTTCAGTCGCTCAGTCGTGTCCAACATTTTGTGACCCCATGGACTGCAGCATGCCAGGTTTCCCTGTCCATCACCAACTTCTGGAGCTTACTCAAACTCATGTCCATTGAGATGGTGATGCCATCCAACCATTTCATCCTCTGTCATCCCCTTCTTCCACCTTCAATGTTTCCCAGCATCAAGGTCTTTTCCAATGAGTCAGTTCTTCTCATCAGGTGGACAAAGTACTGGAGTTTCAGCTTCAGCATCAGTCCTTCCAATGAACAGCCAGGACTTATCTCCTTTAGGATGGACTGGTTGGATCTCCTTGTAGTCCAAGGGACTCTGGTTTTCTCCAACACCATAGTTCAAAAGCATCAATTTTTCGGCACTCAGCTTTCTTTATAGTCCAGCTCTCACATGCACACATGACTGCTGGAAAAACTATAGCCTTGACTAGATGGACCTTTGTTGGCAAAGTAATGTTTCTGCTTTTTAATATGCTGTCTAGGTTTGTCATAGCTTTTCTTCCAAGGAGCAAACAACTTTTAATGTCATGGCTGCAGTCACCATCTGCAGTGATTTTGGAGCCCCCCAAAATAAAGTCTGTCATGGTTTCCATTGTTTTCTCATCTATTTGCCATGAAGTGATGAGATCTAAACTTAGATCAAACCTCAAACTTCACATCCCCAATCCCCCTACCCACAGTGTCTCCACTATGAACCTTCTTTTCTGCCTCTCCCCTCCCACGTAAGCATGTGTGAGTTCTCCTACCAAGCTGAATGCAAGGGCCTGCTTACTCATGGGATGGGGGCTCCCGAGCAAACTGGGATGGTTATAGGGAAATAAAAGTGTTCCTTCATCAGTACATCCAAATGTAGCATGTGCATTTTGACAGTGACATAGCCACCATGAATTGAGGAGAAAAGAAACAAGGAAGAGAGGAACTTTTGGGGGCTTATTTAGCAGTAAGCGCTGTAGAGGTTTTTGCCTGGCACAGTAATCCTCAAGCCAACATTGTCAGCCCTCTTATCTAGTTGTACACACCAGGAACGTACATCCCAGGGGTTTGTTGAGAATCCCAAGGTCAACATCTAGTGGTGAAACTGAGTTTAGCACCTAGAGGATCGTAAGGTAATAACAGGGGATCCTACAGAGTTCCAAGAGTCAGTTCTTAAGCCCACTTCCAAAACACTCCTAACAGCTACCAATGAGTAGTGCCCAAGATATCCTTTGACCTACCACTGTAACTTGTCCTAAACCAAACCAGAAGTACAGAGCTGTCAGTCCTGCCAGGTCCAGAGAGATGAAAGCCCTTCTGACCTACCTACTCCATCCCTCTGTCTTTGTAGGCTGGCCTGAAGCCACCAGGGGGTGCCCTAGCATTAACAGCAAAAGGTATTTGGCAGCCTGTTTATCACCTGGGGTTGGGAGGAGGGTTCCCTTCCTGAGAGCTTCTGCCCATGGTTTCTCATCATATGGTGTAAACAAGTGTGCGAAACAGCCTTGCCTTTGACCTGAGTGAAGGCTGGGCTTGGAGGGACAGTGGCAGAGAACCTTGGGCTTGTACCTCATTTAGCTTGAAGGAGTGGTATCCCCATCTGCTGGTGGGCAGAGCCCACACCACTACAGGTGGAGCAAACTGTGAGTTGTGAAATCAATGGAGTGGGTGAGCTGACCGTTGATTTTTGTTAATTAAATAGCACATCGAAGTCCAGAAAATAGCAAATATCAGTGTGATAACACACAGCAAGAGCAATTATTGTTTTGAAAATTTTTAATTGTAGTGTGTATGTGTCTGTGTTTTGACTCATGAGCTAAAAGGTAGATCTGTGAGCCATTTATTATTAAAACACCTTAACCTAAAAATTTGATTAAAATTCAGATTTCCAGCCCCTAGACCAGAAGACGATGCTCCTGTCTTCCTGTCTGCACTGGGGCCTTGAAGCCTGTAGATTTAACACATTCCCTGGCAGCTGTGATGATCAGCTCGGTATGGGAGCCACCTGTTAGAAGAAAGGGCACTTAAGTGAGTTTTCTCACCTGCTTCCCCGCCCCCCTCTTCCCCTGGACAGGCCAGGACAGGCTTTTCATTTCTTGTGAACTTGGCCTAACAAAGCCAGAGGAGTCACACTGACTGCACTTGAAACAGGGAACAAGCTGCCGGCTGGCCCCCCAACTCCAGGACAGCTGTGAGCTCTGAACAACTAGAGATTGGGTTTCCAGCACCAGCTCTGTCAGAAAACAAACAAAAGCAGGATCACACACACACAAGAAGCCAGAAAAACAAAATCCTTGTAGAATTAGCCAGACCTGTGTTGAAACCCTGAGCCTTCTCCTTACCACCTATGTGACCATGGAGCAGGTTATTGGATCCTGTTTCCTTCCCTCGTTTTAAATGGAATTATGTCTGATTCATGTCAATGTATGACAAAACCCACTGAAATGTGAAGTAATTAGCCTCCAACTAATAAAAATAAATGAAAAAAAAAAATAAAAAAATAAAATGACCCAAAATAAATAAATAAATAAATGGAATTACAAGCCTTCCGAGGGCGGGTGGAAGTTTTGGGTAGAATAATGTATCCACACGCTCAGATAGGGTCTGACCAAAACTGGTACCCCACTCTAACAGCTCTCTTTCTGGCTCCCTGAAATCCCCTGTGAGCTTGGGCGGACTCTGTCCCCTTTGGGCTTTGGTTTCCCCGTTGTTAACCTGAGGGAAAGCAGCCATCCGCAGGGCCGGAGTGGGGCCGAAGTGGGGCCGAAACTGTGACCGAGAAAAATTACATTGTATGGCCTGAGCCTTCTGCCCTAACCCGAGCCCCGCCAGCCCCCTTGTTCACCAACTACTCCCACGAGGGCACAACGTGAACTCCCTGCAAGGCGACGGGCGGACCAGCCTGGGAGAGAACAGAGGGCAGAGACGCTGGCTGAGAAGCGCCAGAGTCTGCGGACCTTTGGACGGAAAGATCCCTCGCCCCCTGGCCCTGCCGGGCCTGCGAACTGGGCGGATGGAGGCCGGCGCGCGCCCCGCCGCGGGCGAGAGCGCTCCAAGCCCAGCCGAGGGAGGAGCCGCCGCCCAGGTGGGACAGGTGCGCAGCCTGAGCCCAGGCGTTTCCGCGGCGGCGGCCAGGGGAAGCGACTGCTCCCTGGCCCGCGCAGGCAGAGCCAAACGGACCCTGGGCCTCAGGATCCAGCTCTGGGAAGCCGGTTTTGTCTGCCAGACTCCACCTCGGAAGAAAGTCATGGAAGCGGTAAGTCGTGCTGGGTTTGGCCGCGGGCTTTCTGGGCGTCCATCTCCTCCCGGGAGAAAGCGTGGGGAGAGGCTGCCTGCGCACCCCGCCTCCTGGAGAGGAATACACTTGGATGCCGTCCAGCTCACACTGGCCTGGCCTGGCGCGGGTGGGGTGGGGGGACGGAAGAGGGGTCTGTCTACCTGTCCTGTGCCACCTTGGAGGCTGAAGGGCAGGGGTCTCAGGAGGGGTGGTGTGAGGGTCTCTACCTCCAGCGCTGTGAGCTAGGCTTCTAACCTCCGCTCCCCCAGCCCCCCAGCCCCCCAGCCTGGGTGACAGTGCGGTCGGTCTCTGTTTGCTTGTCCTTTTGCCCGTCCTCTCGACATTCGAGAGCTTCCTGGTCGGAGGCTGCAGGGGCTCTTCTGTGGCGTGTGGTTTTCCTGCGGGCTCTGCTTCTTATAAGCTGTGTGGCCTGGGGCCAGTAAGTTCATTTTCCTTAGCTCCTGGTTCTTCACTGGTAAAATAGGATTACTACTAGAATAACTAGTGAGATGATTGGAGGTGTTTGTTAAAAAAAAAAAAAAAAAGTGGGGACTTGCCCTGCACCGAGCAGGTGAACATCTCTTCTGCTTGGATGGATGGCCACGTCCTGTTTACATAGTTGGAGAGTTTTTTCACTTGACTGACCATATTTTCCTCTTTTCTAATTCTCCACCGCCTCCCTGCCTCTAAAATAAGTCAGTTTCTCTACAAGGGAGCAGAGCAATGATGGGTTTCACCTTCATTGTCTTCTTTATTATACATCTGGAGTCAAGTCATTTTCTTCTGTGAGTCAGGCGCTTCCTTCCCAGAGATTGGTTCTATGTGGGGACAGAGGACCCATTTTAGAGGTCACCGATCAGAAGAAGCTCCCCTTGGTCCCAGGGCAGTGGACACATGTCTCTCTGTGGTTGACCCTCCATTCCAGCTAGCTGAGTTTTGGAAGAGAGAGCAAAGGCACCCTGGTATGGTTTCTGTCTCCCCTCCTCTGAATTCTCTCCCTATCCTACAGTTTAGCAATTTCTGAGAAACTCCTAATTGATGGGAAAATGTCAGGCTGAATAGATCCAGTGTGGCTGTGAAAAAAAGAAAGAAACTTATATTTTGCCTTCTCTGATATGCCACTAGCTTCCATTGTTTCAGTTTATCTCTGTAACAACACGGTGAGGTCTGAGGTCGAGGTAACACGGTGAGGTCTGAGGTCGAGGTCAGCGCTTTCTGCCCCAGTTCTTACAGGGAGGAAACAGAATGTTGTTCGTTACTCAATATCACACAACTGATAAGCAGCAGAGCCAAAGCACGGGCTGTAATTTGTCAATAACAAATATTGAGTGCCAACTATAAGCCAGGCAGTGCCGGCAAGGATGACAACTGGAAAATGGGTGGAATGTTAGGAAATTGGAGAGAAAAATGTACCAAAGGGCATGTTAGCTCATGGCATTTTTATGGGATAAGATAATGCAATTATGGGATAAGCTGATGTGGTTATGCAATGTTTTCTGCTCAGAGAAAGAGGGGGAAAAAAAGATCAAAAGAGAAATATGGGTTATTTCTTATTTTAAAAGGAGGATTTGTTTTTTGTAAAGCTAACAAAATACCCACTCCGTATGCATAACTAAGCGCCTGCATTGTGTTGTTAGGCCTGTTTCAGGGGCTGCAGATGCAGCAGTGACCCAGCCAGAAATGCCTGCCTTCATACAACTTCTGCTGGTGAAGACACACACACATTAGGTCAAATGGCAGTGAATTCAATGTAGAACCACAGAGTAAGGCAGAGTTTAAGGACTTTGAGGCAGCGAGCAGGAGAGGCTGATATTTTAAATGGGATAGTTTCAAGAAAGGCATCATTACAAGGTGCCATTTGAGCAGAAGCTTGAAGCAGGTAAAGACATTGGTGCTGTGGATCTTTTAGGGAAAAGCACTCTGCAGAGGAATAAGAAAACAAGTGCAAAAAGGCCCTGGGGCAGAAGCTTGTCTGATGTGTTCAAAGGGTCAGTAAGATGCCCAGCATGGAGAGATGAAAGGAGAGCGTGGTAAGAAGAAGAGGTCAGGTCACTTAGGATGCTGGAGGCCATTGTAGGAATTCCAGGTGCTCCTCCGAGTGAGATGGAGAGCTCCTGAGTGTAATGAATGGCAGAAGAGAATGATCCAACTTGCTTTTTAAAAGGATCACCTAGCTGTTTAGAAACCAGATGGTAGAAGAAGCAGGATTAGAAGCTGGCTGACCAGTTAGCAGGCTCTTGCCTAAATTCAAGCAAGAGACTATGGAAGCTCAGGCCAGAGTCTTAGCAATAAAGGTGACTAGAAATGGTTAGGTTCTGGATATGTATTAAAGGTGGATTTAACAAGATTAACTGATGGATGAAACAAAAAATGTGAAAGAAAGTGACTCCAGGGTGTGAAGCCTAAGCACCTTGAAGAATGTGGTTGACATTGAATGAGATGATTTAAAGTGGAACAGGTTTGCAAGAAGACCAGGGGATCACTTTTAGACATAGTAAATTGTAGGTTAAGGGGCTGAGTAGACAGATATTGAGTTTAGAGTTTGAGGGGGAGGCCCAGGCAGGAATATGATTAACATAAAAAATTTTCATTGCTTGGCATAATGCTGGGTGCATAGCAGCATTTAGTATATGTTACTATGGTGGTTTTCAAACTTGGCTACACATTCTCTGACATTCCTCCTGTGAAGACGTGGAGTCTGTGTTCCCTTGCCTTGAATCTGGGCAGAATCATGACTGGTTTGGCCAATAGACTGTGACACAAGCGACATTATGTGACTTTAGAGGCTGTGTCATAAAGGACTATGCAGCTTCTACCTGGTTTGTGAGAACCCTTACTCTTGCAGTCCTTTACCCCCATGTAAGAGGTCTATGGGGACATCTGTCAACCAGCTGCTCTGGTTGACAGTTCACGCTAAACCTAGCCTTCTAGCACTCCTATGTGACAAAGAACCAGGGCTCCACAGACCAGCCCATTTGCTGGTGAGATACCACTGGGGCAATTTCATCACCACCCTGTGGAACAAAAGGGTCACCCTGCTGAACCTAGCCCAAATTCCTATCCCAGCTAAATTGTGAGATAAGGAAAAATGGTTATTGTTTTAGGCCACTCAGTTGTGAGGTGGTCTGTTTTGCAACAGTAGATACCAGAACTAGTAATTTTTTCATTCTTTTAGTTATAAAAGTATTATTCTCCCCCATGGATATAAGGCTCTAGGAAGTTCTGTAAAAATATACTTTGTTACATAGTTCAGAGGTTGATGAAGTTCTACCTTGGTGCCTTCCCTCAGTTGAGTAGTTCCCCAGTCTTGGCAAGAGAGAATCCTAGCATTTTTAAGCTGAGATTGCTTGTCAGTGGGGGAGCTTAGAAAGCGGTACTTGAATTCTTGATGAATGAGCATTGGCATTTGGAGTCCAAATACCTGTATTTATGTTTGCTTCTGCCTCTTACTAGCCAAGTGATTTGGGCCAACCATTGAATAATAAAATGTAGGAGTTGGGAGATTTCTCAAAAACCAGCCAGTCTAATGACTCCCATTTTAGAGATGGGAGACTCAGAGCCCGGGAGGGAAAGGTCACACACTTTGTAACTACTTCTCTGCTGTGCCTCATACAGTGGATGCTCTTAAATGATCTTGTTATTTTCTGAGAGTAAACTCTAGCATCAGATCATTAGGCTCTCCTCTTGCATTGAAGAAAGCTGAGCGCCAAAAAATTGATGCTTTTGAACTGTGGTATTGGAGAAGACTCTTGAGAGTCCCTTGGACTGCAGGGAGATCCAACCACCCATCCTAAAGGAGACCAGTCCTGGGTGTTCATTGGAAGGACTGACGCTGAAGCTGAAACTCTAGTACTTTGCCACCTCATGGAAAGAGTTGACTCATTGGAAAAGACCCTGATGCTGGGAGGGATTGGGGGCAGGAGGAGAAGGGGACGACAGAAGATGAGATGGCTGGATGGCATCACTGACTCGATGGACATGAGTTTGAGTGAACTCTGGGAGTTGGTGATGGACAGGGAGGCCTGGCACGCTGCGATTCATGGGGTCACAGAGTTGGACACGACTGAGTGACTGAACTGAACTGAACTTGCATTGTTCAGCAGAAAATCACCAAACATTTTCTCTGAGCCAGGACCTAGCTTAGAATTTCTGAGGGGGGTTCTATCATACATGTCCTCTAGTTGCTCAGTTTGGCAGGGGAGAGTGTCAAGAAAACAGACAATTGCAGTATTAATGAAAAGTAGGATAATGAAGAAAGGCTCAGGTTTTATCATAAGTACCAAGAATGGGGACCTAACTCTAAGTGGGACAATCCAGGGTCCGTTGGAGGAGCTGGTATCTGAGATGCATGTCAGAGGAAGGATGGAAAGGGAAGGAGGGAGGAGGGAGGGAGGGATGAGGGACAAGGGAAGAGCCAAAATCCCAAGAAGTAAATCGGAGCCAGATATTGAAAGTATCAATATCTGGGTAGCATCACCAACTCAGTGGACATGAGTTTGAGCAAACGCTGGGAGATAGTGAAGAACAAGGAAGCTTGGCGTGCTGCAGTCCATGGGGTTGCAGGGAGTCAGACATGACTTAGTGACTGAACAACAACTGAAGCCCTCAAACACAGATGTACTTCATGCTGGAGACCAAGGGAGCCACTGAGGGCCAACACCTCCCAGATGGGACTAAACCCAGCCCTGTAGTCTTGTCATGCTCTGACGTCATAGGATTGTCCCAAGGTCATAGGTGACTTATTTTTGACAGTTCTGTCTAGAACCCAGGTTCTGAATGCTAAGTGAGACCACTTAGCAAGCCCTCAAGAATGATTTCAGGGGTTTTTCCTGAGTATTCTGATTCTTAATAAATAGGTCATGAGGCAGGGTACCATCTGGAAAGGGATGGGCCCACTGAGAAACATATTGCCATGAAGATGGTCTGTTGTTAATGAGCTTGTCCTTGGACAAGTGGAGTGCACAGGGATTCAGATCAGATGGTTGGGTGAAGCTTCTTGGGAGTTCCAAGAGGTGGTTCCAAGACTGGTCACCTCCCTTCTATCTTTGCAGAGAAGCTGTGCTGCAGAGGCCTCTTGAACAGTGTTGCTTAGTCCTTGACCATGAGACATGAAGTGACCTGCCCCGCTGCAGGGCTGATGTTCAGTCTTAACCAGCAGCTTGTACCCTGGAGTTACCCACTGTTATCTTGACACTGAATCAAGCTTTCTCCTTCCAAAACTAGGCACCCACATCTCTTCACTGGAGACGTGGTTCTAACAGGCAAATTTGATCATGTCACACCCCTGCCAGATGCCCTCAAATTGTCCCCCATTGCCTGTGCAGTAGAGCCCAGGGGCTTCACCTGGCTGACAAGGTCAAGATGCTCCCACTCCAGCCTCCTGGTCCTGCATCCCTTATGCCCCAGCCTGTTCTGCACCATGCTCATTCCTCTTGCTAGAATCTTACTTGTCACTTCATTAATAGTCAGCTCAGCTATCACCTTCCTGAGAAGCCTTCCCTTACTCCTGGGTGGTCATGATTGGTTTTTCTCCAGCTTGCAAGTTCCAAGCCCTTTGACTAGCCCCAGGTCTGGACTGTGAGATCCCAACGGTAGCACAGCCTGAGGCTTAAAGGCATGGGCTCTGTGGCAGCCCAACTGATTTAAGTTTCTGGCTCCACCATTTACTAGCTGTTTGTCTTTGAGCAAGTTACCTATCTCTCTGTGCCCAGTTACCCCATCTGTAAAGGTGAGAATAGAATCTACCTCTCGGCACTCAG
This sequence comes from Dama dama, assembly GCF_033118175.1. Lineage (NCBI taxonomy): Eukaryota > Metazoa > Chordata > Mammalia > Artiodactyla > Cervidae > Dama > Dama dama. Next base: position 86,558,849 of record NC_083700.1, read on the forward strand.
CTGAGTTTTATATAAAGAGCTTAGGTCAGCTCAGTGAGGTCACAGGGCAGGTAATTCTACAAGCTAAAATAGTGATATGGTACAGTAAAAGAATCCACCTGCAATGCAGGAGACCTGGGTTCGATCCTTGGGTTGGAAAAATCCCCTGGAGAAGGGAAAGGCTACCCACTCCAGTTTTCTGGCCTGGAGAATTCCATGAACTGTGTAGTCCATGGGGTCGCAAAGAGTTGGACATGAATTAGTGACTTTCACTTCACTTCACTTCACAGTAATAATACATGGACCATTATGAATTGAACTCTGTCTCCTCCCCCAGTCCCGTACGTTGAAGTCTTAACCCCCACTGCCTCGGAAGTTGACCTTATTTGGAGATACAGTCTTTACAGAAGTCACCAAGATAAAGTGAGGTCATTAGGGCAGGTCTAATCCAGTATGACTGACGTCCTTATAAAAAGGAGGGATGGACATGGAGATACACACAAAGGGAGGACAGTGTGAAGATAAAATGAGAACATCTTGTGAACATGAAGATGGCCATCCACAGGCCAAGGAGGAGGGAACAGACCCTTCCCTCGTATCCCTCAGAAGGCACCAAACTGATGACCCTTGATCTTTGACTTCCAGCCTGCAGAACTGTGGGGCAACACATTTCTGTTGTTTGAGTCACACAGTCCGGGGTACCTTTTCAGAGCAGGCCTAGCAAGCTCTTACATGGACCTGACTGGGAAATGAAGAGAACTCACTTGAATACTCAGTGCAGTGCCCTTCTCCCGTCAAACTGGGAAGGATTTTGTGCCATGTTGTTGTTCTGATGATCAAAAAAGACAGCTGTGCTTAGCTCTTCAAAGAAGAAATCTGAGAAGTATTTATTAGCACCTGGCTTGGGAAATGGAGTGAAATGATCTCAGGATCGTGGTCAGTATTCCTTTCTGATCACTGAGCCCTGGGTTTGGCTTTTCTCATCTGTAAAACTCTAAAATACCCAAGTCTTGGGGTGATTTTTCAGAATGAATACTCATGTTTTGTTAGGACATACTAAATACAGGCAAGTTACAAATGATGTGCTTCAGAAAGAATAAGCAGTTTTTGTTTGTTTTTAATTTTTTTTTTTAATTGCTAGATCTTCACTACTGTGCCCAAGCTTTCTCTAGTTGCAGTGAGCAGGGGCTACTGTTTGTGGTGGTAAATGGGCTTCTCCTTGTGGTAGCTTCTCTTGCTGTGGGGCATGGCTCTAGAGTACCCGGACTTCAGTAATTTGTGGCTCAGGGGCTCAGTAATTGTGGTATATGGCCTTAGTTGCTCTGAGGCATGTGGAATCTTCTCAGACCAGGAATTGAACCCATGTCCCTTGCATTGGCAGGCAGATTGCTATCCATTGCACCACCAGGGAAGTCCAGAATAAGCAGTTTTGGATTATAATACCGGAAAAAGTTAGTTTTTATTTCTTACTGTTCACTCTTACTGTTTTCATCTTCTCCATTTTACAGATAAGGCAGACTTAAGATTCAAACTCAGGTATATTTGACTCAGAGTCCCCATCTTGACCCTTGGTTTGGTTCAAGTATGATCATACTGAATGGTTTTTTAGACAGAGATATTTAGAAATTCTTAAAACAGAACCCTTGACCAATTCATGTTGATGTTTAGCAGAAACCAACAAAATTCTGTAAAGCAATAAAAAAAAAAGGAAACCTGAATTCAAGTCTAGGTCTATCATCCCAATCACTCTACTTCTCTGAGACCCAGTGTTCTTATCTCTGTGTCTAATACCTATTTGATATTTTGTCCATCTTTTGTCCATTACATAAGATAATGTATGTAAAGTACTATTGTAAATAATAGAATGCCATAAAAATATTCAGAATTGTTGATATTATCACAATTCCCCATTCCAAAGTTTGAGCAGAGGAAACAATAGAATTCAAAGCACTCTCTACTTTGTGAGAGCCGGTAAAGAGCTCACCTTAAAGATCAGTGTGTGATCTTCGGTAGGAATAAGGAAATCATACTTGGGAACAATGATCAACAATTCGAAGTTGATATACAAGAACAAACCAGCATTTTCCCTTAAGCACTTAAAGGATCGGACAGAGGTGCCATCTTCCACATCCTTAAAAATATCACCCCAAAGTCTCCTGTGTTTTATTTTTTACCCAATGCTGTTTCTGAGTACATGCCTAGGGATGTTCCCCCAAGCTGTGGTACCCAGGAAAGGGCACTGAATTGGGAGTCTGAAGATCATGATCTGAATTTAGTTTCTGTCACTCATGCCTGTGTGCACTGAGGCTGTGTGGTCTGCCGGGGGGGTGGGGGGTCCTCAGTTTCCTCACTTATTCAGCTCAGTTACTTAGTCGTGTCAGATTCTTTGTGACCCCACAGACTGCAGCACACCAGGCCTCCCTGTCCACCAACTCTTGGAGTCTACTCAAACTCATGTCCATTGAGTCGGTGATGCCATCCAACCATCTCATCCTCTGTCGTCCCCTCCTCCTCCTGCCTTCAATCTTTCCCAGAATCAGGGTCTTTTCAAATGAGTCAGTTCTTCCCATCAGATGGCCAAAGTATTGGAGTTTCAGCTTCAACATCAGTCCTTCCAATGAATATTCAGGACTGATTTCCTTTAGGATGGACTGATTGGATTTCCTTGCAGTCCAAAGGACTCTCAAGAGTCTCCTCCAACACCACAGTTCAAAAGCATCAATTCTTTGGCACTCAGCTTTTTTTATAGTCCAACTCTCACATCCATACATGACCACTGGAAAAACTATAACTTTGACTAGACGGACCTTTGTTGTCAAAGTAATGTCTCTGCTTTTTAATATGCTATCTAGGTTGGTCATAACTTTTCTTCCAAGGAGCAAGTGTCTTTTAATTTCATGGCTGCAGTCACCATCCTCACTTACTAACCAGGATTAAATGAATGAGATGACATATTGGAAAAAAAAAAAAGCTAGAATCAAATATATCCATGTGAAAAGTGAAAGTGTTAGCTGCTCTGTCATGTGTGACTCTTTGTGACCCCATGGCCTGTAGCCCACCAGGTTTCTCTGTCCACGGAATTCTCCAGGCAAAAATACTGGAGTGGGTTGCCATTTCCTACTCCACGGGATCTTCCCATCCCAGGGGACAAACCTGGGTCTTCCACATTGCAGGCAGATTCTTTACTATCTAAGTCACCAGGGAAGCCCAATATCCATGTACTCTTAGTCTAACCTGCTATTCACTTTTAAGCTGGGTGGTGGAGACCTTAGGAAGAACTTAAGATATTTCTGCTTCATTCTGGTGTACATGTCACGGACAAGGACCCCAATGCCTGGATCTATAGTTCTCAGAAACAAAGGAATTACCAGTTCTGTGCTAACGAGCTCTGTGCTCTTAATTCCCTTTTAGTGCCAACCCCCATCCCTGCTTAGTGACTATTTTGTTGACCTATAGTCCAGGAAGGAAGAAAGATAATAGTGGGGGAGCACTCACTCTGTGCCACTCCTTGCATCTAGGTGCATTGTTTTGTTCAAACCTCACAAATAATCTGTGAGAAATATCATCCCCATTTCACAGATGAGAAAACAGAAGTTCTCTGGGGTCACGTGGTTTCACTCTTGTCATGATCAACAGTAGCGGCTGACACTGACACTTAGTGCTGCTCATGTGCTTCCTCTCGGCCACTCTCGGATGGGCACTGTCATTAGGCAGGAAGGCACTCCCTGGAGGTCTCCAGTATTACGAGAGACCCAGAGAGGGTGGGCAACTTGCTGAAAGTCACACAGCCAGTTATGGTGGCACTGGGATTCAAACCCAGAAGCTGAAGCTTTGAAGAACACATTCCATAAGAGTTCGTCTCTCCCAGAAACTCTCTAGAATAGTGGTGTCAGGGTGTGAAAAGGACAGAGCTGGCTGAAAACGGGAAGGCCTCCCAATGCCAATGCCAGGAAACCCAAGGACACAAGTAGCCACATTCTCTGCTTAGAAAAACAAAAGCATGTTTGGCAGTATACCACCCCTAGGGGGAATGGCATAGTCGAAACATTCTTACCGTTCCTCCCCCCTCTCTTTCAGGCAAGACATCTCTTCATAGCATGCATTCACAATGAAAACCAGTAAGAAATCTCCTAGCAGAAAAATAGAACCTGGCTACACACTTCATCTGAAAAGTTGTTTCTGAATATGTTGTTTTGAGTGCTTTCCAGTTAACTCCTTAAAATATCAACTGGTGAGGGCGTTCATCTTTGCTTCATGGGGTATAAATCTCCCATATCTTTCCTACTGCCAAAGATAAATTTATATCGACTTTTGGCTTCACAAGTCTGATTTAGGAGAGAATATCCAACTTTTCGACTGTTGGGAACATTTCCTGTGTTTTCCTCCAATCCAGGAATGCAGCGTGAAACTGGGGACTGTATAGGATAAGGAATTCCATTATTGCCTTTCCATGCCACCAGCACTGATGAAGAGAGGGCTGCATCCTCCCAGTGGAGGTGGGGTAGTATAGGTTAAGAACCTGGGCAGGGTTCCAGAGGCTCAAGGCTAAGCTCTGCTCCTTGGGACACTAACTTGATGGACCCGTTTTTCTTCAATCTGAAAAGTTGGAATAATATCTGGATATATCGCATCCTCCACTCAGTTTGGGCTTCCCTGGTGGCTCAAATGGTAAAGGGTCTGCCTGCAATTTGGGAGATTTGGGTTTGATCCCTGGGTTGGGAAGATCCCCTGGAGAAGGAAATGGCTACCCACTCCAGTACTCTTGCCTAGAAAATCCCATGGATGGAGAAGCCTGGTAGGCTACAGTCCATGGGGCTGCAAAGAGTCGGACATGACTGAGCGACGTCACTTTGTTTTTCTTTCTATATCTTATGGAAATGATTCACAGACGTACATGAAATGTCTTTCTCTGCTTCAGTTCTCCCACTCAAAATGTTAGGAAACATGTTGTTTTGAGAAACAGCTTGGCCTTGGGAGGAAATCTATGTAACTGTGGACAAGTCTTCAGTATCTTCATCTGTAAAACGATGGGTGGAATCAGAGTCTTCAGTTACCACTTTGAGACATGTGAATAATTTCTGGTTCATGGGGGAGGTTAAGAGGATTAGTGATGTTTTTCTTCTTCATTATTGGTAAACCCACTGTTTTACCCCAAGTAGAATCTGAAGCAACTTAATGTTGTTTATACTTCTTTATGCTTTTGCATATGCTTTATGCATTTCTTTATGCTTCTCTGGCTAATGAACTCCAAATATAGGATTGTAGTCAATACTGAGCATCTAATAGCTTCAAGTGAAACATTCGGTTCAAATTCTGGCTCTCTGACTTTCAAGTCATGTGTTGAGAGGGTGACATCATGAGTGGTGGGTCCCTCAGTGAGTATGAGGAGCAGAGTCGTTAGCAGCTCTTGTCGAACATGTAGTGTGTGTGTATATGTGTATGTATGAGGGAGAGACCCACCCTGACCTTTATGTTAAGCCACTGAGATTGAGGAGTTGCTTGGTTACAATAAAACCTAGTCTATGCTAAGTGCTGTACACCCCCAAAGCCTTATTTCAGAGCATGTGTGTGTGTTTCCAGATGATAAGGTCGTGGAAGATAAGCATGAACACGACTAATAGCCACACTGGGTCTAGCTCTTCCTTTGAACGGGCTGCGCTAAGTCGCTTTAGTCATGTCCAACTCTTTGCAGCACTATGGACTGAGCCTGCCAGACTCCTCTGTCTGTGGGGTTTTTCAGGTTAGAATACTGGAGTGGGTGGCCATGCCCTTCTCCAGGGGGTCTCCCCATCCCCAGAATTGAACCCAGCAGTCCTACATTGTAGGTGGATTCTTTACTGGTTGAGGCGCCAGGGAAGCCCTTCCTTTGAATAATATAGTCTCATCTGCACAGCAGTCTGGCAAAGATGAGTACCATTACTGTTTCTGTCTTCACCTGGGGAGAGTGGGCTTCAGTGAGTTTAAGTGACTAGCCCCCCAAACCACAAAACTGTTAAACTGATCCCAGAGTTGAATCCATCTGACCCCAGAGATCTTTAACTTAACAGACAAGGTACTGAGGGACCAAAAAGAAAGTTGCTCAGTTGTGTACAACTCTTTGTGGGCCCAAGGACTATACAGTCCATGGAATTCTCCAGGCCAGAGTACTGGAGTGGGTAACCTTTCCCTTCTCCAGGGGGTCTTCCCAACCCAGGGATTGAACCCAGGTCTCCCACATTGCAGGCAGATTCTTTACCAGCTGAGCCACCAGGGAAGCCCAGAAATACTGTGGTGGGTAGCCTATCCCTTCTCCAGTGGATCTTCCCAACCCAGGAATCGAACCGGGGTCTGCTGCTCTGCAGGCGGATTCTTTACCAACTGAGCTATGAGGGAAGCCCGAGGGACCAAACACTCAAACACAATTTAGACCTTCTGCAAATTGCTCAGAGTTTAGTAGAGAAGATCTATAAAAATAGCATGTTTTTAATACAGTGTGACAGTTATAATATGAACAATGACATTATGTTCAAATAACTAAGGGAAAAGAGAGAGGATCTTTTAACTCGACTTGGATGAGGCAGAAAAGCCTCTCCCAAGGGAGGTAACTTCTGATTTTGGCTTTAAAAGATGAAAAGCATTCAGCAGGCAGTGGGATATGGGAGAGGGAAAGGCATTCCAGGCGTGTGTGCGTGCTCAGTCATGTCTGACTGCGCAACCCCATGGACTATAGGCCACCAGGCTCCTCTAGCCATAAAATTTTCCAGGCAAGAGCATTGGAGTGGGTTGCCATTTCCTACTCCAGAGGATCTTCCGACCCATTGATTGAACCCACGTATCCTGCATTGGCAGGTGGATTCTTGACACTGGGAAGCCCTATTCCAGGCATAGGGAATAGCATATATGAAAGAACTGAGGCAGAAAAATGGCATATTTGGGAACAAAGAGACATGAGGCAAAGGAAAACGTGGGGACCTGTGTGCCTCTGTTGAAGACTGCATCCTCCACACAGCGCTGGATAAATACTGGGTGAAGAGGAGGGTGGGGGGTGGGAGGGCAGCAGGAAGAATAGGGCAGATACTGAACTAACTAAGTCCTTCTCCCTTCCTCAAGTTGCTTATGATCCAGTGGGTACGTGGCTAGAGAACTGCTTGTTTCAAGGTTTCAGATAGAGCTTCAGAGAATCATTATAATGAGTCCTGCTTTAAGCCATTCCCCTCTTTTTACCCCATCCCCCCACCTTGAGGTTTATTCATCTGTTCATTAATTTAGTATCTAGTTTTGAGTATCCACCATGTGGCAGGTGCTGTATTGAACACGAATCCATGCTAATTGCTTCTTCTCTTTGGCAAGCCCATTCCAAGGGTTGACTGCTCTTTCTATCTGGAAAATCCTTTTGTGTCAGATCTATGACATTTATATATATTTAATGTCTTAAATCTGTGTTGCATTCCATTTATTTTTTACTTTATTCAAAGTGTCCTTATAATTCATTTTATATGATATTTATAAGAACTTCACAGGGTAGATAGGATAAATACAATTATTTATATTTTAAGTATCACCCCAAAAGGATGCAATTTTATATCTTTAATGGGTCAACAAGTGTTTTAACTAACTTCCTCAAGCCATGAGAAGTACTGTGAGAAACAGTTTCTATATGGTTGAATAAGATTATGATTAACAAAGTTCATGTATGCATATCCCTTTAGTCAATATAAATTTATTAACTGCTTGCTGTGTGATCAGCATCAAATGTTAGACTCGGGATTTCTAACCCTTACAACAAACTTTCAAAATCAAGGGTCCCATTCTGTAGATGAACAAATTGAAACTCTGAGAAACTGAGGGACTTCTCAAAAATCACGGAGTGACATATTCAATCCTAGGCTGATTCAGATATTATTTTTCTATTCAGTTTGACTTCAACAAGTCAAAATCTCACACATTCTTCATAAGGATCCATGGTGTTACACCTTAAAAATCAGCTAGACCACTTCTCTTCTAGTTATCATATTTCTTCTCTTGAAGTTAAGCAGTTGTCGATGATGATTTTTTGTTTGCCAGCATCATTTGTTATTAAAACCTTATTATGTTCTCTTGTCAATAATCCAAAGAAAAATCTCAGTTAATATTCCATTAGGTGCTACATTCCCATCATTCTGCCTTGCAGTTATTTTACCTGTTTCTCAAGATAGTATCCCCGAGCTAAGTGACAGTCTGACCCAGAAATCATGAGATCAGTACAAGGCTCTCTCCATCTAGTTGGCTTGTCATTTTTTTCCTTGCCTAGGTGGCACTAGTGGTAAAGAACCCGCCTGCCAATTCAAGAGACTTAAGAGATGCAGGTTCCATCCCTGGGTCGGGAAGATCCCCTGGAGGAGGGCATGGCAGCACACTCCAGTATTCTCCAGTGCCCAGAAAATCCCATGGATGGACAGAGTAGCCTGGCAGGCTACAGTCTGTGGGGTTGCAGAGAGTCAGACAGGACAGAGCACACACTTACTTACTAGAGAAACCTTCAGGACAGAGTGAAATGTGGATTGAGCATAAGTAAAGCCAAACTGAATATTTGAAGGGGGAGTCTTGTGTTGTCAATTGTTCTGAACTAGTGCGCTGGCTGGGCTGGAGCACAGGTGAAAAATTGTGAGGGATAAGGAGATTGGAGAATCCCATGGACAGAGGAGCCTGGAGGGCTATGGTCCATAGGGTTGCAAAGAGTTGGATACAGCTGAAGTGACTTAGCACACACACACATGGAGATTTCACAGAATGAGGAGAACTAGAACCAAGGGGTAAAAGCCTTGATTCTTCAGGTCGGTGAACAGAGAAGAAGAGGAAGGTCAAAATGGAAGCACTGTTGGAAATTAGAATACCACCTATCAGAAATAATGCAATTTTTCATCTGAAACCAGCAGGACGATTAATTCTGTACATATTTCTTAAGCATGTTCTTTTTGCCACAGACATTCATTTCATCATTGTAAAAATCACCACGATAATCATAGTCATCAACATCAGTGTCCTCTCCTTCCTTCTCTTCATCATCATCATTCTCTCTATTCACATCACAACCCTTCTCATCATAGTGTCATTACTGGAGGCCTCCTTTGTGTCAGGCCCTGGGCCAGTCTTGATGTCCATGGCAGTTCTATGATGTGAATAGTTGTATTTTCAACTTACTCATCCAGAAATAGGGAACAGAGAACTGAGATAGCTTTGTCAAAGTGACAGAGCCATAATTCATGGAGATAGGGTTTTAAGTTAAGACTCCACCCCAAGGCCCATGTGTTTATCCCTATTGCTGCACTTAAGGTAGCTCTTAGTCTAGGAAGGAAAGGGGGAATGTAGAAGACAGTAATTGTAATAAACACTGCAATTGAGAGAAGTACAGGGTTTCTTGGAGCAGAGAGGAGTCAGCACCCTCACTGCATACTTGTTGGAAGGCTTCCTCACGGAGTTGCAAGTGATCTGAGTCAAGCAATATATATGTTCCAGACAAGGAAAGGGGAGAAGAGAATTCCAGGCTGAGGATGAAATGTGTGCAAAAGCATGGATGCCTTCATTCTTTCAACAAATATTTACTGCCTTCTCTGCTTCAGGTACTGTTAGGAAACCCAAGGGTGAATTAAAAAAGAGAGAAATGTATCCAGTGCAATGGATGCACTGGAGAAGATAAGTCTGGAAGCTTCAAGGACAGTAAGAATTTATAGCGGAAAATGAGAAGAAAACAAGCTGTTGATAATATCCTATATTATGATGCCTACAATACTACCTAGTACATAATAGGCACTTGACTAGTGAATGACCGAATGATCTCTGTTGATCTTTACCACAATCCAGTTGCTTATAATAAGTCCCATGAGGACAGAGAACATTTGTTCACCACAATCACCATTTGGATCTGCAGTGGAGCCACTGAGTTGCACATCTCCTGGGGACTCTGTCCACAGGGTAGCCTTTGTGAATGGTCTGTGTGATCATAATGTGATAAATGCCTCTGGGAGTGTGCAGCTTGGCAGCCTGGGTTCACTTCTGCTCTGGGGGATTCATAATTATTGATTGAATTAGCTAACAAATGAAAAAGGCAGGCTCAACAGAGATTAGTGTTCTTCAGCCTCTTAGTTATGTAGAAGGCATTAGTTACCTCTCATGCTGTAAATCAGCATGTCTTATTTCACAGGTGGGGAAGAGATACAGAAAGCCTGTCTCTAAACACACATTTAGGGAGTGTAAGAGCCGAAAGAGGAACCCAGGCTTCCCTTAGTCAGTGTTTTTTTCTACTACAGCGTGCAGTTTCTCTGTAAATCTGTCAGTTCATGGTTTCCTCCAAGGATGCCTCTTTCCTGGGAAACAGCTGGGTTACAGAGAGCGTCCTTGGCCCCCTCCCAATGGAAAGGAAATTGGGAGCTGTGTCAGGAATCAGTGTGTAACTAATTGCTGCTGTAAACCTCTCACAAGAGGCTCTGACTTCGCTAGCTCTTTGAGTAAAGACGATCCTGAGGTTTAGTGAGCAGATTAGTAGAATGCATATTTAGAAAGCATAAAGACTGCTGAGCATCAGTTTGAATGAAGGAATTCTGCCCCAGATGAAGGGCCTTGCAAACCCCCAAAATATAAAGTCAGCCACTGTTTCCACTGTTTCCCTATTTGCCATGAAGTGATGGAACTGGATGCCATGATCTTAGTTTTCTGAATGTTGAACCTAAGCCACCTTTTTCACTCTCCTCTTTCACTTTCATCAAGAGGCTTTTTAGTTCCTCTTCTCTTTCTGCCATAAGGGTGGTGTCATCTGCATATCTGAGGTTATTGATATTTCTCCCGGCAACTCTTTGGTTGCATTTATCTTAACCGTTTTCAGACAAAAATTGAGGCTGCAGTAGTATGCTAGAAAGAACTGGGGGTTGAGGTCTAAAGGTCTAAATCAGTCTTTTATTAGATCTTTGATCTTCTTGGCCCCTCCAGTTTAGTTTCTTCATCTGTAAAATGAAGTTAACCATTTCTCCACTGCAGCATTGTGGGAAACTAAACAAAAGAATGTATGAAGAGGGTCTAACCCAATGTAGTGGAGTGAGAAGAACTTGAATTTTGGAATCAGACTTGATTTTTAAATCCAAATTTACCTCTTTTATAATGATGCAAACTCAACAACATCAGTAACAGTAATAGCAATCATGATAATAGCTAGCATTTATAGGAAACATGCTAGGCATCAGGCACTGTGATAACCTCTTAACAAGGATGGTCTAAATTAATAGGCAACAATAAGGTAAGCTCTACTATTGTCTCCATTTTATTGATGAGAACTCAGCTGATAAAGTTGGACATGGCCTCACTGAGAGTAAAAGGGCACAATCCAAAACAGATTCAGTTCAGTTCAGTCTCTCAGTTGTGTCAGACTCTTTGCGACCCCGTGAATCGCAGCATGCCAGGCCTCCCTGTCCATCACCAACTCCCGGAGTTTACTCAAACTCATGTCCATCGAGTTGGTGATGCCATCCAGCCATCTCATCCTCTGTTGTCCCCTTCTCCTCCTGCCCCCAATCCCTCCCAGCATCAGGGTCTTTTCCAACAAGTCAACAGTTCGCATGAGGTGGCCAAAGTATTGGAGTTTCAGCTTCAACATCAGTCCTTCCAATGAACACCCAGGACTGATCTCCTTTAGGATGGACTGGTTTGATCTCCTTGCAGTGCAAGGGACTCTCAAGAGTCTTCTCCAACACCACAGTTCAAAAGCATCAATTCTTTGGTGCCCAACTTTCTTTATAGTCCAACTCTCACATCCGTACATGACCACTGGAAAAACCATAGCCTTGACTAGATGAATCTTTGTCAGCAAAGTAATGTCTCTGCTTTTTAATATGCTGTCTAGGTTGGTCATAACTTTCCTTCCAAGGAGCAAGCATCTTCTAATTTCATGGCTTCAGTGACCATCTGCAGTAATTTTCGAGCCCCCAAAATATAAAGTCAGCCACTGTTTCCACTGTTTCCCTATTTGCCATGAAGTGATGGAACTGGATGCCATGATCTTAGTTTTCTGAATGTTGAACCTAAGCCACCTTTTTCACTCTCCTCTTTCACTTTCATCAAGAGGCTTTTTAGTTCCTCTTCTCTTTCTGCCATAAGGGTGGTGTCATCTGCATATCTGAGGTTATTGATATTTCTCCCGGCAATCTTGATTCCAGCTTGTGCTTCTTCCCAGCGTTTCTCATGATGTACTCTGCATATAAGTTAAATAAGCAGGGTGACAATATGCAGCCTTGATGTACTCCTTTTCCTATTTGGAACCAGTCTGTTGTTCCATGTCCAGTTCTAACTGTTGCTTCCTGACCTGCATATAGGTTTCTCAAGAGGCAGGTCAGGTTTCTGTTATTCCCATCTCTTTCAGAATTTTCCACAGCTTATTGTGATCCACACAGTCAAAGGCTTTGGCATAGTCAATAAAGCAGAAATAAATGTTTTTCTGGAACTCTCTTGCTTTTTCAATGATCCAGTGGATGTTGGCAATTTGATCTCTGGTTCCTCTGCCTATTCTAAAACCAGCTTGAACATCTGGAAGTTCACGGTTCATGTATTGCTGAAGCCTGGCTTGGAGAATTTTGAGCATTACTTTACTAGTGTATGAGATGAGTGCAGTTGTGTGGTAGTTTGAGCATTCTTTGGCATTACCTTTCTTAGGGATTGGAATGAAAACTGACCTTTTCCGGTCCTGTGGCCACTTCTGAGTATTCCAAATTTGCTGGCATATTGAGACCAGCACTTTCACAGCATCATCTTTCAGGATTTGAAATAGCTCAACTGGAATTCCATCACCTCCACTTGCTTTGTTCGTAGTAATGCTTTCCAAGGCCCACTTGACTTCACATTTCAGGATGTCTGGCTCTAGGTGAGTGATCACACCATCGTGATTATCTGGGTTGTGAAGATCTTTTTTGTACAGTTCTTCTGTGTATTCATAGATTACCTGATGCTAAAGTCCACTATGTGGCTTTTTATTGAAGTATAGTTGATTTACAATAAATATTACATTAGCTTCAGGTATACAGCATAGTGATTCTTTTGCAAATTTATTCCATTATAGGTTATTATAAGATATTGGGTATAATTATCCAGGTTATACAGTAAATCCTTGTTGCTTATATATTTTATGTGCAGTAGTTTATAAGAGTGCAGATAAATACACCTAATGTATCTGTCAGCCCTCCCTCTCCCCTTTGGTAACCATATTTTCTATGTCGGTAAGTTTATGTTTTGTGTATGAATTCATTTGTATTATGTTTTAGACTCTGCATATAGGTAAGTTCAGTTCAGTCGACCAGTCATGTCCTACTCTTTGCATCCCCATGGACTGCAGCACACCAGGCTTCCCTGTCCATCACCAACTTCCAGAGCCTGCTCAAATTCATGTCCATCATGTCAGTGATGCCATCCAACCATCTCATCCACTATCATCCCCTTCTCCTCCTGCCTTCAATATTTCCCAGCATCAGGGTCTTTTCCAATGAGTCAGTTCTTTGCATCAGGTGGCCAAAGTATTGAAGCTTCAGTTTCAGTATCAGGTCTCCCAATGTATATTCAGGATTGATTTCCTTTAGGATTGAGTGGTTTGCTCTCCTTGCTGTCCAAAGGACTCTCAGAGAGTCTTCTCCAATGCTACAGTTCAAAAACATCTATTCGTCGGCACTCTGCCTTCTTTACGGTCCAACTCTCACATCCATACATGACTACTGGAAAAACAATAGCTTTGACTATATGGAGCTTTGTCAGCAAGGTAATGTCTCTGCTTTTTAATATGCTGTCAAGGTTGGTCATAACTTTTCATCCAAGGAGCAAGCGTCTTTTAATTTCATGGCTGCAGTCACCATCTGCAGTGATTTTGGATCCCCTAAAATAAAGTATGTCCTTTGTTTCCCATCTATTTGCCAACTGTTTCCATTGTTTACCATCTATTTGCCATGAAGTGATGGGACCAGATGCCATGATCTTAGTGTTTCAAATGTTGAGTTTTCAGCCAGCTTTTTCACTCTCCTCTTTCACTTTCATCAAGAGGCTCTTTAGTTTTGCATATCTGAGGTTATTGATATTTCTCCCCACAGTCTTGATTCCAGCTTGTGCTTCATCCAGCCTGGCATTTTCCATGATGTACTCTGCATATAAATTAAATAAGCAAGGTGACAATATACAACCCTGACATTCTCCTTTCCCAATTTTGAACCAGCCTGGTTCTAACTGTTACTTCTTGACCTGAATAGAGGTTTCACAGGAGGCAGGTAAGGTGGTCTGGTATTCCCATCTCTTTAAGAATTTTCCAGTTTGTTGTGATCCATGCAGTCAAAGGCTTTAGCATAGTCAAGAAAGCAGAAGTAGATGTTTTTCTGGAATTCTCTTGCTTTTTCAATGACCCAACAGATGTTGGCAATTTCATCTCTGGTTCCTCTGCCTTTTCTAAATCCAGCTTGAACACCTGGAAGTTCTCAGTCACATACTGCTGAAGCTTGTCTTAGAGAATTTTGAGTATTACTTCGCTAGCATGTGAGATGAGTACAATTGTATGGTAGTTTGAACATTCTTTGGCATTGTCCTTCTTTGGGACTAAATTGAAAACTGACCTATAAGTGATACTGTATACTATTTGTCATTCTCTGTCTGACTTACTTTACTTAGAATGATCATCTCTAGGTCCATCCATGTTTCTGCAAATGACAGTATCTCATTCTTTTTATGGCTGAGTAACATTCCATTGTACATACATATCACACCTTCTTAAACTAATTGTATGTTGATGGACACTTAGATTGTTTCCATGTCTTGACTACTATAAACAGTGTTGCTATAAAAATTGTGGTGCATGGACATTTTCAAATTCGAGTTTTCATCTGTTCTGGATATATGCCCAGGAGTGGGATTACAGGATCGTATGGAAACTCTCATTTCTCAAGGAACCTCCATACTAGTCTCCATAGTGGCTGCATGAATTTACATTCCCACCAGCAGTGTAAGAGGGTTCCCTTTTCTTCACACCTTCTCTATTGTTTATTATTTGTAGACTTTTTGATGATAGCCATTTTACCTGATATGAAGTGATACTTCACTACGGTTTTGATTTGCATCTCTCTAATAACTGGTGATCACAGCATGTTTTTTAATCTCCAAACTGTTCTCTCCAAACCTCAGCTTTCTTTTCCATAAAATGGGGATAGTAACACCTGCCCAGCCTGGTTAGTAGAAGGTGATACCTGGAAAGCACCTGTTGCAGGGTTCCAAATAGCTTAATATGTGGTATGGTGATGGGGCCATGGTAGAGGGGATGGTGATACTTGTGAGGATTATTGGTGCTGCAGATCTTCAAGGTGACTTCTATGGCTGTTGTTGGAGAGAGAAGATCCTGGACAGACAGAAAACCAGATAGGAGCTGCTATCTCTTCTTTAAAAAACAAAACAAAATCAATGAACACCTGTAAAATTGCTCCCCGCCCCCCACCCCTCCGTTGCATAGAGAATGCTGTTTTTGACTGTTTCTTTGTGCAGCTGAGACTCTAATATGAAAAGCAAACCTAGGAACTAAAAATGGCTGCGTTGGCAAAGGAGTTTACATCACATGCTGTAGGGTGAACGCTTATAAAGTGACTCAAAGAAGTTATTCAGCCCTTCTCTTTTCGGTGTTCAGTAAATTGCTCCTTGAGTAAAACCATCACAATCCAAAGGACACTGAATGACTGTTCTGCCTGGGGCACGAGAGGGCAGCCCAGAGAGCAGGCGGTGCTCTCAAATAAGGACCCTCTGTGATGGATTTTTCCAACTTGCCGGCAGTCAGTTTCTAGGGAACTTTCCCTGTTCTTGCCCCAAGTTTGAGTGCCAGACGAGCACGGAGAGTGTAATGAGGAGGCCGTAATGGGGTCGTCCAAGGACTGGTCTGCTGGCAGGGTCATACATTTTGACTTCAGGCCCTTATCCCCAGACTATTAACTCAGTCATACATTAGCCCTTCTGCTGGCATCTGAGGACGTATGACCCAAGCTGTCCTCTGAGACCCTCGCCTCCACCACAAAATGCCATTAACAACATTTTGGTATCTTAAAGCAATCTCTAGCCCATTGCCATTTTTCTGTTTTGGTTTAGGTTATTCGTTGTTTTTTTTTTTCTTCTTTTCCTGATTTCCTAAAAGGCATCATAACCTTATTGGTTTGAAATGAATAGCTCTCTCCGTTTTCTTCATCCTGAAGGTTTCTGTTCTGCCGTACCTTGAATGAAGGTATGTGACTTGCAAAATTGATCTCTAACTCACTATTTGCCTGTATAGCCTGTGAAGGTATTTAGAACCATAACAATGCAAACGTATGTTGATGTTTGTTTTTAATGGCTTTCAGGGCCTTTCAGGATGCAGCCTCAGCCCCATTTCTTAACCCTCTTTGCCTCACCTTTCAGCCACGCTCCCCCTTTGGAAACCCACACATGCCAGACTCTCTCAGGCAGCATGCATGCATACCTGCTCGGTTACTGCAGTTGTGTCTGACTCTTTGCGACCCTAAGGACTGTAGCCCTCCAGGCTTCTCTGTCCATGGAATTTCCCAGGCAAGAATTCTGGAGTGGGTTGCCATGCCCTCCTCTAGGGTTTCTTCCCAACCCAGATGTCTAACTTGTGTCTCCTACATTGCAGGCAGATTCTTTACTGCTAGGCCACCAGGAAAAAGCCCTTCTCATGCCTCAGGTCTTATAAATGTGTCCTCTACCTAGAATGCCCCCCACCCTTCTGACAGTCATGCTCCTGTTTGTTCTTCGCACCTGGGTTTCTCCAGCAAAGACTTCATACTCATCAAACCTGGTGTGGTTGTCCCTCTGTCTGCCCTGGTACGGCCTGGTCACAGTGACCCTGGGTGCTGTTATCATCATTGTTTACTTGTCTATCCTTTCTAGAAGACTGTGAACATCATGAAGGCAAGTCCTGTGTCTGTCTTACTCATTTATGTTAACCATTGTAGAAGTGCAGCAAGTAATTGCCGAATGAATTTGGGGAAAGACAAATGAAAGCTTGTCAGAGAGAAAAGGCATGCTATAGCATTGAGTTCATTTGAAAACGTCACAAGGTTTAGCTATTTCCAGTAGACAAGACATGGAAACAAATGTCTATCAACAGATGAATGAATAAAGAATATGCGTACACACACACACAGGAATATTAGTCATAAAAGAGTGAAAGAATTCTATTTGCAACAACATGGATGGATCTAGAGGTTATCATACTAAGTAAGGTAAGCCACACAAAGACAAGTATTATAGGTTATCACTTATATGTGGGAATCTAAACTATGACACAGAAGAACATATCCACAAAACAGAAACAGATTCACAGATATAGTGAACAGACTTTGGTTGCCCAGAGCAGAGAGTGGAGAGGGAAGAACTGGGAGTTTGGGATTTAGCAGATGCAAGCTATTATATATTGGATGGATAAACAACAAGGTCCTACTGTATAACCCAGGGAACTATATTCAATATCCTATGGTAAACTTTAATGGAAAAGACTGAATACACACACACACACACACACACACACACATACACATACATACATACATACATATATATAGACTTCCCTGGTGGCTCAAACGGAAAAGAATCTGCCTGTAGTACAGGAGACCCGGCTTTGATCTCTGAGTCAGGAAGATCCCATGGAGAAGAGAATGGCTACCGATTCTAGTATTCTTGCTGGGAGAATTCCATGGATAGAGGAGCCTGGTGGGCTACAGTCCATGAGGGCACAAAGAGTTGGACATGACTGAGTGACTAACACTTTCATACTTTCACTTTCATGTATATGTATAAACTGAATCACTTTGCTGTACACAGAAAATTTTTTAACAGGGTATTGAGTTTTTTAAGAAACTGAAGGGTAGTTTCTTTACAATGTTGTGTTGTCTCTGCCGTACAACAGCGTGAGTCAGCTCTAAGTATACATATATCCGATCCCTCTGGGGCCTTCTTCCCACCCCCTTCCCCATCCCAGCTCTACAGGTAACCACGGAGCACCAGGCTGAGTTCCCTTGGCCCTGCAGCTGCTTCCTGTTAGCTAGCTGTTTTGCACATATATGTGTCAATGCCAGTGTCTCAGTCTGTCCCACCCTCTCCTTCCCCTCCTGTGTCCACTTGTCTGTTCTCTACATCCACACCTCTATTCCTGTCCTGAAAATTGGTTCACCATGTACTGGAGAAATTAATACAACATTGTAAATCAACTACAGCTCAATATAATTAAAAATAATAATAATGAAATATCATAGGCTTTAATGTCTGGACTGGGTTCTGCCGTTGGCTAAGGTACTCATTAGCTATGTGATCTGAGCCAGCTACCGAAGACTGTGATCCTTGAGTTTTTCCTCATCTTCAGGAGCACAGCTCAGAAGCCCATGATGAGGATTAAAATAATTGAGAGGAATACATGTTGTATGCACCATGCCTGAAAGCATGCTAACATAATAAGGATTCAGCACATCCTTCATATCCTTTTATCTGAAATTACTAACTTTCCCTCAGTTTCCTCCATCTGTAAATACATCTAAATGCTGTCAAATCAGCTCAGTTCAATTCAAAATAACATGTATTGTCCATCTAACCTCAGTGTGCCCAAGCGTAGTGAGGCAAGAATGAGTAGAAAAGAATACATGAAGTCAGGTCTGTGACCTTGAGGGCCTCACAGTGTGAATGGGATGTAAGTAAAGCAGACATAAATATGGAGGTTTTCTGGTTTTTAAAAAAAATAATTCCAGAATTGTTTATTCCTTCTTGAAATTGTTTTAATAAATAGCCTTCTGATTCACAAGTAAAATATCTGTGATTTTATTACTCCTTTCTTAGAACCTTTTAGGAGCTCTTAATAAAATTAAATGGGAAAACAGCAGTAAGCCCAATGTGCCACAGAATGTGGATCAGGTACTGCTAGGGCTTCCCTGGTGGCTCAGTGGTAAAGAACCCATCTGCTAAAACAGGAGATATGGGTTTGATCTCTGGGTTGGGAACATCCCCTGGAGAAGGAAACGACAACCCACTCCAGGATTCTTGCCTGGAAAACCCCATGGACAGAGAAGTCTGGTAGGCTGCAGTCCTTGGGTCTCAAAGAATCAAACATGACTTGGCAACTGAACAACAACAACAACTTCTAGCCTAACGTAAGAATTGGAAGGAGCTTTGGGGATAGATTGATAACTTGGCTAAATCTCAAAAGATGAATAATTTTAGCTGGATGAAGAAGTATTTGGAAGGCATTCCAAGCAGAGGGAACAGCATGGACAAGTGCACGGGGCAAGTTCCGATTTGCTGGAGGGCTTAGATAGAGACAGAGAGTAGGAAATGAAGCTGGTGATGGAGGCAGGAAAAGAACAGAGGGTGGTATGTGGATAGCTCAACAAGGTCTGACTTACCATGAGGACAGTGGGGAACCACTGAAGGATTTTAGCAGGGAGAGATATAATCGGAATTGTATTTTAGATGCATCATTAGCATGAACTTGATTTATAAGTCTCTAAGAAAGACTTTTTTAAAGAGCATCCCCTCTAGATGATTACTCCTGAAAACCTATTTTTTTTTTTTTTAACATTCAGTAGTCATTTGGTAAGTACTTAATGAGTACTTACTGGGAATAAAGTATCATGCTTTATTCCTGTGGGCTCTATAGAGGTACATATGGTTTTCTACCTGTTGTGAAGTTCACAGACTTTTGGGGAAGATGAGGCATCTACTTGAGTAATTGTGTAGTAGGACATGGAATGTAGTAAGAAGCATAAGACCAAAAGAGATATACAGGTAAAATTGTATATATGTTTCCTTGGACCAGATGTAGGCTTCATAATAAACCCTTTGAGATAATTCATAATATGTGGGCTCTCCAGAAATTGTTTTAGTGGGGTAGGTTTAGGATTCCCCAGGACATTCCAGTGCACTGCAAGATTTGAGAACCATTGCCAAAAGGGATCTGATGAAGGAGTGGTTACATTTTAAGGGGGGCCAGTGATGAGGGTTTCATGGCATAGGAAGCATTTGAGCTGTGTCAGAGAGCAAGGAGATGTGGGTTCGATCCCTGGGTTGGGAAGATCCCCTGGAGGAGGAAATGGCAACCCACTCCAGCATTCTTATCTGGAGAATCCCATGGACAGAGGAGCCTGGCGGGCTATGGTTCATAGGTCTCAAAAAGTTGGGCACGACTGAGCGAGCTTATCCTTTCCTAGACAGATGAGTAGAATTTGGACAGTAGATGTCTGGCAAGGCCTTGCCAAGTGGCAAATGAAGCATAGGTTATGGTGGGATTCAGGAAAAGAAAGCACCTGTTGGAAGAGCCCCAAGAGTCCTGCACAACTGTAACAAGAAGGGGTATGATGGTTGTTTGGGGCCAGATTAAGGAGGCAAAGGAGTTAATACTTTAATTGCTAGATAATTATAAAATATTACTAATTTTTCAAAAATGGAAAGGCATAACCAGAACTATATTTGAGATCTATCAGGTCACTGAAAAAGTATCTAAAGTGGCCAGATCACCTGTTAGGAAGTAATTGCAAAAATCTAAGTAGATAAAGATAACCAGCTAGACAAGGGATAATTGGTGGCTCAGTATTTTTGCCTGGAGAATCCCTGTGGACAGAGGAGTCTGGCAGTCAACAGTCTATGGGGTTGAAAAGAGCTGGACATCGCTGAGCAACTAGATGACCAGCTAGACAAGGGATAATTATAGTATCAGCTGCTATTCACTATGCTTGGAGTTAGGATAATTGTTGTGTGTTTTTCTTCTTCTATAAGCCTTGAAAAACTCTCAGAAATGAATAGGAACACGTCTATGATTTCTTAACCATAATTCCAAAATCCAATAAACACTAAAAACCAGTGTTTTTTTTTTTTAAACTCTTTTGGTGTCAGAAACCTATTTGAATCAACACAAGCCATTTTAAAGTCTTTATTTTTGCTATATTAGATGAACATTAATATGTCTTAACAGAGAAATAGTACCATGTTTGAGCACAGCCTGCTACCTCAGACCACATGTATAGAATTTGTAACATAAAACCTTTCTAAAATTGCAAATTTTCTGGATTCCAAAGTACACCTGGACCAAGGGTTTTGTTGTAGAGGGATTGTAGGCCAAATTAGTATTGTCTTATAAAGGTGGAAACTAAATCTGAAAGAACCCAAGTAACTTTCCAAGGAAAGAGAAAGAAAGGGGCCTGAGCTCCTATAAAAGGGAAGGCACAGATGAAAGGACCTTTGCAGAGGTGAGCTAACCTACAAGATTTCATGTTGAACACAAAGGAGATCATTATTTGTGTTGATTCCAAAGTACAATTGAGATTCTGGAATGAAAGGTCAGATGGCTCTGTAATTAGTGATGGTTGAGCAGAAAAGCTCTCACGAAGAAAAGGATGTAGGCAGACAAAGACAGGAAAGCAGCAAGTGGATTGGATATTAAATCCACCAAAAGGCTCTCTGCACCAACATATCATATCTCTCTTATTGTCCATCAAATGCAACTTAAATTGCTTACATCTTTGAGTGAAAACTTTGCAGCACTAAGTAAGAAGGGCTTCAGGGACAAATAATGACTTTCTCCTTCCACTTCACCTGCTCTGTCTACTGGCCTGAAGATTCCATGGCCCACATGCCTCCCGCCTTGGCCTATGCTGTTCCTTTAGCCTTGAATGTCTCCAGAGCCCCACCTCTCTCCCATGAACACCCATTTATACCCTTCAATCTTACCTCCTTGGGAAGGACTCCTTGAACGGACCAGTCCAAACTAATTTTTCACTTCACTGTATTTTCATGAATCGCATACATAGACTTTGTTAGGTTATTGTTTAGTAAGTGCCTTCATTATCCAATGATCGAATGTTTTGAATTGGTCTGTTTAGCTAGCCTAGCTATCAACAGAAGATACAGTGATGGGATGACATGGTCTTTGCCCTGGGAAAAGATTGAATTTAGTGGGAGAGACAGACCAGTAAGCAATTATGATAAGCTGGAGTGTGATAAGCACTGAGACAGACGTCAGCAGAGGGAGGCATTTGGCTTGGAACTGGGAGAGGACAGGAAGTTTGGGAAAACAGTGCCACGAATGAGACTTGAGTGCGTTGGGGTTACCTACTGTGTCTCTTTCCTGCTTGCAGTCTTTAGAGGCTTTCTAGTTCCTACTGAATAAAATCCTAAATCCTTAACTCCAAGTTTCTGCATGCACCCACTCTAATAGAGAATTCCAGTTTTTATACACTGCAAGGTAGGAGCTACCGTGGGTAACTCTAGGTAAAGATAAAGAGTAGAAAGAGAGTTTAACTCGGGAATTCTAGGCACAAATAATGTGAAACGGGAGGGAAGTAAGAGAGATAATATAATATACTCCAGAGTGATTATAGTGCCCATGCATGGGATCTAATTTGAGTATATGGGGGAAATGAAGACAGCAGGAATGACTAGACAGGGAAGAAATATTGGGGTATGAGGATTAATGTGCTGGGGTCAAAGAATTGCTGGAGTTGAGGTACCAGAATAGGCAAGTGGCTGAAATAGGAGATGGTGATGCAAGAATAGGATACTTGAAATTGACATGTTAGAGATGGCCCAGTTATTGGTAAAGACAATTGAAGCCTAGGGTGTATCCATGGAAACCAGTGGCTGAGGTTGGGTGGAGGACAAGGTCATCAGCAATGAATCCAGGGTATTGAAAGGATCATACGGATTCTAAATTTGCTTGTTGTCATAGCTGTCGTAGGGAAGAGAAAGGAGTAAGCCAGCTGCTAAAATCTTCAGTAAAGAAGAGGAATGGCCAGGAGCATTGTAAATGACTTCCATAAGAAGCAGTGGGTTTAGTTTCGTATCCTGTTAGGTGGAGTTGATATCTCTAATGAAGAAGAATGATCTGGAAGCAGCAGTGAGGCGCTAAGAGAACATTTACCCACCTCCTGGCCCAGGAGAAGAAGAGGGTGGCAAAAAACAGCCACACTTGGGAGGGCGTCAAGGGAAACAGGGGTTTGAGTTAGAGCAAAGAGGTGGAGAGCAGGTTCATAAATGAGACTGAGAACCTGAGGAATTTTCCTAACCACTGACTGTGATGTCCCCAGATTGCTTAATGAAAGGATTGGGGAGGTGAGGGAAGGGTGAGAAATGGGATTCAACTGGGGACATTATTAATATAAAGGTCTGTGGGAGATAAGTCCCTGTGTTAATGGACTAGCTTGGCTTTCCAATAATGACCAAGGTAAACAGGGATATAAGCCATGATGGCCTGTTGTTTTAGGAGAAGCTGAGTCATTGGCTAACTATCACCCACAACAGTTTTAAGGATGATGCTTGGGTATAGTGGGGAAGGAAGCAAAGCAGTCTTATTAGGACCCCATGGGACTCTGTGGACTGCTTTTAAAGGCAGCAGTGGGCAGTGTCATGGCTGAAGGAGGAGAGGTTTTACAGGTAGCCTGGGGGAGCTCTAGATGCCTCCTTTTTAGCATGCAGCATATGGGGTTGCAACCAGAGGAGGGGCAGTCTTACCAAGAGCGCCAGCCTGGGGTAGACATTTACCAGGCTCTGTTCCCACTTGACTGAAAGCTTACAGTAGCCCCATGTCACAGGCATTATTAGCCCCATTTTACAGATGCTGAGAGATTTAGTAGCTTACTCAAGATTACACATTAGCAGAGCTGGGCTTCTTGCCCATATTTAACCTGAAGGATGAAAAGTACTGACATTACCTATTGGATAATGAGAGGGTTTGTGCAGGTATTGGTTCTTGTACCTTTATGATGGAAGTTTTAAAAAATTTTTATTTTTTAATTGAAGGAAAATTGCTTTACAATGTTGTGTTGGTTTCTGTTGTACAACAACATGAATCATCTCTAAGTATACATATATCCTTCCTCTTGAACCTCCCCACCCTCCCCACATCCCATCCCTTTAGGTCATCACAGAGCACCGAATTGGGCTCCCTGTGCTGTTTAGCAACTTCTCACTAGCTGTCTATTTGACACCTGGTAGTGGGCATATACCCTGAGAAAACTGTAATTGAAAAAAGACACGTGTACCCCAGTGTCCGTAGCAGCGCTGTTTACAATAACTTGGACATGGAAGCAACCTAGATGTCCATTGACTATGATGGAAGCTTTTAACCTTTTTATTCTGGGTCTGTTCAGAGGGCAGTTGGGAGGACTTTATTTTTTATTTTTTTAATTTTTTCATTTATTTTTATTAGTTGGAGGCTAATTACTTTACAATATTGTAGTGGCTTTTGTCATACATTGACATGAATCAGCCATGGAGTTACATGTATTCCCCATCCCGATCCCCCCTCCCACCTCCCTCTCTACCCGATCCCTCTGGGTCTTCCCAGTGCACCAGGCCCAAGCACTTGTCTCACGCATCCAACCTGGGCTGGTGATCTGTTTCACAATAGATAATATACATGTTTTGATGCTGTTCTCTCGAAACATCCCACCCTCGCCTTCTCCCCCAGAGTCCAAAAGTCTGTTCTGTACATCTGTGTCTCTTTTTCTGTTTTGCATATAGGGTTATCATTACCATCTTTCTAAATTCCATATATATGTGTTAGTATGCTATAATGTTCTTTATCTTTCTGGCTTACTTCACTCTGTATAATGGGCTCCAGTTTCATCCATCTCATTAGAACTGATTCAAATGAATTCTTTTTAATGGTTGAGTAATATTCCATGATGTATATGTACCACAGCTTCTTTATCCATTCATCTGCTGATGGGCATCTAGGTTGCTTCCATGTCGTGGCTATTATAAACAGTGCTGCGATGAACATTGGGGTGCACGTGTCTCTTTCAGATCTGGTTTCCTCAGTGTGTATGCCCAGAAGTGGGATTGCTGGGTCATATGGCAGTTCTATTTCCAGTTTTTTAAGAAATCTCCACACTGTTCTCCATAGCAGCTGTACTAGTTTGCATTCCCACCAACAGTGTAAGAGGGTTCCCTTGGGAGGACTTTAAACAGCACTTTTATGCTCTGTTATCCCTACCCCTTCCTTGGGGGTTTTGGAATCAGTCATTGATATCAAGAACACAGGCCGCTTTTTCCCATTGTTAACAGCTCTTGTAGTATTGAATATTTAATTGAAGCCCTTCTATTTGTGAAGGATGATTCAGGTGCTAATATTAATCAACTTTTGCTTCTTTATTTGTTAGGGATGATTTGACAGCTCTTTTCTTGGGCTTATAATTTCTTGGCTTCTACTGCCTTCCCTGTGCTTCACATTTTGAGTTTGTGTTCTCCTTAAGGATCTTGCATGTGCTTACCAGAAGAATGTTCACTAAAAACTGTTGCCATTGATGTTGGTCACTGTTTCTCCCTGAGGAAGGCACTATTCAGCAGATTTGTAGAAATTGAGGAATGAGTTCACTTTTGTTTTTAAACCAGCATCAAAACTGCCTTCTCCTAATATCCTATGACATCCCTTATGTGTGGAATCTAAAAAGAAGTGATACAAATGAACTTAGTTACAAAAGAGAAACAGACTCAGGGACTTCCAGAAGGAGCTTTTGGTTGCCCTATGGAAGGAAGGGGGGAAGGATAGTTAGGGAGTCTGGGATCATCTTGTAAACAGTGCTGTATTTAAAATGGATAACCAGCAAGGACTGCATAGCGCATGGAGCTCTGCCGAGTGTTATGTAGCAGCCTGGATGAGAGAGGGCTTTGGGGGAGAGCTGATGTATGTATGGTTCAGTCCCTTTGCTGTCCGCCTGAAACTGTCACAACATTGTTAATCAGCTACACCCCAATACAAAATTAAAAAATAAAAAAATTTTTTTAAACCTGTGTTCTCCTTTGGGAACTTATGTATATTCTGATGGTGACTTCCACTTTCTGAGTGACTGTGAATTCACTGAGCACCTGTAGTCGTTCACTGCAGTTTGCCGTGTGTTGGAATGTATGTCATTGTAGATTAAACTCAGGGAGCTGTGATGCAGGAGTGGGTTACCAAGCAGCCTGCCATAGCAGGGCAAACTCCAGACAGGGTGGAGCAGCTCTCTACACCATGTTTTATAAATCAGAAGTCGAGACATGTGACTTGACACAGAAATTATTCTCATTTGCAGATCTCTTTTGAAAGGGTATTTAAATTGTATTTTGTTATCTGGTTCTGCATTTCCTTATCACCTTTTAAACTATGTTAAGTCAGGACTGCCTTGAAAATGCAAGATACATGGACATGGTGTGATATAGTTAAGTGGTTTTTTTATTTCATTGGAGTATAGTTGATTTATGATGTTGTTTTACTTCTGTACAGCAAAGTGATTCATATATATATGTAAAATTTGTGTATATATTCTTCTTCATATTCTTTTCCCTCATGGTTTGCCACAGGATACTGAGTATAGTTCCCTGTATACAGTAGGACCTTGTTTAACCACCCTGTATGTAATGGTTGACCTCTGCTAATCCCAAACTCCCATTTCTTCCCTCCCCTCCCCACCTCTCCCATTGGCAACAAGAAGTCTGTTCGCTTTAACTGCATTGTTGATTTGTATTGTATTTTAGATTCCGCACTTAAATAGTATCATATGATATTTGTCTTTCTCTTTCTGGCTTATCAATACCTAGTATAGTAATCTCTAGATCCTTCCATGTTGAGATATATATATCACGTCTTTTCTATCCATTCGTCTGTCAATGGACATTTACGTTGTTCCCATGTCTTGGCCATTGTGAACAGTGCTCTGGTGAACTCAGGGGTGCTTGTGTCTTCTTGGAGTACAGCTTTGTCTGGGTATGTGCTCAGGAGTGGGATTTCTGGATCATGCAGCAACTCTATTTTTAGTTTTTTGAGGACCCTCCATACTGTTTTCTATCATGGCTGCACTAGTTTATATTTCCACCAATACTGTAGGAGGGTTCCCTTTTCTTCACACCCTCTCCGGCATTGTTGTTTGTAGACTTTTTAATGATGGCCATTCTGACTCATGTGAGGAGGTACCTCTTTGTACTTTTGATTTGCATTTCTCAAATAATTTGTGATGTTGAGGATCTTTTCATGTGCCTGTTGGTCTTCTGTATGTTGTTTTGGAGAAACACCTATTTAGGTCTCCTGCTCATTTTTCAGTTGGGCTGTTTGGTGTATTGTTGTTGTTTAGTTAAGTGTCTAAACAGTGCCTGGCCCATAGTGATGTCATGTAAAGCATGTATACATCAAACAGGCATTTAATGGCTATCTTTGTTATTATTATTATTATTATTGTTATTCTTCCTTAGATTCCTGTAAAATAAATAGTGAGAGAGGTCTGTTTGGAGTTTTCCCCCCTAGTTTGGCTATACATATTCTTGTAGATATAATAATACCACATATAGAGAACTAGGGCTCAGACTTATAACCATCTCATTCTGTTCTCCCTATTCTTCTAGAATATCAAAGTCTTTGTTTTTCTTGGCTGGTGGCTATGTCCTTGATTCCTTGATTAATTTCCATATCAAAGGAATAAATCCCTTGTGTTTAGAGGACACCACTGTCTTTTATCTTAGGTTGTTCCTACAATATCTGGAATTGTTTTGGCTTTGCTTCCCCGGTGAGGTATTTGAGTCTTGTTCCATTAGATTAGAAGTGCCAAGGCTGTCTTCCATGGATATTTTTAGGGTTTTATTCTAACATTATAGCATATAGATAATTTATTTCTGTGTGCATTCTGAGCTGTCTGTGGGGGAAAAAAATAAAATGCTGTAAAGTTATAGTGCATGAATTATGTGAACCCACTAATTTTTCTAAATGTTCTTTTTTTTTTTTTTAAACTAATTTATTCATTCAACAGGGTTTCCCTGGTAGCTCAGCTGGTAAAGAATCTGCCTGCAATGCAGGAGACCCTGGTTCGATTCCCGGATAGGGAAGATCCCCTGGAGAAGGGAAAGGCTACCCACTCTAGTACTCTGGCCTAGAGGATTCCATGGACTTGCAAAGGGTCAGACATGACTGAGCAACTTTCACTTGTATTCATTCAACAAGTGTTTGGTGCTCCCTGGGGCTGGTACTGGGGGTACCAAAATAAATGAGAGACCTTCTCTTGAAAGGATTCTGAAAGACTTGTAAATCAAGAATTCATTCATTCACCTCGTTTTTATTGAGCACCTTATGGGTCAAATATGCTTTTGGCCACTGGTGTTATCGCAGTGAACGCTGACAAAGTGTGTGTGTGCACATGTGCGCGCATGCACGCATACTATAATGCCTGTTCTCAGAGAGTTTACATTCTGATAGAGG
Organism: Dama dama; assembly: GCF_033118175.1. Lineage (NCBI taxonomy): Eukaryota > Metazoa > Chordata > Mammalia > Artiodactyla > Cervidae > Dama > Dama dama. The sequence continues at coordinate 86,587,032 of NC_083700.1, forward strand.
GAGTTATGGGGCTTCCCAGATGGCACTAGTGGTAAAGAACCTGCCTGCCAATGCAGGAAATATAAGAGATGCTGGTTTGATTCCTGGATTGGGAAGATCCCCTGGAGGAGGGCATGACAGTCCACTCCAGTATACTTACCTGCAGAATCCCATGGACAGAGGAGCTTGGCGCGCTGCAGTCCATGTGGTCACAAAGAGTCAGACACAACTGAAGCAACTTAGCACTCACGCATGCACAGAGGGAGACAGGTGGTATATTGGGCATTGATTGGCTCTATGAAGAAGCAAAAAACTAAGATGTACTGGTTAGTGGTTTTCATTGTAGACAAAAAAATCTCTGTTGCCATTCTGAGCAGAAAAGTTTTATAATGGGTTATGTTAGGAATCTCCAGAAGGGCCGAGGATGGGCTTGTATGCTATATCTAAGTGAAATGTCCAACATGGGACCGTTCCAGTGGGAACCCATCAATAACTGCTGCCCAGGGCACAACATGGGGATGTCTGTCACAACTCCACGGGGGATCCACTGAAACCCAAAGTGGATGTACTCTCATGTACTTGTTTCCCTTGCCCTGTGGGTGTCTGCGCTTGGCATAATTCAAAAAAAGAGAGCTCTTTGCTTTCCAGGATCTGTACTGGTAAGGCTCAGTAGGAAGAAAAATTAATTTAAAACCTTTGGTGGATATTGAATCCCTTTCTAAGTATTTCCCTCTCCTCTCTTTGCCATGCCTACTTCCTAAAAGAAAAGTTACAGGCTTTTATTTTACTCCCTCCCCTCCCATTCATTCTGGAAGCCATAGCAGCTTTGCTTCTGCCATGATATTCTTTTGCAGTGTCCATGCAGTGGTTTCCATCTTGACAGATTCCACCAGACGCTTTTTCATCTTTATCTTACAGAATTTACCCGCTGCACTTGCCATTGCAGGCACTCGTTCCTCAGGAATACTGCCCAGCCCTTCTCTTTCTCTCCTAACCTCCCACCTCTCTGCTTCTTCTTGGCCTCTGCCATTGTCCCTTGACTCTGATCTCACTGCACATTCTCCTCCATAATCCCCTCCAGTTTCATGGCCTCAACAACCACTTCTAATAGTAACAGCAAGAGTTAATTTAACACTCAATGAGTATTTATTATGCCTTCTAAATGCTTTTTATGTATTTAACAATTTAATCCACATAACAGGTGTGTTAATTTCCTAGGCTGCTTTAACAGATTACCGTGAGTTTAGTAGTTTGCAGTAACACAGAGTGATTATCTTACAGTTCTGGACATGAGATGCCTAAAATCAGTGTTTGCCAATGGCATTGTTTCTGGAGGCTCTAGAGACGACTGTTTCCTTACCTTTTCCACTTCTGGAGACTACCTGCTTTCCTTGACTCATAGACATTTCCTCCATCTTTATGGCCATACGTAGCGTCTTCAACCCCTACCTCCTTATGTCTACTTCTTCTTTTATGACTTTCCTGCTTCCTTCTTATAAGGACCCTTGTTATTACATTAGACCTATCTGGATAATCCAGGATAATCTTCCCATCTGAAGGCCCTTACCTTAATCACATCTGTAAAGTCACAAGGTAACATAGTCACAGATTCCAGGAATGAGGACGTGGACATTTCTGAGGTGCCATTGGCTTCCCTGGTGTCTCAGGTGGTAAGGAGTCCACCTGCAATGCAGGAAACTCAGGTTTGATCCCTGGGTTAGAAAGATCCCCTGGAAAAGGGAATGGCGACCCACTCCGATATTCTTGCCTGGAGAATTCCATGGACAGAGAAGCCTGGTGGGTTACAGTCCATGGGGTTGCAAAGAGTTGGATATTATGACTGAGTCACTAACACTTTCACATTTTCTTTCAGTTTATGTTACCTATGACATCTACCCTTTGAGGAATGCAATTATTATTTCAGATAAGGCAAAAAATACAGTGTAGTTAAGTAATTTGCTCTGAGTCATAAAGCTAATAATTGGCAGAGCTGGCATGTAAGCTTATTTGGACTTCAGGGTCCGTGCTCTTAAGCTCCATGTGAACCAATAAGCCAATAACTCCAAATCTAAGTTTCTATCTCCCTCATATTTCACATATATCAATGCCTATTAGATGGCTTCCCTAAAAATGCAAACCATCACATCCCAAACTGGGCTTGCCCTCTCCTCCCGTATCTGTATCTCCAGTCCTCAGTTTTAGTGTCAGATACTTGGTTCATCTCTCACCCAGTTTATTTTATTTTTTTTATTTTTATTATTATTATTTTTTTTTCCAGTGGGTTTTGTCATACATTAATATGAATCAGCCATGGATTTACATGTATTCCCAATCCCGATCCCCCCTCCCACCTCCCTCTCCACCCGATTCCTCTGGTTCTTCCCAGTGCACCAGGCCGGAGCACTTGTCTCGTGCATCCCACCTGGGCTGGTGATCTGTTTCACCATAGATAGTATACATGCTGTTCTTTTGAAATATCCCACCCTCACATTCTCCCACAAAGTTCAAAAGTCTGTTCTGTATTTCTGTGTCTCTTTTTCTGTTCTGCATATAGGGTTATCGTTATCACCTTTCTAAATTCCATATACATGTGTCAGTATGCTGTAATGTTCTTTATCTTTCTGGCTTACTTCACTCTGTATAATGGGCTCCAGCTTCATCCATCTCATTAGGACTGGTTCAAATGAATTCTTTTTAATGGCTGAGTAATATTCCATGGTGTATATGTACCACAGCTTCCTTATCCATTCATCTGCTGATGGGCATCTAGGTTGCTTCCATGTCCTGGCTATTATAAACAGTGCTGCGATGAACATTGGGGTGCACGTGTCTCTTTCAGATCTGGTTTCCTCAGTGTGTATGCCCAGAAGTGGGATTGCTGGGTCATATGGCAGTTCTATTTCCAGTTTTTTAAGAAATCTCCACACTGTTTTCCATAGCGGCTGTACTAGTTTGCATTCCCACCAACAGTGTAAGAGGGTTCCCTTTTCTCCACACCCTCTCCAGCATTTATTGCTTGTAGACTTTTGGATAGCAGCCATCCTGACTGGCGTGTAATGGTATCTCATTGTGGTTTTGATTTGCATTTCTCTAATAGTGAGTGATGTTGAGCATCTTTTCATGTGTTTGTTAGCCATCTGTATGTCTTCTTTGGAGAAATGTCTGTTTAGTTCTTTGGCCCATTTTTTGATTGGGTCATTTATTTTTCTGGAATTGAGCTGCAGGAGTTGCTTGTATATTTTTGAGATTAATCCTTTGTCTGTTTCTTCATTTGCTATTATTTTCTCCCAATCTGAGGGCTGTCTTTTCACCTTACTTATAGTTTCCTTTGTAGTGCAAAAGCTTTTAAGTTTCATTAGGTCCCATTTGTTTAGTTTTGCTTTTATTTCCAATATTCTGGGAGGTGGGTCATAGAGGATCTTGCTGTGATTTATGTCGGAGAGTGTTTTGCCTATGTTCTCCTCTAGGAGTTTTATAGTTTCTGGTCTTACATTTAGATCTTTAATCCATTTTGAGTTTATTTTTGTGTATGTCTCACCCAGTTTAGAACCTAGGCATCATCCTGGAGTCCTTCCTCCCATTCCTTCAGACCCAGTGGGTCTCCAGGCCCAGGTCATACCACTCTCTGCATATTTTTCTTATCTATTCCCTTCTTCCATGCTCACCAACACTGCCCAAGTCCAGCCTCTCATCATTTTTACTTGACCATTGTAGTGGCCTCCTAATTGGTTTCTGCTGTATAATCAGCATGAAATATAAGCCTAACCATGTCATTGCCCTGTGTAAAACTCATCAGTAGCTCCAGTTACTGTGTAAAACTCTTCATCCACTCTGAAAATTAAGCCCAACTACTTAGAGACTTGACCTCTACTTCCTTCTCCAGCCTTACATACTGAACATTGAGATTCCAATGATAAAGAATTCTTTTCATATATGTCCTCTTATTTCACATGCTCTGCCTCCTTTGCTGATGTCCTTCTCTCATCTTAACTGCCATTCCCACTGTTCTTTGCTTGACTGCCTGCTTTATCTGAGGAGTCAACTCTAGGAAGCCTTCTTTGTACCCCCACCCACCCAAGTGGCCTCATGATATCTTCTCTGTGTTCTAAGAGCAGACTTTATACCTTGTATCTAATAACTTTGCTTTATGCTAGAATGATCAATTTGTCCCTGCTTCCCTCATTCAGCAAGCTCTGAAGGGTCAGGGACTGTTTTTGTTCTTTTTAAAATTGTAGTACAATTGACACAAAACATTATATTAGTTTCAGGTATGTAACATAATGATTTGATAATTATATACACTGTATACAGTTTATACACTGGAAAATGATCACTTCAGTAAGTTTGGAAACATCCACCACCATGCATAGATACAAAATACTTTCCTTGTAATAAGAACTTTTAAGGTTTACTCCCCTGGCAACTTTCAAATATGCAATACAGTGTTATTAACTTAGTCATTATGTGGTACGTTACATACCCATGGCTTATTTACTCTATAACTGGATGTTTGTACCTTTTGACTCTCTTCACCAATTTCTCCTACCTCCCAGCCCCCACCTCTGGCAACCACCAATCTGTTCTCTGTATCTACAAACTTGATGGAGTTTTTGTTTCATTTTGTTTTCACATTCCACATTAAGTGAGATCATACAGTATTTTTCTTTCTCTGTCTGATTTATTTCACTTAGTATAATATCCTTAAGGACTATCCACATTATCAAAAGTGTTAATATTTTCTTCTTCTATGGCTGAATAATACTCCATTGTATATGTGTATATAAAATTTTGTTTATCCATTCATCTATCAACAGGCATTTAAGTTGTTTCCATATGTTGGCTATTGTAAATAATCCTTCAGTGAGCATGGAAGTGCATGTCTTTTTGAGGTACTGTTTTCCTTTTCTTTAGAGAAATAGTCAGAAGTGAAATTGCTAGAGATCATATGGTAGTACTATTTTTAATTTTTTGAGGTATCTCCATACTGTTTTCCACAGTGGCTGTACCAACTAACACTCCCATCAATAGTACACAGGGTTCCCTTTTCTCCACATCTATTCCGCCACTTGTTATTTCTATCTTTCAGATAATAGCCATTCTAACAGCTGTGAGATAATGTATCATTGTGGTTTTGATTTGCGTTTTCCTATTTATTAATAATGTTGAGCACCTTTTCATGTACCTGTTGGCCATCTGTCTGTCTTTTTTGGAAAAAGAGCTATTCAGATCTTTTACCCATTTAAAAATTGGTTTCTCTGTTATATTGCAGTTGAATTGTATGAGTTTTTATATATTTTGGATATTAACCCCTCAAGTGTATGATTTGCAAGTATTTCCATTCTGTTCATTGTCTTTTCGTTTTGTTGTTATTTCCTTGGCTGTGCAGAAGCTGTTTAGTTTGATGTAGTACCGTTTGCCTTTGCTTTTGGAGTCAGATCCAAAAAGGCTGCCACCAAGACTGATATCAAGGAGCCTACCATCTATGTTTTCTTCCGTGAGTTTTATGATTTCGGGTCTTATTGTCAAGTCTTTAATCCATTTTGAGTTGATTTTTGTGTATGGTGTAAGACCGTAGTTTGATTTCATTTTTTACATGTGGTTGTCCAGTTTTCCCAACACTGTTTATTGAAGAGACTGTTCTTTCCCTGTTGTATATTCTGGGTATCTTTGTTGTAAATTAATTGCCTGTATGTGTGAGTTTATTTCTGGGCTCTCTGTTCTGTTCTGCTGATTGAAATCTATGTTCTTATGCTAGTACCATGCTGCTTCGACTACTATAGCTTTGTAATGTTGTTTAAAATTAGGAAGTATGATACTCCAACTTTGTTGTTATTTCTCATTTACTTTAGCTATTTCGGGTCTTCTATGGTTCTGTACAGTCTTCAGAGTTTGTTGAAATTTTTATAGGGATTACATTGAATCTGTAGATTTCTTTGAAATTCTTTCCATTTGTTTGTGTCTTCTTCAATTTCTTTCATTATTAATGTCTTTTTTAAACCTTAATTCTTTTCAAAAAATTTTATTGGAGTATAGTTGATTTACAGTGTTATGTTTAGTTTCTGCTAACACAAAAAAGTGAATCAGTAAAGTCGATCAGTTATACACATATCTATTGTTTTTTAGAGTCTTTCCCCATATAGGCCATTACTGAGTATTGAGTACAATTCCCCATGCTATACAGTAGTTCCCTATAAGTTGTTTATTTTATATATAGTAGTGTGTATATGTCAGTTCCAATCTCCAAATTAAAAAAAAATTTTTTTTAATTTATTTAGTTTTGGCTGTGCTGGGTCTTTGTTGCTACACAGGCTTTTCTCTAGTTGTGGAGAGCAGAGGCTACTCTCTAGTTGCGATATACAGGTTTCTCATTGCAGTGGCTTCTCTTGTTGTGGAGCATGAAGTCTAGGGCATGTGGACTTCAGTAGCTGGGACACAGGGCTCAGTAGCTGTGGCTCCTGGGCTCTAGAGCACAGGCTCAGTAGTTGTAGTCCACAGACTTAGTTGCTCCGTGACATGTGGGTATTCCCAAACCAGGGATCAAACCTGTGTCTCCTGCATCAGCAGGCAGATTCCTTTCCATGAGCACCAGGAAGCCCCCAGTCTCCTAATTTATCCACCCCTCTGTTTTCCCCCTAGTAAACATAAGATTGTTTTCTACATCTATGACAGTATTTTGTAAATAAGTTCATTTTACCATTTTTTTAGATTCCATGTGTAAGTGGTATCATACAATATTTGTTCTTCTCTGTCTGACTTTGCTCCATATGACAAGTTCTAGGTCCATCCATGTCTCTGAAAATTGCATTATTTTGTTCTTTTTTATAGCTGAGTAATATTCCATTGTATGTATGTACCACATTTTCTTTATCCAGTCCTCTGTCATTGGACATTAAGGTTGCTTCCATATCTTATCTATTGTAAATGGTGCTTCAGTGAACATTGGGGTGCATGTATATTTTTGAATTATGGTTTTCTCCGGATGTATGCCCAGGAGTGGGATTGCTGGGCAATATGGTAGTTCTATCATTAGTTGTTTAAAGAACCTCCATACTGTTCTCCATAGGGGTCTACCAATTTACATCCCCACCAGTAGTGTAGAAAGGTTTCTTTTTCTCCACACCTTCTACAGCTTCTATTGTCTGAAAAGTTTTTTAATGATGGCCATTCTGACTGGTGTGAGGTCATACCCATTTTAGTTTTGATTTACATTTCTCTGATAATTAGTGATGTTGAGCACTTTTTCATGGGCTTTTTGATCATCTGTATGTCTCCTTTGGAGAACTGTCTACTTATATCTTACACCAAATTTTTGGCTGGGTTGTTTGGTTTTTGTTATTTAGCTTCATGAGCTGTTTGTATATTTTGGAGATTAATCCCCTGTTGGTCACTTTTTTGCAAATATTTTCTTGCCTTCTGAAGGCATTTGTTTGTGGTTTCCTTTGCTGTGAAAAAACTTTTAAGTTTAATTAGGTCCCATTTGTTTCTTTTTGTTTCTATTTTTATTACTCTAGGAGGTGGATCAAAAAAGATCCTGCTGTAATTTATGTCAAAGAGTGTTCTGCCTCTGTTTTCCTCTAAGAGTTTTATGGTGTCTAGACTTGCATGTTGGTCTTTAATCCATTTTGAGTTTATTTTTGTAAATGGTGTTAGGGAGTATTCCAAATTAGTTCTTTTACACGTAGCTGTCCAGTTTTCCCAGCACCACGTATTGGAGAGACTGTCTTTCCTCTGTTGTATATTCTTGCCTCTTTTGTTATAGATTAGTTGACCGTAGGAGCATGGTTTTATCTTTGGACTTTCTATCTTGTTATATTGATCTATATTTCTGTTTTTGTGTCAATGTCCTATTGCTTTGATTACTTTAACTTTGTGTTGTAGTCTGAAGTCAGGAGCCTGATTTCTATAGCTTTGTTTTTCTCTCTCAAGACTGCTTTGGCTCTTTGGAGTCTTGTGTTTCCCTACAAACCATGCAATTATTTTCTGTAAGACATTTGTAAGAAATTCTATAAGAAATTTGGTAATTTGGTAATCCCATTGATAATCTGATAGGGATTACATTAAATCTATAGATTGCTTTGTACAGTGTACTTATTTTGGTAAAATTGATTCTTCCAATCAAAGAACATGGTATATCTCTCCATTTTTTTGTATCATCTTTGATTTATTTCATCAGAATATCTTTTAATCCAGTGGTCCTGTAACTTTGTTTGACAATCAGTAGTTAGTTCTTATTCACATTAATTCTCTATAGATTTTTTAAAAGTGGTGACAGGCACATAGGTAACCAATATATAGAGCTTATTCAATGAATTTTCATCCTCATTACTATACTATGGACAACTATACCAAATTCACTGAGCTCTAGTAGTTTTCTGGTGGCATCTTCAGGATTTTCTATGTATAGTATCAGGTCATCTGCAGTGACAGTTTTACTTCTTTTCCATTTTGGAGTCATTATATTTATTTTACTTCTCTGATTGTTGTGGCTAGGACTTCCACAAGTTGAATAGAAGTGGAAAGAGTGGACACCCTTCTTTTATTCCTAATCATAGAGGAAAAACTTTTTCACTGTTGAGAATGATATTTGCTGTGGGTTTGTTGTATATAGCCCTTATTATGCCCACTTTTGGAGAAGTTTTTTTTTTTTTTTTTTTTTTTATCATAGATGGATGTTGAATTTTTGTCAAAAGCATTTTCTGAATCTCTTGAGATTTATATGGTTTTTATTCTTCAATTTGTTAGTATGATATATCATGCTGATTAATTTTCATATATTGAAGAATCCTTATATTCTTGGGATAAATCCCATTTGATCATGGTGTATGATCCTTTTAATGTTCTGTTGGATTCTATTTGCTAGTATTTTTTTGAGGATTCTTGTGTCTGTGTTTATGAGTGATATTGATCTATAATTGTCTTCTTTTGTGACTTTGGGATCAAGGTAATGGTGGCCTCATAGAATGAGCCTGGGAGTGTTCTCTGTAATTTTTTGAAAGAGTTTCTAAATGTTCGATAGAATCACCTGTGAAGCCACCTGGTCCTGGACTTTTGTTTGTTGGAAGTATTTAACCAGAGTTCCAATTTCAGTACTTGTGATTGGTCTGTTCATATTTTCCATTTGTTCCTGGTTCATTCTTGTGAAGTTGTATCTTTCTAAGAATTTGTCCATTTCTTCTAGGTTTTCCATTTAATTGGCATATAATTGCTTGTAGTTGTCTCTTACAATTTTTTGTACTTCTTGTTTCAGTTGTAACTGTTTTAATTTTTAATTTCACTGATTTGAGTCCTCTCTCTTTTCTTCTTGAGTCTTGCTAAAGTTTTATCTATTTTGTTTATCTTCTCAAGTAACCAGCTTTAACTAATTTTATTAATTTAATTAATTTCATTGATCTTTGTTGTTTTCTTTGTATCTATTTCATTTATTTCTACTCTGATCTTTATTATTTATTTCCTTCTACTAACCTTGGGTTTTGTTTGTTCTTTTTCTTTAGTTGCTTTAGGTATAAGGTTGGTTGTTTATTTGGCAGTTTTTCTTGTTTCCTGAGGTAAGATTACTATTGTTTATTTCCTCTTTGATTTCTTCAGTAATCCATTGATTGTTTAGTAGCATATTGTTTAGTCTCCATGTGTATCTGTTGTTTTTCACTTTATACATTTTTCCCTGTAATTTATTTCTAATATCACATCATTGTGGTCAGAAAAGAGGTTTGATATGATTTCAGTTTTCTTAACTTTTAATGAGGTTTGATTTGTGGTCCAGTATGTCATCCATCCTGGAGAAGGTTCCATGTGCTCTTGAAAAGGAAGTGTATTCTGCTGCTTTTGGATGGACAGTTCTATAAATATCAATTAAGTTCACATGGCCTAATGTGTTGTTTAAGACCTGTGTTTCCTTATTGATTTTCTGTCTGGATGATCTGTCCATTGATGTAAATGGAGTTTTAATATCCCCCACTATAGTTGTGTTCTGTCAATTTCCCCTTTTATGGCTGTTAGTATTTGGCTCATATTTGTGATGCTCTTAGGTTGGGTGCCTATATATTTACAACTGTTACATTTTCTTCTTGGATTGATCCCCTGATCATTATGTAGTGTCCTTCCTTATCTCTTATAACAGTCTATTTTGTTTGATATAAGTATTGCTGCTTCAGCTTTCTTTTGATTTTAATTTGTACGGGATACCTTTTTCTATCCTCTTACTTTCAATCTGTAGGTGTCTCTAGATCTGAAGTGGGTCTCTTATAGACAGTATAGGCAGGTCTTGTTTATATATGCATTCAGTTAGACTATGTATTTTGGTTGGCACATTTAATCCATTTATACTTAAAGTAATTATTAATATATATGTTCCTGTTGACATTCTTTTAATTGTTTTGGATTTGTTTTTCTAGGTCTTTTTTCTTGCCTTCCTTTTGCTCTCTTGTGATTTGATGACTGTCTTTGGTGTTGTGTTTGGGTTTTTCTTTTGTGTGTGTATGTATCTACTAGATTTTTTTTGGTTTGATATTCCCATGAGGTTTTGATATAACAGTATATGTACAAACATTGTTTTAAGTTGCTGGTCTCTTTCCACTTAGAGAAGTTCCTTTAGCATTTGTTGTGAAGATGTTTTGGTGGTGCTGAATTCTCTTAGCTTTGCTTATCTGTAAATCTTTTGATGTCTCCATCAAATCTGAATGAGACCCTTACTGGTTAGAGTATTCTTGGTTGTAGATATTTCCCTTTCATCACTTGAAATATATTGTGCCACTCCCTTCTGGCCTGCAGAATTTCTACTGAAAAAATCAGCTGATAACCTTATGGGGATTCCCTTGTATATTATTTGTTTCTTTTCTCTTGTTGCTCTTAATACTTTTTCTTTGTCTTTAATTTTTGTCAGTTTGATTAATATGTGTCTTGGTATGTTCCTCCTTGGGTTCATCATGTATGGAATTCTCTGAGCCTCCTGGGACTTGAGTGACTATTTCCTCCCCCGTATTAGGGAAGTTTTTGACTAATCTCTTCAAATACTTTCTCAGGTCCTTTCTCTTTTTATTCTTTTTTGGGGATCCCTATAATGCAAATGCTGGTGCATTTAATGTTGTTCCAGCGGTCTCTGAGACTGTCCTCATTTATTTTCTTTGTTTATTCTTTACTTTGTTCTATGGCAATGATTTCCATCACTCTGACTTCCAGCTTATTCATTCTGCTGCTGCAGTTATTCTGCTATTGATTCTTTCTCATGTATTCTTCATTCCAATTATTGTATTGTTCACTTGTTTCTTTGTTCTTTAAACCTTTTAGCTTCATGTTAAACATTTCTCTCAACTTCTCAATCTGTGTCTCTGTGCTTTTCCCCAAGATTTTGGATCATCTTTACTATCATTAATCTACATTTCTTCAGCGAGATTGCCTATCTCCATTTTGGGGTTGTCATGTTCCTTCATTCGCAACATGTCTTACCTCAATCTTTCTGTTTGTGGTCTCTTTTCTACATGTTGCAGGATCACAGTACCTCTTGCTTCTGGTGTCTGCCCCCTAGTGGTGAGATTGGTCCAGGGGCTTACGCAGGCTTCCCGGTGGAGGGGCTGATGCCTGCCCTCTGGTAGATGGAGCTGGATCTTGTCGGTCTAATGGACAGGGCTGTGTCAAGTGGTGTGTTTTGATGTAGCTGTTGGCTCAGTATGGCTTTAGGCAGCCTGTCTACTGATGGGTGGGACTGTGTTCCTGTCTTGCTGGTTCTTTGGCCTGAGGCATTACAGCTTAGAACCTCTAGGTTGTTGGGGGCGGCCAGGTCTTGGTGCCAAAATGGGGACCTCTGAGGGAGCTCATGCCAATCAATATTCTCTGGGGCCTCTTCCACCAGTGTCCTTGCCCTCACAGTGAGCTACAACCAAACGCCGCCTCCCAGACCCCTAGTTAGGTCTAGCCCCAGTTCATGTGGAGGTACTGCTTTGTGCTGGTTCCCAGTGTATGTGAGACCTTTGCTTCTCCCAGCCCTGTGGAGCTCCTGCATGCAGGCCCTGATGGCCTTCAAAGTCAAATACTCTGAGGGTTTTTCTTTCCAATCCTGACCCTCACACTGCCTTGGAAGGCTGTTTTTTTATATGGGAATGTCCCTGTGTAGTCTCTATGTGTTTTATATTTTTTGATGTGAGGACTGTTTTTAGTGTGGATGTCTACTACCCCTTTCCTCAGTGTATGCTAGCCATTATCCCCTTGATAGGAGATGTGACTGATGTTGTGGTGACCTGAGCCTGTGAGGGATATTGAGCAAAGCACCCCCCCCCACCCCCACTTTCTCTGTGTTGTTACTGCCCTGTCAGGGGCAAGTCTGCTCCCTAGCTTTTGGAGTAGAGGTACCCAGATCTGTCTCTGAGCTGTGTTTCTGATCTGCAGTGTGAGATAGGCAGAGTTGGAGCACTCCCACTGGGAGAAAAGTCACTGTGTTTTCCTCCTCTGGAGCTATTTACCTGTGTGCGTATTCTGTTGTGTCATTTTTCACTTCTTGTGCTGACTCACAAATTACACTATTGTTGGAACTGCTTTCAGCCCCACCTTAACCATGGTTATAGTGGCAATTGTTCCTGGTGTTTCTCAGGCATTGTTTTCACCAAGCCACCAGTGCAGATCCACCAAAGTCATCCTAGGACTGCAGTAGTCATGTGCCTGGATCCACTGTGGGAGTTAATGGAGACAGCTCAGATTCTGACCTGCTCCAGGCCCCTTGTGTATGTGCCCACAAAGCCCACAGCTGCTAAAGCCAGGCCCATCTCAGATGCAGGAGCATTCATCCATTCAGATATTCTGCAGGTGCTAAGTTTTCAAAGCCAGCAGCAGTGGTGTAAATCTATGGTTCTTGCAGCCATGACAAGAGAATCCAGCTCTTCTTCCTTCGCTGCATGGCCCCAGGGGCTTAACTGTGGTTTCAGTCCCACCTCTGCTTGTGGTCCTCCCACCAGCACCTCTACCTGAGACCCCTCTAGGGCCAGTGGGGGTGGAGGCAGCAATGGGCAGGGTGTGCAAGCTCACTGGGGCCAGCAGGGCCAGAGGAGGTATTGGCAGGAGGGAAGTGGGAGCCTGCTAGTGCCCACCAAGGCAGGGAGCAGGGAGGGGGGCACAGTGGTGGCCCTGCCTCTTGTGCACCACTCCACAATGGCATTTTGCTTCTCTGGTGGCCCAGGTTTCTCCCACAAACATTCCTGACTGTGGAACTCCTTATTCCTGCCCCTTCAGATCTGTCTCTTCACAGCCAGCAGCTGTTCTCTTCCTGAGCCCACTCTCCAAACCCTACATTCCAGCACCCAACCGCTTCCCCACCAGTGACTGTGACTCAGGCTGGGGCATGCAGAGCCGCAGCACAGACCATTCATGTAGGTCTTACACTGTCCTGCCTGCCACAGAGCAGTTTCTGTATTTCCTCTCTGTCCCAGCTCTCCCCGGGGGAGAGGGAATGGCAAACTGTTGTTTAATGAATACAGTGCTCCAGTTTTCAAGATGGGAAGAGTCCCGGACATTCACTACAGTGTGAGTGTACTGAACATTACTATACTATACTGTACACTTAAAAATGAGCTATGGTGGTAAATTTAAAGTTAAGTGTATTTTACCACAATTTAAAAAATATTAACCACTGACGTATATGCATCTGTCATCTCATGTGAGCCTTGCAATAACCCTGAACTGTTAGTAGTATATCCCTATTTTATAGTGAGGAGCTTAAGGCTCAGAAAAGTGAAGGAAGTTGTCCAAGGCACATGACTGGAGAATGGCAAAGCTGAGCCTCATCCTAGGATCTCCTGGTTCCATGCCCAATGCTGGCTGCTACCACATCAGGGGAGAGGAAGGTCAATGGAATCAACTCTACTGCTGGTTGAAATATAAGAGATTAACCCTTGGCAGTTTGTGAAGAAAGCTATAAATGTGTGTGTAGGGATATGTATGTGTGCGTGAGTGAAAGAGAGAGAGAGGAGGAAGAGAAGGAAGGGGATGGAGGGAGGGTTGAAGAAAGAGGGAAGAGCATGCAAGCAAGCTTCCAGACACCTGCTTCATAGTCCTTGTTCAATATTCCTCGCTTCCTAAATCTTCAGAGGGCATGTGTGAGTCAACTGTAAACACAGTGAGAAAAGGTGATCCAACAGTTATTCCTTCAGCAGGCAAAACTCCGAAGTTACCTGCATGGAGATTGTCTGTATACCTAAAATTAAGACCCTTAAGATGATCGGGAGAAGTTGGCGGCTGTTACTTTGGAAATGGCTCCATTAGATGTCCTTCTATGCTCTATCTACCCACCATCTCCTCTGAAGACAGAAAATGACAAAATGGATGTACAAAAGTAAATTTAGTGAGGGAAGGGAGGGGTGGGACTGGGAAGAGCACTGCACAGGCAGAGAGCCCAATCCCACCTACATAGACCACCCACTTATGGTATGATCCTGTGCGTGTCCCTTCCTCTGCTCCAAGGGTTGGCCTGCTGTTACTACCACCATTCTCATTCACTGGATTTGAGCAGAATTTAAAGTAGAACACAATCTCCCAAGGAGAGTCAAAAATACAATAGCATCATCTCATCCCTTTTAAGTAGCTTTTATTTACTATGTGCCAGGCACTGTGATAGACTCTTTACATATGGCAGCCCTCATCCTTCTACTGCTTGCAAGTTATTTTTATGATGAGACTGCATTGATGATACCAAGTTTCCCAAAATATTTGCCTAGATGATAAAGAGCGGAGTCAGAAATGGAAAACATACCTGTCAGGTTCCAAAGATTGCTCTTGTTGCCACCCTATGATATTAAGTTCAATAGCCAGGCAACTTGGAGCCAGGGAAGGAGTTAGCCTACCTGTCAGCCACAGGGCAAATCTTGTGGAGAAGGTGGGCATTATTGTTGCAAGAAAGCAGTTGACAAGTAGGTAGGGAGATGCATTGGGGGAGCAGGAACACATAAGCAGAGTCAGGGTGGTAGAGAGTATAAAGTTTCTAGAAACTTGTCAATTATCCTTTTGGTTTCAGTTCAATTCAGTTCAGTTGCTCAGTCGTGTCTGACACTTTGAGACCCCATGGACTGCAGCATGCCAGGCTTCTCTGTCCATCACCAACTCCCAGAGTCCACCCAAACCCATGTCCATTGAGTTGGTGATGCCATCCAACCACCTCATCCTCTGTCGTCCCCTTCTCCTCCTACCTTCAATCTCTCCCAGGATCGGGGTTAAGTGGTGGTTAAGAATCCATCTGCCAATGCAGGAAATGCCAGAGATGTGCGTTCAATCCCTGGGTTGAGAAGATCCCCTGGAGGAGAAAATGGCAATCTACTCCAGTATTTTTGCCAGGAAAATCCCATGGGCAGAAGAGCCTAGAGGGCTATAGTCCATGAGGTCATAGAATCAGACACAACTGAGTGACTAAGCACACACACACATGTTGATCTATGGCTGAGATCATAATCCCACAACTTTTGTTCTTAAATGCCGCATGAAGGGGTTTATTTGGACAGGCAGCAGAGAGCCACCAAAAGTTTATATCAAGGGATTTATCAGTAATTGTTAGTGCTATCTATTTTATAAGCATTCTTTGTATGTTGTGATGAGATTAAGCATAGCTGCAGTGTTTCAAAGAGCACATAGTTGTTTTCACTCTGCCTCACATTACTGATACTACTCAATAGATAAGCAATGGCATTATATCAGCCCCTAGAGCCACTTAGCAAGCACATGAAGTCAACTAATGGTGCTGCTTTTTTCTTTTCTTTTATGCTCTAGGAAGGATTAAGAAACTTCAAGGAACTTCGAGCCAAATTTCAAAATCTTGATGCATCATCTCTTTCAGGACCTATTAAATTCCCAGCAGATGTTTCTCAAAAGGGAGACTTTGGAAGCAGACAGTCCACAAAGACTTTGGCCAGTGGGAAACCCCCCTCATCCAGCCACAATCAGCACTCACCCAACTGTGCCGATGGTGATCCCCAGCCTCTTAAACCCCAGGAAGTGAAGGTGACTCAGAAGAGTGAGACTCAGAAATGTTCTAATTACCTGGAACCTCCAAGTTTTTCTGGTTCTGCAGTAAGTTCACAGAAGGCTTCTCCGCAGTTAGATGTGTATCAGTCAAATGGCGAGATAGCCAGTAAGAAGAAAGTCATGGTGAATGATAGCTTCAGAAACAAGCTCTGGAGCTGGGAGGTTTTATCTCAGAAAAGTGAGACACCATCCATCTTTCTCCCTGCCAGTTGTGGAAGCAGGGCCTTCCATCTAAAAGAGCAGAAAAGTATCAAGCTGACTCCAGAGGAGCCCAGGGAAAAGATGGAAATAAAAGAAGCCCAGTCCCTACCTTCCCACAGGCACCTGATGGCCCAAAGAAGATTGTGTGCCATCTCTGAAGATCCCACCGTTCGACTTTCTCAATGTAGCAGGGAGAGCGGAACAAACTCCAGTCCTGAGAGGAGCCTGACAGGGAGTATCTGTCACCCTGTCTATGACAATGAGCTCACCAGCCAGACCCCAGGTGAGAAATCAAACCCCCACAGGCCTGGGGGAGGGATCACTGTACATTTCTAATTTAGAGCTTACTGGCATGGGCGGTCTCATATGTGGCCTGGGCAGTGTTTGTCCCATACTCTAGCACAGATATTCTAAGCCCATCTGCTAGATTATAATTTCAGGCTTGGATTAAGTGATTAATCTCCTGGAATTATACGGAGAGACAGGTGGGACAAACCCGGATTTGAATCCTTCAGCTCTACTTCTTACAAGATGCCTGAACTGGGGCAGTCTGCTTAACTTCACAAAGCCTGGTTTCCTTTCCTATCAAGCGATCCATTGCCAGTATTCCTTGTCTTAGTAAGTAGCACAACCACCCTCCTATTTGCTCAGGCCAAAAATCTAGGAATCATATTCTATTCCCCTCACCCACCCCACCTCCCTGCCTCTTTGTTTATAATTAATCATTGTTTGCAGCAAGTTCTTGGCTCCGTCACCAAAATACGTTCTGCATCTCCTGACTTGCTTCCATTTCCGCCTTCTGCTCAAGTCTACACCACTATGGACCATCCTTTGCTTGGACCACTGCAAGGTCCAGCTGGTCCCCCTGCTTTCACAGTCTTGCCTTCTTATATTCTATGCTCCTCCTCGCAGGTACAGTGATGCTCTAAAGCATTAACCCAGTCATATCACTCCCCTGCTCATTTCAGCTTTAGCTGTCTTACTGTGGCTCATACAGTTTGCTCCTTGCCAACACCTCGTACTCTCTCCTCTCTCACCACATTGACCTTCTTTCTATTCCTTAGATAACCAAGCTAGTTCCACCCCAGGGCCTTAGTGCTTGCTGCTCTCTCTGTCTGGAACACTTTTCCTGTAGGACTTTGACATCTCACTCCTTCATTTTATCAAGGTCTCTGCTCAGTACCTCCTGCTGTGTGTGGACCTTGTGGATCACTCTATCTGAAATAGCCACCCACCTCCAGCAGTCTTTTTCTTACATTGCTTTCGTTTTCTCTCACTTACCCCTATCTAGTTTGTTATGTATTTGTTTACCTCAGTAAAGTATAAGTTAAGTGAGAATAAAAACTGTCTTCTTTACCGTTGTATCCCCAGAACCTAAAAGAACAAGGCCAGTTGCAATGAGTTCTCAGGAAAATATTTTTTTTGAATAAATGGCTGGCTCGCTGGCTGGCTCTCTTGCTTACAATCCTATTTGGTTTCTCTTTCACTCAGAATAGCATTTAAACTACTTACTACTGACTTCATGGCTCTGTTTCTGTTGGTCCCTGCTTATGTCTCTGACTTACTTCCTGCTGTCTTTCCCAGGTTCACTAGCCTATAGACAACATCCTGGATTTCCTTGCTGTTTTGTGAACAGACTTCATTATGACTCAGGACCTTAGGATTTCTGTTCCCTCTTCCTATACAATACTTAGCTTTGATCTTTCCTTTGTTACCTTCAGGTCTAAGTTCAAATGACACTTTCCCAGATAAGCCTTCCTTAGCCAAAGATCTCTATCTAAAGTCCATTACCTCACCACCAAGAATTCACATTCTTTCGTATCATCCTGTTTTATTTCCTTTATAGAATTAATAGGTTGCTGTGATTTTCTTTTTCTACTTTTTAAAAATTGAAGCATAGTTGATTTACAATGTTTTGTTAGTTTCAGATGTACAGCAAATGATTCAGTTATACATATATATGTATATATATGCTTCTATTCTCTTTTAGGTTCTTTTCCTGTATAGGTTAATACAAGATACTGAGTTTAATTCCCTGTGCTTTTCAGTAGGTCCTTGTTGGTTATCTATTTTATGTATAGTAATGTGTACATGTTAATCTCCAAATCCTTATTTGTCCCCCATCACTGCCCTATTATGGTTTTCTTATCTGTTTATTTGTTTGCATGTTTATCACCAGCCTCCTCCTATTGGAATGAAAATTCTTGAGGGCAGAACTCTATCTTTTCTTGTCCTTAACTCTAGTTCCAGCCCCTGGAACAATGCTTGGAATATAGTAAATAATTGTTGATGAAGGGATAGGGACGAAGAAAGGATGAAGGGGAGCAAGGAGAGATGGGAGGAAAGAAAGGTCTAGATAACCTACCTGACAGAGCTGTTGGGAGGATCAAATGGGATAACCCGTGTAAATTGCTTGGCACAGTGCCTGATAAAAATTAGGAGCCCAGTTAGTAAGTAACTGATCTTTCACTTTTACTGTCTTCTCTATTATTTGATAAAGACTAAAATCTCTGACTTTGAAGCTTATAATTCAAGTCTTAAAAGAAAGGAACTTTGGCCCTAACTATGTAACCCTTGCTAGTAGGGCTAGAAAGACACCAACCCGCCCCCCCCCCCCCCCCGCCCGCCCCCGACTGCAGAGGATAGCAGGGCTGTGAGGAGGTTGCCCTCATGTTTTTGTAAAACACTAGCCAACTTTCTCTAGTTTTACCATGTGGCCAGCCACTGTATTATGTCAACCAAAAGTCAAGACACTTGAATAGTATAAGATTTTGTGCTGTTTTCAGTGTAAAAAACATATGCAATATTTATATATAATGTTGGAATTTCTGTTGGTTGGCTCATCAGTGCCAGAAGAATAAAATACATAAAATTGGGACTATCCTGGAAAATTACAGGATATAGAATCCACAGGTACCCAGGTACCACAAAGCCAGCCTTGAAACCTGTTCTAGATGTTGGAGCCCTGGAAATCAAGAGACCAGTTGTTACTCCTCTTCATGTCCCCCATATTATTTGCCCATCATGAGCGCTTGAAGAATGCTTTCAGGAAATAGTCATTGTCATTGTCCATCTGTCCACTGTCACTGTGCATTTCTGCTGATGCTGGTCCTGTGCTTGGCACTGAGAGGAGATCACTAGGGCCTAGTTCCTTCCCTCTAGGAACCTACATTCAGTGGGAAGATAGACCAGCCCTGCTCATATGTCATAGCACTGATGGAGAGGTGGTAACAGTGTGCTGGTGATACTGAACAAAGAGTGGTTGATTATGAGCTGGTTTTCTGGTAGAAATCTGGACAGGTATCATTGGAGAAGGGTCTTAAAGAATGAGTCAAAGTTCACCAAGGAAGGAGTAAGGGAACAGCATACCAGAACAAGAATGGCATGAACAGTTCAGTTCAGTTCAGTTGCTCAGTCGTGTCCAACTCTTTGCGACCCCATGAACCACAGCATGCCAGGCTTCCCTGTCCATCACCAACTCCCGAAGTCCACCCAAACCCATGTCCGTTGAATCGGTGATGCCATCCAACCATCTCATCCTCTGTCGTCCCCTTCTCCTCCTGCCCTCAATCTTTCCCAGCATCAGGTGGCATAAACAAAATCTTGGATATTTGAGAGCTATTTAAAGCTTTTGAAATCAAATCTGGACTTGTAATAACCTAAAAAGGAATCAGAAAAGGATCTTATATACATATAAAAACTGAGTCATTTTGCTGTGTACCTGAAATGAACACAACTTTATACACATATACACGCACACACAAACGTATGACTCACTATGCCATAAAATTTGTAAAATAACTGTACTTCAAATAAAAAAGTGAATTAAAAATAGAATAAAAATAAAATTTAAAAGGAGAAAAAAAAAACTGCAAAAAACATTTATGAAATCTGGAAAACTGAGAAGCCAGTGGTATGAGCAAAAGATGTTGGGACTGAAGATTGGGGAAGCAGGATGGTAAAATATGGTAAGAAAAAAAAGTGTAGACTGAGGCTGTGTGGTGTTTTAACACCAGAGGATGGAGCGAGTGGACAACAGCTGAGGAGATCGAGCTTCATCCTCTGGGCAGCTGGGATGATGGCAAGCTTGGGTTCACATGTTGATCAGGACACTCTGGTTACTGGTTGGAGAATAGGTGGGAGGGGAGTGAGACTGAGGCAACCATGAGATGGAAACAATAACCTATATTTTGGACTCTTTGTCCCCAGAGGAACAGCCAGATGTCAGGCATCCACAACTCCCCAATATCAAGCCACTGCCTTCCGTCGAGTCCCTGGGTCCTCCTCCCCCAAAGCCGCCAAGGCCCCCAGTCGTGACCCTCCAGGCCTTCCAGAGGCAGGCAGCTGCTCTTTCCAAGCCCGATGGGGAAGGTAAGAAAACACACAGGGCCCGTGCACAGCCAGCCAAGGGGAGTCATGGCTCCCGTGCCCCCATCTCCCCGTCACCTCCCCCCGCTGCATCAACTCCCAGGGGATGGTGCCAAACTGCTTTTCTGTGGGGCTGGACATCCATCACTGCTTATTCTCAAATAGAGGCTGTGGCAGCTTGCCCGTGAAATGACAAATCTGTGGGAATTGGCCCCTTATCACTCCTGGGCCAGCCTGCTTCCCCTGAGAGCTTTGCGTTTGATCACTGGGAATCTGTCCAAGAGGAAGAAAAAGAAAAGTAGCTGAAGAGGGAGGCAGGGAGTCTTTGTTTTCCTACAAAGCCTGTGTTGTCAACACAACCAAGAGGAGTAGGAGAGGGGGAGGGAGTGGAGAGAGGAAACTCAGTGTGAACTTGACCTGGGATCATGATGGGAGTCTCCTGGGCCACTGTGATCCGTGTTCAGGAATGAAGTGAAGGGCCCCCACCCCTGCCCCCACTATCCTCCGTTCCATAAACTGCAGCATCCTTGGTGGGCAGCCTTCTTTCTCTCTCTTCTGTGTTTTCCTCTGCTATGTAAGGGAACCTTCTCACCCCCATCCCCCACCGTAGCCTGATCCCACTGACACTGTAAACACCTTAGCTTACATCTGCTCTAATGAAACACGAGGTGAACATACACTTTGGGGTGATGTGTGGTGCTGTGCTAGCATTTTTCTTACTGTGGCCACGCGCACCAGTGAATGTGCTAACCAGTAAAAGAGCTAATTCTTCATTCGTTTCTTCTTAGCTTGCTGATTGCTCATTTGACTGCTGTGGGCTACCTCAGGGTGAAATTTCTTTAACTCAGTGGTTCTCAAACATCGGCATGCATCAGAATCAACTGGAGGACTTGTTAGAATACAGCTTTCTGGGTCTGAACCCAGAGTTCTGAGTCAGTTGGTCTGGATTTCTGCTTAGTCGCTCAGTCATGTTCGGCTCTGCAACTCTTTGGACTGTAGCCTGTCAGACTCTGTCCGTGGGATTTCTCTGGCAAGAATATTGGAGTGGGCTGCCATTTCCTCTTCCAGGGGATCTTCCAGACCCAGGGATCAAACCTGCATCTCCTTTGTCTCCTGCATTCCGGGTGGCTTCTTTACCCACTAAGCCATTGGGGAACTCTGGTCTGGGTTTGGAGCATTTGAGAATTTACGCTTTTAACAAGTTCACTGGGAGACACTGATGTTGCTGGTCTGGGGGCCATGCTTTGAGAACCACTGTTAAAAGTTACATTAAGTCATATCCTAAAAGGAAATTCTGTAATGAGAAATCGAGCTCTTCTAAGTATACTTTGATAATATGGCTATCTCCATATCAAAGAGGGTGAAGTTTGATTTTTATAAACATTAAATAATTCAGGCCTCAAACCATCTCTCTGAAAGAGAAAAAAGTTGTCAGAGGAACAGAGGACTAAGTTTTGGGGAATAAAATGGGCTCCCCATTTTATTAAATTTTATTAAATCCCAGCTCCCCCATCACTGGCTATTTAGGTTTGGTCATGGGACCCACTGAGGTTCATTGTCCTTATCTGTAAAATGGGGATGATAGTAAGACTCCTCTCGTAGGATGGTTGTAAGGAGAAATGAGATGAGGCCTGGGAAGACTGGACAGTGGCCAGCACAACAGTAAGCGCTCAGTAGAGGCACTCTTATCATTACCTCAGGCATGCCTCGAGCAGCTGCACTCTTCTTTGCCAGACTCTGTGATAGAAACGAGATTAGTTAGAAGTGCTGTTAGAGATAGTGGACATCCGTAGGGCAAAGGGGAAACAAGAACATCAACCTAGGTCTCATACCATTGAGGAAACTGGGTAAAGAGTATATGAGGTCCCTCTGTATTATTTCTTACTACTGCATGTAAACCTACAATTGTCTCAAAGTGGAAAGTTTAATTTAAAATAAATTAAAGAAACAAGAAATTAAGAGATAAATCCCACAGGAGTTTCGGGGCCCAAGGAAGTCAAAGTCTAATATAAAGAGACTGCAGTCATAAATAAGCACCATGAAGTGTGCGTGAATGCTGCATGCAGTCCCTGACAGTCCCTGGGTGCTGGGGTAGGGCGGGTTGGGGCACAGGAGCGCTGCCTCGCTACATTTTCTCTGGTGATGGGAGGGGGTCAGGTCATGTACAAACAGTTCACTTAAACAGACTGCCACTAACATGTCTTTTTTTCGCCCTGCCTCTTGCTCTTACAGAAGCTGCAGAAGAAGGCTACCTGCCTCCAGCGAGGTGAGTACCCATTTCTTAATTGTGCAGCAGTGCAGCCCATCAATGGGGATGCTTAGCCTGCCCCAAAGCAGGCAATAAGCACAGGCCAGGTGTCTGTATTTCTCAGAAGAGTTGGGGGAAGAGGAGATTACAAACTGCAACCGACTGCAGCTTTCAATTAAATGAGAGATTAAATAAACTGCATTTAACAATCGTGCTGATGTTAAGTTGCAAAGATGGGTCTCTGAGGTCCTTTTATTTACGGTACAGTTGGGCTCAGTAAATTGAAACATCAGCCTCCTAGTAACAAATCAGATTAGAGGCTACAGAGTGCTGTGGGCAGCTAGTATGATATTAGGAATCAGTAATGGGACAAAGGACTTTCTGGCTTTGGTGCACTCATTGTAATACTTTTGCCATGGAAGTGTCAGTCTATGTATCATGCCCTCTGATGTGTCATGCGTTGAGCTGACCACTTTATACCAAGGTTCTCATGTCCTCTTCTCAAGAAGGCTGCAAAGTTGCTGGCTCTGTTTTCATTTTATGAAACAGCTAGAGATACTTGGGCTCAGAAAATTTGCCACTTGCAGAACCACAATTCTAACCCACGTGTTCCCAAACTATTTTTTTTTAAGCTGAGATATAATGGATATGTACAACTGTGTAAGTTCGAAATGCACAGTATGTTGGTTCAGTACACATATTTCACAATATTGTTACTGTGGTAGCATTAACTAACACTAGCTAGGACCTTTATCACCTTACATAATTATCATTTCTTTTAAAAACAGTTAAAGTTCTAGTCTCTCAGCAAGTTTAAGTTTATAATACAGCATTTTTTCTTTTACTATAGTCCCTATGTTGTGCATTGAGTCTCCAGAATTTATGTTGCAAGTTTGTACTCTTAACATCTCCAGTTTTCCCACTCCTCAGTCTCTGGTAACCGCCATTCTACCTTCTGCTTTTACAAGTTCAGGTATTTTATTCTTTTAAGATCCCACATATAAGTGATATTACATAGTAGTTGTCTTTTCTCTGACTTATTTAGCATAATGCCCTTGAGGTTCATCCATGTTGCAAATGGCAAGATGACCTTCTTTTTCAAGGCTGAATAATATTCCATATATATGTGTGTGTGTATATATATATATATATCTTTATATATACACATGTCACATTTATAATATATTACATTCATATATCTTTAACATTTGTTATCTATCACATTTACACACATATATATCTACTATATACACATATACATTATATATATATTATATATCTCACACCTTCTTTACCCATTCATCTGTTGATAACCATTTAGGTTGTTTCCATATCTTGGCCATTGTGAGTAATACTGCAGTCTACATAGGAGTACAGGTATCTGAGATCCTGTTTTCGTTTCCTTTGGGTGTATACTGAGGAATAGGATTTCTGGGTCATATGGCACTTCAATTTTTAATTTTTTGAAGAACCACCATGCAGTATTCCATAATAGCTGTACTAATAGCTATGCCCAAACTGTTTTAAGTGTATCACCTTAATTCCTTCACAAAGATGCTCCTGTTCTCAAGCAGGTCAGTCTTAGAAGGAAAACTAAACCTAAAAATTATCATACTACCTATTCACTCATTAAATGTTTATAATAGTAGAATGTATTACATTTTATAATAGAGAAAGTTTTAAGTTTCAGAGGTTGCAAAAATGTGGAGAGCACTTTTCCTTGGGAAGTTTTTGTAGAAAACATATCAGTTAGCTATTACTACAGTAGTACTACGTAATAACAGTATAACATCAATAGTATACACAGTGAGTATGGGTTCAGTTGATGTGGGCTAGGCTCAGCTGACTGGCTCATACGTTGCAGACAATCCAGGCGATTTTGCAAATACCGAGTTAGAGTAGAACAGGGACAGCTTACATGGCAATGGGCAGGGATCCAGGAAGGGATGAGGAGTAGAGGCACTAATTCAATCAACCGAACAGTGAAGATGCAGCATTTGAAATAAGCATTAAGGATAAACATCTGTCAGAAAACACAGGAAAAGACATCATCAGCAGAACCAGAAAGTGTGGCGTATCCTGTCTTCTTTTGGAAACTGAACTAGTTGAGTTAGAATATAGAAAGTATAATGGGAAATGAGAAGAAATGTGTTGTTTGAGGGAGATAGGAACCAAGTAATGAAGGATTCTGTACACCAAGGATTGGATGAGATGGTCTGGTTCAACAAGGAACAAACTGCATGGAGTTAGGTAAAATTCATGTGCTTTAGGAACCCCTAGTTCAATTGCCTATTTGAAAGAGTTCAGTGATGACACAGGGTAAGTCAGCTGCCTTGTATGTGCATTTGTGTGAAGGAGAGAAAGGATTAGACAGCCCAGGAGACGATCTGTACTATGTACTCTATGAACACGGGCCCCGTTGTCGCAGTTTGAGGGGACAGTGGACTTCTGCTGGGCTCTCAGTCAGTCTTGGTTCCCTCCTGCCTTGAATGCTGTGAGCATCTCAGTGTGATCATGAGTGTGCTGTATAGTAGTGTTCAGCTTAATATGCGTTTTCTCTACAGCTTGGCTCTGAACTAAGCTGACTTCTTCTCTGGCATTTTAACCATCCATTTCAACATGCGGGGCGGTGGGGCAAACTTACTGTGATAAGCAAGTATTGGGAAACTGTAGTCAGTCTCCGGAGTGACACCTTCTTGCTAAGGGATTTACAAGCACAGTTTCAGTTTGACTTTAAACAGTTTCCTTTGACTTTAAAACTTAATCTCATCTAAAATGAGACTTGCTATACCTCAGTGATGATATGGGCCATCGTGTCATGAGAGTGAAAGGCAAGAGATGAAGAACGACCATACTTAGGTGTGGCTTCATGGAAGTAAAAAGAACTTGAAACGTATCCTGTGATGATAGGTCAGGATCACATAGGCTTACTTATTTGTTCCCTTTTGTGAGACTCTGTAACTCAGACTGTAAAGAACCTGCCTGCAATGCAGGAGACCTGGGTTTGACTCCTGGGTCAGGAAGATCCCCTGGAAAAGGGAATGGCTACCCACTCCAGTGTTCTTGCCTGAAGAATTCCATGGACAGAGAAGCCCGGCGGGCTATAGTCCATGGGGTGGCAAAGAGTCAGACATGACTGAGCTGCTAGCACTTTCACTTTCTAAGGTAGGTGAAGGTAGAGTATTATTCCCAGAAATAATAACATTCTTGACTTATAGTAGGTAGATGGAAGAATGGATGGCTGGACAGACTGAAGGACAGACCTATGGATATTCACTATAGAGCTAGAACATGATTGAAAGCAAGGTGGTAGAGAAGAAGGTTGCTGATGTGGAAAAGTAAGACATGACATTGAATTCTGAAATACATTAAGTGCCATGCTAAGGGTTTTGAATTTTATGTTGTAATGCTAAGAAATTACTTTGAACAAGTAAATGCCATGATGCTGAGCATTCTTAGATACAACTTCCATGGAAACTGCTGCTTGTTTGGGAAAAACATCTTCCATGTTCATGGTATTAATTATCAATAAAGATATTAGATTAGAAATAGAGTATGTCAGATCTCATTACTGGAAGGGGACCTGGCAATTATTGATGCAACAGGCCATATAGCATAATATCAACAAAAATCTGAGCTTTTAATCTCAGTCTTGCCACTTAACATTTATGTAGTCTTGGACAAATGTTTCAACTTCTGAAAAACTCTGTTTTACTTATGTAAGATGGGATATCAATAGTTCCTAACACATGCAGTTGTGGCATGGGTTAAATGAAATAATAGTTGTAAAGTGTTTAGTGCCTTACCAAGTGTCTAGAGAGTGTTCAGTGAAGTTTGCTTAGCTGTTATATAACCTCTCACCAAGGGCAGGGATTCATGTTCAGAACCTTATTCTCTTCAAAAATCCTTTGATGGGGAGCTTATTGCATGGAAATTTCAGTGTTTTTCTTTTGGGGGGCAGATTTTATTCATTTAACACATATTGGTTGAGCATCTACCATATGCCAAGTCCTCTTATATTGAGAATACATTGAGAATACAGCGGTGTACAAAAAATGTCTTAATGTGCCCACACACACATTTGTTTGTTTATTCGAAAGTCCTTGAAGTTGGGCTGGAAAAGAAATGACTTCCTTATTCTACACACTCAACCATCCATCCCAGATCTATGATTGATACAATGGATGTCGTCTCTACTCCTTTCTTTTAAAAAAAATATTTATCTATTTGGCCACATTGGGTCTTAAGTTGCGGCAGATGGGATCTTCATTGCATCATGCAGATCTTTTGTTTCAGTGGATGACCTTCTAGTTTTGGCGCGAGGGCTTAGTTGCTCAGAGGCATGTGGGACCTTTGTTCCCTGACCAGGTATTGAACCTGCATCCCCTGAAATAAAGAGCTTCTCTTGGTTTTAGTGCCTGAATCAGAGATCCCCTGACTCAGGACTACCCTCTGACTGTTCTTAATAAGAAAAAACCCATAATTATAGCTAATGAGGATTAGTTATAGCTAACTATAACTATAGTTATTCTTAACCACTGAATCAGCAGGGAGGTCCCTTTATTTTTTTCTTTACACGATGTTTTTAAAAATATCTAAGGACTACGTTCTTCCCTAATCTCAAACTCTCATTGTTTTTAACCACTATTCACAAAACAGGGGTCTGTGTTTTTGCTGTATCTCTGTGGATATATTTTGTAATCCTCTTTTTAGGAACTCAGTGCATTTACAATAGCCATTTTTACTTCTAAGCCCCTTTATACTGTGTATTACATATAAGCGGCATTGTGTAATGGAGCAAGCACAGGCCCAGGGTCAAATTAGCACGGGTTCAACCCCGCCTCTAATACAAGTCATTGAACAGCTCAGAGCTTTGATATGCACATCTCTAAAGTGAACATAGTAATATTTACTTCATTGATTATCACAAAGACTAAATGATATAGATTATATAAAGCTCGGGAGTACACAGAAGATGATCAATGAGTCTTAGTTTCTTCAGCCCTTGGCCTCTCCCTTTCTTCTTCTCTCTAGAATATTAATATCACATTAATGAAATGACTCTTTGGAGTTTATTCTTTGTCATCACTCTTTCACACAAACCAAGCTAGCTGGCATGCCTCTTGAATAAGCAGCTTCTATTTGTGTGTGTGAGCAAAGCAGGTTAGTCCCAGGGCAGCAATCAGCCCTGGGTCTATGTCAGTACTTAGCAGAGTTGACTGTTGGCTGATATCTTATTCATTAGCTATAACTATGGGTTTTTTCCTATTAAGAAGAGTCAGAGGGTAGTCTGAGTCAGGAAATCTCTGATTCAGACACTAACGCAGAGAGAAGCTCTTTATTTCAGGAGAATAGATTCAGACAGTACAATGTTTCTCTCATGTGAGGGTCTGTGGGTAGATCTTAGGAGTCCACCATATTCTCTCCCAAACATTTAATTTTGATTTTCATTTTGACAATAGTCTTTAAAAGATAATATAAGCCTGTTTTCAATGTCTGGATGGCCTCCTTCAACCTAGTACTTTGGAACATACTTTTGTGTTTGTGTTTTGGTATTTCTACCCCTCACAGAGTGGGGAATACAGGTGTCTTCTAGGGTTGAGCAGATTATGTGATCGTGTCTAGGGCCTATGTTATGACTAGGAAGAATAGATCCCAGGGAATGAATGCCTTTCCTAAGGCACTCAAGTAAAATAATGATAACAGAGAAATGACACGGTGGTTAAATAAGATACAGCTGTAGTTTTTGAACAGTGGTAAATGCTATGAGGAAGAATATATATATGTAAGTTTTAAAGGTTACACTCCACTTACAGCTACTACAAATATTGGCTATATTCCCTCTGTTGTATAGTATATCATTGTAGCCTACCTTACATCCAATAGTTTGTACCTCCTTCTTCCCCACCTATATATCGACCCTTCCCCTACAACTGGTAACCACTAGTTTGCTTTCTGTATCTGTGAGTCTACTTTTATAAAGAAAAAAATTAAAGCATATTAGGATAATAAAATGGGATTGGAAATGAAACCAAGGAGGTGGAGGACCATCAGGAAAAGCCTTCCTGAGGTGGTGACATTTGGGCTGAGACCTCAATGATGAGGACCCTGTCATGGAGGGTCTAGAAGATGTTCCAAGGGAGAGACAACTGGGGTGCATTCTCAAGGAAGAACCACCCTGATGAGTTTCAAGAACCAAAAAGGCAAAGAGTAGAGCTAAAACAGTGTGCTAGGACAGTGGCGGAGGTGATTCTTAGAAGCCATGGACTGAGTCTGGATTTTGCTCTAAATGCATTGGGAAGCCAGGTAGTGAGCTGACATTTACCTGGGGAAGATCAGTCTGGATGCTGTATAAATAACATATAGTGGAGAAGCAGGTAGAAACAGGCAGATAGCCTAGGGAGCCATTGTGACAACAATGAAACAATGACAGTATTAGAAATAGCAGTCAATGCTGACATAGTGTCCGTTCTAAGTGTGTGAATGATTTCATTTGTGACAATCTTTAAGAAGTAGATACAACTATTATAGATTTTATAAATGAGAAAACTTGAGTCTCAGGCTAAATAACTTGACATGGCCACACTTCTAAGGTGAGGCCTAGTGGTTGAGAGGCAGATGGCCATACAGAAACATTCCAGGAAGCAGGAACAGCATGTGCAAAGTCCTTGATGTAGGAGAGTGGATAGCATCCTTGTAAAACAGAGAGGAGGCCAGTGTGGTTAGAGTGTAATGAGGGAGGAAGAGGGTCGTAGGAAGGAGTTTGGAGAGGTTGCTAGGGCTGAGATCATACAGGTGAGGCATTCAATGGTTTTGTTGTTATTTTTTGTTTAATTAGAAGATAGTTACTTTGTGATATTGTGATGATTTTTGCCATACATCAACGTGAATTAACATTGTTTTGTTGTTTTTAAATTAAGTAGCATAAGCCAGATTGTGACAAGGTCTAAAGCTATCTTTTTAAAAGATCGTCCTGGCTGCTGTGTGGAGAATAGACGGTTGAAGGACCAGAGAAAAATGATACTTAATTAGTGTCTTAAAGAATAAGTAAGAGCTACTGTATAGTAGAGAGAATGCTACTTGATACTCTGTGGTAACCTAAATGGGAAAGAAACCCAAAAAAGAGAGGGTACATGTACATGTGTAGCTGATTCACTTTGCTATACAGTAGAAACTAACACAGCATTGTAAAGCAACTACACTCCAATAAAAAAAGTAATGTAAAAAAAGACCTACCCACTTGTTAGTCGTCATAATAAAAGAAAATTACCAAGCTGGAAAAAAAAAAAAAAAGAATGAGTGAAAGTTTGTGGAAAGGACATTGGAGGTAAGGTTATTACAAGCAGAGGAATCACACATACAAAAGCACAGAGGCAAGAAGCATCCTGGTGTGCTGAGGAGCCACAGTAACTTGTCATAATTAGAATGTACAATGGCAGTCTGTGTAGCATGTAATAATAGTTCAGCCAGTACTGGCTGAATAATATAATGGACTTAGATGGTTCTTAGCTTGAGACTCAATTACTTACAGTCTGTTTTTGTTATTTTCTAGATTCTTGGGTGTAGTTCAGCTCCCTGTCTGAATTATAAATTCTTTGAAAGCGGGGAGGGAATCAAATACTTCTTTCTTACCAGCTACATAACTTTGAGGTTTGTTTAAATTGAACAACACAGCAATACTTGAAAACAAGAAGATCGATGGAATGTGTTCTAAGGAGTTAAGAGCATAGACTTTGCGGTCAGATAGCCTTAGGTTTATATTTTGAGCTCCACACTAGCTGTGTGATCTTAGAAGAGTTATTTAATATCTCTGGGCCTCCGATTTCCTCACATGGGAAAATGGAGAAATCAATAAATCCTACCTTTTTGGGTTGCTGTGAGGATCAAGATATGTATCTATAACTCCACAAAGTTCCCAGCAATGTTGTAAACATTTGATAAATGGCAGCATTTTGTCATGTGTTTGGAGTAGCAGGGTTTGTCTGTAACAAGGTCTAGGGCTGCAGGCAGTGGCTGGCTTCAGGAGGTCTGTTTCCTAGGAAAGCCTGCCAGTAGCTCAGAGGATGACCCTGCCTTTCACTTCTTAAAACAAATGCTCTCAGATGATATCCCACCTCAAAGCAGACACCCTGAAAATTGAAATTCAGGTATTTTAAAGCTTGACCTTAATAATAAAAATGAGGACTTGGGGTTATCTTTTATTCATGTGGCGAAAGTTGCCACTGGATTATTGAGAAATTGCTTAGTGGTTGCATTAGTAGAAGTCAGGGTGCGTTTAAAGAGTCATTCCTAAGTTCATCAGTGATTTCATTGATTCTTTTAAGTAATACTATTAAAGTTAAGTAATACTATTCTTATAAGTGATAATATCAGTCATAGAGAAATATAGTAACTGCCTTGTCACATGTTCCCCATATAATGGCTGCTATATAGAAAAATTGATCTGTAAAACCATTGGATCAACCTAACGAAATTTTGAAAAATATCATCTAAAACCCACTTTTAAGCTCCGTGACCTTCACTATCACTCTGGGCTTCAACATTTTCATTTCTCAGTTTTCCTTGTTCCTGTAGTTCCAAGGAAAAAAGCAATGGACTGGGAATTAGAAGGCCTGTTTTCCTGACCCACAGTGGTACTGTCTTGAGTGAGTTACTGAAGCTCTGCAGGCCTCAGTTTCCACATGTGCAAAATGCCTTGTCATGCTACTGAGAGGATTGAAGGAGAGAACATATATAACATTAGCATGAATAGAGTTTGGTCAAAGAGGGAATGAGGGCATGTGAGTTAGTGAGTGAGAAGTCTCAGCGCTTCTGTACCTCCCCATCTTCAGCACACACGATGGTCTCTCATCATGGCTTTGCTTCACAGTTGGTTTGGTCCTCTTGGGTCCTCTCTGTGGTGTGTGCCAATGACCTCCTCCCGTAATGACTTCCACTGCTGTCGGAGCTGTTCTTGTCTGTTTGACCTCAGCTGGCACTTCCATTTTTCCAAGAAATTCTACAACAGAGTGATTGGGACCCAAGATTCTGCACTCAAATATCTGGCTTCTAATCTCTGCTCTGCTGCTTACTACTGTAACCTAGGTGGTGCCTCAGTTTTCTCATTTGAACATGGAAAAAGTGATAGTATCTTCATAGGGTCAATTAAGAATCAAATAAATTGAGAAATATACTTGGAACAGTGCCTAGCACAAAGTAAGGGAATAAAAGTTATTAGCTATTATTATTGTTGACATGCCCTCCTCATGAATGAGATCAGTGGTTTCACAAAGTAGTTTCAAAGTTAATAATATTACTCCTAAAACTGAGATTACTGTAATAACATTTACGTGGTCATTGTATTAGTAAGGGTTCTTCAGAGGAACAGAACCAGTAAGATATGTATTTTATGTATTTATGCATTACATATTAGATTGCATATATTATATATATAATATTTCATTATTTATTAAGTATGAGGAATTGGCTCACACAGTTATAGAGGCCAAGAGGTCCCATGATCTGCCATCTATAAGCAGAAAAACCAGTGGTGTAATTCCAAGTCCAACAGCCTGAGAACAGGGTAGCCAATGGTATAAATCCCAATCCAAGGGCAGGAGAAGATGAGTTGACATGATCCAGATCAACAGATGAGCCAGGACAAATTGAGTGAATTCCTCTTTCCTCCTCCTTTGTTTCTGTTCAGACCCTGAATGGATTGCATGATGCCTAATTGTATTAGGGAGGGCAGTCTGCTCTACTGAACCCACTGACCCAAATGCTAACTTCATCCAGAAACACCCTCTAAACAGTTCTAGAAATAATATTTATCAGGACACTCTGTGGCCAGTCAAGCTGACACATAAAATTAACCATCCCTTTAGTCACTGTACTTTTGTGACCCTTACGTAAAGAGAGTTGAGTTACCCATTCATGAATTAGAAATAAATACCTAATGTCCAGGGCTGAATGACATTGTTTGTGGTTGATGCTATTGTAGAGTCATAGTAGAATCTGCAAAGTTATGAAACATGCAGGAGTAGGAATTGGGCATGCACACACACATGTGTATACATGTATATGTACATAAACATATATAGGATACATAAAATCATGTATAAAATGATAGTAAAATCAAATACAAAGATGTATACGTAGCGGGGTGTGTGTGTGTGTTCTGTAAAAATGGTAGAAGTGTAAGAACTGGTGGTGGAGGCAGTAGAAGCTGAAGTCCAGGTGGTTGATGTGCGTAGAGGGGGAAATGGTAGTAAGTATTACTGTAAATGGAAGTCGTGAACTCTTTGTACCAAGCACTGTGCTAAATGCAGCATAATGACAATCATCTCATCCTCATCAGAAAGAGGCTTAAAGGAAGAAGAGACTTGGATCCAACTATGTATGCAGGGTCACAGCCAGGTAAAGCTGGCTAGAGGTGTGAAGATTCCACCCTAAAAGCCTCTATTTCCAGAAGTGTGTCTCTCCTTATAGCCATTCTGGTCAACTACTTCATCTTTAACCATTATCTAATATTTAGAAGACAGAGCTTGGAATAGCTTATGAGGAAACATATATTTAAAATTTTTCCATGCAATTTTGTAAACCTGGCACAAATGCATTTTGAGATCCAGTTTAGATAAAATGGATGCCATTGTTTGTAGTCTAATTACCAGTCATTTGATCCAAGAATTAATTCTTTCATTCAGGAATTTCTTAGGGTAAAACCCTACGGGGAGGTTAGTCTTACAAGAAGTATTTATTGGAGATAGAAACTTTTCCACTTTGGGACTTTGGGTAATCGAGAGATCAGATGGTCTCATCCTTGTCACCAGGAACCTGTCTGTCTGTAGAGTGTTACAGGCAGCAGCTGCTGGCTAAGCTACAACTCCTCTTCCTATTTCCAGAACTGGTGGACCATCGAAAAATGGAATAAGTTGGATTTTCAGCTTAGGTCCACATCCCTAATAAACAGATGAAAAGTAGGGCACACTGGTTTTGTTGTGTAAATCTCAGTCTTTCTATTTTAATGCAGGTTCTTTAGATTTTCCAGAACTGTCTTGCAGTGAAAGTTTTTTGACTCATCCTCGTGCAGTGTAGCATAGGAGAAGATGGGCATGGAAATGTACCTGTCAGGCATTTCCCACATGTTAACTCAGTTATTCCACCACTGAACCGCTGCTGACCCGGTGAAGAAGTGAAGGCTCTGAGAAGACAACTGCTCGAGATCACATGACCAGTGAGAGGTGGATGGGATGAATCTAGGTACAGTGTCCAGCATGTCAACAATTAGCAGCTGATCCTGTCATGGAAAACTTCACTGTTTGACCAAGTGAATAGGTGTTTGAATATGCTGTGTGAGCTTCTTCCCTAGTATGTACAGTCTGATACAGAGGTTGCTTAATTATTTTCTTCAAAGGAGAGTGGTGGCCCAGGGGTGGACATGGCAAATGGAAACAACCATGAGAAGAAGTCACAAGTCTGTGTTTCATCCAGAGAGTCCAAAAATCTGTTTAGAAGATAGGTTTCTAAGGGTCCAAATACAGTTGGAAAATACTTGCTTTTATAAGTCATCTTTAACATTTACACTGCATTTACAGAGTTCTTGTCTCTCCAGGAACATAATGTTGAACGTATCATTAAGAAACATTCATGTTTTATTATGTAATATTTAAATTACTAGAGGTTTTCTATAAGAAAGGCAGAAAAGATAAAAACCTGATGCTAAATGCTAGTAATAAAAGGAACTTTCCAAAATGCAAACCTCAACACTTCTTTTTTAAAATACTGTAATTTTAATAGTATAATAAATTTGTAGCACAATTTTGGTGGAATGCCTATATGCAGAGGGCAGATATTTCATTCAGTATCTATAGTATACCTTTCAAGTAAATTTTATTATTACTCTTTTGTGGAGTAGGAAACTGAAGATTTAAGGTATTTATTCAATACTTTTAAAACTAGAAAATGGAAGAGAAAGGATTCAAATTCAAATCTGTCTGACCACGAGCTCCGAGTCTGTCAGTAATTCTGTGTTGCCTCCCAATGACGTCTAAAGTCCTAGATACAGACTGTACACAAATATTTTAATAAATGTGGAAACAAATTCAAGCATAGATATATTTAAATTATAGAATTATTTCTTCCAAGAAATCCAGGTTCATTATATTGACCCATGTCATATTAAATCAAGGTGTATCTCAGATCTTGTTTTAATGGACCAGGAAAAAGATAAAAGACATTCTCAGATGACAGAAAGGGAAGTTTAAATACATGTACAGTGTCATTTTCCCCTTTTACCATAAATCCTAGGACTGCTTCTCTATAATGACAACATCTGAAGATGACTTTTTTTTATGCTCTGTTGAAATTCTTTCTGATTATCTGAAGTCAGATATTTATTCATTTCTGACAAAAGTAGTCCAAGAAATTGATTAGATATCTTCTTTCAACATTTCCACAAATTGTTTCTAATTAATAAAGTTAATTTACCATAGACCCATGGAGATTGTTAGGTCACTGGAGCATAAGATGCATGGCATAGTCTATAATTTAAGAACATTTCTCTCGATTATTTTATGCAGGGAGAGGGGAACAAAATAGTGAGGGGAGAAATTACTGATGCATTAGAGTTCATAATTTTTCCTCTTCAGCAAAATGAACTGTTCATACATATTTTAAAATGTTATAGAGATTATGAGAGAAAAACCTGAAATAACCAAAGTGGTCAAACACAGATGGGGAATTGAGTAGAATATGCTTATAATATAAAATAAATGTAGGGAAACAGAGGAAGAGGTCCACCCTTTCCATTGTCTATAACTATAGGAATGGGGGGGGGAGGGAAACTGGAAGGAGACCAAAATGTGAAGAGCTCACTTGTGTGACAGTGGAAGGATTATGGATGATTTGTCTGTCTCTCTCCTATCCACAGTCCGGGTGAAGAAGTGATTTTCCGTTTGCTGTAGAAACAATCGAAGGAAGCCCTCTTCCTTTCACTCCCTAGTCCTGTTTCTTTCTTCCCAGAGCAACTCCAACTATGAATATTAGAGTGTATCCATTTGTATTTCTTATTCTTCAGCTACAAACTCAGATATCTGTTAAAGATACAGAATTTTACATTTTTGTATAAACAGCATCTTGTTTATCCTTCTGAAACTTGAATTATTTCAAAGCTGTTTTCATATTCTATCTATGCTGATGCATGTACAGCTAGTTTATTCTTTATAATTGCATGCTATATATATTTCATCATGTGAATGTGTCATAATTTGTGTATTTTCTGACTGAGGGACATTGAAATTGTTTTTTATCTTCACATTTTCCAATGATATTGCAGTGATCATCCTCATGTATTTCCAGGTGAATATAAGCAAGTTTCTCTAGGTTATTTACTTAAAGTAGAAATTGCTAAATAATAGTAAATAAGAAACTTCAGTTTTACTATAATAAGTATTTTATCTCCCAAAATGGTTGTCCTCTCAAACCAGTATAAAGAGTTTCTCCGTGTTCTTGCCAAATGTGATGTCCTTTTCCAGTTGGGGAATTCTTGCTAAACTGATGGATGTAAATGAAATTCTCATTGTCTTGACTCCATCTCCCTGTTGACCATAAGACTTCAAATTTACTTTTGTAAACGATTCAATTTTTTTCTTCTGTGATGTCTATCATGTCCTTTTGTTCAATTGTCTATGGATTTGACTTTTTCCTATTTCAGGCATTCCCAATAGAGTTTAGATATCAACTAAAGTTTATTAGACTTCATTTTTAAGTGTGGTATTTGTTGGCATTTAATCTAGTTATAGAGTTTATCTACATGGAAATTTTGTTTATATCTATTAAAATAATTATGAGTTTTTCCCTCTCATTGTTTCAATGTATTCATTGCAGTGATAGATTGTCTGATGTTGAACCGTCCTTGAAGTCTTGGAATAAATTTTAGTTATTCTTAAGTTGATTTTAATACTAATTTATTTAGTACTTAAGTGAGTTTGGGTTAAAGTTTCTTACACGAAACTGAGCTTTATTTTTATTTCATTGTTTGATCTTTTTGTGGTTTTCATATCAAAATTACACTATCCTCTGAAAATGAGTAAAGTAGTTTTTCTCTTTTTCTATCCTCTGAAACTTTGCTAAAATTTTCTCATAAAACATAGTGGAGGAAAAGGAGAGAGACGCATTGAGTGTGGAGGTGGGTGTGAGTACTACTGATTTGAGCCCTTTAATGGTTTGCTGGCCTACTAGTCTTTCTAGTTCTTCAGTCACTGTGATAATTTTATATTTCCCTACTAATTTGCCAAATTTCCCTAAAATTTCAAATTTATTGGCAGAGAGCTGATCTTAATATTTTCTTAGATTTCTAAAAATCTGAAACAAACTATAGTTTTGTCCCCTTTTGTATCTGTAATTTGTGTGTGTGTATGGATATGCATGTGCCTTCCCTCATTGTCTTGATCAGTCATGCTAAAATGTGGTCTGATATTAATAGGCCTACCTAAGCTTTCTTTTGGAAAGTTTGCTTTACACTCTTTCTCCATTGATATGGGAGCTTTGGTTTATCTGGTAGTTTTTAGCAGCATTAGCAAGATTTTTGCAACATCCAGTCAGATACTCTCCATTTTCTTTACAGTAGACTAATCTATGTGCATTTTTTGTGATTCTTGATCAGTCTGGACTTTTTCCTATTTTATGTTTTAGACTTACCATGCAACTCCCTTATGTGCATTCTTTCCTTTCCTGCCTTCTTAATATTTAAGCTTTCTCATTTAGTATTTTCCTTCTACCAGTTAGAAATAGAGAAAACAACAGAATGGGAAAGACTAGAGATCTCTTCAAGGAAATTAGAGATACCAAGGGAACATTTCATGCAAAGATGGGCACAATAAAGGACAGAAATGGTATGGGCCTAACAGAAGCAGAAGATAATAAGAAGAAGTGGCAAGAATACACAGAAGAACTGTACAAAAATGATCTTCATGACCCAGATAATCACGATGGTGTGATCACTCACCTAGAGCCAGACATCCTGGAATGTGAAGTCAAGTGGGCCTTAGGAAGCATCACTATGAACAAAGCTAGTGGAGGTAATGGAATTCCAGTTGAGCTGTTTAAAATCCTAAAAGATGATGCTGTGAAAGTGCTGCACTAAATATGCCAGCAAATTTGGAAAACTCAGCAGTGGCCACAGGACTGGAAAAGGTCCATTTTCATTCCAATCCCAAAGAAAGGCAATGCCAAAGAATGCTCACACTACCACATAATTGCACTTATCTCACACACTAGTAAAGTAATGCTCAAAATTCTCTAAGCCAGGCTTCAACAATATGTGAACCGGGAACTTCTAGATGTTCAAGCTGGTTTTAGAAAAGGCAGAGGAACCAGAGATCAAATTGCCAACATCCACTGGATCATCGAAAAAGCAAGACAGTTCCAGAAAAACATCTATTTCTGCTTTATTGACCATGCCACAGCCTTTGACTCTGTGGATCACCACAAACGGGAAAATTCTGAAAGAGATGGGAATACCAGACCACCTGACCTGCCTCTTGAGAAACCTATATGCAGGTCAGGAAGCAACAGTTAGAACTGGACATGGAACAACAGACTATTTCCAAATAGGAAAAGGAGTATGTCAAGGCTGTATATTGTCACCCTGCTTATTTAACTTATATGCAGAGTACATCATGAGAAACGCTGGGCTAGATGAAGCACAAGCTGGAATCAAGATTGCTGGGAGAATTATCAATAACCTCAGATGACACCACCCTTATGGCAGAAAGTGAAGAAGAACTAAAGAGCCTCTTGATGAAAGGGAAAGAGAGGAGTGAAAATGTTGGTTCAAAGCTCAACATTCAGAAAACTAAGATCATGGCCTCTGGTCCCATCACTTCATGGCGAATAGATGGAGAAACAGTGGAAATAGATGGAAACAGTGGCTGACTTTATTTTTCTGGGCTCCAAAATCACTGCAGATGGTGATTGCAGCCATGAAATTAAAAGACACTTACTCCTTGGAAGGAAAGTTATGACTAACCTAGACAGCATATTAAAAAGCAGAGATAGTACTTTGTCAACAAAGGTCCGTCTAGTGAAGGCTATGGTTTTACCAGTAGTCATGTATGGATATGAGAGCTGGACTAAAGAAAGCTGAGCACTGAAGAATTGATGCTTTTGAACTGTGGTGTTGGAGAAGACTCTTGAGAGTCCCCTAGACTGCAAGGAGATCCAGCCCGTCCATCCTAAATGAAATCAGCCCTGAATATTCATTGGAAGGACTGATGTTGAAGCTGAAACTTCAATACTTTGGCCACCTGATGTGAAAAGCTGACTCATTTGAAAAGACCCTGATGCTGGGAAAGATTGAAGGCAGGAAAAGAAGGGGACGACAGAGGATGAGACAGTTGGATGGCATCACCAACTCAATGGATATGAGTTTGAGTAAACTCCGGGAGTTGGTGATGAAAAGGGAGGCCTGGCATGCTGCAGTCCACGGGGTTGCAAAGAGTCGGACACAACTGAGCAACTGAACTGAACTTCTACCACTTAAGGAGTTAAATATTCTATTTCTATTCTTTTTGTGGTGACAAATTTTGACATCCATAGTTAACTAAGTCTAATGATAATCAAAATCTCTATCCTGCTCCTGAATGGTACCTGAGAATAATTCCCATAGCCCTGTTTCACAATCTTCAATAATTATTATTTAGCATTTTAATTCTACTTTATTCTTTTTTTAATTTATTTTTTAATTGGAAGGTAATTGCTTTACAGTGTTGTGTTGGTTCTTGCTGTAAAACAGTGTGAACCAGCCATAACTCTTTATACATATCCCCTCCCTTGTGAAGATTCCTCCCTTCTCCCTTCCACCCCTCTTGATCACCACAGAGGGCCTGGCTGGGCTCCCTGTATCATATAGCAGCTTTCCAGTAGTTACTGCCCAATAGCCCAGTTGGTAAAGAATCCACCTGCAATGCAGGAGACCCTGGTTCGTTTTCTGGGTCGGAATTTGGCAAATTAATTGGAAAAGATCTGCTGGAGAAGAGGTAGCCTACCCACTCCAGTATACTTGGGCTTCTCTTGTGGTTCAGCTGGTAAAGAATCTGCCTGCAATGTGGGGGACCTGGGTTTGGTCCCTGGGTTGGGAAAACCCCCTGGAGGAAGGAAAGGCCACCCACTCTGGTATTCTGGCCTGGAGAATTCCATGGACTGTATAGTCCATGGGGTCTCAAAGAGTCGGACATGAGTGAGCAACTTTCACTTTCTCATTAGCTATCTGTTTTACACGTGGTAGTGTATATATGTCAATGCTACTTTCTCAATTCATTCTACCGTCTCCTGCTGCTGTGTCCACAAATCTGTTCTTTATGTCTGCATCTCCGTTCCTTCCCTGCAAATATTTTCATCAGTACTATTTTTCTAGTTTCTATATAAGTGTGTCAATATATATTTGTTTTTCTCTTTCTGGCTTACTTCACTCTGAACAACAGGGTCTTCATTTGATCTTTTGACTACCTATAGTGGCTCATCTTCTTGTGTGATTAGCATTTTCCATTATAAGCCTGTTTTGAGTAGAAATTCTTCCTTTGGGGAACCATAGGCACTATTGGGAATGGGAGCATTTTTACAGAATGACTTCAGGTTTCCTTCACAGGGGAGCTGGTGGTGGGGATTTGGCTTCTAACAGCAGGTTGGCTTTGGGTCTCAGGAACACACAGGTAGTATGCATTTAGAGCCCCGTCCCCTCGGTGCTGGGCTGTAGATTTTTTTTTGCCTTCTCTTGGGTGACTCTTGGAGCTACAACTGCCCTCCTCAGATGGGAGGCTTTCCTGCTTGCTCCTTGGGAGAGTGCATGGTTATTACAATTAGTTTTACAGATGGGATGGTGTTTTGTGACCTTGGACCTTATTCTTTTAGCTCAGTTCCAGCTTCCCATTCAGTTGAGGCCTGTGGCTCAGACTGAATTTAAATCCCCAGCCATCCAGTCACTGGGATCTTTTTTTATTTGATCCCAATTTCCCATGGAGTCCCTTGGCTGCAATTCTCACTGACACGTTAATGGCAAATTTCCTCTCTATGTCTGGCACCTGGGGGGTTTTACCTTACTGATTTCTAGGTAAATTATGGGTTCTTTATATAATTCTTTACATTGTTATATTTCATCCAGAAACCTTCTGTATTGAAAGTGGGTATAGTGTGCCTTCCGTATTGGCCGTAGGTCACCACATTGGCCAGACTTACTTATATTACTTCTCTAATGAAGAAAAAAATACCCAGAGTTTGAAAATGTGTTTTAAAAATGTTTTGCTTTAAGTAACCTTTTTTTCTCCACACTTCTCAGTGCTGAATTTGAAGAACCACATAATTATGAGGCAACAATTTCCTATCTGAGACACTCCGGCAGCTCCATTAACTGGTGCACCGCAAAAAAAATTGCCGATTGTAAGTGTGC
This sequence comes from Dama dama, assembly GCF_033118175.1. NCBI lineage: Eukaryota > Metazoa > Chordata > Mammalia > Artiodactyla > Cervidae > Dama > Dama dama. The sequence continues at coordinate 86,628,242 of NC_083700.1, forward strand.
TAAGCCAATTAATATTGTAACCCTGTATGGTATGAAAATATGTCCAAAATGGTATTTCCCCCGGCTAACTCTGAGTTTAAAAGTTAACAGCCATGCTGCTTTACTGTCACATTTCTCTTCTTTCCCCCTCTTCTAGCCCCTTAAATATATAAATAAACCCAGCTGTGCATCTGTGCTATCTCCCAGCTCCTGGTGCTGCCTTCTCATTACTTTCTTTTTTCCTTCACCAATTTGCTTAGACGCTTTGCCTTTTGTAGATACATGGGAGGGAAAATCAAATTATGGTGATTCACTTTTCTTCCTTCCCCTCTCATGGAAACTTCATCTCTCTTCTCTTGGTGTCTGTGTGGAAGTCCCCTGGTACCTCTGTGTGTGGAGAAGGGAGATAGCTGACTAGAAGAATGAGGTCCTTGTGTTTAACCTGAATAGGAGCAGAGGATTCATTCAATGGATCTGACCACTGGTTCGGAGCTGGGTCTTCCTATCTCTGGTATTACTGACAAAGCTCAGACCTTTCCGTGAAAAAAGAGACTATCTCAGGCAAGATGGTGAATAATCAGAAACTCATAGCATTTCTTCAGGTGTCTGTGTCTTTGTTCTGCCTGTATCAATAGAATCAACCAGTTCTCTACAATAGGCATAAATATGAGTGCTAGAATAAACACTACTACTTACTGAGCTGTGCCGTGGGCCACAGTCCTGTTAAAGGTCCTCTGCGCACATGCCCTTTGATATGGCCATTGTATTCACCCACTCTGATAGACAGAAAACTGAAAGTTAGAGAGACTGAATTGCATAAGGTCACACAAGTAATATGTGGAAGGGCTATACTGTGTAACGGCTCAGACTGCCTCTAAGATCCATGCTTTTCCCAGTTTTATGCTGCTTCTCATTCAAGACTGTTTGACTTCCCTGAAAGGAGAGTTAGAGGTCCCCTGCTGCAACCTCTTTATTGTACAGACAAGAAGCCCAGGGCTCTGGGAGAGGAAGTAATTTGCCTGGGAACACATGCTTAGGAAGTTCATGGGTAAGAGTTAGAACCCACTGAAATTTCCATTCTCCCCCCAGGAAATAACGGGTCAAAGAACTATTGGAAAAACTTTCTCCTAGATTGGATAAGCTCTAGATTCTCCAAACTGGCTTGTGAAATTCTAACATAAAAAGTGGAACTCCTGTCAGCATCAACCCAAAAGGCAGCACTGCCTCGTAGTTTGGGTGCCTGGGCCCCTGCCTTAAAAGCAAGGCTTCTTAAACTCTAATGTTCACATGAATTTTCTGGGCATCTTGTTGTAACGTAGATTCTGGGTCAATTGCTCTGGGTTGGGCCAGAGAGTCTGCATTTCTAAAGGTGCCCTGATGCCACTGGTCCAGACTACACTTTGAATAGAAAGGTTATGAGCCCCATTTGGACTGCATTCCAGCTGCATGTTTTCCTACAAAGCTAAGTACTCACAGGGCCAAGGGGATGCTCCCCTGCAGCTTCCCTCTGGACTTCATGAGACCCCCAGAATGCCCTCCCGCAGGTGGGTCTCTAAGATGCTGCTTGGGTCTCTTCCCTGGGTCCTTCCATCTCAGGACAGATGGAGCTGCAGAGAGATCTGTTTGTGATGGGGCAGGAGAGGATGAGGATGACATAGGCAAGGTCCTTCGTGTGTAGGGTGAAGCTGAGGATTGGAAGGAAGGAAGCTGGACCAGAGGCTTGCATGTGTTCTCTCCAGGCCACAGATGTTCAAGGTGGGTCTGTTGGGGATATCATTTGGGGTACCCAATGAAGGAACCGCTAACCCAGGCCTCTCCTTAGTCTTTCACTAAGGAATCCTTTACATCCCTCAGTGCTGCTGAGGAGACAAGTGTTTATGACTGAAAAGAGAAAGGGCTCAGAAAGTAAGCCGCTGAAGCAATTGAGAGGTAACTGTGCAAAGGATGATAGGAAACGGGGAGAGAGGGAGACGGGCACGGATCGTGAGGCTTCCCCAGCCAGGATGGCATCCTGTGGGGGATAGGCTAGAAGCCTGCCAGGAGATTCTCCGAGGAAGCCAGAGAGCCTTAGGCTGGGATGGAAAGGATGCTGTTTTAGCCCACACTCCTTTTGCTGCTCCTCTCTAAGGAGGCAAGAGATGGTTAACCTATAGGCAAAAAAAGGGAAGGAAATAGGCTATTTTACCCCCACTTGTCCATGTTCATTTGACTTTTCCCCACGTGTTTCATCCTCTTTACACTTACTGTTTGAAAGATGTACAAATCTCAGTTTCTTTATCTACTAAATGGATATAATATCTTCTCTGTGTAACTGTTCCGTGTGTTTGAGAAGGTAATACATGTAAAGTCAAGAGAACTCTGTTCTGAGAGGATAGAGCACATATACTTTTCCCTAGTCCTCCTGCTAAGTACAACTAAAACCCCTAGATATTATATGTTTAAAACAAACATATACATGTATATTTATATTGTATATTTTTATATACAAACATAAGGAAACTAGAACACTGTGAAAAGGTGGAAGGGAGAAGGTAGAGCAGCTAGGCACCTCTGGACCCAAGGAAGGATACGTGGTGAGTTCACTGGGTTTTCTTCTTGCTTCATATATCCCAGCCTTGGAGCTGAAGAAGCTGGCAACCCAGAAACACCCCTGGGCACCGACAAAGCAGCTCCAACAGAGGCCTGCTCTTTCTAGCCACAGGACCAGTAAAAGGGAAGCCTAGAAAAACAGAAAGCCTCTAGACAACAACTACTTTATCCCAGCTAAATGTCACAGAAAATAATAAACTGGCCCCCCCGCCACCAGCCAAGGCTGAGTGGGGAGCCTGGACATCCACCCTCATCAGGCTGTGATGATGCACCCCAACCCTTCTGCTGGTCAAGAAGGTTAAGTAGGGAGCTGGGACTTTCATCCCTGCCAGGGTAACAAACTCCACCTACAGTGAAGGTCAGTGAAGACCACATGTGGGCATGGACTCCAGCCCTCCACCCAGCAATAACAAGGTGTCCCTTCCTCTCCCTGTTGGGATAGGACCAGAGCAGACCTTGTGGAGAGTCAAGACTTTCACGCTCTCTCAGCAAGAAGGTGCCCTCTCCCTGTGGGATCAGTAGAGGCTACGTTGGGAGTGATAACAAGCACTCCCACCCCTCCCAGCCAGAGTGTTCCCAGCAGAAGCTTAGCAGGGAGCCAAAGCACCCACTCCTGCTCAGAAGTGATGAAGAGTCCCTTCCTTACTTGGGTATCAGCAAGACCAAGAAGTGGGGCACCTACACTTCTACCCACCCCTGGCAGAAAAAAGGCAGTCTTCCCCACTCCTGCTACCATGCTAGCTAAAACAGAAGGTTTAAATAGTATCCAGAGTCTCACAACATAATACTCTAAAAGGTCACGGTTCAATCGAAAATCACTTATCATGTCAACAGCCAGGAAAGTCTCAACTTAAAGAGAGATGACTGACAGATGCCAACATTGGGGTGATGGAAGTGTTAGAATTGTCTGACAAAGGCTTTAAAGCAGCTATTATAAACATGCTTCAGTGAGAATTATAAATATGATTAAAACATTGAGAAAAAAAGTCTTATTCCAAAATAGGGGATGTCTCTGCAGAAAAATGGGAGATGTAAAGAAAACATAAATGGAAATTTTAGAACTAAAAAAATAGAGTAAAGAAAAAAAGCTCAATAGCAGAATGGAGGGAACAGAAGAATCAGTAAACTTGGGGGAAAAAATTTAGCTCAGAATGGATTTCTTCCTTCCTGTGCTCACCAAGGGTGAGGAATCTGTAAATACTGCCTTTCTAGGAAGAAGAGGGAGAAGGAAAGAAAGGGAAGGAGGAGGAGTCTTTTGCCATCACCTTTGGATGAGTCTCTTGAACAACGCCAATAAAAACAGAAGGTCACCCCCTCAGGGTGCACAACTCAGCACAGGTGACTTTCTGAAACTTCACCCTTTCATACCGACTGGGTGATGGTAAGCAGGATTTAGGCTGTTCTGCAATCTCTGTGGAATTGTCCTCAGAGCTCATCAGACCAGTGCCTTTCTGACTGTGCTTCCTAGGGCCGAGGGCTGTCCTAAGGGGTCCTGGAAACCCCTGGGAATAACTTCAACCAGAGAAGTTTCGTTTATGCTCCTGTAATATTCTGTTTAAATGAATGAATGATTCCATGGCTAGGAGACAGGTTGAAAGCCATTTCCTAACTGAGAAACCCTGAGCAAGTTACTTCACTTTTCTGAGTGTCTGTTCCTCATCAGTAAATCAGATATAGTAGTGATTATCGTGAAAACAACAACAACAACTGTCAGCTATTTTTTTAAATTATTGTTCTAATATTAGTAATAATTGTCTCACCTCCTGGTGTAAAACATGGGAAAGGGACTTTTCCAAAGTGACGCAGGGAGTTAGAAACTCATGCAGGGAATTTCCCGGTTAGTTAGTCTGGACAAAGAGCTGAGGGTCTGGAAGACATGACCAGGTGTGGTCATGTGTACTAGTGTACCATATTGGAGTACAGGTGGAGGGCTGCTGAAGACCATCTTCTGACATTTGTCATTTTTCTCCCAGATGGGACAAAGCTATTCAGTGGAAAGAATTATATAATTCCCTGTGGAAACTAAGTGAGGGCTCTGATACTTTGGGTTATATTCTCCTATTATAATTCCTAGTCCTTTCCTGACCCCCTGAGGTATGATCGTCTGTACTTTATATTCCTACCTTGGGAGCAAGTTTTGATGGCAACACTTACTGTTGAGAGAACCTCCACTTTGTTTAAATTAAAAAAAAAAAAACAGTATCAAGTTATGAATGCATTATTAATTGTATTATCTTTGTTTATTAGCCTTAGCAAGTAAGTTCTCTCTGGGCCTTGGTTTTCTCATTTCTAAGAATAATAAAATCTCCCTCCCTATCAGGTGATAGGTAGAAGCAAAGATATCGTGATTTATTAATTCTTTTAAAAACACAGAAGGGTGAATAAGTTGAAGGAGGGAGAGAAAAGGAGATTATCATTTTTTAAAATTGGAAAATAAATCCATACTTGAAAAGGATGAGGCCAACTGCATCATAAGCAGATATTCTTAAATGTTTTTAAAGCAAGTAATAGAATAAAATGTGTTGATTCAGAAATTGGCGAAAATAAGTGTATAATTACCAAAGTTGAAGTACAGGTTATTAATCTGCCACACAGAATTTTAGGTCCTTGTGTCAATAATCACATGCAGATAGTCCCTAAAGAGAAACTGATTTCATTTAAATAATTTATGAATGAATTGTATGTGTAGAGTAAAAGTGGCTTAGAAATGTGTGTTGTTGTTTGGTCAGTTCTACAAACTAAACCTTTAGGACTCCAGCAGCAAGAAAGAGAAAAGGAACAGGGTAAATCTTATTTATCATGTATGGGTATTCACTATCAGTAGGTGAAATGTTTATAGAAAACTTTTAAGCAAAGAAAAATTAAATTAGCAATTTTATTTAAAAAATATCATTTTCTATACAATGTCTGGTTCTCTGCTAGGTTTACATTTCTTACATCATCTGCTTTAATCTTCCCATGAACTCTGGAAGGCAGATACCAGTTGGCTCCATTTCACCGATAAGCAATCTGAGGTTCAAAAAAAGGAAGTAAAAGGAAATAATTTGTCTGTAATGCCACAGGTAGGAAGTGGCAGGACTGAGCTCTGAACCCCAATTCTTGCTACTACTTGTATCAATTAATGATTAGATTTGGCATCATGTCATTAAATAAAATCCACAAAACTTATGGAAAAATTGAAAGGTATTTGAGCCTTAGTTGACAGCCGGCTGTACTATAGAAACAAAATGCTTATGGAGCCACTTTTAGGCATACTGTGGAGTTGGGTTTGATGAAGTGGGACCTGGGCTTTTGTGGCCTTATTTCCTTTCCCTTTCCTTTCAAGTCTGCCTTCTGATTGCTACCACTCAATTGCAGTACTTCCGCTTCATAATGAAGTATGAATCTGTTTAACAAAAGGGAAACTGACAGTTCTTTCAAATGTTTTCACTGACTGTACTTTCCATCCTAAAAATCCCCAAAGGAAAGATACCATGATCAATGATCTGAGAATTTCCTAAACCTTGTGGACAAGTTTCCCATACATTGATTGTTCTGAGGGTTGAGAAGATTGAACTCTGCCACCGTCCATAATTGCTTTAATCTGGGGTACTGTATAAGAAATGAATGCTATGAGAAATTGCCTTGAAATAATTGTCTTATGTTTATTTTAGCAACTTATGAAGTCAGAATTGAAGAACTACAAAAGGTATAGTTTCTTTTCTTCTTATCAGCTTCATAGCTAAAGCAAGTGTGCAGAGTTGATTCTGAAGTAGTTTCTTTCATGAGGGAGGAAAGCTCTTTGTTTTGTGTTTCCCTGCAATTTCAGAGGCATTTTTAGACTTTACCTGCTAAGATTCTGAAGTCTGAGCCCTGTATGATCAGTGATAGAAAACGTGTTAGGATGGAGAAGGTGGTAGTAACGCATTCCTGGCACCTGATGTAAGGTGGTCAGTACCAACTGGCCTTTAATAACTGTCCCTTCAGGAGAGAAGAGTTCCTCATCACATGCCAAATTTGTATATCATGTGCTTCCATGGGAATGACCAGACCCTTGAAGGCATATTTTTTGGACTTCTGGCAGGCATAGTGCTAGCAACTTGATTAGGGCCCAAGCAGAATCACGGGCTTTGATTCTGGCTTCTGGCTATGTGAACTGGAGCCTCCATTTCCTCACATGTGGTCATAGGAACACCCCCATCAGAAGTCATTGTGAGAATGAAAGGTAAATTCAGGTAAACAGTTTAATAGTAAGTGCTGGAATCTATCCCAGGCACTTTACCTTTTTGAGCTTCAGCTGTGTCTTCTGTAAAATGGTGTGTTCTCTGCAATGGCAGGAAGCATAAGCCTTGTGCAGTAGTAGATGCTCAATAAGTAATGAGACCAACAGTTGTTTCACTGAATGAACTAAGCTGGATGAAGCAGGTGAGCACCTAGTCCAGCACTCAGCACACAGTAGGTACTTACTTATTGTTTAACTGGGTCAGTTAAGGTACTACTCCTTCCTCACTGGGTGCCTTTACTCGAGGTCCTTCATCTTTCCGCTTTGCATTTCTTATGATTACTGAAAAGGATTGTTCGTTTGTGATGCACTTTAGAGATAGAAAACTAGAAATGATTATTATTCCCATTAATGAAAGCAGAAAGATGCTTCACTTACCTGGCAGTATCATCAAATGTCAAAACTTTTCTGCATAATGGAGCTTTCCAAATGACCACAATTTTATCCCATTCAAAATTTAAAAAACATGAAAGTATTTTTCTTTCAACCTTCAGACATATATTATGTTCATCTCATGTTTTTGAGCTTGGTGGCTGGAATCTGATTTCTCCATTTCTTGATGACTTGGAGTTCTCTGAAACATAAGGGGCTGAATCGGCACTGTTCATGTTTTTCTTGAGATGCTCTTAGGCCCTTGTAGGTGTTCAGAATGAGTTGCCTTCACACCAAACTGCCATTGTCTATATGCTGTAGTTGTTTTATTTCTATCAATTGTTATTTCCTTCTCCTGTCAACCTCTTTGTGTCCAGCAGTGAGTTTCCATGTGGTCCAGCACACACCAGGTCCCTGTCTGGGGGCAGGTACCTGTGTATCTGGTGGCCCAGACGCAAAGAATACACCTGCAGTGTGGGAGACCCATGTTTGATCCCTGGGTGGGGAAGATCTCCTGGAGAAGGGAATGGCTACCCACTCCAGTATTCTTTTTTGGAGAATCCCATGGACAGAGGGGCCTGGTGAGCTACAGTCCATGAGGTCACGAAGAGTCGGACACGACTGAGCGACTAACACTTTCACTTTTTCATTTTTTCACCTGTGTATACCTGGCATCATGTAATCCTCACAGTCACCCTGTGAGCTGGCATCATTGCTTTTTACAGATGATAACTCAAGGCTCAGAGAAGTTAAATAACTGTAAGTAATATAGCAGAAATCTAAAGCAAGGTCCATCTAACTTGTCTTTCTACAAATGTTGCTATCCAATTTGTTAGAATTGTATGGAAGATGAGAGCCAGTCGTCCCTGAATGCAAACCGTGAGGCTCTCCCCACAGGAAGGGATATGAGCTCTTGGGCGTGGACTCTGTGGCAGCATTTTGGATGCTTATTTTCTGTTTTCTTCGGGTTCTTGGCTAGATTCCAGATTGTGAATGATATGTGACAAATGACTAAATGAGGGGCTAGGTTGTGGTCACTGGGGCCTAAGTTTAATGGTGCCAAATCTAGATCACACACGAGCTGATTTTCGATCAGGTGGTATGTGATCAGGAAGGGAAGAATGCCCAGCATGGCTTGCATACTTGCCTGTACCAATTTTGCTCACTGGAACATTGCTCAAATATCACAATTCCTATTTGCTCATGGGGTTTAAAAGTTCTTTATTCTACAGATGCATTCCTGGATGGGTGTGCAGAGGACAATTAAATTTTCTAAGTCAAATTATACATTACCTCTGGCATGTACCATGACTTTAGAAATGCCTGTTTTTTGTTTTGTTTTTTGATTGATCTTCAACTCCACTGGCAACAGTTCATGAAGCATTCTGTTGTCAGCATCTACTTTGCTCTGTACTGAGACCTCACTTGCCTCACCCTTTGGTCATGTCTCTAATGATCTGTAACCAAACAACAGAGGCCTGGTTGGGGTTTGACTTGGGTAGATTTATGAAAATGACCATTTTTCTCTTTAATTTCAGGCTTGGAAGAGTTTTTGCCATCAAGAACTTAGGTGAGTTTTATCTTCAAAAGGAAAAGCATTAATTAGCCACTGACCCTCTGATGACAGAACTGTTTTTCCTTAATGGGCCAGTTGTCTCTAGTGCCCGACCTGGTTCATCATCCCTTGTACCTTGTACCTAGGTACAAGGTGTACCTAGTACCTAGGTGTTTGGTACAGAGAAGGTGCTCAAGGGTCCTGCCTGGCCTTTTGGGTTCACCTTGTTCTAGCTCATTCTACACTCACTCAGCAAAGGCTTGCTGAGTTCCCAACATGCTGGCCATTTGCTAACCATATGGGCTGGGGGTTCCCTGGTAACTCAGCTGGTAAAGAATCCGCCTGCAATGCAGGAGATCCCAGTTCAATTCCTGGGTCAGGAAGATCCACTGGAGAAGGGATAGGCTACCCACTCCAGTATTCTTGGGCTTTACTCATGGCTCAGCTGGTAAAGAATCCACCTGCAATGTGGGAGACCTGGGTTCGATCCCTGGGTTGGGAAGATCCCCTGGAGAAGGGAACAGCTACCCACTCCAGTATTCTGGTCTGGAGAATTCCATGGACTATATAGTCCATGGGGTCACAAAGAGTTGGACATGACTGAGCAACTTTCACTTTCAAGGGCTGGGGCAGTGACAGAGAGCTAGCCACTACCCTTGGGGGTTCCCCAGTGAGAGAAATACAGTCAAACGGGCATATGACAATCACATGGGTCCCAAAGAACTGACAATTTCCAAAACACACTGTGCCGTTTCAGATCTCTTTGCCTTTGCTCATTTACTTCATTCAGCCCAACTTAATGATCTGGCAGACTTCTACTAACCATCAGATGACCCCTCCTATAAGAAGCCTTCCTCATTCTCCTCTAGTCCCTTCCCTGTGGTGCCACTGTAAGACACGCACACATTTGCATTAACATCATGTCCATCCTTTGTTTACTAAGATGCCAGTTCATCCTCACTCTCCCCTTCTCTGAGCTCCTTGTGGGCAGGGCCCGTTTTTCTCGTCTTGATCCAGACATGGGCTTGGCATATAACAGTGTTTTTGCCTGATCCTTCAGAGTCTGCCTATCTTTCTCACCACCTGCCCGTGGAAGTTATTTATAATGCATTAAAATAAACATGGCCTGTGAGCTCTGGAGGAACATGTATCACCATTTCCTGACTGAGGCTAAAAACACACAAGCTGGATCATGGAGGAAAACCCTGCTTCATCTCTGTCCTTGAGCTCCTGCTTGACCTTGAATTCATGAGTCCTGTTATTACCCTTTGGCACCTAACACAGTACTGGGCAGAGTAAGCACATGTCAGATGATTAGCGACTTAGTTCAACATTTACTGAGCTTTTTCTCTGTTCAGACACTTTTAGATTCTCAGGTACAGAAATGAATAGAATGTATTCCCTATACTTAGTTCAGCTTAAGAGTGAAGACCAGAGTGGTAGGGGTGAGGGGGTCACTTGGAGGGGAAAATGACCATGGAAGTAGGACTTTACAATTATCAGATAATCACTGTTCAAAGTTATGAAAACACAGAGGTGATGTAGTAGGCATGCTTTCTCCAAGAGTGACAGCTGAGCTGAATCATGAAAACATGTAGGAACTGGCCGGGTGAAAATGGCAGGATGCGTGTTCCAGGCAGAGGACAAGGTGAGGGGCAAAGACATAGTGTTGCACAGTGAGGCCAGTACAGGTGTCCACGAAGAGCTGGGTGATGCCTGGGCATAAAGTGCAGTGTGGAGCAGCAGGAACGAGGCCGGGGGTCATATGCAGAGCAAGATCCAGGAGGACCTGCATTCCCCAATTAATCATTCAGAGCAATCCTGTCCAGTGGAAATACAAGGCAAACCACACATGTCACTTAAAATGTCTCTAGTAGCTATCGTCTAAAAAGCAAAAAAAAAAAGAAAAGAAAATATTCTAATATAGCCCAAACATTATCATTTTACCATGTAATCAGTATTAAAGTTTCCACTGAAATATTTTAGATCCTTTTATTCACACCAAGTCTTAAAGATCCAGATGTGTTTTACATGAACAGCTTCAGTTTGGACCATACACATTTCAGATGTTCAAAAGTCACATGTGAACAGTGACCTCTTGGATGAAACATTTTTAAACCTTATTCTATAAGTCAGTGGAAGCCACAAAAGAGTTTTAAAGCGGAAATAATATACCCCTAGCATTCCTAGGAGTCACAACATTCAACGTAATTTGACAGTTGTTTATGGAGATCCAGCCACGTAGAAACTACCAGACAAAACCCGAGGGATAGAAAGATGGATTACAAAGGACATGTCCATCAGCAAGGCAGGTAAATGCCTTAGGAAAAATGTCAGCAATGGGAAGATAAGCCTTGGGTAATTCTAACTCAGCAGATGCTGTGATGAAGAAAAGGACACTGACAGTTATGGAGCCAATTACATGTTGTAAGCAGTGTTAGGCTTTCAACGTTTTTTATCACATTTCACTTTCATGGAAACTATGGAGACTAGCATTGTGACTTTTCAGTTATAGATGGAAACATTTGACTTTTAGAAAAGTTCATCTTAGGTTCTTGGAGGCAGAATAGGGGCTGGATCCCAGCCCTCCCTACACAGCCCCTGTTCTAGAACTAGTGGCCTTAATGGTGGTTAAGAGTCACCAGTCATTGGATGAATGAAACTCTTTAAAATTCTTCCCATTGTCACAGAATATTTCTCTCTCCTGGTGTTTCTCCTTCCTGTATGACCACCTCTTCTGCTTTCCTTTGAGGGCTCTCTGTCTCTGCCTTCCATGTCAAAGTGGTTGTAGAACTATCTGCTTCACTGTGTTGCCAGAAACAGACGTTCACATCTGGATGCTGGTGCTCCTCAGTGTTCTGTTCCCGGTCCTCAGCTTGTTGACTATACTCTTCACCTTGACTCCCTCCTCTACTCCTCCACTACAGCTATTGTCAACATATAGGTGTGTGGTAGTCATGCCTTTCATGAGGGAATACTAGCTGGAAGACTTTGCTACTGTGGGTTACAAAGCTTTAGTGCTGGGGGTACACACATGAATTAACAGAGCTCTGATTTTTAGGTAGTGTCAAGGAAAAACGGAAGAGCCAGAAGCAGATCGGTAGACTGTATATTTTAATATAAAATAGAGGGGTGAAAGAGAGTCAGGCAACACTTGCTTGTGAGAATCAGGCAGCACTTCTCAGAGAGGAGCTGATTTAGAGAGACTGGAAAGGGTGCTCTGTTTCTCTGCAGTGTAAGATGTGGAAGGCATGACTGAAAAAAGAACTAGCAAATATGAAGGAAGAGTTGCTCAAAATAAGATGGAAAGTTTGGGGAATTAGAGTGTAGATGAGCATAAACATGGAGAGAAGAAGCAGAGAGGATGGAATTGGAAAGAAAGGTGGGGCCAAATCACAGTGGGGCTGATATTTTATCCATCAGCCAATGGGAAGTTAGATTTTAAGCAGGAATTCACTCTGGCATTGGTTGGAACTGCCAGAAACTCGGGGAAGTTTTCTATGGTTGACTTGATCTTGGTCCTCTCATCTTTAAAGAAGAAAAGGAGGAGAAAGGGAGGGAGAAGGGAGGGAGAAAGGGAGGGAAAAGGAAGAGGAGGGTTCAGCTCTGTTTAAATTCATTGTCCTCATTCATTTCATTTAGGATTGAGGGGTACACTATCATCAAAAGTATCTCATCTTCACTTTTTCCCTGGTATTGCTTCACATTTCAGAACCGAAGATGAAGATAAACAAATGAAGGAAAAGGAACCATACCAATTGAAACTTCAAAACACAGAAGATGTACACTTAGACCATCTTTTCAAGGTATCTGTATTCCAGGGTTCCAGATCAAACAGTCCAGGTCATCCATATAATAGGTTCAGTTCATGGAGTGACTTTTTAGAGGCTGAGCCATGCAACTCTCCAGAAAGACAGAAGATCAAGTGGGTGGTGGGTGTCTTACAAAAGAAATTGATGGGACAAGAACACTGAACTCTAGCCTCTGATTTCTCACTTATTAGCTGTGAAGCAGGTCTCATAAACCAGGCTGAGATTAGTATGAGTTCAGTGAATTTGCCCAGAGGGCAAATTCAAAGAGACAACTCAGGTGCCCACCCTGCTCTTGCAGAACCTGATGGGAGGGCCTCCTGAAGTTCTGTGCTCTGAGACTCTGCTTAAGAGGGACTTAATCTCTGAGTTTAGGCATCTCATGTGTAAAATGAGAATAAATAATCCTATCCAATTACCATCCGCACTCCCATCCTAATTGTCTTATTTTTGATAATGAAATAATGTAGACGAAGCTGCTTTGTAAGCTATAAGCTACCATGAAAATGAAGTATATTGTTGTTAATTAACTGATCAGTTAACACTGTTTGTTGATATGAAACACTGTATATGTGTATATCCACATCCAATGGACGCTATCTCCTTCAAAACGGTCAGTGGCTTAAACAGTAGATACCACTGGGGCTATTACCAGGGTTCCAAACACCCGGGATGCCTGTTTGAGATGTGCCTATCACATCACATCAAATTGTTCCAGTGTCATGTGCAGGGCTTGGGTAAATCAGACATCTTGGTGGTGGCACGGGCCTGAACTGAGGTGTAGGCCCAGGGCCCCACTGGAATAGGTTGAGTGTTTACAGAATATGAAAAAGCAGCATAATTCAGAGAAGTCATTAATAATGAAAGATAGGGACCAGAGACAGGAGTGGCATGACGTGTTAAGATGGGTGATGAGACCAGAGATCAGGAAGGGGTTTATAGGGAACGTTTCATGATGAGAAAGGCAGCAGGGGAGCATGATTAAGGATGTGTGCATGCTCAGTCGGTCAGTTGTATCCGACTCTGTGCAACCCTATGGACTGTAGCCCGTCAGGCTCTTCTGTCCATGGGATCCTCCAGGCAAGAATACTATAGTGGGTTGCCATGTCCTCCTCTAGGGAATCTTTGTGACTCAGGGATTGAACCCACATCTCCTGCAGCTTCTGCATTGCAGGTATATTCTTGACCATTGAGCCACCAGAGAACTCTGATATGATTGAGGATACTGACCATGAAAGAGCAAAAGCATGGATGCGCCCTTTTTCAGTGAATCCCTGGTAGCCAAGAGCACCGGGCTCTGGGATCCAGTCCTGCCTGGGCAGATGACTAGCTGTGAGACCAGAGGCCAGTTATTTAACCTTTCTAAATTCTTTATCAAGAGAAATCATGGCATTTTTTGAATGAGATGTCATGAAGATCAAGTAAGATAAGATTAAGAGCCTATTCCATGGTCAGCCTGTCATTATATCCTGATTGCATCCTGTGGGCCTGCCTCCGAGCCAGACATCTATGGCTATTCAGAGGAGAACAAAAGATATTGTATGTGCCCTTGTGAAACTTAGAGAAATGAGATTGTGTTAAATAAAACAACAAACAATGGCTAGCTGGGAGGAATGAATGAATACAGAACAGCATTAGTAAGCGAAAAGTCAATAGCTAAGTCAAAACAGTGCAGGACTGTCCTTGTTGCTTGTGTTTAGGTGGATATCTATGAAGAGATGCCTGGGAAAACCCAGATGGCAGAAGACCCCAGAGGTGGGAGAACCTTGCCAGCCAGAAAGCAGAATGCTGCGATGGACATCATCCGGGTGGAGGCTTGCCCTGCGGACTTCCAGCTGGCCAGGCACTCCATAGACTACTGTGAGTTTCATTTTCTCCTGGTTCTTTTTACCCTTACTGAATTATTTTAAAGCTGTGTGTGACCAAGATTTTAATTGATTTTATGAATATTCACCTAGCATCTATTATACATCAAGTCACTTGCCTGAGTGAGGCAGCTATACTAGATTTAGAGGTAGAAGGCCTGAGTTCAAATAAAGGCTCTTATACTTATTAGCTGTGTAACACAATCCTTCATATTCCTCAATTTCTTCATTTATAAAAAGGGATTATAATATAGATCTCACTGGGGTTTGGCATGGACCAAATCTGACAGTATTTTGCGTAATAGGTACACAGTTGAATGTTTACTCATTTCTTCTTAATCTCCCAGAACCTGTTCTTTTTTGTAGACACAAGACATTGACACATTGACGACATAGTATGATACTATTATTTGACTTTATTCAGGTTGAATTTTAAATTCACGTGAGTCAAAACTCGTGATTGCAAGTAACTGTAGTAAAATCATACTGTGTTAAGCAGAAGAGGAGAAGGAGGCTCACCTAGCAGAAGGTCTGGACAAGGCTGGACTCAGGGACACAAACAGCATCAGTGTTCCTTTTTTTGCTCCTGGCTTTGTCCCCCTCCCTCTTGGCTTCATCTTCAAGTAACTCTCCCCTTGTGGAGACAAGTTGGCACCTGGAAGTGACAGATTTACATGCTATCTATCCTCTTAGGAACTCCAACAGAAAGCTGGAAGTGGTTATCCTCTCAACAGTTTCGAGAAAAGGCCCAGATTTGAGTCTTACTGGCTTGATTGTGTCACCAGCCAATCTCGATCCAATCATCATGAATGTGGGATAGGATGCTCTGACTGACCCAGGCCTATGTCATAAATTCACACCTGGAGCTGGAGGCAGAATTAGTTCTACCAAAACAGTATCATTTCAGATTGAAGGATTTCACAAGTTAAGAGCAGTTATCACGGGGAAAAAAGTAGACACTGGATAGACAAAACAGATGTCTACTCCAGTCCATTAAGCCACGGCAAACCACTGACATGTCATAACGTGTTACAATCAAAGTTATGAGACTGTATTACAATCGTAAGATTGACTCACTGTACCCCTGCCATGCGCCTCCTTCCCTGCACACTGTTTGTTCTGAGTTAACTGGCTGTCATGTGCGTAAGTGCCCCATCACTTTGCCTGAACTCTTTCCTGTGTCTGAAATGCCTTTCTGCCCACCCTCTACCTGCTGATGTCTTAGCCATCTTTCAGGATCTATCTCCAAAATCAGTTCTTCTGAGGCCCTCCTTACCTTCCTTATGTCTATACGCCACTTTCCCACTCTCCAGGGACCATCATTGCTCACTCCTCTGTTTCCAGGACACCAAAACAGCAATGGAATGACCAGTTTTCCATATTAGGTTTTCGTTCTTCAGTCACTAAGTCATGTCCGACTCTTTGTGACCCCATGGACTGCAGCATGCGATCCTTCCCTGTCCTTCACTATCTCTGAGTTTGCTCAAACTCGCATCCATTGAGTCAGTGATGTCATGCAACTATCTCATCCTCTGTCACCCCCTTCTCCTCCTGCCCTCAATCTTTCCCAGCATTAGGGTCTTTTCCAGTGAATCGTCTCTTTGCAAGGTGGCCAAAGTATTGGGGCTTCAGCATCAGTCCTTCCAATGAATATTTAATATTGATTTCCTTTAGGATTGACTGGTTTGATCTTCTTGCTTTCCAAGGGACTCTCAAGAGTCTTCTCCAGCATCATTCAAAAGCTTAAATTCTCCTGTATTCAGTCTTCCTTATGAGATCCAACTCTCACATCTGTATGTGACTACTGGAAAAACTATAGCTTTGTCTATACTGACCTTTGTCAGAAAAGTGATTGTATTTGCTTTTTTTAGATTCAAGCATTTCTGGGACCCAAAACCACTATGCATTAATCCTACAACCCTGGGAATTTCGCTTACTTTTATGTACACATGGGGACAGTACTATTTATTTCCCAGGGCTCTTTGTCAGTGCGTATAAAGTATCTGGTTCATTGCTAAATAACTGTCAGTTCTCTTTGCTCATTTGCTTTTCTAAAACAATTACATCATGCTTTACTTTATAACTCATGGTGTACACGCTTGTTTCCCATGGTTCACTGTGAACACCTTGGGGTCAGAGGCCATTTGACATTTTTCTCTGTATCTCTGCAACCTGCAACCAACAAAACTTTGTGAAAGGAAAGAATGAAATAATAAGTCAGACTTCAGTGAGGAAGTATGGTAGATCTGACAATCTTAATGATTCTTCTGACTAAAACAACTAAAGTGAAGAAGAAAATTGGGGGGAGGGGACAATTCATTAAAGCATCACAGAATTGACTTAAAAAGAAGTATCCACATGCCTGCAGGAACCAGGAACCCTGAGAAATGAGTGAGCGCCAAAGCTGCTCTTGCCCTGAGGCCTTTCACTGAGCTCTGAATCCTTGTTCTTCTGTTCTGACTGCATGGTGTGCAGAGGACAGGAGCTATATCCCAGGGCCTGCCCAAAGTGAGTGTATAGTAGGAGCGTGCATGTGTGCAAACCCAGTCATATCCGACTCTTTCGTGACCCCATGGACTGCACCTCACCAGGCTTCTCTGTCCATGGGGTTCTCCAGGTAAGAATACTGGAGTTGGTTGCCTTTTCCTCCTTCAGGGGATCTTCCTGACCCAGGGATCAAACCTGTGTCTCCTGCATTGGCAGGTGGATTCTTTAACACTGAGCCACCAGGGAAGCCCATACAGTAGGGGACTCCTGTATAAAGTTGGGACCTCAAAGAATTATGTCCACACAGAACGGATAGCACTATGCCTATTGTTAACAATACTATATTCAGTACTTATAAATTTACAAGAATAGACCTCAAATTCTCTTAAACCATAAAAAAATTTTTAAAAATTAAGAAATAGGACAAATAAAGACATTTCTGATGAGATAAATAACACATGAGAAAGCACAGAGGCAGTACTGAATCAAAAATCATGTCTTTAGATGAAAATGGATAGACTAATTTGGACTATAGAAAAAAAATGGAAGGGCGGAAAGGGAGGAAAACAAGCTAAAGTAAATAAAAGTTAAAGGAGAGGCCTAAACGTGGGGCTGAAAGCCATTTTCAAGCAATTATGTATTGTCCTTGAAGAGTCACTACAGATTTCGGGATTACACTATGTTGATAACAGTCTGAAGAAAATTCTGAGTAATCTGTGAAGTGAAGTGAAGTGAAGGTCGCTCAGTCGTGTCCGACTCTTTGCGACCCCATGGACCATACAGTTCATGGAATTCTCCAGGCCAGAATACTGGAGTGGGTTGCCATTCCCTTCTCCAGGGGATCTTCCCCACCCAGGGATCGAACCCAGGTCTCCCACATTGCAGGCAAATTCTTTACCAGCTAAAGCACAAAGAGGGTCTGTAATAAACTTGTGCTAACCACCCTGAATAGTTCTCTGCAATATTTGTGATGAGGAGCACAAAATGCTTAGTCAAGGAGAGTGGGCATGAAAACAGAGAGGAAAGTTTTGAGGAAAAAAAAATACAGTTGTTTTCTAATTCCTTCTATACAGATAGGTCTCTTTCGAAAAAAATGAACAAGATATTTTTTTTTCCTTCCATTAAAAAAAAAAAAAAAAAAAAGAACATTAAAGACAAACCCCAGAGAGCAGAAGCAAATTTGCTCATTTGCTCCTTGTGCTGGGCAAAGGGAAAAATCTGTTAGCAGAGCTGACTCTCATACTCACTGTGGGAAATTTACTGAGCTCTGCTCATGACTTGTGTCCTTTCCTCTCTGCCATGCTGTAATTTTACTAAAGTAATTGTCAAAAGAGAGACACAGAATGTGTACTTTCCAAACAAGCAAAAAAACAGGATGAAGAAAAACAGAAGAAACCTCAGTCAGTCAAACACAAGGAAAATGAGGGAAAAACAGAACAAATAAAATGTATGTAATAAAACACTAAATATATATTTCAAAATATCAGTAAACAGTATAAGCATAAAACTCTCTAATTACAGGGCATATGCTTTCAATTCAGTTCAGTTGCTCAGTCATGTCTGACTCTTTGCAACCCGATGAACCACAACACACCAGGCCTCCCTGTCTATCATCAACTCCCAGAGTCCACCCAAACCCATGTCCATCGAGTCGGTGATGCCATCCAACCATCTCATCCTCTGTCATCCCCTTCTCCTCCTGCCCTCAATCTTTCCCAGCATCAGGGTCTTTTCCAATGAGTCAACTCTTTGCATCAGGTGGCCAAAGTATTGGAGTTTCAGCTTCAACATCAGTCCTTCCAATGAACACCCAGGACTGATCTCCTTTAGGATGGACTGGTTGGATCTCCTTGCAGTCCAAGGGACTCTCAAGAGTCTTCTCCAACACCATAGTTCAAAAGCATCAATTATTTGCATTCAAATCATTCAATACTAAAAATATTTAAGGGCCTTTTATATCCCCAGAATTGTTCTAGGTGTTGGGGGTATACCAGTAAACAAACCAGACAAAAATTATGGAGGTTGTGTTCTGATCAGAGGAGACAGATGGTAGATATATAAACAATAAAATATTCACTATGTGGAATTTTAATAAATATAGAAAAAATAATAAAGCAAAAAAGAATTGGGGAAGTAGGTAGAGGAAGTGGATGTTGTAGTTTTAAAGGACTGACAGATGACCTCAAAGACACAAAGTAGTTGAAGAACAGAGACATATCTATCCAGTAAGCTCTAGGAGAGGGGGAAAGGAATGCAGCTATCCTGGGCAAGAGCCTATTTGATGTGCTGGTAGAATAGCAAGGAGGCTGGTGTGGCTGGAGCAGTGATGAAGGAGACTGTGGTAGGAGATGAGGTCAGAGATATAATCAAGGACAAGGGGCTTTTGTAGACCATTGGAAGAACATTGGCATTTATTCTAAGTAATATTAAAAAAAAAACAAAAAACAGTGAAAGGTTTTGAGCACAAGAACAGAAATGATCTGACTTGTATTTTAAAGAATCATCTTGGCTGCTGTCTTGAAAGAAGAATGTAGAGGAAGAACCTGGGACCTGTTATGAGTTTGTTGCAATAATTTAAGTGAAAGATAATGGTAACTTGGAGGAAGGTACCATGGTTGGGTTGAGATGTGTATTTCTGGATTCAGGATAAAAATGTGAAAGTCAAGCTGATGGATAGCTGTGATTGGAGGTGGGATATAAGACAGGAGTCAAGGATGTCTTCAAGGTTTTGGACCTGAGCAGCTAGAAAGGTGGGTTGCCACTCATCATTGAGATGAGCCTGACTTCAGGATGAGCACATTTGCAGAAAGTAAAGAGTTTGGTTTGGAACATAATATGTTGAGACAACCAAATGGAAGCAGTGTGAAGGGTGATGAGGTATCTAGAACTCATGAGAGAGATGTCTAGGTTAGAGATGTAAATTTGGGAGTTGTCTATGTTTTTTAAGTTGTCTATGTCTTTTTAAGGCTTCCCTGGTGGCTCAGACAATAAAGTATCTGCCTGCAATGCGGGAGACCCGGGTTCGATCCCTGGGTTGGGAAGATCCCCTGGAGAAGGAAATGGCAACCCACTCCAGTACTCTTGCCTGGAAAATGCCGTGGATAGAGGAGTCTGGTAGGCTATAGTCCATGGGGTTGCAAAGAGTTGGACATGACTGAGCGACTTCACTTTCTTCTTTCTTTATGTTTTTAAAATGAAGCCATAAAACTTTGCTTCAGCCAAAAGGAAAGATTAAGAAAGAAAAAAAAAATCCTGAAATACGAGCATCTTTGTTTATAAAATTAAAAGTTAAAAAAATAAGTGGATTCTTCATTTTAAAAAAATATTTGTGCTAGAGAGACTTACTGATAACTCTGTAAGGAAAAGCAGGGCCTTTGTGCCTCTGGGAGCTGACATTCATTGAGATGGTTTGGGGCTGATGTGCTAATTGACTGCTTATCAGAAGATAAAATCTTGTTGTCTGGTGTTTTTAATTAACAGACAAAATTCAATGTGCCTGTTGCTGTTTATCAGATATATTACTACTTATTTCTGATTAATAGTTCATATCTGAAAATGGTTCTGAATCACCAATGCTCTAAATATTAACCTATGCCAACTGATAAAAAGGTGGCAGTTTTATGGCTATGACAAGTTTACAGCCCTGTGAAATAAACCAACTTCTGCAGTTAACAGGCTAGCTACTTGTGCAAACAATCCCTAGACATTTTTCAACCTGGCATACTATCTCGCTGATGCTATCATTAATGAATAATAAATGTTGGCATGTACTCAATCAACCTAAGAAATTTTACTTTAAGGAAAAAAAATGCTACAAAACTGGATAAAGGCATCTAAATGTAGGAAGAGAAACCCCAGGGGTTGTACCTTGGCAGACTTCAATATTTGAGGTTGGGGATTAGAAGAAGAACCCTCCGAGAAGAAGGAGGGGTCATTGGCTTGCTGGGTAATTAGCACCGTTCATAAAAAATGTATTAATCCTTGCCACAGTCATCTAAGAGTAGGGGTTACCATCATTATCCCAGCTTGAGAGAACCATAACTGAGGCTTAGTAAGGTGAAGTGGTTTGCCACAGGATCATCCAAAACAAAGTTATAATCCAGTGTTAGCATATTTAATATGCCTTTTTCTATTCTTGATGTATGTGAATGCATTTGGGAGAGTGGTTGATAAAATATTCTCAGGGGGTTCTCTGTTTTCCTTGCAGGTGGTTATGTGAAGACCTTGGAGATGAATAAAGAAACCCAAGGCCAAGGAGCCATTAGGCCAAATTCCACTTCAGAGAACTATGATGATGTTGAGTGCTCTGGGAGTAAGAGGTAAGCATTTCAGCCCTGCAGCGAGATGAATGTGCTGAGACTTTAAAATACATGGACTTCTCTGGTGGCCAAGTGAATAAGACTCCATGCTTCCAATGCAAGGGCCATGGGTTTGATTCCTGGTCAGGGAACTAAGATCACAAATGCTGGCACGGCCAAAAAAAATTACAACACAATAGGTCAGTGGTCTTTGTATCTTTTCTCCCCATAGAGCAAACTCGGATTTCTCTAACTCATTTATCTCACATAATGGTAAGTATAAGAAGATATTTGAAACTGTCAGTAGGAATTGCTGAGTTTCTGTGGCACATTAGTAATAAGGTATATAATATTTATATACTTGTATTAATGCCATTTGGGCGAAGTGATGATAAACTAATAGAAGTGGTTCAAGGTATGTGTGAATAGGTGCATTTAGAATCAGGAAGATGCTGGTAATGGGTCTTTTGTGACAAGGAAGCAACTTTGGTATGAAATTTTCTGATCTCCTCACAATCCAAGACTGATGATAGAATGTGTTTTACTTAAAACACTTCTATGGATTCTCAATGTTTTTAATTGAAGTATAGTTGATTCACAATGTTAGTTTCAAGTGTACAACACAGTAGATTCAATATTTTTATAGATTATACTCCACTTAAAGTTATTATAAAATATTGGTCATAGTCCCTGTGCTATATATTATATCCTTTATCTTATATCTTATTTATTTTGTAGCTAGCAGTTTGTATACCTTAATGCTCTTCCAATCCTCCCCAGCCTGCCCCTTCCTCCCCTCTTCTTCCCTCTGGTAACCACTGTTATTGCTCTTCAGTCACTATGTTGTGTCCAACTCTTTGCAACACCGTGGACTGCAGCACATCAGGCTTCTCTGTCCTTCACTATATCCCAGAGTTTGCCCCAATTCATGTCCACTGAGTCAGTGATGCCATCTAACCATCTCATCCTCTGTCACCCCCTTCTCCTCCTGCCCTCAATCTTTCCCAGCATCAGGGTCTTTCCCAATGAGTCAACTCTTTGCATCAGGTGGCCAAAGTATTGGAGCTTCAGCATCAGTCCTTCCAATGAATATTCAAGGTTGATTTCATTTAGGATAGACTGGTTTGATCTCCTTGCTGTCCAAGGGACTCTCAAGAGTCTTCTCCACCACCACAATTTGAAACCATCAATTCCTCGGCATTCAGCCTTCTTTATGGTCCAACTCTCACATCCCTGGTGGCTCAGACAGTAAAGCATCTGTCTACAATGCGGGAGACCTGGGTTCGATCCCTGGGTTGGGAAGATTCCCTGGAGAAGGAAATGGCAACCCACTCCAGTACTCTTGCCTAGAAGATCCCATGAACAGAGGAGCCTGGTGTCCATGGGGTCGCAAAGAGTCGGACATGACTGAGCGTCTTCACTTTTCTCACATCCATACATAACTACTGGAAAATCATAGCTTTGACTGTACTGACCTTTGTCAGCAAAGTGATGTCTCTGCTTTTTAATATGATGTCTAGGTTTGTCACAGCTTTTCTTCCAAGGAGCAAGTGTCTTTTTATAATTTCATGGCTGCAGTCACCATCCTCAGTGATTTTGCAGCCCAAGAAAAGAAAATCTGCCACTGTTTCCACTTTTCCCCATCTGTTTGCCATGAAATGATGGCACTGGAGTCCATAATTATAGTTTTTTGAATGCTGAGTTTAAGTCACCTTTTTCACTCTCCTCTTTCAACCTTCACCAAGAGGCTCTTTAGTTTCTCTTCACTTTTCTGCCTTTAGGGTAGTATCATCTGCATACCTGAGGTTGTTGATATTTCTCCAAGCAATCTTGATTCCAGCTTGTGATTCATCCAGCCCAGCATTTCACATGATGTACTCAGCACAGAAGTTAAATAAGCTGGGTGACAATATACAGCCTTGATGTACTCCTGTCCCATTTTTGAACCAGTCCATTGTTCCATGTCCAGTTCTAACTGTTGCTTCTTGACCTGCATGCAAGTTTCTCAGGAAGCATGTAAGGTGGTCTGGTATTTCCATCTCTTTAATATTTTCCCACAGTTTGTTGTGATCCACACAATCAAAGGCTTTAACATAGTTAACGAAGCAAAAGTAGATATTTTTCTGAAGTTCTCTTGCTTTTTCTATAATCCAACAACGTTGGCAGTTTGAACTCTGTTTCCCCTGCCTTTTTAAAATCCAGTTTGAACATCTGGAAGTTCTCAGTTCACGTACTGTTTAAACCTAGCTAGAAAGATATTGAGCATGACCTTGCTAGCATGTGAAATAAGCACAATTGTGTGGTAGTTTGAACATTCTTTGGCATTGCCCTTCTTTGGGATTGGAATGAAAACTGACCTTTTCCAATCTTGTAGCCACTTCTGAGTTCCAAATTTGCTGGCATATTGAGTGCACTTTCACAACTCATCTTTTAGGATTTGAAATACCTCAACTGGAATTCTATCATGTCTAGCTTTGTTCGTAGTAATGCTTTCTAAGGTCCACTTGACTTCACATTCCTGGATGTTTGGCTCTAGGTGAGTGACCACACCATCATGGTTATCTAGGTCATTAAGAACTTGTTTGTACAGTTCTTCTGTGTATTCTTGCACTTCTTAATCTCTTCTGCTTCTATTAGGTCCTTGATATTTCTGCCCTTTATTGTGCCCCATCTTTGCATAAAATGTTCCCTTGGTATATAATTTTACTGAAGAGATTTCTAGTCTTTCCCATTCTACTGTTTTCCTCTATATCTTTGCATTATTCACTTAAGAAGGCTTTGCTGTTCTCTGGAACTCTGAGTTCAGTTGGGTGTATCCTTCCCTTTCTTCTTTGCCTTCCACTTCTCTTCTCTTCTCAGCTATTTGTAAGGCCTCCTCAGGAAACCAGTTTGCCTTGTTTCAGTTCTTTTTCCTTGGGGTGGTTTTGGTCACCACTTCCTGTACAAAATTATGAACCTCCATCCATATTTCTTCAGGTACTCTATCAAATCTAATCCCTTGAATCTATTTATCACTTTCACTGCATAATCATAAGGGATTTGATTTAGATCATACCTGAATGGTTGAGTGGTTTTCCCTACTTTTCTTCAATTTAAGCCTGAATTTTGCAATAAGGAGTTCATGATCTGAGTCACAATCAGCTCTAGGTCTTGTTTTTGCTGACTGTATAGAACGTCTCCATCTTTGGCTGCAAAGAATATAATCAATCTGATTTCGGTATTCACCATCCTGTGATGTCCATGTATAGAGCCATCACTTGTGTTATTGGAAGAGGGTGTTTGCTATGACCAGTGCATTCTCTTGGCAAAACTCCTTTAGTCTTTGCCCTGCTTCAGTTTGTACTCCAAGATTAAAGTTGAATGTTACTCCAGGTATCTCTTGACTTTCTACTTTTGCATTCCAATCCTCTATGATGAAAAGGACATCTTTTTTGGGTATTAATTCCAGAAGTCTTGTAGGTCTTCATAGAACCATGCAACTTCAGCTTTTCAGCATCAGTGGTTGGGGCATAGACTTGGATTACTGTGATGTTGAATGGTTTGCCTTGGAAACGAACTGAGATCATTCTGTCATTTTTGAGATTGCATGCAAGTAATGCATTTTGGACTATTTTTCTTGACTATGAGGGGTACTTCATTTCTTCTCAAGAATTCTTGCCCACAGTAGTAGATATAATGGTCATCTGAATTAAATTCACCCATTCCCATCCATTTTAGTTCACTGATTCCTAAAACATCAATGTTCACTCTTGCCATATCCTAGTTGACCACATCCAATTTACCTTGATTCATGGACCTAACATTCCAGGTTCCTATGCAAATTGTTCTTCACAGCATTTGACTTTACTTTCACCACCAGACACATCCACAACTGGGGATCATTTCCACTTTGGCTCAGCTTCTTCATTCTTTCTGGAGCTATTTCTCCGCTATTCCCCAGTAGCATATTGGATACCTACCAACCTGGGGGACTCATCTTCTGCTGTCATATTTTTTTGCCTTTTCATACTGTTCATGAGGGTTCTCAAGGCAAGAATACTGGTTTGCCATTCCCTTCTCCAGTTGACCACATTTTGTCAGAACTCTCCACCATGACCTGTCTTGGGTGGCCCTGAATGGCATGTCTCATAGTTTGATTGAGTTACACAAGTCTGTGATTCATGTGATTGTTTTGGTTAGTTTTCTGTGATTGTGGTTTTTGTTCTGGAGGCCATGGGATTATAGTTCTTCTGTCTGCCCTTTGATGGATAAGAGGCTTGTGCAAGCTTCCTGATGGGAGGGACAGGCTGTTGGGGAAACTGGGTCTTGCTCGGGTGGGCAGGGCCATGTTCAGTAAATCTTTAATCCAGTTTTCTGCTGAGGGGTGGGGCTGTGCTCCTTCCCTGTTAGTTGTTTGGCCTGAGGTGACCCAGTCCTGGGAGACTGCAATCTCTATGTTAGAGCTAGAGGCTCTATGGTGGGGCTAATGGCGACATCCTCCAAGAGGACTTATGGCAACATGCCATGCCTCCCAGTACTGCTGCTGCCGCTGACCCCATCGCAGGTCATGCCTCTGCAGGAGACCCCCAAGCACTCACAGGCAGGTCTGGCTTAGTCTCTTATGGGGCACTGCTCCTTTCCCTTGGGTCCTGGTGCACACAAGGTTTTGTTTATGCCCTCCAAGAGCCCCTGTTTCCCCCAATCCTGTGGAAGTTCTGTAATCAAATCCTGCTGACCTTCAGATTCCCTGGGATTTCCAGTCCCTTTCCCAGATCCCCAGGTCGGGGAGTCTGATGTGGTGCCTAGAACCTTCAGCAGTAGGAGCACTTTGTTATACTTCTTCTCCAGTGTGTGGGCCACCCACCCAGCAGCTCTATGGTAGGGCCAATGGTGACCTCCTCCAAGAGAATTTATGCCACACAGCGTGCCTCCCAGGACCCTGCTGCCAGCGCCCCTGTCCCTGTGGCAGCTCCCTGCTGACTCACACCTCTACTGGAGGCCCTCCAACACTTACAGGCAGGTCGGTAACCATTGGCTCTCTGTATCTGCAAGTCTGTTTCATTCTTTTGCTTTTTATTTCAGAGATTCCACATGTAAGTGATAACATACAGTATTTGTCTTTCTCTGTTATGTTTAAGCATAATATTCTCCAAGTTCATCCATGTTGCTGAAAATGGCAAAATTTCATTCTTTTTAATGGCTTAGTATTCTTATGTGTAAGTGTGTACCCTACATCTTCTTTATCCATTCATCTGTTTATGGATTCTGAGGTTGCTTCCATATCTTGGCCATTGTAAATAATGTTGCTATGAACATTAGGATCCATATATCTTTTTGAATTAGGTGTCTTCATCTTCTTCAGATGTATACCCGAGTGGAATTGCTGAACTATACAACAGTTTTAATTTTTTGAGGAAACTCCATACTGTTTTTCATAGTAGTGGTAGCAATTTACATTCCCACCAACAGTGTGAGGGTTCCCTTCCCTCCACATCCT
This sequence comes from Dama dama, assembly GCF_033118175.1. Taxonomy (NCBI): domain Eukaryota; kingdom Metazoa; phylum Chordata; class Mammalia; order Artiodactyla; family Cervidae; genus Dama; species Dama dama. The sequence continues at coordinate 86,654,933 of NC_083700.1, forward strand.
CACCAACATCTTTTGCCATCTTTTTAACAATAGCCATTCTGACTGATGTGAGGTGATATCTCACTGTGCTTTTGATTTGCATTTCCTTGATGATCAGTGATACTGAGCATCTTTTCTTGTGCCTATTGGCTATCTGTTTGTCTTCTTTGCAAAGATGTCTATTTAGGCCTTCTGTTCATTTTTAATTGGGTTGCTTTTTTTTTTTTTTGATATTGAGTTGTAAGTGCTTGTTATATATTTTGGATATTAATCCCTTATCAGACATATCATTTGCAAATATCTTCTCCCATTTAGTAGGTGGTCTTTTTGTCTTGTTAATGTTTCTCTTTGCCATGCAAAAGCTTTTAAGTTTGATTAGCTCCCATTTATTTGTTTTTGCTTTTGTTTCCCTTGCCTGAGGAGACAGATCCAAAAATACATTGCTAAGACTTATGTCAAAGAGCCTATGTTTTCTTCTGGTTTTCTTAGCATCACTTATTGAAAAGACTGTCTTTTCTCCATTGTATATTCTTGCCTTCTTCATCATCAATTAATGGACCATAAGTGTGTGGGTTTGTTTTTCAGCTTTCAATTCTGTTCCATTGATCTGTGTGTCTGTTTTTGTGCCAGTACCATACTCTTTTGATTAATGTAGCTTTGTAGTATATTCCCAATACTTTTACAATTGACCTTAACATGGTATAGAGGACTTGAGTGTCCCTCTCGACCCTTCCAGCCTCTTCTCACACATACTCAGTCTTCATCTTTGAGATGCAGTCATGGTGACCATTTAACTTCTCTGACTTGCTAAGCTCCCACTGCAGAGTGTTTGCATATGCTACTCCCTCTTCCTGGAATGTTCTTTCCTCTTCTGTGCCCCCTTTAAGTGAGTCTTAATATTTCTTCTGATCTCAGCTCAATCATTATTCCCTAGGGAATATTCTCTAGGTATGTAGTCTTATAGTATTACCATTACCCTTTCTTTAATAGCACTTGTCAGAGTTTTTAATAATTCTATATTTATGTGATTCTTTATTAGCTGTCTTCCCTCTTAGATGATTTTCTTCTTTGCACTTACCACTTTTCCTGACCCATGTCATAATGCCAGGCACATGTTAAGATATTAAAAAAATATTTTTTAAATGAATGAAAAGGTAATGGAGGAGGGATAATCAAATGCTACTGTTTTTTTGTTTTGTCCTTCTTAGAATGTCAGAGATGGAGAAGCAGTCTAGAGATCATTAAACACAGTACTCTCATTTTTAAAAAAGGAAATTGAGGCATAGAGAAGTTAAGTGACTCTCCTAAACTCAATGTGAATCAAGTTTTGAACTTGAAAATCCTCCATTGCCAGGGTAGATTCAAAGTATATCTGTGTATTTTAAGCCTATGTGTTGGATTAGGTGAAAGCCATGCTATGAGGAGGAAGATTGTTCAAGATGTGTCTGGTTGTCTCCATTACTTCTCCAGCATTCAGCACAACGTCTGGTGCTTAGTAGACTGATTGTTATATGTAAAATATGCAAAGGGGGAGGGCCAAGGAAGGAATCTGTTAATAAATTAACTTTCTCTCACTAAATGAGAACAAACTTGGAAACAGGGTAAAAGCAAATATTAGTTTTGTTTATACACACTTTATAGAGTTTACTGAATTTTACCACCTGCTTGTAAAGACATGTGCCTATGTTGCCATAAAAACTATTTCACAAACAAAAGATCAGAGTACCCAGCACCTGGTAGGTATCCATAATTTTGTGTCAAGTATGAATCTGTATCACTACCATTATAAATATTTTTTAATTTCAAAAGAAAATAGTGAAGAAATCTATGAAGATGTCTACAAAACAAAGAGCAACTACCCAAAGATAGAGCAAGTTTCTCTTTTTGTTGACTTCATACCTAAGGGTATTTCCTGCTAGTCTAGGAAAACCAAAGTTTAAGAAATGACCTCTATCACTACCCACCCCATCTTTAGGAAAAATTTTCATAGAGAGTGGAGATAAGCTGTTGTAATAAAATACTGTTATCAGTAGCGTATTTGTAATTGTATATAATCATATCGTAATTTTTAAGCATGCTGCTTTTTCTTTTGAGAAAATGTACATCTCCCCAAGTAGAAGACTTTGATATTGCATTAGGAAGTAAGTGAGAAAGAATAAATAAATAGCAATAAAATGCTTCAGTTTTTTTCCAGGAAGAAATCAATGGTTATGATTTACCTGTGTCTTTTCAAGCTAATGAGGCTATCTCTGGGATTGGGGCTTAATTTAATATGTAATAATTCAGTGTTATCAATATTTGCCCAAATGGGGATTATTAATCAAATTCAGTTATTAGGGACACATTGTGGGAAGGAAAATAGCAGCAGTCAAAAGCAAGAAGTTTGAAGGCTGAAAGGAAAATAGGGCATTTATGCTGAGCGGGGTGATGTGGGTGTATCATCCACTTTCTCTAACCTTTCCCCCACCCCTGAAAATCAGGATGTATTTGGAAAAATTTTAATCATCAAGCAGGCAGTCAATGTGGCATCACTGTTATATTATCATCCCATAAGTTAAAGATCAGTGATATGAATTTCAGGAGCCAAGAATTTCACTAATGTATGGGTTCCTGAGCCATGACTTCTAAAAGGAAGACTTTGCTCCATAAACTCTATAAAATAAAGACCATTTGGAGTAGGTGGAAGTTTGTATTGAAATATAATAATTTCCTTCATAGCTGGTATGTGCTAATTCCTATCAGCATCTAAAAAAAGAACATAGCGGTTGACAAGGCATTTTCCTGCTCTTCCTTGAGTGGGTGTGTTTTATTAATAGTAATGAGGCTGAAGTCTCTGATCGTTTTTCCTACAGCAGCTTCCCATCCCCAGTACTCTCTCAGACAGTATTTATGTTTGTAAATATGTTTATGTTTATGTGTTTGTTTATGTTTATGTGTTATTTATATTTTCTGATTCCTCTTAGTTCAGATGGAAAAGCATCACTTAAAAGACTGCAGAGGTTCTTCAAGAAAGAAAAACATAGACTTAAAGTGAAGAAAATCAATTCAAGAGAAAATATAAGGTAAAAAGTCCGTTTTTATTTCTCCTTCTAGGAGAGGATTAGCAGTGCCAGCCTGGTAGTTACACAGCTGATGGTCTCCATCCTGTCCTTCTAGTGAAAGGGGTACCAGAAGCGAAAACCACAGCCCTGGGTATCACCTACCTCCTCCTTGCCAGTATTTGAGTGACTCACACACACACATATGCTAGTGAGAAAGTGACAATGCCCTTTTTGAAAAAATTGACAAGGGAAGATTGTGAACAAAGGTAGAGGGAAAGTCTTAAAAAGTCCAGGAAAGGAACTTCCTCATCATCCTTGGCATATATTCCTGTTGTTACTACTGAGCATTACGTTATTAATTACATTCTTTGATGCTTTCTCAGTCCTACAGGTTCCAGTGGTTCTTGTCTATACTTCCGTATTCTAATTTGCCTCTCTTGAGAGAGGTATTGTGTGGAGAAGGGAGATGAACTTTTCAGCTGAATGGTCCATGTGTCTCAGTCTTAGCTCTGGAAGGGACCCTCCAAGTTCTCCCTAGCTAATTACCGATGGGAATTGGGAAGGTTACAATTCACGGGTAGGAGAATGAGACTTGTCGCCTCAATTCTGGATTCTAGTTTCAGCTCTTCCCTTTATTCAGTGTACCACCATGGGCAAGTCACTTCCACTTTGCATCCAGAGGGACCAAGTTTCTTTTAGCATATAATAGGAGATTGTGTGGTCTCTGAAGGCACTTCAGAGAGGGAGGGAGAGAAACATAGACATAGATCTGTATTTTATGAGGGCAGGGGATGGTAAAATAATTTGCCCCAGGTCACTGCATATATTGACATGGAATTTGTTATTTTACCTTGAAGTTCTTTTCAATTATAAAACCTTGAAGTAACATGAATTTAAGTCTAATTGTATGTTGGATCTAGATCTACCAAGAGATTTTTATAGTATATGAGGTTTACAAATTCTAAACAGTCCTAAACATGGAAGACAGAGTCTAGTTCTAGTGGCTGGTGAGACCCTTAAAGTCATACCTTACTTAGCAGGTTAGATGTCTCTGACAAAAATTATTAGCATGGTGCCTGCAGCCCCTTAAAAATTAAATCCAGGTGAGAATGCTGATGTTTTTTACATGTAAATGTGATTTCCTTTTCCTTAGAACTATTCAGTGACTGCTTATGACTTTTAGAACAAATATCCAATCCTTTTTCATTGCAAGTAAATACTACTATGGCAGTCCCCTTCCTACTTGCCCAGCTCCATCTTACTCAGAGTTACTCTCAGCTCTACCCCATAACACACAGCCGATGTGTAAACCCTAGTGTTTCATGCCTCCTTGCCTTTAACCATGACATCCATAGGTCTGAAATGCATCTGCGCTTCTCTGTCTTCCTTTGTCAGAGTTCTAGCTTTCTCTTAAAATTTGGTCAGATATTATCCTTTCTGGGATGCATTCCGTGAATCCCAAACCTGTATTACCCCCTGTATTACCGGTTTCTCTTCTGTGTTTCCAAACATCCTGTGCAAATCTGGTAAGATCTATGACAAGAAATCCTTTTCCTTGCAGTCAGAGAATCTCAGGGTAAGAAGGGTCCATATTACCTAGTCCAACCTACTACACAAGCTTCTCTGCAGCTCTTCCTAAGAGGCCAAATCTCTGTGTCTGCACACCTCTATAGAGATAAATTCACTACATTCAGGGGAAAATCTGCCATTTTTAGTAAGGTCTGAAGAGATTTTTTTCCCCTTAAATTTTGCCAAAATTTGCCTCTTTGCCTTAAATTTTCAATTATTGCCATGGAGACATACTAAGATATCACAGAACTTTGTTTACCTTTTGTCCCCAGGCCTATAGGACTGAGCTTACATGAACTGCTTAAAACACATGAATTTTTTTTCTACCACGTCATACTTCCTTCCATGTGATCTCCTTAACTATGAGATTTGAGGAAAACTGGACAATCTACTTAGCCAAGTGTCCTCCCCTACTTGGCACATTTACCATCTTCCGTTTCCACCTGGCCTGGAATTCTCCCCTTAAGTCACCCCCCTGGTTAAACCTGTCCAGCGTCTCCAGAGGGTCATCTCACTTACCTTGTGTCCCACACAGTGGATGTATCTGATTGGCACCCTGGTGGGTTAGAAGGGAGAAACAGGATTCTATGGACAGAGAAGGGCTATGGGAGAGCCTGAGGCTGCCCCGTTAGGAAAGTGGGTAAGGACAGTCACTGGGGTAAATGAGCCCATTTACAGGAGAGGGAGAGGCGCTCAGAATAAATCTGCAGGGAAGGTTTGCTTCATATTGACATTTTCCCCCCAAAAGCATCCAAATCAAGAAACCTAGTCATCACTGTGTTGTTTGAGATGTATCAATGAACATTTTGGAATATGGCTTTTCCCTTAACCCTTTGTGTCTTTTGTCAATTAACAGGGCATTTTCCCTTTCGCTGCCTGATTTAGGTAAGTGACATTCGCTTATTGCTGGAACAAAATTACTCAGCACTGACATTTTCAGTCTGAGAAAGAAGTAGTAATCCTCCCTGAATTCCACATGTAATGAAAAACTGATACATTAAAATCAAGGAAGCTATTTTACATCATAGTATTACTTTGGGGAAGATGGGTGACATTTCTCAAGTGCCTCCTATAGACCAGGCGCCCCCTATAGACCAGGCGCCCATTAACATCTAAGAAATAGATGCATTATCCCTTTGTAGGAAGACTCTCGACTAACATCCATATTTTAGTGACCTGGGATTTGTACTCAAGTCTCCGAATACACAAAGTGTGTGCATTTTACATTTTACCACAGTCAGCTCACCCGAATTAAGACACAGTAATTTGAACATGAACCCTTTCCAGTATACATACTAATTGAATCAAGGGTGAGTCACTAGAATATTGTTTGCTTTGCTATAAAAGCAATAGTGCACAAATGAGCACAGTGCCTGATATATAATGTGCTCACTCTCAATCACATTCTGTAAGTTGAATGTGTCAATGAGAGAGGGCCATGTGTTTCGTTGTTTGTTAGGTTTAGTTTATGGGCTCCAGTGATAGTGGCTACTTTGATTTTACTCTGACTTGGCAATTAGAGTGTATTTTATATTCCACAAATATGAGCTTGCTGCACTAAATAACGAGTAATTGTATAAACCTGGTATAATTACATCTCCCAAAATAATCCTTGGTCTATTTTTTTTTTAAGTCTACTTAGAACAGACATGCATTTTACCTCCATCCAAATTTATGAATAATTGAACATGAATTGTGAATAATTATGCCAAAAGTTTTCTAACTAGTTCAAGTGGTGAGTCACTTGAATGTTATGGAGTTCTATGTAGAGAGCACCAAGGAATGTGAATATCCTAAACTGAAAATGTCTAATTATGATTATGTACTAAGTTAGATTCAATTTTACACAAGATTATTATAAAGAAGCAGTTGTCAATGGTTTGAAATAAAAACCATGGAAGAAAAATCAACATTACTATCTATTAAGTTGGTCTTTTCCCCTGAAATTCAGCCCTTTGTTCTAGCAGTTTAATGTCTTTGTCCAGTTCCAGGTTGATGGGAACCCAGTGTAAAATGATCCCTTCAGCAACTCATATTTTTTATAAATCTGCATGAAATGAAATTGATATAAATATTTATGCATGTGAGATACCAGGACATCTCTTTTTTAATCCTCAGTTGAATTTTTCCCAAATGGATTCTTTTTTTGTTTCTTGATCCTTTCAGCCTATCTATAGTCTATGATCAGATTTTGATAAAACAGGCTCAGAGATACATGTGGATAATTAATTGTGTATAATTTGGAAAGTCAGAGACTGTATAAACTGTATCAAATAACAGACTATTTTTATCCTATCTTGACCCTAGACCTTAGGTCTCAGGAAGTTATTATCTATGATGATGTGGCCATAAATGGAAAACAGCCAGAGTAAGTCAATTTACTGCATTGGTCATCTCTGCTGGTGTTTAACCCATTTCCTGATGTTTTGTGAACTATGGTCAGAGGGCCATCTCTTTAGATCCTTGGTTACTGGGTGAAAAGTCAAGTTGTAATATATTGCTTCCACTAGGAAGGGGAAACAATGAATAATACTGATGACCTAACGGTGGTAGGTGTTTCAAAACTCACTGGAGCTTTGTTTCTTACCTTTGAATCTATAGGCTTGAAACTCCTTTCAATACAACACTTATTTAATAACCTCCTATGGAGGATGGCAAGCACCGCCTGGCAGAACCAGTGTTCTCAAAGCCTAAACAACTCAAACCTATCAAAGTGTTCCTGCATCCCATCCTCACTGCCAGCCACAGGCAGGCACCGATTGTTTCTCAGCTGCATTACTGCAATGGCCGAATGAAATCCAAACTGCTTAAGAAAACATAAAAGTCATTATTGATGCAGCCCTGGCAAACTCTCAGCCTCAACTGTACTTGCCACTCCCCCATTATTCTTGTGCTGCATCCATACTGTATTCTCTGGGTGGTCCTTGAACTCATCACGCTATCCAGCATGTCTAAATTTTCATGTTTGCTCCAACTGCTTCAATTCATCCAACAAATATTTACTGAGCAGGTACTATATGCCAGGCACTGTGCTAAGTGGTGGGTATAAAGCAGTAGACAGACAGTTATAATTCCTATTCCTTTCTGATTGGAGAGAGAGATAAATAAATGATGGATAATTAAACATAGGAATTTGATTGCTTTGGATATTTTGAAAGAGACTGGGGATATGCTATGTGTATTGAGAGGAGGCTGATAGTCATTTTAGGGTAGATAGATATCTGGGGAAAGGCTTTCCAAGGAGGTTAGAATTTAAGAAGGAAAGAATTGTTCTACCCATAACACACTTTGCCATGCTTTTTGCTTGGCTGAGTACTTTATCATTTATTATTTACACCTGAATTCAAATTTTGCTTTCCCCAGGAAGCAAAAGTTCTCTGAGCTTAACCTATTTTGGGTTATGTACCTCTTTTTATCAGAACATTCTTTTCACAGTTGTATTGGTCTTATTTCTTCCCTGTCTCCTCCTCTAGATGGAAACTTCCTGAGGTGGAGCCTTGGCTTTCTAATCCAATGTATCATGTGGCCTCATACTGAAAGATAGTTTGTTAAATCGGTTAACAAAGAAAGACCTGCTTTCAAAAAATTTGCAAAATGATTTAAGGTCAAAATAGGCAGACATTTCCATTTTTAGGGGATCCGGAAAGTCTGTGCCAAGCTGAAGCAAGCAACCAAGGATAGGAAACATTTTGTCAGCTGGAGATCGGGGGTTGAGAGAGAGAAGTGGGGATGGTCTGCTGTGGGAGAGAGGTGGACAGCTGTGTAAATGGAAGACATGTGTGTTTGGAGGGCTTCACTGGACCATGAGTCACGTGATCAGGAAAGTGGTGTTATGAGCAGGAAATGTTAACTTGGCAGGAGATGGAGGAGAGCCCTGGAATATAAAATTGGAGTTGTAAGAAAACAAAATGTGGCCACACTTTTTGGTGGAAAGACTTCATATTAAAAGTGAATATTTTGAAAGCTTTTTTGATTGGTGAAAGAAACAAACTTGGAATAATGCCATCACAGACTGAGTGGGAATTATCCTTTCACAGGTGCCATTCTAATAAGCCAAGAATTTGGTGTTTAAAAGTTTATTTTGAGGGAATAACATGTAATATACTTTGAAATAAAGGTATAATAACCTTATGAAGAAGAGCATTTTAAAACTTATACCATTGTGAATGGGGTGAAATTATTAAAAGAATGACTTTAATAAAGCTTTTTCTTCTTTATATTTTATTTTTTTCCATTTATTTTTATTAGTTGGAAGCTAATTACTTTACAGTATTGTAGTGATAAAGCTTTTATACACAGGCAAAATGTATTCACTAGGTTTCTACATAGTGATCTACTTTCAGCTTGTAATTTGTAGTCCTCAAGACTTTTAACGAAAAATAGAAGTCCATCCTTACAAAAAAAAAAAAAAAAAAGAGGTGGAGACACAGAGGTTAGGTTATTTGCCCAAGCTCATAGCCAATAAGGATTCAAACCCTGGCAACTGGACTCCCAATCCATTTTCTTCACTGCAACACTAAGCTAATTTCCTAGTGATACTTTATCTTGATCTTTCATGATCTTTATCTTGATCTTTTAGTTAGTATTTCCCTAGTATACATTTTTTAGCTTCTTTCTGATTTCCGTATTCTTCTTCACCGTGTCTTGTATAAATAAAATATAGCTGAATTGGCTTTTAAAGAAAAATCTAATATAATGACCTGTCTTAACTCCTACCTTACTCTTGACGTAAAGTTTAATCTTCTGAGATATTGTGGTGCTGACAGCATTTTCCTCAGGACAGACTTGTCTTCTGTGCTTGCATATTGCTTACTGCTCTGTCTAGTTTCAATTTATTTGCTGGGGGTTATTAGAATATAGTATGCAGGACTCAATACAAGGGCAAAGTATAGCAATTTGTTAAACACACACACAGACAACCTTTATCCAGGACCTAGTAGTTTTGTATTGGGAGAGCCCTATTTATAGAAAATTCTTTTGCCCGATTGCCAGATAGGGCTTCCCAGGTGGCTCAGTGGGTAAAGAATCCTCCTGCTGCAGGAGACACTGGTTTAATCCCTGGGTTGGGAAGATCCCCTGAAGGAGGTCATGGCAACCCACCCCAGTATTCTTGCCTAGAGAATTCCACAGACAGAGGAGTCTGGCAGGTTGTAGTCCACGGGGTCACAGAGTCAGACACGACTGAGTGACTAACACTTTCACTGCCGAATAAGGGAGTCCAGAACTATGGTCAAGAGGACAATATAATTAGAGTCACACTTTAGGAAGAGTAACTCGACCTAGATCCTTCTGCAGAAAGCTTTAGAGGGAAGGTTGGAAGCAAAATATTTATTAGAATATTATTAAAGTCGCTCAGATGGAATAATGATCAAAATGTATTCTGAGATGGTGAAAAAATGAAGATACTTTATGATTAAATGATACTTACCAAGTCACTTAAGCCTATCGAAACCTGACCAATTTCTACTTCATGTGATAGAGTATATCTTCCGTAGTATGGCCTCAGATGAATCAATTATTAAAGACATTTGTAGCAGATGGAACACTGATGCTAAACAGCACAATTTGGGATGAGGAGGGAGACAGAAGATGATATCTGAGTTCTTGTAAGCTTGGGTAGTTTGTATGTCATGTCCTGGTAGGTATTAGGTTGAAGAGATGCCTAAACAACTCTGGATTAAATTGTTGCTAGATAATCCAGACCTCTGCTTTTCATCTTCTTTTGTTCACTAGAATTTCTCCTAGAGAGTCACCAAGAAAAGGAGGGAGAGGGGGATCTTGAAAAGGACACTGAAACAGCTTCTACAGTCTGGTACTAGTGGGGCCTATGGCATGTCATCTTACTTCTCTGAATCTTAGTTTCTTAACCTGTGATATGACAAAAAAGCAATCCTTGTCCTGTCAAATTCATTAAGCTCTCTAACTAGATCCCTATAAAAGCTAAAACAAGTTGCAGAGAGGCAAAGAGTTGACCATAATGGTCACATGGCTAGCAGGGGTAAAAATTGTTATGACTCTTCCAAAAGAACAATATGGTACTATGTATCTACAATGCCCAAACCCTTTCTGTAATTCTGCTACAAGCAATTAGCTCTAGTAAAAAATAAAGGAAACATTAAAATTATATATAAAATGTCTATCTCAGGGCTGTGTATAGAAGGAAATGTTTAATACAACCCAAATTCACTAGGAATATTAGTCAACATGACCACTTAAGTGTATGTAAAATAGTTTCCAGTGACATGGGTAAATGCTCTCACTATAACTGAAAAATAGCAGAATGCAAAATTATATATACAGTTTTGATCACAATTCAGTTTCTAAAAGTGCTTAGAAAATGTTCAGAAGGAAATTTGGACCTTTGAGAGGTCAGATTATGCTTAATTTGTCTTTCTTCTAGTTCTGCTTCCAGTTTTTTAAATACCCAGAATACACTGCTTTATAATCAGTAAAGAAAACAAACTGTTCAGTAGGTATTTGCTTTGCCTATTCCCTGCCCACATAGCTATGGCTCCTTCCTAACAAGTCCATGCATGAATTCTCACTGAATACTTCCTCTCTGCCTAGCATTGTGATGAGCTTGTAGTAGATACATCTGGAATGCTTGTTTGGATCCCATCTTTTGCGAACCAAAGTAACTGCTGAGCTCCTTGTTATAGACTCCAAAGGCAATGGACCTTGAGCAAAGAGTGATGGGAGATCCCTAGGCAAGTCCTGGAAAGCCTTCTAGGCAAGAGCCCTAGGCAAGTTCTTGAAAGCCTTGGCCAAGCTGCATCTTTCTATTTTATTGAACTATAGTTGACTTACAATATTGTGTTAGTTTCAAATGTACAGCACAGTGATCCAGTTTATTTTTTTCAGATTATGTTCCATTTCAGGGTATTATACGGAATATAATTCCCTCTGCTATACAGTATATCCTTGTTGCTTGTCTGTTTTACATATAGTAGTCTATATCTGTTAACCTCATATTCCTAGGCTGCATCTTTAATGCTGGTTAGATACTGAGTCCTTGGTATTCTGTTAGGCACTTGGACCATAATCTGAAGGGAATGGTGACACAGTGTCACTGAGAACTTTCTAAATTCCTGACATAGTAACCTTGGGGTTATAATTTACCCAGTGAAGAGTTACTGTGTTCTGATGTGCAGACACCACATACATACAAATGATCGATAAAGGGTCAGTTTTGCTCACATCAATGATGAACATATAAATTGCCAACATCCGCTGGATCATTGGAAAAGCAAGAGTTTCAGAAAACTCTCTATTTCTGCTTTATTGACTATGCCAAAGCCTTTGAATGTCTGGATCACAATAAACTTTGGAAAATTCTGAAAGAGATGGCAATACCAGACCACCTGACCTGCCTCTTGAGAAATCTGTATGCAGGTCAGGAAGCAACAATGAGAACTGGACATGGAACAACAGACTGGTTCCAAATCGGAAAAGGAGTACATCAAGGCTGCATATTGTCACCCTGCTTATTTAACTTATACGCAGAGTACATCATGAAAAATGCTTGGCTGGATGAAGCATGAGCTGGGATCAAGACTGTCAGAAGAAATATCAATAACCTCAGAGAAGCAGATGACACCACCCTTATAGCAGAAAGTGAAGAACTAAAAACCTCTTAATGAAAGTGAAAGGAGAGTTAAAAATTGGCTTAAAGCTCAACATTCAGAAAACTAAGATCATGTCATCCGGTCCCATCACTTCATGGCAATTAGATAGGGAAATAGTGGCAGACTTTATTGTTTTGGGCTCCAGAATCACTGCAGATGGTGACTGCAGCCATGAAATTAAAAGATGCTTACTCCTTGGCAGGAAAGTTATGACCCGCCTAGACAGCATATTAAAAAGCAGAGACATTACTTTGTCAACAAAGGTCCATCTAGTCAAGGCTATGGTTTTCCCAGTGGTCATGTATGGATGTGAGAGTTGGACTATAAAGAAAGCTGAGCGCTGAAGAATTGATGCTTTTGAACTGTGGTGTTGGAGAAGACTCTTGAGAGTCCCTTGGACAGTGAGGAGATCCCACCAGTCCATCCTAAGGGAGATCAGTCCTGACTGTTCATTGGAAGGACTGATGTTGAAGCTGAAACTCCAATACTTTGGCCACCTGATGCTAAGAGCTGACTCATTTGAAAAGACCCTGATGCTGGGAAAGATTGAAGGTGGGAGGAGAAGGGGACAACAGAGGATGAGATGGTTGGGTGGCATCACTGACTCAATGGACATGAGTTTGGTTAAACTCTGGGAGTTGGTGATGGACAGTGAGGCCTGGCGTGCTGCAGTCCATGGGGTCCCAAAGAGTTGGACATGACTGAGTGACTGAACCAAACAAGTGAAGAAACCTTTTAAAGCAACAAGCATGATCAAAGACTGTAGACTTTGTTGTCAAGCACACTTGGATACAAAGTCACTGGGTTCAAAGTACCCTTTCTGTGACCATCATAAGTTACAAAGATCATCTATTTCCCCCTTTGTAAAACTTTATGAATAAACACTGATTGTTGCAATGCTTCCTGTAAAAAGCACATTAGTTAACATATGTAAAATGCCAAGCATAAGACTTGACACACAGGTGCTCAAAAATACTGTTTCTTCCGTAATACCCTCTCCACTCTGTATTCTTTTCTGCTAAACATAATTGGGATAGTCCTGTTTCACAGTGAGGGTCCATTTTATCATTCATGTTCTATAGGTGAAGAAACTAAGGCTCAGAAAGGAGAGAAAGTATGATTATGAACAAGTTGATCTCTTGCTTCTGGGTTCTTATTTGCTTTTTGTTTTTTGATTTTTATTTTATATTGGAGTACAGTTGATTTATAATGTGTTAGTTTTGGGTGTATAGCAAAGCAATTCAGTTATATGTATATCTATTATTTTTCAGATTCTGGCTTCAAATTTGGATTGCCACAGATCAGGTGTTAGCAAACTATGGCCTGGGAGCCAGATATGGCCAGACACTTGTTTTTGTGAATACAGTCACAACGGCAATGTCAAATTGTTACAATAGATAGCATGGCTTGCACAGCCTAAAATATTTACTCTCTGGCCTTGCCATAGATTATCAAAACATGCTTCAAGATGACTTTCTAATTTTTTGGTAAAACACAGTTGCCCAAAAAGTATTGATGTTTCCATGAAGACTTTAGTTCAATCTTAATTTAGTTGCACAAAATATTTTTCTTCTCAGTGATGAAGATAAAGGAAAATCTTGGAAGCCCAAGTTTTTGGCATTGAAAGAAAAAAAGAAAAAAGGTGCTAAAGAATCAGAAAGGTAAGCATACAAATGCACGCACACTACAGCTTTTCTGTTGCAGTTTATACGTCTTACTAGCTGTGTGATCTTGGCAGTTTATTAAATTTGATATTTGGATCGTCATCTACTGAATGAGAATATTAACATCTATATTACAGTACAACAGAAAGGATTAAAAGAGAAAGAGAATATGAAAACGTAAAGTGTCACACACATTTATCATTCCTGCTTTTGGTAGACAGGGAGCAAGAAGAGAATTCTAGCCATCATTTTTTATCAAAGAATGAAAAATTTCCCATCTTCCCCTACACTGTAGGAACCTTTTCCCTGTAAGAATGAACTTAAATAATATACCATTTAGAACTTGAATGATGCCTTGACAAGAGAAACTGGGTATCATATAGCAAGGCTGATTTCCCTAACATATTGATAACAATATAGTTCTAGTGATCACTACATTAGTGTTAGAAATAAAACAATGTTTTATTGACTCAAGATCTATCCTTTATTCATGTGATTCAAATTCCTAGGTGGCTGTGGAGGGAGGTGATGTTTTTTACTATCTCTGATGATGGCTTCGTGCTCTGTGCTTCAGTCTTCTCAGTTGCTGGGATCTAGGGCAGGAGCTGAGGCACTTTAATGTTTTGGGGAAATCCTTGTCTAAACAGTCACTGAGCTGAAAACACTGTATAGTCTGTCTGCTCTGGGAAATCTGTCCAGAAAAGTCGAAATCAGACATCAGTCTGTACCAAATTTAAACTCAGAGGATGGCATAAGGGGAGGATGGTCCTTCTCTAAGTTTTTAAGTTTAGACTTGATGTAATTTACTTTTCCCAAGTTGGAAAGATGTATTCAAGACTAGAAAAGCATCTTTCTACCTTTAAACATCACACTTCTACTTTTGCATTTTGTTGTTCAGTCACTCAATCGTGTCCAACTTTTTGCAACACCATGGACTGCAGCACACCAGGCTTCTCCATCCTTCACCATCCCCGAGAGTTTGCTCAAACTCATGTCCATTGAGTCAGTGATGCCATCCATCCATCTCATCCTCTGTTGCTCCCTTCTCCTTCTGCCCTCAGTCCTTCCCAGCATCAGAGTCTTTTCCAATGAGTCTGCTCTTCACATCAGGGGGTCAAAGTATTGGAGCTTCAGCTTCAGCATTAGTCCTTCCAGTAAATATTCAGGGTTGATTTCCTTTAGGATTGACTGGTTTGATTTCCTTGCTGTCCAAGGGGACTCTTAACCATCACCTCCAGCACCACAGTTTGAAACCACTGATTCTTCAGCTCAGCCTTCTTTATGTTCCAACTCTCACATCTGTACATGACTATTGGAAAAACCATAGCTTTGACTATACAGACCTTTGTTGGCAAAGTGATGTCTCTGCTTTTTAATATGCTGTCTAGGTCTGTCATAGCTTTTCTTCCAAGGAGCAAGAATCTTTTAATTTTGCATAGCATAGCAAAACAAAATTCCAAGAAATGAAATATCAGTGAAATTTTTTACTTTCCCCATCTCCTGCCAAAAAAAAGCTTTCCTCAGTCCATGGGATTCTCCAGGCAAGAATGCTAGAGTGGGTTGCCATTTCCTACTCCAGGGGATCTTCCAGACCCAGGGATCAAACCCACATACCCTATGTCTCCTGCATTGCAGGCAGATTCTTTACCCACTGAGCCATTGGGGAAACCCACTATTTTAATGACTATACATAAGAAACAATCTTCTAGTGCTTTATTTCTTACAACAAACTGATATATTATAGTTGTTTTCCTCAACTGAGTAATTTGAAAATGCAATACTGAGTTTAACATTATTGATGTATCAATTTCTATGCATTCTTTGTTCCTTTTTATTTTTATCTTTATATATTTTTATATATTTATTTTTTTCTTTGTGGGAGTGAGAGAATGTGGTGAAGTATGGAAGTGACTCCTCTCTGATCATGTGGAACTTCCTCAGTTTAATGTAAAGTGCTCCTGACTCCCTGTCTGAGTCTTTGTTCCTTTTTAAATGATTTTTTACCATAACTTACTCTACCAATAAGTAAGGATTACTTTTTTAGTGTAATTTTAGTGCAACCCTTTCATTATCCCTTTTTAATCAGGATGATGGCCAGTTCTCAGAGAAGTTTGAGGGCGGTTTCCTGGTATAAAGGCATGGAAATGACAGCCCACCTTCTAAGATGTTCCATGTAGACTTTGAATGTTATGTGGAAAAGGACAGCTGAAAAGGGGGGTTGGGCCAGATTATAAAATGTCCTGTGTACAACACAATGGGATCTGACTTTATCTTACAGTAGAGGCAGCAGAGACAGACCGGAAGGTTTTAAGCAAGGGAGTGATATGATCAATTAAATTTTAGAAAGATGACTCTGGAGGCAAGTATGCAGATAGATTTGAGAAAGAAGAGGCAACAATAAGATGGTATAAAATTATACACATAATTATACCTGAATATATCCTGAAGTAGAATGAGTTTATAGCTTTGGAAGATTAAAGAGTTTTATTATATACAGTAACACTTAACCCTACCTGCACATTTCTTGCCATCTTCTAGGAGTTTCTTCAAAACCAAGAAGAAAAATTTAGAAAAGGACAGGATGAAAAGAGAAGAAAGACTTTTTAGAGAAAGATTCAAGGTATGTTCTCTGAAGGTTAACATTAACAGAGGAATTAAAATTTTTTTTTAAAGATTCTGTTAAGTGTGGTGTACATCTGCCTCTCTGGGACTGTCATGATCTTTGATTAAACATGTGATAGGTTAATTTTTCCTGATCCATTTCTGTATTATCATGCCTTTGTACATGCTATTTCCTCTGCCTGGAAAAACTGCTAAGTTGTTCTTTAAGACTCTGTTCAAATGTCATCTATTCTTCCCTGACTCCTTGAGCCAAAGTGTGTGTGTGTGTGTTTGTGTAGTCTGAACTAAAGTCTGAGTCACTTTTAAAGGACAGATTTTTGTCTTGTTCAAGTTTCCCCTTAGCTCCCAACATAAAAGTGGGTACACTGAATGATTAAACAACTCTGTCACTGAGTCCATGGAGCATTTTTCTGTAATTTCAAGGTTCAGACACACCTCCCTTTTGATTTCAGGTACTGTCACAGTGAGCATTATTAAGGAACATACATTGAACACCTCCCGCATACCAGACATTGGATGGAGAGAGTTACATAAAGCTCCTCACGTCATGACCTCCGTCTTTCTGGTTTTATTTCTCACCATTCTTCTGCCGTGCTCTTTGTGCCTTGGCAACAAATTGTTCGTTGTTCTGTTTCTTGAACATCCACCTCCATCCTCGTCCTGCTAGTTCCTTCCTCATACATTGACCTGAGCCCTTCCTGACACATCATCATGTGTGCCCTTGCTACTCCTCCATCTGACTAGCACCTGTTCATTTGTGATGACCTAGTCGAGGTGTCGCCTCTAGGAACTCATGCTTGCTGACTAAAGAAATTACTCTTCCTCTACAATACTTTATACCTGAGCAAACCTCTAGCTTATCACAAAACATTAGCATTGTTGCAATACATGTTCATCAGTTAAACTATGAATTCCTGGAGGACAGGGGTTATGTTATGTATCCTGTCCATGTAGCGAGCGTAATAGTAGTACCTGCTGCTAAGTCGCTTCAGTCGTGTCCCGACTCTGTGTGACCCCATAGATGGTAGCCCACCAGGCTCCCCCGTCCCTGGGATTCTCCAGGCAAGAAGGTTAGTGTAGTACCTAACACTGTATGAAAATGTTTTTGGACTCAACTTAGGAATAAGCACAAAAACTTCTTAATCATTAATAAGTTCTGCTTGAACCAAGCTAATTAGGGTTACTAGATCTATAAATTATAATATGAAATTACTTACTGTAAACCATGACATTATTTGATTAGTTGAAAAATGAGTGTGTAACAATTACTTGTTGAAAGGACCCTATGTTCCATCTAGTGCTTTTATTCCCCAGTGTATTTGTGACACTCTCATAGGCAGCAGAAATTCCCATTCCCTTGAGTCCATTCTTCCCAACCACCTGTGGTGAGTCTCCTTCATATATCATTAGGAAAACTATACAGTTTCAATAATTTTTACTCACCTCAAATCACACCCAACCAAAATATTGGGTACTTCATTTGTGTCAGGCACTGAGGGTGCAAGGATGGATAAAACTTCCCATTTTTATTTTACAAGACAATATGTTGATTAAACGCCATCATGGGGTACATACAAAGTACAGTTAAAACAGTAAATTATACAGGGCAGTCATGAAAGCCTTCATGAATAGTGCTTAAGAGGAAAAAAAAGCATTTCAGGCAGAGAAAACAGCAAGTGCAATGGCATGGAAATATGGAAGGTACACAGTGCGTTCAGGATTATATAGCTTGATGACGCTTCAGTGAAGGGAAAAGAAAGAGAGGGGGATGGGGAATGATGTTGTGCAAAGGACCCTAAATGTCAAACTAAGAAATCTGAGTTTGAACGAAGAGTTTTTAGAATTTTATCTTAAAAAATCAGATTTGCATTTTAAGAATCATTGTGAACAGTGATCTGGAAAGGGTAAGATCAGTTAAGAAGCTGTTACTCTAGTAGGCAAAAGAAAAACCTATCTTGTGGATTAGATCGCATTTGGTACCCGTCATAATTCATCATCCAAATCCAGGACACTTCTGAGGGGAAGGAGGAACACTTAATCATAGTAAGTATTTATAACTTGAGACATTAAATATAGAGACTATCCTGAGCAAAGGAAGACGTGTGGCTACCCTAATTTAGTGAAGCAGACATATGCAAGTATAAGCTACACATTCTAGAACTTTTTCCAATAAGTGGATTTCAATACATTAAAAGGTGGTGTACCTGTACATGGGTAGATTGGCTAGTTTTATAACAGAAAAAAAAAAAAAAAAAAAAAACCTCTCCTAAGGCCAGAAATCGAATCCCTCAGTTGTTCCACAAGTAATTGTCTAACCACCAAGGGAGAGTGGGACCTGCTCCCACACACCATTCCTAAAGTGGAAGTTGCTCAGTCGTGTCTGACTCTTTGCGACCCCATGGACTTAGTCCATGGAATTCTTCAGGCCAAAATACTGGATTGGGTAGCCTTTCCCTTCTCCAGGGGATCTTCCCAACCCAGGGATTGAACCCCGGTCTCCCAAGTGGGAGGCGGATTCTTTACCAGCTGAGCCACAAGGGAAGCCCAAGAACACTGCAGTGGGTAGCCTATCCCTTCTCCAGCAGATCTTCCAGACCCAGGAATCAAACCGGGGTCTCCTGCATGGCAGGTGGATTCTTCACCAACTGAGCTATTAGGGAAGCTACACACCATTCCTACCTCTTTGAAATATGTGTGCTGCTGCTATTAATACATGTATGCAAGAATATATGAGCCCACTAAAGAGGAAGGGTGGAAAGAGTGCCATCTAGAATGCTATATACAAGAACATTATAAACTCTAAAGCACTACTACACAAGAGGTTTTCTGTTTCCCTCTTTTTATAACTTGTCCTTTCCTGGGTTTACTGATTGACTTCATTACTGGAACAATTAATATACCATTCACAATACTTAATTTATCCCAATGTTACCACCTTCTCACCTCCCAGAATTCCTTCTACTACAATTAGATAATGGATATGAAAACATTTTGAAAATATCTTACCAAACAAATGTAAAGGTTGTGATAATAAATAAATGTACTATTATTTCTTTAAATAACCTTTCTTTCCCTAAATATCTTGCTATTTTCTTTTTCCTTAGACATTAGTTAACAAATATCTGGCCTCCTGAATTTATTTTAAGGTTACCATAGTATATCCTCCATTAATGTTGTTATAATGAAAAAGAATAAGTCTATGCAAGCATGTTCTGATTAGTAATTTTTTCTTTCAGTATGACAAAGAGATTACTGTCATCAACACAGCAGTGGTGTGTTCCAATAATTCAAGAAATGGAATATCTGACTTGCCAATAACCCCTGGAGAAGAACTGGACGTCATCGATATCACTGAAGAAAATCTAGTGATATGCCGCAATTCTGAAGGCAAATGTAAGTTACTAGGTTATCGCCCATAAGATTTCAATCACTGCTTTTGAAAAAAACTCAAAGCATTATAACTTTCAGATTAGTAATAGTGACTTTTATTTCTATAGATGGACATGTGCTAATTGAACATCTAGATTTCAAGTAAGTGGTTTGACTTTATACTTTAAATCAAATTCTGAATACTTAATACATTACTGTGTACATGAGTCTCAAGAAAAGACTATTGCATATATATACTTCAGGAAAAGTTTGTAAATATGCAATGCTCTATTCTATAAGGAGGACTTCCCTGGTGGCTCAGTGGTAAAGAATCTGCCTGCAATGTGGGAGACCCAGGTTCAATCCCTGTGTCAGGAAAATTCCTTGCAGAAGGAAATGGCAACCCACTCAAGTATTCTTACCTAGAGAATGCCATGGACAGAGGAGCCTGGCAGGCTATAACAGTCCATGGGGTCACAAAGAGTCGGACACAACTGAGCAACTAATTCTTTCTTTATTCTATAAAAATTACTTGGAAGAGTAATTTTTTTGCCTGCCACTTCTGAGTATGTTATCAGACTTCTCTAAAGAGCATATTTGTAAATATTTTAAAGGAGTATAAGAATATTAAACTGAATAAGAAATTCCCCCCAAATCTCTTACTCTTCCATGGCCTGTATTTCAAAGTGTTTATTTCTCCCTTTTTCCCTCAGGAAACAAGTTTGGTCACCTTAGAGAGATCAAGATCAAGTGGTATGGTCTGCTCAAGTGTGAACTGGTTCTAAGGTCTCAGCCCTGCTTTATATTAGTTTATGTTGCCAGCATGAGACGGTGGAATCTGTGGAAATTTTCGTTAACAACTTAGAAAAGAAAAATCCTCCACATTTAGATGTTGGTTTTAGTACTAAACAGTTATCTTTCAATGTCTATTTCAGTATGTATTTCACTGCTGGCTCAAAATGTGAAACAGTGTGTGTTGGCATTTGAGCACTTGTTTAATGAGCCATGTCCAAAGTTAGAAATCATGCCTTATGGCACCTAGTCAGTTGTGCAGATGGTTAGTTTGCTTCTAATGCTTCTAATATTAGTACACGAGTGTTTATAATTTCAAGATGATGTTGTGCATTTACACTGGGTGTAATTTAATTCTGATAAGTAAACAGTGTAACCAACATCTTTCAAATACTCCAATTTCAGGTATAATCCTAAAGCAGGAGGACATTTCTCATTGATTTTTATCATAAAACTAAAAATCTAACAAATGTTGCCAAAAATTAGTTTCTTTGGGAATAGGATGCTGGAAAGTAGTTTTTTCCTAAATTCACCCACCATTTTGAGAATTGCCTAAATATGTTTAATAACATTTAAATTATATACTGTATCTGTTTAAAATAACCATTTTTTACTTTAGACAACAGGATATTATTTTGTTTATGCCTTAATATGTATTAAAATAATTTATAAGTATTTTTTCTTACAGAGAATAAAAATCAGCTGAGCTGTAAATAACATTCTATTTTTCAAATGATGTACACGGCGTGTTAGGCGGGGTGACTCTGACCTTCAAGGGCATGATCCATGGCCTCATCCTCTATACTGTGACACTATTTTTTAAGCTTCTAGGTTCTTTTATCTTTTTTTTTCTCTTGTTCCAAATGGCATGTGCCAAGAAAGGCCAGGCTTATTCCAGATGAAAAGTATCAAAGGTATTCATAAGGCTTAGAGAGGAAAACAGGTGGAGAGATTATTACAAATAACAGTTATAACAACATATAGGTGACACCAAAACTTGGTCTTTAAACATAATATATTTGCTGGACAAGACACAGAGAAGTCGATGCCCTCCCTGGTGACCAGGGAGAAATTCAAAGTAGAAGGAGCCTAGTGTATCTGGTAGGAAGTAGCAAGAGCTGAAATGGAGTAAGCCAGGGCTAGAATGTAACAGAGGTCACTTGGACTTTTCCCTCTAGAGAGTAGGAACCATCCAGAGGTCTTAAGCAGGAAGACAACACCAGATGTCTGGAGAGAAAAGGGAAAAAAAAAATCACGGTAATATGGGTGACTGATTATGGATGACAGATAACAAGGAGAGACTAGTCATCTTTGCAGTATTCAAGGCAAAAGAGCACTAAACCTTAAGACAGCCACAACAGAAGTATATATAGTACAGGAGCCCCATTAGAGGGAGAGGTAAGAGAGAAACACGATTGAGACGTGATGATGAAATTTCTTTTTTGGGAGATGAGATTAAGGCTGACACCAAAGACTGGGAATATATTTCTGCGTGGACCAGGCCCCCCCAACCCCCCAAATTAAATTTACTACTCTGAGAGGCAGGGCAGCCAGGCAACTGCAGCCGTCTCCCACACTGCGGGCACTGTAGGAGACAAGGCCAGGTGTGGCCCAGGCTGAGTGAGAGGGAGTGCAAGGCTGTGCTGAGCAGAGACCACGCATGCAGTGCTCCTATACAAAGAGGACCAAAACCTACATATCACTCTTGCCACCTCACCAAAACATGACCTTAGATCCTGAGGTGACAGTGGGACTCAATTTTACCTGACACAGCTCTGTCCCATTCACGTTGTCTCGTGGCATGGCCTTGTATTCTGAGTCCATGACTTAGCTCTGAGTCTCTTATTTCCTCATCAGTAAAGCAGCGCTAATAGCACTCACCTTGTCTACATCTCAGGACTGTTGTCAGGCTGTAATAGAATAATATAGATAAATAAGTGTCCTAAAACCCTTAATACAAAATACTGTATAAGTGTGGTTATTTTAATACCTGGCCTTTTGTGAAGTTGGAAGATGTTGAACACAAAAACAGGTTTTTGAAATTAAGACTTGAGAGAATGGCTAGGATATCTTGACCTCTCAAATTAAGAAATCATCTGTAAGGGAGATCAAGGCAAAAAGGCTGATGTGTACATCACTGCATAAACCCTGTGAGTGTGATATGGCCTCATAATCAATCCAAGGTATCCTTAGGTGCATCAGGCCATCTGCTCTATTTCCTAAGGAGTGCAACCACTTCTGATGAATCCCACGGCTACCAGAAACATTGTTAGGGAAAAACTGTCATCATTACTCCCCAGAGAAGGAAATGACAACCCACTCCAGTATTCTTGCCTGGGAAACCCCATGTACAGAGAGGAGCCTGGTGGGCTGCAGTCCATGGGAT
This sequence comes from Dama dama, assembly GCF_033118175.1. NCBI lineage: Eukaryota > Metazoa > Chordata > Mammalia > Artiodactyla > Cervidae > Dama > Dama dama. Next base: position 86,677,980 of record NC_083700.1, read on the forward strand.
AGCAAAAGAGTCACTATAATTTAGTAAGAAATCTTTTATGCTAGTAAATCTACTAGCCAAGAAAAGAGGATAAAAATCATATAATGAAAAAGAAGCATGTTGGTTTCAATGAATTGTTAAAATTGGATGTACTAAGATGTTAATAAAATAATCCAGTCTTTAAAAAAAAAATAATGGCTAGGATATAAAAATTTTACATAAATATACTTAACAGGTTTTTGAAACAACACTTTTCTATGTTTTTAAAGTATAAACCATTTGGTCTAATATAAACAAATACCTAATAACTACTGATATGGAATACATTTTTAGGAAAAACATTCCATCTATATCAAAGTAGTTATTTCTATTTCATGATCAGCCACATTCCTTCCATTCTTTAAATCAGTGTGTCAAGTTCAGTTTCAATGCTATTAATCTACATAGTCCCTTAATGCAAACATTATAATTTTAGTGATGTCTCAAGCAGATGTCATCTGTCTCCGAGAAATCCTAATCTAGCAAAACATTTCAATGGAAAGACTAGTTTCTATTTAACTTTTTAATTTTGTATCAAAAGATATCATTAGAGATGACAACACTCTGTCAGAGAAAAAGACAGCTTGCAAAGGGACCTGAACCTAACAGAGGTTAAAGACACCCTCGTTCACGTATAGGCCAGGCCACCGGCAACCTGCTAACATGCACCGACAGAGCCGTCCCTTCCTCCTTTCCAGAACCTCTGACACACGTGGTCTTCTAAGCCACCATAGCATCCTCTCCCACATATGTTCAGAACTTTTAAAACACAGGATTCTAGAGGGAAGCGGAGGAAGAGAAAAAAGTCAATACATAAAGACAAATTGCTAAGAAGTGGTTGTTTCTTGGTAACAGGGGTAAGACTTCAGGCTTTCAACAGTTTTTACACTGCTGGCTGCTGAGAACAGAGAACAGCAACGCAGATGTGGTCCTATGTGCTTATGATGGTCACCTCCTGTATACTTTCTGACAAACATCCAAGTTGAGATTTATAAGAGTTCCTTTTCTTTATCTAAAATTTGAAGAGAACATATTTGTTTTTGTTACTGAATATCTTTTCCCTTTATTTCCTAAATTGTATAGGTAATAGATGCTTATTGTAGGAAATCAGAAAAGTTTAGAAGTTTGAGGAAGCAAATAGAAATCTTATAAATCTCAACTTGGATGATTTTCAAAAAGTATATGGGAGGTGACCATCATAAGCACATAGGACCACATCTACATTGTTCTCTATTCTCAGCAGCCTTCAGGGTAAAACTCTGTTGTAAGCCTGAAGTTGTCTAGGCCCTTCCTTTCCTCTCCTATGATAAGCAGAATTTTGGCTTCAGTGATCTTCTTATCCTGATTTAATACCTATAAATATGTTATGTGACTTGGGGAAAAAGAAACTTTTTACATGAAATTAGGTTTGCTTACCAGCTGACCTTAAAAGAGGGAGATGATTCAAGTAAGCCCTATTTAATAGCATGGGCCCTGATAACCAGACCAGTCAGCCAGTCAGAGAAGTAGTGAAGAGGAGGCAGGAAATGTCTGAAGCATGACCCCTCTGTTACTCGCTTTGAGTATGAAAGAAGCCACGGACCAGGCAATGATGCTGGTCTCTAGAAACTGCAAGTGATTCCCGGTGAAGAGCCAGAAGGGAAACGGGCCTGCAGTCCCACAGCAGCATGGAACTGAATTCACCACCAACCTGAATAAGCCTTGAAACAGATTCGGCCCAGAGCTTTTCCCTACTGCTGCTCTGGTTGTCAGCCTGTGTTGACTTGATGCAGAAACACCAGCTAAGTCCACAGAACTTCCGACTTACAGAACTGTAAGATAATTAATTTGTGTTAAGTCACTAAGTTTATAGTAACTTCTTATGGCAGCAATAGGAAACTAATACAGTGGCTAAAGTTAGAAACTACAGTTCACAACAAGGAAGACAAAAGTGGACAAAGATGGTATGGAATCTCCAAGGGGTCAGAGGCAACCAAGTTCTACAACAGCTTTGTCTGCAACTATTAAATGACATGCAGAGTATCAATGACGGAATAGAAACAAAAGAGCTTTCAAGTTAACCAGAGACTTTAATTTGATTTTGTGAAAAAAGCTCGGAAGTAATCATTTCTCTTTTGTGTTTGTTACCTGTGAGCTTGTACAGTGCAAATATTAACTAGGGAGAACCTGTAACTATGAAATGCTGTGTAATTCAAGAGGACACCCATAGCACACAGTTGCTGGAAGACAGATCCTTCCACTGATTATTTAACATTCACAAAAAATATATATATATATAACAAAACTGAAATTTGCATCTATGGTTATTAAAACACAAAAGCACTAAGAGTCTGGTCTTTTTTTTGTTTGTTTCTTAAATGAATTATAAAACATGATCCCAATTTTAACAGTTAAAAAAATTATCTTACTAGATATGTAATCAAGTGCTTTGATGGGTAAATATATCAGCCTATGGAATATTTTTCCCAAAGATGTTCCTGAAGTTTTTTTGAACAATATCCAATCTTATATTTTCTTATGATTGTCACGGACACAACAACCTGACGGCTGTCAACTTTCAGTTTTGTTTGTTGCACTCCAAAGTCACTGTGTGATATTTAAGCATGTATGATACAGAACACAAGCATTCTTCCTAAAACAATATTAAGATTACTATGCTCAGAGTTCACAGTTCTATAACAATTTTACATTAAACACTCAAAACATTGTACAACCATAGATATTTGTGAGTAGTCTGGAGAGAAAGCTGTAATTTGGTATGTTAAGGCATCTTCAGCCAACATATTAAGAAGTTCTGAATATCTCTTGCAACAAAAGACAAATTTAATATTTGAATATTTGATATTTTTAAGAAATTTCAAAAGTCACTTAAAATAAGAATACCATAATTTGTGAAATTGTGTTCCTAAACATTTTTCTACTACGTTCTTACCACATAACTTACCTAAAATCAAGATACTCATCCTATTAGTATCAAAGGTATCTATTTTTAAAAAAGGGATTTACATTAAATATGATGATAAACCCTGTATTTAAACAAGGGCCTCCAAACAGTTTCTCACACATATCTGTGAGGTAGGTTATTACCCATATTTTATAGATGAAAACATTAAATGAGGTTAAATGACCTGCTGCTGCCACAGCAGCCAAACTGAGAATCAGATTCCAAATTAGATTTTGTTCTTTGCTCTGCATTATTTATTTCCCTTACAAACTTTTTAAAGCGTTGAAATATAAAGATTGCTATTCATCGCTTTCATTTCAAAACCATGAGAAGGCAGCCAAACATTTACCAAGGTGACTTAAAAAGTGAACGACATAAACAGACACACCTAGTGAACAATTTCTGACAATGACAGTGAGGTCTGGCCAAAGGAACCCAAAAACAAACAGGCAAAAGCAGACAATGTGACTGTGGAGGACAGACAAGTAAAAATAAGAAGAATTAGGGAAAAAACACAGTTTAAATAAGTTTTTAACTAATTATTATTCCTACAATTTAAGAGAGAAGGCACAATTAATTAAGGTGTTTTGCTTCTTTAGCGGGATCTATTTCTCTTTTCCACCTTAGGAAATCATTACCTGTCGAGAAAAATGGTTTTTCTTTGTAACAAAATTTAAAAAGGACTTTTACTTGTGAAAAATGCAAGCTTAAATTAACAGCAAAAAATTAACTGTGTAGTTCTCCTTGGGTAGAATGTTCCTATTCCTTCCTTGAAATTATAAATCAACACAAAGGAGCAAACCTTGAGTTAAGAAATTCACACTGTATGAACCTTGTCAAAATTCTATATATGTTTTAAAGTGTTGTCATGCTAGAATGTTCTATAAACACTTCACTTTTTCCTCCAAAGAGCTTTCTACTCTAGAATTTCCTTAATTGCACTTTTTCAAATGTAACTTAAATTTACCTACCCTGTTTGTCCAGATAAAATCATGAGCTACTTCCATAACATCTGAACTGCTTTATATATAAACAGTAGTTACAGAAAGTCACATACACAACCATGGCTACAAACTGGCATTGCTGTGCAAGGCTGGCAGTAAACACTGACTCACAAAATTAACACAGTCCCACAATCTGATCACTTCTAGACCCAGCCTAATTCTTATCAGGTTATGGCTGAAAAAGCTGAATTAAAACTTAATCTAGTCTATACTGTGGGTCCTGTTCTTCATGTTATTACTGTTCAGTGGCATCAAATGCATTATAATTCTATATGGAAAAGGCTGGTAAGGATGCCAGCAACTTGTGTAAATAAGATATACTCTTAAAAGCTCAAACATAAATTACATTTCAAATTTCTGTAAGGTCTGGAAGAATCTGTATCAAGCTGATAATACTTGGTAGTTTATGAATAGAAATATACTTTATGAGAGTAATATCTTGTCATCTAATATGCATATGAAATGAAAAATTACCAACTTGTATATGAAATTTAGATAAGCCTAATTTAGATTAGTAGTCAAAAATTATGATAATTTAAGATAGGAGTTGGGGCTGGTTTTACTTTTTTAAAAAGCACTGTGCTATAAGAATCACGTAAATAAAGGAAGAACCATGGCCTAAAAAATTTCTTCAGTAGTTTTAAGCACCCTCAATAACTTAGAAGTACTTAATAAAAATCAATATATAATCATAAATATATCTAGTTAGTACAATCAACTCATTCAAATAAACTAAAAAATATTAAGACTACTTCATGTCATTCTAAGACTTGAAAGCAATGCATCTATGTTTATCTTTATTACTTAGCTACTAAGATGTTTCAGACTGTTTCCCCCAAGGGAAGGGGGCACATAAAGAACAGTGATCATCATTGAACATTATATGGCATTAAAGCTTGTGAAAAGCTTTCTGGTCCTGCTTTCTCATCTGGAAAATCATTAACACACAAGGTGATTGTAATGTATTAAATAAGTTAATAGATATGGAGGGTCTGTGGATCTAAAGTGACATGAAAGTCACTCAGTCGTGTCCGACTCTTTGCGACCCCATGGACTATACTGTCCATGAAATTCTCCAGGCCAGAATACTGGAGTGGGTAGCCTTTCCCTTCTCCAGGAGATCTTCCCAATCCAGGGATTGAACCCAGGTCTCCTTCATTGCAGGTGGATTCTTTATCAGCTGAGCCACAATCACTATTAAAATGTATGGAACACTTCCATCATTCCAAATTCATCATCTTTTGCAGTATGGCAAATACACATACATGATATTAATATTTTAACATGTTTCGTTTTCTGGATGATTTTGTCATTTATATTGCAGGGGGGCAGCTGTGTTTAGAAAAACATTCAAGTATGTATCTTCAAAACACCTCGCCAAGCAAATATAGATCATTCACATTAGTATACAATCTCTCAGCATGTAAAAAGTGAATGCTAATACAAATCATATGAAAAGGCAGAGAAGAGACAATTTTAAAGCTCAAAGGTAACCCAGAGGTCTTTTAATCTATCCCTTCCACTTCAGAGGTTATAAAAATGAAGCCCAACACAGGATGTGACTTACAAATTGCACAGATCCCTCATCCAGAATTTTAGAGTCTCTGAGATCTATTATCTTAAAAAAGTACATTCTCTATTTAAAAAGTCACAGAGTGACAAAAGTATCAGGTAAAGAAATGCCAAACTGAAAATGTGGAGGTCTTTTAAAAAGAAATAAAAATAGACAAAACTGTGAGTATGTCTAGCATTTAGATACTTAGATTTCACAGTCATTAACAAGATTTTAATCAGTGAAGAGACAAAGATGCAGTGCCTATGGCAGGCAGATTCCACGATCATTTAGTTTATAAAATCGAAGGTACATTGCTTAGATTAATTCAATAAAATGTACATTTTCAGATAAATTCAAATAGTCAAAGAATCTGTAACAGTTGTCTATGATTATTTTCTCAATTATGTCTCATCTAATATAAAAATCAATTCGTATTCCCTGAGTACAAACTGGCTAGGGAATAAGAGAAAGCAAGCCCAGGATTATGTAACTGTCACAGGAAACCTATTTGCAGAAAGGAAAGGGGAGAACCGTCTGTCCTACATATAGCCAATTGGCTGACATGGAATACTGTTACTTCCGAATAATTTAGGCTCCTGGATTCTCTTTATGGCTAGCAAGTATCAAGGAATGCAAACACCAGAGGTTACAAAAGAGTCTCAAATGTCTGTTGATCAAAACAAAAGCCCAACTTGTAATCGTCTGCCTCCCACCCTACATACGTAATTTGGGATGTTGTTTGTTCCTTCATTGAAGAATAACCGGAATTAGATCTAAATTTGGTGTGTTCTTATATAAAAGTGTTCAGAAAATGTTCACTGAAATGTACACTTTCTGAAAGAAGGAATCAAAGCTATTGACTCATTACCCATTGAACCAAAGCATTAGTCACTAGTCTCTTACACCATTTTTACAAGTAATCTTATTTAAGGTTTTTTAATTATCCATTCAACACAAAAAAAGAATAAATTTTGCTCTCCACAAAATACCAAACCTGATTAAGACAATCAAAGTGCTATGAAGTAAGTTGTAGGCATGCAAAATTCCACTAACCCAGTGTTCGCCCAAGATGAATATGTATACAGATTAAAATAATTCTGATTTTGAATCAGATTCTCTCCAACAACTGATAAGGGCAAATGAAATCTTAGTTTTATTTTTATCTACCTAATTATGGCAACCTGGTAGATAATTTTCTTAAAATCTTATTTTCCAAATATGCTTTTTCCCCCAAGGGATAGTAAGTTTAAAACAATGTTTAAATTAATTTGGACAAAGCAGGATTAAACAAATTTAAATGATTTTCTTTTTCCACAGAAGGACTGGTCAAAGTCTTTAATGGTCACATCCTTTGTCATCTTTAAGCAGGAGAGTAACATGTTTCATTTATCAGACTTGCTCAATGAAACCCCCTTTCTGCAGAGCATCTCACAGAATGCAGTTTCAGAAATGCTGTTCTAGAACCATTATGGACTCCTTTTCCACGATATAGCTAAGACTTTATCTGTAGCCTAATAATAGAGTTCTCCTTCAAAATCATAACATGAAGAAAGTGTTCCTACCCCAGGTCTGTCTACCACATACCACATCCACACTCATCCAGGTTACAAGACTGAAATGTGGGAATTTAGCAACTGATTCTTTCCCTCATCCTGCATGAGCTGCAGTGAGACTCCTATGAAGATGTTCTAGACCTATCATGCTGGACTGAGCCTCCTGTAATCTTCTCTCTGCAGACCAATGTATCACATCAGCTACATTCACAGAAGAGCTGTCTCTAAAAACTTCAGCATACAAAAACCCAAACTGTGACCCTTGGTTCTCTGAAAACACGTAGCTATGGAAATGTAGATATTCATAAATACTGGCAAGAATGAAAAAATAGTAAATAATTTTTTAACTTTAAAAAACATGATAACCATATAAAGCAATTTTAATATGTTTCTAACATCTGATTCATTAAACTAAGGAAGTTAAAATGCCACTGGATTCCTTCCTACTGTTTCTCTGCCTTCAAAATTATTAGGGATTTTGTCATTGGGAGTAAGGAGTCACATTAATTTATTTTGAAGGTCATCCCATTAACAGGCAAGTATTATGAGGTGGCCCTGTGTTTCCCAGAAGAGGTATGTACACATTTGTTGGGGCCAAAATTTTGCCAGATGTATATACACATCGAGATTAATGCAGCAGGACTGCTTATCCCTATAAAAATATACACAAAAAAGTATACTTTGATGCCACTAGATGGCAATCTTCCAAAGGTTTAAATTTTTAAAACACCTTAACTGCAACCCCACTCTCTTTCTCAAATTGGCAAACAAGGATTCCTTGTATTTTGATATTAAGTCATACTTAAAAGTTATGTAATACCATTTTTTAAAGTTCTGCTAAACAATATTATGTGACAAACTGCAAACTCCTGACTCAACGCTCTTTAAAGACAGACGTACTTGTCCTTCCCAAACACAAGAGAGATTTGGCTTAACATTCTCATTTGCTTCTTGGTAGAAAACACGTTCTTTTTGGCAAAGAGAGAGAAATCTGTCAAGGAAGTGTTCACTTTTTGTTTTCAAGAGCTTAAACACTTAATCATTTCTAGGGTAAGTCAGGTGAATGAGACTGTTAATTACAACATATCAAACAAGATGAATAAATACAAATTAGATAAATTACACATAATTTAAAAATTAAATATTTTTTACTAAAACAGAATATAATCAATGGGCTATTATCTACCCTGCTTTTTATATAGGGTTTTTTTTAAGCCTTAAAAAACTTGCACAAAGCCAAAAAAGAAAAAAAAGTTTGGTTTTCCTTTAAAAGCACTGGTATACAAATACATATATGTATATATGTAAACAACACATATATTTATTCAAGAGAGATTTTTTTTGAATGTTTAAGGCTTCCCTGCCCTAACAGGTTCAACAGTGAAGGTCACAAGCCTACGAAGCTTTGGAAGTACACAAAAGCCCTTAAGGCCAGAACAGTGTTTCAAATTGGATGGCTAGCAACCAAGATGTAGAACAAAGACAGAGAACCAGAAAAGATTTCAAAACTAAGTCCATCAGCCACTAAGGGTCAAACAATAAGCAAAGACAAAGGTGATTAGGGAAGGTGAGGGAGTGGGGTGACTACAATAACAAACTTCTGATGAGTAATTAGCATTACAGGATGCAAAAGGACAGGTACACACTCCTCACCACCACACACAGTAAGAGACCAAAGGCAAGAGTTCTCCTTAAGGGACTGTTGACATTTTGCTTTGTTTCATTTAACTATTTTATCATGCTCGGTGGAGTACAAAAATAAATACAGTGAAAAAGAACTTGAGAAAGGTAGATTTTGAAGGCATGTTGTAAAATGATACAAGTTTATGAAAAAGACAAAAGTTATAATTCCAGATGTTCCAGTACTGAGTAGAACCTTGAAGGCTCTTATATATGTTATTCAGGAAAATCTCAAGATAAAACCTCTGGTTGGTTATAGCTGTTTTGAAGGAACCTGGAAATGACCATTACCTGTTTCAGGACCACAGCCCTTCTGTTGAACACTGGGCAATATCTGCAGAAACTGCTAGTAGAATTTGGTTCTAAAATTTGGGGGACGGGGAGCTGGCTCTTAAGATTTCAACATTTAAATACTATCTTACTAATATTTATGTTATTTTTAAATATTGTGCATAAACACAGCTTAAAGCCTGCTGAAATTTACGAAGCAAACAGGATTTATCTACACTAAACAGTAAAGCAAGATGTTGCCAAACTACCTGTTGACTGAGATAGTCACCAGTAAAGGTATATTAGTCATCTACAGTGAATCCACAATTTTAGGTTAACAATAATCTTCATAAGTGTTCACATATTAAAGACACTGCCTACGTGAATTTATAATAGGCAAAACAGAATTACAGATGTCTACAGTACATAAAATGTCAGACTTTTCCTTTTCAGTAAATTTCAATGGTACTGTGTCCCCTGAAGACAGTCACGGCTCTCAACCAGTACTTCAGAGTATGTGATAGCCATAAGTAAAATAATAATTTAAAGAATATATCTGATTTTCACAGTGCAGTAACAGAAAGAAAAAAACTAGGGAAAGATCATCAGCGTGCTAAAGTAGTGATCAGACTGGCACACATTTCAAAAAAATCCATGGTGTGACTGCCCAGGCGAGGTGAGACAGAGGACGACATGCTTCCGGTCAAGGAGCCCGTGAGAGAGCCAGAGAGTGAATGGCCCTCCGCAGTTACAGAATCCAAACTGGACCGTGGTCTGTGTAAGCCAGCAGCAGAACAGGACCGCTGAGGCGTTGAGGAACCAGACCTCTGCTCCACCACCTCATCTGAAATGGACCAAAGAAGAGCAATTTACATGAACAGTGTATTCGCCCCAGCCCTTCCTATGAAGGTATCTTATTCAGAATATTAAGTGAACACATCTGAGCTAGAGCATCCTGGGAGCCAATGTCATGTTGCAGTGTTTTAGGAGTAGGGGTGGCAAAAACTTTTCCCTCCCACAACTGTGAAGGACATCACTAACCACCTGTAACACTGCCACACAGTCAAAATGTGATGACTAAATCCTTCTCAACATACTGTTTGACAGCAACCTCGAAGTCAAAGGTTCCTGATACCCTTTTATCTGAAGAAAGCACACCTTTGGAGGATTATTTTCTTGCAGTATATCACAACAACAAAAAATAATTAATATAAAAACAGAAATTACAATTGCACAGATTCTTCAGAGCACACTGCAATTGCCTGGGGAAAGGGGCAAAGGAAATCTTGTAAAAAATGCTGATTCCCAGTTTCCCAAGGACCCATCTTCAGAGATTCAGATTTTCTAGGTTTGGGAGAGTTCCCAAGAATCTGCATTTTAATAACAACTCTGGATAATTTTGAAAAAGGTGTTCTAGGGACCATATAGACACAGCTATAGTTGATGGCAATTTAAGAATAAAGTTTAAACTGTTGAAAACAGCTTCCTTAACTCTGAACTCAGTTTTCCTCTGATTCCATCCAGCAGTGGATCCTCGGTTTATTCTGCTCACATCCCACTTGGGCCTCTGAGCAGAATAAGCACATTTGCTCAGCCAAGTATGACTCTTGACTCATACTAGATCCTTAGACATGACCACCTCCCCTGACTCCTTTGCCTCTTGGATGGCCATGGGCATAAAATCCAACCCAAATCCCAGGAGAGGACTATCTAGACACCATGGCTACCCAAGATAAAAGAAACTACTCAACAGGGAATTTTAGCTATTACAATGCTTACTGATAAAATATGAAAGAAGAAGTGTGACAACCTAATTCAGCTAATTGTAGGTAAAAATTATTTCCCTATTATTCCTTATTTTCCTCCACAGTCAACACTTCAAATGACTTTTTTTTAAAAATGAGGAAGCACCTCTCCAGAAGAAGTGCTAGATTAGAGATTTTCCTCATCTTCAATCCTTTTTGTTTCACTTACATTCTTAGTTAATTCTAAATTACTAAAAACCAGTATAGAAGACTACCCACCATGTCTTTGAGAAGATTTAACATCTTGTCAACTAGTGCCAAGTTTTATCTTCTCAGAGCTCATGCGTGCATGGCTTCCTTACCATCAATGCTTTTAAAGTCCAAAAGATAGCTTCTATTGTCAACCAGGTACAGCTGTAAGCTCATTTTCACATAATTGCCAGTCACTGGGTTTCTTCTTCTTACACGTAGATGGTATGCATTCACTACCTAAAATGAAAAACCTTCCTTATGAAAAAACATTCAAAATAAAAAACTATAAAACATTCCCATTATTTTTATTGCAAATAATAATATCTAAACAAATAATTGGAAGGGTTGGGGTAGAGAACAAATTTCTGAATGATTGTGTTTTTACATTACATAGTAGTTTAGTATTTATTTAATCCCCACTAACAGTACTGTGTGGGGAACTGCTGCCCGCTCCCGTATTCCTGCCTGGAGAACTCCATGGACAGAGGAGCCTGGCAGGCTACAGTTCATGGGGTCACAAAGGGTCGGACATGACTGACTGACTTTCGCTTTCAACAATACTGTGTACAGCAATTAAAATTGAAAGGGAACTCAGAGATTCTAAGAGTCTAGCCTTCGTTCCAGACACGCCTCCACTCTAAACCATATTTTGGTTGCCAAAATATTTTGGTTTCCCTGTCTCAATTTGAATACCTTTAACTTATGAATATAGAACAGACAGAAAAAGGAGATATAACATGTTAATGGTTTGAATCAGGCACTGTTAATAGGTACTGTCACAAAGTTTAAGTATCATAGTAATCTTGTGAGGAAGGTCTTATTTGCCTTTTGAGGATAATAAAACTGCAACTCAGATAAAGAAGATTCTAGTGTTCAAAATACCTTATCAAATTAGTTCCAAAAATTTCTCAATAAGGACTTCTAAAGACACTAACATGTCTTTTTTAACTAACTAAATAAAACTGTTCAGAAAAGGGAGCTCTTTCTTAAATGGTATTAAGGAAATATTATTGTTTATTCCCTCATTGTTCAGTTGGTAAAGAATCTGCCTGCGATGCAAGAGACCCTGGTTTGATTCCTGAGTCAGGAAGATCTGCTGGAGAAGGTATAGGCCACCCACTCCAGTCTTCTTGGACTTCCCTTGTGTCTCAGCTGGTAAAGAGTCCACCTGCAATGTGGGAGACCTGGGTTTGACCCCTAGATTGGGAAGATCCCCTAGAGAAGGGAAAGGCTACCCCCTCCAGTATTCTGGCTTGGAGAATTCCATGGACTGTATAGTCCATGGGGTCACAAAGAGTCAGACACGACTGAGCAACTTTCACTTTCACTGTTGTTCATTCATTCCATATACAAATAATGAAATAAAAACATGTCAAATGAATATTTACATGGTATGTTTGAATATGTTTTTCTTCCCTTAAAAGTACACTCACAGTCCTCAAGAAAGGAACAACAGTAAAAGATACTTGAAAATGAAAAACAGATCCCCCCAACATATAGTCAAATAGAACTGAAATAAATTTGAGTACTAATAAAAAACAAAAAAAAAATACTAATAAAGCAAAATATGGGATGAGAGTAACAAAAATACATCACAACTAAGGACTAAAAATACTAGCCAAATAAGAAATTTCCTCAACTTACAGAAAAGTATTTGTTTACTAAATAAACATGCCCTGATGGTATAATGTGTATCAACCACTTGTGCTACAGCTACTGGCAAAAAAAAAAATAAAAATAAAATCTGCCCTTAAAAAGGTAAAAATATACTATCTTTGAAGACACATGACTTGTTACTGTTATGATGCATGCTAAAACAGGTGGACTATTTTCTCAAGGGATTTCAAGTTGATTAAAACCATATTTCTCAGCCAAGAATACTATTCTCTATTCAAAAATATATAGGTCCCCAACATCGACAATTCATCCTTACAAAGATTTGTTTTGTTTTGAATGCACATGGTACATTATTGGAAAGAATAGGATTTATCAGTCCATTTATTTATTAAGACCACTAAATTCATATCAAAACCAACTTTTTATTGATCTTAGTACTCAATTCAGCAGCTCACACAGGCTTACTATACAGAAAATGGCTTCTACAAATGATTTTCATATACTACAATTTCCTACCTTCCATTCAAAATCCAGTTGCTTCATAGCTCGGTAAACTTCAGCCATAATGTCATATGGTTTGCTTTGACTTCGGATTCCAAGATGCCACTTGGCTTTTTTCACAGCTAAAGATTTGGGCTTAGTTGTATTCAGTGCATCCAGTGGACATCGTGCTTTAGGGCTGTCTGCTATAAGAGGTGGCATCCTTTCCGGATGAGGTTTCAGGCCTGGGGGAATATGCATGGTACTATCATCCATAAAAGAACCAGTTGGGGGACTAGAGGCGAGGTAGAACTCACTGGCTTGGTTCATTATTCTCCGATTGTCAATGATAAGATGATAAGCCACTGCAAGCTGGTCTTGAGGGTCACCACTATATAAACTGTTCATTACTTCTGATTCTGTACACTCAAATTTTTCACACACTTCTTTCACAGCCTCATCATCAATGACGTTAGCATCATAGGAGGGGTCTTCAGGAAATAAGTAACTGGGCAAATCTTGTTTAAACCATTCATGCTCTCTAGGAAAGATACCACAATACACTATTGTAAGAACATGCTTTGGCAAGTCCCAAATAATTTAGACATGGGGCAATACAATATAGCAGAATCAGAAAGACCTGGGTCTCTAGTCACTTACTAACTATGGGACCCTGGGTAAGTTCATTAACCCTTGCTCTAGAGTAACTATGATTATTCAGACTTGGGTATTTTGCTGACATTTTCACAAAAAAAAAAAAAAATAAGTCTGTCACTTCAAAGGAAACAACTGGTAGTATTTGGTGCCAGTGATGAAATTCAAGCTTTCAAGTAAAATGTTAGAATTCTGCTTATAATGGAATTCTATATATATACAGAATTCTATATAACAGAATAATTTATATGTTTCCATAAGTTTGACAGCTTCTCAATATTTAAGAGACTTTTCTACTTTTAGAGTGAAGAAAACAATGACGATGATTTGATAGTATATAACGAAATGTGTTACCATTCTGAACACCAGGCTATCTCACTAACCCAATATTTTCCATATGACCAATGCAAGATGTTACATAATCATACATGGGCAGAAGCTCCACTCAAAATGCAAAACAGACCCTGTGGATTTCAATGTAATAAAGTACAAAAGTTCACTGGTATGTTTTCTGATTTGATATTGCAATTAACATATTAAGCTTTGATTTAATATCAAAGAAAAATATCTGTAACTATCTGAAAGGTTATGAGAATGTTCCTCCCTTTTCCAGCAATATCTGAGATCAGATATGTTTCCTAGACTTCAACTAATACAACGTATTGCAACAGATGAATGAAGAAGTAGGTATGAAAACCTAGCTGCTGTCTCTGATTAAGAGGATTTGAAAAATGTAAAATAATGGTACTCTTGTCATCATATTTTGTTTTGGAAAATAAGGTTACTTTTCATGGGAGACATATTATTCAGAATAAAATGTAGTAGGTTTACTAATATTTTTAAGTGAATTAATGATTTAAAAATTTTTTCACTTTTGTTTTTTAATATGAAATTAATAAAAATAACCTGCATTAAAAAAAAAGACCCTCTGCAGTCCTCGATTTTAAGACTGTGGTGGATGGGGGGGGGGCAGTATTCAAACCAAAACATTTGAGAACCTAGTCTCCTAGATCTTATTTTCACACTATTCCAGGCCTTTACACATGATGTTGACTACTGACACCCTAGAATATCCCATCCCTTTTCATTTAACTAACATATACTATTTCTTCAAGACTGTGTAACCATTGCTACAGGGTAAACTGGGCACTCCCTAGGCTAAATTCAGATCAGTATATATTTTACCTGAATGCCTTCTACTGACTAATTCATTTATGAATATTTACTAAGGACATACAATGGTAAAAATGCACACTCATTCACACAGAGATTACATTCTAGCTGAAAACAGACTACACAAATACTCTCAAAAATAAACACAGAATTACAAATACACAAATATAAAAACCTGTGATAAAAACTATGAGTGAAAAGCACAAGGTAAAATGAGAGTACATAACTAAGAATGGGAGGCGAGCGCTTAAGGAAGCCACTCTCAGTAACATTTAAGCAGAAACCAGAATGATTAGAAGTCAGCTAAGCAGAGCTGGGGAATAGATATTCCCAGCAAAACAAACAATATATGCAAAGATTCTGAGGTTAAAAAAATGTTTCCTATGTTCTGAACTGAGGCCAGATTCATGAAATCATAATAAGTTACTGGTTGGAGCGGCAAAAGATATCAGGTTTTTCTGACAGCTGTAGGCTATAAAAATGGTTTTGGGACTGAACCTATGGTTGATGATAATAACAAAGATGTTAAAGAGGCAGGGGTGACATGATCTAATTTGCATTCTATGAAGATCATTCTGCTTGTGATAAAGTAACTGAATTGAAAAGATAAAACTAATAATGATGAGGAGGAGGAGGATGCTAGTGCAGTAGTCCAAGTGAGAAATGGTGGTGTGCCATGTCTTATGGATATATACAGAGGTGAAACTTCTATAGCTGCTAGTAAAGGATACTATTATAACACTCATACTTTCTCACAGTTGTTACAGATTTTTATACTAAACTGAGAGCTCCTTGAAACAGGGACCATGCCTTATTCACCTGCATTTCAGTAGCCAGTACAGAGCAAGTGCTCAATAAATGCAGAATGATGAATAGACAAAGAAGTAAAAAATGAATTCATTATTTAATTGCTATATCATGATAATAATAACCACCTACATAAACATTTGGGCTTCCCAGGTGGTGGGAAGATCCCCCGGAGAAGGGTATGGCAACCTACTCCAGTATTCTTGCTTGGAACTCCCATGGACAGAGAAGCCTGGCAGACTACAGTTCATTGGTTCACACAGAGTCAGACCTGAGTGAAGTGACTGAGCACTACTAGCACAAATAAACATTCAGTAATAAAATGTAAGTACCAGTAAGTACTAATTTTTTGAAAAGAAATAACATAAAAAATAAATTGCTACATATCTAGCATTTTTAAAACATCAAATTTTAAAATAGGGTAGATAAACACTTTCACATAAACTCCAAAAATTCATTCTTCTATTAAAGCAATGAGATTACTAGCAGAAACTGTCAATACTAACTTTTTTCAGAACTCTGGAAATTAACCAAAGGCTTGTAATAATCCGAGGAGTGTTTGTTTTTAAAAAAAATGGTTGTGTCTCAGTAAGAACAGTGAGATTTGTGACACTTTAAGTTACCCAATATCCATTTCTCTTCCCCATTTCTATGGTGGCCTTGAAAACCAACAGCCTCACAATCATTTTAAACCCCCAAACCAGCACCTAGAACCACTGGGAGGCAAATGGGGAGAACAGGCTTAGAGTTCTCCAAAAGTCCTATCTCCAGAGAACTGTCATTATTAGACAGGGCTGGCAGATCTCTGGAAACCTCTTCTGTCAAGCCCTGTCTTCATTTGACCTTAGAGTTCCATCTGCAAACAGCCTTTTGTCCACAACACTTGTCAGAAACAATCAGTGGCAACTGTCTATAACATCCCAGCTGCCAAAGCAGCAAAAAGAATTGGAGTAAACAAGAAGCTGATCAAAAACCTTGAAAGGAAAAGTTAGGGACCAAGTTCCATAGGAGTCCTTAAAATACTCTTAAAATCCTAGAACTCACAAATGCAGGACTGTTGTTCATGCCCAAGAAAGCCCCTGATTTCTCATCACTGATTGACTCTGAGGCTCTAAGCTAGAAGGAATCAAGACTAATGCAGAGTTATGGACTTATTAAAATGCTGAAGACACACCCCAACATGGACACAGAATCCCTCAGCAAAGGTTGGGAGACTGATTAGATCAAGGCCTTTAAGGAAATCTTTCTCTAGCAATTAGCTGACCATTAAGCTAAGGAAGCAGAGACTTCAGTGGCCACCCTTGACAAAGAATACAGACTTAACAGAATTAGTTAAGTAAAATCACTAAGTAAATTAGAGCAACAACAGTGTACAACAATTACAAATTCCAGGCATCTATGCAAGAGAAATAAAAACATATGACCCTTTAAAAACATATACATAAATGTTCATGGCAACATTATATGAACCGAAATTAGAAACAACTCAAATATCCATTAAGTGATAAATGGATAAACAAAATGTAGTTTATCTAAACAACGGAATATTTTTCAAGCCAAACATTAGTTAAGTACTGATATTCTACACCATGAAAGAACCTTGAAAACATGCTAAGTGAAAGAAGCCAGACTCAAAAGGCTATATGCTGTGATTCTATTTATATGAAATGTCCAGAAGTGGCAAATCCATAAAGAAAGAAAGTAGATGAGTGGTTGTCAGGGGATGCAAGGAGGAGGAAGTGAGTACAGAGCTTCTTTGGGGGATGAGAAAAGTGTTCTGGGATCAGAGAGTGGTGATGACTATACAACTTTGTGAACATACTAAAAACCACTTAATCATACAATTTAAAGAAACAAATTTATGGTATGTGAATTATATCAATAAAATAAATGTTTAAAAAAACAACAGAAATAATCTAAATTTTCATTTCTAATTAATTCAGAAAAAGAACCACAGTTCTTCATAATAATAACAGTGCCAATTAAAAAGCCATACCTTGGGATGGGGGGAGGATAAATCAGGTGATTGGTATTAACATATACACAGTACTATATATAAAATAGATAACCAACAAGAACCTACTGTATAGCACAGGGAACTATACTGAATATTTTGAAGTAACCTATAAGGGAAAAGAATCTGAAAAGGAAGATATATACATGTGTGTATAACCGAGTCACTGTGCGATATACTTGAAAGTAACACAACATTGTAAACCAACTATATTTCAATAAAAATTTTTTAAAAATTTAAATGATAATAAAGCAACCCCAAACATGTTAAAAAAAAAGTAATACACCCAGCTTTTAATTTTAAGGAGTCAATTTCTAAACAAGGTTAAGTAGTAACCAGGATGTTTATGAAGGTTCACCTGAAACAAAATCAATTCATTTCAGATGGGTTACTACACAGCCTCCAGAAACCATCTTTCTGTCACTGCTGCCTAATACCTGACTTTCATATAAGACTTAAGACTAAATGAGCTATAATGACTCCAATCAAATTGTATAAATTTCACAATGTGTGCAAACTTCTTTAAGCACAGCTAAAAGGTCCTTATAGATTCACTTTAGGATAGTATTAATGGCTAATACTATATGCTTGGCATTATTCTAAAAATGTGAATTATATTAGAATGAATATTTGTAGTTTCTAACATTCAACTGTGTCTAGACCTACAGAAGTAGTAAATTCTTATGTTTTAACCTAAGACTATCCCCCAAACAAATCCACTATAAATGATGTAACTAAAGCACAAAGAGGTAGGAAATATGCTAATAGCTAGTAAACAAAGAATCAGAATTTGTGATTAGACAGTTGAACTTCAGATCTTTCATTTTAACCATAACAACATTAACAGCAATACTAAGTTTTAAGCACTTCAAGATGTGAGTTTCCTGAAGACAATGTCTTTCTTGCCTACCAATATTCCCAACAATTAGCACAGGACCTTGAACAAAGCAGATGTTAAATAACTGTTAAGTAAATAAAAATGATTAAATGAACAAATAAATACAGATATATTTTCTAACCTCCAATAGCCTACCATCTTAACAGAAAAAAAAAGATGTACAAAAATAAAAGCATACCTTAGAGATATTGAGGGCTTGGTTCTAGAACATTGCAATAAAGTGACTATTACAATAAAGCCAGCCACCAATATTTTGGTTTCCCACTGCATATAAAAATTATGTTTATAGTGGGGCTTATTTATAGGATAAGGTCAAAATTGATGTGTGATCTAGTAGGTAAAGACTTAGGATTCTCTCCCTCAGTCCTCAGATTTAGGTAACTCATTGGCCTTTTCTCTGACCAACATAGCACATATCAAGGCAGTTAAAATAATATCCTTGAAAATACATATGAAGTCTCTTTTACCTGTAACTGTTTAAGCCAATGAAACCTTTCAAATTTTATTACTATGGGGCTTTTAGGTAGCACTTTACATTTTCATGTTGCTAATAGTTTTATTCTACTGAAATAAATGAATGTCATAAAAATTATGCTTAGAGTATCTTTAGACTATTAAGTTTGCAAAAACATTATGCCCAAAAAACAATGTATGTACCTTGATTAAAAAACATTTTATTGCTAAAAACTGCTAACCATCATGAGATTTGGATTCCACAAACCTTTAATTTGTAAAAAAACAACAACAAAAAAAAACCACAGTATCTACACAGTGCAAAAAAAGTGAAGCACAGTAAAGCTAGGTATGCCTGTAACTATAAAAAAGAACGTCATAGCATGGCAGAAATATAACATTATCATGGTATGTTGGAGAAAGGATGGATATCATAGGACTGGTGTAGCAATATGGATTAGTTGAATAGTTCAGGTTCTGAAATCAGGCAATTTCTGAGCCCTACTTTTATAAAATGAGAATAACAATAGCTACCTACTAAGACTTGGAACTTCTGTAGTGGTCCAGTGGTTAAGAATCTGCCTTCCAACGCAGGGGACATGGGTTCAACCCTTGGTCCGGGAACTAAGGTCCCACATGCCACAGAGTAACTGAGTCCACACATAACCAGAAAACCCGAGCACCACAACTACGGAGCCCTTGTGCTGCAACTAGAGAGAATCCTGCATGTCACGATGCAGAGCCCATGTGCCACAACTAAGATACGATGCAGCCAAGAAGAAAAAAATACGTGTATTTTTAAAAAAGGAAATACTATAAGCATTCAAAAGAAATAAGAGCTATCTATTAAGAATCAATGCAAGAAAATATGTCAAGTATCTAGCAAAATGCCTGTTATATAAAATCATTCAATTAGTAACTCTTTCTGTTAAATTGTATTTTGTCAAATGAATAATTTCCAAACATTAAATACAGAATATGAAAAAATTTTAAAATGATGAAAACTATAAATTCAAGTTACTACTGAAATTAAAAGACACTGTCTCCTTGGAAGAAAAGCTATGACAAACCTGGACAGCATATTAAAAAGCAGAGACATTACTTTGCCGACAATGGCCCATCTAATTAAAGCTATGGTTTTCCAGTAGTCATGTATGGATGAGAGAATTGGACCATAAAGAAGGCTGAGAACCAAAGAATTGACGTTTTTGAACTGTGGTGTTGGAGAACACTCCTGAGAGTCCCTTAGACTGCAAGGAGATCAAACCAGTCATTCCTAAAGGAAATAAGTCCTGAATATTCAGTGGAAGGACTGATGCTGAAGCTGAAGCTCCAATATTTTGACCACCTGATGTGAAGACCTGACTCATTAAAAAGACCATGATGCCAGGAAAGATTGAAGGCAGAAGGAGAAGGGAACGACAGAGGATGAGATGGTTGGATGGCATCACTGACTCAATGGACATGAGTTTGAGTAAGCTCCGGGAGATGGTGAAGGACAGGAACGCCTGGTGTGCTGCAGTCCATGGGGTCACAAAGAGTCACACATGACTGAACAACAACAACAATTTTAAGTACTGAGATGGTTGCCACTCTTTTATACCACCCACATATGTGTAAATTAACTTATCCTAGTAGATTTTTATTTACATTGTTCTTCTAAAGATTGTGAATATACAGGTACCTGTTCAATACAACAGAATCAGTACTTTTATTATTCTAAGTATATGTGCTGATGTGAACAGGTGCAAGTATATACACATATTAGCATATTTAATGCTCTAAGGAAAAGCCAATTAAGTGACCTATTTACTCTAAAGAACTATGAACACAAGAGTTTTCCCCTGCTAAGTTGTTCATTTCCATTCCAAAACTAAATATGGTACTAATATACAATTTTACATTTTTATGTATGAGGCCTGGAATACTAACAGAGGCTGAGGGAAGAAGACACAGGAATGCAAAAGAGATCAGCAGCAGTTACACAAACAACTGCCTCAGCCATCATTTAAATATTTCAAGAGTCATAGTCTGACTTAGGAAGACAAGGCAGAGTATTCAGGAAAGATGTTAAAAGAATGCATTTGCAAATAAATACCTGATGAAATGTTAGGTAGGAACAAAAAACCCTCTAAGAAATATGACTGATAAATAAAACACAGAGGGCGATGAATCATCCTGACTTGTGTGCGCTATATAAAGGTCATATTCACAGTAACACCAGCAACTGCACTTTCCAAAGTTTCTCACATAACAAGAAATCCTTCACAGCAAACCCACTAGCGGCTATTTTTGGATTCAAAATCTTAGCAAAACTCTTTATGGTTTATTTCATCAACTCTATGTAAAATATATAACTCTCACCCTGTTTTTTTCCATTTGAAATGTATTCAAATACTTTCTGAATGTTTACTGTATTTGTAGGCTTCTAGCACTGTATATACAAAGATGCTAAGACACTCTCTTACCCTTTTATAGTTACAAGAGAGGAGAAAGATACACTGAAAACAGCTAGATACAAAATGAGAATGAAAGCATGAACAAAATGTGGAAATCACAGACGTGCAAGCAACTGACAATGCCCTGGAGAATCAGGAGTGATTTCACAAGGAAGGTGTTAAGTGAACAGAATTTTAAAGGATGAATGGAAATCTTTCAGGTCCAAAAGGGCAGAAAAGGTATTAGAGGCAAAGGAATAATATAAACAAAGACATGAAGGCATAAAATATGCATCATTATATTTGAGGAACAAGGAAAAGTTCACTGTGTCTGGAGCTCTGGTACAAGGGGTAAGAGCAGGAAGAAGTAAGCATAGCCGTACTATGACAGGCCTTGTATGCTTTGCTACTTTAACTGAAAAGCTTGGGACACAATCTGAAAAAATTAAAAGTTGAATGACAGGGCCAGGTTTATATGATAAGGAAACTAAAATTCATATAATACTTTAGTGTTACAGTGCCTATCATAAAGCAAGCATTCAGTTAGTGGTACTAATATGAATACTAGAATATGTACTTAATAGTCACAAAAAGAATATTCACCTGATGTCTTTGATAGTTGCTCGTTTCAGGGGATCAACCTGCAGCATATGCATCAGGAGAGTGGCAACAGAACGATTGAGATATTCTGGGATGTAAAAAACACCCCCTCGGATCTTCTTAAACAGTGTAGGCACATGCTCATCATCAAATGGGAGGGTGCCACAAAGAAGAGCATACAAAATAACACCACAGCTCCAGATATCAACTTCAGGACCTGCATACAGCCTAGGGGAAGATGACAACACAAAACTGAAATGCAAGTGTCACTTCTCAACTGCATGTCCCCTACTTCTTCTCTGTGTACCTATATACACAGTGCAGACTCCAAATGTATTGCTTTCCAAGCTCTGTAGTGAAATCCATGGCCACTCCCCAACACTCAATGGTTGTTCCCCCGAAAGAACAATTGGTCTAACCCATTGCTATTCAAATTTCCCAAGAGAAAATAGTACTTATGTGTACTTGACACAAACTAAACTGAACTTACTAATTAAAAAGTATAAAACTTTCTATGGTTGATTTTTGATAGAAACATCAAAGTAGATGACCATAAACTTTAAGAAAAGCAATACTATATAGTGTATAGGCTAAATCTTCTTACATAAAGCAATTAAAAGACAAGACAATGCATAAAAAGTAGAATGTTTATGCCTGACACACCTATTTTAAAGAATATTTGAAATAGTAAAGTACCTAACTAGTTCCATAGCAATCTCTTTCATGATATTCATGCTGTATCACATTATCCTGCATGCCTACTACTTTCATTCAAATCACCTGGTAGCTCATGGGGCTAAGATGACCTTTATCCAGAAAACCTATGCCTAGAATGTTGTTCCTTTTCTCTCTCACCTTTCTACAGTGTTAAAATTCCCCTGATGGCACATTACCAAACTCAAACCTGAGCCTCAGGTAGTAGAGTAAATCTCTACAATTCCAATTAAAACAGTATAATCCATTTCAATATAAATCACTATCCAATGTTTACAGTATTTGCTATGTAGCCCAAGCTCCTATATATGCAATGATAACTGTTTTATATTTTCTCTCACAGAATTCTGTTAACTTAAGATCAGACACGGGTCACCAAAGAAGACTTGAGTTTATCACTGCAATCTGTATAAACATTTAAAAAATGTATCAATGAGTAAGTTACATGAATAATTAGTCTTCTCTTATGCAGTTTGCTTTCATGAAATGACAATAATGTCTCCCCTCAAAACCTCATTCTTCCAAAGACAACATAAATATATTCGGCATGCTTTATAAGAGTATATAAAGTATGATTAAAAGACTGTGTCTGATAAGTAAATAATGACACTAGCAAATGCTTGCTTTCCTAGCTGCAATTGCCTAAAATGAAAAAAAAAAAAAAAAAAAGAAAATCAAGATTTTTTTTCAATTTTAATGGAAAAACTCTTTAAATACATTCATAACAAAATCAAAATTAAATGTTTTAAAAAGTGTTTAATGTAACTCTTCTGTCTTCAATGACAGAAAATTAAAGGGACAACGTGCTTCTATTAAAAACCTTATCTTCCAAAGAGAATATACTAAAGTTAAATGTAATCAGAATGAACAAAACATTACGAAAAGCTTACTCTTCACTGATATACTATATTACCTGCCTGAGATGACTTCAGGTGCTGCATAATTTGGGGATCCGCAGCTAGTTCGCAGAAATTCACCATCAGACATCATGTTAGATAATCCTAAAAATAAGAGTAGTATGTTTAGCTGGTGCTAGATATGTTTAATGTAAATATGGATATATGCAAAAGGAGTAACATCAAGTCTGTAGTACCTCAAATATCATAACGTTTACTTATTTTAAAAAGCAGTATAAAGTATTTGTTAGACTAGAAAGAGACCATTTCAGAGTGCTTATACATGACAAAAAAAGCTAAAGCACATCACACATAAGACTGAAATTCCTTTCCTAAATAAGAATGTTGATTCACTTCACAAATATGAGGTTATTCTAAATTATGCATACTTTTTCAAACATAAAAGCATCAAAATATTACTTACCCATTTCTCCAAGTGAAAGAAAACAGAGATTACTATCACTTTTTCATACTCTGCTTTCATAGGCCTTTTAAAAAAATCTCTAGTAGAAATCAGATAGGCTCCAATTTATAAATATTATGTTCCAAAAGTTTTTAATTTGGAAAGCTTTAACTCAACATAAAAAAATATCCTATTGAACCAAAATCTAGTTGAATTACAGCACTAAATGAGCTTTATGATTTAGAGAAGAAAGAGAAATAGGAAAAGGAATTTCCTGACTTTTAGATTAAAGACAAGGTACAGACAAAAATGTTAACTAAATAACGCTGAACTCTGGTACCTTTTCATCTCTTTCTATAATCTCTCACTTCCTAAACCCTTTCCCCTACTATGGCACCCTGTCCAGGTATGTTGATCCCAGAAAATGTTTGGTCATAAAAATTACATTTTATCCTTTATTTTACCCCCAACAAAAACTCCTATTCTTTTATCAACAGCTGTTAGATGTTACTCCGCAGTCTACTGACATTCCTCTTCCATCAGTTCAGAAGGATTACAGTGCTCCACAACTGCATGGAAAGTTTCACAAACCTCCGTTTAAGTGCATTTATCAGGGAAAAAGCCTGTATTTTCATTAGATTTTCAAAGGGGGTTTGTAACTCTCACAAAAAACAGTCAAGTCTCATTTCCTCAGGAGGGAATGCAGATTGAGTAGGTTTACCTTGATACCAGCTCTCTAACTTCTCTAGATGTACTTGCATTTTTAGAAAGTGGTTTAAATGAACAGAACAAGCTAGTGTGCAGACTGTGCAACTAATCCCTTTTCACAATATAGGATTTACATCCTTGAAATTGAAAGTTTTAGCTCATTAAGAATTGGTACTGTCACACTTGCAAAGGCAGCTAGTACACTTCTGAACAACTCTGGAGTTACATACCAAAATCAGCTATCTTGGCATTCATCTGTGCGTCCAATAGCACATTCTCTGGTTTCAGGTCTCGATGAACAACCATATGCCTATGACAGTAATCCACGGCAGACAGAATCTGCTGAAAGAGCCGCCGAGCTTCCATCTCTTCAACCTATCAGGTATAAAAGAAAGTATACCAATAACATTTGGGACATCTACATAGCAAGTTTTAGTTTCACAATCAACCTAAATATAACTGAGTAATAAGCAATTAGAATTGTGTTAGAATTCTCAACAAATCAGACAAACAAGCCAAAAACTTGCATTCAAGCTCAACTTATCAATCGACAGGCTTTTCTTTGCTGCTAGATGTCACAGTTCCTTTTCAAATAATATTACTAAATGTGCACAATGTTTCACAAGTAAAACAATCTAAAACAGAATTTACGTGAAACTGCTAAGAAAAGGAAACATCTGAAGCTTCAGCATGATGTTATGGAACTGATTTTGCACTTTGAAAAGCATAGGCTTTTCATGTTGGCAATTAAGTGGAATATATTTCCTAAAATCAGTATGTCATAAAGTGCATGTTTTAAGAAAGAAAATACATCTAATACTCTGTATGTTTAGTCAGACATTATTACAGAAACAATCTCGACTTTGAAGATATCTTTGTGGTTTGCTATTTCTTACTACTTCCCTCTTTTTTTTTTTGCTTAAGGGCTTATTGAACTAGATAGAATGTTACTCACCCGTCCATGTTTACAGATGTAGTCAAACAATTCACCACCAGACACATATTCCATGACCATAAAAAAGTCTGTTGGAGTGCTGATCACCTGGTATCTTTTTATGTTAATGAAAAATATAATAAAAATATTACTTTAACCAAAATCAGCCTAGTATGTTCATTCCTACTATAAATTGATATTCCAGTGTTTTATAATACCTTAAAATACTTTTTGATGTCAACAAACTATATAATATTATCAAAATAATCACAGAATTATAAACATGGAGGTTCATAAAACTCAGTTAGGTCCTGGAGCTTACAGACTTCCCTCCAGATCCTGCCTTACATGTTTACAAAATCTAGGAAATCATCCATTCCTCGACAACTAAATTAAGCACTAATTTTTCCATTTAAGCAAAAATTTGTTTGTAGTCTATGGAGATGGACTATGACCAACCCAGACAGCATATTAAAAAGCAAAGACATTACTCTGCACACAAAGGTCCGTCTAGTGAAAGCTACGGTTTTTCCAGTAGTCATGTATGGATGTGAGAGTTGGACTATAAGGAAAGCTGAGTGCCAAAGAATTGATGCTTTTAAACTGTGGTGTTGGAGAAGACTCTTGAGAGTCTCCTGGTCAGCAAGGAGATCAAACCAGTCAATCCTAAAGGAAATCAGCCCTGAATATTCATTGGAAGGATTGATGGTGAAGCTCCAATACTTTGGCCACCTGATGCGAAGAACTGACTCATTAGAAAAGACCCTGATGCTGGAAAAGATTGAAGGCAGGAGGAAAAGAGGACAACAGAGGCTGTTGAGACAGTAGGATGGGATCACCGACTCAATGGACATGACTTTGAGAAAGCTCTGGGAGTTGGTGATGGACAAGGAAGCCTGGCATGCTGCAGTCCATGGGGTCACAGTGAGTCAGACACGACTGAGTGACTGAACTGAACTATGGAGTTGAGGTGTGTTATATTTAAATAACAGTGAAAAATACTCTTCGAAAGGAAAATGTTATCAACATAGATACATAATCATCAAAATCTTAAAGTTGACAAATGAACCTGTCTTCAAGATATAAAATGCAAAAAAAGGGAAGGAAGGTATAGATTAAAAGTAAATTAAGAGACATGTTGTATAGACTAGTTTTGATTCCAGTTCAAACAGACCAACTTTAAAAACTATTTATAAAATAAGAAAGTCTGAATGACTGGTTGATAATATTTTAACTGTTTAAAATATTAGATGATACTAAACTGTGCTAATTTTATTAAAATATAGCCTTTATCTTCCAAAGTAGATATTGAAGAGATTACAGATTAAAAGGTGACTCAGACTTTGTATCTGCCTGCAATACAGGAGACCTGGGCTTGATCCCTGGGTCAGGAAGGGAATGGCTACCCACTCCGGTATTCTTGCCTGGAGAAGTCCATGGACAGAGGAACCTGGCAGCCTACAGTCAGTCCATAGTTCACAGGGTCAAAAAGAGTTGGATACAACTGAGTGACTAACACTTTCACACTTTCACTTACAGATTAAAAACATACTATTTGGGATTTGCTTCAAAATAATTTGCGGTGGGAGAAGTAGGAAGAAGCAGATAAAATAATACACTGATAACTGCTGAAGTTGAATGACAGACATATAAGGCTTCATCACTTTACTTTTTTTTGTATGTATTATGAAACTTCCATAATACAGAATTAAACAGATGTATGTATGTACATATGTGTGTGTTTATATGTGTGAAAATATATATGTTGTAGGCACTCAAAGCTGGGCACATAAAACAATAAAGAATCTTAGCTCTATTTGTCAAAATTTTTCCTAAAAAATTATAACTTCCACATCCACACACAATTTTACCAGAGTTTTGAAAACTTTAAAAACATGTTAACTATAGTATTAATGTTTTAAATGATGGTTGCATCTGACACATATAAATGAACAATTGTTCTACTCTGCTTTGTCTCTAGAGGATTAGTTATATCCAGTTAATTATCAGAAATATCTAAATTACACTGAGTTTCTATTAAGAGCTGCTATGTATAGCTGTGTGGTTGTGCATGGCTTAAAGGCACCCAATGGAAGGCACAAGCAGGGGCTAAGAAGTGGCCCAGACGCCACCCTGTAGGCAGGACACCTGGACACAGGATGTGTCAGAAGCAGGGGAGGCTTTTGGTTATTAGTCCACCCAGATGGGCACTGTTTATTATTAATGTTCAAAAAAGAAAGTTCTAAATGGTGGTCCTGGTAACTATTCTTCTTTAAAGGGAAGGAAAAAATGGTCAGGAAATTGGTGATATAACTACATAGTATATATTGTAAGAGAGGACACGTCATATATAAATTAGTACCTGCAAAAAGTAAACTTGTTAACAACATTGTAAACCAACTATACTTCAATTTTAAAAGAAATAGAAAAAAAGTAAAATATAAAAGCTATACTACTGAAAATGATTACAGATATTCATAAGAAATATTTATAATAGCAATCACTAGTCTTTGGGATGAAAAAGGTAACCCACTTTCTATAGATTAATATAACTGGCAAATAAGGTTGAGTCTTCTCAAATGAACTGTGAACAGGGAACTTACTCTAAGAACTCTAGGGGCATAAAAAGGTTCTAAAGAAGCAATCCTAACAGGCACCAAACTCTAATAGAATAAGATGAACAGTAAACAGCAAGAGCACCCATGGTGTAACCTCACTGTAGGCTGATCTGATTTATCAACATAAGTCTCAGCCACTTTTCTGCTCTGTACATTTTTTGGGTATAAGAGAAAAGCAGTGGTTCCAATAAATTTACCTTCTGATTCCTCTGAGTATATCATAGGTCTTCAATAAATATTGTTGGACCCAGAGACTTGATCAGATACCAGTTTGATTTTTATTTTTTTTCTAAAGACTAGATGGTGGTGTGTGCTTCCAGCCAAAGGTGTATGATGTCTGTCTCTTTTCTGAGATATTAGGAGCCATTACTGATCACAGCATAGATCTTATTAAGTCACAATGAAATTTTAAATGCTGGCCAATTTCCATAGTCTAATAATGAAATACTCCCTCAAAAACCTCCATTGTCTCTGAAGTGCAGGCCATCAGGTAACACTGCCTGACACTTTCTCTTGTTATATTCATCAACCAATCTCCTTATCATCTTCCTGTCATTCTGACTTAATGTCTTTTTCCCCACTACTAACGTTGTCAATATGCCAGCAAATCTGGAAAACTCAGCAGTGGCCACAGGACTGGAAAAGGTCAGTTTTCATTTCAATCCCTAAGACAGGCAATGCCAAAGAATGCTCACACTACTGCACAATTGCACTCATCTCACATGCTAGTAAAGTGATGCTTAAAATTCTCCAAGCCAGGCTTCAGCAATAGTGAAGCCTGACCTTCCAGATGTTCAAGCTGGTTTTAAAAAAGGCAGAGGAACCAGAGATCAAATTGCCAACATCCGATGGGTCATCAAAAAAACAAGAGAGTTCCAGAAAAACATCTATTTCTGCTTTACTGACTATGCCAAAGCCTTTGACTGTGTGGATCACCACAAACTGTGGAAGATTCTTCAAGAGATGGGAATACCAGACCACCTGACCTGCCTCTTGAGAAATCTGTATGCAGGTCAGGAAGCAACAGTTAGAACTGGACATGGAACAACAGACTGGTTCCAAATAGGAAAAGGAGTACGTTAAGGCTGTATATTGTCACCATGCTTATTTAGTTTACACGCTGAGTACATCATGAGAAACGCTGGGCTTTATGAAGCACAAGCTGGAATCAAGATTGCCCGATCAATAACCTCAGATACACAGATGACACCACCCTTATGGCAGAAAGCGAAGAAGAACTAAAGAGCCTCTTGATGAAAGTGAAAAAGGAGAGTGAAAAAGCTGGCTTAAAGCTCAACATTGAGAACATTAAGATCATGGCCTCCAGTCCCATCACTTCATGGCAGACTTTATTGTTTTGGGCTCCAAAATCACTGCAGATGATGACTGCAGCCATGAAATTAAAAGACACTTACTCCTTGGCAGGAAAGTTATGACCAGCCTAGACAGCATATTAAAAAGCAGAGACGTTACTTTGCCAACAAAGGTCCATCTAGTCAAAGCTATGGTTTTTTCAGTGGTCATATATGGTTGTGAGAGTTGGACTATAAAGAAAGCTGAACACTGAAGAATTGATGCTTTTGAACTATTGTGTTGCAGAAGACTCGAGAGTTCCTTGGACTGCAAGGAGATCCAACCAGTCAATCCTAAAGGAAATCAGTCCTGAATATTCATTGGAAGGACTGATACTGAAGCTGAAACTCCAATAGTTTGGTCACCTGATGCAAAGAGCTAACTTATTTGAAAAGACCCTGATGCTGGGAAAGATTGAAGGCAAGAGGAGAAGGGGACGACAGAGGATGAGATGGTTGGACGGCATCACTGACTCAATGGACATGAGTTTGAGTAAACTCTGGGAGTTGCTGGTGGACAGGGAGGCCTGGCGTGCTGCAGTCCATGGGGTCGCAAAGAATCGGACATGACTGAGTGACTGAACTGAACTGAACGTTGTCATCATTCTGGGTGAACAAGATATCCATGTAGATGATCTGTCCAATACATGCCCTCTAATTTCCTTGACTCCTTAGTTTTCATTCTCTTTTCCTCTACTACACACAGCCACTTACTCCACGGTCACATGCTAAGACTAATTCCTCTGATTACGCACTGGATTCCTTTGTCCCACCTACTGAAGAACTTGGTTTCTACAATTAGCTATTCTTTCTCCTGTATTAATCCCTCCCTCTTGACTGTATTGTCCTCTCTGACACACAAGCATTCTATATCTTCCATCTTAAAAAACAAACAGTTTAGATCTCACACTTCCCTCTAGATACCACTCCTATGTCTCTCCTCTCTAAAATCCCTGAATGCTCTGTTGTTACTATCTCCCCTTCTATATCTCAGATTCTTTCCTAACAGGTTTTTGTCTTCACAATTCCAACAAATTTCAAAGACACCAGCAACTTCCACCTTGCCAAATCTAATGGTCAATTCTCAGTCTCATCTTACTCAATATTCAACAGTATAAGGAAAAGTTAATAATCTCTCTTTCTTCAAATATGTTTTCCAATTGGCTTCAAGACACCAAAAACTTTCTTGGTTTTCCTCCAACCATTTTAATTGCTCATTTTCATTCTCTTTTGATGGTTCCTCCCCTTCTCCCAGACATCTTAGCATCATGGTGCCCTAGAGGTCAATCCCTTGAATTCTTATGGAGGAAGAAGTGAGTGTGGAATTCACACTCCACACCCACATCCTTGAGGATCTCATCTCGTCTTTGGGCCTTAAATATCTTAAATACCATCTATTTGCTGATGACTTCCAAATTTATCTCTAGTTTACAGCGCTCTCCTTAACTTCAGACTCACATATCAAATAAACTACTTACATTTCTACTTGGATAACTAATAAGCATTTCAACTTCAAAAAAAAAATCAAATTCTTGATACCTAAAACCCCACTTCTGGTCATAGCAAACACCCTCTTCCAACAACACAAGAGAAGACTCTACACATGGACATCACCAGATGGTTGACACCAAAATCAGACTGATTATATTCTTTGCAGCCAAAGATGGAGAAGCTCTATACAGTCAGCAAAAACAAGACTGGGAGCTGACTGTGGCTCAGATCATGAACTCTGCTGCTGCTGCTGGCTGCTGCTGCTAAGTCGATTCAGTCGTGTCCAACTCTGTGTGAACCCACAGACAGTAGCCCACCAGGCTCCGCCGTCCCTGGGATTCTCCAGGCGAGAACACTGGAGTGGTTGCCATTTCCTTATCCAATGTATGAAAGTGAAAAGCGAAAGTGAAATCACTCAGTCATGTCCAACTCTTCAGGACCCCATGGACTGCAGCATACCAGGCTCCTCAGTCCATGGGATTTTCCAGGCAAGAGTACTGGAGTGGGTTGCCATTGCCTTCTCTGGATCATGAACTCCTTATTGACAAATTCAGAGTGAATTGAAGAAAGTGGAGAAAACCACTAGACGATTCAGGTATGATCTAAATCAAATCCCTTATGAGTATACAGTGGAAGTGAGAAATAGATTTAAGGGACTAGATCTGATAGACAGAGTGCCTGATGAACTATGGATGGAGGTTTGTGACACTGTACAGGAAACGGGAATCAAGACCATCCCCAAGAAAAAGAAATGCAAAAAAGCAAAATGGCTGTCTGAAGAGGACTTACAAATAGCTGTGAAAAGAAGGGAAGCAAAAAGCAAAGGAGAAAAGGAAAGATATACCAATTTGAATGCAGAGTTTCAAAGAATAGCAAGGAGAGACAAGAAAGCCTTCCTCAGCGATCAATGCAAAGAAATAGAAGAAAACAATAGAATGGGAAAGACTAGAGATCTCTTCAAGAAAATTAGAGATACCAAGGAAACATTTTATGCAAAGATGGGCTCAATAAAGGACAAAAATGGTACGGACCTAACAGAAGCAGAAGATATTAAGAAGAGGTGGCAAGACTACACAGAAGAACTGTACAAAAAAGATCTTCAGAACCCAGATAATCACGATGGTGTGATTGCTCACCTAGAGCCAGACATCCTGGAACGTGAAGTCAAGTGGGCCTTAGGAAGCATCACTACAAACAAAGCTAGTGGAGGTGATGGAATTCCAGTTGAGCTATTTCAAATCCTGAAAGATGATACTGTGAAAGTGCTGCACTCAATATGCCAGCAAATTTGGAAAACTCAGCAGTGGCCACAGGACTGGAAAAGGTCCATTTTCATTCCAATCCCAAAGAAAGTCAATGCCAAAGAATGCTCACACTACTGCACAATTGCACTCATCTCACACGCTAGTAAAGTGATGCTCAAAAGTCTCCAAGCCAGGCTTCAGCAATACGTGAAGCCTGAACTTCCAGATGTTCAAGCTGGTTTTAGAAAAGGCAGAGGAACCAGAGATCAAATTGCCAACATCTGATGGGTCATCAAAAAAACAAGAGAGTTCCAGAAAAACATCTATTTCTGCTTTACTGACTATGCCAAAGCCTTTGACTGTGTGGATCACCACAAACTGTGGAAAATTCTGAAAGAGATGGCAATACCAGACCACATGACCTGCCTCTTGAGAAACCTGTATGCAGGTCAGGAAGCAACAGTTAGAACTGGACATGGAACAACAGACTGCTTCCAAGTAGGAAAAGGAGTACGTTAAGGCTGTATATTGTCACCCTGCTTATTTAACTTCTATGCAGAGTACATCATGAGAAACGATAGGCTGGAAGAAGCACAAGCTGGAATCCAGATTGCTGGGAGAAATATCAATAATCTCAGATATGCAGATGACACCACCCTTATGGCAGAAAGTGAAGAAGAACTAAAGAGCCTCTTGATGAAAGTGAAAAAGGAGAGTGAAAATGTTGGCTTAAAGCTCAACATTCAGAAAACTAAGATCATGGCATCTGGTTCCATCACTTCATGGCAAATAAATGGGGAAACAATGGAATCAGTGGCTGACTTTATTTTTCTGGGCTCCAATAGCACTGCAGATGGTGACTGCAGCCATGAAATTAAAAGACACTTACTCCTTGGAAGGAAAGTTATGACCAATCTAGATAGCATATTAAAAAGCAGAGACATTACTTTGTCAACAAAGGTCCATCTAGTCTAGGCTATGGTTTTTCCAGTGGTCATGTATGGATGTGAGAGTTGGACTATGAAGAAAGCTGAGAGGAGAAGAATTGATGCTTTTAAACTGTGGTATTGAAGAAGACTCTTGAGAGTCCCTTGGATTGCAAGGAGATCCAACCAGTTCATCCTGAAGGAAATCAGTACTGAATATTCATTGGAAGGACTGATGTTGAAGCTGAAACTTCAATACTTTGGCCACCTGATGTGAAGAGCTGACACATTGGAAAAGACCCTGATGCTGGGAAAGATTGAGGGCAGGAGGTGAAGGGGACAATAGAGGATGAGATGGTTGGATGGCATCACCGACTCAATGGACATGGGTTTGGCTGGACTCTGGGAGTTGGTGATGGACAGGGAGGCCTGGAGTGCTGTGGCTCATGGGGTTGCAAAGAGTCAGACACGACTGAGTGACTGAACTAGACTGAAAATCCCACTTCAAATCTGTTCCTTCTACAATCTTGTCTGTTTCAACTAATGGCAGCTCCACTTTTTTATTTGTCCACACCAGCAAACCTTGGATTCATCCTTGACTTCTCTCCTCTGACAACCTACTGTGCTGTGTTTAGTCACTCAGTCATGTCTGAGTCTTTGTGACCCCAGGGACTGTAGCCTGCTAGGCTCTTCTGTCTAAGGGATTCCCCATGCAAGAATACTGGAATGGGTTGCTATGCCCTTCTCCAGGGGATCTTCCCAACTCAGGGATTGGACCCAGGTCTCTTGCATTGCAGGCAGATTCTTTACCATCTGAGCTACCCAGGGAAGCCCACAACCTACATCTGTCAGCAAATCCTATTCTCTACCTTGAAAATGTATATAAAATATGCTTACTTCTCAACACTCTCCACACTATGTTCTAATCCAGGCCACCATCTCTGTCACTCAGAACACTGCAACTGACCCCTAATCTGATTTCTCTGCTTCAACATAAGTCAGATAATATCACACCTCTGGTCAAAACTTTCCAGTGGCTTCCCTTTTACTCAGAGTTAAAAACCAAAGCTCTTACAATGGTCTGGTACAACCTGACCCAATCTGGCTCCCCTGTGTCTCTGAGTGCACCTCTTACTCCATTTCCCCCAGATCACTCTGCTCCCATGATATACCAGCTGTAGCAATTTCCACCTCATAGCCTTTGTATGTGCAGTTGTCACCATCTGTTATTTCCTCCTTCCAAGTACCTGCATGCATGTTTCCTCACCTCTTTACTGTCTAATACATATCATATTTTACTAATATAGGATTTATTGTCTGTCTATTCAATGCCACAAGCATACAAGTGCACACACACACCCACACACAAATATAAGCTCCATAACAGCAAGGATTTAGTTGTTGACATCTGTTGGTTTGCTGATGTATCCCCAGTGCTATCTGCTGAATGAATGTATCAACAAGCTGACTTTCTGGCCTTATTTTCCTCCATGTCCCTATATAACAGCCTGTGCATTAGACAAACCAGACTACGTGTTTCCACCATACCATGTTCCTTACACTTTCATTCTTTTGCTTCGCTGTTTTTCTAGAACCATCAGGACCTTGTTCATATGTCACTTCTTTATACACAGAGCAACCACTGAACACCTACTACTGTACTAGGTGCTGAGGTGATAAAGATGATGCTGACGGCATGAACCTTCACTATCACTTAGATAACTAATGGGATGCTCAACGTAACACAGCTAAGGCAGGTCACTAACATTCACTTGTACCCCCAACATGGTTCTCCTCTAGTCTTCCTATTTCAGAAAACGGTATCATCATCTAATTGCTCAAGTCAAAACCCCAAATTCCAGTTGCTTAGGCAAAAAGAGAAGATTCCTCATTCCCTTTCTTTTCCTCAGTAATTTATTAGTTTTACCTCTAAAATATACATTGAGTTGACAGGTTTATCTCCAGCTAGACCAGTGCCATCAAACAGAACTTTCTACAGTGATGGAAATATTTTATCATACTGTCCAATATGATAGCCACTAGCCACACGTGGCTATTAGAACACCTGAAATGTGGCTAATATGACCAGAGAACCAAAACTTTTAATTAAAATTTATTCCACATATGGCTAGTGGCTACTGTATTGGACAGCACAAATCTATACTATCATTTTGGCTAAAGCCATCATTAATCTCCCAGCTGGACCATAGAAACAGCTTCCTAACTGGTCTCTCTGCTTCTACTTCTGCCTCTGTACCCATTCTACACTACGGCCATGTCACTCCTCCAACGTTCTCACTCCCTCAACTTCTTGAACAAAATCCAAACCTCTCAGCAAAGTCTTTAAGATCCTATGATATGTGGTCCATGTCTACTCTCTGACCTCATGAACTCTCTCTCTTTCCATCACTCACTCCATTCTTGACATTAGAGCTATCTTCTTTTTCCTACAATACTCAATTTTTCTTTCACCTCCCTGAGGTTGCTTTACAAATACTGTCCCCAGATTTTCAAATGGCTAGATCTTTATAATCCTTAAGGTCTTGGCTTAAGCCTTATCTCTGCTCAATGAGGCTTTCCTAACAGCCTAAACTAAATTAGCACCTCCTCCTTCCCTGTCACACCCTAGGACAGCACCATGTTTCACTCTCGATATAGCACTTATCAATGTCTAAAATAGTCTGGTTAATTTGTTTACTTACTATTGCAAACTGCTAGATAAGGCCAACCATAAACGTCACAAGGACAGAGAGAGACCCTGTCTTTTACTACTGTACCCCCAAAGCCTTAGAACAGTGCCTATCAGATACTAGGTACCCGATAAAAATTGGCTGAATAAAAGAAGAAAACAAATATTGTTTTTGCACCTAAAGAATTCAATCTTGTGGAGATACTAAAAAGAAAATGAGCAATTACAATGTAATGTCCACTCTGTATAATGGGCTCCAGTTTCATCATTATACAGAGTGAAGTAAGCCAGAAAGATAAAGAACATTACAGCATACTAACACATATATATGGAATTTAGAAAGATGGTAATGATAACCCTATATGCAAAACAGAAAAAGAGACACAGAAGTACAGAACAGACTTTTGAACTCTGTGGGAGAAGGTGAGGGTGGGATGTTTCGAAAGAACAGCATGTATATTATCTATGGTGAAACAGATCACCAGCCCAGGTGGGATGCATGAGACAAGTGCTCGGGCCTGGTGCACTGGGAAGACCCAGAGGAATCGGGTGGAGAGGGAGGTGGGAGGGGGGATTGGGATGGGGAATACGTGTAACTCTATGGCTGATTCATATCAATGTATGACAAAACCCACTGCAATGTTGTGAAGTAATTAGCCTCCAACTAATAAAAATAAATGGAAAAAAAAAAAAAACAATGTAATGTCCAGGGCTTTGGAAAAGCTGAAATTCTGGGTGCTCTAGGAACAGAGAGGATGAAACTTGACCCAGTGTGTTACGGCTAGGGCAAAGTAGTTTTTCCAGAGTTAACTGTATTTAAAAGCTGGTATTTAAAGGACAAGTTGAAATTGGAAGCCTAGAGGAAGGGAGATATAGATAAAGTTTTCCAAGCAGAAGCAACACTTGAAATACAACAAGTAAGAAAATGGTAACAATAAGGGCAGAGAGAAATGGGCAGATTTAGGAGACACTTGAAAAAAAGTAGTAGAACTTAATGATCAATTGTATGTAAGGGGTAAGGGAAGAGGAATTAAATATGATGCTCAAGTTTTAAGCTTTGGAAATTGTGTGATTGGTATTTTCATTCATGTACACAAATATATATACACTAATATTCATGCACGCAAATTTATTTCATTCATGCACACAAACATATATATAAACTAAGCTGAATTATATACATATATAAACTAAGCTGAACTCAATAAACTAATATGAATTTTTCATATACATATATATGAAAAAATTCAACTTAGTTTCAAATGGCTCTTTGATTTCAGAATGGAAACACTCAATAAATAATTCAATGAATATGTTCAGAATTCAGCAGAAACATAGATTTGTAAACTTTTAGGACAGCGATAACAAATCACACAATGGTAGCAGATGAGGTCACCCAAAAAGGATTCACTAAGATTACAGTAGCTCGGAATGCTGAAGTATATCAGTATCTAATGGCCAGGCAGATAATGAAGGGCCCATAAAAGAAAGTTTAAAGAAAAGGCAAGAATGTAAAAAGAAAATCAGAAAACCATGATGCCATAGAAACCTAGGGACTACAACATTTTCAGGTGGTGCTCATGAAAAATGTTAAAAGTTGTCCATGGGGTGGATAAGATAAAGATATTTAAAAGCTGGCAGACAAAAACCTGCTTTGCCAAATTAGAAACTATTGATTCTTTGACCAGTTAAAGTGAAATTTCCCTAAGAACCATGGGGAAATGAAAAACCAGGACAAAAACCAATTCAACAAATTCTAGTTTATGGGAAGTTTGGAGTTTCCTTTCAATCCTTTTATTCCTTTTAATTTTCTCCCTGTGGGTTTTTTCAATTTGAGTTAATAGAGAAATTGTGCAACATACAAACTTCATTTTCAGTATTTAGTTTTCAAACTTTCTTGCTTATTCTAGAAGCCCATTCTCTAGCAAGGAAACTATTCTTGGCTCACTTGCATAGTCCAAGATTGCAGAAAACAAACAAAACCACTAAAAGGATCAGGTCTCTCTCCCTGTTTAAATCACTAACACTGTTAGAAGGCTGTGTCAGCAAGTTTATTCTGAAGCAAGAATACATGATTGCCTTTTTAAAACAAAAAATCAAATCCACAATTAAAGAGGCAATGTGGTTAAATGGACTAAGCTTAGGCTGGTAGCCAAAAACTTTAAACATTAAATTCACCTCTGTCAGTTACCTTCTGACCAATCCTGAGAACATTCTAGTACTCCTTCACAAAACAGAACACAATGAAATAATTCTGAAACAGAATGGGGTAAGTAGTCAAACCAAGGTCAGACAGCTATAAACAGTTATAGAAATGGAAGCAAGAAAACACTAGTAGCTATAACATCAAAAATAAGCTTTTAAGTCCTTTTGACAACTGCAACTGCTTACTGACAAAATGATTTATTTATAGGAACAGAATAGCAACTAGAACTCATGCTCTAAATGAACAAAGTTTCCTTGGCACCTTTCAGGGTTTGCATTATATAAGTGATGAGGTCAAGAAACAGCAAGAACATAGAGATCTCTCCCTTCTCCACTCTCACCTTGGCATGTGACAGTTTCAGCCTGACTTAGCAGCTTTCCCCTCTTATAGGAAGTGACCAGTCAGTAAGGCAGAGCAAAGAGATTTATCTCAGAAGCTAAATTCATCCACTCAGTTATTCATTAACTTGAATAAAATAATTATTAACATGGAGTTGAAGTCAGACATGAACTGGTTCAGTTAACTGAAAATCATTTGGAATCATGAGAGGAGTGAAATCACTGACCCTGCTTCTGGGTCAATGCACTTCAACCATCAGGCATTATAACAACAAGAACGCGATAATTCTCAAAGAGCACCATGAGGTATCCCCATTTTAAAGTTAAGGAAACAAAGAATAGAAGTGAGTCATAGGTGATATTTTAATTCCTATGATATCTTTATTTTTTTTATTTTTTTTTTCATTTATTTTTATTAGTTGGAGGCTAATTACTTTACAATATTGTAGTGGGTTTTGTCATACATTGACATGAATCAGCCATAGATTTACATGTATTCCCCATCCCGATCCCCCCTCCCACCGCCCTCTCTACCCAATCCCTCTGAGTCTTCCCAGGGCACCAGGCCTGAGCACTTGTCTCATGCACCTGTGATATCTTTAAAAACCTGTATATACAAATTTTGGATCATCTAGACCACAGGTCCTAGATAATATAACCTTAAAATCAAGTACAGCCATGCAATTTCAGGGACCTCATTTCTTATTTATGCTTATGATCAAGTGAACTTCAAATGAAGATCAAATGACACTGAAGCTTATTGTTAGAACGAAGTCTTCATCATAGTGATGAGAGAACTGAATCATCACAGGTCATCCAATGGCACACCAAACCCCTGTAAAAGCCTCCTCTGAACAGTTAGTGGCATATTCATGCTGTTAGTAAGATACACTGAGGGGGCCCCCCTCATTTAAGATACCAATTTGCACTGGTTCCCTAGCAATAAATACATCTAGTTAGAGAAAAGACTAAATGCGTGTCCTAAATCCTAGCAATAACTGGATCAGCCATTCACTTAAAGATTTCAAGAATGCTACTCTATTGGTTTTCTATTGCTGCCATACTAAGAACTTAGTGTGCTTAAAACAACACAAATGTATTCTGTATTATGTCACAGTTTTAAAGGGAAAAGTCTGATACATGGCTCTCTGGGCTAAAATCAAGGCACAGCAGGGCTTCATTGCCTTCTGGAGGCTCTAGGGGAAATCTATTTCTTTGTATTTAGAGATCACCTGCATTCCTTGGCTCATGGCCCCCTTCCTCCACCTTCAAAGCCAGGTACAGCCAGTTGAATCCTTTTCATATCCCTTCTCTCTGACCTTGCTTCCATCTGAGATCTTTTTCTCTGGCATATGATTCCCTTGTCCACTTTTAAGGGCCACTGAATTACCCTGGAACCACCCAGATAACCAAGGAAAATCTTTCTATTTTGTCGGCTGATTAGCAACATTAAATCCATTCATAATCTTAATTCTCCTTTGCCATATAATATACTCACTGGAGATTAGGACATCTTTTCTTTTGGAGGGGGAGTGTTTGGGGGGCACTACTGTCTACCACAGCTGTTATGCAACCTTGTTACAGGTAAACAAAGTACCTCTACAGGGTTATCAGATTGTTCCTCATCAACGCTGATACCTAAAGACAGCTAACTAAAAAAGTTGAGACTAAATATAACCTCTAACTATAACAAACTAGCAAAGTCTCAAGGACATTAATACGCCTTTTCTTCTCCGTTTTTTCAGTCCTGGAATAGAGACTAATAGCATGGCATTTGAAATCAGATATGAAGTTAACGACTAGCTCTGCAACTTACTAGCTATTTGACCTTGGTCAAGTTGCAGATACTCTTTAAACATGTGATTTTCTTATCTGTATAATGAAGATAATAATATCCCTTATACATTGATCGAGAGGATGAAGTGAAATTATATATGTAAAATGCTCAATACAGTTTCTAGCCATTATCAGGTACTCAATAAGATTAATATTTACTTTATTAAACCCTGTCCAAGCTTTAAGATAAAAAATAAAGATAGTCTTCAGTGTTTTAGCATATTACATTTTCACAATTAATATTAAACACAACTTCAGTCTAACGCTCTCCCAACTGAGCTACTTAGGCCACTTTAAACACAACTTCAAATGATGTAAAAGAATAATGCTGCATACTTAATGTCTAAATTTTCTATGGGTCTAGATGATGTTAAATTAATTATATTTCAAATTAATTACTTATTTATTAAACTCTTAATTTATTTATCTTCTAAGTTTGTAACTTGCTTTATCAAAAAAAATTAATTTGCCTTCCTAAGGACTTTACAGTAATTAAAGTAGTGATGGCAGTTTTGCAAATAATATTATGGCAGATAATCTTTAACAGTTACTTTCTACCCTTTCCAAAAAGAAAATACCCTGTTCATTAAAAGTGACTAGAAAACAATTATAAAATAAATCTAGAAATAGCAAAGTCCCAAATTACCTTCAACATGAATACTAAAGATAAGAGTCAATTTACAATTAGACTTTTAATTCTAGACTAGAAGCATGCAAAAAAGGATAATGAGGTTAAATGAATTACATTTGTTAAATATAAATATGAAAAATTGTATATTTATAAATGTTTAACTAAAAATAAGTAATTATTTATAAATTCAAATATGATATTTTGAAACAGTTTCTCTTATGTAATCAGGTGTAGAAATACTTACAGTTTGATAATATGAGGATGACGAAAGAGTTTTAGATTTTGAATTTCTCGTTTTATTTTTCCAACAACATCTAAACTGCGAATCTTCTGTCTATTTAAAATTTTAACTGCCACTTTATGGCCTGTCAATTGATGCTCTCCAACTAGAGAAAAGAAAAAGGAAAATAACTTTGCCATCATAGCAATGTAATCATTTATTCATGCTTCCTTCCACTGTAACCCCAAATTTTTTTCCTCATATTTACCACTTTGATATCACTTATTGCATAGAACAGAAAATAACCTCTTTTCATGTCTATCTATTCTACTGGAGTATGTGCTCCTGAAGGACAGCAACTATATCTTAGTCTTCTCTGTATCCTCAGCACCCAGCACAGAGATGTTAATTAAGTATCTGTGAAAAGGATTACTGAATTCCATTTTCATACCTAAAACTATAGGTATGAATTTGAAACATCTTTTGGATAGAATAGAATTACTATGTTTTGTTCCTCTCTTCCTCTTCTCTGGTTAATTCAATCACTGTATTATGAAAGAATAAATAATTGCTATAATAAAGTAAACCTCATAACCAGTTTCAATACCATTTCATCAGAAAATTCACATGCAGCCCTTTTTCACCTTTTCTATAAAGGTTTCCTGTTTTCCCACATTTGATGGAATCTCTATTTCTTTCAAACCTTCACAGTATACTGAAAAAGTTCATGTTCCTTCACCATTTTTAGGTTGTTATATATATTTGTGTTCTTGAAAAATCATATGGTAAGAGCTACCAGCTCTAACCCTCCTCAAATAAGACAGTCAGTATTCATCTGAAGCTGCTAGGAAGTGTCTAGCACAGTATTTTGCATATACTAGATGTATCACACTTCTTTATTTCAAACTATCTTACAAAGGTGTAATAACTAAAAGAGCATAGTCTTGGCATAAAACTAGACACAGAGATCAAGGGAATAGAATAGACAGCCCCAAAATTAACTCATGCATAATGAAGGTCAATTAATTTATGACAAATGACTCAAAAACATACAATGGGGAAGGGATAATCTCTTCATAAATGACAGTAGGAATATTGGATAGCCACATACAAAAGAATGAAAATAGACCCTATCTCATATATTATACAAAAATCAACTCAAACTGGATTAAAGACTTAAATTTAAAACAAAAACTATAAAACTTCCAGAGAAAAACATAAGAGGTAATCTCCTTGATATTGACCTTAGCAATAAGTTTTTGAACTTGATAACAAAAGTAAAGGCAACAAAAGCAAATATATATGAGTAGGATTAAATCAAACTAAAAAGCTTCTTCATGGCAAAAGAAACCATCAACAAAATGAAAAGACAACCTACCGAATGAAAGAAAATATTTGCAAATTACACATCTGATAAGGGGTTAATATCCAAATTATGTAAATTATCTAACAATTGAATAGCAAAGAAACCAATCTAATTTGAGAAATGAATCAAGAAGCTAAATAAACTTTTTGCCAAACAAGGTATACAAATGGCCAAATACAGAAAATCTTCAGGTAATCATCAGGTAAATCATGACAAATTATCAATTAAATGCAAATCAAACCTACAATGAGCTATCACCTCACACTTGTCAGAATAACTGTCATTAAAACTGAAGAGACAACAATGTTGGTGAAGATGTGGAGAGAAGGGAACCCTTGTGCACTGTTGGCAGAAATGTACATTGGTGTAACCACTGTGTAAAACAGTACAGAGGTTCCTGAAAAGCTAAAAAATAGAACTACAATATGATTCTGCAACCCCCTTGTAGGTATTAGAAGGAAATAAAAATAGGATATCAAAGAAGTATCTACACTACCATGTTCATCACAGC
This sequence comes from Dama dama, assembly GCF_033118175.1. Classification (NCBI taxonomy): domain Eukaryota; kingdom Metazoa; phylum Chordata; class Mammalia; order Artiodactyla; family Cervidae; genus Dama; species Dama dama. The sequence goes on from NC_083700.1 coordinate 86,721,218, forward strand.
ATTATTCACAAAAACAAAGATATGAAAACTACCTAAGTGTCCATCAACAAATGAATGAATGAATAAATAAGAATGGTGTGCATATTTTCTCCCTCCACCACACACACACCACCACCACCACCTACAGAAGCTCCAGGGACAGGCACAAGCCATCACTACCATCCTGGGCTTTCAGGGGTCCCAGAAGGAGAAGAGAGAGAGAAAGGGCCTGAGAAAATATCTGAAGCTATTACAGACAAAACCTTCCCTAACCTCAGAAAAGAAACACTCACTTAAATCCAGGAAGCACAAAGAGTCCCCTATAAGATAAACTCAAGGAGGAACCTGCTGAGACACATATTAATCAAACTGACAAGAATTAAAGACAAAGAAAAAATATTAAAAATAATAAGGGAAAAGCAACAAATAACATACGAGAGAATCCCCATAAAGTTATAAGCTGATTTTTCAGCAGAAACTCTGCAGGCTGAAGAGAGTACTACAATATATTCAAAGTGCAGATGGGGAAAAACCTAAAACCAAAAATACTCTACCCTTCAAGGCTATTGTTCAGATTTGACAGAGAAATCAACAGATTTTACAGACAAGCAAAAGTTAAAGAGAGACTTCAGCACCATCAAAACCAGCACTACAATAAATCCTAAAGGTACTTTTCTAGGTAAAAAATAAAATGCGACAACTAGAAACAAGAACAATGCAAATGAGAGCGATCACTGGTAAAGCAAACATAAAACAAAGGTAGGAAATTACCCACACATAAATCTGATATAAAAACCAGGGACTGTGAGTAGAGTACAAATGCAGGATATTGAAAATGTATTGGAGATGAACAGACCATCAATTTAAAACAATCTTGTACATATACAGACTGCTATACTAAAACCTCTTGGGAATCACAAACAAGAAATCTATAATAGATACACACACAAAAAAGAAAAAGCAAACACAACACTAAAGACAGATATCAAATCACAAGGAAAGACAACAAAAAATAAAGGGAATAAAAAAGACCTCTGGTGGCCCAGATGGTATAGAATCTGTCTGCAATGCAGGAGAGCTGGGTTCAATCCCTGGGTTGGGAAGATCCCTGGAGAAGGGAATGGCAACATACTCCAGCATTCTTGCCTGGGGAATTTCATGGACAGAAGAGCCTATCAGGCCACAGTCCATATGGCCACAAAGAATTGGACACAACTGAGTGACTAACACTTTCACTTCCAAAAATAAAAGCTAAATCACTTAACAAAATGGTGGTAAGAACATACATTATCAATAATTGCCTTAAATGTAATTGGAATAAATGCTTCAAACAAAAAACACAGACTAGTAGAATGGATATAAAAACAAGACCTAAATATATGCTGTCTAAAAGAGATCCACTTCAGAACTAGGGACATACAAACTGAAAGTGAGAGAATGGAAAAAGATATTCCATGTAAAGAAAAATCAAAAGAAAGAGAGTAGCAATACTCTTATCAGACAAAACAGACTTTAAAATAAATACTGTTGCAAAAGACAAGGAAGGACAAGGATCCATAATGATCAAAGGATCAATCCAAGAAGATGTAACATTTATAAATCTATATGCACCCCCCATAAGACTATCTCAATGTATAAGGTAAATGCTAACAGCCATTAAAGGAGAAATTGCCAGTAACACAATAATAATAGGGGGCTTTAACACCTCACTTTCATCAATGGACAGATCATCAAAACAGAAAAATCAATTAGAAAACAAAGGCCTGAAATGACACATTAGACCAGATGAACTTAACTGATAATTATGGGACACTCTATGCAAAAGGAACAGAATACACTTTCCCCCCAAGTGCAGATGGAACGCTGTCCAGGATAAATCACATCTTGGGCTACAAATTAAGCCTCAGGAAATTTAAGAAAATTAAAATCATATCAAGCATCTTTTCTGACCACAACACTATGAGATTAGAAATCAACTACAGGGGAAAAAAAACTGTAAATAAAAAAAAAGACATGTTCATATGGAGGCTAAACAATATTACTAAACAACCAATCAATCATAGCAGGTATCAAAGAAAAAAAAAAAGCCTAAAGACAGGTGACAACAAAAACACCATGATACAAAACCTATGGGATGCAGCAAAAGCAATTCTGAGAAGGAGGTTTGTAACAATACAATCTTACCTCAGGAAACAAGAAAAACTTCAAATAAACATCCTAATTTTACACCTATAGCAACTAGAGAAAGAAGAACAAACAAAACCCAAAGTTAGCAGAAGGAAAGAAGCCTTAAATATCAGAGTAGAAATAAATGAAACAGAGAAGAAGAAAACAAAAGAAAGGATCAATGAAACTAAAAGGTGGTGTTTTAAAAAGATAAACAAAATTGACAAACCTTTAGCCAGACTCTCAAGAAAAAGAGAGAGGGCTCAAATCAATAAAATTAGAAATGAAAAAGGAGATGTTACAATGGATACTACAGAAATGAAAAGAAAAAGTCATTTAGGGAGACTACTACAAACAACTAATTATATGCCAGTAAAATGGACAACCTAGAAGAAATGGACAAATTCTTAGAAAGGTATAAACTCCCAAGACTGAACTAGGCTGAACCAGGAAGAAACAGAAAATGTGAACAGACCAATTACAAGTAATGAAATTGAAACTGATTAAAAATCAGCAGAAAGAGAGTGGAAAGAAAGAAACCCTCTTACATTGTTGGTGGAAATATAAATTGGTACAGCCACTATGGAGAACAGTATGGAGGCTTCTTAAAAAACTAAAACTAGAGCTACCATATGACCCTGCAAGAGCTTCCCAGGTGGGGCTAGTGGTAAAGAACCTGGCTGCCAATGCATGAGACTTAAAGAGACGCAGGTTCAATCCCCGGGTTGGAAAGATCCCCTGGAGGAGGGCATGGCAACCCATTCCAGTATTCTTGCCTGGAGAATCCCATGGACAGAGGAGCCTGGTGGGCTACAGTCCATATGGTTCCAAAAAGTCAGGCATGACTGAAGTGACTTAGCAAGCACATGACCCTGCAATCCCACTCCTGGGTATGTATCTGGAGAAAAACATGGTCCAAAAGAATGCATGCACCCCAATGATCAATGCAACACTGTTATGAAGCAAGACCTGGAAGCAACCTAACGTCCATTGACAGAGATGGTACATATATACAATGCAATATTACTCAGCCTTTAAAAAGAATGAAATAATGCCATTTGCAGCAACATGGGTGGACCTAGAAGACTGTCACATTGAGTGAAGTCAGTCAGGCAGAGAAACAGAAACATTGTATTGCATCCTTTTTACATAGAATCTGAAAAGACAGGATACTAATGAACTTATTTACAAAACAGAAACGGGACTCACAGACTTAGAGAATGAACTTATGGTTGCTGGGGGAAGATGGGAGGATGGAATAGTTAAGAGAGGAAGAAATAGCACTGTACATACTGCTATATTTAAAATGGATAACCAACAAGGACCTACTATTTGGCACAAGGAACTCTGCTCGATGTTATGTGGCCTGGATGGGAGAGAAGTATGGGGGAGAATGGATACATGTGTGTGTGTGTGTGTGTGTGTGTGTGTGTGTGTGTGTGTAGCTGAGACCCTTTGTATGGGGGAGAATGGATACATGTGTGTGTGTGTGTGTGTGTGTGTAGCTGAGACCCTTTGTCACCCACCTGAAACTGCCACAGCATTGTTAATCAGCTATACTCCAAAACAAAATAAAAAGTTAAAAAAAAAATCTTCCAGCAAATAAATGTCCAGGACCAGATGGCTTCACAGGCTAATTCTACCAAACATTTAGAGAAGAGTTAACACCTATCTTTCAGAAACTCTTCCAAAAAATTTCAAGGGAAGGATCACTCCCAATCTCATTCTATGAGGCCACCAACACCCAGATATCAAAACCAGACAAAGATGCCACCAAAATAAAGAGAAAAATTGAAGGCTATCACTGATGAACAGAGATTCAAAAATCCTGAACAAAATACTAGCAAATCAAATCCAGCAATACATTAAAAGGATCAAACAACATGATCAAGGGGGATTTATCCCAGGAATGCAAGATTCTTCAATATATGAAAATCAATCAGTGTGATACACAACATTAACAAACTGAAGAATAAAAACTGTATGATCATCTTAACAGATGCAGAAAAAGCTTTCAGTAAAATTCAGGAAATGAAAAAAATTCTTCAGAAAGTGAGCACAGAGCAAACTTACCTCAACATAATAAAGGCCATATATGACAAACCCAGAGCTAACATCATTCTCAATGATGAAAATCTGAAGGCATTTCCTCTAAGATGAGGAACAAGACAAGTATGTCCACTGTTGCCACTTTTATTCAATAGTTTTGGAAGTCCTGGCCACAACAATCAAAGAAGAAAAAGAAATAAAAGGAATCCAAATTGGAAAAGAAGTAAAACTGTCACTGTATGCAGATGATATGATACAATACATAAAAAATCCTAAAGATGCTACCAGAAAACTACTAGAATTCATAAAGTTGCAGGATACAAAACTAATACACAGAAATCTGTTGCATTCCTATACAGTAACAACAAAAGATTAAAAAGAGAAATTAAGGAAACAATACAATTTATCACTGCATCAAAAAGAATAAAATATCTAATAATAAATCTACCTAAGGAGACAAAAGACTTGTAGTATGTAAACCATAAGATACAGATGAAATAAATCGAGGATGATGTAAACAGATGCAAAGATATACTATGTGCTAGGATTGGAAATATCAATATTGTCAAAATGACTACACTGCCCAAGGCAACCTAGAGATTCAATGCAATCTCTATCAAATTACCAATTGCATAATGGCATTTTTCACAGAAATAGCAGAAAATTTTAAATTTTTATAGAAACACAAAAGGTCTTGAACAGCCAAAGCAATCTTCAGAAAGGAAAATGGAGCTGGGGGAATCAGGCTCCCTGACTTCAGACTATACTACAAGGCTACAGGAATCAAAACAGTATGATACTGGCAGCAAAAAAACCAGAAATACAGATCAAAAGAACTGCACAGAAAACCCAAAAATATGCCCATGCACCTATAGTCAATTAATCTATGTCAAAGAGGCAAAAGAATACAATGGAGAAAAGACAATCTCTTCAATAAGTGGTGCTGGGAAAACTGGACAGCTTCAAGCAAGAGAATGAAAGCAGAAAATGTGCTTATATCATTGACAAAAAAACCTCAAAATGGGTCAAATACCTAAATGTAAGACTGAGCACTATAAAACTCTTACAGGAAAACATAGGCAGAACATTCTTTGACATAAATCATAACAAAATCTTCTTTGATCCACCTTGTCGAGAAACTAAAATAAAAGCAAAAATAAGTAACTGGGACCTATTAAATTTAACTGCTTCTGCACAGCAAAGGAAACCACCAACAAAAGACAATGGGAGGAAATATTTGCAAATGATGTGACTGACATGGGATTAATCTACAAAATATAAACAGCTCATGCAGCTTAATATGAAAAAAAATTTTTTTTAATGGGCAGAAGATCTAAATAGACATTTCTCCAAATAAGACATAGAGATGGACAAAAAGCACATGAAAAGGTACTCAACATCACTAATTATCAGAGAAATGTGTATGAAAACTACAATGAGGTATCACCTCACACTGGTTAGAACAGTCATCATCATCAAAATGTCTACAAATAATAAACACTGGAAAGGGTGTGGAGAAAGGGGAACCCTCTTACACTGTTGGTGGGAATGTAAATTGGTACAGCTATGGAGAACAGTATGGAGGTTCCTTATAAAACTAAAAATGGAACTACCATACAACACAGCAATTCCCACTCTATATATCTGCAGGAAACAAAATTAGAAAAGATACATGCACCCCAATGTTTGCTGCAGCACTATTTACAATAGCCAAGACATGAAAGACATCTAAGTGTTCATCAACAGAGGAATGGATAAAGATGTGGTACATATATACAATGGAATATTACTAAGCCATAAAAAAGAACAAAATAATGCCATGTGCAGCAACATGGATGGACCTAGAGATTATCATACTAAATGAAGTAAGTCAGACAGGAAAAGACAAATATCATATGATATCACTTATATGTGGAACCTAATTTCTTAATGACATAAATGAACTTATTCACAAAACAGAAAAACATCTATAGATACTAAGACAAACTTACGGTTATCAAAGGGAAACCTGGCAGGGAGGGATAAATCAGGAGCTTGGGGTTAACATACATATACTACCATATATAAGATAGACAACCAGCAAGGAACTAATATGTAGCACAGAGAAATCTACTCAATATTCCATGATAACCTAAATGACAAAGGAATCTGAAAAAAGGAATATATGCATTAATGTAACTAAATCACTGTGCTGTACACTGAAACTAACACAACACCGTGAACCAACCATACTCCAGTAAAGAAAGAAACAAAAGGAAAGAAACGGCACCGTCACTTGAAAGAGTTAAGCACAATGATAAGCTAATTGGTTATCTGAGGTCAAAAGATTCAAACGCATTAAGAATGCCCCCTTTTTTTGCTGAAATACAATAGCCTCTATTACATTATAACTTAAGTGAATTAGTACTTAGTGATAATTAAATAGATAGTTCTCTCATCATCACATCCCACCAGAAAGCTGAAAGAATATTTCTTAAAATCTTGTAATATAAACAGACTTAAGACCAAGAATTTCTTTTATGTGTATTACAGCGGTAAACTTTTCTAGGGAAATAACTGAGAAGAAAGGTTTGGATTCATTAGCATTTAACATCCATTTGGGCTTCCCTCAGTGGTTCAGTGGTAAAGAATCCACCTGCACTGTAGGAGATGCAGGTTTGATCCCTGGGTTGGGAAGATCCACTGGAGAAGGACTAGAAACCCACTCCAGAATTCCTGTCAGGAAAATCCCATGGATAGAGAAGCCTGGTGGGCTACACTCCATAGGGTCGTAAAGAGTCAGACATAACGGAGCACAGTAACATCCATTTATTCAATCTAAATACATTTACTGAGCACCATTCACATGGTAGGACTATGCTGATCAAAGACACATGCTAAGAGAGATTCAATAGGTTTCCAAGTTTTAGTGAGAAGAAACATCAGCAATAAAGGATTCTGTATGGTAGCAAATCTACATGAAAACTCTTAGGGATACCTTAATTATGAAGAAAGAACATAGATGAAAAAAAGCAACACATTTTTAAAAACCAAGGGTGAACAAATTTGCCATAATTTATCGTGAATATCATGTATATAAATATCCAGATCAATATCTAGTTTGACAGAAGCAATAAAGAACACTCATCCATGGAACAACTATTTAACGAATGCCTACTATGGTGCACTCTGTATCAAGTGCAATTACAAGCACTTGGGATATAAGTGGTGAACAAATTCTGTCACATCGCGAGGTATTCCCCAATATCTATTCCAGTCTTCCTTCCCAGACATGACTCCCAAATTACACCTGAATATATATCCACCTAAAGTAGAGACTGCCTCCAGTATCTCTTGTAACTAGATATGGCCATGTGACTATGCTCTGGCCAATGACATGCCAGCAGAAATGTCCCTAGCAGCAGCTTCTTCAGATCCTTCCACCATCCTGAAGCCTGGAACTACCTGCTCAGACTGTTAAAAGAGAGTAAAACACTGTCTTGTTTAAGCTGTTCTTATTTTGGAAATTCCTGTCATTCACAGCTGAGTCTCAATAATACTTTGTCTAGAATATTTTTTTAAACTTTTTATTTTGTATCGGGGTATAGCTGTTTAACAATGTTGTGAAAGTTCCACATGAACAGCTCAGGGACTCAGTCAACACACACATTTATCCATTCTTCTCCAAACTACCCTCCCATCCAGGCTGCAACATAACATTGACCAGAATTCCATATGCTATACAATAGGTCTTTGTTAGTTATCCATTTTAAATATAGCAGTGTGCACATGTCCATCCCAAACTCCCTAAGTCCCCCTTCCCCTCAGCAATCATAAACTCCTCTGTGAGTCTCTTTCTGTTTTTTGTAAGTAAGTTCATTCATAAAATGCCCATTGACAGAGGAATGGGTAAAGAAGTGATATGTATCTACAATGGAATATTACTTGTCCATTAAAAAAGAATGAAATAATGTCATTTGCAGCAACATGGATGAACCTAGAGACTGTCATACTTAGTGAGGTCAGTCAGGCAGAGGAGAAATATTATATGGCACTCCTTATGTGTGGAATTAAAACAGAATAATATGTAAAATGTTTTAACTTATTTTAAATTTCCAATTTTGCTGAACTGCCATCCATGAACTAATGGAAATGAACCATAATTTATAGCTCATACAATTTCTTGGATTAAAGGATTCTACAAAATTATCACTCAGTGGTCCATTTTGTTTTCCCCAAAGTCTAGCCTAATTATACAAAATTCTCTCTAAAGCAACTGAAACAGCCAGACTTACCCCATGTATCCTTTTAGAATTTTGCATTTGATAAGGTGAGCAGCTGTTATACAGAAGAGTGAAACTGTTTTATATTGTTCTGGGAGCAGAACTGGGAATAATCAGTACAAATTCTATTAACTAACAGAGTCATCTGCTCCATGAAGCCCCTCTCATCTCCACCTTTCTCACCATTCAAGCCACTGAAAATTTCCTTTTTAATATTACTACTGTACCCTGAGTATACTTTTTTGACAGGATGTGTAACACTAACATCGATTGATTTTTTTCAGTTCATCTCTCAATACTACAGGGGAAGAGATTGGAGGTCAGGCCCCCTGTAGTGTTTTCCTATTGCCAAGGCTGGAAATAAATGATAAACCAAGACAATGGGGCACAGAGAGGTTAAGAATTTGCCCACAGACGTTCAACTATGAAGGAGCAGGATCAAGATTAAAACTCAGAGGCATGCACCATCCGATATCCAATCAGAGAAAGCTCAGCCATTTGTCAAGATCATCATACAATAAATTCCTGCACTAAGTAACAGGTTGAACTAGATCAAGTCTAATTCCCCTTCGAAGTCTAATATTTTTCCAATTACACCCCCAAAATCACTCCACACTAAAGGGTGTGAGTCTTTTGAGCCACTCTAGCCTCTTGACTTTACTTGTCATTTTCTGGAGGCTTTCCAGTTTTTCTTGATACACAAGACCCAGGATTTTATATAACTGTATTATGGAATTATAAATACATGATTGTTTTCCACAAAGACTATACATTTTCAAATGTCCAGTATCACCTCCACTGAAGTCAAGCATTTTTTACCAGAAGCACAGATCCTATAATTTTACGAAAAATAACTTGAAACACTTCTCTTCCTATACATTACTCCTTATTAATTCATTTAAATACTTCATTCAACTTTAATATCATATAATTTAGAACATTAATATATCTAATGAAGTAAAGAAACAAATCTAAGATTTATTAAAATTATACTAAAATTCTTATAGAAATCCTTTATTAAAATCTAATAAAGGAACAATTAAAAAACTATTGTATATTTTAGGTCTAAATTATAATCTATTTGTCTTTGAGGCTCAAGCAGAGCAAAGAACTGTCAAAATGTCATTCTGCTGTAAAGGTTACAAACACATTGTATAATATGTATAATTTGAGTCATATTCTTCTCATACAGTATATATAATGTATAGTCTTAATGTAATACTATACAGCAATGGGAATAATGAATTACAACTATATATAAATGATGTAAGTAAATCTCACAAACAAAACCTCAAGTGAAATAAATGAGACAGATATGCCTATATTTCTATGAAGTTCAAAAATAGATAAAACTACAATCCATGGATAGTGGTGACCATTGATGGGGGCAGAAGATGGAAACAGTAACTAAAATGGGACACAAAGTGGGGGGCTTGTGGGAAACTGGTCATTTTTTGTGCTTTTAAGTAGCAGTTACATGGGTACGTTCAGTCTGTGAAAATTCACTGAGGATTTATGTAAGAAATCACTTAGAATATATGTACTGCTTCACATATATGGTACAATTCAATTTAAAAAGTTAGGAAAGAATGTTTGGATGACACTATACCTGCTAGGCTTTACAAGCCAAGGGACACCACGCGCCAGCGAGCAGGGCCGTGAGGCGGCATTAGCCGCCCCTTACTCATTGTATCAAGAGTCTTCACTCTGGGAATCAAGACAGTCATCTGACTGCACACATGTCCTGACCCCTACTGTCACCAGACTTCTGCCCAAATAACATACGCCTCCTTTCTTCTTCACCTGTGGTAAGACAAAACAATCTCACTGCTCTCCAAATTTCCTTTCCCTCAAAGTCCTGTAAAATTCTATGAAGGACAGTTCTGAACAGGAAGCAAAAGACTTCCTGTTTTGATATAGCACTGATTAAGCAAGTACTATGAGCACATTATATACAAATCTTATTTATTCCCCAGAACTCTAGAAGTAAACATTACCCCAAGTTTACAGATGAAGAAACTAGAATTAAAGAACAATGAGGAACAAAATGGTTCATCTGCCTCTAACACACAAGCTCAAAACTCATATTACTTCACTTTCTAATAACCAGGTTCTCTTAATTACAACACATCAAGAGTGCTTACTTGCATGTTTATCCTTTTACGTCCAGCATTTCAGCTGAGAAATTTGGGCACAGTGAAGGGATGGAGTAAGAAAAATTAAGGAAGAATTGATATGTTCAGGTAAAATGGAGGCTGGAATAGGGCTGTGGCCTTTCCTATGGATCAGAATATATGAAAGTTGACTACCTAATTTCGAGAAAATAGAACATGGACTGAAACAATACCACTATACAATATATAACATGCACTAAATTTTTACTGAGAGAACAAACTCATATTTCCTTGAAGACCTTTTTCTCTTATTTTTACTCCCTGTTGGCCTGAACATTCATTTGTTCATTCATTCAAGAAATATTTTCTGAGTGTCTAATGTGTGCTAGCCACTGCTCTAAATGCTGAAAACGCAGGTATAAATGAAACTTGCATTCTGGAGGAGAATATAAACAATAAACAAATATGATATAATGGTGATATAATGACAAAAAATGAAAATCATGCTGAGTACTGGAAATAACAAGAATGACTGGGGTTAAGGTGGGAAAATTATTTTAAATAGATCAGGAAAGGCCTGAGGATGTGATTTTTTTTTTAAGCAAAGTGATCAACAATAAAGTGAAAGTTTACGCTCAGTCATGTCAGACTCTTTGCAACCCCGTGGACTATAGCCTGCCAGGTCATCTGTCTGTGGAATTCTCCAGGCAAGAATATTGGAGTGGGTAGTCTTTCCCTTCTCCAGGGGATCTTCCCATCCCAGAGATCGAACCCAGGTACTCCACGTTGCAGGCAGATTCTTTACCATCTGAGCCACCGGGGAAGCCCTTTTTTAAGCAAAGACTATTCTAAAGCAAGTTTTCCCAAGTGGCGCTAGTGATAAAGAATCCACTTGCCAATGCATAAGACATTGAGATGAGGGTTCAAACCCTGGATTAGGAAGATCCCCTGGAGGAAGACATGGCAATCCACTCTAGGATTCTTGGCTGGAGAATCACATGGATAGAGAAGCATGGTAGACTGCAGTTCATAGGGTCGCAAAGATTGGACACAACTAGAGTGACTGAGCACACACATGTTCTAAATCTACCTTTGAGAACTGATTACTGATGATGATATTCTGTATTCTGCTTCATTTTTAAAAACATGTTGGCTTGGATTATAAATTTAAAGTACTTCTTTAAAACTTAAGTTAATCAAAAATTTCACAGGAGAATCAACTTTTTATAGAATCATTTAAGATGAATTATCTACACAGATCCAGGGAAAAAAGTTTTCCAGTATAGAAGAGATTATTTAAAACTGATGGACAAAGTACTGGGTTGGCTAAAAGTTCATTTGGGTTTTTCCGTAAGATGTTGGGGGAAGACTCACACTTTTTGGCCAATCAAGTATTAGCATTCAGGTCAGAGATAAAAGATTTGAAAAAATGTTTACGTATGTAATCACTCCAGATGAAAAACAGAATCCAGAAACATTCCCAAAGCTTCTTAAATCATCCCCTCTTATCTTTCCAACTCTTGTCCTTACGTGTCTCCTCTCTTCCTGTGCATCTTATTTTCCATGCTTTGTCTCTCTCCTGTTTACTCCCCTTTCATTTCCTGCCTTCAGACATCTCCCCTTCAAAGCCCCCAACTGAATAATTTCTGTTGTTGAACATATTTATTTAACATAATTTTATGTTCCATAGACATATTCTAGAGACATACTCTCTCAGTTTATCCTTACCTGAAAACATATTATGTCTTTATTTTTGAAGAATATTTTTGTTAAGTACAAAATTATAGGTTGGCAGTTTGTTTGTTTCACCTCTCTAAAGATATCACTCCACTATTTCCTTGCTTTCATTGTTTTTGGTTAAAAAGTCAGGTTATTTTCATTCCTTGGAAAATAATATGCATTTTTTATCCTGTGGCTACTTTTAAGATGTTCCCTTAACATTTTCCCCCATCTCTGCATACACTGAAGACCACTCCAGTATAGGAAAGTCTCAAGGGAAAAAAAACAAACAATCTTAACCCATTTTCCAATGATATACCTATGAATGGTTTTCTTGTATTTATTCTGCTTATGGTTCATACATCTTCTGAATCTGTGGCTTGATGTGTTCATCAGCTTTGAAAAGTTTTCTCCTACTATCTCTTCAAATATTGAGTACAAAATTATAGGTTGAAGCTGAAACTTCAATACTTCGGCCACCTGATGTGAAGAGCCGACTCATCTGAAAAGACTCTGATGCTGGGAAAGACTGAAGGCGGGAGGAGAATGGAATGACAGAGGATGCCCTGTTATCCTCCCTCTGCCCTCCTCCCTCTCCCTTCCTCTTCCAGAATGATCATCAGTAGTACTGGGTTCAAAATAACATTCAAACTCACGGGACACAACAGGTAGTCATCTTATCACCAATTTTACTTAGCTCTTTGGAAGGACTTAGCATTGGAAATATAGCCTGTCAGTATGACAAAAATCAAACACATCTTTATCCAGAGTCCTTAAAATATCCAGTTGCTGCTTCCCAGACCCTTAATCAACCACACAGACTCAGAGCATTCGTAAATTTCAAATATTAACCACATGAAATAATAGCCCATGCATGCAACTTCTAATCCCTGCACAAAGGGTGCAATGAGTTAGAAGAGACGCCATAAAGGGGAGCTGGAGGTCTATTTCCCTACAAATTTTATGCTAGTGAAACAATAAGGCAGTGATGTAGATCCTTAGAGTATAATATGTGTTTCCTTAATCCTCTCAGCCCATATGTAATTCACCAATCACAGATAATTTTCACCATAAATACTGCTGGTTGGTAACAGAACTGAAATATCGCATTTATCTTGGTATATGTGCAAGAGAAACTGTATCAAAAGAAGGTAAACCTAAGGTCATCTTTCCACAAGAAATCTGGATGCTTTTTATTTCTTTGTCTTGCCTAATTGCTCTAGCTAGAATTCTAGTACTGATTCAGTCTTGGTCAGTCAGTCAGTCAGTTCAGTCGCTCAGCCATGTCAGATTCTTTGTGACCCCACGGACTGCAGCATGCCAGGCCTCCCTGTCCATCACCAACCCCCATAGTTTACTCAAACTCATGTCCATTGAGTCGATGATGCCATACAACCATCTCATCCTCTGTCATCCCCTTCTCCTCCCACTTTCAATCTTTCCCAGCATCAGGGTCTTTTCAAATGAGTCAGCTCTTCGCATCAGGTGGCTGAAGTATTGAAGTTTCAGCTTCAACATCAGTCCTTCCAATGAATATTCAGGACTGACCTCCTTTAGGATGGACTGGTTGGATCTCCTTGAAGTCCAAGGGACTCTCAAGAGTTTTCTCCAACACTACAGTTCAAAAGCATCAATTCTTCAGCTCTCAGATTTCTTTATAGTCCAACTCTCACATCCATACATGACTACTGGAGAAACCATAGCCTTGACTAGATGGACCTTTCCCAGTATGAAAAGGCAAAGATACTACACTGAAAGATGAACTCCTCAGGTCAGTAGGTGCCCAATATGCTACTGGAGATCAGTGGAGAAATAACTCCAGAAAGAATGAAGAGACGGAGCCAAAGCAAAAACAACACCCAGTTGTGGATGTGACTGGTGATGGAGGCAAGGTCCAATGCTGTACAGAGCAATATTGCATAGGAACCTGGACTGTTAGGTCATGAATCAAGGCAAATTGGAAGTGGTCAAACAGATGATGGCAAGAGCGAACGTCAACATTTTAGGAATCAGCTAACTGAAATGGGTGAATTTAACTCAGATGGCCATTATATCTACTACTGTGGGCAAGAATCCCTTGGAAGAAATGGAGTAGCCATCATAGTCAACAAAAGAGTCCAAAATTCAGTACTTGGATGCAGTCTCCAAAATGACAGAATGATCTCTGTTCGTTTCCAAGGCAAATCATTCAATATCATGGTAATCCAAGTCTATGCCCCGACCAGTAATGCTGAAGGAGCTGAACAGTTCTATCAAGACCTACAAGACCTCTTAGAACTAATACCCAAAAACAACAACAACAACAAAAAGATGTCCCTTTCAGTCTTGGTACGTTCTGTGTTTCCAGAAATGCATCAGTTCCTTCTAGGTTATACAATCTGTTGGCATGTTATTCATAATAGTCTCTTATGAGTCTATATTTCTGTAGTCAGTTGCAATGTCTCCTTTTCTTTTCTAATTTTACTTATTTGAGTCTTTCTTTTTTTTCCTTAGTTCAGCTAAAGGTTTGTAAATTTTTATTTTTTTCAAAGAACCACCTCTTAGTTCCATTGATCCTTTCTGTTGTTTTTCTGGTCACTATTTCATTGATTTGCCTTCTGATATTTATTATTTCCTTTCTTCTAGTAACCTTTGGCTTAATTTGCTCTTCTGTTTTGAATTCCTTGAGGTATTAAGTTAGGTGGCTTATTTGAGATCTAATTTCTTAATACACGTGTTACTGTTGTTGTTCAGTCGTGTCTGACTCTGTGACTCCATGAACTGCAGCACACAAGGCTTCCCTGTCCTTTACTACCTCTCAGAGCTTGCTCAAACTCATGTTCATTGAGTCAGTGATGTCATCCAACCATCTCATCCTCTGTCACCCCCTTCTCCTCCTGCCCTCAATCTTTCCCAGCATCAGGGTCTTTTCCACTGGCTGTTCGCATCAGGTGGCCAAAGTACTGGAGCTTCAGTTTCAGCATCAGTCTTCCAACAAATATTCAGGACTGATTTCCTTTAGGATTGACTGGTTTGATCTCCATGAAGTCCAAGGGGCTCTCAAGAGTCTTCTCTAGCACCATGATTCAAGTGTCAATTCTTTGCTGTTCAGCCTTCTTTATGGTTCAACTCTCACTTCCACACATGACTACTGGAAAAACCATAGCATTGACTAGATGGACCTTTGTTGGCAAAGTGATGTCTCTACTTTTTAATACAGTGGCTAGATTTGTTATAGCTCTTCTTCCAAGGAACAAATGTCTTTTAATTTAATGGCTGCAGTCATCATCTGCGGTGATTTTGGAGCCCAAGAAAATAAAGTCTCTCACTGTTTTCACTGTTTCCCCAAATATTTGCCATGAAGTGATGGGACCGGATGCCATGATCATAGTTTTCTGAATGTTGAGTTTGAAGCCAGTTTTTTCACTCTCCTCTTTAACCTTCATCAAGAGGCTCTTTAGTTCCTGTTCACTTTCTACCACTAGGGTGGTGTATTTCCTGCATATCTGAGGTTATGTGTATATATTACTATAATCTTTCCTCTCAGATATACTTTTGTTGCCTCCACAAAATCTAATATATTTCCACTTTCATTTGTCTCAAGATAATTTATTTCCATTTTGATTTCTTGACTCAATGGTTTCTTATAAGTGTGTTGTTTAGTTTTCACATGGTTTCAGACCTTCTTACTATCTTCTTGTAAATTTCTAGTTTCATACCATTGTGATCACAAAAGATAGTATGATTTCAATCTTAAATCTGCTAAGACTTGTTTTCTAGCCTATCATATGATCTATCCTGGAGAATGTTCCATATGTACTTGAGAATAATATGTATTCTGTTGGACAGAATGTTACATATGCCCATTTGTTTTCAAGTGTGATTCAATTCCAATGTTTACTTGTTGAATTTGTTTGTATGATCTATCTACTCCTGATAGTGGAATGCTGAAATAACCTACAATTACTGTACTGCTGTTTATTTCTCCTTAAGATCTGTTATTATTTGCTTAATGCATTTTGGTGCCTCTGTGTTGGGAGCATACATACTTATGATTGCAGGGAAATGGCAACCCACTCCAGTATTCTTGCCTAAGAAAATGCTATGGACAGAGGAGCCTAGCAGCATACAGTTCATGGGATCACAAAGAGTCAGACACGACTGAGTAACTGAGCACATAATCTCTTGACACACTGATCACTTTATCATTATACAATGACCCTTTTTGTCTCATTATACTTTTTGACTTGAAGTCTACTTTGTCTGATATGTGTGGTTATGCTCACCTTCTTTTGGTTTCCAATTACTTGAAATATCATCATCCATCCTTTCCTTTGAGCCATTCTGTGTCTTTAAAGCTAAAAAGTGTTCTATAGAACACATATAATTGGGTCTTGTTTTTTTTTTAATCCATCCAGCCACTCTGTGCCTTTGGATTGGTGAATTCAATGCATTTACATTTAGGGTGACTATTTGACATGTAAGAACATACTACTGCCATATTGTCCTTTATCTTGTATTATTTTACTGCTCCACTATTTCTTCTTCTGTTTCTGTCTACCTTTGTAAGTTGGTGGTTTTTCATAGTGATTTTCTCAGTCTCCTATTTTTAAAAAATATTTCATTCTCCACTCTAGATTTTTTTATGGTTACCATGAAAGTTATATAAAACTTTTCATAGATGAAAATTATTTTTCTGATAGCAACTTATCTTCATTTGCCTATAAAGGTTCTTTAGCTTTCCTTTTTACATTTTTGACATCACAAATTACCTTTCTTATGATGTGATTACAAGTTGTGGTAGCTATACTTCATTTCTTTAATTTCTGTGCTATAATTAGGATAAATATATTAAATATTAAATTATATTAAAATATTAAATATATTATTGCAAAAAGTTACTTTTCTATCATCATAATCAGAGTTGTGTACTTTCATCTTTTGTGCACTTTCAACTTAAAGAGCTCTTCTCAATATTTCCTATAAAGCAGGTCTATCAGTGATTAACTCAGTTTTTGCCTGGGAAAGCCCATATTTCTCCTTCATATATGAAGAATAATTTTGCCAGATTGAGTATTCTTGGTTGGCAGCTTTTATCTTTCAACATTTTGAATATTTCATTCCACTCTCTCCTAGCCTACAGAGTTTCTCCTAATAAATCTGCTGATAGCCTAATGAGGGTAACTCTGTAGGTTACTATTTTTCCTTGCAGTCTTTAAAGTTATCATTAACTTTTGTCAGTTTTAATATAATATGTCTTGGAGAATGTCTTTTTGTGTTTAAATAAGTAGAGGTTCTATTAGCTTTGTGGATGTGCATATCCAGTTCCTTCTCCAGGTTTGGAAAGTTCTCAGCTATTATTTCTTTAATACACTCTCTGCTCCCTTTTCCGTCTCTTCTTCCTTTGGCTCACCAGATGAAGTCAGAGAGTTTTTGCAATTTCTTCACTTTTTAAAAATCTTATTTTTCTTTCTCTCTCTGCCATCTGAATCATCTCTAGATCCTGCCCTTGAGCTTGCTAATTCTTCCATGTGACCTGCTCTATTTCCATTGCATTGTAATTCTTAATCTAATTTATTGAGTTCTTTAGCTCCATAATTTGTTTGGTTTCTTTTTAGAATTTCTATCACTTGGGTAAAGCACTCCTTCCATTTATTAATTTATTCCTGAGATCACTGTATTGCCTAAGTTTTCCTGCAGCTCACTGAATTTCATTTTAATAGCTATAAAGTTAAATCACAATATTTCAGGTCTTTGGGTTTGGTTGTGGGAAAACTGTCACTGTCTTCTTGTGATAACAAGATTACAATGATATTTTCCCATGGTGCTTTATGAAATGAGACTTTGCTCTCACATTCGAAGTAGCAAAAGATTTTTCTTTATTTAGGCAAGGTTTTGCTTACTTTACTCCTAACAATTCAGTAGGTTGGCAATTAGAAGTCTTCCTTTTCTTTTCCAGAAGGTAGTGGTATAGCACAGGTTATTATTATTTTCATTTCTCTTACCAGTACAAGGTTGGGAATTGGGAATGTGCATCAACAACAAACATAAGTTGGCAGAGAAAATAAAAGAGGAGAGGATAGCTGGTGGCACACTGGAGGAGATGTATGTTAATCTTTGGGCTCTGGGTGTGCCCACAATCTAGTAGAGGGATCCCCAAGTTTGGGGTGAGGGTCCCACCAGCCCATGGGTAGTCCTATGGCCAGAATCATAGGCCCAGTGGACAGGAGATGCTTTCTTTCAGTTCTCTTTGCCTTTTTCTCTTTCCTTTCGCTCTCTCCAGTCACTGAGCACTCTCCACAGAGACAGCAACAGGTCCCTCCAGCTGCGGCATGCACAGCTGGGCCGACCCCCACTCACCACCATCACCCTCCACCTCCTTTGCCAAAAAAGGTCTGTGCTGACCCACTGCAGACCCACTGGCAACATTCCCTCACTCCACAGCCTTTTCTGCATTCCAATCCACCCACTTTCAGGTACAAAGATGGATGGATCTCGAGTGTCCTGGCATGCTATGCAGAAGATTTTTTTTTTTTTTTTTTTTGGTTATGCATGTCCAATTAGATGTACATTGAAGGGGAGAGGAAAAAAAGAAATAACTCATACCATCAAGATACTGACATCACTTCAATCGTAATTATTTTAAAGCCCATGTCTGATAGCTTTAATATCTGAATTCCTACGAGTTTTTTTCTATTGTCTTGCCCTTGTTTCCTAGAATGTTGAACACTGTGTGTGAAAAACTATAGAGGGTCCACTTGATTTTATTATCCTCCAGAGAATAAAGACAGGAGGCAGATAATCTTAATATGTCTAGTATTAAGCTGATTCTAAAGATTTCAGTCTTCAGGGGCTTGCAACCAAAAACCCAACTGCTTACCTGCGACTCTCCTCCTTGATAAGTTATGAACTCCAACTGCTGTCTCCCCAGGATTCAAACTCTGCCTAGCTTTTCTGCCTTTTTTACCCACTGTTCTCTGTTTGGCTTCTTACACTTACTATCTTTACAAATAATCAAATGACTCAAAGAGAAAAGCCAAACAAAATGTCAGACTCACTCCAATGCATTTTTCTTCTCACAGGGATATCAACCACTCAAGTCCTGGCTGCCTTCAGATTTTTAATTTTCTCCAGATTTTCAATTCCACCTTAACTAGAAAGTTGATGTGATGCAAGTTAGAAATCGTAGCCAGACAGGGAAGACAATCACATTAAAATATACAAGTGTGTGTGTGTGTGAATTCATTCACTGGCTCAGTCATGTCCGAATCTTCAGACAGGGAAGACAATCACATTAAAATATACAAGTGTGTGTGTGTGTGTGTGTGTGTGTGAAGACAATCACATTAAAATATACAAGTGTGTGTGTGTGTGTGTGTGTGTGTGTGTGTGAATTCATTCACTGGCTCAGTCAAGTCCGACTCTTCGGGACCCATGACCTACAGCTCGGCAGAATTCCCTGTCCATCACCAACTCCGGGAGCTTGCTCAAACTCATATCCATCGAGTCGGTGATGCCATCCAACCATCTCATCCTCTCCGGGAGCTTGCTCAAACTCATATCCATCGAGTCGGTGATGCCATCCAACCACCTCATCCTCTTTCGTCCCCTTCTTCTTTTGCCTTCGATCTTTTCCAGCATCAGGTTCTTTTCCAGATTAAATCTAGATAAATTCCAGATAAAATCTAGAAAAATATTCTTTACCATACCTCACATGGCATACTTTCTGAACTCCCCTAGTTATAATGATCATTCTCTGAATGAAATATAAGTGGCTAAGATTTTTTTCCAAATTGTGGAACCAAGAACTAAAGCCAATATTCAACATTTAGCTTAATACAAAGTACAGAACTATACTATTAATACCTCTACAACTATCTATTAACATGGTTCATCAATATCAATCTATATGTCTATTTTCTACCCAATAACAATCTTTACACTTAAGTATTCATAATATATACTTCCAAAATTCATGGTCAGATAAAACTTCAATATCTTAGAACTGCTATCAACTGTTCTACTCTCTTAAATACCTGCTTTTCAGTTTTGTTCTTACCCTAGATTTGACACTTATCCCTATCAAATTCTACCTAGCAATTCAAAGAGTCAATGCAAATTTAAATTCTCATTCTGTGATTTGTCTATCAATGATCTAATCTAGCTTTGTACTGTCCTAAATAGGAAATCTTACTAGACGTATTAAATAGAGTAAAGGACCAAGATTTCCCTTAGAATGACACCTAAGTTCTTTGGGAATAGTTGTTCAGCAGCAGTAAGCCCTCTAAAGCACATTTCTTTATCTTAACCAAAAAGTTACCATAAGACACAAAGCCAAATTTCTTACTAAAAGCAAATTTATAGTATATAGTATAACCATCATACTACTTAAACTGTGAATTAGTAGAGCACTGAGAAGGCCTGGTATAAATCTGAGTAAAAGGCAGATTCATTATCTCATATTTGACATAGAATTCTAACATGAGAGAAGAATCATTTAAGTAAATTCTGTTTTGAATATTTCCCTCTTCCTTCTTTCCAGATACTCCCAATTTGTAGTATCATTGCCACATTTTTGACAATGACATAAACAGTTTGCTTAAAATCTTGTATGACTAAACATGGTAGGTCCTTAAGATATAATTGGTTCCATTATCTCATTAACTAAGTCTGGCAGAACTCAACTCAATTATGGAATACATATGGTATCAAGTTATGCTCCAACACATTAAAAATAAAAATTAAATAATATTTATGGTATTTATCAAGTAAAGTAAGAATTTAGAAAAAAAATTATGGCATACTTAAAACTTTAATTCCATTATTTTCAATTATGATAGCTATATAGCCATCTTATAACTAATTTATAATTTAGAAATTGAGATATTAAATGAGAATATATTGCTCACTATGTTTTTAATAGTGCATAAAATGTAAATACAAAATAATATGAAGAATAAAGATTCCAAAAGAAAGTATTTCAATAAATTAATACACTAACATTCAGGATAAGAGATGTTATAGCAAGATTTGATGATTCTATAAAAGCCGTTTAAATAAACTAAGGGCAAATTTAAAAAAGGATTATTAACACTCAAAAATAAAAGCACTACCAAAAGAAATACAGTAAAATTTATCGGAGGCAAACACTGTCAACCATAAGACACCACTTAAGCAAGAATACTGTTCCCTTGAAGGGGTGCAGATTTCTATTATTAGCAGAGATAAGAGCTGCCTCAAATTCTTTCCTTAATAACACTATACTAAAAATAAAATGGTTGCCACATTTCAAAATAAACACATTGCTTTGCATATGCATTTCAATGGTCTAAATAATAGATAAAAATCTATTTAACCTGATTCAAAGTGTTTTCTCTTACATTTGCAACTAATAAACACACCAGGGAGACCGGCTCTCACTTTCATAACACATTCAATATTTTAGGGGTCTTCTGCCACCCACTTTCTCATTTGAGATTAGATCTTCTGTTAGATCCAATTAAATTATCTACCTGGCTTCAAAATATTAACTACTTTCTCTATAAAGTACTTTCCCTATCATAAGGAAACCACAAGAATCTCAGAAGAGTAAATGCAACAGTATAATCACTACAAAGCAGTACAAACGCTTTAAGGAATGCTAACATGGACTACAAGGTAAGTGACTATTTTGGCACATTAGAAAAAAAAAAGTACAACTAGATAAAGCAGTGCCGTGTCAGCATGGGAAAGGGAGAAAGTCCACGGAATTGAAGTAAGTTCTCAGTATATGATCAACTACAAAAATCCTTTCTAACTCACATAGGTATGTGTGGAGAAAGAGTGCAGAAAGGCATTTTTAGCTCAGAGTCTGCATTTACGAAGTTTGAAAAATATTAACTGTGTGTATTATTTTGGTTCTACTGCAATAGAACCTTGACAACAAACTACACATAAAAACTGCCAGCTGCCGCTCACATTCTCCTCCCTTCCCCAGCTTTGCCTCCTTTATCCAAGAGTTCTGTGATCACTACCATGAGACCTGGAATAGATATCTGTTACCTGTTTGCATATATACATTGCATACATATACATGGTATACAGAAGAGGGTGATAAGTGAGCAGTGTCTGGAGAATTAGATTAATAAACATACACAAATGAAATATGAAAAAAGGCCAGAGAAAAATAAAACAGAACATAGTAAACCCTTTCTTCTCAACATCAAATAAATCCTGATCTCAGAACCAGATCACAGATTATTCTCAGAGTTCAGCTAATTACAGGTTTAAGGCCATAATAGGGTCCAAGTATACAAGTACATAAAAGTTAAGTACTTGTAATTTTCACTTACATTTTCTCCTGTATTACTCTCAAAAGTATAAAAGAACATATAAGTCTTATTCTCTTTTTCAGAGATCAAGTGACTTTGACTTATAACAGCAAACTTCCACACAGGAGGCCTTCTAAATCCAGTATTCTCTATACTGTATAACATCCTGTCTTTGTGGACTTCCTCTGAATCTGTCCATCATTTATAACATTGTTTCCTATGGAAAAGTGTCTTTCAAGAATCAATCCATTATACAAAATGAACAAAATCCATTCAGCATTAAGGACAAAACACTGAAATCATAAAAATAAGGTAAATCAGGTGCAAAAAACCCTAAATAGCACACTATTTACTTGATTATTTAAGAAAGATGATGAATTCATTTTCATTCCAACATTAACAGTCTAGTATTTCAGAAAATATATAGCTTCATTAGTTGGAAGTATTGCTTAACAGCTGTTTAGAATTACATATCTTCAGAAGTAAAACCAGTTCAGCTAGCAATTTATATAAACATCAACAGTTACTCCCATTTCATTCATTTTCCATATTTGTGAAAAAACACATTTCATGACTTAACCCAAAAAGATACTGGATTTTTAATATAAATACTAAAAACTAAATATCATATAGCACAAATGAGTTAATCATTAGGAACCTTCCAATGCAGGCAACCAAAACAATTGGGGCAAATTATTAAAGTTAAGTCTCAATGTTGCAATCAGAATCGCAATCAGTAAACATTTACTATTAATAACGCCTCACACAGGGTACAGGGTTCACTCGAAATGGCCATGTATCTAGTCATCTCCACAACAGCCATCTCTCTGCAAAGTAACTCATCTTCTCTTAAGCCATTTTATGTGCCTCAATTCATGTAATCCTTAAAAAAAACCTAGAATGTAGGTAGCCAAGTATTGTTACTGTCATTTTACAAAAGAGGAAACAAGCTCAAGGAAGTTTAATGGTTTCCCAAATTCATATAACTGGCAGTAGCATGAAATGAAAATCCCCAGCTAATGCCTTCCAAAACCAATGTTCCTTCATCCTAGGACATCGTTATTTTTAACAAATTCTCTTTAGTCTGGTTACTGAAGGCCACTGGCAATCTTTAGTCAAAGTTATTTTCATAATGGGGATGGGGGAACCCTGAAATACCTGGTATTTTAAATAAATTTGGGTTAAAAGTGTCAGAATTCAGTAAATTTATCATATAAAAAATGGAATGGACTGAGACACAAGTTAAAATTTATATGAAAATATAATTTTTAATCATCCATCTGTAATTTACCTGCCTGCCAATGCAGGAGACTTATGAGACAGGGGTTCAATACCTGGATGGGGAAGATCCCCTGGAGGAGGGAACGGCAACCCACTCCAGTATTCTTGCCTGGAGACTCCCCATGGACAGAGGAGCCTAGCAGGCTACAGTCCATTGGGTCGCAAAGAGTGGGACAGACTTGCATCAGAGAACCCTAAATTTGCCACTTCTGCAACTTACTAGCACTGTGACCTTAGGCAAATTAAAGTATCTAATTCTCAATATCTACATTTGCAAAATGGACATAACATAAAATCCAAGATTACTTTGGGGAATAAATAAAACCAAGTGCATATATAGTAAACATCAGTCAGTCAGTTCAGTCACTCAGTTGTGTCCGACTCTTTGCGACCCCATGAATCGCAGCACGCCAGGCCTCCCTGCCCATCACCAACTCGTGGAGTTTACTCAAACCCATGTCCATCGAGTCGGTAATGCCATCCAACCATCTCATTCTCTGTCGTCCCCTTCTCCTCCTGCCCCCAATCCGTCCCAGCATCAGGGTCTTTTCCAATTGAGTCAACTCTTCTAGTGTCAACTTAATCAAGTTGTAGCTTTTATCACTAAATTGTTACAAATATGTTTCCCTTTTCTTTTGTTTTACATCTTTATTTCAGCTCTGGTCTTCAGTAATTCAAACTTCTACTAAGCCAGAAGGAACAATTAAACTTATCTATATTTTGAAATTAAATCTCCAAAAATCGGTTGCAAATAAATTTCACATTCCAGTGTTGTTGCTAAGGAGAAGAAAACAAAGCCCAGAGAGGTTTCAAGTATTCTTTAGGGCCTTGACACCACAGTTCAGTTCAGCTACTCAGTCGTGTCTAGTTCTTTGCGACCCCATGAACTGCAGCACGCCAGGCTTCCCTGTCCATCACCAACTCCTGGAGCTTGCTCAAACTCATGTCCATCGAGTCCGTGATGCCATCCAATCATCTCCTCCTCTGTTGTCCCCTTCTTCTCCTGCCTTCAACCTTTCCCAGTATCAGGGTCTTTTCCAATGTCAGTTCTTCACATCAGGTGGCCAAAGTAATGGAGCTTCAGTTTCAGCATCACTCCTTCCAATAAATATTCAGGACTGATTTTCTTCAGGATGGACTGGTTTGATCTCCATGCAGTTCAAGGGACTTGACACTACATGAGGGTCAAAAACAATGCCAGTGTGGGCCAGAAATACCACAGGTATAACTCTGAGGTCCACCAACTGACTGTAGTTGTCTGACATCTAACTTACCACTTAGGACTTGGTATTTATATTTATAGGGCTTCCCAGGTGGAAGAGTAGTAAAGAATCTGCCTGCCAATTCAGGAGACACAGGAGACAGGAGTTCAGTCCCTGGGTTGAGAAGATCCCCTAGAGCAGGAAATGGCAACCCACTCTAGTATTCTTCCCTGAAAATTTCCATGGACGGAAGAATCCGGCAGGCTACAGTCCATGGAACTGCGAAGAGCCGGATACAATTGAACAACTGAAAACAAGCTCTACATTTGCTTATCTTTCCTGTTATCTTACACAGAAGTGAAGACTTAATAAAATATTTACTTAATTTCTTGACAGTCAATTCTGTGAGCCATTCACATAACTATTCGAAAAACAACAAAAAACAAAGCCTTGATGAGACCTTTCTGACTAGAAAAGGCTACTTTGACTGAAAGCATCCTATGAGATGGTTGGATGGCATCACCAACTTGATGGACATGAGTCTGAGCAAGCTCTGGGACCTGGTGATGGATGGGAAGCCTGGTGTGCTGTAGTCCATGGGGTTGCAAAGAGTCAGACACGATTGAGCGACTGAACTGAACTGATCCTATGGTGCACAATCTAATGAAGAATAATGATTTCATAAATCAAATCTGTCAGTTCTCACCCTGAAAATACAAGCTTCTTTTTAAAATATAATTACCATTATATTTAAAACACTTTTTTTCTTCAGCTGGTCTTTGTAAAACACATACACAAGATCTATTCTTCTAGAATTTCTATGACATTATTTAGGTAAGAACTAAGCAAGTCTAATTACAAGAGCTCTTAAGCAGCAGTTATACCTTACCTGGGAAAGAGTAAGAACCAAAACAATACAAAGAAAAACATTCAAGTAGATAAAATGCACTACTTCAAACTCTGACAGCCAACATAATCTGTTTCCATAAGCACTCCCCTAGTACTCTTACACTAGAACAATGGAGAAAAATCAAGTCAATATTTTAAATAAGGTTTCAATTATTTATCAACAATTAGAAGGATTTCCACGTTTTTAAAAGTAGCTTTAAACAAATGCTATTAAGTGAAAACTAGTTATTTCCATTTTTGTTCATTGTACCTAACTTTGATCTGTAAATTGATAAATCAACAACTGAAGTTAAATTTTCAATATCTATAAATAACATAATAGCTAAAGAGAGAAGGCACATAAAATATTCAGCACTTCTCCATTTCCATGTTTTTATAGCCACATAAAACTAAACCATCTACTACTGTTTTTTAGTAGAAATTAAATTTATAAAGTCTAAATCAATAGCAAATCAAAATGTAAGTATTTTCTTTCTTTTTTTAATGTAAGTATTTTCAATAAATGGTTCTGGAACAATTGGATATCCATATTCAAAAAGTTGACCTTAGAATCTCAACTTAGACCATACTCAAATGTTAACTCAAAATGAGTCCTAGATGTAAATATAAGAGCTAAAACAATAAACCTCTATTTTAAAAAAGAAAAAATGGGAAGAAATCCTTGAAACCCAAAGCAAAGATTTCTTAAATATAACACCAAAGGCATCATCCATAAAAGGAAATAGTCAATAAGCAGGACCTCATAAAAATTCAAAACACTTATACATGTCAGACAACTGACGTGAAGAAAATATTTGCAATAAGGGACTTGTATCCAGAATTTATTTAAAAAATTCTTATACTCACCTTAACCAATCCAACAAATGAACTAAAGATATGAAAAGACATTTCACCCAAGATACACAAATGGTTATTCACTACATGAAAAGATGTTCAGTATCATCACTAGGAAAGCACAAATTGAAACCCCAATGAGTTACCATTTCACACCTACCAGAAGAGTTTTAAGAAGACAATGAGCAAATGTCAGTGAGGATTTGGAGAAACAGGAATGCTCATACATTATTGGTGGGATTGTAAAATGGTACAACCACTTTGGAAAAGTGTGCAGTTTCTCCAACAGATAAAAATAAAATTATGATACAAGCCAACAATTCTACTCTTAGGTATCTACCCAATATATATGAGAACATATATCCACAACAAAGACTTGCATACAACATTTGTGGTGGCATTATCTGTAACAGTCCCAAACTGAAAACAGAAGTCATCAACAGGTGACTGCATAGGCAAAATGTGGCATGTTCATGAGGTGGAATATTATTCAGCAATGAAAAGGAACCATGCTGTGTCATACATGAACATCAAAAGCCTTGTTAAAGGAGTCAGACATGAGAGACATCATATTCAATGATCTCATTTATAAGAAATGTCCAGAGAAAGCATATTTATTCAGACAGAAAACAGATTAACAGTTTCCTAGGGTTAAGGGTTAACTATAAACGGCATGAGGGATTTTATTGTGGTGATGAAAATGTTATAAATCTATAAAATGGTTGTACCATTCAATAAAGTCACTAAAAATCACTGACTTGTACTACGCATGATACATTTAGAATGGGTGACTTTTATATGTTAAATATGCTTGAAAAAAAAGTTGTGTTTAAAAATAAACATGCTTTTGTTTCTAGTCCCTTAAAGAATTACAATGGACCCTTGAACAACACTGGAGATAGGGGCACTGGACTCCAGGAAGTTGAAAACTTGCGTATAACCTTATATTCAACTCTCAGTATTCATGGTTCCACATTTTAGGATTCAACCAACCTGGCTGTATATACTGCAGTATTTATTTAGAGGAAAAAAGTAATCTGTTGTAAAAGTAGACCTCTGAAGTTCAAACTCATGCTGTTCAAGGGTCCACTGTAAATGAGTAAGTTTAGACTGCTGCAACTTACATAATTTTTATTAAGCAATTGTACTGATTCTAACTTTGGATGGGAGAGCACTGCCTAACTTTGGAGAGGAGCTCATACAGTGTTAGGAAATCACCCCAGTTGGTTGCTCACTGGGAAGGAGTCTTCCAGGAAAAGGATTTCTCATAAATCCAAGTACCTTCTGTTGGTTTATATTTTAAGTCAGTGCCTAGAAGCAGTTCAAGGATATATACAAAAAAGAGATTTAAGCTGTCCTGTGACAATGGACCAAATGATCTATCTAATGGGTATTTTAGCCAACATTCAGATTACACAAGAATTTTTTAAAAAACAACAATTTTTAACACAATCTGAAAAAGAACAGTATACATTACATAACCTGGAAAGTGAACATGCCTAGATGGTGAAGACTTGAGTGTATAACATCAAAACACAATAGTCCTTAGTAACGTCACAGCATGAATCCAGTTCCTGAATCTCCATATATTCACTCTAAATATATTCTCTTCACTTACTACTTTATGAGGTCTTGCAAACCTAAGCCAGGACTTCACAGCCCTCACAGGATGTGAACGGATTTTACAAACCTGAGGTCTTTACACAAATACCAGCCTATCAGTAAGGCCATGCCTAACAATCTTACTGAAAAGTACTAACTGCACGAAACTCTGATTCATTTTTCTCCACAGCAATAAAAACTACACACACACATAAACACACACACACACATATATATACACATAGTGATTACTCTCTTCCCCTACTAGAATATAAGCACCACAAAATGAAAATTTTACTGATTTTGCTCCCAGGGTGTCCCCATTACCTAGAACAGTGCCTGGTTCACTGTAGGCACTCAGTAAGTGTTTACTGAACAAAAGAAAGGGTATCAGTAAATAAAATAAAATAAAAGTAAATAAAAGCTGATCCCTGCCATCCGAATGAACGAGTCTCTTCTATCCACTTACAGCCTGGATTCAGGGATAAAATAGGGTTTTTGGACGAACTGAAAGAGTAGTATTGATATATACACTACCATGTGTCAAACAGCTAGCTAGTGGGAAGCTAAGGTATGGCACAGGGAACTCAGCTGGGTGCTCTGTGATGACCTAGCAAGGTGGAAGGGAGGCTCAAGAAGCAGGGAATACATGTATACTTGTAGCTGATTCACAATGTCATAGAGAAGAAACTAACACAAAATTGTAATTTACTCTCATTTTAAAAACTTAAAATTTTTTCACTATGATATTTTAAGGGAATAGGGGCCTCAATAAAATCTTCAGGCTGCCTACCCAACATTTTCCCAGCAAAACGAAAAAAGAAAAAAGAACCCAAAGAAGTATTTTTAATAAGTTGATTCTAGTTCTGGAGAGAGGACAAGTTAATTAATCCCACATGACTCTTATTAACAAGAAAAACACGAAAGTTCAATACTTAACTAGTAACCAGTTTAAAAAAAAAAAAAAAATCAAAGCAGTCTGTTTTTCTACACCCAAAATGGGATCCCATCACCTAAGAATACAGAGCTCAGCAGAGCATGTCTTAGCAGTTCTGGCCTCAGCCCTACATCCTCCAAGATCCAACACCAAAGTCCCTTTTTCCTCTCCCTCCATCCTAGAAGCCTTCCTAGAACCATTTTACACACACCAACCAAACTTCAGACCTCCCAGTTCTAACTAAGCCCTGACCCAACCCAGCTGCATCCCAGCGTTTCCCACGGCCAGCAGAAAGACCCACCTACCTCGCGCCCCGGGATCCCCCCCTAGACTACCAGCCCCACTAATCCAGAGTCAGGGAGAATGCAAGAATCCAGACAGCAGGACTTCCCAGCCTGGCCAAAATTGGAAGACATTTTAGACCTTCATCCCGGTTCTGCCAATTTCGGTGTGACCTTGAACACGTCCCTCCTAGGGGGTCCCCATTTTCTCACGTCAAAGGCGAAGATAACACCTGCACCTGCTGTAATCACACGTGAAGCGCTAACGGGACACCTGGCACGAAATGGGAACTCCACCATCAGGACCGTGGGTCATTCCCCAGCCCTATCCTTACAGCCTCCCAGCTGAAAGGCATCTCGCCCAACAACCCAGTCTCCGGCTTTCAGAGGGGGGCACTGGGGTCGGGCTGTAGAAGCCTGCTGGACGCCAGTCCCAGGTCCCCGCGACGCCCCCGCCCGAGCCCCCTCGCCGGGCCCCCGCCGCTGCCGCGGGGCGAAGCGGTACCCACTGCCTTCTCTGGGTCCCCAGGTTCCGCGCGGCCCGGGCGCGGCCGCTCCACCTGCCGCCAGGCCCCGCCACCCGCTGCCCGCTCGCGGCCCGGCGCCCCCGGACTCCGGGGCTCGGCCTCCCGCGAGGCGCGGCGTACTCAACTCTTCACTTTGCCGAAGGTGCCGACGCCCAGCGTGTCGCCCAGCACGTAGTGGCCGATCTTCACCCGCCCGTCGTGCTTCTGCTTCTCAGCCATGTTCGGCGCGCGCAGCCTCGCTCCGCCGCCGCGGGATCCTGTGTGCGGCGGCCGCCGCCGCCTACCCACAGTGCAGCGGGCCCGCGGGGGGCGGGGGCCCGAGACTTGGGGACCAGGCGGGGCGGGGCGGGGGGAGGGGGGACGCGAGCAGGTCGGGGTCGGGGCGTGGGCGTGTGCGCGCCGAGGCCCCGTGGGCGGGCGTCAGGCCGGCGTGGGCCCGGGGCCAGGGCCCTGGGGGCGCAGTGCAGGGAGGGTGGGCGCTGGGTGCGGGGGAGGTCGGAGGCCCACAGGTGTGCGCGGAGCGGGGTGGGGGATGGATGTCACCTCGCTACCTGGAGGAGGGGCCCGGGGGTGGGAGCCGGGTTAGGGGGCCCGCGAGCAGAGCCTGTCAGAGTGGAAATGAGAGGGTGAGATTTGGGCCGAATCTTGGCGAGTGGAAAGAGATGGAAGTATTAATAGAACCTGGAGAAGAGAAACAGGCCTGGAGTGTAGGGAGAGAGAGGCGTGAAGAGCCGCGTATGGGTCTGAGGGAAGTCAGCGCTGGCGGCAGTGGGGAAGGGCCGTGATCGAAGGTCAGTCGGAGGAGAGTCACAAGGAAGTTTTTGGAGTCACGGACTGTTTTCATACAGGTCACCACGGCACAAACAGAAAAAGCCAACTCTGTCCTGGCTTCACTGGTCCTCCCCCACGTACTGTCTAATTCTCAGTTATGGAGAACAGACCCTCTCCTCTAGAGCTCCCGGTTCTGACTAGTTTGCACAAAGTTCTCCGATCAGTCCCAATATTTGCTCAACTGTATTTTAGACATACTTGCATAAATATATGGGCTTTCTAGGCGGCTCAGTGGTAAAGAATCCACCTAGGAGACAGGGGTTCGATCCCTGGGTTGAGAAGATCCCAGGGAAAAGGAAATGGCAATCCACTCCGGTAGTGTTGCCTGGGAATTCCCATAGACAGAGGAGCCTGGTGGGCTGCAGTGCATGGGGTCGCAAAAGAGTCAGATAGGACTAATCAAGTATATATAGCGTAGAAATTGTGGTAGAGCGGCACAAGAGGGAAGGGGGAAACTGAACGTAGTGAGCTTGGGGGGGTAAGCTACCTAAGGAACAAGGGCAATGTAAGGGCACAAATTAAAGGTAAAGATTGAAGAGGCAGTGAGGAAACGGTGAGAGGAAACTAGAAGAAGGCAGAGCCTTAAAAACTTCTAAGATACAGTAAGTACGGTGATTATGGCTTCCTCCTCCCGCCCTCCCTTCTCCTCTCTTTTCTTCTTTCTTTCGTTCCTTCAGTCTCTTGGTTTCCAGTGTTGCCTGTCTTTCAATGCTTAAAAATCATTTGCCTATTGGGAATAAATGTTTAAGGATTAGTTGAACATCTTTTACCTTTGTGTATGACGGTAGAGTTTCAAGGTCACATTCCTCAAATAGTCTCATTGCATTATTTATACGTAAAGAGAGAAATGTATTAAAAAGGATAAGACAACAAAAGTTCCTTTTCTGAGAAGTGATGAATATGCAAATGGAAAACTTGCATCTATTCTGCACACCAAGCCAATCTGATGAGAGATGATCATGGCTTATAAATTATAGACATCACAGCTGTTGAACAGAGGCTATTTCTGTTCATTCTTGGGATCATCTTTCTTGCTGACAAGAAGTATCATTTAAGAATCACTCTACCTAGCTGGCAATTGGGAAAAAATAGACAGTTATTTTGATACTGGTATTTGGTTAAGGATCACTCCTTCGGTATTTATTCAAGTAAGAAAAAATATCTTCTGTTTTTGAGAAATAAGATGAATGTGTCACTTGTTTTAACATCCCAGTAAAAGATGTTAAAGACTATTAGATTGCTTTTTTGAAGCTTTATGAAGACAGCCTATAAAGAAATTTTAAAGCATTCTGCACTGTCTTAACTATTGATGGATAATTAAACTTTAATTATTATATGCCACATAACTATGATCCTTACCTAGCAACTATGAACTACTTTGTAGTTTTATTATTATACCAAACAAGTAGATGATACTTCATAGATTAAAAAGCTCATTTAAATGCAATTATCTCAGTTAGTTATCATAAAAGAAACTTATTATTATCCCCATTTTATGATGATAAAACCTAGATTTTCCCTTTCTGATTTGCCCAATGCTAACCAATTAAGTGGCAGACTCAGAACTCATATCCAGTTCTGACCTGTCCTTTTGTGTTTCTACTATGAAACATCTGCCCATATAAAAAAGAGTATGTGATGCTCTAAAAACATAAATTTTTTACAATTATGGTTCCATTGTCATGTTTTTATTATTTTTAGGGAATGTCAACAATATGTACTTTAAACTTGTATTTTTATCTGTTTTCATGACTTTCATTTAGAGGCTAGATGGAATGCTAAGTGGGTGATGACAATGGGAAAGGACAATTCTTTGTGGCATCACTCAGCCTTCTGTTGCCTGAATAATTTTAACTGTGATTCCTTATTTGCCTCTCCTACCCAACAGTACAACATGAGAATTCATCAGATTGAATCTCCTTAAAGAGCCATGCCACTTGGGGAGGGTCTTACCAGCCCCCAAGAAGTCCTAGTAAATACAATAGACCCCATTTTATTGTTTTCAGTGATGTTTTAGTGTCCGTTTGTTGTTCAGCGCCAGTCTCTAAGATTACTGTCCCCTGGGAAGCTATTCAGTTCTTAACCAGGTCCAGCTATTACTGCTTTACCCTCATATTACGGTGACTTTGGAGTTACTTGACTTCAGATCCTCTCTACTGGGAACCTGAGTGAGAGAATAATGGAGCACCACCTAAACAAATACACTTAACTAGATTCCATTGGTATTATAAATAACCACTTTCTTCTATTCTTTGCTTCTCCTTGAGGCTTACCTACTCTGACCACCCACCTGCACACTCTATTCTGCATTCTCCATTCCCCTAGCCCTTCTCTGCTTTTTCCATGGCACTCACTTTCTGACATACTGTTGAATTTACTTGTTTATTACACTTTTGTTTTGTCTGTCTCTTGCAACTAGAAGGTAAGCTTCACCAAAGAGTTTCTTCCCCTCTCTTTTTATTCACTGATGGATGTACCCTCAGCACAGATGTACCCTAGTAAGTCACAGGCTCCTTCTTCAGTGGATTAAGCTTGTGTGGCACCTGAAGTTAATATGATAAGGCAGAACATCCTTAATGAAAAAATACAAAGTTGGGGATGTAAGTAAATATTTGAAATTAAATCTACAAAATCTTTGTAGTTAACAAACAACACAAACTTAGCAAATCCAGAAAAATAACATTTTTATAAATTAACTATTCATCATCTCTGTAATACTTGCTTTCCACATATTTTGGCTGTGTATTCTTTGATTGCCTCTTCATATTTTATATTCTTATGGAGAGAATAGAAAGATAATTCTGACCTTCCTCTAACATGATTGATCAAATTTATGTTCACATCTTCCTCTTCAGGATCCGCATAGCACTTTTTTCATAGAATTAATATAGCATCTATCAATTCTGTTATTATATATGTGAATATTTCATATACCTTTCACATTTCATATACAAACTAATATTTCATATACATGTGAAAATAACATACCCTTTCTGCTGCTACTGGGGCTTGACAGAACCTAGTATATCATTCCTGAAATATTTATTGAATTGGATTAAAGAAAAAGATTACCAAAATGCAGAACCAAGGAACAAGAATACAGGAAAGAGCATTTGAAAAATAAGTCAAACAATATCAATTTGATTTCACACAGACATGTATTAAATACAAAGCAGAATTTTTGGTATAGCAGTCATTAGTGAGATTGGAGATGGGCAGAACCCAGAACATATAGGACCTTAGAAATTCATGATAAGGTATTCTTTCCTATTATTGTTCTCCAATTTAAAGTAAAAAGAAAGTTGGACACTCACTGATTAATAAAATGTGCTGATGGTGTCTTATAGGTAGTATTAGTTCAGTAATTGCTTCTTTTTTATTTTTATTATGAAAATTTCAAACATACACCAAAGTAGGATAAATAACTCCCATCCTTAATGATTATCAGTATTATTATCATTTACCAATCTATTTTTTCACTTTTTTTTGTTTCATAGGGTGTTTTATTAAAACTATTTGTTTGCTGTTTTACTGGTAAATACTTTAGTATACACTGCTAATAGATAAGGACTTCTTTTTAGCATAACAATGCTACCATTATCATATCTAACAAAATTAACAATAATTCCTTACTATTATAAACCACCCATTCTGTGTTCAATTTCTCTTGATTGTCTTAAGAATAACTCTACATCTGGTTTATTCTAATCAAGATTTTTGAATAGCATTTTATTGAGATGCATCTTATGTTTCTTTTAATCCATGACTTTTTTCCTCCCTCTTTAAAAAGTGTCATTTGTTTGTTTAATAAGTAGGTCATTACCTGTTGAATATTCTAAACCCTGTTGGATTTAGTTTAACAATTATTCTTGATCATCAAAGGTAGCATGGTGTTGTAGGAAGCATAGTGTTTAGAAACAAAAATCCTGAATTCATGTCTCAGCTTAATCACTTAGTGTGTCCTTAAATAGATCGATTTACATCTCATTGGTAAAACTAGTAGTGTTAGGAAATTCAATGCCCAAATCCAATGCCCATTTCAGAATGAAACTATCAAAGGAAAAGGGAGATTACTATGAAGTACTATAGACTATAGTCCAATGTATCTCAACAAACTGATCTTGGTACATTATTTTCCCTACACATGTTTTACCTCTTGACATTTATTATTATTGGTGTGTAAGGTTGAGAGGATAATATTACCTGGCCCAACAGTCTTCCAAAAAATAAGTATATACAATACATGTGACAACCGTTAAAACCCTTTAAAGGAAGTGTAAAACTTTGTGATGTTATTTTTAGCAGGTATTCTAATAACAAATATTAAATTTAATGTAATCCATTTTCATTTTCATCTGAGTATGTTTCTAAATTGCTTCAATATGGGTCAACATTTTTTTCAGTGTAGTTAAGAAAAATATAAAACATTTTGGATCAGATTTTTCTCCATGGCCAGATGCATTAATTGGAAAAACAAAGGTTGTTTGCTTTGCTGTATAAACATTATGGATCTAACAGCATTTTTAGAATCTTGCTTTCATGTGTGTGTTGACAGCTTGTCTGAAGAAAAAAAAAAACAACAAACTCAAACATACTTTTAGATCAATTAAATCAATTCTTTCCCCCCTGGTATGGATTCAGTGCCTAGCTATACTGTGCTTTTAAACTAGTGAGGTTTGAATAAAGTGATACCAATGTCACCT
Organism: Dama dama; assembly: GCF_033118175.1. NCBI lineage: Eukaryota > Metazoa > Chordata > Mammalia > Artiodactyla > Cervidae > Dama > Dama dama. The sequence goes on from NC_083700.1 coordinate 86,756,903, forward strand.
TGACATGATTATCATCTATATTATAGCTGTGTGTTGGAATTAAAACAACCCTTGACAGAACTATAGCATACACACATTATTTGAATATAATTGATTATAATATTCAAATATAAAGATCTGGACATTATTTGAATATAATACACTTTTAATGACCCCCAGTGGGTGTTAATGCTTTGGCTTTTTGGTTCGATCCTGTGAACATTAACTACAAAGCTTTAACATGATTAATTAGTGCAAACTTAAGACCAATTAGCTAATTTCAAAATTTCCTAATGCTCCATATATATTAAAGTAACTGTCTCTCCAAGATTAAAGACATAAAAAAAATAGCCAAAGATTTCTATTTCTTTTCTGTGGGCAAGCACTAGGTGCCCTTCAAGGGCTCTTAACTCTGAGGTTCTGATTCTATGAAATTAACTGTATTACATTCATTAAGGGGCTTCCCTGGTTGCTCACTGGTAAAGAATCTGCCTGCAGGGCAGGAGACTTAGGATATGTGGGTTCGATCCCTAGGTTGGGAAGGTCCCCTGGAGGAAGGAAATGGCAGCCCATTCAAGAATTCTTACCTGGAGAATCACATGGACAGAGAAGCCTGGTGGGCTACAGTCCGTGGGGTCACATAGAGTTGGACACAACTGAAGTGACTGAGCATGCATGCATTCATTAATAAACTTTTCACCCTTTGTTTTTTAAATGTTGAAATGTTTTTAAAGTGGTATAAAACTAGTGATCTTACCAAGCAAAGATTCCCAGATTCTTTGGGTATATTGCTCCTTGTTCTAAATATATGCATTCATTGAAAAAAAGATGTGCTAAGTGCCGACTGTGTGCTAGATACTGTTTTAGGCACTGGGGATATAGTAGTGAATTAGACATCTGCTGCTTGTCTCATTTATCACTCATAGTGTTAGCATTTGTTAAAGGAAAGCTGTTCACAGCAGTTTTAAAGAAGCAAGGTTGACTATATTTGTAGGGACTACTCTAATGGGGTATTACAGGAGGTGAGAGAGATTGTCTTGGTCTCCATTCTGAATACAGCAAAGAAAAGTGGGGATTTGTAGCCAAGGAGCTGTGTGACAATATTGGTGAGTAGAAAATTACTAGGAGGGTAGGGTAATTCTTTGTTTGATTAACCTAGCAGGATCCTTGCTGAAAGAAGGCCAAGGTGATGGCGAGGATAAGGAATTTTATTGAATATTGAGGATGATTATTCTGGCTAAACCAAACTTAACAGTGTGTGTAGGTGTATATGCTTAGTCACTCAGTCCTGTCCAGATCTTTGCAACCCCATGGACTGTAGCCTTCCAGGCTCCTCTGTTCATGGGATTCTCCAGGCAAGAATACTGAAGTGGGTAGCCATTTATTTCTCCAGGGGATTTTCCCAACCCAGGTATTATACTCTGGTCTCCTGCATTGCAGGTGGGTTCTTTATGACTAGTGCCACCAGCTTAACAGGATTCTTGCTAAATCTGGGCTATTGAGGACATGTCCAACGATTGGGCCTAATTGGGTTCAGAGGAGCCTGACAACAGTTAGGTCAAAGAGAGAGTCTTTTTCACATTCTAGTGGAAGAGGCAGACTATAAACAAGCAAACAGATGTATCATATAATATACTGTTAGTGACAAGAGCTGTAAAGGAAAATAAGCAGAATAAATAGATAGAAAGATGAAAGTGGGAAAGGGGGAAGGTTGAGTATGCATTTCATATAGATTGTCAGAGAAAGTCTTGCTGAGAATGTAGAGAGCAGGGACCTGATAAAGAAGGAAAGAGTCATTGAAATATCTGGGATAAGAGCTTTCCAGACAGAAGGAAAAGCAAGCCCAAAGGCCCTGAGACAGTACAAATAACATATTGGAGGAATAGTGAGAAGGTCAGTGTGTCCAAAGTGGCAAGTACAAGAAAGAGAATAGTAGGGTTTGCAGTTAGAATGCCTGGAGCCAAGTCATCTGGGGTAGGCTATGGTAAAAAATTTGAGTTTTCTTTCAAAGTGTAATCACATATTTTGGGAAGGTTTTTGAACAGAAGAGCGATGTGATATAAATTATAAATGTAAGGGATCTCTCTAGATGGCTGTGTGGGAAAGAGTCTAAGGGGACAAAGTGGAAGAGAAGCAACTAAGAGGCCATTGTAGTAGAACAGATGAGTGGTGATAGTAGTTGACACAATGGTAGTTACAATGAAGGTGGTGACAAGCATTCAGATTTGGCATATATTTTGATATTAGCACCAAAAGAATTTGCTAATAGTTGGATGAGAGGTGTAAGAAAAATCACAAAAGAGGGACCAAAGACTTAGGTTTGGCGGTCCACGCAAGTAGACAAACAAGGGTGCCATAGACTGATGTGCGGAAACCTTCATGAGAAATTAGTTGGGAAGAAGGGAAGGATGACGGACAAAATTCTGCTTTGATCATGGTGAACATGAGATGTTTAATAGACATTCTAAAGAATGTGTCAAGTAGGTATCTGACCACAAGACTGAACTTCCAGGGACAAGTCCAGTCTGAAAATGTTTCATAATAGTCAGCTGAAGATCACTTAGGAAGTAAATATAAACAGCAAAAGGAAGATGTTCTCAGACTGAGATATCCCAGGTTTAGAGATATGTAAAAGGAAGAGAAGCTAGCAAAAGATGCTGAAAAGAGGAAGGAAGGGACTTCCCAGACAGTCTGGTGGTTAAGGTTCTGTGCTTCCAATGTAGGCGGCATGGGCTTGATCCCTGGTCAGGGAACTAAGATCCCACATGCCATGTAATCAAAAAATAAAGTGGGAGGAAATTTAAAAAACTATCATCAACCATTTCAACAAACTTATCAACCATGTCTGGTGATACCAAGAGATCAAGTGAAATGAGAATGAAGAGTTGCTGGTTGGATTTGATGACCTTGACAAATGACTTTGCAGCAGAATGCTGAATAGTAAAGAATGGAGTGAGCTTATGAGAAAGTTGAAGAAGTGGAGAAGGTGATTATAAACAATTCTTTTATCTTTTGTCATGAAAAAGAGCAGAGAAATTTTTGAGTTTTGCTATGAAGGGGCCATAGCAAAGGCGAATTTGGATACAAGGGTGGGTTTTTTTAGGGTGAAGAAAAATACAACATGCTTATATGTTGATAGGAATGATCATGTAGAAAAGGAAAAAATGATGGTGTGTGATAGAGTGAATAATTATAGAATATTTATTAGTGGATCCCATGTTGGCAGTCCTTAAGAAACTTCCATACCTGCTTTCAGGAACTTATACTCTAATGGAAAACATATACACTTAAATTAGTAAATTGCAAAATGTTAAATTAGTAAATTGCAAAATGGTGAAATCAGTTCAGTTCAGTCGCTCAGTTGTCTCTGACTCTGCAACGCCGTAAACTGCAGCATGCCAGGTTTCCCTGTCTATCACCAACTCCCGGAGCCTGCTAAAACTTATGTCCATCCAGTCGCTGATGCCATCCAGCCATCTCATCCTCTCTTGCCCCCTTCTCTTTCTACCTTCAATGTTTCCCAGCATCAAAGTCTTTTCCAGTGAGTCAGTTTTTCACATCAGGTGGCCAAAGTATTGGAGTTTCAGCTTCAGCATCAGTCCTTCCAATGAATATTCAGGACTGATTTCCTTTAGAGTTGACTTGTTTGATCTCCTTGCTGTCCAAAGGACTCTGAAGAGTCTTCTCCAACACCACAGTTCAAAAGCATCAATTCTTCAGCACTCAGGTTTCTTTACACTCCAACTCTGACATCCATACATGACTAATGTAAAAACTGTAGCTTTGACTAGATGGACCTTTGTCAGCAAAGTAATGTCTCTGCTTTTTAATATGCTGTCTAGGTTGGTCATAGCTTTTCTTCCAAGGAGCAAGCATCTTTTAATTTCATGGCTGCAAAAATGGTGCAATAAGTAATAAAAAGTTGTGGATAGGATTGACTGAAGAGTGTCAGACAGTTAAAGGTTTTTGTGTTTAACCAGAAGAAAACTAATGGCAGTGACAGTTCCAGTAGGAAAGGAGAGGAATGGATGAATTGTATAGATATTTAAGAAAAAGAATGAATAGGATTTAGTATGGTTATTTATAAATTAGAGAAATGGGACAGTTCTGGATGATGAAATTGTGATGGCTGAATCTTCTAAAAACTTTCTTAGCTTATCACTTCCTTCCTTCAAAATATTCAAACACATTACGTTTGTCTAAAGATTAAATGTTTAAAACTCTATACTAGAATTCATGGACCCCTAAAATCTGCCCTTTAGGGGAAGTACCTTCATCTTCCTGAGATATGTCCTTGGAACTCAAGGACTTCGTGAAATCCAGTTTAAAAAGTACTGGTCTCCAGTATCAAATTCCAAGTCTTTACGTCTGCATTCAAGGCCCTCTGTCTGATCCCTCGCAACCTCCTGGTCCTTACCCAAAGCTGTATTTGTATCAGATTTCTTTCTGTTCTTTGCTGTACACCAAGCTGTAGTAAGACCATACCCCTGCTCCCTTTGTTCTCTGTGTCTGGAACCTCTTTGGTCTTTGGTATTCTAAATCACAGTCTGCCTAACGTAATTTCAACATCAGAGAAGCCAATTCTGACTCCGTGTTGGAACTGTTCACATGACTTGCTTTTGGTTGCTTTTGTTATTGTAATCATACAGAATGGCCTGGCCTCAGAGAATCCTGCCCCTCTGCCTAACTGTTTAAAGTGACTTTGTTCAAAACCCTGTCCACCAGTGGATGGCAGGAAGGAAGAAATTAACACAGTCCCTGCCTGAGGCTTGCCATTCTGGGAGATGTTTGCAAAATTAGTGGCCTTTTTGCTTTGCTTCCTCACCTGCCCCCATCTCTGATCTATAAAAAAGTCTGGCATTCAGCCCCCATAAAATGGTTATTTTGAGGTGCTCTCCTACCATTTTCTCAGTCAGCCAGCTCCCCCAATTAGTCTCTTCCTTACCTCAACCCCTTTTCTCCCAGGTTCATTGGCCTGTTGTGTGGCAAGCAGAGCTAGTAAGCTTGGACTGTGTATCAGCAACACATTCACTTCCTCTATTCAAAATTCATCTTCTCTTGGTAGGCTTTTCTCAGCTTCCCAGATGCATTTGACCATCCTGCATCTTTTAATAATAATACTAAATTACACTTAATTAGATCCATCACTGTACTTATTTATATGTCTGGGCCACTATTTGACTATTAATTCCTTGAGAGCAAGCATTGTGAAAATCATAGGTGCTTCATGCATATTAGTTGAACAAGTAACATATGAATGACATCTTAGTTCCTGCATAAGTTTATCTCAGTTTGCCTGTTCCCTCCTAGAAGCACTAAAGGCCGCTTTTTGTTTATCCCTGTGAAGCCCTCTGTCGTTTCTCTTCCGGCTCTGTGTTCTGCTGTAACATTGCGTTTGTTTTGTGGCACTGGAAAACATTTCTCCCTGCCTGAAATAGTCAAGGGTGTGGGTTCTATCCTGTTTAATCTTTGTATCCCAAGTACCTAGGTTCTCAATAAATGTTTTAAGAATGTATTGCTCAATAATTAAAGAGTTATCTTACCTTTTAAAGTCTTATATCATGTAATCATGCCCATCTTTTTCCACCTTCACAAAGAATTCCCTAATCACTCTTGGCTAGAATTAATCTTTCACTCTGGCATTCTATTACTAGGGCTTTTAATATATCTCTTCTGTGTAATTATCACTTTTGGGGATGTTATTGATACAGAGTATCAACAAAAGCCTAAGAACAAGAAAAGTTTTATTCTTCATTGTTTGCCCATGTGTTGTGATTCGCAACTTTTCTATGTACTGCTGCACTTGGGTAGCACACACCACTACCAGTTCCTAGATCACTTGGCATAACTCTACCCTTTCCCACTGGCGAGAGCTGTCAAGCAACACTCTCCTATTTGTTATGGTTTATCTTATTAAACAATTAATCTACTGCATTTGCACAGTATTTGCATAAATTAATAACTATTTATGATGATCCTTTGCTCCACTGAGTCTTATTCACTAGGTATTATTTAAATATTTCATGAATGAATAACAGAAGGAAGGAAGGAGCATTATTTCCACTACCAAGTCTAAAGGGAATTCAGACTTGGCCTTTTGTACAAAGTAAGTCCACTCATTTAATCTATTACTGTTTACAGCCAGAAATAACTATTTGTGTGAGCTAGAGGAATAAAATAATGTCCTTCATAAACTAAATTCTAAAGAAAATAATAGTTTTACTTTTAAAATGATGCGCATTTCCTCAAGTCATGCTCGTCTTGGAAGCAAACAGAACTATTTCAGGAACTCCCTGAGATTTTGTTGAGTTCTGACCTCTGTGGCGCTCACCTGACCCACACTTGTTTTCATTTCCCAGTGATGCTCAGCACTGCTTGCCCGCCTGGCACCCCCTACTGCCATCCTGGACCTCCAAATTGAGGAGGAAGAGTTTTGTTTTTAATTTCTCTTCCCAGCCACAGCTCTAATAATTGAGAAGGTGACTTTGTTCTCTTAGTCTGTAGGCCCTTGTTACAATGCAGAACTTGCAATGGATGTCTCAGGGAAAGGACTGAGCAACATCCTGAGGACAGCAACCCCACACAGTCATAAGCAGTATCCCTCTCCCTGCACATAGTAGTATGTAAATGAGTGCATGTGTGTGTGTGCCCAGGGGCTCAGCCGTGGCCAGCTCTTTGTGACCCCATGGACTGCAGCCCACCAGGCTCCTCTGTCTGTGGGATTCTCCAGGCAAGAACACTATTAAGTGGGTTGCCATTTCCTCCTCTAGGGTATCTTCCTGACCCAGGGCTTGAACTTGCCTCTCCTAAGTCTCTTGTATTATTCTTTATCACCGAGCCACTGGAATACCCCATAACTGAGTAGCTCAAGTCAATTGTATGTGTCTTTTCTGCTTTCTTATACCATTTGAGTTACCTTCACTGGGGACATCTTCCACTTTTCCAAAGATTGGAGGCAGCTTTAATTTCCCCCCTCTGTAGGAAAAGAGCAAATTAGCCACGATGGCCTGTGTGGTCAGGCTCTCTCAACCCACAGCTTCTCGCTCTTTGGAAAAGTGGAAGATGTCCCTGGTGAAGGCAATCCAAATGGTTACGAGCTGGTCACGAGCTGCTTTGTGCGGTATGCCTGTAGGAGTTCCACCATGAAAGCCCTGGCTGCTATGGCCTTGGGGCTACACTGGAGTGGCGTCATGGTTATGTTATATGAGCTTATGTTAGGGCTGCTGCGACAGCTGTTGCATCAGCCATGAGAGAGGCTGTGTTATGGCTGCCATGCCAGGCAGGAGAGAATAAAAGTGTCTGCAGTTCCTACGGCTCCTCGAGTCTCCTTCGAGCCTCTCAGCTCACACCTTGCCTACCCTGGGTTCAGTGGACAGTGCGGACAGTGTGAACAGTGCAAGTCAATTGGCGTCACAAACAGGATCAGTGATACATCCACTTTGTGTTTTCTCTTTGTGTCATCATTCTAGAAGGCTTCTCCTGTTACTAGGAGAAAGGAAGAAGGGAGAACAAGGCATGTTGCAGGGAAGACTGCCTGCAAATTGGACACTTTGGTACCCTTGCCAGAATTCGAAAAGTGAGCATGTGGTTGGCGTCTCCACAGTGATTCTGCTCCTTTACTCTTTCATTACTTGATCTATCTGATATCTCACATAGATTATGTAATAAGTTGTATAGAATTTCAGGCATGCTTAGCTACAGACATAGGGAAATCCTAACAGTTATGATGTATAATGAAAAATATCACAGCATCTCTCATGAATTTTTCCAGAAAAAAAAAAGAATTCAAAACTATCTTTTACCATATTCTTAGAAATATGGCTTTGAGTTTACCCTCATAAGGAATTTTAAAAAAGCACTTTAAGTATCTTCCTAATAGCTCAGTTGATAAAGAATCTGCCTGCAATGCAGGAGACCCAGTTCGATTACTGGGTCGGTAAGATCCCCTAGAGAAGGGACTTCCCTGGTGGCTCAGACGGTAAAGCATCTGCCTACGATGCGGGAGACCCAGGTTCGATCCCTGGGTCAGGAAGATTCCCCTGGAGAAGGAAATGGCAACCCACTCCAGTACTCTTGCCTGGAAAATCCCATGGACAGAGGATCCTGGTAGGCTACAGTCCATGGGGTCATGAAGAGTTGGACACAACTGAGTGACTTCACTTCATTTCAGTTCACTTCAGGATTCCCCTGGAGAAGGGAAAGGCTACCCACTCCATTATTCTGTCCTGGAGAATTCCATGGACTACAGTCCATGGTGTCGCAAAGAGTCAGACATGACTAAGCAACTTTCACTTTTTTCTTTTTAAAAAGTACATTTCAAGCCCTTTTCAAACTATTTCAAAGGTTTGTTTGAGGAACAATGAAGTTTTCTTTTTTTAATTGGAGGGATTTTTTTAACTGATATAATTCACTTGTCTCAAATTTACAACTACTTTTAACATGAGTTTTTTTCCAGTTAATTGTTTTTTGGCTTATTATAAAATTGAATCAGAGGACCTTTTGGAGTAAGTTAAATGCTGTTTTTCAGAATATAATTCAAGCCTCAAGGGTTTTTGAATGCCTACCCTGCTAGATATAAAAGAACTATCTCATGAATAATGCCCTGAAGGCTCTTACCTTCTCAAGGAAATTTGTACTCTGGAAACAATTTAGAGACCAGTAACTTGTTTTTTAACTCACGGATTAAAACTGCTCATGGATGAAAACAGAAGCTCATTATATTTCTTTCACCAAACTCTCTTTAGTTACATAGGAGAGAAGTTACATGATTTTTGGTACCTACTTTTGTTAGGTTTAATATAAATACCCTCAGAAACATAGACTGTAAAAAAAGAAAAGACCGTGATTATACATTTTTTCCTGCCCTTTTCTTTCTTCAATTTAAAATCTAATGATGGTTTTATGATGCCCACAGAACAAAAGCTGGCCGGTATGATGATTTCTTAGTGAAAACAAGCTGGAAGGCAAAGAAACTTTTGTTTAGACAGAATCAATCAAATCTGTCTGTAATAAATCTAAGTCACAACATTGATTATGTTCCTTGAATCCAACATTCAGTTTCAACCCTGAGTTATTGCTGGAAGTGCTGTCTGCATCAGTCGTAAATCCAAGCTCACCAGTGGTTCCTTACTTTCCTTCTTAGTTTGCCAGTAAATTCTACATTCTTGATGTTTACCCCTGTTTTCCATTCCTGTTTAATCCAGAGTCTAAAGGTTTCAAGAACAGTTTCAAGAGTGTAAAGGTTTCTGGCTTATCTTCACAGATTCAAAATTCATTCTAAAAACATGGGGCGCGCCCTAGCAAACTCCAGGTTTTCACCTGAATAAAAGGTTGCCATAGTGTCGAATAAGCCAGGAACATGCCAATCTGGCAAATTTCTTGTCACACCAAATGACCCCCAACCTTGTCACTCATTAGAATCTATCAGCTTTGAAAAGAGATGGCTTTTTGTCTCTTCTTCATGCAAGAAGATGCCAAAAACATTTATTTTTGAGCTTGATTAAAGAGTCCAGCCTACTGAGAGGTATCAGATGAGAAAATGTTTGGACTGTTAGTAGAAGCAGTGAACAGCTTTTATAAATTGGAGAAATGAATTCTTAGTTTGGTTAAAAGTACATTGGACACCTTATTTCCTATTCAATAAATGGAGCATTTTCATGGGAATAAGCCAAAGCTTATTTGACTAGCTCCTTACTTTTTCCCATCTGTTAGAAACATTTTTCAAGTATAAATTAAAAAATAAATCCCTTCAGGAATTTGTATGTTCTCACTCCTTTATTGTTGGGAGTCCTATATCATGAGTTTATGTCATGAATCTTAGCTGAGTTTATATTTGATAACATCCTTAGAATAGAGTCTATGATCAAATAAAAACAAATCTTTCTTGTTTACAATCTTACTGTATTGCAAATATTTCTCAACACCCACCAAAGAATTTTGAGATTTCAAATGTTAACTATTTTTAATCACTTTACTATTCCTGACATGATATGTCCAAGTTCCAAAGTTAAAGTCTTCTTCTGAATATTCATGACAAATCTGATATTTCATGGGGCAAGCTGGCTTTGCTGTGTGATTTTGGATAATTCATTTAGTCTCTAAAATGTTATCACATTTTAACTTATGCGGGAAAAAGAATAAGGTCACTTGAACTGAGAAATTACATCCCTTTGAGTCCTCAAAAGTTTTGTCATGAGCAATTAAGTTTTCTGTAGATATACATTTGTAAAAATCATGAGCAAATTCTGTTTCCTTTTGTGTAGCTACATTAAAATGGTATTCACATACATAGTCTATCTAAAACGAGCTACAGAATTGGAATGTTGTAGTTTGGGGGAACTATAGAGGTGATATCTATATTATTTCTGGATGACTTGCAAAGATGGGAATTTTATGAACTTCACTTGAAAATACTTCCATGTGAAGTTTAAATCATGAAAAGTACACAATTTAGCCAAGTGAATTTAACAATACTTTTAAAGAGATTTAAAGGTTTGTTATTTGTGTTGAATGGTAATAGAAACCAGTTGGCATTCTGCTATTTCCATTTTCACTTTTTTCTGAATTATCATCAGCTTTCTCATTTCTTTATGTTGCCTGCTATTTACTATGAAGACACTGCATTATACGACCTGTTTGAAATCTTTTTATCTGTATGGTAATTGTCCACCTGACAGGCTCATAACTACATAATGTGAAGGTTATGAGGTTTTCCCAGTAAGCAAATCACATAAGAAATAAATGTCGCAAGAGTTTGGTTTAAGAATTGATTTTCATCGATAGTATAGTGAATACTCTAAAGTTATATCCTGATTATGTAAAAACTTCACTGATCTCTCTCTCACACACATACATACACGCTCATACACACCCAGGTGCACACATGTGTATGCACAAAGTTTGTCGGCAAGAAAACACTTGAGATATATCAAACCAAGCATGTTCAACTTATTTTATTTAAAATAACCTCCTTGAGAGAAGGAAAAATAAAAAGTCCCAGGTAGGAAAAGAAAACAGGGAGCAGCAAAAAAATTATGTCAATTCTACAATGTTATAAAATATAAATAATTTCACATAAAAAAAGAAACAATAGAACAACATAGTCTGGGTTACGTATGCATAAATTCGTTTAGTCATTCAACAAAGAGTCATTGAGGGCTTACTCTATGCCAGGGATTTTAGTAGGTATACAAAGATAATCAATAATGCTCTGTCTTAGAAATGAACAATCAGAAAGCAGAGTGATAAGCGACATGATAGAGGGAAGCACAGGTATTAAGGAAGCCCCAAAGAGGAAAGAATGTGTTTCATTTTGTACTTTTATAGATTTAATTAGTTATTGGACTTTTTTCTCTCACCTTCTACTCTGGCTCCCAAACAATAAGGTCTCTGGTAAGTAGCTGTTTAAAGAGATGTTAAACTTTTACTCACATTTGTGATGATATTTTAGTATTTACCTCTTTTTGTAGCTCAGGGATATGATTTAACTTTATAATCTGTTGTCATGATAGAGTGTGTTAATATTATTTTAACTCTCCAGTTCCCCTTCCCCCACAATGGGAGGAATGTACTTCCCCAGAGACTTGCTTTGGCCAATGGAAGATGGGCAGATGTGACCCACATCCCATCTTTGCAGAGGTATTAAATATACTTGCACAGTTTGACAAGGCCTCTTGAATTTCTTACCTCTGCCAAAAGAAGAGTTGTCCTCAGATATCCTTAGACTGAAAAAATAGAGAGCCCATCAAAGCTGTAGGCATTATGTAGTGTCCTTCCTTGTCTCTTGTAATGGTCTTTATTTTAAGGTCTATTTTATCTGAGTCTTGCTACTCCTGCTTTCTTTTGACTTCTGTTTGCATGGAATATCTTTTTCCAGCCCCTCACTTTCAGTCTGTATGTGTCCCTAGGTCTGAGGTGTGTCTCTTGAAACCAACATATATAGGGATCTCATTTTGTATCCATTCAGTCAATCTGTGTCTTTTGGTTGGAGCAGCAACCTAGACATCTATCGACAGATGAGTAAGTAAAAAAGTTGTGGTACATACGTACAATGGGATGTTATTACTCACCTGTAAGAAGGAATGCATTTAAGTCAGTTCCAGTGAGGTGGATGAATGTAGAGCCTATTTAAACAGAGTGAAATAAGTCAGAAAGATAAAAATAAATATTGTGTATTAATTTATATAGAGAGAATCTAGAAAGATGGTACTGATGAACTTATTTGCAGGGCAGCAGTGAGTTGGCAATGTTAGTGGCTCAGACGGTAAAGAATCTGCCTGCAATGCAGGACACCTGGGTTTGATCCCTGGGTCTGAAAGATCCCCTGGAGAAAGGAATGGCTACCCACTCCAATATTTTTGCCTGGAGATTTCCATGGACAGAAGAGCCTAATGGGCTACAGTCCGTGGGGTCGCAAAGAGTTGGACATGACTCAGTGACTAACATTTTCACTTACTTTCAATGGAGATGCAGACATAAAGAACAGACTTCTGAGCACAGTGGGGAAAGGAGAGGGTGGGATGAACTGAGAGAGCAGCACTGAAACATAAACATTACCATATCTAAAATAGATAGCCAGTGGGAATTTTCTGTGTGACGCAGAGAGCTCAAATCTGGTAACAACCTAGAGGGGTGGGAGGTGGGAGGGAAGTTCAAGAGGGAGGGGAAATATGTATACCTGTGACTGATTCATGTTGGTTTATGGCAGAAACCAACACAATATTGTAAAGCAATTATCCTCCAATTAAAAATAAATTGTTTTAAAAAGCTGTAGGCAATTCATAGGCGTATGACTATGAAATAAATATTTTCGGTTCAGCCGCTCAGTTGTGTCCGACTCTTTGTGACCCCATGAACTGCAGCACGCCAGGCCTCCCTGTCTATCACCAACTCCCGGAGTCCACCCAAACCCATGTCCATTGTGTTGGTGATGCCATCCAACCATCTCATCCCCTGTCGTCCCCTTATCCTTCTGCCCTCAATCTTTCCCAGCATCAGGGTCTTTTCAAATGAGTCAGCTCTTCACATCAGGTGGCCAAAGTATTGGAGTTTCAGCTTCAACATCAGTCCTTCCAATGAACACCTAGGACTGATCTCCTTTAGGATGGACTGGTTGGATCTCCTTGCAGTCCAAGGGACTCTCAAGAGTCTTCTCTAACACCACAGTTCAAAAGCATCAATTCTTTGGCACTCAGCTTTCTTTATAGTCCAAGTCTCACATCCATACATGACAATTGGAAAAACCACAGCCTTGACTAGATGGACCTTTGTTGACAAAGTAATGTCTCTGCTTTTTAATATGCTGTCTAGGTTGGTCATAACTTTTCTTCCAAGGAAAATTCTAAAGGACAGCAATTCATTTTTACAATGAAATTTATTGCCATTGATCTAATGCAATGCAGAAAATTAAGTGAAGTAAGGGAGCTTAACGGCTTCCCTGGTGGCTTGGATGGTAAAGGATCTGCCAGCAGTGCAGAAGACCTGGGTTCAATCCCTGAGTCAGGAAGATCCCCTGGAGAAGCAAATGGCAACCCACTCCAGTATTCCTGCCTAAAGAATTCCATGGACAAAGGAGCCTAGCGGGCTACAGTCCAGGGAGTCACAGAGTCAGATACGACTTAACGACTGAACAATAGCAACAAAGGGAGCTTCACCCTAGTAAAATACAACTTTAAATTTATTACATGCTTCCGTTTCACTATCCACCAATGATCACAGGAAACAAAGCAGCCACGTTTATGAATATAATGTCATATAATTATACACTTGTATATGTGTGATAATAAAACTATCAATAATCATACTAAACATTAGCAATTTTCTCATTTGGAGTGAGGTTCTAGTTCTAACACTGATAAAGAGTTCTTTAATGCTGTGCATTAGAAAACTTGAAAATCATCTACAGCTCATTTATGACACTCATTTATATTTCTGCTATTCTCACTACAAAGTATTTGTGTATCTTAGTTATGTGGCTATCTCAAAGCAATCTCCCTGTTCCAAAATTAATTATAATGTTGACAATTTAGATGCATGAGTGGAGATAATGTAACCATATAAAACATAATGATATTATGCCATTTCCAGTATGAGTATTTTATATCCTCTAAAATCATGCAAGGAAGCATATTTTTAAAAATTGAGAAATGTTTTATGAGCTCCAGTGGGATACAAACTTCCTTCACAAAGACACATATTGGCTAATTCCTGAGCTATCTGGTATTTTTCATCTAAATGAAGATTATTTTTATAGCGATTTTTGCAGTAGTTTTTCATTGTACCCTGCAGATGTTTTAATGTGCTTTTATCATGTTGACATCTTATTATAAACAAATCAATTTTAAGTTAAGCTTACGGTGTTTCCCTTATGTTTATATTAAGAGGAAGTAGGGGACTAGTTTCAATTCAAGAAGTATCTGATATGGTCCTTCCAGGAGTCCCTAGTCCCTGTAGACCCTTGCCAGCTTTAGGCTGAGTTTTGTTTTTTTTGTTTTTGTTTTTTTTTAGAGTGAGGGATAGGGGGAGTTGAACACAATTATGTAAAATACAAACAAATGGGTTTTCCCAAAGTTCCTTGAACCAGAAAGGAAAAATATGTTTGGGATACACCACACAGATTTATTTGAATTCCTTTGCCCATTTCAAGTGAACCTATAGCCAAACAAATGAAGCTTATGGTTGCATAGCTGGAGACATATTACCTCCTCATTTCATAAAATAAAACCAGAAGCGATTGTGTACCATTGGTCTGAAATCGTACATGTAGCAAATCGGTAATGAATTACTTCCTCCATTTTCTCTAGGTACCGAATGGGAGCTTTTATCATAAATATGTCATATACTGAATGTAGGAGACTGGATAGTAAGACTGAAAATTACTTTTTGAGCAGTCATTTTGTCATTTCATTCCTTGATTTGTTCCTTTGTCCTTTTCTTCATTTATTTATTCATTCATTTAACAATAAATACTTGAGCTCTTCCTGTGAAGTAGTCACTGTGGGAAGTTCTGGGAATACAGTGGTAAATAAACAAACACAGGAGGAGCTCAAAATACAATTCCAGATCCTTCTCAAATTCACTCATCCATTTATTCACATTTATTTCCAACACACAGTACAATGGAAAGAGTCAAACAAACATGGATTTAATTTACAATTAGCTGGGTGATCTCGAGCAAGTTATTTAAATTCTCAGAACCTCAGTTTTTGTATCTGCTATCTACCTCACAGAAAGATAGAGTGGGTAACAAGCATAACATATAAAACTGCTTGACATTTCATTCTCCCCTACACCCACACCAAATCTCACCTGTTGCCGATATGTTAGGTCCTAGGGAAATAAACTGGATGGTTAAAAAAAAATGAGTGGGTGAGTTTCCTATGTGCTTATCTGTAGCTAAGAATAAAGAGAAATATAAAATGTGACCCCTGCCTTTTAGAAAATTAAATTTAGAATAATAATGATTAACATTTATCAACAAAACAGAAAGATACCCTAAGGATTGGGAGAAAGTATTTATAAACAATGCAATCGACAAGGGCTTGGTTTCCAAAATATACAAACAACTCAATATAGGAAAAAACAACCAAACAACCCAGCCAAAAAAGTGTGGAGAAGATCTAAACAGAATTCTCCAAAGAAGAATATTCTTTGTATTTCTCCAAAGAAGACAT
The DNA here is from genome assembly GCF_033118175.1 of Dama dama. Lineage (NCBI taxonomy): Eukaryota > Metazoa > Chordata > Mammalia > Artiodactyla > Cervidae > Dama > Dama dama. The sequence goes on from NC_083700.1 coordinate 86,772,553, forward strand.
GCAGATAGCCAGCAGTCACATGAAAAGATGCTCAACATATAATTATTAGAGAAATGCAAATCAAAACCACGCTGAAGTATCAACCTCACACTGATCAGAATGACCATCATCAAAAAATCTACAGGGACTTCTCTGGTGATCCAGTGGTTAAGAATCTGGCTTGTAATGCAGGGGATGCTGGTTTGATCCCTGGTCCCGGAAGACCCCACATGCCTCAGGGCAACGTAGCCCCTGTGCCACATCTGGAGTCCTCGAGCCGCAACTGCTGCAGCGCTTGTGCCTAGAGCCTGGGCTTCTTGAAAAGAGAAGCCACTGCAAACAGAAGTCCTAGAGAGTAGCCCCCACTCTCTGCAACTAGAGCAAGCCCACATGCAGCAATGAAGACCTAGGGCAGCCCAAAAATAATAAATATAAAAAAATTTTAGGTCTACAAATGGTAAATGATGGAGAGGGTGTAGAGAAAAGGGAACCCTCCTACTCTGTTGCTGGGTATGTAGATTGGTGCAACCACTATGGAAAACAGTGTGGAGGTTCCTGATAAAAACTAAAAATGGAAATACCATGTGATCCAGCAATTCCAGTCCTGGGCATATACCAGAAAAGACAAAAATTCTTATTTAAAAAGACACCTGCACTCCAATGTTCATAGCAGCATTATTTACAATAGCCAGGGTATGGAAGCAACCAAAGTGACCACTGGCAGATGAATAAATACACAAGATTTGAAATGCACACATACACACACAATATTACTCAGCCATAAAAAAGAATGAAATAATGTCATTTGTGGCAACATGATGGACCTTGAGATTATCACACTACCTCTCAAGGGGAGGCTACTGATACAAGAAAATAAATGATAAGCATCTTATGAGTAGTTTAAGCAATAAGTGAATGGGGGGAAAGAAGTCAGGCATATATAGGTCGGAACTGTAAAGACTGATAACATATTAACAGAGGCATGAATAATGTTAAAGAGAGAATACAGGACATTTCAGAAGGGTTTATTTTATCTCTTGGGAAATGATTCTTATATACATCTAACACAAATATATTATGCTGGAGACTAAGCCATTGTAATTAGCTGTGATGAAAAACATATTGAGAAAAATAAAGTATTTATTGTTTCTGATTTATAAAATATATGCTAATCATAGAAAAACTAATAAAAATAGCAATGTACAAAGAAAAGCACTTTAAAAATTATTCCTAGATTCACCCACAAAAAAGATAGTCACTTTAATATTTAAGAATATTTCCTCTGATTCTGTTTTCTATGCACATTTGATAAATGTATTTTTATATAAAATAGGCAATGTACTTACATGTGGTTTTCAGTCCTGCTCATTTCACCTAATATTTAGCCTAAGCAGCAAATGTTATTTTTCCTTTGATGCCCCAAAAGTGTCTGCCTCCTTTCCTGCTTAACTAACTCAGTAACACCACACTATTAGCACACTGCACTTTTTTTACTTCTTTATTTTGTGTATCTATCTTCTCTTCCTCCTCTCCCCTGCCTCATATACACAGGAGAAAGTAACCTCCATGAGGATAAGAATATATTTATTTTGTTCGCTACTGTATCACCAGTGCCTGGAATGCTGCCTGGCACATAGTGGGTGCTCTATTTGTTGAATAAATGATATCAAAGAGGAAAGTATGGAAGCAACCTAGATGCCCATCAGCAGATGAATGGATAAGGAAGCTGTGGTACATAAACACCATGGAATATTACTCAGCCATTAAAAAGAATTCATTTGAATCAGTCCTAATGAGATGGATGAAACTGGAGCCCCTTATACAGAGTGAAGTAAGCCAGAAAGATAAAGAACATTACAGCATACTAACACATATATATGGAATTTAGAAAGATGGTAACGATAACCCTATATGCAAAACAGAAAAAGAGACACAGAAATACAGAACAGACTTTTGAACTTTGTGGGAGAAGGTGAGGGTGGGATGTTTCAAAAGAACAGCATGTATATTATCTATGGTGAAACAGATCACCAGCCCAGGTGGGATGCATGAGACAAGTGCTCCGGCCTGGTGTACTGGGAAGACACAGAGGAATCGGGTGGAGAGGGAGGTGGGAGGGGGGATTGGGATGGGGAATACATGTAAATCCATGGCTGATTCATATCAATGTATGACAAAACTCACTGCAATGTTGTGAAGTAATTAGCCTCCAACTAATAAAAAAAAATAAATAAAATAAAATAAAATGAAATAAAAAAAAATAAATATTGTAAAAAAAAAAAAAAAGAGGAAAGTATAAGAGCACCATCACGAAAGTTCATTCCTGATGTAAAAGCTGATCAATACTAAGACTATGAAAAGAGATATTCATGCACAATGCATAGTGAATCATTCTTACCTCTTATATCAGGTGGCCATTTCTAGTTATTCAGACTAACAAATGTGGGTACTTGGATGGACAATTCTTCACAAATAATGAATTAGTAGTAGTTTTGTTCTCAAGGAATTCTTAAAACTCTTGTTTTTTTCAGGCTTTTCTCAAGTATTATCTTTTTTTGTCCTATCTTTGTATACCTCATGCATTCTCTATAATCCCATGTCTCTAACTTCACTGTTGTCTGGTTTATTTTCACAGATGATCTGCAATGTGTCAGGAATATATACTTTATTTTTGAACTTGATTTCACTCTGATGGATGTTTTGTTTGTTTGCTTAGCTAGCTAAGTCTTACAATACATACCTCTGCCTTCAATTAATCAGTTCTCTACAGAGCCCAGATGTTAGGTGGTCAGGTATGGGGGCCCATGTGAATGCCCATCTTCCTACCTAGTTAAAATTTGGTCACTGGACATGTTTGTATTCAGAGGCTCTCTTCCTCATTTTTATCAGTAATGTTTTTTTCTAGTATTTTACATATGTATATAACAAAGTATATCTAACATTGACATTTTTACCTTGACTCAGTATTATAAAAGTTATTAAAATGAAGTAACGCATACTAAAGTGCTTGGTAAGATTTCAAGTGCTGTACAAGTGATACTCCAATGCAATCACCATGAACTCGTACTAGTTCAGACTATATGGTGACATAAACACATCATTCTCTGTGTGAACACCCTCACATGCTAGAAGGTGTTTTCATCATCAAATCCTCATCCTGAGTTTTAGGCTCAATAACTATGTTTGTTTAAAATTCCCTCCCACAAACTCTTTCTCAAACTTTCAGTGATCTTTGTATTTTGTCACTTTGATCTCTCAACTGTTCTATTTTTCTTACCCTGATGATCTTACAGTTGAACTTTACCTTATAATGTACAGCCATGTGAAAATAATTTTTTTAATAGATTGTGTCTTTTTACAAATGCGCTAAGAATGCTTCCCTGGTGGTTCAGTCAGTAAAGATGCAGGAGACTCGGGTTTGATCCCTGGGTCAGAAAGATCCCCTTGAGAAGGAAATGGCAATACACTACAGTATTCTTGCCTGGGAAGTCCCATTGATAGAGGAGCCTGATGGGCTACAGTCCATGGGGTTGCAAAGAGTGGGACACGACTGAGTGACTAAACAACAAGAATGCTTAAGTTCCCCTCTGCGAAGAGAAAGGTAGGAGTTAGAAGAGACTCGTGTGCACTGAGCACCTGCTTTTCTGTAACGTGAACTTGTCAGTTAGCTTCTCTGAGCCCTGGTCTCCTCATCTGAAAAGTGGGGACTCACCATCAACACCTCCCATAGTGATTCTCAATGGTTGAGGTCCCGGGGCACATTTGAAACTGCGGGAGAGTGCTTTTAGTCCTCACAGTAACTGGGGGTGGTTACTGCTATTAGTAAGGGGGTGGGGTGGGGGGAGGGACACGGATATTCCCAAATGTGGATGACTCCTCATAACTAGAAATTGTCCTGCCACCAAATGTTGTTAGGACTGCCTTTGTGAAACAGATAAAGCCACTCCTTACAAATTTGATAAACTAGTGAACACTAGTGTTTACGATTAAGGGGGTCTTCAGAATACACAAGACTCTTCTGCTCTATTAAAATAATAGTTATAAAGTTGTTTCCTGCATAAGCCTGCCCAACGCAAATCTGAACCTCCCGCTATGTTGAAAGCATCTTAAAAATCTCTAATTGGCTCACCATCCAGATTAGAGAGTTTTAGTATGACAGAGACAGACTAGTTGATTTGCATTTTTGTCTGTGATTCTAAAGTAGTAGGCAAGTTTAGTCAAATCAAGGAAGCTATATTCTTAATTGTAAGTTGTATCATTTCCTTCTTTGGAGGTACTTGTCTCTCATTCCGGTTGCTGTGGGGTCAGCCAGCTCTGCATGGCTCTGACAAAGTTCAAAAAAGCCGACGTGGAAAGCACTTCGCTTCCTGGACTTGCCTGGCACCTCTCTCTTCCCATCCCAGGGTTTCCTTGTGTTACAGCCCCTTCTGGCCCCTTCTAGGGACTGATACCCAGACATATGCATGTGTACGTGCTCAGTCGCTCAGTCGTGTCCAACTCTTCGTGACCCCATGTACTGCAGCCCGCCAGGATCCTCTGTCCATGACGTTTTCCAGGCTAGAACACTGGAGCGGGTTGCCATTTCCTGCTCCAGATAACTTGCTGACCGAAGGATTGAACCCAGGTCTCCTGTGTCTCCTGCATTGGCAGGAGGATTCTTTACCACTGTGCCATCCAGGAAATCCCAAGGGCTGACACCCAGACATATGCAACCTGGAGGCATAGTGGTGAACCAAGGATCTCACAGATTATAGTCAATGGCCAAAATCTTTCTTGTACCATATTCCCTCCTAGGTAGACAGCCCTGAGACACACTGTGTCCTGATCCTTAAGAGCATAGTCTTTTGAAACTGGCCATCAAACATACTTTGCAGTCACTAACATACAACATCCTCACATCGGCTTCCTTGTCTTCCTTGCTGCACTCTGCTTGTCTTCACTCTTCTTCCCTGGAATTGTACTCATTAATAAAATAAGAGCACTTAAGCCCTCTGCTTCAGGCTCTGCTTCTGGAAGATCCAGGCTAGGACATAAATAAAGGGGAAAATTGAAATCATCATCTGGTTAATTCAGACCAAACTCTTTTAGAGATCAATTTGGATTCATTTTACAAGCTAGGAAGTTAAATACAGAAGAACAGTAATGTTGCTGATTGACGAGTAAAGTGATCTGTCAGCACTGTCCAACCATCAGGCTATGTTTATCTCATAAGCTCTCTTTCATATTGTCTGAGATATTTGTTTCATAGACTACCTTCAAACTTCCCATCCCCATCGCTGTCATCTTCAACTGATGACTACTCTTCATTTTGAGTTGGGAAAGTAGAAACCATCAGATGGACACTCTTCATAAGCTTATCACTAGATCAACAAACCCATCTGTGTTTGTCCACCTCACCTCCTTCTCTTCTCTTTCATTTGATGAAGTCTCCCTTCTGTTGGTGGCTGTTTCCTCAGAGCACATCTGGACTTCTCCAGGGTTTGGTTCCTTGTTATTTCTCTCTGCTCCTTGCAATGATCACCTGTCTCACTCAACTGCCTTCAGAATGTGCTTCCATCTTTAAAGTGCTAGTCACTCAGCTGTGTCAGACTCTTTGTGACTCCATGGACTGTTAGCCAACCAGGCTTCTCTGTCCATGGAATTCTCCAGGCAAGAATACTGGAGTGGGTAGCCATTCCCTTCTCCAGGGGATCTTCCTGACCCAGGAATTGAGCCCTGTTCTCCTGAATTGCAGGCAGATTCTTTACCATCTGAGCCACCAGGGAAGCCCCTCCCCCCTTCAAAAGACCTCCCTTTACTGTAAATTGTCCTCAGCCAATCCCACAGTTAATGTACTTCCTTTCCCAGTCTACAGAGAAAGCTGATTCCATTTTTCACCTTCCATCCACTCCTCAACTCACTTTAATTGGGCTTCCACCTCCACCACGTCACTGAAACTGCCCTTATAGAAGTTACTAAGGAATTCTCTGTTGCTCAGTGTAATGATTATTTTTTATGGTTTTACTTTAACTCAGCCTTTTAGGCAGCAATCAACACAATTCAGCCTTCTGTCCTTTAAACACTCTCTTTTCCTGGCCTCCTTTTAACCCCACTTACAGGCTGCTATTTTTCTGTTACATTTGTGTGCTCCTCCTCCTTTTTCTGGCTGTGAATGCTGTTAGTTCTCAAGATTGGCCCAGGCTTCTTCCCTCCTCATTACACTCTTAGACATTCTCATATACACCCATGATGCAAATTATGTTATTTGCAGATGACTCAGAAACGTGTCTCATCAACCAAGACCTTTCCTCTGGCATTTATTTTGATTCTGTGCTTACTATCTTGGAGTCTCAAATGCACTGCAGTCTCAGTATATCCAAAAAACCAACTCACTATTTCTAACCCACCTTTCACTCTGCTCAACCTGGTTGTCTTTTGGTGTTCCCTGTTTTAGTGATTGGTATCACTGACATCAAGTCTAAGCAGCAACACAGTTAAGGGGGAAGGACCCACTTAACCAGTTCATCACTAGACATGTCTATTTGTAGAGTTTTTAAATATTTTTTAATTTTTATTTTATATTGGAGTATAGTTGGTTTACAAGGTTGTGTTAGTTTCAGATACACAGCAAAGTGATTCAGTTGTACGCATACATGTATCTGTTGCTGTTGTTTAGTCACGGAATTGTGTCTAACTCTTTTGCTACCCCGTGGACTGTAGTCTACAAGGCTCCTGTCTCCATGGGATTTCCCAGGCAGGACTACTGGAGAAGGTTGCCATTTTCTTCTCTAGGGGATTTTCTTGAACCAGGGACTGAAACTGCATCTTCTGCAATGGCAGGCTTATTCTTTACTGCTTAGACACCAGGGAAGCCCATACATGTATCTGTTCTTTTCTTCAAATTCTTGTCCCAGTTGTTTCTGTTGTTCAGTCACTCAGTCCTGTCCAACTCTTTGGACCCGGTGGACTGCCGCATGCCAGGCTTCCCTGTCTTTCACTATCTCCCAGAGTTTGCTCAAACTCGTGTCCATTGAGTCGGTGATGCCATCCAACCATCTCATCTTCTGTTGCCCCCTTCTCCTCCTGCCCAATTTAGGTTATTACAGAGTATTGAGCAGAGTTCCCTGTGCTATAGAGTAGGTCCTTGTTGGTTATCTATTTTAAACATAGCAATGTGTACCTGTCAATCCCAAACTCCCAGTGTATCTTCCCCAAGTCTTCCCTCCCGGTAGCCATAAGTTTGTTCTCTAAGTGTAAATCTGTTTCTGCTTTGTAAATAATTTCATTTATATCATTTTTGTTTAGATTCTGCATATAAGCGATACCACATGACATTTCTTTCTCTGACTTACTTCTTTAAGTATGATCATCTCTAAATCCATCCATATTGCTGCAAATGACATTATTTCATTCTTTTTAATGGCTGAGTAATGTTCTATTGTATATATATATTACATTTTCTTTATCCATTAATCTGTTGATGTACATTTAGCTTGCTTCCATATTTTGCTGAATTTAATTTCCATTAATTCTATTTAAAAATGCTCCTTGAATCTGTCTACTTCAAGTTTTTTTCACCTAGCAGCCAGAATGATGTTTTAAATCTCCAAATCCAATTGATTCACTCAGTTGCTTAAAATCTTCAAATGGTTTCTGTATATTTTAGGATGAAACAAGGAGTCCATAATCTAGTCTACAAATTCTGCATGTTCTGGCCTCTAACTACTTCTCCAGTTTATTTTCTTTTGCTTTTTGTGCTTCTAACTCATTGGATTTCTCTTAGTTCCTCCCAATCTTCATTCACTCTTCTACTAAGTACCTTAGGATATGCCTTTCCCTCTGCATGGAATCCCCTTTCTTGCTCTTCCTCTAGCTATTGCCTATTCAGTGTTCAGGTATAGAAATCATCTTTTCAATGCAAGTATTCTTTGACTTTCCAATGAAGTCAAATTTCTATTGCACACTCTGTCCTAGGCACCAAGAAGCCAATAATATGATGTAAGAGACAGCATGTCTAAATAGTCCACAGAGTTTGGCGGAACAACCAACATCCAGAAAATCCTTACTATACTGCAAAGACTGTATTAATGTCAAAAAGCACAAGAGGAAATGTAACCCTGGGGGAAATGTGAGCGTATCTAGTTGTCTATTCCATGTGAAGCCTTCCAGTCCTTTTTCTTGACTGAAATAGAAAAGAATATGTCCTTTAATTTAGTGATCAGGTATCATATGTTTTAGGCCATAATTAACCTGCTCTCATAAATGTTCAGTATGCTGACTGAAATTGGGGTTGTAACTTGGTTGAGCTTGCAGTGATATGCTATCATTCTCCAGAACCTGACTGGCTGGACACATGGAGGTCTGGGGGACTACCACTCCTGCATCCTTGAGACACTTCGGAGTGGTATTAATCCACTCAGTCTTCCCTGGGATGCAGTGTTGTTTCTATCTAGACTGGTGGATAGAAGTGGGGGAACTTTAGAGACCTCGACTTGGCCCTCCCTACTGTCGTATTCCTTACCCCATGTGCCAAGTGTTATTCCAAATGTCAAGTATGTCAATGCCAATTATCCATTCAGGAAGTGGGGCAATAACTACAGGGTGGGTGCACAGACCTTGTATACAGATTTTAAGTCAGACTGTGGCCAAGAAGGTTTCCCTGGTGGTTCAGATGGTAAAGTATCTGCCTGCAATCCAGGAGACCTAGGTTCAATCCTTGGGTTGGGAAGATCCTCTGGAGAGGGAATGGCAACTCACTCCAGTATTTTTGCCTGGAGAATCCCAAAGACAGAGTAGCCTGGTAGGTTACAGTCCATGTGATCACAAAGAGACGGACACGACTGAGTGACTAACACTTTCACTTGGCCAGTTCAGTTCAGTTCAGTTCAGTTCAGTTGCTCAGTTGTGTCTGACTCTTTGCAACCCCATGGACTGCAGCACACCAGGCTTCCCTGTCTATGCGATGCCTGGCCAAGAATCCACTTATTGCTTGACTACATTTTGTATTCACTCTATAGAAAGCTGTGATGATACTGGATTTCTAGGTATCCATATTAGTCTGGATTTTCCAGAAATAAAAGCAATAATGTGTAAGTGTGTGTATATATAGAAAAAGATTTGAAGGACTAGGCTCATGTGATTATGGGGACTGGCAAGTCTGAATTCTGCAAGGCAGGCTGGCATGCTGGAGACCTAGGCAAGGGTTGATATTGTAGCTCTAGCCCAAAGACAGTCTAGAGGCAAAATTCCTTTCTCCTACAGATGACCCCTCTTTTTATTCTTAAGGCCTACAACTGATTGGCTGAGGCCCACTCAGGTAATCTGCTTTGCTCAAGGTCTTCAAATTTGAATGTTAGTCATATTCAAAAAAATGCCTTCACAGCAACATCTAGACTAATATTTGACCAACGACCTGGGCGCTGTAGTCTTGCCAAGCTGACATAAAAGAAAATATTACAGTATTGATGCCAAAAGTCAGATCCTATTCCAATAGTTTTCAAAATGTATTGCTATTTCTCTTTCCTCACTGTACAGTCACTCAAGCAAATGGCCCAAGATCCCTTTGGGAAAGGTCTGGGGAATTTGAGTATGTATTTTGTGTGGTATTTCAGGTCCTTCTTCCTGAAGATAGCCACCTCTTTATTCAGTGGTGTACTAGTTATCAATTTATTACCTCTCAGCTCTAAATTTACACATTAGTACTTATTCTATGCAGCCTGGCGTGCTGCAGTCCTTTGGGTCACAAAGGGTCAGACATGACTGAGCGACTGGATTGAAGTGAACTTACTCTATGAAATTGGATGGAAAGCTTCCTTTTAAGCATTTGTTCTTTACAGGGAGAAAATGCTAAGTTTTCTCGGTAGAGGGCGTTAGAGTGACACTGCAGGAGAAGGGCTTCTCTCACTAGCTCTAGCTGCTATGCATGGGTCAGTGTCTTGCTTTGCCCCAGTCTACTCCCAGAACGAATTGCCCCGGCCGAGTCTGATGCTCTTCCTGTGACTCTCTCAACACAGACACTGTGCCCTCCAAACATCTTACCTACACCAGCCCCTCAGTCCTGCTGGCTTCTACCCCTTCCCCAGAGTTTGTCTCCTACATCCCTGAAAAATGTGTGACTTTCCTGATATATACTGTGGTCTCCAGACATCCCACCTTCACACTCCCTTTACAGGCCACTCTCACTCCCAAATGGTCGGGTCCCCGTTTGCCCAGAAACTGGACCCGTTCTGGCCTGGGAAAATCAGCACACGCCTCTGCCACTGAGTGTGTTGCCACTCTACCTTTCCCAGTCTTCAGGAGAGGACGCCCTTTGTACAAGTTTGTCTTTTCTTGGGTACCTTCCCTCAGCTCTATGGTACTGACATCTTATATTTAGTCTTTTATCATAGCTTGATTATTCTTAATATTGAACCTCCCCTTTTCAAGTCAGGGCCTGGTTTCTGTCTCCTAATTGGACTTAGACTGATATAGAATGGGAATGGTCCCAGAAATTCAGGATTTGGGGATTGGATTGATCATGGGCTTGAGTGCTAGTGCTGAGCATGCGGCTGATGGAAAATGGGATGCTAGTAGCCCATGACATGCTGTGGCATCACAATTAATCCAGGTGTGGTTGATTGTGATGAAAGGCCAGAAAGAGCACATGCCTTGGAAACTTGAGTATCTACTGTGCTTGACCATTGTGGCAGTCATGACGATTAGAAGGACTGTTTTGGTATGGGATGGATTCTTTTGAGAGCACGTCAACATTTATAGAAGAAAAGTGACAAACTCAAGCTAACTCTAATCTCCCTTACTCAGGGAAGCAGCTTTCTGCTATACCCTGTGCATGCCAACTGTCTTGCCTATGCCCCAGAGGGTTACTTCCTGCTTTCCCAGGGACTATGGACCAGCTGGGTCTGGGAAATCAGAGAATTTTTCATCTAGTGGACTGCTGCTACACATTCTCCAGTGAGGTAGGACCTCCTATACTTGTTTGTCCTTTCTTGGTTACTCTCCCTCAGCCCCAAGGTAGATTTATATCTTATACTTACTGTTTTATGATAGCTTGAAAATATTTTGTATTGAACTTTTCTTGTTTAAATCACACTGATTTAAGGACTCAGAATGAAAAATCAGACTCCAGGTTTGGTATCTGCTGCAGGTCCAGAGACTGATCAAAGAATCACCCACTTTTACTGAGGCCTTGTTCTCTCAACTCTGTTTATTCATGCTTGCTTTCTTTTGATTAGAAGCATAAAGAACTGTGACAGATTTTCTTTTCTTGGGTTCCAAAATCACTGAGGATGGTGACTGCAGCAATAAAATTAAAAAAGATGTTTGCTTCTTGGAAGAAAAGCTATGACAAACCTAGACAGTGTATTAAAAAACAGAGACATCACTTTGCCAGCAAAGGTCTGTATAGTCAAAACTATAGTTTTTCCAGTAGTCATGTATGGATGTGAGAGTTGGACCATTAAGAAGGCTGAGTGCCAAAGCACGGATGCTTTCAAAATGTGGTCCTGGCAAAGACTCTTGAGAGTCCCTTGGACAGCAAGGAGATCAAACCATTCGATCCTAAAGGAAATCAACCCTGAATATTCATTGGAAGGGCTGATGCGGAAGCCAAAGTTCCAACACTTTGGCCACCTGATGCAAATAGCTGACTCATTGGAAAAGACCCTGATGCTGGGAAAGATTGAAGGATAAGAAGGGGGCGACAGAGGATGGGTTGGTTGGACAGCATCATTAACTCAATGGACATAAGTTTGAACAAACTCAGGGAGATAGTGAAGAATGGAGAAACCTGGCGTGCTGCAGTCCATGGGGTCACAAAGTGTCAGACATGAATGAGTGACTGAACAATGACAACAACAAAAATTGATTTGAATGCTATAATTTCTTTAAAATAATTATAATTGTGAGTGGAGTACCTATAATACATTAAGTAAAAAAAAAAAAAAACAGGGTAGAAACTTACATTCATATACATCCTATGATAATTATTTTTTAAGACTCAAAAGCATAGGAAATAATATTAGAAGGAAATACTGTATACTAAAATGTGAAAAGTGATTGTACTTATGTAGTGGGAAATGGATAATGTTTCTTCCCCCTATTCAATGTGAGTGCTTTCACTGCCCCAACCCAGCCCCAATCTCTGGCTGGGAACCCAAGCCCCATTCCAAGCCATTGCAGATTGAGGCCATCGGAGATCAAATGTTTTTGAACTGTGGTGTTGGAGAAGACTCTTGAGAGTCCCTTGGACTGCAAGGAGAACCAACTAGTCCATCCTAAAGGAAATCAGTCCTGGATGTTCATTGGAAGGACTGATGTTGAAGCTGAAACTCCAATACTTTGGCCACCTGATGTGAAGAGCTGACTCATTTGAAAAGACCCTGATGCTGGGAAAGATTGAGGGCAGGAGGAGAAGGGGACGACAGAGGATGAAATGGTTGGATGGCATCACTGACTCAATGGACATGAGTCTGAGTAAACTCTGGGAGTTGGTGATGGACAGGGTGGCCTGGCGTGCTGTGGTTCACGGGGTCACAAAGAGTTGGACACAACTGAGCGACTGAACTGAACTGAACTGAGAGCAAATGTTCCAGGTAATCTATACTTTGATAGTATATAAAAGCCAACATGTAAATATACACATGCATACATATGGGTAGGTCTTCCCCTCAGTGCCTTGGTCTCCTACTGTGTAAAATGAAAATTTTGATAGTATCTGACATACTGATGTGGGTTTCTCAGCTGGCGCTAGTGGCAAAGAACATGTCTGCCAATGCAGGAGATATAAGAGACACGGGTTCGATCCCTGAGTCAGGATCCCCTCGAGGAGGGCACAGCAACCCAATCTTACTATTCTTGCCTAGAGAATCCCATGGACAGAGGATTCTGGCAGACTATAGTCCATATAGCCACAGAGTTGAACCAGACTGAAGCAACTTAGCATGCATGTATGCACATCATACTAATACATTGTATGAATTAAATGGGATAAAGTGTATTTAAGCATTTAGCAGTCTCATGCCTTAAACATAGTCAGTACTTCCCCCCTGCCCTACCCCAACAGGACCACTGTTGCTCTTGTGCGGAACAATTTATTACACTGTATTAAGAAACACTCCTGAGTACCACTCATTAAATACATATAACAACCTCTAGTCATAGTAACTACTAAGAAATATTATTTCATGTTTCTAAATATCTCTAGTTGAAAACCACATGTATAAGAGTTATGGATCTGGAGGCACAGGAATAGATACGAATGTAAAGGCTCTTTAAATCCTTTACATTCAAAACCAAACAGGAACAAAATCAATGTGGTTTAGTGAAAAATCACAGGACTAGAAGTAAGAAGATCTGGGATTTTTTAAAAAAAATTATTTAAACTAAGAAACAAAAACAAACAAAAACCCAGACAAACAAAAAACATAATCTCAAATCTGGGATCTTGGTCTTCCTTTATTTTAAGCAAGTTCCTTAGTGTCTCTAAAATACTTTGCTTCTTATAAAATGAGGTCCAAACTACAAGTAAGAGCACTTCTGACTCCAAGATTTGATAATTTTTATTCATTAAAGGAATAATTCTGCTGAGATACCTTTTTTAGTGTGGCAAAGGTAGACACTCAGACCAGTTTTGCAACTTGTAAATTACAGAGGGGAGGACTGTAGATTTTATCACCCTTCCTCCTATTTAGACATAAATAATCTAGAGGTCAGATGACAAAGCCTAGGAAGAATGTCAACAGCCTCCCCAGCCTTTTCAGATGAAGATTTTTATTGGTCTGCATGAACTCACAGTCTTGTTTTCCTCTTTAGCTCTCTTTTTGTTTGGATGACTCTGTTTGCCTGGTTTAGAATACTAAGCTTCCTTTCTCATTTTCCTATGCATCTTAGAAATCTGAGCATTTCAGTTAGTTATTGAATGTGAAGCGTTAATTCTTCACAACAGCATGTAGTTTCTAGGGAGTTCTCTCATTATGTTGCTGAAATGTAAAACTCTTACTATGAATTGATTGTCTTATTTGAGACTTCATATACATTCCTTGGAGGGCTTCCCTGGTAGCTCAGATGGTAAAGAATCTGCCTGCAATGCAGGAGACCTGGGTTTGATCCCTGGGTTGGGAAGATCCCCTGGAGAAGGGAAAGACTACTCATTTTAGTATTCTTACCTGGAGAATTCCATGGACAGAGAAGCCTGGTGGGCTATAGTTCATTGGGTCGCAAAGAGTTGGACATGATTGAGTAACTAACACTTTTCCTTTCATGCATTCTTTACTTAATCTGCCCAGGAATAGAGCAAAGCAGAGCTAGTCTCATTCTATGGACCAGGAAACAGGGACAGGGAGATGAAATAACTTGCCCATGATGACACATGCTAGTAAATAGCTCAGTCTGTCTGACTCTGTATAATCCTAATATTGACAGTAATCAAATGAATCATTTAGGTTGTTCAAGGTAGACATCACTAATCCTCCAAATTTAAAAATAAAATAGAAATGTGTCCTATTAAGGGTTAAGAAACTTCCTCACACCTTAGTCCTAATATTTTCTCCTGTGTCTCCTGCCCTATTATAAGAGAATCTGTATCAAATCTTAAAACCTAAATAACTACTGATTATCCCAGGAGAATGACCTAAAAAGAATACTCAAGAAAAGACACAAACTTTTATGTGTGATTACCTTGAGGCAGTGACTTTATCTTTATGCCAGCTCACAGGTTAAGGCAACAGACAAAACATTTTGCCCAGATTCAGTCGTAAGATGAATCTTCTTTATGACTACATTGCAGTCTGGGTTAAAAAAATGGTAAAATGAATTTAATGCTGTTAAAAAAAAAAAGACCTGAAAAATGATAAATAGCCTCGTCTTTCTCATAAAAGATCAAGTGACTGTAAAGTGACTTTGTGTAGACCCTTCCTTCTTGTTACTATGGGACCACCACTAATATTGTTAAGCTTTCTCAGTGGGCTCACCAGGATCCCTCGTCCCCACGTGTCTGCCTTCCCATGGGGATCCTAGATGAAGTTCTTTTCCTGGTGCTCCAGCTGCTCCAGGCATCCCTGCTGTTTTGGCACTTGCTGGGCTCATTCTGAAACTGCTGTTGCTTCCCTTGCTGGTATCATCAGTCATGCCTGGGAATGGAAAAGGGGTCCTCTCCTTCCAGCATTTATGGGTTTGTATTTGGCTCACAAGGGGCTTTATCAGTTTTTCTCCATTGGCTGGAATGAAACACATTTGACAGTAATTCAGTGTCCTTTTTTTTCTTTTTATTTTGTTCAGTCTCTCTGTTGTGTCCAACTTTGTGACCCTATGGACTGCAGCACGCCAGGCTTCCTTGTCCTTCACCATCTCCCTGAGCTTGCTCAAGCTCATTCCATTGAGTTGCTGATGCCATTCAACCATCTCATCCTCTGTCATCCCCTTCTCCTCCTGCCTTCAATCTTTCCCAGCATCAGGGTCTTTTCTAATGAGTTGACTCTTCCCATCAGGTGGCCAAAGTATTGGAGCTTCAGCTTCAGCATCAAGTCCTTCCAATGAATATTTGGATTGATTAAAACCATTCCAAATTGAACCCCAACCTGTCTTAATTTTTTCTGACTTCAAGTTGATTTTACCCCATAGAAATTAGAGACGGTCTTTATCTCCCCTCGCTCCTTTTAGCTTGAGGTTTAAACACCCTCATGCTGGATTTCATGCAATTACATTTAAAGTTTACTTCATGCTTTCTCAAGAGCCCTAGGATCCACAGCAAATATCTGTGAGCATCTCAGGGAAAGATTTTTTTGTCACAAAATCTACCAAGAGTCAATGTTCAACTGATGTTCATTTTAATGAATAAATGATTTGATGAAACATAGCTGTTAAGTAAGCATAGTAGTTAGGCTACGTAAGTGTGGGGAACAGTCCATGGGTGCGAAAAGAGTCATACGTGGCTTAGCAATTAAACAACAACAATAGCAATTTGTCTTAATGATAGTTACTTCACATTTTTAGTATTAGTAATGATAAAGATCAAAACCACTAGTGGCACTAGTGGTAAAGAACCTGTCTGCCAATGCAGGAGACATAAGAGATATGGGTTTGATCTTTGGGTTGGGAAGATCCCCTGGAGGAGGGCATGGCAACCCACTCTTGTATACTTGCCTGAGTATGGGCAGAGGAGCCTGGTGGGCTACAGTCCATGGGGTTGCGAAGAATCGGACACGACTGAAGTGACTGAGCACAGCACAATGGTAAAGAGTGACATATACAGTTTAAGAATTCATTATAAATATATTTCTGAAAATATTCTCAGAATTTATCTGCTGCTCCATGCTAAGGCTCTCCATATTTTTAACCACATGGCTGCCTACTAGGACTGCTATGCTTTACAAGCCCAGGAGCCTTGATGTGTATCCATGTGGATGGAGACCCTGAGATTGTGTGGCCATGTGTGGTAGCCCTAAGGTTACATACATTTCCAGAATTTTTATGGACCTATTTCTCTGTCCACTTATTTGAAAATTATACAACATACCTCTCTAGTCCAATCCCTATCAAATTTTAGCATTTACTAGAACTCAGTTCAACTATTCCATCAAAGCACTTTGATCATTTTAACAGTAAAAATAATAATAGACTGTCTTCTCAGAAATTAGGTTTTTGAAAAGATGATTTCTTTTTAATGTGGTCATTTTAGTTTGCAAATAATTTCCACATTCATTATTTCATTGTATTTCCACATCAACCCAGCATGTAAGATCTGTAACTCTCACTTAATCACACTGGGAACTAAGGCTTAAGAAGAGACAGCAATTTGTCCAAAGCCACGCAGCTACTTAGTGACTGATTTGGATTCAAACTACCATGATATTTGCTATGCTATTTCTATTATTCTAGTTTTTTCCAATATCAGAAATACCTTACCTATGCCAGAATTCCAATGTTCTCATAGGTATATATAAAATCAAAGGGTGTAGAATGATAAAAACTCAAAAACAGCAGAAAAACTACTCACAAACATCAGAAGGGTCTTCCTGGGAAAATTTTATTTATTGTACAGTAAATGTTTTAAAATTCATTTTGCTATAGATAGTTGATTGACTCATTCATTAATTCAGTATAAACTTTGGGGATATCTGTTATCGACAAGGCAATGAATTGAACACTATGAAAACTGTAAAAATGTGTATGACACAATCACAGACCTCATGAAAATGTACAATATTCTAGTGCACAAATAACAATAATAGCAGATAGGATGTTACAGATACTACCAGAGATATGAGTACAGTGTTACAAGAAATTAGCAGAGGAAAAGGGGAGGCAACATAATTTTAGATTTTAACTTTCATCTACATTGATATGTATTTCTTGTAATAATAATCAAAAGATCCACTTTAAAATATTTATTTCTTTTTTCCGCTGCACTGGGTCTTTGTTACTGTGTGTGTGCTTTTTCTAGTTGTGGCAAGTGGGTACTGTTAGCTAGCTGTGGTGCGTGAGCTTCCCATTGTGGTGGCTGCTCTTGTTGGAGAGCACAGGCTCTAGGACGTGAGGGCCCAGCAGTGTGGCACATCGGCTTAGTTGCCCTGTGGCATGTGAAATCTTCCCAGACCAGGGATTGAACCCATATCCCCTGCCTTGGCAGGTGGATTCTTAGCCACTGGATGACCAGGGAAGTCCCATTTGCTTGTTTTTTAAAGAAGAGATTGTCACATTCATGGAAGAGAAACAAAGGTATGAAAGTGACCATATAGTCCAACTTCTCTTATTTTTGCTCAGTGAATTAACAGGAGAAGGAAAAGTAGCTTCCTTCCTCAGCAAACTTTCAAGGAAATGATGTAAACTGGGGGAAACTAGGTTTCAGTTAAGATAAGCAAATGGAAAATACTTTTAGAGCTGGGAAAGGGATCTTGGTTATTATCTTGCACAACCTCCTCCCCCCTCCGTTTTAAAGATGAAGAAATTGATGAAGAAACTAACGAAGATACTTACTCAAAATCATATAACCAGTTGGAACTGAGACAGAACTAACATTCATGTCTTCATACCCCTTGCTGTTTTCACTGATTCATTGACAGTATGTAAAATACTGTCAGAGACATAAAGAGAGTTAGATTATCTTTATTGGATATTTACAGGTGCACCTTATACATACTAGGCATTCACTAATTGTTCACTGAATGAATAAAAAATTGGTAATATCTTATTTGATGTTATAAGGACAAATAAGATGATATCTATGATATACATCTGTCTACTTGACATCCTGAATAACTAATAGGTTATTAAATAATAACCATCCTGAATAACTAATAGGTCGTTGTTGTTGAGTCACTAAGTTCTGACTATTTGCGACCCCATAGACTGCAGCAGGCCAGGCTTCCCTGTCCTCCTCTGTCTCCCAGAGTTTGCTCAAGTCCTAATTGCTCAAGTTACTCTATTTATCCTGAGTAACTAGAAGGAGGGGGCTGTCATCCATAGGTAAGAAGAACTGAGAGGAAGCAGGTCTCGGGAGCGAAGACCAAGAGTTCAGTATTGGACATGGACCTATTAGTTAGTAGTTAATAACCTATTAGAATTTGAGCAAACTAGTTACTCAGGCCAAAAGTCCTACGTCATCTTTGATGTCTGTCTTTTTTTCCTCCTACACATCCGTCTTGTCAACAAATTCTGATGGTTCTACCTTCAAAGTATCTTCAGAATTTGACCTCTGTCATCACCTTTTATTCACTACTGCCTTAAATCAACCCACAACTGCTTTCTCTTGGATTACTGCAATAGTCTCTGAACTAGATTCCCTCCTTGTACCTTTGCCCACATCCAGTCTACTTTCAAACAGCCAGAATGAGATATATCATATGACATCCCTTATAGGTAGAATCTAAAAAAGAAATGATACAAATGAACTTATTTATAAAACAGGAAGAGATTTACAGACTGAGAAAGTAAATATATGGTTGCCAGGGGGAAAGATGGGGGGAAAGGATAGTTGGGAAGTTTGGAATGGACATGTACAAAAAGCTATATTTAAAATGGATAATCAACAAGAACCTCCATGGGTATAGCACATGGAATTCTGTTCAATGTTATGTGGCAGCCTGGATGGGAGGGGTGTTTGGGGGAGAATATACACATATGTGTATATGTATGGCCAAGTCCCTTCGCTCTTCACCTGAAACTATCACAACATTGTTAATTGGCTATACCCCAATACAAAATAAAAAGTAAAACAACAACAACAAAAAAAGCAGCTAGAATGATTCTTTAAAAAATGAAGTTAGATCATCACTCCTCCAATTCCAGCTCTAAAATAGATTTTCATTTCACTCTGAAAAAAGGCTAATGTCCCTTTCATGAAACAAATGTTTAAAGCAGCTTTAGTCATAATAACCAAGAAGTGTCACCAAATA
This sequence comes from Dama dama, assembly GCF_033118175.1. Classification (NCBI taxonomy): domain Eukaryota; kingdom Metazoa; phylum Chordata; class Mammalia; order Artiodactyla; family Cervidae; genus Dama; species Dama dama. The sequence goes on from NC_083700.1 coordinate 86,791,899, forward strand.
AAATGCGGTGTACCCCTAAGGTGGAGTAATAATTGGAAAGAAAAAAAGTGAAAGATTAATACATGCTACAACTTGGATGAACCTTGAAAACATTGCCCAAGTGAAAGAAGTTAGTCAAAAAAGACAATTTCCTTTACATGAAACATTCAGAATAAGCAAATCCATAGATCAGTGACTGTTTAGGGCTGGAGGGATTGGAGGAAATAGAGATGACAGCTAAAGTGTATAAGTCTCTTTTAAAAAAATTATTTTATTAAAGTACAGTTGATTTACAGTGTTATGTTAATTTCTGCTGAGCAGCAAAGTGATTCAGTTGCATATGTATATTTGTATATATTTTCAAGTTTCTTTTGAGGATGATAAAAATGTTCTAAAATTATGGTTATGACTGCTCATCACTGTGCATATATTAAAACCATTGAACTGTACACTTTAAATGAGTATATTTTATGGTGTGTAAATTACATCTCTATAAAGCCATTAAAAATAGAAGTATTAAAGGGTGAAAGAACATAATAAAAGGGGCAGTGCATGTAAAGACCCCAAATTGGGATGGGACCTAACATCTATAAGGAATAGAGGGAAAGCCAATGTCCCCAGAATGTATGAACAAGGTGGGGAATACGCTGGAGTTAGTTAGGGACCATATTAGGCAGGATTTTAAATTTTATCATAAGCCTCAAAGTTTAAAAAGCAGGTAAATGACACAATCAAATTTATGTTAAAAATATCATTCTGGTTGTTGTGTGGAAAATTGTGTGTGTGTGTGTGTGTGTGTGTGTGTGCTCATTCATTTAGTCATGTCTAACTCATTGTGACCCCATGGACTGTAGCCCGTCAGGCTCCTCTGTCCATAGGGTTTTCCAGGCAAGAATACTGGAGTGAGCAGCCATTTCCTTCTCCAGGGGATCTTCCTGGCCCAGGGATGGAACCCATGTCTCTTGTGTCTCCTGCATTGGTAGGTCGATTCTTTACCACTGAGCTACCTGAGAAGCCCAAAGTGGGCAAATGTAGAAACAGAGCAATTAAAAGGTTATTGCAATTGATTAGAAAGAAAGGATGGCTGACATTGAGACAGCGATAAGAGACAGATTTTGTGATCTACTTTGGAGGGAGAATCAATGCAAGTAGGTGACTGAATGGATGTAGGGCATGAGGTAGCTAGAGATTCTGTTTACTTAGATGGAGACTCCTAAAGGTAGAGTGGTTTGGGATAGTGTATTTCTGGACATGCTTAATTTGAGATGCATTTGAGAACAACCCAGTGTCTACGTACATGGGTAGTTTGATAGATGGTTTAGATTGGGTTCAAATATAGACTCTGCCATTTACTAACTCTGTGACATTGAGAAAAATTACTTTTTTTCCTGATCCCTTCACCTGTTAATGGAGATAACAATAACCTCTAATAGCCAAATAATAGCATACTGGGTTATTAGAGCTTGTTGGTTAAGAGCACAGATGGTGGACCCCAACTCTCTGTTTTGGATCCTGACTCCACCATGACGATTGTTGGGCAAGTTATTTAACCTCTTTGAATCTCATTTTCTTAAACCCCAAATGAGGTTAATAAAAGCCCTTGTCTTTTAGGGCCATTAATTAGTATATGCATTAGATAATGCCAGGCAAAGTGCTTTGGACTTGGCATATAGCACAATGTAAGCGGTAGCTATGTCTATTATTTCACAGGGTTAACATGAAGAGTTGAGCTAATACATATGAAAAATACTAGTGTATTGTCTGAAGAATGGGACTAAAATTTCTTTATTTGTCCACCTGAATTTTGTCTTAATCAAAATTTTAGTTTTATCCTGATTCGATCAACCCAAGATATTCTCTCCTAAGGGAAAGCCCACTACACTGCCCAACAATTTAAGATGGGAGAGAAAGGCCAGTTAACATTGTTGAAGAGGAGACAAAAGATGGAAAAAAAACAATGTCTAAGGGCAGAAACAGTCTGGGCTGGGGAGACAGAATGCCAATAGCAAACTTGGAATTCATCTTAAACAGCGAAGCAGACTGTAGTTCCTAAGGAACTGTAGTTTGTGAGAAAAGGAGAGTTGGGCTGGTCTGGGACACTGCTGCTAAGAGATGAAACCCCACAGCTGTGTCTTGTACCTAATAAATATCAATAGAGCAGGCTGCCTCCAGTGAGGACTCTGACTTGACTATTTAAAATTATCATTAACTCTTCCTGAAGTGTTCATGGGTGCCATCCCAGGTAGTCATTCATTCATTCACTTGCTTGTTTGATTATTCACTAATTCAATATTTACTAAGTTAGTTGTTTACTAATTCACACAAGTATTTGCCATGTGCCAAACACTAAGGAGACACAAGGCAAAAAAAAAAAAAAAAGACATAAATTCCTTACAGAATTTGAAATCTACTGGAGAAAGATAGGAAAGAAAGAGCATAAATTCTATGGAAAAAAATTAAGTAATGGCATCAGCAGAGATGCAGATATGGTAAATAAAGCAAAGGGCTGAAGGAGGGCAACATTTCAAAAGAGAGATCACTCAGGGCAAAGGCCTCACATTATCTTGCCTCTACCATTCTGTATCCCATTTCCCTACCCTCTAACGTTTAAGGAAAGAAAAGATTTTTTGGACTGAAGAAAGTAACGTACTTAGTAAATTAAGGTATTAGTTTCTTAGGGCTGCTTTGAGCAGCCTTTATTTTCAACACTTTGAGAGATTCATCCATTCTCCTCTGTGTAGACGCAGATCATTCTTTTTCATCACTGAATAGTATTCCACTGTATAATGTATACTAATTCATTTAGTCATTCTATTTTTGATGGTCACTTGTGTTGCTTCCATTTGAGAGCTATCATGAATAAAGTTGCTTTGAACTTTCTTGTGTAAGTCTTTTGATAGACATATGCCTTCATCTTTGTTGGGTCATAGGAGGTATATATATATATGTATATATATATATATATATATATATACATTTGAAAGTCAAAGTGAAGTTGCTTAGTCATGTCCGACTGTTTGCATGAACTATAGACTACCAGGCTCCTCCGTCCATGGAGTTTTCCAAGCAAGAATACTGGAGTGGGTTGTCATTTTCTTTTCCAGGGGATCTTTCCGACCCAGGGATCAAACCTGGGTCTCCCGCATTGCAGGCAGATGCTTTACCATCTGAGCTACCGGGGAAGCCCTATATTTATCTGTATATGTATATATGTATGTGTGTATATATATATGTGTGTATGTATATACATATTTATATTCAATTTTAGTAAATATTGTATATATATAATTATTTTATATATATAATATATAAAACTATTGTATAATATATAATATATATATGTATAATATATAATATATATATTATAAATATAAGTAAATATTGCCAAAGAGTTTTTCAAAGCAGCTAGCTGTACCAATTTTTCACTTGGTCCACATCTACCAACACTCAGTTTTGTCAGGATTTTTAATTGTAGCCATTCTGATAGATATATAGTGGTTGATTTGCATTTCCCTAATGACTAATTATGTTGAGCACCTTGTCTTATACTTATTGGTCATTCATATATCCTCTTTTGTGAAGTGCCTGCTTAAGACTTTCCCCTTCTTTAAAAGTTGTAAGTGATGTCTATATTTTTGATTGATTTATAGTTATTTATACATTCTGAATATGTCCTGTTTGTGGATATATGTGTTTTCCTAATCTGTCCTAATTGCCTTTTTACTTTCTTACTTGTATTTTTTAGCTGTCAGCAAACTTTTTCTGTGAAGGGCCAGATAGTAAATACTTTAGACTTTGTAGGCCATGTGATCCCTGTTGTAATTACCAAACTTCACCTTTGTAGCATAAAGCAGCTGTAGAAAGCCATACATTAAATGAATAAGCATGGTTGTTCCAATAAAACTTTATTTACAGATACCAAAAATTTGCATTTCATATACATTCCATATATCACGAAATATTATTGTTCTTCAAAGTTTTTTCAACCATGCAAAAATGTAAAAACCATTCTGAGCTCACAGACTGTACAAAGACATGCAGTGGGCTGAATTTTAGCCCATGGTTTGGTGACCTCAGGTGTATTTTATAAACGTAAGTTCTTAATTTTAATGAATTCCAATTACATCTCTTCTTTTGTCATTATTACTTTTTATTCCCATGTAAGAAATCTTTGCCTACCTTTGTCATGAATATATTCTTCTTTGTTCTATTCTAAAAACTATATTTTATCATTCATGTTTATGTCAATTATCCATCTGGGATTAATTTTTGCAAATGTTTTTTTCTCTTTTGTTTCTGTATACTCAAGCTACATATCTTTTCCAGGTTTTTTTCATAGCCCTTCCTCTTCTGCTTTGTGAAACTTCCCCTGATTGCCCTATGTGGAACTTATATCTCTCTACTAGCCTTTCATTCAATGGCTACTTTTTGATGACTTATTATGTACCATGCTAAGCACAAAGGTTTGGCTTTTGTCTAAAGAATATAGATTTTTGAAGAAAGCAATTAAATTTTTACAATAAAACATGATAAGTGTCAGGATAATACTGCAAGTATTTATGTTTTTTTTTCTACTAAGAATGAGTCATTCGAAGAAAGACTTTCATTTGATTATCTCTAGCATCTAGCATGAATTCTAGTATAGAATAGATGCTCATGAAAATGTGTGATTAAATTAAAAATACCCATATATATACAGTGAATAAATGTACATATATGTATACAGTGAATACATATATGGAATATGTATACACATGAATTCAGTAAATAATGCACACAGATGTGTATGTATGTGTATATGTGTGTGCTAAGTTGCTTCAGTTGTGTCTGACTCTTTTGACCCCATGGACTGTAGGTTGTCAGGCTCTACTGTCCATGGGATTCTCCAGGCAAGAATAATGGAGTGGGTTGCCATACCCTCCTCCAGGGGGTCTTTCCGACCCAGGGATTGAACCCACATTCCTTGTGTCTCCTGATTGTTAGATGGCTTCTTTACCACTAGCACTACCTGGGAAACCCATATGTATACACACATACACACACCCAACACCTTCACACATTCCATTCTTTTTCCAGACACACACAGCTGAAGTGCCACTAAGGAAAACCTCTAATCTCTCCCTTGTATACCTAGACAGAGGACAAATTTATTCAGATTGATAAGTGTCTCAATGACTCATGTATCAGATGGCCCAAGTTCAAATCCAGGGTCTACCACCTTGTAATCTCAAACCAGTTTCTTAAATTCTCTGGGCCCCAGGAACCTCATCTGTAAAATGGGAACACTTTCCTCATAGAGTTTTTAATGAGTTCGTACGTATAAAATAACTAGAGGCCAACAGGCTCAACAAGGACAGGAATTTTTGTCTGCTTTGTTCATTGCCATATCCCTAGATCCTAAAAGAATGTTTGGTACGTATCAGATGCTCAATAAATCCTTGTTGCATGAATAATAAATACTGTACCAGGAAAATATCAAAAATTCTTGACCATTATCATTTAATGTACAATATAAAAATTCTGTATTATCCTTAACAATTATTCTACCAGCTACAATTTTCACTTTGGGAATCCTAGCATTTTTCTAAAATGACACAAGGTGGCAGCATCTGTCACCTTTTGAGGTAGCAGCCATGCTCCAGTTTTACTTGGTCTAGAGACAAACTGCCACATCTTACATTTTGCAAGTTCCTCTGTCCATTCTGGATTTTTAAAAAAAAAATTTAATGAACAGCATTGATTGTTTGAATTATTATGAAGTTAGTTCTTAACTGTGTAGTTTTAGCTAAAGAAAAGATTATTGCTGGTAGAAAGGTAAAAATACTGACATGAATTGAGGCTGCTTTACGGTAATACTAGTGATTCGTGTTCTCAAGCTTCCTTTTGGTAACGAATAACTGCTCCACAAACTCTGGACCCAAATGTTCCTTTTCAGTGACACAAAGTGCAACAATGTCGTTCCTTTCCAAATCTATAAGAAAAGACAAAACAGTGTAAAACTGTTTCTAGTTGTTCTTTTTAATAAAGATGTGAGACTAATTTTGCACTCCCTATAACATACTCTGAAACCATAGTTGAGAAGCAGAAATTTCTGATCACCTTTGAGGGTGTAAAGAAAAGAATCTTGATTTAGAAATTAAAGAGTGCTTCAGGAATTCTAGGGATTCCCTGGTGGCTCAGCCAGTAGAGTCTGCCTGCAATTTGGGAGACCTGAGTTTGATCCCACGGTCGGGAAGATCCCTCAGAGAAGGAAATGGCAACCCATTCCAGTATTCTTGCCTGGAGGAACCCCATGAACTGAGGCGCCTGGGGTGCTACAGTCCATGGGGTCGCAAAAGAGTCGGACGTGACTAAGCGACTTCACTTTCACTTTTCACTTTCAGGAATTCTAGTGCTTCAGGAATCCCCTTACCTCCAACTTTAAATAAATCTCTTATCTTTCAAAAATTCAGTGCCTTCATTTCTAAAATGAAGATAATGATCTCTGCCTTACCTACCTGAAATGAGATCAGTGAATGTAAATACCTTTATAAACTGTAAAGGGCTCTATTTTACACAGCATGAGCTAATGTTAGAATCATTTCCATTTTAGCTTCCGGGAAAACCATTCCTAGCCAGTTAAATGGGCTTGCCTCAGTTTTCTCATCTATAAAATGGTCTAATGATATCAACCCCACCTACTCTGGTGAGCTGTAAGAATAAAATAATAGATGTGAAAGTGCTTTTAAAATGAAAGTACTCCCACTTGTACAAGATCATTAGTTTAAGCAAATAGCTTTTCTTGAGTTTCACAAACAATCCTGAAGAAAACCATGTGTAACTAAATTGTGTAAAAGCATGCTTGATTTAATATCTTCAGAATTCTAAAGAAACTGCACATTTAAAAACATATAGAGATGCTGAAAGTGTTATTTCATCTAGGGGAAAAATAAATAAAATTAAATGATACATTCAGAGTTAGTACCAGATGGGTGTTAGTCACTCAGTTGTGTCCAACTCTTTTTGACCCTATGGACTGTAGCCCACCAGGCTCCTCTGTCTATGGAATTCTCCAGGCAAAAATGCTGGAGTGGATTGCAATATCTCTGTCACATCTTTATTTGCATCCTAGGCAGTCTGATACAAGAACCACAAAGACTTTAACCCTTAATCTATACTGGATAACTTTTAAAATCTGAATTTAAAATAGGTATATTGTAGAAATAAAGTGCTCATTTAAGATAGTAACATTTAATTAACATTTGTCAACTATCTGTTGTATGTAAGCGTGCGTGCGCATGCTCGATCATGTCCCACTCTGTGACCCCATGGACTGTAGCCTGCCAGGATCCTCTATCCATGGAATTTTCCAGATAAGAATACTGGATTGGGTTGCCATTTCCTACTCCAGGGAATCTTTCTAATCCAGGGACTGAACCTGGGTCTCTTGAGGCTCCTGCATTGGCAGGCGGATTCTTTTACCACTGTGCCACCTGGGAAGCCCATTTGCTGTGGTGTACTAGGTATTTTCAAATATCATTTCATTACTAATGTTTTAGTCCCTGGAACCAGAGAAAAATGTCAGTTCCATTGAAAAGTTGAGGAAATTAATGTTCAGAGAGGTTGTTGAGTGTTTCTCAAGTCAAACAGCACTCCCAAGATATTCAGACCTTAAATCCTCTGCTCCTTCCTGCCTTTCCTCCAGAGTGTTGCTCTGGAGGCCTCTGCCCAGTCCAGTGGGAGCTCTTGTGCTATTGAATCCAACACTCAGGAGCAGCAAGCCAACAAGTTTTGTTTAGTAAAAACCAGAGATGGAATGTAACACTTTAAAAGAACCTGGATAAATGGGTACTTGTTAGCCAAAACTTAGGTCTCCTTAAGTGAATTTCAACGACTTGGGAAATTTGGGCTCTGACCTTTTGACTACACAACTTTATGTAAAGAAACCCAGTTACCTTTCCTTTAAATATTTCCAGAGCCAATTCATGCCTTTTCAAAAAATAAAGAAATGATTAATTATTAAATGTTAGGGGTTAAAAAGAGAGAGAAATAAAGTTATGAGGTAACGAGAGATCTTAGAAATGAAGGCCATTTAAATCTCTTGGGAGGTATTAGTTATTTAAGAATGATGTGCTGTTGTTGCCACACATAATAAGTTAATCTTAAGAAGGCATTTATCCCCGCTGATGTTATAGTCTTTATACAAACTAGTTTAGTGAACTGAATGTCATTTTCAGGTGTGCATTCTGGTAGGCTATGTTTACCAGGAATTTAAATTATGTAATTACTTTGAAATGACACCACTCTCAAGTCTGTTCTGTTGCATTTTACTTGCTAGTTGGTTTGTCCAATTTTAGGATTTAAAGCAAAGAGGCCTTCAAATGTATGCATCTGGGAAGGCTGTTTTATATCCTATTATCTAAAGAATGATACTGACACTATGCTTATGGCTTGTTCAAGTCCATTTTAATGAGTATTTGTAGTGTTCTGCTCCTTTGAAGAGTTATCCAAATGTAATAGTTGTTTGCACCCAACAACATGCATCAATTAGCACTATGATCTCTTTGTTATGGAAAAAGTAGCCCACAGAGCCTTGTAAATGGAAATATAAAGCTCTTATTTAAACATTCATTTATTTTCCCCTTTTTTCAACTCCTGGAATAACAGATTTTTATCCTTCTTAATAAGTAGCTGAATTTAATCCAGGGAACCTTAAATCCAAAAAGATTCCTGGTATTCAGTGTAGTGCTGAAGTTTACCATCAATCTTACTCAGTAACTTTAAAGAGCCCAACAGCGATTGCTGAGTTATACCATTTAACTACAGTAAAAGTCTCGCTTTTCAAAATGTGTATTCTTAAATTAATAAAAGTCATTCCATAGAGAGGGAAAAACAGACAGGAGATATAAAGGGAGGTAACTTAAAATTCAAATAATAGAACAGAGAACTCTACAGTGGGATTTAAGTGGCTGTGGCACTTATGATCCTTAGAGGACTTTTGATGCTCAGAGGAGGGAAAAATCAGAGAGGGCTGCTGAAGTCTCAGAGGCTTGTTTTTACTTTTCATCTGGGATTCCAAAATGTAGTTTGGTGACTTAGAACTTCAAGGATGATTGTCATAACAAGGAGAGTGGGGTGGGCAAGGGTAGACACCAGAATCCCAGAGTTCCTTTTAGAATGTTAGTAATGGTGAAATTGACTTTGTATTGTTTCTGCTATTTTAACACGTCAGGAGGAAGCATTTCTCACTGTAAAGGTATCTAAGGGATTGGTTCTCTTAATTTCCCTGACTTTTACTTGCTGCTATTTGAATGGAGAATGCTGGGTCTAATCTGCAGCTAGATACCGCAGCTCCAAAACTGTCTTGGAGCTTCAATTACTCTCTCTTTCAGAAGACAACAATTTTGCCTCTCTTTGCCAATCTACTGGTTGCTATGCAGTCTAGACTTGAGCTTAATTCTGCAGGCACCAAACTCTGTGCGAGGTACCTGGGAGATGCTTCAGAGCTGATAATCTACAGAGGGCACTAGTCTTTACCAACTATAGCATCAAATCAGATTGTGATAAATGCTACGAGAGTGAAGTATTGAAGGAGAAGTTAATTCTATCCAGGGGTCAAGGAAGTGCTCAGAGAGAAGATGACATTTCAGACCCTAAAACAAGAGAAGTGTTTTGGTAGTTAGAGAAGGGATGGATGTGTATTACAGGCAGAAGGAGAAGGACAGTGCGTGGAGTGGGAAATGACAATTGGAGAAAAGGCAAGTGGCTGGTGGTGGCTGGATATAAGGTTACTGAACCCCATAACAAGTCAGTATAAAAAAGAACATGATCAATATAATGTATAAAAAAGCTACAATATTTCTATTTCTGGATGTACAAAAAAAAAAGACACCTGGAAGGAATACCTATTTATGGTACTGTGTGTCCAGTTTTCCTATAGGCACTACAGAAGTTAAAAGGAAAGGCCCTTGCCTTGGAAATGTTTGTACTCTACCTGTAAGAAAAATTAAGAATTAAATAAATTTTAAAGTAAAATTAAAAATAATTGAAAAGCATATAACAATCTCTAAGGCAAAGTATTAGATCACCCTCAAACTACCCCCCACCCCCCCACTCCCCCACCCCCACATAGTGGTACACGTAGGTAGGTTGGGGGGCCAGCTGATGTAGTGGAGGGCTTAGAACGCCTTCACCCTGGAAACAGGAGTAAAAATCACGATTAACACGTATATCTGGCACTGTTCTAGGCCCTGAGGTAGATTAGCTATTTAAGTCTTCACAATTCCTCTATTTTGGAGAAACACATTAACTTCAGTTTACATATCGGGAAATCGAAGCACAGAGCCGCGGCCAGGCCAGGATTTCAAACCACAGGTCTAATTCCAGAGTCCTGCAGTTCTTTTCCTGTTTCTATCCTCGGAATCCTGAGCTTCCCTGCCTGCAATGCAGGCGATGCAGGAGACGAGGGTTTGATGCCTGGGTCAGGGAGATCCCTTGCAGGAGGAAACTGGCTATCCACTCCGGTATTCTTGCCTGGAAAATTCCATGGACAGAGGAGCCTGGCGGCTACAGTCCTGGGGTCCATACAGTCACAAAGAGTCAGACTCGATTGAGCACACATACACACACACACCCTCAGATTTTACCCGAGTAAAAAATCTGGTGCTGGGTGTCAAGATCTTAAAAACAATTTTAAAAAAAGATTTTTTTTCCTTTGAATATTTTTGGGATAATACGATTCAAATCAAAATAAAGGCATGAAAGCCCCAAACGTGTCATGGAGAAGAAACGCTTTTGAGCTGTACAGTCTAAACTTTTGCCTGACCCAAGGCCGGCAAGAAAATGTTTCTTTTTATGCTTTTTCCCCCTCTCCTTTTGTGACAGTTCAGTATTTCTGAACGCTAGGGGCTCCCGGATTCTCTGGTTTGAGAGTAACTTTTCCTTTTAGGATTTTTTTTTTTTTTTTGGAAGGGGGTGGGGGAAAATGTGGCCTTAATTATCCTACGTCTTAGGCTGCTTAAGGAAGGGGCTGTGCTTTCAGAATCCCTTCTGAGCCAAGTAAGGAGGTCCCTCTCTTTCCCTCTCTCTTTTTTAAAAGGACCTCGTGCAATAAAAGTGCTGAAAACAAACCCTGGTGATCACAGCGGCAGCCGCGGCGGCAGCAGCAGCAGCAGCAGAAAGAGGAGGAGGAGGAGAAAAGTTGGAGTCGCGGCAGCGCTCCGGGGTGGCTGGGCTCCGCTCAGCTCCGCTCCGCGCAGCTCCCATTCATTAAGCAACCAGGCGCGGAGGAAGGTGGCCGAGCGCCCGGGCTGCCCACTCGCGGCTTTGCGCACAGACACGCCAGCTCTGCGCGTTGCAACCAGCGCAGAGCTGCAGAACTTTCCCCTCGAGAAGTTGGCTCTTTTCACCCCGGACTTTCGAACGATTCGGGGTTGAGACAGGAAAAGCAGAGGAGCCTCAGGGGGAGCAGAAAGCACCACCGCCTGCCTTTGGAAGCGGGCAGCGGGACGGCACTCTCCCGCCGCGCCCCGAGCAGCCTCGGCCGGGAGGCGATCCGAGCGTCTGGGCGTGTGGTTGCTGTCGCCGGGCGTCTTGACCAGCGCCATGCAAAACTACAAGTACGACAAGGCGATCGTCGCGGAAAGCAAGAACGGCGGCAGCCCGGCGCTCAACAACAACCCGAGGAAGGGCGGCAGCAAGCGGGTGCTGCTCATCTGCCTGGACCTCTTCTGCCTCTTCATGGGTGAGCCCGGCCCCTCTGTCCCTCGGGCCCTCGGCGCCCGGCGTGCGTCCCAGCTCGACTCGGGCTGCGCGCGGGGCGGCGTCTCCCGGACGCGCCGCGCAGTCCGCCTCGGGGGCCCCTGCAGGCTTCTCGGGGAGCCTTCGTGCGGCTCTCGGCCCCGGGGTCCCCGCCCTCTCGGTTCCCGCCGCCTCCCCGGCCTGTGGAGGAGTGTCGGCGGCGCTGCGCTGTAAGCTTTCGCGGGCCACTTGGACACAGAGCCCTAAAAGCCGAGCCGCAGTTGGAAGCCCGGGCAGAATCCCACGAAAAGAGTGGGCTCGTCCCGTTAGGAAAGGGGAAGTCGATGGAACCGGGACCAGGAGCCGGCGTAGAGCTGGCTGGACATCCATCCAAGTAAGATGGATCTCCTGGAGCGCCGGGCTCCCGCCTGGAGAGCGCTGCCTTCTCCGGGCCGAATGTAAACATCCAGCCCTTCCGCTGAGACTGCCCTGGGCTTTTCACTTGCTGCTCTCCTGAACGCCCCCCAGGGGTTGGGAGGGTGCTCTCGAAGGGCTTGAAGCTTGGTGCCGACCCAACAGTCACTTTGAAAGCGTCTACTGTGTACCAGGTGATAGTTTTTACTGGCCCTCTCTGTGACTCGGTGCAGTACAAGCGAGGAGGTCCATTTCAGGGAGGAAACTGAGGCACTGGGAAAACTAGCCACTGTCCTGAATTGGGACCAGGATTAATTGTACTCCCGAAAAGTTGAGGCAGTAGCTTGCTTCTGTTTTCCAAACTCTTTGGAAGTTACAGCTAGGAGTATAGGCAGTGGAGTGGGAGGGTCAGGAGGATTTATGAACTGCCCCCGGGGCGAGGGGTGGATATTGACAAGAATCTACAGGAGTTCCAAGGTTGAAGTCAGCTTAGTTTTTTGTTTGTTTGTGTTTGTTTTAAAGCGAATCCTGGTGAAATGGAAAGCGTGCAGGACTTGTCATCGGAACAGGGCCTCTCTGCCATTTGCTGAGTGTGCCACCTAACTGCCTCTTTGGCCTCAGTTTCCTTATCAACTGAGTGAGTGGGTTGAACTAGTTGCTCTCTGAGGCCCCTTCCTGCATTAAGAACTCGGATTTGGTCCAGGGGCTGTTCTGCCAACTCTGCTAACTGAAGAAACATCTGTGTTCCCAATTTCGTTCCCTTAAAATAGAACTCCTGCGCAGAAGGTTCAAGTCCCCTTTGAATTGGATTTGTGCACGCAGAGTGTGCAAACCAGAGACTTCTCGGGCTGGAGTCCCAGGTCCCTGTGTTCATGACTCTGTAGCAGGGTCCTTAGTGAGGTCCATCTGTCTTGAGGTCGATTTGGCTTGACTGTCCATAGTGAATTTTCAGAGTCAAAGAAAGAAGAGACTCTTGGAGTTTAAATAGAAGAATGGCCTTTAGATACCGGAGACAGCTGAAGGTCAGTTGTGCTCTGTGGAAGGGAAGAAAGGTGCCTGTGGTTCAGGTGGCAAATCCCATTCTCACCTCTTCATGTAAATTCAACGTTAAGATGTTATGTAAAGGAGTTGTCACTGGGGGGCCCACCTTCCTGAAGGCAACTGACTTATGCACAGTGGGGAGATTAGCGCTTAAAGTCTCCTTGCCAAGCTATTGAATTTTTAAGAGATCCTCCCTGGTCCTGGGGGAGTACCTGGAACCCAGAAACACACTGAAGCTGTTTGCTGTAAACTTATCTGGGGGCTTCCAGTCTTCACTGGTGTGTTTTGTTGGTGGAAGGGTGAACTCTTTCTAGACTGTCTGTTGCCATGTACCCTCCTATCTCCTACTTGGTGGTTAGGGAAGCAGAGCTCAGACAGTTTTGTTACTCTTCCCTCTGCTTTCCACTGATTTCAGAAGGCAATCCCAAGAGATGGTGTGTCTTATCAAAGGAAAAAGTGTGAAGGAATTTGCAGAAAGACACACCTATCAGCTATAGGTTAGCCAGGGACACACAAATCCCAAGATACTGATATGCATCAAAGGTATGAGTAAGGTGTACATTTGTGCATTTCAGCTATTCATCTGCCCCAACTCTCCCTGTGTCCCTTCCAAAGCTAATATTCTATACCTAGCTGTTTGTTAAGTTTATTCACTCTTGGCCTGTTCCAGCAAATGGTTTTGTTTACTGTCAAAAATGTTTATAAGATAATAGGATCTTTTATTTTACCATAAGAATCATACAGCTATCCATTTTAAGGGTACATGCCTTGCCATTAACATCATGTCAACCAAGTCATTTAAAAAGTGTCTCCCCTGTGCATAGACCAAATGACAATATCACTAATTTGATGCCTCTTGGCCTTCTTTAATAGGAAACACTGCAAGTTAAACATTTATTTGAGAAATTTATACAGGAGAACTCCCTTTGACATCCAAAAGAAAATTATTAACACAACATGTGATTTTAATACTCCACACATCACAGTCCTAAAAAATTGTTTATACTTGGTTCACTTTTTGCCTGGGACTGTCAGTCATGATTTAATTTTTATATAGTCTATTGATCATGTGGTCCGGATTACAAAGCCCTAATATATGAAAAAGGGAGACACAGTTTCTGTTTATTCTCTCACAGGAATGTACACTAAGATTCCCCTCCTTGTGTCTGGAAAAAAATAAGAGGCAACGTGCAACATATGTGTTGTTACCTTTTTGGAATGTAAAATTCTTGGTGAAACAATAGAAGTCCACTTGCCTTTGAGGGCAAAAGGAATCTGGTGTCAGAGAATCACCTGTGGGAGTTTATATCGCAGAAAATAGCTATCTTTGTCAATTATTGCTTATAAATATGGTTATGAATCTTTGCATAGTAGTTTTTCTGAAATCTATTTTGTTTTCCTTTTGGTTGCATAATATGGATGGCCTTCTGTTTTTTTAATGCAATGCTTTTGCTGTACCAGATTACAAGAGAGCAGCAGAGACCATTCCTATGCAAGGAGGAAGGAGCATCTTTTCTTTCTAAGCTCTATTAGACTCTTTGTCAAGTAAATTAGTTACGTACTTTTCACTGCAACTGATGAAGAGACTATCTCCATTTTATAAATGAGAAAACTGAGATTCACACAAATCAATTTGAGTTGATCCCTAATCTTCAGCAGGCATGACTGGAGTTCATCCCCCTTCCCTCATCAGAAGAATCCTAAAACTCAGATTATTAGAAAATTTTTAAAGCTCTGTTGGCAGAAAGCCAGGATTTCTCTGGTGGTTCAGTTAATAAAGAATCTGCCTGCAATGCAGGAGACCAGGGTTTGATCCCTGGGCTGGAAAGATCCCCTGGAGAAGAAAATGTCAACCCACTCCAGTATTCTTGAGTGGGAAATCTCATGGACAGAAGGAGCCTGGTGAGCTACAGTCTATGGGGTTGCAAAAAGTTGGACACAGTGAGCAACTAACACACACACACACACACACACACACACACACTGCCCGTCCACATCTTCCAGCTAATTATTAGCAATGAAGCAGGTGGAGAAAGGTGGTTCAGCTCTTCTGGTCAATGAGATGGTCTCGTTGCCCTAAGGCATTGCTTTGATTTGGGGCTGTTCTAACACTGAGTAATTACCAAATTTTGAGGGTGCTTTTTTACCCCATGAGACAGTGGTTCCAAAGAAAGCACAAACAGCAGTGCATAACTGTAGTGCAGATGTGCGAATCTGGTAAATCTATGTGGAGCTTCTCTGCTTCATCTCATCTTTTCCATGTCTCTCTCCCCAGGTATTTACTGACTGCCTCCTCCCAGTCCGTGCATTTTGATAGGTGGGCAGAATCAGGTCTAGCTTTTTGTCACGGAGAAGGCAAAGGCACCCCACTCCAGTACTCTTGCCTGGTAAATCCCATGGACGGAGGAGCCTGGTAGGCTGCAGTCCACAGGGTCGCTAAGAGTCGGACACAACTGAACGACTTCACTTTCATTTTTCACTTTCATGCATTGGAGAAGGAAATGGCAACCTACTCCAGTATTCTTGCCTGGGGAATCCCAGGGACAGGGGAGCCTGGTGGGCTGCCGTCTATGGGGTCGCACAGAGTCGGACACGACTGAAGTGACTTAAGCAGTAGCAGTAGCAATAGCTTTTTGTCAAGGGCTCTGTTCAAGGTCCTTCATCTTCTGAGGTCAGTGAGCCCATCTGTGAGATGATGATCAGAGTAGCCACTCCATTATGTTACCATGAGCATCAGAGAAATATTGGATGTGAAAATTATTTGTCATCTCTCAATACTCGTGCAAATGCAAAGGATTTACGACCCAGACCCCTAGATGAACCTTTCGTGGCTATGTTTATATGCTGTGTTTGAGGATCATAGGTAGATGAGACCATGAAACAAAAACTCAATAACAATATTATATTGTTATTTGCTATAATAACAATATTATAACAAAGACCACAAAGCATCCACGTCCAAAAGGAGAAGTTCACACTGGCCTAGTAGGTTGAAGACAGATGATTTTCATTCGTTGTTGATCTAAACTTTAGCTGAGAACGCGACCCCTAAAATTTAGCAGTATTTTGAGCCATCACATGTTCATAGTATATTCTGATCATGCTTTAGAGAAGGTTCTTGGTTCATAATTTTGAGCATTACTTTGCTAGCAGGTGAAATGAGTGCAGTTATGCGGTAGTTTGAAGACTGTTCCTCCTTGGACTTTTGATACTAGAAGGTGGGGTAACTGAGTTTGTGGTGGGGGTGGGAGATCTTTGAAGGAGCAGGTGTGAAGACTGTGCCTCCTTTGACTTTTGATACTAGAAGGTGGGGTAACTGAGTTTATGGTGGGGGTGGGAGATCTTTGAAGGAGCAGGTGTGAAGACTGTTCCTCCTTTGACTTTTGATACTAGAAGGTGGGGTAACTGAGTTTATGGTGGGGGTGGGAGATCTTTGAAGGAGCAGGTGCTCAGGCAGGTTTGGTTTGAAAGGCTTGGCTCCTCTGCCATTCCTCACCAGGAAACATGGTTAGTGAGGCAAAGAGAAAGAAACTCAAATGGGTAAAAATAGAGAATTTGGATAGTCAGCAACTATGCTCTTAACTTAGTGGTTCTAGAATGTTTTTGGACATTTCTGGATTTGCAGATAAATGGCTGAAATAAAATTCTAGAACTGGCTCAGTCCATGGGATAAATAAAATTATCATGTATTATTAAACTCTTCTCTTTTAATAGTGAAAGGGAGGCAATGTGATGTAGTGAAGAGGATGGGAGACTTGGAGCCAGAAGTTCAGGTTCCAGGGTGGCCAGTGCCAGCAGCTAGTTGTGTGGTTGTGGCAAGTTACTTTTTAATGGGTCTCAGTTTTTTCCGACAGTGAAATGACTGGTTGGGCGGGATGATGTCTAATGTCAAAAGCTGTCTTGTGACATTCCAGGACCGATTTCTAGTAGAGAAGAATGACACTTGGGTTTATTGAATGTCTACCTGGTACCTGATACTTGTGCTCTACTTAGCTCTTGGTTGTATATTAGCTCAGGAAGTCACAAGAATAAGGGTCTAGGAATAGGAGCTCTGGTCTTTTACGGCTGTGTTGCTGTGTGACTTTGATAACCTTCCCTTGACTTTTGTGGGCTTGATTTCTTGATTATGATCACAAAAGAAAGGGATTAGATTATCTCTCAGACCCCTACTAGCACTAACGATTTTATGAATCTGTGCTGATAGATAACTGGTGTAGAAACCCAGAAACTGCTTCTCATAGATTATTTATCAACAGTTGAATTTTTATGTTTTTGTATCAAAGTATTGCTGACAATTAGCTTGAACTGGGGTTCATTCTGGAGGGATAAAGAGCATTATCTTTTCTTAGAGTTCATCCAATATGCTGAGAAACTGGCTAGTTTTTTTCCTGGCCAGATGCGTCCTTTCACCTGCTTCCTAAAATTTATAGGAATTACAAGCAAACAAGGAAGCAAGCCCAACAGGTTTTTCCTTCTATTTTTTTTTTTTTAACTCTGCTGTTATAGTCACTAAGTGTGTGCTTTTAATAATGCAGCAGATTTTGATAACTTAATCTACTACATGAACCAAAGAATTTAGAAATAGATTTTCACTTAATAACTAGTGAACCTTCTAGCCAAGAAGCATCCTGCACTGATTGGAATGAGAAGGGAGCCTCCATTTCGCAGGTAAGCCCTGCTGACTCTTCCAGGACAGTTGAAAACCTCTATATCTTCATTGTCTGGATTGGCTAGTTTTTTTTTTTTTTTTTCTCTTAGCTCTTTCATCCCTTTTTCTTGTACTTGATATATACTATAGGGGTATAGCTGTCTTTGTAGGAGACTGTTAAATTTAGAATTGGTGGCCTCTTCCACTTTTGATTTCCTGTCAATTTGAGATTCTTTCTTTTCCACTTCCCGTGCAGTTGTTTGGGCTGGCAAGCCCTGTTGTGCATCGCATGATGCTAATAGTGCCAAACCCCTGGGGCTACTTCCCTGTTTAAAAAGTTTTATTAATGGAGACTCGCTACCCTGGGTGTCAGTTCAACATGGTACACATTATTTGGGGAGTGATAACTGTCAGGATTCCTGCTATATCAGTACTTCATAGCCTCAGCTAATAAGGACACCTGTCTGGTGTGAAATATAGATTCTCAGGCTTCTTTCCAGAAGATTCAAATTCAGTATGCTCTGGACCACAGCCTAGGATTCTGTGTTTCATAAAAGCTTCTAGTGATTCTTATCAGGCTAGATTTGAGAATCACTATTGTTTAATAGCTAGTGTCTTAATGGTGATTGAGAAAAAGCTATTGGTTCATAGAGAAGGATTAAATGTTCTGGCACTTTTTAAATTGTTAGGTTGTTTTGTTTTTTTTTCTTTGTGGCCAGTACACCTGTCTTTTCCAATAAAAATGTTTAAGACGCCTAGAGATGATCATACTACGTGAAGTGAGTCACTAAATAACATATGATAGTTCTCAAATGTGGAATCTAATTTTAAAAAATGATACAAATGAACTTCTTGACAAAACAGAGACAAACTTGCAGATGTTGAAAACAAACTTACCAAAGGGGAACTGTCTGGGCAGCAGAAGGCAGGACAAATCAGGAGCTTGGGATGAACCTATACACACACTATAATATATGAGATAGATAACCAACAAGGACCAACTATATAGCACAGGAAACTCTACTCAATATTCTGTGATAACCTACATAAGAAAAGAGTCTAAAAAATGAATATGTATATATGTATAACTGAATCACTTTGCTGTACATCTGAAACTAGCACAATATTGTAAATCAACTATACTCCAATAAAATTAAGAAAAAGATATTCAAGATTTTTAGAATTCTTTCAAAAGGAAAAATTACCACTGGGTGCTTGCCTGAAAGTCTCCTGTGAATTTTAGTGCAAGGACTTGGTGAATGTGAAAGTGTCCAAGTCTATGCAACCCTATGGACTGTAGCCCACCAGGCTCCTCTGTCCATGGGCTTCTCCAGCAAGAGTACTGGAGTGGGTTGTCATTTCCTAATTTGGGGAATCTTCCCCATCCAGGGCTTGGTGGTGTCTCCTAATTGCTGAGAATCTTGGATTTTTACTTATTTTTAAACTGAGTTCTCTGTAGTGTACTTATTGAAGGCCAAGTAACCACTTTGGATAAATGAAGTGTAAACTCTATAAATATTTTCTTTTGAGATATTTAAGTTCGTTGTGTGTGAGTAAAAAGTAAAATGAATGAATTAGATTTCTAAAGAGAGCCTTTAAAAAATCAAAGTTGGCTTGGCAGAGTACTGGAGAAACAGTGCAAGCTTTGGATTCACCCAGAGCTGGGTGACAGAATCCTGACAGAATGTCATCTGCACATGTGACTTGGACAAAAACTGTTTAATCTTTCAGGCCTTAGTTTCCTTATCTGTAAAATACAAAAGCAAACCTCATGACACTCGTGTATGGTGCAGCTTAGATGATATCATAAATCTGAAACTACTTGGAAAAGTTTAAAAGCACTAAATCATTATTGGGTAGTATGTGGCTATTATTATTCATAGTAATAGAATTTTCCTTTTCTTCCCACTGTTCTTACTCCTCAATAGTTCTATGAAATCTTCTTTAATGTTTTGGTTGCAAAGTTGCCTGAAATATATTAGTGGAAACAATTGTGAAGAGAATCTAAGAAAAAGCCAGACAGGGAATACAAGTGTTTTCTATTAGCCAGAGGAGAGCAGTGGCAGGTTTGGGGAAAGTCAGTGTGTGGGAACCTCAAGAGCCTTTGGTGGTTACTTTCTTCTCCTCTGGAAGTGACATGGCCATATCACTTTAAGGGAAAGACAGATACACCTTAGGAAGGCTGGGACGAAGTTTGGACAAAGGGTCTGTTTTAGGGTTAACTCTTATATGTGTCTTTTGAAAGCCCAGGGGGGGAAAATCTAACTAAAAATAGCAGCTGTGTTTGAAAATAATAGAAATGCTTGTCGTCCAGGGCACTCTCCATGTCTCTTGAGGAAGGGAATAACTGTGATAATGATTATATTTATTGTTCATGCCAACCATGTGCTATAGATATTAGATACTTTTAGAAAGGAGGAAACTGCAGTTCAGAGAAGTTAAGTAACTTGAACAAGAGCACCCAGCTAAAAAGGAGTCACTAAATTTTCCAGAACTCTTGTCAGCTTACCTTGTTGCCCACTTTCCAATGCAGTTTATGCAATGAAGGCTCCCTCTTTCTATTCCATTCCATTTCATTTATGTCCATTTTATTGGGTCCACATATGTGCAAATGTGTTCTGCAGGCCCAATATTGCTTCTGTTTTATGTCTTAGTTCTTCAACCAGAAGGCATGTGGGATCTTATCTCCCCAACCAAGGACTGAACCTGTACCCTCTGCATTGGGAGGCAAAGCCTTAACCACTGGACCACCAGGGAAGTCCCAATATAGGACACAAATATGAGTCTTAATGCAAGGATCATGTTGGGCAGCAAAGAAGACAGAGTTATATAGAGATAGCTGCTGAACAGCTTGGCGTATGCTGACAAGCCTGTCTGTGGACATAAAGAAAATTCCATCAGAGCAATTTTTCAGTGCCTAGATTTGTGGACACTTTAGAATTTGAAAGTACCTTGAGGATTTCATTATCAACAATACTGAGATCATTTTTCTGTCTCAGTCAGAAAAATAGGCCTCTTTGAACAGGGGACAGGTAGGAGATCTGAGGAGGAAGCACAGGCTCTGGAGACAGACAGGTGGGAGAGTGCTTATGGTTATAAGCTGTACACCCTTGGGCAAGTTGTGACTGTCTCTGAGGTCTCTGCTTTCTCACCTGTGAATGGGATAGTATGCCCTGGGGACCTGCGAGGGGATGCCTGCTATAGTGCATGGCGCTGGGCACTCACAGCTGCGGTTGTCATTGTCACCACGTCCCAGTCAGTGCTCTTCACATAGGAAGACTTGGAGGCTTGGACTGGTTAGTAGTCGTGCAGTGAAGGAGCAGGGCCTGGAACCAGTGCCTTTTTACCATTTTGCTTTTCTTGTGTGTCCTTGTCAATTTGAAACTTGATATCATCTATGAGGTAGTTCTTCAGAGAGCTCTATTCTCATTTTTCTCTTCCCTGGGTCAATTAAAAGAGGAACAAGACAAACAGGTTTAACTTTTTAATCCAAATCAGAGGATGATAGTTGAGTGAGGCTAGAGACACGTGGTGCAGATTTGAAGGACTAGGCAATTTTTTTTTTTTTCATATATCACTTTTCTTCAAACTGGCCCTTGTTCTAGAAAGTGCTTATTACCAAAGATCACTGCTGACTGATTTGGGCTTGAACAGGCACCGTCTTTTTCAAATGATGTGTCTCAGGAAAGGAGAAAGAGAAGCCAATGTTTTCAAAGTGTTTGCTTTTGACTGAGGAGGAAACTGAGTCTCTGATGAAATAATTTCCTCAAGGTCATGCATGAGTTGATGGTCCCCACATTCAAAAGAAGGCTAGGTCAGTTTCTCTGACATCCTTGTAAAACTATTCTTCCCTTAAGTCCAAGTTAAATTATAAATGATCTGCATTAAAATTCCCAAATTTAAAACAAACTGAACCAAACAACACACATAAGATCCAACTGGCGACTTATGAAAGGAACTTGATGATTTCTGTGTGCTTTTAAACTATACATTGCAATCAGAGTATTGGTGGGAAGTGTGTTTTTGAGGTTTGTCACAAATTAACAAAATTATATGCCTAGAGAGTTTTACAGAGAAATGCAAATCAGTGTAAGCGCCTTGTCATAATAAGCAGTATGCTTTGGTTCCTGTTTATGTGTCCTTAAAGCATATAATACACGATTATTGACATGAAGGAAGCTGTTCTCATTGACGGTTTCTTTATATCTGGCCCCCAAATTAGTTTGTGGCATCAATCTGTATAATTTCTAGAGAACCTATTTAATTTTTCTGTTTATACTTGTCTTTCAAGTATGTCTTATCTTCTGCAGTTGTTTTCTGAGCATCCACTATGTGCAACCCCCCTCAGTCCCTTCTTCCTCTTGGTTTGGGTCAGGTAGTAGGGTTCCTTGCACTTCAAAAATTCCCAGATTGGGAATGAGTACAGACTTTTTCATAATTTCACACATTTAGTGCCACTGGCTTGGGAGTGGTAAGGGTGGGGCTATAGCTGCACAAGGAAAAGCAATGAATTTGCCTGAGGGCATGGAGCTGGGTCTTGCTAGAGAAATAATAGCTCACATTATACAGAGTAGAGAAGGAAATGGCAAAACCCACTCCAGTATTCTTGCCTGGAAAATCCCATGGACTGAGGAGCCTGGTGGGCTACAGTCCATGGGGTTGCAGAATTGGCCACAACTCAGTGACTGAGCACACATAGAGTGGGAGAGAGTAGCAGGGGAAGCAACGGATGCTGAGACTTGTTAACAGGAACATGTTTGGGAAGGGTGAGTGGTTGCAGGACAGAATGTAAGTGGTGTGTACTTGCATTGAGTTAGGGGAATAGAGGATGTTGGGGATGAGGCTGGAGAGATGGTTAGGAGCCAGATTAAAAAGGAGAGTTATAAATGGCAGGCTGCTAAAGGACTTGAACTTTATTTTGGAGGACCAGCAAATGAAGTCATATTTTTGTTTTCATTTTCTTTTTATTGTGGAAAATTTCATATAGAAGCCAAATTCAGTATATACCTAGGATCTGGGTCATAGGGCAACTCCATGTTTAACTTTTTAAGGACCTGCCAAACTGCTTTTCCATAGTAGCTGCATCAATTTAGAAGTATTGTAAGGTTAGTTAAAATGTGTAAGGAAAAAAAATTGCAAAAGTTTTACAGGCAACCTTTGGAATTAACATATTCATGAACAGTTTTTAAGAGGGGGTGAATTTACTCTGATTTGTGTTTGAGATCTTTGGATTTGAGGAGAGGGAAACTGGAGGCCAAGGAGGGAGATCAATTGAGAGACAGATGAATCTGAGTTACTGGGGACAGAGAGGAGAAGGACGGGTGAAGAAGGAGATTAAAGGAAATTGGGGAGGGGTAAGGTGGAAGGGGTGGGAGGATGGTGGTGGGGTTCCTGATCTCCTGGTTGGGAGCCTCTGAACCATGATAATGCCCCTCCCTCCACAAACACTTTAAATGCAGTGGTTGTAGAAGACTTATGAAGCCCATATTTTAATAGGATTAGTAAATGCTTCTTTATATTCATAGCCTTATTAAAAAGATGAGGCTATAAGATATATATATATATATATATATATAATTTTATTTATCTATTTGCTCTGGAATTTTTAAATTTCTCAAATGCCCCTTAAAGTAAATAGATCATTAGAAATCCTCTTGGTTTAGGGAAACAGTTTTCCATGGGTTATGTGGTATTTTTAAAAGTTTTACTGAGACCCAATTTACATACCATAACATTAATTCATTTAAAGTGTTCAATTCACTGGCTTTTAGTGTATATTCACAGAGTTAAGCAACCATCACCACAATAAATTTTAGAAATTTTTTTAAATCACTGCCACAAGAAACAAAAACTGTACCTGTTAGCTGTCACTCCACATTTACCCTCCTCCTTCCTCATCCCATAGCAACTGCTTATCAACTTTCTATTTCTTTGCCTTTCACTCAGCATAATATTTTCAAGGTTCATCCATATAGTGGCGTGTATGTTCAGCTTATATCAGTACTTCATCTACTTTTATTACCAAGTAACATTCCATTATATGGACATACCGCATTTGGTTTATACATCTGTTGGTTGCTGGAGCATTGGGTTATTTACCCTTTTTGGCTATTATGAATAGAGCTGTTATAAACATTCATATACAGATTTTTGTATAGACACAGAATTTCAATATTCATGGGTAAATGTACCTGGGAATAGATATGCAGGATGATACGGTAACTCTGTGTTTAACTTTTTGAGGAGCTGCCAAACTATTTTCCATAGTGGCTGTACCATTTTATCAATAGAGGTGTCTTAAGATTAATTAAGATATATATGGGAAAAAATGCAAACGTTTTACTGAAGACCTTTGGAATTAACATATTTATGAAAACCCTATAATGTTGCTTTGTATGTCAGAGAATTTTTCACAAAGTTTTCAACCAGTTTAGCAGTGTCACTGGTTTTAAGATGAGTGAATGAAGAATAATAAAACTGCTTGAGGAATAGCTGGGTGGTCAGCTAGACCCATTCACCCACTGAGTAACATACTTCCAGAAACTAGAGTGTGACAAGCAGATTCCTGCTTCAGTAAAATGAAAAGCAGCCTTGGATCTTCAGAGTACCCTGAAAACAGTTAAAAGTACAAATATTGAAATCTATATATTCCTTGGATTTGCTTTATGATATTTTTAGGACCATGAAATAGAACTGTAGGTCCTGATAAGACTGATTTCTTTTTTCCCATCCTTTCCCCACTGGAGATACAGCTGTATATGTGATTGTCTCTCAGAAACTAAAATTACAGTCCATCTTTTAGATTTATGTGCTGGACACTGGGTGATATTAGAGTATAAGACACAAGGACAAATCTTTAGAAATTGGTTGGAATTGAAAATTACAGTGCAGATTAAGCTATAAGTTAATAAAAAATTAAACCACATACAATTCAAAAGGGTGAGGAAAAGGCACTCAACCTTTAATATTAGGAACTTTAGATGGTATTTCACTTGATCTTTCCAATCACAGAATAAGGTAGATGTCAATAACTGGTTTTGCAACTCAGAGAGGGTAAATGATTTGCCCAAGTTCACACAACTAATATGTGTTAGACTTGGGGTTTGGACTCAAGCCTGACTAAATAATGACAGTTGCTAACATTTACTGAGTGGAAGTATGTACCTCTCACTGGGCTATGCAGGGTGCAGGCATTCTCTTATTTAATCCTCCCAGTATGCCTATGAAGTCTTTATTACTATTATCTGCATTCACAGAATTGAGGTTCAGAGATATTAGAAATAACTTAACAAAAGTTATGAGCAGATGAGTTTGAGTTGGGGTCAGACCTGAGAAGTCCACCTCATGAGGCCATTCTTAAACAATAGGTTCTCCTGCTTTTGTTCTTCTATTTCTGAAGCTCAAGTTTCCCCCACTGTTCCCTGCCAACTTTCATGTCAGTAACACATGAAGAATTGTCCAAAATGAATTAGTCTTGTGATCCTTACCCTGGGTTCTCTGGACCCGTCAAGGTCAATTAGGGCAATCACAGGGCATCTCGTGCTCTTTTCAGAACTTCAAAAATATCTAACATGTACTGCACATGTTTTTCAATGATTAACTTGCCTAGGTTAACTGAGAGCATTGGCCTCTGCCTGGACTGGTCAAAGCACTGGCTTTCTGTGCTTGTGATTTGAGTGTGGAATGACACCTGGCAGATCACTCTGGTCTTGTTGGTTATTTCCACTCTTTAGGAGATGTGATTGGCACTTCCCACGCTTTAATTAACAGAAGTAGAGAAATGACTTAAATGTAGTTTACCTGGTAAATAAGATGTCATAGAGAGTCATGGAAGAATGGCAAGGGATCTTTGGTGGTGAAAATGTTGAACATTCTAGAATGGACAGGCAGCTCTGTGGATAGTGGACACTGATTAAATGCCAGGTGTCTTCTTTTGAAGCAGCCGTTTGTATTGCTATCAGAGGGAGGAACTTCTGGCAGGCTGGGATTTTAAAATATTTCCAAAGGTGTCACCAACTTATAGTAGTCCTCCCTTAATCTGCTGTTTCCTTTTCCATGTTTTCGGTTACCCTTGGTCTGAAAATATTAAGTGGAAAATTCCAGAAATAACTCAAAAGTTTCAACTTGCACACAGTTTGAGTAGTGTGATCAAATCTCTCACTAGGATCCCCAGCTGTCAACATGGGCTGCTACTGACCTCCAGCCATTCATGTTGTTATGTCTTGATGATCCACAATCACCTGACGCAGATGGTCCTGCTCCTGACGTAAGACCAGAAGGTCAATAGTAGCTTAATACTGTGTCAAACTTTATCTTATCATGTAGGTGTTGTATCATCTTACATCATTGCAAGAAAAAGGGTGTCTACAGTACAAGCAGATATTTTGAGAGAGAGAGACCACATTCACATAACTTTTATTGTAATATATTATCATAATTGTTCTATTTTATTATGTTATTGTTGTTAATCTCGTCCTGTGCAAAATTTATAAATTAAACTTTCTCATAGCAAGGTATATACAGGAAAATTCATAGTACTTATATTATTCAGTACTGTCCACAGTTTCAGGGACCCACTGGACCATGCTAAATCGCTTCAGTTGTGTCTGACTCTTTGTGACCCTATGGACTGTAGCCCGCCAGGCTCCTCTGTCCATGGTTGCCATGCCCTTCTCCAGGGGATCTCCCCAACCCAGGGATCAAACCCAGGCCTCCCACATCGCAAGCAGACTCTTTACCCTCTGAGCCACCAGGGAAGCCCCAGAGGTCTCAGAAGTCTCCCCCCAAAATAGGAAGGCTACTGTACTGGAATCTTGTGTTAAGCAGGCTTCTCATTTAAATCTCTTTAAAGAGAGTGGCTTCAATGACACAGAAGGAGAGATGATGGTCCCACTCTTTGGATCATCTGTACTCTAGGCATGGCGTGAATGCAGACTTCTCTGGGGCCGGCTGGGAAATTAAAGTATACTTCTCGGGTCAAAGCATTCAAAATACAGAGTTTTCAATCTCAGGGGAAAATAAGCCCTCTTGATTTTAGGTTTAATTTTCCAAAGGCCAACTGATGGAGTTGAAGAACCTTTAATTATAATTTTGCTTTACATTTGTTTTTTGTAGTTGTGTTGGCCTCAGCTGTGAAATCCAAACATTTATTGTTAATTAATAATACCTTTCACTGAATAGTGCTACGAAATGATAATATGTGCATTAGATAATTTGAATGTAAATATTCTTTTTTGCCTCAGTTCATTTTTCTTTTTCTAGCTCTTAAGCTCCCCAGCCCTGTAAAGCCCACAGAAAAATATACCCAAACCACCCTACTGAGGAGGTCATTTTCCAGATGTCAACATGAAAAAGGCTGGGAAAGGAACATTTTTGAACCTTTCCACTATAGTCAGGCACATTCCCATATCTCATCAAAGTCTGCAATGGTGAAGGGAAGATATTACTGTAACTGATTTTACAGATGTGGCAGTTGCCCTTGGGAAAGGTCGAGGAGTTTGTTGGGGATCCTGTATTTAGAAAATGGTGGAACACCTGGGATAAGAACCAACCAACACCTATGTGGACTCTTTCCTCCTGTGGTGAAGACTGGCACTGAAATTTGCACTGGCTGCTATTTTCAATAATAAGCATATGAAGAGCCCACAAACCGGCCAGAAAGTTTTAAAGTGAAATGACCAGGCCTTGTGAAGTATTCAAGTATATTTGGGGGTTAAAACATTTTGCCCATTTTACTATTGTTTGTTTCTTTGTAAATTCCTGTAGAGATTAGACTCAAAAACCTCTGGGCTGGAAGTGGGAAGGGCATGAACTAAGAACATCTATCTCCATTGCAGGCAGTCATGCAAGGGGCTGGTTAACCTGCTTGAATTTCACAGCAGCCTATGGAGGAGGGTGTCGGAGTTCATTTCAGTTTTCTCAGAACCTGGTTAGCCCTACCTGTCTCAACTCTTTTTGGTGGGTGGTATATTAATAATTCAGCTAGTTCATCACTAGTGGAGATTGTTTACTGAGATTCCAGGGGAACTGCTTTGCTAGAATCTACTTGGAGCTGGTAGCTTGGACCATGTATCCACTTTGATTGAAAATATGTCACAGAGCATCCCAACTCCAGTTCTGCAGAACTTGTGACGAAAAGGGGAAAAGCCGTGGCAGGGGAATACTTTGCTGATTTTGTATAGGAAGGGAATGACTTTTCTTCATGCAGAGGGATAGGAACCTCAGATGATATTGTTAATTCTTCTTATTGGCCTTCTGCAAAGGAGTTAAAAAGGCCGAGAAATGCAACATTTTGAGTGCAGCAGCTTACACTTGGGTTAGAGGCTCTGTGTATTTCCCAGGCTATTGTAGGGCTCCTATTCAGCTGGGATTTGAATGGAGTGTGATTTGCATGAGAGCAAGTGTATAAAGTAGGTCTTTTTTTCCCTTTCCTCAAAGAAGTTTTGTGGCATTTCTTTTTCTGACAGAGTTGGCATGAAGCTTTGACAAACACAGAGCCATGGAAAAGTTAAACAGGACTGAGAGCAAGCCCATTTTGTACAGATCCTTCACACTTAGAATGCAGAGCAGCAGGCAGGAGGCAGCTCAGATCATAGGAGGCATGGCAGGGGCTGATCGACTGCTGTGAACTGGTGATGAATGGGAAGCGCTCGTAGGACCAATGGGAAAATGGATCATTGCCTATTTACCATTCTTTATGGTTGGGGTAAGCTACAGATGAGAACATTCCTGGGACTCAGCTGGCTATCTTATCTATCCTTCAGTATTTATTGAGATAAATACAAAGAGATAACAAAGAAATACTAAGAGGCGGATCCTGCCCTCAAGGGGTAGGTAAGAAGATGAGAAGGGAGACACACATTCATTCTTGGGGAATACATGACCAGTTGTCTTGAGCTGATCATTAAATGAAAGTTTAAAAATAGGAGGTCTATGAGGCAGCTCCATGCTGATCCTGGGCTGTGTTCCCAGCTTTGCTGTATTAGTTGGGTGATAGAATGGAGATGATGATTCATTCCTTGCCTACTTCATGAAGCTCTTGAGACCAGGAGTATGGTATCATGTTTATATAAGGAAAATGCTTTGAAACTGTAAAGTCATATTTGTACAATGGATATAAATGTATGTGCATGTGGCTTCCCTGGTGGCTCAGACAGGGAAACGTGGGTTCAACCCCTGGATTGGGAAGATCCCCTGGAGAAGGAAATGGCAACCCATAGTCTGAATCTGCTGTCCTCTATTCTCCCTGTTTCTATCCCATTTTATCTTTAATTAAAAAAAATATTTATTTGGCTGTTCTGGATCTTACTTGCACCATATGGGATCTAGTTTCCCAATCAGGGATCAAACCTGTGCCCTCTGCATTGGTAGTGCAGTCTTAGCCACTGAAACAGCAGGGAAGTCCCTATTCCATTTTAAATGAATTCCTTCACACACCTAGATATGAAAACATTCCTTTACAGGTTTTATTTCTGTACAAAGTGCTATGATCGCCTAAAGAAGAACAAATTCTGCCCAGAGGAAATTAGAAAGGGCTTCACAGATTGGCTCTCCCATATATTATTTATGCATTAACTATAAAGGAATAATTTCTCAAAACTGCAGTTTTAATCACATAGGTCCTTCTCTTCGGGATTTCTTTGACCACCACCGCCCCCCTGCCCCCAACCCCGGTTGACTATACTAAGACTCCTTAGTATATTTGAGACTCTTTAGAATCTGACCCCAACCAACCTGCTATTCCCTTTCTTCCCATCCTCCCCAATCCCCACTTCATGGCTTTGCCCAGATGTTTCCATTCTGTGACTATTCCAGGAACTTTCCCACCAAATCATTCTGTTTGTTCCATACATGTTATTCGCCTCTTATAATCAATTCAAGTGCCACCCAATCTGTGAAGCCCTTTCTGATTTCCTCTGGGCAGAATTTGTTGTTTTTTAGGTGATCATAGCACTTTGTATTGACCTTTCTTATGTCAGAATTTTTGGTTTGTTTTATAGTTTAGTACAGGTCTGTCTTAATAGACTATGACTCCCTTGTATAGAACAAATGCTTGAAAATTTTTATTAAAGTCGACACATTGAAGAAAGTGTCAATAAAAGGCTGTTTTGGTAAATATAAACAAGAAGCAAACAAAAATACAATTTTGTTGCCTATACTACACAATCTTAAAGCAGCTACTGGTACAATATCTCTTCTTTCTATAAATAGCTGAATTATTATTAAGTATAATTATAAAGCTAAACACTGGGTGCTTAATACATACTTCCTGCAAATCAGTGTGATGAAATGGAAAAAACCTTCACTTGCTAGAGTTTGTAATAGCCTATAATAAAGTATTAATTAACCTGAGAGATTGGGAGTATGTACTTAACTAAAGTCAGCTAGATATTTTAAGTTCAATTTTTACATTTATATAGTGTTTTGAACTTGGTCAACAGACTGAATTTGTACTAACCATGATAGCTTCCATTAAAAAAAAAAAAAAAGTCAAAGTTACCCTAAAAGCTAGGGCTATATTTTAGGATGATTGGTTTTTTTCCATCCTAGTCCTGCCCTATGGAGAGGCTCTGTGAATGAGCAGAGCAGAAGCCTCCTATCATAGAAAGATGCCCAAGCGGAAAGTTAAGAAATCTGGGTTTATGTTCTAACTTTCTTGTTAACTTACTGGATCACTTTAGCCAAACAACTTTCCTTCTCTGTGACTCTGTTGCCTCATCTGTGAAATGGGGCATGGAGAATTCTCTGGGCATTTCCTCTGAAATCTCTCTCTGTTCCATAAAATACCATGAAGTTCACATTGAAGGAAGAAGGGAAGACTTTTTTCCTCCTTTCAACTCTTTTCTGTTTTTTCATATTACTGTTCTGTTTATTTCTTCTGTCACATCAACAGTATTTGATTCATTGTTTTTACCCACTGGAAAAACTTTTAAAAACAATCTCTTAATATCCTAAGATACCACAATTTGTATGTTAGGTTACCTTTTTAGATATTTATCTGGGTTAATCTTGCTTCTCATAATTCTGAGAAGGCTGAGATTGAAGTACCAAAATGTCTGATTCAGAAGAGAAAGGAACTCATAGAACAGAGCACCTGATATGTTTTATTCAATCCTTATGATATCCTTGTGTAATGGATTATCACTCGAATTTTACAGATGATAAAACTGAGGCATGAAGAGGTTAGGTACTAGGAAGTAACCCCAGTATCTACCTTCCTATAATTTTAACCCAGCATCGGCTATGTTTGATTGTCATGCTGGTAAGTCATTATTAATGTTAATAATAATATCAATCAGTTTTATAATTAGAAGCCCCTGACTAATTGGTGGTGATGCATCACTTCAACCCACCTCCGTTGAGCACCTTTCATGTACCAAGTATGGTGCTTGCTGTCGACATCTAATGATGAATTGGATGTAGTCTTCTAAAGTCTTCTAGAATGGACACGGGGCAGTAGTCGTTCTAGAAATTCAACCTGGACACTGTATAGAGGTAGCAGAATGGAGCTGGGGGGGGTCTGGGGGCAGTAACATCACCACTTGTTTGGATGGTCAATTCAGGAGAATGCTCTTGTGCACTGTTGTTGAAAACGGCATTGCACTGAAGAACTTCATTGAGCTGAGTGATTCCTCTGCCTAAGTTCTAACCACTGGTACAGTGACCATCCTCCAGAATAATCTTAGAATGCAGGAATGGAGGGGCCCAAGGATCAACAGTTTCCCTTTGCCCACTCCCATCCCATAGGTGGGGAAACTAGGCTCAGAGAAGTTTACTCTCTTAAGAAAATGAGTAAAATCCAGAGCAAATAAAACCTTTACCTTGTGCAGGTTCAAGTTTAAATCCAATAAATACCTTATTTTAAAGCACCCCTTTATACCATGGATTTGGTTATTCTGTAAATCAGATAATGGTCCCATGTGTCATAATCTACAAAACCTTTCAAACCTTAACATAACATCCCAAAGCACAGTAATGCACTCTTATAGTAAAAATATTCCAAAAATATGATTATGTTAAAAGGGGATAACCCTCTCACTATCCCTCCAAATTCCATTCCCTGGAGGCATTACTGTTAACAGTTTGTAGTTCCTGCCAACCTTATTTTGAATGCACAGGTATTCTCAGTGGCATCCACCTTCATCCACATTGGTCTCATTTTTTTTTTCCTTGACACACCCCACAGATGTCTGCCTTCTGGTCTTGGATCATGTCTTTGCTCTTCAAAGCACCCTCCCCTTCTTCTCTGCCTATGGGAAACAGTATCCATCTCTAGGCTGGTTTCTGCACATCTCATGCCCTCACTAGTCCGACCTTAGGGAACTTTCACCTCCTCATTTAAGTGCTTCCAGCTGAAACTCTAGGTAGTGACCTTCAATCACTTATGTTCTATTGGTCTTTCCTTTCCTAAATAATGGGACAGGTGAGTGAGATGATCTTTAAGCTTTGCTGAGTTCATCAAATATAAAGGACTCCACATTTAGTACAGTGCTTCCTGCTTGGATATCTTGATCCATGTTGAATTGCTGAATCCTATCAGAGGGTTACGACATAAGAGGAGAGATGAAGAGAGTCACCCTCAGAAGTTCCCACAGTTTAAACTCAAGTCAGAAAGTTTTAAACTTTCGGAGGCCCCATGACATAATGGAAAGAGAATGTGTCCTTGGGGACAGTTCTGAACTCAAATCTTGGCTCCTCCATTTGCTAGCTTATAAGTGGAGGCCAGGGTTGTCACCTCTCTGAACTTCAGTTTCATCATGTGTAAAATGGGAAGAACAATTCCTGTCTGACAGAGCACCCCAAGATCAGGAGATACAGACAGTAGGCTCTTCCACATTAATCTCTACCCTCCTTCCTAAAATCTTTTTGTTTGGAAACTCTTATCTGTCAGAGTTGGCAAGCTTCACAAGGAATACGAGAGAGCGTTACCTGGATGTATAGCATATGCAGTGTACAGAGAATGGATGAGATGCAGTTTACCTGATCTGTGAAAAGTAAAACTTTGGAGTCCTTCCAGGGAGTCATCAAGCAGCTGCAGAGATGTAGTTACCTTTCCATCCGTGCTTGCTGAAGGAAGGTGTTTTCCCATTTGGAGAGAGCCTGTTGGAAATGTGTCTTTAATGCATTCCACTGTTCTGAGGCAAAACTTCCCAAGAGATTGAGCAGAGCCTATGAACCAATATCATTGAAAGTTGATTAAAACTATCTTCTTAATTAAATACAAGGGAACAAGAAGTTCTCAGTATTCTGGTAGCAATTAAAGACTAAAGAGTCAATTTGAAGTTGTTTTTGCAACTCTTAAAATAATACTCCCTCTCCCCCACCCCCCATGAAAAGAGTTTTTAGCTATAGACATGCCCTCACATTGAGGTTTTTGAAAGCTGTGAGGACCACAAACCTGCTGGCAAAGCCTTCTGCTGCCAAGACATCGAAGTTCTCAAAAGCAAGAGGGTTCAAGCTCAGGATACGCTGATTTGGAAAGAGAGTCCAAACAAAGGGCCTTTTGAGGCAGGAAACTGGGCTTCGGCTTCAGCACAGAGCAATGTGGGATTGGAAAAGTGCCCTGGGACTTGCTGAGGAGGAGAGGGACTATGAGATCGATGGAGGAAGTATAAAGTTTCTCCATACAGTGAGAGTTTCTTTCCAAACCCTCGAAAGTTGGTTTCAGAAGCTGTTATCTTTCCTCTGTCAGCTTCATCTGCATGCCTTTAAAATGTGGACTTCACAACATGGTATGTCTTTGAACAGAAAAGGGAAATGAGTCTCAAAGGTACTTGTGGATGTTCCCATTTTAGCATGACGCCTGACCTAAAGGCCAGTGGCTTTCTGTGAAAACCCAAAGCAACCACATTCATGAATTCATTCATTCACTCACTTAATTGCAGTATTTTCTGATCACCTGCTACATGCTAGGTTGATGGGGCTATAAAGTTAAATGGCACAATTCCTACTCACGAAGCTCAACATCTAATTAACCAAAACTTGAAGTATGTCCCACTGTGTTCCGTACACATGACTCTCCTCCCCTCCATCACCCAAATAGGGTTTTACGTGTGACCTTTCCTGAGGTGAAACTTGTAATGCTCACCTTTACAGGTGTTCTAAATAGCAGCACATTGACCAACAGGGCCAGTCCAGGCAGAGGTGCGCTATAAGCACAGGGGAAGGCTCAATGATGGAGATGAGGGAAGAAAAAATAAATTCTGATGGATTCTAGTCTTCATTTTTTTTTCCTGTTTTTCATTTTTATATGTCTAGATTCACCTGTCAACTGCTTGGTAAGATGGAGGGAGGGGAGTGGAAACAGAACAGTAGGAACAACAGAAGGAAAAGAGGTGGATTTGGAAGAACCACTGGCAAGAGAACTTGGTCTGGAGAGGCTGTCCGTGGAGTCTGTCCATCATTGTAGAAGAACAGTGACTTTGGATTATACATTTGGAAAACTGAGTTTTCCAGAGGACACAGAGGACTCAAAGATTTAAGGCAAAAAGGGATGACCTTTCATGTATTAGCGATCTTAAATGTTTACTCTGTGACCCAAATGTGTATTGATAACGTAGCCCATGCTTATGTGTCTTCCAAGAATCAAGTCTCCAAGCTTACCCAGTCTCTGCCTGGTAATGTTATGTGCCAGGTTACTATTAATTGTTTCTAAACAGTAGTTTTACCAACATATGCTCGATCAACAAACGCAAACATGCTTAAATTCGGAAGTGTAAGGGCCTTGAATTTGAGTAGAGGTTACCCTAATATTAGATGTTGTCCTGTGATATAGGGATGTCTTGATTCCTACTACAAGTGGTGCTTTTGATTACTGGACTTAATAAGAGAAGTTACAATGGCTGGTCAGTTGATTGAACAAGATTTAGGAGAAAACTTTCTGGTATGTTTGTCAGCCCTGGACCACACACATGGCTTTTCTCTTGCTCTTTGAATTAGAGCATTTGTATGGTAGATTAAAATTTTGGGAAAATACTGTCTTCCCTATGTACATGGAGAAATATAAAGAATAAGTGGGTTTATGTAGAACCTTGACAGTGAAATCTGAGGTGGGGACCTTCTTTTTCTTACTTTTCTATTTCTAGTGCCTAACTCAGGCCTGTACATATAAGTTGTTCAGTAAAAATTGAACAAAATAGAAAAACCCAAGTCAGTTTTGACACTCACATAAGTTCTATAGCCTTTTTTCTAAAGGTAAATTTGTCTGTCAACATTGATATGTTAAACTACATCACCTAAAATTTAGGAAAAAGAGGGAAGATCATGTATAATTCACCAACTTACACAAACATTATTACCGTTGGGCATAATTCCCTTTTAATCATTTTTTATTTAATTTTCTTTCAGTTACTTAGATTATTTCTGTGTTGCTAATAGTCACCATAATGTAAGTTGTTTTGTCTTTGCTTGATTGTATGACCCTTTACAATCATTCAGAATTAAGCATCATCCTTTAATCACACAAATTTCTCTTTTACCCTCTTTCTTTTTCCCTCATCCTGCTCCCTTAGACCAAAACTCTATTGGGGGAGGCACTATTGCCCCCAGTTTGCTTGGATGCCTGTGACAGTACCACACACTGGATGCCTTAAACAGCAGAAATATATTGTCAAGAGATATGGAGATAGAAGTCTGAAATCAGAGTGGTGCAGGGGATTCTTCCTGGGGGCCATGCAGGAGGGATCTGCTCCCAACCTCTCTCTTGCTTGTGGATGACTGTCTTCATGTTCACATGGCATTCTCCCTGTGTACCCAGTGTGCGTCTCTGGATCCAAATATCCCTTTTCCCGCAGGTCACCAATCATATTGGATTAGGACCCACCCTGCTGCTGTCGTTGTAACTTGATTTACCTCTCTAAAGACCCCCTTTCCAAATAAGACCACACTTGGAGATCCTGGGAGGTTAGAAATCCAATATATGAAATTTAGGGGAAGGCACAATTCAATCTCTAACACCTCCCATTTATATGTGAGAAAATTGAGGCCCAAGCCAAGTAGCTGGAGATTTGATTTTAGGCCTAAATGACTCTGAGATCATGTGCTATCATCACATCCTGTTTTCTCACCATGAATTGAGAATATCATGAAGAAAGAGGGAAAAAAAAAATCTTCCTTTATTTGAATTTATTTATCATGAGATAAGTTTGATGGTTATTAACTGATAAATTTAACTGAGTTTGACCAGTTGAAACTTGTATAAATCATGTTATTTAAAAATAAAGTCAAGTATAGCACATTATGCTTAGTTAAAATGTTTTATTGCTCTGAAGCATCTGCTAACCCTTTACACAGATTCTTCTGTTCTTATTTGAAAATACCAGGGAATACAATGACTGGTAGGCTTTATAGCATCCCAGTAATTGTCTGGCAATTGGACCACACTTTATAGCAAAATCAATCAATATTAGATATGGATCACCAATTTTTATCTTGTTTGTCTATCTTTTCTTTAGATTCCTTTTAGGTTTTTTATTTTCCTTCTCCTGGGTTAGTGACTTTGGCAAGCTACATGCGAACACACACAGACACACACACACACACACACACACACACACACACACAAGACACAAGTAGGCCCCACGGAAAACTAGGACCAGCATAACAATGATCAGCTAATGTAGCCCATCATGGTGCAGTTGGTCAGTGCATGGACACCTGTGTCCATTGAATGCACTTAGGCAAGTCACTACTACTCTTAATTTCCTCACATGAATTAAAAACAAACAACAAACACTTTGACTTAATGATCACTACATCACCCCAGTTGCTGTTTTCTGTGCTTTGTTCACTGTAGGTGCATAAAAATATTTACTGGGCAAAAATGATTGAAAAGAAAGTGAACGCATAGTCTCAATAGATGTGAACCAAGGAGGATCCAAGTGGCATTCCATACAAACCAGCATGAACTGCTGAGAAAATCCCGTTATTTTCTTTTAGCTGGAAATAATAAAACATTGAAAAGACATTGGTGTTTTAGAAAACTCTGCATATGCTGATGGTCTTGCCTGCTTTAAAGGAAAGTAAAGCTTGGAGAAGGCAATGGCACCCCACTCCAGTACTCTTGCCTGGAAAATCCCATGGACGGAGGAGCCTGGTAGGCTGCAGTCCATGGGGTTGGGAAGAGTCAGACATGACTGAGCGATTCACTTTCACTTTTCACTTTTATGCATTGGAGAAAGAAATGGCAACCCACTCCAGAATCCCAGGGATGGGGTCGCACAGAGTCGGACACGACTGAAGTGACTTAGCAGCAGCAGTAGCAGAGCTCCTACATAGAGACATAGGGCTACCCTCATCATCTTTCTTCGTTCTAATGTATTTTGTGGGGAGACCATGGGAATAACCATAGCTTCATGAATTGAGTGTACTCTGAGATGGTACTGTACCTCCAAACTTCACAGTAACCCCTCTACTGATCCCATTTTGCAGATTCCCTGGAGAGGTTAGCAGCTTATCCAGTGTCACAGGACTGAACAGAGACAGAGCTGAGCTTCAAATCTATTTGACCATAAACCCTGTGCTTTTCTTGATCATCTGTATTGTCAGTTACCCACCCCCATCTCATAAAAAAACCAGAGGCTTGGTGATTTTAAGATTCATGTTCAGTAACTGTATGTGAAGTGCATAATGCATTTAAAAAAATATTTATTTATTAATTTAGCTGAGCTGGGTCTTAGTTGCAGCACATGGAATCTTCAATCTTTGTTGTGGCACATAGGATCTTTAGTTGCAGCTTGTGGGACCTAGTTCCCTGACCAGGGATTGAACCCGGGTCCCCTGCACTGGGAGAGTAGAGCCTTAGGCACTGGACCACCAAAGTCCTCATAATGGATTTCTTAATGGGCCCAGGTGACACCTGTCTCGCTCCTTCTTAGAGAAGACACACCATCCCATATTCGTGATACCAGTAATATTAATTGAGCATTTTGGTGTGCCTGGCATTATATGAAGCATCTTTGCATATCATATCTTTTTCATGTCATATCCCTATGGAGAGTTAACTGACGTGTTTAAGGTAGAGGCAGGACTCAGGTGTGTCTGACTCCTAAATCCACACCATGCTACTCTTTGCCATGTTCTTCAGTAGCCAACAGATGGATTGGCACTCCCTTTAGCTGCATACTTCTTGTCTATACCTAGTTTTGTTCCTGAATAGTGCTGTGTGTTAAGATAACCTGAGAGAGTGATACTAGCAGTGAGTTTCATAGAGGTGTAGGAAACAAGGAGGGAAACGGCCCTGGCCACTCCTGGAGAGAAGGCAGTGATTATTTGGGTTGTGCTGTCTAGGACCTAGCTTGGCGTCAAGGCTTTAGTATCTCTTTTTAAGGGCTAATGGAGATGTGTTTAGAAAATACAGATTTTTCCTTGGGAAGATGCTGGGTCTTGGTCTAAAGCAGGGAGCTTTAGATATGAAGTCCTATGCTTCAACCCCTCTTCCCTGTGGCCACCAGGTGCTCTTTCTCAAACACAGCCTGGCCATGCTGTCTACCCCACACCTATCCCCTTATTTTGAGTCTCTGCAGTGCACCCAGCACTATATGATTGAATAGCATTACTGACTAATAGGATAGGATTAAAAAAATACTAATAAGATAAATAAAAAACACCATCCCTGATGGCTAGGAAATCAGTCTCATTTGAAAGCCATACCCTTAAAACATCATTTTGGAGCTGGTTAGAGATCATTCAGGCTAGCTTTTCTTAGAGAGGGCTCTGCAGAACTCTGGTTCTTCTAGGTTGTACATTTCCCTGTTGAAACTCAAAAGTGAACTCTGATGAAAGCTCCAAGGAAAACAGTTTGTGCCAAATATGCTTTGAGATATAACTGAGCAGTGCAGCCTCCTCTCCTTAATAGAAAAGGAGGCTTGGCGAAGAAAAGGGACTTTCTGAAGTCATGGAGGTATCCAATGTTGGACTCCAAGACCCAGCCCTGGGCTGCTTCTGCACAGAGCCCGCCTAACATTACTCTCCACTCTGTTTCTGTCTTTAGACCAGGCAGTCCTAAAGTATGTATTTTCTCTTGTATCTTGAAACCATATGTTTCTTAGGTTTTTTTCCTCCCCTCCCTTCCTAAGATAAGCCTCTGATGTTTGGTGTGTGAAATCATTCTGGGTTTTTTTCGGAGCCATTTCAGCAAAAACATTAGAAAGCTAGGTTTATGATGCGGCAGAAGAGAATGTGAGAGGAGGATTGCAGGTGTGGATTCTCCCAGGAGCTCTAGTAGGAAAGACAGGGTTTCTATGGGAATGTTGCTGCTGCTGCTAAGTCGCTTCAGTCGTGTCCGACTCTGTGCGACCCCAGAGACGGCAGCCCACCAGGCTCCGCCGTCCCTGGGATTCTCCAGGCAAGAACACTGGAGGGGGAATGTTACCGGCCCCCTAAATAGAGAGCTGACTGAGGGCAGGAACCCTGCTTTACTTGTTGTGATATTTCCCAGCCCCAGCACAGAACAGGTGCTCAGTAAACCTTTGATATTCGATATGGTTTAAAATTTTGTTTATGCTTTTTAGAGTAGTGATTCCCAGATTGCCTTGGGATAGAATCATCTTGAGGTCCTATTAATAAGGGGAACTTTCAGGCCCTTGCCCCTAGAAAGTCTGATTGAGTTATCAAGTGGGTTCTAGGCCGTGCCCAGAATGTGTTTTTTAATAAGTGTCCCTGATGGTTTGGATGATTGACCAAATCTGAGAGTCACTATCCAGAAGACAATCTTGTTTGATCCTCCATGTCATTCTTAAAGACAGACACGGAAATAAGCACTGACCTTCAGGCCTGGAACCTTCAAACAAACACACCCACAGAGAGGTGTGTGCAGAGGAATATGGAAAGGATGTATGCAGAACAATTGGCCAGTATAGCCTGGGTCAGATGAAGAGGGGCGATGGGCAGAAATGATTTGCAAGCCTAATTAGACCTGCTCCCCAGTTCTCAAACCTGCAGCTCTAAGCCTCCTGCTAATTGGCAGTCCCTTAATAGATTAGGACTTGGCATCAGGTCTGCATGTTATTATAAACCACACACAGAAAAACCCAGTGGCTGAGGAACTCCTGCCAAACCCAGGCCTGGGTTTTTTGTGAGGCTTTTGAAGTGCGCTGGCCTTTCAGTATTCTGTATAGTCCGTGTACTAAAAGGCATCCAACCATTCCTTTGGATGGGATTTGTGAAGGGCGAGTCTGTTGAATAATTAATTCCCCAAGACCCATTCTGTCACCTTGATGGACAGGCCAGAGCCCACATACACAGCTCTGCTCCGAGGTCCTTGGAGCACGATAGGAGAGACGATTTCCCACAGATCCCGTCCTTAGGAATCTGTCCCCCTCCCCTTTGTGCGCTTGCAGGATGGGGAAAAAGAAACATTAAGAGCCCATCTGCTGGAACCGGGCTGTGTGACACACCATCTCAGGAAATCCTCACAGCGGCCCTTCCGAACTGCCTCATCTGTTCTGCCAGGGAGGACGCAGATGTCCTGAGAACTCACGAGTCCAGGGTCACACTGCCACATGTGTCAGAGAGGGGTGGGACTCCTACCTGAGTCTGCTCCCTCCAAACTGCCACCAGACCACACCAAAGCCTGAAGACCCTTTTTATTTTTCTTGGTGTTCAGCTGGTTAATCTGGGCAGTGAAGGAAACTTTTCTGCAATTTACAGCACCTGCAGGCATACCTGTTTGCATACCTGGATAATATATGTCCTCTAAGTCCTCCCCTCCCCCCTCATGTTAGAGAGAGAATAGGGTCCCTGCCCAGAGGCGTGGTGCCTTTACACGGTGCCATGTTGTGCAGAGGGGCACAGTGGACAGAGAGGGGCTTTGCTGGAGTGCGAAGGCCTCCTACGGGCTGCCAAAGGCACACTCAAGTATTCCTGGGGCCTCCAAGCCATTCCATGGATCTTGCCCTCTGCTCTTGTCTGCCCAATTAGGTTTCTGTGGGGGCTCCTTCCATTTTTTTCCAAGTCCACTTCCACAAAGGGTGAGCTGTAGTGGAGGCTGAGATTTCCATGAAAACCTTCCATTTTTCAGGCAAACATACCAGGCAGCTCTCATGGCAGTACCATGGTGAAGGAGAATAATGTGATTTGGCATTTCGCCCTTTTAAGAAAGTGTATGTGTGTGTGTGTGTGTGTGTGGGGTGGTACAGCGGGGTGGGAGGGGGCGTGGGGTGTGTGTTGGGGGGACAGGCTGGGGGGGGAGGATGGGCAGAGAGAACAGTGGGGGCTTTGTAATTGACTGCAATAGAGAGGTCAGGTGGGCAGGGTCATGAGGAGAAGAGGGGAGCAGAGAAGGCCTGAACGCCCCACAACCCTTGGGCTTCAATACTCTCTACTCCCCCTTTTCCTGATACATTTTGAAAGGTTGTAAAGGGGACATTGACGAGTTCTTTTTATGTTTTTCTTTGGAAGAAGGACTCTAGACATTCTGTCCCTCTGAGAGAAGCTGGCTCCTTGCTGCTTTGCAAGGATTAAGGGCCTGGCTTCCAGAACCGTTGAAGAAACATCCCAGGAGCTACCCTTTTCTCTTCACAGCTGAAAAATGCATCATGGAGCAGTGGCTTCCTGGAGAGTTTTGGCACAAGAGCTTCCCTCTGGAACAATAGAGTTCCTATAGCAAGCCACCTAGGAGTTCTTTACTGCTGCTGGCTCTCCCACGTGTATCTGAATGCCCACATTTTGTTTCCCTGATCCTGGTGGGGGTGGGGATGGGGTGGGGCCAGAGCAGCGGAGGGTGGCCCCAGAGCACAAGGATTTCTAGCTGAGGAGGGCTGACCAGTTTATGAGAAGTACCCCTTTAGAGGTCCAGTCAAAGTCACCTATACATAGGAAATATGACGGCTGCAGGGCAGTGTGCAAAGCGCTTGACCCGGCAGCTTTCCTGCATTGCTGCTCTGTGGACTTCTCATCTTCAATTCCGGCCCTTGCAAAATCAAGCGGGTACTGTTTACTGGAGAGGATTATTGGATGAGTTAGATGGCTCAGACAGAAAAGAACCTGCCTACAATGCTGAGGACTCAGGTTCGATCCCTGGGTTGGGAAGATCCCCTGGAGAAGGAAATGGCAACCCACTCTGGTATTCTTTCTTGGAGAATTCCATGGACAGAGGAGCCTGGTGGGCTACAGTCCATGGGGCTGCAGACAGTTGGACACAATTGAGCAACTAACACTTTCACTTTCACAAATGAGAGGCAGCTCAAACTGCCCAGAATGGTATCCAGTTTGCAGGAGTAACTGATGCTAATTCCCCCCTCCTCTAACCCGCACTGAAATGTTGTGGATATCCACTTCTTTTACTGAGCCAAGAGCTGCCCATCTTGAGTTTGGTTTGTATCTGAAGATCGGCAGATTTGGGGATGTTTTCTGAGACTCTTTATTTTTATAAATGAGCATCTTTGAACCTTCACAAACTTAAAATAGCCTGGTCCCCAGTGACCCCAACTGGGATAATGGACAGGAGGTGATGCCCACCTGCTCTGTGAGGATGCCATGGGAACAAAGCCTTTGGTTTCTTAAAAAAATGCCTTGCACTCCTTGGATAAAGGTGACAGCTCCGGAAG
Organism: Dama dama; assembly: GCF_033118175.1. Lineage (NCBI taxonomy): Eukaryota > Metazoa > Chordata > Mammalia > Artiodactyla > Cervidae > Dama > Dama dama. The sequence continues at coordinate 86,834,244 of NC_083700.1, forward strand.
GTCCATTAGACACCTGGTAGGACCACCTCTTTCATTTTACACTAGATATTGCATGCCTGTTGGCTGCCAAGTCATCTTCCATGCTCCCTGAATATTTTAGAAATGCCTCCGTCGAAGTTCCCATGAAGAAATAGAACCCAAGTGAGCTGAAGTGTGATGATATACAGTCAGCAGCAGAGTTAGTACTGATGAGTACAAGTTTTTATTGTTAGTTATCATTTGTTAGTATTTGTTTTTAAGGTGTTTTGAGCCTTAGCTGTGGCTCAAATGGTAAAGAATCCACCTGTGATACTGGAGACCCAGTTTTGATCTCTCAGTTGGGAAGATTCCCTGAAGATGGGAATGGCTACCCACTGCAGTATTCTTGCCTAGAGAATTCCATGGACAGAAGAACCTGGAGGGCTACAGTCCATAGGGTTGCAGAGAGTTGGATATGACTAAGCGACTACCACTTTAGCTAGAGAAACTTAAATTCACTTTTGCTGTCTTTTTACTACCAGGCATTACTCCACTGAATTGAAAACTAGTGTGGAGATCATTTTCCTTCCAGGATATTGGTCGAGCTGAGCCAGCTCAGACTACTCTAGACTCCTCCTTGCTCAGTAGGTGAAATTTACTCAGTAGGTTAATTTATTAGAACAGACACAAAGCTGAATGACTCTAATATACTGATCTACCTTCAACTTACTACAGTTTATAGTGATCCTAGTGATGAGAAGGAGGAGAAGGGGATGACAGAGTATGAGATGGTTGGATGGCATCACCGGCTCGATGGACATGAGTTTGAGTAAGCTCTGGGAGTTGGTGATAGACAGGGAAGTCTGGCGTGCTGCAGTCCATGGGGTCGCAAAGAGTCGGACGTGACTGAGCGACTGAACTGAACTAAACTGAGTGATGTTTAAGTTAGAAGCCTTTTTCCTCCAAGGAAGAGATTTTTTTCTGGAATGAATAACATTTTTAATTCTGTTTTTTCTCTTTTTGCATCTTTTCAGTATCTGAGTTTTAGGAATTAGGTGGGTTCCCTCACACTACTTTTCTCATTTTTTCTCAAGGGTAAAAGGTGGGTAGGAGATGTGGGTGAAACACTGAAGCAGTTTGTGGGGAGTGGGAGAGGCTTTCCTGTTCTGGATTTTTCTTTTCTTTTCTTTTTTGTATTGCCTTAAGTACGAAATTGGCATTGGAATGACAGCAAGGAATCTTTGAAATGCATTGACTGAGCTAGTCAATAAACCGGTATTACGTGCCTATTGGCTGCCAAGTCATGTGCTAAAGGGCGTCTCCCAAGCTCCCTGAATATTTTAGAAATGCCTCCGTGGAAGTTCCCGTCACGTGGCATCACGGGTAGTTGTCCCCAGAGTATGCCTTCTTAGAGGGCAGAGACCACTTCTTATTAATTTCTGTAGCTCATAATTCTCTCAGTGAGAAGTTCCCTCCTTCAAAGCAGGCTTTTTCTCCTTCACTTTCTTGCCACCCAGTGCAATTTGGAGAACTCAGTGAGGCGTGCACCAAGCCTCAGATGTCTGCGAGAGAAGTTTGACTTTACTTTAATCAGGTGTTGTGTAATGCCATTCACTCCCTGGATACGTCTAAAACGAAAATAGAGCCTAGAAGGACAGCACAGAGAGAGGAAATAAACTACAAATTAAAAAGTGATTAGTGAGTGTTTAGGCAGAAGGTCAAAGGGATTATTTTGGACTTCAAACTTTTCAGCTTTCAGGGCTTGTATTCAGTTACAAAATTACATCCTTGAATTATTTGTGCAGGTGGCAGCTGTCAGATTTGAAGAAGGTTTCTGTGTTTTACAAAAGGAACATTGACAGGGCCAGGAGTGGGGAGGGTGCTCCTGGGGTGAGGGCTGTCTTCTCAGCCACGCACTGGAATTGCTGTCATCTTGGGCAACCTGTGTGACAGTCCTTGTCTGAGCTGACACAGCCCTGTCCAGGTTAGTCCGGCCACCTTCTGGGGGAAACCAGTCAAGCTGGTTAATTGGTATCATGGAAACAGCCAGAGAGTAGATTTTTAGGACTGTGTTAAATATGAAGGTACATTTAATAAATACCTTTATTAAATATGGTATTTCATCCTCATGGCTCTTCAAAGTGGCTCTTGGCGTCCTTTTCTTTTTTTATAACTGGGCCTCAGCGAAGTTAAGCAATTTGCTGAAGATTGCGTAGATGATAAGTAGCAAAACTGGTTTTCAAATCCAGGTCTGTTGCTTTCCTGAAATCTGTGCTCTTCCTCTTACTGGGAACTTTCTTCAGGGCAGAAATTCCCAAGATCAGAGCAAATGGGTTAGGCCAAGGTGTGCTGAAGTTGATCCCTTAGCCCTGGCGGGGCAGGGTGGGCCAAGTGCTGAACCAGAGCAGCAGCCTGCTCACTTTACCCCTTCCCAGTATTTTCTGATCATTTAAGGCGTGAAACATCTGGGAAACTCCAAAGACTAATTGTCTTAAAGATTATCCAGTCTTATCACCCATCTGGTACTTGAAGCTGGTTAGGTTCTCCATAATTTATTCCTGGTACAGTCATCTGCACTTTATGAGGGTACTGTGTTGCTTTGGGAGATTGTGTTCAAAAAACAGGATTTAGGGATATGAAAGAGATTAGATTAAGTTCAGAAGCAAGAGAGCATGGGGGGCAGGGAGGATTCACAGATTATAAAGTGTGTTAGGGGTGGAGTCATTTCTTCTGAATTTTAGTCTGTTTCCCATACATCTATTCAGTACACGTTTGGTGAGCACCCACCAAGTGCCAGAAATTATTCTTTGTGCTGAGGATACAGAGATAAATAAAATAAGGACCCTTTTCTGAAGATATTTCCCAGAAAGGAGTAATGATGATGCTAGGGTGTGGTGGGTCTCAGTATTCCCATCTAGTAAATGGAATATACTATAAAGAAAGTTGAGCCCTGAAGAATTGATGCTTTTGAACGGTGGTATTGGAGAAGACTCTTGAGAGTACCTTGGACTGCAAGCAGATCCAACCAGTCCATCCTAAAGGAAATGAGTCCTGAATATTCATTGGAAGGACTGATACTGAAGCTGAAACTCCAATACTTTGGTCACCTGATGCAAAGAACTGACTCATTTGAAAAGGCCCTGATGCTGAGAAAGATTGAGGGTGGGAGTAGAAGGGGACAACAGAGGATGAGATGGTTGGATGGCATCACTGACTCAATGGACATGAGTTTGAGTAAACTCCTGGAGTTGGTGATGGACAGGGAGGCCTGGCGTGCTGCGATTCATGGGGTCGCGAACAGTCGGACACGACCGAGCGACTGAACTGAACTGAAATGGAATAACTGACGCCTTGGATCTCTTGTAGGTTCAAAACTTTATCAGCATATTACTGTAATGTTCCTGACTCCACTAGAGTAAGATTTGTAATTACCAGCAACTATTTGGTGGATTTTTATTTGTAAATTCCTTCTCACTTGGCTTTTACTTTTTAGAATGAATGAGCTTCTAATCAGAAAGAGGCTTTTTCTTTTTTTAAACACTATCACTTTGAAAAATAGAACTCTGATAACTTCACTTAGTACATCACATAGACATGTATAAGTTGTGTTTACTTCTTTCTTCTGAAGCATAACCATGTAATTTATTAACATGTACACATTGTTTAACTGACCAGTAAGGCAGATGCATTCTGGCTCCACTGCCACCCTCATTGAATAAACTTGCAAAGAACTTTGTTGTTCAACAAGCTTTGGCTTCCTACCTCATTCCTTTTACTCACCATGAGATCTTTGGCAAATCACTTAGCTTCTGAACTTCAGTTTCCTTATGTCTAACATGAAGATATTATTAACTGCCTTACAGTGGTGACTTGACACAATGCTTGGCTTTGAAAACATTGATAGGAGGCACAGTCTTTGGTTAAGTCTTTGACATACCCACGCACATACCCATCTACATGGGTCTAATATGGCCATCACTTACATGGAGGAGATGATAAGTTGAATCAAGTGTTCATTGTTTCTATTTTTATGGGTTCAACTAAGGACTTTATATTCTTGAGAGCAGGGATGGAAAAACCACACATCTCCAGGGATCCAATATTACTACTAACATAAATGACTGAAGTAGACCAGTTATAGGAAGACTGACAGTACAAACTCAGTGGGAATGGAACCAAGATGTAGCCTTGGTATCAGGGAGACAGAAGGGCATGGTAGTGCTTTGGAGAATCTGTGTAGCTAGTTACCACTACCTACATTGATTGCCACTGGACAGTAGAGCTGGCTTAAGATGCTGAAATCTGGGACTTCCTGGTGATCCAGTGGTTGGGGGTCTGCTGGCCAATGCAGGGGACACAGGTTCAGTTCCTGGTTGGGGAAGATTCCACATGCCGTGGAGCAACTAAGCCCATGAGCCACAACTACTGAGCCCTCGCGCCCCTAGATCCCATGCTCCTCAACAAGAGAAGCCAAGGCAGTGAGAAGCCTGAGCACCACAACTGGAGAAAACCCTTGTGCAGAATGAAGACCCAGTGAAGCCATAAATAAATAAATAAATAAATAAAAGAAGCTGAAATCTGAGTGTTGCGTAAGACTTCCTGTTATTAAATATTAATAATGAATTTTAAAATATCTTAAAAACGGGGTGGGCCAAACAGAACATCTGTGAAGGCTAGATTTGGCCTTGGGCTGCCAGTGTGTCAACCTTGACCTAGAACTTGGTAGGACTGTGTAGCTTGATGAGTTGGCTTGGAGTGCCCTGATGGCCTTGGGTTACCTGCCAGCATGTTTTTGTTCTTGCAAGGCCTCCAATAATGCTTCAGTTCTTCATTGTTGGCACTGCATCTGGCTCCAGCCTTGCTTTCTGACTATCTCTAACGTGTCTGACGTCCTGCCAGTCCCCATGCTGTTTATTGTACCACCTCGTGAACCTGGTGTTTGTATACACCTGCATAGCATGACTCTGATGAGAGCACACTGCTGACGAATGTATGTTTAACTGCTGGAAAAATAAGAAATGTTTTTCACCCTTATTACACCTCCCATTCAGCCTCCTGTGATCTTCAAGAATGTGGGGCAGGATGCCTGCTGTGATATTTTTTCTCTGTGTCAGGATGCCAGGTCCCGCTAACCCCTTCTGTTTACACAATCCCAAGAAGTCCATGGAATTAAAGGATTTTATGAGCATGCTTTTCCCGTGGGATCAGATTGCATTGGGAAAAGGGCTGGTGGGGCTGTGGTTCTTGACAGAACTCTGATCATATCTTGTCCCTGCTTAAAAGCTTTCTGTGGCTTTCTATCACATACAGAAGCAAGAAGTAACATTTACAGAGCCAAGTGACTACTGGATGCTTTATATATTGTCTCAGTTAGTCTTCCCAATCCACTCTGTATGTTAAGAACTATTGCACGATGATGGAAATGGAGTTCAGAGAGGTCAAGTGACATGCCCAAGGTCATACAGTAAGCATGATGGGTGATAGAAGAAGAATCCTGTCTGCCTGATTCCAAAATTTCTGGTTAAATTTGAAAAAAGTAACTCTGCCAGAGTGGGTTACATGGCTAAGTGGCTCCTTTGTAGAAAAGATATTCAGGTCTTGAATCAGAGTTTGCCAGTGATACTTTAATCCAGATGTTAAAAACATTACTTTCCAGAATTGTCAGGAAGATCAGAGGTGATCATTTACCTAAGAACTGTGAAACCACGCATGTGATTCTTACCATGTCCTAGTTCTGGGCAGTATATTGCAAATGAACATCTCATAAGAGAGACTGAGATAGGAGAGTAGCTGGATCTGTACAAATGCATCTCAACATCTAAGGCTTTACTTTTTAACCCTTGTTCAAGGTCAACCTCCACTTTCCAGAGTTTTGTAGCTTTGCAAATCATCTGCATAGACAGAGTTCATGTGTACTTAAGGGCAGGCTCACTGGCCCCATCTCTGAATGAACTTTAGAGTCAAAGTATTTGGTTACATACTCTGGTTACACCTCTTATCAGCAAAGTGGACACTGAGGCAAATTATGATCTCTGACCTTCTGTGCTTTGGTAATTAACTGATAATTTAGAGGATTGTTTTGAGAGTTAAACTAGTTTATATATCCAAACCTCCTGGCACACAATAAGTGCCCAATGAGTGTACGTGGACTCCCACCCTTATTTAAAGAGGCATCAAAAGAGAGAAAGGAGGTCTTGACCTATTTTTACCTGGAGGAGAGGAATCGTAAGTCCTTTGTGTAGTAGTAGAAATAAAGTATCCCATTTGTGAAATATGTAATGGCAACAAAAGAGGTCTGGAATTCTCTCAGTGAGAGGTATAATCACTGACTGTTGGTTGACCTGTTTTGTTTTTTTTTTTACTTCTTGGTGGATATGGCAGCCCTTTAAAATTCCAACTGCAAAAGCCAAAACTGCTAGAGCTAAGATGTTTAAGGTGGCTGATATTTATTCTAAAGGATAAGATGCTTTTATAATACTTTCAGTTCAGTTCAGTTCAGTTCAGTCGCTCAGTCGTGTCCGACTCTTTGCGACCCCATGAATCGCAGCACGCCAGGCACTTTAAGCACTTTCAAATACTTTAAGCACTTTCAAATTAGAAAGACCATTCAAAGTCCCTTTTCATACCCACAAAAAGACTAAGTCAGGCGTCTCTTTGTCATGGAACCTGAGACTTTCTGATGTTAAAGAACCCAAAAACAGTGCCCAGTGCTCAGGAACTGTCCATATGTGCTTGTGGAATCCAATTAAAGACCCAGGATTTAGACTCAAGAAACCCAGGATCCAGGGCTGGACCTGCCATTCCTTTCTTCATTTCTACCATGTGGTTGCTCTGGGTTCTGACAATCTTCTTTTTGTGAAAAAAAGGCCTGAACTTTCCAGGACCAAAGAATTGAGCATTTGTCAAAGAGAACCTCTAGACCAGAATACTGAATGTTCACACCAGCCAACAGCAAGTGTTTTTCATGGCAGCCTCTTTCAAAGGTGGGAAACGCCTTCATAGTAAACTTAGTTTTGTCTCATCTGGATTGTGTCCAGTCTAAAAATCTGGACAAATATCGTAAACCAAAGAAAGTTTGCACACTTCTAAGACCAGTAGCAATTAATTACTTTAAATAGAAACCCTGTCACTTACAAGCAACATAAATATTTGTATTTTGAACCTCTAAGTAGTAGTTGGGTTGACCATTCTGGCCTTAAGTGATTAAAAAAAAATCAGTTGGTCATATTTTAACAGGGAAGACATTTATAAAGAAAGGGAGGGTCAGGTCATGGAGTAAGAAAACATGAGCCAAAAGAAAGACAGACCTGAGTTCAAATCCCAGTGACCAGTTGACTCACTTGGGAACCTTGGCCACGTTATAAAAGTTCTGGCTTTAGTTTTCTGTTGGGTAAAAATGAAAATAAGAGCCTGTAAGTTTTCAGAGCTGTTGTGGAGATTAAAATACATTAATTCCTAATTAGGTTCTAAACTCTTTGAAATCAGAAACCTGGTGTGGTCCATTTGTATTTTTCTTCCTTTTTCTTAATATTTATTTATTTTGGGCTGCATTGGTCTTAGTTGTAGCAGCAGGATCTTTCGTTGTGGTGTGTGGGCTTCTCTCTTGTTGGGGCATGCAGGCTTCAGAGCACATGGGCTTTGTAGTTGGGACACACACTTTGCTGCCCCGTGGCATGTGGGATCTTAATTCCAGGACCAAAGATCCATCCTGTGTCCCCTGAGTTGACAGGTGGATTCTTTACTACTGGAAGTCCCCTGTCGCGCTCTACTTCTATGCTAGTCTGAATTGGTGCCATTTGCTCACTTTGACTTCAGATGAGCTTCTTAACCTTTCTGAGCCTTAATTTTCCATTTGCAAAGGGAGTAAAGCAATAAAATTGATAGAACTCTATACCCTAGCTAAGATGTATAAATTCCTGTCACAGAAGCATTAAACAACTAGACTTCACATGGGCTCTTTATCCAGTATTATTTTTTGATTTTCTGCAGGCATTAGTTGAATTAGTACTCGCACAGATGCTAGACTTGGCTCATTTTAGGGTGACTACAGTTTGGGTAAAGTGGAAAGTTGGACAGTTCTGGAAAAGGTCTACAGGAGTGATGGGAAAATCTCTCCCTGATGCTCTGATTTTGGTCATGCAAAAGTGCAAAAATTTCTCATTCACCCTCCCACCCCCACTCTTCTCCTACCCTCACAAACGCTTTCTAAAAATCACTTTGAGAACAGGAGGCTGTGTTTAATTTTGCACAAACTTGAAGCTGTTGCTGGAGGGAGCAGGGCTCTGGGGTTGGGTCACTTTGGTAACACTTCCCACATGACTTTATCAATGGGTGGGCCACGAAAACTTATCCCATGTTTTTTTACACCCCACCCCCAAACCGCCCAACCTGCCCAAGTGTTAGTTTTTCAAAGCCCAAGAACTTTCAAAGGCTGAACCCAACACAGGGGCTTTTCTTCATGCTTTGATTTTCTGCCCATTAAGTGTTTGTCAGTGAGTTCGTATTTCGCCTCCCCTGCAGCCTACACATCCCAAGAGGTCCCTGGAGGTTTAGGAAGTTAATTGATCCTTGATTAAAAGAAGGAGAAATGCTTGAGTCCAAGGTCTTAGAATCACCAGATGGGGGATGTGCGTGCGTGTGTGTGTGTGTGTGTGTGTGTGTGTATTCACTTACATTTTCATTCTGCTTTGCAAAAAGCTTATAACGTACCTTTCAGTATAGATAAATTTAATTCCAGGATATTGGCCTCAGAGTTTTAATAATATTAGATACTAACGTGTGTAGTACACGGTGAATGTTCAGGGAACAGGAGCCAGTGCTGTTGCCTTGACTGTTCCAAACAAAAAACTTTCTTCAAAGACCATGAGATTTGCTGAGCTTCAATTAATGCATTAATGCTCATAGCTGCTTCCTTCCCTCTATTTTAAGTGACTCATTTACTTTAGAATGTGCCCAGGAGTCAGAGCATTTGAACCCGTCTACCTCCACGGCTTTTCTGATCCAGTGACTCTGGTAAGTCACTTTAATCCCTTTGAACCTTAGGGTGACTTAATGTGTTAGCTTTTATGACTGCTTCTCCTATTGGCCTTTGGGCCACTGGAAGGCTGGGACTCCAACTCAGTAGTTCCATCAGTACTGAGAACTGAGAAAAGGCAGCAGGTTTGTCTGCCTTGCTGGTTTATGTGGGGATCCTCTGCACCTCGTGTATTTCTCCCAACCCTGTAGCCAGATTTAAAGTTGTATTTTCATCATAGCAGTGACCCTCATTTTGTTGATAGCCTATTGCAGTCCTTGTGCTCTCTGCTCGGTTGCTTAGTTGTATCTGACTCTTTGTGACCCCATGGATTGTAGCCCTCCCAGACTCCTCTGTCCATGGGATTTTCCAGGCAAGAATTCTGGCACTGTTTACCATTTCCTCCTCCAGAGGATTTTTCCTGACCCAGGGACGGAGCCTGTGTCTCTTGAGTCTCCTGCATTGGTAGACAGATTCTTTACCACTAGTGCCACCTAGGAAGCCCTATTGCAATCCCTAAGCTACACTGTTTTTATGAGTGTATTTAGGACCCCAGGGAGAAGGAAATAGCAACCCACTCCAGTATTCTTGCCTAGAAAACTCTGTGGACAGAGGAGCCTGGTGGGCTGCTGTCCTTGGGGTCGCACAGAGTCGGACATGACTGAAGTGAGTTGGCGTGTATTCCTGCATTAGGACCCCAGAAACCTACTCACATAAGTGTCAAACTAAACCTCCCCTCTGGACCATCTTTAGTGTCCCCTGTAGCGTGCTCTTTTGTGTGTTCATTGTACTTTCTACATCTGTCAGTCCTCACACTGTAAAAATATTTTAGTGCACTTGTTTTCATGACTTTTTTTACAACACCATGAGCTTCTTGAGGCCAGGTACTTTGATGTACTCTCACCTCAATTTCCAGTACCTATCACTAGGAATTTTCTTGGAATGAAACAGCCAGGAAATATAGTGATTGGTAATAAAGATAATGCCAACATTGGAAATGGACAGCCTGCTTTGGATTAGAATGGCCTCATCTCTGTGTCCTGGAGAGGCAAGGCATCATGTCACTTGAGGACTGGCTGCCCCATTGAGGGAGACATATTTACGCTTTTCCCATCAACTGAAGGGAATCTGAGGTTATTCTTTTCCTGGAGCCAAGTCAAGACTCGACTGGCATCACCCCCAATCATGCCACAAGTCTGTAGGGGAGACAGAAAAGGCCATTGGGTTTTCTCAATGCTGTCTCCATGCCTTTCAAGAAAATAAAACGAACCATATTCAGATCCAACTTCTTGTCTGCTTGTGGTCATCATCCATATTATTGGAACCGGAAACCCTCCCCAAGCCTTGGACAGGAAGGAAGGAAGAGGGTTTGGATGGCTCCCAGGGTGAGTGCAGAACTGACCAGACAGATCTTCTTTCCTAACCTTCTCTGTGGGACTTTCCCTTCCTTCTTCCTTACAGCATTTTTGAGTGTCCACGTGTGCACCGGACTCTCTGCTGACCCTTCCCCATGCTCTTGCCTGGTTTCTTCCAACTAAAACAACTGCCTGTACTGATTTCATTCCATGATCTGTGTCTTCCCCTACTAGACGATAAGCTTCCTGAGGGCAGGACTTATGTCATCTCTGTACTCCTTGTACTTCGTAGGCATATTTGAGACTCAATAAATACTTGTTGAATGAGTGAGTGAATGCATTAATGTATTATACCATCCCATCAATCTCAAAGCAAGTCTTCATCTTCCCATTGAGCAGATGAGAAGAGGGTCATGAGATGGGAAGTAACTTGCTCAAGTAGTGGTGCGCAGAGTTGAAATCATTAACCGAGTTCGGTCTGACTCCACAGCTCTTTTATATGTGTTTTATTGTCCTTAGAAACATATGTTTTACAGGCCTATCATGTGAACATTATTAAAAATAGAAGCTGGAGGCCTAAGAGTGGAGCACAAATGTAAGGAACTGGGGGTCTGTTCCCTTCCTGAGTTTATTAGCAACGCTTTGGCTCCTCGGCACCACAGAGGCTGTGGCCAGGCTCAGATGCGAAGCTAACAGTGTTGATCACGATGTGTGGAACTTTAAAAGCGGACTATTAATATCATACTGCTGGCTTTGCAGCTCCTTTTCATAGCCAACTTGGCCACATTTCAAAGTGTTCAGGCAGTGGAATGAAGATGGCTCAGGCCCACAGGATATCTTCTCTCTCCTAGCCCCCAACCCAAGAGGATCAGCTAACTGCACTTGCCACCACTAAGCCAGAACATGCATTCACTGTCTCCCCTTCCTCCTCCTTTTCTCCATCCTCGCAGAGACAGAATTTCAAGAGCTGTTGGTGATTGCCTTCCAGGGCCCCTCTGTGTTTACTTTCTGAAGGTCAGGCACAATGCTGTGGTGTGTGGCTGGGCTTTCTTTTCAAAGCACCAGTATGAATTTGGTAAAGTAAATTGTTGTTCTAGCAGGAAGCAGTTAGGGGTCACAAAATAAATAGCTGTAGAATTCAAATAAATCCGAAGAATAAAACCAAATAAATCCATGTGTGTATGCATAGTGATACATAAATACACTTTTTAGAAAGTGAGCATTTTTATCACTGCTGGCCTGGACCAGAGTCATTGAAAAACTGTGGTACTTTTTTTTTTTAAAGGCAGTCTAGGCCTTTGAGCAACATGACGTGAGCTTAATTCTTTTGGAAAAACATGAAAGTGGAATCTTATCTTTTAAATGGCTGCTTATCGTATTTTTTTCCCCCACTAATGAAATTCCTATATGGATGAAACCAATTTGTAAAGTTAAATTGGGGATTTAGGCACTTTGGAGGTGGACGAAGAGACGCTGAGTGAGCTAAACAGTCATTCTGAGCCTCTCTTTTCTCTACTGGGAGATGAGTGATAGTAATGCTTATGTGATTTTTAAATGACCACTCAGGGTTGTTGGAGGGTTCAATGCAAAAATGGATGCAAAGTGTCTTATACATTGTTGGCGCACATCAGCAGTGACTGTTATCATTGACCAGATGTTTTTCATGGTCTTCCTTAATCTAGACATGCATTGGCTCACTTTTCACTTTTTTTTAACCTTTTCCTCATCTTGGTGAGGTGGCAGTGGTGATTGGTGTTGAACTTGGAGCTGGGGGAGGAAGTGTCTTTCCAGCTTAAGAGGAGAGCATGAACTAAGACAGAGGTCCCGTGTCCCGTTTTGCTGGAGTGTGTATCAAGGAGGTTCGGGTTGTGGGGACTCCGGAGGTTGGACTTAGGGACGTCATCTTGTCCTCTGTGGTGGGGAACCATTGACAAACCTTGAGCATGGCCGTGACATGCTCGTGCTCAGGAAGTAAACGGGTGGGTGTGTGTAAGAGGCACAGAAGGCCAGGAGACCAATCTGGAGGCTGCTGCCTGGTCCAAGCAAGAGAGACTGTGGGCCTTCACTTTTTGCTTCAGGCTTATAAGGGCCTTTCCTGGCAGGTGATGAAATCTGTTTTCCATGACCTTTAAGAAAATGGCATCTGAACTGGACGCTGATAAACTAGCAGCAGCTGCGAGAGTGCCTTGCGGTGCTCCTGATGCCCTTGGGCTCTGCTCCAGGTCTGCAGGCAGCAGGGCCCAGCTCAGCTCTCCTCAGTCTTGTCAATGACTTGTTGAACAGTGAAAGAAAAGAATTGGAAATGCCGTTCACTGAGCAGCTTCTGTGTGCCAGCACTCTGCTGGGAGTTTTGAATGCTTTGATCCCTTTAGGCATCAGTACAACTAATTTGTGAGGGAACTGAGGCTCAGGAAGATGGAGAAAGAAGCAGAAGTCTCATTGCTAGGAAGTGGTGGATCTGGGGGTTCAAATTTAGGTTATCTTACTCCAGGGTCTTCAGAATTCCATGCCTGAGTGCCTTGAGGTGAGCTTTTCGAAGGGGAAATGGTTGGCTTAAGAGAGAAAGGCACTTGGAGGCATCATGAGACATCATTAGATTTGGAACTTTGTTAGTGATAATTATAAATTGTGCTGTGTCTTTAGCAGGATGACGTAAAGTAGTGGAAAAGCTCCTGCCCTGGTGCTTGCACTGTCTCCCTCTGTGCTCTTGGTCAAGACAAGAGGATCATTCTACACCTTCTTAGTCATGAGTAAAGGCAGGAAGGGGGTGCACATAGAGAAGGTTTTGTTGTTGTATAGTCACTTAGTCAGTGTTGTCCGACTCTTTTGCGACCCATGGACTGTAGCCCGCCAGGCTTCTCTGTCTATGGGATTTCCTAGGCAAGAATCCTGGAGTGAGCTGCCATTTCCTTCTTCGGGAGATTGTCCCAACCCAGGGATGGAACCCTGTCTCTCCTGCATTATAGTCGGATTCTTTACCACTGAGCCACCTGGGAAGCCCCAGAGAAGGCTGTTCAGTTCAGTTCAGTTCAGTCGCTCAGTCATGTCTGACTCTCTGCGACCCCATGAATGGCAGCACGCCAGGCCTCCCTGTCCATCACAAACTCCTGGAGTCTACTCAGACTCATGCCCATCAAGTCAGTGATGCCATCCAGCCATCTCATCCTCTGTCGTCCCCTTCCCCTCCTGCCCCCAATTCCTTCCAGGATCAAGGTCTTTTCCAATGAGTCAACTCTTTGCATGAGGTGGCCAAAGTATTGGAGTTTCAGCTTCAGCATCAGTCCTTCCAATGAACACCCAGGACTGATCTCCTTTAGGATGGACTGGTTGTATCTCTTTGCAGTCCAAGGGACTCTCAAGAGTCTTCTCCAACACCATAGTTCAAAAGCATCAATTTTTCGGTGCTCAGCTTTCTTCACAGTCCAACTCTCACATCCATACATGACCACTGGAAAAACCATAGCCTTTGACTAGACAGACCTTTGTTGGCAAAGTAATGTCTCTGCTTTTAAATATGCTATCTAGGTTGGTCATAACTTTCCTTCCAAGGAGTAAGCAAGCGTCTTTTAATTTCATGGCTGCAGTCACCATCTGCAGTGATTTTGGAGCCCCCCAAAATAAAATCTGACACTGTTTCCACTGTCTCCCATGAGGTAATGGGACCAGATGCCATGATCTTAGTTTTCTGAATGTTGAGTTTGAAGCCAACTTTTTCACTCTTCTCTTTCACTTTCATCAAGAGGCTTTTTAGTTCCTCTTCACTTTCTGCCATAAGGGTGGTGTCATCGGCATATCTGAGGTTATTGATATTTCTCCTGGCAATCTTGATTCCAGCTTGTGCTTCTTCCAGCCCAGCATTTCTCATGATGTACTCTGTATATAAGTTAAATATGCAGGGTGACACTATGCAGCCTTGACGTACTCCTTTTCCTATTTGGAACTAGTCTGTTGTTCCATGTCCAGTTCTAACTGTTGCTTCCTGACCTGCATACAGGTTTCTCAAGAGGCTGGTCAGGTGGTCTGGTATTCCCATCTCTTTCAGAATTTTCCACAGTTTATTGTCATCCACACAGTTGAAGGCTTTGGTGTAGTCAATAAAGCAGAAATAGATGTTTTTCTGGAACTCTCTAGCTTTTTTGATGATCCAGCAGATATTGGCAATTGAACTCTGGTTCCTCTGCCTTTTCTAAAACCAGCTTGAACATCTGGAAGTTCTTGGTTCACGTATTGCTGGAGCCTGGCTTGGAGAATTTTGAGCATTACTTTACTAGCGTGTGAGATGAGTGCAAATGTGCGGTAGTTTGAGCAATCTTTGGGATTGCCTTTCTTTGGGACTGGAATGAAAACTGACCTTTTCCAGTCCTGTGGCCACTGCTGAGTTTTCTAAATTTGCTGGCATATTGAGTGTGGCACTTTCACAGCATCATCTTTCAGGATTTGAAATAGCTCAACTGGAATTCCATCACATCCACTAGCTTTGTTCGTAGTGATACAGAAGGCTGTAGGTCACTACAAAGGCAAGGAATTGACATCACTATCGATGCTGTTATCTGGGGTGGTGTTTGCTGTAGGGCCTTCTTCTTTGACCTCTGCACTGATGTTTTCCCTCTGTCTTGTTTTCTCCCCTGTATATGGTGATGATGGTTCCATCTTGACCAGCGGGCCTACCTTTCATCATCATCGAGACAAGCACCATCAAGCCTTACCAACGGGGGTTTTACTGCAATGATGAGAGCATCAAGTATCCGCTGAAAACCGGGGAGACAATCAACGACGCTGTGCTCTGCGCTGTGGGGATTGTTATTGCCATCCTCGCGGTAAGCGCCCAGACTGTGGTGGGCAACCTATCTGACTCCCTGGTAGCATGTCAGGGTCTAAATGATATAGCAGAGGCTTAGAAGATTAAGTAGAATTTCACTTGATTAACACTATTTCATGCAGTTAATACTATTACTAAAAGTATTGGGTTGGCCAAAAAGTTCGTTTGGGATTTTCAAAACCCAAATGAGATTTTTGTCCAACTCAATATTTTAAAATAAAAAAAAATATATACACTGTAAGTATTATAAAAGTATGCTAAGCAACCTTCTAAAATACTTTGCATACATTATCTCTACAATAGTCAAAGTGTAGATATTGTCCTTATCTTTCTTCTACAAATTAAGAAATGGAGGTTCGCAGAGTAAAAATAATTTTCCCAAGGTCACTTGGTTCATGAGTGATAGAGTTGGGGTTTAAACCTAGTTGTCTTCCTTACCTCAGGCTTCCCAGGTGGTGCAAGTGGCAAAGAACCCGGCTGCCAATGCAGGAGATGTAAGTGATGTGGGTTTGATCCCTGGGTCAGGAAGATCCTTTGGAGGAGGTCACAACAACCCACTTCAGTATTCTTGCCTGGAGAATCTCATGGACCAAGAAGCCTGGCAAGGCTGCAGTCCGTGAGCTCACAAAGAGTTGGACACAACTGAGTGAGCACACATGCATGTCCCTTACCCCAGAGTCTGAGCTCTGAGCCACCATGCTATAAATCTGAGCCCCAGAGGACAGGAGAAATGCCTTACTGAATATCTTGGGCATTTTCTATATTTTTTCCACACTATTGTGCTGCTGCTCTGACAGTGATAATGCCGCTGGCATGATCTGGCATAGTGTTTAATTCTCTTACCTGGTAAATGAGACTTGCAGTCCAAAGACCTAGGTTCTAGACCTTGCCCTCCACTGCCAAGCTGTATATCATTAAAACCAAGGGTGACCATCTTGCTTCAAAGCTTTGCAGTGAGGAGTAAAAGAGATCATGAATATTGAAGTACTTGGTAAACTCTTAGTTGCTGACCCGTCGCTCATATGGTCGCTCATACCCGGAGGTAAAGTCTAGACTTATATCCAGATCTTCCCTTAGAGGATGAAGCCCTCAATGCAGGTGCAAAAATGTGCTACCAGCTTGACAAGGTCCAGAATTATTTTGAGCAGTGGCAGCCACATGGGAATTGGGGTATTGTCTATCTGGGCTGTGCTTAGATCACAGCCTTGTTTTAGATGTGTCCATTTAGAGCAGGGGAGAGGAAGAGTGAGGGAATCCAGTCTTATAATTTGTAGTTCATACATTTTCACAGCCATCCATTCCACATATCCGCTATTTTCAGTTTTTTCTTTGTCCTTGAACTCCAGCAACATGGGCAAAGGGCTAGGCATCACGTCCACCAAGATCAAAAATTCTCTCTTCTAGATTCTAAGTCGTCTTTGTGTTAATCCAAACATGGAAGCTTATCTTTGGCCTGTATTAGCAAGCCAAGAAGGGAGAAACTTAATGGACTTCTCCAGGCCAGAATACCGGAGTGGGTAGCCTTTCCCTTCTCCAGGGGATCTTCCCAACCCAGGTCTCTTGCCTTGCAGGTGGATTCTTTACCAGCTGAGTCACCAGGGAAACCCGAGAATATTGGAGTGGGTAGCCCATCCCTTCTCCAGCAGATCTTCCTGACCCAGGAATTGAGCTGGGGTCTCCTACATTGCAGGTGGATTCTTCACCCTCTGAGCCACCAGGGAAGCCCTGTGTATAAAATAAGAACACTGTGTATAAAATAGGGGCTTAGTATTCCCATCACTCAAATGGAAAATCTGAAGCTCGGAGGGGTTCAGTGATATGCTTAAAGTCAAAAGCAAGTAAAAATTGGGGTTCAAGTCTAAACCTGGTTATTCCAAAGCCCTCTGTCCGTGTTGCTGACTTGATTGTGGACAGGAGGTTGGCTGTCCTATTCAAGTGCTCAGTGGGATAGGCGGTTAGCTACTCTTGCCTTCTCTGCATCAAATATAAACAGCTGATGGTCCACAGAGTGCACTGCATGAAGTTTTTCTTTTGACTTCCCCACTCTGGGGGTGGGTTATAAACTTTGAGACCCCTCTTTGTTTTTTAATAACATCGTAAACCAGGCACACAATCAACAGTTTGACATTGGGGAGGGGGCAGGGAGGCAAGTAGAATTCTTTCCAACCTTTAAAAGAAAAACAGTCCATTTGGCAACTGTAGTAAAGGTGGACTAAGGATCTTTGTGTTCAGAAGCTGAGAAATACAAAATCTAATTTTACTCTTTGCTCCAAAGTTACATTTGGGGTTGAGTTCTTTAGGAAGAATGGCTTTGCCTGGAAAAAAGCGTTTGTAATGGAAGGTGAATACTTAACATGGTATCTGCTGCTCAGGTTTGAGCAGGTGTTTTTGACACTTGGAAGCTCAGTTAAATTGAATTCTTTTAGAAGCTGGCTCTAACTTGGGAGCTGTTGAGATAAGAATACCGCATGGACAGGGATGTTCAGACAGATGTGGCCTCTGCTCTCTTTACGTGCAGTTATTAGCAGCCTGCCTACTGGGCTGCTCCTGGGCACAGTGCTGGGGAGAGAGGCCTGGGGCCCCCTAGATTATGTGAATCAGGTAAATCCCTGGGCTTCCCTGCTGGCTCAGTCAGTAAAGAATCTGCCTGCAATGCAGGAGACCCTGGTTCCATCCCTGAGTCAGGAAGATTCCCCGGAGAAGAAAATGACTACCCACTCCAGTATTCTTGCTTGAGAAATTCCCATGGACAGAGAAGCCTGGTGGACGCCATACAGTCCATGGGGTCACAAGAGTCGGACGTGATTTAGCAACTAAACTTCTACCACCTGGGTTTTCTAGACCTCATTTTCCTCATCTGTAAAATGAGAGTACTGTTTGATTTCACACCTGGCGGGGGCACATCCTTGGCTGCAGTGGACTAGGAGGACACAGGGTGCTCATGTCACTTCTCCTGGGTCCTTGCTTCTTCCTTCCTCACTAAGAAAAGCCTGCTTCGAAGAACTTAGTTGTGGCTGGCCTCTCTCCTCATGTCATATGGAAGTTTTAATTAAAATGCTCCCTGACCTCCCAGGTTCCCTTGAAAGAGTCAGGCGCTGTGCCTTGGTTATGGGATGGGATGTGATGGGATGGGCAACAAGGACGTTTCCCCCACCCACACAGTGCCAGCAGACTAGGTCTGGATGGTGCTTCCCTTTGCTTCTGAGAAAGCCGTCCTTTGTCAGATGCTACTGTTGCGTCATGGAAACCTGGGGCCGTCTTCAAGCCTTTTGCACCCTCCCAACACACACACACACACACACACGAGTTTTCCGATGTCTCAGTTTCACATGGGGTTAAAAGTGTGGGCTCTGGTTCACCCCCAAGCTCCTCTGCTCTAGAACGTGTAGAAAATTAGTGAGCCTCCTTGCTCTCATCTATGAAGTGGAGATACTACGTCTACTTATGAAGGTCTTCAGAAATAAATGAGCTAATGTGTGGAAAGTAAATCAGTGCCTGACACAGGCAGTATCTTCAGCAAATGTTCACTGTTCTTATTGTGAGTAAACAGCATCAAAAAATGATGAAGTGAAAAAAATGGTGATGAAGTGACTTAGTCAAGACCTTTTACCTGGCAGAAGTAGAATTAGGAAAGGCCCTCCAGCCTTTGGACTCATCACATCTCCCGCTCTTCCCTTGTAGTTTATTCATGAGAACTCAGGTCTCTTGACTCTCGTGCCAATACTCTTTGCAAGAAAACTTTAGCCTCCTGATCCAGATGCCCCTGCATTTCAGCTGGAGGCTTATGTGAGATGTGGGCTCCTAATGAGGTATGCTCACCTACTTACCTGTCATTAATGACCAGAGTAATCATGAACAAGAGGAAAAGCAAAGACCTCGGAGGAAAAGTGAATAATTCCCATTAATACATATGATCAATTCTGGAAAAGCTATACAACTTGAATTCAACAACAACAACCCTCTCTCCCGTTGTGACTGGCCAGAGAGCCTTGCTGGCTCCATGCAGAATCTGCTTCTGATCAGAGGGCGTGAATGACAGTCAGGGAGGGTGAAGGGGGACCCGGAGCTGGAAATCTAATCAGCCTGCTACTTGCTGCCCTGGCCTCCTCCCGCCAAATGTCAGGTTTGTTTAAAACAACAAGAGAAGCCTTGACTGATCTGGGTGCCCCTGCTCCAGTCTGAATAGTCCCCACAACAAAGGCATGGCACACCAGTGGGGTTTCAAGATGCAAATTTCAGAAGTTATAGAGAAAGCAGACACCTTTTTATGGCAGGAGATGTGGAAAAATCAGGTCATTTTGACCTCTTTTTCAGATGTAGCTTAGATTTTGAAATTATAGCATAATAGGAATTCCTTCCAAATCCACAAGGCAATGGTTCCTATCCCTGCCTCCAAAGGGTTTAATGACTCTAGCAGCAGTTAGATTAGGAGCAAAAACAGTAAATATCATCTTTTATCTAGCCTTCTCTCCAATTGCCTTACACCATGCTGTGCAGAGAATTATGCGCAAAGATTTTAATATGGAAAAAATGCTTAGTATTCCTTTTAAATAAACATGGGCTCAAGTGCTTGCTTTGGTCAGACCCTGAAAGGGGTTTAATAAAGATTCTTAATATCTAGGAGATGAAGTATGATGAATCATGAGTGAATCCACTTCTCCCTCTGGCCATAAAAATGCTCCTTTTCCTCACATCCCATCCATTTTGAATCTCTGCTATGACATTCCTAACTAGAGATAAAGCTCAGATTTTGGCTTTGATTGAGGTTCATGGTCTAAAACTTCTGAGTTTCTTCATTCTGTGACTTGTCCTTCAACTTCTGTCAAGGCATTGACCCCTTTGGAAAAGAACTATACCTACATTTACTGTAAATTGGTGACAATAATTCACCAGCTCCTGGGAGTCAAATCAACTGACATTACATGTGTCAGCAGTGAGAACTGGCCTTTTCATTTCTATAGTGTTGTACAGTTTAGAAAGTGCCCTTCATGTGCACATTCTCTTATCTGCACTTGGTAGTGATTCTGTGATTCTCGGGGGTGGATTCGTATGGCTAAGGGAACTGGAGATCAAGAAATGAAGTGACTTTCCCATAATTAATGAGTGGCAGGGCCAGACCAGGAATCCTCTGATTCTAAGGCAAGGCTTTTTAAAATGAGACCACTGCTGCCTTCTAAAGCCTGCTTCCCTTCCACAATTACTTATCAAGTCCGCAGGGCATGGCAGGTGCTGGTGATCCAGGATTGAACCTTGGCCTAACAAGTTGTGTGTTGTCTTTTGTCACTAAACTGCCCGAAGCTGCCCCATCTCCAGCAGACAGATAGCACCTTCAATATATATCACCTTGTAATGTGATTTGTGTCCACTTCTCATCTCCCCAGCTAGATAATAGGTTCCGGCACGGCAGAGATCAGATCCTTCCCTCTTGCACATGGTAGGTACTAAATAAACACCAAGCCAATGTTGCCTTCTCCAGGAAGCATTCCTTGACTGCCTCCTCCCCCACCTTCCAAAGATCCCAGAGGTCCCTGGGCCCACCTCTGTCTTTGCAGTCACTGAATCGAACTATCTTGTCTGTTTACTTGACTATTTCCTGGTGATTCTGCTAGAGTAGGGATCGGTCTGATTTTGATTTTATATTGCTAGCATAAGGCACAAATTTGGGTACTCAATGTATACAATTGTAAAAATCATAGAAGAGGCCATACATTTCGAGCAGAAACTGACAAGCATTAGGTCAAAAGATGTTAGAGGACCTAGATGAGCAGGGACAAGTGTCCTATTTGTCTCCCTAAAATCTGGATGATGGCCTCTGATGTACATGGGAGCCTGCTCTGTACCATATGCACATTTCTGGCTGGAGAGACAAGAAGAAGAGCTTATACCTCCAAGACTTGTTTATTCAGGATCAGGCTTCGGTTTGCCCACATCTGGACTTCATTACTTCCTCCCCACCCCCAACTCTCTTTATCTGAGAGAGCACTGCCAAGAAAACAAGGTTCCCCAAGACTGCCTCCTCATTAAAGGTTAGTCGAGTCTTCAACTCTGAAAGAAAATGTGAAGTCAGGCTGGCCCAGAGGTGCCTTGGTGGGAGACCCAGTTCCCCCAGTTTACAATCCACTATATCTGTGCAATTACCAAGACCACCAACAGAGAATGATCATGTTAATCCTTCAACTGTGTCATCCCTGATCAGAGGGCTACAGAGTTCTTCAGACCTCCTTACTGCATGAGGAGGGGCGGGGGGAGGGGCTCTATTTGCAAGGTAACAAACACAGGCACTGAGATTAAGATTTAGGTTTTTCCCTGTCCCCACCCCTCAGCCCCACCACACACACACACTGTAGCAATTCTTCCTTAGTTAGTATCATTCTTAGGGGCTCAGGACTATTTGGAAAACCTATCTAATATGAAGGTGATGATATTCTCCACCTTAAGTGACAATTCTTAGCAGGCTGGGCAATCTGTTCATGTGAGTCAGTGTTAGGGGATGGGATAGACGATTAGATACCATTGGCCCACTATCTAGTGGGCTGGAAACTAATATGCCTTATCTTAAATCCTCTTCAGCATCTGCAGGGGATAGTTATTATTGAGCCTATTTTCCTAATGAGGGAGGGTCCTAAGGTTTACAAGGGGAGTGTGGCCAGTGTGAGGTTATTCTGCTTGGGGAACAGGGAGGAGGAATTGATACCAGGGCTGTCTGGCTTTAAAACCCAGCACAGGAGCTGACATTGAAGACCCACTGTGCGCTTGGGGCTATGCAGAGTGCTCTGTATTTAGTGAGCTAGAAAACCTGTAGTTCCTGGTTGTAAAGAGCTCTTTGTATGGAGGAGGACAAAACATCTAGGCCCTTGGGCAGATGATTACCCAAGACTGACTTGTGGGAGAGTGGGTTTTCTTTCTTTTTTTTTTTTTTTTAACAATTTTTTTGTTTGTTTTAAAATAGCTTTTAATTTAGTTATTACTCTCTCTTTATTTTATGTATTTATGTATTTATTTTTTGCCTTGCTGTGCGGCATGTGGGATCTTAATTCCCCAACCAGGGATCGAACCTGCAGTCCCTGCACTGAAAGTGCAAAGTCTTAACCACTGGACCACCGGGGAAGTCCCTGGGATAGTGTTGTGTAGGAAGTCGTTTGTTCAGAAAGTGAAAGCCTCTCTGAGAGAGACCTTCCTTAGAACATACAGGCAGCTTCTAGGCTTCCCCTTGGCCTAGAAGCTGAGATACAAGACATGGATACTGTCCTTGGAGCTTATGGAACAGGCCAAGTACATGACTGATTGTACCATTAGACCCTCAAGGAGACTAAAGAACTGGGAGCTAGAAGATAGCCAGGGCAGTGAAGGATAGTAAGCCCCAGAGAGCTTCAAGGACAAAACAAGAGAAATGCTGTAAATTAGCAGTCCCCAGCCTTTTTGGCACCAGGGGCGGGTTTTGTGGAAGACAATTTTTTCCACCCACCAGGGTGAGGGGGGGATAGTTTTGGGATGACTCGAGCACAATACATTTATTGTGCACTTTACTTCTATTATTACATCAGCTCTACCTCAGATCGTCAGGCATTAGATCCTAGAGGTTGGGGACTTCTGCTGTAGATGGTCTAAGGCAGAAATCAAGTACTGTGGGAGTTGAGAGGAAGATCACTGAAGGTCGTTTTCATTGGTGAAGACTTCATCATCATTATCATCATCATTCATGGAGCACTCCATTTAATTATCGCAACAACCCTTGAGCTCTTGGTAGTGCCATCATATCATCTCCCTTTGTACACAGAAGGAGACTGAGAGTCATAGAACTCAGCTGCCCAAGACTTTTGAGTAAAGGAGCCCAAACTCTAACCTGGTGCACCTAGCTGGCACTTGAGCTCTACTTTGAAACAGAGGTGAGACTTTCATCAGAGATCCTGATGTTCCAGACAGAGGGGATGGCTTCACCAAGACTGAAACAATAGGGCCTTTTCAGGAAATGTCAAGCAGACAGACCTGTTCAGCAAGAGAAATGGAGTATAAGGGAGAAGACAAAGATAAGGTAGGAAGAGACGACTGCAAGATTGTGAAACTCCTTGAGTGCTGAGGAGTTTTTACTCTCATTAATAGGCTAGAGATTGATGAAAGTATTTTCAGCTCACTTGGCCAACTGTTCAATGAAGGTTAAGGACGAGGTCTGAACTGCAGTGGTGGTAATGCAAAGAGAAGAGAAAGAATAGGATGGAAATGACATCCCACCTTGCAAACATGGGATGAACAGAAGTGGATGACAGTGGCGTAAAGGAGAGGGTGTGGTCTAAGACTTCCTGTCTTTGCAGTTCTGTGTTTGGTTGCATCTTGAGTAGGAATGGAGGGAAGAGAAGTGAAGTTTGGGGCAGATGCTGGAATGAGTGTGACTTGGTCAGGTGGGCATGCTGATGATACTGGTTTGATAACTAGTTGGAAGATTTGGCAGAAGATTGGAGTAAGACTGATGGGGTAAAGGGTGAGCTGAAACTAGAGAGCAAAGTAAATGCCCTTTTGAAGGTCATTTTCACAGGTGAAGTCACAGAGAAAAGGCAAGGATACAACCCTAGGAAGACTGACATTTATCTAACAGCATCCAGAAGTGGAGCCACTGGGAAGAGAAAGGTGTTTGAGAAATAGGAAGAAAAGCACAGTGGTGACATTAAGGATGGTAGGAAATTCAAGGTCAAAGGAGCGAGAGGTGGGCAGTAGGCAATGCTATAGAGAGAACTCTTGCATGGATAGGCAGAGCTGATCACCTAGGAGACTCATGCCTTTGAATCCCTGACTTTGGAAAATAGACTGCTTGATCTTTCAAGATGCCTCCTTTGTAAAGTTTGGGCTTTAAGGCTTAGGGCGGCCACTGTTGATTTCGACCATAAATAGCTTCTGTGACTTCTCTCTGGCTTCTTTGCTGTCCATATTCTAGACCTACCCATAAAGCCTAGAAACTCCACTGGTGGCCTTGGACAGATTTGGGTCCCATTGCCTTTCATGATCTGTGAGGCACTGATCTCCTACCAAGAGGTTAAAGACAACTGAGTGGGAGAAGGATGGGAGACTAAATTTCTCATCAGTTATTTCTAGTCACTGAAGATACTGCATTTCATTGTAGTAGATGAAGCAAAGCTCAAAGAAGATAGAGCAACACTTCTGTCTCCGTCCTTAGAAGCAGGACTTGGATATGTTACATTTCCCTTTCCCTTACTGAGAAATCAAGTGAGAAAAATGATTCTTCCTTCATTAATCTCCATCATTCAGTGCTTGTTGAATGAATGAACCTCTTCTGGATTGAAAGAAGTTCATTTATCCACAGAGCTGAGATGTGAAGGGGGAGCTTGGTGCTCTGTGGCTGATGGGGGTCTGGATGTACAGGTGCCTGACAGGGTGACATGACCTTCTTAGGTGCTCAGGGAATACCTGTCTCACTGGAGACTTCCATCCTGCCACCTGGTAGGGCTTCTAAGAGAAAGCCAGCTAGATGCCACTGGGCAGAACATGGGAGGCCCAGGCTGCAGCAAGCGCACGGACATTGTCCACTACCTTATCCCCAAGAGTGATGCAGTGGCCTCTCTGGCCTTCATCACACTCATTTATAAAGTATGGAGAATAATTTAGCAATTCTTAGCATGTTGTGAGAAGCAGGTAATGCAGTAGATAGGGAAAAGTTTTTTAAATTGTTACAGACTATGCAGATGTTATCATTGAAGCAGACCAGAATATCAGGGACATTTGGCAGCAGAAGATGAGTTCTCAGACTCTGTAAGAGGGATCGTTAGGACTCTGTGCAAAGTCTTACTTTTCTTGGGATAATCTATATAGTGGACAGTTAACAAATAACACGAACAATGCAGTAGGGTGGCCCTTGCTGCCTGGGATTTAGACTTTCTTTCTGCTTTGTTCCCCTGAAAAAGACATCCTAGATGAAATGGTCAAAACCAACATCTCCATACTCATATTTTTCTGGTTCTACCTTGGAGAGGTGGTACTTCCAAATTCTTTAGTGTGATATGTTCTTTTCCAGGGATCTCTTAGAACTATTTTGGAAAAGATGTTTTATACAAGTATAGACATTTCCTGGAGATATTGCACATTCAGTTTCAGATCATTGCAATAAAGCAAATATTGCAATAAAGTGAGTCATGGGTTTTTGGTTTCCCAGGGCATGTAAAAGTTACGTTTACACTAAACTGTAATCTGTTAAGTGTGCAATTGCATCATATCTAAGAAATAATGTTTATGCCTGAATTAAAAAATACTTTATTGCTAAAAAATGACCACTGATCATTGATTGTAACAAATATAATAACAATGAAAAATTAGAAATATTGAAAGTATTACAAATTTTAAAACATAGTACACATAGACATGAAGTGAGCAAGTGCTGTTGGAAAAATGTTGCCGATAGACTTGCTTGATGCAGGGTGGTCACAAACCTTCAATTTGTAAAAAACAACAACCACAACAACAGTATCTGCAAAGTGCAATAAAATGGTATGCCTGTGTTAATTTTTTGTTTCTTTGTTTCCAAGGGAAGGAAAAAAAAAAATTATTGTTTGCAGAGCTCTTCTGCTAGGTGCCAGGTATTTGATATATCATCTTCTTGATTCCCCTGGCAAGGATCTTGCCAGGTAGATTTTAATCCTTTTAAAATTTTTAATTTCTTTTTTTGTTCCTTTAAAATTTTTGTTTTATATTGGAGTATAGTTGATTAACAGTGTTGTGTTAGTTTCATATGTACCGAAAAGTGATTCAGTTATATATATACATGTATCAATTCTTTTTCAAACTCTTTTCTCATTTAGGTTATTATAGAATATTGAACAGAATTTCTGTTGCTATACAGTAGGTCCTTGTTGGTTGTTTTAAATATAGCAGTGTGTACTTGTCAAGATATTACTCTTATTTCATAGACAAGGAGACCTAAGCCCAGAGAGGTGAAGTCACTTGTCTAGGTTCACAGCAAGAGATGGGATATACAGATCAAGATTTTTCTGGCTCCAAAAGTCAGTGCTTCTTTCACCACCGTGTAATCTCTCCTTTCCAAAATGTGTCTCTTAATGTTTTTCCAAATTTCCTCTCCAGAGCAGCTGAATATTTGTGAATATGTGGGCAATTGAGCTCTTGCATACCAGAAAAGACTGGAAGAGGAGCTGTCTTAAGAGTTGGAGGCAACCTCCCTCCAAACTCAGCCATTCTCTGGCGAGGACTGATTGATCCCTTTCTGTCCCCTCATAGCGTAATTGCAATGCTTTCCTACTTTATTAGTTTCCAGATTTTGTGCCAAGTGCTTTAAAAGGCAGGTAGGGGAGAATTCTCCTCTGCTCGCCTGGCAGCCTGCCATGACCCCCAGAATTTGTTGCTTGATGTTTCAGAAAGGGATCGACATGCAAGGCATTTTTCTCAGCTGTGAAATTTACATATCACAACTTTGCTGACTGAAGCAGAAATGAGGGCTCCAGGGGCCAGAGTCTGCGAGTGGGGACAGAGCGTTTGTAGGGGGAGGGGGGGAGGGAAGAGCTTATTTTATTACCCGGGAATAAAAACATTGCGAGTAATGAATAAAGTCCGAAAGCAGTAAATCTGGAACTCCAGAGTTAGGTGTGTAACGTGTCGAAGAACAATTTAAGCCTTCGCCTCTTCTGCAGAAGTGAGGTATTTGGGCAGCCCGAATTTCATTAAATGGTCTTTTAAGGGTTAGGATTACAAGAAGCCAAACCTGGCCAGTTCATAATGATGATTTATGGCTGTATTGTCAACTCCCCGACCTTCTGTACAAGGGGATGGAGAAAATACATAATTTGTTGCTCATTAACTCCAAGATCTGTCAGGGCTGCCCCAGAAGCCATGTGGTCCTGGAGTCATATGTCTGCTAAATGGCTTCAGCCTGATCCTGTCCTTGAAAATACATAGTTGCTATTCTATAGTGGAAATTGTTTTTAATAACAGAAATAATAAAAATGATCTTGATGTAGTCTTCTGTGGGTCTTTGAGCTTGAAAGTTAGAATATCTGGGCTCTACTCTTAACTGTCAGCTTTCTAGCCTCAAATCCTTCAGATAAGTCACTATTTCTCAGTGCCCTAGTATTCCCATCAGTAAACTGGGTATATTGTCCTCACAGATTGCAGATTAAATGAAACTGTAAGTTGCAAAAGAAATATAAAAGATTGCTAGTATTATTAGAGTTGTTGTTGGGAATTTGAGGGGCCATCAGATGTTCTCTTTTTATCTTTATCTTCCCATGAGAGGAGGAAGCATTTTACTTAGCAGCTTGCTATTTGCAAGACTGTAGCATTGAAAACTGAAGTTTCAGAATGAAGGGTATCAGCGCTAAAATTGTCCTTGAGATGTAACCAGACCCTTTCTCCCTGAGATGACTGAAGCAGAGAGGTGACACCCCTGGGACTAATCAACCATGAAATGATGTAAGAGATGCTGATCTGCAGTGGGAACCCACCTGTTCTTTTTCAGCATCAAATTGGAAATCACACCCAAGACATGCCCATTTAGAAACAGTTTCTTATCTGTTTCAGTGGATGGTTCAAGGAACTCAGGAGTCATCCTAGGGCAGGAATTATGCATGGGGCCCTGATTCTGTTCTTGGCTTGTGTCATATCTGAGCAAGTATGCTTCCTTTCCTGCTGCTTATTATCTTTGCTTTGATGAGAGGCTCCTGGTGAAGGCAGCACTGGAGAGCTGGGAATAAATGCCACTGCAGTTATGAAGGAATTAATCACGGAGTCTGGGGCCTTCATTTTGCAAATGGACTCGAACTCTGGCCCCTTAACTCCTAGTTTAGTGCTTTTCCCCCCATGTCTAAAGTCAAGTGAGACTTTAAAAAAAAGAAGAATAAGAAAGAGAGAACATGATGGTGGTAATAAACATCTGGAACATATTAGCCCATAAGGTTACACAGGGTAAAAGTATAAACAGGTTCAAAAGGGGAATTAGACCATGAATGGTAGGAAAGAATGCTGGGTGGAGAATTAGAACACCTGGGTCTAATCTTTAGATGTGAGTTAATTTGAACTTCAGTTTCTTCCGTATATAATGGACCCTTTCATTTATGACTGGCTGGGCTTCTCAGATTTTAATCTCTGCAGCATGTTGTCAAAGGACTCTTGGTAATGTTTAGAGGACATTTCCAATTTTGCAATGAAAACAACCATGTGGACCACCATCTTGCCCCCTTTCATTCATTTATTCATTCATTTGATAGTCCTGCTGCTCTCCCAGAGAATGGCTAAGCCAGGATGCCAGACAGGGCTGGCCTTTGACCATCTCTCTAATGGAATCATATGATCTAGGAAATTCAATATGATCCAGGAAACCGAAGGGTAGCACTGAGAAATCACCAGCATTTATAAACACAGAATCACTGTATAAACGTTAGCAGCACTAGTAGCTGTTCTCACGGCTGCACCTGCTTGCCCCTGGGCCCAGCTGGCATTTCATGGCCATCCTCCCCTCCAGACTCGGGAGCCCTGCACTTGGATCAGACGCTCAGCCTGGATGCCTTGCCTAGCTAAAAAAGAATGAGGGGAGACTATGAGAAGAGTGCCCGGATGTGTCAGTCTATTGCTCCCCTTGTGGTTGTGAACATGCTCTCTGTTTCCTGAAAGGGCAAGTGTGGCCCATCAGCTTTCCCTGTGAGGAAGTGTGAAAAGGACTTTGTGGTGAGTGATGAGTTGAACATCACTGTCCCTGCACTGTGGCTGTGACCAGGAAGTGGCCAGGGCTGTTCTGTGGAGTTAAGTCAAGGGCAGCGGGCTGAGCAGTGGTAGATCACCAGTGCAGGACTTATCCTCAGCTGTGTAGGCATTTAAGGTGTTTACCCTACAGAGAGTCAGCTGACCCCCTTCCCTGCCCCAAGCCTCCACCATTCTTCACCTGCCTGTAAAAGCAGGCCGTTTCGGTTAGAGTGCTTTTCCTCTCTGAGTCTCAATCTATCTCCTGGTAGTTGTGGGGGTGTCATAAAGTACATAAAAAATAAAGACTGACATGCTGTTCATAATCAATCGTTGCTGGCTGTTTTTTCCCGCCCCTTTTTAAAGACGTGATGAATCTCCCCTAAACATTAAAGAATAGACACAGTGGGATGGAGGAAGGATATGAAAACCCAGACTGACTCACTGTCTTTCAGGATGAAGGAGACAATGCAGGCACCCTTGGGAATTCACAAACTCTGAAGGGCCTTGTATAAAAGTTTCTTGGTTTGTAAGCCAGTACTCTTTTCATCATGCCCTACTTCTTAAGAGTAAAATGAAAGAATCCCTTTCTGTGACCCAGGGCATTTCCACTAGTTGCCACATTTCTGACAGTACCTCTGTAGAGGTTTACGTTGTTTCTGGAGGACACCAGGTAGGTGACAGAGCCTGGATTCAAACCCAAAACCGAGTCAGGGAGCATTTACCCTTTTCCTGAAGAAACCTCAGCCAGGGCTCAGTGTGGCGCAGGTGAAGGCCCTGTGTAGAGTTTGATCATGGTTGGGGATTCGTGACCCCCAGTCCTAGAATCTGGAGATTTGCTCAGACCCTCTGACATCTTGTCCTGCTGTGCTGAGTCGCTTTAGTCACGTGTGACTCTGTGCGACCCTATGGACTATAGCTCTGGCTCCTCTGTCCATGGGATTCTCCAGGCAAGGATACTGGAGTGGGCTGCCATTTCCTCCTCTAGGGGATCTTCCCGACCCAGGGATCGAACCCATGCCTCTTACGTCTCCTGCATTGGCAGTCAGGTTCTTTACCAATAGCACCACCTTGGCCAGCTTTAATCATGATTTTGGTTCCTCAATAGCTAAGTCTTTGTTTGTCTCTCTCTGTGTTAATGTGTGTGTGTGTGTGTGTGCGTGCGCATGTGCGCGCGCGTGTGTGTGTGTGTATCAGGTTGGCCAAAAAGTTCATTCAGGTTTTTCCGTACAATGGTATGGAAAAACCCAAACTAACTTGGTATGGAAAAACCCAAACAAACTTTTTGGCCAACCCGATACACACACACACACACACACACACACACACACACACACACACACACACACACCTGGATATCTATAAAGTTCATTCAGATTTTTCCGTAAGATGGTATGGAAAATCCCAAACTAACTTTTTGGCCAGCCCAACACACACACACACACACACACACACACACACACACACACACCTGGATATCTATAAAGTTCATTCAGATTTTTCCGTAAGATGGTATGGAAAATCCCAAACTAACATTTTGGCCAACCCAACACACACACACACACACACACACACACACACACACACACATGTATGGATATCTATATCTTAATATATATATTAATATATATATTATATGTTATATATTTACATATGACTGTATTTGATCGCATATGTTTCTTCTTCCAAAGGTACTATATGGCCATGTAGGACTTTTTATATAAGGAAAAAATGACTGTGTTAGTACTGTTTAGTACTTCAGTCTTTTCTCCCATGCACATTGGTGTCTTATATACTTCTTGAATAGAAAATTGGGATTTTTCTAGATTATAACCTATAGCTATGTCCTGAATATCTTCTTATGCCGCTGAATATCCTTGCAGCCTCACTTTTGTTAACAGGTCCTGATGCTGCCTCACTTCCCTATCCGTTGTCTTTCAGATCATCACAGGGGAATTCTACCGCATCTATTACCTGAAGGAGAAGTCCCGCTCGACAATTCAGAATCCCTACGTGGCAGCCCTCTACAAGCAGGTGGGCTGCTTCCTCTTTGGCTGTGCCATCAGCCAGTCCTTCACAGACATTGCCAAGGTCTCCATAGGGCGCCTGCGTCCTCACTTCTTGAACGTCTGCAACCCTGATTTCAGTCAAATCAACTGCTCTGTGGGCTATATTCAAAACTACAGATGCAGAGGCGAAGACAGCAAAGTCCAGGAAGCCAGGTGAGACCCCACCTCCCATGGCACGAGGTTCACGCCTTTGCTGCAGGCAGTTCAGGGAGTACTTACTTAGTATCAAGCTCAGTGCTGGGGCCCTGGTTTAGATGGATAAATAAGGCAACGTCCCCCTTCTTAAGGAACTCACAGTCAAATAACTGATAGATCATAAAAACAATTACAATGGAGCTTTGGTAAGTCCATTCATTCATTTGTTTTTTCTTTCATTTACTTGTTCACTCATGGGTGCTTGCTACGTCGCAGGCAAGGTGTCCAAAGCACCACCACGGATGCAGGGATGAACAGGTGCTCCTCTCAGGGTCACCGTCCCGGGAGGGAAGACAGACCAACCAGCATGTAGTGGGGATGTGAATACGGCCCTTACACAGCCATCTGTTGCTCTTGCAGGAAGTCCTTCTTCTCCGGCCACGCCTCCTTCTCCATGTACACTATGCTGTATTTGGTGGTAAGTACTTTGTCTCTGATTCCAATGAAGTCCAACCCCAGCTTAAATCTTGTCTGTACAGAGAGCCCTCATAATGGTTAGGGGCAGACTTCACTGAGGAATCTTTGAAAAAGAGGTTGGCTAGAAGAATTAGCTTCTATTCTGAGCCCTGCCACTGCGTTAGCAGAAGTCATTTCCCATTTTTTAAATAAAAATAATATTTACCATGGCTGCTTGGTAAAGATTGAGCACCCATTTTGGAATGATTAAGTGATAAAGACACTGGTATAACATGTTGTGGTAACAAGCACCATTTTCTGAAAATCCATTAACTCAGTTGATCCTTCCAGGAACTTTGTTATAAGTAATATTATCTCTACTGTGGGAAAGGGTCACTAAGTAAGGCTCAGACAATTCAAGCAAAGTGCCAAAATTCACATAGACACAGAACTATCACTCAAATCCATGCCTTCTGATCAAATTCCTCATAATGTTCTCCATGCCATGTCCTCCTCCATTGTTTTCTGAATGGATAGGCTTTAAATGTCATTATCTGTCTACAGAGTGATTTTGAGTTTTACAGAATCCTTCTGCATCCATGAGCACAGGTGACCTCATAATAACACAATGAACTAGGAAATCCTTAGCCCCAGTGCTCAGGTCTAGAGACCAAGGCCCAGAGAGGATCACAGTGTGTTGGAGGGCCTTCAACTAGCGGTGGAGCCATGGTCTGAGGCCCCGTGTTGGCCTTACTGTGGCCATGCTTCCTGGAAATGCTGGGACGGCTGGTGCAGGTGAAGCACCCTATCCCCTCCGGCTGCCACACAGATAGACAGCTGTTGGTCTGTTTCTGCTCGTCAGTTAAATATGGCCCCCCTGCCTCTCCTCTCCCCTTGAATGAGGTTCCTGTGCCAAGGCACTTCCTGCTTTTGGCTGCTTTGATGGAGTTTAGAGCGAGAAGGCGCTGAGAGGTCAGACATAGCTCAGAGGAGCATAAAGTTGTTTGGAAAAAGAGCGTTTTGCTTTCGTATTTAAAAAACATAATTAAGAGTTGGAAAAAACAGCAGAGAGGTTTTTTTGTTTTGTTTCTTTCCCCCAGTCCTTTCCAAGTCTGGAGGCCTCCGGGCTTCCCGTTACCTAGGATACAGAGCTACAAGATGGGCCCCAACGTCTAAAAAATTAAACATGGATTTTTAAGTCATGGATAGCACTTCCCACCATACTTTATTTTTCTGTTGTTTTTGTTTTTGCTTTGCTCTGAGAAAGGACAGTTTAACAATGATATTTCATTTCCTGCTCCATTTGTATTTTACCCAGGTCTGGAAGCAATTTTACAAAATATAATTTCACTGTTTTGTAAAGTAAAAGTGCTGATAGGTTTCTGGTGCCTACTATGTGCCAGGCACTGTGTCGTGCTCATGCTACGACTTTGAGATTCTCTCAGTAACCCAACAAGATGTGTTTTGATTACACTATTTTCAGTTTCAGACACTGAAACAAACAAATCTGAATTTAAGAGGCAGGAAAGGTATTTGAAGGCTGGTCTTCATGACCCGAGCCTCGTTGTATGTTCTTTTCATGGTGCTGTGTGATAAAAAAAAATCAAACAAACCTCTGCAGGAAACTTACAGATACAAGCTCCAATGCTAATTCCAATGTCACTTGAAGGCAACCTGCTTTTCTTCAGATCTGCTCTAATGGTTGAGATGCCGCCTTACCCCCACCACCCATCACCTCCTGGCAGCTATGATTATAGCAAGAGCTCTCTACGAGGGTGTTGGGTAAAGCGTAGATTGTGACTGAGTGTTTATTTACATCTTTAAGGGAGGAAAAAACTACAGTGGCTTTATATTCCAAGGAGGAAGGACGGAAGGAAAGAAAGAGGAAGAAAGAAAAGAACCTCCTTAACCCTTCATCTCTGCAGCATATTTTTATACACTCTTTGGAGCCCCTGCACACACACATTCACAATTCACAGGCACCCACATATACAATGTGCAAACTCAGGACTCTCTTTTTAGCTCTAAGATTATCTTGTCTTAAAATAACCTCTGAAGGTAAGGGCTGAGAAGTAGGGAGGACAGTGTCCTTCACCATGGCTCCTTTTTATGTGATGTTACACAGAAATCTCAACCCTTTGAAAGTCCAATTTGCAAAGCTTTCAAAGGAAGTTCGAAGAACACTGTTGTCGCCTGTCTGGGGAAGTAGAAGATACTGCAGTCCATCAGAGAAGCTCCTCCCGCAGCTTTTATGTTGAGCTGCAGGAAGTGCCTGAGTTGGACACTTGAGATTCTGGCAGCCCCCGGAGTCCTGTGGGATTTTGTTCAGGCACCCTGGGCTCCACAGCTTCCTTAGAGCCTTGGGAATACTCCCATTTGGACTGGCTGAGTATGGCATTGACAGTGTTTGCCTTTAGAGTCAGACAGACCTGGGAGATTCTGGCCGTGCCAGTTACTAGCCGTAGAACTGTGAGTTGGTTTCTTAGGTTTTGAACCTCAGTGTACTGTCCTGTCAAGTGGAGACAGTCGTGTCTGTTTTTGGAAGCTGGTGCCACTTTTCTTCTCTAGGCTCTGCTTTCCCCAGCTGTCAAATGTCAGAGTGGAATTAGATGGTGTCTACCATCTAATTGATTTCTCAATCCCTCGTGGTTGTTTTTAAAAGAAGTTTGGATTAGGTGTTGAAAGGGAAGATGGGAAGCAGGCAGAGACAATTTTGTCCTGATTCCCATGGAGTTCAGAAAGCGGCGGACCGGAACACCAGCCGCACCTTTGCCAGGCTGCCATCTAGAGCCTCCCATGGCGTTGGAGGGCGCTCCATATTAGGTTTTGATTTGTAAAATGGATAGCTTGGAAAAACCATAGCTCCAAACACCAAATTATCTCTGGGCACAGAAGCTTAAGGATGAGGTTAAGGCTTGTCGGAGATTAATGCAGATACAAATCAGAGAAATCCCACAGCATATATAAACCTAAACGGTGCTCCCTACCCTTGAGCCCTGGTCTAAACTCCAGAGGACCACATCTGGATTGGCCCTGGACCTCCATGGTCAGGGATTGAGGATGACTGGCTGCCAGGATAAAATGCTAACACAGTTGGGGGAGGGCAGGGGGGCACCAATTCGCATAGCATATCTGTAGTTACCTCTGTTGTACCAGGCACGCTGCTGCCTTCTGGGGCTACTAGATTAATCAGCCCTGGGCCCTGCCCTCAAGGAACTCACCTATGCTTTCAACATTCATCATTCAGCACCAGTTTAGTGAGGAATTGCTTCCCAGGTAGAGCTAGTGGTAAAGAACCAGCCTGCCAATTCAGGAGACATAAGAGATGTGGGTTTGATCCCTCGGTCAGGAAGGTTCCCTAGAGGAGGAAATGACAACCCACTCCAGTATTCTTGCCTGGAGAATCCAACAGACAGAGGAGCCTGGTGGGGCTATAGTCCATGGGGTCGCAAAGAATTGGACATGACTGAAGCAACTTAGCACACACATAAGCATGCCCCATGCTAGAGGTGGGAAAGTAGTGATGGGCAGGGCATGGTCATGGCCCTCAGGGAGTTCAGTCTAGAGGAGCAGATGGACAATGATGATAGGCTGGTCCACGGTGCTGGAGGGACAGAGGTATATGTATAGGTTATTATGGAAACTCAGAATTGTGACACCCTCGCTAAATTGCAGAGGGGGGTGGAAGCCAAAGAGGGTGTCCTGTAGGGTAATCTCTT
Organism: Dama dama; assembly: GCF_033118175.1. Classification (NCBI taxonomy): domain Eukaryota; kingdom Metazoa; phylum Chordata; class Mammalia; order Artiodactyla; family Cervidae; genus Dama; species Dama dama. Next base: position 86,869,454 of record NC_083700.1, read on the forward strand.
GATGGTGGGAGGTTAGAAGGACATGAGTACGGTGGTATGGGGTCTGCACATGTTCAGTTGAGCATGGCTTTGATGGCTGATAGGAAGCTGAGAGCTGAGAAGACCCAGTGAGCATCAGCCCTAGCTCCTCCTCCTGTTGCTCAGATCAGGCAGCAGCAAGTTTGAGTGAGGCCTTTCCTGGACTGCTGAGTTCCTCTCCCAGGAATCTGCACCTTGCCCCTCCACTTTCTCGGGACACTTTGTCAGAGAAGCCTTTCCTGGCTGCCCCATCTTATGCTCTCAAGCTTCCTTTGCAGCCTTATCTGCCCCCCCCCCCCCACCCAGTTTCTCATCATCTGATATAGCCTTTGTGTATCTCCACTAGATATCTTACAAGCTTCGTGGACTAGAGGTTTTTGTCTCTTGATTTATTGCAGTCTCTCACTTCCCCACTGTCTGACAATTAAGAATGCAATGAATGCTTGATGATTGAATGAATGGATGGACCCAAGTAGTGTCTGACAGTTAAGTATGCAGTGAATGTTAGATGAATGGATGGATGGATGAATCCTGTATCTTCTGACACTTCCAGGCCATGCTGCTTTCCGTTCCAATCAAAACTTTGTTCACCTCCTCATCACTGACTTATAGATCGTGAAGGGCCCATGTGACATAGGGAAGGCCTTTGCTGCCTCTGAAGTATTTACCTGTGGGCTCTTCACTGTGGCGCCCATGAGAATTGTTGATGTGTCCGAGGGTTTGTTGTCCAAGGAAACAGGGAAGTGGCCATGTTCTCCATCCTGTGGTTGTTAGTCATTGAGGTTTTGTTCAACATGTTTAGAATCCCAGGGCAGTGGGGTCTGGTATGTCCACGAGACATGCCCGCAGATCCTGGGAGTGTCTGGTGAAACCCCTGCCAGGAACAAGGTTGTTGTTTTCACTGGGGAATAAAGAAACCACTGGACCAGATGTTTTTCCTCTCCTTCCTCTCTGCTTCATCCATCCATCCAACCTTTTCTGAGTACATGTTCTGTGCCAACACCTGGGGACACCAAGAGAGCTCACGTTTTGTGAGGAAAGCTTGAAAAGTCAATAGTTGCAAAGCAGCAGGCTGAGTTCTCTGATTGGGGTGGACTGAGGGTTTGGAGGTCAGAGGAAAGGGCTCTGAGGCACGCTGAGTTAGTTCACAGGCTCTGTTGAACTTAAGATCAGGTCAGAGGCTCCTGTACCCTCACCCTTACAGAAGCTGTAAGAGTTTTCAGACATGCGCACTTAAAAGGTGTGACAGGTGAATTAGAGGAGCCTGAAGTTCTGAATGTCCCATTCAGGTTGTCCTTTAGTCCATGACACCTGTGTAGTCCCCTCAGATTGCTTCTCCAGAGACAGAAATCCAATACAAAGACCAATACTTGGCTCGCAGAGCACTCATTCCCAAAGGAAAGCCAGGTGGTTCTGTGATTAGAGCATGGGCCTAAAAGAGGCAGATCTTACTCAGTGTCAATCATGATCCACTGTTACCTTGAGCGGGTGGCATGGCCTCTTTTGGCCTTGATCTCTTCAACTGTAAAATGAGTACAATGGTGTCTGCTTATCAGGATGGTTGTAACGATTGTAGGGAATGTAATTTAAGGCCCCTTGCGCAGGGTCTAAATGCTGAGCAAACTGGTGGTTTCTTTTTCTCCCCCCCGATAGTGACAGAAAGCAAGACCTCTTTCCTTCTCAAGGAGGAGGAAAGTCAACTAAAAACTCGTCTTTGTCCTGAATGGAGTTGAGTAACTTCCCAGTTCTGTGCCGTGTAGACTCACCAGCTCTGTGAACGAGAGTCAAGCATGAGCTCTGGAGGAGAAGGGAGAAGGGAGAAAGTTTCTCCCTGTGGATGTCAGCGATCTAGACAGACTTCCAGGAAGAGAGTGGGCAGGGACAGAGGAAGGACAAAAGCCTCCTTCTCACTCTTAGCAGAGAGCTCCCAAGAGCGATGGAAATGAAGCCAGAGGACAGTACAGACCTGTTTCACCCGTATGCAAATCATGTAATGAAGCACAAATGACTTAGCAAGAACCAGTGAGACTCACCCAGGTCTGACTTGCTGGTTCAGCCCCGAGCCAGCTTGAACTCAGCCAGACTTTTCTAAGGAGGTTTTGTTGGAATTCCACAGGACCACAGTTTTGAAGCTCGAACCAGAAAGAAGAGAGCTCGGTTTTTGGAGTGAGTTCTGTGTGCTGAGGACTTTGCTGTACCTTGGGGTTGGGGGCAGACATATACTTTTCTACCGTAGTTTCCATATCTACAATCAGCAGTTTTATTTTAGCAATTGGAAGAACAATCTTAGCCCCAGGAAAGGACGGAAAGATTATATTCTTTTGTGTGTGTGTGAAGGAATTTGTTTCATTCGTGTCTGTGTCTTTCACAGAGTTTTGGACAGAATTGATGCTTAGAACACTTTTTTTAAATGAAAAAAATCTCCTTATGTTACATATGGGAAAGCAGAAATTCAGAGAAGCGGAGTGCTTTGTCCAGGTCAGACAGCTGGTATGTAGCCAAAAAAAAAAAAAAAAAAAGGATTCAAATCTGGTTGTTCTGTTTGCAAGTTAGGCACTTTTCTGTGGCATTGCACTGATGCCCAGGAAGTGGGTTCTCTGAGCCCAGAGGCCTTAACACCGGTGGGGAAATAAAGACAGAGAGCTCAGGACCTTGGGGTTGCTGACCCCCAGGAGAGGTCAGGCTGATTTAGGCTTTCTGGTTTTGTCCAGTTCTGCTCACCTCTTTCTAAACCACCCTTTTCAGGGGGCTTGGGACTTTGCTGAGGCCCCTGCAGGAGTTTTGATTCTTGGAAAGGTTCCGTGCTCTTTGGCCCATAACAGGACATTACATCCTTGTGGCTGGTATGTTTGACTCCGTCTCCTGGATAAGGGCTACCTGCCTCTATGGAGTATGGAACCTCCTGACCCACATAGCATTCCCAGGTGGAATTTCTAAGGGAGCAGGGCGCTCCAGAATGTACTTACAGATTCTGAGAAGGCCTGAGCCTCTGGCCCTGGAGTGAGTGGCTCGTATGAACTGGGCTTTGAACTGACAAAATCCAATCTGTTTAGCACTTAGATTGGGGTGGGGTAGAGGGTGTTATCAGATTCTTAAATAAACTTCAAAGCCTGCAGCCCTCAGCTGCCTTCTCATTTCTGAAGTAGTCACTGGGCTAAAGGTCATTGCACAATCTTTTTCTTCAGTGATTCACTTATTTTGGTGAAATCAGCTACAGTCATTTGAGTCAGTCTCATCTATCAAGGCGAATGGGTGGTGTTGATTTCTAAACAGTGGCTTCAGTCCCTGTCTTCTGCCAGGCAGGGTCCTGTGATGTCTCATTTGTTGCTGGCAACCCTGAGAGGAAGATCCTGTCCTTCCTGTTTCACAGAGAAGGAGACTGAGCCTTAGAGAAGTTAGTAAGGGACTGAAATAGGGGCCTGTTTAGATGCTAAGTCATGTCTGACTCTTTTGTGACCCCATGGACTGTAGCCCGCCAGGCTCCTTTGTCTTTCGCATTTCTTAGACAAGAAAACTGGAGTGAATTGCCATTTCCTTCTCCAGGAATCAGGGTAATCTCACCCCAGAATTCACTTGGTTACTCCTGTGCCGCAGCTGCGGACACCAGGCTTGATCCTGAGATCTCGAGACATTTCTCAATAAAAGTACTAGTTACCAGTGGATGTAGGGGAACAAGCTTCCATCTGCCCACTAATTCCATGTCTCTCTCTCTCTCTCTGTGTATGCTTAGTCATGTGTGACTCTTTGCTATCCCATGGACTGTAGCCCACCAGGTTCCTCTGTTCATGGAATTTTCCAGGCAATAATACTGGAGTGGGCTGCCATTTCTTTCCCAAGGGGATCTTCCCGACGCAGGGATCGAACTCATGTCTCCTGCATTGACAGGCACATTCTTTACCGACTTCCCCACCTGGGACTGCCTGCCAAAGGGATTCTAGCCCCATGGTGGCCCCCTCCTCCTTCCTAAGCACTCCCTTCCTGAAGCTATTCTGACGACATGTCTCTTCCTCCCTCCTCAAGCTCCTCTCACATATTTATTCTTTTCTTGCATTAAGCTCTAGTTTTCAGTATCTGAGTCGGTGGATGGGGAGATGTGTGCCTCGTCCAGTTGGGAAACCTGCCCTTCTTCTGCTCCACCTCCATCTCCAGGGCTGGTGACTTAAAGGCTATATGGAGTGGGGCAGGGAGATTTGGAGGATTTTTGAACAATCATTTCCTGAGGACCTGTAGATTTTTAAGTTGAGAGAAATGAGAAAATCTTGAGGTTATCAGGTCCAAATTAAGAAAAATAAAAGTGGTTAGAGAGTGAAATCATCTGTTTCTTTGAGCAGTATGTGGTGCCAGGCATTTATCACCAATCTGTGCTACAGTCTATGAGGTAGTTGTTACATTTATTTTGCATGGGAGAAAAGTGAGGCTCAGTGAGGTTTATCTGATGAAAACCTGTGCCGTTTCAGCTACCCCCTTCATCCCTGTTCCTTGCCAAGACTGGCTGGAAGAAGGCTGGACCATGGTGGTCACACTGCATATGGACTAGTCCTTCTTCCCTGAATTTGCCGTTGTCTTAAGGACCAGGTTGAGTTGGGGCTACCAACATCATTCCCATTATCGTTCTCAAAAGGAAGAGATTCCTTTGACTCATGATTGCAGAATCATGGGTTTGTTGGGTTATTTCACTAGAAATGAGGGAGTGGCCTTTGACCTGCACATTATTTGGGGGGAGGGGGGGAGGGGGGGTGGGTAATGAGTCTCTTACTTAAAAATAATTTGATTTTTTCACCATGGCTAACAGTAATATTTCCTGGTTGGGATTCAATAGGTAGATACTCTATAAAAATAATAAGTTTTATAAGTGATAAAAATAAGGATTAAGTATTTATCAACCTTTTTTTTTAAAAAGACCTTTGGAATGTTCCATGAAGTCTGGTTTGGGAAAGAAAGACTGACCTAAATAGAGGCCACATTCCTTTGACAGGCAACCCCCTTCATGAATTGCCCCTCTTGCCTCTGTAGCCCTGTGTCTCACACTCTGCCAACCCCACACCCCCACTGATTGCATATATACTTTTCTGTTATTACTGAACTTCCAGAAGTTCTTTTCAGCTCTGACTGTTGACTTCTAAGCCATTGAGCTTCCTGGGATACACACTTCTCAATACATCCCCTTAACTCCTAGCAAATACTTATGTATCTTTAGGATTCAAATCAAGTATGCATACCCCTTAGTAACTGACCCTGATTCCCCAGCTTCTTTCATAGTTTCTATAAAATCCATAAGTGCACTTAAACCTGTTTTCATATATTCATCTATATTTCAGTTCAGTTCAGTTCAGTCACTCAGTCGTGTCCGACTCTTTGCGACCCCATGAATCGCGGCACGCCAGGCCTCCCTGTCCATCACCAACTCCCGGAGTCTACCCAAACCCATGTCCATCGAGTCGGTGATGCCATCCAGCCATCTCATCCTCTGTTGTCCCCTTCTCCTCCTGCCCCCGACCCCTCCCAGCATCAGGGTCTTTTCCAATGAGTCAACTCTTTGCATGAGGTGGCTAAAGTATTGGAGTTTCAGCTTCAACATCAGTCCTTCCAATGAACACCCAGGACTGATCTCCTCTAGGATGGACTGGTTGGATCTTCTTGCAGTCCAAGGGACTCTCAAGAGTCTTCTCCAACACCACAGTTCAAAAGCATCAATTCTTCGGTGCTCAGCTTTCTTCACTGTCCAACTCTCACATCCATACATGACTACTGGAAAAACCATAGCCTTGACTAGATGGACATCTATATTTAATATATTTCATATATTGCCCCTCGTAGGGGAGGAATGATAACGTCTCATTTTTGTGTGCTTAGCACTTAGCATAGTGACTGGCTTATGTATTGATCTATTTGTGTGTGTTTGTGTGTGTGTGTGTGTATTTATTTATTTGACCTTTTAGGTTAATTTTATAATAATTTTTTAAAGCTTTTTCTCTAAACCTTTTTAGGATGTTCCTAGGAATCTGATTTAATTTACATATTATCTTTTGAGTTTATAAGTTGAGTGTTCTTAAAAATAAAAATTCTGTCTATTCAAATTGTCCTCCATGTCCTTTGTTTCATCCTGGCTCTATGCAGTTCTTGGTGAGCTAATTTCTGCTTATATCATCATCCCGGCTATTATGATGATTTTACCTCTTCTTTTAGATTACTTTTTATTTTTTAAATTGGCATATAATTGCTTTACCTCTTTTTGATATTTAGTGGGGTATTTTTAATATTTGAAAAATGACTGGTTTTTATCACTTGTTTAGCAGCCAACAACATCAGTGCATTGTCCTTTAAAATTTTTGATCTGTTGTTCTTAGATTTCTCCAAAATATATTTATGTAGTTTCATAATGATTATAAAGTTGCCTGCTGTTTTCCAGGTCTGGGTTTTTTGAAATTGTCTTCCAAGTAGTTGAGGAGTCAGTGTTAGGCATTCTTTCTACATGGGCAAGAATGATTCTGGAATCTTCCACTGTTCTGTCTCTCAGGTTTGCTGCTGGCTTGTCTTTCCTGACCACCCAGAGGAAGGGGTCCATTTGTCTCAGGAAGGGCAGTCACTCCCTTGCCGCTGCCCCAGGTCTATCTTTAGGCCGCCGCCCCACCCCTCCGCTCTCCTCCCCTTTCTCTGGTCTCCAAGCCCCTTGCTTTGATTTGTGTCGGAAGTTCCCCTTCGTCCTCTTGCCTCTTCCCCTTCATTTCCCAAGTTCCCACAGGAACCTGAGAAGTAAGTTGTGCCCAGAGGTTAGAACGGAAACTGCAGCAAGATAACTTCAAGGGACAATATCCAGTTGACGTCATTGCAACTTCTTTGCTTCGGCCAGAGTGGCTTTTTTCCTTCCATTTTCCTTCAGGTTACTTTTCTACCCCACCCAGTCCAGTCTCTGTCAACCTCTGTTTGAAAGATCTCTTGCATTGTCTGGTTGGTTTATGTGTTTCCTCATGTTGTGATGCAAAATCCATAGTTCCAGGTGGTGACTTAGAAATTTGTTCTTTGTTAGACTTGCTTTCATTTGAATCAGAAGCATTGCTTTGTGACTGTCATAATAACCTCCCCTGATCAGCATGCGTGAGTTTCCATGATGCTTCTGAGAGGTGGGAAGTGAAGGAATTGTGTAGCCATAATCTCTAGGAAAATACACACATGCATTGAATGAGTTGTCACTGAATATAAAAAAGAAACCGTTATGAACCCTGGTTAGTATTCTTTAATTGGTTTCAATCAAAAAATGAGAAAAGGAAACTCCCATTTATGGAATGTCAGGCAGCGTGCTAAGGCCATTCTCTTGAATTTTTTTCTTCAATTTTCTCTAGCTTAGCTTCCTAGAAAAGCTCCATTTTTTCCCTAGTTTTTAGTAGAGGAACTAAGGCTTAAGTTAAAACAAACAAAAAAATGGGCTTGAGGTCAAGTCCAATTTGAATGCTCTTTCTTGCGGATGATTTCATGCATGGGAATTGACCTGGGATTAGAATGCAGGTGAGTAGCCAGTCACTCGGTGTCTGTTGTTCTGTCTCCTCCCTCCAGCTGTACCTGCAGGCCCGCTTCACCTGGCGAGGGGCCCGCCTGCTCCGGCCCCTTCTGCAGTTCACCCTGATCATGATGGCCTTTTACACAGGACTGTCCCGCGTGTCTGACCACAAGCACCATCCCGGCGATGTCCTGGCGGGATTTGCTCAAGGAGCCCTGGTGGCCTGCTGCATAGTAAGTAGCCTCTGGTCCTCAGCACATGAGCAGGGTCATGAACAACTTGCTCATTAAATGTTTTTGGTTCACTGACCGGAGCCGGGGCAGTCTCAATCCTCTTCTCTGCCTGGTGTCCCTGGAGCCACCCTGCCCCGGGACCTCTTCAATGAACTGAGGATAATTCCTGCTTCTTTCCAACCTGGAAGTTTTATTTTATGTTTAAATTTTTATTGAGTTATAATTTACCTACCATACAATTCACTTGTTTTACTTGCATAATTCAGTGATTTTTGATATATTTACAGAGTTGTATAACTATTGCCACAGGCGTCAGATTTTTTCCCCACAAGGCATATGGGACCTTATCTCCCCAACATAAGGGGGATTTTATGCCCCCTACATCAGAAACACAGAGTCTTAACCTGTGGACTTCCAGGGAAGTCCCCATGGAAGTTTTAATCCAGCAGACTCTATAAATCCTCTTCTCCAGAAGGGTTAGGCTCATAGTTGCAATTGCAAGGTATCTTAGATAGTATCCTACTCACTTACTCTATTCATGAGGGCATTTAGGGTTCAGGAGGGGAAGAAACTTGTCCCAAGTCACATGTCAAGAGTCTAAGTCTGTGACTCATCTGTTGCTCACATGCTGCTTTGGTGATCACTTACTATTCAAAGGTACTTCCCAGTGTCCTGAAAACTTATACCCTTCCTACTGTGACCTTGGGCTTCCCTTGGCGCTCAGTCAGTAAAGAATCTGCCTGCAATGCAGGAGACCTGGGTTTGATTCCTGGGTCGGGAAGATCCCCTGGAGAAGGAAATGGCAACCCATTCCAGTATTCTTGCCTGGGGAATCCCATGAACAGAGGAGCCTGGCAGGCTACAGTCCATGGGGTCTCAAGAGTTGGACATGACTTAGTGACTAAACCAGCACCACCACCGTGACCTTCACTGGACTTAGTCAGACCCTTGACTAGGTGTTGGCTGGGTGAGAGAGAGCTTGGCGAAGGCTCAACCCTCTCCTAACCTGGGGGCTTTGTACATCAAACCACAGAGCTTCCTGGAGAATGGTCTTGAATGGATCACATTCTGATTTGCCCCAAATGGCAGGGCTACCCCTTAACATACCTCCTCCCTGACTCCTGGTGAGGGTGGGGTGAGGCATTCTACCTCTGAGCCTCTGTTTCTTCAGATATCTCTGCTTTTCTTGCCTGCAACAAGTTGTTTTTAAGAGTCAAAAAGAGAAACTTAAAAAAAAAAATCTGTACAACATTAAATTTTGTGCTGGAACCTTTGAGGGGCTTGTTCAGCCAACATAACTGAGCACCTCCTCTGACACCATGCTTTCCTGGTCTGTACTAAGGGGTACTTACCCCAGTCCAGCAGGAGTTCTAGAACAGAGTACTGGCTGGGTGTTCAAGAACTACACGCGTGGATCATGTTGTTAGTTTTAACCCTTGTTCATTCCCAATAAGAATCATGAGGTAGAGAGATCTAGACTAGCCCCTGGTCCTTTCCTGTGTACTCCACCTGGCTGACACCTGGTATCTCCCTGCACTAACCACCTTGTCTTCTGTATTCATCACTCTGTGTTGAAACTGTAGACATGTTTCTCCCTTTAGACTATTCCTCCCGGACAGGAACCCTAGTCAATATATATGTTATTCTCCCTATGTCACCAACGCCTCTCAGGGATGCTAGCTCAGACTAAGTGAATGGATGTGTAATCAACAAAGCTAGGATCCGTGAGTTGATCCACTTTTTCTTGAGAACATTGTTTTGAAGGCAGGGGGATGGATAAGGCACAGTCCTTGCTTTCAAGGCAATCCCAGTTCAGTTGCTCATTCCCAGGCCAGGCTCAGGAACTACAGTAGGATGAGGGGCCATCATGGAGACTGACCAGGGCACTTTAGCAGGCATGCAAGGTGAGAAGTGGGGCATGGAGTTAGGGCAACCAGAGTGGGCACCACGGAGAAAGTAGCATCTGAGCTGCCAGCCAGCCTTGGCCTGGAAACCCTAGCCTAGGGACTGTCTGTTTTGCGGGCTTTATTCTTTACTTTCTTAAGTATTTTTTTTTTTTCAGTCAAGGCCAGAAGGGAGAGAAATTGGGAGAGCACAGCGTTAATGAGAGCAGCTGTCACCGGGCAGCTTATTCTCTGCAGCCTGGCCCTTTAATGTGAAGTGACAGTGGGGGATGGGTGTTTGCACAACAGGGTAACCCTCTGCTGACCATGCTGTCTGGGCGTCACTCTAGGCAGGAGCTCGGCCCACGGGGGCCTGCTGTGGTGTTTCCTTTTTGGCGCTACTGCCCTAATTAAGATCTCCTGCACTCCCAATTAAAAAATTTGAAAGATCGGGGGTGGGGGTCCTTGATAGCCTTCCTGTCTTTTATAGAGCACGTTGTACTACGTACAATGGGACAAAGTGTATGGGAGGACCAGGGTTTATTTTCGAGAAGGGAAATGAGGGGTCTGACTTTTATCCTGTTTGGCTCTGGCAGGCTGGAGCACTGGATAGGAATTTGGTCCTAGTGTTTGTCAAGCACCTACTCTGTGTTGGCTCTGTTCTAGATTCTTTACTCATCGGCTCCTTTTAAGGCACATGAAGCCATTGGAGACTATAGCCATTTTACAGATGAGGTAACTGAGACTCAGAGAGATGACTCAGGTCATCCAAGATAAGAGCTCCCGGGGATGCTCAAGGCTGTGCCCTCTGGGCTTGGCAAGGAGGCGTGGTCACCTGAGCCAAAGTAGCCAGCATACACGGCTACTTCCAAAGCAGAATTTGAGGGTGTCAGGGGCCTTCCCAAGCCTTTAGGCTCCTGCAGTTGCTGCTTTGGGTTTGCTAGCCTGTTTTACAGTGTAAAGATAGCTTAGGAAAGGGTTGTAAGCATTTTTCCTTGTCCCACTTAGCTCTGAACATACAAGGGTAAGGACTCAATATTTATCATTCTTCTCCCAGCGCCTGACTCCCAGCTTAGTCCTCAGGAGCCCATGGTCCCAACTGGCTCAGGATTCCAGCACCGAGCGAGCCATTTCATGTAAGCTACTCAGAGGCCAGAGCAAGGTGTGGGATTAGCCGAGGAGCTTGAGAACGCCCAACTGGGGGAAAAGAAGGCAGTGTGTCATTTTCCATCGTAAGAAGTATGAGGAAGACAGAAACAAAACTCAAGACACCAGGATGAGCTGGAGATGGGTCTGGAGAACTAAGAAGAGGGGACAGGAAGGTGGATGAAAGAAGTCTGTCTTCTAGGTTTTGCCGCACCTCTTATCAGGTGCTTACTTGGAGTTGTACCAGGTAGCTTGCAGCCTAGGCAGGAGTCTGTGGCCTCTGCCCTGCTGTGTCTCATAGCAGAACTTGGTCCCAAGAAACAAGGCTACCCAGGCACATCCCAGGCAAAACCATATTCTCTTCTCACCCATGAATGTTGCTGGTATGAGTGAATCTTGACACAGTGCATCACCTGAGACTGGTTAGGAGGACCAAGAAGAGGCAACCCAATAAGGTACAAGGCCACTTCACAGGGGGCCAAGGACTGTATAAGCCATTTCCCACCCTTACCAATAATCTCCTGAGCCAAGCTTCAATGCACCCCCAGCGACATGGGCATCACATTTGCTAACATGCATGGAAAGCTCATGTACAGCTACTATGTTAAGTACTTTACACTGATCATCTCCAGTGCCCGGAAAAAACCCTACACCCTTCACTGTGCTCACTAAAGAGATGAGGAAATGGACAAGGAAGGATGAAGTAACACAGAGAAAGGGTAGAAAGTAGTGGGTCGACTCCAGGCGGTTCAGCAGGGCCAGCTCTGAAGATCCCAGCCTCTTGTAAGGCCTCATCTCCCACTCCTCTCACACCCGCTCACCTCCAGGCACAGCACTTGAAACAGGTTTTTCAGCACCCTGAGCTCCTGTCTTAGACAGCTGTTCCCTTTTGGTGGAGAACAGTTTCAGTTTCACTCCATCGCTGATGAAACCTGTGTTACTTTCGCATGTCGCTGCTCTAACAAATTGTCACAAACTTAGTAGCTTAGAACAGCACAGATGAATTTTCTTAGAGTTCTTGAGATCTGAATTCCACAATGCATCTCACTGGGCTAAAATCAACATGTTACAGAGCTGCATTCCTTCTGGAAGATCTGGGGAGAGTCTCAAATATCAATGATTGCTTGACATTTCCAGCTTCCAGAGGCTGCCTGCATTCTTTGGCTTGTGGTCACTTCCTCCATCTTCATAACCAGCAGCGTAGCATCTTCGTCTCTCTTTCAGACTCTCTGGCCTCTGATCCCATCAGCACATCTTCTGCGTTTCTGACTCTTCTGCCCTTCCTCTTTTGAGGGCCTCTGTGATTACATTGGACCCACCTGGATAATATAGGGTCATCTTCCCATCTTGATATCCTTAACTTAGTCACATCTGTGAAGTCCATTTTGCCATGTAAGGTAACGTATTTGCAGGTCCTGGGGATTAGGGACCTGGGCATTGTTGGGGGTGGCATTGTTTAGTTTGCCATGTCTTCTCTTCTGCCTTTTCTGAAGACAATTGCTTAACTTTCTTCTAATGGTGCCATGGCCCCTTGAATGTTTTCCATTATGACATTCAGCCTGGTTCTGTCATAACTGCTCAAATGTCTGTCTCCCCAGGTAGCCTTATGGGTTCCTTGATGGCAGAATCCATGGCTTAACCCACGGTTGTTCATTCTCAGTGCCTAGTGCTGTGGCTGACATGCAATAGCTGCTTGATAAGCATTGGTTAAAGAATAAGTGATGTTAGCTTGTGACTTTCGGCAAGATACTTCCTCCCTGAGCCTAGTTTCCTCATCTGTGAATTGATCGTGGAAGCCCTTTAGCTCCATGACCTTCTCCCACAGGGATTCCAAGGCTCAGCCAACTTTGGGCTTTGTAGTAACTGAGCTGGATTTGCCTTCTCGGGGTTTCCCAGGTGGCTCCATGGTAAAGAATCCACCTGCCAATGCAGGAGACACAGGAGATGTGAGTTCTATCCCTGGGTCGGGAAGATCCCCTGGAGAATGGCCATGGCAACCCACTTCAGTATTCGTGCCTAGAATATTTCATGGACAAAGGAGCCTGAGGGGCTGCAGTCCATGGGGTCTCAGAGTTGGACACGACTGAGCACACATGCAGAGAGAAACCTGCCTTCTCAGACAGAACCGTCTTTCTGCAATGTCTATGTAAGTGGCCTCTACTGGGGGCCACAGCATATCTTATAAGTCCCCAAGGGTTACAACGCATCACTCCAGAATGTTGGCTCAGCCACTGCCTTGGGCAATAGGCTATGACAGTCAAGCACTTTGACCTGGGTCTTGAGAGTAAGTCCTGTCACAGCAAAAAGATATGTCTAGACAAAAATCACATGCCAAACAGGAGAGGGTTCTGTTCTCTCCCCCACTGCTTGGTAGTTGAACTCTTTCCAGAGGAGGGGCAATGGTGCCCAACACAGACAAAAAACCTACACGGCATCGTGGACTCAACACAGAGATACAGTCACATGGGGTCCGAAGGGCAGGCACACTGATGTACACCTTCACACATGTGGATGCAGGTGCATGGCACAGAGGCACATGGTCAGACCCAGTTATACACAGACAGTCATCCGTCCTCTGTCACCAGCTCTCAGAACCACGGATACACAGATAAGCCAAGGCAAACATAGGCACATACTCACTGTACCCCCCGCCCCCCGACACACACACATAGTCACCCCTCCCAAGATTTGAACTCTACAGCTGGGCTCAGCATTCCCATCCTTGGAGTAACCCAGGGACCCGGATGAAGCGACAGACAGTGGGTTCATTTCCTGTCTGGTGACAACTTGCCTATCTGGCCACCTCCTCCCTGACCCTCAAACAGATGGCAAATTACGGGGCCCTGGGAGGGGTCAGGGCAGGGCCAGGCCGCCATTGCAGTGGTGCAGCAGAGGAAGCAGCTGCTCGTGAATTTCATAAACACGCGGCAGAGCCTTTCCTGGTTTTCCTCTCGTGGGGGGTGTGGCTCAGACAGCCGTCGCTCTTTTGTGTGGGGCTGTCTTCCTCCAGGATGTAGGGAAGGGCGAGGGTGTTCTTTGTCTCTGCCCCAGAGAGGTGACCTTGAGGGAGGAGACAAACGAGGATGTGAATGGGAGAAGAGTTCAGTGATGACAGCCCCCCAAGAGGAAACTGGGGTGCAGAGAGACAGTGAGACACACCTGAGGGCACATGGTGGCAGAGTAGGAACCAGATCCTGGCTCTCCTGATCTGATCTTATAAGATTAAACTAGGAAACCCCAACCATGTGCAATCTATACCATTTGTGGGATGATCTCCTTCTGTACCAGGAGATTCCCCTCTATTTCCACTGGATTTGTTCCACTGCTGCCCAGGCACAGGGAATGGATGAAATAACCTCCCGAATCTCTCTGGCCCTGCAAGAGCCTGGCTGTTTGTCCAGGAGCTCTGGGATGACCTCGCCACTCTGGGCCCCCATTCTCAGATGGGCAGGGGTGACAGGAGCATGGGTGTGAGAGAGAGAGAAGAAAGCAGAGTCAGAGGTAAGCTCTGCCCCTCAGTAGATCATGACAATTTGCAGAGTCATTCTATTGGGTTGGCTAACAAGTTCATTCAGGTTTTTCCATAAGATAAAATCTCCTTTCTTGTTCCCCTGCTGAGATGGATGGGATGGATGCAAGGCCTACTCAGAAGGGGGGAGTTGTATTCCCACCACTTACTTAGATATATTGGCCAAGTTACTTCCTCTCAGCTGCCTTTTCCCATCCCACCAGGTGGGGATGATGCGTCTTAACATACAACCCCATCTTTGGATTGAGGAGTCAATGAATTAAAGATGTGTCATGCTTGGCACATGCACCACATCGATTGAATGTGTATTCCATGTTAATTATGATGCTTCGTTTTAAATATTCACAAGCTAAAAAGAGTTGATCCTTAAAGAGCTTATGGTTCAGTGGTTTCCCAACCACAGTCCATAATAAGAAATACACCGTGCATCATAACCCATTAGAGGCAACTGTGCATGCATGCTCAGTTGTGTGTCCGACTGTTTGCGACCCCATGGACTGTAGCCCACCAGGCTCTTCTGTCCATGGAATTTTCCAGACAAGAATATTGGAGTGGGTAGCCATTCCCTCCTTCAGGGGATCTTCCTGACCCAGGGGTTGAACCCACGTCTCGTCTCCTGCATTGGCAGGCAGATTCTTTATCACTGAGCCACCTGGGAAGCCTAATAAAGGTACCGACACATAACTAAAATATTTCACAAAATAAGACTTACACTTACTGTAGGTGATATAGTCTAATGTTTTAAATTCAACCTTTAAAATGCTGGTAGTGACCACCTAATAAATTGATATTATAGCTTATTAATGACTTGTACTGTGCAGTTTGATAAACACTGCTCTAGTGGGAAGGACATGAAACACACAAGTGCAATAGACAGGCACAGCCACTAGGATGGGCTCCTGTGCTGGGGAGAGTGGGGCCAAGAGAAGGGGAGTGCTCCTTTTTCTTGAAGGTGATGGATGTCTGGAAAGAATTCTTACAGTAGGAGAATATTGAGCAATGTATGGGTATTTTCTCTGAGATACAAAAGATAACGAAGGGCATTTCATGTAGGAGGAATTACACAAAGACATGGGGATGGATGTGTATATGGCATGACTTGTGACCCTAAAAATTTCAAAATGATGGAACATGTGGGATGCTTGGGAGAAGTCGGTTATAGTAGCCTCCTTTACCCTTTCAACTTCAAAAGGTGGGATTTCTGGAAGTGGTCTCCTGCTTCGTCCAGTCTCTATAATTCTTGGGTACCATGTTCCTGAACTCTGGCTGATGCTGGATCTAGCATCCTAGTGACCGAGTGTCTGCTCTCTGGGTCCTCCTTACCAGCCACCCTCCTCTGTATTAACTGAGAAGTACCCTCCTGTGAGGCTCTTTGCAGAGTTCAGATGCCTGTTCTTCAGAATTGCCCATGACCTTCCTCTACTGCTCCAAACCCCCCTTCTTTTCATGGGACTGACTTCCTTCATGACCCTCAGTATTGATGATGGTCATGAAGGATGATGACTGAGTATTTGAAGAGCCTTTCATAGGTAAGAAGCATTTTTACATGAATCCTTCCATTTAAGCCTTACAGAAACTGTAGGAAGGTAGATTTGTAAATAGCCACAGCACACAAATGAAGGGCAGACCCATCATCTGAAATCACAAACCTCTTCATCTTGCACAAGTGCAAGCCTAGACAAGAGTGTGCATTGGCCTGGGTCACACAGCAGTCACAATTTGGGGACTAGATCCTGTAGCCTGGCTTCTTGTGTGACACTCTTTCTACCTCATCAAGTTCCCACTCAGATACACAAGGAAATTACTCAGTATGGACACTGGTAGTTTCCCAGGGCCAAACAATCACTGACACTGGCCTTATTAAGGTCAGAAAATAATCATTGTAATAAAGTAACTCCTATTTAGTCAAAAGACAGGACTGCCGAAGATGACTTTTCTTTGCATGTGTGCTCAGTCACTCAGTCATGTCAGACTCTTTTGTGACCCCATGGACTGTAGCCCATTAGACTCCTCTGTCCATGGGATTTTCCAGCCAAGAATACTGGAATGGGTTGCCATTTCCTCCTCCAGGGGAACTTCCGGACCCAGGGATCAAACTCTCGTGTCCTGCATTGGCAGGTGGACTTAAGGTGTGAGGGTGAGCCAAGACCCAAGGCAAGGAAAATTATTCTGTAATTGGTGAGATTGTTTCTTATGGTAGAGCAGGATGCCTGAAGGATATCCCAAGACCAAGGCATTGGGTAGGGGGGGCAGTATGCAACAGGGACAGCCCATGGTTTCTACCCTCACAAGGGGAGTGAGTGGACTAGATTTACTGAGGGTTATGCATGCTGGGCTCCAGTTCATTCCCTTGAGTAGCTTGTTGTCTAAAGGGAAATCATGACGTCATATTTAAAGCACTGCATCTGCACTAAAGTCTAGGCCTCATACTAATATGGAAGGTCATTAAAAGTTCAGTATGGGTACTGAAGAGAGCAGGTAAGAGCAGCTCAAGGAAGGGCTCATGGAGCCCCAGTGTACAGATAGCGGAGTTGCTCTCAAAGAGATTACAAAATGTCTAAGACACACAAGCCATTGAATGGCAGGTCTAGCAGCCCATCTGATCATCTGGAGATTGGTGAGCTGTAGGCAGGCATCTCCTCAGCTGGGTTGGGCTGTGTGCTCTGGGGAGTGGCGTATCAGAGCTGGTGAATGCCGGCAACACGACACTGGAAGCATCTTTCTTTTTGATTGGCTAACTCATTCCCCCCAAAAGCCCCAGAAATTATTGGCCTTAGAGAGCAGATCCTATGTGTCCTATGTAAAACTCCCATTTCATATAGTCTTCGTGTCTGACTTGAATCGATACAGGCTTTCACCTATTCATTCATATTCTTGATCATTTCTATTTCCTTCTAATTTTCCTTGTTTCTACTTTCTTCTCTTGTTTCTTTTCTTTCTACCCAAGAGGCTGGGGAAGAGGTGACTGGATGTGGGCAGGCATTGAACACACAAGCCAGTGATCATGGCTGTTTGCTATCAAGCCCCACTTGTGCCTTTTGTGACACCATGTATTCCTTAAGTAAGCCTGAGGTATTGTATCCCTCATTTAGGTATTTTTCTGAAAGTGGCAGAACTTAAGTTTGAAGACAATTTTGCCCTACTCCCAAGAGCAAAGCCTGTCACCGGTGCTGCATGTGTAGGATGGGAGCGGGAGATGGCGACCCATTGGCACAGTAATAAGAGTCAGCATTTATATAAGGAAAACTCCTGTACATTTCTCATCTCATCACCACCAGTGGGATTCCTCCAGCCTGGAGTTGTCGTGTTTGTGTGTAGCCTTGCTCTGGATGGAAGGACTACATTCTCCTGACGGCTTGCCTAAATCAGATCACTGTACCCTCAGGTTACAGATCCTCTCTGACTCAGGAGGTCAGAACCATATCTCTAAGCCAATGTTGGAGGGAGCTAGAATATTAGAAGGCAGAGGAAAGCAGAACTATAAATGCCCCCCCACCAGGATAGTTACCCAAACAGAGTTTTGATGGGAACAAGTGCAAGATTTCTAGAGTTGAAAAGACTAGAAAGAAACACAGGTCCCCCTGCGCACACATCCACCCACATACATATGCACACCTCTCTCAACCGCAGTTCTGGCCGCAACCTGTCAGAAACCCATCTCGTCTTCTTTGTCTTCACTGCGTGATGATTGCGCAGGACTCATCGTCTACTCTTCTGCAACAGTGTCCTGACCAGTACCCCTGCCTTCAGGTGCCCAGCTCCCTTTCTGATGCCTTCTTCTTAGATAATCGTGATCTTAAAGCAGGTCTCCCCACCATGCTGCTTTCCTGCTTCAGCCTTGACCATGGCTTCTCAGGCTGTGTCATCCTCCTTCTCAAGATCTGGCTCCCCCCTGCTGCCCCCGTCACCGCTCGCCTTCCCCACACTGAGCTTCCCGCAGCTCCTGTACTTGCTGGGCCTCCTCACTCTCCTTGCCTAGAACAACATTCCTGACATTCACCACCTGGCTCCCTCCTACTTATCCTTCAAAGCTAAACTCAAATAGACCTCCTCTGGGGGAAGCTTTCTCAGGCCCTCTTCCCTCCCCTTCATCCTGGGTTAGATGCCGTGTTCTCTGTACTGTTTTAACACCCTGGCTTCCCTCTATCATAATCCTAAACCACGCTATTGTATTGCTCTATTTACTTGAGCTATGAGGTATGACCTCATTGACCTATGAGCTCTTAGAGGGCAAAGAATTCTGTCTTCTGTATAGTTATCTTTATCATCTCAGGACTTGGAACAGGGCAGATGTTTAATAAGTGTTTACTGATTGTGCTTTTCCAAAAGGCAATTTATGAAATGCAGAGAAGAGGAGAATAGGAATTGAAAGCATATGCTCAGGGCGAGAGATCTTAGAACTCTTAGTGGTGCTTCGCACATCGATTTTGTGTTTGCTGAGACTGTTGCCTGCTGGTTCTTTCCCATGGCAGAGAAGTTCTGTGCAGTGGGCTATGGGCTGGGGTGGGGTGGGGGGTTTGTCCCACATACCTGGGGTAGTCACCTAATTTGTACAGACCCTTCACAGCCTGGGCTTCTGAGTTTTCTTTCTGGGTGGAAGTCATCTTTTGTGGAAAATAGAGCTGCTCCAGGAAAAAAAAAATTTTCAGTTTTTTTAGTTCTTTTTGTGTTCTGCTGTTCAAGCATGAAGAAGACAGAGGCTTGTTTGAGTCTCAACAGGATCATGTTTCATGATCCCCAAAAGTGTTTGTGTAACTTCAAGCCACGCGGAAGGTGAAATATAGCTTACAGGGGGATCCTGTTGGACCAGAGTCTACTTTTCATCTTGCTGTGGGGCTGTGTGCAGTTGGTGTGGGAGGATTCGATCCCCCTGAGGTCTGTAAGAGTTCTACATGGTGATAAGATCCAAGGCCAGAGTGCCTGCTTCCAGTAGAGAGAAGTGTAGAATTTCAACACCAAACATTTTATAAGCTCCTAGTATGTGCAAGGTTCAGTGCAAAGTGTGTAGGTGATGCAGGATGATCAGAATTGGACTCCATCCTTAAGAAGAAGGATGGGACTCGATCCCATCAGAAGAAAGGCTGATGAGCAAAGTTTTGCAGACATGAGAGCACATGGCTTACTCTAGGCCCAGACATGACTTTGGTTCCCAGACAAGGTACGCCTTTTATTGAACTATGTGCCAGACATAGGTTTAGAATTCTTATCAAGTACTTTCTCACCTTTAACCTTCATTTCATTCTTATCTCGCAGTTGGGAAACGGAAATTCTTAATATGTATTGGGTGTGAGCTCAGGAAATTAAATTGGGAAATCAGCCAGTAGACAGAGGTGGTATCAGGATCTTGAAGGGAGGGATGTTTGTTTGAGGGTGTCCTCTGCTCTCCTTGCTCTCAGTAGATGGCATGTAGGCTGGGAGAAAGATCTCTAAGAAATGAGATCAGTAAGAGCCTTTACTTGGTGGGGCTCGCTGCTGGGCTAGAGGAAGTGGAGTTGAGAGCCTGACTGAAACCTCTTCCTTGGGGACAGAGCAAAGGAGGAAGGAGAAGGTAATTTCCAGGTAGCGATGAGGACATATGTTCTGCACCTGTCAGAGAAGAGTTGAAAAGTTTTATTGATCTCTACATTCAGCTGTGTTTGTTCAGATTTCCTTATACTGAGGCATCTGAAACCCACTTCCCCACTTGTTGGTAAAGAGTTCCCAGGCAGGGCAGCCTCGGGCCTCCTGGCAGGACTGAACAGACCTTTTCTCCCCTGAGTTTCAACTTGTCCCTGGCTATGAGACAAACCTTCCTGTGTCACAGTTCTTGCTGTTCACACCTCCTTAGAAAATGAGACAAAAGGTTTAATTTTTTTCCTTTGCAAAGGGTCCATTCAATTGCACTCAGACTGTAAATGTTTTCAAATATTCCATTTCTTGACTAACATTTCACTTTTCTATTTTTTTTTTTCACTTTCTTATAACTTAGAAATTGCCTGGCCCTTCTTATTTTTTTTTTTTTTTTCAACAAAGGAATAATAATAAGATCTTTGAATAGGTCGTCTATGAAGTGGGTACAAAAACTCAAAAGGTACAAAGGATTTTGTGGTGGCTAGTAAGCCAATGCTTCCTTTGGCCTTCTGGTCACTGAGTTCTCCCAGGGTAACCAGCATCCAGTGATTTTGGGTGCATTTTGCTGATGACTATATCACTAGAGAGAACACTGTGGAAATTGGTTCAACAAAGGATACAAGTCCTTTCTGTGGCCAGGCTCTGGCTGTTAGAGGCTTGGTGTTGGTGCAGTCTTACTAAGAACTTCATTTTTTGTGTGTGTGTGTGCCTGTAATGTGTCCAGAATGAAGTCACAGGGCTGTGCTTATTAGTGAGTGCATTACCATCTGTAGGACAAAGATTCTTCCATCCAGAAAGCTGTTAGACATAGGAACTTTGAAGTGTTTTAGTCCCCATTTCGAAACCCAGCCTTATGTTTCCTATTAAATTACATGGCTGACAGCTGCCTCTTACAGTTACTTCGTACAAACTCCTGTTGCTAACTTGCTCAAATGGGGATCTGTGTATTTATTTTCCCACCTAATACAAAGCATAGATTTCTCTTATTTGGGTAACTGAGCAAGTTCTTGAATCTTTCATGATAAGCTAATTGAGGCAGAAACTCTGCCTGAGCCATCCTTATACACTTGCCAGTAAGCACTCAGTAAATGTTTCTCAATGATTCTAAGACAACTCAGTGAGGTCATATGCTCAGAAGGAGGAAGGAGGTTGGGGATGAGTGATAGGAGAGTTTTCATTGACCTTTCCTCTGGGTTAGTTGCTGACTCCTTCAGCCAAGAGACCCTGGCTTCTTGACCTCCATCAGCTTGTTGACATCACTGGGCTTTCAGGAAAAAGCGATCATGACTGCTTCCTTGCTCCAGTGCCTGCTGATAGGAATTCATATTGGCTGATCTCTTCTGGTTACACCCTAGATTCCTTTGTGAGGAAAGGGAAAGTATTGAGGACTAATGACGGTGACTAATGCTTCCTTTGTTTGAGAACTTATCTTTCACTGCTGCTCATTTACCTTGAGAAATAAGGAAGTGGGGCATGTAGATAGGGAGCACTGGACTGAGAGTCCATGGATATGAGGTCTGCTCCTACCCTGGCTGTTCAACTTTGGGCCTGTGACCACCCTTCTCTGGGCCTCAGTTTCCCTCTCTGTGCAGTAAGAATTGGACTCTGTGTTCTCCATGTTGTGCATTTAGTTGCTCAGTCATGTCCGACTCTCTGCAACCCTTTGGACTGTAGCCCCCTAGATGCCTCTGTCCATGGGGTTTTTCAGGCAAGAATACTGGGATGGGTTGCATTTTCCTCCTCCAGGGAATCGTCCTGACTCAGGGATCCAACCCACGTCTCCTGTGTCTCTTGCGTTGCAGGCAGATTCTTTACCTGCCTAGCCTTTGGGGAAGCCCATAGTCTCCGTGGTCCTTCCCTATTCAAAGTTTGGGGGCCCCCTTCCCTAAAGTCCACACTCCTACGATCTTCCCTTTGCCTGTCCCCAAGGCCCAAATGCTAATGACTGATTGGGATCTCTGATTTTATGCTTCTAGGTTTTCTTCGTGTCTGACCTCTTCAAGACCAAGACAACACTCTCCCTGCCTCCTTCTGCCATCAGGAAGGACATCCTTTCACCTGTGGACATTATCGACAGGAACAATCACCACAACATGGTGTAGGTGCCACCCACCTCCTGAGCTGTTTTTGGAAAATGACTGCTGACAGCAAGTTTTTGCTGCTCTCCAATCTCATCAGACAGTAGAATGTAGGGAAAAACTTTTTGCCCGACGATTTTTAATAAGGAAAAAAAAAAACAAAAAAAAAGTCTTACCTTGTGGCCTTCCAAAATAGGTAGCGTTCACCTATATGGAAACAACAGCAAACCAACAGCAAATGCGGGAATCCTGGATATGCAGTTGGTTTAAGTGTTCATGTTCTAGTGAACACGGGCTTGTTCTGGAACAAACACTAAGATGATCTGAGTAGAGTCTGCTGGTCACCTTTGTGACCTGAGGAATCCCAGGCCTGTTGGGAAAGCTCACATTCACCTTGTAGCACATGATGCCGGAAATAGCACTGAATCAGCAAACTAGCCATTGGGGGCTCCCCTCTCGTGTCTCTGTCCACACCACTCAATTCTCTACTGTGACTTTGGTTCAGGAACCTTATTTGTTTGTTTGTTTTTGCTTTTAAATATAAGAAAAGAGCAGGTTTGCTCAGTCCAGCGGTCAAATCCTGAATCCAGATTCCCAGTCATGCGGCCTCATCACTCACTTCCTCAGCCTATAGGCCAGCAACCACAGTCCCTCACTTATAGTGATTAGGTGACTCTTTGTGGATGAGTGAATTTCACAAATAGCACAATTTTGGAAGAGCTGGAGGGTTCGGGCCCTCCCATGTCTTCTCTTGACGCACCATCCTGTGATGCTGAAATGCCGATTACGGGATGCTGATGTTGTGTACAGCAATCACCCGGGCACTGGCACACTCAAGTAGTGATGATTAGCTTCGGCTACTGCTTTCTCCCTGGAGACCCTTGCTGGGTGCCCACCGGGATGGCCTCTGAGGGCCCGGAGACGAGCACAGAGGTGGTCTGCCATCAGCTGATGGAAAGCAGCCTTCCATGCAAGAGATGGAGGAAGGAAGGGGCAGAATGAAAAATGAAGCAACCCTTTGGCTACTCACAGTCTGAATGAGCCAGAGTAGCGGACGGTCTCACATCCCAGAGGCAGCCCTTCCAGATAACCGAGTTGACAGGGGCAGGGTCTCTGGGAGAGCCGCTCTTGCTAAGCTGTGTAAAGCACTATTGTCTTGGGGTTGATCTCTAGGGCAGTTCTTGGTAGGTTCTGCTGGGCAGAACACGTGGGTTAAATCTCCGTAGAGTTTCCTCATCCTCTCTCCATAAGTGTCCTTCCAAGCAAGGTCCCCACTTGAGGCAGCAGTCAGGGACCGCTTCTACTGAACCTTTGAGGAAAGGAGGAAGGAAGAAATGCTTTCAGATCTCGGATGCACACCTTTCAAAGGGCTAAATGTAACCACATGGGTCAACCACATGCACAGCCTTACTACAGAAGCCGTCCTGTCATTTCAACTTATAGCAAGCTATGATTTTTATATATAAATATTATATAAATAATGTATAAAACATTAAAAGTTAACTATGTAAAATATTATTTCTGAAACAATTTTAGCTATATCCACTATGATTATAAACTGTGTCTCGACCTGTGTTATTTACATTAGCTGCTTAAAAAAGCATGGAATTTTTTTTTTTAATATCAACTAAAATACCGTAGTTCTGTGGTAGATGTTTTTACAATGAAAGAAATAACTGCAACTAGAGAAAATTGTATAAAAACATTAAATTGCCAGTATTTTTGTAAGGTTCCATTTTGTAAAGAGAATAATATTCAAAGACTTTTGTAGAATACAAAGTGAAAACTTGTATCTGCGAAACTATACTTGTATTAAATGTGCTTTTTAAATAAAAGCTCATAACAACTAAGGAGGGAGCTGGAGACTTGGAATGGTTGAGGGGGTTGGTCTTGGTGGTTGGGGGGCTGGGAGGCTCCCTTGCCCCACAGGGCACCACTGTGGGATTCTCTCCCTGGGAAATATAGTGGCTGTGGTGTAGATACTGATGCCCTGAGCTCTTTCATCTCCAAGAGCCTGTTTGCAGAGTGACGCTCTGGTCCTGCTCTCCTCTCGGAGAGCTCCCCTCTTCTAAAGAGCTTTTGTATTCTAAAAGGGGGTTTCCCCAGGGAGGGGGGAGTTGTGGGTCCCCCAAAGGCAGATAAGGAGAAGGCTGTTGATGATAAGCTGTGCTTGGGAAGTTCACTGCAGCAATCCTTTACACAGCCAGCGACATCAAAGGCAGGAGGGTGCACTGCTAAGAATGGCATCTGGCTCCTGCTTTTCCTCTCTGATCCTCTGGAGAAGGGACGGCTATCCTGTCCAGTATTTTTGCCTGGAGAATGCCACAGACAGGGGAGCCTGGTGGGCTACAGTCCATGGGGTTGCAAACAGCTGGACACAGCTGAGCGAATTTCACTCACTCACTTTCTTCTCTGTGTTTCCCCAACCTGGAAGAGCAGGGGAAGCTGGACATCGTTTAAGCACCAGTGTGCCAGGCACTACAGCCTGTTTGTTGCTTTTGATCCTTCCAGGAGTTCTGATTTTGAGAAATAAGGAATATGAAGGAATGCAAAGATGATGTTTAAGATTGTGGAGGAGTAAACCACGGGCCAGAACTTGGATTCCTTTCCTATTGCTGCTGTAAAAAATTACCCACTAACTTATGGCTTAAAACAGCACAAGTGTATTACCTCCCAGTTCTGGAGGCTCTAGAGGCACTGTTTCCTGGTCTTTTCCAACTTGTGGAGGTCATCCACTTTCTTTGGTTTGTTTCCTCTCTTCAAAGCCAGCAATGTTGGACAGAGTCTTTCTCATTCTGTCATCTCGCTGATTCTCTTCTGCCACCCCTTCCACATTTAGGGCCCTGATGATGACAGTGGATCCACTCAGATAGTCCAGGATAATCTACCCAAGTTACAGTCAGCTGACTAGCAACCTTAATTCCATCTGCTACTTAATTCCCACTTTGTCA
Source organism: Dama dama (assembly GCF_033118175.1). Taxonomy (NCBI): domain Eukaryota; kingdom Metazoa; phylum Chordata; class Mammalia; order Artiodactyla; family Cervidae; genus Dama; species Dama dama. Next base: position 86,894,397 of record NC_083700.1, read on the forward strand.
TGTTTCACGGGTCCCAGGGATTAGGACGTGGACATCTTTGAGGGGACCATTATTCTGCCTACCTCTGGCTCCCAAAGATTTACATCCATCCCATATTCAAAGTACATTCATCCTATCCCAACATTCCCCAAAGTCTCAACACTTTATAACATCAGTTCAAAATCTTAAATCTCATCGTCCAAACTACATCATCTTAGTAAGGTAAGAATGAGGTTCTGGGTTTAATCCATCCTGAGGCACAATTGCTCTCCATCTATGAATCTAGGAATCTGTGAAACTTAAGAGATAAGTCATCTGCTATTCAAAAGAGAAAATGGAAGGGAAAAAAGGAGTCACTGGTCTCAAGCAATTTTAAAATCCAGCCAGACAAACTCCATTTGGTATCTCCACTCAGATACCTGTCCTGATTCAGCATTTTCTCGGCATTTTCCTATGAGTGGACATAACTTTGGGTCCCACAATGCAGAAAGGGAGATTCTTAAGGCCAGAGTCCAAAGTGTTCCCTTCAAATCTAGGGGAACAAAGGTCCAGATAGATAAAATAACTTGCTGGCAGGAGGAGAGGGAAACACAGCAAGTTAGTGGCGGAGCTGTGGAGATCAAGTCAGTGCATACTACTAGTCTCCCTGTCTTCCCCTTACACTTATCTAATAGTACTTGATGAATTAAACTAGTCTCAGTGAGAAATGGCACCATTTCATGGGCACTTAAGGAAAGAAGGGCTTCCTTTATGGCTCAGTTGGTAAAGAATCCGCTGCAATGGAGGAGACCCAGGTTTGATCTCTGGGTCGGGAAGATCCCCTGGAGAAGAGAATGGCTACCTTACCCAGTATTCTTGCCTGGAGAATTCCATGGGGTTGCAAAGAGTCAGACATGACTGTAAAAATAACACGTTCACTTAAGCAAAGATGGAGCCACACCATAATATAGGGCAGCTCTGGGATTCAGATTCAAATTATTTCAGTTATTGGTTGATTAATACTCATTAAGTACTCTGTACCAAGCACTGGTAAATCCATGAAGAACAGTGGGTTAAAGGGACGAGATCGCAGCTTCAAGGGACTTATGAGTTACAGAAGGATGCAAAAAGTCAAATTTAACCAGGTAATTAAGAACTAAGACGATTGTTACAAAGAAAGAATACAGGAAGTTAAGAGAGATATTAGCTGGAGGACCTATCCTGTCTGATGGTGGCTTTTCTGAGATCTACCAAGGGCCAAATCCTGTTTACACTATCCGCACCAATGACATGAATGGAAAGGGCTCTGCAAGATGTAGGTCTAGGAGAAGAGACAACCGAATGAGTAAGAGATTATGGTAGTATGCTAATGGGCGGAGGAGCCTGTGTGAAGTGTTGCAGGAGCGTAATGAGTAGAATGAGTTAGACTTTGATGTCCTCCCTGTGGACCCTCTCCCCATCTCTGGTAAGCATCCATTCTAGAATATCCAACCCGGAAAAAAATTCCAGCTTTTGGATGAACCCTTCCAATGACTCTCACTTTGCCTTCAACAGCCCACTGCAGTCTTTGGAAAACTTGAATGCACACATCACATTTGGATTCTCCTCACCTCCTTTGAAGAGAAGACAAGGCATAAATGGCCCAAGATATCAGAGGTGAATGTTAGAATCAGGGAGGTTTTGGTAATCTTCTTTTGATATCAGAATGGTTTGTAAATAATGATGAGTAAGAAAGAGAGAGACAATCCATTTTCAGAACTTTCTAACAGAGGGTATCTCCTCAGTGTTGCTCCAGCGCTGCACAGCCACCGCTCCAGTGCCTACTGTCTTGGTGGGGCTTCTCTGGCCTTGGACATGTGGTATCTCCTCAAAGTCACTCTAGGGCCGCGCAGCCCCCGCTCTAGGGCTGTGTACTGTCACCGTGCTTATTTAACTTATATGCAGAGAACATCATGAGAAATGCTGCGCTGGATGAAGCACAAGCTGGAATCAAGATTGCTGGAAGAAATATCAATAACCTTAGACATGCAGATGACACCACCCTTATGGCAGAAAGTGAAGAAGAACTAAAGAGCCTCTTGATGAAAGTGAAAGAGGAGAGTGAAGAAGTTGGCTTCAAACTCAACATTCAGAAAACTAAGATCATGGCATCTGGTCCCATCACTTCATGAGAAATAGATGGGGAAACAGTGGAAACAGTATCAGACTTTATTTTTGGGGGCTCCAAAATCACAGTAGATGGTGATTGCAACCATGAAATTAAAAGATGCTTACTCCTTGGAAGGAAAGTTATAACCAACCTAGGCAGCATATTAAAAAGCAGAGACATTACTTTGCAAACAAAGGTCCATCTAGTCAAAGTTTTGGTTTTTCCAGTGGTCATGTATGGATGTCAGAGCTGGACTATAAAGAAAGCTGAGTGCCAAAGAATTGATGCTTTTGAATTGTGGTGTTGGAGAAGACTCTTGAGAGTCCTTTGACTGCAAGGAGATCCAACCAGTCCATCCTAAAGATAATCAGTCCTGAATATTCATTGGAAGGACTGATACTGAAGCTGAAACTCCAATGCTTTGGCCACCTGATGTGAAGAACGTACTCATTTGAAAAGACCCTGATGCTGGGAAAGATTGAAGGTGGGAGGAGAAGGGGATGACAGAGGATGAGGTGGTTGGATGGCATCACCAATTCAATGGACATGAGTTTGAATAAACTCTGGTAGTTTGTGATGGACAGGGAGGCCTGGCATGCTGCAGCCCATGAGGCTGCAAAGAGTTGGATGTGACTGAGTGAACTGAACTGAACAGAGGGTACACAAATGGTGGATAAACATAGAAGTGTGCTCAGCTTTATTAGTCATAGGAAAATGCAAATTAAAATTACAGTGAGATATTGCTTCATACTTGTGACACCCTTGTCTAATTAAAAAAAAAACACTGGTAGTATGAAATGTTGTTGAAGAGGTAAAACAACTGAACTCTCATTCACTGCAAGCAGGGATGTAAATTGGTTCAGCCAGTTTAGAAAATGTTGGGAGTATCTACTAAAGCTAATAATATGGATACCCCATACCCCTGAAACTCCACTCCTACCTAAATATACACCCAAGAGAGGGATGTATATATTCTCACCAAAACTTGAAGCAACTCAAATCCACATCAACGATTGAGCCCATCATTAAATAATGAAATTAAACATTCACACGAGGATAGCATTTAGCAATGAAAATGAACAAACCCCTTCAATGCACAACAATACAAGTAAATTTCACATAAAGAATATTGAGTGAATGGAAACAGGCACAACAGAATACATATAGTATGAGTTCATTTTTATGAAGTTCAAAATAAGCAAACTCACAGCAAAAGAGACAATCAACAAAATGACAGTCTACTGAAAAGGGAAGATAAATATCTGCAGACTTTATATCCAATAAGGCATTAATATCCCTGAAATATAAAGAAATCATACAACTCAATAGCAAAGAACAAATAATCCAATTAAAAAATGGATAATGGTCCTAAGTAGACATTTTTCCAAAGTATACGGATGACCAACAGGTACTTGAAAAGATGCTGTACGTTACTAATCACTAGGGAATGCTAATCAACACCATAATGAGATATCACTTCATGCCTGTTAGAATGACTAACATCAAAAAACAAGATATAATAATTGCTGGTGAAAATGTGAAGTACAGGGAACCCTTGTGCAAGTGGTGGGATGTAAGCTGATACAGCCACTATGGATAAACAATATGGAGGTTCCTCAAAAAAAAAAAAAAAGTAGGATTATATGATCCAGCCATTCCACCTCTGGGTGTATATCTGGAGAGAGTGAAAACTTTGTGTTGAGATATCTGCACCCCCCCCCCCATGTTTTTAACAGCATTATTTACAACAGCCAAGACATGGAAATAACCTAAGTGTCCATCAACAGATGAATGGATAAAGAAGTTATGGAATATATTATACATGTAATGGAGTATTATTCCAGTATAAAAAAGAAATTCTAACATTTGCAACAGTGTGTATGTAACTGAAAGGCATTATACGAAGTGAAATAAGTCAGACAGAAGGAGGCAAATGTTGTGTGATCTCACTTATATGTGAATCATAAAAAACAAAAACCAAACTCTTATGCGCCAAGAGGGAAAATGATGCAAGATAAGTGGTTGGTGATTAATGGAATACAGTAGAGTCAAAATAACTAAATCTAGATTGTTTGTGCTCAGTTGTGTCTGACTCTTTGTGACCCTGTGGTTGTGGCCCACCAGGCTTCTCTGTCCATGGGATTTTCCAGGCAGGAATTTTGGAGTGGGTTGCCATTTCCTTCTCCAGAGGATCTTCCCAACCCAGGGATCAAACCCATGTCTCTTTCATCTCCTGCATTGGCAGGCCAGTACTTTACCACTGTGCCACCTGTGAAGCCCAACTAAATCTAGGTTACTAAATCCCAAAAGAACAAACACATCATGAGTGACACAAAAAGGGATTGTTATAAGCTTTCTCCAGTTCCTTTCATTACCTACTAGAAGATCCCTCCGAATATTGGGGTCTAATCCCTCTTTTTTACATTTTATATCCTCTAAGTCTGGGTTATCTAGGAATTAGCATAATTACGAAAATGGTAAAACTATATGAAAAGTCAGTTTCTTTCACTGGGGGTTTCAGGTCTAGACTCCTCCATTGGTCACTGAGAAATACATTTTCAAGAGTGGCTATTTGCTTGTTTCAATTTCTTTTATGTCCCAATAAACCAATTTATTTTTAAGATACACAATTTTTATAAATGAAAGAATATATGACAAACAGAGTTATAAATTACCAAAACAATGTGGGTTTAGAATGATGCTAAGAGGTAGTTTAGTTAAACTGACATTTTCATTTTTAGAACTAAGTTATTTTGGCAAGAACTAACATGACCCTTTCAACATGATATTCACATTTTTATGACAAATTTAAGAATGATTATCACTACTTTACCAGAAAAGATAATCTCTAGAGAAATGTTAATGCTTGCCCATTTTTTGCTGATATTTATTATATCCTGGGAATTTTAAATTTTATAGCAGAAATCAGGGAGAACAAGAATTTTAATATACATAATTTTGATTTAAGGATAATGTCCCTCTCAAATATGTTGGCTGGAAAATGTATATAAAATTTTAAATTTAACTGTCACCCTTATTTTATTGTATACTCCAACTCCATAGGGATTGTAAGTTCATTTGTTTAAGACAGCTTGTGATTTTATCTTAAAAAAGAAAAAACAAAAAACTGGAAACCAAGCTCAAAGAAAAAGAGATCAGATTTTTGGTTACTGGAGGCAGGGGCTGTAGGAAGGTGGAATTGGATGAAGGTGGTCAAAAGAGTTACAAGATAAGAACTAGGATGTAATGTACAACATGATGATGTAGTTAATACTGCTGTAGGGTATACATGGAAGTTGTTAAGAGAGTAAATCCTAAGAGTTCTCATCACAAGGAAAAAATATTTTTCTTAATCTTATTTTTTTGTATTACAAGAGGTGATGAATATTGACTAAACTCATTGTGGTAAACACTTCACAATATATGTAAGTCAAACATTATACTTTACACCTGAAATGTATATAGTGCTATATGTCAACTATATCTCAATAAAACTGAATAAAAAGAAAAAAACCCAAAAGGAGCAAGTAAAAACAAGGAGTTAGGTAAGAACAGAAAATTCCAAAGCAATGATGACACATTAGTCAGAAAAACTTTACACTTGAACCAAAAGTAAATATTTGTACTACTTGATTCCTAGTATTGAGTGGGCCTGGTAGGAAACCAAGGAAATTATTTGACTGTCATAATGATACCCAACCTTGTTTTTTCTACTCATTTCCCATCACGGATTCTCAAAATGGGGATCACTGACATTTCCAGCCTCCGAGAAGTTGATCACGTTCTATGTATTTGAGAAAACAGGAAAGCACTTGAGATGTCTCAGTAGCCTGGTTATTGCTGCGTCCTTCCTTCAACATTTTGTTGTGAGGGTATGATGTTTGGGGCTGTGGCAGCCATCTTGCCAGCCATAAAGGAAAAGTCAGAACTTCACAGAGTCATTGACCCAGTGCCCTGTGTGAATCAGCTCTGGAACCAACTGGCATCTAGACAACTCATTATGTGTGATAACTACTGTGTGTGTGTGAGGTCTGTTGTGTCCAGCGCTTTGTGAACCCATGGACGGTAGCCCACCAGGTTTCTCTGTCCATGGGATTCTCCAGGCAAGAATACTGGAGTGGGTTGCCATTTTCTCCTCCAGGGGATCTTCCCAACCCAGGGATCGAACCTGCATCTCCTGCGTCTCCTGCATTGGCAGGCGGATTCTTTACCACTCTGCCACCTGGGAAGCCATGATAACTTAATGCCTCTGTTACTTCAATAAATTCAAATCAATATTTTAAACAAACACAGAAAATTTATCTATAATGATAAATGTCAGGTTTGTGATGACCTTTAGGCACATATTGACTGGGAGAGGACTTAATGTGGGTGTTGGTCACTTTGTGAAAATGTATTAAGCAGCGTACTTTGATTCATGTATTTGTCTATTGCTGTGTCATACTTCAACTGAAAAAGGGAAAAGAGCAAAGTTTATTAAAAAACAAAACAAAACAAACCTCAATACCAAAGGAAAAAGATTGATAATATATTGGCAATTTTTACTTCATAAATAGCTTTCAGACTCGCCCCTCCCCTTTATTCCCTTCATTTGAGGCCTCATTAACTCTTCAAAATATTATTTATTTATTCATTTGGCTGTGCCAGGTCTGCTCTCTAGCTGTGGTGTGCAGACTCCAGAGTGCTTGGGCTCAGTAACTGTGGTCTGTGGGTTTAGTTGCTCTGTGGCATGTGGGATCTTAGTTCCCTGAACCTGTGCATCGCCTCCATTTCAAGGTGGATTTTAACCACTGGACCACCTGGGAAGTTCCTCATTAAGTATCTTTTAACCAACTCCAATAGCCTCTGGTAATCAGGTTTTCCCTGCCCGAGTCTACATTCTGGTAAGAACTCTTCTGCATCGGGGCTAAAGGGAGCCTTCCAAACAGCAATCTGACCATGTCACTCACCTTCTCAGGGAATACAATCCTTCACATAGTATTTATTCTTCTTTTTAAATTTGAATTCATTTCAAAAATGTAATATATACAGAGAATAACACAAGAACAGTGTGCCTACCACTCAACTATAAGAGATTAGCATATTGCCCTATTTGTTCCAATCAAATATTGTTGCTAAGAAAGAAGCAGTTAAGATACAATTTCAGCCCTGTCCCTTAATTCCACACAGTCCCTCCCCTTTATCCTGAATTTGGTGTGTATCTTTTCAAATCAGGTTTTCTTATTAACCCAACATAAGTATACATCCATGAACTCTATATAACTGTTTTGTGAGTTTAAAATATGTATATATGTAAATAGTATCAAAGTTGTTTTTTTTTTTTATATAACCTGTTCTGATCACTTAACATTGTGTTTTTACAATTTATACATGATGGCATATAGATCTACAATATTTGTTTAACATGCTATAGCATCACTTTATGGGTAAACCATACCTTTAGTTCAGTTCAGTCGCTCAGTCGTGTCTGAGTCTTTGCGATGAATCACAGCACGCCAGGCCTCCCTGTCCGTCACAAACTCCCGGAGTTTACCCAAACTCATGCCCATGAAGTCGGTGATGCCATCCAGCCATCTCATCCTCTGTCGTCCCCTTCCCCTCCTGCCCCCAGTTCCTTCCAGCATCAGGGTCTTTTCCAATGAGTCAGTTCTTTGCATCAGGTGGCTAAAGTATTGGAGTTTCAGCTTCAGCATCAGTCCTTCCAATGAATATTCAGGACTGGTCTCCTTTAGGATGGACTGGTTGGATCTCCTTGCAGTCCAAGGGACTCTCAAGAGTCTTCTCCAATACCACAGTTCAAAAGCATCAATTCTTCAGTGCTCAGCTTTCTTCACAGTCCAACTCTCACATCTATACATGACCACTGGAGAAACCATAGCCTTGACTAGATGGACCTTTGTTGGCAAAGTACTGTCTCTGCTTTTTAATATGCTATCTAGGTTGGTCATAACTTTCCTTCCAAGGAGTAAGCATCTTTTAATTTCATGGCTCAATCACCATCCACAGTGATTTTGGAGCCCCCAAAAATAAAATCTGATACTGTTTCCACTGTTTCCCCATCTATTTCCCATGGAGAGATTGGACCAGAAGCCATGATCTTAGTTTTCTGAATGTTGAGTTTGAAGCCAACTTTTTCACTCTCCTCTTTCACTTTCATCAAGAGGCTCTTTAGTTCTTCTTCACTTTCTGCCATAAGGGTGGTGTCATCTGTATGTCTAAGGTTATTGATATTTCTTCCAGCAATCTTGATTTCAGTTTATGCTTCTTCCAGCCCAGCGTTTCTCATGATGTACTCTGCATATAAGTTAAGTAAGCAGGGTGACAATATACAGCCTTGATGAACTCCTTTCCCGATTTGGAACCAGTCCATTGTTCATGTCCAATTCTAACTGTTGCTTCCTGACCTGCATACAGGTTTCTTAAGAGGCAGGTCAGATGGTCTGGTATTCCCATGTCTTTCAGAATTTTCCACAGTTTATTGTGATCCACACAGTCAAAGGCTTTGGCATAGTCAATAAAGCAGAAATAGATGTTTTTCTGGAACTCTCTTGCTTTTTTGATGATCCAGTGGATGTTGGCAATTTGATCTCTGGTTCCTCTGCCTTTTATAAAACCAGCTTGAATATCTGGAAGTTCATGGTTCACGTATTGCTGAAACCCAGCATAGAGAATTTTGAGCATTACTTTACTAGCGTGTGAGATGAGTGCAACTGTGCGGTAGTTTGAGCATTCTTTGGCATTGCTTTTCTTTGGGATTGGAATGAAAATGGACCTTTTCCAGTCCTGTGGCCACTGCTGAGTTTTCCAAATTTGCTGGCATATTGAGTGCAGCACTTTCACAGCATCATCTTTCAGGATTTGAAATAGCTCAACTGGAATTCCATCACTTCCACTAACTTTGTTCGTAGTGATGCTTTCTAAGGCCCACTTGACTTCACATTCCAGGATGTCTGGCTCTAGGTGAGTGAGCCACAATGGTGAGATAATCACCATTGTGATTATCTGGGTCATGAAGCTCTTTTTTGTACAGTTCTTCTGTGTATTCTTGCCGCATCTTCTTAATATCTTCTGCTTCTGTCAGGTCCATAGCGCTTCTGTCCTTTATTGAGCCCATCTTTGCGTGAAATGTTCCCTTGGTATCTCTAATTTTCTTGAAGAGACCTCTGGTCTTTCCCATTCTGTTGTTACTGATCTATTATAAAGTTGGTGAACATTTAGATATTTTCAGCTGTTTGCTATTACAAACAATGCAGAAATGGACTCCTTTATGTATTTCTTCCTTTAGTTCCAGTATACAAAGAAATGGAATTGCTAAATGGTAGGAATATATTATACCTCCACTTTAACAGATATTATTGCCAACATGCTCTTAGAAGTAGTTGTAAGAAATTTGTGCCATTATTATTAATAGCAGCATATGAAATTTTGCAATTGATTTCCATCCCCAACAACTGGTATTGTTAGAATTTTAAATTTTAACAATCTGGTAAGTATGAATATGTAAAATCCCTTTGAATTTTTATCTTCATTTTGCATACCAGATAGGTTAAGCTTGTGTGGTCTATAATTTTTTTATTGTGAGCTTATCTATAGCAGGGCTTATGTTTTCTGTGGGAATCCCATGCACCCTGGTCTCTAGAAAGCTGTTTTGTCTTTGTGCTGCTAGGAAGGAATCCCAGGGGGTTCATGGATCCTAGGCTATGCAAATCTAATTTTATTACTCTCTTTTTAAACTTTCTACAGAAAGATTTCAGAAAATTGTCCAGTTTCATTGGATGGATATGTAAGACTGCATGATTTGGCTTTTACACACTTCAACTTCAGCTTAGAAGCTTATTACCTTGATTTTATACTCTCCTTTTATTTCTGATATATGGAATGTCTGATCCATGCATCAGAGTTCATTTGATCTGTATTCAGTGGAGGGAGCTATTATATTTTATTCAGTATTTCTGTGTGTGCTTTTTTTTTTCTGGGACGGCAGTTCTATGTTAATGAAGTCTGCCATGTTGCTAGATTTGGAATTTCAGCATGGAATTCCTTTCATGAGTTCGTATTTCCCTATCCCTCTACCGCTATTTTTTTGTGATTCAGCTATCTTTCCCCTTGTCCTCTAAAATCCAGCTATGCAATTCTGCTTGCAATTCTCCCAAACTCATGTCACTTTGCTTTTGTATATGCAGCTACCTTTTCCTAGTCATTGCCAAGGATCAGACTTGCCTCTACCTCCCTGGAAAAACTCTGAGCTCAGAGGTTGGGCAGGATGGCTTTGCTGAACTTCCACTGTCTTGTGGCTCTGCAGTTGACTAGATGTCTATCTATTTTACCTATTGTCTGTGAACTCCTGCAGGCAATGACAATGTCTTACCTTTCTTTTCTTTAGGATGGAGCATAGTGGCTAATACAGAGTAAGTACTCAATTAATTATTTTTTGACTAAATAGATGCTTAGAGGGTGCCTTTTTTAGTATATGTGAAAGCATGGTTATGTGTTAATTATATGCAAGGATGTACATATAAATGCAAACACACGGTTGTGTATCTCTGAACATGCATGCAAGTGTATGTGTGTCTGAGTATATGCATGTATGCATATATTTGCTCTGCTACTTCTGACTGGGTGACACAAACTCTTAGGTGGCATTTGTGGGGATGCTAAGATGTTTGCGGTGACAGTGGAAAGAGGAAATAAAGGATAATTGCCACTTTGGAGACCAAACTGTGGAATATGTGGTCCAAGCAGCTCTCAGAAACTCATCCCATGGAGGGTGACTTTTATGGGGGTGGGGGTGGAATTCAATGTACCTAAGTAAACATTACATTGCTTTTGAAATCAGGGGTTTGAGAGGAAGGGTTGGAAGGAGTTTTGACATCAGTGGGATAGCCTCAGCAGACAAATCCTATGGACCTGATCTCTTTGATTCCAATTGAAGCTTTGTGCCAAATTTTCAATTTTCCTTTTCTTTTTAATCCTTTAGGGGCAGTTCCTGCCTCACACTGGAGCCTCTTTCCATCCCATTAAGCCTCTGCTTTCTATTTTTTGTTTCCTTTCCTCTCATTACTCTGGCATGTGTGGGCAAACAAACTTTCTACCGGCACTCCCAATCGACGTCTTTCTCTTTCTGCCGGATTCACAGGATGCTGTCTGGGGTCCACCTTGATTGGCAGAGGAGTTCTATGACCATGATGTCACCTCTGCTCAGTTGGCAAACCCCAGCATGAATCAAGACATCAGAAGAAATGAGTGGTGATCCCCCAAGGAGACAAGCTCATAAAGTCATCATCGGTGACAGCAAAGGAAATTAAGGAAAACTGAGGTCAGAGTTATAAGAGTACAACCAGTGTTTGTTTATTCATTCCTCATTCATTCAGTGACTATTCACTTTGTTCCTACACTGTGAGTTAGACATAGTTCCTGCCCTCACGGAATTTCCAGTCTAACAAGGAAGGCTGATTGGATGGACAAAGAGAAAGACAAAGGGAAGCCCAGGGTATTCTGAAAACCTATAAAAGAAGAATCTAAATGGCAGGATGGGGAAACAGTGGAAATAGTGACAGACTATTTTTCTGGGGCTCCAAAAAACACTGTAGATGGTGACCACAGCCATGAAATTAAAAAACACTTGCTCCTTGGAAGAAAAGTTATGACAATCCTAGACAGCATATTAAAAAGCAGAGACATTACTTTGCCAACAAAGGCCCGTCTAGTCAAAGGTATGGTTTTTCCTGTAGTGATGTATGGATATGAGAGTTGGACTATAAAGAAAGCTGAGTGCCAAAGAATTGATGTTTTTGAACTGTGGTGTTGGAGAAGACTCTTGAGAGTCCCTTGACTGCAAGGAGACCCAACCGGTCCACCCTAAAGGAAATCAGTCCTGAATATTCATTGGAAGGACTGGATGTTGAAGCTGAAACTTAAATGCTTTGGCCACCTGATGTGAAGCACTGACTCACTGGAAAAGACCCTGACGCTGGGAAAGATTGAAGGTGGGAGGAGAAGGGGATGACAGAGGATGAGATGGTTGGATGGCATCACCGACTCAATGGACATGAGTTAGAGTAATCTCCGGGAGTTTGTGATGGACAGGGAGGCCTGGCGTGCTGCAGTCCATGGTGTCTCAAAGAATCAGACATGACAGAGTAGCTGAACTGAACTGAAATGGCAGGAAGATCAGAGAAGAGACAAATTTTAGACACACTAATGAAAGAACATGGGCTTAGAGTCAGATAGACCTGGGTGTAAATCTCCACTCTGCCACGTAACTACAGAAGCCTGTCACTCCTTGAGCCTGTTTTTTCAGTTGATGTTGGAAATAAATACTTAGATAAAATGGTTGTGACTATTAAATGAAATGAAGTTTTTTCTTTAGCTTAGAGCCTGACTCACAGCAAGCATTTAAATGGAAGATATATTCTATCTTATATATATGATGCTTAAATTTTGAATCAACAAATAGAAGAAGGCTAGATGAAGAAAAGGGAACATGATGTTCTGGGCAGACAGTACAACTATGTCCAAAGGACTGACATATTTCATAAGCTGATATTAATATATAGTATGTTGTGGTTGAAATAAAGGGGTTACATGTGGGAGCAGTGGCGGATGAAGTCAGAGAGGTAAGTTGAGGCCAAACCATGTAGTCTTATAAATCTACCCAAGAAGTGTGAACTAGTTTCTGAGTTCTGTCTTTAGAGATTTTCAAAAGGGAATAACATGATTAAATTCATGTTTTAAAAAAGTTTCTCTGAGGTAACTTGACAAAAGTGTTAGAAGCCTTAAGCATGGCCATATAATTTGCTCTCATAATTTTATTTTAGGAATTTGTCATAAGGGAATAATCAGAAATAAAGACAAAAATTTATGTCCAAGAATGTGCACTGAAGACACATTAGTGAAACTGGAAAGAATCTAAATGCTGAATAATTAGAAAATGATTAAACAAATTATACTACATGCAACTGATGTGATATTTTAAAGCATTCAAGTCATCTGGCAACATTTCAAGGTATAGGGACACATGCATAATAAAATGCCAAGCCAAAAAGAAGAATGCATGATTCAGGTTTTGATTTAAAATAGACAAATAAATATGTGCACAGCAAAACCAGGAGGAACTGTACCAAAACCAAAAAATAACTATAGTTATCTCTGCATAGTGGAATTATTGGTGATTTCTGTTCTCTTTTTCAAGTTTTTCTGTACTTTCCATATCTTTAGAATGAAAATGCAGCTTTTACAATTTAAAATATATTTTAAAATGATCACTTGTAGAACAGAGTCTTATGTAGGAGAGACAGAAAGAAATGAGATAATTAGTTGACTCCTACAATAATTCAGGAGAGAAATGATAAGATTTTCAACCAAGGCAAACCCAGAAAGAATGTAGAAGTAGGGGGACAAATTCTAGAACAATAAAGAGTTAGAACTGAGAAGACTTCATTGCCCATTAGATATGGGTAAAAATAGAGAAAAGAAATCAAACACGGTGCCCAGGTTTCTGACTTGGGCACTGGAATGTGCACTGACCTCAGAGGGAGAGGAAACATGAAAAGGGCAATTGGGAGGAGAGAGTAGCAGAGATGAGGAATCCTGGGATATGCTGAATTTCAGGTGTTTGTGAGATGTTGAGATGGATGTGTCCAGTTAATAGTTGGATAGACAGTTCATTTAGTTGCTCATTCATTCATTTGACAAATGTTTATTCAGTAACTGCTGTGTGTAAGACAATGCTTTGGTTTTGGAGAGCTGGGTACAGACAATGCTTTGGTTTTGGAGACCTTGCATTCCAGTTGGGGACAAGGATCTGTAGCTCAGAATAGACATAACAGACATCTGGCCTGGGGGCAGACTTTCAGGAGTCAACAACCTGGATATGGTAGAGGTGGAGAAAGACACAAGAAGTGGATGAGATAGACGACCCAGTGGGAGAGGGTCAAATGAGAAGCGTGGTTTATTTCGGATCAAGTTCAGTCAGGATATTTCTGTTCTATGGCTTAGAGGATTGAACTGCTTTGGAAAATGTCTGCACACCACTTAAATATGATTACTTTCTGACTGTACCTAACTTCCAGTCTAGCTACCACTTCAGTGAGTGGTGGACAAGTCACTGAATCTTAGATTTGATGGTCTTATCTCTAGAAATATATCTCTAGAAATAATATAGCTTTAACCTGCATCAGTATTACTTTCTTGCTTCAGGACCTCTGCGGTCTCTGTTCCTTCTGTCCAGAATGTTCTTCCCCATGACGTTTCCCTGTTGGGTTCTTTCTTCTCATCAGATCTCTGACCCACTAACACTCCTGCAGAGAAGATGTCCCTGACCCTCCAGGATAAAGCAATATAAACTCTAGCCCTTGCCTGCTGTTTCTTTCGCTGTGCTTCACTCACTGTTGATTCTCTCACTCCCTAACCAGAATGTGTTAGAGTGTGAATAAAGTTTGCCTTGTTCTTTGCCATAGTCCTATCTCCTAGAACAGACTCTGGCACAGAGCAAGCAAGCAGTACTTTTTGATTTTTTTTTTTCCCAGTAAAAATGGGTTTATATGGAATCAGCCAAGAATTACACTCCAGAGTCTGTAACCACAGTGAGACTCAGGCAAGTCTCCCTGAATTATTTTGAATTTCAATTATTTGAATAGTTTAGAACAAATAAAGGATTTTCCAATTTTATCAGTAAATTAAAAAAAAACAACTATTGAACATTTCTATGTGCAAAGACTTCGTCAAAGTCCTGGGGATACATAACTAAACCTTTCTTGCTTCTTATTTGCAAACAGGTTTATAATCTCATCAGAGATACAGACGCTTACACAGCTATTATAAGGGAGTGAATAAAGATGGGGGCAGAGGTTTGGGTTGGGGTGAGGAAGGGTCTGGAGATGTGCTGCATGTGTGGAGGATGGAACTAGGTGGTCTCAGGGCTCCAAACTGGAATACTGGCATTATGATGCCATCTTGCTATTCTGACCCAAAAGGTTGATTGATGGATTAAAAGATAGGACAGGAGACTGAATCCACTTTCATCTACACTAGACTATGAAAATGAAAGTATTAGTCACCTAGTCATTATATCTGTTTGACTCACATGTACAACACATCCAGATGTATATACGCAAACATAGTAGGTGCTCGATAAATATTTTTGAATAAACAGAAGTCTCATTTCAATGTGGAATACAATTCACAGTTGGTGAATATGGAATGGAAAATGGAATCTCATTCAGCCTAACAAGGAAGGAAATTCCAACACACGCTGCAACATGGATGAATATTGAGGACATTTTACTAAATGAAGTAAGCCAGTCACAAAAAGACAAATACTGCATAACTTCACATATATGAGGTACCTGGAATAGTTAAAGAAATAAAAGTAGGAAGTAGAATAGCGGCTGCCAGGGACTACAGGGAGCGGGGAATGAATAGTTGTTTAATGGGTATAGAATTTCAGTTTTGCAAGATGAAAAAGTTCTGGCAATTGGTTGCACAAGAGTGTGACTATACTTAATGCTACTGAACTGTACACTGGTAGAACTGGTTAAGATGGCAAATTTTATGTTTTCTGTATTTTACTGCATTTAAAAATTAAAAAAAAATAGAACAGATAAAAATCAGAGTGTGATTAGTGATTCAGTCGCATCTGAATCTGTGTTATTCTAAGTTAAAGAATTCAAAAATTCTGCATTCCTAGCGAGAGTTCCTCCTGCTTTCAGAATGTGTGGACATGCGTGAAAGGGGCAATGGGAAACTGAAGCTCAGAGAGGTTTTATCATTTGTCCCAGGTCACACTGTCATTAGCGCTGGTCCCGTCATTAGAACCCAAGACAGGGGCAGTCTCTGCAGCTACCTCTCACATCCTGATCCTTCCTGGGGCACCCCTATTCTTTCCGCAGGACATACGCATCTTGACATTTTTGCATGAAAATCTAATAGGCACCTTGCAAATAGCTATGTGGAGCTCCGATTTAGTAGTTATCAGATAGTGTATTTTAAAAAATATTTTAAAATATTATTTATTTTTGGCTGTGCTGGGTCTTCATTGCTGCATGAGGGCGTTTTTCAAGGTACAGTGAGTGGGGGCTACTCACTAGTTCTTCTCAGGGCACTGGCCTCTCCTCTGGTGGAGCACCAGCTCTTGGGCACACAGACTTCAGTAGCTGCAGTTCCTGGTCACTAGAGTACAGGCTCAATAGTGTGGCTCATGGGCTTAGTTGTTCTGCAGCATGTGGGATCTTCCCGAACCAGGGATCAAGCCTGCGTCTTCTGCATTGGCAGGCAGATTCTTCACCACTGAGCCACCGGGGAAGCCCCCTTAAAAATAACTTTTGATGACAGTTCGCTATGTGATTTTTGGCATATAACTTAGAAAGAGTTCAAAGAATGAAGTCACATTTCTATAAACAAAACTCTTTTCCAGTGAACTGATTTTTGACACTAATTGCTCTCAGTGCTAACATCTGTAAATAAGAAAAATAGGACTAGAATTGATGCTTAATCCTCTGTCACTGCAGCAATAAATATTATATACCAGTGGATGTTGCATATTGTTTAGTCACTAAGTTGTGTCTGACTCTTTTTCGACTCCATGAACTGCAGCTTGCCAGGCTCCTCTGCACGTGGAATTTCCCAGGCAAGAATATTGGAATGAGTTGCCATTTCCTTCTCTAGGGAATCTTCCCAACCCAGAGATCAAACTCATGTCTTTTTACCACTGAGCCACCAGGGAAGCCCATATCAATGGACACATAAACTAATTAAAGAAAAATTTCAGATATCTCATTATGAGATAATTTCCTATAACACTTTATATGTTTAGGAATTATTTCTAAAAAACCATATTTGCTATTTTGATCAATCATGATAACTCAATGCAGATGGAATTTTTTAATGTTTACAACCATATGGTTAGAGGAAAGAAAACATTTTACATTTCCATTTATACACATTGTTAGATATAGATGACATGATCAATTAGAGACTTTCAATCTTACAATCTGTGTTAGGTTAAGATTTTAGAGGAGAGGTAAATAGAATGAAAACATGAGTTCAAGAAATAAAAGAAACTAAAATTTCTGATTGTTAAAAGGAGTTCTTTCATATGCTAATACTTTAAAAGTAAATGTAAATATCAGAATGCCATGATATTCACATTGAATTAGATTTTTTAAAAGAGGGACTTAGTATCTTCATTTCAAATTTTCAGTATTTACAAATTGTCATAAATTACCTCTTTTCAACGATTAAACTTACAATGAACAATTTTAGATGTCAGTTTGAAATGTGTGTTAGAGTACATAGTTTTCAAAATTCTTTTGTGGGTATGTAAACCAAACCAGTTTGAAAACCGCTGGCACAGACTGTCCTTGGTAAGTGGTACTGTAAAGGATACTCAGAAATGGGTAGGTAGCCAGAGGAAAATATGGAACCTAAAGAGACGCTTGATTTGTGTTTCCTCTTGTTTCTAAAGATGAGAGAAAATGCAGAATGTCTGTGCACGGAGGAAAATGATTTCGACAGGAAGGGAAAATTGAGGGTGCCGAAAGGTGGTTTGGGGCAGTGAAAGACGTGGGCACGGAGTACCAAAAGAGGTGAGGCCCTTGAAAGGGCAAGGCAGAGCGACACGGCAGCCTCGTCGCGGGGGCAGAGAAGCGCGAAGGGCAAGCGCGGATATCCATATGGGCTGGCGGGGAGCGGGTGGTGGCTGGGGGAAGCTGTGCTGGGATCCAGTCTATTTCCTCAATAAAACCGAAGCAAGATTAGCAGCTGTGAGGAAGGGTGGGGGAGAGGTGCTGGGGATGACACGAGAGAGACGTCGAATGGTCGTTTAGAGAAGTGGGATGGAATCCACTCGGGAAGTGTATTAGGACTTCGGGCTGGTTTCCGGAATTTGTTGAGAGGAGTCAGCCAGGGGATGTGCGCCGGGTGGCCGCACGTGAGGACGGACGGGAAAACTGCATTTAACCGGTTTGGCAGGTGCTCACACTGATGCGTGAGAGGTGAGGCCGAGTCATTAAAATGATGGAGTCTGGACTTGAAGTTGCGGGAGGGAAGGGACGGCATAAGGATGGGTGATACAATCCATGAATTACTAATTCCCTGGGGGGGGGGGGTCAACTGCTGCGTTTGGAGTTAGGGCTCTTTTTAAAATGTCAGCCGTCTTATTTTCTTTTTCCTAAGTGCAATGACTCTCCGATTCTCCTCTTCCTTCCTCAATACTTCTGCCGCCGGTTTCACAGGTGGAATATCTTCTAACATCTTGAAGGAAGTCAGTTGCGGTTTCTGGCAGCGTTACTTGGGCTGCCGGATTGGCCAGCCTTGTGCATTATCTCGGAACTCACTTTTCAGTTTGTTTTGATCCGGGGCTTTCTTCCCGCCGCAGAGCAATGGGGCGGTCCCTTTAGGGTCTGGGAAAGAAGGAAGCGCTGATTGGTTGCCCTGCGAACCGGGGCGGGGCTTGTCGTCAGGGGCAGAGAGGGCGGCCTAGAGGAGAGCCAGCCCCGGTGCTTCCTGGGCCGCTGGTCTCTCGCGATCCCAAGGTCCCGGGTCAGAGAGACAGGCGCCCGGGACCGGACTGCACGGGCCGCCTGGGACCTGATTCCTTGTTTTCTGCCTAGCTGGACGTTTTGGCATGCAATGCAGATGCTTTGGTAGCTGGGCATTTATCTGGGAGAGTTTGCGATGACATCACAGTTAAAGGTTTTTGTTTGGCCTGCCCCCTTCTCTGCCAGCCTCTTCGGGTGGGCAGGCACGGGCCCAATGGGGGCAGCCCAGGGCTTTCTGCCAGTATTCCTTTTGAAGGACACAGGGTCAGAAGGGCAGTTGAACATTAACTCTTTGTGGCGGCAGTTTATCTATCGGGAGGTCTGGCGGCTGGACGATTTGGACTTCCAAGCAGCTCTATACACAGAGTGCCATCCACCAACACTTTATTTCCTGCTTCCTTCATGCCATATCCTCGGGATGTTTCCAAAGAGAAAGGCAACTTCCAGCTCGTTCCAGTGACTCTCTCTAGTTCTCAAGTCCCAGTTCTTGGTGGTCCCTGCACTGAATTCTGACAGCCTGTGATGTCGACATTAGTCTCCCATTTTTCAGATGAGGCAGTTGGGTCTTAGAGAGTTGAAGTGACTTATCAATATCATCTAGATAGGCGGGCGGGACAGAATTTGGTTTGGCCCAGATCTGCCTTTAAAGCCCAAGTACTATCTATTATTCTGCTGGAGCCATGTTCTTCAGGGCTACTGGGTTTGCTGAGTGGGAGAGAAAAAGAGAAAGAATAAGTCAGAAGTGCTGAATCCGGGTGACTGTTAAAAGCAGGAAAAAGAAGATGATTTTCATCTTCTCTTCAGATCACACTGGACAATACGGCTTTCCCCATCCTTTCACACTAGAGAGTAATCCAGGATGTTTTCAGTATGACCCAGTAGAAACAGTGATAGTAGGGGTTAAGAGGGTTTGGGACTAGACCTGCCTTTACCATAACTAAATGTGTTATGAAGGGCAAGATACTTATTGCTATATCTCAGTGCCACGGTGTACAGTGGGGTGTGATAGGTTGTGGCACAGAATTAATGGAGATAGTAATAAAGTCACTATATAAACATGAGGAAAAAATAAAAGCAGAGAAAGTACTGTGACTTACTTTGATTGTTTGCTTTTTTTTCTGTGCCTATCATGGAAGTATGCTCGGAGGAAGTCCGTTTAACCTGGCCCTACATGATGGGCAGGGAGTTCCACGTGCGGACAATGGACATTTCAGACCCTGAAGAGTTCAAAGGGGCAGAGATTTGGGTACCCACAGAATGTAATGAGGGAAACCCTTAGGGAGGCCCCATCCCTTCATTTTACTGAGGGAATAAATGGAGGACCAGAGAGGGTATTTAATTATTTAAGATTAGGAAACAGGAGTGCCCAAACTGGAGCTGAAGCTCTGGGTCATTGTTGTTTAGTTGCTCAGTTGTGTCCAACTCTTTGTGACACTACAGGCTGTAGCCCGCCAGGCTCCTCTATTCATGGCATTTCCCAGGCAAGAATACTGGAGTGGGTTGCCATCTCCTCCAGGGGAATCTTCTCAACCCAGAGGTCAAACCCACATGTCCTGCATTGGCAGGTAGATTCTTTACCACTGAGCTAATCTATGGTCTGTTTTTATTAGTAACTTTGTAGTCAGACAGAATATAAGAGTTATTCACACTTGTTTGGCAGTTACTAAATAAGTATGTTATATGCATTCCTTTCTTTTAGCCTTGGGACAAACTCTGTGAGGTAGACAGTATTTTACAAGGAAGAAAGAGACTGAGAGAAGTAACTTGCTCAGGGTCACACTACAAGTCTAAGCCGGGAGCCCAGGCTCTAGTAGTTATAAGCAGATAAAGAAAGAAGGGTGGGACCCAAAAAACCCCTTTCAACGTATATATTTTTATCTTCCTTATTTATATGAAGAAACCAAGATTCAGAAACAGTCAGTGACTTGCCCAAGGTCACAGAGCAATAAAGCGGTGGAGTAGGCAGTGGTCTGGATCACATTATACCCAAAGACCAAAGTGCGAGACCATTCCTGGGTTCTCTACTCTTAGCACAGCCCCTGTCTTGCATAGAGAAGCAGTTAAAGCCCCTTGTCTCTTGCTCACCTTCAAATCTTCCAGGCAGCTCTGCCTTGGAATGTTTTCCTCTTTATGCAAAGTGGCTTTAGTCAAATCTCACTTTCCAATGAGGAGTTATTAATATTATGCTAACAGGAGAGTGACCCAGTTCTCCCAGCTGCCAACGTGGTGATTTTCTGCATTCCTCCTCACTTTTTCTTGCACAGCTTTGTTATCAGGGGGTCTGGGTCACATTATACCCAAAGTACCAAAGTGTGAGATGCTTTTAGCTCCACAACCCTTTGCAGAAGCCACTTGGTCAAGCCCCTTTGGTTTATGTTTGCAGGGTAAGCATCAGGGGACAAAGCCTGGTCAGGACAGTGGTGCTGGAGGCATAAGGCCTACTTGAAGTTCACTAGCACCTTTTAAATCTGGGTGAAGAGTGACAAGTAGACAGAATTATGAATTGGGGGTGGAAAAATGAGTCTTCTCCAACATTTCTGTTCATGAGTAACCTTCACTGACTGATTGAACAAGATGCATGCAAGGGTTCAAAATTAATTTGGCTCATCTGGCTTGTCTTCACTGCTAAATAAGGTATCTCTGAGGGCTTGGCTTCCAGAAGGGGTGTTTGGAAGGAGGGTTTCTACTGTAGAAGGAAGCTCTAGACCAGACCCCAGGAGGTTTGGGGGGCTTGAGCCAGTTCTGCCAATGGCTGACCGTGTCACCCTGGAAAAGGCAATTCACCTCTCTAAGCCCATCATTATTCATTCACGTTTCTAGAAGTGCTCCTGTGGGCCTGGCACTGTTGTAATGGTTGAGACAACTTCTAACAAGACAGCTGCTGCAGTGGAAGATCTCATGGCTTCTGTGGGGAAATGAGCAAGGCCAGAGATTGTGAGTGGATTCTATGCTGCTCTGGGCTATGGCCCAAGGAGCCCTGGAGGACCTGATATCAATAGGACCCTAGCCCTTATGGAAGCTGCGTGATAATTTAAAAAGTTGCTCCCTTTTTTCAGATAAATGCAGCCCCTAACTTGTCTGTACAGCTTGACAAGCAGAGCCCAGGCAGATCTTTGTGTCCCCAGTTGCCTCCTGGGCTGATCACTCTTTTTTTTTTTTAATTTAATTTTTATTTTATCTTGGAACGTAGTCACTTTATAATATTGTGTTAAGTTTCCAGATCACTCATGCCTGATGAACAACTTGCTTATCTGAACACGGCAGCCCTGAATGTCGACTGAGATAGAAAGGTCCTGTAGAGGAAAAGTTGGCAGAGGCCATTTCAGGCTGAGGAAAGAGCATGCACAAGCCCTGCTGGCTGGAGAGAGAGCTGCCTCAGCTTGGGGACCTGCCTGTGGTTCACTGTCTGGAAGGCTGAGTGGGTTGTGTCTTATTAGGGGGGTTGAAAAGAGATGAAGTTGGGAAGATTGGCAGAGGCTGTTTCTTCACTTATGAAGCAAATAGTGGGCATCAGTTCAAGTGTAGTATTTAAACACTAGGGAAATAGTGGACAAAAATCAACCTAATCCCCTTCCCTGGGGAAATTTACATTCTAGTGAGACCCTGATGGGCCTCCAGTGTCTCTGACGGTATCAAGAAGTCATATTGATTTCTGACCCACTTCCCCTCTAGCACTGAAAGAACCTCCAACTGAGATAATGTATGTAAAAGGCCTTTGGGAAGTGGGAACTTCCGGATCATTCCAATGAATAATCACTTTTAATGTTTTCTTTTTTTTTTTTTTGGTGTGTGCTGTACACCGTGTAGGATCTTAGTTCTCTGATTCTCTGATCAGGAATTGAACCCAGGCCATGGCAGTGAAAGCATCAAATCCTAGCCACTGGACTATCAGGGAATTTCCAATCACTTCTCCCCCCTACCCCATATTAAAAGTCTTTATTGAATTTGTTACAATATTGCTTCTATTTCATGTTTGTTTTTTTTTTTTTGCCAAGATGCATGTGAGATCTTAGCTCCCACCAGGGATTGAATCTGCACCTCTGGATCACCAGAGAATTCCCCCCAATCACTTTTAATATTGATCTGAGTGACCAATACTGGTGCTCAGGGATTTGGGGACCTGTTCCTGGCACCCACCTGATCCTCCCTTCTGGGAAGAAGACATCTTTGGTTGTGGTCATGATGTTACAGGAAATGTGATGCCTTCCTTTGCTCTGCTGTCAAGACCCATTCTGACCAGGAGAGATCCATCCCTCTGTGGGTCAGTTGAGCAGGCTGGACAGCATGTAACTTCCTGGGGCCAGTATCGGAATTCACTGGCTCGTTCTCAGGCTGTGAGCACCTGCTGTGGTCAAAGGTTCTTTCCCTTCTGGCTGAAGCACCCATGCAGATGAGAGAGTCACTTAAAAATCACAAAGGGAAACTCTGTCTCTGTGGTAAGAGAGGGTTGTCCCTGGGCTAGCAGTTGTGTCTGTCCTGATCAATAAATAGGTCTGGTTCAGGGAAAGAGGCTGATTCCTAGGCCTGGGAACTTGTCCTCTCCCTCACTGTGTGACTGTAGGCAAGTCAAGTCCCCTTTCTGGGTGCTAGTTCTTTCTTTTATTAACCAGGAAGTTGGACTTACTCAGGTTTGAGCACAGAATTATTTGAACTTTTCTGGGGAACCTCAGTATATAAAGCAGATAAGAGAAATGAAGGTGCAGTTGAGGCAGGTTCCTGGAGGTCTGCTGACCTCACCTCATCCTGTCTCATCCCCCCTGGACAGACTTCTCCCACTATTGCCCTGCAGTCATAGTGGAATTTGGTTTAAAAATAAATGGATTATATAATTTTCATTCTAACGGGGCCTTCTGGCCTCTAGGCTCAGGGTAGGGGGTGAGGGCAATTAAAAAGTCTTGTGATAACTTCTACAATTTTGTGTATACATGGAAATGGTTATTCAACCCTCTTTCTATTCGATATAAAGATAATTTGAATTATCTAGGGGACCCTCTATTTCCATGCATAGACATGAAGTTTCATTGGCCCCATTGACTTTGTATCTATGACTGTGACAATACCATGAACGTGTCTAAAATGTTTCCCATTTCACTTTCCATGCAGCATGTTTCCCAAATTGGACAATCTGTGATTTTTTTTTTTCCCCCATAAAAGGGATATATTTGCTAGAGGCCAGCAGCATAAACAAGATAGGAATTTATTTCTCTCTCACATATGAAGGTCAGGTAGATTATCAAGGGATAGAATGATGGCTTCTTTTTTCCCCACTTTATTTATTTTTTAATTGAAGGATAATTGCTTTACAGAATTTTGTGGTTTTCCATCTGTCATACAGCAACAAGAATCAGCCATAGGTACCCCCATATCTCCTCCCTCCCAAACCTCCCTCCCATCTCCCACCCCATCCCACCCTTCTAGATTGTCACAGAGCCCCTGTTTGAGTTCCTTGAGCCATACAGCAAATTCCCATTGGCTATCTATTTTGCATATTGTAATGTAAGTTTCCTTGTTACTCTCTCCAGACACATACATCTCACCCTCTCCCCCCTCCCCTCCCCCACTACCACGTCCATAGGTCTGTTCTCTATGTTTCTTCACTGCTGCCCTGCAAATTAATTCATCGGTACCACCTTTCTAGATTCTGTATAGAATGATAGAAGAACCCAAGTTCTTCCTATCGCTGCCTTATGGTCCTCATCATGTGCCTTCCATCCTATGATCCAGGATGGCAGTAGTTCCTGCCATCAAGTGTGCATTTCATCCAACAGGAAGAGGAAAAGAGGAACTGGGGAGAGCTTACCATTTCTTTTTCAGGGAAGAAGTTGCATATATCACTGTCTTTCATATTCCACTACCTATAATTTGATCATATGGTCGCCCTTACCTTTAAGTAAGGCCAAGAAATCACTTTACCTGGGTAGTCTTGTGACTAGATAAAAATTCTGTTATTATGCAAAAGAAGAGAACAAACAGATGGGCCAAGTGGAAATATCTACCAAGAGTCTAGCCATTTCTTGGGCATGAATTTTTACACTTTTTTTAGATGTGAAATTCTGTGATGTAAGTAGCATCTAAAAACTTCAGCCTGGACAGGTGCTCAAGATTTCAGCTAATCCAGTCTCTTTCATCAAATGATGATGATGTTATGAACCCATTTTACAGATAAGGCAGCAGAGAGATTAGGTGACCTGCTCAGAGTTAACTTTGTCAGTAGCCCAAGGAGAAATTCATGTTGTAGAGATAATCACAGAAATGGTGGGATTCCCTGAGCACCTGAAAGGGCCCTTTTCTCTGTGCTTTTTATTCCTCTTCCCATGACATCCTAGCTCTTCAGACCATACCTTACCACTGATGCTATACTTTGGGGGATAATGTGAACTCTGATCAGGGGACTGGGATGTCCTGAGGGAACCCGAGCTTTGCAGTCACATATAGCTGGCTTTCAATAGTAGTGTGCGTTTTATGACTGTGTTGCTGTGGGCAAGGCATTTTCTCTTGACTTTAGTTTCCTCTTGTTTAAAAAGAAGAGAGTATCCATCGCCAAGTTTTCTTCCCACCCTTCCTTCTTCCTTCCACCCTTTCTCACTGCCTTGTCCCCTTTCCTCTTTTCTTTTTTTCACTCACAGAATAAATATATAAAGGAATCTGGTCTGGGACATAGAACTTATAAGTGAAAACCAGTGGTTGTTTCCTACCTTTCTTCCTTCTTCTTTACACTTCTTTCACTTTCTTCCTCTTGTTTCAGTTTCATGTAATTTTAACATATTTTTTCCCACCAGGTTCATTAGAGGACCCAAAGGGCTTAGATTCTCTGGTGCCCAGAAATAGTTGCCCTGATGGGTGAACTTCTAGTTCCCTTTACCAGTTTTTTTTTTTTTTTTTTTTTCTTTCTGAATCAGACAAAGAGAACTTCAGTACCTCTTGGGTTTCCCCCTCTAATACCTTATCACTGTACCCTAACTTGGTAATCTCTTCCCTTCTTCTATGTGTCTTTTTGAATGCTTGAAAATGTCATGCTTTCTGTGGGGTTTTCTCTCCCTTGTATGTAGCTCTGGTTCTTTTTAAGCTCCTTGAGGACAGGGACTGACATCTGTGTATTCCCACCTTTATGTGTTACAGAAGTGAAAACAGAAGCCTGATTGGAGATGAACTTCCTCTGAGTGAGGACCCTGTGTTCTACTTCTTTGCAGTCATCCTTTGTTATGTGAAGAACAAAGGAAGAAAAGAGGAGTGAAGGGAAAGGGAAAGAAGGAAGGCTGGGGGAGAAGGGGGGAGGTTGGAAAGTGAAAATGCTAGTTGCTCAATTAGTGTCCTACTCTGTGACCCCATGGACTATATAGCCTACCAGGCTCCTCTGACCATGGAATTCTCCAGGCAAGAATACTGGTGTGGGTAGCCTCTCCCTTCTCCAGGGGATCTTCCTGATCTAGGGATTGAACTCAAGTCTCCTGCATTGCAGGCAGATTCTTTACTGTCTGAACCACCAGGGAAGCCAGAAGGAGGAAGGGAGAAGGTGGGAAATCAGCATTTATTAAGCACAAAAAGTACCAGCTTTTAAAAACATGCTGTCTTACTTAATCTTAACAGCACATATGTGAGACAGATTACAAAGGATAAGATTGAGGCCCAGAAAGGTGCTGTCACTTGTCCAAGTTCCCATAGCACATAGGAAGCAAAATGAGAAGAGGAAACAAGGTCTGTGAAGCTGAGGTCAGGCTCATAAGAGTCTTGAACCTTGAACCACAAGTCAGAGTTACTGACACAGTCAAGTGTGAGAATTAAATGGACTGTGTAGGAAGCCAGATCTGTCTCAGGGATTCCTTTTAACAATAGTAATAAGAAGTTCTGTGACCTTGACAAAGTCGCTGGCTGTCTTGGAACCTCAGTTTCCCCATCTGTCATGGAGGGGGCCCTCTGTAAGTGTGGGGGTCTCTCTCAGCTATTGTGTCTGGGCTGCAGCCTCTCTCCCTGAATTCCTCAACCATCAGTGTGAGCCATTTAAACATGATAGATTCTTCTAGGAGGAACCATGCCTCTTTAGCTAGGTCAGGCCAACTAAACTTATTTGGGGTTTTTGATGAGATTTCTCTTAATTGATTGGGGTGAGGAGTTCAGAGCTAAATTGGAAGACTAGCTTCTCAGCTCCGAGATGGAAGAGACTGGGGCCTGACATGACTTGAGGTTGTCTGCCCTTTTTGAAGGCTGATGAGGGAGCATTCTGCACCCAGCCACACCCCCTCCTTGCTGGAGAGCACAAGGGGAGCTGATGAACAATGAATAATAAATAAGCTATCTTGGTCCTGGAAGAAACGATGTCAAATTTCTGGGGCTTTCCTTTTTGCCTATCTCCATTGCCTGGACAGTTTTCAATGTTCTTTTGTTATATTTTGTCTATCTCTTTTTCTTTTCTTCTCTGCCTCCTCTCCTCCTTCTCTCTTTCCCTCTCTCAACTTTCTTTCTTCCTTCCAGATATTTTCTTATTCTAAGTTTCAAAACATTTAGGAGAATAAGAGATTTGAATGATAATGCTCTCCAGAGTCTAGTTTACAGTGATTTTTATGTCTTCTGATCGTTAGTATCTTCTGTCTCTTCCTTATTCATGTAACTAAAGATTCATTGATAGTAGCGATAGTTAAAACTGGGAGAACTTAACAATGGATACCAAGCACCATTCTTTCAGGTCCTACAAGGCACTACATTCTTTCACTCAACAAATATTTATGAAGCATCCAACCATTTCCAGGCTCCATCATGGAAAAGATTCAGCCACGACCAAGGCAGAGTCTCTTTTCCTAATGGAGTTTACATTGTAGTTGGAAGCAGACAATAGCAAGTAAACAAATATTTACTATATTTTCAGGTTATTTAAT
Organism: Dama dama; assembly: GCF_033118175.1. NCBI lineage: Eukaryota > Metazoa > Chordata > Mammalia > Artiodactyla > Cervidae > Dama > Dama dama. Next base: position 86,921,912 of record NC_083700.1, read on the forward strand.
TACATCTTCAAAACAACCTCATGGCAGGTATTATAAGTTCATTTTACACATGCATAAACACTGAGGTGTGGATAATGAAATTATCTGTCCAAAATCAGATGAGAAGTTTGAATGCGCCCCAGCCCAGTGGTCTTTGTAGGACCCAATGAAACTTTTTATTATGTGCCCAGGGGCAGTAAACTGTGAAACTATGAAACTGAAGCTCCAGAGCTCTTCACTTGCATAGGCCCTTCCTCAAATCTCTTAGGACCTAAGTTTTAATCCCTTCCTTAGTGAGGGCCCTTCATATTTTATAAGCCTTGGGCTTCACAAAACCTGGACCAGTCTTCACTGACATGAGGATTCACAGACTTCTAGTTTTCTTCAAGAACTCAGAAGCCAATGGAGGAGAAAGACATGAAAAGAAAACATTGTAATACATAGAGATGAGCGCTATAATGGAGGTGTTATGGACTGAATTGTGCCCTTCAAATTCGTATGTTGAGACTCTAACCCTCAATGTGATGATTGTATTTAGAGATAGGGCTTTTAGGGGGGCAATTAAAGTTAAAGGAGTTCATAAGGGTGGGGCTTTTTATGAGGAGAAGAAGAGACAGCAGAGAGCTATCTCTCAGGGTGCACATACAGGGCAAAGCCCATGTGAACACTCAGAGAGAAGGCAGCGGTCTGTAAGCCGGAAAGAGAGCTCTCACCAGAAGCTGAGTTTGCTGACATCTTGGTCACGGATTCTAGCCTCCAGAACTCTGAGGAAACACATTTTCGTTGTTTACACCGCCCAGTCTGTGGAATTTTGCTGTGGTATCCCCGAGCAGACTTGTATAGGATGGATGTAGAAGGGAGATGGATTTGAGGATGGGAAAGCATTCCAGGCAAAGAAAACAGCTGAGTAAAAGGTGTGGAGACCTGAGAAGGCACAGCTTACTTGTCCCCAAGGCATGCATGTGTGCGTGTGTATTCAGTCACTAAGTCGTGTCTGACTCTTTGAGATCCCGTGAACTGTAGTGCACCAGGCTCCTCTGTCCATGGGATTTCCCAGGCAAGAATATTGGAGTGGCTTGCCATTTCCTCCTCCAGGGGATCTTCCCAACCCAGGGATTGAACTGGCCTCTCCTGTGTCTCCTGTAATGGCAGGTGGAGTCTTTACCACTGAGCCACCTGGGAAGCCCCAACATACCTGTAGAACCATAAATGGTAATTATGCATACTTATGGAGTACAGAGGCAGAGATCAACAATGGCAGGTGGGTGGGGGAAAATTGAAAACATGTGAGATGCCAGGCTCAAGACTGGGTTTTACTGATAGACGTGGGAGTGCCCCTGGTTTGCCCTTGAGCAGGGCAGAGTCAAAACCATCATGGTGGCAGGAGGAGGGAGATGGATGGGCAGGAGGGACACTAGTCAGGTGACTAGTGTAATAGCTCTGGTAAGAAAGGGTATAGCTCTAAAGTAGGTCAGTGGAGTTGGAGACAAGGACATGTTTTGGAACTGGGAGGAGAGAACGGGAGAGAGGAGGAGGAGCAAGAATCACACCTGAGTTTCTCACTTGGATGTCTGGTGCTTGGAATATTTTGGCCACATCGAAAGTGACTTGTGTATATACATAGATTTAATTTAATTATGAGAAAAAGGGTTTGGAGTTTTTATATTTCAAAGAAATATCAGGTGGAGGTGTGCTATGGTCCGAGATTTGCAGATTTGGTCAGCTGGATGCTCTGCTGTTTGGAAGCTAACAGAGTGGGGATAGGGTGTCCAGGAGGCATGTGAGTGGATCTACAGGCAGCCTTCATTAGCAGCATTATGCTTCTTGATAGGATGAGGGCCAAGGAGGTTGCAATGTTGTGGTGTCAGTGTCAAACTTGGTAACTGCTTGGCTTAGGACAAAGCGTCTGATAGGGTTCTGATCTTGACCTAACTTACTGTGTGCCTTTGGGTGGATCATTTACTGTCTCTAGGTCTCAGTCTCACCTTCTTAAAATTGAACCACTTGGGTTAAATGATCTTTAAATTCTGTTTTAGTGCTCACATTCTATATATCACTGTTTAACCAACATTATGTTTAAAAGTGTACATAAATCAAGAATTTGGGGGAAGATTAGGGTTTTATTTCCAAGGGCAATACGTAATTCAGTCCCCAAATAACAAGCTTTAACTCCTTTGTCATTTCATCTCAGCTGGACTCATAGAGGACTCTGGGGAGAAGAGATTATTTGGATACCATCTAACTCAGTTTCTTTATTCCACACTTAAAGGGAATGAGGAACAGCAAGAGCATCACCCAAGGTCATACAGCTGGTGAATAGCAGAGTCAGGAATTGAACCCAAGTCTCCCAAAGAGGGCCATGAGGGGCATATAACCACCAAGTTATGCACTGCATGACTTTGTAGACTCTGATGTGAGTGGTACCCCTGAAACTATGGAGGCAGAGATCCTGCTCTTGACCCCCTACTTTGCACTCCTCTCATTCTGTGTATCTAGTTGTTTAAAATGCCTCCTCACCCCCCTGGATACCCAGCACCTCTCTTCTTCCCTTTTCCTTGCCAGTTGGAATCCTATTCATCCTTTAAAACTCAGTACAAATATGACTTCTGTGGTCCCCTTTCTTCCCTTTTCACATACCCCTATGGCCATATATGGGACTTCCCAGGTGGTTCACTGGCAAAGAATCTGCCTGCCAATGCTGGAGATGCAGGAGACATGGGTTTGATCCCTGGGTCAGGAAGATCCCCTGGAGAAGGAAAAGGCAACCCACTCCAGTGTTCTTGCTTGGAAAATTCCATGGACAGAGGATCCTGGTAGTCTACCGTCCACGGGGTCACAAAGAGTTGGACATAACTGAGTGACTGGGCACTCATACATGCAATGGCCATTGATATATAACACATTACCTGGGAATAGTTTCTTCTTCAACTACAATGAACCCAAAAGGGTAGGAATTGTGTCTTATTCATCTTTGTACTTCTAACGTCTAGCCCACATGCTCAATTAATGTTCATGAAATGAATGAATACAAGGATAAATGAGGATGAGTGTAAAATGAGTTTTGCTGAAGAATATAGAATCAAACAGAAAAGCTTAGGAAGCCATGTCCCATGAGGTGTAAATGAGACTATGGTTTTCCTCTCATCTGGCTATTTCTTGGACCCACAGGTCATCACCCTCATTAATGACAGCTCCCCTAAGTTGTAAGCAGGAAATGCTTTGGTATCAGGCCTGATGGCCCATATTGAAGACATAATCCTTTGGCCCGTGACTCACCAATGGATTCCAGAAGGCTCAGTGTGGGTGGCCTTCCTCAATCAATCAATGGTTGGGCGTCCCAACTTGTGATTGAATCCAAGCCACCCAAGCGTAGAGGTCTCCCAGATGCAGCCTGTATGGAGCCCTCTGGCCATCAGGCCTGTGTAAGTTGTAGCCAGCCACCAGGAGATGCAGACAAGCATCCATAAAAGCCAGGTTTTATGACCACTGATACCCCCTTGAGTGTGGTCATTATGATTATTTAACATTTATGAGACACCCCTGGTGCAGTGGGGCTAAAGGAAAGCCAGTTTGGCAGTCTCAACACAAACGGATGTTTCTATATAACCGTACAAAGGTGATCCCTCCCACCCAGATTAGTTCATTTGCAACTATATTCAGGAGCTCATATACGCCAGGGCAAACCTCAGTGTATTCTGTATAGTATCAATCCAGGCATTAACCCAGGGAAACCTCAGTTAATCAAAACCCAGCAAAGGAAAATTCTCAACTCTGTTTTGATTTTTACACTGCCATTGATTTGTTCTCTGAGTGATGTTGATGTGCAAAGTCTTTTGTTCATTCTTTCTCATTCAATAAAACATATAAACTGCTGACCATGCCACATCATGTGCCTGCTCTTGACATTGTAAAGATAAATAAACAGCCTATGCCCCTAGACAAGGCAATCTTATGGGGAAGAGAGGCATGGAAATAGAAATATAGTCTTGCAGGTGATGTGTAAGAGCCAAGTTGATAGAAAAGTGGAGGGCTAGAGGAAGGAGTGGTTAAGAGGTTAGGCAAGCTTTACTGGAGGAAAAGTTCAAGATGGCATTTGATTGATGATGACAATTTCTGGTGGGTTCTGTGGAACCACACAGGAATGTGTGGACCTTACAGGAGAGGAAATGAATGAACAAATGAATGGGAAGTTAGAATGTCACAGAAGATTGAGAGAACCCTAAGATATGCAGAAGGGCTGAAATTTACAGTGTGAGGGGATGAGGTAGAAAATCTAGGCAAGGACTAGATTATAAAGGCCTTGCTCATTGTTTAAGAAGTGACTGCTGGAGGACTTTCTTGGTGGTCCAGTGGTTAAGACTCTGCACCCCAAATGCAGGGAGCCCAGGTTCGATCCCTGGTTGGGGAACTGATCCTACATGCTGCAACTAAGAGTTCCCATACCACAGCTAAGACCCAGCACAGCCAAGTAAACAAATAAATAAAAGAAGAAGTGACGGCTGCATTTGGAAACACTGGTCCCTTTGGAGTGCTCTCATCCCTTGATTTGGGTGGCATCACATTCTGATGGAGTGGCTCCTACCTCTTTGGCCACATCCCCTCTGTTATTTCAGAGAAGGCAATAGCACCCCACTCCAGTTCTCTTGCCTGGTAAATCCCATGTACGGAGGAGCCTGGTAGGCTGCAGTCCATGGGGTCGCTAAGAGTCCGACATGACTGAGCGACTTCACTTTCACTTTTCACTTTCATGCACTGAAGAAGGAAATGGCAACCCACTCCAGTGTTCTTGCCTGGAGAATCCCAGGGATGGGGGAGCCTGGTGGGCTGCCATTTATTGGGTCTCACAGAGTCGGACATGACTGAAGTGACTTAGCAGCAGCAGCAGCAGCCTCTGTTATTTACATGGAACTATCTTCCTTTGCCCATGCTTTAATGACAGTGTTCCTCAGGGTTCCTGCCCCTGTTTTTCTCACTCTAGATCCTTCTCTGAGCAATTTTGCTACTGCAGTGATTCCCCAAATGATATCCCTCATCCAGATGCAGTCTTTTCTGAACTCCATATAGGTACATAGATCTATATGTACCATATAGGTACATAGATCTAACTGCCTATGGGACATCTCTACCCAATGGGGCAGCCATCTACTCCTTAAACCTTCATTTGTTGTGTGTTCCCAGTCTTATGAAAAGTGTCAATACCTGGAACTCTCCTAGACTCTTTACTATCCCTCATTTGTTGTTGTTCGGTCACTCAGTTGTGTCTGACTCTTCAAATCAATTCCACCAACCATGCATTCATTCACCCATTAGGCATTTATGGAGTTCTTATGATTTTTCAGAGATTTGACCAGCATCTGGGGATGTGGAAATGAGTAAAACACAGCCCTGACCCTTGAGGAGGAGTCAGAAGAAAGGGACATGATTAGCTTTACTGTGGGTGTAGCAAGACAGGGCTGTGGGTGCAAGGTGAAGGCCCCTGTCCCAGCTGGGTGGCTGGGCTGGTATGAGGGACATCTGGCAAAGCCTCTTCAGGAGATGATGCCTCTGCTGGGTCTCAAAGACTGAGTAGCATTTGGGCAGTGCAATAAGAGGTGGGAGATGGTGAGGGGAGGGAGTTGTTCCAGGAAGAAGGGTCACAAGAGGAAGTGAATGGAGATGATACATGGCACAATGTGGCTGTAACTGCAAGCAGCTGAGAGCTGCTGGGGAGAAGAATGGGAGCCAGAGGTGGAAAGAGATAAGGAGCTGAGGTTGGGTTATATAGAGCCTGATGAAGAATTTGGGCATATATCAAGGGAAACTCTTGAGAGTCCCTTGTACAGCAAGGAGATCAAACCAGTCAAACCTAAAGGAAATCAACCTTGAATATCCATCAGAAGGACTGATGCTGAAGCTCCAAATACTTGGTCCACCTGATGCGAAGAGCTGACTTATTGGAAAAGACCTTGATGCTGGGAAAGATTGAGGGCAGGAGGAGAAGGCGGCAAGAGAGGATGAGATGTTTGGATGGCATCATTGACTCAATGGACATGAGTTTGAGCAAACTCCAGGAGATAGTGAAGAACAAGAAAGTCTGGTGTGTTGCAGTCCATGGGGTCAGAAAGAGTCAGACATGACTTAGTGACTGAACAACAACAACAAGGGAAATAGGAACCTGGCATTTGGAGCTGGGAACTGACCTGATCAGGTTAATTGTGCAGGAGAGCATGTCAACAGGTGGGGTAGGTTGTCAGGGGAGGGAGGGTCTGCTACAATAAGAAGGTCATGCAAGAGGTGATGAGGTCAGACCTGAGGTAGGTGCTCTAGGGATGGAGAGACAGTGATGCTGGGGAGACAGTTCTCAAGTTGGGTGAGCTGCCTTACTTATCATTTGACTGTGGGTATGATCCCAGGATAGAAGGAAGGGACTGAGGTTTCATCCTTGAATGAGAGGTGAATATTGCTTGTGTTTTTGGAACACAGTAGTGGAAGCAGGCTTCCAGCATAAAAACCTTCAACTTTAGACCAGATTTGAGATATTATATCCCCAAATGTGTTGCATGCTTGACTTTCTCCCTGTTCATGGGGAATGGGGGCAGACTGCAGCTCCTGGATCTGACCTTGACCCCTCTGGGTTGAATCCATAACCTTGAGCTGGACACAGAGATCCAGGGCAGAGCAGAGGGCTGCTGGGCCATGTGGATGGTGGGAGTGAAGTCACAGTCACCTTTGCTGCCCCGCAGACTGCTGGCTGTGGTGGGGCTCCTGTTCCCCTCCATTTCCCACTAGGAATGCTGGGTCCCTGGAGAAATCCAGCCATCCCTACCCATTCCAGAGAGGGAAAAACTCCATGAACCCTGTCCATCCCTGCCGCCATGCCCCTCTGCCTCCACAGTTCAGTTCAGTTCAGTCACTCAGTCGTTTCCAACTCTTTGCAACCCTATGAACCACAGCACGCCAGGCCTCCTGTCCATCACCAACTCCCGGAGTCCACCCAAACTCATGTCCATTGAGTTGGTGATGCCATCCAACCATCTCATCCTCTGTCATCCCCTTCTCCTCCTGCCCTCAATCTTTCCCAGCATCAGGGTCTTTTCCAATGAGTCAACTCTTCACATGAGGTGGCCAAATTATTGGAGTTTCAGCTTCAGCATCAGTCCTTCCAATGAACATCCAGGCTTGGTCTTCTTTAGGATGGACTGGTTGGATCTCCTTGCAGTCCAAGGGACTCTCAAGAGTCTTCCCCAACACCGCAGTTCAAAAGCATCAGTTCTTCACATGTTTCTCATTAAAGGGCTGATGGAGGGTCTGCTGTGGTTGGTGGATTTATCATCACTCTGTCCTCCTCCAATTTAATCCTCCAGAAAAGTTTATGGTCTTAAAGGGAAAGGGGCACTGAGGAAGAGGTTGCCATTCTCAGGGAAAAACGAGTTTTAGGGTTCTGTCTAGATGACAGTTTCCTTTTCTCTTTCTTTGTTTTGCTTTTTGTTCATTTTGTTACAAAGGGCAGTGCTTCCTGTTGTCTTTGAACAGAGTAGCATCCCTGTGGTACTTTCTTAGAGCAAGTGAAATGGGGTCAGTCCGAAGGAAGTATGGTGAGCATGGGGTTGCCAGCTCTGACCCTCTCCTTCCTCATCTATAAGAGGCTGGCCTAGATGAAGTCCATGTCCTCCTAGCTCTAAGCATCTAAGATATGGTTCCAAGGGTCAGTGAGTTGGGGCAACAGCACCACGAATGGAAAAACAGGGAGTCAGAAGTCCTCGCTCTGCTTGCTAGCTGTGAGAGCCTGGGCAATTCAGTTCACCCCCCTGACTCAGGATTTTCCTGTCTGTCAAATAAAGACAGTTATCCTGTTTATATATTTTCAGGCTATTGGGAGGAACAAATGGAAATGTCAGACTGTAATTTGTAAAGGGCTGTGCCCTTCAAGGAACTTGGGTCCAATGGGTGACTGCTCATCTAGGTCCTTCAACAATTTGGGCCAGTTGAATTGTGCCCTAGAACATGGTCAGTATGAATAGTGTGAATAGCCCAGATCCCTCCTCAGTGAGACCAAGATTTCCTCATCTGTATAATAAGTACAATAATAACTATCCCACAAGGTTGTAGTGAAGAATAAATAACATAATTCCATTCACTTCTTCTATCCATTCATCTGTCTATCAGTCCATCCATCCAACCATCTGTATAACAAATTTATCACACCTGTTTTTCACCAGATTCTTTGCTGACCTCTGGGGACACAGAAATGAATAGGACATGGTCCTGTCCTCTGTGAAAGCACAATTTAGGTAGAAAGACACAAAACTAACAAAAAAAAAATTATAAAACAAGTTGTTGAGGGATACTTGTACTCTAGGTGTTTGGGAGTCCATAGAAGGGCAGCATTTAGCTTAGCTTGGGGGTCAGTCAAGTCTCTTTGGAAGAGAGGGCATCTAAGCTGAGACTAGAATGAGTTAGCTGGTGCTTGGAGGGTTAGGAGAGGGGGCTGGCAAGGGGGACCACCATCCAGACAAAGGGGCCAACATGGAATATTCTATCTTCACAACTTCTCATGACTTACTCCCTCACGTCTTTCAGGCCTCTACTCAAAATATCCCCTCCTCACAGATACTTTCTCTGAGTACCTTGTTCACTGTCCATCCCTTTATCCTGCTTTAGTCTCCTTCACATCACTTACCATGACCTGAAGTTGCAGTGTATTTGATTTTGTATTCTTAGGGTATTCTCTACTGAGAGGTAAATTCAGCATAGGCGGGGACCTCATCTGTGTTGCTCAGTGCTGATTCCCATAACTTCATGTCTGATGCTGTATTAGTTTGTCAGTATTGCTGTAACAAGGTGTTATAGGCTGGGTGACTAAAGCAACAGAAATGTATTTTCTCACATTTCTGGAGGCTAGAGATCTGAGATCAAGGGGTCTGCAGACTTGGTTCCTTCTGAGGGCTATGAGAAAGAATCTACTTCATGTCTTTGTCCTAGCTCCTCGTGGTTTGCTGGCAGGCTTTGGTGGTTCTCATCTTGTAGACACATGCCCTTGCTCTCTGCCTTCATCTTCCTGTGGTATTACCCCTGTGTGTATGTGTGCAAATTGTCCCTGTTTATAAGGACACGATTCACCCTATTCCAGTGTGACTTCCTCTTAATTACATCTGCAATGACCCTATTTCCAAATCAGGTCACATTCCAAGGTATTGGAGGTTAGGACTTTAAGATATGAATTTTGGGAAGGGGGACACAATTCCCCTCACCAAAGACCCATAATAGATAGTTAGGATATCAATGTCGAATGAAGGAATACATGGATAAAGAGGCAAGAATTACCATAGTGCCTCTTGGGGGCTCTGGGTTGTTTGGGATTCTTGAAGCTTCAAGGGCAAGTCAGGGCCTGGTAAGCGCTGACACCCAGGAGGTATGTGTACCTGCTCGTTAGCACACAAGAGGCCTCCAGTCAGAGGTAGCTGCTACCATTCTAATTTCTACTGGTTGTTAGGTGGAATGCAGGTCCATCTCTGTGGCTATGCATCTCTGCTCTTAGAAGACCTCTTTCACATCATGGCAGAGACGAGTGTTAGCAGTTTGGGTCAACATCATCCTGATTGTTGTTGTTCAGTGACTAAGTCATGTCAAACTTTTTGCGACCCCATGGACTGAAGCATGGCAGGCTTCCTTGTCCTTCACTATCTTCCAGAGTTTGCTCAAACTCACGTGCATTGAGTCGATGATGCCATCCAACCATCTCATCCTCTGTCATCCCCTTCTGCTTCTGCCCCCAATCTTTCCCAGCATCAGGGTCTTTTCCAGTGAGTCGGCTCTTCACATCAAGTGGCCAAAGAATTGGAATTTCAGCTTCAGCATTGGTCCTTCCAGTGAATATTCAGCATTGATTTCTTTAGGATTGACTGGTTTGATCTCCTTGCTGTCCAAGGGAAAAGAGTCTTCTACAGCACCCCAGTTCAAAAGCATTAATTCTTTGTCAGTCAGTCTTCTTCATGGTACAACTCTCACATCCATACATGACTACTGGAAAAACCATAGCTTTGACTATGTGGGCCTTTGTCTCAGAGTAATGTCTCTGCTTTTTAATATGCTGCCTAGGTTTGTTTTAACTTTTCTTCTAAGGAGCAAGTGTCTTAGTTTTGTGGCTGAAGTCACCATCCGCAGTGATTTTGGAGCCTAAGAAAATATCCTGTTTACCAAGAACCATAGGCATATCAGCTTACTCAGCAGGTCCCAGAGACCCATGTCTTATATGAGGCCTTCTAACCTGGTCACCTTTTCTTTACGTCCCAACAATGGGCTGCCTTCTGCTCGCTGATAAACAGCCCATCATTCATGAGCTGAGATCAGGAATGGTTACAGAGGCTCTAATATATTTCCTTTAGGGTCATAACCGCTGAGAAACAGTTTCTGATTAATCAACCCTTGTGATAAAGCTTGGGAAAGGTAACAGGACATAAATAGCAAAGGAAACCAAGATTAATGTGGAAATGTCCTTGAGATATCAGGATAGGAAGTTGGGAAGGAGCCAAGGGGGCTCCTTAGAGAATAAGCCAGAGTCAGAGGGAGATAACCTCAGAGCAGAGTGAAAAGGGTGGTGACTGCCTGTCATGAATCCAGCCTCTGCCACCTACTTGCTCTAGAATCAGGGTGTAAGTCATCCTCCCACTTGAACCTCAGTTTCCCTAGCTCAAAGGCAAGGATCCTATGACCTGAGTCATTGTGAAAATGCTAGAGGGTGAATAAGAGTTTAACATAGAGCCTGGAATTTAACAAGATTTCAATGCATGGTAACAACTATAATATCACATACAAATTAAGTGCTTATAATGGTCAAGGCATTATTCTAAGTGATTTGGCCCTGTGAAGTGGGTACAATCATAAAACTCATTTTGCAGTTGAGAAAACTGATGTTCAGAGGGTTTAAGTAAATGCCCAAGGTCACATAGTTACTAATCAGTGAAACTGAGATTCACACTCAGGCCGTCTGTCCTGGACCCATGTTTTAATGGTTATGCTGTGTAACTCTTGGCCTAATTATAATTGATATTAGTGTCCTTTAGTTATATTATGAGAATTTAGGGCATTTTCAATCAAGAATACTGGAGGTAAGATAAATAACAAAAGTTATTAAATGATTCCTAGGTGCTGGGCAACAAAATACTTACATTGATTAACCCTCAGATGCAGTCTGGAAAAAATGCATTTGTCACCTACATTTTAGAAATAAGGAAATCATGACTCAGAATTATTGTATAGCTACGATTCAAACCTAAGTCTGTCTCAGTCCAAAGCCCAAGTTCTCTCCACCACTCCCTCTGCATCCGGGAAAATCACTGGACATACAGTGGAGGGGTGGCTTGACATCCAGAGCCCCATCTCTAAGGAGTGACTAAAACTGGGAAGCTATTCCTCACTTGCGTCAGAGCTGAGTAAGGTAAGGAAGACCATTATCAAGTTCACAAGGCACCAGGTCCAAAATGAGTAACAAGTCAGACTCCCAGGGGAAGTTAAGAGGGCAATAGGAAAAATACTGCTGAGTTTGGTAGTCCTTGAAAGCACAGAGGAAAATTCAGCCAGTAAGGAAGATGGATAGGAGAGCTTATAGTTAAAACTGGCTGGAGGTAAGGAAGGAAGTGATTGACCTAATTTTAGAAAGCCTCAGACTCTGAGGCTCCTAAGGTATGAGACAGGGAGTTTGGGTGAGGAATATTTGCCATTTATCATCCCTTGGCCTCTGCAGGAGGACTTAGGGATGATCCAGCTTGGAGACATCCTTCAGTGGGGAAGTAAAAGGATGAGCTTAGAAGTCAGGGAGAACTAGGGTTGAGCAGCAATGGTCAATACTAGAGATGAGGTGGGAAAGGCTTTCCAGGGATCATCAGTAGGGTCTCAACCAAAGATCTAATTTATTTAAGAATCTGAAAACATTCTGCAATGAAAACTGTTATTAGATGCAGCTTGTACTGTGCTATGGGCCATGCATATACTGCCATACTGTTTCCAGAAGACTTGAAATGCCAATAATAGCTTAAACACTGTACACTTGATGGAGAAGGAAGACAGTTTAATGTTTTATCTGGATCCAGAGATGTATCAACTTAAAAGATAACTCCAATCAACAAACATAATGATATCCAAGAAGAAATGGTTGGTGATGGACAATTCAGAAATGCTTGCCCGAAAGGTGAATGGTTCTTTCAAAAGTTTCAGGTCCTAACCCTTGTAGAAAACACTGACGCCCAGCATGGTAATTCTCAGTCCAAGAAACACGGGTCTTCCAGGTATTAAAAAAAAAAAATAATGGGACTTCCCTGGTGGTCCAGTGCTTAAGAATCCACCTGCTGATGCAGAGCACATGGATTGGATCCCTGGTTGGGGAAGTAGGATCCCCAAAGCAACGGAGCAGCTAAGCCTGTGTACCACAACTACTGAGTCTGCACTGTAAGCCTGCAAGCCACAACTACTGAAGCCCGTGCGCCCTAGATCCCGTGCTCTACAATGGGAGAAGCCACTGTGAGGAGAAGCCCATGCACCGCAACTAGAGAAAACTTGAGGCCCAAAAACTAAATAAGTGAAAATTTAAAGAGCAACCAAACAAAAACCCCAACTTCTTTCATCTCTCTGAGGCTTGTCTTCCTCATCTCTGAAACGGGACAAAAGTGTCTGCCTGCTAGACTTTTTGTGAGTGATTATATGAGAAAGGTTGAAAGGGCCTAATAAATTGCCTGGTCCATGGTGGGCTCTCAATTAATGTTCATTGGGTGAATCTCATGGGGAGATGAAATGTTTGTAAAAGGAAGTCTTCACTGAATCATGATAAAAGTGTCATCAGTAGATTTCTAGTTTCTTTAGATCAGAAAAGAAGTTTTCATGTCTTCTTTTTTGGCCTTTCTTTTGTTCAATACCTACTATGGTCTGAAAGTTTTAAGACTGCTTAATAACTGCATGAGCATAAATGAGTATACTCAAACCCTGGAGTACAGTATTGTTGCCAATACATAATGCTTGTTGAAGTTTACCTTATGGAACTTTAACGTCATTATCTCTTTTTTCTTCAAAATTGAGATATATTTATGGTTGCTTTCCTGATTTCAAAAATAATAAATATTGGTTGAAAATAATTTTATTAATTCAGGATGCTATGGAGAAGCAAGTAAAAGAATTCTCTCTAATTTGACTTTCCAGACATAACCATTTTTTAGTGTGTATATGTTTCTAGAGTTTATTCTATATGCTTATAAACCTATATGTTGCATTCTACACACACACACACACACACACACACACACACCCCTAGTGCAGAATTTTGATCTCCACCTGAGTACACTTCCACCTAGAATAAAGACTACATTGCCCAGCTTTTGTTCTAGCAAGATGTGTGCAGGGGATTAAGTTCTAGCCAATAGCTTATAAGCAGACAGGTTGTACAGCACCCAGAAGGTTGCTTAAGAGAGGCTGATGCAGGTGGGAGGCATGTTTTTTCAGCCTTCTTCCCTGACTCCTTCAGTTCAGTTCAGTCGCTCAGTTGTGTCCGACTCTTTGCTACCCCAAGGACTGCAGCACGCCAGGCTTCCCTGTCCATCAACAACTCCCAGAGCCTACTCAAACTCATGTCCATCATGTCGGTGATGCCATCCAACCATGTCATGCTCTGTTAACCCATTCTGTTCTCCTTCCGCCTTCAATCTTTCCCAGAATCAGGGTCTTTTCCAGTGAGTTGGTTCTTTGCATCAGGTGGCCAAAGGATTGGAGTTTCAGCTTCAGCATCAGTCCTTCCAATGAATATTCAGCACTGATTTCCTTTAGGATGGACTGGTTGGATCTCTTTGCAGTCCAAGGGACTCTCAAGAGTCTTTTCCAACACCACAATTCAAAAGCATCAATTCTTCAGTGTTCAGTTTTCTTTATAGTCCAACTCTCACATCCATACATGACTACTGGAAAAACCATAGCTTTGACTAGACTGACCTTTGTTGGTAAAGTAATGTCTCTGCTTTTTAATCTGCTGTCTAGGTTGGTCATAGCTTTTCTTCCAAGGAGCAAGTGTCTTTTAATTTCATGGCTGCAGTCACCATCTGCAGTGATTTTGGAGCCCCGAAAAATAAAGTCTCTCACTGTTTCCATTGTTTCACCATCTATTTGCCATGAAGTGCTGGGACTGGATGCCATGATCTTAGTTTTCTAAATGTTGAATTTGAAGCCAACTTTTTCACTCTCTTCTTTCAACTTTCATCAAGAGGCTCTTTAGTTCTTCGCTTTTTGCCATAAATGTGGTGCCATCAGCATATCTGAGGTTATTGATATTTCTCCCAGCAATCTTGATTCCAGCTTGTGCTTCACCCAGCCTGGCATTTTGCATGATGTACTCTGCATATAAGTTAAATAAGCAGGGTGACAATACACAGCCTTGACGTACTCCTTTCCCTATTTGGAACCAGTCTGTTGTTCTATGTCCAGTTCTAACTGTTGCTTCTTGACCTGCATGCCTGACTCCTTCTTAGCTACATACAGATATGAAGGTAGAGTTTCATAGTCATCTTAGGCCATGAAGGAACTCTGAGGATGGAATTTGCACACTGGGGACCAGAAGAGAAGAGCTGAAACATCAATAACTTAAAGGAATAGCCATACCACTCCCCTTCGTTCTGTTTCAGGCTTCTTTAACTTTGGAGAATAACTCCCTGTGATTTTAAGCCACTGTGATGAGGTCTTCTATGACTGGTTCCTGGACAGAATTTCTAAATGATACACCCTTCCACTTAACTTAATATTATATATATATATATATATATATATATATATATTTTTTTTTTTCCCTGTCAATGCATAAAAAATCTACTGTATTCTTTTTCCTGACTATATAACTATTCCATTGTAAGAGTATACCATCATTTCCTCAATTCCTTATTGATGAAACTTAAATTCTTTTCAATTTTTGGAAATGATACACAGTGTAGAACATAAATCTTTATGTAGATTTTAATATTTTCTTAGGATAAGGAAAGGAAATTTAGGGGTCTTCCCTGGTGGTCCAGTGGTTAAAACTGCATGCTTCCACTGCAGGGGGCATGGGTTTCATCCCTGGTCAGGGAACTAAGATTCTGCATACTGTGAGGTGTGGCCAAAAAAAGAAGAAGAGGAATTTTAGGGCTAAAAGATGTCTGCATTTTAAATTGGTAATTTAATTAATGAAATTAATGGCTTTGTGTATTGTAATTGATATGTATTGCCAAACTGTCCCTAGAAAAGAGACCAGTAGATTTAAATAAAATTTTGTTTTGTGAGATTTTTCATATATGCAAAGCACAGAGAAGAGCATGAAAAATCTACTTACATAACTATTCAGCTGAAGAAGTAGAACATTTCCACAATGGCCTGATGTGCCCTGTCTATCTCATTCCAATGAGACCATCCAACTAATCTCACCCAGCAGGCATCCCTAATCTTTCAACAACCCTGTGGCCAGTGGGTAAGTCCATACGATTCTTTTACTTGCAAGCCATAGACACTCTTCCCCACCCAAAAAGAATGCATTGGTGCATCCAACTTAAATGTGCGGGGTAGAGCTTGCTGGAGAGAGGGGTCAAACGATGTCATCAGGACTCCGTCTCTCTTCCCCTCTCAGGCCTCCTTTCCTCCACGCTGGCTTCATTCTCAGTTTCCGTATAGCGCTCCTCCAGGCCTTCATCCTTTAGGTTCACATCCTGAACCTGCAGGAAAAAATAGTACCTCTTCTCAATACCTCCCACCTAAGGCCTGGTTTCACTGATTAGATTAACCAAGGTGAGGTGCCCATTCTGACTGTATCTATTAATAGCTCCCATTATGGATTTCTCATCTGGAATCTCAAACCCTTCTGATGCTCATGAATATTTTTTGCCTGAGATGGGATAACAAGCCCCAGGGTTAAATACCTTTTTGGGAATGTGGCTCTTGGCAGAGGATACGAGGATAAGCAAAGCTAACAGTTACTGAGTGCTATAAAGTGCTAGGTCTTTAACTCATTCATCTGCAAGGTGGGTATAACACCTGTTTTGTGAATGAGGAAAGCAGAGGCTTTGAGAAGATGAATGGCTGCCCTGAGCTCACGTAGCTTGTGTGTTTTGGGGACTGAGGTTCGGCCCTAGGGTTCTCTCACTTCAGTGTCCAGAGGAAACGCAGCCAGGGCACACTGTCTCTTTTGCAATAGGTATGCGTTCACCTCACAAGGCTGTTGCAAAGTGTAACATGAAAACATTGTGTAAACTGAAGCGCTTCGCAAACATTAGCACATTGACCTCATTGTAATGTCCTAAATTTACCTCCTTCAGGCCTCCTGGGGGAGGGAAGGAGACAGCTTGGTAACTGGCCTGGTAATCTTGAGTAAACAGATTAAGTAAGCGCTGAGAGAGACGAGTTATTCCCTAAACTATTCTTTTTTTCTTTATTTCTACAAATATATTTCAAAAGGATATCCACAACTCTTTGAGATTTTGGGAGTCATTTAACACTTAGAGGAAAGACTTACTCTGGGTGTGCTGGGAGGACCCTACAAGGTATGATGAAAAGAAGCAGGGTTCAGGATGGACTGGTGGGATGTCTAGCCTGCCTCTGATCGTTGTTGGCCCTGCTGTGTAACGTGGAGCTGGTACCATCTCCTTGATGACCTCAATTTCCCCATTGGTTCCATGCGAGCTTAGGATAAAGACATTCCCATCCTAAAGCTTTTCATCCATAGAATAAGTGTGGGGTGAGGGTGATTAGGAGGTGTTGGTGACCCCCAGCTAGCCAAGTGTCATCCATGAGAGTCTTAGAAAGAAAAGGAAATTATCTTCCATTGGCTGCAGAGCAACCTTTTTGTGGGCCGAGGAGGAGCTGAGGAATGGGACCCTAGGGGTTTTCCTGCTTCTGGAAATATTTGGCATTGGTTATTCCCCAGCCAAAAACTTTGTGACCCCTGCAAGGAGTCACTTGGAGAACCTGGCCAAGCTCCAGTTTGAATGTGAGGAATATAGGTCATTAGCAAGAGACTTTAATGTCCCGTAAACTGGCTTCCTGGAGGGGAGAGCTCACCCGGCATAATCAAGCTTTTAGCGAGAAGCTCAGCCAGTTTCCAGCCTGGGGCACACGGGGCTTCTGGAGGATGGGCAGTGCCAGGAGGTGGGAGGAGCGCTGGACCAGGGGTGACGGGGTCTAGTCCAGGCTCTGCCGCTGACCTGGGAAGTCGCTCCCTCTCTCTAGGCCTCCTTCTCTTCATTTTCAGGATGAGGGGTGATTTTGGATGTGCTCTGGGGCTTTCCAGCTCAGACAAAAACCACACGAGGGGATGAAGAGAACAGACTGTGGAGTCGCCTCGCCTGTGTCCTGACACAGCCTTGCTGCTCACCGTCTTTGTGTCTGAGTTCATTTATTCAAACCCGCTTCTCAGGTTTCTCATCTGTAAACTGGAAATACTCAGTTTACACACTCCACTGGGTTTTGTGATGTTTCAAGGTAAAGCCCTTCAGATAGAGTCTGGCTCAAGTAAACTCCCTCCACCTATAAAATCTCACTGTGCGAGTGTGCTAAGCTTCTTCGGTCATGTCTGGCTCTTTGTGACCCTATGGACTATCGCCCGCTAGGCTCCTCTGTTCATGGGATTCTCCAGCAAGAATACTAGAGTGGATTGCCATACCCTCTTCCAGGAGATCTTCCTGACCCAGGGATTGAGCCTGCGTCTCTTATGCCTCCTGCATTGGCAGGCGGGTTCTTTACCACTAGCGCCACCTGGGAAGCCCACACCCTCACTGTGATCATCACTGAATCCACAGCAGTCAGCGCCCTCTCTTTAGGAGGGTGGGGTGAGCATACCTTCTGGGATTGGAACCTCAGGTCTGCAAGGATCTGGCAATGCATGAGGCTTCCTGTGGTCTTGAGAAGAGGCCTTTATGCCCAACTCAGTCTGCTGGGGACTCTGTAGGAATGAATGTCCTTCAGCAAGGAAACCCCTGGAGGGGTGGGGGTCAACGTGTAAGACTTAGAGGTGTCCTGCTGGGAAGAGGGGAGGGCAAGAGGAAGAAGGGAGAGAGGAGGTGGAAAGACAGGACCAGGCTGACTCGGGTTCAAGTCCTGGCTATGCTGCGTCCTTGCTGTGGGAGACTTGAATGAGTCACTAGATTCCTCTGAACTTCATGTCGCTCTTCTTAAGTGAACAGCATGGTGCCCAGATGGCGTATTTGTTCAGCATGTGAATGAAACAGTGGAGTGAGAACACCTGGCCTGGTGGTAGCTACACTAGGGATGCTCATCGACAGATGTGGGCTGAGTGGGAATCAGAGACCTGAAGGATGCAGCCTGTGATGGCAGCAGGGTGTGAGGGGTGGTGGCGGTGGTGTGTGCGTGTGTGTGCCCGTGCCAGTGTGTCACAGTTGGGGCTGGGAAGAGGAGGGAGAGGAGAGATCTGCCTCTTACCTAACGACTGTCCAAGTCTCTTTATTTGAAACACCACTGCTGTGGTTCCTGCCCACACCCCTCCCACTGAACATTGCCCTCCTACCGGACATCTGCCGCAGCCTTGACTGGCCACCCTGCCTCCAGTTCTTACATGCCGCTCATTTTCTTTCACCTGTAACCAGAACCTTCCTTCCAAAATAGAGATCTAGTGTCACTCATGACTCTTTGCTGTCCCTAGGATAAGTTAACAAAGCCCTGGCTAAGCATGTCTTCTGATTGTCCCCTGCAGGACCACCATGCTCCCTTCTTCTCCCTGGACCCTGATCTCTGACAGACCCATCATGTTCATGTTCCCAGCTTGGTTCAGCCAATGTAGCCCCGGAAGATGGGAAGGGAGGAGGAGCGCGATCAGAGCACTGACCTCCCACTTGCCTCCTGCGGGTTCCTGGGGAAGGTCATGTCTGTCTGCCAAAGACCGCAGCTTCCATCACATTCTTCCCAGTAACCCGCCTGCTCAGGTCCCTTCAGGCTTCATGGTGGGCCAGCTAGCAGCCTGTGAATGCTGCAGCATCCGTCATCACTTCTCCTGTTCCCCATCTACACTTTGTGTCAAATTTCTTACACTTTTCGTAAATCACTCAGGTAAGCGTGCCATCTTCGTCCTGCTGGGATGCTACCTGATAAATAAACACTGCTTACAAGGCCCCATATGATCTTCCCTAGCTGGTCTGGCCTCTGCATCCTATGTGTCCACTTCTCCCCATTAGTCACACCACTCAGCCTTTTTCTCACCCCAAGACTTTCCCACAATTGGAGCTTCTGTCAAGATCACATTGTTAGTCTGTATTGCTTCTTCCAAGAAGCCCTCCTTGATACCTGCAGGCTTGGTTGGAGCCCCGCTTCTGGCTCAGTGGTCCCTTTTTACTCCCTCTATCCCAGCATGAATCTTGATAGTGCAGTTGTCTGCTTACCTGTCTTTCTTTCCTACCAGACTGTGGACCCCATATCTCACTGGTGGAGAGTGAGGTAGAGGTTAGGGGCACAGAGGCTGGAGCTGTACCTCCTGGGTTCATTTCTAGCTCTGCACTTCTCAGCTGTGTCTATGGAGCCTTAAACAAGTCACTTAACCTTTGAACAGTTACCCTGTAGGTAAGATGGGGATATAGAAAATATCTAACTTTAGGGTTGTTCTGCGGAGAAGGCAATGGCACCCCACTCCAGTACTCTTGCCTGGAAAATCCCATGGACGAAGCAGCCTGGTAGGCTGCAGTTCATGGGGTTGCGAAGAGTCGGACACGACTAAAGTGACTTAGCAGCAGGGTTGTTCTGAGGATTACATTAGCTAATATATGTAAAACTAAATATTTTTGCAATTCCATATGTTAACTAAGTTTGAACATATATAACTGTTAATATTAACTCTTATCTCTAATATTTAGTTTTATACATATTAACTTAGTTAATATATGGAACTTGATATATGGAGTTATTAACTGATTTGGTTATAACTGGTACTCAGAAAACATTAGGTATATTTAAACAAATTTTGGCCGTGCCGTGTGGCATGTGAGATCTTAGTTCCCTGAGCAGGCCTCGAATCTGCAGCCCCTGCAATGGAAGCACAGAGTGTTAACCACTGGACAGCCAGAAAAGTCCCAATATTAGGTATTATGGTCCGTTGGTGAAACAAAGGGTCTGCTCATTGGAGAATGAATGGCTTCTCTGTGACAGGTGTGTCATTGCACAACACTGTACTTTCCCTTTTAGTTTTTACAACAAGCTTGGAGGAAGAGAAGCTAGCAGTTCTGTCCCCACCTGACAAATGAGAACACTGAACTTGGACAGACCTGCCCGGGGACCTCCAGCTGACGCCGAGCCGAGGGGCAGCGCAGCCTGGAGGTGGAGGCCCCTGGCTGGCCCCAGCGCAGCCTGGTGGGTGCTTTTGCCTTCGGCTGCCGCAGGCAGCGAGGTCTGTGTGCTTCAGCCCTGGCCGGGTCTGCCCAGGGAAGGGGCAGCTGCAGAGTGGGTGGAATCCGGGGGCTTTAGAGGCCTCAACTTTGGTCACTTTCCCTGAAAGTCTCTGAGTCACCTTTGGGATTTTCCAGGCTAGAAGATCCTGGAGGCTTAAAAAAAAAAAAAGCCCAACGTGTTGCAAGTTCTGAAACCAACTGCCAGTACAAGTTCTGTTGGCCCAGGCATCTCATCTGAGGAATACGGATGTTGAGGGAGAGCCCCAGGCCAGAGACGAGAGGGGAAATGAGCCTTCAATGTGCCAATGATTCTCCTAAGTTTCAGAAAAACATTAACCTAGTGCATCTGGGCAGCAAACAGTTCTCTGATAATTCTCGACATGCTGCCTTCTGATTGGCTGCATCTATCTTTTGTCCTTGACATTGGACATTCTCATTCAGCCCCCAAGCCCCAGACCCCAGCTCAGACACACCGAAGGAGCCGCGGCAGTGGCTGTGGATCGACCAGCTGAATATGGGGATGGATCTAGTTTTCTTGGTCCCCACACGACTCTGTTATACAGATAAGGTGACTGAGGTTCAAAGGGGTTAAGTGCTTTGACCAAGGCGACACTGTTAATAAAGGGAAAGACTGAAGAGTGCAGGCATTTCCTCTAGGAGGTGTAAATGCAGCCAAAGCGTTCAGGTCCAGCAGACCAGAGTTCATAGTTCCATTCTGCCAGCTACCTGCTGTGTGATTTGTATAAGGGACTCAATTTCTTTGAGCCTCAGGGGGCTGTGTTGATGGATACAGTAAAAGTAAATATTTTTTCGAGTTGTTAGGAGGATTAACACAATGTATGCAAAGGGACCGGCACATTGGCACAGAGAAAGAGCTCCCTAAGTGTCCTTGTTCTTATTGTCCTTATTCTCCTTTTTAAATTGCTGTTATTACTATTATGTTAAAAAAAAACAAAAAAACAACCACCTCAGAATTGGTTACTTCTATCATTGAATATATGCCTGATAGACAGATGACCTGAAACAAATTAGTTCCTTCCCTTTCTGGGGGTTAGTCTTTGGTAGCGTCTACTATGACTGGTAGTCCCAGGACTGAACGTTTGCCAGGGATTCGTGATGTCCAACTCAGGCACATTGTGGGGGTATGGACAAGAGATTGGAGGTAATGACCTCCAAGCACATTTGCTCTAGGCAGGTGGATATACCTCCTCCTTCTAAGTAAGAGCAGAATCACTTCACACAAGCCCCAGCTCACCCACACTGTTCCTGCCCTGCTTGCGTGAAGTGGCTTGGAGAGCTCTCGCAGGGACTTTCCAAGGATTTCTCTAAGCTTCTTGCTTCTCCCAACACTCCGATACCCGAGTCCCACTCCCAGCCTCTCCCTACTGGCTGGCATAAAGTCAGTGCCTTCTGAGGTATTTTCCTTCTACAAAGATAGCTCAAGGACCTGCTACTTAAACAATATTCATTTATAATCCAGCCAGCAGCCAGGTCATCTCTCCAACACACAGAATCTGTTCTGTGGGGTCTCCGTTGTCTCAATTTACAAACCTGAGAGGCATTGGAGGTCTTTTCACAATTCAGAAGAGGAAACTGAGGTTGAGAGAAGCAAGTAGTTTTCTCCAAATCACACACTGGTTAGTGGCAGGGCTGGGAAGAGACCCAGACTTTGAAGCTCATTGTCATTGAGGAGCATAAGTGGGTGGAAATTGAGCCTGGACTGTGGCCTGGTTTGGCTACTTACTGCCTGTGTGGCCTTGGCAAACACTCCCACACCCAGAACCTCTATTTTCTTACCTAGAAGTGGGTGTAATTATGCCTTCCTCACAGGAGTGATGGAAGGAGTAGAGGAGACCCTGAAGAGGATGTCACTTAGCACAGTGCTTGGCATAAAATAAGTCCCCTTCCCCTCCTACCTGCCTCTTCCTTCTGGACATGAACAAAGGCTTTGGAGTCAGACAGTCTTGGGCTTAACTGATGTGTGGACTTGAAGAAAGCATTCACTTTGGGGGTCTTGGTTTTTTCCTTATTTGTCAAATGGCAACAGGAATGACCATATTGAGGGGTCTTTGAGGAATTCAAAGTATGAAAACTGAGGAATTCAAAGAGATGATAAGTGTAATATAGGAGTCTTTCAAGAGAAAGCTGCTCTTTTTTCTCTTTCCCTCCATAGACTCACAGATTCGGGGCCCCCGTTTCCCAAGTTGCAGAAGCAGAAGAGTGTGTGAGTTTTTGCATCTTCCTCTGGGCACAGAGCGGGGCAGCTCTGGGCTCAAGCAGGCCCCAAGTTCAGCCAGCAGAGCGATGGCTCCAGGGACAGAAATGCTTCCTCTTGCCCAGTGTTCGGGCCACTTCAGGACAGGGATCCCTTGCAGGAGGGGGTGTCAAACCCAAACAGGGTCACTGCAGTGGCTTCCAAAGGGGGTGTTGGAGACCGGGACACATAAATAACCCTGAGGAGACAGCCCTTTGGCACCCCTTCCTGATCAGGAGTAAACATTACGTTATTCAGAGAGACACTTAAGTTTCAAACCACTTCATATTTAATCAGCAATCACGCTCCCTTCCGAAAGCCATTCCAGGATAAACATCAGTTGAGTTTTTGACAAGAAACAAAGCTTTCTGAAAACTTGTGCACACATCCCAGACCTCAAGGGACAAACTTGTGGCCCCATTTTAATCAATGGTGGCGCCGACCTAGGACACTGCGGCCCGGGTAGTACATAGCTGTCTAGTGTTCCCACTGTCCTGAGGAGTCGAGGTGGTTCAGGAACAGAGAGGCAGACGCGGACTGTGGAGACAACAGGCCTGCCTTTGAATCCCTTCTTCCTTCCATGCCTGTGGGCCCATCAGCAAGACTCGTAACCCCCAGGAGCCTTGTGTTCTTAAAGGTAAATCAGAAATAATTATGCCCACCTGGAAGGTTGTGCTGAGGTTTACATCACCTACACCCATGGATTAGGTTGAACCGTGTGAACCTGCCACTTCTGAAGGTCAAAAGGTGTTGCCTGTTGGCTTCAGGCTATCTTGTAAAGCGCATGGCACATTTGAATGGACCCTAAGTTGGGTTAAACATTTGCAAGTGTGTCTCAGAACTTAGTAAGCATAGGAAGTACAGAGAGGGCATGAGGCATGTGTGCAAAATGTCTGATTCAGAAGCTCCACCTGGGACCTGGGAATCTGCATTGAACAGGCTTGCAAACCCCCATTTCATGTGAAATGATTAAGGTGGTGCTTAGTGGTCAGCTGAACTAAGCTTTGAAAAGAGAAAAAATGAGAGAGGGGAGAAGATAGTAGAGAGAAATGACAATTCCCTCCCCAAACCCTTGTCACCTTTTTTTTTTTTGTTTGTCCAAGTAGATAACAGGTGATAGAAGCAAGGTCCGATGCTATAAAGAGCAATATTGCATAGGAACCTGGAATGTTAGGTCCATGAATCAAGGCAAATAGGAAGTGGTCAAACAGGAGACGGCAAGAGTGAACGTTGACATTCTAGAAATCAGCGAACTAAGATGGACTGAAATGGGTGAATTTAATTCAGATGACCATTATATCTACTACTGTAGCCATCATGGTCAACAAAAGAATCTTAAATGCAGTACTTGGATGCAATCTCAAAAATGACAGAATGATCTCTGTTTGTTTCCAAGGCAAACCATTCAATATCACAGTAATCCAAGCCTATGCCCCAACCAGTAACGCTGAAGAAGCTGAACTTGAACCATTCTATGAAGACCTACCAGACCTTTTAGAACTAACACCCCCAAAAGATGTCCTTTTCATTATAGGGGACTGGAACGCAAAAGTAGATAGTCAGGAAACACCTGGAGTAACATGCAAATTTGGCCTTGGAGTACGGAATGAAGCAGGGCAAAGGCTAATAGACTTTTGCCAAGAGAACGCACTGGTCATAGCAAACACCTTCTTCCAACAACACAAGAGAAGATTCTACACATGGACCTTACCAGGTAGTCAACACTGAAATCAGATTGATTATATTCTTTGCAGCCAAAGATGGAGAAGATCTATACAGTCAGCAAAAAACAAGACCAGGAGCTGGCTGTGGCTTAGGTCATGAACTCATTATTGCCAAATTCAGAGTTAAATTGAAGAAAGTAGGGAAAACCACTAGACCATTCAGATATGACCTAAATCAAATCCCTTACGATTATATAGTGGAAGCAAGAAATAGATTTAAGGGACTAGATCTGATAGACAGAGTGCCTGATGAACTATGGATGGAGGTTCGTGACATTGTACAGGAGACAGGGATTAAGACCATCCCCATGGAAAAGAAATGCAAAAAAGCAAAATGGCTGTCTGAGGAGGCCTTAAAAATAGCTGTGAAAAGAAGAGATGTGAAAAACAAAGGAGAAAAGGAAAGATATTCCCATTTGAATGCAGAGTTCCAAAGAATAGCAAGGAGAGATAAAAAAGCCTTCCTCAGCAATCAACGCAAAGAAATAGAGGAAAACAACACAATGGGAAAGAGTAGAGATCTCTTCAAGAAAATTAGAGATACCAAGGGAACAATTTCATGCAAAGATAGGCCTGATAAAGGACAGAAATGGTATGGACCTAACAGAAGCAGAAGATATTAAGAAGAGGTGGCAGGAATACACAGAACTGTACAAAAAAGACCTTTATGACCCAGATAATCATGATGGTGTGATCACTCACCTAGAGCCAGACATTCTAGAATGTGAAGTCGAGTAGGGCTTAGAAAGCATCACTATGAAGAAAGCTAGTGGAGGTGATGGAATTCCAGTTGAGCTATTTCAAATCCTGAAAGATGATGCTGTGAAAGTGCTGCATTCAATATGCCAGCAAATTTGGAAAACTCAGCAGTGGCCACAGGACTGGAAAAGGTCCATTTTCATTCCAATCCCAAGGAAAAGCAATGCCAAAGAATGCTCAAACTACCACACAATTGCACTCATCTCACACGCTAGTAAAATAATGCTCAAAATTCTTCAAGCCAGGTGTCAGCAATACGTGAACTGTGAACTTACAGATGTTCAAGGTGGTTTTAGAAAAGGCAGAGGAACCAGAGATCAAATTGCCAACATCCACTGGATCATCAAAAAAGCAAGAGAGTTCCAGAAAAACATCCATTTCTGCTTTATGGACTATGCCAAAGCCGTTGACTGTGTGGATCACAATAAACTGTGGAAAATTCTTAAAGAGGTGGGAATACCAAACCATCTGACTTGTCTCTTGAGAAACCTGTATGCAGGTCAGGAAGCAACAGTTAGAACTGGACATGGAACAACAGACTGGTTCCAAACAGGACAAGGAGTACGTCAAGGATGTATATTGTCACCCTGCTCATTTAACTTATAGACAGAGTACATGATGAGAAATGCTGGGCTGGAAGAAGCACAAGCTGGAATCAAGATTGCTGGGAGAAATATCAATAACATCAGATATGCAGATGACACCACCCTTATGGCAGAAAGTGAAGAAGAACTAAAGAGCCTCTTGATGAAAGTGAAAGAGGAGAGTGAAAAAGTTGGCTTAAAGCTCAACATTCAGAAAACTAAGATCATGGCATCTGGTCCCATCACTTCATGGGAAATGGATGGAGAAACAGTGGAAACAGTGTCAGACTTTATTTTTTGGGGGCCCCCAAATCACTGCAGATGGTGATTGCAGCCAGGAAATTAAAAGATGCTTACTCCTTGGAAGGAAAGTTATGACCAACCTAGATAGCATATTTAAAAGCAGAGGCATTACTTTGCCAACAAAGGTCCGTCTAGTCAAGGCTATGGTTTTTCCAGTGGTCATGTATGGATGTGGGAGTTGGACGGTGAAGAATGCTGAGTGCCGAAGAATTGATGCTTTTGAACTGTGGTGTTGGAGAAGACTCTTGAGAGTCCCTTGGGCTGCAAGAAGATCCAACCAGTCCATCCTAAAGGAGACCAGTCCTGGGTGTTCATTGGAAGGACTGATGTTGAATCTGAAACTCCAATACTTTGGCCACCTGATGCAAAGAATTGACTCATTTGAAAAGACCCTGATGCTGGGAAAGACCCTGATGCTGGGAAAGATTGAGGTCAGGAAGAGAAGGGGATGACAGAGTTGGATAGCATCACTGACTCAATGGACATGGGTTTGGTTGGACTCCAGGAGTTGGTGATGGACAGGGAGGCCTGGCGTGCTGCAATTCATGGGGTCGCAAAGACTCGGATACGACTGAGCGACTGAACTGAACTGACTGGCAGCACAATTACCACTTTAATTTTGAATGGTAGCAACTTAAATTTAGCATCTAAAGCCACTGCCTTCTTCAGAAGGCAGAGTGGAATGGTGTAATTGCCAGCCCACACTGAAGCAGACACTGAGGCAGATGCTTTGGGGGCAACAGATGGGCCACATAGGTTAAATCAGAGCCGGGCTCAAATTACAGTTTAGTCGCTCAGTCGTGTCTGAGTGGCCTCCCTGTCCATCACCAACTTCTGGAGTTCACCCAAACCCAAATTGCATGGTAGCCACTAAATGCTTTGGGGGGAGACATGACCACTCTCCCACCTGTCCTTCCCAGCCTCTCCCTGCCCCGTTCAAGAGTAGAGTATCCCTCTGGAACTGAATTCACAGAGGAGTCCAGATGAAATAGACTGTTGACCTCTAGCTCTCACTCTGTCTTCAAGCACCATGTCTCTACCCTGGTCTCTCATCACCTAAAAGCAGTTTTGTCATATGACTCTTAGCTCAAAGAACTTGAATGTATCCCTAGTATCTCCCAAACTAAGTTCAAATTCAAGGTCTTGAATGAAGATCTTGAATGAAGTTCATAAAGTTAAGGTCTTCTAGGATTTCTCACTACTGATACCAAGGAGAGCTCATGAAACAGGAGGACAGGAGGATGAGGGGTACTCCAGCCTCTAGAAGTCACATACATCTAGCTGAAACTCAGCCCATGCCACATGGACCAAAGTTCCTGGAAGAAAAAAGGAAATATTCCTCAGGTTCTACAAGATGAAAGTTGGTGCTGTTATTCTAGTTAATTCTCATGACCCCTATGAGCTAGAGATTCTTATTGTCTCTGTTTTGCAGATGCAGGGACAGAGGCCAAGATCAAGCAACACAGGCAGAATCTCTGAGCCCCTTCACTCATAGGTGAAATGGGGACTATGGAATGCCTCCCCATGGAAGAAGGAGGACTCCCCCAAATACCCTGAGGTGTTGGCTGTTGCCAACATCACCTCAGCTTGAGCATCAGTACTCTTTATGGTCTCATCATCCTTTCTTCTAGATCTGTAGCTAAAGTCATAAAGTCATAAAGATCAGCATGGTGTCTGGAACTAGTAAGGATTTCATTGAAACTTATGCATGTTTTTTGGAGCCTGGACTCAACACTAGGTTTCCATCAGAAAGTAAGGGGCAGGGAAAGTAAGGTTCAATGGTTAAGAATCTGCCTCGCAACTGCAGATGATGCAGGTTTTCAGTCCCTGATCAGGGAACTAAGATCCCACATGTGTCCAAGCAACTAAGCCAGCACACCGCAACCACTATGCCTGATTGCCACAACTAGAGTCTGTGCTCTACAATGAAAGATCCTGATGCAACTAAGACCTGATGCAGCCAAATAAATAATTTTTTACAAAAAAGAGAAAGAAAGGGACAGGCAAGTCCCACTGGCCTCAGCTAAAGCTGGCCTCCCTGTTGTGTCCTCAAAGTGGCACTGCATTTGCTCTATAGTTCCTATAATTATACATAGTGGGAACACTGAGACTGAGGGGTTCATGAGGGCAGGACATGTGTCTAATATGCTCAGCACTGCATCCTTGGTGTGACTGATCTCTATGTACTGGATGAACAGATGAATGAATAGGCTGCTTTCCCCGGCAGCAGCGTGTGTAGGATATCAGATGAACCAGGTGGTAAAACTCATATCGACCAACCCATCACCTCAGAATGGCGCAAAGATTTAGGATATTGCTAATATAAAAAAGAGAACAAGTCCCTGGTCTGAGGTTTGGGGCTTTAATGTAATCAGAAAGGTCTCAACCTCTCTCCCACTCTCTTTTACATACACACACATAAACACACACACACACATAGGCACACCAAGGTAATCCTGTTATCTCAATTCAGTTCAGCAGTCTCTCAGTCATGTCTGACTCTATGTGACCCCATAAATTGCAGCATGCCAGGCCTCCCTGTCCATCACCAACTCCCAGAGTCTACCTAAACCCATGTCTATCGAGTTGGTGATGCCATCCAGCCATCTCATCCTCTGTCGTCCCCTTCTCTTCCTGCCCCCAATCCTTCCCAGCATTAGGGTGTTTTCCAATGAGTCAACTCTTTGCATGAGGTAGCCAAAGTATTGGAGTTTCAGATTCAACATCAGTCCTTCCAATGAACACCCAGGACTGGTCTCTTCTAGGATGGACTGGTTGGATCTTCTTGCAGTCCAAGGGACTCTCAAGAGTCTTCTCCAACACCACAGTTCAAAAGCATCAATTCTTCGGCACTCAGCATTCTTCACCGTCCAACTCCCACATCCATACATGACCACTGGAAAAACCATAGCCTTGACTAGACGGACCTTTGTATGCCTCTGCTTTTAAATATGCTATCTAGGTTGGTCATAACTTTCCTTCCAAGGAGTAAGCATCTTTTAATTTCCTGGCTGCAATCACCATCTGCAGTGATTTGGGGGCCCCCAAAAAATAAAGTCTGACACTGTTTCCACTGTTTCTCCATCCATTTCCCATGAAGTGATGGGACCAGATGCCATGATCTTAGTTTTCTGAATGTTGAGCTTTAAGCCAACTTTTTCACTCTCCTCTTTCACTTTCATCAAGAGGCTCTTTAGTTCTTCTTCACTTTCTGCCATAAGGGTGGTGTCATCTGCATATCTGATGTTATTGATATTTCTCCCAGCAATCTTGATTCCAGCTTGTGCTTCTTCCAGCCCAGCATTTCTCATCATGTACTCTGTCTATAAGTTAAATGAGCAGGGTGACAATATACATCCTTGACGTACTCCTTGTCCTGTTTGGAACCAGTCTGTTGTTCCATGTCCAGTTCTAACTGTTGCTTCCTGACCTGCATACAGGTTTCTCAAGAGACAAGTCAGATGGTTTGGTATTCCCACCTCTTTAAGAATTTTCCACAGTTTATTGTGATCCACACAGTCAACGGCTTTGGCATAGTCCATAAAGCAGAAATGGATGTTTTTCTGGAACTCTCTTGCTTTTTTGATGATCCAGTGGATGTTGGCAATTTGATCTCTGGTTCCTCTGCCTTTTCTAAAACCACCTTGAACATCTGTAAGTTCACAGTTCACGTATTGCTGACACCTGGCTTGAAGAATTTTGAGCATTATTTTACTAGCGTGTGAGATGAGTGCAATTGTGTGGTAGTTTGAGCATTCTTTGGCATTGCTTTTCCTTGGGATTGGAATGAAAATGGACCTTTTCCAGTCCTGTGGCCACTGCTGAGTTTTCCAAATTTGCTGGCATATTGAATGCAGCACTTTCACAGCATCATCTTTCAGGATTTGAAATAGCTCAACTGGAATTCCATCACCTCCACTAGCTTTGTTTGTAATGATGCTTCCAAAGGCCCACTCGACTTCACATCAGGAATAATGCCATAGTTTCTCTTCATGCTATGAACTTTCCAGATATTATTTCTGATTCTCTCAGAAACCTTGAAAAATGGATGTTATTATTTGTCCTTAGTAGAAAAGGAAGCTGAAGCGCCGAGTTTCCTCTAAAGAACATACCAAGAAAACACAATTTGCTAAGTTGAAAAAGTAGCCTGCTCTGAGTGTGAAATCTATTGCTTTCTTCTTAATCCCTTTTTTTATATATGATCCATTTTTCCAGATGAGGAGACTGAGGCTCAAAAGAGTTATGTGAGTTGCCCAAGATGATCATGTCTAGCTGCCTTCAGAACTTTCAACTGCCCAATTCTGCTGTAAGGATGGGGGTGATATTAATCTCAAGACTTCAGTGGAGGAAAGGTAATGTTGACTAAGAAAATACGTAACAGAATTTATGGGATGAAGTTGCTACAAGTCACATTTTCCTCTGAGTGCAATTCCTGTTCATTCGTGAGTGATGGATAGAAAGTCTGAGCACTGAGGATCAGGAATGTCTGGCATTTGAGTGAAGGGTGCCAGTCACTCGCTGTGATCAAAGGAAAAGTAAAACCCCAAAGACAATCAGGGTGACTGAGATCAGATGGATGAATGCAGGCTGCCTATCTGGGAAATTAATGGAATATGTGTCAGGACTAGCTCACAGCATTCCAGCCCAAAGGATCAGCTGTCCATAACCTGTAAGTGTCCTGCACCCAGAGGTGAGAGAGCTAGGGAAAGGTCCTGAGAGCCTCTGACCTAGTCCTGTCTGCTCTGTAAATACCATAGACATTCCTGGTAGATGAAAGACATTTCCACAGGCAGCATTGTAAACCCCATCAAACTCCAGGTCTGCACTGGTTGTCCTGGCTGGCTCCCTCTTCAAACAACATTGGCTAATACAGGTATGACTGGGAAAGGTGTGGGGACTAGAAGCCAGCAGTTTTATCAGAAGCACAATTTATTTTTTCTGCACAACCTCAGGAGAGTCACTGCATTGTGGAGCTGGAATGCTAATCACAAAATGAATGGTCTTTGGTGGAAATTTTTAGGGTTATATGAATGCTTGCATATCAACAATCTCTTATCTCTCTCCTAGTAGCCCAGTGAAGAATGCATTGTTGTTATTCCCAGTTTTATGATTGAGGTGACTGAGGCCCAGAAAAAGTAAGTCATTTGTTCTTATGCCTCATCTAATAAGTTAATGGAACAAGGTCTTGGGTCCAGGACTCTTAACTCTGGCTCACATTTTCCTAACTATGTGACTTAGAGATCACTTGGTTTAACCTCTGGCTGCCTCCACCATCCATTGGACAGAGAGCTATCCCAACTTTGCTTGAAGATCCGATGTGGCCCCTTCCAGGGTTGAAGAATCATAACCTAGTGTTAAAAAGAGTAGTGACCATTTATTGAGCTCTTGCTCAAACTTGATACCAAACGCACATTACCCCTAACCCTCAGATCAGCCTCATATGGTTTAAATTTGTGGGATCTGAGTTTCACAGAACACAAGTGACTTGTCCGAAGTGATGCAACTGGTAAGTAAAGGAGCGAGGATTCAAACTCAAGTCTGTCTTATGTCAGACTCATGGCACCACCCATTTTTTTCTTATATTGAGTGAAAATCATCTCGAATTCCCATACAGATGTCTTAGTTCTGCCCCCTGTGGCTGCATGGGTAAGCTTGCTTGCTTTTTTTTTTTTTTTTTTTACCAATAGGCCTTCCTGGCTGATACTGGGTGACATTTTTGCTTTCTAAGCCTTGACTCCTCCAGGTATAGAGTTCCTGGATCATCTAACTCTTTCTGATGGGATGTGCCTGTCACATGGTTTATTCATCTGTTGTTCACCTTGTAACATGCAGCATAGGGTGGAAGAAAGAGCATCAGGTTTGAGGTCTAAAGAAGTGGGTTATCTTTCAGTTCTGAATTTACTAGTTGTGCTTCATCACTGCCTTCATCTATTCCATGAATATATCACCTAATTCTCAGGGTTGTTATAAGAACACCGATATGAACTAAGGACATGATATGTCCTTAGTAAAAGGTAGATTAAGTATCTGGATGTCCAAGGTGGTGGCATTATTTATAACAGCACAACCTATAAGAGAAAAGCCATTCATAATAAAACAGACAATAGCACTAACTTAAACATTCACAACAGGAGAATGGATAAATAACAGTGGCACATCAATTTAATGGAATGCTATCAGACATTAAATTTTTCTTGAAAAAAAGTGCCTATGATAAGATGTTAAGTAAAACAGGTAAGATATGCCAATTATACATCAATAAAGCTAAAAAAAACAAACAAGACATAAAATTTTGGTATGATCTCAACTTTACGGGAAGCATGATTGGAGTAAAATGCAACCAAACACTAAGAACAACTATCTCAACAATTATCTTAAGGTGATGGCCTTATAGGTTGTGTGTGTGTGTGCTTCTTTGCATTGTCTGTTTTCCACGTTTTCTGCGATGAGCCCGAGTCACTTGAAAATCAATACATGATACGGAGCTCGGAATGGAGCTCAAAAATCTACCCCCAAATAGAGCCTCACCAGCCTAAAGATCAATTAGCACCTTTTCAAAACCCATTCTTTTTTTTTTTTCCTGCTGTGTCAAAGTGCCATTTCAGCGTCTCCTCTCTGCTCACTCATCTCTTTTGGCGTCACTATCTTGATATGACTGGACTCAAAGAGGAAGCAAATACAATAGGCTAAAGCCAGTCTGTAGGAACCGCCTGGGCTCATGTTGCAAATAGGATGTGCTGAGATAGTCTTTACAAAAAACACCCAAACCAACAACTTCTTTAGTGTCTCACTGAACAAATGGCACGATGGGGAAGCTACTTCAAAGGTGAGATTCTGGCCTTGGCATCTGGTCCTGGAGGTGTCCCAGGCATGGCGGGGCCAGACAGCGCAGGAGAGGGTGCCAGATGAAGGATCTGGCTTCAGATACCTTCGGGTGACCTGGCCACCACTGAGTATTATCAGGGCAGCTCCCTAAGTTATGTCTCCTGGGCCTGATAATATTATAACTGATGGCTTCTAGGAAAAATGCTCTCTCTTGCTTGCTGGGGAAGGCAGTGGGGAAAAGGAAAGGCAGAGAAGGTTTTCTGACGTTGCTTCAACTATGTGTTCAGCAAAAGGAAGCTAAGTCCTCTGTGAGGACTGGTGTGGCTGGTTCTGAAACATGGCAGAAGCTTAGCTTCTTTCTTGTCCTGCTGCTGGGCTGGCCAGTGCTGGGAACTTCATTTTTTCTCTGTTTATTCAATAGGATTATGTGAGAAGGAAAGGGATGTATACCTTAGGGGTGCATCCTCTATGTTAAGTCTTGCCTCTATGTTGAGGTCTTGCCAAATTTGTCCAGGCAGCAAGTCACAATTAAAACGTAATGTGCCTCATGGCCTACTTTTGTCCATTAAGGCACATGAGAAAGAACTGGTGGTCTTTTATCCCACAATTTCTCCCTGTGACACCCACGCCCAAGATCCAGTTATGTGCCAGGCATCATGTAGACATTCAGAAACATTTTCTGTCATGGTCTGAATTGTATTCCCCCCAGATTTATATTTTGATGTTCTACCCTCCAGAACCTCAGAATATGGCTGTTATTGGAGATAGGGCTTTTAAAGAGATAATTATTAAAGTGATGTCATTGCTGCTGCTGCTGCTGCTAAGTCACTTCAGTTGTGTCCGACTCTGTGTGATCCCATAGATGACAACCCACCAGGCTCCCCGTCCCTGGGATTCTCCAGGCAAGAACACTGGAGTGGGTTGCCATTTCCTTCTCCAATGCATGAAAGTGAAAAGTGAAAGGGAAGTCTCTCAGTTGTGTCCGACTCGTAGCGACCCCATGGACTGCAGCCTACCAGGCTCCTCTGTCCATGGGATTTTCCAGGCCAGAGCACTGGAGTGGGTTGTCATTGCCTTCTCCGAAAGTGATGTCCTTAGGGAGGGCCTTAGTCTCATAGAGCTGGTGTCCTTATAAGGAGAGATCAGCACACAGGGGGAAGCCTCTGTGAGGACACAGGGAGAAGACACCGAGCTACAAGCCAAGAGGGAGGCCTCAGAAGAAATCTATTCTGTTTACACCTTAATCTCAGACATCAAGCTCCCAGAACTCTGAGAAAATGTTTCTGTTGTTTAAGCCAGCCAGTCTTTGGCACTTTGTAATGGCAGCCTGAGCTGACTAATAACAAAGACACATCCTAATCATAATCTCCCATTAGGGAGTCTTGGTCCCATGTGACAAATGAGGAAATTCAAGCTCAGAGTAGAGAATTAACTTGCCCAAGGTCACAGTTAATAAGACTTGATTAGAACCCAGTCTTAATGAAATCTCGGGCTTGACCAGTGCTAGTAAAAGAAATGGGGCCATTTTGGGGACAGCACATTGCCGACTGCACACGGTTCTTGAATGAATACCGCATCATGAGGCACCATTATTACTTTCGTTATGTTAAGTGGCAGTTCCTTTATAGAAAATTCCAGGCTGAGCCTGGTCTTCTAGAAAGGCACCTCCTGGGGATGCTTTGCCCTTCAATGCCCGGGCCCCATCTGTGGGCTGGAGAAGGCTCTCCCCAGTCTGTCTCACAGGTCCAGGGTATTGTGACACAGAAGTCTTGGAGCTGGGGCCGCAGGGCTCCTTGTCTCTTCATTGTTAGAGTCCTGGTGGTGACCTTGGGCAAAGTACAGTCTCTCTTGGCATTTTGAGTCTGACCATCACACATTCTGGTTGCTCTGCCAATTTCTGCTGTCAAGTTCTCTGTGGGTATCTTAGGGTGGAGGTATTGATATCTTCCCACAGGCAATCCCAGCCCCTTGCCAATCACAGCAAATTTTTAGTCTTTTTACCTCCTGGCTTTTGCCTCCTAATGCTGGCTCATCCCTTAGATCTTGGCTCAGCTCGTACTTCCTCAGAGAAACCTTCCCAGCCTGGACCAGTTTTCCCTGTTATTAGCTAGGCTATCTCCATAGTGGACCTATAGTTCTCTGATGTATCCCTCCCAGAGCTGAGACCTCTGCTGGGCATATAGACAGACACTGATGCACAATGTATCCGGTGCTTTCACTTCCTAGTACTTACCATAATTTTAAATTGTGCAGCTGAAAAAAAAAAATAAATTGTGCATCTGATTAATGTCTGTCTCCCTGTTCCTGGTTGTAGACTGAAACTCCACAAGGGTAAGGACTTTGCTTTGTTGTTCAGTTCAGTTCAGTTCAGTCGCTCAGTCGTGTCCAACTCTTTGTGACCTCATGGACTGCAGCATTCCAGGCTTCCCTGTCCATCACCAGCTCCTAGCTTACTCAAACTCATGTCCATCGAGTCAGTGACGCCATCCAACCATCTCATCCTCTGTCATCCCCTTCTCCTCCTGCCTTCAATCTTTCCCAGCATCACTGTCTTTTCCAATGAGTCAGATCTTTGCATCAGGTGGTCAAAGTATTGGAGTTACAGCTTCAGCATCAATCTTTCCAATGAATATTCAGGACTGATTTCCTCTAGGATTGACTGGTTGGATCTCCTTGCAGTCCAAGGGACTCTCAAGAGTCTTCTCTAACACCACAGTTCAAAAGCATCAATTCTTCTGCGCTCAGCTTTCTTTATAGTCCAACTCTCACTTCCCTACATGACTACTGGAAAAACTATAGCTTTGACTAGACGGACCTTTGTCAGCAAAATAATGTCTTTGCCTTTTAATCTGCTGTCTAGGTTGGTCATAGCTTTTCTTCCAAGGAGCAAGTGTCTTTTAATTTCATGGCTGCAGTCACCATCTGTAGTGATTTTGGAGCCCAAGAAAATAAAGTCTCTCACTGTTTCCATTGCTTCCCCATCTATTTGCCATGAAGTGCTGGGACTGGATGCCATGATCTTAGTTTTCTGAATGTTGAGTTTGAAGCCAACTTTTTCACTCTCCTCTTTCACTTTCATCAAGAGGCTCTTTAGTTCTTCGCTTTCTGTCATAAGGATGGTGTCATCTGCATATCTGAATTTATTGATATTTCTCCCAGCAATCTTGACTCCAGCCTGTGCTTCATCCAGCCCAGCTTTTCTCATGATGTACTCTGTGTATGTTAAATAAGCAGGGTGACAATATACAGCCTTGACATATCCTTTCCTGATTTGGAACTAGTCTGTTGTTCCATATCCAGTTCTAATTGTTGCTTCTTGACCTGCATAGAGATTCCTCAGGAGGCAGGTCAGGTGGTCTGGTATTCCCATCTCTTTAAGAATTTTCCAGTTTGTTGTGATCCACACAGTCAAAGGCTTTGTCATAGTCAATAAAGCAGAAGTAGATTTTCTGGAACTCTCTTGCTTTTTCCATGATCCAACAGATGTTGGCAACTTGACCTCTGGTTCGTCTGCCTTCTCTAAATCTAGCTTGAACATCTGGAAGTTCACAGTTCACATACTATTGAAGCCTGGCTTGGAGAATTTTGAGCATTACTTTGCTAGCATGTGAGACGAATGCAATTGTGTGATAGTTTGAACATTCTTTGGCATTGCCTTTCTTTGGGATTAGAATGAAAACTCAGCTTTTCCACTTTTTATTTTTTCCCCAGTTTTGACCTTTTGTTGACCATTCAACAAAACCATTCAGCAAAAAAACAAAAAATGAATTCTTAACACCCAGCCATACTCCAAATAGAGGAAGCACTTTAAGAATATTGGTAAGTCATTTCAGCTGTGTCTGACTCTGACCCTGTGGACTGTAGCCCGCTAGTCTCCTCTGTCCATGGGATTTTCTAGGCAAGAATACTGGGGTGGGTTGCCATGCCCTCCTCTAGGGGATCTTCCTGACCCAGAGATTGAACCTGTATCTCTTAAGTCCCTTGCCATTGGCAGGTGGGTTCTTTACCACCAGTGCCACCTGGGAAGCCCTTAAGAATGTTAATTGCAGAAAATCCGGTGAAAGAGGTGGAGAGGGTAGAGGTGTTTTGATTTATTCAAACGACAAGGTCCCCAGGTGAATTTCCAGGCCTTAGGAGAGCTCACTTTATACCATTCATTGCTTTATTCATTCAACTAATGTTTACCCATCCGCCTCCTCTTGTGCACACTCTGCTGTGGAAGGGAGGCATCTGTTGACACTGGTCATAATAATTCCATGTGAGCTGTGCTGAAACTGGGCTGGAGCAAGCACACGGTAGGGTGCGATGGACCCAGGCCTCACAGGGTGGAGGGCAGAGAGGAGGCAGCTTGTGGGCTGAAATGCTGAAGCCTGAGTCAGTGCACTTAAGGGGAAAGGAGAAGAGCATGTTAGATAGAGGGAAAACTTCAATGAAGGCCTAGAATGGAAAAGAACATGGCTGGTAGGGGAGAGCAATTAAGCTGCATTCCTGGAGCTGTGTGGGGTGAGGAGGGGCAGGGAGTTGGGGGATGAAGCTGGAAGATGGGGTGGGCCTCAAAGGACCTGCACACTTGATTGCTGATGCCCCCACCCCTAGACCTTTGTAACAGAAGGAGGAGGAGGGCAGGTTGTCATTCTTATCAAGCTGGGGCTCAGCTTTTGTCCCCAGTCTGGGCCCAGCTCTCTTTGATCCTAGCAAGGCCATTGTTTCCCCAGTGCTGGCCTCTCTGCCTTGCAGGGGAAAATGTGGTCTTTGTTCTCCTGAGACTTTTTTATCCAAGTTCTGCTCTGGTGGGGACAAGCCGGGAGGGGCTCCGTGTGAGGATCCAGTCCCTGCAGCTGAGGGACAAGGGCTGCCCCTGTCTCCTAGCCTCCGCCTTGCGTGGGTTGCTCAGAACCTTCTGGCTTGCACAAGTCATGCTGTGTTGGGGGTGGGGAGGGAACACTGGGCAGTTTCAGCTTCTTTAGTTTTAAAAATTGCCTTTGTTAACATTTCCAGCGTGATCTTAATATAAATCAAATGCAGCAAACACTTGGCGAAAACCTGCATTTGATTCTTAGTGCAACTATTTACTGGCTGGGTCAGCTTGGGTTAGACATTTCACCTATTGGGGTCTCGGTAGCCTTCTCTGCACAATCAGGAAAATGAAAATATTTATGCTACAGTATTGCCAGGAGGTT
Source organism: Dama dama (assembly GCF_033118175.1). Lineage (NCBI taxonomy): Eukaryota > Metazoa > Chordata > Mammalia > Artiodactyla > Cervidae > Dama > Dama dama. The sequence continues at coordinate 86,959,883 of NC_083700.1, forward strand.
TTATTCATCCACTGAATATCTGTTAAGCATCGACTCTTTGTCAAGCACTGTGGTCCATGCTATAGAAGCAGTGGAGAATGAGATAGACTTGATCAAACGCCTCCTGAAGCTTACCAGAGAAGAATATTCAACTGACATATTTGTGAGTCCTGCAAGAAGAAATACAGATTGTCAGGGCAGTGTGTACTGGCGCTTCACTGAGTCTTGGTGGTCAAGAGAGAATTTTGCAGAAACTCGACATGCATCAAAGGAAGCTGGGACTTGGGAACTGATTGAAAACATTGGTCCCTCCCACCCCCAAAACCCCTGCCCAGGATCAGATCCTTCACTAACACCTGCTGGGTTTGAGTGGGTTTAAGAAACTCCTGGCCCCTCTAGGGAACTCACTCAGCTGAAAAGGAGTAGAGGCTGGGAACTATTCTCAGGGGCCTGGAAATTGATAAAGACGCATGCAAGGTATGAACATGGGGGTGGCTGTGACATTTTCTGTGTTCCTTAGTGAGAAGTACTGGGCCTGTGCTACTCGGAGATGAACTCTTGGCCCAGCTCCCCCGGCTGGAGGAGAAGGGGGAGAAGCTGGCAGACTGCAGTGCTTTGTGCGGGGAAAACAAATGGGTCTGTAACTTGATCGAGGCGGTCAGGGGAGGCTGCAGGAGCTGTGGCGATGAAGAATGGCTTCTCAGAGGAGTGTCAGGGGGAGGGGGCAGCCTCCTCCCCTCCAGGGAGGACATGTGCAGAGTAGGGCCGACTCCTGGAATAGCCTCAAATCCCAGTGGGTGGGGTAGAGGTGGTGGTGCCCCCTTGGGCATCTTGGGCTTCAGTGCTACGTATATGGAGCACCTTCTATAGGGCAGGGATATTTACAGGAGAAAAAAATGAGGCAGTCCTTGCAGCAACTCCATCTGGTCAGGAGTATTTCTACTCCCATTTTGCAGATGAGACAGCTGAGACTCAGAGAAGTGAGGTAACTTGCCTGAAGCCACACAGCTAGTAAGTAGTGAAGTGGGGTTTATATTCTGTTCTGTATGTTTTTAAATACATATTTCTCCCACTGTATCATGCTGCCAGACAATTTTTTCGGACAATGTTTCTTTCTGAATTTTCTGTATCTAATAATAATATTTGTTGTTGTTTAGTCACTAAGTCATGTCTGACTCTTTGCAACCCAATGGACTATAGCCCCCCAGGCCCCTCTGTCCATGTGATTTCTGGGGCAAGAATACTGGAGTGGGTTGCCATTTCCTCCTCCAGGCGATCTTCCCAACCCCAGGGATCAGACCTGCATCTCCTGCATTGGCAGGCAGATTCCTCGCCACTGAGCCACCAGGGAAGCCCAATAATGATCATAAGAACCCCTTTTATGTAATATATTTTCCAAAGAGCAGTCTTGCAAACACCATTTCACAGGGTCTTTACGGTGCCTCCCCTTCATGGTGATATGTTATTATCCTCTTATTTGAGATGTGGAAGTTGATGCACAGCCAGGCAGGTGTCTCCCCTAAATGCTGCTCAGAAAGGCAGCCAGGGAGTCGAACCAGGAGGTGCCAAATCCCAGTGCTTTCCCCCACTGTGTTGAGACCCAGGTGAGCTCCTCAGGTATCTGCTGATATCCAGACCATCTCCTAATCCTTCAAATGAAAAGCCCAAGCACAAACAGTTTGTTTCTCTAACATGCTCAGAGCCTTTGCTTTGTTTCTAACTCTTGATAAAGCCAGCAGTGAAAAATCCCCTTTCCTGGGCCCCCTCCTCCTAAGAAAGGGATGGTTGGCCATGTGTATTTTTCACTAGGGCTCCCACAAAGAATGCTGTGTATAATAGAAAACATGTGTCACCGATGTTTGCTGGAGTGCCCCACCCCAGGCCCTTCCCCGCATGGTGGGAGCCCCTTCTTGCAGGAGTCAGTGCAGGGTGACTGGCAGGGAGACAGAATCCTGTACACCTAGAGAGATTCCCCCCACTCCGCCCTGAAGAACTGGAACTGCCCCCTCCTGCTGGCAGGGCCAGAACCTAGCTCCATCAGCTCTCCTGTCTCACTGCCCCATGGGATTCCGTATCCCACCATGTTTCCATTCCTGGCAATGCATGATGAGCTCAGACTCAAACTCAGAGGTGTCTTGAGTGCAAACCGGAGACATACATGGTGTGTGTGTACCTTTGTAGTCACTCTAGTTGTGTTCAACTCTTTGCGACTCCATGGCTGTAGCCTGCTGGGCTCCTCTGTCCATGGGATTCTCCAGATAAGAATGCTGGAGTGGGTTGCCATGCCGTGTTCCAGAGGATCTCCCTGACCCAGGGATTGAACCCACGTCTCTTAAATCTCCTGCATTGGCAGGTGAGTTCTTTACCACTGGTGCCACCTAGGAAGCCCAAACATACATGGTACGTGCTCTATAAACCTGTGGGGTAAATTACAAAGTTACAGGGGAAGAAAAAGTCTGCCTTTCATCTCCGTGCATTTCAGGTGCTGGAGTGTTGCTGAAGGAAAGAATAGTGCTCTTTGATGGGTCTTTCATGTTGATGTGTTTCCAGAGAACTCTGAAGTCAAAGGAAGAACTTTGCTATTTCGTCTAACAGGATTATTGGATGTACTGGTTTTTGAATTTGAATGTGTGTTAGTATCACTGGGAGTCCTGTTACAGACTGCTAGCCCTGCCCCCAAGGATGAGCAAGTTCCCAGTTGATGTGATGGTGCTGATTCAGAGAATTAGCAGCCCAGGTAGTCCTCATTCAAGTGGGGTGAGGATAAAGTCTAGTGGGAAAAAACAAGAAGAAACACAGTGACTATCTCTTGGTGTGGTTATCTGAAGACACCTTGAGGGCACAGGATCAGTGTGGACTAGAGCCATCAGGGTGGGCTTCCTGGACGCGTGGCTGTGAAGGTTTCGGAAGGTACAAGGAAGGGAGAGCTGTGAGTGAAGGCAGGCACATAGATGGCACTGATCTAACAGCATGGAAGTGAGGAGGCCAGCCTGCAGAGGTACCGAGACAAAATCTTCCTCATCAGGGTTGCCTGCAGTTTCCACGCCACAAAGCCCCTGCACACAGCCCATGCACACAGCCCAAGCAGCTTGGCAGGACAGAGGTCACCCTCCCATCTCCAGGGAGAAAATCAGCGCGTGGGGTCATGGGAGTTGAAGGGGGGAGGGTCCAGGGCCACAGGGTTGGGCAATCCATTCTTTTGTGAAAGGTTGACCTTTCCCCTGCTTTAAAAGCTCTTTGCAGTTGCTTTACCAAGAGGTGAACAATGCTGTCTACTCCTTGGCAGGCAACATGGTCTCTCTCACCTGACTTTTTCCTGTTTCAGTTTGCACTTAAAAATATCACCACAGAAACCACTCTTGTCCTCCTTAAGCCCTTGGCCAGTGACTGTCTCTTCTTCCTGGTTCCCTGAAACCAGTGAGGTTCTCCCCAAAGCCCTGGGGAACAGAAGGGGAGGAAAAAATCTGGGCTGAAAACTCACCATGTGTTGGGACCACACTGTGCCCATTTATACATGAAATCTCACTCAGTCCGTGACACTGAGGGCATGTGTAGACAAAGATGCTGAAGCTTGTGCTGAGATGAAGGTCAGGTTCAAGATGAAGCCCCTGGCCTGAGGCCATGCTGTTAGATAGTGGAGCAAGGACCCAACTCCCGATCTTTCTGAATTCAAATGAGCTAAATAAACAATACTAGCTGAAATTAAAAGACATTTACTGCTTGGAAGGGAAACTTCAGTTCAGTTCAGTTCAGTCGCTCAGTCGTGTCCAACTCTTTGCGACCCCATGAATTGCAGCAGGCCAGGCCTCCCTGTCCATCACCAACTCCCGGAGTTTACTCAAACTCATGCCCATCGAGTCAGTGATGCCATCCAGCCAAGGGAAACAGACAAACCTAAAAAGCAGAGACATTACTTTACTGACAAAAGTCCATCTGGTCAAAACTATGGTTTTTCCAGTAGTCATGTACGAATGTGAGAGTTGGACCATGAAGAAGGCTGAATGGTGAATTGTTGCTTTCGAACTGTGGTGCTAAAGAAGACTCTTGAGAGTCCCTTGGAAAACAAGGAGATCAACCCAGTCAATCCTAAAAGAAATCAACCCCAACTATTCACTGGAAGGTCTGTTGCTAAAGCTAAAGTTCCAATCCTCTGGCCACCTGAGACAAAGAGCTGACTCATTGGAAAAGACCCTGATGCTGGGAAAGATTGAAGGCAGGAGGAGAATAGGGTGACAGAGGATGAGATGGTTAGATAGCATCACTGACTCAATTGAGGTGAGTTTGAGCAAACTCCGTGAAACAGAGTAGGACAGAGTAGCCTGGAGTACTATAGTCAGTGGGGTTGCAAAGAGTCAGATACTACTTAGCAACTGAACAATAACAACAGCTGGTTAAAAAAGCTCAGAAATTGGAGCCCTACCTGAGAGTGAGCATGCAGTGGGAAAATATTGGCAGAACGTCATGTATTCTTCTGCAGGTTCATACCTAGCACACGCTGGCCTCCTTCCTGAACTTTTCAATCTCCTCTGCCCATAAGCTCCTGTTCATCCCTGAAGCATCCCCATGATGCCTTTGAGGTCCCCTACCTAAATAGGTACCTCTCCTCCAACCTCTCCTGACTGCATTTATCCTTAACATGGAATTTAGCACCATCTATCATAATGGGTGCTTTTCCTGGGTTTTTTCAACTGACTATAAACTCCCAGAAGCAGGCTTTTTATGAATCTCCAAACCCTCCATGCCTAGCACAGCACTTGGCACACAGAAGCTGTGTCAGGAGATTCTTGCTGACTAAATGGATGAAGAAATCAAAGAATAAATCTTGCCCTCAGAATCATTTCACTATAGTTAATCTGGTAGTCCCACCTCCATCTTAGAGCAGAGGAGTTTCAGAGAGATGAAGTGACATGTCCAGAGTACCATAGGTAGCAAGATGGAAGCCCTAACCAAAGGGATGACCGACCAAAGTCCCCCATCCTCCAACACTTTGCAATGATCATCTGCCCAGACCTTTTACTCAGAACTCATGTTACTCCATGATGATCAGCCCTAGAATTGTAGCAGAGACTGCTAGCTGCTTGCCTGATATCCATTGTTTTCATCTTGCTTACTAATTTAAGTAAATTGAGTGTCACAAGATGCCCAGTTAAAAAGGACATTTCCTAGCTTCCTTAGCCACAAAATTTGGCCCTGTGACCAAGTTCTGAACAATGAGATATAAGATGTTTTTTGGGGGGAAAGCTCCTTAAAAAGGCAAGGGGGTGTGGCAGATCTGTGTTTTGTTTTCTTTTGTTTTTAGTTTTCCCTTTTCCTTTTAGCTCAGGGGTTCCCTGATAGCTCAGTTGATAAAGAATCCGCCTGCAATGCAGGAGACCCCAGGTTGATTCCTGGGTCGGGAAGATTCACTGGAGAAGGGATAGGCTGCCCACTCCAGGATTTTTGGGCTTCCCTAGTGGCTCAGCTGGTAAAGAATTTACTTACAATGTTGGAGACCTAGGTTCAATCCCTGGGTTGGGAAGATCCCCTGGAGAAGGGAAAGGCTACCCACTCCAGTATTCTGGCCTGAAGAATTCCACAGACTGTACAGCCTGTGGGATCACAAAGAGTCAGACAAGACTGAGGAACTTTCACTTTCTCTTTTCCTTTTAGAATGTGACACGATGATAATAGAACTGCAGAAGCAGTCTTGGACTGTGAAATCACATTGAGGCTGGATGTTTGGTGAGGATGGAGGTGCAGAAAGATGGAAGGGCCTTGGGTTCCTAAAGGCCATGGAGTCCTGAGTTGTTTGCTTCTAGACCTCTTACCTGAGGTAAAAATAGACTTCTGTTTTGTTTCAGTTACTCTTTCGGTTTCTGTTTATTTATGGGAAGATGCAGGAAGGAAAGTAAGGGGTCACCTGTTCTGGGCTTGGTGGACTAGAGTTCAGAAAGCTGCCGGGTGCCACCTGGCTGAATGGGTGGTCTGCAAGCCAGAGGGCGGTTCCCAGCTGTGGGGTCCTGGTTCTCTCAACACCACCTCCCACCCAGCTCTACCCAGAAGGACTTGGTAGGCTGGGAAGGGGGCTCTCAGTGACCTTGGGCTGATCTTAGCATTGCACCTGGGGCCTTTCATGTCTTTCAGAAACCTAGAACCTGTGCCAGACCTGAGGGTTGTCTGCCTGGCAGACAGTTCCTTGATGGTTTTGTTATCAGAACATGGGTTTTGTTGCTTGACATGATAATTCTTTTCCTTTTTCCTGACTTGCTTAGCTAAGAGACATGGGATCACCCTCCTTCCCCTGTCTCCCCTTCTGAAATATAAGGGACAGGTCTGGGAAAGTTCTCTATGTTCTTTTCTTAAGAAGAAGTCCAAGGCAAACATTAGTCTTCTCTTGCCTTTGGGCATTATTGGGCGGGGGTGTGAAGTTTTGAGCTGTAGGATCATCTTGATGCCATTAAAAAATCACATGGAAACTGGTTTTTGGCCCTGATACCTTTGAGACATTGTAATACCCAACCTGGGGTGCCCACATCTGAACTTCTTGCTACTGTGAGATAATAGATAAATTACTGATTATCACTTGTTTGCCTTGTAGCCATATGTATCCTAACTAAAATAGAATCCAACCTCTTTATGTGACAAATAGGGAAGATGAGGCTTAGAGAGAGAAAGCAACTTGTCCAAAAGTACACTGGAGGTACTGGGCTTACCGGATGGCTCAGCGGTTAAGAATCTGCTTGCAATGCAGGAGACATGGGAGATGTGGTTTGATCCCTGGGTTGGGAAGATCCCCTGGAGGCAGAAAAAGCAATCCTTGCCTGAAAAATCCAGTGGACTGAGGAGCCTGGTGGCCTACGGGCACACTGTAGGTAGAAGAACGGCAAAGTAGAATCCTTTTCTCCCATCTTCCTCTCTAATGACAGAAAAAAATTTTTTCCTGCACAACACATGGGGTTATCTCAAGAACAAAGTGAGATTCCACACGTGCTTGGAATACCTGGAAACCATCTCCCTGGTTCTGTTCTTTCTATTTTTCTAGATAGGGAGGAACAGACATAGGATCAAGTCTAATTCTACTACAATGAGCATAAATCCCTCATGATATCAAAAAGAAAAGTTGTTCCTCACATTTACAGAGCACTTTATCCTTTATACAGCATGTCGACATTTGCCAAAGTTTTTCACATCTGTGATTTTATCAGATTCTCATAACACTAGGGTTTGGGCCGGAAAGGATTATTCCCATTTTAGAGATGAGGACTCTGAGGGTCAGAGAGGCTACTTGATCCATTTGAGCAAAACCAGGTCTCAAAACTTAGATGCAAGGGGATGAAGTGGAGGTTTACCGGAGAGTTACAGTGACAGTGCTCTTTACTCTCTGCAGTGTGCTGCTTCCTCCTGTGGTCCAGGTTAAGACCCACAAGCACTCTGCAAGGTGGGCCAAGTCGGCACCACCCCCATTTACAGATGAGGAAATAAAGCTTAGAGAGGTGGACAATGTCACAGAGCCAAGTTGTTTGCCTGTAAGCCGCCGTCTCTCCACAACTCCACAGCCTTTTCTATGATCATTTCCAGTTCATATATTTGACCTTGTGGTGAAGAGGGCAGATATGGCCACCCTGTGTAAGTAACACATCACGGGCCGAGAGAAGCTGAGTGACTTGGCTGAGATAATGGTGCTCGTAGCAAAGATCTGAATCAGGGTTTCCTGGATCCCTGTCCCCGGCTCCTCCTTCCCTTCCTACTTCCACAGCCTTACTAATAAGGTGATAATGGCTCACGTCACCTCTCCAAGCAATCATATTGTTGAGAATATGCCCATCCTAACCCTTGCTCTACCCTAGTGCCTGGAACAATGTCTGACTCAATAAATATTTGCTGAATGAACAAATGAATCTATGAATAATTCCAAGCAAACATTTACTGATGGTTGACTGCCTGGTGGGCCTTGGGAGGAGATGAGAGGGGCAAACTCAGCAGTAACAAAGCACCTGTTGGAGTCCACCTTTTATTTTTTATTTATTTTCTTTTTAAATTATTTATTTGTTTTGGTTGCACTGGGTCTTTGTTGCTGTGTCCAGGCTTCCTCTAGTTGTGGTGAGCAGGGGCTTCTCTTGTTGCGGAGCACAGACCCTAGGGCACGAGCTTGAGCAGGTGTGGCTCACGGGCTCAGTAGCTGTGCTGCCCAGGCTTAGTTGCTCGGAGACATGTGGAATCTTCCCGGACCAGGGATCAAACCCGTGACCCCTGCACTGACAGGTGGACTCTTATCTATTGTACCACTAGGGAAGTCTGGAGCCCTTCTTTTAGTTCTCACTCTCCCCACTCCTCTGTCCTCATACGCTGGCCCCATGTGACATCCCAGGCATGGTTCAGACCTGAGCTACTCCAGGCAGCTCTAGCTCCAGCCCTCATGGGCCTTAGAAAAGGCATGGTTGTCAAAGTAGCCAAAAGGTCTACTAATTCAGTTTATATATTCACTCATTCATTCATTCCATCCCTTTGTTCACTTATGAATCAAACCAACCTGGTCTTGGGTCCAGGGGATGCTAAGAGTTTTGGCCCAAGAGTTGTTTACCATCTAGGAAGGCCACAAGTAGTGAATAGATATCAAAACAATGAGCTAAATGGAAGCTACAGATATAGGCACAGGGTGCCCTAGGAAACAGGAAGAGCTGTTAATCCAGTCTGGGGTCCATGGGATACATGACTGCCCTTCATGGGAGCTTCCCACATGCCAAGTTCCATGCCAAGCTCTTTACTTTAACTAACCAACTTACTTCTCAGAACAACTTTGTGAAGAGAGTATTCACATTCCCAATTTACAGATGAGTAAACAGAGGCCCAGAGATGGGAGGTCACTTTCCTAATGTCACACAGCTCATTTGTGCTTGCACTGAGATTCAACTCTAGTGTCCAGGCTGCTAGCCATTCTTCCGCATGCCTGCTGGGTAGAATGTCTACTTCTACTGAGGTTACACTTGAGTCAGATTTTGAAGGATAAATATGAGTCAGCAGAGCAAATTGGCTGTGGCAAGGCTGGTGGTTGTAGGAATCGCAGAGTGTGAGGGGTGGTTTGGAGGAGAGGCAAAAGCATTTCAGACAAAAGGAAACAGCACAGCAAAGACACAGAGGTTGAAAACAGCAGGTTGTGTCTCAGTGGGGAAAACAAATGGGAGGTGGGTCATCCCTGCCCATCTTTATGAAGAGTTTACATGGGGCATCTTCCTGCCTGTTGAAGTCAGGGAAAGGTTATCCCATGACCCTGATGATTCCATAGTAATTGTGACCTATTGGTGACTGGTTGAGTCATTAAACATCACCCACAAAGTCCTGCTGGAAAGGAAAAAGCCATAGTTGAGCTTTGTAAATTTTGTAGAGTTTTTCTCCAGGAGGATTGAGAAAATATCTGGCCCTTGCTTTCAGAGGAAGAGCAAGAATGTGGGCCTGCCTGGCGCTGAGTGGGCAGGAAGACTTGCTGGGTGAGCTGCTATTGTCGGGGAGAGGCATCTATTTCTTTCTCTCCCTTTCTCTTTTTTCTTCTTGCTTTTCACATGCATCCCCTGGGCATCCACTGTGTGTCTGTCTTGATGCTGTAGAAGCTACAGGGAAGGATGAATCCCTTCCCTACACTTGGTCACTGCCCTCAGAGCATTTAGTCCAGGAGGGGGATAGAATGTATTGATAGACACACTAGTGAGTGATGCCAGGCAGGGCATCTGTTACAAAGTGTTTTTAGTTTGCTATACATTTGCAGAACCCACGTGTGGCCAGGTGTGGGAAGGCGAAGATAAATAACCACAGAACCCCTGTTTCTGAGAAGCCACGGTTAGGAGAGAAACTGAAAAGGCTGAGTGTTAAGATGGAAACAGGTGCAAAGTGCCATGAAGCACAGAAGAAGGGGGCAGAGTGAGGGAACCGCAGAGGGGCGGTGGCATCAGAGCCAGGCCTGCTCCCCAGCCGGGAGTGGTCCCATCATGTTTCCTGCACATACTGTTTGAGGAGATGCATGTGTGATGCTACCTCAGACTCTGAAATCCCTCCCGCCAGTTCTGCATTTCTGTTGAGGGGACTGCGGCTCAGAAACGTGAAGTAACCCACCCAAGGTCACGCAGCTGGCAAGTGGCAGAACTGGGGGCACATCTAGGCCTTTCGACGTGTGATTTTTTTCGAGAAACTGCTGCCACTACAAATAACACAGGGAGAGAGTGACAAGGGCCATGTGCCCATGCGCCGTCTACTTTTAGCTCCTTCATTGGACCCAGGCCCAGAAAGTGTCCCATTGTGTCACATCTGTTCAAGACTGTGGTTGATCTGTGGGCTCGGGCTTAATCCAGTAGGAGGATTTAGTAACACAGGTTGCCTGGCCTCGCAGTGGGAGAGCTGGTTAATCCTCCAAACTCCCTGTTCCAGCTCCATCCTTCCGTCACGCTGAGCAGGAGGGGCTCAGAGCCCCATCCTGGAGTCTTTGAAATGTCAATGGTGGCAGTCACCCTGAAGCGTTCCCTGAAGATGCCTGGCGGCTCAGGGCACAAGTGGGGCATGGGGCACAGCTGCCTTGTTCTAGGCAGTGAGGTAGGCAAAAGTGAACCGGGGCTCTTTTTAAAGCTGTTGTAAGAAAAGGAGAAAAAAGTCTGAGCTAGCACAGCGGACTGACTGTTTTACATACATCTGAGAGGTAGCAGTCACTACCCAAAGGGCCGAAGGTTCTTGAAGCAAACTTCATTCTGTTTTTTTTTTTTATTGGAATATAATTGCTTTTACAATGTTATGTTAGTTTCTACTGTACAACGAAGTGTGTGTATGTGCTCAGTTGTGTCCGACTCTGCAGTCCCATGGACTGTAGCCCACCAGGCTCCTCTGTCCATGGGATTTCCCAGGCAAGAATACTGGACTAGGTTGCTATTTACCTCTCCAGGGGATCTTCTCTATCCAGGGATTGAACCCACCTCTCCTGCATTGGCAGGAGGATTCTTTGACCCCTGGGAAGCCCCAGACAACAAAGTGAATCATAGAGTCCAAAAGTCTGTTCTGTACATCTGTGTCTCTTTTTCTGCCTTGCATATAGGGTTATCGTTAACATCTTTCTAAATTCCATATATATGCATTAGTATACTGTATTGGTGTTTATCTTTCTGGCTTACTTCACTGTGTATAATGGGCTCCAGTTTCATCCACCTCATTAGAACTGATTCAAATATATTCTTTTTAATGGCTGAGTAATATTCCATTGTGTATATGTACCACAGCTTTCTTATCCATTCGTCTGCTGATGGGCATCTAGGTTGCTTCCATGTCCTGGCTATTATAAACAGTGCTGCGATGAACATTGGGGTACACGTGTCTCTTTCAGATCTGGTTTCTTCGGTGTGTATGCCCAGGAGTGGGATTGCTGAATCATATGGCAGTTCTATTTCCAGTTTTTTAAGGAATCTCCACACTGTTCTCCATAGTGGCTGTACTAGTTTGCATTCCCACCAACAGTGTAAGAGGGTTCCCTTTCCTCCACACTCTATGGGAGAAGGCGAGGGTGGGATGATCTGAGAGAACAGCTTCGAAACATGAATATTACCAAGTGTGAAACAGATCGCCAGCCCAGGCTGGATGCATGAGACAAGTGCTCAGGGCTGGTGCACTGGGATGACCGAGAGGGATGGGATGGAGAGGGAGGTGGGAGGGGGGTTCAGGATGGGGAACACATGTACACCCATGGCTGATTCATGTCAATGTATGGCAAAAACCACTACAATATTGTAAAGTAATTAGCCTCCAACTAATAAAACAAACAAAAAAACCAAAGTGAATCAGCCGTGTGTATACGTATATTGTCTCCCTCTTGAGCCTCCCTCCCTCATTCCATCCCTCTAGGTCATCACAGAGCGCTGAGTTGAGCTCCTGGTGCAATATAGCAAGTTTGTACTGGCTGTCTATTTTACACATGGTAGGATATATACATATCAGTCTCCCAATTCATCCCACCCTCCCTTTTCCCCTCTGTGTCAGCAAGTCTGTTCTCTACATCTGCATCTCTAATCCTGTCCTGGAAACAGGAAATCTGTACCATTTTTCTAGGTTCCACACATAGGCATTAATACTTGATATGTGAAGACCAGTGTGGATGATGTAGTCCCTGCCTGGTCATTTTACCTGCTAGGGTAGCAATCACTTTCAAATGACACAGGAGAAAGCGTCCCGCCCGGCCCCACCTAGAGGCTTGTTTCTCCAGTTTTGCAGATGACAGCAAGGTGACCCGGAGAGATCAAGCAGGGTCACGGAATTAGTCATTGGTACAGCACAGGCTTAAATTTTGGTCTTGGACTCCAGAACAGCAGGTGGACAAAGAGGGATGCTTCCAGGGAAGTTTAGGACCACTGAACCCTGAGGAGGAAGATGGAGTTGGGGGGCGGGGGGCACGCCTATCCAGGGTAATGTTTGCTGAATGCATAAAATCCAGATGAGATGGGCGTAGAGGAAAGAGGCTTGTGTGCCGGGTCCCGGGTTCTGAAAGCAAGCTCTCACAGACAAATGCTTGCAGCTCCATTCTTTCCAGAGGAGCTAGTCAGATCCAAGCTCGGGAGGGCAAAGGCCATTCCTCTGAGAGAATGACCGCTTTCTCTCCCAAAGCTGCTTCTTTCAGAACTGTGGCTCCCCCAGCCCCAGCCGCTGAATGCAACTGCACCAAGAAATCAATGGTTCTCACGGCCAGAGAGACGCTTCCACACAGTTTAATTTGGCATAATTATAAGTTTCTTCAATACATTGTATGATGTGCATTGTTGTTTCAGCAAAAATTGTTTGGCCACAGAGAGGTTTTTATTATTGAAAAAAAGGTAGTTTTTTTTCCCATGTTCTTTATCATCCCTTCAGGCTGGTTCTCCCCCACATTCACACGCTTCCATGATAGACACCGTCTGGGGTTGCTTTCTCCCTTTCCTCTAGTTTATGCTTTGGAGGGAGAGGGAAGCCTAAATTATATGGTGTGATTTTAGAGGCTGTGGAGGCCAAGGGAAGGCCAGGTCAATGGGGAAGGGGGGGGGGGGTGCCTCCTGGAAATGGCGATGACCTCAGGCTCCCCGAGTCAGGCTGTCTGTGGCCAAGGACCTTGACACACAGACTGGATCCCATGAGCTCCCATGATCACTGGCTTGGGATTCTGCTCATTTAGGACCCAAAGCCTGGGTCTGTCACTTGCTAGCTGTATGACATCAGACAAGTTGCTTAACCTCGCTCTTTTTTCAGTCCAGTTTGCTTCCCAAACTGAAGTTCAAATATTCCTGAAAGGAGTATATCATTGTACTGCGGGGGAGGAAGGGGGCAAAGTCAACCATCAAGGAATTTTTCATGATGCACCAGTTTTATCAGAATAGCAGTGTGTGTATGTGTGTGTGTGTGTATGCAGCTACAGTAATATATTTGTATGAAAACAGATCCTACGAGGTAGTGGAGGAGATATTCACATGCTCGTGAATTTTTAAGGCTGAACAGGCAACTTTGAAGATATTTAATGTTTGTCTTGGCCGGCTTTTATCTACACATTCTCTCTTAGTTCTTACTCATTCTCTTTTTTGGCCTGTTTAAAGATACTTCAGAGAAAAGTGTGACAGACGACCATTTCTCCTGTAAAATAAATGTTATGCTCCTTGCCTAAGAGCAGTGGGGTCATACTTACCTAAGAGAACATATTTAAAATCATTCAAGTCTCAGCACTGAGTTTCCAGTGCTGAGAACAAGGGCATGGCCCATGAAAGAAGAAGCTAGTAACTTGGACTTTACTAAAATTAGAAATTTGCTCAGTGAAAGACACTATTAAGATAGTCAGAAGATCAGCCACAGAATGCGAGAAAATACTTGCCAAACACACATCTGATGAAAGCCATATTCAAAATATATAAAGGACTTCCTTGGTGGTCCAGTGGCTATAACTCCATGCTCCCAATGCAGGAGGCCTGGGTTCGGTCACTTGTCAGGGTACTGTATCCCTCATGCCACAACTAAGAATTCCCACAACGAAGACTGAAGATAAGATCCCAAGCGTCACAGCTAAGACCTGGCACAGTCAAATAAATAAATATAAATTAAAAAACCCAAAATACAGAAGGACACTTAAAACTCAACAGTAAGAAAATGTGCAGAAGATCTAAACAGACTTCTCACCAAAGAAGATCTATAGAAGGTACGTGTGCTAAGTTGCTTCAGACATGTCTGACACTTTACAACTCTATGGACTGTAGTCGCCAGGCTCTTCTGTCCATGAGATTCTCCAGGCAAGAATACTGGAGTGGGTTGACATGCCCTCCTCCAGGGGATCTTCCTAATCCAGGGATAGAACGTGCATCTCCTGGGTCTCCTGCATTGGCAGGTGGGTTCTTTACCACAAGCTCCACCTGAGAAGCCCACAGAAGCTAATCACATAAAAAACGTTGCACGTCATTTGCCATTAGGTAAGTGAAAGTTAAAACAACAATAAGTGTGTATCACTACACACCTATAAGAATGGCCCAAATTCAAACCACTGACAGCACCAAATGCTGGTGAGGATGTGGAGCAACAAGAAGTCTCATTGATTGCTGGGGGATGTAAAATGGCACGACCTCTCTAGGAGACAGTTGGGCAATTTCTAACAAAGCTAACTATGGTCTCACTATATGATTCAGCAATTGCAGTGCTGGATATTCCTCCAACTGATTTGAAAACTCATGTCCAAACAAAACCCTGCACACTGGTGTTTATAGAAGCTTTATTCATAATCGCCAGAAACCAGAAAAACCCTAGCCCCCACAAATATCCAAAATATCCTCTGATAGGTAGATAAACTGTGGTACATATATGTACCACATATTGTAGTACAATATTATTATTATTGGAATGGAATATTATCCTATAATAAAATATAAAGAACTACTAAGCCATAGAAAGATATGAATGAATCTTAAATGTTTATTGCTAAGTGAAGGAAAGTAGTCTGAAAAGACTGCATACTCTATGATTCTAATTATATTTCATTTTGGAAAAGGTAAAACAATAGTGAAGGTAAAAAAGGCAGTAGTTACCTGAGGATTTGGGGGAGGGTTAAATAGGTAAAGCACAGGGGATTTTTTAAGGTGGTGAAACTATTCTGTCTGACACTGTAACAGTGGATATATGACATTATGCATTTATCAAAACACATAAATGTTTACAGCAGAGTGAACCTTAATGTATGCAAATTAAAAACTCATGTAGGAGGTCAAGGAGTCCCAGGATGGGATGCAGAATGTGACAAAATAATATAATTGTATTACAAATGTATGAGACACTTTAAGTGACGTGAGTGGAGGAAAAGGTTGCTAACCTAAGTAACTTTGGAAATGGGTGGAGTTTGTAAAACTAAAGGTAAAAGAAGCTATACATGAGCACTGTACTCTAGTTAAAAGTTGCTTTTCCATGGGAATATGAGCGAACAGTTCTGATACTGTTATACAAATATGCTGGAATTGAGCAATTAAATAAGTGGATGGTGGGAGCCTGCTTTCTTAGAGTGAGTATGCACGAGTGAGCAAGAGGAAGAAGCTAGAATGATCCAGGAGGCAATGGATCAGAGTTGGAGATATCAGTATGAACTATATTTGGCTTAATATAGATATAGATGGTTACATCCAGAAATATTTATATATTTTATATATAATATATATATATTTAAATATATAAATTCCCTATTTCCCTGGTGGCTCAGACAGTAGAGTCTGCCCACCATATGGGAGACCCAGGTTTGATCCCTGGGTTGGGAAGATTCCCTAGAGAAGAAAATGGTAACTTATTCCAATATACTTGCTCGGAAAATCCAATGGATGGAGGAGCCTGGCAGGTTACAGTCCATGGGGCTTCAAAGAGTTGGACATGACTGAGTGACTAACACTAATAACAATAATATATAAATATGTGGATTATTGCTTAGTATACACATAAATGTTTCCTTGCTCTGTAACATGAGAGAACCTAGAAGTTATGACACTCCAGTCATAAGGAGCATACCCAGGGTCCAGATCTTGGTTTCTAATGCCATTCTACAATAAAAGGAACCATTTCTCCTTAGAGAAATGGCTGAGTCTAAGACTGGGGCAGGAAATTTATAAGATTAGGCTAGAACACCTCATAGTACCAGAAAATAAGGAAGTGCTCACAAAGAAAATAAAGCAAGGCATGACCATGATGGGGTCTGTCAAAGGGATGCAGGAACCAACTAAAAGAACTCTCAAGGGCCAAAACTGGAGCAATTTAAGCAGCAAAATTAATAAGCTAATATACAGTTATAACATAAAATATGAAATAAATATCCATGAGTTCATGCTGATATTAAACAAATGATTGAATAAATAAATCAACAAGGAAGAACATATAAGCTTCCTGTTCAGCCGGACTCCAAATAATTTATGTAGATATGCTGCCATTGAGAGGTGAAACACATATCCCCCTCAGACGTAGACTTCACATACTGGTTTCCTTCCAAAGTGTGCAGTATGGAAAGAGGGGAAAAAAAGAGTAACTCTGCCTTGGAGAAATCTGACAAACACTACCTCAGTCAGGTGATCAAAGTGTTGGTTGCTCAGTCGTGTCTGACTCTTTGTGACCCCATGGACTGTAGCTCACCAGGCTCCTCTGTCCATGGGATTTCCCAGGCAAGAATACTGGACTGGGTTGCCATTCCCTTCTCCAGGGGATCTTCCTGACCCAGGTATCAAACCCTGGTCTCCTGCATTCCAGGCAGATTTTTTACCATTTGAGCTACTAGGTAAACCCCCAGGTGATCAAGGTCAACATCAATAATGCTAAGTCACCTTTGATATGCTGTGACCAAAATGGCACTCTGAACTTTGTGGTCTTCCTTCCCAAATCCGTCTATCTAACTCTATGAAAAACATCAGATGAAGTCTAATTGAGGGACAATCTACAAAATACCTGATCAATGATCCTCAAAACTGTCAAGGCCATCTAAAATAAGGGAAGCCTGAATAACTGTCATAGCCAAGAGGAGCCTAGTGGACAAGATAACTAAATATGATGTGCTATTCTGGACAGGATTCTGGAACAGAAAAATGACATTAGGTAAAAGTTAAAAATACCTGAACCAGTATGGACTTCAGCTATAATATTGGCACATTAATGAGTTAGGGCTTTCCTGGTAGCTCAGTGGGTTCAGTCCTTGGGTCAGGAAGATCCCCTGGAGAAGAAAATGGCAACCCATTCTAACATTCTTGCCTAGAAAATCCCATGGACAGAGGAGCCTGGCCGGCTACAGTCCGTGGGGTTGCAAAGAGTCGGACACGACTGAGAGACAAAACAACAATGATAACAAACATACCACATTGATGTACAATGTTGATAACAGGGGAATCTAAGTGTGAGATATATGGGAGCTCCTTATCTTTCTAATTTTCCCGTAAGTCTAAAACTATTAAAAACTATAAAGTTTATTTTTAAAATGTGATAATACCATAAAAAATCATTTGGTCAGTGGCTGCTATTAAAAGGTAATAAATGATAATGAGATTGAGAAATTTTTATCAACTCGATGGCCTACAAGGAAAGCACTCAGAAGAATGTCCTGATAAAGTTTGCTCTTATGGAAACTGAAATTCCACGGGCATGCATGCTGGCTGATGCCAAGATTTCAGAGAAGGGGTACCATTATTCTTTTTGAGACAAGGAAATTTTTTTTTCCTTCTGAAAGGGAGGAGGAAGTTGAATAATACAATAATGAACATTTATTTGGTACTGAACTATGTGCTACATGCTTTACTGATAGAGGGAAAAAGGAAAAACTGATGTGCAGAGAACCTGATCTGCCCAATAACATATGACTAAGAGAGGATGGGGGCTTCTCTGGTAGCTCTGACAGTAAAGAATCTGCCTGTAATGCATGAGACATGGGTTTGATTTCTGGGTTGGGGAGATCCCCTGGAGCAGGAAATGGTAATCTACTCTGGTATTCTTGCCTGAAAAATCCCATGGACAGGAGAGCCTGATGGGCTATAGTCCACGGGGTCTCAAAAGAGTGGGACGCGACTTAGTGACTAAACAATAACAGTAGAGGATGGGAAGTATGAAGCAGGATTTGAACCCAGGAAGCTTGGCTCCAAAGCCATCTCCATGAGGCCACTTGCCAGGAAATATGATGTTTCCTTGTGACCACTCAAATCCTCCACAATATTTCTAAATTCCTGGAATGTGTGGTGTGAGTGGTATATTTTCTGTAGACACAAGAAAAGGACTGAATGTATGGTCTTGGATGACTTTGGACTGTCAAAGGTCAGTTAGAGTTTAGGTCAAGTTTACTTAGATCTCTGAGTCTCAGGACAACGTGATGCCGTGGGAGCATGGTACTTAGCTGACACTGAATAATGCTATTATTAATACCACTGGCCATCCTCTTCCTGCCCCACTCCCTACTCACCCCTCACTCCAATACCCTAGAGGTTCCTTCAAGCTGGGCCTCTTCCTCAGGGGAAACAGGATGTCTTCTACAGGCTTGGGGCAGGTCTCTGGGGGTTCAGGGTGGGAAGAGGCTGTCTAATTGGTTAACCTGGAGCAAGGCACCAGAGAGGAAGCCATGTTTCCGGGAGCTGAGGAAACCACCATTTCCTCCTTCAGCAGGAAGCGGCCCTAGCTATTCTCAGCACCCTGTGCTCCTTGGCCGGGTGGAGCAATGGAAATCACAGCCTGGCAGTGTCTCAGGCTTGCCTCCTGCTGTTTAACAATCTCCCAGTCAAAATAAACTGGCTCCTTAGGTCTCCAGGGCATGGTTAAGGTAATAATTGAGAGGGAGAAGCCAGAGGCCTGGCTGTAGCACAAAGGCGTGGAGAGACTTTTAAAATATCTGGCTGGTATTGGTTGCTTGTGCCTCATTAAAGTGGTTTAATTGAAGCATTGTGAAGACAAACAAGACCAGAGATTTTGTTATGGTTTCTCAAACAGCCAGTCTCCACCTCTTGAGAACCTGGACTAATGGGGACAGGGGAGAATGTCGATCCTTTAAGCATAGATGTGGGTAACTTTTCAACAGGAAAGCTGTGTGATTCAGTAGAAAGGAAACTGGAACATGAATCAGAGAGAACCGGGTTCAGATTTGAACTTCACCAGACACGCTATTTTGAAAGGGTCATACTATGGCTGCCCTAGGCTTTCCTCATGCCGCAAAACACACCCTGTTTACGTCACGAAGTAACACTGAGATCAACCTGGATCCCTTCTTTCCTTTATCTCCTCATGTCTGCCAGTTCCAGAGTCTTGGAGATTCCATCCCTCTCTCCCTCATTCTTTCATTCCTTCCAGAAAAGTTTACTGAGCACTTAATGTCTGGAAGCAGTTTTGCCTTTAGGGACTCAGGGAATGACATAGCTTACATTCATTTGAGGAAGCAGATAACAGATCAGTAAACACAAATACATAAGATAGTTTTATATCCTGATTAGGGCCATGAAAGAAATGAGTATATGCTTTGACAGAAAGTGGTTTGGGGGGCTCACATTTGAGCATTGCCTCTTTGAGGGGGTCAGCTGAGTGGGTTACCTGGCCTCTGAGTGGGTGGGGCAGGGCAACTATTCACTGATGGTGTGTTTTTACTGGGGAATTCTTGATACCAGAGATGTAGCTGTGAGCCAGACAGTCAAGGTCTCTGCTCTCATGGAGCTTATATTTTAGAGGGGGAGAAGAGAAAACTAAACAAAATCAGTTATAGGTAAACACTTTTCATGCAGACAATGAAGTAAAGGTTTGGTCACAGACAGTAACTGGGTGATTAGGCAGAGGGACTGAGGCCAGAAGGGGTCTGCTAGTTAGATAAGCAAAAGGAATGGACTGTTTCCTCTGGCCATACCTGGACATTCCTCATGCCCCACTGATCACATTCATCGTCACCCAGATCACAATGGCTCTGAGTTCCCTCTCCGCTTATTTGTGAGAATTCCAGTCTGGTTCTCCTTCTGGGGGAGTGCTCATACAGTCTGCAGCTTGGGCATTACTCACCCAAAACTGCCAAATCCTCCTTGGAGGTGATCTCCTTGACCACACTGAAGGGGGAGCTGGCTGTCTAATGAAAGTGATGTCTAGAGAAACATAGCCCATCAACATGGAGGTAGGTCCAATGTGTGATGCAGTGTGGGACTCTCTGACCCTGGGAAGCATATAATGTACTAGAGAAAGATCTGGGTTTACTCATTCAAAACAATTTCTTTTTCTTTTTTTTTAGGGTGATTGCTGTGTGCTAGATTGATGGGTATGTGCCCAGTGAAGTCCAATTCTGTGCCACCCCATAGGCTGTAGCCTGTCAGGCTCCTCTGTCAATGGGATCCTCCAGGCAAGAATACTGGAGGGGATTGCCATACCCTCTGTAAGGGATCTTCCCGACCCAGGGATTGAACCTGTGTCTCCTACATCTCCTGCATTGGCAGGGGGGCTCTTTACCACTAGTGCCACCTAGGAAGCCCAGAGAGGCTGGTAATACCAGGGGAAAAGACAGACTAGCCCTTGCCCTCACCACTCATTGATGTTAGGAGTTAGTAGGCCTTTAAAACAAAGGTAGGGTGTCTGGATGCCATTCAAAGTATGCCAGGAGGTATGTGAATCACCAGGGAGACTCTCTGTGGCGAGTTCTAAAGAGCCTAACCCATGCTGGTGTGGAGAGTAAAGAGGGCTGACTGGTTCACCATAACTGAAAGGCTGACAGGTGGACAGGCTTCAGATGTGTTCTTGTCAGGGCTCCAGCTCTGGGTCCCTGTGATTCCCCTGGCTCCATCCTCCTCGCAGGGGTCAGCGCCTTCCACCTGCTGTGTTCCCTCCAGGTCCCCTTCAGGTGATGGCTGCCAGCAGACTCAGAGGCTGTGCTTTCTCATTCATGTTCTGGAAAGAGAGTGAGAGTGAGAAAGGGAGCAGAAAAATTACTCCCTACCACCACAAACGATATTCAATTCTGAGATAATGGCCTCTCCTTGTAACCTGCCCAATCTCTGCGGCCCGATCTCTGTGGCCAAGAGAATGGCTTTGCAAGTGGCACAGTGGTAAAGAATCCACCTGCCAATGCAGGAGACCAGAGTTGGATCCCTAGATCAGGAAGATCCCCTGGAGGAGGAAATGGCAACTCAGTCTAATATTCTTGTCTGGGAAATCCCATGGACAGAGGAGCCTGGTGGGCTACAGTCCATGAGGTGACAAAAGAGTTGGACATGACAGAGAGACTAAACAACAGCAACAAAGAGAACGCAGTGTCCAAATTACCAACTCCTGCAGCAGGGCCAGCGGGCCTCCTGGGATTGACCAAACCACGGGAAGATGGGTGGGCAGGATGGATACTGGGCAGCAGCAACGATACCTGTCCCCGCCGAAAGATTTCATGCAGAAGTTTGATATAACCTGATTTACATTTTGAAAGATCACTCTGCTTCAGAAGAGGGAAAAAGAGAAAGCAGGAGACCCATTCAAAGATGTTATGAAGACAGATGATGGTGACTGGGCCCAGGGTGGGAGGCAGATTGGTTTCCTGTCTTTGTCACTTAGCAGTTGAAGTAGCAATGACATGTACTTTAAGTTTTCATCAGTTTCCAAATTCATATTTTGGTTGTATATACTTTTAACTTTCAGGACTGGAGTGATACTGTAAACGTGTCTGCCACTGTGAAGGTCTTCAGTAAGTGACATTATTAGCATTAATGTCCAAACTCCTTAGGACGACACACACGTCCCTTGATGTGCTGGACTCAGATAACTCTAGATGGGGGAAAGAGTGGGTGGGGAGTCTCCTGGGCTCCACTGACACAAGCACTCTTCCCATAACATGGTAGGACCTTCCAAGATGGGAGAAAGCTATCCGATAGCCAGTCATGAAACTTCAGTTTTATTCCCAGGGGATTTTGTCTCTAGCCCTATTACTTATTGTCCATATCTTGACCAGCACAGAGGTTGTTTGTCTTGTTGTTAGCCCGTAGATATTGACAAAAGAAGGAAGGTTGGCCCAGTACAAGAAACAAACCAGCTTGCTCAAATTTCCAGGAATTTTTTCTTGAGCTGAATTGCAGTGTGTTTTTTTTTTTTTTTTTGCCACTCCCTAAAACCAGTGTCCTGAGCCCAGGAAAACCCCTTGCTTATCGCTGTCAGTCCAGACTATTTGCACCAAAGTCAATGGATTGAGTGTTTTCCCTGAGAATAATTTTTCAGAGTAAAATGGAGTCTCAGTTTGCAAGGGAAATATGAATTCCTGGCAGAAAGTCAGCTCACATGTAATAGAAGGGCTGTACCTAGCACATGTATGTTGTGGGTGGATTCAAAGAGGCCAGTGGGAGGGGCTTGATCACGATGGAGGGGTCACTCCATTTTCAGTTAGGTTTCAACGGGGATAGTGGGAACCCATGAATTTGGGAATTAAACTGATCTGGGTTTTAATCTCATCTCTGCCATTCATTAGTTGTGAGATTTTTCATTCATTTCAAAGAGGCCAGATACCAGGGATAAAAACTATAAAACCCACCCTAAGAAATGACTGTGTAGCAATAGATAAAGAGTAGTAGATTATAATAGAGTATGCATGGGGGAGAAAAATGGAAGCAGGAGGTTATGAGAGCTCAGAGATGGGAGTGGGGGGAACCAAATCCAGTCTTGCTGTGGGGGAAAGTCATGGAAGGCTTCCTGAAAGAAGCATGAAGCTTTGGGTAGGAAGAGATATTAGCTTGGAGAAGGGCAGTGGAGAGGTGAGCAAGTGTCAAACAATGAAGGCCCTGAGAGTTATTTTTGTTTCAACTATATCTGAGGACAAGTGGAAGTTCTTGAAAGATTTGAAGCAAGAGAAAGATGTGGTGGGTACATATGCATTTTACAGCATTTTTGGTTGCTGTAGGAAGAATGGACTGAAGGGGAACAAGGCAGGAAGCAGAGACAAAAGTGCTGAGGGTGTCATGTAGCCGAGGTGAGAGATGATGGATCCTGGATTAAGGTTGTGGGTTGGCGAGAAAGAGTAATACATGGAATTAAGGGATATTTGAGATGTGGTTACTTGATCTCAGAGAATGATTGGAATATTACATGCCAGACACTCTAATTGCTTCATTCTGTTTCTTATAAAGTCTCTGTGAGAGAAGTATGGTTCCAAGAGGTTGAGCAACTTGTCCACAACAGTGACTTCAGAATTCAAACCCAGGCCTGCCTGTCCCTGAATCCCTCATTTTTCCACCACTAGATCAGGCTGCTTCCTAAGTCAAATATAACAATGTATTGCTTATCATGTTTAAATTAAGCACCATAGAAGTTATAAAATTCTGAAGGATTTAAGCAGAGTGATATAAATTCAGACTGAAGAAAGTTGATGACCAATATCTTTGGGAGTATCATGGGGACCACCACCTTCATCTATCAAAAATCCCAGGGAGTTTAACTAGGTCAATTGTCACTTTCACTTGGAAACCTTTAAGGGTGGGCCTCCTTTCCGAGGCAGAATTAATAGCATTTATTATCTTCTTATCCTTGTCTGTCTTCAAGTCTGTTTTGCCCACTTGGCCTGGGAGCTCCTTGAGGGCACAATGTTCTATTGCTGTGCTACACACAGTGCGAAGCTAAAGATGGTAAACTGGTCTGACATTGGATGAATGAATGATTGCAAGAAGATCATGGTCTCAATGACAGAATCTGTCTTGATAGAATGTGCCAGTGATGGCTCAGTTGGTGTCTATTACACCAAATGCTTTGCCCTTCTTTATACCAAGTGTGGTTTCTTCTCTTGTCCTGTGAAACTCTATTTTCTGTTTGTGTTCCTTCTTCCTCCTCTGGAGTCATGACTGAGCTGCAGTGTCCCTTGTGTGTGTATTCAATGCGATTCTTCCTTAGCTGTTGTTCGCTTGGTCCTTGGACAAATTACAGGTTTCTCCTAGCCTGGCTTTAATCATCACAACCTTGACTCCTCATCAGACTCTCTGCCCCATCTCAAACCAGTGCTTAAAGGACGCTCTTACCCTCAGAAGAAATGGTATAATTTTCATAAACACAGGTCATTTCCTCCTTGCATCAATGTCAGATACTGAAACCATCACTTAACAAGATGTAGCAGAAATACAGAATGTCTGAATAAAGTCTGTGGACAATGGTATTTTTTTTTTTTTTTTCTGTTTTAGAGTTCTGTGGAATTGCTCTCCCAAAATATTCCTAATGTTTTATTTACTTCAGCTTTGGGTTTATTTTGGGAGAAACTTTCCTGAATCTGAGTCTTAGGATGTGATTCTTATCCTGGTCACATCCTGGGGCGTTGTTTGGCTTGAATGGGCTCTAGCTCTTCCAGGGAACCCCAGGCAATGAGGAAGAAGCCGGAGGATGTCAACTCCCGAGAGCAGGACAGAGACAGGGATGACAAACCTACACTTGGAAACAGTCCCCAAAGGAAGGCCAGCATCCCGTACTATAAGGACAATGGCAAGAGACAACCCAGCTCAGACTTAATCAATTATCTATTCCGGAGACTGGTGTGTCTCATAGTTTCCAACATCTGAGTGATTTGCGAGTATTAGGAATTCAGACACTGGATGATTAAAACCACTAGTGCTGGGAATTTTCTCATTTCAGGAAATTTTGGTGGTGAGGCATGCTGGAACCTCACCAGCAGGCAGACTGAAGGGAAGTCCAGACAGGGGGTGGGAATGGGACTGACGGAAATGACCAGAAGGCAGTGCGAGGACTTGGCTTTCTCGCCAGACAGAACGGTGAGGGCATCCTGCTTCCCTGAACCTCAGTTTCCTCCCTGGCAAGTGGGGATGATAATATCTATCTCGTAAGAGTGCTGCGAGAATTAATTCCAATACTGTTATGCTTGAGACACTGTAAAGGCTTAGGACTTGTGAGTTCCTCTCTATTTCTGTAGGGGTGAGGTGGACAGAAGTATAGTCTGGCTAGGAGGTTCTGATTTGAGGACAAGTGGTGGTTAGTGGTCCATCTAAGCCAGAATCTGGAGTTCAAGGGACTGGATCTGACTCCTAGAGGTGGGGAAAGTGCTGGCCAAGGTCAAGCGGGTTGTCAGAATCCCCATGCTTAGGACAGGGCTTTAATTTAAACTGATCCCCAAGGGAGCTCATGTATTCCCAGGTTTATCCCCAGAGAGTACTGTATAGAGCAGCAGTTCTCCAAGTGTGGTTGGAGAACCGTGGAGGAGACTGAAACACTATCAGGCTTCCGTGAGACCCAAATTATTTTTAGATTGCAAATGAGATTAGATTTGCCCTTTGAGTTAGTGTTTGATCTGATGGTGCAAAAATGGCAGTGGGTGATGTTGATGCTTTAGTACGAATCAAAGTGATGGCACCAAACATCAGGTGTTTATTTTCCACCACGTGCTGTGAGATCAGTCACTATGTCATGTCTGACTCTTTGCGACCCTATGGATTGTAACATTCTGGGCTCCTCTGTCCATGGGGGTTCTCCAGGCAAGAACACTGAAGTGGGTTGCCATGTCCTCCTCCAGGGGATCGTCCTGACCCAGGGATTGAACTCGGGTCTCTTACATCTCCTCCTTTGCTAGGCGGGCTCTTTACCACTAGCGCCACCTGGGAAACCCTATTTACCACCACACGTGCACTTAAGAAAAAACAAAAAAAATAGCCAATTTCACTTAAGAATCTCCTTGATAAAGCAGGGCTGTGCTGCTTACTCAGTTGCTCAGTCATGTCCAACTCTTTGCAACCCCATGGCCAGGCTCCTTTGTCTATGGGATTTCCCAGTAAAGAATATTGGAGTGGGTTGCCATTCCCTACTTCAAGGGATTTTCCCTACCCAGGGGTTGAACCCGAGTTGCTTGCATCTCCTGCATTGGCAGGCAGCAGTAAAAGTTATCAATTTATTAAATTTCAACCCTTGAGTATCTGTTTTTTGAATATTTTGTTTGATGGAATGGGATGTATAAATAATGCATTTCTGTCAAAGCACAATGGAACCTCGAGAAAAATCTCTGACAGTTTTTTGGGTTGGGAGCTGGACCAGCCATTTTTTCTCATGAGACACCATTTTTCCATGAAAGAATGACTGATATATGTACTGTGGTTATTCAGACTTGGATAGTCCATAATTAGGTAGTTTGTTCTTTTTTTAAACAATGAAGTCAGGGCTGTAACTTTGAGTATAACAAATGATGGTATTTGTTGCTAATGATAAAATTTGAGAGTTCAGATGAAAAATGAGGGTTTTGAAAAATTTGTATTCTCTACTTTGAGCTGTCAGATCCCACACTGCAGCTACCCTTTAAGAAACCACCTCCTGTCAACTTGTGGTATATATCAAAGAAGAGTCTTCACAGTGATCTGAAGAGGCTACTAAGATAGTCCTCCATTTTCCATGTCTGTGTGAGGCCAGGTTTCTTCGTATATATATTTTTTAAATTAATTTTTATTGGAGTAGTTGCTTTACAATGTTGAGGTGATTCTAATGCTTTAGTAGTCTATGAAAGCAACCCAAAACCTAAGCTGTAAATGTATCAAATTTAAGAACTCAAAACCAAAGGGCAACCAATCACAGTCAACTAGACTTTCCTAAATGAGGTAACCACTTAAGCTACAGTCAATCAGACAACTTCATTACTTCACTTCCACATCTTTTCTATAAAAGCCTCTTTCCTGGTTTTTCTTCGTGGGACACTCCTAACCACTACTGGTTTGGTGCTGCCAGATTTGAATTGATTCTTTGCTCAGATAAGTTCTTAAAAATTTCCACCGGCCTCAGTTTATCTTTTAATACAACCAAATACCATATCACAATAGATAGCACAAAAGAAGATATGAGAATACACTTATATGCTAAGTCAGACATTAAAGAGATTTACAAACGTGAAACGATGTCATTCTTCTCACCAATCTTTATGTTGATTTTTTTCATTTAAAAATATGTTATTTAGATTCATGTGTAGTGGGTTTATTATTGCTATTTTAGATAATTAATAAATGTTTTAAAAACTTCTCAACTTTAATTTCTAATATAGTAAATATCACTAGATCTGATTCACATAAATAAAAGCTCTTAGAGTGTCGTTAGTCATTTTAAGAGTGTAAATAAGCTACGATCAAATCTTGATTCTGACATTTACCAGCTGTGCTACCCTGGGCAAATTACTTAGTTTCTCTGTGCCTTATTTTCTCATCTCTTCCCAAATAGAAATAATTTTAACCTACCCCATAAAGATAGGTTGTGAGGATTAAATGAGGCGTATGATGTAAAATGAGTAGAACGGCTCTGCTGCTGGCATAGAACAAGTGCTAAGTAAGTACTGCAATAATAATAGTCAATGTAACACAGCTTCATAGTGTGATGGTTCGTGTTCCTGTCGGTTTTGTCCACCAGGCTGTGAAACCCTCAGAGTGGGGTATGCCCCTGATTTATCCCTGTGTCCTAGTACAAAGCTTAGTATCCACTAGGTAGTCATAAAGTTTGGAAAGTAAATGGATGTGAAGCTAGGAGAAGGCAAGGCCGAAGCAGGGCCGATCCCAGAGGGATGCCAGAAAAGACAACCAAATTCCTGAAATAGGAGACTCACATCCCAAGTGATAAGAGTGAGACATGAACGGGACCTGGAGTGAGGTGGCAGCAGACAGGGATGAGAGAGGAGGGTCCTACATGTTTGCAGTCCCTTCTGCAAAGCCGCTGGTGCTGGCCAGTGGGTGGAGCCGGCTGTATGAAGATCCAGGGTGGAGACCGGCTCCACCTGCTGGTGGGGCTGGGTGACACAGCTGCCTCAATCCCCCTGGCCTGCAAGGCGGGCTTGCTAACAAAGGGGAGCTCCGTGTCTAGGGCTGTACGGGGTTGGAGAGATCAAAGCTCAAAGAATTAAAGCTGGAGCATTAAATTTGAGTCTTTCCTAATTTTTCAGACGTACGTTTTACATGGTTAGGTACGTGTTTGACCATCTTGCCTTTGTGAATTGTTATCCTGAGGTATTTTTGGATATCCAGGAAGGAAGGGGAAAATGTCATTCAATGTGTAATCTCTGCCAGGAGCTTTATTTATGCTTTCTAATTTATTTCTCACAACTGCCTCATGAGGAAGGTGCTGGTCTTGCTGTTTTGGGCATGAGCTAACTGAGACTCAGGGAGTGTAAAGTCCTGTCTCCATGGTCACATTGCTCATCCGTGGGCTAGCTGGGATTTGCACCTAAGTCTGTATGAACACTATGTCCATGCCCTTTAAAAAAGCAAATTTCATTGTAATTTTATTATTTAAGTATTGCACGTTTATCATCTGAAAGTGGGAAAATACTGATAAGTGAGAAATAAAAATTATACCCATATATTCTACCATTCAGTTCAGTTCAGTTCAGTTCAGTCGCTCAGTCGTGTCCGACTCTTTGTGACCCCATGAACCACAGCATGTCAGGCCTCCTTGTCCCTTACCAACTCCCAGAGTCCACCCAAACCCATGTCCATCTACCATTCAAATATGAATTATTATCACATTTATATGTTGTTTCAGACTTTCCCCCTGGCGTATATTACCTGCTTTTCTGTTTAACAACATATTGTGGATGTCCTTCTGTCTATGACTTGTTTCTATATAATTTTAAAAGACCACATAGTATTTTATTATATGAGTGTGCTATTTATTTAACCAATCTTCTGTTGTTAAGTATTTAGCTTATATCTAGTTTTTCACTAGTATTTAAAAAAAAAAAACCACTGTAATAAACATCCTAGTAGCTTAATCTTTGTGTATATCTTTACTTCCTTAGGATAAATTCCTAGAAACTGAACTGATGATTTCAAGTGCATTTGAGTTTTAAAGATATTTCAATATAGTCTATTGCCAAATTATCCCCCAGGAAAGCTGTAAAAATTTGAATTCCCACCAATAGCGGGTGAACTTTCCCATTCCCCTGCTCCCTCAAGAACTGACTATAAAAAGATTTTTAACAAGCATGAAATACCATATTCTTTCAATTCCACTTCTTGCTTCTTGATCCAGTTCAAGTAATGCTTTGTACTATGAAGTTTCAATATGTTCGTTACCCAAGAAGAAAATCTGCATTTCCTGTCTGAGCTGGGTGGGATGGCAGTGGCCAGGGAGCCAAGCGGGAAGGAAGGTATGGGTCTGCCTTTGGTTAAGCAGTGGGATGGGTTGGTTGGAGAGGAACTGGGTACTGGTAATTATTCTCATTCACAGGGTGTTGGCTGTGGTTAGAATCGGGGCCAATTGTACAGAAGGGAAAGGATGCGTTCTGCCAAGATGTGCTTGCTCTCCAGGGATTGTGGTGGGCAGTGCAGATTGAAAGCAGGTACCAAGACCTCCACCGGGCCAAGTGAGGTCTCTGGGGAGAGGGTGGGCCAGCAGCTCTATTGGGGCAGGCAGAAGGGGGTACAGAAATGCACTCCTGTGCAGCTTCAGGAGGAACAGGAAGAAGTGGAATTTCAAATGTAGGAAAGAGTGCTCTTCTTGGAAACTGTACATCCTACACAGTGAACACCATGGCTTGGCCACCAAAGGGCCTCACAATTTGTCATCCACCCCTTTGGTGAACTCTCCATCACCCTGGGGGCTTTTAGACTTAGACATCTACCTTGTGGAGTCTCTGGCAGCTTGTCTGTGACTCAGGGGTAGACTCT
Organism: Dama dama; assembly: GCF_033118175.1. Classification (NCBI taxonomy): domain Eukaryota; kingdom Metazoa; phylum Chordata; class Mammalia; order Artiodactyla; family Cervidae; genus Dama; species Dama dama. Next base: position 86,989,426 of record NC_083700.1, read on the forward strand.
GCTGTGAGATTGGAGGAGGTCTCAGAAACCCAGTTGTTTCTTAAGTAACTCACTAAATCAAGGTTACCGGGATAGAATGCTCCCATTGGCAATAACAAATTCATGCTTTCCCTGAGGGCAGACCTACTGGGGAAACTCAACCCTGTATGCAAGGTTGTGTGATAAGAATGAACTAGAAACAAGGAGAAATAGATTCATGAAATATTTAATGACATGTTGATAAGACCTCTCAATTATTTATCATGTGGTAAGGATGGTCCTTCCAGCAGGGCTGTGAAGTCTATACATTGTTTGGCTCAGTCTTCTCCATAGGCAAAGTCCCTTAGTTTGGCTTTCTGACCTTCTACTTTTGTTAATATGGTTGGCTGGCTTCTTCCCTGATAGCTTCTTCAGACTTCTTCCATGATACCTCAGTTGGTAAAGAATCTGCCTGCAGTGCAGGAGACCTGGTTCGAATCTTGAGTCAGGAAGATCCGCTGGAGAAGGGATAGGCTACCTGCTCCAGTACTGTTGGGCTTCCCTTGTGGCTCAGCTGGTAAAGAATCCGCCTGCAATGCGGGAGACCTGGGTTCAATCCCTGGGCGGGGAAGATCCCCTGGAGAAGGGAAAGGCTGCCCACTCCAGTATTCTGGCCTGGAGAATTCCATGGGCTATATAATCCATGGGGTCACAAAGAGTTGGACACCACTGAGTGACTTTCACTTCACTTCACTTCACGGTTGGCCAGCTCCCCAGAAGCATGACTCAACTTCCTTCGGAGGTCATGGGATTTTCGGCCTCTCCTTCCTGGGAGTCCTTCCAGGTCCTTCAGGTGACTTTGCATATTTCTGTCCTCACCCACTGGTGGGGCCACTCTGTGCTCATCTCCTGCCCCATCTGGAGGCCTCAGGGTCGACACAGGACTCTGGGTTCTAGGAAGTGGTCTGCCCAGAGCAAAGCCCCACTACTGGAGGAACTTGGGGACAGGACAGGAAATCTCAGCAGGGGGCAGGCCCAGGGACAGATGAGGCACCTTCTGAGCCATGGCCTCCAGGAGCACCTTCACTGAAATTGGGGTCACCCTCCCAGTGGATTCAGCAGGCTGGCCTACGTGTTCCCCCAAACCCCAACTCCCCACATCCAGGCATCCTCAGTGCACCTGATTCACCTACCTTCATGAAACTACAGGTAGAGTGGGAGGGGACAAGTGCAGGAATGAGAAGGTCGAAAGGCAAGGACTTCACAAAATGTGAGGATTGAAAGTTGTCGTTAGTGAAGCAGTGTCTAAACTCGGCCTGTCTACACTTAAGTAAGGGTGAGCTAGGAAACTGGCTGTGTGTGGTGAATTATTTGCTTATCCTCCACCTTGCTATAGAACACATGAAAGCAGCTTACTTCCCTGGTGGCTCAGATGGTAAAGCATCTGCCTAAAATGCGGGAGACCCGGGTTCAATCCCTAGGTCGGGAAGATCTCCTAGAGAAGGGAATGGCAACCCACTCCAGTATTCTTGCTGCCCACCCCCGAAAAAAAGGGGCTCAAAGAAAAGGGCTTCCTTGGTAGCTCAGACAATAAAGCATCCGCCTACAGTGCGGGAGACCAGGGTTCAAGCCCTGGGTCGGGAAGATCCCCTGGAGAAGGAACTGGCAACCCACTCCAGTATTCTTGCCTGGAAAATCCCATGGACTGAGGATCCTGGTGGGCTACAGTCCATGGTCGCAAAGAGTCGGACACGACTGAGCGACTTCACTTTCACTTTGACTTTACTTACAAAGATACACTCAAAGCAACAAGATAAAGTACATTTCAAGTCAAACGGTGCAGCAAAGAAAAGATCTAGATAGAACAGAAGGAAGACGCTATGGGCTGATGAGGTAAATGCACACACCACAGATGCTGCCAAGTCCTTCATGTATGTGACAGGGAGTCACATACTTGGCTCAGGTTTCCTAGTAGTCAAGGAAAAAGGGGGCCTATCAAATTTATTTTTCAAAGCCCAGCCCATATATCTCACCTCCTCCAAAAAGTTGCTACTGAATATATGTGGACATAAAACATATTCTTTTATTTTATTTTTTACAACTTTTTATTGGAGTATACTTGATTTACAAGGTTGTGTTAGTTTCAGGTGTATAGCACAGTGAATCAGTTATATATATACATATATCCATTCTTTTTTTCCAGATTCTTTTCCCATATAGGCCATTACAGAGTATTGAGCAAAGCTCCCTGTGCTATACAGCAAGTTCTTATTAATGTTAGTTATCTATTTTATATATAGTAGTATGCACATGTCAATCCCAACCTCCCAATTGGGAGTAGGTCCCCCACTCCCAATCCCTGGTAACTATAAGTTTGTTTGCTACATAAGACACATTCTTTTAGATGACAACATAACTTTGCTTGGGCTTCCCATGTGGTGCTAGTAGTAAAGAATCCAGCTGTCAATGCAGGAGATGTAAGAGACATAGGTTTGATCCCTGGGTCAGGAAGATCCCCTGGAGGAGAAATGCTAATCCACTCCAGTATTCTTGCCTAGAGAATCCCATGGACAGAGGAGCCTGGCAGGCTACAGTCCATAGGGTCACAAAGAATCAGACACGACTGAAGTGACAGCATGCACACATGCATAACTTCTCTCAAAAACTTGAGTTTGCTTAAAGCAAAGATCACATATGTGTCTTATTTTACTTTGGAAGCATGGGACTTGGGAGATGTGATTTGGGAATTAGACAGGACTGGGTTCCATCTGGATTCTGAACATTAGCTATGTGATCTTCAAGCTGTGGCAAGCTTGAACCTCTCTGAGTTTCAGGAGGTTGCTGAGAGGTTTCAAGGGCTAGTGATTTTGCTTTTTTTTTTTTTTTAATGGATGAAGAACCCAGCACTCAGAAAGGCATCACTTCACTAGTTTTCCACTTTCTCTGTGTGTGGCAGATTCATGTCTGTCTGATTCCATAGACTCTTGGCAAAGAAGGTTTAGAATGTTTCAACGACTTGTCCAAAATACCACAGCCAGTTGCGAAGACCTAAACCTGGTCCTGCTAGTTTCCTAGTCCTTGCTCTTTCCACTGTACATGCTACCTCTCCCCATCACTCTGGTTTCAGCTGCCTGCCAGAGAAGTTTCCTTTTATAAGCGACCCCAAGTTAGTAGAAATGTCATCGGGTTGACAAGACAAGTGCCTGCTTGTCCTTGTGGGCCGCTCTGACCTTTGCTTCATTGCTGCATTTCTGGGCTATTTTGAGTCTTGGAAATGTAAGGAAGATCTATGGTGGAAAGCTGTGTGACCAGTATTTCAGACCGCTGAGATCCCTTGAGAAAGTCTTGACTTGATGCCTGCTGAGCACACACAAGGATCCTCATTTTGCTGGACAGCAGAGGGTCCCCTCGGTCTTGGGGAGAAAACTTAGAAGGAAAAAAACCTTTCCATGGGGCATTCTGGAATGAAGTCAAGTGGGAAGAGGAGCTAGACTGGGATCCAGGAGACCTCACTGCTGTGGAACGTGGAAAAGGAAGTGGGCGTCAGACTGCTGGGCTTTGGGGAATAAGACAGGGTGGGCTTGGTGTTAGGGTGGCCTCTGTGGGGAGTCAAGTTCCTGTGGAAGCGGACGTTCACTTGCCCTCAGAATCTCTCAGGGATGTCTGGGTGTGTTGATTCAGACTAGAAAAACACTTCCTTGGCTGCAAGCTCCCAGTGGCTACTAACTGTTTTCCACTTCTCCAACCAGGGCAGGGTTACTGTTCAAGGGCCTCAGTTTTACAGACAGTGACTGTGATGGGAGGACAGCCGCACAATCCCTTGGGCCTGTGGCTGCTTTGGTGACGTCTGGAGCCACTGAGGTTCTGCACCAGAAAATACAGTGAGGTCACTTAATTTTTTCCCTTATAGAAAGATGAGAAGTTACATAAACAGGATTTGATCCCAATCAGGAGTGCTTTGTCCGTGATATTAATCAGTTAATAGATGCAATGCACCATGTGTTGGATGTGACTCATGGGGATGGGGATATAGCAATGAGGAAGATGTAGGGCCTTCCTCAAGAGAATCTTGTGATGCAGACAGAAATCTAATCAGGTCTGGTCCTGCAGGGCCTTCTGTCCTGACCTAGGTCACGTTGTGTTTAGTGGTGTGGTGGGAAACTGCTGATGGTTTCCAGCAGGTGGGTGGCAAGGTCTCTGGCCACTTTCAAGGGTGAAATTGAGTGAAACAAGTCTGGAAGCAGGGAGAGCCTCAGATTTCAGAAACATTCAGGAATTTCCAAAAGTATGCTGATACAGCCAACACAACCCTGGATGTATTAACTGACAATCAGTTTAACAATGACCTATGATGGTTTTTCACTGAACATCTTATGAAAATGTATTTACAGCTCTTTTGAGCCTCCTGAAATTCCCTTTTGGCATCACTGGGGTCTTCCCATTAGTCAACCGGTATGGGGCTAAGATTCTACTATGAGGTTCATAGTGCCTTTCTTCCCAAGTAGGATCTGGGTGAGGGGTTCTACCCTCACGAAAGAGGGGAAACTTGCTGTTCTTTCCAAATTTCCCTGAGATTTCTCCTCAGCTCTCCTTACTCTTTTCTGTCCCTGAGTTTGGTGGTCTCAGTTCAGTTCAGTTCCGTCGCTCAGCCATGTCTGACTCTTTGCGACCCCATGAACCACGGCACACTAGGCCTCCCTGTCCATCACCAACTCCTGGAGTCCACCCAAACCCATGTCCATTGAGTCGATGATGCCATCCAACCATCTCATCCTCTGTCGTCCCCTTCTCCTCCAGCCCTCAATCTTTCCCAGCATCAGGGTCTTTTCAAATGAGTCAGCTCTTTGCATGAGGTGGCCAAAGGATTGGAGTTTCAGTTTCAACATCAGTCCTTCCAATGAACACCCAGGACTGGTCTCCTTTAGGATGGACTGGCTGGATCTCCTTGCAGTCCAAGGGACTCTCAAGAGTCTTCTCCAATACCACAGTTCAAAAGCATCAATTCTTCGGTGCCCAGGTTTCTTTATAGTCCAACTCTCACATCCATACAGGACCACTGGAAAAACCATAGCTTTGACTAGATGGACATTTGTTGGCAAAGTAATGTCTCTGCTTTTTAACATGCTGTCTAGGTTGGTCATAACTTTCCTTCCAAGGAGTAAGCGTCTTTTAATTTCATGGCTGCAATTACCATCTGCAGTGATTTTGAAGCCCCCAAAAATAAAGTTAGCCACTGTGTCCATGGTTTCCTCATCTATTTCCCATGAAATGATGGGACCAGATGCCATGATCTTAGTTTTCTGAATGTTGAGCTTTAAGCCAACTTTTCACTCTCCTCTTTCACTGTCATCAAGAGGCTCTTTAGTTCTTCTTCACTTTCTGCCATAAGGGTGGTGTCATCTGCATATCTGAGGTTATTGATATTTCTCCTGGCAATCTTGATTCCAGCTTGTGCTTCCTCCAGCCCAGCGTTTCTCATGATGTACTCGACATATAAGTTAAATAAGCAGGGTGACAATATACAGCCTTGACGTACTCCTTTTCCTATTTGGAACCAGTCTGTTGTTTCATGTCCAGTTCTAACTTGCTTCTTGACCTGCATACAGGTTTCTCAAGAGGCGGGTCAGGTGCTCTGGTATGCCCATCTCTTTCAGAATTTTCCACAGTTTATTGTGATCCACACATTGGTGGCCTCACTGACGTATAACTCAAGGGGGTGAGGTTGATGACTGTGTGAGGCCTCTGGGGCACAGCTAAACCTGTAGAAAATCCCTAGTGGTTCAAGTTGGGAGGAGGGAACCAACATATTGTTAGTTGGGAGGTGATCTCAATATCTGTAGCTGGCAGAGAGTGTGGAGGGTCAAGTTCACTAGGAAAGGTGAAGATGTAAATGGAAAATGGGCCATGAAGTCAGAATGTCAAGCATAGGGAGCAAGATGGGGTGAGGTGGGAGGAAGAGATGAGAAATCCTCTAGGACTCAGCTCACCACAAACAGGGTTGTGCTGTGCGCCCCCTTTCTGTGGTTCTAGGTACTGAAGGTTCTGATCCTGAGGCTCAACAGACCCAATCAAAGCATTGTAGCCAAATATCAATTTGAAAAGGAACCTAGGTCTCATCCTGTTTTAGACAAAGACAAAAGTAGAACAAGTAATAAAAGAAAAATAGGTGTCTAGCAAAAGGTAAACAGCAGGAAAAAAGGCACAAGCGGTAAACAGCAGGAAAAAAGGCAGAAGCAGGGTTAACATCCACTTGTGGTAAAGAGCTCTCGTGGCTAAGAATACATGGCTCTTACATAATATTAAAGACCAAACTTCTGCTCAGATTACATAGCCATAGTCATAGAAGGGACTGCACCTATAGGCCTAACACAGGAAAGGAGAACTGGAGGCGGTTTGGTGAAAATATATAAAGTCGAACCAGCCAGTTTGACACTTCAAAAAACTGGTTTTTCTGGAAGAGTGCAGAAGTTTCCAGTTGAGTATTCAGTATGAGCATATTCATGACTGTCTCTGCCTTTCTCTCTGACTTTCTGGATGGGGTGAGATCATTCTGGGTACCTGTTCTAACCCGGATGGGGATGACAGTGAGGATGCCTTCTTGCCTCTTGCTATCACCAAGGCTGACTGAGATCATCCTGAGGTCTCTGTACTTGGTGCAGATTTACCTTGTTCTTAAAGGGGCCACCATGACCTGGGGCCACTGTGAAGACTGTGGAGGTATTTCCTAGGCAGGGAGGCCTGGCCGAGGGGGCGAGATGCAGCCCACGCTCAGCTTGCTAAACAATGTGCTCTGACATGGAGGAGGGGATGTCTTTTTCTAACTTGCATAAAACATCATACCTGGACCGGTGTCTTGGTCCTGACCTCATACATGATATCTCAGCCGATCACATTTGCAATTTATAGCAACTTAGAGAATCAGAAGGACACTAATGATTATAGTTGCTAGTATCAGATGAGGAGAAGGAAGGGCAGAGAACTACACTGGCTGATTTGGGCTCGTCTCTCAGCTTGTTTAGGGCTTTCCAGGTGGCACAGTGGTAAAGAATCTGCCTGCCAATGCAGGAGACGCAAGAGATGTGGGTTCGATCCCTGGGTTGGGAAGATACCCTGGAGGAGGAAATGGCAACTCACTCCGATATTGCCTGGAAAATTCCATGGACAGAGGAACCTGGAGGGCTACAGTCCATGGGGCTGCGCAGAGTCAGACATGACTGAACAACTGAGCATGCACACAGGCACACAGTTTGTTAGGGTCCTGAGTCGAATCTGCTGAGACTTAATAAAAAATCAAGTACTCTCTCCACTGTGCCTCCTACCAGCACGTCTCTCTCTCCAGAGATTCCATCACTGGAATTCCCAGAGTCAGAAAGGCTGCCACGAAAGGGCTCCTAGCTCAGCAGCACACAGCCTGGTACAAATTCTTTCTTGAACACACAGCACCAGGCCTGTGTGGGTGACTGCAGAGAAGACCTCTTTGAGTACTGACTTGGTCTGCTTCAGATTCTCTCTGTCCTTTCTTTAGTAATTTCAGGCTTTTCCCTTGCAGGGTGAAGATAGGCAAGGGCGTAACAGGGTGGGGATAGGGTAGGTTTGCAAAACATTAATGAATGTAATCTGTGCTTTTCCCCTGACCCAGCTTCGCCAGCTGCACTGGTCTGAAATTCCACATTCCATTGTTCTCCTTCTAAGAAAACAGAACTGGCTCTATTTAGCCCTAGGAATAGTCTGTGTCGACTTGTTTAAGAGAACTTGCAAACCAGATGGGTTTACTGTTTACTGTGTCTCCTCTAGACCAAGGGTAAAATATTATTTCTGAAGGCCCCCAGTGACATATTTTGAAAGGTTCTCCAACCACTGTTCTCATTATAGGTCACTACGCTGGCTTAATATGACTTTCTCACTTCTTACCTATGTGTAAGATTAGAAATGCGTGCACATTTCTCACATCCCAGCCACAGTGGTTATTTACTGCCTAGGTTCTTTTCTGTGTGAACTATCCTTCTCTGTCAATCTACAGTACATGGTCACAGTGACGAGGCCCTGGCAGCCACTTTGTACAGTGCCCTCCACATCATTATCCTGGTCACAGGATAGACCAGTAATGGCTATCCCATTCAAGCAAGTCTCGTGAATTTTGGTCTGGCACAGTGAAAAGTCCCTGGTGGCTCAGTAGTAAGGAATCTGTCTGCCAATGCAGGAGACAAGGGTTTGATCCCTGGTCTGGGAAGATTCCCAGGAGAAGAACATGGTAACCCACTCCAGTATTCTTGCCTGGAGAGCCTCATGGACAGAGGAACCTGGTGTGCTACAGTCCATGGGGTCACAAAGAGTTGAGCATGGCTTAGTGGCTGAATAACAACAACAACAAACAGTGAGAGAGTCAGTCTTTCTTTGGGTTGCTGGCTTTTCATGGTATAACCTTGGGAAATGCTGCCTGTTTTGAGACATCCAGAGAGACAGCTCTGGATAGGAGGGCAGATTCAGGAGCTAGTTTAAATAGAAGGAGACAATAAAACAAATTTCAAAGAGAAGCCAAGATGAAAGCTGAGATAAAGGCCTGTCTTTGGTTCCAAACCTATTTGAGACTCAATTATGTTCCTTCCTTTGGGTGAAAGGACATGGTAAAATGCTCCTTTGGGGCTCAAATTACCTCTAGTTGGGTTTTACTAACGACAATCCTTTCTGATATCCTAGCCAAATGTTTCTCAAAGTGTAATCCCCGGACCAGCATCAGCATCTTCATCAGGAGACTTGCTAAAAATGCAGATTCTCAGGCCCCAACCCACTCTGACTAAAATCTGGAGGTGAAGACCAGCCTTCTGGGTTTTAACAATCCCTCCAGTATTCTCATGTTTGAGAACCACTAACTTAGTTATCTGTAGTAAAGGGTGGGAAAAGCCTGGACTTAGATTTAGACTGGCCTGGATTAGAACCCTAGATCCATGAACAAGTGATGTGATTCTGGGCAGGTCAGCTCTCCTCTTGGAGACCCAGATTTCTCAGTGGTGAAATGGAGGATAGTGTTGTTTACATTAGACAACAACTTAAAGACAAGCACATACCTCTGGGCTCTTGAAAAGCATCAATTCTTGTCTCTGTGGACCCTGTTCTGGCATACAAAGAGAAGCAGCCGTGACTCAGGTTACTCACTGTGGAGACACAATGTGAGCTTTCAAAAAGCAAACCATTGCCTTAATAAGCAGGTTACTGTTCAGAGCTCATACCCCATTTGTGCACCTAGATCTTAGCACTGTGCCCAGATTCTCCTAGACTATCATTGGATGGTTGGGAATTAAACCCAATAAACCCCAAACCCATTTTTATTCCCCTGGTTTAATTGACCTGCTTTTCTGCTTTGTTGTGAAAATCATGCCGTCTGGGCCATCCTAGAGTAAAACAAGGAAATCAACTGTTTATATTTGAGGAAGGAAAACACAGGTTTCTGGTTATTAATTTATTCATTTACTTATTCATTCACTAACTCTTTGATTTATTCTTCCACTTACTCATTTATTCATTCACTGATTCATTCATTCTTTCATCCACTTAACACTCAATGAACTACTTTTAGATACCTTGGTAGATGCTAGGGAGTTATAGATAAGGTCTTTGTGTCCCCTCCCTCCTCTGCCAACTGTTGACAGGCAAAAGATGGATGTGGGGGTAGAGATGGTCATAGCCTGAGGGGATTACAGTCAGGAGTTATTTCATGCTGAAGAAAAGGATGCATGGGTGTTAGTCACTCAGTTGTGTCCAACTCTTTGTGACCCCATGGACGGTGGGGCTCCTCTGCCCATGGAATTCTCCAGGCAGGAATACTGGAGTGGGTAGCCATTTCCTTCTTCAGGATATCTTTCAGACCCAGGGATCAAATCCAAGTTTGCTGCATTGCAGGCAGATTCTTTAACATCTGAGCCACTAGTGAAGATTCAAAGTGAAGAACAGGTGTTAAGAAGTATTGAGGCAAGAAAGTCAATGACAGTGAAGATAAAAAAGCTGAGAGTCAGTATCTGCTTTGGTTTTAATAGCATACTTCTCTGTAATTAACAGAGTGAATGTTTTGCAAGGAACTCCCAGTTCCTTGAGTCACATTTGAGCTGATCCTGGATGGTTGATCCTACAGTAGGTAGATGTATCTGCCAAATACTGTTCATGCTGTTCATACTCTACAAGGGGTGGGCTAGTGAGCTCTCATTAAGAAAGAATCCTCATGTCTGCTACTACTTGACAGATGAATCAATCCAACCCCAAGTGAACTCCTTTTGGTATCCAGAATGTCTGGCTATTTTCTGGATGAATCTCCACCCAATTCTTGGCTTTCATAGCACTGGAACTTCTAGCTATGTGAAAGATGGGGCAAAAACATCCAGCCTCTCCTCAGACAGCTCTTCAGGAAGTACATCCAATTGGATGCTTCCTCAGATGTATCCTTTAGGGCTGTCTGGGACCAGTATTTCAGATGGAGAAGAGACGTGAATAATCTGGGAGAGAAGACAGTGGCTGAGTGTTAAACCCTGCATCGTATTTGACAAATGGTTTTTCTATTTTTGTTGGTTACAAACTGGCTGAGTGAGGGTCAAATTGTATGCTTCTTATTTTCAGACTGTATAGGAAAAAAACTGAAATAATGACTAGGGGTTGATAACATCCTTGACTTCACTTGACCCTTGTCACTACCATAGAGGAGGAGTTATTAGCATGAGACAGATGATGGGAGGTGGTTCATTTCATTCAAGTGTCTAAGTTTGCTCTTAATCCCACTTTCCTGACTGTAGATTTGATGCTCATTCCTCTCCACCAGTTTGTTCCCAAGGAAAATCGTTGTTGCCAGCACACAGGATTATAAGCAACTTCCTGGGAGAACTCAGAAATATGGAAACACGTTGATCCTTTGAGAGTTAAAGTTTAAGAGAGGCACAGAGGATTAAAGAGGAGACAGGATGGCTCGCAGGACTGTGAGAGTCAGCTGATCTTAATCCGACCATAGATCTCAAATATATTTGAAGAAGGAAGGAAAGCAGAGTCACAGAGGGAAGTTTTGGCACTCTGTCCAGGCTGTGTGCTCAGAATCACATGAGGTTATCTTAATTAGGTGCTATTAGAGAGTTTATTCATCTAATTTCTCTTGTGCTGATACCCAGCTCACCCTGCAACCTTTGCAGTGTGACGTGACATGCCAAGCAGCATGGCCCATGGGGCAAGATGGCACTGCTTGTGCTGAGCTGTGGGTTCCACCTCCATGAGCTGGTACCTCCTGGATCTCTCTCTACTAATACAATAGAACATCAGCAACCCTGCTTCCAGGAGACTAGCTCTTGGCGTGCAGGAGAGAACGATCAGCTCCTGGGGGCCCTCAAAACCAGGTTTCTGAGCCTGTGGAACTACAGGAGAAGTCTAAAGCTGGGCAGAGACAGTCAGGAAGTGAACAAAACATTTCCCCTGGAAGGCCTCTTGGAAGCCTGAACCGCCTGCTGCCTCCCCTTGGCAGTGAGCGTTCTCCAGCCTGAGTTAGGGACCCACGCTGTGCCTAAAACCTTGGCCTTGCTTCTACTAGAGGTCAGGGAGGCTGACACATCTAGGTCTTATGTCAATTCTTGCCCCAAATCATCAGCTGAACACCCAGTCAATTCTAGAGCACCTTCTAGGACCTTAAATGAAAGCAAGAAACACAGTTTCTCCAATGCAAGTGTCCAGGCTTACAGGAGAGACAGCATTGTCCATAACTAATGTTTACACACCACACACACACACACACACACACACACACAAACACACACACATGAGATTATTTTTCACAACTAATCCATGCACAAATGCAAACAGGTAGTCTCCAGAATGAAGAGGTTTGCCACATGTCATGGGCTGGTACATGATAGAGCATGGATTTGACCCCTGAGACACAAACTGCAAGAAAGTCTATGACTGGCATTCCAAACAGAGGAGAAGAGACTGTGGGGCTGAGATTGTTCTCCTGCTAATTACTCCTCACTTCCCTGGTTCTGTCCTGGGAGCTCATCAAAAGCAGGGCCTGTATTGAAGAGTACTGTCTTCATCAAGACACAGGAGATTTGGACAAATGGATCCCAGTTGTGCAAACTGGGAGTTCTATCCTAATATGCATTGATAAAGAGGGCTTAAGAATAATTTTTCTTTTTTCTTTTTTTTTTTATAATTTTTAAATTTATTTTCAGTTGTCCTGGGTCTTCGTTGCTGCATGCAGTCTTTCTCTAGCTGTGTTGAGAGGAGGCTATTCCCTAGTTGCAGTATGTGGGCTAGTCATTACGGTGGCTTCTCTTGTGGAGCACAGGCCCAAGGCACATGGGCTCAGTTGTAGAGGCGTACCCGCTTAGTGGCTCTGAGACCTGTGGAATCTTCTCGAACCAGGGATGGAACCCGTGTCTCCTGAATTGGTAGGCAGATTCTTAACCACTGTCCCACCAGGGAAGTCCCAAGAACCATTTGCAGTAACAAAAATTATGATGGAAATTGTTTCTTTATTTTAGATAATACTACACATATTAACTAAATAGTTTCGGCTAGAATTTTATCACCCCAGTCTAATTACACTGGATAGCTATTCCTCATGAGTTCTGATTAACTAGACTTTTGGACTTCTTACCTACTGTGTATAGGGCACTGTGTTCTAGGGAGACAGAGACAAAAAAAGACATTCTTTCCACTTCAAGAAGCTTTCAGTCTAGGGAGGGAAGCACATCTTAAAATATTTTCTTTCAAATTATTATAATATTTTCTTAATGTAAGCAAAACAGTAGAAAGGTGTTTATTTTTTAGATGCTAGAGGGCTATTGAGGGATATTATGCTCAGGCAAGGCAGTAAGATTGGCATTTGGAAAGATGCTCCTGGCTGACTTGTAGAGGTTGGCCTGGAGCTGGGCCTGGCTGGAGTCAGGAAACTGGAAGACTTGCAAGGAGGCCATGCAGGCACCCAGAGACAGGGTCCTGACCCAGGGAGGAGGCTGCTGGGGTGAATTTGAAAGATCACTGGGAAGAAATGTGTTGGGGGACTGAGAATAGGGAAAATAAAGCCACTTTGACTTAAGAAATGGGTTTTGCTAGACAACACTTTTCACAAGCTGGTCTCCTGGAAAGGGACTTGAAGACACAGCTAACCAAACAATTGTCCCTCCCGGGTAAAGGCTCCCCTCCCAGGTGAATGGCTTGCCATATTTCCGATTCCGGGAACTGGCTGGAATAACACTTATGCAATGGGAACACATGAGGCCCATGTCCCAGAGCCTGGCTGCTGGAGAACTTGGCAAGGCTGGGGTCCTCTGTGGAGTGGAAAGTCCTGCTGATCTGCCACAAGCGGACTTCCCCTGGATGGCTGGCTCGGGAAGTCAGAGCTGGCTGTGTGGATGGCTGCATGGACGGCCATGTGGGCCTGGAGTCTCTGGCAAGGAGGAGCTGGGGCTGGGCAGGGAAGGGTGGATCACCCTTCACGGCCTCTTCTTTGGTAGAACAGGCAGAGGACACTGGTCAGATAGGAAGCCCTACGGTCCCTCCTTCGCAGTGGGTAAAGTAAGGTTTTAAGAGCCCAAATATTAGTGTTCCCCCAGTGGCTCAGAGGTGAAGCATCCCCTTGCAATGCACGAGACTGCCTGCCAATGTGGGAGATGTGGGTTGAATCCCTGGGCTGGGAAGATCCCCTGGGGAAGGAAATGGTAACTGCCTCCAGTATTCTTGCCTGGGAAATCCCTTGGACAGAAGAGCTGGCAGACTACAGTCCACGGGGTCATAAGAGTCAGATATGATGCAGAGACTAAATCACCACCACAAGAGCCCAAATAGCCTGCTCTGTCACTTCAGCACTGTGGGACTTTGGGCAAGTCACTTAATCTCTGTGATTCTCAGTGTCCTTGTGTGTGTCATGAGGATAAGCAGAGCAGTTATCACCTAGGATTGTAGCAAGAATAAGAGAAAATTAGTGATAACTGATAATACTATGCCCAACACCTTGCTGAAAGTAAATCATTGATAGTCACTGTTTGAAGAGTCATAACTCTCAATGCAGTTCCTGGGAGGCTGGGGTGTGCAGGTGCAGAGAGGCAGAGGCCATCTGTCAAGTCAGAAGACAAGTAAAGAATAAACTTATAATAATAAAGGCATTCTCTGTGTACCTGGAGTAAGTAGGCTCCTGAATATTTGTTTGTGACTCAAATATATGTAAATAAAATCGTTCTCAAAGCCTCAAGGTATCCTCGTGGGTATCCAGGTATCCTGGTGGGAGACTTTGTACATCGATGCTACTGCTGATTATGATAAATGCTACTGTCTCACTTGGGGCAGTTAGAGGAAAGAATTAATTTTTCTATGTAACTTCAGCACCTCTTTGGTCCTCTCTCTTTATTTTTTATTGCACCAGATTGTCGAATCTCATATTTATGTAGTGTTATTGGTCAAATTACTGTCCAGTTGCTCAGTTGTGTCAGACTCTTTGTGACCCCATGGACTGAAGCACCCCAGGCTTCTCTGTCCTTCACCATTTCCTGCTGCTTGCTCAAACTCATGTCCATTGAGTCAGTGATGCTATCCAACCATCTCATCCTCTGTTATCCACTTCTCCTCCTGCCTTCAATCTTTTCTAGCATCAGGGTCTTTTCCAGTGAGTTGGCTCTTTGCATCAGGTGGCCAAAGTATTAGAGCTTCAGCTTCAGTATCAGTCTTTCCAATGAATATTCAGGACTGATTTCCTTTAGGATTGACTGGCTTGATCTCCTTGCTGTCCAAGGGACCCTCAAGAGTCTTCTCCAACACCACAGTTCAAAAGCATCATTCCTTCGATGGTCAACCTTTTTCATGGCCCAACCATAAGATCCATACATGACTACTGAAAAAAACATAGCTTTGACTATATGAACATTTGTCAGCAAAGTAATGTCTCTAATTTTTAATATGCTGTCTAGGTTTTTCATCTCTTTTCTTCCAAGGAGCAAGCATCTTTTAATTTCATGGCTGTAGTCACCATCTGCAGTGATCTTGGAGCCCAAGAAGATAAAGTCTCTCACTGTTTCCATTGTTTCACCATCTATCTGCCATGAAGTGATGGGACTGGATGCCATGATCTTAGTTTTTTGAATGCTGAGTTTTAAGCCAGCTTTTTCACTCTCCTCTTTCACCCTCATCAAGAGGCTCTTTAGTTCCTCTCTGCTTTTTGCCATTAGGATGAGGCTATCTGCATATCTGAGGTTATTAGTATTTCTCCTGGCAATCTTGATTCCAGCTTGTGCTTCACCCAACCCAGCGTTTCTCATGATGTATTCTGCATACAAGTTAAATAAGCAGGGTGACAATAAACAGCCTTGATGTACTCCTTTCCCAATTTGGAACTAAACTGTTGTTCCATGTCCGGTTCTAACTGTTGCTTCTTGACCTGCATACACGTTTCACGGGAGGCAGGTAAGGTGGCCTGGTATTCCCATCTTTTTAAGAATTTTCCACATTTTGTTGTGATCCACACAGTCACAGGTTTTAGCATAGTCAATGAAGCAGAAGTAGATGTTCTTCTGGAATTCTCTTGCTTTTTCTATACAGAAAGGTAGATTGAGGTTAGATTCAAATCTGTTTTATTTATTTATTTATTAAAAACAGAGTGAAATTTAGTTGATTTACAATGTTGTGTTAGTTTTAGGTGTCCTGCGAAGTGTTTCAGTATAGATATAGATATACCTATTCTTTTTCATATTCTGTTCCACTGTAGATTATTATAAGATATTGAGTACAATTCCCTGTGCTACACAGTAGGACCTTATTGCTTATTTTATATTTGGTTAGCCAAAAAGTTCATTTGGGTTTTTCCACAACATCTTATGAAAAATCCGAATGAACATTTTGCCCAACCCAGTATATATAGTAATGTGTATATATTGATTCCAAACTCTTAATTTACCTTCCCACCTCCTTTCTCTTTGGTAACTATATAGTTTGTTTTCTATGTCTGTGAGTCTATTTCTGTTTTGTAAATAAGTTCATTTGTATCATTTTAAGATTCCACTTATAAGCGATATCCTATATTTGTCTTTCTCTATATGACTTATCACATCTCTGTTTTAAGGTGAGAAACAGAAGTTCAGAGGGATCACACAGTTTCCCTAAAGTCACTAAGCTAGGAAGGGGTGGATTTAGAATCTAAACCCATGTTTTCTGTGTCTCAGGCCAGTGTTTGTGCTTCTCAGCTTTTAGCTCTTTTCAGGGATGTGATGAGCCTTCCCTCTCTTGCATACATATAAAAGGCAGGGCACAGAAGACCCCGTGATGGGGAGTGGGTGGGTGAATAGGCGGCAGGATTTCACCATGGAGCATGGTTGTCTTGTGACTGAGTGTAAGTGTGTAGGAGAAACACTCACCCCGTTTGGGTGTGTGGGAGGGAGTTCTGGGTCACCACCACCACCAGCAGGGCACAGCCTAAAAGTCCTCCCATCAAACTCATCACCCGGTTCTAGGTTTTAGACAAAGAGTTCTCAGCAAGGATTAGCCTGAAAATGTTTCACAAACCTCATTCACCAGCCTCTCCCAGCCTAGATGCCTCTGTATTAGTGACCTTCATTGTTGGGTTGGAACATCCAGGGAACAGGACTCCTGCCCCTGCTCTGATCAGAAGCAGGACTCACTTTCCCCCATCAAAGTAATGCCCCATGTTAAGGGTTATCATAGATGGGTGTTTTTTAGATTTGTAACAAGAGACTAGGCAGTTCACTTGCATTTTGACATCAAAGGACTGAAAGGTAGTTTCTGCATTGCCTCTCAGAAGAGGGATGATCTAGCTTTGAATTCTGGTGCTCTTGTCTCAGGGAAGTGGGGACGGACAAGAGGGGTCCTGGAGAAGGTGGCGTTTGAGCTGAAACTTGAGTGAGGAGAAGGAGCTGGCATGTAAATCGATAGGGAAGCACATTCCAGAGGAGAGAACAGCGGGTGTCCAGGAGGTGGCCTTGAGGTGGGACTGAGGTGGGAGTAATTTTGGAGAGTTCAAGGAACAGAAGGAAGATTAGTATAGCTCAAACCAAGCATGTACTTTCTTGTGAGGTGTGGAGAATATCTAAAGAGGTGGGAGAGACCAATGTTGTAGGACTTTGATTTTCTCCTGTGCTATGTGCAGATAACTTCTCTCCTACTAGATACTAGGCAGGTGAAAGAGTTTCGCATACTGGCATGCACTCTCCCAATTCTACATCCTTTTCTCTTGGTCCTGTTGCTCCAAGGACTAGGGGGACACCCCAACACAAGACAGCAGTGGTGGTGGTAGTGGTTTCATCCCTACGTCATGTCTGACTCTTCTGACCCCACGGACTGCAGCCCATTAGGTTCCTCTGTCTATGGGATTTCCCAGGCAAGGATATTGGAGTGGGTTGTAATTTCTTTCTCCAGGAAATCTCCCTGACTCAAGGATTGGACCCACATCTCCTGCATTGCAGGCGGATTCTTTACTGCTGGGCCCCCAGGGAGGCACAAGACAGCCGTGTGCTGCAGTATTTTCCTGGTTTTCTGGTCACCCGATAGGCAAGAGAGCAAACAGCAAGACCAAAGCTTCTGGTTTGGCAAAAGCACTCTGCTTGTGGCCATCTTATAACCAGCCTGTGGGGTTTGAGTGATGAGCAGACTGAATGTCATCCCTGCCAACTGCAGCACCACTATCTTAGAATTGAGAGAGCCAGAGGAAGAGGCTGAGAGCACTCAATCCCAGACCTAAGACCCTTTTCCGAGAGCCCTCCTCTCCCTGCTGTCTTCAGCTGGTTTGCCATCATTCCTTCAGCATTTAGTGACACGATGTGTCCTCTGGCCAGTGTGAAGCTCACTTGGCACAGTTCAATTTCTCAAAAACCTATAGTGCTTGTTTTCTGACAATATGTTCCAGGGATCGTGGAGGGGAAGGCCTAAATCTTGTTTCCCTTGTAAGGCCGACTAGGGACTGAACTGGTACAGATGAAAAGTATCAGTGGAGTCAGGCACTCAGTTTTGAGCTCTGGTTCATAGGCTGGTGCATGTGGCACACTCAATAATTAAAGGCACATTTCAGAAACATGCTAAGGATTTCCCCTGCAGTCTCTTTAAGCCCAGTCATGTCCCAAGTGATGCTTGAGGGGGGAACCTACTGTTTCCTTTGTCCTCAAGGGAAGTTTCTGAGATGTGGTGGTAGGGCCCATTTGTCCTCATGTTTGTACTACATTTGGTCCATGCTGCTTTCAAGTCCATTGCTTCTGCTTTGATTTCTGGACTCACTTTCCCTCTTGACCCTAATAATCAGCTTTATTTATTCCATCACCACTGAGGCTCCCCCTCAGTCCTGAATTCTAGCCCCTCATGGTCTAACTCATGCCTGGGAACCCAACAACCTTGGTATTTCCCTACAGTGGGCAATCCTATGGGGCCCCTCTCGGTCACCTGGTCTACCCCATGACCCATTGCATTCATGCTTCAGGGTATAGTATCTTCCTCTGAGGCCTTCCCAGGTGGCAGAGTGGTAAAGAATCCATCTGCCAATGCAGGAGATGTGGGAGATGAGGTTTCGATCCCTGGGTCAGGATGATCCCCTGGAGAAGGAAATGGCAACCCACTCCAGTATTCTTGCTTGGGAAATCCCATGGGCAAGAGGAGCTTGGTCTGGGTCAATAAGACAATAGGATCACAAAGAGTCAGACACAACTGAGCAACACACACACACACACACACACACACACACATCTTCCTCCAACTCGAAGGGAATATATTCACCCAACAGCCACAGTTGCTTGTTAGCATTTACAGGGTATCCAGGAATGTGCTGGGTTAGCGTTATAAGAAGAGGAGAGGAGGTTTGTTATAACAGAGAAGAAATAGTCTTTGGAATACAAGAAGAAATTCAAGTTGAAAATAAAGCCTCATCAACTAGTCATATGACCTTGGGTCAGCTACTCGACTCTTTTAGCCTCTGTTGTCCCACCTGCCTAATGGAGCTAATTGCCACCTTATATGGTGATGGGTGGATTGGAATGTTCAGTGGGATTAAGTATTTAAAATACTTTGCCTTCAGGAGCTGCTGAATGAATGGCAGCTCTGCACAATGCCCACAGACACACCGGCATATATTGGGAAAAAAGAATAAAGTGTTAGCCTCAAGTATGGAGAAATTATCTGTTTCTCCCACTTCTTTGCCCCTGTGCCATCTTCTCCTGTGACCAGTGGTACTTATCAAATGAGGCCAGTTAATACTGAGATTGTTCCTTTATTTGTGAACCAGCTTTCTTAAATAGGGACCCAGTGTGCTGCCTTGAAATTGCCACCACAAAAGAACACTGCATGTCCCCATGGGTGTGTGTGCTTGTGTGTGTGTGTGACAAAACTAGGTGTGGTGTGTGTGTGATACTATGCAGGCCCTTTTGTGTGTATTCTCCTGTTTGCCCTTATTTATTAATTGTGGTAAAAATAATATAGAATTTATCACCTAAACCATTTCTAAATGCACAGTTCAATTGTGTTAAATATATTCACCTTGCTGTATAACCCATCTCTAGAACTTTCTCACCTTGCAAAACTGAAACTTGATAACTCATTAAACATCTCCCCACTGTCCCCTCCTGTCACCTTCTGGAAGCTACCATTTTCACTTTCTGTCTCTGTGAGTTTGAATACTCCAGGTACCTCATGTAAGTGGAATCACAGAGCACTTATCTTTTTAACTGGCTAATGTATTCTCTTGTTTAATCTTTTAAAGCATTCTGTGAGATGTGTGTACGTGCTCAGTCACTCAGGCATGTCTGACTCTTTGTGACCCCATGAACTGTGGCCTGCCAGACTCCTCTGTCCATGGGATTCTCCGGGCAAGAATACTGGAGTGGGTTGCCATGCCCCGCTCCAGGGGATCTTCTCAACCCGGGGATGGCACCCGTGTTTCCTGCATCTCCTGCATTGCAGGCAGATTCTTTACCACTGAACCACTGGGGAAGCCCCTTGTGAGATATTCTTTGCTATTATTTCTACCTATGGGTGAGGAAATAAAATCTCTAGGACATTAAGAAATTTGTTCAATGTCACATAATACATGAACCAGGCAGGATTCAAACTCAGTTCTCATAGTTCCATATTGGACCCCACAGGCACACATATATGTGAATATCCTGGAAAATAGTGCAGAAGAAGTTGATAAATATGCTTTTATGTATATATTTAAATCTCTCTCTATGTATATATACACACACACATGTATTAATAAATATATAACTATATGTGGCATTATCTTAAAAAGAAAGAACTCTTTGGCTCCACATCTGTCTTAGAGGGTTGCTGTTGTGATACTTGGAAATAGGATTATAACATTTTCCCTGGTGATGACCATGCTTTGAAGTTTATTTGGGGAAACCTGTGTAGTTAATGGAAAGAGCACAGGCTGGGAGTAAGGAGCATGGGCTTCAACATCCACCAGTTAGGGTGCTCAGTTTGGTCAGTCCGCTTTCAGACAATAATAGCTATTCCCCAGCGTGGTCCAGAGGGTCCAGGGAGGTGGTGTATGTGAGGATCCAGCTCTGCCCCCACTCCATCTCCATAGCACACCCTTCTCAGGAAGCACCTTCCTACCTGTCTTTGTGTCCTGGGTTCTAACAAAGGCTGTTTTCCCCCCTTCTTTCTCCTCCCTTTCTCCCTCCAACCTTCCTTCTCTCTTCCCTCCATCCTTCCTTCTCTCCCAGATTGTGTCACCTCTAAAGGCTCTTGCCCATGGACAAATTCACCAAGAAACTAAATTCCATGTTCAGGCTGACTGCAGAACTCCCACTGCTGTCAGGGAGATTTCTAGGCCTTTAATGAGGGGAGAATTTGATCCTAAGACTCCTTGTTAAGATAAAGACCTGGCTGGTTTATTAACTCTATCCAGCTGGGGTACAGACTCACAGAAAAATAATTAAACACTCCCTGCCTAAGAAGGGCCAGAGCTGCAGAAAAAACCTGGCCTGGATCTTGTGATAAAGGGGAGAAGGGTGATCCGTTACTGCTTTTAGGAATCATTTCTTCTTGAGTGCCTAAAGCTGGTCTGAGAACTCTCTTCTTCTCCCTTCCATATATCTGGACTTTATCATAAAGTGCACCCCAGAGTGGCAGAGTTTATTTATTCATTTGACAAATATTTATCAGATGCCTACTCTGTGCCAGATACTATGCTGAGTTTGGGGTGAAAATGGAGGTACTTAGAGGACATTCAACTCATTAATAACATTTTATATAGAAAGAAATTGAGGCCCAGGGGGAAGTAACTTATCTAGGATAACAGATTCAGTCAGGACCTGGTCCCTCTTTCATTGATATAAAATGCTTTCTCACGCTAAGCAGTTCTGCAGGGGGCTCAGTGGTAAAGAATCCACTTGTCAATGCAGGAGATGCTGGAGATGTGGGTTCATTCCCTGAGTTGGGAAGATGCCTGGAGAAGGAAATGGCAATCCACTCCAGGATTCTTGTCTGGAAAATCCCTTGGACAGAGGAGCCTGGGGGGCTACAGTCAGGTGGGTTTGCCAAAGAATCAGAAACAGCTTAGTGACTAAGTAACAATTACTTAGTCCTCTGGCCCTCCCTCATCTCTGTTAGGACTTTGACCCTTTTCATTGTTGGCACCTCAGAGATTCAGCTGCTAGACAGTAAGCTCCCTGCTGGTGGAACCATGCCTTCCACCTCTTGGCTGGCCCTGTAGCCTGTATCTCAATAATCAGATGATTATAGGTAAATCGTTTATTAAAATAGATGGAATACGAGACTTCCCTGGTGGTCCAGTGGTTAAGAGTCCATCTTGCAATGCAAGGGATGAGGGTTTGATCCCCGGTCAGGGAACTAGGATCCCACATATTATGGAGAACTGGGCCTACAAGCTGCAATGGGAGAGTCTGTGCACCATAAAAGATCCTGCATGATGCAACTAAGACCTGATGTAGCCAAATAAATAAAACTGGAGAAAACAGTAGATGAAATTCAATGAAGAAGGCCTTTCTTCATTGTGAGAGGAAGTATTTAAATAGTCTTAAAAGAAGGGATAGTGTTCAAGAGAGGGATTAAGGATTAGATGAGGCATGTGCTTCTGTGCATGTGTGGTATGCACACGTGCTCATGTATGGGGCAGGGGTGTATGTGGATGTATAGGCCATTGTAGACCCAATAACCTAAGTGGGTTCTGCATGAAACATGGTTTGTTTGCAGAATGGTAATTTTGAAAGCCTGTTCTGGAAGGTGTTTTCATGAGGCAGGCACATGGGGGAGGAAACAGTGGGTGGTGGCAGTGGAGTTCAAATCTCCATTCTCTAAGTTACCAGCTGTGTGACTCTGGGCAAGTCCCTTATCTCATCTGCTTTCTTCTTCTGTGACTACAGCAAGGTGATTGTAAGTATTAAGTGTAATCAGGCATGTCAACACCACGTGGCCTAAGGCCAGTGTCTTTTAGGTGTGCAGGATCAGTTAGTACTGTCTTTCAACAGAGGAAAGGCTTGTTTTGTGGTTGGTGATGCAAGGTCTAGAAGGAAACTTAGGGCTGATCATGAAGCATAAAATGACAGACTGAGGAGTCTGAATAGTGTGTCCCTGATTTGGAAGATGTTGGAGGTTTGTGAGGAGTGATGTGGACAAATCATCTTTTTGTTTGCTTTTGTCTGTTTGTTGTTTTTAGAAAGTTGTGCTTAGGATAGGAACACAGGAATGTGGAGGCAGATCTAGCAGGGAGTTGCTTAAAGGATTTCAGTGAGAAGAGAAATTCCTGAGAATAATGAGGTAGGAGGGACTTCCCAGGTGGTTCTAGTGGTAAAGAACCCACCTGCCAATGCAGGAGACATAAAAGACATGGGTTCGACCCCTGGGTTAGAAAGATCCCCTTGAAGAGGGCAGGACAACCCACTCCAGTATTCTTGCCTGGAGAATCCCATGGACAGAGGAACCTGTAGTGCTACAGTCCACAGGGTCGCAAAGAGTTGGACACGACTGAAGTGACTTAGCGCACATGCATGCGATGTGATAGGAGAGGAATGGGGAGGCAAGGCAGAGACAGGTGATCAGAGAACAACAAAAATAACATGCATTGCATACTTGCTATGTATAGGTATTGTTCTAAGTAAGCATTTTAAAGACTTAGCTTATTTAATGTGTCAAATGTACTATCCTGTCCAATACTTAGAGCATATCTGAAGGTGAAACTCTTTTAATGCTATTCAGAGGTATGGAAACTGAGGCACAGAGAAATTAAGGTGCAAAGAAGGCATATCTCCACCCCAACTCATTTAGAATGGATTAAAAAAATTCTTCAAGAAGCATCCCCACTTCCTGGAAAATTCAGATTTTAATTTTCTACCTCTCTTTTGCACCCAGTGTGAGTATTTGGTATGTTTCTTTTGAAAATGTTTTAGCCTGTTTTCTCCACGACTTACATGAAACTGTAATAGTGGTGTGCCTTTATAGATTTCATGAGCATATTGCCCCTGTCTTCACGATAGTCATTTAAAATAGTGGTTTCATATTTTATTGAGTTGATATACCAGAGCTATTTTTTCCACTAATATGACCATCTTGGGACATAAATCTTTGACAGCACCTCTTATTATGTTTTAAAGATACATTTCCTGATGTTGAATTACTGGCTGAAATAGAGTGACTAATTTCATGGCTCTTAATTCACATTGCCAATTTGTTTTCCCCACAGGGTTGAACATACAACATCCTCAACAATGCAGAAGGCTATCAATTTCACTGAACCCTTTGCTAGCATTGGGCATTATTATTATTACTAGTAAAGTTATTAGAAGAAATGAGGTTAGTCACTTTAATTTTAATTTGTATCTTCCTTTCCCCTCCCGTGGGACTGATACTTGCAGTTTCTCTTTAATTATTATTGCTATTTTTTGAAGATCATTCTTTCAAAGCAAAAATTTGTGTGTTAGAATGAAGTAACTATACAGTAGGGTAAGGAGTAGGGTTAAGTTGAGGAACCAGGAGGTTTTGAGCCTAACAAACTGGGAGAAAAACCATGCTTTGATCTCCACCAGCATAAGGGAGGACAGATTCACTGGTAGACTGCTTGTCCCAAGTGTCCATGCTGTTTGGGAAGAGGTGAGGCTTGCTGTCTCTCTTCTGGCTAATATCTTCTTTTTAACTCTTATTATTGAAATGGAATATGTTCATTGCAGAAAAAATAAAGATAAGGAGGAAAGAGGTAACAATCACAGAATTAAGGTGCAAAGAATATAGATTCCCACTATTTAAAGATAAGTCCTTTGATGTTTTATTATATGTGGTTACAGAATCTCTTTATATACAAAACATTATAGGATGTGTACACAACACACAGGGCTTCCCTGGTGGCTCAGTGATAAAGGATTAGCCTACCAACGTAGGAGATGTGGGTTCGATCCCTGGGTTGGTAAGATCCCCTGGGGAAAGATTTGGCAACCAACTCTGGTATTCTTGCCTAGGAAATACCAGGGAGAGAGAAGCCTGGTGGCTAAAGTCCATGGAAACACAAAAGAGTTGGACACAACTTAGCAACTAAACAATAACAATACTACACACAATCCCACATCTGTATCTGCAGTTGGCTGCAGTAATTTCTGTCTGTTTTTGTGTATATGACTGATACTATTTGTTGCCACATTCCTTTAACTGATAGAGGACAATTTGGGAAAATTTGGAAGTAGAAACATGGGATAAATCTTAAGTGTGTGTTCATGTATGTAATCACTTTGGTGCATCTCTGATAAATTTTCTTCAAAAAAGTGTTGAAAAAGTTCATGCCTGGCTGACATAATTATCTCTATGCTGAAAGAATTAAAGCTGCATTCTTCATAGGCTCAATTTATGGAAGAGGACCCCACTCTGTTCTTATAGTTCTTTCTTGTCTTTTATAATCAGATCTATAGGAATAGTTGTGTTTTAATGAGGCCCTGCAGGCCAACACGTCTTAAATTCCCAGTCAGAGGTAGAACTTTGGGTGGAGGAGTCATCGCACTTGTGTTACACACCTAATATATGATATGCTGTCTTATACATGTATAATCTAAATTTTCTAACCTCTCCAAACCTTAAGTCCTGCAGCTGCAAGGTTAGGAATAATAAAAATACCTACTTTATAGGTTTGCTTAAATGATATAAAGAAGGTAAACATTTAGTGGAAGGACTGGAAGAAGTGAAAGGTCTTTCTTTTTGTACGAAGAGGCTGGAAGGGTGTTCTTACCCTATCACTTTACCATGACCTGCGGTCACATTGGAAGTGCCACTGGGAAAAGGATCACCTGCAGACAATATGCAGGATGATTGACACACACCATCCTATCCAATCCCTCCATCATCCTAGAAGGCAAACTATTACCTCCATTGTATTTATTTAAGCATACAGCAATAATTATAAAGTGCCTTCTATAGGCCGGGCACTATTCTAGATGTTTCAGACACAGTGGTGAACAGAGTCAAGTGCTTGCTCTCAGGCAACAAGCAATTGAATGAATATTTAGGTGGCAGTAAGATAATGAGGGAGAATAAAGCAGAATATGGAGGATGATGGTGCAGGAAAGGAGGAGGTTGCTGTCAGGTAGGAGAGTGAGTGTCTTTGATAGTGTGAAATTTGAGCAGAAACCTAAAGAAAAGGGAGTGAGTGAGTCACATGGATAAGCAGGGGCAGCACCTCTCAGGCAGAGGGAGCAGCATCTGCAGGGAGCCCTGAGGTGGGATATGCTCACTGCAGGACAGTGAGGAGGGCGGCATGGAATGAGTTGGGGTGACCTGGATGACAGGGAGGGTGGTGGGAGGAAATGAGAGAAGCGTGGGCTGTGAAAGAGGAGGAAATATTTTGTAGAGCCCCTGTAGAACATTGTAAAGGCTTTAGCTTCTACTGAATGAGGTGGGAGGTCCCACTGAAGGATTAAAATCAAAAGGAGATTTTAGAAAGTATCACTATGGCTGCTGAGGGACAAAAGTCTAAAAGGGGCGAGAATGGAAGGTGGGAAACTGTCCAGGGAGGTGACTCCTGCAATAGTCCAAGCAGGGATGTTGAGAACTTGGATCTCGGTGGTCATGGTGTGTGTAGTGAGAAGGAAAGATTGAGGGAGACGGAGCAGGCAGGCTTTGACGATGGACGAGAAGTGGGGAGTGAAGTTCAATATGATTTGAAGGTCTATTTACCCACGTCTGTACTAGAATGGAGTTGCTATTTACTAAAGGTAGGGAAGACGGGGCGGAGCAGGGATCAAGATGTTGGTTTGGGGCATATTAAGTTTGAGATGTCCATGACATGGTCCAGTTGAGATGTTAGGTGTGTAGATAAGTATCTGGGTCTGGGATTTTGATGAGAGGTCTGGGACAAACATTTAAGAGTCATTGGTACAAACAAAGTATTTAAAGCCAGGAGTGAGATCATGGACAAGTGAAGTAGCCAGAGGACTGGGCCTTTCAACTTCTCAAAGTGGTGCAGGTGAAGGGAGCCTGTTGCACATGAGGAAATCAAAACTTGGAAGTCAAACAATTTGCTTCACAGTAAGAGACAGAGATGGGAATCTGTGTTCGAGGGTCTGACCCTGAAGTCTGTGTTATTAACCCCTTAGCAATACTCCAAAGGCTGGAGCAAAGAAGTCTTTTCCTAGAGACATGAATCATGGGTGGTTTGCAGGGCTTCACCTCTAACTATGCTGGGATAGCAAGCTGAGCCCTCAGGTCTGAGCAAATAAGACACTTCTCTTTTGCTGGTAGAACCCGACGACTCATCTATCAGCCCCACCTGGTGTAGTACTCAAGGATCTCAGGGGAGCAAGAAAGGTCTGGTAATTAAGAAAGATTCCTTTCCTGAGCTGCAGTGGGTCACAGTGACTGTCAGGGTTAAAAGATTGATGGCTTCATAAAGACCACCTGAAAAGGCAATTGACCAGTAAGGGGAAAAAAACTCATTGCCACCCACCCACTACTGCAGCGTCTTTATTCAGAGACCTGTCCACAAACAGAGCTACTTGGAACTACTTGTACCAGTCACTACTTGACCCCATTTTATGGCTGTAAATAATCCTCAACAACCAGAAGATGTGTTCCTGCATTCACTGATCAAAGTTGTATTTTCCTGGTTCCTTGACTGGATGTGTAGGGACAAATAAAACTCAGTTCCCTTATTCTCAGGGGTTCATCATGGAGACCACCACTGCATTCAAGATACTCAACAAGTCCAATATTCTATTCTATAATATCACATGTATTTAAAAATTCACTTCTCTAGTGATATGAGAATCAGAGTCCAGCATGTAGTAAATACTCATTAAGTTATTCACAGAAGTGTGTATGGAGTTGTAGACAAAGAGTCCAGAATTAGGCCAACCTTGCAGCTATAGCTTTGCTAAAACCAAAGCTTCATGATGTCAGATAAGTCAGTCACTCTTCCCTGCATCTTAGTTTGCCTATCTGTCAGAAAGGGGATTGGATTAAATTATCCTTGAAGATCTTTTATTGATTCATTGATTTTTAATTGAAGTATAGCTAATATGCATGCTTCCCTGGTGGCTCAGATGGTAAAAAATCTTCCTGCAATGTAGGAAACCTGGGTGTGATCCCTGGGTTGGGAATATCTCCTGGAGAAGGAAATGGCAATCCGCTCCAGTATTCTTGCCTGGATAATTCCATGGACAGAGAAGCCAGGTGGGCTACAGTCTATGGAGTCGAAAAGAGTTGGGCGTGAGTGAGCAACTAACACACACACACACACACATAATTAATATTCAATATTATATGTTACAAATGTATAATATAGTGATTCACAATTTTAAAGGTTATACTCCTTTTATAGTTATTATAGAGTATTGACTGTATTCTCTGGATTGTATATTATATCCCTGTAGCTAATTTTTTACCTAATGGTTTGTAACTCTTAATTTCATACGTCTATGTTCCCCTCCCCACTTCTCTTTCCCCACTGGTAACCACTAGTGTGCTTTCTATATCTGTAAATCTGTTTCTTTTTTTTGTTACATTCACTAGTTGCATTTTTTAGATTCCACAAAAAAGTGATATCATACAATATTTGTTTTCTGTCTGACTTTTTTCACTTTTTTTTCACCCTCCAAGTCCATCCATGTTGTTGCACATGTAAGATTTCCTTATTTTTTATGGCTGAGTAGTATTCCATTTTGGGGCTTCCCTGGTGGCTCAGTGGTAAAGAATCTGCGTGCCATTGCAGATGCGAGTTTGATCCTTGACTTGGGAAGATCCCTTGGAGAAGGAAATGGCAATCCACTCTAGTATTCTTGCCAGGGAGACCTCATGGACAGGGGACCCTGGTGGGCTACAGTCCACGAGGTTGCAAAACAGTGAGATATGACTTAGTGACTAAACAACAATGAATATTCCATTATACACAGACACACCATATCTTTTTTAATCTATTCACCTGTTGATTGACACTTAGGATGCTTCTGTATTTTGGCTATTGCAAATAATACTGCTATGAATGCTGGGGAGCATGTATCTTTCCAAATGAGTGTTCTTGTTTCTTTCAGAAAAATACCCAGGAGTGAAACTGCCAGGTCATATGGTAGTTCTGTGTTTAGTTTTTTGAAAAAACAGTTTTCCATACTGTTTTCCACAGAGGCTGCACCAATTTACATTTCCACCAACAGTGTAGGGGGTGGGGTTTCCTTTTCTCCTTGGAGATCCTTTAGATCAAAGGCAAGATGTGTTGAAAGGTCTGAAAAGCCCCAGTAAAATCTCCCTTCCTAAAATGCTGTTAAATGCCCTGATGTGTCTTGATAGGATAGGCATTCTAGAGGGTTTAAGAAAAGAAAGCACCACCTCCATGCCTCCTGTGTGCAATTGGCCCTTGTCTTTGTGGAATCAACACCCCCAACCCCCCAGTATTCTTCAGATCACAGTTCCCTAGTTTAGCCCAATGGGAGACTTGGCTGGGCAGGTTGCCATGGGGCAGCCCAACAGTGGCAAGGTGGAAAATCTGTGAATTACCTTGCCTTTTTCAGTGCCTGCCAGCATCCGTGCCTGTGCTGGCCAGGAATATTGCCATCATAGAGCTTGCGCACACCTTGAGCCAAATGACTCCCCAACTCAGAATTCAGGCAGATGGAAGAAGGCATGCTGCAAGGCAGAAAGTTACTCTCTTCAATCAATACATCCAGAAAGAGAACTTGCTGTATTTTCACCTTAAGTAGAGGAAACTGCCTTCCTGGGGCTCCTAGGCTGGAGTTTTCCTAAGGTGGACCCCTCCCCTGAGGCTGCTCCTGCCATTCTTGCTGCCATCAGATTAGTTCTGGCCTGGCTTTTTTTTCCTCAACAGGACAATTAGGAAGTCTTCAGTGAGGATGTCTCTAATCTCCTTCCAATCCATTTTTAATTAAGGAACTAGAGTCATCTATTTGGAAAAAAATAAAAGAGAAAAGAAGATATACCAACCAAACTAGGTCATGCCATCCTCAGGCTCAGGAGCCTTCAAAATTCTCCCCTGCTTAACATCAAGACACCCACTGTGCCCTGCAGGACCCAGGCAGTATCTCCTGTCTACCCTTCCAGTCTCTTTTGGCCAAATTATGTCATGTCCCTTCACTCATTAATTCCATCCATTTTGGGTTTCTTGAATTTTCTATGTTCCCTCCTGCCTTGGGAGTTTTGCTGAATCTTCTCTTTCTGCTTGGGGTCCTTTCCTCACTCCCTTTCCTTTCTTTCTTCTTGGATGAAATTCACCTCCTTGGAGAGCCTTTCCCTATTCATTTTACCTGAAGTTGAAGCTCTCACTCTTTTTCTGGCTCAACTAATTGCCCGTTACAATGTGCAGATGCTTTTTTTCATTTATTTATTTGTGTTTTCCCCACCACTCCTATTAAACTGTGAACTGTAGACTCCAGGGAAGCAGAAACCATTTCCGTGTTGTTTATGGCTGTGTTCATCTCCAGGGCTTGCTTCAGTGCCGAGCTGGGACTCCATCATTGCTTGCCAAATGATTAATCTGGCTCTGCTCAGCTTACTAGCGAGATCCTTCACCACAGCCCACTTCTCCTGCCATATCAGAGTACCATTCCCTAAGGGCATTATTCTTCTAGCCTCGGCTCCTGTGATTGCCCTGTGCATTCTGCCTGAAATACACTTCTTCCCTATTTTCCTCCTGAAAAATGAACTCAGCCTTCAAGACTCAGCTCAAATATCATCTCCGCTTTGATGCCTGTCCCCATGCCTCCTGGCAAAATGAAAAGCATATGCTCCGTGGTTTGTGCACATCTGAATCACAGCCTTTGTCACTCAGCATTGTCCTCACACTTTTCTGTATCTATTTTCCCCACTAGACGGACCTCTTGGGAGCAAGGAAGAGATCTAATTCATCTTACATTTCCACTTCTTAAAAGTATTTATCACATAGGAAGGTTGGATAAAGGCTTTTGGAGGGGATGCATACATTAATAAATAAAAGAATGTCCTTGGTGAAATTTCTCTGTATGGAATCTTCCTCTCTGAGTAATCCTTATGTACTAACGCCCTATTCGGATATTTCCTCCTGGGAATTTTCTCTGGGGTTCCTGCTTTAGGGAGATCATCTCCCTGTGTTTTGTCTTCTAGGATTATGCATCTGGTTTGGTTTAGAAAGCAGAGTTAGCTCTTGCCTGCTTTTTAAAAGGAACCTGGCAGTTCATGTTGTGGTAGGTAGGGGCTTCCTAGGTGGCTCAGTGGTAAAAAAAAAAAAAAAAATCCATCTGCCATGCAGGAGATGCAGATTCGATCCCTGGGTCGGGAGGATCCCCTGGAAGAGGAAATAGCAACCCACTCCAATATTCTTGCCTGGAGAATCCCTTGGACAGAGGAACCTGATGAGCTATAGTCCATGGGGTTGCAGAGCATTGGACACAACAGAGCAACAGAGCACACACGCATGGTAGGTAGGATAATAAGTAGCCAAGCTTCTCAAAATATTTGCTTTTCCTTTCTTTCTTTCTTTCTTTTTTTTTTTAACTACTTGTCCCAGTCTGGTAGAACTGGTTGTTAAATATTCATTCATTCACTGTCTAGCCATTGTTCTCCTGTTATTTACCAGGTACTGTTTTGGTGCTAAGTTCACAGTGATGCAAGAGGTCCTGTTCCTAATGTATTTTTCCTGGAAGGGGAAGCACCAACAGAGAAACAATGTGATCTGACGCAGTGTATGTTTGCAGAGTCATGTGGGAGTAGGAGTAAAAAGGGCTTCCATCTACCTGGGGGTTGGGGGTTGTTAAGGAAGTCTTCTGAGTCCAGAGACTCTTTGTGTTGACTTTTGATAGATGAGTAGACTTGTTTGATGGGAAAGGGATGTGAGAAAGGGAGGAAAAGGAAACTAGGGAAGGGAGAGGGAACAGCACGCACAAAGGCAGAAACAAGGGGTAGTGGGTGTGGTTTAAAGTCACGAGAAGCTCACAGAAGTCCAGAGTTTTTGCTGCCCAGCTTGATGTGTGGGTAGCAAGTGCCAGCATCACCTGGGAACCTGCTAGAACAGAAGAATTTTGAGCTCCACCCTGGACCAACTGGGCTTCCCTGGTGGCTCAGATGATAAAGAATCATCTTGCACTGCAGGAGAGCCATGTTGGATCCCTGGGTCAGGAAGATCCTCTGGAGGAGGGCACAGCAACCCACTCCAGTATTCTTGCCTGGAGAATTCCACAGACAGAGGAGCCTGGAGGGCTACTGTCCATGGGGTCACAAAGAGTTGGACATGACTGAGGGACTAACACACACACTCACTGGACCAAATAAGTCAGAATCTACATTTTCCCAAGATCCCCAGGTAGTTCCTGTCCACGTTAAAGTTTAAGAAAATGTAGCTAAGGAGGTGTTTTTCTTGCCATGACATGCATTAAACTCATCTGGGGGAGCTTATTAAAAGACTGGATCACTGGGTCCTACCTTAGAGCTTCTGAATGAGTAGCCCAGGGTGGACCTGAGAGTGTGCATTTCTCAAAATATGTGATGAGATGTGTGCTGATGCTGACCAGGTGATGGTGATGTTTCTGGTCTGAGGACCACACTTGGAGACCCACTAGGGTTGAGTATAGTGGGAAGGGTAATTTCTGGGAAGTGAGCTTGAGCAGGCAGCAGGATTCACATCCCAAATGGCTCTGATGGGGAGGCGTGGGCTTTATCCAGGAGTACTGCAGACATCTGCAGAGTTTTGATGCTGGAGGGTGAAGTATTCAGACTTTTCTTCGGGGAAGATCACTCTGGCAGCACGTGGTAGATGAGCTGGAGAGTGACAAGACGACGGACTGTCACTGTATTCCAGGTGAGACTGATGAATTCTGAACTAAGGCAGTGGAACTGCTCTCAAGACAAATTTGGGGGTCAGAATTTTGGGGAGTCAGTGAGTGATTGGCTATAAGGGTGAGAATCACAAACCTCCCACCTACCCGGAACCTGGGTGCATATCACAGCCCGTGACTCTTTCCCTGCCCATGGCTGTTGTCCTTTCATGCCCAGAAAGCCACTCTGTTTCATCTGCCTCCTTTTCACAAGCCTGCCTCTGGCTTCATCTGACAGGTTTCAGCCTGCAGTGTTTGAAGAAAGGGGTGCAGTGCAGTAAACCATTCAGAAATAGGATTTATTAATGGGAGGCATGTAATTACTGCCAGACACAGCAATCTGAAGAGTTTATGGCCTAAGTGTTTGGTGTCATTCATTAAAACAAAGTGGGCTCTTGGCATGGACACTGTCACCCTGTGACCAGACCCATCTGTTTCTGTGATAGCCCCTCCCCCACCCTGCATCTGCAAGTTGAGCCAGGCTGGAGAGGCAAAGGCAGATAAATCACAGGGCAGGGGCCTGGCTCCAGGGACCATGGCCCTCGCCTGGACCCCTTGGAGGGGCTGGTCCTGGCTCCCAAGCAGGGCTCCTGGAGGGGCTTGTGCCCTCAATGCTTTCTGTCTGGAGGGCTTCTGATTCTGTAGTAACCTGTCAGCA
Source organism: Dama dama (assembly GCF_033118175.1). Classification (NCBI taxonomy): domain Eukaryota; kingdom Metazoa; phylum Chordata; class Mammalia; order Artiodactyla; family Cervidae; genus Dama; species Dama dama. Next base: position 87,022,285 of record NC_083700.1, read on the forward strand.
GACCCTTTGAAGAACACCCCTGCACACTTATGACTTCTCCAAAACTTTCTTCCCACCCATTTTACTTCTTAGTCAACCCTCACAGAACCCTGGGATGCAGGGAGCAGAGCTTAGCATCCCCTTGTGACAAGTGGAAGCCTACAAGTTTCGGTGAGTCTTCCAAAGTCCTAGGGCCAAGAGGACAAGCTTGTGCCGAGACCCCACGAAGCCGTTCCCACCTCTCCAGCAGGCAGGCCAGGCTGGCCCCACTCCGGGGTGAGAGCGCCGCTTTGTTTTGAGGCTGTTTTGATCACAGCCTCTCTGGGCTGTGAGAGGCACAGCTCCTGTAGGACTTGGGTTCAAGCCCAGGACTTCTCTTGCCTAGTCCTGTGTTCTTCAGAAAGACACTCTAAGCCTCAGTTTCCTCAGAGAGAAAATGGAGGGAACGAGGTCAGCTCTTTCCCAGGGCCCTCTGAGAAGTAAGAGGCCTTGCAGGGCTTGGCTCTGGCTGGTCCTCTTTCCCGTGACTTGTCATCATCTTCAGGCCTCCCAAAAAGCCCTGTACTACTTGACACAGGGGTGCTCAGCTCAGATGAGATAATAGAGGGAATATGCTTTGGAAAATTCAAGCACACCATTCAAATGTGAGGTAATAATAGGAACAACGAATCTGCCGTAATCCTGCCAAAAACCCCAGCAACTTTTGAGACAAAAAGCAGACCTGGATTCTAGAGTCCTCATCATCATGATTGGTTTTGGACAGAGGAACTTTTCTGCCCTTTCAAACATCTATCTCAAAAGGTTGTTTTGTTCTGAGGCTTGCAGAGACTGATATGGGGGGAAATGGATAACTGGCAGGTACTTGTGTGCTAATTAGGAGGCTGCCGTGCCTGGAATCTTTCGGGGACTGACATCTTATATATCTTTGTATTTGCTAGTGCCCAGCACAGGGCCTGGCATAGGTGAATATTCAGTGATTATTTATTAAATGGAACCAAGCTCAATTCTGTCCTATCCTGTGGGTTTTTTGAAGGCAGGTCCTGTGTTTTACTCATTTCTCTCTTCCCAGGGCCAATCCTAGTGTCTGGCACAGAGTAGGTGCTTAGTCATTTCAGGCTGGATAGAAATTAAGCCCTATGAAAATTAAGGCAGACATATCTAGTGTCTGCCCTGAACCACAGGAGAACCCGGGGCTCCAGGTAGGAAAGGAGTCTGGGATTTGTAGCTGGAGTCGGTACTGGTCAGATGACAGGCTCACTTCAAAGGCACGCAGTGGGGAGGGAGGGGACTGTGGTTTCTCCAATGCCTTCTTGGCTGCGTGGGAGCTCTTGTTGGCGGCAGAGGTGGGGAGGGGAGGTTGGCAGCCCAGTGGAGGCCTCAGCCGGGACTTCAGGATGGAACAAATGAGCCAGAGGAAAGGAAGCAACTCAGATGGAGACAAAACGCACTTAAAATCTCCTTCCCCTCTCTGCATCCGCCGGAACAGACGTGGCAGTTGTGTGTGTGTGTTTGTGTGTGTGTGTGTGTGTGTGTGTGTGTGTGTGTGTGCGTGCTCATGTGCATGCATGCACATGTGTGTGTTGGAAGGAAAACAGGCTTTACAGCCAAATAAATCTATGTTCCTATCCCCTCAGTGCAAAGCCAGGGCTGTGGGATCTTGAGTATGTTTTATTTTTTTTCTGAATCTCCATTTCCTCATCTTAAAAAATGGGGTCAGTGATTCTTAGCGTCCAGCGTGGCTATGGCTATGCAGTGTGTTTTGTAAGCAATAAAACAGCCGTTTATGAAGCACCTGCTCTCTGCTAGGCACTGAGCCTAGTAGCTGGATGGATTTAATCTGTAATCCCCTTAACCATCCTGTAAGGTGGTGATTATCATCTCTAGTCTCCAGAGCAGAGCAGAGGAAGCTGAAGTTCAGAGGCAAGGAGCAATTTGCTCAAGGGAGACTGCCAGAAATTCAACTGGGTTCTCTTTGTAAAGATTACACTATGGAAACATACAGGATGATTATATTTCGTGAATCTCAGTCAAGCCTAAAACTCCCCCACAGCGGCAGTTTTCCTTTATTGTCAGCACTTTTTCTCCCTCCATCTCCCTTTTGTAAAAAAGCTAAACCCTTGGCTAACCTGTCTATCTGTGGAAGAAGGGTGAGCTCTACTCAGCGATTTCAGTGTGATTTGATTCTCTTTGTCCAGGTGCTTTTTGGTTTCCATGGGACGGAGATTAGGAAATTATGTCTAGGTGTTTGTAAGAGGGAAGTGGAAAAGCTGCTGAGACTTACACTTTTGGACAATCCAGCAGCATCTGAAATATCAGAACTATCATTCCAAAAAAAACCTATCAACCCTTTGACATTTTTGGGAATCTTTCTTTAAAGCTTCAGCCAAATATGAGGTAAATGTGGAAGGTCAGGAAAGCCAATTCACTTTTATTAAAATCTACCACGTTGCCTGGATGCTTCTCATGGTCACCCTGTATGGTAGGTATTGTTAGATCCACTTGCCACCTAAGGATACTCAGAAAGGTTAACGTTTTTCTGAGATCACACAAGGATGATGCATCAAAGTCAAGATTCAAACTTTAGCCTAAAACACAGGCTCTTTTTTCTACTATTTCCTGCCTCCAAGTCCCCAAGTCTACTGATGTAAACTGTTGCTTTCTCTACACTCCTTTTAGGAGCCTGTCCCTTTAGTTCCGGATAGCCCCAGGCAGATCTGGAGAAAAGGCATACCTGCGGTTTCCGAAGAAAAAGGCCTTAGCATTGAGACTGCAGGAGACCACCAAAGGCAGCGTCAGCAAAGACACATGATCCCAACTTTTGGAAGATGCTCTTTGTGAAATGGACACCAGTTGGATGATAGTATTTTTGGGTGTGAGTTCCAGCATCAGGAGCAGGCTGTATCTTTTTTTTTTTTTTTTTTTTAATTTTTTGGCAGGGTGGGTTGGGCTTTCTAGAGGAGGAAGAAAGAAGCAGGGAAGGGAAACTCACTTTAAGCTCATTCAGTTCAAAACAATTATCATGGTTTTAAGTCACCTAATTGCAGATCCCATTATTGAGTGGTTTTATTTAAGTCCAGGTCACTGAAGGTGGAAGATGTCCTCCCTGTCCCTCCTGATTTAATTTTTAATGAACTTTTGAATTGAAGTCTGGAAAAAAATCGAAACAAACTACCAAATTCTTGGTTAGCAGGCGATCCACAGAGTTCTTTCTAGAGCGCTGGAAAACTCAGATTTTGGAGTTTATGAGAGGAGAGTTCAGCTTTCAGCCATGTCACTCATCTACGTGGCTTTGGGCAAGCTGTCTAGCATCACAGGCCTCAGTTTCTTCATCTGTAAAATGAGTATAATAATGCCTGCTTTAGAAGGTTGTCCAGGTGGTCAAGTGCTTGGTACTTAGCAGACACTCATTAAATGTTAGTTGCTCTTTCCTCCCTATATCACAAAGTGCAAATTCTTTACCTAAATTCTCGCAGGTAGAGAGCTGGGCATGAGTGATGACCTGTAACTTTTAGGACAGCTCAGATCCGCCCAGATCGTTGGCAGGGCCCATCAGCCATGGTTTAAGACTCAAGCCAATGCCCAATATGTCATTATGGAGCCTGCAGAAGTGATTACGAATGTTACTTTTCCAGTTCACTGCGGAGCAGAGGGGAGAGCTTTTCACACTGCTGGCGTTTTGTTGGAGCACGACGATACAAATCACAGATGCTTCCTCGGCAGATGTGGCTCTGTAGAACCGCAACGTGGGTTTACAAGGGGTTTAATGAAAACCTGGCACTCTTCCAGGCTTGAATCAATCCTCCGGGGCTCTCGGCTCATGCACGTTAGGGCCAATCTGCAAATGTCCACCCTGTTGACGGTGAGGGGAGTGCGAGGGTGAAAAGTTTTTACCTGGGAAACAAAGCCAAACCTATCTGGCTGAGTTCACAGCCTTGGGGGCCCGGGAGGTGGAATGGTGATGTGGAAGGGAAGTTGGTAGGAGGAGGGGGGTCTCCAGCTGGAAGGTGTTCAGATGGCTGCTGCCTGGCTGGGGGCGAGCGGAGCCCAGGACAGAGTGATGACTTTCCCAGATGCTTGGGACTCACACTCTTTTCTTCCTTGCTGTGGGTTAAGCTAAATGGAGTGAAAGGGAGCCACAAGTCAGGGATACGGAATAAAAAAATAGTTTCAATTTAGTTGACAATATAAACTGGAACTGGATTGGACTATCACTGTCTCTGCTTGAAATGCGATTACTCTTCAAGTGATTACCTTGCTATTATTCCTCATTTATTCTATTTTGGCATCCATGTCATCTCCTTGGAGAAGCCTTCTTTGATCAACATCCTGAAAGGGAACCTCCCAGCCATAGCCTATCTGAGCTGTGTATTTGTTTCATAATACGATCACAATTTATTTGCCTGTGTGCTTTCTGTTTTAGTCCTATAGTAAAACCTGTCATTCCTTAAAAGATAGAGCTCATGACCGAAATAGCCCAGTACCCAGTGGAGTACTTGGCACATAGTAGACTTTCAATAAATATTGTTGGAATATTTCAGGACAAAAATAAGACAGATCAGTGTTCGTAGCTTAACACCATGATTAATAAGCTTTAAAACTGTCCAAAACGCATAATCTTTCTTAGTCTGAGACTCTTTATCTGTAAAAGGGATAAAAATACAATATAAGATAGCTGTTTATGTAGAGTCGTGTCTAATGCATAAGAAATAGTCACTAAGTCAAAGCTACTATTATTCAGTCATTGAAGAATTAAGTTAACTGCTATTACATATTTACCAGTATTTCCATTCAGCTAATATTTACTGATATCTAGCCTGTGCTATTGGAGAAGGAAATGGCAACCCACTTTAATATTCTTGCCTGGAGAATTCCAGGGATGGGGGAGCCTGGTGGCCTGCCGTCTATGGGGTCGCACAGAGTTGGACACGACTGAAGTGACTTAGCAGCAGCAGCAGCAGCCTGTGCTATGCCCCACAATAAGCACTTTTATATGCATTATCTTATGTGATTCTTGACAACAGCCTTGGGAGAGAGCCTTCCCACTTTAGAACAAAAGGAACAGAGATTCAGAGGGATTAAGTGGCTTGACCAAGCTTACACAGCTACTGCGTGGCTGAAGCAGTATTAACTCCATTTCTATTTTGAAAGCCATAATTTTCCTCCATAATTCCAGGCTGCTTCCTATTAACACTTGCTCTGGATAAATAAACATAAGGAAGCCACATTCTCTGTCCTCTGGGGGCTCTGGTTTAGGTGATAAGACATGTGTAAGAGTAAAATGAACACTAATAAAAACCCATGTTTTTTCATGCTGCTTTGAAGTTTACAAAGCTTTTCCCAATATTTACAACACATTCAAGTTTTAAAAACTGATTATTCAGGATACATAAATAATTCAAACAAGTCCATAAGAAAAAGACAAACAACTCAATGGAAAAACTGACCGATTGTGAGAAGGCATTTCAAATGGCCAATAATCACATGAAAAGATGTGTGGCATTACTGATCACAGGGAAATTCAGATGAGAACAATGCGATACCATTTGTCATCCATAATATTGGCAAAGAGAACAGAGACTATCAAGGGTTGATAAGGATAAGGATGCAAAGTGGTGCTAAAAATTGGTAAAATCAGTTTGGGAAGTAACTGGAAACAGTGAATAGAGGTGACCATGAACATGCCCTGGCAACCCAGGCTGCCTCTGGGAAGCAAAAATTCTAGAAAGACCCTTGCTTATGCGCAGAAGGAGAGACACAAAAATGTTCACTTTCATCATTTTATACAATACTGAAACATTGGAAGCAATCTAAAAGTACATCAGTAGGGGAATGGATAAGTAAACTGGTCATTTGTAGATGAAATATGAAACAGCAGCTGAAGGAATCAGTTAGAGCTCCACTTAGTGACAGGGATAAATCGCAGACACATACTGTTAAATAAAAAAGAGTGAGTTGCAGAAGGACAGACAGGATAATGCCCTTTATGCACATTTAAAAAAACATGTAAAGTAAACCCGGATGTTTAAAATGAACTCTCTTTACATGACATAAATATCTGGTCAGGAAGAGTATTTACACTATGCAATAGTAATTACTTCTCGGGGAGAGGTGGAGGATTGAGGTCAGGGAATTTTACAAAGAGGACTTCTATTGAACCTTCAACTAAAGGTTTTAATTAAAAAAAAAAAAACAAAACATCTGAAGCAAATACAGCAAAATGTTAACATTGTTAGATCTAGGTGGTGGGTTCAGCTGTTTGTTCTGTCAGTCTTTGAACCGTTGTGTATGTGCAGGATATTTTATAAAGCAAGCAAACGATTCACTAATCCACATCTTCTTCCCTAACCTTATTCAACGTGCCCCACATTTAAAACTTTGGAAGCAGCGATGGAAGAGAAGATACCCATTCTGCAGTGTTCAGGCTTTCCTCTCCTGGTACCTGCCTTTTTTGTTTGTGTGCATGAACGGGGTAAAGTACTGGGTAGATGGAAAATAGACTAACTGATTTTCTTTAGGAAGGGCCTGCAGCTCTGATTGGGGCAGGGATCCGGGTCAGACCAAAGAGGGAGACAACCAGAGGAACAAGAGGTGCTAAAATTTTGAGAAAAGGCTGCAGAAACTGAGGTTCAGATATGCAGAGTCATTTATCCAAAGTCACATAGAGGCAGAGCTGGAATCTGCCTCTGGTTACCTATTCCCATATTCAGGCCACAGGCAAGTGCTGGGGGCAGGAGGGACACTGGCCTCGCAGGTCTAGGTCAAATCCCAGCCCTGTTGTCGAGTGTGCTGTAACTTATTACTAGCATTATTTGTTTTGATTTCTCAATTGATTTGACCAGTTCCGTTCAGTTCAGTTTAGTCACTCAGTTGTATCCAACTCTTTGTGACCCCATGGACTGCAGCACCAACTCCCAGAGTTTACTCAAACTTATGTCCATTGAGTTGGTGATGCCATCCAACCATCTCATCCTCTGTCATCCCCTTCTCCTCCTGCCTTCAATCTTTCCCAGCATGAGGGTCTTTTCAAATGAGTATGTTCTTCACATCAGGTGACCAAAATATTGGAGTTTCAGCTTCAGCATCAGTCCTTCCAATGAATATTCAGGACTGATTTCCTTTAGGATTGACTGGGATCTCCTTGCAGTCCAAGGGACTCTCAAGCGTCTTCTCCAACACCACAAACAACATCAAAACAAATAATGCTAGTAATAAGTTACAGCACACTCGACAATAATAAAGAGAAAAACCTATTAAGACTGTGACAATAACAAAATGAAAACTTGTGTGGGTGCAGGGAGGGAGCTATTTTGTTTTCGTTTGGTTTTTTTTTTTTTTAACAGTTGCTACTAGAAGAAAGGGAAGACCTGACAGACTTCATTGCTGGCAGACCAATCCTTGGACACAGGTAAACTGATTACTTGCCCTCAAGGAAACTGCCCTGACATTGATTGCGGGCAGGGGGAAAATGTAGGGAGAGAGAAATAGTTATTGAAGTTATTAAAGAATGGTTGAAACAAATTGAAATGATGATGCGGATGGTGATGGTAACTGTTTATGGAATAAATACCAAGACTTGACAGAACACTTCCCACTAGCCTTTTTACACACATTACATGTTCCTCCCAAGTTCAGTCTGAGAAAAGTAAGAGTGACTTAATCTCAGAGAGTCAGGTGGGGTGCCCAAGGTCTCACTGCTGCTGCGATTTGACCTAGACCTGCGAGGCTGGTGTCCCTCCTCCTGCCCCCAGCACTTGCCTCTCTCAAGAGAGTCCCTTAGTTCTAACACCACAGTTCAAAAACATCAATTCTTCGGTGCTCAGATTTGACCAGGAAAGATTCCTTTAAACCAGTGTCTGTCCTTTTGATGTGTCTCCAGTGATCTGTCAGTACTTCCTCATTCTCTGGCATAAGATGTTCCAGACTTACCTTGTAGTTCCTTGCCCCAGGGCCAGAATCAGCTCTTTTTCCAAGGAGCCCTGGTTCTTTTTGGTGGGAAATGGGATTTAGAAACCAAGATTTGGACATTATGTGTGCTCTGTATTACAGGGGTATCATTACTTTTGGGCCCTTTCAGCACAGAGCTAAAATAAATAAATAAATAAATAAATATATATGTGTTTACCTATCTCTATCTCTGCCACTATCAAAGTCTGTGATGGTTAATTTAAATGTCAACTTGGTTGGACACACATTATTCTGGATGTTCCCATGAGGATGTTTTTGGATGAGTTTAACATTTAAATATGTGAGTTTGAATATAGCAGATGGCCCACCATAATGTGGGAGGACCTCACTGAATTGGTGGAAAGCCTGACTATGAAAAGCTTAATTTTCTCTGAGCCAGAGAGAATTCTGCAGCAGATAGCCCTTGATTTGGATTATAAGTTGGCACTCTTTTGGGTCTCTAGCCTGCTCACCCACCCTGTAGCTTTTGGATTTGTTAGCTTCCATAATGGTGAGAGCAGTTCTTTAAAAAAAAAAAAAAAACAGAAAAAACAAAACCCCTTTGTCTATATATACACATTGGGTATGTTTCTCTGGAGAACCCTAACATGAAGTCTAAAATCCCTAGTTCAAATCTAATATGATTGGGTTCTTGCTCAGCTAACTCATTCAGATTTGTTTCTTAATTTTTTACAGTGAGAATCCCAGTATCTTCTCATTTATTCTAAACCAAACACACATACATCAACTATCCTGGACTCTTCAAAAATGTCAGTGCCATGAAAGAAAGAAAAAGGGCATAAGAACTATTGTATGCTAAAATTTGCCTATAACTCAGGAGTCTCAGGAGACATGGGTTCAGTCCCTGAGTTGGGAAGATCCCCTGGAGGAGGAAATGGCCACCCACTTCAGTATTCTTGCTTAGAAAATCCCACGGACAGAGGAGCCTGGTGTGCTACAGTCCGTACCGTTGTAAAGAACTGGATACGACTGAGTGCACATGCATGACACTTGAAAGAGACATGACATGTTTGGATGCTGGATTGGAAAAAGAAAGAACAGCTGTAAAGAGAATTACTGGGAAATGTTAAATATGAAACATGTATTCCATAATATTTTATAAATATTAAATTTGGAGGCATGATAATGATATCATATGAGAGAATATAATTGTAAGAGATGCATGTTAAATTATTTAGAGATGTTAGTGTTTTGATATTGGCAAGTTATGTTCCAATGATTCACAAACTATGTGTGTGTGTGTGTGTGTGTGTGTGTGTGTGTGTGTGTATGCACACATATATAGAGAGAAAGAGGTAAGGAAAGAGCCAATATGGCAAAATATTAACCGTTGTTAAATTTGCATAGAAAACATAGGAGTTAATTGGACTATTAATTTTTCTGTTGCAATTTCTCTGAAACCTTTAAAAATTAAAAGGTGGGTGAAATGGTAGCAGGTATTACATATTAAGGATCATATATCTAGTAGCAAGATTATTACATATCAAAGACCAAGTGCTAATAGCAGGTATTATAAATCAAGTACTGACTCTGTGCTAGGCTTGTGTTAAGTGTTTTACATACATCATTAATTCATTTAATCCTCATCACAATCCTCCAAGGCAGCTAATATTCCTTTATACTTGAGGTATCTGAGGTTCACAGAGGTGCAGAAACTTGTTCAAGGTCACTCAATTAGCAGGGAAGGAAGCAGAGGCACTGAGAGAGTAACCTGCCCAGACCATCACCTAAATAGTGGTCATGGCAGGGTTAGGACTGAGCTGTCAGATTCTTACTGGGACTTGGTCAATTGTATTAAAAAGGTTATTCCTCCTCGTTTTCTTGCCCACTGGGACTCCATCTAGAGAAACATTTCCGCCAGCTCTACTAGGCTCATTTCAAAGAGAAAAGATTCCGTTTTCTCATTCCACTTTGAAAAGATAAGGCATCCAGCTTCCTGTTCTGTGGCTGTTACTCAAGACTTCTGTACTAGTTCTCAGCAATGTTCTCCATGGTTATTGGGTCACAACTTTTATCAGATTCCAGAGATGGGAAAACTCAAGCAGGCAACAGAAGCTTCAGACTGAGAGCAAGCAGTTTCTTTCATCAATAGAGGGACAGTGATTCTTTGTCTGCTTCTGACTATTCACTTTAAACACAAGCACAGAGTTAGCCTGATACAGTGTTCTGCAAGCTGAGGGTCATGACCCTTTAGTGGGTCTTGAGATCAACTTAGATGGTGGCTGGCAACGTTTAGAAAATGATTTTTAAGATAAACAACAAGGACCTACTATATAGCACAGGGAACTATATTCAATTTCTTGTAATAGCCTATAATGGAAAAGAATCTGAAAAAGATATATATATATATATATATATATATATATAACTGAATTGCTTTGCTGTACATCTGAAACACTGTAAATCAACTATATTTTAATAAAAAATGATTTTAGAATTACATTGAACAGAATAGAAAATATTGGGGTATGTTCATTATGAAGGTAGATTTTTTTTGTGAAAGTACTCACATACAGACTCTTAAACACACACACACACACACACACATACACGTTTTGGGTGACAGTATAAATTTCATTTCTTATTATGAGTCACAGTTAAAACAATTCAAAAGCTACTGCTTTAGGACAGGGGGTCAGCAAAGGCTTGTTTTGTGGAACAAAATTTTTTGGAACACAGCCTACCCACTCATGCATGTATTGTCTTTGGCTGCAGTCACACCGCAGTGGCAAAGTTGAGAAGTTGTGACATACCGAATGGCCTGCAAATCCTGAAATATTTACTATTCGACCTTTCATAGAAAAACCTGCTTGACCCTATAGTCTAAGATATTGAGGCAAAAATTTCTAATTCAAATAAAGCTCCCATTATATATAATTTCCAGAATTTCTCTCTTTAGTGTTTGTCCCCCACTGACTAAGTTGTAGTATTCACACATAGATTCATGTAAAGGCATATATAACTCTAGAAAAGTAGGCACAGCAAAAGCAATTATCACCTAAACTATATTTTTAACATAATACCAGGAGTATTCAGAGCAAGGTCCTGCTGGCACATGGCAAACAGGATGACCTTTCCATCCTAGGAAAATATGTCGATGTTTAACCTCATTGCACTCAACCAGACGTTTCCTTGCACAAATTTTCAAGTGAAATATTTCAATCCTGCATTCATCTTGGGGGCCACATGTCTTATCCAAGTTAAATATTTCCAGAAAATAAATGTCTAGACACCGTCTCATATAAATTAAGCACCCGGTTTTTAAAAGATTTCTAGCAGACCTCCTTTTTGGTGTGTGGGTGAGTATAATTTGACTCTTGTGAAAAATTCTGGGTCAGATCTGATGTGCCTAAGCCTGTGCACCTGCGGGTGGTTAATGAGCACTGCTGAGTCATAGTGGCCAGTGTGGGTTAGGGGAGGGGATACGGGGTTAGGGGAAGGTGGTGGCAGGGGAGGCGGACATGATGGGAAGAAAGGACTCTGGAGGATATTCCATGGAAGAGCAAAGAGATCTGTTTCCTTGGAGGTCATGGTTTCCAAGAATCTTGGATTGAAAAAATCCTTGTATGTTGATATCTACCTCAGGGAGGCTTGCCATATTGGTTAATCCTCTCATCGGAGAATAAAGAATACGTGACTGTACATGAAGATAAAATTCTACTGTATCTCTGACTTTCCATTTTATTCACATTTGAGATTTTTCAAACCGTGGTGGTGGTTTAGTCACTAAGTCATGTCTGACTCTTGTGAACCCATGGACTGTAACCTGCCAGGCTCCTCTGTCCATGGGATTTCCCAGGTAAGAACACTTGAATGGGTTGCCGTTTCCTTCTTCAGGGCATTCTTCCTGACCTAGGAATTGAACCCAGGTCTCCTGCACTGCAGGTAGATTCTTTACCAACTGAGCTACGAGGGAAGCCCATGGCTCCCAATCATGGCTTTGTTTAATCCAAGTGAGCTATTTTTAATGCTTTTGCTATTTATAATATTTTCTTTTATATATACTTCTGCATCACAGTGATTGTAATTACTTTCCCCCCCACTACTTAGAAGTGAAATCTTTAAGAAAGAGCAGATACTTAGAAGAAAGTTCAAAATGGTCTTTTTAGCTACTCATTATATTTTATAACATATATTTGTATTTTATACTTTTCATAAATATTATAGTTACATAGTAGAAATTTTATATGATATAAATATAAATCTTATAAAATGTTTTATAAAATATAAATATGACCAATATATTCAATATATTTATACAAATATAAATATTGTATATAAATAAATCATATACTATATTTTGTTACATATTTTATTATATATTCTTATTATATATTTTTAGCTACACTTAAAAAGAAAGAATTCCATATGAGGGAATTTATAATGGCGTGTATTGAACCACCTGAAATTTTATGGGGAGGTGATTCAAGAAGTAGTCATTATATTTTGCTTTTCTAGATTTTTGCATATAGTGAGGTGGTTGGGTTCAACTTCTGGGACTTCTCTGGGTTCTGAATATAAGCTCTGTGGCACACTGCATTCTCCAAAGACAGCCACAGCGATATCTCCCAGCCCACGTGCCCTTCTTACAATATAATCTTGACGTTCACGATTTTAATTATGGGAGTCTAGTTTCTTCATCTTCATTCTAGGTGGGCTTGTGACTATACTAGTAGAGACTCTATGTGACCTCAGAGACCAGATCATAAAAGGTAACATAACTTCCATTTGGTGCTGTTGGGGTGGTAATGCTTGGAATCCAGTTGCCATGTTTTGAGGAAGCACAGGCAGCTGTGTGGTGAGGCTTCCTACAGGAGTTCTGATTGATAGTCTCAGAGGCAGTTCTCACAAACAGTCAGCATCAACCCAGACATGAAAGGAAAGGAGCCTTCAGATGGTCCTTGCTCCCACCTGTTGAGTCACCCCAGCCCAAAGTTTTCCATCTGGGTCCCCAGATATTGTAATGCAGAAAACAGACATACCCATCATGCTCTTTACCAATTCCTGATTCACAGAATCTGGGAACACAATACAATGATTGATGTTTTACACCCTCAAGCTTGGGGTGGTTTATTTCATGGCATTAGACAAATGGACATATCCTTAGCACCTTTATTGTCAACTGTGGACACTGGTGATCTCTTTAGGCAAGAGAGGATACCACTTAGGTTCTAGCACCACTGTATTAAAAAGTCAACCTTGTGAAATCATTTACTTATAAAATGGACCAGTAGGCTAGACTACTCAGACAGGTCAAGCTGGGCCAAGAAAGGGTGATACTTCCCTCCTGTATATCTTTGCTGGTAGGAAGCCAGACACCATCTATGTCCCTGCACCCTCTACCCAATGACTTTCATGTTGCCTTCCAGAATGAGGCCCCTCTTCCACATGACCTTTTCACAGAGCTAAAGACAGGCATTGTCTTCTTGTGGTCCAACCAAATGAAGTCATTTGCCGTTCTTTGAGGGTGGTCTGCAAATTTCGACCTCAGAGGATTTGATCAAGGACTCCTCTCCTGCCTTAAATTCTGCATGCTAACACAGCCTTGTCAGCTGGGAAAAATTCTATTATTTACCTCCTTTGCAGTTTATAGCATTCAGTTTAAGAACAGAGTCTTTGGAGGTATTCTGCCTGATTCAAATCCTTGTTCAATAACTTAGTAGATCATAAGTACATTAAAATATATAAGCTTCAGTTTCCTAATCTATAAAATGTTCAGGACAATAATAGTACATATTTCATGGAGATAGTATGAGAATTAAATGAGCTTATTTCTAAGACCATTTTTAAAAAGGTGTGGCTCATATTAAGCATTATAGTAAATACATAAACATGAAATATATACTGATATTTAATAATATAATATACATATAGGAAGTATGTAGGCTATATATAGTATAGGTATACATAAGTATTGTGTATCAATTTAGGTATATAGTGTGTGTGTCTATATATATATATATTTGTTGTTGTTTAGTCACTAAGTCAGTTCCAAATCTTTGCAACCCCATGGACTGCTGAAGGCCAGTCTTCGCTGTCTGTCACTGTCTTTTGGAGTTTGCCCAAGCTCATGTCCATTGAGATGCTGATGCTATCCAGCCATCTCATCCTCTACCACCCTCTTCTCCTTTTGCCTTCAATCTTTCCCAGCATCAGGGTCTTTTCCAGTGAGTTGGTTATTCACATCAGGTGGCTAAAGTATTGGAGCTTCAGCTTCAGCATTGTGTGTGTGTGTACATATATATGATATATGCAAATATATGCACATATAACATATTCATTTATTTAAATATGTTTATTTAAATATTTGTTTAAATAAATATATTTATAATATAAATAAATATGTAAATTTATATATTATATATTTATACAATATATAAATATATAAAAATAAAAACATAAAATATTCATTTAAATAAATAATTTATTTATTTAAATATGTATATTATATATATAAATATATATATAATAAAATAAATATAAAATATTTATATAAATAAATTATTTATTTATTTAAATATGTATATGTATATACATATTTATTCCTTAATGTCCTTGCTACCCTCAATATTATATTAATTGTATTATAGGCATGTGGTTATACATATTCCTTATTTACAAATACTGCAAACTCATTGATATGAGTGAACAAGTTTTATTCATGGTCATTCATCTTGGAAAAATGCTTCATCTACTCCACGGTAGGGTATATACCTTACTCACTTCTGTGACTTCAGAATCCAGCACAACCTTGACCATTGTAAGAGCTCTATAAATGTTGCTTGAATTAATGAATGGTGAAGTGATCCAGATGGGGAGTGTCAGTGTGATGTGAAGCCTAACAATATGATACTGAGAAATAATCAGTGTCTTCTTCCAGGAGCTCTCTGACTATCTATTGTCTCAAGTGGCAGAAGGCCTGAGACAAGACCCAGTGATCTGACATGTCAGTCCCAGAGAAAGCCAAGGTCAGAGAAATATGAGTCAGTCCTGAACCATGAAGGAAGAACTAGAGCAACAGAGAACGTTTTCTGTGTTGTAACATCATCTCCCATCTGTTTATAAGGGTGAAAGGGGTTTACCAGTGGTTCAGGGAATTTAGAAAGAAAAAGCACCTCAACTTTTCCCCTACATTTAAGAATGTAGATGACCCCAGGCAATGACCTGGGTGCTGAGGTCTTTTGCTAGATGGGCTTACAAAATTCATTTGTTATCTATTTTAAGACCAGTGCAAAGCAACTAAAAACATGGATGTGGGTGGTTCTGGAAGGTGAGGGAGGAGCAGATATAATACTTACCACCCATGATCTGAGTGGGAACTTTTGAAATATGACCTCCTAAGCCTAGGACCAGAGCAGGCTGAAGTGATCAGGCACCTGAATGTGGAATATGGAGGGAGGAGGGGAAACCAAGTGGAGTTCACCCCAGCCCAGATCATGATGAAATGTGGAGTCATGTGCATATAAGTATTTTTTTAATTGACAATGATAAGGACAAAGAGGTCAATGCGATCCCTGTCCTCATGAAATTAATAATCTAACACAGTTCAGTTCAGTTCAATTCAGTTGCTCAGTCATGTCCGACTCTTTGCAACCCTATGAATCACAGCATGCCAGGCCTCCCTGTCCATCACCAACTCCCGGAGTTTACTCAAACTCATGTCCATCGAGTCGGTGATGCCATCCAGCCATCTCATCCTCTGTTGTCCCCTTCTCCTCCTGCCCCCAATCCCTCCCAGCATCAGGGTCTTTTCCACTGGGTCAACTCTTCACATGAGGTGGCCAAAGTATTGGAGTTCCAGCCTCAGCATCAGTCCTTCCAATGAACACCCAGGACTGATCTCCTTTAGGATGGACTGGTTGGATTTCCTTGCAGTCCAAGGGACTCTCAAGAGTCTTCTCCAACACCACAGTTCAAACGCATCAATTTTTTGGCACTCAGCTTTCCTCACAGTCCAACTCTCACATCCATACATGACCACTGGAAAAGCCATAGCCTGGACTAGATGGACCTTTGTTGGCAAAGTAATGTCTCTGCTTTTTAATATGCTATCTAGGTTGGTCATAACTTTCCTTCCAAGGAGTAAGCGTCTTTTAATTTCATGGCTGCAATCACCATCTGCAGTGATTTTGGAGCCCCCAAAAATAAAGTCTGACAGTGCTTCCACTGTGTCCCCATCTATTGCCCATGAAGTGATGGGACCAGATGCCATGATCTTAGTTTCCTGAATGTTAAGCTTTAAGCCAACTTTTTCATTCTCCTCTTTCACTTTCATCAAGAGGCTTTTTTAGAGCCTCTTCACTTTCTGCCATAAGGGTGGTGTCATCTGCATATCTGAGGTTATTGATATTTCCCCCGGCAATCTTGATTCCAGCTTGTGCTTCTTCCAGCCCAGCATTTCTCATGCTGTACTCTGCATATAAGTTAAATAAGCAGGGTGACACTATGGAGCCTTGACGTACTCCTTTTCCTATTTGGAACTAGTCTGTTGTTCCATGTCCAGTTCTAACTGTTGCTTCCTGACCTACATATAGGTTTCTCAAGAGGTAGGTCAGGTGGTCTGGTATTCCCATCTCTTTCAGAATTTTCCACAGTTTATTGTGATCCACACAGTCAAAGGCTTTGGCATATGACTATGTGGATCACAATAAACTGAGGCACCAGCATATAAACAGACATGTGTACTAAGGGTAGTGAAAGAGGGGAGCAGAGGGGATGTGGGAGCAAAGAGGAGGAGCCTGCAGACACCTGCCAACTTGAGTAGGTACTACCAGTGGAAGGAACTGGGTGGAAGGAACCCTTGACTTATGATTCCTGCATGCCTGACAGGGTGAGCTTTCTAAACTGCTAATGTTACCATATTATTTCCTTCCTTTCCTTTTTTATAATGACCATTTCTATGGACTGCATGTTTGTATCCCTCCCAGATTCATGTCTTGAAGTCCTACTCCCCAGTATGATGGTGTTTGAAGATGGGGCCTTTGGTAAGTAGTTAGGTTTAGGTGAGATCCTGAGGGCGGAGCCCCCATACAAAAAGCAAATGGCTATCTGTAAGCCATGGAGACAGCTTTCACCAAAGCCTGACCATGATGGCACCCTGATCTCAGACCTCCAGCCTCTTAGATTGTGACACATAAATTTCTCTTGCTTATTTCTGTGGTATTTACTGTAACAGCCTGAACTAAGGCAATAATTAAAAATAAAAATAACTCATATTTGCTAAAGGCTTACTGTGTGTGAAGCTCTGTTATGAGTGGTTTTTTTTTTTTTTTTTTAATTTGTACTGACATTACATCTATAGCTTTCTGTTGCTTATAAGAGAAATTTTAGTTTCCTTGGCAAAGCAGTCAAGACTCTCCATGATCTGCCTCTGAACTTCTTTTTCCAGTTTCATTTTCTACTACTCCCCCATGAGAACCTTGAACCACAGCCATACTCAAAGGCTTGCAGTCTGAGTATGGCTTGCCATACTCAAAGCCATACTTTCAGTTGCTTCTGAAGAAGCTTCCATGCTTTGGCACCTGCCGTTCTGTCTGTTCTGCTGGTGTCTTTCTGCACCTCGTTTGTGAGGTCTGTCCTAGTCCCACTCAAATTCACATCTTCAAGTCCTTCAAGGCTCTATCACTTCCTCTGGGGATATTTCCCTTTCTCTCCAGGGAAGGAATTCATAGTCATGCTCTGTGGGCCTCTACAATGCTACATTAGTGGACTGGAATGCTCTTCTTCTGGTTGTAAACTTATCTTTTGAATCTTATCTTTTGAATCTTATCTCCCTGATAATTATGTGACACAACAGAGACATTAACTAATGCTATGGTGGTAACCATATTGAAATATATAAATTTATCAAATCAACACATTGTATGCTTTAAACTTGCAAATATGTTACAGGAAAATTACATCTTGATTTAAAAAATCAGTCTCCAGAATCACCCTGTGAAGTCTTCAGAAAGTCTGAACCCAGAAAAACTCTGGACCCAGAGTTTTTATCATGACCTTGGCCAGCACTTACATAATTTGAATGATTTGTCAGTTAGAGTAAGAATATCTAATACACAAAGTGGTTCTGAAGACTAAACAAGACAGTGTACATAAAATGCCTGGCTCAACCCAATATTAATTTCCTCTTACTAGGTTAGTGTCATAACATGGCTTCAGAAAGTCTGAAGACTTCACAGATTTAACTGAGAGAACCGGCTATATCCTCCTGATGCTCTCTCTAGGCCGACTTCTGTTGTTCCACCTGTAACACCTGTGACATTGGCCTGTGAGCTCCTTGAAGACTAGGGCTGTGATTCTGTCTCCAAATATTCAATCCTTAGTAAATGTTTGGTAAACAAATAAATGGGTGCATTCATCACATCACATTGCAATGAACCTGCCTACATGTCATTGTGTACCACTGTATGTCATGAGCCCCTTGAAAGCAGGGATTTCTTCCTCTTATCTGTTCTATGTTCTCTTATTCCATTTTTCTTTCTCCAGCACTGCCATTCACACTAAGTAGTAGACAATGTTTGCTGGATGAGTGACTGAAGGCTCAGAAAACTCATCTGCTTGCATTTGGCTTATTTTTAAACCTTAACTGAAGTGACACAATTAAGGGTCTATGGTGGAGTCAAAACACCTTATAAGAAGCCCTAATTCTGGACTCTGGACCCAGAGTTTTTATCATGACCTTGGCCAGCACTTACATAATTTGAATGATTTGTCAGTTAGAGTAAGAATATCTAATACACAAAGTGGTTCTGAAGACTAAACAAGACAGTGTACATAAAATGCCTGGCTCAACCCAATATTAATTTCCTCTTACTAGGTTAGTGTCATAACATGGCTTCACTTTGATTAGTTCCTTAAAAGCAAAATTCTGTAGGTCTTTGAGCATTATAGTCTAGTTACCTTTATTGTCAGCTAGATGTTAAATGGTGCCCTTGAAACCTGACCCTGGGCTTTGCCAGGAAGATATTAGTCTACTTCCAACTTATACTATTTTGGGATTTGATGGCTTTGGAAAGAAGATAACAGCTAACTTATATGCAGATAGAGGATGACTGTGCTCTGGAACAAAGTGCCAAAATCTCAACTAATGCCACTTGGAAAGAACTCAGCAAGCTCTGAAGTTGGGCATTCAAAGGCTATTATTTTCATGCCAACGTAAGAGTTTATTCAGGAAGTTGCAAAAAAAAAAAAAAAAAAGTCAAATCTCATAGCAGTGAACTCCAAGGGAACTGGAAAATTCTCTAACCCTGCTGCTTACACAACAGTCAGGAAGATAGAAAGAAGAGTGCATTTGTCAAGATAGTCTTGGTTATGTTGTAGTTACAAGTAACTTCAACATTTCAGGGACTTAAAACAGCAAAGATTTATTTTTTCATTAACGCTACATGCTGATCATGTGGAAGCAGGTTTCTGCTGTTTTCACTCCAGAACTGAGGCTGATGGACCCCCCATCAGATGTAGGGCTGTTGTCAGTCCTTGTGATAGGGCTGTAGGTCATGGTGAATCATGCGCTGAGTCTTACAGCTTCTGTCTGGGGGTGACATATGTTACCTCTGCACATATTTCATTATCCAAGCAAGTCGTAAGGCTTTACCAGTGTCATGAAATGAAGACGTGAACCCTGAAAGGGGAGTCCCAGAAAAACCCATGAACCACAAGAGAACAGTGCGAGCAGATTCAAGAGGTATTTGAGGAGTAGAATTAATAGGATTCAGATGAAGAATAAAAGGGAAAGGAAGAAGTTTAGGCTGATACACTTTGGTTTCTGGTTTGGATGACAGACTAAAGATGGCGCAAATTGCTGAAACTATATGCTGGTCTGGGCACATTGCATTTGCTCTGGCTAAAGGCAACCAGGAGGAGATGGTAAACAAGGAGTTGAATATATGGATCTGGAGCTTAGGAGAAACTTTTTTTTTTTTTGAGGCAGTGAATAGTGACTTTACTCGGAAAGCCTGCAGCTCAGAAAAATGACAGACTAATGTCTTAAAATAACCATCTTATTAGAGTCTGGACACTAGTATATTTAATAGAATGGAGAAAGAGAGGAGGTGAGGATATAAAGTAAAAAGGCCATTAATCTTGCAGATATCTCCTGGAATGGCTGGCCTCAGGTGGGGATGTATTACTTTCTCCTTTCTTGCAGCCATTCACAGGTGGGCAGGGTCAGATTGAGGAGAAACATATTAGCTAGAGGTCAATGTCTGGTAGTCAGCAGCTCAGAAGTGGTGGTTGAAACTAGGGGAGAGTGGATAGAGTAAAAATTAACTTAGAAAAGTATGACAAGATCAAGTGTTGGTAAGGATGGCAAACAACTGGAATATTTATGCAATGAGGATGGAAATGTAAGTTAAAGCAACCATTCTTAAAAACAATTTTTACCTAGGGAAAATCTGCAGCCCCTCTCATCCAGCAGTACTGGTCCTGATTCTACAGCCTAGACAATTTCAGGGGTGATATATTTAAAAAGTTCATAGCAACATTGTTGTGCTAGCAAAAAAATGGGACATAACCCAAATATCCATCAACAGGAGAAAGGCTAAATAAATCCTGGAGTAGTCATACAATGGAATGCTGAACCAATAAAAAATAATGAAACAGAACCTCAGAAACATGGATGAACCTCAAGAACATAAAGTGAAGTAGAAAAAAGAAAATCACAAAAGAGAACATCCAGTATGGTTCCTTTGATATAAAATACAAGTGCTTGCAAAAGTAAACAGTTGTGGAGAAACTTTAAAATGAGGAAATGATAAACACATAAGTCAGGAAATGGTTGTCTCTGGAGAGAAAGTGTAGGGCATAGGACCCCAAAAGTGCACACAGGGCATTTCAAGATGATATAATGTTCTATTTCTTCAAAAAAGTGGTAAAAACAGGGGCATAAGTTGTCTTTGTTTCCTTTTTAACTTTCATCCATTTCACAAATATTTTTTGTTTCTACTCATTACTTTTTACCACTTTGCTTTTTAAAGTAGTAATCTAAAACGTAAAAATGAAAACAAAATAAAGGAGTCTTTGTAACAGGAGAGAAAGGGGCAGGGCACAACTTTTGAAAGAATGACATGGCCCAAGAACATGACATAAACCAATTAGAATCAAATCCTAGATGGCAGATAAGAATTTGATAAGACTTTGATCCTCAATCAGCAAGCTAAATGACACACCTAGAGGTGCCATGACAGTTCCAAATTACTGTCAGAAGACTAACGAGTGGGAAGTGGCCCAATTCCTGGAAATCGCCACCCCTTCAAAAAAATAGTTGAAATAACACTCCCACAAGATGGTGGAGTAGAAGGACGTGCATTTATCTTCTACTGTGAGAACTCCACAATTACAACTCACTGCTGAACAACCATCGACAGGAGAGTGTTGGATCCCACCAACAAAAGATACCCCACATGTAAAGGCAAAGGTGAAGCCCCAGCAAGATGGTAAGAGGGGCAAAATCATGTTTGGAGTCAAACCCCATACCTGCCAGAGATGCTCGGAGAGCTCAAACAAACTTTGTGTGCACCAGGGCCCAGGGACCCTACAGAGATTGAGCCAGAACTGTGTTTGCATCTCCTGCAGAGGTACAGGTCAGCAGAAGGCTTCTGCAGGGGCAGGGGCTCTGGGTGCAGCAGATCTGGGTATGTCATAAGCCCTCTTGGAGGAGGTTGCCGTTAACTCCACTGTAGTGTGACAGGAACTTATAGAAGATGGGGGAAACAGGCTCTTGGAGGGCACAAACAAAACCTTGTGTGCACCAGGGCCCAGGAGAAAGGAGTAGTGACCTCACAAGAGACTGACCCAGACTTGCCTGTGAGTGTCCAGGAGTCTCTGACATAGGCATGGGTCGATGGTGGCCTGCTGTAGGGTCAGGGCACTGAGTGCAGGAGTGCGCATGGGACTTTTTGAAGGAGGTCACCATAATTTTCATTACCTCCACCTTAGTTTGGCCTCAGGTCAAACAACAAGGAGGGAACACAGCCCTGCCCATCAACAGAAAGTTGTATTAATGATTTACTGAGCTTGGCCCCACCCATCAGAATAAGACCCTGTTTCCCCTTCAGTCAATCTCTCATATCAAGAAGCTTCCATAAGCCTCTTATCCTTCTCCATCAGAGAGCAGACAGAATGAAAACCAGAATCACAGAAAACTAACCAAACAGATCACATGAATCACAGCCTTGTCTAGCTCAATGAAGTTATGAGCCATGCCATGTGTGGCCACCCAAGATGGATGGGTCATGGTGGAGAGTTCTGACAAAACGTGGTCCACTGGAGAAAGGAATGGCAAACTGCTTCAGTATTCTTGCCTTGAGAAACCCATGAACAGTATGAAAAGGAAAAGATAGGACACTGAAAGATGAGCTCCCCAAGTTGGTAGGTGCCCAATATGCTACTGGAGATCAGTGAAGAAATAACTCCAGAAAGAATGAAGGGACGGAGCAAAAGCAAAAACAACACCCAGTTGTGGATGTGACTGGTGATGGAAGTAAAGTCCGATGCTGTAAAGAACAATACTGCATAGGAACCTGGAATGTCAGGTCCATGAATCAAGGCAAATTGGAAGTGGTCAAACAGGGGATGGCAAGAGTGAACATTGACATATTAGGAATCAGTGAACTAAAATAGACTGAAATGGGTGAATTTAACTCAGATGACCATTATATCTACTACTGTGGGCAAGAATTCCTTAGAAGAAGTGGAGTAGCCATCATAGTCAATAATTGATGCAGTACTTGGATGCTGTCTCAAAAACGACAGAATGATCTTTGTTCATTTCCAAGGCAAAACATTCAATATCACAGTAATCCAAGTCTATGCCCTGACCAGTAACGCTGAAGAAGCTGAAATTGAATGGTTCTATGAAGACATACAAGATCTTCCAGAACTAACACCCTAAAAAGATGTCCTTTTCATTATAGGGGACTGGAATGCACAAGTAGAAAGTCAACAGCTACCTGGAGTAACAGGCAAATTTGGCCTTGGAGTACAAAACAAAGCAGGGCAAAGGCTAATAGAGTTTTGCCAAGAGAACACACTGGTCATAGCAAATATCCTCTTCCAACAACACAAGAGAAGACTCTACACATGGACATCAGATGGTCAATACCGAAATCAAATTGATTATATTCTTTGAAGCCAAAGACGGAGAAGCTCTATACAGTAAACAAAAACAAGATTGGGAGCTGATTGTGGCTCAGATCATGAACTCCTTATTGCTAAATTCAGACTTAAATCAAAGAAAGTAGGGAAAACCACTAGACCATTCAGGTATGACCTAAATCAAATCCCTTATGATTGTACAGTGGAAGTGACAAATAGATTCAAGGGATTAGATCTGATAGACCTGAAGAACTATAGACAGAGGTTCATGATATTGTACAGGAGGCAGTGATCAAGACCATTCCCAAGAAAAAGAGATGCAAAAAGGCAAAATGGTTGTTTGAGGAGGCCTTACAAATAACAGAGAAGAGAAGAGAAGCTAAAGGCAAAGAAGAAAAGGAAAGATATACCAATTTGAATGAATAGCAAAAGAATAGTTACAAAGAATAGCAAGGGGTAATAAGAAAGCCTTCCTCAGTGATCAATGCAAAGAAATAGAGGAAAACAATAGGATGGGAAAGACTAGAGATTTCTTCAAGAAAATTAGAGATACCAAGGGAACATTTCATGCAAATGGCTTAATAAAGGACAGAAATGGTATGGACCTAACAGAAGCAGAAGATATTAAGAAGAGGTGGCAAGAGTAACACAGAGCTATACAAAAAACATCTTTATGACCCAGAGAACCATGATGGTGTGATCACTCAATTAGAGCCAGACATCCTGGAATGTGAAGTTAATTGGGCCTTAGGAAGCATCACTATGAACAAAGCTAGTGCAAGTGATGGAGTTCCCACTGAGCTATTTCAAAACCTAAAAGATGATGCTGTGAAAGTGGTGCACTCAATATGCCAGCAAATTTGAAAAATCCAGCAGTGGTCACAGGACTGGAAAAGGTCAGTTTTCATTCCAATCCCAAAGAAAGGCAATGCCAGAGAATGCTCAAACTACCACATAATTGCACTCATCTCACATGCTAAGAAAGCAATGCTAAAATTCTCCAAGTTAGGCTTCAATGATACTTGAACACAGAGTCGGACACGACTGAGTGACTGAACTGAGCTGAACTGATCCATAGCACCAGCAGTGTCAGTAGAATGGTGCTCAGTTAGTTCAGTTGCTCAGTTGTGTTTGACTCTTTGTGACTCCATGGACTGCTGCAGCATGCCAGGCTTTCCTGTGCATCACCAACTCCCAGAGCTTGCTCAAACTCACGTCTATTGCATCAGTGATGTCAGCCAACCATCACATCTTCTGTTGTCCCCTTCTCCTCCTGCCTTCAATTTTTCCCAGCATCAGGGTCCTTTCTAAGCAGTCAGTACTTTGCATTAGGTGGCCAAAGTATTGGAGTTTCAGTTTCAGCATCAGTCCTTCCAGTGAATATTCAGGACTGATTTCCTTTACGATTGACTGGTTTGATCTCCTTGCAATCCAAAGGACTCTCAAGAGTCTTCTCCAAAACTACAGTTCAAAAGTATCAATTCTTTGGTGCTCAGCTTTCTTTATGGTCCAACTCTCACATCCATACATGACTACTGGAAAACACATAGCTTTGACTAGATGTGTCTTTGTCTGCAAAATAATGTCTCTGCTTTTTAATAGCTGTCTAGGTTGGTCATACCTTTTCTTCCAAGGAGCAAGTGCATTTTAATTTCATGGCTGCAGTCTCCATCTGCAGTGATTTTGGAGCCCAAGCAAATAGTCTCTCATTGTTTCCATTGTTTTCCCATCTATTCACCATGAAGT
Organism: Dama dama; assembly: GCF_033118175.1. Lineage (NCBI taxonomy): Eukaryota > Metazoa > Chordata > Mammalia > Artiodactyla > Cervidae > Dama > Dama dama. The sequence goes on from NC_083700.1 coordinate 87,047,068, forward strand.
GATGTAACTAGATGCCATGATCTTAGTTTTTTGAATGTTGAGTTTTAACTTTTTCACTTTCCTCTTTCACTTTCATCAAGAGGCTCTTTAATTCATTTTCACTTTCTGCCATAAGGGTGGTGTCATCAGCATATCTAAGGTTATTGATATTTCTCCTGGCAATCTTGATTCCAACTTGTGCTTTATCCAATCTGGCATTTTGCAAGATGTACTCTGCATATAAGTGAAATAAGCAGGGTGACAATACACAGCCTTGAAGAACTCCTTTCCCAATTGGGAACTAGTCTGTTGTTCCATGTCTGGTTTTAACTGTTGCTTCTTGACCTGCATGCAGATTTCTCAGGAGGCAGGTAAGGTGGTCTGGTATTCCCATCTCTTTAAGGATTTTCTATAGTTTGTTGTGATCCACACAAAGGCTTTGATGTCATCAATAAAGCAGAAATAGATGTTTTTCTGGAACTTTCTTCTTTTTCTATGGTCCAATTGATGTTGGCAACTTGAACTCTGGTTCCTCTGCCTTTTCTAAATCCAGCTTGAACATCTGGAAGTTCCTGGTTCAGGTACTGTTGAAGTCTGGCTTGGAGAATTTTGAGCATTACTTTGCTAGTGTGTGAGATGACTGCAATTATATGGTAGGTTGAGCATTCTTTGGCATTGCCTTTCTTTGGGATTGAAATGAAAACCGACTCTTTCTCGTCCTGTGTCCACTGCTGAATTTTCCAAATTTGCTGGCATACTGACTGCAGCACTTTAACAGTGTCATCTTTTAGGATGCTGAATGGTGCTAGTGAAATTCAAATTGCATTGGATCAAAGCATGAATTGGAAGTGAGAAATTCAAACAGAGTATAGAATATTCCTTGGATGGTGGCTGTTTAGTTGCTAAATCATGTCCCATTCTTTTATGACCCCATGGATTGTAGCCCGTCAGGCCCCTCTGTCCATGAATACTGGAGTGGGTTACCATTTCCTTCCCCAGGGGATCTTCCTGACCCAGCGATCCAACCTGAATCTCTTGAGTTACAAGAGGATTCTTTACCACTGAGCCATCAGATAAATCCTTAAAGGAGAAAAACAGCCTTAGGCAAAAGTTGCCTTAATGTGATAATAACTGGCAATTTGGGGAAGTAGGAGAATTATCAGTGGGTTGCAAAATCTGGGATCTGATCTGAATCAGAAAAGAGGAGATGGAAATATGTGAGCAAGAAGGCTCAGGAGAAAACGACCAGGGTAGGTGACTTCCACTTTTAATCAGGATGAAGTAACAATGAACTTCACTTCCTTGCAAGCAACAAACATGAGGACAAAATACATAAAACACTTATTTTCCAATTTTGGACAACAGGCAGTGCAGGGCTATAATCCTTGAGGAAAGGTAAACAAATAAGATGAATTTAAATTTGTGAACTGCAGGATCAGGAAGGAAGAACCTGAATGAGCCTGGAGACCTCACTGACTTGGGGACAACAGCAAAGATGAGGTAGTTGTGCTATTAGGAATTTTTAGGGAAGAGTTCAGAAAGAAGGGAGCTATGCCAAAAAATAACTCCAAAAATCTGCGTAGGAGTCCCCTAGAATCTTTGCTGAGTAAAAAATCAGTCATATTTAGAGTGAAAAAAGGCCAAAGAAGGAGCAAGAGTTATAATCAGAACAATTCCCAGAATTCATACAAGTTAAGGAAACATTCAATTTCCAAGTCAAATTCAACAGACTTGGTGATCATCTGGGGAATTCATTGAAAACTCTGGAGGGATCATTCCTATCATGAGCTGGACCATTCCTCTAGTAAAGCCTGTTCTGTAACTGCCTTAGGAAAACTTGAAATCAGGTCTCTAAGGAATCAAACAGATCCACAAACAATTTAACTACCTTTAAAAACAATTGTTTTCAGAAACACATTATGACTGGAGAAGAAAACTATCTCAGATTAAAATATTATGTGCCTACTAATAAGATTAAGATAAAAATTATAGGATCATCTCAGTAGACTAAGAAAAGGCATTTGACAGAATACAACATACTTTAAAAACAAAAACACTTGACAGAATTGGTATAGAAGGAACATGCTTCAACATAATGAGTCACACACACACACACACACACACACACACACATATAATATTCAATGGAGAAAATTTGAAAACTTTTCCTCTAAGATCAGGAGCAAGACAAGGATTCTCACTTTCCCCACTCTTATGCATATGGTACTGGACTGCAATCAGGCAAGACAAAGAAGTAAAAGGCATCCAAAGTGGAAAAAATATGTAAAAATGTTGCTAGTTGGAGATGATCTAATTTTGTGTTTAGAAAATCCTGAAGACTCAACCAAAAATACTGTTGGAATGAATCAACAATTTCAATAAAGTTGCAGCATACAAAATCAACTTACAGAAACCAGTTGCATTTCTACTCACTAAAGATCTGGCTTCTTAAATTCTTCATGATCCAACCCTTGCCATTCTGTCCAGTCTCATCCCTCACCACTCCTCTCACCAAGTTTTAAGCTTGTGGTCTTCCGTGCCTAACAATCCTGTCACCCTATGCCTAGATTCCACTGTTACTACTCTCTGGAATATCTTTTCTGCATATGTTAACTAGGTTAAGCCATACTTGACTTTTAAGATTTAAGTCATTTGAGAAGTCCTCCTAGAAGGCTTTCTGACTTTCCCCTCTCTGCACTCCATTACCCCAGGGCAGTGCTACATAATGTTTGTCCGAGTCCCCATATACCTTACATAGACCTTAGTCATTGCATCTTTTTTTGACCATATGGGGCAGTTTCCTTCTAATTTTTCATCCTAATCTTGAAGGCAAGGATTGTCCATCCTTTTTTTTTTTTTTAATAACACCCAGAGCATTGGTTGGTATCTAGCAGGTATCACTAAATATTTATTGAATGGGTGGCTTGAGAATCACACAATTCATAGTTTATGAAAAGAAACTCTTCCTCAATAAAATGTGATATTCCTTTACACCCTCAACCTACCTCCAATGCTTAGTGCAGAACCTTGAACAGAGAAGGGATTTAATCAATATTGACATCTTTGTTGAAATGTGCATTTAAGAGAGGTTGCCTTTAGTACTTCTTTTTACCTTGAAATCAAAGACTTTAGTTCTAGATTTCCTTCTGTTAACCTTGTGAATTTGGATACCCACTTTTTCTTCTCTTTGCTTAATTTTCTGCATCTAAATAATAAAATGATAAATGATAAAACTTACTACTATGTTTATTTTGAGAATTAAGTGAGATGTCATATAGATCAAGAACTCTTTATTGCATTTGAAATTGTCAAGCAGGGCTTATCCAAAGGAGGATAATGACAGTTATCCAGAGGGATTCAAGTCTGGATGACCTGTGAACACTATTTCAGAAAGTTTCGTACGATACATAGAAGAGTTTTGAGGTCTTGGCTGACAGAAAATCTCGAAAGAGCTTCCTGGATTGTGGCACGGCAAGGAGAGACCAGATATGTCCCCACCTCTTTCTTCCTTCTGTCATATCTGGTTTAGGTCATCAGGTACGTGTAATTTGTTAGCTTCACCCTGTTGACATCTGTCTCTGTCAATGGAAGCCCCAGGCAGCTTGGGTGCAAATCAGCACAAGTGTTAGCCTTCTCCCTGGAGAAACCCAGAGATTATGCCTGGATTAAGAAGGGGATTTGGGGATGAGGGAAAAACAATTTCATGATGTCGTCTGTGTATATTTTGGGTGCACTAAACGAAACACCTAGAGGAAGTGTTACCTCTGGGTTTTATAATGGGTTTTAACTCTCTCTTACAGATAGTAACACAACAATGGACTCTGAACCAGAAGAAAACCTTCAATTTACAGAGTCTTGGGGCATCATAACCAGAGGGGCCCTTGGCCCAGCTCACGGCACCAACTATAAAACTCTCTTTCTCCCTCCCGCCTGATAATTAGGAAAGCCTCACCAATTTGAAAAAGAAGAACTTCAAGGTCTGTTCTGGCCCTAAGAATCTAGGACAAGGTGCATCTTGATAGTTTCTAGACCAGATCTGGAGCAGGTCCTAGGAAGGACTTGCCAAGAGTCCACCTGTTCCACCTCATGACACTTAGAGTCAAAGACAATTGTCCTGAAGATTTAGCCTGGTAATTTAACAGGACTCCAACTAAAATTCATTGAGAGAAATAATTGACTTCAAAAATTAACCAGTAAAAAATAGATATATATTATCAACAAGTGAGTAATGGGCCAAACCAACTCTAGATTACTAATTCCTGGAGTAGAAGTAAAGTGGATGGGGCATGAATAGAAGCATTTTAGAGTTGAATAGCTTTGAGTAGAAATTTTGGTTCTGTCACTGACTTGAAGTGACTTGGCAAGTTAGTCACCTGTCTTTCCCTGTATCCTTATCTATAACTTAGGGACTATTCATGCCCATTTCTCTGAGGAATAAAGTGACTGATGGTGTAGGGAAAGAGTAACCAGCCAAGAGGGTGGTAATCAGGCTCTGTCCCTATACTTCCTCTCACTCATGCCCCATGTTCTTTTACTCTCCTCCCACATTCTGTAAACAATGACTTTATACCTCTATATTAAGTTGAGAGCATTTATAGCACTGCACGTGTGCATCACGCCTATTTTAGCACCACTTGAACAGCCCTTGCTGAGCATTGCGGAGGCATCAAACATTAGAGAATAAAGCATGTCTGCCTTGCTGCTACAAATAAAGAATGTCTGCAATTCCTACGGCTCCTCACATCTTCTTCCAGTTTCTTCTTTTCTGATTCCTAGTTTGTGCCTTGCCTACCCTGGGTTCAGCAAACAGGAAGACAGATGGATATGGCACATAGTAGGTGTTTAACAAATTCTGATTTCTTTTCCCCTTCCTAGAAATAACAGGATGTCCAATGATTGAAAAAGGACATCAAGAATCCTTCAAAATACTAAGGACAAAATTTAGGAGATTGTTTACTGCTTTCCTATATACTGAGTGAGGACCAAGGGCTAATGTTATCATCTGTCATTTAGTGCAATTTGAAGCAAAAATTAATGTGGGTCATTAATCTGGCTTAAGGTGTCACTCTGCTCAAGGCCAAGCCAGAAGCCCTTCACCTCTTTGTCTACACTGGGTTTTCCCCTGCACTCTGGGAGCCCTTCCCCCAACCCTTGTGCCCCTGTCAGCATGACTGATGAATTCAATATTCCCCTCTCCACAGCTGACAGCCCAGAGAGCTGACTCCAATCAGCAGGTCCCCTGGTTGCCTGACTCAGGCCTCCCCAATCAGAGGCAGGGTCTGCCACGGACAGACAAACAGGTCTGGAGAGGCTGGTAAGTGAGAACTCCCCAAAGGCCTCTGCCAAGAACCCATTTGATGAAGCTGCCATTCACCCTGTCAGACCGAGTGTGGGATTCATCAGGACCCAACCAGACTCTCCTTCACCCCCATCACTGTGACCTAAATGATTGTTCTTTAAGCGTGATTTCTCCGAGGGCATTGATCAGTCTACCGGTTTGTGATCCATCAATGCCTGACAGTCTGTTATTCTAGAAGCATTTATGCTTTGAGCCAGGAGACTAGGAGAAGGCTTCTTGGTGCCATCATGGGGCAGAGATGCATTGGTTTATTGATGCATCCCACAAATATTTACTCAGCCTGCTGGTTAACCATAGAGATTAACTGAGCGGGAAAGAGGTTTACTGGTGGGCCTTCCTATAAAGAACTCCTACTCAATGTAACGGAACCCAGAAATTTAGACTGAAGAACTATGAATGTTGAAAAAACTATTTTTTATTATTTTTTGTGGGTTAAAAATATTTTATAGAAATATAGTTGATTTATAACATTATATTAGTTTTAGGTGTACAGCACAGTGATAATATTTTATAGGTTATACCCCCTTTAGAGTTATTACAAAATTAAGGCTGTATTTCCCTGTTCTGTATAATATGTCCTTCTTCTTTACCTACATTTGAAATGGTTTTTTTAATTCATTTACTTTTTAATTTAAGGATAATTGCTTTACAGAATTTTGTTGGTTTCTGCCAAACATCAACATGAGTCAGCCATAGGTATTCATATGCCCCCTCCCTCGTGAACCTCCTTCCCATCTCCCTCCCCATCCCACCTTTCTTGGTTGTACAGAGCTCCTCTTTGAGTTCCCTGAGTTATACAACAAATTCCCACTGGCTATCTATTTCACAAGTGGTAATGAAGTTTCCATGCTACTGTCTCCATAGATCCCACCCTCTCCTTCCTCCCATGTCCATAAGTCTGTTCTCTATGTCTGTGTCTCCATTGCTGCCCTGCAAATAATTTTATCAGTGCCATCTTTCTAAATTCCATATATATGTGTTACTATATGATATTTCTCTTTCTCTTTCTGACTTATTTCACTCTGTATAATAGGTTCTAGGTTCATCTACATCATTAAAACTGACTCAAATGTGTTCCTTTTTATGGCTGAGTATTCCATTGTATATATGTACCACAGCTTCTTTATCCATTCATTTGTCATTGGAGATCTAGGTTGTTTCCTTGTTCTGGCTATTGTAAATAGTACTGCAATGAGCAATGGGATGCATGTGTCTTTTTCAATTATGGTTTCCTTAGGGTGTACACCTAGTAGTGGGATTGCTGGGTCATATGATTGTTTTATTCCTAGTTTCTTAAGGAATTTCCATACCATCTTCCATAGTGGCTGCATCAATTTATATTTCCACCAACAGTGCAAGAGGGTTCCCTTTTCTCCATACCATCTCCAGCATTTATTGTTTTAGACTTTTTAATGATGACCATTCTGACTGGTGTGAGGTGATAGCTCATTGTAGTTTTGATTTGCATTTCTCTAATAATAAGCGATGTTGAACATCTTTTTATGTGTTTGTTAGCCATCTTTATGTCTTCTTTGCAGAAATGTCTGTTTAGGCGTTTTCCCCATTTTTTGATTGGGTTATTTGTTTTTGAAAAACTATTGAACATATGTGTCAGGCATTTTATATGCATCACCAAATTGACTCCATAGTGTCCCTGTATGTAATACTACTATCTCATTTTATAGGTGAAGAAACTGAGGCTCAGAGGGGCTCAGTGACCTATTCATGCTCCAGATAGAGTCAGAAATGGAATTCAAACCAGTCTGGCTCCAAATCCCATGCTGCTAAGTCACTTCAGTCGTGTCCAACTCTGTACAACCCCAGAGACGGCAGCCCACCAGGCTCCCCCATCCCTGGGATTCTCCAGACAAGAACACTGGAGTGGGTTGCCATTTTCTTCTCCAATGTGTGAAAGTGAAAAGTGAAAGTGAAGTCGCTCAGTCGTGTCTGACTCTTAACGACCCCATGGACTGCAGCCCACCAGGCTCCTCCTTCCGTGGGACTGTCCAGGCAAGAGTACTGGAGTGGGGTGCCATGGCTTTCTCCACCAAGTCCCACGACCTTACCCATTTTTGTGGTATTGCCTGTTTCCACTCCTTTTGTTAGATGTTGGTAGAATAAAAGAAAGACAAAGCTGTTAATGGAAGCACTTTGAAAAAATAGAAAACTCTCTGCTGTAAGAGAATAATACTCTTTTGGTGACATCTTGAATTGTGCTTGGTGTCCATGGACAATGGAGCGTTTGGATCAGCTGACCTCTCCTCCCAGTTCAAGAGGTCTCTCAGGTTACAGCCATCAAGACTGCTTTGGAGCCCTGGGATTCTGAACTCTTTCCTGGTGTGCTGCTCCCAGACGGAGGCTCCTGAATGTGGCCTGAACCTGGTGGCCCTCTGCTGCCCACAGAGAGATGAGGTCGCCTGGGACATTACCCTGCGGTCTTAATCAAAATAATCACTGGAATAGGCTGTATTCAGCACAGTGAACATGTTTATTTCTTAAATCAATTTGAAGTAAACTTCCTTTCCAAAGTCTCCCCACTAAAGCTGCAATATGGCTTTTCTGAGAGATTTCTCTTGAATTTCTCAGCTACCTGCTATAGAGATTGAGTCCTTCAGTCCAGAAGACATGAAGGTGGAGTGTTAACAGACAATATGCAGTAGCAGAAAATGCACTGAATTAGGGGTCAGAGGCCCAGATACTGCAGGATTCACTCACTGTATGTCTTTGGGCAAGTTGCTTAACTTCTCTGTTTCCATTACTCCATTTCTAAATTGGGAATGTTAACACTTTTTCATCTTACAGAGCTTGTGCAGGACAACAGTGATAATAATTTCATTTACCCTTTCTTCCTTTCATTCAGTAGCTGATAGAAACTTGAGGTATAGTGATGAACCAGTCATGGACTATGCCTCTGGTCTAGTGGAAGAGATATAAATCAATATTGATAGAGGTTGTTTCTGAATAAAATATTTCAGGAGTATTAGGAGAGGGATTTAGGGTGCTATGAGGGCCAGTGGTTGAAACTGTCATTTGAAGTGAGCCTTGAAGAATGAATAAAAGGTGGTTGAGTGAAGAGGGTGGGTAAGGGCATTTTGGTGAAGTGAAGCAGCATACATAAAGTTGCAAAGGAGTTCAACACAAACCAAGGATGGAAAGGAGAGGTGACCATACGCCACTGCTTGCTAGGGAGAGTCCCTTTTTAGAGTCAGAGTACTCATTAACAGACCCTTCTTGCCTTCTCCAAACTACCCCTGTTTGGTTGAGCAATTATACAGTCATTTCACTAATGTGGCTGCTAGGTCGTGAGCAGAGTGGAGTGCAGTGTTAGGCTGCATTGGTACACAGAGCCAAGTTTTCTGGCCACGTTAAAGAATTTGGTCTTTATTTCAAGGGCAGAGCCAAGTCTTCTGACCACATTAAAGAATTTGGTCTTTATCTTTCTACCCTACAAACTGAAGGGTAAAAAATAGATAATATTTAGCATTTATTCAGAACTTCTATTAGTCTGCCTAATGCTTGATGCCTTAGAAGAGGCAGGTGGGTACTATTGCTAACCCCATGTTATATATGAGGAAACTGAGCCTTATAGAGATAAGAAACTTGCCCAAGGCCACATGGCTGGTTAGTGGCAGAGCAGATTTGAAGTTGGCCTCATTCCAGAGGCTGGGTCTTTACCCACTCTGACACTGCCTCCCAAAGAGAAAGTCTTTGGCTGTGAACGTGTTCTATTTAAGGGCTTCTGGTTTTCTGGACACCTAACTGACTTTAGTACATACATATTGGGATCAATTAAAGTCTCAACAGCAACATCTCTTTACTCTATACGATGAATAGTAGAACTGAATGCTAGCATGACATCAAAATAGTAGCAAGACTAGTCACTATGGCATCGAGATTCAGGATGAAAGCCCTGGTTCTGCCAGCTGAGACCTGAGCAAAGCCATTTTACTTCTCAGAGCCCAGTCTTCAACTCTCCGACTGGACAAACCTGGTCCTCACCAGGCTGTGTCCAAGGACACGGAAAATGTAAAAGGGCTCGGTAAGTTGGAAATCACAACAGTGAGAACAAAACGTATGGCAAACACTTCTGAACTTCCTTCTTACCAGAGGACTGTGTTAAATGATTTATGTAATTTTTTTTCTTTTACTTCTCAGTATTACTCCCTGTGCTATTATTATCATTTAGCACATGAGTAAATTGAGATCCAGAGCATTAAGTAACTTGTTTAAAGTCACAGGGCTGGCATTCAAAGTCAGCCTAGTGACCTCCAATCAGTCTCCTTAGCCATTATGTAAAGAAATAAACAATGACATCCACAAGAAAGAGGACAATATACCATGAATGGCACTGAAACATTTCCCCTAGGGGCTCAAAATCCCCAAGAAAGGGTGAGGGTATTCAAAAGGAAATGTGCCAGAGGGCACTGGCTTGTGGGGGTCTATCCAGGAGGAGACATGGGCTCTCAAGTCAGTACTCCCCCATGATGCTTTGAGGGGGTTATGAGATGATCAGACAGTGTTTGGAGAAGTATCAGTGATGAGACCTGAACTCGTTAGAAGGCAAATGATGGGTTTTGTTTTGAATATAGCTCTCTTTCCCTGCCCCAGTGGCATGGTGAGTGAGAGCAGGACTGCCATCTGGGGGATTCTCAGGTGGTTTATATTAGAGCCGTCACATGCTTTCTTTGCATCATTTGTCAGCAAACACTGCACAAGACAAAACTCAACTGACATGACAGCTGTTATATCCAAGACTTTATTCCATGTCAGCCATTATTCCATATTCCTTAAGTACATTCTTCATATTAGTCTTTAAATTGGGCTTTATTATCCCTGTTTTGCTGAAAAGAAAACTGAGCAGAGAGCTGAAACCTTAAGCCCAAGTCCCGAGTTGGCAAGTGGGTTAGAATCCATTTGCTGTGACTTCAAAGTTTGTCTGAAGTGTTTCAGTTGGTACTCTCAATTGCCAGGCAAGATGGCCCTCCACTGACAGAACACCACAAGGAGTTGTCTCCCAACTTACTTATTTATAGAATACCTGCTCTGTACCAGGTAAGGTATTTAACCCTCCTGGGCTTCTGCTTCCTCATCTGTAAAATGGAAATAATAATAATGCTTATCAGAGGGCTGATGTGAGGAATAGATGAGATAAACAATGCAAAATACTTAATACAGAATTTGATGAGGAGCACCAGTGCTTGCTAAATGAATAATCTCTACAACTTTATTAAGTAGTTACTTTATTTCATTATTCCTATTTAAGGCTGGAGTTGGGTGCCCTGAAGAAGTTAGCCCTAGCCTCTGGGGTGACGTAGAAGAGCTACTTTTAGAATTGTAACCATGCTTCTTCTCTTTTTCTTTCTCTTACCTCTTCTTCATATACAATATACTGCATGTATTTCAAGTGTACAATTTGATAAGTGTACATATATACCTGTGAAACTATCAACCTAACCTGAATACTTAATACATCCATCATCCCCAGGTATTTCCTCCTGCCCTTCAGAATCTTTTCTTCCTGTCCTTATCTGCCACCCTCCCAACCCTCACCTCCAGGCAATCACAGATCTGTTTTTTGTTACCACAGAGAGGTTTGCATTTCTAGCTTTTTATATAAACAAAATCATAAAGTAAAATATTCTTTTAAAATTTCACTTCTTTCACTCAGAGTCATTATTTTGAGGCTAACCATGTTATTCCTTGTATGCACAATTATTCCTTTTTATTGTGAAGTCCATTGTAAATATATACCATAATTTATTCCTTCACCTGTTGATGAACATTTGGTTTATTTCCAGTTTTTGACTATTAAGAGAAAACTGCCAAGAGCATTAGTCTTGTTAAATTCCAGAAGCAAAATGACTGTCACATGATAGATGTCTGTTTAACTTTCTAAAAAGCTGCCAAACAGTTTTCTAATATGGTTTCAACATTTACATTTTTACTCAGAATGTTTGAGAGTTCTTGCACTGCATCCTCACCAGCACTTGGTATGTCATTCTTTTAGAATTTTAGACAGTTCAGTTCAGTCACTCAGTCGTGTTTGACTCTTTGCGACCCAATGGACTGCAGCACGCCAGGCCTCCCTGTCCATCACCAACTCCCTGAGCTTGCTCAAACTCACGCCCATTGAGTCGGTGATGCCATCCAACCATCTCATCCTCTGTTGTCCCCTTCTCCTCCTGTCTTCAATCTTTCCCAGCCTTCAGGGTCCTTTCTAAGGAGGCAGTTCTTCGCATCAGGTGTCCAAAGCATTGGAACTTCAGCTTCAGCTTCAGCATCAGTCCTTCCAATGAACACTCAGGACTGACTTCCTTTAGGATTGCCTGGTTTGATCTCCTTGCAGTCCAAAGGACTCTCAAAGGGTCTTCTCCAATACCACAGTTCAAAAGCATCAATTTTTCGGTGCTCAGCTTTTTTTATAGTCCAATTCTCACATCCATACATGACTACTGGAAAAACTATTACTTTGACTAGATGGACCTTTGTCAGCAAAATCATGTCTCTGCTTTTTAATATGATGTCTAGGTTGGTCATAGCTTTTCTTCCAAGGAGAATGTGCCTTTTAATTCCATGGCTGATGTAACCATCTGCAGTGATTTGGGAGCACAAGAAAATAAAGTCTCTCACTGTTTCCATTGTTTCCCCATCTGTTTGCCATGAAGTAATGGGACCAAATGCCATGATCCTAGTTTTTTGAATGTTGAGTTTTAAGCCAACCTTTTCACTCTCCTCTTTCACTTTCATCAAGAGGTTCTTCAGTTCCTCTTTACTTTCTGCCATAAGGGTGGTATCACCTGAATATCTGAGGTTATTGATATTCCTTCCAGCAATATTGATTCCAGCTTGAGCTTCATCCAGCCTGGCATTTTGCATGATGTACTCTGCATGTAAGTTAAATAAGCAGGATATAATATACAGCCTTGACATATTCCTTTCCCAATTTGGAACCAGTCTGTTGTTCCATGTCTGGTTTTAATTGTTGCTTCTTGACCTGAAAACAGATTTCTCAGGAGGCAGGTCAGGTGGTCTGATATTCCCATCTCTTGAGTGAGTGAATTCCTTCAGTCATGTCTGACTCTTTGTGACCCCATGGACTGTAGCCTACCACACTCCTCCATCGATGTGATTTTCCAGGCAAGAGTACTGGAGTGGGTTGCCATTTCCTTCTCCAGAGGATCTTCCTGACCCAAGGATTGAACCTGGGTTTCCCTCATTGTAGGCAGACACTTTACTGTCTGAGCCAAGGTGGCTCAGAGGTTCTTGGTAGAATGTCTGTTCAAATATTTTGTCTATTTTTAATTGGGTTGTTTGTTTACTTATTGTTGAGTTTTGAGAATTCTTTACGCATTTTGGATACAAATCTTTTATCAAATATATGATTCAAAAATAACTTCTCCAAGCATGTGGTTTGTCTTTTCATTTCTAAATATGGTCCTCCCAAAGCTCACTGAAATCTATTCATTGTTTTTCCAGTCTTTTTTCCTCTTGGTGTTTTATTATGGACAGCCTTCATGCTTACTATCTTCTGCAATGTTGAATCTGCCATTAATTGCATCTAGTTCAACTTTTATCTCAGATACTATACTTCAGTTTGGGTTTTTTGTTTTTTACCTCTTTCATATCTTTTCTTAATATATTCAATCTTCTATAGATTCTTGAACATAACAGAGTATCATTATAATAATGTTTTAATGTCCTTGTCTAATTTGATTATTTGAGTTTGTGTCAGTTGATGAATTGCCTCATAACAGGTTGGTTTTTCTGCTGCATGTGCGGAATAGTTAAAGGGAACCATCTGCAGATTTCAGGGTTCTCTCTCTCTGCGCCTCTCTTTCTAGTACATGCCAACTTGGTCTCCTCAGACTCTTAATTTTTGTCTCCGCAAATCAGAAAATCCACTGACCTTCACTTGGGTTCCCCATCCTGTGCTGTGGCCTACAAACTCTCTTAAAGCTATAAAGAGGCAATTTTAAGACTTGCCTTACTTGTTTCTAGCTCTTAGGGATTAAGGTTCTTCACTGCTTAAATATGCAGTGTCTTGAGAAGCATTGGTTTTGTTGTTTGTTTTTCCTGGTGGAAGGGTAAATCTGGTCCCTATTACTCCATCATGGCTGGAAGTAGGAATATTCATAGTTTCTTTAGGTGTAAAGAACACTTACTGTCCATTGTCAATTCTCTCATTATTATAGATTAGGAAACTGAGAAACTGTACATATATTATCTAAACTATAATAGATAGTTTGGAGTTTAAAGGATATAATGTGTGGTATTTCGTGTGGGGTTGAGTGGAGGAGCCAAGATGATGGAGGAATAGGACGGGGAGACCACTTTCTCTCCTACAAATTCATCAAAAGAATAACTGAACGCAGAGCAAACTTCACAAAACAACTTCTGGTCTCTAGCTGAGGTCATCAGGTGCCCAGAAAAGCAGCCCATTGTCTTTGAAAGGAGGTAGGACAAAATATAAAAGATAAAAAGAGAGACAAAAGAGCTAAGGACAGAGATCCGTCCCGGGAAGGTAGAATAGAGGAAGTTTCCAAACACCAGGAAACCCTCGCACTGGCGGGTCTGGGGGAAGTTTTTGAATCTCGGAGGGCAACCTGACTGGGAGGGGAACAACAAATAAAACCCACAGATTACGTGCCTAAAGGCAACTCCCAGCAGAAAAATACCCCAGACGCCCGCATCCGCCACCAGCAAGTGGGGGCGAAACGGAGAGGAGCGGGCGGCATTGCTTAGGGTAAGGACCGGGCCTGAGTGCCCTGAGGACAATCGGAGGGAGCTTTTGTGAGTTACCAACTTAAACTGTGGGACAGCAAAAGAGAGAGAGAAAATTAACCGGCCGGAACACACTGCCAGCCGTTCGCAGAACAAAGGGACCGAAAAAGTCCAGAGAAGAGCTCGCAGGCTGCGGACCGGCCCAGCCCCGCCGGAGGCTGGAGGCAGGGGGGAGGGGAAAGGGGCAGGCTCGGCCCCAAGGACAGCATCCCCTACCGCACTGCAAACAGGCCTCCAGTTTCTAATCAAAGACCTCCTGAGATTCTGGATGGTCGACATCCCCCAGGAGGGTCGCGGCGAGACACAGGGCGCAGGCACCAGACCGGCGCGGGTGGGGACTGGGGCTGGGGATGTGGAGGGCAGAAGGCGCACGCACCCGACTGGCGCCGGCAAAACTGAGACTGGGACCGCGGAGGGGAGAAGGCACGCCGCACCCGGGGAGAGTGCACCCGTCAAGCTCCTGGCTGCCTAAGCCACTCGGACGGGGAAGGCACAAAGAGCAGGCGCAGCTTTCGTTCCACGCTTTTGTGGAACACCCGAGGGCTGGAACCGCGGGCAGCGCAGGGCACGCTCCATGTAGAACAGCCTGGAGCCTGAGCAGCGTAGACGGGGAAAGCAGCGCCAACCCCTCCCCGCAGCGCGACGGAAATAGCAACCTGAAAAAGAGACCACCTCCGCCCGCCTGTGTCAGGGCGGAAATTAGGCACTGAAGAGACCGGCAAACAGAAGCCAAATAAACAAAGGGTGTGGGGTTGAGGAGATGAATGCTGTCAAGGCTGAAGGGGTAGATTGCAAAAGATACTGATCCATGTAAGGGGAAGGGACTATCTTGTGGTTGGTGAAGGCGGAATTGAACAATCACTTTAAATGAATGACATAGTGAGGCTTGATAGACTAACTGATATTTACACATCTCTCTCTCTTTTTTATGTAGTTGCATTGTATTCACCTCTAATTGTAGAAGGGAGCTGGTAGAGATGAGGAGTTGAGCTCGCTGAGCTCTGGAACACACTCTGATCCTGTCTTTATGACCCTGGACAAATGAGTTCATTGCTCTTAGACCTCAGTTTCCACACCTGTAAAATGAGAATCTTAACAGCTACATCTGCATCCACTGATTATAGTGAGGATTAGATGAAACAAAATGTGTGTAACTATAGGCTTTAAGTGCCCAGGACAGTGCCTACCATATGGTAAGCCCTCAATAAAGATGAGCAATTATTAACTCAGAAAAGAAACTCAATGAGGCTGTTGTAATTGTGGTACCAGAACAAGTAATAAGCAGTATGCAGCCTCCAACTCAGTTCTCTCATAGCTTTCCATGCCATGATCCTTGAAAGCAGAATTTAATCCAAAGGAAGTAATAATGATTGGTTAAGGCAAATACCAAAAGAACCACAAAGATATACATAGTGGTCATAGAAGAGTCTCCTCTGCTCAAGGGACACTCCCTGAACCCAGTGGTTAGAGCCCAACCTGACATGATTTTCTGAGCAGTGAATGTTGGAGGCGATTGGATTTCAGCCATGTAGAGGATTATATTTCACCAGCTAGAATAAAGAATCACAGCTAGACTATGGGATGCGATGCTTTGTGGTCATATGTTTTAATACATTTGGGGCAAAATTAAACTGTAAGAGGTTCAATCATGAAACAAAAGCTTTTATTTATGTATGTTCTCTCATGTTGCCAAACATTTCTACAGGCTGTTCTCATGGCCTAAGATGCAATGTCTGGTATATTCAGTATTCCTTATGTGTCTGATTGCAGAAATGTCCTCTTCCTTAAAGTTCAAATACTATTAAGACTTCCCTGACTTCCCCAGGCAGATGGTATATTCTTTTTCTTTTGATTCTTCTGCATTTTGCAAATACTGTCATTTTCATAATTGCCTTTTTCATTTTTATCTCTCTGTTTATCTGTGTCTTCCACTAGACTGGGAAATCTTTATCAGTAGAACTTAACCTTCTTTTTTCCCCCCTTTTCACCATGGTATCCTTGGAGAATAGGGCATGCCCAGGACTATTAGTGCTCAATAAACATTTTTAGAAAAATTAATAAATAAATGGACACTGGGAATGTAAATTGAAGTCATGTACATAAAGATTCTTACACATAGTGGGTTCTCAATTTTTTTTCATTTCCCTGCATTATATTAGCCTGAGCTTTAGGACCGTATGTGATGTCTTATTTATTTATTGTCACAGAATGTAGAAGAAGCTCAAAAAGTGCTGTATGAGTGAGCAAACATATCTTGAGCCTTAATTGCTTTATCTGTTGCATAAAATGGTTGGACGAGAGCATAGTCATTCAGCCAGTATCTTCTGTTTGTCTACCATTTATCAGGCATGGAGACTGCCTCATTCATGGTCAGTGCTCTTAAGAAGCCTACAAATATAATTGAGCCAGAGACTATGATTCAAAGTAGAAAATAACAGGCCACATCTCGGAATGTAGCTGAGACCAATGGGGAGTGAATGAGACTTCAACGTGGACCTGTCCTGTAGGATAGGGCAGGTTCTCATGGGTTGACTGGGCCATGGGGTTCCCTGACATTTGGTCAGACATTATTCTGGTTATGTCTGTGGTGGTGGTGGTGGTAGGGGGTGGTTTTCTGGAATGAGGTTCATATTTTTGAATAGGTAGGCTGAGTAAAGCAAATGGCCTTCCTTAATGTGGGTAGGCCTCATCGAGCCAATTGAACAAAATGTCTGAGGAAGAGGGAACTCCTCCTGCTAACTGCTGAGCCGAGGCATGAGTCTTTACATGCTTTCAGACACAACCTGAAAAATCAATTCTTCTTGGGTCTTGAGCCTCCTGGCTTTTGGACTGGACCCAAGCCATCAGCTCTCGTGGTTGTCAGGCCTTCAGACTTGGACTGGAACCACACAGGGGGGCTCTTCCGGGCTTCCAGCTTACCAACTGCAGGTCTTGAGACTTCTCAGGCTCTGTAACTGCTGAGTCAGTTCCTTATAATCAATCCCTTTGTCTATCTATCATCTCCTATTGGTTCTGTTTTTCTGAAGAACTTTGAGTAATCCAGAGAGTTAGAAGGAAACTACTTTTTCCAGAGCCTGTAGATAACAGGAACTGGGCTGGATGCTCTATATTCATTACCTCATCCATTTCACATAACTGCCCTCTGAGGGTGGGTGTAATTTCCAGTTTACAGATGAGAACACGGAAGGTGAGAGAGCTGAAGCAACAGAACCAGGTCACATGACTAGCAAACAGCAAAACTGGACTGAAATCTCACTCCCTTTAGCTCCACAGCCCATGCTATTTCTCTTCTATTCAGCCACATATTTCTCTGCATGTTTCGTCTTTGATAGTAAGTTCTTCATGAGCAGAAATCAGGTGTAATTATTTTCTGCTACTTGCTCACCTTGAAATCTTATACATGATGCAATATCAGGTACATGCATGGTGGTGAGGGTGGAGGGTGGCCTTCAGTCACCTGGGTCATGGGATGTCTCTGCAGGAAAGAACCTTGAGACCACTTAGCCTTATCTATGCCTTCTTCTACCCCTGTTTCTAGTCCAATTCCCTTCTTCTACATGCCGTTGTTAATGACTATATGCTATACATTCTGCACAGGAATTTTAGGGTGTCCTGAATTTTCACCTAAACCTGAGGAGCACAGCTCATAGGGAAAAGCTCCCCCAAGCCTCTTTCTGCACTTGACTCAGTTGTGCCACCTGGGCCTGGAGCCAGGTCTGCAGCTGGGTGGGAGCAGGGAGGGGAATATGTGAGCTCCAGAGGACCCTGACAGGCCTGTGGGGCCCCTACTGGTTGAACTCTGACTATAAATAGAAGGAATACTAAGCAGAATGTCTTTTTAATATGCACATGGAATTCATTTATTTAATGAAGAATTTTCCTGGAAGAAAGCTGAGCTGTCAGAGCTGAGCTATTTTTAAGTAGGATGTGAAAGAAAAACTCAAGAGAATGATTTGCTTTTTGGATATATGCTTTTAAAAGAGGTCACAATAAAAAGCAACACTATAGGTTCAGAAATAGGATGAGTAATTGTAGGGGGCTAGAGGTGGGGACAAGTGGTTGTCTGGAAAGAGGCGTGATCGAAATTTTAAGGGTGATGGCTCCATTCTATACCTTGTCATGGTAATAGTTACATGGCAGCAGATGTTGTCAAATTCATAGAACTCTTCACCTCAAATGTATGAATTTTACTTGACTTACAAACATATCACAGTGTTCCTTTTGAGGGAGAAAGGGAAACAGTGAGAAATGAACATTTTTAAACATCTACTTTGGGTGGGGTTCTCTGTAGTTTCTTTAAATAATTTACCTAATTTAATACTTGGAAAACCACAGTGAGTTAGAGGTTATTGTCCACATTTCACACCCAAGGTTGAAATGCCCAAGGTTGAGAGAGTTGACATTTGTTACTCAAGATCACATTAAACTCATCTTGGGCTTCCTGAGGATGTTTCAGAATTCCAAAGTGTCCTCTCTCCACCTACCTGGATGTGCAGAAAGATGAAGACTCGAGTCCTTTGGAAAGGCAGAACTCAGATTTTCTCCTTATGTGAAATGCATCAGATTCATGCACTCATGCTTTCTCTCCAAGCTGTTTCTCCATTCTGTATTCTTTGGCTGTTTCTGGCTGCAACTGGGAAAAGGTCTTAATAGGGTGCTAATGGTCTCTAAGAGCTTTATTTAGTGCCTTTAGACCTCCCTTTTTATCAAGTGTGTTTGACTTAGGGCAGGCTTTGAGATCTGAAAGGGGGTGAGGTACAGTCTGTAGGGCCGGCCATCATCCCTGGATGCCATTCCCATGGTTGATGTCATTAATCAATCATGATCTTCTATGAACCCTGATTTGCTCTTGCATTCCTTCAGAACAGGCTCCTCTGGACAGGGCTAATTACTAACTCCTGTCAATCAGCACTCAAGATCAGAAACTTATTTGTCATTCTACTTGTGTTGTTAGGTATAATTTGTTGTTTAGTTGCTAAGTCATGTCTGACCCTTTTGCAACCCTATAGAGTCCATCAGGCTCCTCTGTCCATGGCCTTCTCCAGGCAAGAATATGTGGAGTGGGTTGCCATTTCCTTCCCCAGGGGATCTTCCTGACCCAAGGATCAAATCTGCATCTCCTGCTTGGCAGGTGGATTCTGTAACACTGAGACACCGGGGAAGTTGGTCTATATGTTACTTTTGTTCAAATTAGGGAAAAGTGCCCACTATGGGCAGATGAATCACAAAAGTCACTACCTTTGGGAAGACACAGCTCTACAGGATGCAAAGCTGAGAGTGATTGGATGAAAAAAACGGAGTTCCTTCCTTTGGACAGAGGAATTAGTATAGGGTTAGAATCTAGCTGGAATCAAGATTGCTGGGAGAAATATCAATAACCTCAGATATGCAAATGACACCACCCTTATGGCAGAGAGTGAAGAGGAACTAAAAAGCCTCTTGATGAAAGTGAAAGAGGAGAGTGAAAAAGTTGGCTTGAAGCTCAACATTCAGAAAACTAAGATCATAGCATCTGGTCCCATCACTTCATGGGAAATAGATGGGGAGACAGTGGAAACATGTCAGACTTTATTTTTTTGGGCTCCAAAGTCACTGCGGATGGTGACTGCAGCCATGAAATTAAAAGACGCTTACTCCTTGGAAGGAAAGTTATGACCAACCTAGATAGCATATTAAAAAGCAGAGACATCACTTTGTCAACAAAGGTCTGTCTGGTCAAGGCTATGGTTTTTCCAGTGGTCATGTATGGATGTGAGAGTTGGACTGTGAAGAAAGCTGAGTGCTGAAAAATTGATGCTTTTGAACTGTGGTGTTGGAGAAGACTTTTGAGAGTCCCTTGGACTGCAAGAAGATCCAACCAGTCCATTCTAAAGGAGATCAGTCCTGGGTGTTCATTGGAAGGACTGATGCTGAAGCTGAAACTTCAATACTTTGGCCACCTCATGCAAAGAGTTGACTCATTGGAGAAGACCCTGATGCTGGTAGGGATTGGGGGCAGGAGGAGAAGGGGACGACAGAGGATGAGATGGCTGGATGGCATCACCAACTCGATGGGCATGAGTTTGAATAGACTCTGGGAGTTGGTGATGGACAGGGAGGCCTGGCGTGCTGCGATTCATGGGATTGCAAAGAGGCTGACATGACTGAGCAACTGAACTGAACTGAATTGAGAATCTCAGCAAATGTTCTACCACTTGACTGGTATCTTTGTGCAGTACATTACCTGTGCAGCAATAAAAAGTGGTCTGCATCTTGAGAAATGGGAGAGGCATAGTGTCAGGGGACTTGGGAACAGGTGAAAGGTGAATGTCAGATAAATAATTTTGTCTGGCAGACCATATCATTGGCTTGAGTAAGCACTGGAATCCAGTTCTGAATGATTCCAAAGCCAGTGTCACTTAGGGTGTGGGGTTAGGGGTCAATTCTTGGTAAAAGGCAGACTACTAGAACTTTCTTCTGATCACTCCAACTCAATAAATCTAGAGTGGATAATTCTTGTGATTAGAAAAATTGAGGAAATAGTGCTCTTTCTCCTGCTCTTCACACTATGTTGCAGTTATCTCTATTAGCAGCCATGGGGACCACCTGGCCTTGAGGATGGGGGGCATGTCTGATTCAAGTCTATATCTGACATAGCATATAGAGTAAGGTGTGGCACATAAAATGAATTAAAAAATAAGAGCCAACAGAGAAACAGTCCATCAAGTGAATGACTTCATAGTCGTTCAAAGAATTCAGGCTTACTCATCATGCTATTACTCTCTCTGCCAAGGTAACTGACTATGTGTGTTCATTTCCTGCTTCTTCACTCCATCCTGTTCACCTATGACCACCTGTTCCTCAACCTGCCCCCACAGGACAGATACCACCATCCTGGGAGCTCCCTCAAGACACATCTAAAGTGTGACATGTCTCCTGATACATCTATGTCTACTTTGGGTCTGGGCTGTGCTTCTAACTCATTGTCTGTGATTGTGCATGTTTAGGCCTTATTTCCTTCTCTATCCAATGGAATCATTTTATAATATTAATAAGACTTCTAAGGTCTCTTGCAGCTCAAACATGCTAGAATTCTCCAACTGGAATCTATAATTTCTGGTAAATTCTGTAAGATGAGATGGCCTTATTTGAGGCCTTCATGTTGGCATCATATAGCCTGTTGGTTGGAGCATGGGTGATGAGCAGCTGTAGTCAGGGATTTTCCTGATGTCTGCTTTGCTGGTGGAAGCCTTTTTAAAATGGGCATGCTCCAGAAGGCTCTGGCCACCTCCACGGGCAGCTCGATAAATTCTGGCTACTTGATGAATGTGCTGGATGGGAAGCCAGTTGGAGGAGGGATACGTGAGGAGCCCAGGAAAACATTGCAGTTCAAAGGCAGAGTGCTGTGCTGAGTAGGCTTCCAAATACACTCACCCTCCTAGGCTTCAAATGCAAGCTCCATCGGAAAAACACGAGTGTCTGATTCCAAGGGAATGGCTTCTAGTAAAAATAATAGTAAAAGGGGGCTTTGAAGGTTTCTTGGAAATCAGCTTCTATAAAATAGTGTTTGAGAAATTGAATGCAAGTCAAGCAGAAACATGGACTGAAATACTCCCTTTGCACACTCACTTTTAAAAAATATTCTATTTTAAAATATGAAAATAATATGTGCATATGGTTAAAGAATCCAAACAGTACAGAAAATTAGAAAATACAAAGCACAAATCTCCCATCCTTCCTCCCCCGCTCTTCTATTCTCCTGTTTCACGAGGTAAAAATTTATTTCTTTTTCTGGTCTGTGATTAGTATGTGAGTTTATAAAAAATAAAAAAAATGCTGTGGTAAAATATGCATAATAAGATTTACCATTTTAGCCATTTTAAAGTGTATGGTTCAGTGACATTAAGCATATTCACACTGTTGTGCAGCCATCACCACCTTCTATTTTTTTTTCTAAATGAGGTATTGTTAATTTACAATATTATATTAGTTTCAGGTGTGCAGTATTACTGATTCAGCATTTTTATAGATTGTACTCCATTTAAAATTATTACAAAATAACGGCTCTATCCTATTTCCCTGTGCTTTACAATATATTCTTGTTACTTACTTATTTTATAATAGTAGCTTATGTCTTTTAGTCCCATATCCCTATTTCACCCCTCCCCCATTCTCTCTCCCTGCTGGAAACCACCAGTTTGTGCTCTGTATCTATCTGTTCTGTTATATACATTCATTTGTTTTAGTTTTTAGATTACACATGTGATAAAAGAGTATTTGTCTTTCTCTGATCTATTTCACTAAGTTTAATACTTTCTAGGTCTGTCCACACTGTTGCAAATGGCAGAATTCCATTCTTTTTTATGGCTGAATAGTATTCCACACCTTCATGATACATTCATCTATTGATGGGTGCTTAGGTTGCTTCCTTATCTTGGCTATCATATATAATGCTACTATGAGCATTGAAGTGCATGTATCTTTTCAAATTAGTGTTTCCATTTTCTTTGGATTATATTCCCAAGAGTAGAATATGTGTGTGTACTAGGGTTCCCTTTTCTCCACATCTTCACTGAAGTTTGTCATCTGTAGACTTCTTGATGACAGCCATCCTATGGTGGTTTTGATTTGTGTTTCTCTGATGATTAGCTATGATGAACATTTTTTCATGTGTCTGTTGGCCATCTGTCTACCTTCTTTGGAAAAATGCCTACTTAGGTCTTCTGCACATTTTTTAATTGGGTTCTTTGTTTTTTTGGATACAGTTGTATGAACTGTTTATATATTTTGGAGATTAACCCCTGCCACCTTCTATCTTTACAAGTTTTTTCATCTTTCCAGAAGGAAACTCTTTTCCCACTAAACAGTAACTCCCCATCCTCACTCCATCATCATCCAAATCCTATGAATTTGACTACCCTAGGTTCCTCATGTAAGTGGAATCATACAATCTTTGTTCTTTTGTGATGGCTTATTTCACTTAGTATAACATTTTTTTTTCTTTCTTTTCTTTTCTTTTTCTTTTTTTTACTATTTTAAATCTTAGGTTACTACCATAATTCTAATTTATATACATATATGATATTACTTAATCTCTCAAATTTAAACAGTATATACTGATTCCTTGCAATGAAAGATTTAACATCATTGCTGCACTTCCAAAATTCCTTCATGCAATCCATCTCTCATGTTACTATTTTTATTTCTTCAAGCTATTTTTAGTTCTTCAAGTAGGTGGTTTCCTTTACCAAACTCTAGACTCATACTCAAGTGCCTACTTGATCTCTCCACTTGGGTGGTGAAAAAACATCTCCAATGTAAAACATCCTTGGCCCCATCCTACTCTGCCTTCTCAAATCTGCCCCCACTGCCCATGGTCTTTCTTACTCAGTAAAGGTCAACTTTATCATTGGTCTAATCACAAAACAGTAGGTAAGAAGTGGTTCTCTTTTCTGAAGAATAATTGATTTACAATATTGTGATAATTTCAGCCAAGCTTTTTTTTGTAATGAATGTCAGATCATGTCACTCCTCTGCTCAAAATTAGCCAATGGCTTTCTCTCTCATTCCAGATAAAAGCCAAAGTCCTTGTGATGGCCCAGGAGGATTCTCACCAGTGCTTTACAAAGCACTGGGGTTTATTAACCTGGGATCTTGCTAAAGTGCAGATTATGATCATAGATGATTTGATACTGTTGATTCATGAACCACACCTCTATTACCAGACTTCATGATCTCTACAACCTGCATACATATCCTCCCTTGCCTCTTGAGCTGGTCTCTTACCACCTTCTTACTTCCTCTTCTTGCTACAGCCTCCTGTACACTCCCACCTCAGTCTTTCTTCTTGCTGGTCTCTCTGCCTAGGATGGCCTTCTCCCAGATATTTGTAAGGCTCATTCTCACCCCTTCCTGCTGGTTGTTTCCCAAATAACAGTTTCTGAGGCCTTCTCTCATCTCCTTATTAAAAATGGCAGCCCTTCTCTCTGTGGTTCTTCCTAGCCCCTGTCCCTGCTCAAGTTTTCTTTATAGCAAGGGTGTGCAAACTATGTCCTGTGGGTCATGGTTCAAATCTGGCTCTCTGCTTGTTTTGTAAGTAAAGTTTTATTAGAACAAAGCTGCATGCATGTGTTTATGTTTTGTTCATGGCTGCTTTCCTGCTATAATGTTAGAGTTAAGAACTTAGGCTCTGCAAAGTCTAAGATACTTACTCTCTATCTGACTTTCTACAGAAAAAGTTTGCTGACCTGTGCTTTGTATCACTGATCACCATCTGACTTGATAAGTCACTCATTTATTTGCTTATGATTCATCTTGTCTCACTAGAATGTAAACTCTGTGATGAGAAGTGCTCTATTTTGTCCATTGTTACATTCTTAATAGCTAGAAATGTTCCTACCATAGGGAGTCATTCAGTAAATATCTGTGAAATGAACAATTGATTATCCATAAGTCAAAATATATTGTGAAGTAGTGTTAGTTGCTCAGTCATGTCTGACTCTGCGACCCCATGGACTGTAGCCCAACCAGGTCCCTCTGTCCATGGAATTCTCCAGGCAAAAATGCTGGAGTGTGTAGTCATTCCCTTCTCCAGGGGATCTTCCTGACCCAGGAATCAAACCTTATTTCAATTTTTACTTTGTCCGCCATTTTAGACAGCCTCTATTGACTTGTCATCATGTGAAATGATGACACTGTTTGACCTTACTCTTGATGGCTAGCATTATTTTCATATTAGATTTTGTACTGTAAGTACAACTAGACCTTACTTACTTTAGCTGTATGTTGATTCTCAAATCACTTGACCAAAAAATGGAATTTTGAATACATATTATAAATGGGTAAACTACAGAATCTAGAAGTATTATTGAACCCACAGAGAAGAAATGATAATTCTAAGTTATTTGTGCCTGAAGAGAAATGTTTCTGCTATCAAGGGTTACTGGATGATCTTTTCAAACTCTTTGTGAATTGCTTAAATTCAGGTATATTTGAAGCATGACTTTCATATACAACTTTTGATTTTTCACAAAATTCTTAATTAATCTCATTTTAAAACTTCATAAAATGTAGAAACATTTTCATCATATATTTAAGACCATTGGGCTTCTAGGTCTTATAATTTTGCAATGGAAGTCACTTTTTCTTTTAAGATGTTTTTTACCCACAAAACCTTCTGGCTTTCTATTTTAATTTTTCTAGAATGCTTGCTGGATTTCCTGCACAGCTCTAAATCTGGTCTTTACATTTTACTTCTGAATTAGCTGCATTGTTTATAGCATCACATATATTTCTCTTACTTAGGTTCCTTTTTTTATTTTTGCTAGAGTACACCCTCAAGTAATTTTCAGAAGAGAAAAGTGAAAGGTAACTGTAAAGTTTCCTGTTGCTACTATAACATATCGCCACAAACTTAGTAGCTTAAAATAATACAAATGTGTTACTGTAACAGTCCCATAGGTTATATGTGTAAAATCAGAACATCAGCAGGATTGAGTTCCTATCTGCAGACACTCAGACATTGTCTTTTCCAGCTTCCAGTGGTCACTTGCATCCTTTGGCTCATAGTTTCTGTTCCTCCCTTTTCAAGGCCAGCCATGTGACATCTCTCTGAACATTATTCTGTGGTCACATTTCCCACTGACCAAGAGGAAAAGGTTTCCCACTTTTAATGACCCATGTCAAGGTCTTTAATTTGATCACATTTCCAAGACTCTCTTGGCATGTAAGGTAACATATTCACAAGTTTCTGGATTTAGGATGTGGACAGTTTTGTGGGAGAGGTCATTCTTTTGCTTATCACATGAACTTTTGGTATCCTCCCAAGTCTTAAAATTTCTCAAATTAGCCTCAGACTGCTTATAGAGTTATAGGTTCAAAAATATGTGTCTCTATAACTTTGGAGACATTCTTCCGCATCATCTGGGGTCAATGATTATTGACACAAGATCTGAGCACAGTCTGATTCATTTTTTATAAGGCACATTACTGCCACATCCTCTGGCATCTTTTAGGATACTCTCTTTAAAACTTCACCAGATAATGACTGGGGATAGGTTTTTGTTTTCTGTGTTTGCTTTGTTTACATCTGTCAGATTTTACACTGAAAAGATTCTTTCTTCCTGAGAACTTGAATCTCTATTTAAGGACAAGAATATTTTTTTTTAACTTCAATATCTGCACCCTCCTCCTCGCCATGGCCATCACTAGTATTGATATCTATTCTCTCCATGTCTGAATTCCCTGTTAGAAGAGTGCTGAGCCTTCTGGATCTATTCCCTGTTTAGTTTAGCTTTTAGTTTTTTTTTTTTTTTTTTTTTTTTTAAATCTCATATTTTCCTTCTCCTCACTTTTGTTACATGTTCCATGAGATTTCCTTGACTTCATCTTCCAGATTACTAATGTGGTCTTTAACCATGACAAATCCATAGCATTTAAAAAATACGGACAAAATAGTACTCACTTCCAAGAACCCTTGGCTGCCTGTCTCTCATAGTAACGATAACTTTTCACATTTCTCTGAGATTCCTTGCTAAATTTATTTCAAAAATCTTCTATTTCTTGCTTATTTCTATTTCCTTCAGGGTCTGCTATTTGCATTTTTTAATCTTGGGCTTTGTCTTTCTCATCAGTTTTCCTCAAATGTTGACCAAAATTGATTTATTTACAAATCTCTTGTTTGGCAGCATAGGTAGCTGGCATGGTTTCTCTCAGTAATCCAGCAGGTTCATTTACACCAAAGACCTTTTTCTCCACACTGGAGGGCAGATGGAGAACTCTGTGCAGATGAGCAGCTTTTGAAAGCAGACTTGTCTTTATTGTCCAAAGATTGGTTATCCTTGAACCTCTACAGTTTCTATGATGAAAGAGTTCACTGCAGTACTTTTATTTTTTCCCTTCTGGGTAGAAGCACTTTTCCTCCTTTCCTTCAGGTCAAGGTGGAAGTATGAAGTTACTTTGAACTCTTCTTTGCCTCCATCCTCTGCCTCCACCCAGATTACAGGCCCTCCCCAGGCTAGTCTTGACTGCCTCATGATGGTCATCCCATAGCCCTCTATTTTGTCCCCAGATCTGCTCCATCAGGTTACATCAGGTCACACACTCACTGCAGTCTTCTCTCTGGGTTTTGGGATGACCCTTTATGCTTCAGTTCATGCCTCTGTGATCCCATTTGCTTTCCATCTTTCAGAAACTGGTGTGTCAATTGCACTGTCTCATTTTTTAAAATGTAAGCCATCAAAATATGTATTCTACCTTGTATTTATTTTTTCTGTTTGATGGGGTCTTATCTAGGATCAAATTGCCAACATCCGTTGGATCATCAAAAAAGCAAGGGAGTTCCAGAAAAACATCTATTTCTGCTTTATTGACTATGCCAAAGCCTTCGGCTATGTGGATCACAATAAACTGTGGAAAATTCTGAAAGAGATGGGAATACCAGACCCCCTGACCTACCTCTTGAGAAATCTGTATGCAGGTCAGGAAGCAATAGTTAGAACTGGACATGGAACAACAGACTGTTTCCAAATAGGAAAAGGAGTACGTCAAGGCTGTATATTGTCACCCTGCTTACTTAACTTATATGCAGAGTACGTCATAAGAAACGCTGGGCTGGAAGAAGCACAAGCTGAAATCAAGATTGCCAGGAGAAATATCAATAACCTCAGATATGCAGATGACACCACCCTTATGGCAGAAAGGGAAGATGAACTAAAGAGCCTCTTGATGAAAGTGAAAGAGGAGTGTGAAAACGTTGGCTTAAAGCTCAACATTCAGAAAACTAAGATCATGGCATCTGGTCCCATGACTTCATGGCAAATAGATGGGGAAACAGTGGAACCAGTGGCAGACTTTATTTTCTTGAGCTCCAAAATGACTGCAGATGGTGACTACAGCCATGAAATTAAAAGACACTCCTTGGAAGAAAAGTTATGACCAACCTAAACAGCATATTAAAAAGCAAAGACATTACTTTGCCAACAAGGGTCCATCTAGTCAAGGCTATGGTTTTTCCAGTGGTCCTGTATGGATGTGAGAGTTGGACTATAAAGAAAGCTGAGCACCAAAGAATTGATGCTTTTGAACTGTGGTGTTGGAGAAGACTCTTGAGAGTCCCTTGGACTGCAAGGCGATCCAATCGGTCCATCCTAAAGGAAATCAGTCCTGAGTATTCATTGAAAGGACTGAGGTTGAAGCTGAAACTCCAAAACTTTGGCCACCTGATTCGAAGAACTGGCTCATTGGAAAAGACCCTGATGCTGGGAAAGATTGAGGGCAGGAGGAGAAGGGGACGACATGGGATTAGATGGTTGGATGGCATCGTTGACTCAATGGACATGAGTTTGACTAAACTCCAGGAGTTGATGATGGACAGGGAGGCCTGGTGTGCTGCAGTCCATGGAGTCATGAAGAGTTGGACATAACTGAGCAACTGGGAGGGATGCCAAGTATGCCATTTTTTTTTTTTTTAAACTGCAGTTCTGAAAGTCTAAACACAGTTCTGGTTTAAAGGAAATAACTTGTATCATCTCCTTCTAGAGGCATTTTTCTCCTTTCTCGTCCCTCTCCATCCACCGGATTGTTCAGTGCCCTCCTTGGGACTCCTATAAGTGTATCTTGTGCTTCATTCTGCTGTATCACATTATATTATTATTTGCCTCTGTGTATTGGCTATGCCTTCATAGATATGTATGTATCTATGTATTGGCTATGCCTTCAGGCTGTAGTGTCTTTGAGTGTAGGATTCATGTTCATCTCTAGGTTCACAGTGATATACACACAGTGGAACTTCATGTGGCCTTAATACTTTCCAGAAACAAAAGAGAAGTTCAAAATCACTCATGGCTGGGTTGAAAATATAAAGAGGGTAGTAGCAGAGGAAGGAATCTGAGCAGATAGTCAGCAACCAGAATGTGCTGAGAGTCAATGACCAAACCAAGCATTTTTCACTGAGCCACTGGAGGATTTTAAGCAAGCAGTAGTATGAGCCTATTGACATGTTAAAGATTTTGACCCCAATATGGAGGATGGACTGGCAGAGTCCTGATGATTTGGGACGTGATTGCAATAGTCTAGGTGAGAAGTAATGAGGGCTCAACTGAGGGAATAAAAGCTGGGATCAAATTAAAGAGATGGGTTTGGGAAATGGCAGGAGGATAGAACTGGTGGGATTTGGTGACTGTTGTGTGTGCTGACGGAGACATAAGATGCAAGCTTTTTGAAGGCTGCTCTAGTGCTGGGTTTCCAAGATCTAATTATTACAGGAAAATACACGAGCTCTTTCATTTTTTTTTGGTAAATCTCAAGGGTAAGGCAAAAAGGCTGTGACAGGAGTAATTTATGAGACAACTGGGCTGTTAATATCCTTTCTGTAATTGCCCATTCCAGCTGAAAGGAGGAAAAGGCATGTCTTCAGTTCTGTTTCAGACAGTCAAGCTACCCATTTCCTTCCCAAGAAATCTACTGGGAGTGGGATGTTCTGGTAAGATACATGAGATCAGCTTCTTGTCAAGTTTGGATTAATTTTTAAAAATTGGATTAGCATCCAACTGAAATAGATGTCAACTGCTTGGAATGCATCTTTGGATCTGAGTGATTTTGATATGAACCAAATGTGATCACCTAGTAAAATTTTTATTTATGGAAAACCATCTTGATGTCTCAACTACTTGCTTACATCCAAGTTTAACTCTTAGGGACCCGTCAAAGGAAGGAATACATATCACCCATTTTGCAGTTGTGAATTTTTACTTTTCTTTTTTTAACATCAGGTTCCTTAGCTGTTCTTAATCATGATAGCACAACTCAGAAACATTCAGGAAAAAGGAGGGAATAGGTTTTATCACATACCAAGAACCGTCTCTGTGTTCCATTAATGGTATTACTAGATCTTTACAACCATATTGACCTTAAGAATTGCTATCCCCATTTGATAGATGTGGAAGTTAGACCTTAAAGAGATCTCTCAAGTTAGTAAAAAGGAGAAGGGATTCAAATACTGACCCATCTGATGCAGCAAGTCCCTATCATAGCCTGACATAACTGCCTTCCTCCATTTAATCCTCACAGCAATGTAAAAGTATAGACTTATATGCATGCACGCTCAGGCGTGTCTGGACTCTTGGTGACACCATGTACTATAGCCTGCCAGACTCCTCTGTCACAAGAAATTTCCAGGCAAGAATACTGGAGTGGGTGGCCATTTCCTTCTCCAGGGGATCTTCCCGATCCAGGGATTGAACCCATGTCACGTGCATCTTCAGCTTTATAGGCAGCTTTACAGCTGAGCCACTGGGAAAACCCTATAGAGACTTCAGTTCAGTTCAGTTCAGTCGTTCAGTCATATCTGACTCTTTGCGACCCCATGAATCGCAGCATTGCGA
Organism: Dama dama; assembly: GCF_033118175.1. Lineage (NCBI taxonomy): Eukaryota > Metazoa > Chordata > Mammalia > Artiodactyla > Cervidae > Dama > Dama dama. The sequence goes on from NC_083700.1 coordinate 87,077,548, forward strand.
CCCCATGGACCCTCCCTGTCCATCACCAACTCCCGGAGTCTATTCAAACTCATGCCCATTGAGTCGGTGATGCCATCCAGCCATCTCATCCTCTGTCGTCCCCTTCTCCTCCTGCCCCCAATCCCTACCAGCATCAGGGTCTTTTCCAATGAGTCAACTCTTTGCATGAGGTGGCCAAAGTATTGAAGTTTCAGCTTCAGCATCAGTCCTTCCAATGAACACCCAGGACTGATCTCCTTTAGGATGGACTGGTTGGATCTCCTTGCAGTCCAAGGGACCTTCAAGAGTCTTCTCCAACACCACAGTTCAAAAGCATCAATTTTTCAGCACTCAGCTTTCTTCACAGTCCAACTCTCACATCCATACATGACCACTGGAAAAACCATAGTCTTGACCAGACAGACCTTTGTTGGCAATGTAATGTCTCTGCTTTTTAATATGCTATCTAGGTTGGTCATAACTTTCCTTCCAAGGAGTAAGCATCTTTTAATTTCATGGCTGCAATCACCATCTGCAGTGATTTTGGAGCCCCCCAAAATAAAGTCAGCCACTGTTTCCACTGTCTTTCCATCCATTTCCCATGAAGTGATGGGACCAGATGCCATGATCTTAGTTTTCTGAATGTTGAACTTTAAGCCAAATTTTCACTCTCCTCTTCAAGAGGCTTTTTAGTTCATCTTCCCTTTCTGCCATAAGGGTGGTGTCATCTGCATATCTGAGGTTATTGATATTTCTCCTGGCAATCTTGATTCTAGCTTGTGCTTCTTCCAGCCCAGCGTTTCTTATGATGTACTCTGCATATAAGTTAAGTAAGCAGGGTGACAATATACAGCCTTGATGTACTCCTTTTCCTATTTGGAAACAGTCTGTTGTTCCATGTCCAGTTCTAACTGTTGTTTCCTGACCTGCATACAGATTTCTCAAGAGGTAGGTCAGGGGGTCTGGTATTCCCATCTCTTTCAGAATTTTCCACAGTTTATTGTGATCCACATAGCCGAAGGCTTCGGCATAGTCAATAAAGCAGAAATAGATGTTTTTCTGGAACTCTCTTGCTTTTTCAATGATCCAGTGGATGCTGGCAATTTGATCTCTGGTTCCTCTGCCTTTTCTAAAAGCAGCTTGAACATCTGGAAGTTCATGGTTCATGTATTGCTGAAGCCTGGCTTGGAGAATTTTGAGCATTACTTTACTAGTGTGTGAGATGAGTGAAATTGTGTGGTAGTTTGAGCATTCTTTGGGATTGCCTTTCTTAGGGATTGGAATGAAAACTGACCTTTTCCAGTCCTGTGGCCACTGCCAAGTTTCCCAAATTTGCTGGCATATTGAGCGCAACACTTTCACAGCATCATCTTTCAGGATGTGAAATAGCTCAACTGGAATTCCATCACATCCACTAGCTTTGTTCATAGTGATGCTTTCTATGGCCCACCTGACTTCACATTCCAGGATGTCTGGCTTTAGGTGAGTGATCACACCATTGTGATTATCTGTGTTGTGAAGATATTTTTTGTACAGTTCTTCTGTGTATTCTTGCCACCTCTTCTTAATATCTTCTGCTTCTGTTAGGTCTATACCATTTCTGACTTAGAGAGGCTTAATAAAAAGAGGCTTAGCAAGATTAAATAACCCGTCCATGGTTACTTGTACACATTATATGCCTAAGAGTGTAAAAAAGTATATGGATAGTTTTATATACCATTGCTAGGAAAATGCCCCACAATGCTTTTCATATAGAGAGAAATCTGTTTGGGAACTTCTGTTTGCTTAATGGCCGTTCTCACAGCCTTTAGAGATGGGAAACAGGGAGGAGAGTGACTGATTTCTGATCCTGCATTGGAATGCTCTCCCACCACACCAGATTCTAATACTCCAAATAATCCTTGAGGTTGGCATTGTAATTCCTCTTCCCAAGATGAAGCTCAGAAAGGTTAAGTGAAGGTTAAATAACTTGCCCAAGTTCACACTCATGTCCGGCTGACCCCAAACCACAGGTGTTCATGATAGTGCTAACCCAATTTGAGGTCAGATATTTAGAGAAATATGGAAGAAGGAAGAGGGCAATCAAAATGTGAGCTCTGCCGTTGGTATTTCACTTGGCCCACGAAGTTTCCCTGGGTAGGTGGTGGGTGGATAAACACCCTTTGATGAAATTTGCAGATGATTCTAAATCGGGCCCTCGGTAAACACGAGCAATACAAAAAAGCGATATAAGTGATCCCAAATGAGGGAGGTTAGAAGTGCAGGCAGGAAATAACAAGATGAGACTGATTACCACATGGGAAATTCTGAATTAAAACATCTGGGCAGGCCCATGTAAGTAACATAAGCACCTTTCAGTAGCTCAGAACTCTGCAATTGGAAGGGCGTGAGTGGTCACCATATCCAGTCTCTTCATCTACAGATGAGGAAGCTCAGACTCAGACAGGGGAAGGAAATTATCCAAGGCCTCGGTCAAATTAATGGCAAAGCAGGAATAAATCCCAGGTCTCCTGTCTCAAAATGAACTTTATCTTCCATTATTGCCATGGGTTTTGAAATCAAAGGTACTCAAGTCTAATGCTACGATGTACATGTTATGTGTCTTTAGGCATGTTACTTAACCTGCTTGAAACTGAGTTTTCTTATCTGGAAAAGTGGTAAAGTAATAGATATTCCTTAGGTTCTTTTGGAAAATAAGTGAAATAAGGATTGGTATTTGACATACAGGGGTTCCAGAAAGATTAATTCTCTCTATTATTTATAGCAGGGAAATGCCTTAAGGGCAATAGCTATGGTGCAGGGTATGTGGCATCCATGACACCATGCTTGAATGGATGCTGAAGGCACTTTTAGGAAGACTGGCAATGAATATGGTGGAAGTAGGTAATATGATATAGCTGCAGTCCGTGGTCTCTTCGGATCAATCATAGAGGGTCCTTGGCATGCCAGGCAGACCTTGTGCCTCCTCGTGGCTCAGACAGCGAGGGATGCAGTGACGTCACTTTCTGCTCAGGCCATCAGTGAAGACAGCTTGAGGGAGGTGGGACTAGCGCTGATAAGAACGGTTTCCAGAGGAAAGGGTCCATGTAAAGGATAATTTGGGATTGAGTTCTATATTTTGTACTGGCTAACATGATAAGTGGGGCACACTGAACATGTGTGTGATAGGCTATTTGGGGGGAAGTTGACCATGCCACCACAAGATACCTTAGAAAGCTGCATTCACCAGGAGTGGAATTTACAAAGGCGAGAGCCCCAAATCCAGTCTGTGGCTCAGAATCCTTGGGCTCTATATCTACATTGAGGGCATAAAATACCTGGAGTAAGTGAAGAAATTGAGGATTAATAGAGGATTTGAGAGGAAAATGTCTTTGACTCAAGTTGTGCTTTGAATTCCACACCCCCAGGGAAAGGATGAGATAAGAGCTCATCCCTCTTTCTTCAAAACAAGAGTGTGGGCCTCCTTGGGGCCATTTGGGGAGGCTGTTGAAGGTCCTCTGCAGTGAGGGTGACTCAGTGGGCTGGCTCTGCCTTCTGCCCAGGAGAGCTGGGAGCAGAGGCAGCCTGGAGAGCTGCCAATGGCTGGAAGGATGGAGAGGTGGAGGCCCTGGATTAGCCAGCCTCCCAGAGTCTGTCAGGTCAAAGATCTATGGATTTCCTGAAGAACAGATATGGACCTGTGGGAGAGAGCAGGTGGCCTGGAGCCCCTGAAATTCTACCTGGAGCCACTGAAATTCTACCCAAGCAACTTACTGGGGAAAGAAAGTGCAAGTGTTAGTTGCTCAGTCATGTCTGACTCTTTGCAACACTATGGACTATAGCCCACCAGGCTCTTCTGTCCAAGGAATTCTGCAGGCAAGAATACTGGAGTGGGTTGCCATTTCCTTCTCCAGGGTATCTTCCCAACCCAGGGTTTGAACCCTGGTCTCCAGCATTACAGGTTGATTCTCTACTGTCTGGGCCACCAGGGAAGTCAAACTACTGGGGAACGATAACTAAATAGAGAGGCTATGTGAGCCAAACTTCTGGGAAAGGGGTCTGGGCCTGGGGAGGGGAGAGCCAGCTTAAGCCAGCCCCATTTAATGACACACCCATCACTTACTCCCTATAGTATCATTAAATGCTTTCAGTAAGCATCCTTGTAAAGGCCATAAATCCTGTCCCCTCTTCCAGCTTTAATTATCTTTTTAAAAAAATCGGAGTATAGTTGCAAAGAGTCGGACATGACTGAGCGACTGAAGTGAACGGAACTGATGTACAATACTATGTAAGTTACAGGTGCAGTACTTAGAATTTTTAAAGCTTATACCCCATTTGTTGTTATTATAAAATATTGACTATGAACATTAGGGTGCATGTATCTTTTCAAGCTAATCATCTTTTATCAGGCACCAGGACCAGATAGCCAGGGCTAGCTGATAACAATTCATGTGAAATAAAAGTTCTCCCACTCTGCCCATTACCATTTTATCCTCTTTCTTTGTCCCTCTACCAATCCAGCTCCAGAATGTGCTCACAGACCAGAGTTAGCAAGTTGTGAGATGAAGAGCTGGGGCATTAAATGAAGAAGATATTGTCTGTAATCCTCCCCTGGGCTGCAATAAGCCAGAGATGGAGGAGGAATAATTACTCATCTTAAATGAACTTGGAGACTTTTACTTCGACTCTACTGAACTGAGACTATACTTAAGCATTTTAAATGACTACCAAGCTTACGATTATCTAAGACTAAATAAGGAACTCAGAGGGCCTACCTCAACTTTCATTCAGGAATCTAGGAAGGACTACCCACATTGAGAGGATAGAAGGACAGTGAGAGACACATAAAGTTGCTTTTTCAATTACAGCCACGCGTCCCACATGAGTACTGGTCTAATTTGCATATTTGATTCATTGGAATGTACTCTTTGTGTTGGCTTGTTTGGATTCTTACTTTATGCTGAGTTTTTGATGCAGTCAGATTTACGGTTGTAAAGCTTGTGCCAAGCACACAGTAGGTCCTCAATACGTGTTGAGGACTGAGATGTGTAGAGGAGAAGAACACACGTGGTTAGTAGAGCAGAGACTACCCTTCAGATGCTGGCTTTTCCAAGTGGTCATCCAGATTTCACACCTTTCATCTGTTTACTTATTAAGTGCCTTTTATGTCATTCCCTAAATTGTCTTTTCTCTTGTGTCACAAGTGAGTGAGTATGACAGCATCTTGACAAACTCAGCTTCAGGACTTATGATGAATGCATTTTTCTCTTCTCATCTTCTACCACTGTTTATCTTTGTATAGTTATCTCTGAGGGTCCGGACAGCATTGTGCATATCTCTGAACCCCCAACACAGCGCCCAGCACATAGAAACTGTTCAATCGACACAGAAAAAAGGACTGAACACAGCAAATCTGAAATCCCTATGAAACTCTGGACATCAGGCCCACAGAACCAGGAAAAAAGATAACTCCAATGCTACCCTGATATTTTTTGAATGTAGTTTATGCAATGGTTAAAATTAGGAGCTACAACTTGGAGGGTGGGCTGAATCCCAGATCCACCAGCTGTTCGGAAAATGTATACTGTTTTGTAAGACTTAGTTTTGGTCATAATAACAAGAGCAATAATGCACATTGTAAGTGAGACATGAAAGTCTAGTAAAAGTGTCTCTAATTTGGTGCCTGATAAATGGCAGGTTTTCTCTCTGTGTCTCTCTTTGGCTCTGACGTTATGTCTGTCTATCTGTAGGTCTCTCTCTCTCTCTCTCTCTATATATATATATATATATATAAATATTATAATTATAATGATATTTAATTATCATTAAATTATCATTAAACTTTGCCAAAGTTTGTTTGTGTTTTTTCCATAATATTTAACAGAAAAACCCAGATGAACTTTTTAGCTAACCTAATAAATAAATGGGCTTCCCTGGTAGCTCAGCTGGTAAAGAATCTGCCTGCAGTGTGAGAGATCTGGGTTTGATCCCTGGATTGGGAAGATCCCCTGGAGAAGGGAATGGCTACCTGCTCCAGTATTCTGGCCTGGAGAATTCCATGGACATAAGGAGCCTGGAGGGCTGCAGTCCATGCGGTCGAAAAGAGTTGGATGTGAATTTCACTTTCTTTCTTTCAATAAACAAATATAGAAATATATGTGTATGTATATGTGTGTGTGTGTGTGTGTGTGTGTGTATATATATATATATATTTTTTTTTTTTAATACCTTCTTCCTCCTTATCCCCTGTACTTGAAACCCAAGCTGTATCTGGTGGTAGGAATCATAGGAAAAGGTGATAGTAATGGTCAAGGTCAAAGATATGATCATGCTGGGGGACAGTAGATTAAAATAGAATTATCTGATAACATGGTATAAGGAACACAGGAATTAGAGGAAGAAGATTTGGGTTTGGGTTTGAGCCTTGGTCCTGTCACATATCAACTGATAACCTTGGCAAGTCAATGAATTTTCTGGGCCTCTTTTCATTCACTATTAAATAAGGTCAGGAAGATTCCTCTGTGCTTGTTGAGGGCAGAATCTGCGTCTTAGTCATCTCTGTGTCCTTAGCACCTATCAAAGCATCTTGGTTACTATGATAATAGTAACAATATAAATCATAATAAATTACTCTTTTCTAAATATTTGAATATATTAATTCTTACAGCAGCACAATGAGGTCACTGCTCTTAAATTTTAGTGAATACATAAGGAATGAAATTTTATCAACATATCAGTAAATTAAAACAAAAGCAGCAATGTCAAACAAAAGTACTGTGTCAGTCTTGAGTGCTGTAAAAATAGGACAACATTTTCATCTTTCTATTTCTCTTTAATTTGATTCAGAAGACTTGCTGCTAGGATTATCGTAAAAAAAGGGAGGGAAGTCATTTATAGAGATTTTACAAACAGTGCCCTTTGTATGTGCTATTCCATTTAATCTTTGCTACAGCTCTTTGAGGAAGATATGATTAGAGATTTGGAAACTGAAGCTAAAGTAAATTAAGTAACTTAGAGACTTGCTCACCCAACTGTTCATTGGCAGAGTTATGATCCAAATCGAAGTTGGCTATCTCCAGAACCGAGGGACTTCTAGTGAGGGCTAGGGAAAGGAAAGGAGGGGATGAGGAAGGAAGCTGCAGATGAGTTTGCAGTGGGTTTAAACAGCGCTTTAAAACATCAAAGGAAGAACTGAAGCCTTGCAATCCCCCTGCCTCCAGCCCAACTTCAAACGTTTTCCTTATTCTGACAGTCAGAAGTTAATGTCCCTGTGTGCCTCTGTTCCCCGGAAAAGGCCAGTGATAACTCTACTGGGAACTGCAAAAGATAAGGTGACTGTTATTTCCAGAGAAATCTGAAAGTGCAGGAGGAGGTCAGACCGTGGATATGTGTGCCTGTGGGCTTCCTTACTTGTAAACATTTTTGTTCTGGCTGGGTTATACTTTTAACTCTTTCTCCAAGGGCTGGGGAGGCAACCCAGCAGGGATTAGGGTGAAGAACACTGGGGTAGAACTTAGTTGAGAGCCCCAGATGGGAACACCACTTGAACTTGCTTTGGTTCCTCCCCCAGTTCTCCCCCTGCACCTCATTTTCCTCAACTGAATTAAGAGTGGACTGAGGCAGCTGACATTAAAGGCCCTTCCTGTTCTATATTCTGTGGTCTGAATTTACTCTTTTTTATTCTAACTTCCCACACCCTAGGGAGGGTGATGACGACCTAGTTTTGGGAGAGGAGAGGGATTAGAGACTAATATTTCTGAAGTACAAATGTAATCATGTCACCCATACACTTAGCCCTGTGGTATGACCTATGATCCTTTTGTCCCAGGTGGCGCTAGTGGTAAAGAATCCATCTTCCAACATGTGAGACACAAAAGACGTGTGTTCCATCCCTGGGTCAGGAAGATACCCTGGAGTAGGAAATGGCCACCCACTCCTGTATTCTTGCCTGGAAAATTCTGTGGACAGAGGAGCCTGGAGGGCTATAGTCCATGAGGAAAAGGACCCTCAAAAAGTTTAAGCAGCTTGCTCAGTCCCACAGTATGCTAAAAAGAGGAGTGAGAGCTTTAGGATTCCCAGGTGGCTGTAGTGGTATAAAGGATCTGCCTGCCAATGCCAGAGACACAGAAGATGTGGGTTTGATCCCTGGGTTGGGGAGATTCCCTGGAGCCAAAAATGGCAACCACTCCAGTATTGTCTGGAAAATTCCATGGATAGAGGAGGCTGGCAGGCTATAGTCCATGGGGCCGCAAAGACTCGGACACAGCTGAGCAACGGGGCACACAACACACACACAAGTGTATTTGGATGTGGGACCCAGAAACACCTGGGGTACCCTCAGTTGTCCCTTCAGAACTGTGGTTAGTTTTCACCCCGAGGCTGGTGGGCAGTGAAGGAAGCAGAGCACATGGGTGCAAGCCCCCAAGGCCCAGTTCCCGAGGACAGTGCGCTCCATGGCTAGCCTGGGACCTGACCTCAGACTAATGATTCTTCCCAGGAGTCAGGAAACTGAGGTGCAGAAACATGGGTAGAGGGGAGCTTTTTTAAACAGCAGTTATAATTTAACTGCACCTTAGTTGTGTTCAAGGCCATTCATAAACTATTTATATCCTCACCTTTCAATCTCACCTACAAGCTGTTTTATTTCAGCCTTATCTGGATGCTCTGTATCCTGGGTCCTTTAAACGCCAGGCTGTTCTAGGAAACAGGATGGCTTGACATCTTCCCCCCATCTTAATCCTTCCTGTTGTGACAAAGAAAAATCTTGATTAAAATTTTCCATCTTGTTTTAAATTTGGATTAAGCCCAACCAAAGCCTCACACTGCGTTAGTATCATCTAAAACTGCAAAATCTTTCCCAGGGCACATTGAATTTAGACGAAGCAGTCACCACAAAATAAAATTGACAGTGACTCAAATGGCACAGGCTAATCTTTATTACTGAATCAAGAAAGAAAACAAAAGTGATGGAAGAATCAAGGCTTCTTGTCTAAATTAGATCTACATTCTTTGATGGGGGCAATTATATTTGTTGGAAATAGTAGAAAATAATTATTTTCCATTATTTGCAATGACAGAAGCTACAATTAATAAAATAAGATAGAAAAAATGAAATGAATCAGTGAATCAAATCTATTAAAATTGAAGATTTTGAAGAACATAAAAGTGGAAATTGAAGAATTAAGCACATTTTACCTATAGTACAATAATGACTTAAGTGTCCTAATCTGTAAGTAACATGCGTCCTTAGGGTAGGCAGGGTCAGAATAGCTGATGAGTCAAAAGTCAACATCTGAAGGGTCAAAATAAATTTCACTTTGCCCAGCAAAGTGGTTTGTATGAAATGTTTGATGACACATTTCTCTAGAAGCTGAGGCGATCCTGGTTCGATGTACTGTTTTATATCCTCATAAAATGGTCACGCAGTGCTTAATGAACTTTCCCTCTGTTGGCTGGGATGACCTGTATTTTCTGAAATGAAAAGATCTTTTTCAGTACCATGAACACCAGTGAGTAGAATGCAAACACCGTGTGAATGCAGGCTCTGCTGTGTGCTCTAGCTCCCGAAATGTGCTGGTCAAGTCATTCTCCTGGGCAGTTTTGCTTTAGAGGCCAAAGAAAGTGGCTTCAACAACTGGTGCTAAAAGTACCTAAATCTCATATATATATAATTGGTCCACAAAAAATTCATTCTAGAAAAAAACCTCTTTTGTATGTCTGTGCATGTATGTCTTTTCATTTTTTTAACAATCATTTTGTATTGGAGGATAGTTGATTAACCTTATTGTGTTAGTTTCAGGTGTATGGCAAAGTGAGTCAGTTATACATTTACATAAATCTATTCTTTTTCAAATTCTTTTCCCATTTAGGTTGTTACATAATATTGAGCAGAATTCCCTGTGTTATACAGTAGGTCCTTATTGGTTATCTATTTTAAATATAGAATATGTACATGCCAATCCCAAACTCCCAATCTATCCCTCCCCTCCCCCGCTGGTAACCATAAATGTGTTCTCTAAATCTGTGAGTCTGAAAACACTTTCTTTGAATGTTCTTCTGTGAGTGTAGTTATTCGCCAATCATTGAGCTAGGACACCAGACGTTAGATGTGATGCGTGCCTCCAAAGAAGGCGACACACAGTCATTCACACACATGTAGTATAATGTGCTAAGTTTTATAATAGACTCTGCCTAATTGCAGAGGCTGTGGCAAATTAACCTTGCCAGATAAGTGTCAGAAGAGGGTGATACTTAAGCAGAATTTCCAGTCAAAGGGACGAATGCATCCTATTGAACGCATAGCATGGATGGCATGGTGAGGAAAGGACTTTAAGTAGCTGGGGGCATGGCAGATGGAGAACAGGTTCTGGAGATAAGAACTTATGGGAATTGCGGTGGTGACCATAGTTCTCATCCCAGATGACAGTGAGCTCATGGGCTCCAGTCTAGCCCTGAGCTAGACACAGGCAGGAGTCCTCTTCCCCGTTGGTTACGCAATGGTTCCCTGAGGGCTAATGGGTGTTCTGAGATGTTGCAGAAGTCTCTGAATAGCCTCTTGAGATTGCTAAGTGATTTGGGGTTGGTGGTAAAGGGTCCAGGCTCAGGAAGGCATAGCTTTAACTCAGACCTCAGGCTGGTGGTCTTCAAACTGAGGTTAATACCCCCTTGGAGGAGCCTGCAGACTTTTCAAGAAATGTGCAGGCATAGATAGTTCTAGAGGAATCAATGTCTAACTCTGCAATTTCCATATTCATTCTTTCTCAGCATTGATCTCAATGGCTTTCCTGTTGCCAAAGATTCTCCCCTCTCTCCTACCTCCCCTTTCATAATCTCCCTTCCCCACACCCTTATGTTGTTTTACTTTATTTTTTTAAAATTCATTGTTAATGGGAGGTTAATTGCTCTACAATGCTATGTTAGTTTCTGTGGTACAACAATGTGAACCAGCCGTAAGTATACTTGTATCTCCTCCGCCTTGAGCCTCTCTCCATCTGCTTCCCCGTCCCAGCCCTCTAGGTCATCACAACACAGAGCTGAGCTCATTGTGCTATACCCCACTCCTTTTTAAACACCTATGGCTCTACAGTTTCAGGAAACTAAACTCAGAAATTTATACACACACATACTTTACACAAGTACCAGATGGTCGACAGGAGACTCAGTTCTAGCATGAAAATCTAATACATTGGGATAAAATTCTGTGGGTGAAATGAAACAGAAGCAAATGGGAGTTTGAGTTCTTCAAAAAGAATAAAAAGAGCAATGTAAAATTTCTAAATGTTAAAGGAGAGCCTGTTTATACATTTTTCAAATGGATTGTGGTGAGTTTTAAGTCACTATGGTATTTAGACTAAATTGGGTACATGCAAAAAGTGTAATGTAACAGTTTTATTTTAAAATCTCAATATTTACAACATGTTGTTTAAAGTTCTGATGAAAAATTTCAGATGTCAACTTAAAATGTGTGAGGGGATACAAAGCTTTTACAAAATTGTTTTAAGGATACAGTAGGAAAAGTTTGCAGGCCAGTGATCTACCGAGACTGCTTCGTAAGGGATTCCTGGCCTGGGGACTGGACACTGTCTTCTGGGCCAATGCTGTTTCACTCATTCTCCATTGTCCTCAGGAGTGGGATCCGGAAGCTGGGACATAGAACCTCACTCAGGGTCTCTTCCCCAGCTTCTTCCTGGAGATTGGCTCCCACATTTCTAGGAAACTGCACATACAGAGGCCTTCATTCTGCATATTTTCTCCCATTAATACGATGCTGAAGCTGAAGTTCCAATGCTTTGGCCACCTGATGTGAAGAGCCAGCTCACTGGAAAAGACCTTGATGTTGGCAAAGACTGAGGGTGGGAAGGGAAGGGGGAGACAGAAGATGAGCTGGTTAGACAGCAACACCGACTCAATGGACTTGTAGTAGAGCAAACTCCAGGAGACACTGAAGGACAGGAGAGCCTGGCATGCTGCAGTCCATGGGGTCACAAAGAGTTGGACATGTCTTGGTGACTGAACAAAAAAAAATTATGTCCAGTAGCCCATTCAAGAGATTAGTGTTTCCTTGACTAGATCCCAAATCCCTAGCAATAATGTAAAGAGAGCTACATCTTTTTGTCTTTAGGGATAAAACATAACAGTGGCCTTGATTATCCCCTTGAAGAGAGAAAATAATGCTTTTATTTATTTTTTTAACAATATGTTACCCTCTTTCCTCTCCACCCAGGTCAGATATAAAGGTTCTAGCTAAGTACAAATAGCCCAGATGCGACAAGAAGATCCCTGCAAGTCATTGCTGGGTAGAAGAAGAGAGAGAATACTCTTTTACCCTGATGCCACCCACCATTTCAGGGCTGTGTGACCTTGAGCAGCTGTCTCACCCTCTCTGAGTCATAGTTTCACATCTATAAGGTGAAATCATAAAGTGATTTTCTTATGATTTTTGTAAAGTTAGATGAGATGTTTTTGAAAGTGCCTGGCCTAGGGTGTGAAATGTAGTAGGTGGCTAATAAACAGTTATTTTGAGCTTTGCCTCTAAGTTCTATTTCTTGCACTGTGTAGGGGAAAATGAAGGGGAAGAGGATAAAAGTATATTCTCAAGAAGTTTTCAATCTAATGAGTCAAGCAAGCCTAGCAGGCAGTTAGAGCAGAATAGTATATGATGCTTACAGGGACAGAGATGCATGTGGGCTATAAGGGCAGAATACGAGGAGGATCACTGATCTGGTGTTGGGATAGGAGATGGTTTCTTAGAGACCCTGACATCTCAGTAGAGAGCTGAAGGCCAAGAATGAGTTGGCCAGGCACAGAAGGAGAAATGTCATTATGGGCATAGGGGTTGTCCGGAGCAAAGGTCTGGATGCAGAGATTTGGTGTGGGTTGGGATGGAGTTATGGTGATCAGGCTGGAGAGGTAGGAAGGGGCCATGTGCCATGCTAAGGTACTGAGACTTACCTTCTCTTTATAAAAAGGAGTGATTACAAGGTTTAATCTGGCCTATTTTCCGGTTTAGAAACCTCTAGCTCTAGGGAAGAGTAGAAAACAGGGTGTCAGCCTGGCGATCAGGAAACCAGTAGTTCTCCTCCATCCATAAGCCTTTGAAGTGCCTTGAGAGAATGATTTCCATCCTTTGCAAATTCAGGGCCCTGGACAGTGCCTGTTAGAAATTAGAGTTTGTTGAAAGAACCAGTCAATAACTCTGCAAGTTAATTTCCCCCAATTTTATATTAACCAGGGCAAAAAGTACTGCTGAATATAATATCTCGTCAATGTCCACTTTGATTGTTCCCTCAACGCTCTCAGCAGATTCAGGCCTGAAAACATGGCAGCAGATGAAACTGATCAAGCTGCTTGCTAGTTAGCTGAGAGATTGCCCTAAGACACCCGATGCCCACTTGAGGATTGAACCAGCACTGCCCCCGGTCTCTGAATTCTTTGTCCTCATCCATCTATCTATTTATATATCTTTTTTTTTTTCATTTTTGCTAAGCTCTATTTGTATTGATGGCCACTTTATTCATGGTCTGATTTACCTGCCTCCATTCTGGTACATACAAAAGGTGTGTTTCTCTTCTCCCAGTGACATTCCCACTTACCCATAGCAGATAATCAGACCATCAGCATGCATAAAATGCCAGCCAACAGTTCACTTAGTGTGGCGACCCTATTATAGCTACAATATGATTTCTTTGCAGCTTTGTGCACTTTTGAGAACTGCTCTACACTGGGGAACTTTATCTCCAACTTCCTCCATGAGGCTAGACCTCGGGGTTTGTAATTATACAGCCGGACAGCAGGAAAGCAGTTGAGGAGGAAAAATCAATGAAAAGGATTCTTATCATAAGCTCCTTCTCTAATTTGGGGAAACAGAAATCTCTGCATGTTTTCTCAATAAGCACTCCATCAGAAGCCTTCTTATCCTGACAGGCTTCGCTCTTTCATAAACACAGCAAGAATAACCTTTGCACGCTGGCCTACCATAGTCAAGTATGAAAATGTGAATTCCACGGGTCACTGTTTTTGTAGCCGCCAGATGTGGATGAAAGGAGAAGGGTGTTTTATTGTGTTTTCTCAAGAAACAGAGAAAGGTCTGTCCTGAGATGGGTATGCTTTCCTCCCACACAAGAGGCCACCATGTGGCCAGAGGACAGCTAGCTAATTTGCAAGATTAAGCTTTTCCAAATATTTGGAATTGGTCTATTCTGTCTTCAGCTAATAAAATGGATTTCTGCTCCAAAATGGATTTAGGAAGCAGACACAAGAACTCCTAAGGGCTTGTTGGCAAGTTACCTGTTAACAGGGTCCATCTGTCAAATGGATGTATAATGGATAGGCCTTATATGGATTGTCTCCTACTTGCCCTCGAGAAGATGCCTACCTCTACGCAGAGGTTCTACCAAGGGAAGCCAGTGCCAGCTGATGATGAGATATCCAAGATATGAGCTTCTGTCACACACATACCCTGTGTGTGTTGTGCTGAGCTAAGTCGCATCAGTTGTGTCTGACTGTTTGCGATGCTATGGACTATAGCCCGCCAAGCTCCTCTCTGTCCGTGGGATTCTCCAGGCAAGAGTGCTAGAGTGAGTTGCCATGTCCTCCTCCAGGGGATCTTTCCAACCCAGAGACCAAAGCTGGGTTTCCTGCATTGCAGGCAGATTCTTTACCATCTGAGCCACAGGGCAGCCCCCAAAGTGAGTAAACAGCAAGCATACATTAAAAACAAACAAACAAACAAAACAAAACACCAAACACCCCCACCAAATGAGAAATCTACATTAACTGCAAGTATCTTTATCTGATGCAATGATTCATTTATTCATTTAATATTGAATGTCTACCAGTGTGCCAGAGACTCTGTTAGGTACCAGGAAAATAGATGAAGTAGGACACAGTCCCTGCCTTAAGGAAGGTGGTAGTTTATCTGGGGAGACATGGTGATAAACATCTATACCATAAAGTGCTATAAAATATAAACTGTTCAAGGAGTCTTTGGAGACTCCCAGAGTGTGCTGGGGAGGCAGGGAGTTTCACCGGGTAAATAGCCCTTGAGTTTGTGATAAAGAATGAGGAGATTTCTGGGGGTGGGGGGAAGCGTGTTCAGAGCCAGAGGACAGACTCTTTAGAAAGGATGCTGTGTTTGGTAAGCGACATATTCACAATCCACGTGGTGGATTGTGAAGTAGGAGGAAGGGAGAGGTGGCCCTGAGGAAGTGAGAAAGGCCAGAGCCCTGTCACCAGGGACATTAGTCATGCTGATGCATTTATAGCTGGGTCTGCAGGCAATGGGACAGGGGCACAGTGGGGCACTGGCGAGTGCTGAGTAGGGGGTGCACGTTGGCCCTACAACAGGGTAGGAGATGGTTTGGAGTTGAGTTAGTCTAAAAAGGAAAGCATACCTTCTGACAGTGATCAGTGATAAAGGATAATGAACTTTCATATGGTGACATGGGGCTCTCTCCTTTGCCTCTTAGATCTATTCTCCATCCTTCTCCACCATGCTCTTTTGTCTGAAGAGGCTGACCTATATCAGGAACTATATTAGTGATTTCCTAGCCCTCTGAGTCTAGTTAGTTTTTTCCTAATGGAACTCCAGGCAAGAGATGGAAAGGAAAGAGGGGAGTGGAGTCAAGCAAGGGATTTATTCTCCTAGGTCCCTCTCTTTGGGGCTACTTTAGACTGATTTGCCCCTTGTTGGAAGTCACAGATATTCTTGACATGACCCTTTCCTACAAGATCCGGTAACCTCTCCTTGTCCTCACTACTTCAGGTGAAGGGATGTTAAAACCCATTGACCCTTGGGTATGTGTTAGTCCTTATACTTTCTCCACATCCTGCCCACATCTTCCTAAATAATTCTTTTATTAATTCCTTATCGAATTACCTAAAATTGAGCAAGTCATTTGTTTTGTGGTGGGACTCTAACTGCTACTGTTCTGGGTAGCACAGCAGAAGGATGGACAGAACAGCTAGTAGTTCTCCCCAGGGCAGGGAAAAGGGAACCAAGAAGGCTTCAGAGAAGTAGTATATGAGTCCTGTCTTGAAAGAGGAACTTGAGTTTCCCAGACATCAAGAGTGTGAAAGGCATCTGGACTGAAGGAATAAAATAAACAAATGATGGCAGAAGGAAAGAGTAGGGCGTACAAAGGGAACCGTGGTTGATTGGAGGGGAGGGTGCCTGGGAAATGAGATGGCATGCAGCAGATGGAGAGGGTCAGAGTGGATGAGCCTTGAAACCAACTTAGAAGTGTGGGCTTTGATTGAGAGAAAAAGGACAAGAATGGTGGCAGCACTGGAAACTGAACTGGATAAAGAGTGATAGAAGGACCCGAGAGTGTTTAACTCAGAGAAAAAACTTAGGAGTAGGATCACTGTCTTCAGATACATGAAGGATCTGGATAACAATATACCAATATGGAATATGAGTTCATGTTTTTTGGCCCAGAAATCCTTTATCTAGGATTTTAGCTGAAGGAAAGAATCCAAAGTTTTACTGCATTATTCATAATAATCCAGAGTTGGAAACAAGCTACATGCTCAGTAAAAAGAGGGTTGGTAAATAAATTATGGTGAATCTTTATAATAGACTAGTATGTGATTGTTAAAGTGTCTAAAAATTTAAAACCATGGGAACATACTTTTAATATCATGCTAAGTAGAAAAGCAGAGTATGAAATATTTATATAGAATGATCTCAAGGATATAAAAATATATGGACAAAATAAAGATGTAAAAATCTTATCCACAGTATTGCTGTTGATGAGTTTGTGGGTGACAGATATTCTTAGGTTGTTCCAAAGATCATATCTAAACAGGAGTTGGTAGTAACACTGAGAATAACTATTTGAGAATAAAGGTATTATTAGGAACTTAAGCAAGAAAAGAATAGGCAAACTTTTGTGCCTGAGAAAGTGAAAAGAATTTGTTTTTTGCTCTAGAGAAAGAGAAGGGGGAACAGAGATTTTGTTTATAAAAACCATCCTTTATTTTATCACTTTATGTTGCTTTGAATACTTAGTGAGACACAGCACCTTCCTATGTATTAAATGACAATTTGCCTCTGCCTTCATAAATTGCTTTTTCATTCCTTTACCTTTTGGTTTTGGATTTGACTCCTATTCAAATATAAAATAGTTCTCTCATAGCATGAAGAGAGGTGATTATCCAAATATCTTAACATCTCACCTATATGATAACAGTCTTTGACTCCTTCATCAAAAAAGATGGGGAGAAAGTGAGTGGAGAGTAATCATTACAGTAAGCAGTATTTGCCAAATTGTATTTTCTGGAAAAATAATTCTTGGGGAAGTTAATGGATGTGGTGGGGAAAAGGGTTCAAATGAGTTGGAAAATGCTGCATTAAATAAAGTAGAAGTAATGGTTTCTAAATTGCAGGTAAGCTACAGGATTTACTATAGCTTGTGTGTGTGTGTGTGTGTGTGTGTGTCTCTGTGTTAATAGGGATTAAGACTTCTCTAGAAAGGGGAAGAGGGAGATAGATAAAGTTTCCCAAATACCTGGGACCCCATGCTTTTTGGGCAACCGTGGCGTGGATAAAGGAATACAGGCCAGGATGGCTAAAGGCCTGTTCTCTTAGTCTGCCATTAGTGTGTTCTGTGACCTTGGGCAAATTCCAACCATCCAACCATTGGTAAAATAAACAAGGATATGTTTGAGATGGGGGTTGAAGGGTATTTAGGGTTTTGATGGGAGCAAAGACTTGCTAGGTAAGGTAATTGAATGGGCCAAGTATAAGGCACTTTCCTGCCCAGGGATAGGAAACCAAATAATTCTGGGCCCCGTTTTGTAACAAGTCTACCATGTAAGGAGGAAAGGTGACAGACGTGTTTACTTCTGAGAAATGGACTTTCACCAACTTCTTTTTATTTCTGTTTCAAAGCCCAGAAACCCACCTGCCTTTTCCTAAGTGCTCCTGCCCACATAGGTAGACCACATCATAAAAATTCATATTTGAAATAAGAAACCCCACTACTTCAGTCACTTTGACAGCCAGACTTTGGGCTTATGGAGAAATTACAGATGAATGTCTTTAAAATCCAGTGAAGGAATTTTATGATCCGTTACTTGAATGGCAGGTCTAGAGTTTTCCTACATGGCTTATTTTTACTAATTATATAATATATCCAGGGAAACTTATTAGAAAATAATTTGTTTTATTAAGAAAAACTAGCCTGAATCAGAACATTATTTAGATTGCTAATTGTGAAATGAGTTACTCTCTTAAAAAATACCTTGAATTTGCAGCCAATCTACATTTTCAACTAACTGCAGTTTCATGTCATTTGTTTCTGGCACAGCATTGGTGCTGCAGAAATGGGTAATGTAGGCCTACATTACTTCTGCTTCATTGATTACACTGAACCCTTTGACTTTGTGAATAAGAACAAACTGGAAAATTCTTAAAGAGATGGGAATACCAGACCCCCTTACCTGCCTCATGAGAAACCTGTATGCAGGTCAAGAAACAACAGTTAGAACCAACCAGACATGGAACAATGGATTGGTTCCAAATTGGGAAGGGAGCATGACAAGACTGTATATTGTCACCCTGTTTATTTGACTTATATGCAGGGTACATCATGCAAAATGCCAGGCTGGATGAATTACAAGCTGGAATCAAGATCATTGGGAGAAACATCAACAACCTCTGCTATGCAGATGATACTTGAATGGCAGAAAGTGAAGAGGAACTAAGAGCCTCTTGATGAAAGTGAGAGAAGAGAGCAAAAAAGCTGGCTTAAATCTCAACATTAAAAAAAAAAAAATAAGATCATGGCATCCAGTCCCATTACTTCATGACAAATAGATGGTGAAAAAGTGGAAACACTGGCAGATTTTACTTTCTTGGGCTCTACAACCACTGCAGATGGTGACTGCAGCCATGAAATTAAGACATTTGCTCTTTGGAAGAAAAGCTAGGACAAGCCTAGACAGCATATTAAAAAACAGAGACATCACTTTGCTGACAAAGATTTGTTAGTCAAAGCTATGGTTTTTCCAGTAGTCATGTACAGATAAGAGAGGTGGACTATAAAGAAAGCTGAGCACCAAAGAATTGATGCTTTTGAACTGTGGTGTTGGAGAAGACTCTTGAGAGTCTTGGACTGCAAGGAGATCAAACCCGTCAATCCTAAAGAAAATCAACCCTAAATATTCATTGGAACGACTGATACTGAAACTGAAGCTCCAATAGTTTGGTCACCTGATGCAAAATGCTGACTCACTGGAGAAGACAAAGATGCGGAGAAAGATTGAGGGCAAAAGGAGAAGGGGATGACAGAAGATAAGAAGTTTGGATGGCATCACTGACTCAATGGACATGAGTTTGAGCAAACTCTGGGAGATGATCAAGGACAGGAAAGCCCTGACCTGCTGCAGCCCATGCGGTTGCAGTCAGACACGACTTAGCATCTGAACAGAACAGGCCTTGTGCTATCAGTTTGTGAGGAGACAAACTAGAATGGGGGTTCAGTGAGTGGTAAAGAATCTGCTTCTTATTGCAGGAGATGTAAGAAATGTGGTTTGATCCCTGGGTGAGGAAGATGCTATGGAGGAGGAAATGGCAATCCATTCCAGTATTCTTGCCTGGGAAATCCCATGGACAGAGGAGCCTGGGGGTCCATAGGGTTGGAAAGAATCAGACACAACTGAGCATGTGCGCATGCACAAGATACTGACATAGTGCCCCCAGAGCTCTGTTAGTGTCCTTAACAAAAACCCTATGGATCCCAAAGGGAAGAATGTCTTGCTTGGTGAGATGCAGATGACTTCACAGAGATATCTGAGCTGCCTTGAAAAGCTGAATGGAGTTTTCTCCTTAAAAGGAGGGGCATAAAGGCATTACTGAGTCCCAGAAGCCTTCCCTGTCCTCCAACACTCCATAACTAAATCAAGTTCTTCTTCTATGGCTCTCGTAAACAATATTCTGCCCCAGAATAGCATATACAACTTCTGACATTTCTATTTTGTGCATTTTTAGTTTGTGTCTATCTGGTTGATCTAGTTCATGTTAGACTACATGCCTATGAAAGTAGGGGCCATGTCTTTTGTTTTTTTTTCACTGTTCAGAACCCTGGCCAGAGAGGCTCCTATTCAGTAGTGTTTGTTGAATGAATGAACAACATGAACAAAGACAAAAAATACATAGGAGAATACAGAGTGGTTTATTCAACATGGCTGGAGTAGGGTGCAGAGGGGAACAGGAGACTGGAAAAAAACTTCAGCAAAAATTTATGAGCTCTTACTTAGCTACCAATTTGGAACTAAAGTAACCAAGTGAAAGTGAAAGTTAGCCCACCAGCATTTCTAAATAAATGTATGAATCTCCCCCAACCCTGCTGCTGCTGCTGCTAAGTCATGTCAGTCGTGTCCGACTCTGTGTAACCCCTTAGACGGCAGCCCACCAGGCTCCGCCATCCCTGGGATTGTCCAGGCAAGAACACTGGAGTGGGCTGCCATTTCCTTCTCCAATGCATGAAAGTGAAAAGTGAAAGTGAAGTCGCTCAGTCGTGTCCGACTCTTCGTGACCCCATGGACTGCAGTCCACCAGACTCCTCTGCCCATGGGATTTTCCAGGCAAGAGTACTGGAGTGGGTTGCCATTGCCTTCTTCCCCCCAACGCTAACCCCCCATTAATCTAGTGTTCTGTATGTCCTGTGTTTAAAAGTCTTTGTTCACTCTAAAGTCAGGTGGATAGGCCTCTGAACTTTTCTTTTTCCTTTATACTCCTTCTGGTTCAAAGACATTTCATCTGGTGGTCTACTCATTCAAAGTGAAAAGGAGCATTGGGGTAACAAAATCCTTTTCAACCTACAAAGTGAAGTTCACGTCCTGCCTCATGGCATCTTTGAACCTTAGGGTTCTAGAAGGGCATGAGCAGAAGAAACTGAGGCTTGGGTTGAGGAAGTGATTTGTTAGAAGCTACACAGCCAGGAAGGAGCCATGCTGAGACTGGAACCCAGATTTGTCTGCTTGGACACCATCTCATCAGTCCCTAATTTTCTAAAGCCACTTGTCTTTCATTCAGCAAACTTCTGCACTTTCAGCCTTCCTGCCCCAGAAGAGTTTCCTGTTTCACCTCCAAAGCCATCAGCAGCCCTTCGGGCCCTGCCAAACATCTGGCACTTGACAGGGATGTTCCCCCATTTCCCTCTCTCTGCAGGGTGCTGAAGGGGTGGGTCATGAAATATGCCTTGATTCCCTCCAGCCACGCAGAGTGTAAATAAACAGGAGCAGGGAAACACATGTGTAGATGGATGGTGAACCTTCTGTGTCCCTCTCTGAGTGGCTATCAGCAGGAAAACCCGGGCGGCTCTTCTCTATAGGAGCCTCATACATGGCTCTCTCCTTGGTGGGAGTTCCCGGAGCCTCTGCCACACTCCGTGCCCTGTTTCTATCCCTCATACACCCTATCTTAACCCTCCTGTGATACGGAACTGCTACGCATCCCATAACACACCATGTTCTGTCATAGGCCACATTTTCCTTTCTGCTATGTGCCTTGCTGGGAATTTTCTCTTTTGATTGTGGGCCTTTAAAAAAGCTCTGTGTAAGAGAAATCTCCTCTGTGAAGTATCCTTGATTCCTCCAAACGTAAGGGTTCCTTTGCTTGTTCTCATTCTGCCCTTTCAGTCACTTTATACTTTACAGCATTTATTTTATTGGATTATACCTATCTACCCTACCTAGAAGAGAATTTGTTGCTAGTCGCTTAGTCATGTCTGACTCTTTGTGACCCTGTGAACTGTAGCCCACCAGACTGCTCTGTCCTTGGAATTTTCCAGGCAAGAATCCTGGGGTGGGTTGTCATTTCCTTCTCCAGGGGATCTTCCCAACCCAGGGATTGAACCCATGTCTCCTCACTGGCAGGAAGTAGTTCTAAGTAAATGTAGCACTAGGTATTTTGGGAGCATAGAGAGGGAGCTCACCTAGTTTATGGGTCAGGTAGGCCTTGGGAGGAATTAAAATTTAAGCTAATACTCTAAGGATAAGTATGTTATGGAGGAGGTGGGTGGGAGGAGGAAGAACACAAAAATTCCTGGAAGCATGGAGGGATTGAGGAACCAAGAGAAGATGGGATAGCTGTAGTTGTAATAACCAAGGCTGGAGAAGTTGATGGGGTTGGATTGTGGAGGGTTACTTTGTAAGCCAAATTAGGAAAGACCATTCTGGTTATGATAAGAAAAATTGATTGAAGGGAAGCAAGAATGGAAATGGGAAGACCAGGTATGGGGCTATTGCAGATTTCCAGTGGAAAGATGATAGTAGTTGAGTTGAGTGACACAGGGATGGTAGGCTTGGTGAAGTGGATGGATTATGGAGATATATACAGTCATCTCTTGGTATCTGTGGGGGACTGGTTCCAGGAGCTCCTTGGACACCAAAATCTGCAGATGCCCAAGTCCCTTATATAAAATGGTATAGTACAATGAGCACAGCTGGTCTCTGTATCTGTGGGTTTTGCATCTGTGGATGTGGAGGGCTGATTGTACAAAGTTGAATGGTTAGGACTTGGTGATTGTCTAGAGGGAGGTGAAGAGAGGCTGACATCAAGGAGTGTTTCCAGGATTCTGTCTTGAGTAGCCAGATATAGGTGGCAGGAGGTAGTAATACAGGGAGTGTAGGAGGACAAGGTTGGGGAGTGGTAGGTGATAGAATCTATCTTAATCATACTGGAAGGTAGGAAGCTGAAGAAATATCCTGGTAGATCAATGACCAGCACACAGGCTTGAAGGTTAAGGGTCCAGGCTAGGGTTAGGGAGCAAAATTTAAGGAGGCACTCACTCTCAGGGTTCAACAAGTGAGGGTTGAACTTGAGAATGAGTATTTCCTTAAATTTTTCACCCTGGGCTCCTTTCCTGCCTCACTCTCTAGTCCTGGCCCTGTCTGAGTCACAGGAGAAAGGTTGGGCTCAAATTACAAGTTTGGATGATATCAGTATATAGGTGATGGAATGGACATTTACCATTGTTTAGCTTCCCAGAATTGATTTCCACTTCCTTACAGCACTTAGTTTCATTTTGGGGAATTAGTTTCCTCTCATGTGTGTCTTGGACATTGTTCGAAATAGGTGCTTGCCTCCCACAATAGAAACCCACAAAGTCTCTGAAGAAGCACAGTCTGAATATTAGAGCTGGATTCTAAATTCTATTGTACTTGGCATAAGTCCTAAGCTAATGGCTCTAGCTAAACAGTTAAGCAAGATGTTCAAAGGAGAAAATTAATAACTGTTTTAATGAATAAGCATTTAAGTTTGCTGGCTTATCTTTCTGTCCTTTAGCTTCCCTCCTGCTATTTTGTGATGACAAGAGAACACTTCTCTGCAGTGTGTTGTATGAAGATTTGAGATCTGTATGGACTTCCCCTGGTGGCTCAGATGGTAAAGAATCTTCCTGCAATGCGGGAGACCTGGGTTCGATCCCTGAGTTGTGAAGATCCCCAATATTCTTGTGTGGAGAATCCCTATGGACAAAGAAGCTTGGAGGGCTACAGTTCATGGGGTCACAAAGAGTTGGACATGATTGAGTGACTAAACACACATTGGCTGCAGAAATTTCTATTAGTATCCAGGAAGACCCTGGAGCTGTTTTAGGGTTGGGGGAGTAGTGGCCAGTTATGGGAGGGGATCACACAGAGTCCGAGAATAAGATAAACACAATTGGAAACAGAACAGAGACAATGAAAGAGATTGGGTCCTCAGTGACATTGTTGGAAACCGCTGAATCAAGTCTCACCTGAAATTGTTAGTAAGTTGGCAGCCAGATTGCTATTACATAGACTCCTCAGCAACAGGACTTCAGTAATATACAAATTAAGGTCTCTTTCACATAACAGCTCAGAGGCAAGTGGTCTAGGCTGCCAGAGTAGGTCTGCCATTCTCAACATGTAGCTTCCATCTGTAGGTCCCAAGTGATTGCTTCAGTGGACTCCATCTCAACCCAGGAGAAGAGCAAACAAAGATATGGAGAGCAATATCTTTTTAAAGAAAGTGACCTGAGAACATACTTACCTCCTTCATTTACATTCCACTATAAGACACGTCTAGGTGCAAGGAAGGCCAGGTGAGGAGGTCTCTGGAATGTGTGGGAGAGTTAGTCACAACCTTTGGATCACAGAGGCAGGGAGTCCTATTACTAAAGGGAAGGATGGGAGAATGGATCTTGGGAGTATTTATCTGTTTTGCCAAAGCAATAAACTCTTTTTTTTCCCTCTCTCAAGCCATTTTAAGTTGGGGTTTCTGTTCTTTGCAAAAATAATTTATCTTCTATGACCGTGGTCTCCAGCCTTTTTGGCACCAGGGATTGGATTCATGGAAGACAATTTTTCCATGGACTGGGGGTGGGGGAGTGGGTGGGATGGTTTTGGATTTACTCGCTGATTACCTCCTACTAGGTGGCCTGGTTCCAACAGGCTGCACTGGTCCGTGACTTGGGGGTTGGGGACCTGTATTCTATGAGAAAGGATCTGTCTCTGAGTATTTGTCTGTCCCATCATAATGCTTCTCTGTGACCTTGAAGGGACAGTCTGGTGTTGTGTGTTTGAATGCAATTGAGTTTAATTTGTTAAGGGAGGTAGAGGAGAGGAAATCACCTGGGATTATACTCTGAGTTCTTGGTTATTTTCACACTTTGTATCCTTTAGTCCTTTCATTTTCTTTATCTCCAGGTGGCATGTAAGGAAACTGACATTGAGGAAGGCTTATATATGGTACAAACTACAGACAGGTACTAAGGTTACAATACAGCCCCTGTCTGTAGTATTTAAAGCTGGTGTCCTCACTACTTCATCCTCACTCTACCCCGTGGTATTGAGGTACATGGTACTGTAAGAATTAGTGGGGATGTGAGGGGTCAGGAAAGTTGGTGGTAGGGGTCAGTAATGGGGGTCAATATAGGGAATAAGGGGCTTCCCAGGTGGCTCAGTGGTAAAGGTTCTGCTTGACAAGGCAGGAGATGTGGGTTCAATCCCTGCATCAGGGAAGAACCCATGGAGTAGGGGATGGCAACCCACTTCAGCATTCTTGCCTGGAGAATTCCATGGACAGAGGAGACTGGTAGGCTACAGTTCATGGGGTTGTGAAGAGTTGGACATGATCGAATGACTGAGCATATGCATTTGAACAGGGAATGAGGATGGCTGGAGTTGTGTGTGTGTGTGTGTGTGTACATGCATACATATGTGTGTTATATCCACAGAGATAGAAGTCAGGTAGGTGTTCAAAAGAATGGCGGGGGACCAGTCCAAACAGCGCTCATTTTCCCAGGACCTCTCCTTGTCAACCACACTCCTGATTCCTCTTTGACATGATGCTTGCTTGATGACTGGGTGTTTATTTAAATGAGGTGTCTTGCAGAATCAGAGCCTTCCTTGCTCTGACAAGCTTGGGAAACCTGGTGGAAAAACAGTTGCATCAAGTAAGGAGTCTGGAATTTAATGGAGAAAATCGCTTACACCCATCCTGACTGCAAGGGCTGCTGGGTTAGCAGAGGAAGGGGGCTGGAAGGGCAGGGCCACCAGTAGGGTTGGGAGGAGGGTGGGGAGGCAATTCGCTAATAAGCTGGACTTCCAGGAAGGAAAGCCCACCCTCTACTCCCCCACCACCAAGGCTGAATGAAGGTTGCCTTAGGACGTCTCCTGCCTGAGAAGGCTCTCTCGGAAGAATTCTATTGTCTGCTCTTTGAGAGGAAACTTGTTCCTTAGAGAGCACAATGAGGACATGGCCTCCAAGGACACAGGGAGGAAGCTGGGAGTCCTTGAGTTCTCCAAGAACCTGCTGGAGACAGCCTCTTGGCAAGCGTTCATGAGGTAGTTGGATGCTTTACCCTGGTGGAGCAGCCTGGGTCCTGGGAACAGTGGTGAACTGGAGGAGTCAGCCTTCTGAGGGCTCTGCCCAACCCAGCCCCTCTTCAGCCTACGGTCACCTTGACCCTGTGATGGGGAAAGTGAAGCTCCATTTCTGTGACACCTGCTGTGCCCTCTTCTCAGCCAGTTAAAACTGCTCACTACTGGATAAACGTCACATACATTCCTCATCCCAGGTACACCGTAGTGTCCTTCCTTTCCCACCTATGTTTGTTCATCTTTCAGGACCAGATCAAACGCCACCTCTTTGGGGAAGCCTTCCTGGTTTGACCCAGGCAGGCATTGATCCCTATTTTCTGTAAGCACATACTATTTTTATGTGCATATCTTCACAACTAGCTTAATGTCTTGCATTTTGTAGACACCCAGTAAGTATATCTGTAAATGTGTGCATGCATGCGTGGTCGCTTCAGTCATGTCTGACTCTTTGCAGCTCTGTGGACTGTGGCCTTCCAGGCTCCTCTGTCCATGGGATTCTCCAGGCAAGAATACTAGAGTGTTGCCAATTCCTTCTCCAGGAGGTCTTCCTGACCCAGGGATCGAAACCCAGTCTCTTAAGTCTCCTGTGTGGGCAAGTTGGTTCTTTACCATTAGTGTCACCTAGGAAGCACAAAGTGTTTCATTTATAAACTTTATCAACAGTAACAGCGTTAAACTAAGTCAGTAAATGTATAGTCCTGACTTAGTTTAAGTTGTTACTGTTGATAAAGTTTATAAATGAAATACTTAAGGGATTGTATAAATACTTGTATATGTTCATGGTTGCTATTCAAAATATTTTTTTGTTGTTGTTGAAATTTGTGTTTTAATTTTTCACTTCAAGCTGTGTGGTTACTGCCCTTGTCTCTCCAAACTTGCATTCAAGTCACAGGTGACTTCTTAGATGAATGACATGTCACTTGTCTTTGTGTACTCTTCAATAAGTCACCTCTCTCTCTGATTCCTGTCTTTAATATAGGGTTTGAGAACATTTGGTGCTGAGGCTCCCTTTAAGCTGAATAATGCTATAGTTCTAGCCATGAAATATTTAAAATGTGACCTCCCAGGAATGTTTGTATTTTAAAGGAGTCACTTAACTAGGGGCAAAAAGCATTAATGGTGGGAATTCACTGGAGGATGAAATAGCAGGATTCCAAAGGCAAATATTAGCAGAATGTTCTGTAGATTGACAAAGTAAAGACACTTTATTCAGCTTCCTTTGAGTACTGCCATTCAACTTGGTATGAATATACCTGCTGCTTACAAGACCTTAATCAGGGAATAGACACAAAGAAAACTCAAATGCATATTGCTATGTGAAAGAAATCAGTTTGAAAAGGCCATGTACTGTCTGGTTCTAATCATCTGACATTCCAGAAAAAGTAAAATTATGGAGATAGGAAAAAAAAAACAAAAAACAGTGGTTGCCAGGGAATAGGAAATTGGGGCTGGGTGAAGGGAGAGACGGAATACAGAGGATGTGGGGGGCAGTGAAACTATTCTGTGTGATTCCGTAATGGTACCTGACATTATACATTTGTTAAAACCCATAGAATGTACAACACAAAGAGTGAACCCTAGTGTAAAGTGTGGATTGTAGTTAATTATAATGTGTCAGTATTGGCTCATTGTAACAAAGGTGCCACACTCATGCAAGATGCCAAAAGTAGGGGAAATGGTGTGTGAAAGGGAGGGGTCTATGGGAAATGTCTGTACTTTCTACTCACTCTATAAATCTAAAAACTGCTTAAAAATAGTCTGTAAATTAAAAAAACCTTAATCACACATCTCCTTAATCATAGCTAACATTTATAGAGCACTTACCAGGTGCTGTTCTAAGTAATTTGTATGTATTAACTCTCTTCTGAGATTTTCACATCAAACTTAAGTTGTTGTTCAGTCTCTCGGTGACATCCTACTCTGTGTGACTCCAAGGACTGCAGCATGCCAGGCCACCCTGTCCTTCACCACCTCCCGGAGCTTGCTCAAACTCATGTCCATTGGTGATGCCATCCAACCATCTAATCATCTGTCACCCTCTTCTTCTACCTTCAATCTTTCCCAGCATCAGGATCTTTTCTAATGAGTCAGCTGTTCATATCAGGCAGCCAAAGTATTGGAGTTTCAACTTCAGCATCAGTCCTTCCAATGAATATTCAGAACTGATTTCCTTTAGGATGGACTGGTTGGATCTCCTTGCAGTCCAAGGGACTCTCAAAAGTCTTCTCCAGCCCACAGTTCAAAGCATCAATTCTTCAGTGCTCAGACTTCTTTATGAGCTAAGTGCTATTATCAGTCTCACCTTACAGATGAGGAAACTGAGGCACCCCGAGCTTAGGGGAACTTGCCCAGGGTTGCACAGCTAGTAATCAGCAGGGCCCTCTTTGGTCCCAGGCAGACTGACTGCAGAGTTCATACCATGCTGTACCACCTGCTTCTATCATCTACCCTACCGTGTGCCAGAGATGTGTGATTTCTCTGCTCAGGTAGGCCTCCAACCTCCCTCCAGAAGCCTTTCAGACCTGCCACAGGCCGGGTAGGTGACTGTTCCATGCTCTCATACACTCTGGCCTTGACTCTGCAGACACCCCATAATTAGAGCACATTTGTTGAATGTATCCTAAGGATTGCCAAGGAGTGTTTGGCATGTAGTTTTGTTGAATCTCAGAGAAACCATGGACTTTCACTAAACTGGCTACTTATATCTGTTCACAAAA
This sequence comes from Dama dama, assembly GCF_033118175.1. NCBI lineage: Eukaryota > Metazoa > Chordata > Mammalia > Artiodactyla > Cervidae > Dama > Dama dama. The sequence continues at coordinate 87,106,077 of NC_083700.1, forward strand.
AGGCAGCCAGCTGAGTGAGCTTGCTCCCTTGCTCACTGCCACTTCCTTCTCCAATGTCCTGGACATTCCTTCTCCAATGACTTTGATCATGTGTCTCCATCCTCGCTTGGTCTCAGTGTCGAGGACACCAGTGACATTTCCCGTGCCTGCTTTTTTCTCACTGTGAAAAGTAAACACAATGTTGGCCACACTCCTGTCCTTCAACTCTGCCCTTGTTCTTCATGTTTCCTTAAAGTTTTATCTGTAGCATCGCTCATTTCTGGGACAGAGTCTAATTCAAGCCAGGAGGTGAGTAGGTGAGAACTCATTTAGGGAGACAAATAGTTCATTTTTGTGCCTTCCTCTCCTAAAGGTTATTTCTTTGCCAGAAAGACAAAGAAAAAGAGCTGGGAAACTGAGCTTGCTCTGTCCTAAACACTGCATCACAGACACTACTTGGTGGACAAATTATGCCTCCCCAGTTCACACTGATTCTTCTAATCATGAGAATAAGATCCTGAAGATGTGAGTGGAGGTGGTCTGGATTCCTCTTCCTGACCAGTGGCCCCTGGGAAGCTGGGCCTCGCCTGGGACTCTGGGGACTGGGCTCTCACTAAGGACTGTAGGTTGAAAAGCTGAAGCAGGTCTAGAGACTACATGCAGATTGGGAAGCTGGAGTGAGTGGAACAAGTAGCCCTCCCCTCCATCCACTGGCTCTGCTTCAGCCAGACCTCCCTCCTTCCACTCCCTACTCCCTAAAGCCCAGGGACAGTGCCCTTCTTTTAGTTCCCTTATTTCTTGCTCCCCTTCCCTCAACTAACTCTTAGCCTACTGTCCAGGCCTGGCTGAAATGTCAATTTCTCCAAACATCTTCAAATTCCCCTTACTTCCTCCCCTGATAGAGGGCCTGCTGTGTGTTCTCAGGGGGTCTTGAACTTCCCCAAGCTTTACACCCATGTCACTTACTTGTAATAAACAAAGTCATGGATTGACTTTCCAGTTAGTTAGTAAACCATGTAAGGGAAAGCTCTGTCATGTTGGCCATTTTATCCCTTACTACAGTGCCGGGAAGAAGAAAAGCACATATTAAGTATCCATCAAATAAAGGAATGAAACTCTAAAGTACCAGGGAAAAGAGATGGGCCTTAGAGCCAAGGTCAGAGGCCAGAAACCACCCTAAGGAGTATAGCAGAAATAGCCTATGTGTTCGTTATACTCTGTGCCCCATTAATGTGTATTTAATAAATGAAAGAACATTGATTTCACTGTGCTTGGAACCCCCCACCGGCAAGTAAAGTAAGTCTTGAATGGAGCAAAGCACCTTCTCCCTTAAGAATCAGAATGGCCCGTGCTAATATATTCTGGGGGAGTTTTGGGCCACAGATTAAAAAATAGGTTCCCCCCTTCCAAACCACTTCCTTAAGGATGCACTGAATCACAGTGAATGGCCAATTGAGCTGCCAGTAGGCCCATTAGAAAGTGGGTTGTCAGAGACTTGTATTACGTAGGATTAACATTAGGCATCTCTGTCTCAACCCAGTGAAAGGCTTCAAGTGTCCTTGGAATTTCAGTGACCTTTCCCCATCAATGACGACATTGTTCTCCCGCCTGATGGCTTAATTCATAGGAAATGCAACCCACTCCTCATCATCGCTGCCCACCACATCTGGGATGGGGGCCCCTTGGCCTGAGAGCACTGAGCATGTTACATTCACTTGCACCAAACCTCCCGGGGTGCTGGGGCTCCTGAGAGTTGTTTTCTGAGACTTTTTACAATTTTTTTCAATGGTCTTAGCTGAGAATTAGGAGGCAATGGCAAAGGTTCTAGGAGTCTAGCAGGTCTTAAACCTGTCATCAGCAGAGCTCCTCTGATGCAGTAGGGTAAAGGTGCTGATCTGAAGCCACCTAGAACTCAGGTAATGGTGTGGGATCTGAAGCCCAGAGAGACCACATTCATTTAGGGAAAGCACAAAGGAATAATGGCTGTTGACGTGTTTGTTTTTGAATCCTCTCTGTGGCCTGAAGACTTTTCTGCCTCTCTTTTCCTGGGAGAGGGCAATGGTTCAGAGCACACAGCGACTGGATGGACTGCTAGAATTCAGACATCAGGTGGGTGGTGGGGATATCTACTGAACACCTACTTGGGTTACACAGGATACTAGGGATTTTAGATTCTTTTCCTCCTGTTTCTCATTGTAGCCTTAAAATGTTGAAACTGAAGCCAAGGCAGAGCTGGCTAATTCCTTTCTATTGCAATTCAGCATCGTTAGGCAAGCTTCTCCAGCAGCTTGGCAGCCAAAGTGGAGAAGATGGGTGGCTGGGTAGAGCAGAATGAAAGGTTTGTAGGAAGGTGAGGGGAGAGTTTGGGCGGGGGAGGAGATGAGGCTGGTGGAAAAGCAGGGACGGATCTCATTCAAGGTGAATCCTTCATGTCGAGAGTCCCCATGTTGGTCCTCAGAACATGTCTTCTGAACAGGTGTGTGAATGCTAGCAGGGAGCTGACGGGCAGGTGAGCCAAGTTCCTGGAGGGTCCAGGGATGCATGCCTCAGTGCAGTAGTTATAAAAGTGAGCTGCTAGGAGTTGGGGTTACCAGGGGAGGGTAGTGGCCTTTAAGAGCTTCAGAGGAGGAGACATCAGGAGTGATGAAGTGATGGCCACCATGGGACCATTACTGGGCAGCTGCAGAAGCATGTGGCAATAGCCACTGGCATTGAGGAGCAGGAGGCGGATGAGAAACAGCCTGGAGTAACTCCTTCCATGCATCCCTTGGTCTTGCACACTCTTCTGTGTGGAGATGGATGAAAATCTCTGATAACTTCAGAGTCAAGTGTTAGTCTTCTCCAAAGCTCTATTTCCAAGGGGGTAGAAAAGACCATAAATAAAGATTGGGCATACTCAGGTTGCTCAGTCATTTCCGACTCTGCAACCCCATGGACTATAGCCCGCCAGACTGCTCTGTCCATGGAATTTTCCAGGCAAGAATACTGAAGCGGGTTGCCATTTCCTACTCCAGGGGATCTTTCTGACCCAGGGATCAAACCTGTGCCTCTTGCATTGGCAGGCAGACTCTTTACCACTGCACCACCCGGGAAGCCCAAACAAAGACCATTGAGTGCTAAGACACTTCAGTCATGTCCTACTCTGTGTGACCCTATAGACTGTAGCCTGCCAGGCTCCTCTGCCCATGGAATTCTCCAGGCAAGAATACTGGAGAATACTCCTACAGGGGGGGGGGGGGGGGTCTTCCTGACCCCGGGATTGATCCTGAGTCTCCTGCATTGGCAGGCAAATTCTTTACCACTAGTGCCACTTGGGAAGCCCAATAAAGACTACAAACATCTCTGTATCAAGGTCCACTTAGTTCTTGGGACATGAATGTCACCCGCAGTGTATAACCAGGAAGCTCAGATGTGGGCTAGAGTTCTTCCCACTGTGTCTTTCTCTGAATTTGGTTGGTAGAAGACAAAGACAGTGCTAATCTATGGATACATTTCTTTTTCATGCAGGCACTGCCTTTACTCAGCCTTGGCGTCCTGCAGCAGAGGTCTGGACTGTAATAGAGTGGGTCTTATTTTTTATTAAGTTCATGAACTTTGAAGGAAGGAACTTGGAAAAAAAGGTCTCATTACCTCAGGAATGAAGGTTCATGCTTCTTTTAATGCCAGACATTGGTGTGGCCTTACTTGTTAGAGACACAAATAATCTGGGTGGAAAATGCAACAGAGTGGCAAGGAGAAAAGGGGATGGCTTCTTGGGGAAAAGCAGGTTGGGTGGGGGAGAAAAGGTCAGTGAAAGGTCAACCTAAAATGGAGAGATGCTGAGGAAAGGCATGCAGATTTAAATTATGGCTAGACATTTGTATAGAATGACTTTGGACAAGACTCTGCCATAGACCCTTCCAGAATCTGGGATAATGGGAAGAACATGATCTCTGGATTCAGATGGATTTGGCTTTAAATTTCGATTTGGCTACTGACTGTAAGCTGCATGACCCATGCCTTCCCTTGAATCTCTTGAGTTTCCGTTTCCAAATCTATACAATGTTTTTTTTTTTTAAAAAATCTACCTGGAAGGATTGTTGAGGGGATTGGATGAGACAATGCAGGATAAGTGTCAGGCACTGTGTTCATAAAGAGAAAGGTGGTACAAAAGTTCTGAATTCACACTACTACTTTTTATTAACAATTAATTATTGTTAATTTTTGCTGCAAAAAGCTTTATTGTTTGCATTTAGTCCAAATCTTCCTATAGGGCTTCAGGATAGTTAAAAAGCAGCCAACTGGCTGCAGAGTTTCAGGTGGCTGCACTGACACCAGAGAGGGTTTCTCAAAGGCTGCTGGGCTCCAGAGCCTCCTGGTGCTGCTTGAGGGCGAGCCTTTGGAAGAGATAATTACCCAGCCCTACCTGGGGGTCAGCCAATTCACAGAAGAAGTGGCCCACGCCCTCCAAAGTCACATCGTTGTGGTGGAAATAGAAGCCCAGAGAGAGGTAGGTGTAGGAGGCCTGCAGTTGTGGCTTGACCAGGAGGTCAATAGCAGCTTCCTCCTGAAGGGAATAATTCTGATGAATGTGGGATCGTGTGGTTGATCAGCAATAAGAAATTAATCTCAAAAAATGGTGTGAGCTGGTCCCAGAGTTGGAGGCTAGCTGAGTGGTTGGTTCTAGAGATTTGATAAGAAAAATATTTGCAGGTGGTTAGAAGCTGGAGGAGGGAACTTCCCTGGGTCTTTTCTGTCCAAACACCATTGAAGCAAGAGACAGATCTAAAGGATCATTGAGCATAGTGCTCACAGCCACATTCTTTAATGAAATATATCTTTAAATTACACAGGGCAGTGGTTCACACAAGTTAATCATTAGGTGACCAGGAGGCTGACTGTTGTGCTGAAGTTTACTTCCTCTGCAAAGAGTCCTTAGAGGACTGGACTTGTTAGAGCTGGACATCAGGGCCCATGCTAGCTCAGTGTTTGCCAGACTTCTCTGCTGATGGGAATCTCCTGTGCATGCCTGTTAAACATTACAAGTTCTTTGCTTTATACCAGACCCACTGAGTAAGAAGCTTCAGGGGGCCCAGGAAGCTGTGTCACCTGTTGTTTGTTTTTTATGACTGGACTGGGTCTTCCTTGCTGTTCTTGGGTTTTCTCTAGTTGTGGCGAGTGGGGGTGACTCTCTAATTTCAGTGCATAGTTCAGTTCAGTTCAGTTGCTCAGTCATGTCCAACTTTTTGCGACCCCATGGACTGCAGCACACCAGGACTCCCTGTCCATCGCCAACTCCTGGAGTTTACTCAAACTCATGTCCATTGAGTCGGTGATGCCATCCAATCATCTCATCTTCTGATGTCCACTTTTCCTCCTGCCCTCAACCTTTCCCAGCATCAGGGTCTTTTCAAATGAGTCAGTTCTTCTCATCAGGTGGCCAAAGGATTGGAGTTTCAGCTTCAACATCAGTCCTTCCAATGAATATTCAGGACTGATTTTCTTTAGGATGGACTGGTTGGATCTCCTTGCAGTCCAAGGGACTCTCAAGAGCCCTCTCCAACACCACAATTCAAAAGCATCAATTCTTCGGTGCTCAGCTTTCTTTATAGCCCAACTCTCACATCCATACATGACTACTGGAAAAACCATAGCTTTGACTAGATGGACCTTTGTTGGCAAAGTAATGTTCCTGTTTTTAATATACTGTGTAGGTTGGTCATAACCTTTCTTCTAAGGAACAAGTGTCTTTTAGTTTCATGGCTGCCGTCACCATCTGCAGTGATTTTGGAGCCCCCCAAAATAAACTCTGTCTGTCACTGTTTCCATTGTTTCCCCATCTATTTTTCATGAAGTGATGGAAACAGATGCCATGATCTTAGTTTTTGAATGTTGAGTTTTAAGCCAACTTTTTCACTCTCCTCTTTCACTTTCATCAAGAGGCTCTTTAGTTCTTCACTTTCTGCCATAAGTGTAGTGTCATCTGCATATCTGAGGTTATTGATATTTCTCCTGGCAATTTTGATTCTAACTTGTGCTTCATCCAGTCCAGCGTTTCTCATGATGTACTCTGCATATAAGTTAAATAAGCAGGGTGACAATATACAGCCTTGATATACTTTTTTTTCCAATTTGGAGCCAGTCTGTTGTTCCATGTCCAGTTCTAACTGTTGCTTCCTGACCTGCATACAGCTTTCCAAAAGGCAGGTCAGGTGGTCTGGTATTCCCATCTCTTGAAGAATTTTCCACAGTTTGTTGTGATCCACACAGTCAAAGGCGTTGGCATAGTCAATAAAGCAGATGTAGATGTTTTTCTGGAACTCTCTTGCTTTTTCCATGATCCAACAGTTGTTGGGAATTTGATCTCTGGTTCCTCTGCTTTTTCTAAAACCAGCTTAAACATCTAGAAGTTCAGGATTCACTTACTGTTAAAGCCTGGCTTGGAGAATTTTGAGCATTACTTTACTAGTCTGTGTTCAGTTCAGTCAGTCAGTTGTGTCCGACTCTTTGTGACCCCATGAACTGCAGCATGCCAGGCCTCCCTGTCCATCACCAACTCCCAGAGTCCACCCAAACCCATGTCCATTGAGTCGGTGATGCCATCCAACCATCTCATCCTCTGTCATCCCCTTCTCCTCCTGCCCTCAATCTTTTCCAGCATCAGGGTCTTTTCCAGTGAGTCAGTTCTTCTCATCAGGTGGCCAAATGATTGGAGTTTCAGCTTCAACATCAGTCCTACCAATGAACACCCAGGACTGATCTCCTTTAGGATAGACTGGTTGGATCTTCTTGCAGTCCAAGGGACTCTCAAGAGTCTTTTCGAACACCACAGTTCAAAAGCATCAATTTTTCAGTGCTCAGCTTTCTTCACAGTCCAACTCTCACATCCATACATGACCACTGGAAAAACCATAGCCTTTACTAGATGGACCTTTGTTGACAAAGTAATGTCTCTGTTTTTCAATATGCTGTCTAGGTTGAACATAACTTTTCTCCCAAGGAGTAAGTGTCTTTTAATTTCATGGCTGCAATCACTATCTGCAGTGATTTTGGAGCCCAGAAAAATAAAGTCAGCCACTGTTCCACTGTTTCCCTATCTATTTCCCATGAAGTGATGGGACCGGATGCCATGATCTTAGTTTTCTGAATGTTGAGCTTTAAGCCAACTTTTTCACTCTCCTCTTTCACTTTCAACAAGGGGCTCTTTAGTTCTTCTTCGCTTTCTGCCATAAGGGTGGTGTCATCTGCATATCTGAGGTTATTGATATTTCTCCCAGAAATCTTTATTCCAGCTTGTGCTTCCTCCAACCCAGCATTTCTCATGATATACTCTGCATATAAGTTAAATAAGCAGGGTACAATATACAGTCTTGACATATTCCTTTTCCTATTTGGAACCAGTCTGTTGTTCCATGTCTAGTTCTAATTGTTGCTTCTCGACCTGCATACAGGTTTCTCAAGAGGCAGGTCAGGAGGATGAGTGCATTGTGCGGTAGTGTGAGCATTCTTTGGCATTGACTTTCTTTGGGATTGGAATGAAAATGGACCTTTTCCAGTCCTGTGGCCACTGCTGAGTTTTCCAAATTTGCTGGCATACTGAGTGCAGCACTTTTATAGCATCATCTTTTAGCATTTGAAATAGCTCAACTGGAATTCCATCACCCCCACTAGCTTTGTTCATAGTGATGCTTCCTAAGGCCTACTTGACTTCACATTCTAGGATGTCTGGCTCTAGGTGAGTGATTATATGGGTCGTGAAGATCTTTTTTGTATAGTTCTTCTGAGTATTCTTGCCACCTCTTCTTATTATCTACTGCTTCTGTTACGTCCATACCATTTCTGTCCTTTATAGTGCCCATCTTTGCATGAAATGTTCCCTTGGTATCTCTGATTTTCTTGAAGAAATCTCTAGTCTTTAACATTCTATTGTTTTCCTCTATTTTTTTGCATTGATCACTGAGGAAGTCTTTCTTATCTCTCCTTGCTATTCTTTGGAACTCTGCATTCAAATAGGTATATCTTTCCTTTTCTACTTTGCCTTTCACTTCCCTTCTTGTCACAGCTATTTGTAAGGCCTCTTCAACTATTTTTCCTTTTTCCACTTCTTTTTCTTGCAGATGGTCTTGATCACTGCCTCCTATACAAAGTCATGAATCTGTGTCCATAGTTCATCAGGCACTCTGTCATCAGATCTAGTCCCTTAAATCTATTTCTCACTTCCTCTGTATAATCATAAGGGATCTGATTTAAGTCATACCTGAATGGTCTAGTAGTTTTCTATACTTTCTTCAATTTATGTCTAAATTTGGAAATAAGCAGTTCATGATCTGAGCCACAACCAGCTTCTGGTCTTGTTTTTGCTGACTGTATAAAACTTCTCCATCTTTGGCTACAAAGAATATAATCAATCTGATTTTGGTGTTGACCGTCTGGTGATGTCCATATGTAGAGTCTTCTCTTGTGTTGTTGAAAGAGGGTGTTTGCTATGACCGGTGTGTTCTCTTGGCAAAACTCTATTAGCCTTTGCCCTGCTTCATTCTGTACTCCAAGGCCAAATTTGCCTGTTACTCCAGGTGTTTCCTGACTACCTACTTTTGCATTCCAGTCCCCTATAATGAAAAGGACATCTTTTGGGGGTGTTAGTTCTAAAAGGTCTTGTAAGTCTCAGTAGAACCATTCAACCTCAGCTTCTTCAGCATTACTGGTTGGGGCATGGTGGTGGTTTAGTCACTCAGTTGTGTCTGACTCTTTGCAACCCTGTGGACTGTAGCCTGCCAGGCTCCTCTTCCATGGGATTCTCCAGGCAAAAATCCTGGAGTGGGTTTTCATTTCCTTCTCCAGGGGATCTTCCTGACCCACAAATTGAACCCAGGTCTCCTGCATCGCATGTGGATAATCTTTACCAACTGAGCTATGAGGGAAGCAAGAATACTGGAGTGGGTTGCCATGCCCTCTTCCAGGGGATCTTCCCAACCCAGGGATTGAACAGTTGTCTCCTGTATCTCCTGCATTTGCAGGCAGATTCTTTACCACTGAGCCACCAGGGAAGCTTGGTCAGGGCATAGACTTAGATTACTCTAATATTGAATTGTTTGCCTTGGAAATGAACAGAGATTATTCTGTTCATTTTTGAGACTGCGTCCAAGTACTGCATTTCAGACTCTTGTTGACTATGATGGCTACTCCATTTCTTCCAAGGAATTCTTGCCCACAGTAGTAGATATAATGGTCATCTGAGTTATATTCACCCATTCCAGTCCATTTTAGTTCACTGATTCCTAAAATGTTGACATTTGCTCTTGCCATCTCCTGTTTGACCACTCCCAGTTAGCCTGTGATTCATGGACCCAAGCTGCAGGATGCAAACTTCTCATTATGGTGGATTCTCCTTGTGGAGCATGGGGCTCTAGGACTTGCAGGCCTTCATAGTTACATCACGTGGGCTCAGTAGTCGTGGCACACGGGCTTCGTTGCCTTGTGGCATGTGGGATCTTCTTGGATGAGGGACTGAACCCATGTCCCCTGAATTGGCAGGCAGATTCTTAACTACTGAACCACTAGGGAAACCCAGGAAGCTGTGTTTTTAACAAGAGTCCCAGACAAGTCTTGTTATCAGAGAATTTGGGGAAACACCAGCAACCCTAGTCATGCCATTCCTTGATTAGTGATAACAAGCTAGTTTTAGAGTACATTTTAAAAATTTAAAGTAAAAATTTACTACAAATATGATCTCCAAGATTCAGAGTTATTTAAAAAGGATCTTCTGACTGATCATTGGGGGAAGAGTGTATCATTATGCTTTTAGGAGAAAGATGCTCTTTCATTCCTGCTTTGGCCATGGCAGTTCTCTCTGAAATTCTCTCTACCTTGTCTACCTGCCAAATCCCGCTCCTTCTTCAAGGTTGAATCAGCAATCACTCTCTCTAAAGAGCTCTCATGATTCTCTCAGTTGAGTCAGACACTCCGTCCTTTCTTGCCCTTTGTGCTTTGGTGTTACATCATTTATAAGGTGAATCACATTGTTTCATGGGTTTGTTTTTGTTTCTCTCCACACTAACTTTTGCATGTAAAAATCACAGGGTGGATTCTGATATCAAAACTGTCTAGATTTGGATCTCTCTGAAGGATTCCAGCAGATAAAACAGAAGGAATCAACTTGAATTGGGTGTTGGAAGATGAGCAAGAATTGCCCAGGTGGAGAAAGGAGATTTTCAGTGAACAACAAGTGCAAAAGTGTGGAGGTCACAGAAAAGCACACTTTTTCCCATCTTGAGCCATTTTTAATGAGAAACTCAGTTTTTGCAATAATACATTTTAAGATCTTGAATATTTTCCATTAGGTCACTTTTGGTGTCTTTTCATTAAATTTTATTTACAAAGGCCATAAAAAGAGCTATTGTAATTCTGAAAATAGTTTTAAATTGTCAAGTCAAATAGAGTCAGAGTTAGTCCTCAGATACCCCATACACTGTATGATTTTGCAATGCAGCATAGAACATTGTGTGTGAAAGACTTTGGTTGCAAATATGCCTGGTTCAGAGCATGTCTCTTCCACTTATCACTGGGTGGCTTTGAGCAAGTTAGTTACCTTCTTTGAGTTTCTCAAGTATAAAATAGAAATTTAATTCTCTTTCCTTTTACTCTCTCAGAGTAGAAAGCATCAGTTAATAAATAGACAATACTTAGATAGATTTTAAAATAATCTTGATAGACCAGGGCACTAGGCTAATACTACTTACAAGAAATTAAAAAAAAAGTCAAGTCCAGAATTTAAGATTATATACATAATGGAACTACTGGCTTGAGGAAAATTAGTACAGTAGTGGCTCACATCAGAAACACTAGGAAAAATTTTTAGAAATCCAGTTCAGTTGGTTCCAACAGGGTGCTGGGGCACTAAAAATGTGCCTTTTACTTTGGCATCATAACTACGTTGGCAAACAATTTTTAGCTGTGTAATGCCAGCTTCCCCTTGTTGGGGAAGAGGGAATCAGGACCCCTCATGCGCTGTTGGTGGGAGGGTAGACTTATGTAATCATTCTATAGAACAATCTGGCACAACTTGAGCAAATTAAGTTTGTATATGCCCATGATCCAACCGTCCCACTCTTGGTTTCTGGCAAATTTTCTAGATTGGTTTACCCAACTTCCTTCTGCCTCACTTAGAAGTTGATTTCCTAGGGGAAAGAAATGCAAAAATCTGTATCTTCCAGATGCCCTTATTGTTCAAGTTCCATTAATGACCAAGCTTCCTCCCAGCAAAGCGTGTATGTGATATTTTTATTATATATATGTATCTGATATTATATATACTATTTGGAAGGTGAGAGTGATTATCACAAGACAGAGGTCTTGTTTCTGCTGTGTCTGTTATTTTTGCTGGTATATGTGATCACAAAGACTTTCAAACAGCTGCAGTTTATTTTTCAGAAAATGTAGTAGAGGGTCTGATATCTGGTCCTAATATGTGAACGTCAAGAAACTGGGCAATCGACGTCCCTAGTTTCAGAGAGGTCGTGTTGGTTTCCGGTCCTCTGGCCCCATTGCCCCCGGGTGGGCCAGTTCTGCTGTGTAGTTCCAGGTGTCATTCCTGGAAGCTCAGCATAAATCTTGCTTTCTTCTGATTATCTAATAATAAGAATTCTCTCTGTTTTATATATATATATATATATATATATATAATATATAAAAATATATATACTTATGTATTATCTATAAATATAATATATAAAATATTTATAAATTATATATTTATAATATAGAAAATAAATAATAATAAGTATATATAATATAATATATAATATTATATATAATTATATATATAATATATAATAATAATATATAAAAATAAATTTATATAATATAAATATATATTATAGAAATTATATATAATTTATATATATATATATATATATGTTATATATATATATATACACACAGACATTTAGCTAAACAAGCTCAAGGAGATTCTGGTAAGTAAAACTGATGATCCAAGAGAATTTCTCTTAAATGGGACATGAATGAGGATGCTCATCACAATATTATATGTTTATCGTCACTGAGGAGATGGATTTAGAAAATGAGTTGGATATACACTCAGGAATACTATACAGCAATTATAGTCAAGAAAATGGTTGTCTACATGGTGATGTGGATAGATCTTAATAACAACCTTTACTTTTTAAAAAAAGAAAATGAAGTCTCTAGCATAATACCATATATGCAAATAGAAAGATATATGTATAAAAAGCAACTACACGGTCAACAGTGACATGAATCCTCATCTCATCTTTCTCACATTAGAATGAGTGCCTAATCAGGAAAGAGACATAAACGTCAGGAATGCAGACAATGAGGATAAAGAATCAGGGAGTCTTGCACATAGTGACCCGTGAGCTCAGAATGATGTTTGCACCTGAGGTGGGGAAAAGGAAAGAACCAATGTCATGTATCACAAGAGAAAATCTCCCACATCTATACTGCAGTATAAATGTTTCTGTGCTATACATGAAGAAGGACAATGATAAAAACAAATGCCTATAAGGTGGGAGAGAGGATGGTAAGAGATCACACATGGGTCACAAGAGCAATGATTGAAGATCATGGGGTTATTCAGCCTGGAGGAGAACAGAGAGAGAGATAGGGTGACCAATCAACTTGGTTTACCTGGAAGTTTCCCAGTTTTAGCACCGGAAGTCCCATATCCCAGGAAACCCTTGAGTCCTGGGCAAACCAGAATGGCTGGTCACCCTAAGGAGACATCACTGGTGTCTCCAGCTATCTGAAGCACTTTCTTAGATAAATAGAGGAAGTAAAGGCACAACTGTCTACCTTCAGAGGGCAGAATTTAGACCACTAGTAAGAACAAAGTTAGAGTAAGGAAATTTCTGGCTCAATTCATGGAGAACTTTCTAACAGCCAACTGTGAACCAATGAGCAGTTACTGCTCTTGACCACTGCCATTCAATGGATTCCTGCTGTTACTGTGTCCAAGCTTATTCTACTCACTGCACAACAGGCCAATAAATCAGGAGACTGAGGTGTCAGGGCAAAAAATAATGACTTTATTTGGAAAACTGGGAGTCAGAGAAGATGGCAGACTAATGTCTTAGAGAACCATCTCACCCAAGTTAGAATCAAGGCTTTTTTTTTTTTAACACTGATTGGGAAGGGGGTGTCACTGGTGATTTCAAACTTTTTGGTGTTGGAATCCTTTGTTCTCACAGCTGTCTGTGTAGGTCAGATCATGATGTTTCTGTAAACCTCCAACAAGACAAATGTTATTCTCCACTCTGCAACTTTCAATCTTTATACGAATGGAAAAGTATTGTATCCTTAAATGTCAGAACCTTGACAATAAACTATCCTGTATATTTTGGGCTATAGACAACATTCTTAACTTGAAGCAAAAGTTAAAGAATACAAAGATTACAGCAAAGAAACAGATCCAATATGGAGTAAGATCTCTTCTTCCCTATTACACTTCAAGGTACATAATAATCTCATTCAATCTTCAAAGTACTGCACTGAACTAATGATGAAATAAAATAACATTCCCAAGGTCAGACAATTAGGGGTTTAAACTTAGGGCTGTCTGACACCAAGAAGTCCAGGCTCTTAACTAATACCTTTTAAGATAATCTTAAGCATTTTTTTTTCTGTTCCCAGATGGTAAAATGAAATGTTCTGTGGTGTGTTACAGACTAATAATTCTTAGGAGTTCAAAGGTGAACTCCTAAGAAATCTGGTCTAGTCTGGGACTAATTGTGACTTGATATGGAAAACACTTAGTTCCCCTAACAAGTCTAGCAGTGGACACCATCCTGAGAGTCTGCCTCTGCCTGGAACTCTCAAGGACACTTGTTAAGGAAAGAGCTCTGAAGAGGTTTACCATGTGCTAACTTTCTCAGCCCAGAACAAACCCTCCTGTTATTAAAACTAAAAAACAAAACAAAACAAAACAGGTGCAGTTTCTGTTTCTACTTGCAGGGTGGCCAACCAGGATCATTATAAATGGGCTTAACAATAACAGCTACCATTTTTTTGTACATATACTATGTGCTAAGCATGGTACAAAGCACTTTACACATACCCAGAGCTTATCACCAAAATATGGTAGTGAGTCAATAAATAATTTGTGAGCAAATTAATTTTCTTGTTTAATTTTCTCTTATACAACTATACCTGGAGACTCCACAAGTCCTCATGGCAGGTCCTATTATTAGGCCCACTAAATATATGAGGACCCTAAGACTCAAGAAATCATATTGCTATGATTATATTCTTTTATCTACTACTGTAGTAAAGACAGTAATTTAGAGATATGTGGATCTGACAGACTTAGCAAACCAGGTTACACACATTATTTTCTTGTAAAGCCCAGTTTTTGCATGTTTTAATGTTACTAATCATTACATTTCTTCCTTTAGTTTTCAACACATTGTTCTTGTCAGTGGAAGTATTTCAAAGTTTTGCTTTCATTTTTTTTCATTAATTTTGTTTATTCAGTTTTGGCTAGAGATACTTTAAAATTGATTGCATCATCTGACATCACTTTCTAGATCCTTGTCTGAATTCAAGGATAACCTGGAGCTCTTATTAACTGTGATTTCTAGGTCAATCTCTTGAGATTCTGCTTCAAAATCTGTGATAGCATCTGTCACACTGTATAATTTTTCACATTGTATAATCTGTCACATAGTATAATTAGCTATTTACTCTGCAGTGAGCTTCTCAAGGGAAAGCATAAAGAAAGGGCTCAGCAGTTATTTATTGAATGGATGGATGTATTTAATGAGCTTGTCTTATGAATCTTTATCAAGTAATTTGTATAACTGTTAATCAGGAAAGCAAAGAAGTGATGACAGCCTTCTCCCTGCAGACTAATCTTGATATATTCATTAACACATAAATTTAACCAACTAAAATTTGTCTAAATAGCATTATCTTTCTGCTAATATTTTTCTCTTTTCATATGGACCTTATATATGGTTTGTTAAATACTTGAATGGGAGAGAGAGTTTGGGAGGATTGATGATTTGAAAAATTATGCATTACTATAACCCAATGATCATTTCTTTGCTTTAAAATGCTCCTAAATTTTGCTAATAATCAGTTATGTTAATTTGCTGATGGTCTTAAATTCACCTTCAACTGCCTTTTGAAAAACTAACACTTGTATCCATCTCCTGTCTGTGGCATTTCTCTAACTCTCCAGTATTTTAGAAATTCCTCAAAATATTTCTAATATTTCAACTCAGGAGCATAATTCTCTTGAATTGGATTGGCTGAGTAACTTAGATGTGTTGGTTAAGCACTCATTCATTCATTCCTTCAGTTTAACTGCCTTTGTTGAGTATTTACAGTCCGCCAAATTTGTGCAAGATACCTGGGATGTGGCAGTGAGTGAGACAGAGTTCTCTCAGTTGAGGCAGGGCTAACAAAATTTAAAAGGCAATTATACTATGATGGAGGTAACCTCAGACTACTTAGAAGAGAACAGAGAAGAGCTTCTACATCAGGGTGATGTCAGAAGAATCTTCTGGAAAAGCAGATTCTTAAGCTGGGGCTCAATGGACCTGGTCAGGCAGGGATGTAGGGGAGGAGCATTTTAGGCAGGGGCAGAGCATTTTCCAAGCTTGGAAGCAGGGAGAAATGAGGGGGCAACCGAGGACTGGAATTTGCAGGAATCTGGGACCTTTATTTCCAAGACCCAATGTAGGATCTCTTAGACCATGTAATCATTCAATGATCATCCCCCTGTCCTCTACTTGGACACCAGGGGAGGGAAATTCCAGGCTCATGAGGCAACTAACTCCCTACCCCTAACAATAGATTGGCATGATATTAGGAATTGTGTGGAAACAGTATTATTCTGACCAATGAGCTGGCAGATGTAAACAGATGCGCATGGGGCTGATGGGAGAAAATGAGAAATTTTATAAATTGGACTCTGAGGAAGCCCCTATTCGTTTAAGTCTTATTACAAGCTCGTGCCTTATATAATCACACTCGTTAGTGTCATGTGCTCCTTATCCCTCTCACAAAGCCTTCTGGAAAGCTAGGATTTATGTTCATCCATGGCTGCTCTGTCTGTAATCAAGAAACTTTGCTTTTGACTCCTGCAGACTAAATAAAAATGAAATTGAAATCAAATGCTGCATTTGAAGCTGCCCTGCACCCTTTGTATTTGCTAATCAGCCCTCTCATTATTTAACCTCAGAAGTCAGAGCCTCTGAAACTGATAACTGCGTATGTGCCGTCCATATGCAGCTACTGACTCTGCTTATTCCTGAGTTCCCCTGTGAAACTGTCCAGCGTGACTGTTTAATAGAGAAACAAGAGTTGCTCAGGGTGGACTCCAAACCCTGTGCATAGGAATCATTGGAAAATTTACTAAAAATGAACATTCCCTAGACCCCACACAGACTTTCTGATTCAGCAGTTCTAGAGTGAAGGTTTAGGTATCAGCATCTTAAACAATCTCTAGTTGATTCCTGTGAATATTCACCTATTATGTGCATTTACTCCCAGCAATGGCTATGTACCATTGCTTGGGGTTCAAATTTCAATAAGACACATTTCCTGCTACCAAGCTACAGTCTGGTGACTGTGAGGCAAAGGAATACCCCCATTTCATTCAGACTGATTAGTTCAAGAATGGACACACACAGCGTTAAGTGGTAACCAAATGTGAGGCCTTGGTTTGGTGGTGGGTGAAGGATGTAACATGGTATATTTTTTGCTATTAGTGAAAAAAATCAAGGGTTGCAAATATTTTTTTAACAAAATATGTATTAAGTCTGAATTTAGATTTTCCCATATTATTAAACAAATTTTATTATGAAAACTTTCCTATATACACAAAGTGTATGAAAGTAAAAGTGTTAGTTGATCAGTCATGTCTGACTCTTTGTAACCCCATGGACTGTAGCCCACTAGGCTCCTCTGTCCATGGAATTCTCCAGACAAAAATATTAGAGTGAGTTACCTTGCCCTCCTCCAGGGGAATCTTTCTTACTCAGTAATCAAACCCAGGTCTCCTGCATTGCATGCAGATTCCTTACTCTGTGAGCCACCAGGGAAGTCCAAAATGGTGAGAAAATAATAATAATGGTACAAGAATAGTCCTGCATATCTTCCCAACCCAGGGATTGAAGCTGGTTCTCCCACACAGTAGGCAGATTCTTTACCATCTGAGCCACCAGGGAAGTCCATAATATAGTACAATAATGCAATAAACTACATATAACCAGCATGCATGTTTGTGTATATATATATATATATATATATATATATATGTATGTATGTATGTGTATATATGTATATAAAACAACAGTATTTTGCCTCTCTTGTTTCATCACTTGCCCACCTATCCCAATTCCATCCAATTGTTTGCTTTTTCAAATCCAAAATCTCACGTCATTTCACTTATGAATAGTCCAGGGTATGTCTTAGAGGAATATGGACATTTTCTAGGCTAGCCACAGGGCTATCATCATACCTAAAGAAATTCACTATTATGCCTTGGTGTAGTACTTAGATTTCTCTAGTTATCTCAAGAATGTAATGCAACGTTGTTCACATCAAGATATAAATAAAATCCACACATATTACAATCAGCTGTATTTCTTAAGTCTCAACTAAGCTACAACAACCCTTTTCCCCTCGTGTCTTTCCCTGATGCCTCCCCTTTTATGCTGTTTTTCTTATTGAAGAAACCAGGTCTTATAGAAAATCCTACTTTCTGAATGCGTCTATTTGCATCATTGTAGTGTCATTTAACTGATTTCTGTGTCCTTTCTATTTACAGTAAGCCAGAAGCTAGTTAAGTCTTGCTGAGATTCAAGTCCAAAGTTTTTCTCAAAGAGCATTTCATTGTTGGTGCTTTATACTTCATGCTGTGTCACATTAGAAGGCACAGAAAGTCTGATTGTACCATTTTAATGATGCTAATTTAATCAGAATTTTCAGGTAGCAACAGTTTAATATCTCTATTCCAAGATTTCATTTAGACTTTCAGCTAATGGTTTCATTTACAGACAATCTTTGCTTAAACCAATTATTTTGTTAGGAGTTGAAGATGGGCACTTTTTCTAGTTCTCTTTTCCTTTCCTATGTATTGGCTGGAATTCTTCTGGTAAGGACCCATTTTACTGACAAACCGTGAGTATCTGTTTACTCTGAATTCTTTTTCATTAAGGAAAGGCAGGATAAATGATTTGGTCCCTTTAACGGCTGATGTTCAGTTAGGAGTTGGTACCCAGGTACTACTAGTGGTGAACCCTGGGTGCTGAGGTTATTTATTCTTCTACTGGGTATCACTTTGAGCACATGGGTTTTATATGTGGCATATTTTAAGACATTTGCCATGGGTCCTTTTATCATATCTTCAGCACTCTTTGATAGCTTCCCTCCGTTCTGGTACAAGAAGTCTCTGGAAATTCTTTGGTTCAGATCATCATCATCCTCTCTTCAGAGGAGTCCGTGTTCCTTTTGGAGAGGAATGGTGTTTAGAAGCCACAATTTGGGTGGTAGGGCTGCTCACTGCCATGAAGCTGTAATTGCTTCTAAGCCCTTTTAGTGGGCAAAGCTAAAAAAAAAAAAAAAAGCCTATTTAAAAAACTATATTCAACCTAATCACTGACAATCCAAATATAGTAATATAAAGTCTAACGTTATTGAATTTACACTTGTTTCTCTTTTCCCATACACTAAAAATCTTGGTTCCTGAAGAAATTAGCATAACTTCTTTGATATATCAGAATATATTTCTTTGTGGACAATAAAACAAACAAACAAAATTTGATATGATTTCAATCTCCTCAAGTGTATAAAGACTTGTTTTCTCTTTTCACTTTCACTTATTTGCATTCTGCTGTAGTATAATTTTATGAGTGGGAGTCAAAGCAGTGAAGTTTCAGCTGGCAGCATGCTGGCTACCATTTGTTGGGTGCTTATTATGTGGTGGGAAAAATTTAAATGGCTTGTGTTTAAATGATTAACTCAATTAATCCTTATGCCAGCTCCATGAGATAGGTACTATTATTAGTCCCATGTTACAAGTGGGGAAGCCAAGGAAACAAGGCACTTAATAACTTGCTCAAGATCACACCAATGGCGAATGGTAGAGCTGGACTTTGAATTGTCACTATTGGGCTGTGGAGTCCCTACTCATACCCATGAGAAACTGCTTCTCTGAAGCCATCTGCTCTAGGTCACAGTAAATGAAGAGCTTGGGAAATATAATTCCCACGGTTCTCCCATCCATACTCACCACTTCTTTCTCCTTCAGTTTCACCTTTAGTGACTGTTTCAGTTTCACTAACACTAGCCCATTCTGTGCTCTCTGCTACACCTTTGGAGACAGTAGACATTTCATAAATACTTTCAGATTTGTTTGCAAATCAGTAACTCTGTAGCACAATCTGATTCATATGTAAACAGGAAAGAAAATCTATTTTGGTTGTGATTTTTAGGAAACCAGAGTTTTCCAGTTTGAATGTAAGCTTTGTACTGTTGTTGGTTTTTTTTGGAGAACAAGTACACATTCCAGCACAAAAATATTCTTGTGCCCTACAAATCCCCTATGACCTTATTAAACCTTAGAATTAAGGCTGGGTGGTGCAGTGAAAAGTGCCTGGAAGACTGGGGTTCTTATCTTCACATAAAACAAGCTGGGTGGAGCCCATTAGAGGCACTGACTACAAGGAATGCCTTGTGGCTGGAGGCTTCTGGGCCCAAGTTATAGAGAGGGAGAGTGTGGACTCAGTGCATCTTCATGTGGTAGAGCTTAAGTGATAGTGAGGGTCCCAGAATCTTTGCCAAGAAGGAAGAGTGGAGCATTGAGCCATCTTGTTAAGGCAAAGATGGTGTTGAGAAAATCACAAAGTCAGGAAAAATTCAGTAGCTGATAGAATCAGGTGCAAGTGATGGGCAAAGGGGGCCACTCTGGACTAAGGTGGTGGATGAAAGAAGGAAATGTGCTGAAGTCTCACTTAATGCGGTGTGTAGTGTGGATTTCCAAGGTGGCTCTGGCTGTTTAAATCCTTGCTACTCAAAACATAACTCACAGATCCTGGTCACTGGCTCAGCTCAGACCTACTGGGTCAGAATCTCCTTCCAAACAAGATTGCCAGGTAGGTTAAGGAGCACAGAGTTGGAGGAGCAGAGGTCTGATGGACTTTGACAATGGCAGCAGTACAGCGTGGAAGTCCATTTCCCTCTCTGGGCCTCCAACTTTTCATTTTAAAAACAGGTTACATTTAAGCTTTCAAAATATTTTTTAAAATTGAAATCTCACTCACTCCTGCTCTGTACCACTGATGCTGTCTTCTCCCCTGCACAGTCAGAGCCCAGCATGAAGAGGCTGGAGTGCTCTGGTTCCAATGTGGGTGATGGAGCTCCTTGAGCTGTCAAGGGTCACACACGTGGCCCACAGGCCAAGCTGGGCCACACAGAGGTAACTTTCCACTGGGAGAGAGAAACTGCTTCCTGATCAGCTTTTGAGGGGCCCCATGATATGACTCAGAGGGGAGGGGATTTAGCTCCTTACGGAGTAAACCCCGATCAATGGGAAAGGGAGACCAGAGGGCCAAGGCAGATTCACTTCTCTCTTTCCTCGTGTCTGCTGAGTTGCAGCATCTGCTTGAAAAGTCTCTGGAAAGCCATAGTGGCTGAAGGGATGAATATGCCTTGGCAGGATCAGCATCTCTTTGTAGCTCACCATGAAGAGTGCAATAACTGTGACTACAAATCACACATTGCTTTCATTTCTGCTTTTCTTCCTTGCCTTGGCCTCCCTTGGCTTCCACCTCCAACTAAATGTCCCAGCACTTTAATCCTTGCCTCAGACTGCTTCATAGAAGATGAAGACAAACCTCAAATGTTAAATACATCATATCGTTTAATTGGGGAAAGTACTGTCATCTCATTTTATAGACTATAGACAAATGATATGCATGAGTTGTCCAAGGCCATGTGACTAGGGAGTGCCAGAGCTGGATCTTTATTCTAAGTCTATTGGCCCCATTCCATGTACTTCTTTACTCAGATTATTGAACTGAGATGTAGGGAACATACATGCCAATTTTTCCACTGTATCCTTAACAACAATTCTGGGTAATAGGGATCATTGCCCTCAATTTACAGATGGGGAAACCAAGGCTTAGAAAGTTATTGAATTTGCCTGAGATCACACAGCAAGTAAGTGGGGGAATTAAGACTTAGTTTGAGTTCAGCTTCATTATGGAGCAACTAAAAAATAATTCCTGGTGCCCATGTGCCTGTGTGTAAAGGGCTTTGTAGCCACATTATTGTGAGAGCTAAGGCTGATTAAATAATGTGAAAATCACTGCAACAGACATCTTTCTAAACCCTCAGCAAAAAGACTTAAAATCATTTTTAAACAAATTTTTCTCACGGCTATGACTGTCATTTCACCAAATTGTTTCCAAAAGAGTTCTTTGTGGTCATGAAGGACCAAAGTGTGTCCTTCAACCCTGCTTAAAAAGTCAAACAACTGGATTTCTCAAAATACAACAGTTTAAACCTATGGAAATGATTTTGATGTCTAGACTTTAAATCAACACCAATCTATTTGCAGGGTCATCTTTATCCACCCCATCCCTTCTCTGTGAATGGTGCAGAATTATCCAAACATTCATTTGGTATATCATTAGTGGGGAAAAAAAATACCCCACCCCAGCTGTTGTGCTTTGAAAAGATGGAAGTCTTGAAATCTGCCCCGGGCTAGCAGAAACGTAAGAAAAAATGACCTAGATAGGTGAAACAAGCTACTCCATTTGTGGGTTTATGGCGAATGGCATGTGTGCCTTTCTACATGTATTTTTCACCTGTCTCAGTACCAGGCCTCACTACCTGCATGTTGCACCAGCCTCCTATTTACTTTCCTGTCCCCGAGTATGGCCCATAAGATCTGAATGGTGTCAGGAGGCCTGTTAACTTTCCTGCAGAATAAAATTCAAATGTCTAAGTATCTCATGCGAAATGCCAGGCCGTATGAAGCACAAGCTGGAATCAAGATTGGTGGGAGAAATATCAATAACCTCAGATATGCGGATGACACCACCCTTAGGGCAGAAAGAAGAACTAAAGAGTCTCTTGATGAAAGTGAAAGAGGAGAGTGAAAAAGTTGGCTTAAAGCTCAACATTCAGAAAGTTAAGATCATGGCATCTGGTCCCATCGCTTTATGGCAAATAGACGGGGAAACAAGGAAACAGTGGCAGACTTTATTGTTTTGGGCTCCAAAAATCACTGAAGATGATGACTGCAGCCATAAAATTAAAAGACGCTTGCTCCTTGGAAGAAAAGCTATGACCAACCCAGACAGCATATTAAAAAGCAGAGACACGATTTTGCTGACAAAGGTCCATGTGGTCAAAGCTATGGTTTTTCCAGTAGTCATGTATGGATGCGAGTTGGACTATAAAGAAAGTTGAGTGCTGAAGAATTGATGCTTTTGAACTGTGGTATTGGAGAAGACTCTTGAGAATCCCGTGGACTGCAAGGAGGTCCAACTAGTCAATCCTAAAGGAAATCAGTCCTGAATATTCATTGGAAAGAGTGATGCTAAAGCTGAAACTCCAATACTTTGGCCACCTGATGAGAAGAACTGACTCATTTGAAAAGACCCTGATGCTGGGAAAGATTGAAGGCGGGAGGAGAAGGGGACGACGGAGGATGAGATGGTTGGATGGCATCACTGACTCGATGGACATGAGTTTGAGTAGACTCTGAGAGTTGGTGATGGACAGGGAAGCCTTGCATGCTACAGTTCATGGGGTTGCAAAGAGTTGGACACGACTGAGTGACTGAACTGAACTGAAGTATCTCATAAAAGACCTTCCCTTAACTAACTCCAGTTGCACTTTCCAGTCTCCTTTGGTTTTACTTTATATTTTAGCAACATGAAGCTTGGGCTGGTTGGTTTAAGTTATATTGCCAAAAAATGGTTTCTTTGGTGTATAGAAACAATGTCTTGTTTATACTATGGGTTCATTGAGTGTTCTCTGGGCCCCTGCGCTATGTCTCTCACACACCAACCAAGGGTCATGGAAACTCGACCAGTTACCCCAGCTCTGTTCAATGTGGCAGCTACCAGCATATGTGGCTACTGAGCATTTGCTAAGGGCCTAGCCCAAACTGAAATGTTCTATAAGTGTAAACTACACACTTTGAGCACAACAAACACGTAGTGTGAAAAATAATATAAAATATCTCATTAATGCTTTCATATTGCTTATACAGTGAATGACAATGTTTTGAATATATTAGATTAAAATATTTCACATATTATTAAAATTAATTTTGCCTGTTTGTCTTGACCCTTTTTTTTTTTTTAATGTGGCTAATATGACTGCTGGAAATTTTAAAATCACATCTACTTCTTACAGAGGGCTTCCCTGGTCTCTCAGCAGTAAATAATCTGCCTGCAATGCAGGAGATGAGGGTATGATCCGTGTTTCAGGAAGATCCCCTGGAGGAGGGTACAGCAACCCACTTCAGTATTCTTGCCTGGAGGATTGTACACGGAGGAGCCTGGTGGGCTACTCTCCATGGGGCCACAAAGAGTCAGACATAACTGAAGTGACTGAGCATGCAAGCATGGTTTATAGAAATGACAGCAGTCACTTTGGTTCACAATTCTAAGTCAACGCCAGCCACAGGCCTCACCTAACTTCCAAGAGGAAGGGCAGTGCTGTCCTAACATGTGCTTGAAATGTGAGGAGGAGGGAATACAGGTGACCATCCTTAATGACCTCATAGAAGCCTTCTGCACAGGACATAGATGCCTTTTGAAAGGCTGTTCCTTTGGCTGAGAGGTCTTCCCTTCCCACAGACACTTAATCAACTCCTAATTATTCAAGAAGTGGCTCAAATGTAGCCACTGGGAAGCTTTCCTGCACCTCCATCCACCTACTCATTCACCCAACACACATACACCATGGAGGGTTGATTACACTCTTCTCTTGGGGTCTGACTTAACCTTGAGCACATCTTATCTGGTTTTCTAATAACATGCTTCTGTACATGTTTCCATGACAGGGCTGCAGATCTTTAGGCCAGGCTTGCTTTCACCCGTAGCTCCTCTCATGCTGCCTGCTACAGGGTAGGCACTCAGTAAATGTTAATGACCACATGGAGGAATGGATGTGGGGCACGGTTTGCCAAACTATTTTTCCATTTCCTCATCCCATGAAGCTGCAGCTCCAATACTTTGGCCACCAGATGCGAAGAGCTGTCTCATTGGAAAAGAGCCTGTTGCTGCGAAAGATCGAGGGTGGGAGGAGAAGGGGGCGACAAGAGGATAAGATGGGTGGATGGCATCATCATCGAGACAATGGACATGAGTGTGAGCAAACTCGGAGTGATAGTGAAGGACAGGGAAGCCTAGTGTGCTACAGTCCCTGGGGTCACAATGAGTTGGACACAACTGAGAGACTGAACAACAACAGCCCATGTGAGCCTCATGGCACCCATGAATGGGAGATTGTACGGGGTTTATCACTTCCATTTTACAGGAAAAAATAAAAATAAAAACAGATTTGGAGTAGTGCAGAGATTGGTTTAAGTCACACAGAAAATAGATTGGAAAATCAGGAACAAAATATAGGCCTCCTGGTGTAGTCCTCTTTCCTCAAATCGCCAAATTTCCTTTTATTTCCAAGGGTACTCTTTAAAAATTTTTTTTTCTTCCAGTTTTATTGGGATATAATTGATATTGCACTGTGTAAGTTTAAGGTGTGCAGCATAATGATTTAATTTACATATATTATGAAGTGATTGTTACAATAAATTTAGTGAACCTCCATCATCTCTACAGGTACAAAATTAAAGAAACAGAAAGGATTTCCTGTTTCTTTTTCATTTATTTTTATTAGTTGGAGGCTAATTACTTTACAACATTGTAGTGGTTTTTGCCATACAGTGGCAAAACCAGTTATTCAACAAAACCATGATTCAAAATCCATGAATCAGCCATGGATTTACATGTGTTCCCCATCCTGATCCCCCCTCCCACCTCCCTCCCCATCCTATCCCTCTGGGTCTTCCATTGCACCAGCCCTGAGCACTTGTCTCATGCATCCAACCTGGGCTGGCGATCTGTTTCACACTTGATAATATACATGTTTCAATGCTATTCTCTCAGATCATCCCACCCTCGCCTTCTCCCACAGAATCCAAAAGTCTGTTCTATACATCTGTGTCTCTTTTTCTGTCCTGCATATAGGGTTATCGTTACCAATACAGTATACTAATGCATATATATGGAATTCAGAAAGGATTTTCTTTTGATGCAAACTCAGGATTTACTCTCTTAATAACTTTTGTATATAATATATAGCAGTGTTACTTTTAACATGTTGTACGTTGCACCCTTAGTACTTATTTATTGTATAACTGGAAGTTTGTACCTTCTGATGGTCTCAGACTATTCTTGAAATGGCAGATTTGGATCTACTCAGTGTAACACAAGTGACAATTCTTTCTATGTCCTCAGCATCTTCACACTCACTGTTTCTCACCACTCATTCCTCTCTCCCTCCATCCATTTTTTTTTTCCACAGATTTTTTTGAGTACCTATTGTACTAAGCCATACGTACTGCTTTGAGGAACAAAGGCTCTTGAATCAGACTAGATCAAACAGTTCTGCCACTTAACATCTGTGTGATCTTGGATGAGTTTAACCATTCTTTGCCTCAGTTTCTCATCACCAAAATGGGAATTACAATGACTCTTTCTTTATAGGGTTGTGTTGACGATTTTCTATTGCTGAAGATTTCGTACCTTAAAAATCATCACCATTTATTATTTCAAAGGGGCACAGCCTGGCTCAGTTGGCTCTCTGCTCCGGGCTTCACAAGGCTGAAATGAAATGGTCAGTAGTATTGTCCTCTTTTCCTGAGGTCACAGGAGAGTAATCTCCTTCTAAGCTCTTTCAAGTTGCTGACAGAATTCAGTTCCTTGTGGTCACAGGACTGAGGCTGCCATTTCCTTTTTGATTGTCATCCTCAGCTTCTAGGGGCAACTTGCATTTCTTGTGTCCCTGCTCTTTTCCTCCATTTTCAAAACAAGCCATGTATCAAGTCTTCACACTTCAGATATTCTGTCTGACCTCCCCTTCTGCCTCATTTCTCCTGCCTCCAGCTGGAAAAATGTCTCTGCTTTTTAGGTCTTATGTGATTAGATTGAGCCTATCCAGATAATCCAGAATAATCTTCCCATCTCAAAATTCTTAAGTTAATCACATCTGCAAAGCCGCTTTTGCCATTAAGTTAATATTCACAAGTACTAGGGATCAGGGTATGGACATCTCTGGGGGCCATTATTCTGCCTACCACAAAGATTAAATAAAAAATTCAACTAATACACTTGATAACATGCCTAGCCACATTGTTATCGTATTCAATTAGTATATATACTATAATTACAGTTGCGCTATTAATTTTATCATTAGCCTTATGAACAAGTCAGGAAAGAACATGTTACCTTACATGATGGACAAGGAAACAGATACCCAGAGATGTGAACTCTGATGGTAGGGAGCATCACTGATTTTTCATCTTTACATCTCCAGAGCCTAGCATGGCATCTCATAAAGGGTAACAATCACCACTTTTTAAGAACTTGCTGTATTTCAGATGCAAAAGTGTTTCTCATTCCTATAATAGCTCTGTAAGGCAAGTATTATTAACCCATTTTATAGTGGGGAAATGGATGGTCAAAGAGTTAAGTGAGATCTCAGCGTCCCAGAGCTTATAAGTAGTGAAGCTGAGACTTGAACCTCACTGTGTTTAATTGTAACTTTCTGCCCCTGCATGCTGGCCCACTGGTTTGATTTACTTCAGTGGACCGGGCTAGTCCTGACACTCTCTAGTAGTCTGTGTCCCAACAGCATTTTTATTTTTGATGATAGCCTGAAATTCAGAGAGTTTAAATGACTTACCCAAGGTCACCCAGTGGCAGGGGTGAGAATCAAAACCAGGTCAAAACTAATGCTGAGGCTCTTGCTCCTCCTTGCGCCTAGCTGCCAAAACAGGGGGCTCAACACGTGTAGTGAGTGAAGGAAGCTGTCCATTCCAGGCCCACTTCCATCTCCTTATTTCACATGAACAACAGTCAAGGGGTGTAGTGGACCTTGGGGAGGGCAGCTGGTTTTTTGGGAGGGCAGCTGGTTTTTTGAATGCTGTAAAAGATGGACATTTTCCTCTGGGAATGAGAATTCTATGAAGTACTCTGAATCTCTGTTTTCTCTTCTGAGATTTGATTCTGGGCCACCTTGGAGTTGCCCTTCATGGATGCTAATAGGATGCTGACTAGATGGTTCTTCAATTGTTCGGGTTGCTTTTAAAAGGCCCAAGAAAAGGTGTTTGAGAGGCTATGGAGCCCTGGCATTACTATGGCTTTGTGACCTTTTCTATCCCATTTCTGTCCATGAAAATGCAGAAGGCTAAGGACTCTGGTACCTCCATTCAGAAAAATGGTTTCAGGTGGTTTTAGTGATCAAGGGGGCAAGAGCAATTTTGTGTCAGTTGCTGCTGATTGACTTTAAAATATGTTGAAGGCTGTTAATCTCTGAAATCTCAGTTGATCCTAGAGCACCCAGTAATGTGAGGGGGCACTGACTGTATATTGGTTAAGGTCACACTACCTAAAGTCATCAGACTGGTTTGAATTCTGCCTCTGTCATTTACCACGTGTCCTTAGGTGACTCACTTCACTGCTCTGATCCTCAATTTCCCTACTACTATATACAGAAAATAGTATCTAACTAGTTTTGGAATCACATGATCAAATGTAATAATAGTGATCGACTCTGTGACTGGTGCAGAGACACTGTCAGTAAGTGCAGTCTTCATTTCCAGGAGGGCAGGGTCCACAGCAGTCGCAGAGCAGATAGGCTCTTGTTCCAGAGGCTTTAACTCAGATCTGTCCGGATTGGAAACTGGAATCCTCTCCTCCGAGCCTGCTCCATTCATCATCCTCACCACTTCTTTCCACTTGTTAGCCAAGTGGAGACCTTTTCTGAACCATAACCATGAAGTAGGTTGCATGAGGCAGATCCATCTCCTGGCATCTGTCTCCACTGACATGACCCAGTTTAGACCTGCAGCCTTAGCTTAGGTATTTCCAACCCACTCTTAACTGCTTTCCCATTTTCTCTTAGTCACACACCACTGCTAGAGCATCAGGCCTTAAAGCAATATTACCTTTTTAAAGGTTCCTTACCCAGCAAACTAATACTGAACACACTCCAGGCTCACAGTGTGAAGTAGGGTCTCTATTTCTCTTACCCCGCCTTCACCTGCTAGCACTGGTTGAGGGGCACAATCTTCCCCCCAAATCTTTGGAATGTAAGTAGTGCATCCACCCCTCTGGACTCTCCTGGTTCTCTTCTGAAATCAGCAGGGCCATCAGAAGGTCAGAGGACTGCAGTGTCAGGGAGACCCGTGGAGTCAAGCTGCGTTTCCCCCTCCCTGATCTGCCTCAGGGACATTGTCATGGGTTAACATGTATGTTCCCATCCCCAACTTATATGTTTAAGTTCTAACCCTCAATACCTCAGACTGTGACTGTATTTGGAAATAGAGACTTTCAAGAGGTGTCTACTAAAAAAAGATGCACAATTTGAGAGTTGTGAATTAAGTTTTATTTGAGGCAAAATGAGGACTGCAGTCCAGGATGGAGCACCGCAAATAGCTCTGAGAGACTGCTCCAAAGAGGCAGGTGGGGAAGGTCAGTATATAAGATTTTGGTGAAGGGGGAGTTCAATGCAATCAAGTGCTTATTTTACAAAAGACTTTCTGCTAGTCACAAGGAGCTGATGTCACCATGAAGGGATTTAGTGCTCTTCTAGATATGAAGAGATGCAAAGATTAGAATCATGAAATCTGTTCCTGAAAATATCCAACTATCTAAAGACCTGTCCCACCAGGGTCCCTGGAACACAGAGTGCTTCACTCCACCCTGAACTCCTTTGGGGAGGACTGTTGAAGGTCAACAGCTACAGCAGTGCAGGGTTCAGTCTCCACAGAGGCAGATGGCAAATGCCTTTTTTGTTGTTGTTGAGTCACTGGCAATTCTCTTGGCAAATGCCCATTTGTAGTTGACAGGAAATTAAGGTAAAATGAGATCATATGGGTGGGCTCTTGTTCTATATGACTGGTGTTTTTTATAAGGAGAGATTAGGACACAGACACACACAGGAAAGACCATGTGAAGACAAGATTAAAAAAAAATAAAAGCCATTTATAAGCCAATAACAGCAACAACAAAAACCCAACAAAGCAGAACAAGAAACTCTGCCAATACCTTGATCTCTGGCTTCTAGCCTCCAGAACTGTGAGAAAATAAATTTCTTTTTCTTTTTTTTTGAGAAAATAAATTTCAAATAAATTTCTGCTGTTTAAATCACCCAGTCTGTGGTTCTCTCTCATGGCAGCTCCAACAGACCAATCGGACCCCACTGTGGATATGATCACAATGTCACGTCTTGTCTCCTTTGTGAAGCTGGTGGAAGAAATTTTTTTGGAACTGTCCTGCGAAAGTAATTACAAATTGGTTCGCCCTTCTGCTTTGGCTGCCAGGAAACTGGACGTCAAACTTGAAACGAAACCATCCCAGCCATGTGAGACTTTGTGGTCTGGGTATTTGTGTTCTTTCTCCCATATTAATCAATGATTCTTATGCATATGTTCTCTCTTTTGCTCTCTTGATGCACATTTCCCCAGTTACTGGAAAGAATTATAATTCAAAGTAAAGTGACTGGGGTTGTAGAAGTTGACGTTTTCAGGTAATTATCATAATAATGATAATAATTAACACTTACTGAATGACTGCTATGTGGGAGGCATTGTTCTTATTCTTTATTTGTAGTATCTCATTTAATTCTCACAGAAACCCTATGTGGCAGGTGATAATATTGACTATCTTTACAGATGAGGAAACTGAGATATGAGAAAATAAATTATTTTCCCAATGTTACATAGTAAGGAAGCAGCCATGACAGGTTTGCAAGGTGGGCCAGTCTGACTCCAGAACCCAAGGTCTGAACCATTACAACTCAGCAAAGGGAAATAGACGTATCCTGTTCAGGCTCTGGGCAACTTGTCTTTGCTTATGAGGGATGAGACATGTGGTTTAGGTAAGAGGTGGCTGAGGCCTGGTTTACTTATTGGAGCAATTAGGGAAGCTGATGTATCTGAGTAAGGCGGAAGGCTCTGGAGGGCTCCAGCAGCCTCCTGGATGTCTCACTGTGCCGTTGAGTGAGGACACTCGTGAGCAGAGCCAAGGAAGTTATTTTTGTTCCGGGAGCTTCTTCCTACACATCCCACTCGCCCCTGCAACTCGAAGCTTCAGGCAGGCCAATTATTTGCAGACCCACAACACTGCCAACTCACACACCCTCCCATCCCTGGGTGTGAACATTCTACTTCTTGTTCATCCCTAAGCTTTGCCTGGTAGACTCCAGTCCATTTCGGGAAACAGTTCAGTAGTTCCTGCCTCCAGAAGCACTTTCCTGGGTTAAGTGCCTCTGTCACATTCTCCAAGCTTACAACTTGATGTCTTTTCCTTTCCTGTTGTGCTGAGCACAGTCTTTTTTACATTTTTAGAAAAATATTTATTTATTTGACTGCATCAGATCTTGGTTGTGGCATTCAGGGAAACTTTGTTGTGGCACATAGGCTCTAATTCCCTGACCAGGGATCGAACCTGTGTCTCCTGCATTGGAAGGTGGAAATCATAACCCCTGGACCACCAGCGAATTTCTTGAGCACACTCTTAAAATGTCATCTTTATTATTCTGCTGTCTCTTCTAGACTGTGAGATCCTGGGGGCAGGGACTTGTTTTATTCACATTTATATACTGCCTCCAGATTTGGTCTAGTACAGAATCCACCTGCCAATGCAAGAGCTGCAGGAGACAGGGGTTCAATCCCTGGGTCCGGAAGACCCCCTGGAGAAGGAAATGGCAACCCACTCCAGTATTCTTGCCTGGGAAATCCCATGGACGGAGGAGCCTGGTGGGTTACAGTCCATGGGATTGCAAAGAGTCTGAGGTGAAGAGCGATTGAGCATGCACACACAGGGGTTTAGTAAGGACATGTTGAGGTAATTGCTTTTATGAATGTGAGACTGGTGTCCACAACGTTTGTGTGTGCCTGCAGAGTCTTCCTCCGTGAAGACTGACAAATGGAGAATTTAATCTCTTTGGCACTGATATGTGGATGACTGTGCAATATTATTTCACTGCGTGTGGTCTCACTTTGGCCTTATTGTGAAATGAAATAGAATATAAAGAAAGAAGCCAGTGAATAAACCAGTACATGTAAATCACATTTGCATAATGCTTTACTGTTGAAGAAATCTTTTCCTATAGATTATCTCAGTGGTTATAGCATTCTCATTTTATAGATAAGATCAGAGAGCATGACTTTCCTCAGGGTTGCCC
Source organism: Dama dama (assembly GCF_033118175.1). Taxonomy (NCBI): domain Eukaryota; kingdom Metazoa; phylum Chordata; class Mammalia; order Artiodactyla; family Cervidae; genus Dama; species Dama dama. Next base: position 87,137,511 of record NC_083700.1, read on the forward strand.
AGCGTGTAAGGTGGTTTGGGGTGGGTTACCATCCAGAAGATGGGCCTGTGATCAGACAGGTCCTGGGCATGAAGTTTTTCTTGGTCACTTATGAATCTCATTGAAATTCATTTTTCTTGTTCATAAAAAGGAATAATAATAGAAGCTAGGGAGTTGTGCAGATCAAGGGGTTTAAGTACAAAGTACCTGCAAATGCTTGATGAGTTGATTAATATAAGACTTCACTCTGTAGAGGATTTCCCAGGTGGTGCTAGTGGTAAAGAATCCTCCTCCCACTGCAGGAGTTGTAAGACACTCGGATTTGATCCGGAGTCTCGTCTTCTCATCCTGGGTTCAGAAGATGTCCTGGAGAAGGGCACAGCAACCCACTCCATTATTCTTGGGTGGAGAATTCCATGGACAGAGGAGCCTGGCGGGCCATGGTCCACAGGGTCACAGAGAACTAGACAGGACTGAAGTGACTGTAGAATGCTTTGCAACAAACTTCGGGCTGTATGAAAGCAGTGAAGTTCCTTGTGTTTTCCTGACCACGTTCATTCTTCCCTTTAACTTTCTGCTCATTTACTTCCCTCTAGTTACTGCAGTTGCTAAGATTCTTAGTTCTTGCCACGTGGACTTTATTTCATGATTCTCAGCCTTGTTTGGACTCCCACTCTCCCCTAGCTGTCTCTCTCCAAAACGTGTTCTTTTGCTGAGTTGGAAGACTTTTTTTCTCCTCTTGCACAACTTCCCTGATTCCACAGCTGTGACACTGCACCTGGCAGGGAGCTCTGCGGAGGAGACAGAACCGACCTGGGGGCCTCGGCCGGGAACTCGGGGACCTCCCCGCCTCGGCCTGGCGGAGAACGCCTTCCTCCGATCCTAGGCAATGCACAGAAGAGGACCTGCAGCACCCCAAAGCCAACACTTTCCAGGCGTTGGACAAGTTGATGGTGGATTTCTCCCCCCCTCTCATCTGGCCTGGCTCATTGGGATCTGTCAAGTGGCCTTGGGGCCAGAAGGAGTGCCAGATTGGGTAATTTTCTCAGAAAAGAGCTATAAAGATGAGGGTTTCCAATGTGCTTTCAGCATGACTCATGTCACGGACACCGAGGCCGATGGGAAGCACATGTCCACAGTGGGGGTGGGGCGAAGCAAGACCAGGGTTTGGTAGGACATCCTTGGGGCAGTCAAATTGCAAAGGAGAGTTCTGCATCCGTAAGTTGTGAATACTTGTTTTACGTATCGATTTTTCCACCAGCCCGTTAGACTGAATTCATATTAGTGTTCATTTAGCAAAGAATTATTGAACCTTGAAATAGATATGGCCTTGGTAGTCTAGTGGGAAAAACAGACATTTAAAGTGACAATTACAGTACAGTGAGAGAAGGGCCATGGTGAAGGAAGTCCAGGAGAGTATGGGATACTGCAGGAAACACCCTCAATCCAGACTTAGTGAACCTGGTGAAGTAGAGGATGACAGGTGTCAGGCCAGTTTTGTCAGAGGAATACATCATGTAGCTGAGATCTCAGGGATGAGTAGAAGTTAGCTACTTAAACAAGGGAGATACAGTGTAATCCAGGAGGAGGATACAATATGTGTTAAATCCTGGAGGTGAAAGAACATGACTTGTTTGAGGGATGAATGTAATTTCCTGGTGGATGGAGGGTAAAGATGGAGTGAACACAAGTGAGATGAAGAATCTCACTCCCCACTTTTCCTCTCTTCTCTGTACTCCAACTCATGTCTGACTGAGGTTCGTACAAGTGACATGTGCTCAAGAATATGTCTAGTGGGAAATTTCTTACCATTTATAGATTCATACATTCTTTTAAAAATATTTTTTATTGGAGTATAGTTGGTTTACAATGTTGTGCTAATTTCAGGTGTATGGCAAATTGAATCAGTTATGCATATACATATATCTACTCTTTTTAAGATTCTTTTCCCCTTTTAGTTATTACATGAAATTGAATAGAGTTCCATGTGCTATATGGTAGGTCCTTATTAGTTAAGTACTTTATATAATGTTTAGTCGTGAAGTTGTGTCTGAGTCTTTTGCAACTCCACAGACTGTAGCTCTGTCCATGGGATTTTCCAAGTAAGAATACTAGAATGGGTTGCCATTTCCTTCTCCAGGATCCTGACCCTGGGATCAAACTTGCGTCTCCTGCATTGGCAGGTGGATTCTTTACCACTGAGCCACCTAGGAAGCCCTGTTTTATATATAATAGGGTGTATATGTCAACCCCAATCTCCCAGTTTATGCTTCCCAACTTTCCCTCCCGTCCCTCTGGTACCATTCCTAAAGATCTGATGGGATTTTAAAAGCTCCCCATCTGCACCCATGTTGTTGGTTCTGTCACTCCTTCTCTGTATGTCTCTGTTTGCCCCAGTGGTTTGACTCCAGTATGACTGTGGAGTACTCCTATGACTCTGAATAACATCACAAGAAATTTGAACTTTAATCTGAAGTCAATAAAGTGACATCAGAAGTTTTAAAAGAAACACAGTCAGTCAGTTCAAAGGAATAGGTTGGTAATATGAGAGGAAATGAATCAAAGGAGGTAAGCCCAGAGGCAGAAGAACTATCTAGAGAGCAACATCAATAGTTCAAGGAGAGAAAATGACCACATCAACCAAAGCATTGACTGTGGGATGGACAGCAAGGAAGATTCTGGAGAGATGGCTGAAGAGGGTTGCGTAATAACTTCCGTCAGACTCACCTGCTTGCTTCTTCATTAATCAGGGCAGTGGTCCCCATCCCTGGCTACACATTAGACAGGAGATATAAGCCCAGGCTATATGTCAGATTAATGGAATTTAAAATTGTTGAGGTTAGGGCCCTGGTCCTTTTTGTGTGGCCACAAGCAATCATATTGAAAATTATTACCTTAGGGAGAGTTCTCCAGGCCTTCGATCTCTGGTCTGGGAGAGATTTGAGATTTATTTACATCAGGAAAATTAGAAAGGAGAAAGTGCACTGTTATATGGATGAATGAGTACAGTGTGTTAATAGAAACCTAGACAGAGCTGTCTATACTTAAGATTGTTTTGTTACATGATTTACCATCCAGACTGGGTCACTTTTGACCCGGCTATAACACCTGCCTGCAGGTGCAGATGGGTTGCGATAGCAAACAAAGGCACATGGTGGCCCTGTCTACACTCGGTCACTACTTCCATTCCTCCCATTTGCTCAAGGACCTTCCTCTAATCAAGCTTGTATGCAACTGTTCACAAAACCTTGCTCAGACCACCAGTTTCTACATTGTTAGAACCGATGGTCAATTGTGCACATTTAATTTGGCCCAACAATTGGCATAAGCGATTCCTTCATCACTTATTTATACACTACCCACGTTGGTTTTTCTCCTAGCTTGCTGGCCACTTTTTCTTTGTACTGGTTCCTCATAAATTCTCGGATCCCTTAAGATCAGATTTAGCCCCAGGCCCTCTCTCTTATCTGTCTTTACTATCCCCCTTGATGAAATCATTAGTTGAAATCATATCATTAGGTTGATATGTCCCAAATTTATATTTTTAGCTCTGGCCTCTTCTGTGAACTCCAGACTCTTCTATCTAACTGCCAACTTGACATCCACCTGGATGATAAAACCATTTCAGACTTCAATGGCCCACAGCTGAAACCTTGAACCCTTGTTTTTCCACAAGCTCTGTTTCTCTCACAGTCTTCACAGTGAGATTATCACCTCACAGGCATTAGGATTGCTGCTATATCAAAATGACAGACAACAGCAAGTGGTGGCTGACCTGGTCCACCTCTTAGCCTACACCTGCAGCACTCTGGCTGAAGCCTCCTTCATTTCTATGTTATTGCACACATTGGTTTCTGTCTGTTTCTGTTCCCACTCCCCTATGATGTCTCCTAAACACCACAACCAAACTTTTAAAACACATTTAAAGCACATATTAGTTGATCTCATTTTACTGTTCAAAACCTTCCCATAGCTTCCTATTTCACAGACAGGGAAGGTCTAAGTCCTTACTATGACCCCTTAGGCTCCATGTGTGCTCATGTCCCATTTCCTCTTTATCTACTCGCATTCTGTCCCTTCATTTATGCTCGTCTACCCACACTGGTCTCAGACTTGATGCTAAATACACCACTGCAGAACAGGTGGTCATTTTCTCTAAATTGGATTGTTGCCATTGGTGCCACCTTGGGGCCTCAGCGCTAGATATTCCTTTGTCTAGTGTGCCTCACACTCTCCTGTTTGCCTGCTCTTTTATTTTCTGAGAGTTTGCTCCATCGGTTCAGTTCAGTCGCTCAGTTGTGCCAACTCTCTGCAACCCCATGAATCGCAGCATGCCAGGCCTCCCTGTCCATCACCAACTCCCGGAGTTTACCCAAACTCATATCCATCGAGTTGGTGATGCCATCCAGCCATCTCATCCTCTGTCATCCGCTTCTCCTCCTGCCCCCAATCCCTCCCAGCATCAGGGTCTTTTCCGATAAGACATCTCTTCACATGAGGTGGCCAAAGTATTGGAGTTTCAGCTTCAGCATCAGTCCTTCCAATGAACACCCAGGACTGGTCTCATATAGGATGGACTGGTTGGATCTCCTTGCAGTCCAAGGGACTCTCAACAGTCTTCTCCAACACCATAGTTCAAAAGCATCAATTCTTCAGCGCTCAGCTTTCTTCACAGTCTAACTCTCACATCCGTATATGACCACTGGAAAAGTCATAGTCTTGACTAGACGGATCTTTGTTGGCAAAGTAATGTCTCTGTTTTTCAATATGCTATCTAGGTTGGTCATAACTTTCCTTCCAAGGAGTAAGCATTTTTTAATTTCATGGCTGCAATCACCATCTGCAGTGATTTTGGAGCCCCCCAAAATAAAGTCTGACACTGTTTCCACTGTCTCCCCATCTATTTCCCATGAAGTGATGGGACCAGATGCCATGATCTTAGTTTTCTGAATGTTGAACTTTAAGCCAACTTTTTCACACTCCTCTTTCACTTTCATCAAGAGGCTTTTTAGTTCCTCTTCACTTTCTGCCATAAGGGTGGTGTCATCTGCATATCTGAAGTTATTGATATTTCTCCCAGCTTTCTTTATTCCAGCTTGTGCTTCTTCCAGCCCAGTGTTTCTCATGATGTACTCTGCATATAAGTTAAATAAGCAGGGTGACAATATACAGCCTTGACATACTCCTTTTCCTATTTGGAACCAGTCTGTTGTTCCATGTCCAGTTCTAACTGTTGCTTCTTGACCTGCGTATAGGTTTCTCAGGAGGCAGGTCAGGTGGTCTGCTATTCCCATCTCTTTCAGAATTTTCCACAGTTTATTGTGATCCACATAGCCAAAAGCTTTGGTATAGTCAATAAAGCAGAAATAGATGTTTTTCTGGAACTCTCTTGCTTTTTCGATGATCTAGCGGATGTTGGCAATTTGATCTATGGTTCCTCTGCCTTTTCTAAAACCTGCTTGAACATCTGGAAGTTCATGGTTCACGTATTGCTGAAGCCTGGCTGGAGAATTTTGAGCATTTACTTTACTAGTGTGTGAGAAGAGTGCAATTGTGCAGTAGTTTGTACATTCTTTGGCATTGCCTTTCTTAGGGATTGGAATGACAACTGACCTCTTCCAGTTCTGTGGCCACTGCTGAGTTTTCCAAATTTGCTGGCACATTGAATGCAGCACTTTCATAGTATCATCTTTCAGGATTTGAAATAACTCAACTGAAATTCCATCACCTCCACTAGCTTTGTTCGTAGTGATGCTTTCTAAGGCATACTTGACTTCACATTCCAGGATGTCTGACTCTAGGTGAGTGATCACACCAACGTGATTAACTGGGTCAAGAAGATCTTTTTTGTATAATTCTTCGGTGTACTCTTGCCACCTCTTCTTAATATCTTTTGCTTCCAACCAGTAACACTGAAGAAGCTGAAGTAGAACGGTTCTATGAAGACCTACAAGACCTTTTAGAACTAACACCCAAAAAAGATGTCCTTTTCATTATAGGGGACTGGAATGCAAAACTAGGAAGTCAAGAAACACCTGGGGTAACAGGCAAATTTGGCCTTGGAGTACGGAATGAAGCAGGGCAAAGGCTAATAGAGTTTTGCCAGGAGAACCCACTAGTCACAGCAAGCACCCTCTTCCAACAACACAAGAGAAGACTCTACACATGGACATCACCAGATGGTCAACAGTGAAATCAGATTGATTATATTCTTTGCAGCCAAAGATGGAGAAGCTCTATACAGTCAGAAGAAACAAGACCAGAAGCTGGTTGTGGCTCAGATCATGAACTCCTTATTGCCAAATTCAGACCTAAATTGACGAAAGTAGGGAAAACCACTAGACCATTCAGATATGACCTAAATCAAATCCCTTATGACTATACAGTGGAAGTGAGAAATAGATTTAAGGGACTAGATCTGATAGACAGGGTGCCTGATGAACTATGGACGGAGGTTCGTGACATTGTACAAGAGACAGGGATCAAGACCATCCCCATGGAAAAGAAACACAAAAAAGCAAAATGGCTGTCTGAGGAGGCCTTACAAATAGCTGTGAAAAGAAGAGAAGTGAAAAGCAAAGGAGAAAAGGAAAGATATACCCATTTGGATGCAGAGTTCCAAAGAACAGCCAGGAGAGATAAGAAAGCCTTCCTCAGTTATCAATGCAAAGAACTAGAGGAAAACAACAGAATGGGAAAGAGTAGAGATCTCTTCAAGAAAATTAGAGATACCAAGGGAACATTTCATGCAAAGATGAGCTCAATAAAGGACAGAAATGTTATGGACCTAACAGAAGCAGAGTCTGCTCCATAGTCACCTTTTATTAGAGGACTTGTAGGAACACTCCTTAAAATATCACCTTACCTCCGGGAGGCAATGTATTCTCTATCCCCCTTTGTACTTTATATTTCTCTACAGTATTTTTCACCATCTGATGTACTTCATAGTATACTGAGTCTTCTACTCACTTAAATATAAGTGCTTTGAGGACGGAAATATTTTCTATTTTTTGGTATCTGCAGTAACTAGAAAAGTGTCTAAAATATGATAGGTGTTCAATAAACATCTGAATAAGTAAATTTGCAGAGTTGGGGGAAGGCTACAATCTGATTTTTAAGAAGACTGTATCTTAATGCTCTCCTAGTGACCCACCATCGGAAGCAAGGGACAGTAGAAAGGGATCCCTGGGTAGATATATCAGATCATTTAGTCCAACAAATATCTACTGAGTGTTTATCTTATGTGGGGAGCAGTTCTGGAGGTGCCTCTGATCTAGAAGAGTTCATCAGCTACTGAAAGATATGTAGATAGGAACCGTGGTGTGAAGCAGAACAACTTAGGTGCATAAGAAGGAAGTATAAGCATGTGGAGTGGATGCAGAAAGGGCGGAGAGATTCTTTCAGAAGAGGGAGGGTGCTTTGTCATAGAAGCTTCCTTAGGGAAGATGGCATTTGAGTCACACTTGAATCAGATGACAACTTCAGCAGAGGGAGAATGGGGGAAAGTGCATAGTGGGGAAATTGGAAAGGGCAGGATATGTATCTGGTCAGTGGGGGATGCCTCTTCATTATGATTGCTTTGTAAAGTAAGTGGGTGGATTTACTGGGAAATACATTACAGACAAAGGGTTGAAAGCCAGATCGTTTGGGGGGAGGGAGTAGTGCCAAGCAGGAGAATTTGGCTGTTTTTCAGGAGGGCGTCCACTGCATTTTAGAGATGTTAAATGATGTCATATAGCTGACTTTGTAGTGTGATAACTCTTAGCCTGAAAAACTGAAGAGACCAGAAATTTTGAGACCTGTTAGGAGGCTGTTTCCCAGTTAAGATATCATGAACTGGAGATGAGACATCTGCTTGTCCATTTTCTTCACCTTTCACCCACCTAAATCCTGACCACACTAAAGACCTAATAATTTTAGAAGGCCATTCCAACCTCCTTCTTCCCATTCATTTATGTGCCCTTTATCTGTTCATTGGTTCATTCCATTAGCTTACAGGCATTTTTAAAGTGTTGTTATGATGATTTTAGCTTTATTATTTATTATTATTTGCTTTCTTATTAGAGTACAATTGCTTTGCAACAAAGCAATTTTATTAAATTGCTTTGTTAGTTTCTGCTGTACTACAGTGAGAATTAGCTATCTGTATACACATATCTCCTCCCTCTTGAACCTCCCTCCGCTGCCCCCATTCCACCCATCTAGGTTACCATAGAGCACCGAGCTGAGCTTCCTATGCTATGCAGTAGCTTCCCACTAGCTATCTGTTTTACACATGGTAATGTTTATATGTTGGTTAAGCAACTGCTCCTTTCAAGGACTGTGCCACATGTGCTGAGAAATGCAATGAGAAATAAAATGGTACTAGATTTTGTTAAAGGCTGGGAAGGAAAAAGAATAGAGAGACACAAGAAAATAAGTAATGGGAGGACTTCATTCAGTTCATGGGAGGCAAGTTTTCTCTATAGAAGTCACATTTGGGTTTTTTTGAATGAAGAATAGAAGTTGGCTAGATGAAGAGAGGAGGGGAAGGCTGTCCCATGAAGAAGCCACAGAGGTGTACAGACACTGTAGTGGGAAAAATTTTGTTGGTCTTACTTGCCAGAATGTGAACCCTGCATCTTAATACCCAGAAAAGTACCTGGGACATAGTAAGTGGTTAGTAAATATTAGTTTGATGAATGAATGAAAGCATGAGCCAAGAGGAAATATGAGTGGCTATTTAACAGACACCCCAGAATTTGTCTAAATCCAATGTAGCTTCATTCCAATGTAGTTTATGAATTATTCATCTGGGCAATAACACTTATCACACCTATTCTTGGGTATGATCACTCCTATTCTTGGGTGCAATCTACTGTCAAAGCGGAAAAAAATCTTGTTCATGCTGTTTTATTGTTAAATCATTCTTCTTGGAAAGCATAGAATAAGGGGCTCAAAGCTAAATAGATCTTATAGACTGGGTCCCCCAAAAGCTTTATTATAAACTGAGACATAAAGAGTCTTAATATCTCATCTGTGGTTGCACAGTGTTTATGTAAAAATGGTGGTGCAGGGTATTGGAGGCCAGAGGAAGTTTGCAAAGTCTGAGCAGTAGTTCCCCAATTCTCAAAAGGCAGAGAAAGAAGTCTAAGGGGGAGGAGGAGGGCTGGTGGTGGCAAATGCTAAGACGGAACAAAACAAAAAAGAAGATTTAGATTGGGTCTTAAAAAAAAAAAAGGAACTAAAATGGAACTGATCTTTTCAGATATGGCCTTTCTGTCTCAAAGGAATTTCAGAAAACCTACATGAGTCGAATTTTTTCACAGATCTTCATAGGAACTTTAATTAAACTCTTCTGTTTCTCACCAAATCTAAATGACCATCTGGTAATGATGTCACCAGCAGAGTGGATCCTCCTGTCCTCAATCCACTTCATTCTTCTGTAGATTGTGCTTTTCATGCTGGATCCCAGAAAACCTTCACTAGCTCAAGGTCATGAAGGTTTTCTCCTACGTTTTCTTCTATAAATTGCATAGTTTTAGATTTTACATGTAGGTCTATGGTCCATTTAGAGTTAATTCTTGTTTATGGAACAAAAAACAGATTGAAAGTTGTTTCTTATTTATTTTTTTCACAAGCATATCCAAATCTAGCACCATTTGTTGAAAAGACTACTCTTCTTGACAGAATAGCCTTTGCATTTGTATTAAAAATCATATATATATATATGTATATATATATTCATCTCCTTGTATCTTTGGACTCTAATCTGTACCATTGAGCTTATTGTCTATCTTCATACCAATACAACTGTTTTGATTAATGTAATTTCTAATAGGTCTTGAAATCAGATGAAATCAGACAGTGGAGGTTGTCTAACTTTGTTCTTTTTAGAAGTTGTTTTGGCTAATTTGGATCCTTTGCATTTGCATATGAATTTTTGAATCAGTTTGTCAATTTATTTAAAAACTTTCTGCAGGCATTTTGACTGGGATAGCATTGAATGTATCCATAAATTTGGGGAGAATATCTTTAATATTGGGGATTGAGTTGTCCAGCATATGATTATAGTAACCTCGCCATTTATTCAGATTTTCTTAAAGATCTTTCAGCAATGTTTTACCATTTGTCAGTGTGTAGATATTTCACAGAATTTTCAGATTCATCACTAAATATTTCATGTTTTTATGCTATTGACAATGATGTATTTTTTAAATGTAAAACTTCGATATTTTACTGCTACTATGTAGATATATAATTGATCATTATAGACCTGCTAAAGTCACTTAGTTCTAATAGTCTTTTTTTTGTTTTTGTAGATTCTGTTAGATTTTCTATATAGATGATCATGTCATCTGTGACTAAAGTCAGCTTCACTTCTTCCCATCCAACATAGATATCTTTTTTCCCCCTTTTTGGGGGTCTGGAAACTGTCTCAATTGAAGCAGGAAACCGAGGCAATTGTGAGACTCAACTTGTTTGCTTCTTACACATCAGTGACCACTATCCTTTTGGGCCTGATACTCAGTTCCTTAAAAATCATTCTCATTTATATGTATATATATGTAAACATATGTATGTATGTATAAAATTTATATGTGTATGTATATACATGTATAAAAATCTATATACAAATAACATTGCTGCTGTTGTTAAGTCACTCAGTCATGTCTGACTCTTTGAGACCCGATGGACTGTAGCATACCAGACTTCCCCGTCCTTCACCATCTCCTGGAGCTTGCTCAAACTCGTGTCCATTGAGTGGGTGATGCTGTCCAACCATCTTGTCCTCTGTCACCCCCTTCTCCTCCTGCCTTCAATCTTTCCCAGCATCAGGGTCTTTTCAAATGAGTCAGCTCTTCACATCAGATGGCCGAAGTATTGGAACTTCAGCATCAATTCTTGCAGTGAATATTCAGGATTAATTTCCTTTAGGATTGACTGGTTTGATCTCCTTGCAGTCCAAGGGACTGTCAAGAATCTTCTCCAACACCACGGTTCAAAAACATCAATTCGTTGGTGCTCAACCTTCTTTATGGTCCAACTCATGTATCCATACATGACTACTGGAAAAATCATAGCTTTGACTATATGGACCTTTGTAGGCAAAGTAATGTCTCTGCTTTTTAAAATGCTGCCTAGATTGGTCATAGCTTTTCTAGAGCAAGTGTCTTAATTTCATGGCTGCAGTCACCATCTGCAGTGATTTTGGAGCCCCTCAAAATAAAGTCTCTCACTGTTTCTATTGTTTCCCCGTTTATTTCCCACGAAGTGAGGGGGACCAGATGCCAAGATCTTCATTTTTTGAATGTGGAGTTTTAAGCCAGCTTTTCCACTCTCCTCTTTGACTTTCATCAAGAGGCTCTTTAATTCCTCTTCACTTTCTGCCATAAGAGTGGTGTCATCTGTGTAACTGAGGTTATTGATATTTCTCCTGGCAATCTTGATTCCAGCTTGTGCATCATCCAGCCTGGCATTTTGCAAGATATATTCTGCATATAAGTTAAATAAGCAGGGTGACAATATATAGCCTTGACGTATACTCCTTCCCCAATTTGGAACCAGTCTACTGTTCCATGTCTGGTTCCAACTGTTGCTTCTTGACCTGCATATATGTTTCTCACTAGGCAGGAAAGGGGGTCTGGTATTCCCATCTCTCGAAGAGTTTTCCACAGTTTGCTGTGATCCACACAGTAAAAGGTTTTGGCATAGTCGATGAAGCAGAAGTAAATGTTTTTCTGGAATTCTGTTGCTTTTTCTATGATCCAATGGATGTTGGCAATTTGATTTCTGGTTCCTCTGGCTTTTCTAAATTCAGCTTGAACATCTGGAAGTTCTCAGTTCATGTACTGTTGAAGCCTAGCTTGGAGAATTTTCAGCATTACTTTGCTGGCGTGTGAGATGAGTGCAATTTTGTGGTAGTTTGAACATTCTTTGGTGTTGCCTTTCTTTGGGATTAGAATGAAAGCTGACCTTTTCCATTCCTGTGGCCACTGCTGAGTTTTCCACATTTGCTGGCATATTGAGTGCAGCACTTTCAGAATATCATCTTTTAGGATTTGAAATAGCTCAACTGGAATTCCATCACCTCCACTAGTTTTGTTCATAGTAATGCTTCCTAAGGCCCACTTGACTTGATACCCCAGGATGTCTACCTCTAGATGAGTGATCACACCACTATGGTTATCTGGGTCATGAGGATCTTTTTTATATAGTTCTTCTGTATATTCTTGCCATCTCTTGTGAATAACATACGTATAGTCTATTTCTTGGTTGTACCCAGCAGGAGAGCAAATACAGTCCCTGTTATTTCACCCAGTAGCAGAAATTCTTCCCACTTGGATTTGAGATAAAGGCAAAATATGACATTTAAAAAATTATCTTTAGATAATTTTGTCAAATTTGTCAAATTCATAACCACTGCCCCAAAAGCTTTATGAATCATCTGTGGTTAATTTCACATGTGAGCAGACCAAGGATGAAGAGATACTGTTACTAAGGGAAAGACAGAGCCCAGAAGATCTAAATTATTTTCAGGTCAATAGTGATAGTAACAAAAACAGTTCTGAGCATATTTATAGCCCTTCATGGTTTAAAAAGTGTTTTCACCTTCATGGACTCATTTGGCCCTTAGAGCATCATTTGGAAATAATGAAAGGAGATTATCTCTACATTATTTTTAGGGAAATGGAAGCTCAGAAAAGTGAAGTGAATTTCCACGGAACATATGGTTAAAGAGAAGAGATATGGGGTGTGCTAGTTGAACCTAGGGCTGTCTGACTTCTTGTCTAACTATTAAAATTATGAAGAATTTCAAACATATACTAAAGTAGCCTAAACTGAATTATCAATGCCTGTGTACTTATCACCTAGATTAGACAGTTATCAACTCATGGATATTTTTGTTTCATGTCTAGCCCCACCCATTTATTCCCATTCTGTATTAGTAAATCTTAGCTATAATATCAGTTCAGGTTTCTCAGGTGGCTTAGTGGTAAAGAATCCACTTCCAGTGCAGGAAAAACAGGAGACACATGTTCGATCCCTGGGTCAGGAATATCCCCGGAGGAGGAAATGACAACCCACTCCAGTATTCTTGCTGGGAAAATCACATGGCCAGGGAAGCCTGGTGGGCTACAGTCCAACAAATTGCAAAGAATTGCACATGACTGAGCATCTGAGCATGCATACACACACACATGTGATATCAAATCACAAGAAAATATTTCAATATGTACCCTAAAGTCTAAGGAGTCTTTTAAAAATACATAACTATAATAACAGTTCACACCTAAACATAGCTTTAATTTTTTAATTTCATTATCCTGTCAGTTTATACATTTCCCAAAGGATAAAAATGTCATAATTTTTAATTTATTTGAATCAGGATCCAAATAAGTTCCACACATTGTTATTGGTCTCTCTTAATGCACATGCTTCTTCCCCACCTCTTTTTTTCACCTTCATTATTTATTGAGAAAACCAGGTTGTTTTCGTATTGTGGTTTTTCCTAGTCTGAATTTGTGGATCGCACTTCTGTGGTATGGCTTAACATTCCCTTTGTCTTCCGTGTTTCCTGAAAATTGATAGTTGAACTAAAGTCTTGATCAGATCAAGGATCAATTTTTTTTTTTTAAATTTAGCAAGAGAGCTTCCTAGGTAATCCATTCCTCCTCAGTAGACATATAAGATCAAATTGCCTTGGGTTTTGTAGTGTGAAAAGCCACGGATGCTTGAAGTCTGCATCCATTAACTCATGATGGATTGCAGAATGATGATATTGTATCACCTGTCTGGGATGCTTCTCCTTATATTCTCAGATACTTTTCTTAACTAACGGAATCAGAATCGGAAAACTTAATCCAGACCATCTTGAAATCAGCTAACTAATATGAATACAAATAGTAGAACAAAAGTTGAATGTTCTTGCATCTGTATGACATAACACTTTATCCTTTACAAAGTGTCTCTAATTATATTAGCTTAGATGTTTGCAAATAGCCCTGGAGGCAGGACAGATGTGTGTTAGGTTGGTACAAAAAGCTCCCCGCCCCCACATCCACGCATCCCCATGAATCATGCCTCTCTGTAAGAATGTCCCTTTTTGTAATTTGACTTTGCCTTCATCCCATCAAAGGGTCTAGTCTGCTTCCCCAATCCTTGAGTCTGGGCAGACCCTGTTACTTGTTTTGACCAATAGAATATGAGGAGAGTGACTCTGTGTGAGGCAATGCTTTAAACATCCCTACAATCCCACTTCTCTTCCCCTGTAACAGCATTGGCATGTAAGAAGGCCCAGTCTAGCACCTTAAATATGCAAGACCCTGTACAGAAAGAGAGGCTCAGAGTCCTAACTGTGTCCCTGGGGCCCAAGTCCCAGCTGACTCCTCAACTGAATGCTACTCCTTGAGTGGGCCCAGAAAGATGAACAGAACTACCCACCAGCCCACAGAATTGTGGAAAACAACCTCTTGCTCTTCTACATCACTGAATTTTGAGGTGATTTGCTCTATGGCAAAGGTTAATGAAACCAGGAGAGATTATCCACATTTTACTGAGAAAAGTAAAGCCCAGGTAGGGAAGATGTTCAACTAGAAGACTGTAGAGCTAGGTCAGAATTTAGGATTTCTGACTCCTAGTCCAGTGTTCTTACCATCTATATGGTTCTTTCTTGCAAGTTACTCTCCATCTTAAACTGCCCATTACCTTAAAGCAACCTCTAAGGTTGAGCTTCCCTTTACCTTGAGAAGCCCTGTGAATTGAGTTGCATTTAATAACTCAGTTATGAGCTAGGACTCTAGAAACTTCCTTAAGGGAAATAGAAACTGAAATCTTGAGTGAAGTTTCAGCCTTAGCTATATTTTGAATTCCTATTGTTACTCAGTCTTTGGGAAAATAAACTTGAACATTCTCAAATTGGGCGTGAATTTGGAGAAAAGACTTGGAATATCCATAGGGTTAAGGGCTTAAAAAATACCCAAGCATAACAACTGCTTTTTGTGTAAGTCAAGTAGGTGCTGACTGATTCTATCAATTTGTAAGTCCAAACAACTTCCAGATGGTTCTAATAACAGTAAAAGTATTTTATATTTGATTGGTGCCTTTCAGTTTACAAAGTGGTTTTGCATCTGTGTCCTTATTCCTACCCCATGATGGAAGGAAATAGGCCAGAGATTATTGGCTCTATTTTCCAGATGAAAAAACTGAGTCTAGAAGGGGAAGTGACTTAGACACAAAACCAAAGTCTAAACAAGTGTCAGAGCCAAGATTTAAATCAAATATGATTTCATGGTCAATGAATTTTCCAGCTCACTGCCCTTAGTCTTGTCCACAGTTTCCTGAAGAATATCCTTCATCCATTTCCATTGTAACATCAACATTGAAAGGGGCAGCTATTATGCAGTAAGTCCAAGAAGAAAGGACACAAAGAGAAGGAGCTCACAGTCTGGCAGAGTGATGGATGTAGAGACAAATAATTGCAACAACGATAATGGTATTAATAATGATGAACAGTAAAGGAGTACTATGTGTCTAATCCTATTCTAAAAGACTTAGACACCTTAGTTAATTATCAAAACAATCTTGTCTGGTCATTGCTGCTATTATCCTCATTTAGTTAATATAAAAGAGGTGTTAAGTAACATCTTGAAACTTGGCTAGTAAGCAATAGACTGGGACTGTAAGTTCCAAGGGTAGGCTTACAGAGGGGAAGGAGATCAGAAAAACATCCCTAGTATCCCAGGAAAAATCCAGAAAGTCTTCATGCAAGAGGCCATGAACCAGGCCATGAAGAATCTTGGATTTGTCAGGAGACATGGTGATGTGATTGTTGTTGTTCAGTTGCTCAGTTGTGTCGGACTCTTTGCAACCCCGTGGACTGCAGCACACCAAGCTTTGCTGTCCTCCACCATCTCCCAGAGTTTGCTTAAACTCTTGTTCATTGAGTCGGTGATGCCATCGAACCATCTCATCCTCTGTCATTTCCTTCTCCTCCTGCCTTCAATCTTTCCCAGCCTCGGGGTTGTTTTCAATGAGTCAGCTTTTTGCATCAGGTGGCCAAAGTATTAGAGCTTCAGCTTCAGCCAATGAATATTCAGGGTTGATTTCCTTTAGGATTGACGAGTAGATGGTATTAGGGAACAGCATAATGATGGACTCCCATGTAGTTTAATATGGTGAAGCTAAATATGAAGGTGTTACCACCCAGAGATGTACACAGACAGACAACTATATGCACCATTGCAAGCCAGATACTCATAAAACACTAGGTGGTTTTGGTGTTTATCAATCCCTTTTCCCTTAGCATGGTAACACTCTCAGCCAGGAATAGTGAGGTTCATCTGCTTGTTTTGTCATTAGCCTGCTTCTGGGTCCCTTTGCCAACTCTCACTTGTGTTATTTACTTCCCAGTTTCATGTGAATCCACACCCCATGGACCACTTCTCAGTATCAGGGCCAATTATCATTATTACTGACAATTTTAATTAGCGTAATTACTCTCAGCCTGCATTTTGATTAATAGCCATTAACAGTTATTTTTAAGGTTCATTATTATACCTGAGATTTAATTACTTAATGAACATAACAATTAATAGTAACATATTTATATGGGGCTTGATAGTTTGCAAAGTGGTTTCAAATATAAAGTCCCATTTGATCCTCCTCGAAACTCCAGGTGACAGGCAGAGTTATTATACAGATTTTATACAAGGACCCTTGTGAACAGAGCTGCAGAGACTCACCTAGTTTCCTGGTTTCCAGTCTGGTTCTATTTCTTTCTTTATCTCTGCATCTGCAATTGCTCAGAGTTTCACCCCAATGTGACGTGAAAGTGAAAGTTGCTCAGCCGTGTCTGACTCATTGCGACCCCATGGACTACACAGTCCATGGAATTCTCTGGGCCAGAATACTGGAGTGGGTAGCCTTTCCCTTCTCCAGAGGATCTTCCCAACCCAGGGATCAAATCCAGTTCTCCTGCATTGCAGGCAGCTTCTTTACCAGCTGAGCCACAAGGGAAGCCCTATGCAATATTTGAGACAAACTTTATGGCATGAGTAGCAGTCAGCCAGCCGGCCAAAGAAAGGGAAGAGTAAGTATTAAAGGCTGCAGGAAGAGTGATTGCAAAGATGATGGTAGGGTATAAAGGCCATGGCTCATTCAGAGAACTGCCAGTATTTCAGAATGTTCATGTGGCAGAGCACAAAGGGTTTGGGAATCAGATGGGCCTAGGTTTGGGACTCGTTTGCCACCTGTGAGATCAGCTATGTGATCCTGGACAGATTCTGTAAGTGTCTGAATCTGAGTATAATAAAAGTATAAAATATCTTGTAGGATATTTCTGAGAATTTGTGAAAAATTGTTCTACAGACTGCAATAAAAGACAGAAGTGTTAGTAAGTATCATTGTCATGATGAGTAAGGTGGATCCTGACGGTGTGGTAGGCCAGGGTGGCAATGGGATGCTGCTAGAAGGATGTGCAGAGGTCAAGTTACAGAGGACCTTAAGAAAGTAAAAGTGTTAGTTGCTTAATCATGTCTGACTCTGAGACCCCATGGACTGTAGCCTGCCAGGGTCCTCTGTCTATGGAATTCTCCAGGCAAGAATACTGGAGTGGATAGCCATTCCCTTCTCCAAGGGATCTTCCTAACCTAGGGATTGAACCCAGGTCTCCTGCACTGCAGGCAGATTCTTTATCATCTGAGCCACCAGGTAAACCCATGGAGGACCATATTATCTAGCAAATAGGAAGCCACAGAAAGGTGATCAGCAGGGCTGATGTGGTCAGAATTTCTGTTTTATGAAGATCACCCTGCCACCATTGTGGAGGTGAATGACTGATTAGGAGGCTTTTTAAACAGTTCCATGGTGGAAGTGTGAAGGCCTGGGCTGACGCTGTGACAGAGTGGAAAGGGACCCAGACAGGAGGCGGGCTGGGGAAGTCCATCACCCAACCAAAAGCCTGACTTCATGCGTGGGTTTAGGAGTAGGAGGATTATGACACAGTTCCTAGTTTAGGCAAATTTGCAGCTGATGGGTCATAAAGAGAATGTTGGCTGACAAAGGCTTCCGATAGAACCTTTTAGTTATTTCCTAAGGATGGAAATTATTCCACAGAACCGTACTTCCTTAAAGGATTGCCATCTGAGACATTGCAGTGGGGCAGAACTCATTGCCTAAATGAAAAGAAGATTTCATTTTCTTTGTTAATCATTACATCGCAGCAAGAGAAAGTTCAGCAGAAACCAATTATAATCTCATGTCACAGAAACAGGTGAAAAGAAAAAGTAAGCAGAAACAAGGTGGTGTCAGCAAGAACAGAAGGAATCCAAAGGAATAAAATTAATGTCTGTTTTGAAAAAAATCAAGAGGAGCCTAACATTTGGATCCAGGATAAATTAATTCTATTTTTGTTTCCTCAGTTAAAGTCTGTCAATCCGGAGTTATTAAAAAAAAATAGTGTAAAATATTCAGGTCTGTCTTGGCTCTTCACAAACATATTCTTATTTCAAAGAACAGATTTTGCTTTACAGGACATTTCAAAACCATGGCATACTGGAATTTGGAGGAGTAAAATGATAATGAAGTCTCACCTTTATTAGCATGAAGTTCTTCTCTCAGCTCTTTCACTTTCAGTCTCACTTTATCTTACTATTATAAAAGTAAGTGAGCAGTAAATGTTATCCTTATTTTAAACACAATAAAACTGGAGAGCTTAGGGGTTTTGTCCAAGGCCACACAGCTCGACAGTGCAGAGGTGGATCCCAGGACTCCTGGGTTTTACCACCTTCACTTTAGTTCCCAAGGAAGCCAAAGTAGGTGTAATTAGGTTGAGAGTTAAAGGCATGGATTTGGAGTCAGTCCAGGATTCAAATTTTGCTCCAACCACTTCCTAGCTGTTGGACATTGAACAAATCAACAGGCCTCTCTGAGCTTCAGCTTTCCTGTATACAAATTAGATATCCTTGCTTCTCATGGCTGTTGGGAGGATCAAATAAGGTTATCAAAGAACAATGTGAACAATGCTCAGAGCCTGCCATGTCTTAACTATCCCATTAATGGCAAACATTGCTATGACTTTAGTATATCCTCTTTGGAATGGCTTCTTGACGCACCAAGAGTTTGGGAGGATGACCCCCAAGTCACAGGGGTGATCCCTTGATAGCCATGTTTGTGTTCCTGGTTGTGGCTGATTGATTCATGAGTGGACACCATCCATACTGGGCCAATCAGAGATCTTTCCCTAAATTTAAAAACTAAAACAAAGAGCATGTCCTTCTGTAGCGGAAAGCCCCAGAACGATGGGTGACCAAGCTCCTGCTAATATGGAAGAAGAAAGTGGTTGGTAGTAAGAGAGAATAAAGCTTCTGGTTAGAGAGTTACAGAGGAGAGACAGAGGGCCCTAGTGAAAATAATAGTTTCTGAGGCCCAGGTGAACTCCTGCCTCTCTTATGCCCTAGTGCTAAACATTTCCTTATTTATTTCCTTAATTATGACATAGCTACTGTGTCTCATTTACCCAAGCTAGTTGAATTTTGATTCTTGTCATTTACAGATAAGAGTCCTGGCTCATGCCAATCTTCATCACCCTCTTGGGTAATATCCTGGAGGGATGAGGAAGCCCTTGGAAATAGACAAACAAGACAGTCCTGGGAGTCAATGAAGAAGAATGAAGCATGAATGTTCCCACAGCCAATTTGCTTCACCTTCTGGTGCATCTATAGAATGGAGCTCTACCTGACTGTATCTGGCAGCTAGTAGGTGCTCAATAAACATCAGTTCCTTTTCTGACTCCTTTCCTCTTCCCCATTTCTCTCCCCTTTAATAATGCTGGCATCTACCTTGTTAATGTCCGCAGCACACAACCCATACCCTGACTGCACATTTGCCGTCAGAATAATGCTCCTCAGTACTATTTTTATTCAGCACCAGTGCTGCTCACTTTAGCATCCTTCCTCATCCTGGGCATATCTTTGTTCTCTTAGTCCCCACGACACATACAAGCACTTGCAGTTCCTCAGACAAATCTCATGCTCTCTTGTCTTTGGATTTGTGTGTGTTCTATTTCCTCTGCGTGCACCAAACAGCCCCTTCTCTGTTGGATTCTGGTGCAGCCTCAGTTCTCGGTTTAGACATCACTACCTCCTGAAGGTGTTCTCCAGATACCCCTGGCCTCAGACAGGTGAACTCCACTTCCTCTCTGCTTCTGGCTTCGTGACTTACTTGACTATAATACTGAGTCTCTCTCCTATAGTTGCCTGCTTTACTCGTCCCTATTCCTCTTGGCTTTCATCAGTCCTTCCAGCTTCTCTCCCTCACCCGCACGATTACCCCACCTTGCCCAGGATCCTCTCTGGGGACTCCTCTGACTTTAATGGAAGCACCAAGTCCTGTCCCCACTCATTTCGTCTACTCACGGCTTCTCGTGCCGCTTCTTCATGGCACACGCTCCAGTGTGAAGGTATTTCATGAAGGTCTGTCTCTGCTTTTTGCTCACCCCTTTAGCCTCAGCACTTTCCATGTAATTGGCCCCTGCAAATATTCAGTGACTGACTAACTTACAGAATGAAGCAACCTCCAAATGCTCTGGACCCAGCAGAGAACCTGGGACACAGAAGGTACTTTCTTGCCAACGCATCAGCATATATGCTAGCCAGTGGACATCCAAAGCAAAATAGTGGAACCCAGAGCAAACTAGTGGCAAAATTATGATAATTTCAATCAGCTACTAGATTGATGATTTTGAAGTGATGTGTAAAAAGTGGAGGTTTGGGGCTCAGAGAGTCCTGGATAGGAATATTCTATATGATCTCTGAAAAGCAACCAAAACCTTTCTGAGACTCAGATCCTTCCTCTGTACAGGGGCAAAGAGGGATTGTGGAGAGAATAAGAATCTACATACAAAGAGTACCTGCAGAAGGGCAGCAATGGAGACCCAGACAAAGAGAACAGACTTGTGGACATGGTGGGGGTGGTTAGGAGGAGGGAGTGTGATGAATGAGAGGGTAAGAAAAAGACATACACACTACCATATGTAAAATAGAAAGCCAGTGGGAATTTGCTGCATGATTCAGGGAACTCAAACCAGTGCTCTGTGACAAACTAGAGGAATGAGACATGGGAGGGAGGTTCAGGGAAAAAGTGGCATATGTGTACCTATGGCTGATTCACACTGATGTATGGCAGAAACCAACACAATATTGTAAAGCAATTATCCTTCAATTAAAAATAAATAGATACATATTTAAAGAGTACCTGCAGAGCAAGCACTTAATGTTGGCTCTTATGACCTGGATAGCTCCTACTGCTACGTGGCCAGTTTGGCCTTGACATTTGGATAACTCTCTTTATTTTTTACTGTGTTTGGCATGGGTAGGCACTTTTTCCACCAAGCTCCACCATGGATTTTCCATGAAAGCCATTTTACTGAACTGGAACTACTTTGACTCTAAACACCACGGGTCAGCATGTCCCCGTGGAAAGAAGCTGAGATGGAAACTGTTTCTACTCTGAGCATCCAGAATAAAGGGAGACCCAAATGATGAGAACTCCTAGAAATCCACAGGCTGTAAAAGTGAGTTGTAAAAGAGAAAGTGATTCTTAATAGATTTTTACCATTCTGACTTCTATGGAAGATGTAGGGGCTTTATCCAGACCACCAATTGTGTGTGGATTTTTATTATTGGGTAAGCATCACATGGTCTCACTATGGCCAGGGCCAGGCTGTTAGGAGTCAGAAGCAGCATTGAGGCTCACATATCCTTAGACAAGGCTGTGGAAGATTGGTAGTGCCACTAAGCATTGGTAAGTACCAGATCGAACACACATTGTAACTTTGTGCTTTTGCCTGTGCTGGGTTTTTTTTCCTGCCCAGAACACTGTCCCCAACTTACCCACATGTTAGATTCTCACACTTATCTATGGAAGGCAGTATGCCAATAGTCAAAGAGCTGGTTGTAGGAATTAGATTGACCTGAATTTGAATCTTAACTCTGCCATCTACTAGCTGTTTGGGAAAGTAACTAACCTCTTTAGGCCTGTTTCCTTCATCTTAAAAACAGTGACCAGTAATGGTGCCCACACAAGAGGGCTCTTGTGAAGATTAAATGAGATGATGCATAGAAAGTGTCTAGCACATTGTCGTACATAAATGCTACATGCATGCACGCTAAGTCACTTCAGTCGTGTCCAACTCTTTGTGGCCCCATGGACTGCAGCCTGCCAGGGTCGTGTGTCCACTAGATTCTCCAGGAAAGAATACTGGATTGGGTTACCATTTCCTTCTCCAGGGCATCTTCCTGACCCAGGGATGGAACCCCTGTCTCCTTGCACCTTCTGCACTGGCAGGCAGATTCTTTACCCTCTGAGCACTGGGGAAGCCCAGATGCTACATTGTTGTTGTTGTTGAGTTGCTCAGTCATGTCTGACTCTTTTCCACCCCGTGGACTGCAACAAGCCAGGCTTCCCTGTCTTTTGCTATCTCCCAGAGTTTGCTCAAACTCAGGCCCATGGAGTCTGTGATACCAGACAACCATCTCATCCTCTGTTGCCCCCTTCTCCTTCATTATGCTACATAAATAAATGACAGCAACTTTTACTCATTCTTCAAGTCTCAGCTCAAGGTCTATCTCTTCTTTATATCTGGTCACCTCAGGTATCCCCTTTTCATATTTCCACTGCTTCTGGTCCAGCTTTCTGTCTGAGCACTTACCACACTTTATGGTGACAGTCATGATTGTACAACACAAACCTTATTCACCAGGAGCTTAGGAGGTTTTTTGTTACCGACCTCCTTACTATATGACTTTAACCCATCTCCTCCTACTCCCTTCTGATGATCTGTTTCACAGTTTATAAAATAAGGCTACTGGACTCTTCTTTATGATCTAAAACCTTGAGCCCGATGATAACGGGATGTCAATAGCCCCTTTCCCAAGTCACAGAAATATCTTTCCTTCTGGAACGTTTATTATTTATACATCACTGAGCCTAGATCGACCATTTTTCAAGAGCTGCACAAAGTGAATTCTCCATCATGGGAAACAAACGAGCGATTGAAAGGGATTTCACGCCTGAATGCTCTCATTCTGCTCGTGCCTGGACATCATGGCTGCTACCTCTCTGTGCATTATCAAGGGAACTGGGGTTTGTCACTTGCACCAGACCCTGGCCTCTCCCAGAGAACCTCCAGAGAAGGCCTCAGCGGTTACCGTAGAAACGTCTTCCTTCCTGGATTCAGACTCATGAAGGCTCAGGCAGCCACGACCCAAGAGGGGCCTTGTTTAAACAGGAAAGAGCAGACAGTTTAATGGGCAGCTTTGCAGCTCAGATTCCTACACAGTTTACAGTAGTTGGAGTAATAAAATTCATAATGAATGTTTCTTTATTTAACAGCTAACTTTTTTTTTTGTTTTTTTTAATTTTCTTTTGTTTGTTTGTTTTTATTTATTTTTTTTCCTGAATACTAACTGATGGTAGGCAGGGAGAGTTTTAATTTTCTTTCATTTTAAAGACCATGGAAATAACCTTGAAAAAAATTGTGCTGTATGTCCATTTACTTATTCATTCTTCATCATATTTTTATGACATATATAATTAGTTGGGAAAACTGAGAGTCAAAGAACGTAGGTTACCAGCTTAAGGATACATGGCTATTTGTAAGAAGTGCAACTTTCAAATGGATAACCATGAAAAAAAAATTCTAGTTTCATTAATTAAGAATTAAATGTGGAATTTCCCATAGATAAATAGCATTTGTAATTTGACCCACAAGGAAGTGTAACATCTAGCTTGCAAGGAACATTAATGAACTACTAGTTCAAGGAAATAGAAAAAGAAGCTAATTATTAAATTCTCTTTGTGAATTCTGCCTTTGGTTGCCTTTGGAGACTTGAGATCTCAACATTTGTCAACAAGCACGCACTTCAACTTTGGTTGAAGCCAAAGAAGGGCTAGAATAGCCACTACACACCTACTGTGTTATATTTCAAAGGTTTTACCCATACTATCTTACTGAATGCTAGTAATAAGCCTATTGGGAAGGCCCAACTATCTCCATTCCAGTGATGCTATAAATTGAGTCTCAGAAAGGTAAAATCATTCCAAAATCTAACTCAGCTCTTTCGGATGACCAAGGTCAGTGCTCTGCTGGTGCTTCATACTGTGTCTCCTCAAAGGAACATCTCATAAGAAAAAAAGATCTATTGTCTCAGGGTGGATGGTGTTTCTTTCAATCTCAGAGACAGGTAATCTATTAAGAGTTGGGCCTGAGCTGTAAGAAGTACTTCTGTGATTCTGAATAGGAGCCGGAATACTGCAGTATCCATGGACATGGAGGATGGAGACTAAACTCTCTCCCATTCATGAAGCAAAGCACAACTCTCTGAAAGGCAAGTGTTACCCTGGAACAGTCCCAGGGAAGAGCAGTGGGCACTTATGAACTGTGAGAACTGCCTGGAGTCAGGAGAGCAGATAGTTTTAAAAACACAGAGGAGAGTTTTATCAGGCCAGGGGGAGTTTTGGTTGACAGAGTATCTCTTATACTCATGACAATTAGTATTCTCTACTGTGATCATTAAGCCAAGAGAAAGAAATTACTGAGTGTGCGCAAGTGAGGGTGTGTGTGTGTGTGTGTGTGCGTGTGTGAAAGAAAGGAGGGGGGAGAGAGAAAGAAGAGGCGTGGAGACAGGGTGGCTTGGAAGGACCCGTTGATGTATCCCACATACCCAGATCCCAATGTAAATGCTATTCAGTATTTGTCAGATAACTGAATGTGTGAATGAATTAATGAATAAACAAGAGCAGGAAGGAAAATGACAGGCCCCAAGCTTTGGGAACACCACAGACCTTCCCGCTTGTGCTCAGTTTCCATAGGGTTGCAAAGAGTTGGACACAACTGAAGCAACTCAGCATGCACACGTGCACCAAGGGAGGCGTGTCAGCAAGTGTCCAAGCTCCGCACCCTGCGCCGAGCCTCCACACTTGTGAACCAGCCTTGGCCTATGTCTGGCATGGCCTCTGCCATCCTCTGCCCCAGACTGTAGTCACATGGTAGATGTCTCCTCCTTCTAACTCTTCCCTCTCAAATTTCCTTCTCTGTTGCATACTGCCCAGAAAGCAGAACCAGACCATGTTCTCTATTTGTTTGTTTGTATGTCTTCATTTACATGACAGTGTCAGCTCCTGGAAGGGAGATCAAAGCTTTTATGCCTTTAGTATTTAGTGTCTTTTCTTGCACACAGGAGGGTTTGCAAATGAATGAATCAATGAATGGATGCACTAGGCAAACCCACTTCAATTTGTGGCCCAGGCTTAAAACAGAAAGGCTCTGTGGTTACAGAGAGAATATTGATGTGAGGCCCAGGAAACTGTGTTCAGGGGTCATGTGTGTCTCCAGCTTACTGATTGATTTTGGGAAAATCCCTTCCCATCTCTGAACCTGACACCTGTTGGACTTAGATAATGATCAGTGCCTTCTTACCTCCTGGGTCCTAGAACTTAAAGTTTTAGCCAAAGTCTCTCTGGGTTAGAAGCTAACTCTGTATCTGAGTTGTGTGTTTGTGGAGTTGTGTGTTGTGGAGTGCCAATTCTTCAAAATGTTATTAGGTCTTCTGCAAAAAGAGAATGATAGAGCTTGAAAATGGCTGAGATAACAAAGTTAAGGATATGCCTTTTTGGTTCACTTGATCTGAAAATGGACATTGTGATACCTCAAGCGAGACATACCATACCTGGAATTGCATTAGTTAATATCCGGTGGGACAAATGATCTGTAGAACTCATGCTGGGAAAGTTCTGTGCTGGGTGTGTAAGGAAATCCTTCCACTGCCAAGATTCTAGGAATTCCAGGTTTTGACCCAGACTGGGTTATAATCTCTTTGTAAAGGAAGCTGTTCACAATGGAGTAAGTTAGGATTTCTTTGTGGTATCAGAGGGGTCACGAAGGGAGAATTAGGATGCTGAGCTGGTTGTACTGGGGATCCAACTATGAGCTATTGCTCTATAGTGATCCAATCAACAGGGATCGGGCATCATGATTTGACATTGTGACCCTAGAAACCCCTCACTTGTAGGTGGAATGAGAGGTCCAGGGAATCTGGTGAGAAGTAAAAAGGGACAACTAATAAATATTGAACACCTACTGCATCCTTCACCTCATTTAATTCTCACAGATCTAAGAGACTAGTGTTGCTCTGCCTACCATTTTACAGTTGAAGTGACTGAGGGTCAAAGAAGTTCAAAACATGCCCAAGGTCACAAAACAATGGATGGCAAACCTACAATTTGAACTTGGATCTTTTGGATTCCAAACCTTGAATTCTTCCCATACAACATGCCTATCAGAGCAGAGCACTTGGTTTTGTTTGTTTGTTTTATTTTGGTCTTGATTGTTTTAGCCATTGCTCATCTGTCCTACTCTATTGTTTATGAGCCTCATTACTTATATGAAAAATGGGGATAAGACTTTCTCTGTTTCATTAAAGTTGTCAGGAGAGTAAAAGGAACATGTTTTCTTCTTTCCTCATAATTTTCTTTCTCATTTGGTTCTTTATTTTTTTATTTATTTATTTTTTTTATTTGGTTCTTTAAATGGAGACTCAGTAAAAGAAAAAAAAAGCTGAATATGTCATTTGTTTTTGTGTAACAGTGTCAATCCTAAGCAAGTTAGTGTAAATGTAATTTACAGCTCCCATGACCTCCCATGAATATTGGGAGAATAGATACACATTACTGATTTTATTAAAATACATAAGTCAAACAGATGGTAATCAAACATAAAAATTACCCTATTCTGTCTTTGAAAGGGTTATAAGTACAAGTAACAAACCTTGTCCTTTTATTTGTGTTATAAATAAAATTTATGAGAAAAAATAGTTCAGAGGGGCTAATATTATATATGTCCATTTTTTTTGCTGTCCCTACTGGTAAAGCTTGTGAATGGGAGAAATCCCTGAGTGCAGAATTCAGGATGGAAGCAAAAACTAACAGAAAGGGAGCAGAAGTGAAAATCCTTTATGTTCTGGCAGGATAGCAGTGGGCATTATTGTTCACATCTACCATTATTTCCCTGGAGAAGGAGATGGCACCCCACTCCAGTATTCTTGCCTGGAAAATCCCATAGATGGAGGAGCCTGGTAGGCTACAATCCATGGGGTTGCAAAGAGTCGGACACGACTGAGCGACTTCACTTTCAGTTTCGCTCTTCACCATTGTTTAGGGCAGAAATGATGTAGGCTAGATATCACAGTGACCTGGACCTCATTTAAACCTTCTCTTCATTCTTTGTGCAATCACATGAGTGCCTCCCTCCTTTATGAAGTAATGCCTGATTAAATCTCCCCATATTTTTTCAGCTTCAGGAGGATCTTGTGTCCCAATTAAGGATTATCACGTAAAACAATTCACTCTGCTATGACAGAATGTCTTTCCTGAACAGACACATTTATCATAATACTTAATAGAAGTCCTCACAGGCAAGGACCAACACACTTGATGTTTGTGTGTCTAAGGTGTGGTGTGGTGCTGAGTATATGGTAATGTTGGAAAGGATAACAACCAGCATTTCTGGATGCTTAGAATTTCCAGACACACTTAACATGGATTAACTCATTTGGTCTTCACAACACCTCTATGAGGTAGGTGTTACTCTAATTTCCATTTTGTAGATGGAGAAACCAAGAAAACATACCACTGAGTGACTCATCTGAGGGAGACCAGAGAGTGGAGGTCAGAATTAAACCTACGCAGTGTGGCTCAGAACCCATGTTCTTGGTTATAGTACTGTTTCTGGTTGGGTTCTCTGGAGGCAGTTGGGAAGATAAGAGCTCAGGACCCCTGTGAGGAAGAAGGATGGGGAGGAGGGAGAACTCAATTTGGGCAAAGCTGGTGAAGAATGCTGGGATATATTGCTCATTAGAATTGATCTGACCTGGGCTGGGCTGGGCTGGCCTCTATATTTCTGCCTTGCCTGGTCTCCAGGTAGGGCTTCTCTGGGGAAGGCAAAGCTGCTCCTTCCAGCTAATGCACTCTGATGTTGCTGGCACCTCCACAGTTGGTCAGAAAGTCCTTCCTTGAAGGCAATCTGGGTGACCCATATCCATGTCAACTATAAACACTAGTTTGCCTCTTGGCAAAAATATAATAAACATTTGCTAAACTAACACAATTTTCATTAATTATAATAACTGTAATAATGGCTGTCACTTCTTAATTGGTAATTACATACCATATAAAAATGGTTGCAATTTATTAAGCCATTAATCATCAGCAGAGTACACTGAAGTTAATACTGTATTACATAACCTTATTTTAATGATGAAATAGAGATCTACTGATGTTAAATAACTTGACCAGTGTGATATAATTAGCAAGTGGGAGAGCTAAGTTCTCTTACATGTCCTTTGGACACTGGAGTGCATACCCCTAACCTCTGCGTTAGTGTATATACATATCTTCCCAACTTGATTGCTGTGAGCTTCTCTACAGCAGATGCCAAGGCTCTTTCAGTTGTGTGACTCTCAGCCTGACACACAGGATACATTGAATATACATTTGTTGAGTGAATAAGCTGGTCTTCCATAAAAAATCGTGATCTTGATGGAAACTGGAAAAATAATTAAAAGAATAATTTAGTTACTCTAATTAGAAGCAACTGAGTTTTTAATAAGACATAGTAAAACCACAAATCTTTGCTTGTTTAACAAGTCTTGTCAAGGCTGAGAGTTGTTAGCAGAAACAACAGGAAGAACACACACAAGAATTGTGCATAAGCGGCTGGTGTGTTGGGTAAATCACTCAGAATGAATGAGGGGCCACACACTGTCAGGGCAAGAGCATTGGCCTAGAAATGAGAGGGTTTTCACTGTAGGCATTTCACTAATGTGCAGTTTGTTGTTGACAAGTTGCTTCGATTCTTCCATCTGAAATGAGGAAGTTGTAGAAGATAATCCTTGAGTTTCATCTGATGCTTCTATGCTATGTTTCTGTAAAAAGAAAGAAAGAAAGAAAAGCAAGCTCTGACATTCTGTGAAGGAACAGAGTGGAACCAAACTGGTTGGTGGTAGATACAGTAGGAAGATTTTGGCTGACTATGATAAAGGACAGAGAAATTATTTCTCCTCAGTTACAAGTGTTCAGGCCAAAGGTGACTATAGTCAAGGGTGCTCTGGGTGGGCTGTCTATGTGAGGTCAAAGGCTGGATGAGCTGACTATAAAGATCAACCAAACCTAAGAGCTTGAAAACATAAAAGGCAAGAATTAAGATTTTACAGAAGTGTGAGAGAGAAGAGTGATAAACTGTACTGAACAATGCCTAGAATATAGTAGCCGCTCAGGGAACATTTATTGAATAAATGAATATTCAAATCCAGTTAATAATGATCATTGCTTCAAATCACAGTTAAATATAACTGATACATACAGTCCTGGATAGTTTGAGATTAAAATGAGAACATCAATGTGAAGATGTTTGGCAAATTTTTAGAGCTATTGTTTGGGTTTCCTAGGAAAAAGAACCCAGTAATAAGAAAAGAGTGAATAAAAATTGTTGGGTACGTGTAATTGGTCCTAAGTAGGTGGTAGTCATGGCAACCGTTTCTACTAAAGAATGAGGATTTTCCTGAGGATAAAGGGGCTCAGGCAGAGGAAAGGGTATTTCAAAAGGACTGAATGGGACAGAGCTGAGTATTATCTGGGAAACAAAATTATTTTTGCTTGCTACTGGGAAAAGGAATTGAATGAAGCTAGAAATGCCTGATCATGAAGGCCTTATGAGCCAGACATGAGGTGTTTGGACAAGTTTAAATATATTTAACAAATGCAAAGCACCTATAAAACTATGTTCAAAAACAATAAAGTTAAAAAAAAGACAATAAAGTTGAACTCAATAAAAGACAAAGAAAGTGAAAGAGCCCAATGATGAAAGTCCCACAAAGAACAAAATCTCAGGCATGAAGACACAGAAAAACTCTAATCCAAAAAGAATTGTGCATTTTCTTCTTTCTCTTTTTCCCCCTCTTTTCTTTCCCTTTGTTCTTTCTCTTCCTCCCATCCTCCTACCCTCCTCTCAAACTCCGTGTCTCTTTCTTTCTTTCAACAACATCAAACATATTTGAGGGGCCACAGATGATAGATTTTAATCTGATCCTCTACTTCCTATTGGAGATTTCTTGCCAGTAAGTGCCTTTGCAATTTATATGACAGAAACACTGTAGTTAAAGCTGAAGTTCAGAGGCAGTTTGATATGCATGTAGTGCATGCCAAAAAAAACATCTCAGACAGGATCTCAGATGATTTTTAGGGGTTATGCTCAAACGATAAGGACCACTAATGATCAATAGCACTTTATTGATAAAATTCCCATCCCAATGCTGAAATCTTGAGCTCCTTACGGTGTTTTCAAGCTGTCATGCTGGTTTATACTTCTGTGCTTTGGCATATACCCCTCCCTTTGGATCAAATGCCCCACAAATTCCACCAGCCTCTCTTCACTGCCCACCAGCTCCACCCAGCTACATAGCAACCACATTATATTTTGTCTAGCTTACATTCTTCATAGCACCCATACTTACTGTTGTCCTGAGCCCAGTGCATCTCAATCTTCAATATGCATAAGAATGCCTCAGGATCTTGTTAAAGTGCCAGTGCTGCCTTAATAGGTCTGAGTGGAGAATAAGATTTAGCATTTTAAAAAATTTCCCAGATAGTGATGCTGCTGCTGGTCCATGGACCACACTTGAAATGACAAGATCTTACCCACCCTATTGCAATCATCAGTTTATTTGTCCTTTGGGGTTACTGAGACCAAGACATTTTTAAAATTTATATTTTTATTGAGGTATAGTTGATTTACAATGTTGAGTTAATTTCTGCTGTACAGCAAAGTGAATCAGTAATACACATAAATGCATCCTTTTTATATTCTTTTCCATTATGGTTTATCCCAAGACACTGAATATAGTTCCCTATGCTATATAGAGAAGCCTGGCATGCTGTAGTCCACGGGATCACAAAGAGTTGAACGCAACTGAGCAACTGAACAACAGCAATGCTGTATAGTAGGGCCTTTTTGTTTATTCATTCTATGTGTTGTAGTTTGCATCTACTAACCCCAAGCTCCCAACCCTTCCTCCCTCACCCCTCCTTTTGTAGCCACAAGTTAGATCTCCATGAGACCAAGTACTTTTTTTATTGCTATTGCCCAATAGTCTGGCACAGAATAAGATACTCAGTAATCTTCTGATGAATGAATATATTAAGCACCATCTCATCAGTTCATTATAACAACCTGAATTACTAGAACAATTATTAGTCTTTTTCTAAGGAGGCAGTGAATACTGTGATATGTCATATAATGAACTAAAACGTTCCCAGTTAGAGAGTGATGAAAGCAGAGCTCCAAGAAAGTTCTGATAACTTCAAGCTTTGTGTGATTTTTGTTCCACCATTTGCTTTCCAAAACCCAGACTGCAATGTGGGTTAGGTCTGACTAGTGGAGAACTTTAAATTAAAAAAAAAAAAAAAATTAATAGAATGCAACTATTCCTAATGCTGTGTTTAAGAGATTGGAATTTTACAATCTTAGTCTTAGAGAACACAGACAATATAGAGTTGCAGGAAATCCTTGGTCTTGAGAGATTTGGACCACACTCCTAACTCTGACGTTCTATGCCACTCTCACAGCTGAACAAATATGACATATATAATTGTCAAGCCCACCACTGATTTTATGAATTAATTCTTGGGATTTATGGTGTTTTGCACTCTCTTTTCAAAGCACCTCACAACCGTTAATTATTTAAGCTGCCTTACACCCCTCAGAGGAAGGACAGGGATATTATTCTGCCCTGAGCCTGGGGGGAGAAGGAGGTCAAGAGAGGTGGAATACCAGTGGTTACCAAAGTCAAAGAGAGAAGAGATCAGATTGCACCTGAGTGAACTCAGAGGGCTTTATTATGGAGGAAATCCTGCTGGCAAGACCGGACAAGACTTCTCTTGTGGGTTTTTGAATCAGAGATGAGAGAGCAAAGGCCATTTTTGTCACTTAACAATGATAATAGCTATCACTTATTGAGTACTTACTGTGTAGTAGGTAGTGTGCTATTGTTTCATTGAATTTCACAAAGGAGATGTAAGTTGGATAATGATGACAATGTATTGAGAATTCATGCCATGCAGGTATTTACCATGTCTTGCCTTTTTAGATCCTCACAGCAACCTCAAAAAGTATGTGATTCCTATATGACAGAAGGGAATTAAAAAATCATAGTCACTTTTTTGTTGTTGTTCAGTTGCTAAGTGAGGTCCAACTCTTTGTGACCCCTTGGACTACGGTATGCCAGGCTTCCCTGTCCTTCACTATCTCCTAGAGTTTGCTCAAATTCATGCCCATTGATTCAGTGATGCCATCTAACCATCTCATCCTCTGCTGCCCTCTTCTCCTTTTGCTTCAATATTTCACATCATCAGGGTCTTTTCCAATGAGTTGGCTCTTTGCATCAGGTGATGAAAGTATTACATAACAAAACTGAGATTTGAATCTAAGACCTGTCTGCCTCCAGAGTTTAGGCTCTCTCCATTTAGTTCTACTGGCATATTATTGCATCCCTCTGAACCTCAGTTTTCCCAGTTGTAAAATGGGACTAATAATAGCTACATAATGAAGTGTAATGAGGATTCTCTATGATAATATCCCTGGTAATTCATAAATATGTTTTAGCAAGATCATGAGCTTTCAGGCAACAAAGTCCTAAGTCTGAATAGCATCTTAATATTAAGAACTGTAATGTCTTACATTAGTTTTCTGAATCTCAACATCCTGATTTGAAAAATGGGATGATAATATCTACCTTACAGATTTCAGTGAAGATTAAATGAAAGGATGTTTGTGAAATGCCTACTTCAGGGGCTTGGCACACAGAGGTATTTACTACAATTGGTCTTCTTCCTTTTCCTCTCTTGGATCCCACTTTCTTCCTGTTAAACTGTCTCTCAACCAATAACACCATTGTCTTCTCAAATGCTAAGCAGAATCTTAGAGTTCTTTTATAGACATTCTTATTCTTGTCATTCACATTTAACAACTGTCAATCATATTCAATGCATTATATCAGGAATAGAACTTTTTCATCCAGCACTTTCTATAGCCCCATTCTGATGTCAAGTCCCTCCTACTTGTAAGTCTAATTCTTAGTGGCTTATGGTCTAGGAATCCCTGTCACTTATTTTCTTTGAATTGCCTGGAGGAGGAGGGCTGATAAACTCTTAAGCCAGGTTCTGAGTATTTTATTGGGGAGTTGTCTTTTATACTCATTCAAATGAAAAAAGAAAGAACATATACTTGAGATGCATCATTCTAAGTGTGTGTGTTAGTAATAAATACTGTTAGAGTGATACAATAGACTCTATAATTTTAATTCTCATTCTCTATTAACAGAGTGGCTTTGGGGTTCCATGAGACAAGAGAGTGTGAAAGTTTGTCCACCTGTCACTGCTGCAAGTTGTTCAGAAACTTCTAACTTCCTTCACACTTGCTTTGTGATTGACGAAGGGAATGTTGGCTCCATTGCCAGTTTTCAAGTTCTGTTCTCTGAGCCATGACAACCTAGGACTTTTCTCCCTGCAGTGTCTCCACCTGACAGAGTGAGCTGAACCCAGTGGTTCATTGACTGATACATCTGGTGGCTGTTGATGAGACCCTGGGCTGGGAACTGATTAAAAAATTTTCCCCCAAATACTGAAATGTTCCAGATGAATAGTTCCCATGAGAGTTTTGATTAAGTGATAGATAAGATCAAGGAAAACCCTTTCACATACTTAAATTAGAAAAAAATATTGGAGAACTAGACTTCACTTTTATTTGGAATATCTTTCTGTTCTAAGCAATTTTTATTCCTAATTCTTCACCATTTAATAGTAATAATATGGTAAAAACTGTGATATTGTTGGCTAAAGATATACCAGAAACTACTAGAAGCACTTCAAATACATTAATCTATATAATCCTCCCAATTAGTCTATGAGGCACACAAAGTATTATTATCCTATTATTGATATTCTGATTCTGATTATTGATATTCTGATTTTGAGATTAGGCCACTTTGCATGGATATTTAGAGTTTATGATGGATGTTCTCATGTATGATCTCATTTTACCACCACAAGAATCTGCTGGAGTAGTCAAGGG
Source organism: Dama dama (assembly GCF_033118175.1). Lineage (NCBI taxonomy): Eukaryota > Metazoa > Chordata > Mammalia > Artiodactyla > Cervidae > Dama > Dama dama. Next base: position 87,171,652 of record NC_083700.1, read on the forward strand.
ATAATATTCCTTCATCATTGGGAGGTTGTAGGATATAATAGCTGAGAGCATGCACTTTGAACTGAGAATGATATGGGTTTGAATTGTGGTTCTAAAATCTGAGCCTAAGTTACTTCATCTGCCAAATGTATATTGAAATACCATGTCATGGGACTTTCATGAGGATTAAATGACTTAATGTAAACAAAGTACATCACACTGCAGTGAATAAATGTTGACAATTGTTAGCTAGTCTTCCTTCCTTACATTATATATATTTTTATTAATATGAATTAATTGTATTAAGGATCAATAAATAATAGTGGTTAATAGTATTATATTTTATTAATATACATTAATGATTAATAGTGATATGTTATTCAATTTATATATTATTTTTATATATACTATATATAAAACTTTTCTTTAATCCCTAGTGCATTGTGTTCAGGTGATGGCATGGAAAAGTTAGATTTGAGTTTTATTTGAAAGGATTAGTTGTATAGTTCAACAAATATTTACTTATTTTTATTATTTTTTAACTTTTTGATTTTATTTTTAAATTAATTTATTTATTTTAATTGGAGGCTATGCTGGTTTTAGAAAAGGCAGAGGAACCAGAGATCAAATTGCCAACATCCACTGGATCATCGAAAAAGCAAGAGAGCTCCAGAAAAACATCTATTTCTGCTTTATTGACTATGCCAAAGCCTTTGACTGTGTGGATCACAATAAACTGTGGAAAATTCTGAAAGACATGGGAATACCAGACCACCTGACCTGTCTTTTGAGAAACCTGTGTGCAGGTCAGGAAGTAACAGTTAGAAGTGGACATGGAACAACAGACTGGTTCCAAATAGGAAAAGGAGTCCGTCAAGGCTGTATATTGTCACCCTGCTTACTTAACTTATATGCAGAGTACATCATGAGAAACGCTGGGCTGGAAGAAGCAGAAGCTGGAATCAAGATTGCCGGGAGAAATATCAATAACCTCAGATATGCAGATGACACCATCCTTATGGCAGAAAGTGAAGAGGAACTAAAAAGCCTCTTGATGAAAGTGAAAGAGGAGAGTGAAAAAGTTGGCTTAAAGTTCAACATTCAGAAAACTAAGATCATGGCATCTGGTCCCGTCACTTCATGGCAAATAGATGGGGAAACAGTGACTGACTTTACTTTTCTGGGCTCCCAAATCACTGCAGATGGTGATTGCAGCCATGAAATTAAAAAATGCTTCCTCCTTGGAAGGAGTTATGATCAATCTAGACAGCATATTAAAAAGCAGAGACATTACTTTGCTAACAAAGATCCGTCTAGTCAAGGCTATGGTTTTTCCAGTGGTCATGTATGGATGTGAGAATTGGACTATAAAGAAAGCTGAGCGCCAAAGAATTGATGCTTTTGAACTGTGGTATTGGAGAAGACTCTTGAGAGTCCCTTGGACTGCAAGGAGATCCAGTCAGTCCATCCTAAAGGAGATGAGTCCTGGGTGATAATTGGAAGGACTGATGTTGAAGCTGAAACTCCAATACTTTGGCCACCTGATGCGAAGAGCTGACTCATTGGAAAAGACCCTGATGCTGGGAAAGATTGAGGGCACGAGGAGAAGGGGATGACAGAGGATGAGATGGTTATATGGCATCACCGACTCGATGGACATGAGTTTGGGTAAACTCTGGGAGTTGGTGATGGACAGGGAGGCCTGGTGTGCTGCGGTTCATGGGGTCGCAAAGAGTTGGACACGGCTGAGCGACTGAACTGAACTGAACTGAATTACTTTACAATATTGTGGTGGTTTTTGCCATACATCAACACGAATCAGCCATGGGTATACACGTGTCCCACCATCCTGAAACCCCCTCCCACCTCCCTCCCCACTCTTGGAGTATGGCTGATGAACAGTGTTGGGATAGTTTCAGGTGTACAGCAGAGAGACTCAGCCATACATACATATGCATCCATTCTCCCCCAAACTCTCCTCCCATCCAGGCTGCCACAAAAATAAATAATAACATTGAGCACCTCCTCTGAGTTGTCTACTGTGCTAGGAAGGCACTGGGGGCACAAAAGTGATGAAATGCGATCCCTCCTTTCAAGTAACACACACCTCTTGAAGAATAGAAGGGAGAGAACATACAACACATTGAGAACCGGCTCTGTGCCAAGTGCTGTATTTTGTACAGATGAGCTCACGTATGATCTCATTTGAGGTGAGGAGATGGAGGATCAAAGAGAGGGAGGGAGGGAGAGAGAGATTAAAGTACTTTTTCTAGATGATTGCTATCCAGTAGAATTTTCCATTAATGAATATATTTCATCTGTGCTTTCCGGTATGGTAGCAACTAGACTACTGGTAATTTGACATGTAGCTAGTGCAACTAAGAAACTAAATATTAAGTTTTATGTCATCTTAGTTAATTTGCATTTAAATAGTGCCCAGTAACTGGTTGCTACTTCATGGGATGGTGCAGCTTTAGGAGATAACACAGCTAGCAAGTGGCAGACTTTGAATCTGAGCCTTGGTCTGTGTGAATTTGAGCCCTAGTTTGGGCTTCCCTGGTGGCTCAGATGGTGAAGAATCTGCCTGCAATGCAGGAGATGCGGGTTCGATCCTTGGGTCGGGAAGATCCCCTGGAGAAGGGAATGGATACTCACTCCAGTATTCTTGCCTGGAGAAATTCCAAAGACAGAGGAGCCTGGAGGGCTACAGTCCCTGGGGTTGCAAACAGTTGGACACGACAGAGGAACTAACATTTTCAGTTTTCACTTTTTGTTTGATTACAAAGCCAGGATTCTTTCCATTGTGTGAATAGACACAAAGGGGCTTCTTTGTTCTTTTTTAGTCTATTCTCTCACTTGAGTGTGAAGGGACCCCTCCCTCTTCCCCCACTGGCACAGGAGGACGAGCCCTGCCGGTGGAGGGCAGCCTGGAGAGCACCAGCCCGTACTTCCTCTTCTCAGAGAGCTAGAACAGGGAGGGTGGGCACTCATCCTTCTACACTAAAGCCCTCATGGTCGGCACTAAAACTCATCCTTCCACTCTGAGTGGAATTCTCTTTGTTGCAGTGGTAATTCTTGGAGAATTCTAGTGTTGCTCTTCTAGCTGTAAGGTCCACTAGGGCCCCAGGTAAGGAGGACTCCTGAAATCTTTTAGTGAGAAAATAGGAAAAACACTGCTCATTTTTAGGGTGAGGCCTTGTAATAATACTGTGGGCCAAAGGGTTTCAGGTTTTCTTGTTTCCATGTGCAGGATTTCAAAAGCCACATCACCAAGAAAGTGCTTATTGCCAACTTGAATATGTGGATCTGATGACTCAGTTCTTCCCATGGTACAGGCTGACACAAAGCCTTTAAAATTCTAAATAGTAGCATTTCTTCTTTGGCCTTTATTATTGCTGTCATTGTTAATATTAATAAGGCAGTTAGTTTCTATAGGAAAGACTGGATGGGGCAGATTTTAGAGGCAGGGAGATGAATTACCACACATGCAGAGAATTTGTATGTGAGAGGAGTTATCAATATTTATTGAATGAATGAGTAAGTCATCCTTTCCAGAAATAAAAAACCAATTTATTTCTTCATAACAATTGGGATTATGGGGTGAGGCCTGGGAGGGCGGGTGGAGATTATATTCCAGGCAGAAGGAAGGCAGAAGGAACATCATATACAAAGGCCCTGGAGTTAGAGGGGGCTTGCACTTGGGAAAAATTGATGTATGTATCAGATTAGTGTGGTTGGAGCTTAGGGAGAAGGGGCATGAGGTGATATAAGATTGAGGAGAGGTCAGATTTACAAATCAATTTAGATTACATTAGGGTTTTGGTCTGTAACTCAAGAGCAACAGGAAGAATTTGAAGGGATTTTAGTAGAGAAGTGGCATTGCTATATTTGTACTTTTTAAGAGATGTCACTACTGCTATGTGAGAAACAAGCTGGAGGGGACTGGGGTGGACTCAAGGAAATTATCTGTAGCTAATGATAGTAGTCCAGGTGAGAGACTGATTAGACTCAGGGTAAAGGATTCCACTCAGGTGGAAAGAAGTGGATGAATTGGAGAAATAAAGAGAAAAACAGATAGGACTTCATGATAATGTGAATGAGGGGATTTGATGGAGAGAGAGTAATCAAAGCTCATGGTAGGTTCAGGATCATGGCAACTCCTTAAGCTTTAATCATCTCAAGAATGGAAATAATGCATGTGAAAGTGCTATGTAATGTGCTATTTCATTATACATGGAATAAAATGCTTTAATTATTATCTATGCTGTTTTTATATCCAGGATTGAACTCTATACCAATAAGTAATGATCACAGAACCTGTTTCCTAAGAAGATGGTGAGATCCTTGAGATCAGAGACTAAATGTCTACGATTGCATGTCTCTAGTTTGTGTGATATTGCACCCATCACATGCTCATTAGTTTTGCCCTCTGTGTTGGTTCTTGACCTTCTTGCCTTAAGATGCATTCCTCATCCTTCCCTGCTTGTACTTATGTTGCAGTGGGGCTGGCCCTGAAGTCTGTTTCCCAGGCTCCTATGCCAATCATCTAACTTCTGCCTGGGTTTCCCCAATGGGATGTACTGGTGAGAGATTGGAGAGTGGGGAGAAAGGAAAAGCCAGAGTGTTCCCCTTCTCTATGTACACCTTTTCTCTCAGACTGACTTTATCTCTTCCATGACCCCCAGCTCATGATTCCAGCTTTAGTCAACTGACCTTGGTTCTTGGAAACCTTGCTTTGTACTTCCAGTTTATAGATGGTAGCAACTTCGTGCCATGGCTGACATGTGGAGTGGCCCCTGGTCATCCATGTAGCTTCTCACTCTTCATCTTCTGTGTAACCGATTCCTTATATTAGATTCCTTCTATTTTAGACACTTGGAGTGGTTTTTGTTTAACAGGTTGGATTCTGAGTGATATATAAACACACACAGACCAACTTTCATTAATGATCAAATAGTCTTCTTTGCAACAGAGAAATATTTTCACATAAATAAACTTTGAAACTTTAAAACACATAATAGAAGAGAAAATATCCTGTCAATATAAGCACACTTCAGAATCATCAACAAACTTAGAATGGTCTTCATTGTGATTTAGCAATAACAAACTTAATTGTACTTTTTTAAACTTTATTTTTTCAGCTGACCGAGCTTCAGAGCTGAGATAAGTGTGGTCACTTAGTGTTCTTTAAATAGTTTTTGGCTAGTTTTAATTTGAAGAAAGAACATTCTTCAGTAGAGACAGGACAGGAATTACCAAAAAATAATATAAACAAGTAACATACTTTGGAAAAACTTACCATTATGTCATAGTATTACACACTATTTTGGCAAATTTATGGATAATTTTAATTTTTTTCAGTTTCACTTGGTAATGGTTTGACACAAAACAGTGATATCATTGGCAATGATTCTGTTATGCTGTTTGAAAATTTATTTGGAGTCTTCTCTGTATTTCTTACAATAGACTTTTTTTCCAAGATATTATTAGTTGATTTATTGATGCTCTTATTGGTTTATTAAAAACATTTATGAAATAACTACTTTAATTTCTTTTTAAAAACTCAAAATATTTAGATGTAGAACAGTCCTTTGAAGGACCTTGTTGAACATTATTGAAGCTGTCAATCTATTGAAAAATAATTTATTCAGATGAAATTCACACAATAGAATTGACCATATTTTTTTAAAAACAGAAGCTTTTTATAGTATCATTTTTTCAGTTTTTGGCCTTGCCATGTGGCATGCAAGATCTTAGTTCCCTGCATGTGTCCTCAGTCACTACAGTTCTGTCTGATTATGTGACCCAATGTACCACAGCCCTCCAGGCTTCTGTGTCTTTGGGATTCTCCAGGCAAGAACACTGGTTACCATGCCCTTCTTCAGAGGATCTTCCCGACCCAGAAATCTTAACCTCATCTCCTGCATTGCAGGCAGATCCTTTACTGCTGAGCCACTGGGGAAGCCCGTTAGTTCCCTGACCAGGGATCAAACCCGTGCCCCCTGCAGTGGAAGCACAGAATCTTAACCACAGGACTGCCAGGGAAGTCCCTAGATTTAACCATTTTAAGGTGAGCAATTTAGTGGCATTTAGTATAGTCACAATGTTGAGAATGACTGCCTTTATCTATTTCTAAAACATTCCATCAGTCCAAGTAAAATCTCTTACACCTTAAGTAGTTTCTCCCCATTCACCCTTCCCTGTCCCCTCCCCAATCCCAAGCAACCACCAAGCTTCATTCTCTTTATATAAATGTATTTATTCTGGATATTTCTCATGAGTGGAATAATACAATATGTGATGTTCTGTGGCTGGATATTTTTTTTTTTCACATAGCATAGTGTTTTCAAGTTTCATTCATGTCGTAGCATATATTAATATCTCTTTTTTTTCATAACTGAATAACATTCTGTTCGCATCTCAGTTCAGTTCAGTTCAGTTGCTCAGTCGTGTCTGACTCTGCAACCCCATGGATTGCAGCACGCCAGGCTTCCCTGTCCTTCATCAACTCCTGGAGCTTACTCAAACTCATGTCCATAGAGTTGGTGATGCCATCCAACCATATTATCCTGTCACCCCCTTCTCCTCCTTCAATCTTTCCCAGCATCAGGGTCTTTTCCAATAAGTCAGCTCTTCACATCAGGTGGCCAAAGTATTGGAGTTGCAGCTTCAGCATCAGTCCTTCCATTGAATATTCAGGACTTATTTCCTTCAGAATTCACTGGTTGGATCTCCTTGCAGTCTAAGAGACTCTCAAGAGTCTTCTTCAATGCCACAGTTCAAAAGCATCCATTCTTCAGTGCTGTGCTTTCTTTATAGTCCAACTCTCACATCTATACATGACTACTGGAAAAACCATAGCCTTGATGAGACAGACCTTTGTTGGCAAAATAATGTCTGCTTTTCAATATGCTGTCCAGGTTGGTCATAGCTTTTCTTCCAAGGAGCAAGTGTCTTTTAATTTCATGGCTGCAGTCACCATCTGCAGTGATTTTGGAGCCCCACCCCCCACCCCCCGCAAATAAAGCCTCTCACTGTTCCCATTGTTTCCCCATCTATTTGCCATGAAGTGATGGGACCAGATGCCATGATCTTAGTTTTCTGAATGTTGAGCTTTAAGCCAAATTTTTCACCCTCCTCTTTCACTTTCAACAAGGGGCTCTTTAGTTCTCCTTCACTTTCTGCCATAAAGGTGGTATCATCCACGTATTTGAGGTTATTGATATTTCTCCCGGCAATCTTGATTCTAGCTTGTGCTTCTTCCAGCCCAGCATTTCTCATGATGTACTCTGCATATAAGTTAAATAAACAGGGTGACAATATACAGTCTTGATGTACTCCTTTCCCAATTTGGAACCAGTCTGTTGCTCCATATCCAGTTCTAACTGTTGCTTTTTGACCTGTATACAGATTTCTCAGGAGGCAAGGAAGGTGGTCTGTTATTCCCATCTCTTTAAGATTTTCCACAGTCTGTTGAATCTATGTACTACAATTGGTTTATCCTTTCATCTATTGATGGATGTTTGAACTGTTTCCATCTTTTGGCTCCTGTGGTTAATACTGCTATGAGCATATGTGTACATGTTCTTGCTTGTGTACCTGTTTTTAATTCTTTTGGACATGGTAATTCTTATATGGTAATTTTATGTTTAACTCTTTGAGGGTATGCTGAATTGTTTTCCACAGAAGCTTAACCATTTTACATTTCCAATAGCAATATACAAGTGTTCTGGGTTGTCCACATTTTTCCCAGCACTTGTTACCTTCCATTGTTACATTTTTAAAAAAGTAACCATTCTAGTGGGTATGAAAAGATACTTTATTGTGGTTTTAATTTGCATTTTTCTAGTGACTAATAATGTTGAGCGTCTTTTCATGTGCTTTTTGGCCATTTGTATATCTTCTTTGATAAAGTGTGTATTCAAATCTTTAGCCCTCTTAAATTTCTTTTATCTCTATAGTTTAAGTCATGAAAGTTTTTAAATATTGTGAATACTAGACTCTTATCAGATACATGATTTTCAAATATTTTTCCCATTCTGTGGGTTGCCTATTCACTTTCTTGATAATATCCTTTGATATACAAATGGTTTTTAACTTTGAAAATGTCCAATTTTTTATTATCTATTGTTGCTCATGCTTTTGATAGAATATCTAAGAATTCATTGCCAAATCCAACATCATGAAGACCAATATATTTTTAATGTTTGTACCTTTTTTGTATGTCTTTTAGATCATGTACAGTTTGGTAGATATACAGCTATGTATACATGTGTGTATATGTATATGCACACACATATATTAATATTTGACACATCCATTTACAAAGCATTTTAAAATTTGTTGATTTATTTGATCCTTTTAGCAACGCTGTGAAGTAGAAGAGACAATAGTGATATGTTTCTTTTAAAGATTAAAAAATGGTAAACTTTAAAAGGGAAACTGTCAAAGTCTCATGGGTGGTAAATAGTAGATACAAGATACAAATTCCACTTATCTTACCCCACTCACGTGTTTGCTGCACTCCACCATCTTGTTGCATAAAATGCCTTAATATGTTTGCTAAATGATGTGACCCAGAGAAGAGAGGAAAGTATTTGTTGTATTCCTGAATGTACAAGGCTTTATTAAGATACTTCTGTGTGCATCATCACAAAGTTCTTATACCATCCTAGAGGCAGAGTTTGATATTCTGACTTTAAAATGAAGAAAGCGAGGCTCAGAGAAGTAACCAGAAAACCAGTGACAGAGACCTTGTTCAATCCCAAATCAGCTTGACTCCTTGGGGTAATTTAGCATAAGGAAAGCCCAGGCACAGGGGACTGTTTCAAAGACATATAATAATAGAATCAAACCAAAATTGGAAAATGATATTGGAAATTTTGTGTGTCCTCAATTGCCTAGATATAGGCATCACTGACTCGACGGACATGAGTTTGAGTAAACTCCAGGAGTTGGTGATGGACAGGGAGGCCTGGCGTGCTGCAATTCATGGGGTCACAAAGAGTCGGACAGAACTGAGTGACTGAACTGAACTGAACTAAGTGAAAGCTGAGCATCTGTTTCTTACTCTTACATCTCATATGCTTAAGTGATAAGCCCTGATTTTTTTCCCCTTTTTAATCACTCCTTCAACTATCATCCTTGACAGTATGAAACATTCCACCAGAGGGATGTGGAATCATTTTTCCAAAGTTTCAGCCTCCAGACCTAGCTAATCAGGCCTGTGGTACAGCTTTCCTAGTGACCATGGATCCTCATCTGGGATTTAACAAATTGAACCCTCCCACAATGCCCTCTCCCCTTTCTTCCCTTGGCACACACACAGGAAATTAAGGACTAAGGAAAATTCACTTCTGACCTTTAATTCACTTTTCAATAAAGGCATTCAGAATCACTTACATGCTTCAGGCCAGACATAAGAGAGAGCCAACTTAATGGCTCTTTCAAGGAAAACCCATCCATTCTCATGCATCGACATTTTTTAATTGTGTCAACCCTCAAAGGCAATTGCTAGCCCTACGCATGTTCATGTGAGAACTTTGCCCAGTGCTCATAAATATTGACTGTGCTCAATCAATGCAATCAGTGTTAGATATTCTTCTTTTTTAGTCAAAGTATAATTGACTTACAATATTATATTAGTTTCAGGTACAACATGGTATTCAATATTTATATACATTATGAAATCATCACTACGATAAGCCTAATCACCATCTGTCACCATGCAAAGTTATTACAATATTATTAACTGCATTCCCTATGCTATATATTACATCCCTGTTATTTGTTTATTTTATAACTGGAACTTTGTACTTCATTCCATTCCACTATTTTGCTGATGTTCATTCTCACCTCTGGCAACTACCATTTTGTTTTCTCTGTCTATGAGTCTGTTTCTTTTTTACGTCTATTTGTTTTGTGTTTTATATTTCATTATATAAGTGAAATCATACAGTACGTGCCTAACTTATTTCACTTAGCATAGTACACTCTAGGTCTATCCAAGTTGCTGCAAACAGCAAGATTTCATTCTTTTTTATGACTAATATTCCATTGTGTATATGTGGGTATGTGTTTATCATTTTATCCATTCATCTGTTGATGAATATTTAGGTTGTCTCCACATCTTGGCTATTATAAATAGTGCTGTAATAAATATTGAGGTTCACATGTATTTTTGAAAGTGTTTTCATTTTCTTTGAATAAATACATCAAAGTAGAATTGCTGGATTATATGATAGTTCTGTTCTTAGCTTTTAAAATTTATTATTAAGTTATTACAACTTATTAAATCTTAATACTGCTTCCCATAAGGGTTGATAAACTTGCATTCCCAGCAGCAGTGCACAAGGGTTCCCTTTTTCCACATCCTTGTTAACACATTATTTCTCGTCTTTTGGTTAATATCCATTCTGACAGGTGTGAGGTGATGGCTCATGTGGTTTTGAGTTGCATTTCTCTGATGGTTAGTGATGATTAGCATTTTTTCATGTGCCTATTGACTCTCTGTATAATTTTTACGAGAAAATTAGATTCAGATCCTCTGCTCACTTTTTAATGGCATTGTTTGATTTTGATTAATACTGAGTTGTGAGAGTTCTATATGTATTTTGGATATTAACTTATTAGACTTACTGTTTGAAAATATCTTCTTTTATTCACTCAGGTGCGTTTTCATTTTGTTAATGGTTTCCTTTGCTGTATAAAAGCTTTTCAGTTTGATATAGTCCCATTTGTTTATTTTACTTGTGTTGCCCTTGTAGAAGGACAGATATCCAAAAAATATTGCTAAAATTGATGTCAAAGAGTGTATTGCCTATATTGTTTTTTCTAGAAGTTTAATGATTTCAAATCTTACATTTAAGTCTTCAATATATTTTGAGTTTCTTGTGTACATGGCATAAGAAAGTGGTCTAACTTCATTCTTTTGCAAGTATCTGTCCAGTTTTCCCTACATCATTTATTGAAGATACTGTATTTTCTCTAATTTATATTTTTGTCTTCATTGCCATAGGTTAATTGGCAGTATAAGTGTGGGTTTATTTATGAGCTCTCTATTCTGTTCCATTAATCTGTGTGTCTGTGCCAGTCCCATTCTGTTTTGATTACCATAGCTTTTTAGTATAGTTTTAAATCAGGAAATGTGATACCCTCAGCTTTGTTCTTTCTCAAGATTGCTTTGCCTATTCACAGTCTTTTGTGGTTTCAAACAAATTTTAGAATTATTTATTCTGTTTCTGTGAAAAATGCCATGGATATTTTGATAAGGATTGAATTTGCATGTTGTTTTGGGTGGTATGTACATTTTAACAATATTCATGAACATGGTACATCTTTCCATTTATTTATGTTGTTCTCAATTTCTTTCATCAATGTCATATACTTTTCAGAGTATAGGTCTTTTACCTCCTTGGTTAGATTTATTTCTAGGTATTTTACTCTTTTTGATGCAATTGTAAATCAGATTGATTTCTTAATTTCTCTTTCTGATAGTTCATTATTAGTGTATATAAATGTAATATATTTCTGTGTATTAATTTTGTTTCCTGTAAAATTACTGAATTCATTTATTAGTTCTAGGGCTTCCCTGGTTTCTCAGATGGTAAAGTGTCTGCCTGCAGTGCAGGAGACCCGGGTTCAATCCCTGGGTTGGGAAGATTCCCCTGGAGAAGGAAATGACAACCCACTCCAATACTCTTGCCTGGAAAATTCCATGGACTGAGGAGCCTGGTAGGCTATAGTCCATGGGATCGCAAAGAGTCAGACATGACTGAGTGACTTCGTTTTCACTTTTATTAGTTCTAATAGTTATTGTGATGGATTCTTTAGGATTTTCTATGTATAATATCATGCAATCTGCAAATAGTGACAGTTTTACTACTTTCTTTCTAATTTGGATGCCTTTTATTTGTTTTTCTTGCCTGATTGATAAGCTTGGACTTTCAGTTATGTTGAATAGAAGTGGTATGAATGGGCATCCTTGTCTTATTTCTTATCTGAGAGGGAAAGCTTTTTAACTTTTCACCCCTGAGGATAATGTTGCCTGTAGGTATATCATATATGGCCTTTATTATGTTGAGGTATGTTTCCTCTATACCCACACTATTGAGAGTTATTTTTTAATTATAAATGGGTATTGAATTTAGTCAAATGGCTTTTCTGCATCTATTTAAATGATCATATGTTGAATGTTAGTTGCTCTTTAAAAGCAAATGATTGTACTCTTATCATACACAGCAAAATTAAATAATGGATAGAAGTGTCCAAATTTTATGTTTTTCCCTATCAACTTTTCTTAAAACATTGGTGATTTTGATGTGATAATATGTATTAGAATTACTTTTTTAGTTGTTTAAGAAACACATTGAAACTGACTTAAGAAAACAAAGAGGGGAATTAACTGGCTCACTTACCTGACATGGCTGGACTTTTATTATCTTTAGCAACTTGCATCATTCCTTATCTCAACCTGCTTTCCTCTTACTGGCTTAATTCTCAAGCAAATTCGCTTGGCAACAAGATAATATTTTCATATCCTTAGGCATATATTTTACGAATTTGAAAATATCAGCTGGAAGACAGAGATGGTGTCCCAATAATCTAACTCAAATCCAGGGATTGTCTGTTACATGCCCATACCTGGGCCAATTACAGTGTCCAGGATGCTGTTGTATTATCATTTATTGGTGGATAACACTATCATCCTTGGACCCAGGAATGAGGATAAGCATTCTATGAATAGACAAGACTGAAGTAAGGGGGTTTCTAAAAGAAAATTGGGATGACATGTACAGATGATAAGGGAAAAGGGAATAAGTAGGCAAAACTACAAATGCCCAGCACATATCTAATACAGTACATAATAATTTAGGAATTATAAATTTGCTATATGAAATAATAAGTTTGATTTCTTGGTGTTAAGCAAAATTATCTTTAAGCCTTCTCTAACTGAAATGTAAGATGAATTTCTTACTAGAATATACATTCAAACAGCTTCTTTTGAAGTTCCCTTTATGTACATAGGAGTAAAAGTTGTAGTTGCCTAAATTGATATTTTTACTCATTCCAATTCATTGTTTAGTTTCCACCTTCTCTACTACACATTGACTAACGGCTTACCATGTACCAGACATTGTGTCTTACACTGAGAATAGAATGTTAAGTAAGTAAACCATTTCCATTTTCATGGAGGTTATAGCCTACAGGAGCTTACAAGCTACATTTAATTAACTTATAACTTGTGACTTACTAGAGTTATTGCACTAAGGCAGTGAAGTTGTTATAGTTTCAAAGAATGGATATGTGAATATATCCATTTTACATAAGAATTTAATGGTTAGTTGAATTGGTTGAATAATAATTATTTGCTTTGATAGTATTGGGTATGTTATACTGATGGTCACTTTTATACTTAAAATCATTCTGTAGTTCTTTTTTACAGATAAAGTGAGAGAAATTGGTCCACTGTCCCACAGCAAGAGGATGAGAGAGCTGGGTGTTCATCCAGGTTTGACTTTGAAGCTTTCCAAGGACACCAAGACTGTATTGGATAATCTATGACTTTTCTTAAATCACGAGCATGAGTTACACCTAGAAATATATACACATATACAGTATATTTATAATAGCCATTGGAAAAAATTCTCAAGAACTTCTGGGAAAGCTGTGATGACAACATCATTAGTCAGATCCTGTGCCCTTTACAGATTCTCTATACCTTCCTCAGGTTTCCCATCCTTGTTTTCTTCACTCCTAGGGCATTGTAAACATAGCAAAAAGACGTTTGTATGTGTGTTTACTTGTGGTTGTAATAGGGGGCTGGTGGAAGGCTGCTGGCCCTAGAACCTGTGAGCAAGTTATTGGTAAGGGATTTGTGGCCTCCAGGGAGAGTCCACGGCAAGAACGAGTGTGCTGCCCAGATGGAAAGGCATTGGACAAGAAGTCCTATGATCTGGCTTTGAGTCCTATCCCTATCACATAGGAATTGTAGTTAGGTAATACTTCAGAGTGTATTTCTATTGCTGGAAGTAAGAATCTACTTCCTGACGTTTCATACCTCCCAGGTGTTTTATGAGAATCAAACGCACCAATACCTGTGAAAATTGCTTTAGGCAATGTAGAGTGTTGTAATTTGTAAGCTTTATTTTGTGAATCACTACTCTATCTGCCTCTGCTTGCCCTCTCCCACACATACACCTTGTGATTTCCAGCATTACAGAGGTAGCATGCCACGTGCAGAGTATAAACAAGTCTTTGCTTACATTTTCCATTTTTAAATTATTCTTACCCATCAACTATTTCCTCAAGAGTCTTCTATGTTCTAGGTACTGTAGTAGGTGCTAGAGATAAGGGGAGAAGCATGATTTGGGGAAAGAGTATGAAGTTTGAACTTGGACAGGGTGTGAACTCTGACATTTTTGGTTGCACCACTTTGAATAGTCAACTAACCTCTCTAAGAATTACATTTCCTCATTTTATTTTATTAATATTTATTTGGGTGGCATTGGGTCTTAGTTGTGGCATGTGAGATCTTCATGGTGGAGTGTGGGCTTCTCTAATTGTGATTCATGGGCATCTTTGTAGTTGTGACATATGAGCTTATTAGTTGCCCTGCAGCATGTGGGATCTTAGTTCCCCAACCAGGGATCTGACCCGTGTCCACTGTATCGGAAGGCATATTCTTTACTGCTGGACGAGTCCCACGTTTCCTCATTTTAAAACAGGAATCATAATCATGATTTATAGAGGCTTTACTGAGTGCTGGAGGGAACATGCTTCCTAAGGCGCACTTGACTTCACACTCCAGGATGTCTGGCTCTAGGTTAGTGACCACCCAATTGTGGTTATCTGGGTCATTAAAACTTAAAAAAAAAAAATCTATTTTTTGTTGAAGGATAATTGTTTTACAGAATTTTGCTATTTTCTGCCAAACCTCGTGTAGTTCTTCTCTTTATTCTTGCCACTGCTTCTTAATTGCTTCTGTTAGGTCCTTGCTGTTTCTGTGCTTTAATTGTGTCCATCTTTTCATGAATTGTTCTTTTAATATCTCTAGCTTTCTTGAAGAGATCTCTAGTCTTCCCCATTTCTTTGCATTGCTCACTTAAGAAAGCTTTCTTGTCTCTCCATACTATTCTCTGGAACTCTGCATTCAGTTGGGTATCAGTTCAGTTCAGTTCAGTCACTCAGTCGTGTCCAACTCTTTGTGACCCCATGGACTGCAGCACATCAGGCTTCCCTGTCTACCACCAGCCTGCGGAGCTTGCTCAAACTCATGTCCATTGAGCCGGTGATGCCATCCAACCATCTATCCTCTGTCGTCCCCTTCTCCTCCCGCTTTCAATCTTTCCCAGCATCTGGGTCTTTTCCAATGAGTCAGCTCTTTGTATCAGGTAGCCAAAGTATTGGAGTTTTAGCTTCAGCATCAGTCCTTCCAATGAGTATTCAGAACTGATTTCCTTTAGGATTGACTGGTTGAATCTCCTTGTAGTCCAAGAGACTCTCAAGAGTCTTCTCCAACACCACAGTTCAAAGGCATCAATCCTTCAGTGCTCAGCACTCTTTACAGTCCAACTCTCACATCCATACATGACTACCGGAAAAATCATAGCTTTGACTAGATGGATCTTGGTTGGCAAAGTGACATCTCTGCTTTTTAATATGCTTTGTAGGTTGGTCATAATTTTTCCTCCAAGGAGCAAGGGTCTTCTAATTTCATAGCTACAGTCACCATCTGCAGTGATTTTGGAGCCCCCCCAAAATAATGTCTCTCACTATTTCCATTGTTTCCCCACCTATTTGCCATGAAGTGATGGGACCAGATGCCATGATCTTAGTTTTCTGAATGTTGTTTTAAGCCAACTTTTTCACTCTCCTCTTTCGCTTTCATCAAGAGGCTGTTTGGTTCTTCTTCACTTTCTGCCATAAAGGTGGTGTCATCTGCATATCTGAGGTTATTGATATTTCTCCCAGGAATCTTGATTCCAGCTTGTGCTTCCTCCAGCCCAGCATTTCTCATGATGTACTCTGCATATAAGTTAAATAAGCAGGGTGACAATATGCAGCCTTCACATACTCTTTTCCAGATTTGGAACCAGTCTGTTGTTCCATGTCCAGTTCTAATTTTTGCTTCTTGACCTGCATACAGATTTTTCAGGAGGCAGGTCAGGTGGTCTGGTATTCCCATCTCTTGAATAATTTTCCACAGTTTATTATGATCCACACAGTCAAAGGCTTTGGCATAGTCAATAAAGCAGAAATAGATGTTTTTCTGGAACTCTCTTGCTTTTCTGATGATCCAGCAGATGTTGGGAATTTGATCTCTGGTTCCTCTGCCTTTTCTAAATCCAGCTTGAACATCTGGAAGTTCATGCTTCACATACTGTTGAAGCCTGGCTTGGAGAATTTTGAGCATTACTTTGCTAGCATGTGAGATGAGTGCAATTGTGCAGTGTTTTGAGCATTATTTGGCCTTGCCTTTCTTTGGTATTGGAATGAAAACTGACATTTTCCAGTCCTGTGGCCACTGTTGAGTTTTCCACATGTGCTGGCATATTAAGTGTGGCACTTTAACAGCATTATCTTTTAGGATTTGAAATAGTTCAACTGGAATTCCATCACCTCCTCTAGCTTTGTTCATAGTGATGCTTCCTAAGGCCCTCTTGACTTTGCATTTGGGTATACACAGTGGGTATATCTTTCCCTTTTTCTCTTGCCTTTTGCATCTCTTCTTTCTCAATTATTTGTAAGGCCTCCTCAGACAACCATTTTGCCTTCTTGTGTTTCTTTATCTTTGGGGTGCTTTTGGTCACCGTTATGAACCTCTGTTCATATTTCTTCAGGCATTCTATCAGGAGGCCTAGTAAGTCAACTATTATTTTCTTCAAAACATTTTCCTTGCCGCCAGGGAATTCAGAGTTTAGAGATGGAGAGAAGACATTTTTCAAGACTATTCTAAACCACCTTTCAGTGGTTGAGTGATTATCCAAAGGCACCCACTTCTACCTGGTAGAATACTGTCTTGAATCCATATTTCCTAGGAAATTTTCAATACGATATACTTCTTTGGCTTACCAAAACATTGCTTGGGCATTTATTTCTAAGAACAACTCTGGAAATTAGTGACCTTTTCGTGAAAAGGTGAGCTGGTAAATCCTATGCCAGTATAAGGGGCATATGTGTAGTACTAGTGGGGAAGAAAAGTGTGACTTGTTTTTTCCTTAAAGGAAATAATGAAATGTATTGTAGGGAATTGAATGGGCCAGAGAAGAAGAACGCTGGCACCAAGAAGTTGTTGTTTTTACAACAAATTGTTACTGTCTTAAAGCTACTCTTTGACTGGCCAGTCCAGGGCTCCTCAGTGGCTTTGGGGGGTGGAGTCCTTCAGCCAATCTATGTGATGCACTTGTGTGTTCTTCCAGGGAGCAAACACTCTCTCCATTATACAACATTTTCACTGCAATCCACCTCTTTCAACCTTTGCCTTCTGCTTCTCTCCCTTTTCCCTATAAAATACCTACAGTGTGTTTATGTCTGCTTGGCCCTTCTTGTTTATGATGATGTCCTTGAGAGATTGCCTTGAATGTCCTCATGGAGCATGGTTTTCAGTGTTTCTCTGGAGTAGACTGAACACCAGCCCGCCCTCCCCCTAGATATCAGCTCCTAATTCCTGGAATCTATAAAAGTGAACTTTTTGGAAAAGGGCTGTTGCCAATGTGATTAAGTTAAGGATCAAAAGATAGGATATCCTGGGTTATCTGGGTGGACCCTAAATACAATCACAAATGTCCTTTTAAGTGAGGCAGAGGGAGATTTGATATGGAATAAGAGAAGGCAACGTGACCACAGAAACTAGAAGCAGATTGAAGGGATGTAGTGTAAGCCAAGAGCCACCAGAAACTGATAAGAGCAAGGAATGGATTCTCCTCTGGTGAGTCTGGAGGGAATAAAACCTTGTCAAAACCCTGATTTCAAAGTCTCCAGAGCTAAGAGGATAAATTTCTGTTATTTTCAGCCACCCCTTGTGATCATTTGTGTCAATGACCTTAGAAGGTTAATGTAACATTCATCTCCTTTCCCTAGCCATTCTACTATTTTGAATGTTACCATGAACATTAACATTTTTTCCATAGTCATTTAATATGTTTTTATTTTAAAAGTTAATTTTTTGTTTTGCAAAATGAAAAGAATTCTGAAGACTGGTTATACAACACTTAGTATATTGTACACTTAAAATGGGTAGGATGGCGAATTTTATATGTATTTTTCCACTATTAAAAATTTTATTTTTTTTCCATCTTTAAAATTAATTAATTAATTATTTTCCATGTCATTATTATGATTTTATTTTCAAAGTTTTTTAAAGTTTGTCTTTAATTGGAGGATAATTACAATATTGTGGTGGTTTCTTCCATATATCAACATGAATCAGCCATAAGTGTACATATGCCCCCTCCTTCTTGAACCTCCCTCCCACCTTCCTCTCCATCTCACCCCTATAGGTTTTCACAAAGCACTGGCTTTGGGTTTCCTGCATTATACAGTCAATTCCCATTGGCTATCTATTTTAACATATGGTAATGTATATGTTTCAATGCTTTTCTCTCAAATCATCCCACTCTCTCCTTCCCACATTGAAGTCTGTCCTTTATGTCTGTGTCTCCTTTGCCTCCCTGCAAATAGAATGAACAGTACCATCTTTCTAGATTCCATATATATGCATTAATACATGATATTTGTCTTTCTCTTTCTGACTTCTGGTTTTCTCAGGGTATATGCCTAAGAGTGGGATTTCTGGATCATGTGGTAATTTTATTACTAGTTTATTAAGGAACCTCCATACTATTCTCTGTAGTGGCTGTATCAATTTACGTTCCCACCAACAGGGCAAGAGGGTTCCGTTTTCTCCAAGCCCTGTCTAGCACTTATTATCTGTAGAATTTTTGATGATGGCCATTTTGATTGGTGTGAGATGACACCTCCTTGTAGTTCTGCTTTGCATTTCTCTAATAATGAGTGATGTTGAGCATCTTTTCATGTGTTTACTAGCCATCTGTATGTCTTTGGAGAAATGTCTACTTAGGTCTTCTGTTCACTTTTTGATTAGGTTGTTTATTTTTCTGGTAGTGAGCTGAACACAGCTCCTAGTATATTTTAGAGATTTTAATCCTTTGTCAGTTGTTTCATTTGTTATTACTTTCTCCCATTCTGAGGATTGTCTTTTATAACCTTGCTTATAGTTTCCTTCATTGTACAGAAGCTTTCAAGTTTAATTAGGTCCTATTTATTTATTTTTGTTTTTATTTCCATTACTCTAGGAGATGAGTCACAGAAGATCTTACTGTGATTTATGTCAAAGAATGTTCTACCTATGTTTTTCTCTTGGTATATGCTATTAAGAAGTGTTCTAATTTCATTCTTTGACATGTAGCTGATCAGTTTCCCCTGCTTCCCTTGTTGAAGAGACTGTCTTTTCTTCATTGTATATTCTTTCCTCCTTTGTCTAAGAGAAGGTTCGAGAGGACAGGGGTCTTATGTATACTCATGGCTGATTCATGCTGCTGTGTGGCAGAAGCCAACACAACACTGTAAAGCAATTATTCTCCAACTACAAATAAATTAAAAATAATTTAATTGTAATTACCTTACAATGTTGTGTTGCTTTTTGCCATACGACGACATCAATCAGCCATGAGTAAACATGTGTTTCCTCCCTCTTGAACCTCCCTCCTACCCCCCACCCCATCCCACCCCTCTAAGTCATCACAGAGCTCTGGGTTGATCTCCCTGCGTTACACAGCACCTCCCCGTTAACTATCTATTTTACATATAGTAAAGTGTATGTTTCACTGCTACTCTCAGTTCATCCCTACCCGCTTCCCCTGCCCCCTCGCTGGGTTCACAAGTCTGTTCTCTATGTCTGCATCTCCATTGCTACCCTGCAAATAAGTTCATCAGTACCATTTTTCTAGATTCCATATTATATGCATTAATATACAATATTCTTTTTCTTTTTCTGACTTACTTCACTCTGTATAACAGGCTCTAGGTTCATTTGCCTCACTAGAACTAATTAAATGATCTTATAAAATAAGCCCATCCACATTCCAGTAAATTATGAGAGACAATGTGTGATGAACTGAAAAGTTCCTTGGAATCCACCCAAAATTTCCACTATAAGGTTGGGAAAACTGAGATGCAGGCAGAGAGGGTACTTGCTTCTGGTTACTCAATAAGTGAATAGTATAGCTATTACCTAATGCAAGATTTGAGCTTCTTGTTTTAGCCAAGTGCTTTATCCACCATGGATAAGGGGTCATGGCTATGAGGATTTCTGACTCAGGAAGTAGGTATGAGGAAACCTATGAGAAAACCTACTTAAGTTGAAGAATAGGATGGCTTTTGAAAGAAAAAAAAACCTACTATATATATTGATAAACTATTAAGAGATAACCAAAAAGAACCTATCATCACACAGGGAACTATACTCAATATTTTGTATTAACAATAACCTATAAGGGAAAAGAATCTGAAAAAAAATAGGTATGTATAAATGAATCCCTTTACTGAATATCTGAAACTAAAACAACATGGTAAATCAACTACATACTTCAATAAAAAAAGAAATGTATTTTCGAAGCTTCAAAAAATGAATTATGGTTTGGCCTCTTTACTCTAGCTAACTAAACCCAAGAAACATATTTGGGAACAGGGGAAGACACCAACCTTTTCTTCAAGAAGGAAATATGATTGAAAAATTGAAAAAGACCCTGATGCTAAAAAAGATTGAAGACAAAAGGAGAAGGGAATGGCAGAGGAGGAGATGGTTAGATAATATTGCTGACTCAATGGACATGAATTCGAGCAAACTCCAGGAGGCAGTGGAGGACAGGGGAGCCTGATGTGCTGTTGTCCATGGGGTCGCAAAGAGTGAGACATGACTTAGCCACGGGACAACAGCAACATGTCTGACTTGGAAAGATACCCCTGATGCACAGCAGCAGTTAGGGGTGTACCTTCTGGATCCCGGGACCTGCCCAGAACTCTGTTTCTGTCATTCTCTAGCTCTGTGAACTTGGGTATGTGATTTTCTGGGAGACTCTGTTTCCTCAGCTGTAGACTAGGGGTAGTAACAGTACTTGTGGGAGAGTGTTGTGAGGATTAAATGAGATCCTCATTTAAAGAGACTCACCCAGTGCCTGGCAACCAATAGAGGATCCATAAATGTCAGTAAGTATTTTGTATTATCAAATAATAAAAGAGTAAGTTGAAGCAGAGTATACAGTATTTTATCTTCTAAAAATTTATTTGGCTATTTTACAGTGATCCTGGAATTTCTTTAGTAATCAGAAAAAATAGTAAAGATGAAGAACAGGTCTGACTCACAGGGAAAGAGCCTGTCGTGAGGCACTGGGGTCTTTGCTGGAGCTGCTGCTGAGGCTGTTATCAAACTCCCAGAGCTGATGGAAATCCTCCGACCTCTCTTCTGGGAAATGCACAGTTATAAATGTACATTTACATAAACATGAATACACAAATGAGAACAAAGACTGCTTGATCCTTGAGGAGTGAGGTAAGCTCATTCCTGTAACTCTGAGTTACACAATGTCCTGAAGCTGTCTAGAGTCCTGGAGATGGTGGTCAGGAGACTGGACTCCAGCCCCAGCCCAGCTTCTCTGACATGGGCAGGTCAGTTTACAAGCCTGTTTCCTTATCTGTCCAACATACAGGCTTCTTATGAGGCTTCAATAAGGTTAAGTACTTAGTGAAAAGAAAACAAATCCAAAGGGGATCCTATTACACAGCCTATCAGTTATGCTCAACGGAGTGTACCTCTGAAATATATTTTAATTCTTTTCATTCTGTTGCAATGGTCCCTGTTGAATTCGTTTTCTCATTGCTTCTCTCTTGTCTATTATCATCTTAACTGGTCTTCCTGATTCTGATTTTTTTTTTTTAATAAATTCTCTTCTCTTTCTCTGTCTCTCTTTTGGCCACCATGCATGGCATGCAGAATCTTAATTCCCAGACCAGATATTGAACCTGTGCCCCGTGCAGTGAAGCATGGAATCTTAACTGCTGGACTGCCAGAGAAGTCCCTGGTCTTCCAGATTCTTTTGTGGTTTTTCTCTATCCTAACAATAATCATCCTTCTGCCATATTCCACCTGTGCCTTTATCTATAGCTCCCCAATACCTGCTATTTGAAATGTTTGGCCATATAATATGAAGGAAAGCTTTTGTCAAGATACAGAGCCACCTGTTTTAACCGAACAGCACTAAAGAGAGCTGTGAACTTTATTTTTCTAGCCGTGTTATTGGAATGCCTGTCCTCTGGCCCCTAGAGGGGAGTTTGAGTGACCCACCCTGCTGGAAACAAAGGCTCTGGGTCTTCTCCCCTCCCCTGGGGTCCTACTCCTGGCCCCTAGCCCCAGTTTAGACCTGACAACAAATGGTTTTCATCATCTGACCAGCTGCTGAGCTCTTGGTCATGTTTTTGTACTTCTCCCTGGCTACTTCTGGTAAGTCTCCTTCTGACTGATGAGTTGACACTCTCTGACCCTGTCCAGACTTCTTCATGAGGAAAGTTTTTGTTCTTTCATTCTATATATGTCTTGAGGGCTAATGGGCACAAGGATTTATGCTAGTTGAATATGGCCCCTGCCTTCATGGAACTTATAGCTTAATAAATAAAACAGCAATTAAAAAGGCTGTTATGAAAATGAAAGCTATTACCAAATAGGAAGGGCAAGATGTTGTGGGAACGTATAACAGTAGAAACCCTAATTTAGATAGAGATGTCGGGAAAAACCACTTGAGAAAATGACATCAAGCTGCAATTTCAAGATGAATTGGAGTCAAATGCCGATTGGGATCAGCATGTGGGGAGAAATGGAGTTTAGCAATATCTAAAAGAGACCCTTGCCTTACTTCTTCCACTCACCCAGATCATATAGCCTAGATCATCCCCCAGAATGTTTGTGGGTACCAACTTGCAGATAGAAATCTGGGCTGGCTAGAAGCAAAGGTGAACACTAAATCATCATATTGTTCTATCTCTACCATCATGGGCTATGGGATGTTTGATGAGTTACTTATCCTATCTGATCCATAGTTTCCACACCTGGGAAACACAAATGATAACCCTTCAAGGTCATTGTGAATGACCAATGAACACGAAAGCAGTTTGGAAACTGACAACCATGGGAATGAGAAGGAGGAAGTTGATCTTAGGGTATCTGACCCAGCACTGAGGTGGAACAGAAATAGAAAATGTTGACCTTGTCAGGAGCCAGTCCTTTTAGTTTTGTACTTTCTTGAAATTTCAGAAGTTCCATATATGTTAAGGATACATGTGCCCTCTATATTTTATTTAAAGGGATAAGGGTAGTTTTTTATATTTTCTACATGGCTAAATTGTCCCAAAGGAGACAGCCCTCTCCATAAATGATATCACTGGAATTTGGGTTGCCTGGCTTATTGGAAACCTGTGCCTCTGTAAATTTCTGGGGCTGGATGGCTATGTCCTACCCTAGTAGTGTATAACGACATGGGTGGATTGTTAATGCTACCCTTTGACAGCAAAAGCCCACAACTTTCAGTCATACCTGACGGCCAGTGATAGGTTAGCAGAGAACATCTGGCTTGGTCTCTAGAGAAATCATTCTGCTTTTGGAGGAATAAAGCTATATTTACTGATTATAATCTGGAGCCAAGAGTGCCAGGCATCACAAGGGCTCTGGAATGACTGAACTTCTGAGAGATACCAGGCATTAGCAGTATGATGAAATGGCAAAGACCTCCATAGCCCCTGATCCCTCGATGCCCACATGTTACTTTTTTGGAACATTTATGTCAGTAAGACTAGCCCCCATGGTGTCCTTTGGCTGGCAAATCACCTGTCACTTCCAGTTTGAGATACAATTGCTCTTCTAACTGCTAGTGACCAAAGCTGAAGTGGGGAGTCCAACTGTTGGATGGAACCTTGGCAATAGAGAATATTGGGGGTGGCTACTCCCCCTGCAACCTGATTGCTTCAGAGCTATAGCTGATTAGATGTGTTGCAAGGATTAAATGCATCCTGTAAGCAATGCACCAAGATGGTGCCTGAGAGAGGGTGAATGTCCTGTATATACTTTACTTATTAGTTATTTGTTAGCAACCATCACCCGTGGGCAGGGAAATAGGGTCTAAACTCACCAAAGAACAAAAGGCTTTAGAAAAAACAGCACATCCCTTTTCATTAGGTTTCCCACAGCATTTCCTCAGAACCTCTTTGGACTGACCATCAGGGCTATTTTCCTAGTTACAAAGGTCAAATCACAAGAGGAGACAAGAGCAGTGAAGACACGCCATCCTTGGAATCTGAAATGGCACATGTCCAAATGTCCAGTTTAGGGTGTGTGTGTGTGTATGTGTAGTATGGTGTCAGCTTGTGATGTGTGTGTGTGAGTGTACTAAGCATTTGAGATGGAATTTTCAGATCCATCTCCAAAGGCCATTCTGGCTGTGAGTTCTATGTTTGATACCATTAGTATTACACAAGTTCAGAGAAAAGAGAGATTAATAGTGAGGAGGACAATCTATAGTCCTTTAACCAGTTCAGAATCAATTTCCATGTGGTGTTTGCTATATTACATAATTTAACCTCAAAACTATCCTCTGAGACACAGATGTATACTTTTTTCTTTTTCTTTTTTTAAATCAGTGGGAACACTGAGGCCAAGAGGTGAATAGTTATCCAAGGTCATATTAATTAGTAAGTGATACAGCCTGGTGTGGATAGTAAGTGATAGACATTGCCTGCTGATGCAAAGTCAACCTGTGCCTGAGAGTGAAGCGCTCAGGGAATGGGACTGTATAAAGGGGGCTACAACCAGAGGAGGTAGTAAAAAGTTGAAAGTGAGGTTTACAGGCTGGTGTGAGACCCTGGAGATCCCAGCAGAGGTCTTAAGGGAATAACATTCTTCAAAGGCCTCTTATTTTGGCCTTCTCGGAAGACTAAGGGGGAAGAATAGGAAAGTGAGCTCCCAGAAACAGATCATTCCAAATACTCTGTATTTAGCATCAATGGGTTGATGCAAGTGAAGAACATTTGTGATTAAATTCCCTTGGGTGTCACTTTCCAAGGACAAATTTTAGATTCTATATCGGACAAGAGTTTAGACTTTTTTTTTTATTGTTACGACCGGACTTTGATTGCTATCTGCAAGGGAAACAGACAGTGGAAACTATTTCATCAGGACTGATGGGAAAAACACATTTTCACAGTGCCCTGAATAGCAATGCCTGGTGTTTGAAGTCATTATCATAATAAAGGGTAAGCTGGGAGGAGGAAAAGCCACTACAAATGACTTTAAAGAGAGACAGAGAAGAGAGAAAGATAACCAGGAAAGTCAGATTGTGTGTTGATTGTTGGTGAGAAATTTCCAGTGAAGCTTAGACTTTTTCAATAGACTGTCAGCCTCATTTTATTTGTTCATCTGTGCTATGTTAGCACTAAGTTCATAGCTTGGCACTCAGGAAGTGTTGAGAGAGTATGTAATGAATGAAGAAATGATTAAATGAATTAACGAATAAAAATAAAGAAAAGAACCCATGAGGTGTTCAGTCCATCAGGCAGCCCTGGCAAGTCCTGAATATGCTATATCCAACAGATGTCTAATAAAAATTTTGTGCAAATGGAGTAGGTTTCTGGTTTCAAACGAACTGACACTTAATTCCAGGATTTGCCACTTAAACCATACCAGCATCCAGTCCTCCTTGCTGTCTTTCATCCTCAGACCATCCCAGAAGACTTTATTCAATGTAGAGCTATTCCAATATTAGGCCTGGTCTAGTAATCTAGGGATTTTTTCAGCTAGAGAGCAAGACTAACCAAGGATTGTTTGATTTTTCTGAATTTCTGATAACCACATTTTCTTTTGTTTTGGGTCATTGCAAAACATATTCTAGACTTCTTTCATCAGACTGTCCAATTTTGTGTGAGTTCTTAGTGATAATAGTGCTCTTTGTAGAAACACTCAGCTTTTCAACACTAAGGGAACTGTTGTTGGTATGGAACTGAGTTGCTACGTAGTTGAAACTCTCATTTCCCAGGAGGGGATAACCTGACCCCAGAGAGTTTGTAGCAGAGCTGGTACTGCCATCTCCTGCCCTCTGTCCCATCTTGGGTGCGCTTTGCCCATCTACTGGTCAAACCCATTCTCCTCTTCCTAAGGAAAGAGGCTCGGGGATATGTGAATTGGAACTTTTCACGTCAATCTGGTATTACAACACCGCCCTCTGATGAGTTAAGTGCAAATGAATCAGAACCAGATGGGCAAATTTTCCTGAAAACAACGTGATTAAAAAGTAGAGGAAGAGAGAAATTTTTGGTGAAATTCTATGATATGTGGCTACATCAGATGGACAGCACTTTGCCCTGCTTTCAGCTCCTCCCATCATTACCACCTGGAGAAAATGACATGTCAGAGCTTCCAGAGGGAAACAGCAGTCAGAGGCAGGGATGGTACCCACAGTCCTCTAACTAGCAAGGCTGTCTTCAGCCCTCATTTTTTCAGAGGTCATTCTTGGCAGGCAAATGAGGTTTGGATGAAAAAAAACGATCATAAGGAATTAATTCTGGAGAAAAGTCTAGGCTTAGACTTTTAACACGCATTTCTCTTAGACTGCTATGAGATTCACATTTGCAGATCTGACTAAATTCTCTTGAGTACTTATTAAGTATAAGATTTTGTGCTAGGCACTCTTGGGATTCTTTTCTCACCTTGTCAGGCCAGTGAAATTGTGAGGTGGCAGGAATGAATTGACTTGCTCAAGGTCACACAGCTAGGCAAAAAGAGAGCTGTACTGTCCAACTAAGTAACTACTAGCTATGTGTGATCATCTAAATTTAAATGAGTTAATTCTAACTAAAATTAAAAACTGAGTTGCTCGGCTGCACTAGCCCCATTTTAAGTGCTCTATTACTGCACATGGCTAGTGGCTACCATGCTGGACATCACAGATATAGAATATTTCTATCGTCATAGAAAGTACTACTCTAGAAAAGCTGCTTTGGTGCCGGCTTTCAACTAAAATCTTTATGACACAGTTCTGTGCTCCTTCCAGTATATCAACCTGAGTTGTCTCATGTAATACAGACATCTAAAATGGAAGACAGTTTCTGCTAAGCACAACTAGAAGCTTTTTCCTCCTTACCCTGGATGAAGTATACACGGAGACTCAGGCTGTTTCTTTATTAAGTTTGCTCTGTTCTGTATGTGGCCAGTGTGAAACAGCTATGGGCCAGGAGTCAGATGGGAAGTCAGATGGTTGTACTGTGTCCCTGTTAAACTCATCCACATTTCAGATGCATCCTTGGACAGCACAAGAGGCTGTTGCTATGGGATGTGCTAACACGCAGCAAAGATAGGAAGGGAATCAGCCCCATGGAGTGGAAAGATGGTGCAAATCGGGTTGGAAAAACTGGAGTCTGAATTCCATAGCCATGGGGCTTGAGCAATTGTGAAGAGGGTGGAGTCAGCTCCCTTAAGTGTAGATATAAGACACTTTTCATAGTAGGTGTCCATAAAAGTAACGCCTTTAGCCAGTCACATCCTCCTCTTTCTGATTCTTCCCCAAGCCCTTTCCTGGTGGGAGTTACCACCAATTCCATAGTATTCAAAGAACACTCTTTGACTTCAATGCTTTTCTCCCATTTTCAAGACTAGTTATCAGAAAAACTGCTGATAATTGTTTTTTTATAATATGTATGAATTAAAGCAACCGTCCCAGGATGTATCTTCCCTTTTGTAAGGTGTTATTTAATCTTATAAAAGCAGATATTTCTATTTTAATCCTCACACTAGGATAGGTTTGAAAATGACTTGAGATTTACTTGGAATAGATACAGAGAAAACCAGTGGATTTTAATCCTGGAGGATTTCTCTCCACTCTTACTTGTGTGTTTATATGTCACTATCACATTTCATCCAGTAAAGTATTTGCAGCAGCTTACTCAATGTGACTGTACTAAAATGGTCAAGCAGAAATTTAACATATTTAATATTCAGAACCTGGGAAAACATAAATTAGAAGTTTACATTTCAGATTATAATATAATCTAGAAAAAAATTCTATTCTAATTATAGTATAGATCATATTATAATATAACCTAGAAATGTAGATCATAGGGGAATATACTGCACTGAAATGATGACATTTTACAATTTACATAATTAACCAGTACTGCAGTAACTAGTCAATAATATAATGTTTATACCTTATGTTTGGCTAACACTAACGCTTTACAGAATGATTCACAGAAACCTGCCACATAAGGGAGGTTTTGTGACTATTTCTTGAGCGATGTGAGGAAAACGAATCTCCAAGAGGTAAATCATTCGTGAAGGTCAACCCAGCCACTTAGTGGCAGAGTCAGGATTCAAGCTCTGTGTCCCCCAGCTCTAATTCACTACCCTTTAGAGTGATGACAGCTCATGTTTATTCAACACTAAAATTATAAAAGGCTCTTTATTTCTGGAATACTTCTCTTGAGCTTCCCAACAATCCTGCGAGGTGGGCATCATTACTCCATATTGCAGGTGAGAAGTGACTCACACAACTTAGCGTAGCTTTTATGGAAAACAATAAGTACTTAAGTTCTGATAATTTCACTTTAAGTCCAGTGGTTTGCTTTTTTTTTCCCCACCACAGCCCAGGCCTTTCACCCTGTTCCCAAAGGAGCAAAAGTAAAAATAAAAAGTAAAATGCAATATTTCCAAATCAGGATGTTACATATCCATGGGTGATCTGGTGGGTGACAGTTCTATTTCCCAGTAACAGAAAAAGAAACACAAGAGAAGTCCCCACTGGTCGGTAACTCTTGCAGACCCTTGGAACCAATGTTCTGGTATTTGTTTAATTAAAGGGCATTCAGGTTCTGAACGTCACTTCAGGGCTGATTCAAGGATAAGCCTGTGTGTCTTGGTATATGGAGCGTGTGAAAGGATTCAAGAAATGCTCATGGCCACGTCACCAAGGTTGCTCAGCGACTGCATCAAATCAGCTCTTCCCAACTGGTTGTTTCTTAAAGATGCTGTTGGGTTGGGATGTGCTAATGTGCCCTGTGCACATGTGTCTGGGCATGTTTTATGTGTATCTCTGTGTGTTTAGCGTGATTCTTTCCAACATGTGTTGTGCTTTTTATGATCTTCACAAATGTAAGACTTCACTGTAATAAGAATGGGGGTAACTATTTTTGGGGAGTTGAGGAGAGAGGTGAAATTTAAAGGAGGCAGGAAACAGAGCTGTGTAGATCTTATTGTCCTCCTTTGGCAGCATTTAGCTCTGTTTTTGGAGAAGGAAATGGCAACCCATTCCAGTATTCTTGCCTGGAGAATCCCACAGACAGAGGATCCTGGTAGGCTACAGTCCATGGGGTCACAGAGTTGGACACGACTGAGTGACTAAACACACACGCACAGCCCTGTTTTCATGGCGTAGCAATAAAGAGGCTCATAAAGGTAAACCATTTCTCACTATTACTGGGCCAGGAGAGAAAGTTTCATTGTTATTCTTCCTTGGAGCTCATGTGGTCATGCCAATATGGACGCCATCTTGCCTCATGGATTCAGTATTTCAGTGAAATTATCTGAATATTGACTGAATTTATAATGAAGATCCCACCCATTTGCAAAGATATTCAGTTTACAAAACGTTGGTCTGTGTTATTCCATCTGCTATGTTATATGTTATCTCCAGTATAATCCCATGAAGTACCCAGTGCAGATTATTATTCCTGTTTTCCTAAGGAGAACTGAGGTTCAGAGAAGTTAAGTGACTTACTAAAATCATAGGCAATACCAGTCCTAGAAAGGAAGAGGGCATTGATATTTGTTGATAATCAGTTTGTGCTTCTTGTGCTGAAAGAGAAGCCAAATTTCAGAGAGGGGTCATAATTGGCCTAGCCACTCAATTTAGGCTCCACCAGCAACTTGGGGAGTCAGAATCAGAAACTGAGACTGCCTGTCTGTAAAACTAGTGGTCCTTTCTATTACACCGCAGAATCTCTGTGTATAATAGCCAGCGGGCAAATTTTGAAAAAAAGATGTTGGCATTGATTATCCCAAACCACTGACAAACCAAACATTATGCAAATCAGGACCCACCATGTGAATAATAACTCACATGTGTAAGGCACTTTCAGAAGCACTCTGTGTAGATCTTTCTTTAACCCTCACAGCAATCCTGTGAGCTAGATATTCTTATTACTCCCATTTTACAAATGAGGAAGTAAAGGCTCGGGGAGGTGAGGAGCTTGAATTGTCACACAGCTAGTGGGTAGCAGAGCTGCAATTCCAACACAGATCTGATTGGAAAAGATTGTCCCCTGTTCCTGTTAACCAGTGCTCCTTACAGGCGAATTCTTCTGGCATTTGGGTCATTTTATGGTCACATATCTTAAACTGAACCTACTCCATCCCATTATTACTACCTACAGCACAAAACTCAAACTGCTTAGCTTGAAGTTCAAGATCCCCAGGCTGTCTGAATTCGTTTCCCACTACCTCTTGACACACTCACACCCCAGTCACATTTCAGTGGATGCTTTTCCCTGACACATCCCATTGCTCTCCAATCTTTCCATTGTGTCGAGAATGGCGTTGCCATTCTGCCTCCTCTTTGAGGATCCTTTCTCTCCTTCATGGACCATCTCAAATGCCATCAATTCCAAGTACTCTTCCAAGAATCCTGATTAATTGACTGTAATGTCTCCATGGTGCTCCCCTATGACTTAGAGCATCCTTACCTTGCCTTCTTCTCCCTCCCCAGATACCACCTAGAGTGCCCTGCAGGGTCTGATTCACTGCTTCATCCTCAGCATGGACCGGTGTCTGACTCATGCTTGGCACAGTAGATTAGGAATGAGCATTTTATTTAGACATGCAAAAATTGACCTTTACCCTGTAATATACAAGTTGCTTCCTATCATTCCTTTTGAGGTAGGAGAACAACTTAGGGCTTTGGAACCAGGCAGGTGTGTGTGTGTGTGTGTGTGCGCGCGTGCGCGCGCGCGTGCAGTTGTATCTCATTGTGATACCATGGACTATAGCACACCAGGTTCTTCTGTCCAGGGGATTTTCCAGGGAAGAATACTGGAGTGCATTGCCATTTCCTTCTCCAGAGGATCTTCCTGACCCAGGGATCAAACCCACATCTCTTGAAACTCCTGCACTGGCAGACAGATTCTTCACCACTGCATCCCCTGGGAAGTCCTTGGAACCAGGCAAATCTGGCTTCAAGTCCCAAAATGTTTACTTCTCAGTTACAACCTTGGGCATTACTTATTTAGACCTCCTGAGCCTCAGCCCTTCCATGTGTTAAAATGGTGATAGTGGTGCCATTCCCACAGAAGGAGTAACTGTTAGGATTGAACAGATAGAGAACAAAGCATTCAGGACTGCACCGAGCACAGGCGGCACTCAGTAAATGTTAGTGGTTAGGCAGGAGTGTTATTATTGGAATAGTTTATAATATCTCTCAGCAACGTGGTTAGATTTTCTTTGGATCTAAGTATGCCATCCCATTGTTTGGGAGTTGAATTCCTCACCTTGACCAATGCTCAACTCTTTTGCCATTTTCGACATTTGTTTGTTTTGCTCTTGCTGGTATTATCTATTTAGAATTGTGGTTTTGTAAACCATTTCTTAAAATGCTCCTGTCCTTTAAGAGATGGTATATCGGGGATAGAACAGCAGGCAGAAGGGAGTAGGGGAGAATGGGAAGAGGGCTGGAATCTATTTCTCATCAAAGCCACTCAGCCACTCTGGGACTTCTTCCCACATGTGCCAATTGAGGAGTGATGGCAAAAGTGAGATCCCTTAGTGCTTAAATACACTGTGTGTATAAATCCTCTGCTCTTCAATCTGGAACAGTAGATGCTCTTCAGCAGAGAAATATATGTTAAGGGCATCTCTCCCTGCCCTCTCTCCAGAACACACCCCTACCCCACCCCACCAAATGCCCAGAGGAAACCTGCAGTTCTGTTGTTAGAACATGTTGTTTTCTTTAACCAAGTGGTTGTTTGCAAATGTTTTCTGATTGTAACAGCAGTGAGGCCGCCTCTCTTAGAGGAGATTGAGTTCTTTCTCTTTGAAAGATACTGTTTACTGAAATAAATTCCACCTCCTCCTTTGTTTGGCTTTTCCTCTGTAAGCAATCAAAGCCAACTGGCAGAACTGGCAAGCTTGCTCAGTCCAGTGTGGCATCTGGCTTTCTTTTCTTTTTCTAAGTTGAAGGGCAGGCTGTGTTGTGAGCCCCACATTTCTTTGCAAAGGCAATTGGTTTTGAAAGCACTGACCAAGAGTCCACCACACAGAAAGACCCATGGCAAAAAAGAGGAAAAGGTGGTTGTGATGCTGGCTCAGGATGGTGGAGGATCAGGGCCAGGTAGGGAGAGCATCAGTGATCACCTAGTCCTGTGTCCCCCAAGTGTTTTCACACAGTCCTTGACCCACGAATAGTTCCTCGGAAAAATGCCCAGTGGCAGATGACATTGGAAAAAGAAAACCATAGCAGAGCTTCTAATCTGGATTCAAAACGGATCTGAACATATGAAGGGTTCTGAGATTTGAAATTCGAAAAATTGTATTTAATTTTGTTTAGTTGAATTTCCCAAGTTTATCTGGCTAGGTGATGTGTGTGTGTGCGTGTGTGTGTGTGTGTAAACACATGTGTGTGAAAAGTGTTAGTCTCTCAGTCATGTCCGACTGCTTGCACAGATTATATTAATTCATGGCAGACGCAACTTTGTACCAAGGTATTTTGACCTCAAAGCCCAGCTCTCTTGCCAGTCCATCGGTTGTTGGCCAAGTAGTTGGCCATTCAAGACAGGCTTGTAAATGAGCCTGTAGCATCCGGCTCATTTATAAGAGTTTGATTGGGCCCTTATAGTATTTACCTTAGAGCGTTTTACATTTTTAAGCAATTTATCAACATTTCAAAGTTAGGGGTTTTCCTGTTAAAAGCCAAGATTCTTGCTTTTCTTGAAAAATTAAAAGAGCTGGCTATATTTGGCTAGAGTCCATCATGGCAACAGCAAGAGTGCAGTTGTTTCCTTGGATGAGGCTCTGGCTCTCCAGTTCACCATGTTCCCACCCGGACTGACTTCATTCACTGTGTCTCAGGTGTGGCTTTGCTGGCATTTGAGCTGGTTCAGAGGACATGCTGGTGAGGCCACTGTTGCTCCCTGCACTCTCCCCCTCCTCTCTTCTAAGAGCCTACTTCAGTCTCTGAACATCTTTGACAGGTGAAACCAGAGCATGCCTGGTATATGTAAACCACTGCATGTTAACAACAAAGTCAGTATTTATTGAGTGTTTATTCTGGAACAACCTCTATTTTTAGCATTTATCAAGGATTCCTTTATTTAATCTTTGTAACAATAATCTTAGGAATTATTATGACCCTTTTCAAAAAATTTTTTTACTGGAGTATAGTTGATTTACAATGTTATGTTCATATGTATGGTGAAGTGAATCAATCATACACTTTTTTAGATTCTTTTTTCATGTAATGCCATTCATTTTTGAGATGAGAAAATTGGAGCATAGAATGATTAGTATAACTTGTTCAAAATGATACAAGTAGAAGAATCAGCATTTAGAGAGAACATGCTCTTCACCA
Organism: Dama dama; assembly: GCF_033118175.1. Taxonomy (NCBI): domain Eukaryota; kingdom Metazoa; phylum Chordata; class Mammalia; order Artiodactyla; family Cervidae; genus Dama; species Dama dama. The sequence goes on from NC_083700.1 coordinate 87,205,299, forward strand.
CTATACTACATTTCAGAAAACATTGTTTTATATAAGTGCTATAATAGTTTTTTTAAAAAAAACATTTTATTTTGAACTAATATCAGACTTACAGAGAAGTTGGGAAAAAAATACAAAAAAAATTTCCTTATGTTCCTCACCCTGCTCCCCTTAACATCTTAAATAACTTTAGCACAATTATCAAGTACAAGAAAGTGACATTGTTAACTGAATTACAGATGTTTTTCTCATTTCACCAATTTTGACATAGGTGTTTGTCTGTGTTTGTTCCAAAGTTCTATTCATCATCTCATATTGTGTCTTTTGTTATTTCTCCTTTGTCCCTTCTAGTTTTTAACAGTTCTGCAGTTTTTCCTTGGCTTTTATGTCCCTGACACTTTTGAGGAATGCTGATTAGCTATTTTGTAGAATATTCCTCAATCTGTGTATGTCTAATGTTTTCTCGTGATTGGAATGAGACATGTTTTAGTTTTTGGCAAGAATATGAAAAAATGATGTTTTCTTCCCAGTGTATCATATCAGTGAGTTAAGGATGTTGATTGCCTTATTGCTGGTAATCCTTCATCACTGGGGTAAGTTGGTATCTGCTAAGTTTCTCTATTTTAAAGTTATTATTTCCCCCTTTTCAGTGGATAAGTTTTTGGGGGAAGATAATTTGAAATCATGTAAATCCCTTTTCTCCTCAAACTTTTGTACACTAATTTTGGCATCTTTTAGTTGATCTTATCTGCCACCATGTGCTTCTTTTGCTTACTTACAAAATAAATAGACAATATTGGAAGATTATAGCAAGAATCACAATTTTAATGCAAAATATTTGGTGATGACTTTTTTGATAATCAATATTGCTTTTTCATTTTATCATGGAGTTGGTATATCCTAACTTCACATGCGTGAATTTTGTGACTTTGAACAAGCACCAGCCATTTGGAATTTCAGTTTCCTTATGGTTAATAGGGACAGCAAAGTGGTGCTGTATAGATAGAAAATCATAAGAGTGGACTGACTGTTTCAGTCAGACTGGCTGGGCTAGACGCCTGAAGCTGTATGATTTTCAGTGGATCATATAACCTGGCTATGCCTCACTTCTTCTTAGAGCTAATGGAAGATTAAATAAGATAATAGATGTCCAGTGCTCACTTAGCACAGTAATGGGCATATAGTAAGTGATCACTGCATATTTGTTGAATATTTAAACATTTAACCATATTTGCTATATTTAACCTTTAACCTTAGAAGTAACACTTATTATGGATTGTAGAAGGTCTAAGACTTTCTTCAACCTCCAAGCTAATATACAGGTTACTCTGCTGCAATTTCATTCATGCTGATGACAGTCATAAGACTCCTGGGTCAGAGACAAAGGATGCCATTACTCAAAGTACAACAAATAGCATGATCTTTTGTTTTCATTGGCTCTGCTTGACTCCCAAATCCCTTGAGGGTGATGTGGCATGACCCAGATGGTTTGCTTCACAGTTGAGAATCCTGAGCCAGGAAACCTTTATATTTTATATTGGACAGCAAACAAACCTGCTCCCCTCCCTAGAGAGAGACACTCTATTTTCTCAGGTTGTTTACTGTATAAATATCCTTGATAAGTTAGTTCAGCACAAAAGATGTCAGCTTCTCTGCTCAAAAGATGTGCAGAAATGGGAGAGACTCATGGAGAACTGTCTCCCCCCTAAACACTGAGTAATATGCTTCCTTTTGGAAAAGAACAAACAGACCTATAGGCACTTTTACCAGGGTCTCAGAAAGTAGTCACCAGGGCTGCCATTGTGGCTCAGCTGGTGAAGAATCCGCCTGCAATGCAGGAGATCTGGGTTTGATCCCTGGGTTAGGAAGATCCCTCTAGAAGGGAACAGCTACCCACTTCAGTATTCTGGCCTGGAGAATTCCACAGACTGTATAATCCGTGGGGTTGCAAAGAGTCAGACATAACTGAGCGACTTCCACTTTCAGAAATTAGTCAACTCAGTTAATTTCCTAACTCCCCCTGGTTTCTTAAGACTCTGTTGCCACTATATTTCAGCTTCTGTAGGGCTCTCCAGCAAATAAATCCTATATCAATGCTTTTTTCTTCCTAAATAAGCAGCATGAGATTCCAGCCACTGTTTCAGGTCTGTTAATTGTGTCTCAGAGCAATCAGCTCCTGAACCAGTGTTTTTTCTTGTGCACATGGAGAAAAATGATCTTCTCCATATATTTGGAATGGTGGGCAGCAACAGCTTTCTTAGTAAGAGCAGAGGTGTGTCTGTGGAAGTATACTGTGCCCTTCAACTATGCCCCTGCCCCATCTTTGTCTCTTTTCTGCTTTTTACAATGGAAGCTTTTAAGATGTCACATCTGTTTCCAATCACTTCCTTTGGTCTTCACTGTGTGATCAACTCAGCAAGCTGATTTGTAAAGGGATCCAGACTGTTTTGCAAGACAACCAACATGTGTTAAAGAAAATTGCCCTTTAAATATTCCAATTGCAAAACAAACAAACAAACACACAAGAAATATTTTCTTTAGTGTTTACACTCAAGACAGAAAGAATGAACTGCTCTTTTATGACAAAGGGTTTACTGCTTGACTTAACCACAAAGAAAGACATCTAAAGCAATATATTATGCCTTTTAAAGCAATATATTATGTCTTTTAAAAAGAAAATATTTTAAAAATTTTGAAACACTTTATGCAGAGAAAATAATCTGGCAAATACTTATTATCTCTGACAATGTTTAAACACATCTTAACGTTTTGACATATCTGTTTCAGCTCTCTCTAAGACAAACAAAAAAGAAAAAAGGAAAGAAACATAGCTTACTCCAACCCTCTTCCTTCCTTTTTCTAAAAGTGTAACTTTGATTGTGTATGTTTTTAAAATAATCATAATTGATATATTGGCAGTATGCTAGAGGCTTTGTACATTCAACCTTATATTTTAGGCATTTATCTCTAAAGATATATTTAATCTAATTTATTCATTTTAAGTGATTTAATATTGTGTTAAATTGAATTCTTATCAGATTTTCTGGATTTAAAATCTGAGCACCACTATTAACTAAGCACATGAAGTTGGGCGATTTATGTAATCTTCAATTTATATATCTTCATTTCCTATATGTTATATGAGAATAATAATATCAATGTCACTTAATTGTAGTAAAGATTAAGTAGGTCATGAAGTTAGTATATAGAATGGTATTTTAGTTCTAGAGCTGCCATAACAAAATACTAAAAACTATGTGCTTAAACAGCAGAAGTTTATTTTTTCACAATTATGGAAGCTGGAGAGCCTGCCAGGTGGCTCAAGTGGTAAAGAATCCACCTGTCAATGCAGGAGATGCAGGCAGGGGACATGGGTTTATCCCTGGGTTGGGAAGTTACCCCAGAGAAAGAAATGGCAACCCACTCCAGTATTCTTGTCTGGAAAATCCTACGGACAGAGGAAACTAGTGGGCTGCAATCCATGGGGTCACAGAGAATCAGACATGCCTTGGCAACTGAGCACACACACACGGAAGCTGGAAGTCAAGATCAAGGTGCCTGTAGGTTTGGTTTCTTCTGGGCAGGAGGCTGTCTTTTTATGTTGTCGCATGGGCTTTTCTCTGTGCTCAAGTGTTCCTGGTGTCTCTTTGTGTCCAACTTTCTTCTCCCTATAGGGACACCAGTCAGTTAAGATTAAGACCCAAACTTAACTTAGACCTTGGGCTTCCCTGCTGGCTCAGATGGTAAAGAATCCACCTGTAATGCGGGAGACCTGGGTTTGATCCCTGGGTTGGGAAGATCCCCTGGAGAAGGGAATGGCCACCCATTCTAGTACTCTGGCCTGGAGGATTCCATGGACAGAGGAGCCTGGCAGGCTACAGTCCATGGGGTCACAAAGAGTTGGACACGACTTAGCAACTTTCACTTAACTTAGAAGGACCTCATTCTAGGTTAACCATCTCTTTAAAGGACCTATGTCCAAGTGCAGTCACATTCTGGGGTACTAGGGTTAGGGCTTCTAAACATATGAGTTTGGGGGTGACACAATTCAGCACATAACATATGGGAATGATTGTTATTATTTTCCATTACGTGAGTGCTCCACCATTCTACCCCTCCTCCCACTGTCACCACTGAGAAAGACTTGGGATTCTCCCTTTTGACAATTCCAAACAGTTCTACAATAAATATCTTTGTACAGATCTCTTTGGACATATATAAGATAGTTTTGTTGTTGCTATTGTTTTTGTTTTTTAGGATAGAAATCTAGAAGTGGACTTTCTTGGTTATAGAGTATATGAGTCTTTTTATCATGTGTTGTCAAGTAACTCTCCAAACTGATGATATTAATGAATGATTCTACCAATAAGGTTCAGGTGTTTCTCTTCCCCAAATCCTTGCCAACATAGGTGCTACCAGATTTACTAATTTCTGCAAATCTTGCTGTTCTAAATTAATATCTAATTGTTTTAATTTGTATTTTAAGTTTATTAATTATTTTAATTCATGTATTGATTTTGTCAATTACTTACAAAAATTACTTACTACTAAATTCTAATAAATAAACTTTAAATGTCTTATTATAAGCCTGTCATTCAGCTTCCCTGTTCCCTATGAACCTATTTGCCTCCCTTTGCCTATTTTTCTGTTGGATTGTCTTTATATAAATTTGTAAGATCTATTTATATATTCTGAATAATAATCATTGGTTAGTTAAATATGTTGTGATTATAGTTTTTGAGTACTTAGCTTGAGTTTTCATTTTTTGATATCTTTCGTCATATAAAAGGTTTTAATCTAAATATAGTGAAATTTCTTAATTGCCTCATTAATAGTTTGTAGTTTTTTTATCTCAAGAAATCTTTCCATACCACAGTTCAGCAAGATACTATCCAGTCTTTATATGCAGCAAACTGAATCCTGCTTCTTTATTTTCCTTCTTCTACTTTGTTTTGGTTTTACTTTGGCCATTTCTTCTTCTGTATGAATTCTATTATCAGCTTATTAAGTTCTTTGAAAATTCATATTTGGATTTTGATAATAGCTAAGTTTATGACAGTGTATAGATTACTTAGCATAAAAGCTGCTATTTTATATAAATTTTCAAGGCTTGTATTTTCAAAAATGAGTTATGAAACTTTTCAATTTTTTATTAATCTCTGGCATTCTCTGGAATAGTTTATGAGATACAGCTTATCAGTTTCTTGAAAGTTTTGTAGGAGTTATCTATAAAATAGATCCATCTTGTTTATTTGTTATAATTCATTTTTTAATCTGTTAAATTAATTTAAAGAAATATTCTTTTTTCTCAGTTTTGTTTGTTATATTTTCTAAGTTGTCTAATATTTAAGTTCTAAAATTATATTACTCTGTTATGATTTTCAAAATCTGTTTCAATAGATACTTTTACTTTTATTCTTAATATTTTTAATGCATTTTGTTTCTCTCTTTTTAAATAAACTTTGCAAGAACTTTGTCTATTTTGTAAGAAGATACTTTTGGTTTTTTTTTTTTTTTTTTACAATTACCTCTCATATGGGGTCTAAAGTTGCATTTTGGTCCCATGACTTAGAGCACATCCATAATAAATTCTTGGCAAGCAGTTAATCTTTCAGTAGACATACTATAAAGATTCGTTCAATTAATTTTAAGGACTATCTACCTTTGATATGTTTTTACTCATAGCACTTCTGACACTAAATGTGTGTGGATTTTTGTCACACTAACCAATTCTCAAAATTTTCAGACACCAACAGGGTGTCCTATAATTCAACTCAATTCTGACACTAACTACCCAGAGTTAGTGTCAGTATCCACCTTAGGTGCCAGTGCCAAGTACTGGCTTCTCAGGTTACCCACATTAATATCTGACTTGGATACAAAGTTGGGGGTTCTCATAGACCCCTCCTTCTCAGGTTTGATAATTTGCTAGAATGACTTGCACAACTCAGAAAAGTTCTTTACTTAACTATTACTAGCATTATAAAAGTTACTACTCAGGAACAGTCAAACAGAAGATGCCTAGGGCAAGATACAGGGTACTTCCTTGTTCTCTTGAGGCACATCACCCCCTCAACACCTCAATGTGTTCACCAATCTGGAAGCTCTCTGAACTCACCATTTAGGGAGTTTTATGGAAGTTTCGTTCCACAGGCGTGACTGGCCTTTGGTAATTGAATTGGTCTTCAGTCCTTTCTTCCCCAGAAGATGGGGAGTAGAGCTGAAAACTCCAACCCTATAGTCATGCCTTGGTCTTTCTGGCAACTAGCTCATATCCTGAAGCCTTCTAGGAGCCTCTAGCAACCAGTTATCTCATTAACATAAATCCAGGAGTGGCCAAAAGTGTATAATCATGAATGTCAAAAAATTCTCTTCTTACCCCATCACTCAAGAAAGTCCAAGGGTCTCAGAAGCTCTTGTGTTTGGAGCCAGGAAAAGATTAAACATACATTTCTTATGCCACAATATCACAGCATCATATGTTAAAAATTGGGCTATTAGGGCTTTTGGGAATTTGTGGTCTGTCTTTGATGACTGATCATCTAATGAAATGGTGGTCACATATATTAATAATGGCAATATTATATGGAAAATGCTGAAACTGAACTCTTGATTCCTTCTTCTGCAAAGTTCTCTGTGTCAGTGAATGGCACTGTAATCCGCTCCATGCTCAGGCCAAAATACTTCAAGTGATCTTTGACCCTTCTCTTTGACTCTTTCATACTTTGTATCTATCCATCAACAAATCCTATTATATTCTATATACAAAATACATTCTGAATATTATGTTCATTTGTTTTATGCATTTAGGTCCTTCTATACTGGATGCATATATACTTACAATTGTTATATCTTCTTGTTAGATTGGTCTCTATATCATGTAATATCCTTTTTTGTCTTTTCTTAAAGTCATTGTTTTCAAGCTTATTTTGTGTGATGCAAGTACTGCTAACCCAGCTTTCATTTCATTTCATTTGAATGGAATGCCTTTTCCCATCCCTTCACTATCAGTCTGTGTGTGTCATCATAGCTGAAGTAAGTTTCTTGTAGGCAACATATTTATGGATCTCATTTTTGTATCTATTTGGCCATGCTATGTCTTTTTTTTTTCTCTCTCATTCTAGGTCTTTTGATTGGCACATTTAGTCTATTAACATTTAAAGTAATTATTGATAGGCATGTACTTAACCCAGATTGCTGGGAGAAATGTCAACAACTCCAGAGATGCAGATTATACTACTCTAACGGCAGAGAGTGAAGAGGAACTAGAGAGCCTCTAGTTGAGGGTGAAAGAGGAGAGTGAAAAAGCTGGCTTAAAACTCAACATTCAAAAAACTAAGATCATGGCATCTGATTCCATCACTTCATGGCAAATAGAAGGGGAAAAAGTGGAAGCAGTGACAGATTTTATTTTATTGAGCTCCAAAATCACTGCAGCCATGAAATTAAAAGATACTTGCTCCTTGGAAGGAAAGCTACGACAAACTAGATACTGTATTAAAAAGCAAAGAGAGAATAGCATGGAAACTAGATAACTATGATATCTAGAAACTAGATATCTATGTAAACTAGACAACCAGTGGGAATTTGATGTATGACTTAGGGAACTCAAAAAGGGACTCTGTAACAACCTGGAGGGGTGGGATGGTAAGGGAGATGGGAGTGGGTTGCAAGAGGGTGGGGACATATGTATACCTGTGGCTGATTCATGTTGATATTTGGCAGAAGATAGCAAAATTCTTTAAAGCAGTTATCTTTCAATTAAAAAATAAATAATTTTTTTTTTAAAAAAACGGACATCACTTTGCCAACAAAGGTCCATATAGTCAAAGCTATGGTTTTTCCAGTAGTCATTTACAGATGTGAGAATTGGGCCATAAAGAAGGCTGAGCATTGAGGAAGAATTGATGCCTTTGAATTATGGTACTGGAGAAGACTCTTGAGAGTCCCTTGGACCACAAGGAGATCAAACCAGTCAATCCTAAAGGAAACCAACCCTGAGTATTCTTTGGAAGGACTGATGTGAAGCTGAAGCTCCAATACTTTGGCTACCTGATGTGAAGAGCCAACTCATTGAAAAAGACCCTGATGCTGGGAAAGATTAAAGGCAAAAGGAGAAGAGGGCAGTAGAGGATAAAATGGTTAGATAGCATCACTGACTCAATGGACAGGAATCTGAGCAAACTTCAGGATATAGAGAAGGAGAGGGATGCCTGACATGCTACAGTCCATGGGGTTGCAAAGAGTCAGACATGACTCAGTGACTGAACAACAACGATGGTGTACTGGATTGCCATTTTGTTGACTGTGTTCTAGTTGCTTTTGCAGTTCTCTTCACTTCTTTTGCTTTCTTCTCTTGTGATTTAATGATAAGTATCTTTAGTGTTATGTTTAGATTCCTTTCTCTTTTTTTGCATACTACCTATTACATATTTGGGTTTCTAGTTACCATGAAGTTCATATAACATTTTTTAAGGTTTATATATAACACATATACGGTATTTTTAGGTTATTGATCTCTTAAGTTCAAATGCATTTTAACAACCCTGTGTTTTTATTCCCCATTCCTGTAAGCTTAATTTTTTTTACAACATATTTTATATATTTTTTGTGTATCCCTAACTAGTTATTGTGGAGAAGGAAATGGCAAACCACTTCAGTACTATTGCCTGGAAAATCCCATGGATGGAGGAGCCTGGTATGCTACAGTCCATGGGGTCTCAAAGACATGACTGAGTGATTGAACTGAACTGATGTTATTTTACTACTTTTGTATATTAACCTTCCTACTAGCTTTACAAGTGGTTTATTTACTACCTTTATGTTTGCCTTTACTGAAGAAACTTTTCATAATTTTCATATTTCTAGTTGTGGTCTTCCTTACTCTTTTGATAAGTCCTTTTAACATTCCTTGTAAATCCCATTGCTGAATTCTTACTTTTTGCTTGTTTGTAAACTTTTTATGTCTTCTTCAAATCTAAGTTATAGCCTTGTACCATATTCTTAGTTGTATGTTTTTTAACTTTCATTACTTTGAATGTATCATGCCACTCCTTTCTGGTCCAAAAAGTTTCTGCTGAAAAGTCAGCTAATGATTTTATGGAAGTTCCCTTATATACAAGTAGTTGCTTATATACAATCTTGTTGCTTTCAAGAATTCTCTTTTTATCATTAGTATTTTCATTTTAATTATAATGTGTCTTGATGTGGACCTCTTTGAGTTCATCTTGTTTCAGACTGTGCTTTCGAGGCTTAGATGTCTGTATCCTTTCCCAGGTTAGGGAAGTTTTCAGCTATTATTTTTTCAAATAAAATCTCTTCCCCTTTCTCTTCTTCTTCTGGGACTCCTATAAATGTGGTCATTAGTATGTGTAATGCTGTCCCAGATGTCTATTAAACTATCTTCATTTTTAAAAAACTATTCTTTCTGTTCACTTGAATCATTTCTCCTGCTCTTTCAGTTTGCTGTTCTGTTCCTCTATATCGTTTAGTTTACTGTTGACTCCTCCTAGTGTATTTTTAATTTCCATTATGTTTTTCTTCAGTTCTATTTGGTTATGCTTTGTTAGAAAGAGTTTATCCATTCATCCAAGTTCATTGAGCACCTTTATGATTAGTACCTTGAATTCTTTTTTGGGAATACTGCTTATCTCCACTTTGCTTATTTCTTATTCTGGGGTTTTGTCTTACTCCTTTGTTTGGAACATATTTCTCTGTCTCCTCATTTTGCCTAATCCTCTGTGTTTATTTCTCTATATTAAGTAAGTTATATACGCTGACATTGGAGAAGTGACTTTATGTAGGAGACTTACAATGGGGCCGGCATCACACTCCTCTTGAGTCCCCAGAGATATGTGCTCCAAATATCCCTGTATGTGGACTGTGTGGGCCATTCTTTTGTAGCAGGGCTGACTACTATGGGTGTACTGGGAGGCAGGACTGGCCCCCAACCTGGTTGGCTGCCAAGTTCTGTCTTGGTGGTAGCTTCTAGGCCACTGGTGAGTGGGTCTGGGTCTCTGTGCATCTGGCTGCTCAGTCCATGGGGTCCCAGGACAGGGGCCAACCCTCGGGTGAGCAGGTACACCCTTGGCATTTATAGGCTAGAGAGAGGGCTCCAAAGTGGCCACTGTCAGCCCTGTATCTTTGGGGTAAAATGGGCTCCCCAAATGGCTGCCTCCAATATTTGTTTTCCAAGGGGAAACTCCACTTGTTTCTGTCTCTCTGGGAGGCTTTTCAAGATCAACAAATGGACTGACCCAGTTTCCTTTCAAATTACTGCCTCTTTTCTGGGACTCAGAGCATATGAGATCTTGTGCACACCCTCTAAGAGTGGGTTCTCTGTTTCCTACAGTCCTCCCTCTAACTCTCCTCTACACAAGTGTGACTGGCCTTCAAGAGGCTTATCTTCTTATTGAAAGTCTCCACAACCCCCAGGCTGGGGAGCTCAGTGTGAGGTTCAGACTCCTTGCTCTTTGGGGAGAATTTTGCTATTGTGATTATTCTGTTGTTTGTGGGTTACCTACCCAGGATAAGGACTTGACTATATCATGTCTCTGCCCCTTCTACCTAACTCATTGTCATTTATTCTTTATATCTGTAGCTGTGAAAAACATTGTCTGCTGGTATCCAGGTATTTCTTATACACAATTACTCTGTAAATGGTTGTATTTTTCATGTGCCTGTTGGAGGAAGTGAGCTCAGGATCTTCCTATTCTGCCATTTTGATCACGTCTTCCTAGATAAGAATTTTATGTCATTGTTTCCCTTCTCAAACCTCCAGCATACCTCTATCCTTTTCTTTCACTCTTTTCTTCATGACCTTGTTTCCAGTTTCGTTGAGAAAGTAGAAATTTTACATATTTTCTTTGCAGAATCTACCAATGAGCCATACTATTCTAGTATTCCTTTAATATAGATGTACATTCATGATCTTATCGAAGGCTAGCCCTTCTCCTTGTGCACTGGATCCATCCCCTTTTACATTTTCAATGACTTGTCTCTAAGATTATACCCTCTCCTAAATCACTAATACATCTTCCCTTCTCTCTCAACTTGGATCTTTCCTGTAAGGATATAAGCACGGTGTTAGATGTTTCATCTTCAGAAGTAATCCTCCTTTTGCCCCATATTCCCCTCCAGCAACTATATAGCTGCTTCTAAATTTCTCTTCTTTGGAAAAGCAATTTGAAAATGAAACTAAGATACTCAGTTTTAGAGGATCTTAGGTAAAGTCAGGAAATTGCATCATATGTTTTTAGAACTCCCTGGGTGAGTGTGTTCAGGAATTAGAACAATTAATTTAAGTTTTTGTGTTAGGAACTATTCCTAACTGAAGATGACCAAAAATGAAACTCTCCAATTTTACTGTCAGTAGAACAAAGCATTTGATTTATAAGACATATTTAATTTACCAGGAACATGGTCTTGATGGAAAAGTTAATATTATTTCCCCATTTATAAGACTGTCATAGAAATCCAGGATGAGTAACAGGAGTAACAGGAAATCTTAACATTAACTTTGTCTCTGTGCATACACTTGCCTTTTCCAGCCTTATTGATGTGGGAAGCAGGCAGCTTATAATGTGGGAAGAAGAGGTGGGAAGGGAAATTACGATTTCTCTACGTACTAACAGTATTTTCCAGACACAGATGAAGAAGAACCATAAATATTCTAGTGAAATTTTCACAATATTTAACACCTTGCCTTTTATGTGGTAGTTGTTCAGCACACATGAATTGAGTAAATGAAAATAGGAAGCTGATCTTGTCCACAGGAATCTCCGTGTTTGCAATTCCAGAACTCTTAGGAAGTTCATAATGTTGAGCCAAAAATGGCTAAAAAGCAGGATAAATCCTAACTTTAGTTCCTTCATATAATTATTCATCCTTTCATTCACTCACTCAAAAAATTTTTATTGAGTGCCTCTCACATACTGGGCACTGGGATTGGTGCTGCGGATGCAGATTTGATGTCCACCCGGTGGCCCTAGTAGTAAAGACCCACCTGCCAAAGTAGAAGACATGAGAGACTCAGCATTTGATCCCTGGGTCCAGAGGCAGGCATGGCAACCCACTCCAGAATTCTTGTCCAGTGATCCCATAGACGGAGGAGCCTGGCAGGCTACAGTCCTTAGGGTTGCAAAGAGTTGGACAAAACTGAAGTGACTGGAGATTTTAACCTAATGTGATTGTAATCCAGACAATAGTCTCATGCCACTGATCTCTATTTTTTTTTTAATTATTTATTTATATTTGGTTCTACTGGGCTTTTCGTTGCTGCATATGGGCTTTCCCCTAGCTGCAGCTGGCAGGGGCTACTCACTAGTTGCGATGCGTGGGCACCTAACTGCAGTGACCTCTCTTGCTGTGGAGCGTGGCTCAGTAGTTGTGGCACATGGGCCCAGTTCCCCACAGAGTGTGAAATCTTCCCGGAGCAGGTATTGAACCTGTGTCCTCTGCATTTTCAGGCAAATTCTTAACCATTAGACCACCAGGGAAGTCCTGGCTATATGGTTTTGTGAAAATAATTTCCTTGGTCTGTGCCTCAGTGTCTCCATGAGAAAAAAAAAATATGCATTTCCATGAATTACAATGAGGATTAAACAAAGAATCATATAAAATATTATTTATAAACTATGAAGGATAGCATAAGCCTTACTTATTACTGTAACAGTTCAGCCCATACATTTTAGTATATTGGAAGAAGAGCGAATTTAAGGGGTGAAGTTAAATGAGGCTTGAAAACTGCTAGTTTTCAAGAAGAGTCCTTTAAAATGAATATATTCAGTTGATGAGATGAATGTAAATGTTATCATGGCCACGCCTAAGCTGAGAACTGGTCTTCAGACATCCCATATCTATATGATCCTTTTAATTTCTGAAGTTATCAACCTCTTGCCCTGTCAGAGGGGTCTTTTTAGGTTTTCTGCTATTAAAGCTGATTGTTGTGAATGAAAGGTCTACTTTCTACTTAAACCCTCAAGTGCAAGGACCACTACCTGATGCTGATCAAGTCTGTCTTGCTGGGCTCACAGTGCCGTGGGAGCAGTGTGTTGTTGGTGGGGCTCTTCAAACCTCAGGGACTCTGTAGGATGCAGATAGCTCTCAAGCAAAGTAAGTTGGCAGTGAAACGTTGTCTTTAAGTGTCAGATCTCCTTGGTTGGGGTTCCTCTGTGATGTTGCGCTCCCAGTGGTAAACCACTTAATTAAACACTCCCAGAATATCAGGGCTTCCCTGGTGGTCTAATGGTTAAGAATTTGCCTCAGAGGCTCAGAGGTTAAAGCATCTGCCTGCAATGCAGGAGACCTGGGTTCAATCCCTGGGTCGGGAATATCCTCTGGAGAAGGAAATGGCAACCCACTCCAGTATTCTTGCCTGGAGAATCCCATGGACAGAGGAGCCTGGTGAGCTACAGTCCACGGGGTCATAAAGAGTCAGACACGACAGCGACTTCATTTCACTTCATTTCACTTCACTTCAGAATATCAGAAACATTATGAACTGCTACCTATCACTAAGGGACCATATTTCTTTTAACAAACATGATCGTGTTGCCTTCAGAGAGGTTGATAGCTTCAGAAATTTAAAGAATCATATAGATATGAGATTCCAAAAGACCAGTTCTCAGCTTAGGCTTGGTTATGATGACATTTGCATCCATCTCATCAGCTGAATATATTCATTTTAAAGGACTCTTCTTTATTCTTTCATGACATATCAGATTGATAGTGAGAACAGTATGGGAGTTTTCACACACACACAGCCCCTCCTCCCCAACACACACAATCTCTGATATCATAGCTTTCTGGGAACCAATTTCATAGTTGGGGAAAATGAAACTGTTGAAACTCAAGTGATATAATTTCCCTAAAATGACCTAGTCCTCACTTAAATTCCAGGTGTCAACCTTAGAGCTGCTAATTAATAGTTTAGTGTCAGCTAAGGAAACAGAATTACATACAATGAGAAAACTGGTTTTCACATGGTAGAGAACTCCCCACTTTCAGAGAAATTTGGGCAATGCAGAGCCAATGTGCCTCACTGTTGTCTTGCATTTTGGCTGTAAGACAGTTTATGTAAACCATCAGTACCCACATATTTTCCACTCATTCATCCTTAAAAAGAAAAATAAACAACATTGCCAGGAAAGGCTTTATAGCATGTAGGGAAGGGAATAATATTATACATAAAGTTGCTACTTGTGATACTTTAGGACGTGGACCCAGTTCTGCTTTGTTATTGGCAATGTCACTTAATACCTTGAACAAATCTCTTTATCTGTAAAGCCCCTCTTGACCTGCTAATCTTCATTCAAGGATAAAAAGAGAATACACATGTGAAAATGCTTGGTAAATTGTATTATCTTCTACAGATTGAAAGAGTGATTTTTTGATGGTAAAAACTTAAAGTTGCTCCCTTTTGTTTAATAACAGGCCTGACTCTGAAGTGAGTTAAAGAGACTCTGAAGTTGTGTGTGGTTATATGTTGGCAGGAGAAAGAGGTGGCTGAACTTGCATAAACCTCAGAGCAAGGACCTCCTAAAATTTTACACCTTAGGCATACTGTAGTCCTTGGGGTTGCAAAGTTGGACACGGACACGAATGAGTGAATGAACTGAAATGAGACATCTTCTTTCCTCGCCCTGTTCCCAGCCTGTGTTTTCTTGGGTAGGATGGCTGTCTTCAGCTGAGGGCAAGTCCCAGAGAGAGATTTAGTTCAGAGTTGTCGGCTGCCAACATTTCTAGCAGATGAGGGAATGTGTGCTTTAGTCCTGGAAGGAGGAATCTGGGCAGCATACCGCAGCAGCACTAAACCACTGTAGAAAAGTGTTGGCAGTCTCTTATAAAACTAAAATACACCTACCCCGTGACCCTGTAAGTTCATTCTTATGTATATTTCTAAGAGCAGTGAAAACAAATGTCCACAAAAAAACTTGCACAAGAGTATCCATAGCAGCTCCAAATTGGAAACAAGCCTTTTGTCTAGGCAGGTAAATGGATTCTCAGCAATGAGTGAACTTCATGGTTAAGTGTCTTAAAGACTATGCTAGCCTAAAAAAATGTGGGCAGAATAGTACATTATGCATAACTCAATTTACTTGAGGTTCTAACACAGGCAAAAACTACTTTGTTAAAGAAAACAAATTTTAGAATGGCTCTCTCTGACATGGGAGATTGCCTGGTGAAAGGGCAGTTGTGATCTTGCTGGGCAAAGGAAACATTCTATATTTTGATAGGAATGTCAATTATAAGGTGCACACATTTGTCCAAACCTACCCTATTGTATATTTACTAAATATAAATATAAACTAAAAAGAAGCCATCACTTATTTTTGTCTACTTCAGAAAATGCTAGTTTTTAAGGCTTAGGAACTGATTAAGAGGTTACTATTCACACAAAAAGAGTTTTTAAGTGTTTCTTATACTATTAGAAATTTGTGTTTCTCGTACTATTATATTGTCCAACAACACAAGAGAAGACTCAACACATGGACATCAACAGATGGTCAATACTGAAATCAGATTGATTACGTTCTTTGCAGCCAAAGTTGGAGAAGCTCTGTACAGTCAACAGAACAAGACTGGGAGGCTCAGATCATGAACTCCTTATTGCAAAATTCAGACTTAAATTGAATAAAGTAGGGAAAACCACAAGACCATTCAGGTATGACCTAAATCAAATCCCTTACAATTATACAGTGGGAGTGACAAACAGATTCAAGGGATTAGATCTGATAGACAGTGCCTGAAGAACTATGGATGGAGGTTCATGACATTGTAAAGGAGGCAGTGATCAAAACCATCCCCAAGAAAAAGAAATACAAAAAGGCAAAATGGTTGCTTGAGGAGGCCTTACAAAAGCTGAGAAAAGAAGAGAAGCTAAAGGCAGAGGAGAAAAGGAAAGATATATCCATCTGAATGCAGAATTCCAAAGAACAGCAAGGAGAGATAAGAAAGCCTTCCTCAGTGATCAATGCAAAGAAATAAAGGAAAACAACAGAATGGGAAAGACTAGAGATCTCTTTAAGAAAATTAGAGATACCAGGGGAACATTTCATGCAAAGATGGGCACAATAAAGGACAGAAATGGTATGGACCTAACAGAAGCAGAAGACATTAAGAAAAAGTGGCAAGAATACACAGAAGAACTACACAAAAAAGATCTTCATGACCCAGATAACCACGATGGTGTGATCACTCACCTAGAGTCAGACATCCTGGAATGTGAAGTCAAGTGGGCCTTAGGAAGCATCACTACAAACAAAGCTAGTGGAGGTGATGTAATTCCAGGTAAGCTATTTCAAATCATAAAAGATGATGCTGAGAAAGTGCTGCACTCAATATGCCAGCAAATTTGGAAAACTCAGCAGTGGCCACAGGACTGGAAAAGGTCAGTTTTCATTCTAATCCATAAGAAAGGCAACGCCAAATAATGCTCAAACTACCACACAATTGCATTCCTCTCACACGCTAGCAAAGTAATGCTCAAAATTCTCCAAGCCAGGCTTTAACAGTACGTGAATCATGAACTTCCAGATGTTCAAGCTGGTTTTAGAAAAGTCAGAGGAAACAGAGATCAAGTTGCCAGCATCCACTGGATTATCGAATAAAGCAAGAAAATTCCAGGAAAACATCTACTTCTACTTTTTTGACTATACCAAAGCCTTTGACTATGTGGATCACAACAAAATGCAGAAAACTCTTAAACAGGTGGAAATACCAGACAACTTTACCTACCTCCTGAGAAATCTGTATGCAGGTCAAGAAGCAACCAGTTATAACTGGACGTGGAACCGACTGGTTCCAAATTGGGAAAGAAGTACATCAAGGCTGTATGTTGTCACCCTGCTTGCTTAACTTATATGCAGAGTACATCATGAGAAAAGCTGGGCTGCATGAAGCACAAACTGGAATCAAGATTGCCAGGAGAAATATCAATGACCTCAGATATGCAGATGACACTGCCTTTATGGCAGAAAGTGAAGAAGAACTAAAGAGCCTCTTGATGAAAGTGAAAGAGGAGGGTGAAAAATTTGGCTTAAAACTCAACATTCAGAAAACTAAGATCATGGCATCTGGTCCCATAACTTCATGGCAAACAGATGGGGAAACAACGGAAACAGTGACAGACTTTCTTTTCTTGAGTTCCACAATCACTGCAGATGGTGACTGCAGCCATGAAATTAAAAGATGCTTGCTCCTTGGAAGAAAAGCTATGACCAACCTAGACAGCACATTAAAAAGCAGAGACATTACTTTGTCAGCAAAGGTCCGTCTAGTCAAAGCTGTGGTTTTTCCAGTAGTCACGTATGGATGTGTGAGTTGGACTATAAAGAAATCTGAGCACTGAAAAATTGATGCTTTTGAACTGTGGTGTTGGAGAAGACTCTTGAGAGTCCCTTGGACTGCAAGGACATCCATCCAGTTTATCCTAAAGGAAATCAGTCCTGAATATTCATTGGAAGAACTGATGCTGAAGCTGAAGCTCTAATTCTTTGGCCACCCGATACAAAGAACTGACTCATTAGAAAATACTTTGACGCTTGGAAAAGTTGAAGGCGGGAGCAGAAGGGGACGACAGAGGATGAGATGGTTGGATGGCATCACTGACTCAATGGACATGAGTTTGAGTAAGCTCCGGGAGTTGATGAATGGCAGGGAATCCTCTCATGCTTCAGTCCATGCGGTCGCAAAGAGTTGGACATGACTGAGCAACTGAACTGAACTGTTACAGCATAGGCATGATAGGGAAGCTGTTAGCTTCAGATAAAAATAAATATTGACTACAGAGGGGATAGGGTACATAGACCAGAAAGAGATGATTTTGCAATACCAAGAAAATAAAGATTGGTACTCTCCCCAGGATAAGTAACCAGTGTTAGACATTTTAGAGGATGTCTCTGTATGGTGCCTAATCTCCTAAAGAACAATTGATACCAATTTGGTTCTAAAGTTTCAAGCAATTGTATATGGTCAGGGAAATTAGAAGTCTGTTTAAATAGTAATAACAGCCGAGATATCAAAAGTGACACGTTGGCATAATAAAGTGCCATAGAAGTTGGGCAGTGCAATTCAGAACAGGCTGGATGATGGACCCATTGGCTCCAAGTCAGGTAGTTTTTAAAAGCAATTCAATTATTACTATTGTTTGTAATATGTCATTTGTAATTGTTCTTAAATTAACCACAGAGAAAAGAATATATGGGTCTACTCAATAATGTAATTTGGTCACTCTCCAAGAAATCCACTTTAAGGAATGATACAAGGACTGTCACTGATAAATAAACCATATTTGATTGTTCTAATAAAGTTGGAGGACAAAAATCACTTGAACAGCTTTCCTTATGGAAAGTCATTTAACATGGCCTCTTTATGTCTGAATCTATTCACTGGTATTGCCTTGTGTTTTAAGGAATTTTAATTTAATAAAGTCAAAACCAACCAAAATGAGAACGTTATATAAAATTCCCCAAATTTCATCAAGTTCTCATCCCACAGATTGTCCTGGTTTATTTCCTGCTGTTAGTGCCTCTGAGAGTTCTTCTTAAAATAACCGTAGCTATTTGTATTTTCTATGGTTAAATTGGGTGAGGGAAGGGAGAGGGAGATGATTTGTTTAAAATCTTTGCACAGAAATTGTGCCCCAGATTTAATAAGCATCAGAGTTCTGGTTGCTGACTGGTCTACTTCATTTGAAAAAGTCACGTTTTCGTAATTTTTCTTGCTAATTAAGTGAGAAATTTTGTTTTACTTTTCATTCATTGATTCATTCATACTTTATTACTTGAAATACTTAGCATCTATTAGAGAGCACATATTAGCAATATGATGCTAATATGATATAAAGAAAAGTCATCATTGAGTCAATAAATCAGAACACAAGGAAATAACACAATGTTAATTTATTTGAACACAGAAAAATAATGTTGAAGCAAAAATCATAAAAAGTATATTTTGGTGTGAGTTGGGAAATGGCCTGATGTAAACCTTAACACATATGTCATTTATTCTTTCATTTCAATCTCCATTCTTTCATTTCTAATCTTAATTAGTGACATGGATTATTTATGAGTTAACATTTACCCCTCTTCCTTCACCCTCAATCTTTTCTTGCCGCTCTCCTAACTAGTTCTGAAAAGTGGAACACACACGCAAAGAATTTTGCTACCAAGTTTGCTTATTTGGAAACACTATTATTTTCACATTTGGCCCATAAAATTGGCAAAATCTTTCTGCATGTCATGATATCTCAGATTTCCTTTGGCTCTCCACCCAGTTTATGGAGACTGACACTAAGGAGCATTCTTCCATCAGTCTATCTATTCTACATTACTTTCTTGCTACAGAGATCCCATCACTTCTGGTGTTCCATCTTCTGCCTTAAGGGAATCTGGTTGCTTTATCAGTAGCTACTGGCCTGCCTTTCAGTGCCTAAGTGTGCCTGTATTCCTTATACTGGAATTCTCAGGTTGCATACTGAGAATTGAGACTCTCCCTGAACCAGAGACGGAAAGTTTATTTCTTTAAGCTCTCAGTTTTCATTGTTCTTTCTTTCTCTTGGATGTCTCCCAGTTTATGCCTTTACTTCCAGGCAGAGGGTTATTATTAGCCTCCAATGGAGGCATTTTTTTCCCACCCCAGTCTGTTGATTTATTGTACCTTCAATTCTTTCCATAGTGCATTTGATAAAAAATAATAATTGCAATCAATCAGGTTTAGGCCATGTGCCAGGAATTGGCCAGTTGTTTTACATACAATATATGTAGCCCTACCAATAATCCTGCAAAGTAGGCATAATATTATCCTGGTCTAACAGTAAGGAAATGAGTCTCAGAGAGGTTAAATAACTTGTCACAAAGTGAATAAATGGTGAACCTAGATTGAAGCCCAGATCTTTTGACTCCAAATGTTAGACTTTTCCCAGGTTACCATTCTGCTTTCTCTTAGGGAACAGTGCCAGGAACTTGTTAGGTATTTAATAACTCTTTGTTAAATTAATGCATAAATGAACATGTGGAATCTCCTATATACTTTTTGCTAGAATGAAAAGATAAAGATATTTATAATTAGTATCATAGCTTGTTCATTGGTCATAAGCAATTAGAAAAACTGAACAAAATACATGAGTCATCTGTTTTCAGACACAGGAAAATATGGAATTTTACTAACAGAAGATAAACAAATGAGGTGAACCCTACAATCAATTGGCTTTCAGTCTGGAGGTATTCTCTGAAGTGTGGGACAGGAACCCAAGCACAGCTTCACAGTTTCACTGAGCTAAGAAAACAGGTAGATGTCTGGAGGAGGGCTCACTGACTTGAATTGCAGGGCTGAGTGCCATAGAGGAGGAAAGAAAGCCCAGAAAGAGACCCAGTAAAATGCATAGGGATCCTTTGGAGTCTGGTTGAATACTATCCTGTGCATGTACACGGTGGGACTCTCTAAGGTCAAGCAAAGAACAAGTATCTGGCAAAAAATGTGTTTCAAGGAAGTATAAGCCAAACAATTCATGGAGCCCTCAAATGGCTGGGAGTTCCAGGTGCCAAAGTAGAGAACTTGTTGACTATCTAGGCCATTCTGTAGAAACCCAAGAAAGTTTATGCCATAGTAGCAGAGTATTCTAGATTTCCCCTTACGAAGTTTAAAAATAAAGCTTGAAAACGTCAAGCTGATTCACAAGCAAATTAAATTCCTGACAACACAAACTTTCACACTCTTTAAACAGAGACAATAAAAGCCAAATATTTAATAATGTAAAGCTTATAATGTCCAGCATCCAATAAAGTTTTACTAGACGTGCAAAGTAACAAAAATGTCACCCATAGCTGGAAGAAAAGTCAATCTGTAGATATAAGCCCAGAAGTTACAGAAACAATGCAATTAGCAGGCAAAGACTCTACAGCTATTATAAATATTTTCAAGAATTTAAATAATAGAAACATCTGAGTCAAGAAATAAAAGATATAAAGAAAATTAAATGGAAATTAAAGAGATGAGAAATAAAATATTGTAAATAATATATCTAATGAATCGGGTTACTAGAAAGAGATTAGCAAGCTTGAAACTATCCAAGTGAGAGCACATAGAGAAAAAAACATAAGAAATAAAATAAACAGAGCCTCAATGATATTGAGAAAACATAAACTAATTCAGTATTCATATAATTAGTGAGGCTGACAGTGTGGTAGGTGATGGTAGAAAAATTATTTAAAGAAATAAATGCCAAAATTTCTCCAATAATTTCAATAGGATAAACACACCTGAAAGAAAAACCACTTAGGCACAAGATTGCCAAATTGCTAAAGGCTGGCAATAAAGAAAAAATATTAAAACTGGACAGAGAAAAAGACACATTATATACAAATAAAAGGACTACCAAATTCTTTTCAGGAGTGATGCAAAACAGAAGACAGTGGAACAATTTCATTAATGTGCTAAAAGAAAGTTGTCAAACTAAATTTTTACATCTAGAAACAAAAATATCCTTCATAAGAGAAAGGCAATGAGAATTCTAGTTTCTGGTCTGATATATAAAGACCTTAGAAGTTATTACTCCCATTTTATAAGAAAAAAACATTGAACAAACTGGAAATCAACAACGTGTCTTATATTGATGAGGCACAAAGTAATCTAATCTGCCACTTTGAAAACTTGAAAGTCATGTGAATTCAGAGACTCCAGTTTACTGGGAGAAGCAGCCCAGGGTAACTGCTGGAGCCGGTACTACTGACCACCATGTCAACTGGGCTACTAAATAATAATAGAGGATTATAGCTAAACGAATTGCAAGCCTCAGACCTTATTTAAGGAGTCTCTGAGTAAACCCAAAACAAGGGAGGCAAAAAAAGACATCACAGGAAATTTTAACCTTTGACATCTACAGTTACAGCAATTGGTAAACACAGCCTAACTCCTAGCCAGATAAAGATTAAACCTCACACATACACACACCAATTCTTTTTCTCCTTTTTTCCCTTTCCTTTCCTCTTAGTATTTTATATGAGGAACACTGGTAGCAATTGCCTTTCTATTTAGTTTTAAGGTTATTGAATTTCCAGGTGGAATTGACTCATGGTAGTTGCCAAGGCTTTCTCTCTCCTAGTGTTTTGCAAAAGATGAGATGATCTTTGTACTAGAAAGAGGTTCATCATATTAGGTAGAATCATGTTTCCACTATGACGGAATTTAAATATGCCTACGAGGGTGAGACCATATCTGGGAAGCTGAAGGGTTAGTTTGCCTTTTGCTGTCAGCCCCCTCCCAAGTTTGCCATGCCCATGTCTGTACCACAGCAAGCTAGATCTCTGCAAGCTACACTTGCCCAGCTCCCTTGATGACTTCCTTGTCTATTTAACCAGTGGGAGGAATTAGACTGTAAAGCAGGGGTAGAAATGGAGAAAGGAGGTAGGTATGGAGGAAGGTCACTGTTCTTCTGTTTCTGCTCCTGGTGCTTTCTCTGGGAGACTTGGATGCCTCTGTCCTGCGGCTGTCTTCAGTACATCTAGCAGAAGTAGGTCTGGTGGGCAATTGCTGGTGACCATCAGAGGCCACGGACCTCGGGGGTATCAGTTGGGTACCAGTAGCTGCAGCAGCAGAGACAGTAGCTGCCCACCGCCTCAGAGGCTACTGGATCTGCGGGGAGTATGACGCTTACTCACCTTATTTCCTCCTTCCTGTTGTGGCTCTAGCTCTACTGGTGGTAGCAGCTTCCTGCAGTCACCAGTCTCTGTAGTATTTATCACCCCCTCTTTGGCTTCCTTTGCCTTCAAATTCTTTTGCAGCCAGGTGCTTGCATTATCTGCACCCATTATTTGACATCACTAGTGTGGTTTTGATTTTCCTGAGGGGATCCTGACTCATATAGGGGTCATGAGACATTTAAGCAGATGTAAGCTCCTTCTAAATGGTTTCTGAATATCTCCACATCAGGATAGATAAACTTGTGAGCTCTCTAGCACGCCCGTGTCTCTTTTGTCAAGCCTCCCCTACTCCAGCTGCCCGCCCACAGGTCGTTGAGTGTGTTCAAGCAGATAACACATGCCTAGCAAACAGAATGCTGGGCAGGGAGGCCCGGCATGCTGCGATTCATGGGGTCGCAAAGAATCGGACACGACTGAGCGACTGAACCGAACCGAACCGAACTGAGATGGTTTATGCGGCAGTAAACGTCCCTTCTAATCCTAATATTTTAGAATATTGCTTTCTACTCTGGGGATCACTGTGAGAAGCTATAGATTGTTTTGAAAGGGACTCATGAGCACAAGAATCTGTGTGCTAAAAAATGTCTAGCAACTCAAAGCACTATCATTTATTTTTTTACAGAAGTGTATTATACTGTTAGGATTAGTAAAACTGCAAGTTATGCACAAATGAATACACATACTTTTATAACAGCAGTTTTAAAAATTAACATGAACTAATATCACTATTTTTCTCATTATGGCAGGTAGTAGTACACAAATTTTTTTTATGTTTCAGAAAGGACACTTTTACTCATTCCCACATATGAGGCAAGCTGAGACTTTCAAACCACATAATTTCAAATTCAGTTGCCTCCATTTTGAGGTTCTAAAGTCTTCAGTGTTCTAGAGGAGAATTTTCTGGGACACATCTTTTGTTAACAAGATTTTACTTATTTAAACTATAGTATTACTAAGTAACTCAGATTTAGTATGCTTAAGTCATTTGGGAATTCCATAAAACAAATGGGCTTTTGTTGACAAGACAATCAGTTATTTGAACAAGTGTAGTTTTTGTTGCCTTCTCAAAAGGAAATTTTAATTCTACCCTAAGAAACCTGGGAGAAATCTTTGAGATTAGCAGTGAAATATGACTCTAAAATGAGTTTAAGATATAGTTCTTTTTTTCCCATTGTCAATACAAATGCGGTGGTTTTATATTAAATTAACTAATACAGTTATTTCTTTCATAAAAATGACTAGTGACAATGTATTATAGGGGAAATACTGTTTACTTGTGGTCTACAAAGCCTATGATGTAGAACCAGGCCACATATACATGTGCATGCACATACACATACACAATTTTGTTTAACAGAGGCTCCAACAATGAAATAATTTGGCCAGCACTAGACAGTTAATAGTAGAAGCAAGATTTAATTCAGTGTTTGCTTAATTAAGAGCTAGCTTTGACACAGAAAGTCTGGGTTTGGTTAACCAATAATTACCTGTGTGACTTTGATATAATCACCATCTCTGGCCTCAGTTTCCTCATCTGTAAAATGGGAACAGTGATACTGCCTCTGTCATGGGGTGCTTTGAAAATTAAATGTGAGAATGCATATAATGTACATAGCATAGTGTCTGACACATAGTGACCACTCTAAATATTAAAACTAGATCCTGTTATTTTTATCATACTCCATTTTCCTTAAAGTGAATATTAGTAAAATGAATGTTTCAGTCTAATTTGTCAATAAATTCTAAAGTTGTGAAGATTTTGAGGAAATCGCTTTCAAATTCTGACCTTCAGTTTTTTTCATCAGTAAAATGGAGATAATAATTCTTTCCCAGACTCTTTTGCAGGTTGTTATAAAAGAATTAAGTTAAATTAAGAGATCAAAACTGCTATGCATGAATTAAGATGTTACAGAAACCTGAATGAACTTTTTGGCCAACCATATATATATATATATAACTTTCACATTCCTAAGAGTTTTCTGTTTTAGGAATAAGGTGTTGCTTTGTTTAGTTTTGACTTACTTATATGTCTTCTACAATTTTAAGTGTCTTCAGGAAAGGGTGTGCAAGTTCTTTTTGAAGCTCATCACTGGTTTCAATGTTTCCTCTTTTTCATAGAGAAATGCTCAATTTAGCAATAGAGCAAATTGGAACACTTTCTCACCATTTGTTTTTCCACACAAAGGAAGGCACAGTAGTCTCAAGCTGACGTAAAGGATGTTTCTTGATATCTTCAACTTCGACTTATCTCATTTGACAGGAGAGGCTGATTTATGTTGCCAGATCAGTTCTTTCAGAAAAAATCCACTTTTCAGATGCTGCGCTTCATTTAGTGACTTTCCAAGCACTTCAGCTCCTTTGTGGAAAGAGCTAGGTCATGGATATAAATATAAAGAGACAAAAATAGCAACTTTCCTTGCAGCTGAGTACAACACCTTAATTCAGCATGGGCAAAATGAACTGAATTTATGGACACTATCTGGCCATATTATCTTTTAAATGATTAATTGAAAGCAAGAGGACACAGTACCCTTGCAAAAGAATTCTGAAATTTCTCTTTATTCTTTTTTTCTACCCTCTGGATTTGGGCCTTTATTATTTTTAATTCAGGCTATTGCTATAGTCTCCTAAAGACACCCACCCTCTCTAATTATCTAGCCTGTTTATAATCCAGTGTCCACCTGGTTGCCTGAGAGGGACATTTTTTTCTGATACAGATCTGAGCCTGTTATTCTTTTAGTTTCTTTCCATCACCTACAGGACAAAAATGCACGCCTTGTGCACGACAGTGCTCACAAGAAAGGCTAGCTTTCTATACCCCTTCATTGCTTAGTGTGGGACTGATGTCTTTCAGTCTAGCTCTGCCTGCTCTGATATTTCATTTTCCTCTGCCTTTCCCCACATTTACAAATTCTTAGTCATCCAGAATATCTTGATGCTTCCCAAAGAAGGTTTACACTTCCATATTTTTATGCCCTTTTCCATTATTTTCCTCTCTTCCCTGCCTGGCAAATTTGTCTCCGTCTTTCCAGAGTCAGCTTCTTTGTGCCATGATTATGTGAAGATTTTCTTTCCTGCCCTCCTCCCACCAGAGACATTCAGCTCCTCCACCTTTTGCTTTCAGAGCACTTGATACAAAGGCATGTCTAAGATTCTTGAAGATTAGCCTGCCGTGTTGTGTACATATCTGTTTCTCTCTTTAGATGGTGAGTTCCTTGAGGGTAGAAACCGTCTGTTTTCTTTTGAGTCATTAGTGCTGAAAATATTTCCTGGTACAGAATGTTAGACTGTAGTGGCTCAGTGCTTTAATTACAGTTCAGACAGACTTGGGTGGGAAGTCCAAAGTTATTACTCACTAGCTGTGTGATCTTGGGAAATTTACCTAATTCCACTTGATGTTAGCTTTCTCATCTGTAAAATGTAGACAAAATACCTATCTCATAAGAATGTTGTAAAAATCAAATGAGTTAATATATGTAAAACTTTTAGAACAGCATCTCGCACGATGACTCTGAAGTCACTATTAGCAATGATTATTTATAGTTTTCATTATTATTACTAGTTCTCACAATTTTTGGAAAGATTGCAAAAGACTGATCAAACCTAGGAAGTGTTTGGCATAGTAACTGGCATAGAGTATATGTTCAGTGCAGATTGGATATTTTTTATGATTATTACTTTTATTATTAAAAATTGTTGAAGAGATGAATTTCCTGTTTTCTTAGCTGTTGCCCATCAGAAAACATTCCTGGAAATTATACTAGCTCCAGCACTCAGTATGTCCAAAATTTATCTTAATATTTCCTCTAAAACCAGCTTATGTGAAAATGCTCAGTTGAGCAGCCACTTAAACACTTTCTTCTTCCCTCTCTCTCTCCCTTTCTCTCCCCTTCCTTTTCCTATTTGTTCCCTAATTATTCCATTTCAGTCACCTTGCTCTTAGTGTTTTGAGCTACAATCCCCAAAATTACTTTAAACTCTGCCTCTCCTTTCGTTAAACATGATCTTTCACTGGTTCCCATAATTTCAGTCTTTGAAATATGTCTGGGATACATACATTTCAAAACATACATGTTTGTTTCCTTTCCCATTGCCATTGCTTTGTTGAAGTTTATATCACCTGCCACCTGGATCACTTCCTATTTTTCTGTAGCCCCTCCAGGGCAGGGACCAAGAATCACTACAGTGCAGTGCACATGATCGGGGAAGGGTCAAAACCTGAACTGCCAAGGGGGCACACAGGAATGTTAATGAGTAAAGCCAAGCAGAGAGCCGTGGTGACCATGACGTATGGGAGTGGTCATGTCTTATCTATAGCAGAGTGTTACTATACAGGAAAGTGCCTGCCCATCGCTTCCATATGGGAATGCTGGCATTATTGGGTCTTCTGATGTTTTAGGGGAAACTGCTTATCTCTACATGGAATCTGCTGATATGTAAATTATGGCAACTACTTAAAATTTAAAAACCAAATTGTTTGGACTAAACAACCCAGGTCAGTTCTAGCATATAGGTCATGATGTCTAAAAAGATGTTCAAGAGATACTTACAAGAACAGATGGATCCAGGACTCACTCTCTAGTTTCCCCTCACTCCCCCAGGCCTCTGATGAATCTCTTCCTGCTTCCCGGATTTCCCCTCTTACTTAACCCTACCTCAAAATTCTGTTTATGTTTCTCTTTTTTCATACCATTCCTGACAGTTTCTCATACCAACTGAGAACCTGCTGTGTTCTAAGGACTGAAAGTGAATTGATAATAAGGAAACATTATCCCTGAAACTATTGACAAGATCACAGACAAAACCACGTTGTTTATGGTAGTGGTAAATAGAAACAATAATCTAATTATCTTGAAAAGTCTAGTTTTCTTCTCTTTCATTACTCTTGGAGGATAGTCATAAATTAAAATTTATGTCCATAATTGATCTGTAAGTATTTCAAATTTTACAAATGTTTAACCAGATCGTGGGTTCCTCAATGGCAAGGAACACCTATTAAATATGATTTATATTCAGTCCTCCTATAGATCAGCAAATAGGCAGGCATATAAGGTATATAAATAACAACAAATAATTACTTACAAGTCCAGTTAGTACAGGGAGTTGGTTAGTTATTAGATCAGTTAGGAAGGGAAACTTATTAATGCAAAATTCACATAATCTTTCAAAGCAGAGCCAAGATCTTTGCTTTAGCCATGGATCCATTGATTGGGAGCTTCCCAGATGGCTCAGTGGTAAAGAATCTGCTTGCAATGTAGGAGACATGGGTTTCCTCCCTGGGTCAGGAAGATTCCTGGAGGAAGAAATGGCAACCCGTTCCTGAATTCTTTTCTGAAAAATTCCATAGGCAGATAACTGGCAGGCTATAGTCCCTGGAGTCACAAAGAGTTGGACACAACTGAATTACTGAGTACACACACACAGTCACACTGAGTGGTTGATCACACACTGATTAGCGATCACAGGTGATGCTCTTGAATGGTTGTGCTCATAAGTTCTAATATTTTCAGTTTCTTTAAACTGAAGCAAGACATAAAGGACATTTCAAAGAAACTTGAAAGTCTAGGCTTCCTAGATTTTTACACTTTTCTCCTGGTCTTTTACAATGGTCTTGCTGATGTTCAGTTGCTAAGTCGTGTCCGACTCTTTGCGGCCCCATGGACTGCAGCACGCCAGGCTTCCCTGTTGTTCACTATCTCCCGGAGTTTGCTCAAACTCATGTCTATTGATTTGGTGATGTCATCCAACCATCTTATTCTCTGTCACTCCCTTTTCCTCCTATACGCAATCTTGCCTAGCATCAGGGTGTTTTCCAATGATTTGGCTCTTCACATCAGGCAGCCAAAGTATTGGAGTTTCAGCATCAGTCTTCCCAGTGGATATTCAGGGTTGATTTCCTTTAGGATTGACTGGTTTGACCTCTTTGTTCTCCAACGGACTCTCAAGAGTCTTCACGAGCACCATAGTTTGAAAACATCAGTGGTCTTGCTCACTACTAATTTGATAATAGTGTCTTTTACCACATTGTCTTTACAATAGTTGCTATATAGCAATCATCTGTGTTTTCATATAAACAACAATTAGCTATATAAAAGCATATTTTTATTAGTTTACATGATATTTAATCAATTTTTCTAACAACATTAAGAAGTAAAACTAGAATAAAGAGTATGGGAACAAATATCACTGACTTTTTATCAGCTTATCACTGAACTAGGGATAAGTAAATTTTTGGTGTTCTAGGAACCATTCCACCAGCCTTAGATATCCTCTGTGTCATGGTGTAGCTTTACAAAATGAATAGAAACTATTGATTCTATCAGGTCAGTTAGGTGAAGTTTTAGTTAAGTCTGCTCTATTACTGACTGAATTAGATAGCATTTGTTGGATTCTTTATAATACTATTACTACTACAAATAATATTAATTTCTCACCTATTTCCATGTTCAGTGGTACTTTTAAGGTGCATTTACTTATATTATTGTACTCTTATGAATCCTTAAGAGTAAGACATTTTTCTCTTTTGACGGATGAGAAATATAATTTTCAGAGACGTTGAAATGACTTCCTTAAGAGCTTGTAGCTTGAAAATAACAAGAGTGGAGGCTCTTGCCCTGTCGCAGTCTGATCAAGTCCAGGACTCTTCTTGCTTCCCTAGTGCTACCTCTCCAAACCGGGCTAACTGAACTCCAGGGATTCTTTCAGCTCTAACATGCCCTGATTCTGTGATATATTAGCAATATCCTGTACACATCACCCATTCTACTGCTAAGACCTAGCCATCCCCTTATAGCTCTGTGGCCACTGGTTTGACAAGGAGGGGAGAAAGAGATTAAGTCGAGGGTCCAATTAGTTTCAGACAGGTTGGTAAATGTTTCACAACATTTCTTAGTTAGTCCCTCTCTCCTTTGATAAATGATTCTTGCCTCTTTTTGACAGATTGATCTTGAGTGCTGGGTATTTTTCTCTCAGCACATGAGCTGCCAGTTTTTAGGCTGTCCCCCCTAGGACCAAGATGAGGTGAGAGGTAAGTTGTTTGTACGTATGACTTGACTAAGCAATGCAACCAGGCTGAATGTTCAGAAAGCCCTTCTGTGCTTGGAGACTGCTTTCATGTCTTAGAAATCTTGATTTATTTCAGGACAGGGAAAATCCAAGCCAGCTCTCAGAGTGGAAATTAAAATCTTAAAACTATGTATGAAAATTGAATATTCCGAATGGCCTGGTTTAAACATCGCTCTGCATCGTTGATCAAATGTAAAAGTTCTTGAAAAGAAGCAGGGGGATTTATGACTAGGTGTAGGAATGGGGAAAGGCTTGGAGAATATTTATGGGTAACTTCAAGGAATTTCAGTGACTGTACTTTCACCTGATTTTTTACCCTCAAGTTTCTGCTTTGGCAATTTCAAGCCTGCAAATGCTTATGGGTTGAAAAATATTTTGCTTTGGCTGCATTCTGTTAACTTCTGAATTTAGGGGTGGGAGAGACACTATATATATTTATTTGGACACATTTATCATGCTGTGTGTAAGCATGTGAACATATGTTTTTATTCTTTTAGATTTATCTGTGACTTTCTTGAGGACAGGACCTTTGCTTTCACTATATCTATACCTTCAGACCTAATATAATATCTGGAAAATAGGAGGCTCCCCATAAATGCTTTATTGATGCATATTGTTTAGTTAACCTTTGTTGAGCACCTTTTTATGCTGAGTCCATGCTGGCTTCTGAGGGGTTATGTAGACAAAAGGAGAGAGTGGGGAATTTCAAAATAAACTATACTTTAAAGCATAAAAGAATGTATTTTAAAAGATGAAGCATAAAGACAGCTTCCCTTATACATTACGACTGACTCCTGAACAACTTGGGGCACTGACCCTCTGTGCAGTTCGAAGTCCGCATATAAGTTATAGTCAGCCCTCTGCACCTACGCTTCCTCCATATTTGTGGCTCTATATTCATGGATTCAATCTGCAGAGGATCTTGTTGTGTATTACTATAGTATTCACCATCGAAAAAAAAAATCTGTAAATTGACCAGTACAGTTCAAATCCATATTGTTCAAGGATCAGGTGTAATTTCCTTTGGCAGCCTTCAATAGCTAGCCCTGCAGGTCCATGGGGGTTGATCATTTCATGTATTTATCTCAGGTGTATTGCAAAGAGTCAGAGAAACCAATCAGTGTTTATTCTTTCAACTGATGAAGAAAGAGATTGATGTACATGTATAATACTGGCTGTTGGATTGGTTGGTAACAATGGCGTAAACACCATCAACAAATTCCAAAACAGCTTTAGGCACTTATTTCCATGTAAATTATATTACTTAATTCTCTGAAATGTTTTATAGGATTGGCAGTATAACACATATTTTTAAAATGCTGTTCCTCTTCCTAGAAGATCTGTCTTCCCTTTGCTGTCTGTTAAATACACCTGATCTTTCAGGATCCAACGCCAGTGATACCTCTTCTGTGATTGCTTTTCCTCCAATCCCAGCCAGATTCATAGGCTTCTTCCTTTCTGCTTCTGTAAGACCTTGCATATACATCGAGCATGGCACTCAAGCAACTGAAATCCTTTCTGCATGTTGGAAAATGAGCTCCTCAAAGCAGCTTCCCCATCATTTTCCTCATCACATGAATTGCACTTAAACGCACCCGGTTGCTCAATGTAGAATTTTAGGAACTTTTCTGGCTGTGTTCTCTACCTTTCATTCCATATCAGTGGCCCCGAAGCCTTTGCATTTTACCCCCAGCTAAACTCCTCCCACCTGTGCTGCCCTCACCTCAGTTCCCCTCAGCCTCATGTTTCTTCAGACCGTGGCGGCAGCCTTCTGCCAGGTCTCGTTGTTTCTACTTTCATGGGTCGTGTGGTTTCCCTGGTCAGGGTAGTCCAGTGCATTTCCATGGCAGCTAAGCTAAAACTCACAGATCTTAACATCATATCCGGGACCCTGTGTGGTCTGGCTCCTCCCCACCTCTCCAGCCCCATCTTGCACCCTTGCTCACTGCACTTCAAACAGCTTGGCTGCTCCTTTGCCAAATGCTTTTCTACCTCAGGCTGCTCGCTCTGCCTGGGATGCTCTTTCTGTCACTCTTCACCAAGTCAGCTGTTGCTCAATCTTCAGATCTTAGCTCAAATGTTGTTTTCACAGAGTGGGCTTTATGAAGCTTCTGGGGTCCTCTTCAGAGAAGTCTATTCTTTTTCTTTATAGCATCAATAGGAGCATGTATGCATGCAAGCGTGTATATGTTTGCTTATGTCTGTCTTCTCCACTGGAATGCAAGATTTGTTGGGGAAGAGATGTATCCATTTGTTGTTTTTTCACTATTATATGTCAGAATTTAATGCCTGAGGGTACACTGGGCATTTGCTAAGTATTTACAAAAATTTAAATGAATGTATGAAAACTGAATTCTTCATATGTGACTATCACATTGGTACTAATGGGTCCCTTATTTTTGTTTAGAGTGTTTCTCCATGGTAAAGGTAAGCAAAGTATGTTTTGCTAAATATCGACTGGCTGTCGGTTTCTTTTGAGTTCCACCTTCCTGGCACCAAACAGCATTTGGAAGGTGCCAGTTGCCCCGTCTATGAGAAGCACCCATCCGAAAATGTCCCCCTCTTGCTATTTGCCTATAAGCGGTCCATACCTTCACTCACCTGCCCCCACAACCCAAGTGAGGATGAGTCTCTTTACTTCAGTGAGGTCTGTTCAGCAAGCCATTTTAGCCCCATGTCATACTGAGGAAACTGAGGCACACAAAATATGAAGTGACTTGGCTGAGGTAGACCAAGGTCTCTTGCCTGCCTGCTGAAGAAGATAGATGAAACAGGCAGGGAAGTGGAGAGACCACGGGTCTGGCCCAGGCTGGCAGCAAGGCCACTGCAGGGAACGGCACTTAACCTCCTGTGCCTAATTTGAAGTGCCCTGGTGGTCTGAGAAGGGAGCCCAAACACACCCAACTTGGTGCCAGTAGAGAAATTCTCACTCTGAATATTTCCCAAAGAACATTTTTATTGAAAGAAACATAGCCAAATGAAAAGACACGCAGAGGGATTTCTTATTCATTTCCCTGTGTGTGTGTGTGTATTTTTCTCTTTTGTGTTCTTGACCACCCTGACATTATAGTTTTATTTTGAAATTTTAAAATAATGTCCCTGTAACTCATTGATCTTCCTGTCCTAAGGTAGAGTGACTGTTCACATTTTCCAGCCAGTCTTAATGTAGTAGAAACGATCAGAGGTCCTGCTGTGTATCTAGGTGCTGGAGGAGGGAGCAGAGTTGGAGCAGGTGGGCTGGGCTAATAAGCAGAGCTGGAAAACAGGAAACAGGAGAGGAATTTCCCCAAGTTGCCCTATGCTGGAGCCTGGCCATGCTCTCCTGTGAAACCTAGCCCAGCTCTGGTTTCCTACCCAATTCCTTCCTGGGATTGAGAAGCTGTTCCCATCTTGGTCCTTCATTGCTCTCTGTCACAGCACCCCATCTTCATCCACACACTGAACTCTGGCTCCCACGTGTAAGACAGGACTGTCAGCAAGCTCATTCCTGCTTCTTGCCCTGATGCTGAATTGCTGGTTAGGCTTATGGCAAAAACAGCATCAAATTTACAAACATGCGTCCTCCCTATCCTCACCAGTTTGCTCATTTTTGCAAGTAAGCCAGAAGAGAGCTCCCTCTGAATATAAAACAAAACAAAAAACAAAAAAACAAGCAAAGAATCCCACATCCTCAGTTGGTCTTAAAGGATATGGCATAATTTATTCCAACTTGTTTTTTGTTTATTTCATTGTTCCAAACGTGAGCTCACGCAATCCACCTATAAACTGAGTTCCAGATTACCTTCCTGAACTGAAGCTTATCTCTGAGAGTATCATTCAGACTCTTCTGTGGTTTCCCTCTGGGCCTTTGTTGGATGCTATTTCCTTTGCCTTGAATGGCCTTTCCTAGGATTTTCCTGTCATTACTGAATTCTCTAGACTTAAATCTAATTTTGCTTCCTCCACCAAGAAGCCTTCTCTGAGGACATAAGGGAGAGAGTCCATGCTCTAGCACTGAAGTCTCTGGGTTTGAATCCCAAGTTATTCTCTTGTTAATTTGTGCAGTGTAGAACCAATTGCTTTATCCTTGCCTCAGTTGTCATATCTGTATGATGAGGATAATATTTGTATCTATTTCATAAGACTGTTGATAAGACTGAGTTAAGGAAGTGGTTAGAATACTTAAGTACTCAGTAATCCTCTACACAATCACAATCGAGCTGGATTTCCATAATAATTACTGAGTTTTCGTTCATCCCTTAAATTTTTTTCAAGGTTATTAATGTTCTAGGCACTTGGGTAGGTACTAGAAAGAGCGTATTCTCAGCCAGGTATGCTGTGTCTGCAGTATTGCCTATTTGTCTCCTGTTCTTGCTCTCAGGCTATAAAAACTACAAAGGTAGAAACTTCCCTTCCTTTCTGGAGACCCCGCATGGTAGTTTCTCAGTGAATGTACTCTGGATTGAATTCCATTTTTCTATGGATTAAAGGAGTACAGACATGGGCCCTGAAGGATCCACATTTTACCATCTGATTGGCCCTCATCCCATAGATGATAGGGGTTGAAGGATAACTTTTGATAACCTATGCAGCTCACATTGCATGTAACAGGATCACGTACCAGTGACACAACCACCACCGAGAGTGCTGGTGTCACCGCTACCCTCACCCTCGTGTACATCGCCACCATCATCAGCGTCACCATCACCGCCACAAATGCCGTCATGACAACTGTCACCATCATATACAGTATCATCACCACCACCATAACCACCACTAACCACCGCCAGCTCCACCACATCACCATAAACTTGTGTATTATAATGCTTATTATAATATGGACAAAAAAATAACAGACATTGCTTACTTTCAAGATTACCCAATAACTTTATGAATTATTTTTATCTGCATTTGATGGGTGAGACAAGTGAGTTTCAAAGGCAATCAGTTTCTTAATTTATATATTTTCCATTTTAGAAATAAAAATGATAGAGTGATTTTATGGCATATATTCTCTTTTCCCTCCAGATCCACTGTTCACCCTATTTTTCAGCTGCTATGTACCCCAAGAAGCTGACCTCAACAGACTGAATCATCTAGGTACCGTTCTTCTCTATCATTCAGCCACATTCAACCAATGGAAGCCGTTAACAGGAGACTGGAAGGAGGGAGGAGAGAGATTCTATGATTATTCCCATCCGTTCTACACTTTTATAGACATTGTTCTTCCTTTGGGACAACTTTCTCCAGCAGCTCCAGGTCTCTCTTGGTTCTAAAAACTGCTTTCTCCTCTTTCTTCTGACTTAGGAATAGTAACGGAGAAGGCAATGGCACCCCACTCCACTGCTCTTGCCTGGAGAATCCCATGGAGGGAGGAGCTGGGTATGGAGCTGCGGTCCGTGGGGTCACTAAGAGTCGGACACGACTGAGTGACTTCACTTTCATTTTTCACTTTCATGCATTGGAGAAGGAAATGACAACCCACTCCATTGTTCTTGCCTGGAGAGTCCCAGGTACGGGGACCCTGGTGGGCTGCCGTCTATGGGGTCGCACAGAGTCAGACAGGACTGAATGACTTCACTTTCATGCATTGGAGAAGGAAATGGCAACCCACTCCAGTGTTCTTGCCTGGAGAAGCCCAGGGATGGGGGGGCCTGGTGGGCTGCCGTCTATGGGGTCGCACAGAGTCGGACACGACAGAAGCGACTTAGCTGCAGCAGCAGCAGCAGGAATAGTAACAACTTCCAGGTGTTGCTAGACATCAAGGTATTTTGTCATCTCTTGTTGCTTCTCCTTAACCCTGATCACACTCCTGTGAGTAGTCTTGTAATTGAATACTTTTCAATTATCTCTTGAGCATGCCATTTGTTTTCTGCCTGAACCCTGAATAATGCGGTATAATATACAACATACCTAGTATCAAATATAAAATATCATCCTTTAAACAAGAAGGAAGGAAGAAAGAAAGAGATGAAGAAACTAAGGAAGAGGAGGAAGGAAGGAAGGGAAATGAACTTAAATTTCTACCACCAAAATAGAATCATTATTATAATTTTAGTGTGTTTATGTTTAATTTTTGTTTTCCATGCAGTTTTTATGTAGTTGTTATTGCAGCATGCATGCATTTATGCTTCCCAGTTTTTTCACTTCATTAAGTTGTCCAGTCATTTTTTTAACATTGCTTGGTCTTCATAAACATTACTTTTAATGATTGAGTAATATTCAGTTGAAAGATCTTTTAATATTTTTGGTTGTAAGTGATGCTTTTTCCATATTTTAGTTTCACATATGATAGGTTCCCTGAAGTATGATTCTGGGGGTCAAAGGAAATGAGTATATTTTTATGCTCAGTTTTATTCACAAACTTCAATCAAGGGATTTTTATTTTTGAAGTTAATATTAACCTCATTCTTTAAGTTCAGTTCAGGTGCTCAGTCATGTCCGACTCTTTGTGACCGCATGGACTGCAGCATGCGAAGCTTCCCTGTCTATGACCAATTCCTGGAGCTTACTCAAACTCATGTCTACCGAGTTTGTGATGCCATCCAGCCATCTCATCCTCTGTCATCCCCTTCTTTTCCTGCCTTCAATCTTTCCCAGCATCAGGGTTTTTCCAGTGAGTTAGTTCTTCATATCAGGTGACCAAAGTATTGGAGTTTCAGCTTCAACATCAGTCCTTTCAGTGAACATCAGGGCTAATCTCCTTTAGGATGGACTGGTTGGATCTCCTTGCAGTCCAAGGGACTCTCAAGAGTCTTCTCCAACATCACAGTTCAAAAGCATCAATTCTTCAGTGCTCAGCTTTCTTTATAGTCCAAATTTCACATCCATATATGACTACTGGAAAAACCATAGCTTTGACTAGACAGACCTTTGTTGGCAAAGTAATGTCTCTGCTTTTTAATATGCTGTCTAGTCTGGTCATAGCTTTTCTTCCAAGGAGCAAGTGTCTTTTAATTTCATGGCTGCCGTCACCATCTGCAGTGATTTTGGAGCCCAAAAAAATAAACTCTGTCTGTTACTGTTTCCATTGTTTCCCCATCTATTTTTCATGAAGTGATGGGACCAGATGCCATGATCTTAGTTTTCTGAATGTTGAGCTTTAAGCCAACTTTTTCACTCTCCTCTTTCACTTTCATCAAGAAGCTCTTTAGTTCTTCTTCACTTTCTGCCCTAAGGGTGGTGTCATCTGTGTATCTGAGGTTATTGATATTTCTCCTGGCAATCTTGATTCCAGCTTGTGCTTCATTCAGCCTGGCATTTTGCATGATGTACTCCACATATCAGTTAAGTAAGCAGGGTGACAATATACAACCTTGACATACTCCTTTCCTGAGTTGGAACCAGTATGTTGTTCCATGTCCAGTTCTAACTGTTGCTTCCTGACCTGCATACAGATTTCTCAGGAGGCAGGTCAGGTCGTCTGCTATTCCCATCTCTTGAA
This sequence comes from Dama dama, assembly GCF_033118175.1. Taxonomy (NCBI): domain Eukaryota; kingdom Metazoa; phylum Chordata; class Mammalia; order Artiodactyla; family Cervidae; genus Dama; species Dama dama. The sequence goes on from NC_083700.1 coordinate 87,242,466, forward strand.
GGGTTTTCCACAGTTTGTTGTGATCCACATAGTCTAAGGCTTTGGCACAGTCAATAAAGGAGAAGTTTTTCTGAAACTCTCTTGCTTTGTCAATGATCCAATGGATGTTGGCAACTTGATCTCTGGTTCCTCTGCCTTTTCTAAGTCCAGCCTGAATATCTGGAAGTTCACAGCTCACATACTGTTGAAGCCTGAATTGCAGAATTTTGAGCATTCCTTTGCTAGTGTGTGAGATGAGTGCAATAGTGTGGTAGTTTGAATATTCTTTGGCATTGCCTTTGTTAGGGATTGGAATGAAAACTGACCTTTTCCAGTCCTGTGGCCACTGCTGAGTTTTCCAAATTTGCTGGCATATTGGGTGCAGCACTTTCTCAGCATCATCTTTTAGGATTTGAAATAGCTCAGCTGGAATTCCATCACCTCCACGAGTTTTGTTCGTAGTGATGCTTCCTAATGCCCACTTGATTTCACACTCCAGGATGTCTGGCGCTAGTTGAGTGATCACATCATCATGGTTATCTGGGTTATGAAGATCTTTTTTGTAGTTCTTCTGTGTATTCTTGCCACCTCTTCTTAATATCTTCTGATTCTGTTAGGTCCATACCATTTCTGTCTATTGTGCTCATTTTTGCAAGAAATATTCCATTGGTATCTCTAGTTTTCTTGAAGAGATCTCTAGTCCTCAAGAAAACAGAGGCAGGCCAAAGGCTAACAGAGTTTTGCCAAGAGAATGCACTGGTCATAGCAAACACCCTCTTCCAACAACACAAGACTCTACACATGGACTTCACCAGATTGTCAATACCAAAATCAGATTGATTATACTCTTTGTAGCCAAAAATGGAGAAGCTCTATACAATCTTCAAAGGGGAGGTGAAAAACATACATGGTTATTTTCATAATTGTTTTGTTCCATATGGCTTTTGCTTTCTAAGTATTTTTTCTTACTATTTTCCCCATCTTTTGTTTTCTAAACTCAGTGTCTAGGTTTCATTCATGACTTGTAAACATTCCTTTGTTTTACTACACTTGTGACTTTCTTGCAGTTCTCTTGCAGTTTAAATGCATTTTAAACTAATAATTATAAGTAAAATCATATTTTTAAAATACATTGTGCACTGTGGTTTTTTATTGCATCAGTTTTTGTTTTCAACAATATTGCCTTATAAAATATTTTTTATCTTGATCATTAAGTTATTTGGGTATTCCCTTAAGTTTTGCTCCTGAGGCAACCATCTCACGTGCCTCATCCTAATCATGGCACTGAACCTCATCTCTTATTCATTGTAACACCTCCGGCCCTTAGCATGGTGCAGCACCTAGAAGGTGTATGGTACTTCCTGTTTGCTTGTTGCTTTGGTGTATTATGTTACGTCTTACATAGGGAGCATTTTGAAAAAGAAATTCTCTAGCTGGTTGGCATGAATCACTTCCCTGTCCACAGAAACAGACTTTCCCATGCCCTCCACTGCCCGCTGTCTGGGTAAATGAAGCATTTCTGAGGCAAAGGCTTTTGTAAATGTGCCTTAGAGCACTCTGTTTGATTATGGTTGCCTTTCCTTACACAAATACTATCTAAATATTATGATGAGAAATAAAAACAAAACAAAAATACTGAAAGATGAAAAAGGAAAACCAACAATCCATTCTTCTTTCTCCAGGATTAAGCATTGAGCAAAAGTATAAAACAATTATGGCTTCACCTAATCGACTGCAGCTGTGCAAACAGACGAACACACTGGGAGACGGGTGTCCCCCATCCTACACCACGAGCATCTTGATATCTGGATTTGTTTCACTTTGCCCAAGGCAAGGTGTGTGTAGGAAGAATGAAACCAGGCCCCCTGGTTGAAAGGGGAAGGGATATATCCTTTCTGAACAGTTGAACTTGAGCTTGAGCCCATAGGATTTGATTATGCTGAGGTTCCAATCTCCAGGACTCCCTTGTCAAGAGGAAAAGGACCATCAGGTGTCAGAACAAATCAGTGAAGATCAGAGCAGTGGTCTGCTTTCTAGGTTTCATCTTATATGGGAATTTTTTGTTTTTTGGTCAATGTATGTCAGATATTTTATATTTGTCTTGCTCTCATTTTATTCATAGAATTATGGGTGGTTATCCTCATTCTTTAGATGAGGAGATAGGGGTTTAGAATGGTTGATGGCTGAAAGTTAAACAACTTTTCTAATTAGCAGTGTGGAATTTTGGATTTGGATCTTCATTGCTTAACCCTGAAATCCAGTTTTTCTATGACATCATGCTCCATAACCAGTTTTATCTTCAGAGCTCAGGAATCCAGCTTCTATCCTTTATACTTACTTATATCTCCTACCTAACATGCTAAACCTCCAACCTCTCCTCCACTATTCTGTTCATAATTGTCCCTTGTCTTATCCTTGTTATATGCCTCTTTCAGCAAAGGATTCCCTTGTGGTCTGATTTTTTTTTTTTTTTTCAGAGCCATGGAGATTTAAGGTTAAAAGGAGTCTCCAGAAAGGGTTTCCACAAAGAGGATCAATGAATCTTTTTCCTTTTTGTAAAATGCCTACCACTCTAGAGGAGCCCTTGGTACATAAGAAGGTACCAAATACCTGTGTGTTAAATAAATAAAATTTAAAACACACACAAGGATCTTCATTTTTAAAGTTTTGTTTAATGAATTATTATAATGATTTCATAAATTAAATTTTTACTAAAATTGTTGTTAGTGTTTTATCAGATCCTAGCATGATATATTACACTTAAGATTTCCTAGTTGAATTTTAATAAATAGAATCTTGGTTCTCCACCTGCTACAATGTTTATTAATAAGTATAATCAGGAAAATTAAAAACAGAACTACCATATGATGAAGCAATCCCACTTCTGGGTAATTTACATGAAGGAAATGGAAAAAAACTAACTGGAAATACTCTCTGCACCCATTAGCACATTATTCACAATAACTAAGACATGGAAAGAACTTAAATGTGTTCTATAGATGAATGGGTTAAGAAGATACAGTGCATATATACAATGGAATATTATTCAGCCATAAAAAGGAGAAATTTCTGCCATTCACAACCACATGGATGGGCTTGAGGGCATTATGCTAAATGGAATAAGTCAGACAGAGAAATACAAACACCATTTGATCTCACTTATATGTGGAATCTAAGACAAAAACAACCAAACAATAACAACTGAGCTCATAGACACAGAGAACAGGTTGATGGTTACCAGAGGTGGGGGATGGGTGGTGGGCAAAATGGATGAAGGTGGTCAAAAGATAGAAACTTGCAGTTACAAAATAAATAAGTCCTGGGACTATAATGTGCAGCATGGTGACTCTATAATTAATAATATTGTATTTTATATTTGAATGCTGCTAAGAAAGTAGATCTCAAAAGTTCTCATCACCCAAAAACAAATTTTAACTATCTGTGGTGATGGCTGTTAGCTAAACTTATTATGTGATCTTTTCACAGTATATAAATATATTGAATCATTATGTTGTACACCTGAAACCATATAATATATGGTTATATATAATATATATATATAATATAATGTTATTTGCCAATTGTAGCTTAATTTAAAAGAAGGCCCTCCCTGATGGGATTATGGCAAGAGGAGAGGATGCAGAGAGACTGTGATAAAGGTGCTCTTACACTGGCAGAGGACAATGCTTACTCCAAGTACAGCATCCTTATTTGGCTTCTACTGGAAGCAGCTCTGGGAGATCCTGGAAGCAAGCAGTCTTGTGGAGAAAAGGATACAGAAGCAAACTTCTGCTTAAAAGGATATAGAGCTTTCCAGCAGGTACAGCTGCCCAAAGATGGAATGGGCCAGCACAGAGAACAGTGAATCCATCTTCAAAATTATTTAAAGAGAGGCCACATAAAGACCTGCTGGAGAAGTTGGAGAAGAAATTTCTATTGCAACTTGAAGTCCCTAGCTTATGAGTTCAAAGAATGACACCTTGCTAAAAAATACAAGTAAACAATATGATAAAGAAAACTTTTAAGAAAGAATCGGTCCAGAATAAGCCAGGAAGGTTAAAGCATGGGTATGTATCTTGTCTATACTAGACACTTAGCATCTGTGTGACATCAGGGCATGAGACACCGAGTCCAAAGGTCTGACCTTGGAATCAGAAGTCCTGACTTCTTTGAAATGCTTTTTGACCTTGGGCCAGTCCCTTGTCCTCTCTGAGCCAAAGTTTTCCCTTATTTTAAAATAAATAAGATAATTGAGACACCTGATATATATATCTCAGGTTCCAATGAACTCTAAAAAGCACTGATTCAGAGGTAGCACATGCTCAATATTAGGAAGAGTTCACACTCTCAGAGAGGGTGTATGTCAGCTTCGGAAGGTAAAAATGTAAAACATTCTCCTGCAAATGATTCCCTTCACACACATCCTAGATCTGGGTGAGCAGTAGTGGTAGTTATCACCCTTTCATATCCCAGAAACCCACAAAGAGTGACTTACATCCTCAGTCCTAGGGACATTTTTGTGTGGAAACATGACTTGCAGGTTTTGAACCAAACCCAACAGAATGTTTCAGGTTTGCTCTTGGCAAAGGCCTTCTTTCCCTGCTCCCTAATAAAGGATTAGAAAGCCAAGAGAGGTCTCACATGGCTCTTCTTGGCTGTTGCCTCCCTCTTTAAACAATGGCTGGATGCGTTCTGTAGGAAGAAAAGGAAACATATGGATTGAATTTCCCCCAAGTGCACTGTGGCCTAGGAGTGGATTGGGGGCTGGGTGTGGGGGCAAGTAGAGGGGAAGGCTTTGGCACAGCACATCGGGGAACTTAGTGAAAACTGGGTCCCATGAGAAGTGGTGGGGTGAGGGCTGGGGGTCAATAACTAGCTGTGGCCAGGTGTGCTCTCAACTGGCTGCAGTGGGACAGACATTTCCAGGGGACCCTTGGAAAAGGAGGACTAAGTAGAGTGATGTTGTAATGGGAAACAGGGAGAAGATGTGGTCATCAAGTCAGGCAGAGGCATCCAAAATTTCTGGAGTCCTCCAGGGTGTGAATGTCGAGGGATCCTTCCTGAGGAAGGCAGGCCTTGCTCTATCCTATGCCTTGTGCAATGGGATTGGAAGTTTGAAATTTAATTAGGTTTAATCAGAACACCATTAAACAATGTGTGTGAATCCTGTATCTCTTGCCAAGTTACTCAGAGCTCATCAAATGGAATGTCATGATGGGGCCTCTCATTGGCACTGCGGATATATTTGCAGATGGCATCTTGGAGGGCAAGAAAGAGAGGTGGGGTTATTTGAGAGTTATAAGCTCATGTTTGTATTTTTGTATTATACATTGTGCTTCCATCCACAAAGCCCTCTCACACTTCTCTGTCTTTGTGACCAACTCTGTCTTCCCCTTTGTTGTCTGAGTTTCCCGCCATGGGTGCCCATGCTAACAAGATCATGATCCCCCAGGACCAATGAGCCATGTAAAGCTGCCTTGTCACATGTACATGAGATTTGGGAATAATCTGTAGTTTCACATGTATATCTCTTATTCCAGACACCCATGAGCCTGGGGTTGTTTTCTCTTATTTCTGATCCTGGGTGCTTGTTTTTGTCCTACTGTTTCAGAGTAAAACCCTAAAAGCTGAGAAGTTGGCTGTTGGAGTGATTCCATCCTGGTGCTTCCCCCTGGGGAACCTTGTATGTGACTTTTGTCATCTCCTTTAGAATGAAACGTTTTAGTTTACATGCGGCTCAAAGAACAGAAAATGCCCAGAAGCCCGAATGACAAGCCTTGCCTCATTTCTTTGTAAAAGATTCTGCCTGGTCTTGGACTAGATTGAACCTTGCCCATCTCCTTTGGACTTGGTTTTGAATTGCCAATTCAAATGGGAAAAGTGCAGATTCTATAGACCAGAGTCCCCTTCTCCAGCTCCTAAATTTGTGTTAGTCTGGCTTTATCCCTTCTCAGTGGGATATATTGTATATCCCACTCAGTATATTGGGGTATATCCCCCCAATATACCATGTCATCAATGAACCCATCATTTAAGACATCCTAATGTTACTTGTCCTATGATGTCTGTCTTTCCTTATTCCAGAAAATTAATGGCTCTGTTTCATGTGCTTCATATGTTTATTTTGCATTATGTTGTATCATAATTACCTAGGAACTACTTCCCAGGGAAATAACTGGCACACTTTATAATTGAATGATTACAGTGATACAGCCCTATTTTCATTCCTTGATATCTGTCAGAGGGTATGGCAAGACAAAGGATATCAAGAAAAGCTTCTTGAGAGGATGAAACATTTAATTCAATGTCCTACTATTACAGACAAGAAAATTGACCCTCAAAGGAGATCAATGACTTAAACAGACTCTCAGTAAAATCTTTTAGGGAAAAGACCATGTCAGATTTATCTTTGTATTCCTGATGCCCAGGACAGCATCTGGCACATATTAGACAATGTACATATTGTATTGAGTTGAAACAGAATTCTGGTGACCGCAAATCTAGTTAGTGGCAAGTCCAGGGCTGTAGATAGGTATTTTGACTTTTAAACTCTTGGCCTATAGTCAGATTAAATCATAACTAAGATGCTCAAGATATTACAAAAAAAAAAACAAAACAAAACAGGTGACATGACAGCATCTCTTAAATTTTAGACTTGGCAGATAGCTCTTATCTATTTTTCATTTAAACCGGATATCCCTTTTTATTGTCCAGTACAAATCATGCAAGACTTAAAATATGTGGTTGGCTTAACACTGAGAAAACCATTTCCTTTCTTTTTGATAAATATTGCAGATTTTGAAAAACACCTTCAAGTACCAAGTCTATAACGAGGTTTATTCAAGAAAGGACATCTATAAAAAGTAAAGGTTTTTCATGTCCCTCATGGCTATTTCTGAAAATATTAGGTACACACAGACGCTGAGAAATGTCTCAAGTAAGCAAGGTTAAATATAATAGAGGGGCTAGGACTACAAGGGGCATCCAAAAGGAACAACAAATTATTTTGCTATATTTCCTCCAGTACACCAGAGGGCTCTGTGCCAAATATGGCTGCCTGTTTACTTTCTGGTGATCAAAGCTGTAATTAAGCAATCTTTTTCTGTAAAGGGCCAGCAAATACTTGAGTCTTTGCCAGCCGTGTGATCTATCTTGCAACTACTCAACTCTGTTGTTATAGCAGGAAAGTAGCTATAGACTATGTGAATGAATAAACATGGCTGTGTTCCGATAAAACTTTATTTATGCACAGTGACACTTGATTTCACACAGCTTTCATATATCACAAAATAGTATTGTTTTTAATTTTTCTAAACCATTAAAAATGGAAAAATCATTCTTATCTCACAGGCTATACAAAAGCAGGCAGAACAGATTTGGTTTGGGGGCTATAATTTGTTGACTTCAGGTCCAGTTAATAATACTACTGATGACAGTGATGATAAGTTACTGATTTCCTGTTATGTAGCAAGCACTATATCAATTTTCCCACCTGTTTTTTTTCAAATAAACTTTTTAAAAGAGTGATCCATTTTTCAAAGGAGGAAACAAAAAAGCTAATTTGGTTAGTGTCATAAAGTTAGTAAGTAGAAGAGTTGAGAATGAAGCCCAGATCTGTAAATCTTAGAAGCTATGCTCCTCACCATTATGCCATATCGCATCTTATTTAAAATACACAGTTTTAGACAACTTTTACTAATAAACTGTGGTTTAGTTTTTCAGTCTTTGGTGGAAAGAACACCCTACTGGAAATTAAGTTACCTGAGTCTTGGTACCAGTCATGCCAATAACTCCTCTGTAACTTTAGCAAAACTGTTAAATTTTCCGAGCCTCAGTTTCTACATCTGTAAGACAAAGGGTTTGGAGCGTGGCAGTGGTTTTCAAGAGTAGTGGTGATTTTGTCCCCCAGGGATGTCTGGCTACATCTGGATATATCTTTGCTTCTATTTTCCCCATGTGATTGGCATCTAGTGGGTAGAGGCCAGGGATGCTTCTAAATGTCATACAATGTATAGGACCCTCCCCCCCGCCCCCATGACAAATTCTTAATACTTATGCAATGTAAAATGTTAACAGTGCCAAGATTGAAAAACCCTGGACTAGGCACCGAAACACCTTTTTCTACTTCTGAGAATCAGATTGCTTCTGTATTCATTGAAATACAGTTGACCTTGAACAACATAGGGGTTGGGGTGCTGACTCCAACTCCTGCACAGCAGAAAATTCATGTACTGCTATCTCTGCCTCAGAAACAAAGGGACTGATAAATGACTCACCCATGCCAAGAATCTGAAAGAGTTTGGGTAGAATCAGTACGCAGCCCCTACTACTTTTGATTCCACATATTGTGATCTCTAATAGAATACAAACTTTGAAATCCCTGTTATTCAAGGGTCAACTGTATATATAATTAAAATTCAAGTCACTTCTTTCTGAATCACAGATTCTTTTTTTTGTAAAATAAGAGAATTAAACCATATAATCTCTGAGATTCTTTCCAGGTTTGAAATGCTCAAGCCTATGATTAACAGGAAAATTTTTAAAGTAAATGTTATGCTATTAAATCCAAGATAATACAAATCATTTTATATTTTTGTCTCAAGAACCAGTGTTGCCCAACTCCCTCATCCCCACAGGGCAAGGGTTGCAAATTTGCAGTCTTTCGGCTGAACCCAGCCTGCAGATGTGTTTTATTTGGCCTGTAGAATATATTAGATCTTTGTGAGTTAGTGGCCAAGGTGGATATTTCCAGTAAACATTCACTTTTCTGGCTTCTCTTAAAAAATCAGGAGACTGAGAAATACTGGGCTTGATTTTTGCATAGTGCTAGTGAGTCAATACTGATTAGATTATGTCCCTTCAGATGGGGCTGAGTTCTCCAGCTTACCAGAGGTCCCTGTTCGTGGGTTTGAATTAGAGACCTACCCATATTCACTTATTTATCTCACCTGCATCCATACCTGCCTGGTGGTTGAGTTTGCTATTCTTGGCCTGGAATTCTCTGGCCACTCATGGAATGCTCAGCAATATACAGGGTTGACCCCTCAGAATTGTGGATTTTTAGAATAAATGAAATAGGTGTTAAGCCCTGCAATTGGTTCTCAATAAACAAGCAGATGAGAATAGGATGAGGGGAGAAGCCTTTGCAGCAACTTATGAAAGAAAGCCATAAGGGTTTTAATGGACAGGATGAGGCATGGTGTTTTGTGCCTGCCAACTAACTAATGTGGTCCCTGGCTGCATTATTAGGAGTTCAGCATTTTGATGGAGATGAGGTAGTCCTACTCTTCCCTCTGCTGCTCAGATGCATCTGAATCATCATTTCTTGGCACTACACTCTAAGTGTGATTTTAACAAGGAGTTGAGCAATGGATTGGTGAGATGGTTTGGAATATCTTTCTGTGAGTGAGATTGGCAAGAGCTAGGGCCACTAATTCTGGAGAAGAAAGAACTCAGGAAGCACAGGATGGATCTTTCCAAATACCACAGAGTTGTCATGAGGAGGAGAGTCAGATCAGCTCTATGACCTTCAACACATGCCTCAAACCCCTCTCTAAGCTCACTGAAAGTGAGTTTTCTCACTTTTGTAAGAAATTCCTTCTACAAAGGAAAATTAATCTTGAAACAAACTATGTAACTATAAAAAATACATCAATTCAAATTTGACTTGATGGAGTCAAATAAATGAACTTGAATCCATGCTCTGGGTGGGTGAGTGCAGAATGTCCAGAGTGCCAGCTGGTTAGCTCTTTCCTTCAGCTCTCTAAGGACACACAGAAAAGCACTTAGAACTTCTGGAACCCCATGACATGCAGTGCGCAGAGCCCTGATTTAGATTTCTAAGATTCCTAGTAACTCTAAAGCCTTAACTTCCCATAGCCTATATGTTCTGGCTGTGAAACATCGGGACAGACTTTTGAAACTAGCTTGAGGAAAAGATGGGCCATTAAAGGCAGGGGTTGGGAAAGAGATAGTCCCAGTAGAAGGAATAGCAGGAGCCAGGGAGCACTGGACAGTCTGAAACACACAAATGTGCTGTGAAGTGTAAATCGAGACCTCATAACTGTCTAGTAAGACATGTAGATGACAGCTTTGTTTGGTCTTTGTTTCTTTAGGAATTCTTGAAGGCTGTCTTTTGTAAACACCAGGGTTTGGTCTTTAACATTATTTGCCTCCTTAGTCCACCTCCTTTTTATAGTAGCCCTGCAGTTTGAGAATTATCCCAGGGCTGGAGCTGGGTCATGGTTGGCTTAAGCAGTCATGATGTTCCCTCCTTCTTGACAATGATTGGTCCTGGGACCCAGGCATCAACCAATCAATATGCATTCATTTCAGTTCAGTTCAGTCACTCAGTCATGTTTGACTCTTTGCAACCCCTTGGAATGCAGCAAGCCAGGCCTCCCTGTCCATCACCAACTCTTGGAGTTTACTCAAACTCATGTCCATGGAGTCGGTGATGCCATCCAACCATTTCATCCTATGTCATCCCCTTCTCCTCTCGCCTTCAATCTTTCCCAGCATCAGACTCTTCAAATGAGTCAGCTCTTCACACCAGGTGGCCAAAGTATTGGAGTTTCAGCTTCAACATCAGTCCTTCCAATGAACATTCAAGACTGATCTCCTTTAGGATGGACTGGTTGGACTTCCTTGCAGTCCAAGGGACTCTCAAGAGTCTTCTCTAACACCACAGTTCAAAAGCATCCATTCTTCGATGCTCGGCTTTCTATATAGTCCAACTCTCACATCCATACATGACTACTGGAGAAACTATAGCCTTGACTAGATGGATCTTTTTTGGCAAACTAATGTCTCTACTTTTTAATATGCTGTCTAGGTTGGTCATAACTTTCCTTCCAAGGAGTAAGCGTCTTTTTATTTCATGGCTGCAATCACCATCTGCAGTGATTTTGGGGCACCCAAAAATAAAGTCTGTTACTGTTTGCACTGATTCTCCATCTATTTGCCATGAAGTGATGGGACCGGATGCCATGATCTTAGTTTTCTGAATGTTGAGCTTTAAGCCAACTTTTTCACTCTCCTCTTTCACTTTCATCAAGAGGCTCTTTAGTTCTTCTTCACTTTCTGCCATAAGGGTGGTGTCATCTGCATATCTGAGATCATGGATATTTCTCCCGGTAATCTTGATTCCAGCTTGTGCTTCATCCAGTCCAGCATTTCTCATGATGTACTCTGCATATAAGTTAAATAAGCGGGGTGACAATATACAGCCTTGATGTACTCCTTTCCCTATTTGGAACCAGTCTGTTGTTCCATGTCCATTTCTAACTGTTACTTCCTGACCTGCATACAGATTTCTCAAGAGGCAGGTCAGGTGGTCTGCTATTCCCAGGCCTTTCAGAACTTTCCATATTTTATTGTGATCCACACAGTCAAAGGCTTTGGAATAGTCAATAAAGCAGAAATAGATGTTTTTTTGGAACTCTCTTGCTTTTTTGATGATCCAGCAGATGTTGGCAACATTGATCTCTGGTTCTTCTGCCTTTTCTAAAACCAGCTTGAACATCTGGAAGCTCATGGTTCAGGTACTGTTGAAGCCTGGCTTGGAGAATTTTGAGCATTCCTTTGCTAGCGTGTGAGATGAGTGCAATTGTGTGGTAGTTTGAGCATTCTTTGGCATTGCCTTTCTTAGGGATTGGAATGAAAACGGACTATTTCCAATCCTGTGGCCACTGCTGAGTTTTCCAAATTTGCTGGCATATTGAGTGCAGCACTTTCTCAGCATCATCTTTTAGGATTTGAAATAGCTCAACTGGAATTCCATCACCTCCACTAGCTTTGTTTGTAGTGATGCTTCCTAATTTGCATTAGATTCTTGTAATGGGATTGTTGAGGAATGGATGTACCTCACAACTTGAACAATGAGAAATTCAAGGGAGTGTTTACTGACTGGCCTTTTGGAAGAGTGTCTTCATTTATGAGAGATTGAAATGGACAATTTGTTTCTTGCTCTGGATATTTGGATGTGGTGATATGTGGTTGAGAGATTGAGTTATTGCTATCATTTTACTATAGCAGTTATTTCATTACTTTCCTTCTTTCCTTAGTATTTTAGTTAGTTTCCTTTGTGTTGTTGGCTTCTTAAAGCTTAATGATTCCTAACTGATATGTTGGGTCATTCAAGCTGAAAGAATTTCCTTCTGGTGACAGAGGAACATTTTGATAGTACATTAGACATATCTTATGTCCAACCTTGGATTCTCTTGGATAGAACTGTCTATTGAACCTCTGACTATCTGTTCCATGCTAGCTGCTTAAGCTCTCTGACTCTGTGTGACCCGCAGAGTTAAACTCCCTGAGGCTGACCAACAACATGCATGAAAGCATTTATGTCTCACAGAACTCCTGGACTCAGATGAAGACCATGCTGCAGGCTTGAGATCAGCTTCCTGAGCAGCTGCAATAAGGGGCTGAGTAATGCAACCCAGGAGTGTGGAGTTAAGTCTCTGGAAGGCAAACATAGAGTGATAGAACTCAGGAGATGTGAGGAATCTGGCAAATAAATTTACTCTCGTTTCCTCCCTCCAATAGACTGAGCCAAGGGGTGTTTTCCCCTCTGAATAGCCCATTTGGAGACATCTCATAAGCTGTCTCAAATAGGTGCCTTGCTGGAATGTATCACCTTGCATTATTTCCTATCCTTCTCTGCCTCACTTCCCTTTTTGCTCATTTTTGCAGCCATACCATTGTACCTACTAAATAAGGCATTAGCTCTTAATCCTTGCATTGGGCTCTGTTTCTAGGAGAAGTCACTAAGATAGAAAGGAAAAAGCCAAAGAAGAAATAATTGGTGGAGAGTTTGGTCTATTGGCTGGTGTGGTTTTAATATTTAGAAAATCTGATATTTTATGAAAATCAACAATCCAGGTGCAATGCAATGGCAATGCAATCCTATAGTATAGTGATTAAGTGCTCAGACATACATATGTTAAAGCCCTAACTCTGTCCTTTACTAATTGTGTGCTCTTATTCATCAGGTTCACTTTTCTATCTTGTAAATAATGAAGATCTTTCCTGCCTAACAGGGCTATTGTAAAGATTAAAGCAGATGGTGGATTTAAAAATACTATTACAGGTTTTACAACCTGAATACTACAGACTTGTTGGGCTAGATAATTTACTATTGTGCACTGTAGCATATTTACCAATATCTCTGGCCTCTCACCACCGGATGCAAATAACTCCCACTCAGTTGTGACAATTAAAAATGTGAAATAAAAAACAAACAAAAAGCTGAGCTCTCCAAAAAAATCAGAGGAACCATGCAGCCAAAACAAAGTTGTGAGAAATTATAAATCACTGTCATTTTAAGCCACTAAACCTTGGATGATTTGTTATGCAGCAATAGGAAACTGAAACAAATTGGTAACTAGAAGTATAATGCTACCATAACAAAGCCTCAGCTATGTAGCATTGGCTTTGGAACTAAGTGGTGGGTGGAGGCTGGAAAGAGAAGAGAGAAGAGAGGCTAGAGAAGCAGAAAGGAAATGGTTATTGAAGACGAGAAATGAAAGGGCAGTCCTTGGTATATGTAACTTGGAAGATAGAAATTACTAATGAATTTATTTGATCTGGCAAAGGAGACATTAAGGCAGAAGGATAAAAATATCAAATGATGTCTAAAACTGCATATATTGGGTTGGCCAAAAAGTTCATTTGGGAAAAACCTGAATGAACTTTTTGGTCAACCCATGAACAGAGAGATGAGCTAATGAGAAAACTAGCATTTGCAAGCATAATTTGAAGGAAATATAAAAGAATAAGGACTTGCTGGGTTGGAAAATAAAACTGCTTTATATTTTTGTGTCTACAGCTAGCAAAGTGAAACTGAAATTCACTCAGTCGTGTCCAACACTTTGCGACCCCATGGACTATGTATGGCCTGCCAGGCTCTGCTGTCCATGGAATTCTCCAGGCAAGAATACTAGAGTGGGTTGTCATGCCCTCCTCCAAGGGATCTTCCTAACCCAGGGATTGAACTCGGGACTCCCACTGTCTCCCTACTGTCAGACAGTAGGATTCCCTACTGTCTGAGCCACCGGGGAAGCCCAAGGATCCTGGAGTGCATAGCTTATCCCTTCTCCAGGAGACCTTCCTGACCCAGGAATCAAACTGGGGTCTCCTGCATTGCAGGCAGATTCTTCACCAGCTGAGCTACAAGAGAAGCCACAGCGAGCAAAAGATTACCAAAATAAAACACAGCTTCAGGGCAAAGGTCAAATCAAGGGTATGGCTGTAATAGCTTTTGCTGATATCGTATAAGATTTAAGGTTCTCAATTTTTCCTCTTTGCTGCAAAGGGGGCTTCCAATAGTCACAATGGCATTGTCCCAAAGAATCCTGAATTTTCTAAAGTATAAAAAGGTCTGTCTCAAAAAGAATCATGGATTTGTCTTTTGGGAACATGAAGTAAATGCTGAGATTAATGGGAAACCCACAAGGATTTCAAGAAAATTATATTTCTAGTAGCATTGGTAACTTTGGTGATTTGAAATGGGAGAGATGGAGATAGTTCAAATGAAAATAAGACTGTGAGAAGGAAGAAGCACAAGCTTCTGGAGAAAGCTACTTAGATATAAGCACAAATAAAGAAGAGTCTTTTAGAAAGTTAGACCAAGAGCTCAGTGAGAAGAGTGAAGAGATGAGGAGAACAATGAGACCACTCACAGGGGACAAATCTCTCCTAATCAAGAAACATTTCTCACCCTCAGGACAGGGAACCTGAAAACATGTGACATCTGGATTTCAGAATTGCTATTGATCAGTAACTTTTATGTGTCTACCATTATCTCATTTTTCCATTATGTGTGAGATTGTCAACTGTACATAATTTTTCTCTATCTCAGTGAGTATGTTGAGTATGTCTGGGGAAGATATAGTATCTTTTTAGTTCAAAATCTGTGGAGATGCTGCTATTCAAGAGTACCTGAAAACCACACTTAAGGAAGTCCATTCACATTCAGGCTGAGGTAGGTAATGAAATATTGGACTTTAAGCTTGATACTGTAATTGATGTGGTAGTCAGCCTCCAAAATTGGCCCCAGATGACCTTGTGTAATTTTTCCCTATACTCAATGGGGCTGAGTTGAATGAGATATTATAGGAATAACTATGTTTTTCTTCCAGGGCAAGGTCACCAATGACCTCTCTTATGCCGCTCACTCTGTGGAAAGCCAACTTGCCTGTTGTGAGAACACTTAAGCAGCCTTGTGAGGAGGTCTGTGTAAGGAGGAACTGAAGTTTCTTGTCCACAGGCTGGTGAATGAGCCACTTAAAAGTGAATTCTCCTGTTCCATAACACTTCAAATGGGAACTACAACTCTGGCTGACATTTTGGCTAAACCTACATGAGAGAGCCCGGGACAAGTATTCAACTAATCTTCTGACCAACTTGTGTTAGATAATAAAGGTTTATTGTTGTTTTAGTCAGCTAAGTTTGAGGCTAACTTATTATGAAGCTATAGAACAACTGGGATGAGAATTTTGGAGGTCTTAGTTTGGAGGTGATCACATTTTACGTGTAGGAGGAATATGAATAATTTATGGCAAGCAGGTACACTCTAAAAAATTGCTTAATGGCCCCATCCCAGTATTCTTTCCCCTTTTTGAAACATGAGTTTGCTACAACTCCCATGAAGAGGTGAATTTTATTTGTAGATAGAATATGGCAGAAGTGAGATTGTGATGTCTGA
The DNA here is from genome assembly GCF_033118175.1 of Dama dama. NCBI lineage: Eukaryota > Metazoa > Chordata > Mammalia > Artiodactyla > Cervidae > Dama > Dama dama. The sequence goes on from NC_083700.1 coordinate 87,258,154, forward strand.
AGTTAAGCATTGTAAGATCTTGCGATTTTTGCTTTTGCTCTTGAGAATACTGCCCTGAGATGTCCTAGGGATGACCTAGGGAAAGTCAGCCCTGTCTCCTAGAGGATGAGAGGCCACATGGAGGAGAACTGAGGAACCACAACACATAGCCAAAACCAGCTTTGAGTTTTGTAAGTGAGGCCATCTTGGACCTTCCAGCCCATCCATATCTCCAGCTGATTGCAGCTACACAGCTGAGCCTGGGCAAATCTATGTGAGGGACCCTCAAGCTAATCTACAAAGCTAGTTGCATTGTTTTGGGGTTGTAAGTTAAGTAGCAAAGATAACTGAGAAAAAACTTTGTTACAGGAATTTATCATTGAGTATAGCTTTGAACTAATTGTTTTTCAACCATGTCAAAATCTTAGATCAAGAAATGATTAGTTATTGCTGACTTCCTGGACTGCTGCATTGAGGAATATTCTAAAACCATGCAGATGCTCATTTAAAAGAGAACTGTTATTAATCAGTAGTGTATTACATGGTTGCGGATGGGGTAGAGAAAATGGTGTCTATTTTCTGTATGAAAGTGAAAGTTGCTCAGTTGTGTCCGACTCTTTGTGACCCCATGGACTATGCAGTCCATGGAATTCTCCAGGCCAGAATATGGGAGTGGGTAGCCTTTCCCTTCTCCAGGGGATCTTCCCAACCCAGGGATCAAACCCAGGTCTTCTGCATTACAGGCGGATTCTTTACCAGCTGAGCCACACAGGAAGCCCGAGAATACTGGAGTGGGAGCTATCCCTTCTCCAGCAGATCTTCCTGACCCAGGAATTGAACTGGGGTCTCCTGCATTGCAAGTGGATTCTTTACCAACCAAGCTATCAGGGAAGCCCATGTTCTGTTTAGACACAATGAAAAAATGTGAATAATTGGTCTTTGTGGAGTCTATTCTATACTTTGAGTATTTGCTTTATAGTGTTCATCTGAGTACATAGAAAAAAATTTCCGAATCTTCAATATTCAGTTATATCTTACAGGACTATTAAAGTCCAATTTTTTAAGAGCCTTGATGAACCCAACAAATGTTTATATTTGTTTTTCTTCTCTTATGTATACAACTCTATACTTAGATTAAAGCAGATCATCAAAGAAGTGTGTATACACATATATTTAAATTTTGTTGAAATATAGCTGACTTACAATGTTGTGTTAATTTCTGCTGTACAGCAAAGTTATTTTTATACACATATATTCTTTTCATATTCTTTTCAACTATAGTTTCTAGCAGGATATTGAATATTTTCCCCTGTGCTATGCAATAGGCCTTGTTGTTTATCCATTCAGTATGTAAGAGTTTGCACCTGCTAATTCCAAACTTCCAATCTTTCCCTCCCCTACCCCACTTCCCCTTGGCAATCACAAACTGGAGTAGAAAATGGCAACACATTCTGGTATTCTTGCCTGGGAAATCCCATGGACAGAGGAGCCTTGTGGCCTATAGTCCATGGGGTCGCAAAGGGTCAGACATGACTGAGCATGGGTGCGTGCACACACACACATGCACACACACACACACACACACACACACACACACACACACACGTGTAACAGTTAGTATCTCCTAGTCCCAAACTCCTAGTCCTTCCCTCCCCTGTCCCATTCCCTCTTGGCAATCACAAATCTGTGCTCTATATCTGAGAAGCACATATATTGTTTGATTTGGTTCTCACACCAACCCAATGATGCAGGAATGGTGGGTATTATTTATCTTCATTTTATAGGTAAGGGCCAGTCATATAATGTCCTTCAACTAAGGATATACATTTAACATAAAGTGATTTACTCCCATGTATTCCTTCTTTGCATCTTGTTCCCTTCCCGCTATAATATGAGCATGTCTAGATGATTGGTAAGGTTCTTCCAGATCTAGCATTCTGTGACTTGAATGAACCTAGTGTACACCACGCTATAATTCATCTGGTGGGAACTGAATGCCAAAAGAGTGTGAACTTTAGCAAGTGGTTACTGAGTTGCTTGGTTGTCTGGGCAGTTTGACTGGTGGTTGGAGATCCTGTTTCAACATCTGTCTGGGGAGGCAAACAAATAGAGCTTTACACTGTGTTAACATGTGTGTCCTTGGTGACTCAAGATTCTGACAGGAAGATAATAATTGGAGTCCAGTTAAACTCTGACTGGAGCAATGTTCCACTTGATGTGGAATTCCTCAGAGAGGAAGGAGTGCTGTGGTTGGTTAAATTGTGGGCTCTGACTTTACAATGCAAATCAGAAGGATTGTATGCTCAAGGCAGTCACTTAGGGGAAAGGGTGGGTTCAAGAGGCCAAGTCAGGTCTTAGGAGATGGGAGGTGCAGACTGGGGCAAATCATAGCATTTGTTTTGCAGAGTGAAAAGCAATAGAGTATATAAACCACATTTATCTCGTCCTCTCTGCCACATCCCCAAATGCACACTTACAGATATCACTTATTTTCCAGTACTACAGGGTTCTTGCCATTTTCTGCACGCAAATCTTCTCATGAAGGATTTCAGTCTAGCTAGAAAGGCAGATGGGAAACATAACAATGTCTCTGCCACATAGTGGGCTTCTCAGTAGTGTAAAGAACCCGCCTGCCAACGCAGGGGACATAAGAGACTCATGCTTGGTCCCTGGTCGGGAAGATCCCCTGGAGGAGGACATGGCAACCCACTCCAGTGTTCTTGCCTGGAGAATCCCACGGACAGAGGAGCCTGGAGAGCTACAGTCCATAAGGTTGCAAAGAGTTAGACACCAGTGGAGTGACTGAGTACATGTGTACTCAAGCCATTTAGTGGTTGTCCCCAGGACAAATAACTTATTCTCTGAGCCTCAGTTACCTCATGTGTACATTGGTGATGATAATATTATTTATTTAACAGAGTTTTTGTGAACAATAAAACATTTAGCAAAATGTCCAGAGTATAACTAATACACACTATGTATTCACTTGTTTAAAAATGAAATTACTTGCAAAAATCTAACATCTGTGAAATATAGAACTTGGGCTAACTCTAATGAATGAACTTATACATACTGAGTTTCAGTTATGTGTGAAGTGCTTTGCTAAGCTCTTTCATACACACTTGTCACATGTAACCCTCATAAAACCCCCATGATTTTAGAGAAAGTAAATAACATGTGTAAACCATGATGGCGTACCATTTAAAATTTTTTATTACATAAAAGAATATCTTAATAATCACAAAGAAAAGAATTTTTTAAATGTAAAACACAGCACACACAGAATTGATAAGTTCTATCTCATTAAAATTAGATACTTCTATTTACCAAAAAGATACCAAAACTAGAGTTAAAATTAAAGCTCCAAACTGGGAGAAGATATTTGAAATGTATATGCAGGACAAAGGATTAGTATCCAAAATGTATATACTTTAAAACTCCCATAAATTCGTAAGAAAAATATGAAAACGTTAGATGAACAGCTTAAAATGGACAAAGATACAAAAGCAAATACAAAAATACAAATATAAATTTTACAGAAGAGAAAGCATAAATGTCCCATGAAGTTATAAAAAAGTACTCAGGCTCATTGGCAATTAAGGAATATACATTAAAACTAAAGTGAATATATTTTCATGCCCACCAGATTGACAGCTAAGAAGTTTGACAATGAAGTGTTGTCCAGGATATGGAGAAAAGAAGCTAGCATGCCTGTGGGAGAGAGTGTGAGTTAGTAATAACTTTGAAGAACAGTTTGGCACTGCTTTAAACAGAAGTGTGTCTGTACCCTATGATTAAGCAATGCAATCCTAGATATGATTTATAGAGAAATTCCCAAATGATGGTAAATGAAAACATGGTTCAAATGCCACTACCAACAACAAATCCAAATGAATACCTATGGTAGATAGAGAAACAAATCATAATACAATCATATAGCAATATATTCCATAGCAATAAAAATGAATAAATTACAGCTATGCCAACAAGGTGGAAAAATGTCAAAGAAAGTAATATTGAGTAAAAAGAGCAAATCAAAGAGGAATGCATTGTATATGGTCCCTTTACATAAAGGGCAAAGCCAGACACATGAACAGGATATTGTGCAGAGATGAAACAACAGCAAAAAGAAAGTGATTAACATGAAATTTTGCTTTGAGAATTCTTTTGGTGGGGAGAGAGAATTGACATCATGGAAGGCCACTTAGCAGGCCCTCAAAGTCCATGCACTCTTTTGTATATGTGATGTGCTTCAAAAGAAAAAAAAAAAAAAGGTTAAACAAATTAAAAACCATGTTCTTTCATCCCCCCAAACCCTATAGTTGAGTGACAAAAGAAGCAGAATGATATTTATAATAGCATATGATTTCTATAAAATTAAAAGCATACATGCATCTAAATCAGCACCAAGTATTTTACAAGAATAGATCCCAATATTTAAGGATTTATTTCAGACTCACTCACACGGATACTTGTGGCAAGAAGGGGAATAGGAATTAGACTGGGAGTAAAGATGGAGAAGGTCAAGAAATTATTCACCATGTATGAATTAATTTTGTGTAGATATGTAGGGTTATTCACTCACTCCCAACTTTGTTCCCAAAGGGATTTAAGGAGGCAGAAAGCCTACTGAACTGCTCAGATCCATATTCCACCTTTTGAGCCCCTCAGTTTTCTAGATTCCAATGAGGCCAGCAGGAGCTGGCTGTATTATAAAGGAATCTGAATGATTTTGACAGGGAGCAATTCATTTTCTGAAGGCTAAGCTGAGTCTTAGGAAATGGCAGACATTGGACTGAGAAGGAGAAGCTGAGGATGGTACGTGTGTGGGGCGTGCCTCGGGCATTTCCATGCCTCATTCCAGTTCGGCAAGACCCTCATGTTTGTCTTTACTCTGTCAGGGCTGAACAGAAGAAGACAGGTGCCCCATTTTCCAGGCTAATGTTACACAATTGGTCATGCAGGACAAAATTCTTTGCCAACCAGATGTATTGCTGGCCTTTGGGCTGCCCTGTGTGAGCCAGAACTGATGGCTCATTATGGATCTTACACTTTATCCCACAGGCTTCTTAGGAGTTAAGTGGTGTGGGGATGGTGGTTTAGTTGTCATGTCTGACTGTTTGCAAAGCCATGGACTGTAGCCTGCCAGGCTTCTTTGTCAGTGGGCTTCTCCAGGCAAGAATACTGGGGTGGGTTGCCATTTTCTTCTCTAGAGGATCTTCGCGACCCAGGGATCAAACCTGGGTCTCCTGCATTTCAGGAAGTTTCCTGCATTTCAGATGGATTCTTTTCTGACTGAGCCACTAGGGAAGCCTGACAAGCAAAGTAGGAAGGCCCAAATTTCAGAACCCCCACTTAGCCCAAATATCTGCTACATGGACAATGGAGAAAAAGGAGGACTGAAGGAGTGAGGATCCCAGAAAAGAGGCAAAGTCAACAGCATCCAAAATGTAGGCAGATGAGTTTACCTTAATCAGAGAAAGGGGAAATCTCATTCTTGTTATTTCCAACACACAAATAACAAATGTAAGGCCTGGTATGTATACAAGAAGGTAACTTTATAGATAGGGAAGGGAGGGAGCTCATGCAGGAAGCCTTTAATTTTTTTTTCCTTTTTTTGGCAAAAGTAGACAAAGGCATAATTAGGTACAAAGCTTGGTGCTAAGTACTAAAGGAGATGAAAAGACTAAGTCACAAGCCTTGACTCCTAGGAGTCTGCAAGCTACTTTTAAGTGTTCAACTTACACATAGTATAGGGCAGCCTACACATGTTGAATGGTCATTTAATAGGTATTCACAACAAGGAAAGAAGAATTCAGAGTGGCTGGGCAAAATACATGCTGCTGTTAGACACAACATGAATGCTCCATTTGCCCTTGGCCCCCCTCCAACTTCAGCCCCCTTCCAACTTTCAACCATAGTCGTGACAGATCAGACTCAGCTCCCTCTGGCAGTGTTCTTGTCTTTCAGCATCTTACCTCAGGGCCTTCTAGATGCTGGGAGCTTTCCCAGCCAGCTGGCAAGCATAGCCTGGACCCCTGTCCCCTGGCTTGTATGGACTTGAATTCCAACAGCCGGTAGCTATAATTCTTTGCCTGTGGGCTTGCTCTGACAGCCAGACCCCACTTGGTCTGTGTGCTGGGGATGCTGGAAGTGCCAGGGCATTAAATTATCACCCCCACCTCAGAGACAGGCTTCAAACCTCCAAGTAGAACTGATGGAAGTGGTGTAGAGAGACTCTTCAGCACCCTGTCCTCTGCAGGGAAAATTCTAGATGTGGTTCCACACTGGCTCCTAGAATTCTTCAACAGGACTGAGCTCCAGGTGCCCTCAATGGCACTTCAGTTGTTGACTCACCTTCACTGTCTTCCTTCCCTCCCACGACAATTTCCTGCCCTCTTGCTTTCTTGCGCTACCTCTCACATGACTTTCACTCAGATCCTTGTCTAAGGGTCTACTTCTAAGGGAACTTAAGTTAACCCAGATAAAGCTCTGGGGCATCCTTCATCCAGGGATGGGGACTGGGGGCAGGAGGGGAGGAGGTAGAGGAGAAGCTGATGGACAACTGCTCCAGTCTTCCATCTGACTGGTGGATGGATATTTCTGGGAGGCAAGTTGTAGGCTTCTCAGGAGGTCCTGGCAAAGGCCACCTTCATAGTACACCTTATGTTGGTTTTTCCTTCATCCTTTCACTCACCACACTCCTCACGTCTACTTTCTGGGATCGATCTCAAATAACGTACCAGCATTCAGTCTCTGACTTGGGCTCTTGTTTTCTGGGGAATCTGAAACAAGGCAGAAAGCTTTGTGGGAGAGGAGGTGTGAAATGGACTGGAACGCTAACTGTGGGCAGGAGTTAGGGGAGTGCTCAGAGAGGATGCCAGGGAGGAAAAGGAAATGGCCAAAGGCAAAGAGGTGGAACTGGCTAGAACATTTTCTGTTGGCTCTCGTGGAAGGTTCTTGGTGGTGAGCCATGATGGAGAATACCAGAAAGGGAGCCTTGTTCCCTTTCTTGGCCTCTTGAGAAGAAACCACCCCACATGAATGAGGTGGCACTGAAAAGACACATATAACCACTGCAGGTGCTTATCTTATACCTTTTGTACCAAAGTCCTCCAGAACTCCCTGTCATCTGTCCCCAAAGTGGCCTGACCATTTTAAATTGTAGCCTTATCCTTTCTTGTCTGTTCTTCACCAGGCCCACTGACTTGGCCACCCACTGTGGACCTACCCTCCCTCCTGTGAGAAGAACTGGGTTCTTGGGATCTTCTCTAGCTGGAGGAGGGTGCACATCATTGGCCAAAGGCTGTGCCCTCCCTGCTGCTGGTTTCCACCTTCAAAGGGGGCGTGTGGTAAACAGGATGCTATCAGCTCTATCTGCTGAGATCAGGGTTGATGGGTTGGCTGGGAGGAAAGGCAAGCTAGCCAACAGAGCCTCCTGGGATGCTGGGCAGGTAGCTACAGGAGGTCATTGGTGGTGTGTGTAGGATGCTGGAATCGGTGTGGTCACTGTTTAGCACAGATCGGGATCTCGAACAAGCCACAGGCTCCAGCAATGGAGCATTTCTGCATAGTGTTCCCTCTTCCCTCTCACCGCTGCCTCCAGCACACAGGAATGTAAGTTCTGTTCCTAATACTGGCTGCCCTTGGGACTCTGCCTCAAAGCCTGTCTCAGGAATTACAGACTCCACCATCCTGCTCTCCCTCCTCACCTGATCCTGCGCAGACCATTTTCCCGCTCAGGGAAGCATGAGCTCGGGGAAAGTTTGCTTCGCCCCAGCTCGTTCAGGAAATCACGGGGGGTTTCCCTGAACATTTGTTCATTGTTATGGGCTTCCTCCTGCCAGCCTTCATAGATGGCTGGATGTTGTCCATGTCCTGGATGTTGTCCATGTCCAGGATGATTTGGGGAGAGAGAGAAACAGCTGCAACTCGTGGGAGGGAATGTCCATTGATGTGGTGGTGGAGGCCTGGGTTATAGCACCTAAAAGGGGCTGTCAGTGGGAGGAAAGGCCATCGGACCCCAAAGGTCCAGAGATGGGCTTGAACTCTGGGGCTGACACTCACTGTACCCTTCCTCGGCCCCTCTCTGGTCCTCAACTTTTCATCAACAGAACACAAACAATCCCAAAGCACAGCCACGCTTTATTGGGGGACCCATTGCAGAGTGTGGCTCCTGTTCTTATTGGGTTTGCAGATTTTATCCTCACTAAATACACTCTTCATTCAGGTCTCAAATATCTCTGACCCGAATGTAGGCAACAGCTTTTTGATGGGTCTCCTTGCCTTCCACCTGCTTCTAGTTTTTGTTTTTTTTTTTTTTTTCTTTTCACTTCTGCTCCAGTGACATTTCTAAATTAGAAATCTGATTATGGGTTCTTTCCAATAGTGTGTGTGTGCACCCAGTCGTGTCTGACTCCTTATAGCCTTCTGGACTAAGGCCTGTCAGGCTCCTCTGTCTGTGGGATTTTTCAGACAAGAATACTGGAGTGGAGCTGTCATTTCCTTCTCCAGGGGCTCTTGCTGACTCAGGGATCAAACCCATGTCTCCTGCACTGCAGGCAGATTCTTTACCTGCTCAGCCATCAGGGAAGTCCTCATCCCAAAAGTCACAAGGCAAAAATCTGAATGGGTGAGACATACGAGGCCTTTCAAAATCTGAGCTCCTTGTCATCTTTCAGCCTCAGCTCCCAAGCCTTTCCTCTAATGGCTGTATATTTCAGCTACTCTAAACAGTCCACTTTTCCCTGAATATACCATTCTGCCTCTTACCCTCATTTTAAAGAGAAGTACCAAAATAATACAATTTTAAGGAGGAACATCCGGGCCCAGACCCAGCTCTGCCACTTACTGCCTTTGTGAATTAGGATGTGTTATATTCCTTCTCTAAGCAACAGTTCCATTGTTCCTAAAATGTAATAGCAAAGGCTATGAAGTTCCTAGCCTAGTTTTTGGTTCATGATAGCTGGTCAATAACTTACTAGAATTATCATTATAATTACTGTTCTTTTTTGGTAAATTCATTTGGTAACTCCAATATTACCTCCTTTCTGAGGTCCCTCCACATCCCAGAGACAGGAGTTTGCTTTTTCTTAGAGCTTTGTTCCAAGTTTTAGAGTTCTCACCAGTTTGTATCTTTATTGTCTATTTACATGTTGGTTTCATGCACCAGACTGCAGGCTCCTTGTGGGAAAGAATTGTGTTCTGTTTCTCTCTTTGTCTGTTGTACCCAGCACCAGACCTGTCCTGGAGTAGGTTTTCAGCACATGTTAAATGAATGAACAAATGGTTGTTTTTGTTCATGGGTAGAAAGAACTTTCATTAAGAACCCAGAGGAAGGAAGAGGTCAGAAAGTGTAGGTTTGTTTAGTCTGCTCTGCCCTATTAACTAGGCATACCCGCCCTCTCTGGATCCCCATGTTAGTCCGTTCTTTGGCAAATGTTGGAAGGTCACGTAACATCCGGTCTCCTTATCTAGGTGGGTGTGAAGCAGCTAGGGAAGCTTCCGCACCCTCTATCCAAATAGACTGGCTAGCTCTAGCTACTGGGAGTGCTTGAAAAACAAATTCAGTGTTTGTCCCTGGGAGGTCTACAGGGGTAAACATAATAGTCCAAGCTTGTCAAAAGTGCCTGCTCAAACTTGCCTGTATGGAACATATAAGCAAGCCCTAAAGTATCTGGAAATAAAGTATTCCTTCAAGCTACAACTGATATGTTCATACATGAAAAGAAGTGGCCTGGATTTGGAAAAAGAGCAGGGGTTTTAGAACTGGAGAGATCAGAGTGTGAAAACTAGTTAGCTGAGTGAAATTTAATCTTTTTGAACTTAATTGGGTTTTCTTTATTGAAGAATTCTGATTCTACAGGTAGATGGAATGATGAAAGGACCAAGATAAGAAAAGTCCTTTGTCATTGCTAAAAGGTTCAAAGCTTTATGTCTTCTGAGTACTTTATAAACAGCAATGCCCATTCACAACAACTCTAAGAGGACAGGTAGAGTCATTATTACTAATGTTGGATATTTTGCCTTTCCCCTCTGAATCAACTCCACCCTTTTCTACCTTGCTTTGTTCCCCAGGAGGTTGATATCTAAGGAGATCACTTCTTCTGTTCATCTCAATCATTATTAATGGTTGGGAAATTCTTGCTTAAATCCAGATTTTCTTATTACTTACTTCTCACTGCCAAAAGATATTATACTTAATAATGATTCAATAATTCATGGATTCATTCAGCCAATGTAACATACGTTCTCTTATTTCTCCAACATTAATTATGTATCTACTATGTCAGAGGCTGATAATAATTTTCTATACAGGGCCAGATAGTAAATATTTTAGGATTTCAGACCATAAAGTCTTGGACCACTCTGAGTGGTCTTGGAACATAAACTCTTGGACCACTCATTGCAGTATGAAAGCAACCATAGAAAATATGTACTTGAATAGAATTGGCATTGTTCTAATAAAATTTTGTTTATAAAAACATGTGGCAAGCCATATTTGGCCCATGGGCTATAATTTGTTTACCCATGTACCATATACCAAAGATGATATTAGGTCCTGGAGACAAAGATGATCTCTGGAAGCTCACACACAGTATTGTGGGAAAAAATTAACAAATAGGATGAAATTGGACTGGTGCTCTGATTAAAGTCTTTATTTACAGTGTTTAGTAGGGGGTGCAGAATAAACAAACAGTCAATTCTTCAGGTATGAAGAGAGAGGAGGGGACAGAGGGGCAAGGAGGGGATAAGATTTCACACAGAGGCCGTTTGAAACTAGGATATGAAGTGAGTTTCTAGGGAGGTAGCCTGCTAAGAAATCTGGACTTAACCTTTGGGCCATGAAGAAACATAATAGTAGATGCACATAAACACACAAACTTGAATTTAATTGCTGATTTGCCCATGTATTAGTTTCAGGAATTTTTTCCTGAAAATATGAATATGAATATTTCCTTCATAGGGTTGTGAGACTCAAATCAGACAATGAAAGTAAAGAATAGCATGATTAATGACACATAGAGTGTGCTTTAAAAATGGTTGGAATACACTGATAGGCTTTTGCTTTAGGAAAATTACCAAACATGATGAATATATCAGAAGGGGAAAATACTGGAGGAAGGAAAACCAGTTAGGAAATGATGGCAGCAATCCATGGGAGAGAGAATGAAAGACTGAACTCAGGCAGAGGCAGAGAAAATGGAGAGAAGAGATGTGGCTGTGAGGGCTAATTGATGTTACAGTTCAGTTCAGTTCAGTTGCTCCGTCACGCCCAACTCTTTGTGACCCCAAGAGCTACAGCACGCCAGGCCTCCCTGTCCATCACAAACTCTCGGAGTCCACCCAAACTCATGTCCATTGAGTCGATGATACCATCCAACCATCTCATCCTCTGTCATCCCCTTCTCCTCCTGCCCTCAGTCTTTCCCAGCATCAGGGTCTTTTCAAATGAGTCAGTTCTTTACATCAGGTGATCAAAGTATTGGAGCTTCAGCTTCAATATCAGTTCCTTCCAATGAACACCCAGGACTGATCTCCTTTAGGATGGACTCCTTTTGGATCTCCTTGCAGTCCAAGGGACTCTCAAGAGTCTTCTCCAACCACCACAGTTCAAAAGCATCAATTCTTCAGTGCACAGCTTTCTTTATAGTCCAACTCTCATATCCATACATGACTACTGGAAAAACCATTGCCTTGACTAGACAGACCTTTGTTGACAAAGTAATGTCTCTACTTTTTAATATGCTATCTAGGTTGGTCATAACTTTCCTTCCAAGAAGTAAGCTTCTTTTAATTTCATGGCTGCAATCACCATCTGCAGTGATTTTGGAGCCCCCAAAAATAAAGTCTGACACTGGTTCCACTGTTTCCCCATCTATTTGCCATGAAGTGATGGGACCAGATGCCATGATCTTAGTTTTCTGAATGTTGAGCTTTAAGCCAACTTTTTCACTCTCTTCTTTTACTTTCATCAAGAGGTTCTTTAGTTCTTCTTCACTTTCTGCCATAAGGGTGGTGTCATCTGTATATCTGAGGTTATTGATATTTCTCCCGGGAATCTTAACTCCAGCTTCTGCTTCTTCCAGCCCAGCATTTCTCATGATGTACTCTGCATATCAGTTAAATAAGCAGGGTGACAATATACAGCCTTGACGGACTCCTTTTCCTATTTGGAACCAGTCTGTTGTTCTATGTCCAGTTCTAACTGTTGCTTCCTGACCTGCATACAGGTTTCTCAAGAGGCAGGTCAGGTGGTCTGGTATTCCTATCTCTTTCAGAATTTTCCACAGTTTCTTGTGATCCACATAGTCAAAGGCTCTGACATAGTCAATAAAGCAGAAATAGATGTTTTTCTGGAACTCTCTTGCTTTTTCGATGATACAGCAGATGTTGGCAAATTGATCTCTGGCTCCTCTGCCTTTCCTAAAGCCAGCTTGAACATCTAGAAGGTCACGATTCATGTATTGCTGAAGGCTGGCTTGGAGAATTTTGAGCATTACTTTGCTAGTATGTGAGATGAGTGCAATTGTGCGGTAGTTTGAGCATTCTTGGCATTGCCTTTCTTTGGGATTGGAATGAAAACTGACCTTTTCCAGTCCTGTGGACACTGTTGAGTTTTCCAAATTTGCTGGAATATTGAGTGCAGCACTTTCAGAGCATCAGCTTTCAGTTTTTTAAATAGCTCAGCTGGAATTTCATCACCTCCACTAGCTTTGTTTGTAGTGATGCTTCCTAAGGCCCACTTGACTTCACATTCCAGGATGTCCGGCTCTAGGTAAGTGTCTCTAGGGAGGGACAAAGAGGGGCCAAAATTACCTTCAGAATTTAGATGTCTAGTGATACCATTTACCAAGGAGGAAAGCCAGATTTGGGGTGAACATATTAAATTGCTTTTGGACACATTAATTAAGTGGAAATGTCTAAGAGTCAGTTGATGACACACCTGAGGCTGCAGTTTCCTAATTGGATATCGTCATCAGTGAAAGAATCATCAGTGTGAAACCCCAGAAACAGATGAAGTCACCAAGGAAGTAATAATATATTTTAAAAAGTCAAATTAGGGAGAGGCAGATATCAATATCAGTCAGTTTGTCACTTGAGCCATGTCTGACTCTTTGCGACAATATGGACTGTAGCCTGTCAGGCTAATCTACCCATGGGATTCTCCAGGCAACAAAACTGGAGTGGACTTCCATTTCCTCTCCAGGGGATCTTCACAACCCGTGTTTCTTACGTCTCCTGCATTGGCAGGTAGGTTCTTTACCACTAGCGCCACCTGAGAAGCCTATATGTGTGTGTGTGTGTGTGTGTGTGTAGCCAAGATATGGAGAATATATATACACACATATACACACACACCAGAATCTGGTGTACATATATAAATAAGGAAATATATATATATATATATATATATATATATATATATATATATATATTTGTGTGTGTGTATATATATACACACACATATGTATGTATACATGTATATATATGGATATAACCAAGAAGGAAATGTCAGAATGGGTCAGGGGACTTAGCAAGGAGTCACATCTCAGAAGCCAATGATAGAGAAGGCTAGAAGAAGTTAGGCAATTTGCAATTAGAAAATGATTGGTAACTTTGGCCAAGAAAGATTCAGCAGAGTCATGAAGGGAAGCTGATTGTCACGGATTGAAGTCTAGATGAGGAATTGGAGAGATGAAGGCAATGACTGTAGATTATTCTTTGGGAGAATTTGATTGTGGAGGGTAAGGGAAATGAGCAGAGGTGCTAGAAAAAGAGGGTGGATTTCTTTGAAATTTTAAGAGATTCAATTTCCAGGAAAGAGGAAATCTCTATGGGAGTTGGGTGAAGATCAACTCGGAGAAGAAATGAAAGAATTTGTCTTAGATTGGAGAAGAATGTTTATTGGTCTGTTACGGGATCCCAGGAGGTAAAGTTGGACTCAGTTGTATACGTTTAAGTTTGTGGTTTTGGAAGGAGAGTTTTCAAGTGCTTATCTGATAGCCTCAAACCTCTCTCTGAAAAGTTACCCAGTTTATTGCTAGGAGAAGGGAGCAGCAATTAGAAGGTAGTCTGACTAGAGTGAGACGTAGAATGCTTGCTCTGGCAATAATGCCCAATGAATTTGGAGACCATAAATTTAGAATGACTCCAATCCATCCACTTTTGTCATTTCTTCCAAAAGTGTTCAGCAGCCAGGGGATGAGATGGGGAGAAGGCAGATGGCTACATTGATATAAGACAGAATTTGAATGCAAGCATAGTGAGTCCCCTGTATATGAACGTTCAAGTTGTGAAATTTCAAAGATGAGAACATGCATTTGTATGTCCAATCACGTAAGTGAGTTCTATTGAGGAGGCTCTGTTACTTTTGGAGGGACAGGACCCGAGGACAGAACAGTTGACAGAGGTTGCAGCAGCCATTCATAACGCAGTCCAGGGCCATCATGTACGTCATCTCTGACAAGAGAAAAAGAGCTGCTCCCCAGATGTCACTGGATCATTTTTTTAAGAGGGTAGATAGAATTGGATCCAACAAGAAATCAGAAGTTGTACCATTAAAATCAGGTGTGAGTGAAACAGCAGCTTGCCCTCCAGGTCCTATTGCTGATGATCCTTCAGGTCTACCATCTCCCACATCCTCTCCCCACTCCCATCAGTCACTCTTCTTGCCAGTTCACTCAGTACCAGCTCCTGTATGCTGGCTGTTAGCCTGTACTACTGCACTTTTCATGGTACTGTACTATAAGACTGAAAATATGTTCTCCATTTTTGTTTGCCTTTTAATGTATTATTTGTGTGAAAAGTATTATAAACCTATTATAGTACAGTACTGTATAACTGATTGTGTTAGTTGGGTACCTGAGCTAACTTTGTTGGACTTAGGAGCAAATTAGGCTTATGAACATGCTCTCAAGATGGAACTCATTTCTTTGTAGGGAATTTACTGTATGATGGAAGAGCAAGAGATTGGGAGGGTGAGTGCATTTGTAGCAAAATGATTACAGTAATAGACACTGTAGTTCTAGTGTACAGGAAAGGAAATGAAGGTGGGAGGAGGCTAATAGTGGAGGACAAAAAGGTCAAATAACTAAAGGGTTGTGATGAGGTCACAAAATATGTGTGGTAGGCGTAAGGAAGGGAAAACTGGACTGATAGGAAATTAGAAGCAGAGATTTGTATATTAGAGTTTAAGGTGTCAGGGGTGGAACATTTCCTTCTAATGATAAGCTCTAGCATGTAGCCATAAAATACATCAGTCAATCAGGGCTGTAGAAGTTGGCCAAGGAAATTTGAAGTGATGATAACAATATAGAGTTCACATCTGTGTGATATTTTACAGATTGCAAAGCACTTTCACATCCATTATCTCACTTGACCTCATCCAATGAGATGGATAAAGCATGAATTATCTCAATTATTATTTTAAGTTGACACGTGAACCAATCGAGGTTTGAAGATATTAAGTATCTTACCAGGCTAGTTAAGTGATGGAAATTCCAATTGGGATGAAATCACTAGCATCTGGATTAAACCTAAAAAGAATCCCGTTATTTACACCAATTCAGCTACTTTCGTGTTATGTATACACTGAATGAATATTCCTGATAGAATTGACAAAAACAATGCAACAATAACTTTTTTGGAAGAGTTGATGGACTCAAGGTCGTAGAGCGTTTTTTTTGTTTCTTTGTTTTTCCCTCTAAACAAAGCATTCTTTACCTGTTCGATCACCCCTGGTCATTTCACAAGGATTAGGTGATCCTGTTCCCTGCCTCTACTCACTAACAGCAGGGCCCCTGGAAGTTGTGCTTCTCATTTCTACTGTGGACTGGAGCCTTTCCAGAGCTCTCTGGGGCTTTCAGGCTGGGTGAAGATGGATGGAGATCAGATCCAGTGGCAGTGGGTGGAGGAGGGTCCAGGAAACAGACGCCAAGCAAGGTAATTCATCCAAATGGCAAAACAGAGGTGGAATCTAGGGGAGCTGGAAGCAACCCAAACAGGGTATGGGGGAGAGAGAGATGCCCTTCCATCTCCAGCTCAGATTTCTCCTTTGCCTCCGGTGCTTCATGCCGGCCTAGTCCAGTCCCAAATTGGGTGTCAGATTCCATCTCAACCCCGGCTGTGTGCTGCTTCCTCTACCAGATCCCACATCTTGGCCTAAAAAATTATTAACTTCCCCCTTAATCCCCACCCTGCCTTTTCACATTCTGTTCAACAGAAAATACTGCTTCGGCCAAGCCACTGTGGTATTTGGGAGGACCAAACTGGATTCTACTTTATTTGTGTCACTATTTTGCTCTGTGACCCTGTATATGTCACTTTCTTTCTCTGGACCTCATTTTTCTCATCTGTTGACTTAGTTGGTGGAATGACCCAAAAAGGCAAATAGATCTCCTTGTAAGTGCTAACTCAGGATCACTGGTAGTAGCTTCTTGGATCTCTGTGTCAAGAGGGATTCTGAGGCATGCTGATGTTCATCGTAACTAGCACTTCCCCTTTCTTAGTGACTCAGATGATAAAAAGTCTGCCTCAAATGCAGGATACCCAAGTTCCATCCCTGGGTCAGGAAGATCCCTTGGAGAAGGGAATGGCTACCCACTGCAGTATTCTTGCCTGGGCGATTCCTTGGACAGAGGAGACTGGTGGACTCTAGTCTATGGAATTGAAAAGAGTTGGACATAACTGAGCAACTAACATTAAGATAGTGGTTCTCAAACAACAGTGCGCATCTTAGTTATCTGGAGAGCTCATTAAAATACAAAGTTCTGGGCCCCACACCCAGAGTTGCTGATTCAGTGGGTCTGAAGTATGGCCTGAGAAGTTGCCTTTGTAGCAAATCCTCAGCTGAAGCTGACACTGTTGGTCCAGGGACCACACTTTAGAAACATTACTGTAGTATTTAATTTTTATGACTCAGTTTAGTTTTCTCGAAGCAGTGCAAATATCATCACTAGTTAGGTGACACAGATGCACAGACTTAGGGCCCCCAGCTTCTTTCGGAAGTGTTAAGAGGAGTTAGAGATTCATTAAGTAGTGTAAGTCATACATCTGGTCTTAAAAAAAAAAAAGATAATCTTTAGGTCCATCCATGTTGCTGCAAATAGCATTATTTCATTCTTTTTATGGACTTAGAGATTATCACTTTAAGTGAAACAAGTTAGGCAAAGACAAATATCATGTGTTATTTATTAATAGAAAACAGTATAGACTCACAAACATAGAAAACAAATTTATGGTTACCAAAGAGGATAGTGGAGGTGGGGGAGGGCAATGATAAATTAGGAGTTTGCAACTCACATATATATAGATATATAATATATATATAAATTAGATCAACAACATGGACCTACTCTATAGCACAGGGAACTATACTGAATATCTTATAATAACCTGTAATGTAAAAGAATATGAAAAAGTATATATGTATATATATGGTTGAATCACTTTGCTTTACCAACAGAACATTTTAAATCAACTGTACCTCAATAAGAATAAGAAGGGAAAAAATCAGATCCCAGAAACCCAGAGACCCTTGCCCCTTTTACCACATAAGGGCACAATAAGAGGATGGCCACATGTGATTAGACAATGAATCTGCCAGGACCATGATTCTTGGATATAAATTTCTGTTGTTTATTTTTAAGAAAAGAGCTATAGGCATAAAGTTCTGTATTTTTCCAGTTCATACTCAACTAGTAGAATGAATAGAAAGAGGATGGGCTTTGGAGTTAGACATACCTAAGTTTAGATCCTGGCTCTACAGTTTAGTTTATTAATTATTTGACCTTGGGCCGGTTACCAAACTCCTCAGCTTCACTTTGTATAGTAAGCTCACTACGTTTTCTGTTTTGTTCACTAAATTTCCAAGGCCTAACTTACAGTAAGCAGTTAAAAATATTCTTTGACTGAAAACACAATGATTTGTCATAGACAAACCGCACTGCTTCTATAGACATTACACTCTCTTTTTGCCCTCTCTGTTTGTAGGGATTAACGAATTCTCAATAAGCTTTAGGAGATGTCATGCTTAAGTGTGCACCAAGACTCAACTGTGATAAAATGCAGCTTTTTTATTTCCTACAGTGACTCTGATTTTGCTCATGAACCTCACCCTTCTTCTTTGCAGTGAGGAGTGGGCAAGAGGAATTCAACAGTGAAAGTTAGCTCAGTTTCAGCTCTTTGAAGTGACTTGGTCCCTTTCCCATAAATGTTTAGTCTTCCAGAACTCCCTCTGCCCTCCTCAGGGTAAAAGGTGGCTATGAGATTTCATATGGCCATGAGAGGACCCCTCGCTGGTCCCTGTGGCTTAGTGGTTGGTCTGACGTTGCCTCTGGAATGATGGTCATGAAGGTGCAAATTGTTTAGTCTTATTCTTTGAAGCATATGATTCAACACTGCAGTAGAGTCCATTGTCCTGACTGTTTACCTCTGCTTGCTAAGCCCAAGCTCTCTGAGGCCTCTTTGTCCCTTTCCTGGGACCTGCAGCTCTCTCATCATTCTTAGGACCCCTGTGTCTCTTCACCTGAGTAAGGGGGAATTTCTGGTCTTTTGCCTGCAGTGTAGTGGGGCTACTTGATGATCTGAAAGGTAAAACTATGCTCCAACAGTTCAATATGGATTGAAAAGAGCCCAGAAATGAGCTCTATAAGACCTATGTTCAAGTCCTTTCCTTTCTTCCTACTAGCTGTGGGATTTGGAAGTAATTCTGTACTTCCTTTCATTTCTACTTCTTCATCCCTACCAAAGGGATTATACAGTAGTACTGAAGGAAGAGCAGATGTACTGATCAAACAAAATTTGATGTGTAAAATTTCTTGTTAAAACCAGACCTTTCTTCCATTCTTTGGCTGATAATTTTTCAGAAGTTGCTATCTGTACTAACTCTGGAGAAATAAAGGAGAAGAGGATACCGATTATATTCTCACTTTGCTGACAGCCCCATGGGGGTGCCTGACCCACAGACTAAGTCATTGGAGAGAAGCGCTAAGGATTTTCGGAAATTGAGCACAGACCCAAGAGCCTGTGTTATGTGGTCCCATTGCTTCAGTCCCAGAGGCTCTGGGCCTCGTATGTAATGGGACTAACACCAGCATCTTAAGAGCAGTGTATTGTATATGAAGATTAAATTAAATGTCAGTAGCAGCATTTTATCACTAATATGGAAGTAATGGTGCAGAAGTTATAATTCACATGCTAATTAAAATAAATATATTTATCCTTCCTTTCAAGGAATCACAGTCATCTCAGGGTTGGGAAAAAGAACAATGATCTTTCATCACAAACTCAAAGGAAATAAGGGGAAATTTCACGGTTTAAAAGGCAAATACATTAAAATGATTTTACTGTTGCTCTAATTTTGAAAGACAAAGCTCCATAAATTTAAGAGCTAGCAAGGAAGATCTGACATAGTGTAGGGGCCCTGGTGGCTTCTAAAATACAGAACCTGAAATGAAAAGTAGAGAATATAGAATTATCAGCCTGACTCATTACTTTGCCAACAAAGGTCCATCTAGTCAAAGCTATGATTTTTCCAGTAGTCATGTATGGATGTGAGAGTGGGGCTGTGAAGAAGGCCGAGCACCAAAGAATTGATGCTTTTGAACTGTGGTGTTGAAGACTCTTGAGAGTCCCTTGGACAGTAAGGAGATCAAACCAGTCAATCCTAAAGGAAATCAGTCCTGAATCTTCATTGGAAGGACTGATGCTGAAGCTGAAGCTCCAATACTTTGGCCACGTGGTGTGAAGAGCTGACTTATTAGAAAAGACCCTGATGCTAGGAAAGATTGAAGGCAGGGGGAGAAGGGGACGACAGGGGATAAGATGGTTGGATGGCATGACTGACTCAATGGACGTGCGTTTGAACAAGCTCTGGGAGATGGTAAAGGACAGGGAAGCCTGGTGTGCTGCAGTCCATGGGTTGCAAAGAGTCGGACACCACTGAGTGACTGAACAGCAACTCGACAATGTAACAGATGCCTTGTTTCACGCAGACCTGCTCCCTTCCCAGCACCCTCCCCAATATTCCTGACAATGCTTTGAAAAGGTGTGCCATGTGATTAACATATACCAACAGCAGCTTTAGTTGAGCAGTTATGGTCTCTAACCTTGTATATATATGATATCATTCCTGTGGAAATGGAACATGAATAAGGGACCTGCTGAATACATCTGGACCTTCAGGACTGATGATTTTCCCAAGTGGAGAAAGTGGCTATTTAGGACATGATATGCAGGCCTGAATGTTTGCATATTATGATCATAGGATCATAGGCAGTCCTAGCTAGGAGAGGTTTTAGAGATCAGTCGGTGTAATCTATTCTTTTTTTAAATTTATTTTTAATTGGAGGATGATTGCTTTAAAATATTGTGTTGGCTTCTGCCATACAATGTGAATCAGCCATAAGAACACATATGTCCCCTTCCTGTTGAACCTCTCCCCAACCCCGCACCCCATCCACCGCTCTAGGTTGCCACAGAGTACCAGGTTGAGCTCATTGTGCTACGCAGCATCTTCCCATTAGCCATCTATTTTGCATATGGTAAGTATGGATTTCAGAGCTACTCTGTCGTTGTCCCAGCTCCTCCTACCCCATGGCCTTCAAAGTCTGTTCTATACGCCTGGGTCTCTATTTTCATAGAGACGGAAAGGACAAGAGACACACTTGGAAGTGGCACCTACTTTGGGCAGCCACTATGCTGTGTTATTCCACTCAATCCTGAAGGCAATTTTGTGACACGGCTGTTCCTACTCCTATTTTCCAAGTGAGAATCTGTGACTGGAAGAAGAAAGCCACTTACTTAGAGACACTCTTGACTTGGTAGAGTCAAGATTCAAAGGGAAACAGAAACTACTATGGGTTTGGTGAGTCATAGGGACTGATGCTGAGGCTGAAACTCCAGTACTTTGGCCACCTCACGCGAAGAGTTGACTCATTGGAAAAGACCCTGATGCTGGGAGTGATTGGGGGCAGGAGGCAAAGGGGATGACAGAGGATGAGATGGCTGGATGGCATCACCGACTCACTGGACATGAGTTTGAGTAAACTCCGGGAGTTGGTGATAGACAGGGAGGCCTGGCGTGCTGCGATTCATGGAGTCGCAAAGAGTCGGACATGACTGAGCGACTGAAGTGAAGTGAACTGAACAATGTTATAAAAGCACTTTAGAAATTACTAAGTGTGGTGAACCTAGCATATCTGACACTTGAAACAAATCACTTAGTACCCCCCTCACCACAAAATGTCAAAATTATTTTTAGTGATAAATATGAAACAAAATAAATAATGATAGGAAATGACAGGCAGGATATAACACTTTTAAAATTAAATTGGGTGTATATTACCTTCCTAGTAAAAGCTAAAAATAAATATCATAGTATAAACAAAAATATTACATCTCTCTGTTCTACTGCTTTAAATTTTAAATGCAAATATAAACTCCAGGTGATCACACAGATGGAAGCACATGATGGAATTGGATCACATGATGAAATTAGGTTAACTCGAATTTTGTGCCTTTGTCTTTACAATTATTGTGCTGTCATTGCTTATTTTAAAACTAGAGTTTAAATGAATGTAATGGAGACGGGGAATGGAACCCTAGGTGAGACTGAATGCTACCATTAGAAAATTACACTTGAGTTCAGGTGTACCACTTTATGCATGTGACCCCAATTTAATCCTATACCCAAAGAAATAGGTGCATTATTATTGCTCCCGTATTATTGATGAGGATGCCACAGTTTAAATGAGGTACAGAGTTTAAATGATCTGACCAAGGTCACAGGACTAGTGATTAGAAGGGATTAAACTGTTGGGGTGGGCTCTATCGTCAACCTTCACAATCCTTCTGCTTTAGTCCTTCAGTCCCAATTTATATCTGCCAACACACACTCTGCTTCACCCATCACCTCTTACTGAAGGCATGGAGTAGATGCTTTGTTTCAGTGATGAAAGCACTCTAGGTAAGCTTCATGGTTTGCTTTTTGTTTTGTTTGCTTTCTTGTTTTGCTTTTACTTAGAACCCATAAATATAAAAGATAGGAAAGGTAGCAAAAACAGGGATTAGGGAAGATGCAAAATTTCCCTTTCAATGGAGTCTGCTCCTTAATTAATGAAGTAATTAAGTAGCACTGATTCAAGGTACACTATCCCAGGAATGGTACTAAAACCCTTGGGAGAAGGAGGGTATCAAAACTTATATGACATGAATCAGCGATAGGCATACATGTGACCCTTTCCCTCCCCACTTCATCCCTCCAGACTGTCACAGAGCATCGGCTTGGGGTTCCCTGCTCCATACATCAAACTCTCTCTGGCTATTTATTTTATATATGGCACTGTATATGTTTCGGTTGATGTATGGCAGAGGCCATCACAATATTGTAATTAATTATCCTGCAATTAAAATGATAAATAAATAAATATTAAAAGTTATAGGACAAGAGTGCCGTTTTAAAACACCATCTGGTTAGATATCGACAGAACTTCTCTTAATATTTTACTATAAAATAAGACACAGAAAAAGGCAAAAACTCACAATACTGAAACATCAGATTGACAGTTAACTTTTGGCCATGAAGAGGCACATAGTATATTTTTTCCCTGAAACATAATGTTTGAATTGTTTTTTAAGTGGGATATATAAATATAACAAATTGCCTCACATAAATTTAGGGGGGGGTGCTGCCAAATGAGTTTGCCACAGACTTGCAAACAAAACAATCCCTCCAGTTTTTCAAAGCTTTTTGAGTTTCACAATTGCAGATGAGGGAT
Source organism: Dama dama (assembly GCF_033118175.1). Lineage (NCBI taxonomy): Eukaryota > Metazoa > Chordata > Mammalia > Artiodactyla > Cervidae > Dama > Dama dama. The sequence continues at coordinate 87,280,914 of NC_083700.1, forward strand.
TATGGATCAAAGATAACAACATCAAAGACCAGGCATGTCCCAACTATGCCTTCTGCTCTGGTACTGTTGGTGCCTAACGTGGCCACAGCAGCTCCACTGTGCGTGTAGGTCCTGGTCTCTGATCTCCAGCCCCAGGGACAGGGTACTGCCCAGTCCAGTCCAAGACCTCCTGTGGGAACAGTTTTTCCTTCCACACAGCAGCTGAGCAGGGCAAGGAGTTCAGACTCAAGCTGCTGGTGTTCCCAGGAACTTGACACAAGTGGGTCATGCCCTCTGTAAGGGCCAGTGTCCACTCAGCCAAGTACATCTCTCCACGAAGGCTTTCAGTTCTCTTTTAAACACCACAAAAAGTATAAGCTCTATGGTCTTCAGTTTTACCAGGGCCACCATAGGTTAGGTAAAGCGCTCACCCCTGACCTAGCTCTCTAATTCTCTGAAAACTTCTAAGCCTTTCCTTTCTGTCTGTGGGATCACCACCCCAGAATCCACCAGGTCTTATTCCCAGACTATTCTCTGAACTGAGACTTGACTTTCTGTTGTTGGACTTTCCTTTCCAGACCATCCTCTCAAGCAGATCCCTTGAGCAGGGGCTCCTTATTTTCTGATATGAACCTTGGTATTGAAGTGGGTTGGTCTAGTTGTTTGTGTCCTGTTTCTGCTCCCGGATTTCTGTCTCTTTCAGCATCCTATGAGAATCCAGTGTCCATGGGACCTGTGCTCATCTGACATATCTCCACCCACCCCCATCACTAGCATCTCCTGTTTTCTTGGTCTCTCCCACATCCTCACTAAGCATCACAGGCTGAATCAGAGTCCTCCCCATTTCAAGCCCTTTTCTTATCCCAGTAGATCTCACCATCTCAAGGATGACAAAGGGGCCCTGATGTCTTAATTGCTCCATTTCCTTCCTTACTCCATTTCAACTCTCCACTCTGTCAGTCCTATTCTGTACCTTATTGTTCAAAATATCTCCAACTCTAAAATAGCTAGTTTGGGCATTCCATTTTCTCTCTACAACCTTATACTGTTCCAGTGTGCTTGTTTAATTACTATTAGTACAATAATTCTTTGACCCCTTTGGAGACTCCGCCAATAAATTGATTGATTCCTCATTACTCCCAATCCATTATCCCTCTCTCTTTTTCTTTTTTAACTTCTCTCCTTCTCAAGTTTAGACTGAGTGGTCCATCATCCATCATCTCCATGACTACTCTGTCACCAGTACTCTAAGTTCCTTTATCCTGTCTCTTGTATAATAGCCATTTGGCCAAATTCTAACAGAAGCAGAAGATATTAAGGAGAGGTGGCAAGAATACACAGAAGAACTGTACAAAAAAGGTCTTCATGACCCAGATAATCACGATGGTGTGATCACTCACCTAGAGCCAGACATCCTGGAATGTGAAGTCAAGTGGGCCTTAGGAAGCATCACTACAAACAAAGCTAGTGGAGGTGATGGGATTCCAGTTGAGCTATTTCAAATCCTAAAAGATGATGCTGTGAAAGTGCTTCACTCATACGCCAGCAAATTTTGAAAACTCAGCAGTGGCCACAGGACTGGAAAAGGTCAGTTTTCATTCCAATCCCAAAGAAAGGCAATGCCAAAGAATGCTCAGACTACCACACAATTGCACTCATCTCACACACTAGTAAAGTAATGCTCAAAATTCTCCAAGTCAGGCTTCAGCAATATGTGAACCGTGAACTTCCAGATGTTCAAGCTGGTTTTAGAAAAGGCAGAGGAACCAGAGATCAAATTCCCAACATCCTCTGGATTATTGAAAAAGCAAGAGAGTTCCAGAAAAACATCTATTTCTGCTTTAATGATTATTCCAAAGCCTTTGACTGTGTGGATCACCACAAACTATGGAAAATTCTTATAGATGAAAAAAAAAAGACCTCTTGAGAGGTCTTGCAGGTCAGGAAGCAACAGTTAGAACTGGACATGGAACAACAGACTGGTTCCAAATTGGGAGAGGAGTATGTCAAAGCTGTATATTGTCACCCTGCTTATTTAACTTATATGCAGAGTACATCATGAGAAATGCTGGGCTTGAAGAAGCACAAGCTGGAATCAAGATTGCTGGGAGAAATATCAATAATCTCAGATATGCAAATGACACCACCCTTATGGCAGAAAGTGAAGAAGAACTAAAGAGCCTCTTGATGAAAGTGAAAGAAGAGAGGGGAAAAAGTTGGCTTAGAACTCAACATACAGAGAACTAAGATCATGGCATCTGGTCCCATCACTCCATGACAAATAGGTGGGGAAATATTGGAAACAGTGACAGACTTTATTTTGGGGGGCTCAAAAATCACTGCAGATGGTGACTGCAGCCATGAAATTAAAAAAAAAAATGCTTACTCCTTGGAAGAAAAGTTATGATCAATCTAGATGGCATATTAAAAAGCAGAGACATTACTTTGCCAACAAAGTTCCATCTAGTCAAGGATATGGTTTTTCCAGTAGTCATGTATGTATGTGAGAGTTGGACTATAAAGAAAGCTGAGCACCGAGGAATTGATGTTTTTGAACTATGGTGTTGGAGAAGACTCTTGAGAGTCCCTTGGACTGCAAGGAGATCCAACCAGTGAACCCTGAAAGAAATAAGTCCTGAATATTCATTGGAAGGACTGATGTTGAAGCTGAAACTTTAATACTTTGGCCACCTGATGTAAAGAGCTGACTCATTTGAAAACTCTGATGATGGGAAAGATTGAAGGGGGGAGAAGGGGATGACAGAGAATGAGATGGTTGGATGACATCATCACCGATAGCATCATCAATGCACGTGAGTTTGAGTAAGCTCCGGGAGTTGGTGATGGACAGGTAGGCCTGGCAAGCTGCATTACATGGGGTTGCAAAGAGTCAGACATGACTGAGCAACTGAACTGAACTGAACTGAACTGGCCAAATTCTAACCCTGGATTACCCGCCCTCACTCCGATCTCCTTTCTCTTATCTGCCTCAGAGGAGTTGAGACTGCTGTAGTAAGTTAGGTGATAGGGAAGAACAGTGTCTCCATCAGGCCTTTCTTTGTAGGGTGCTATAGATTAGATGTTTGTGTTGCCCTAAAATTCATATGTTGAAACCTTAATCCTCAATGTGTGACATTTTCTCTATTTTTTCTGAATTTACTCACCTTCATAATGAAAATGATCTTTACAAGGAAATGAACATATATGACCATATGTATACCTCAGGAGCTTGCAAAAATTGCTAGTATAAAGTTGATGATTGAGAATAGATTGTGGTATTGTAGAAGCACAGGCTGGGCAAACATTTCAATAAAAGTTGAAATGCTTTAAAAAAAATAAAGTTTCCTCTTTAAAAAATTATAGTGAGATAAACTGTCACTTGTCTTGCAAAGATAATTTTAGAGTGGGGAGTGACTCTGAAGCCACGAACTTGGGTACTGGGTTATATCAATTGTCTAATTTCTTCTCCACCCTGTAAAGTCTACTTTATAAGTACCAATCTTGGGAATTGAATAATGAAAAGAAGTTTGCTATTATGAAAGTAGAGTTAACTCTTATGCTTTAAAATATAGAAATAGCAATTACATTTTTGAGGATTTTCACATAGTAGGTCTTCAATAAAGTTTGAAATGTACAAATTATTTCCTGGAATTTTTATACTGGGAAGGATACAAATGTGCCATCTGACAGGCAAGGGTAAAATTCTTGATGATTATATAACTAGTACTATATAAATATTTTTTCCTTCTTTCTTTGGCCATTTTAATACTCTCCTGACTTCAAGATTTATTCATATCGTGCATCCATAACTGCTCTAACCTTCAACTGTCATTTCCTCTATGACATTCTTTAGCTCATTATCTCTTTCAAAACTCATTATCATTCAAAACTAATTATCTCTTTTATTAAGCTACATATTTTCTTAAACAATTCTTTAAAATAGTTACACTCACAGCTATACAAGATTCTAATCCCCTCGTACAATGGCCTTAGTTTTGAACTGCTTTCCCTCTCACTTTCATCCTTCCTAAATCTATCTTATTTCTGACCTCCACAAGTATTCATATTGCAGCTGAATGTCCTTCTTTATTTACCCAACTCTTTTATTTCTGTTGATCAGCACCATTTTTCTGGTCACTACCTTGGCTGTTCTGAATATTAACACTGGTTCATTGCCCTGGCTAGTAGTCTAATAATTCTTGGATCCTGAGCCCTTCTTAACTCCATTCCCACTACACTTTGGCACTTGGGTGGGACTGAAGCTACAGAACTTGGCTAAGAAAGAATACTGCAAGCCCCATGGGATATGATACTACTTTTTTACAGTTACAAAGCCACACAGAATATGGAAAAGATATCTGCATTCCCATGCTTATTACAGCATTATTTACAATAGCCAAGACATAAAAACCTGAGTGTCCATCAGTGGATGGTGGATAATGAAGATATGGTAAATATACAAAATGGAATTTTATTCAGCCATTAAAAAAGCAAACCCTGCCATTTTTAACGGCATGGTTGGACCTTTAGGGCATTATATTAAGTGGAAAAAGGTCAGAAAAATACTGTATGACCTCACTCATAATATATGTAGAATCTAAACAACTGAATTTATAGAAATGGAGAATGGGTTGGTGGTTGCCAGAGGCAGGGGAATGAGGTTATGGGTGAAGGTGGTCAAAAGGTGCAAACTTCCAAGTATAAAATAAAGTCCTGGGGATGTAATAATGTACAGTATAATGACTGTGGTCAACAATGCTATATTGTATATTTGCAAGTCACTTTAAAAAGTTGATCTTAAAAGTTCTCATCATAAGAAAAAAGTTGTAACTATATGAGGTGATGGATGTTAACTAAACTGTTTGTAGTAATCTTTTCACAATATATACATTTATCAAATAATTATGTACACCTTAAACTAATGCAATGTTGTATATCAATTATATCTCAATAAAATTGGAAAAAAACAAACAAAACATTATTGTGCTTCTGCTGCTGCTGCTGCTAAGTCACTTCAGTCGTGTCCGACTCTGTGTGACTCCATAGACGGCAGCCCACCAGGCTCCCCCGCCCCTGGGATTCTCCAGGCAAGAACACTGGAGACGGATGCCATTTCCTTCTCCAATGCATGAAAGTGAAAAGTGAAACTGAAGTCGCTCAGTCATGTCCGACTCTTAGCGACCCCATGGACTGCAGCCCACCAGGCTCCTCCATCATGGGATTGTCCACGGAAGACTACTGGAGTGGGGTGCCATTGCCTTCTCCTATTGTGCCTCAGTTTTCTCATATGTATATGAAAATAAAATACTATATATTTAGGTGTCATAAAAATTTTTAAAAATTAGGTGCATCCAATTCAATGTTACTATATAGTAGGTACTTGTAGAAGCTAGTTCCTTTTTCTTTTCTTTGGTATTGCATATAGTTCTATTTTCCAAAATTTGGAATACTGATTCTACAGTTTGTTAGTGGGTACATTTGAAGTAAGGATTCTGTGGTTAACAGTTTTGGGAAACACTGGAATTAAGTTAAATTTGAATAATTTCTCCTCAGAGTCGTCAATAAGTAATGCTAGTCTAGTAAAATATACCAGCCAAATTTCCTCAAATATATTTGACAGAAGATGTCTACTTTTCATAGAATGTTTATAAAATCTTGGATTAGAGGATCATATTGCCAATTTAATTTCTCTTTATGCAGACCTCAAATAATGTTTCTGTTTTATTGATTGATATCCTAAGATAAATTGTTCAGTTTGCAATGTATACAAACATCAAGCCATTATGTTGTACACTTGAAACTAATATGATGTTGTATGTCAATTATACTTAAAGTTAAAAAGAAAAAAGAAAAAAAAACTCTATGTTTTGCAACTATATACCCATATAAATCTGGGTTTCTCAGTACTGTACAACCAAAAAAAATAGGAAATTAAGTTGGATGCTGAGGATGAAGTAGATGGCAACATGGGGATCATAAAATGTAATTTTAGACTTGATATGTTTAGGGAAAGATCCCTATTGTTTCAGTTAATGACTTTATAGAAGTTTAAAGTTATAAAGTTGAACATAAAATATATGAAAATTGTTAAATTAATAAACAGAATTAAAGTTTCACTTCCAGTATGAAGTACTAAAGTGCTGCAAATAATAGAACTCTAAAAAATATATGCAACATGAACCAAAGGCTTTGGTGACTAAACAAAAGCAGCAGAGTTTAGAGGGAATTAAAACTGGAGATGAGGAAACTAAATGGAATGAGGTGATTGTTTTGTGTGGCTTTACTTTGAAGGCACCCATGATCATGGGATCATGGTGGAGGTGGCAGCACATGACTAAAATTTTGATAGAAATCCCTGCCATGGTTTTGGCCACATGAAATGGGTGAATAAGCCCTGAGGCAGCCAGAACCATGGGAGAGTTAGGGCAAAACCTTGAAAAAGAGAGAGTCAAAGCATAATGAACCCCTAACTAAGCCTCTAGCTTTTAGATGACCCATGAACCATGTATGTGTGGGGCAATTGAAAGCAGCTTCCACCAAAGTCTTAAACACCTGAACTGAGGTATGAGCTTCTGCCCATGACAGGTATGACAGTATGGACTTTAGGATAACTAAGTTAAACATCTACTAAAACAAAACAAAACAAAACAAAACACCCACTCTTTAGAGGACTATAACAAAATTTAGAATCCACAAAATATAAAAATTTACAATGCCCAGGATACAGTCCAAAATTACTCAAAATATATGAGTCAGAATAATACAGACCTATCTTGAAGGGACAAAAAAAAGAATCAATAGATGCCAAACTTTGAGTTATCCCAGATAGTCAAATTATAAGATATGGACTTTTAAGAAGGTATAATAACTGAGTGAGATAAAGTTAAATATGCTTTAATGAATACAAAGAGAAATTCTCAGCTGAGAAATACAGAATGTAAAAATAAGTGAAAATTTTTGAAATGAAAAAATATAATATCTGAAATTAATATTTATGGGATTATCTTACTAGTAGAATGAAGATGATGGAGGAAAGAGTGATCTGAAACTAGATCACTAGAAATGATCCAGTTGAAAGAAGAGAGAAATAATGGTGTGAAGAAAATAAACTGCTACAAGAAACTCAGTGAATTCCAAATATTAATAGCATAAATTTGATGATAATGATACTTGGGTACAGTATAGTTAAATGTCTGAAAACCAAAGATGAAGAGAACATTTTTAAATAGCCAGAGAAAAATTAACACACCACGAAAAGGGGGACAGAGGATTGAATAACTGTGGACTTTCCGTGACAATTAAAGGAAGACTTTCATGAAGACCATGAAAAAATATCTTAAAATCATGAGAGAAAATACAAACCAAAATTCAAGTTGAAATTCCCAATGAAAATGTTTTTCAAGCCTGAAGGCAAAATAAATCTTTCAGCTAAAGAAAAACCAAGTGAATGTCTTGTTGTCTGAACTATGCTACCAGACATGATAATGTAAGTTATTCAGAGTGAAGGGAGTGGAACCTGATGGAACTCAGATCCTTAAGAAGGAATGAGTACTGTTGGTAAATATATAGTGGATATAAATGTCTACTTTTTCCCTTAAATTCTTAAAATACATGTTAATATATAAAGAAAAAATTTTAATATTTTCTTGAGGGGTTTATAATATATGAAGATATATATGATGACTACAACATAAAGGATGGTGAGGAGTTAAGTGGACTTAAATAGTTGCAAGTTTTTTGTATTATATATGAAGCAGTACAGTTTCAAGTCTAGGTAGAGTAAAAAGTTGATATGCAGTGTAATATTTAGAAAACCCATTTAAAAATAAAGCAAAGAACTGTGAGTAAATAGGTAATCAGTTTAGTGCAATTGCTCAGGCGTGTCCAACTCTACAGCCACATGGACTGCAGCATGCCAGGGTTCCATGTCCATCACCAACTACCTGAGCTTGCTCAAATTCATGTCCATTGAAACAGTGATGGCATCCAACCATCTCATCCTCTGTTGTCCCCTTCTCCTCCTGCCTTCAATCTTTCCCAGCATCAGGGTTTTTTCTAATGAGTCAGTTCATTGCATTAATTCATTGCATTAGGCAGCCACAGTATTGGAGCTTCAGCTTCAGCATCAGTCCTTCCAATGAATATTCAGGGTTGATTTCCTTTAGGACTGACTGATTTGATCTCCTTGTTGTCCAAGGGACTCTTAAGAGTCTTCTCCAACACCACAGTTCAAAAGCATCAATTCTTCAGTGCTCAGCTTTCTTTATGGTCCAACTCTCATATCCATACATGACTGCTGGAAAAACCGTAGCTTTGACTAGATGGACCTTTGTTGGCAAAGTAATGTCTCTGCTTTTCAATACATTGTCTAGGTTTGTCATAGCTTTTCTTCCAAAGAGCAAGGATCTTTTAATTTCATGGCTGCAGTCACCATCTGAAATGATTTTGGAGCCCAAGAAAATAAAGTCTGTCACTGTTTCCATTGTTTCCCCATCTATTTGTCATGAAGAGGTGGGACCAGATGCCATGACCTTAGTGTTTTGAACGTTGAGTTTTAAGCCAGCTTTTTCACTCTCCTCTTTCACATTCATCAAGATGCTCTTTAGTTCCTCTTTGTTTTCTGCCATAAGGGTGGTGTCATCTGCATATCTGTGGTTATTGATATTTCTCCTGGCAATCTTTATTCCAGCTTGTGCTTCATTCAGTAAGTCAATTAAAATGGAAATTTAAAATATGTAAATGATTTAAAGGAAGGCAAGAAAGGGGGATATAGATGAGCAAAACACAGGAGACAAACAGAATAAGTTCATATATACTAACAATTATGCTAAATGTTAGTAAATTAAATGCTTCAATTGAAAGATAGGGTTTTTAAGAATAGGGAAAAAAGCAAGACACAATTACAAGCTGCTTAGAAAGACTTTATATTTTATAAGTTCAGTTTTCTTGAAATTGTTGAAAATGACATGCCCTGCAAACAGTAACTATAAGATTAGACTAGCTATGTTATTATTTGATGGGAAGATGACCTGAAGGAGGGCATGGCAACCCACTCCAGTATTCTTGTCTGAGAATCCCATGGACAGAGGAGCCTGGAGGGCTATAGTCTGTAGGGTTGCACAGAGTCAGACACAACTGAAGTGACTTAGCACACATTATTATTTGATAAAGTATACATCAAAATGAGAAGTAATACCAAAGATAAATAATTTTGGAATAAAAAAAGTATCAGTTCATCAGGAACATATAATAACAATAATATGTATATACTGAATGAAAAAGTGAAGTGAAAGTAAGTCGCTCAGTTGTGTCCAAATCTTTGCAACCCCATGGTATTCAGTCCATGGAATTCTCCAGGTCAGAATACTGGAGTGGGTAGCCTTTGCCTTCTCCAGAGGATCTTCCCCACCCAGGGGTCAGACCCAGGTCTCCCACATTGCAGACGGATTCTTTACCAGCTGAGCCACAAGGGAAGACCAAGAATACTGGTGTGGGTAGCCTATCCCTTGGCCAGCAGATCTTCCTGACCCAGGAATCAAACCAGGGTCTCCTTCATTGTAGGCAGATTTTTACCAACTGAGCTCTCAGGGAAGTCATTACGTACTGAATAGTAGACCTTTAAAATACATGAAACAGTAATAGAATTTGAGAAAAATAGATTAAAAATAATATTAGGTAATTTTAACACACTTTGTTCAACAATGAACAAGACTAGACCAATAAAGTTATCAAAAACACAGTTAATCACCTTAATCTAATATATATATAAATATATAAAATTTAATATATAAATGTATATATATAATTATATAAGTATGTATAATTACATTAAATTTATATATACATGAGTATTATGTATATATAAATGCCACAACTGTAGAACACACATTTTTCTTAAGTGTACATGGTATGTTAAAAAAAGACAAACTACAGGATGGGTCATAAAGTAAATCTCAATAACTTAAAAAAATTGAAATCATACAAGATATATTCTCTGAATCTGACAAAATTAAATTGGAAATCAGTAACTTTAAAAAATATATCTGTGAGGAAAAAACCCCATATATTTATAATTAAATAAAACACTTCCAAATAGTCCATAGGACAAGGACAAAATCACAAAGAAAAATAAAAATTACTTTAAATTGAATAATAACCAAAATAAAATGTATCAGACTATAAAACACAGTTAAAGCAGTGCTTAGAGGAAAACTTTTAGCTTTAAATTTTTATATTAGGGAAGAAGAAAAGTTTTCTTTAGTAATCTCAGATTTTACATCAAGAAGCAAGAAAAAAAGTGCAAAGTGAAAAGAAGAAAATAAAAAAGCAAAAGAGGAGAAACAAGTGAAATTTGAAAAAGTTCAAACACTGGAGAAAATCAATGTTAAGTCAAAAACTGGTTCCTTGAAAAGTTGGATAAAATCGATAAACTTGTAGTTGAGTTGAGTTGAGTTCAGTCACTTAGTCCTGTCGGACTCTTTGCAACCCCATGAACCGCAGCACGCCAGTCCTCCCCGTCCATCACAAACTCCCGGAGTTCACTCAAACTCATGTCCATCGAGTCGGTGATGCCATACAACCATCTCATCCTATGTCATCCCCTTCTCCTCCTGCCCTCAATCTTTCCCAGCATCAGGGTCTTTTCAAATGAGTCAGCTCTTCACATCAGGGGTCCAGAGTATTGGAGTCTCAGCTTCAATATCAGTCCTTCCAATGAACACCCAGGACTGATCTCCTTTAGGATGGACTGGCTGGATCTCCTTGCAGTCCAAGGGACCCTCAAGAGTCTTCTCCAACACCACAGTTCAAAAGCACCAGTTCTTTGGCGCTTAGCTTTCTTTATAGTCCAACTCTCACATCCATACATGGCTACTGGAAAAACCATAGCCTTGACTAGACGGACCTTTGTTAACAAAGTAATGTCTCTGCTTTTTAATATGCTGTCTAGATTGATCATAACTTTCCTTCCAAGGAGTAAGAATTTTTTAATTTCATGGCTGTAATCACCATCTGCATTGATTTGGGAGCCCAGAAAAATAAAGTCAGCTACTGTTTCCACTGTTTTCCCATCTATTTGCCATGAAGTGATGGGACAGGATGCCATGATCTTAGTTTTCTGAATGCTGAGCTTTAAGCCAACTTTTTCACTCTCCTCTTTCACTTTCTTCAAGAGGCTCTTTAATTCTTCTTCACTTTCTGCCATAAGGGTGGTGTCAACTGCACATCTGAGGTTATTGATATTTCTCCCAGCAATCTTGATTCCAGCTTCTGCTTCTTCCAGCCCAGCATTTCTCGTGATGTACTCCGCATATCAGTTAATAAGCAGGGTGACAATATACAGCCTTGACATACTCCTTTTCCTATTTGGAACCAGTCTGTTGTTCCATGTCCAGTTCTAACTGTTGCTTCCTGACCTGCATACAGGTTTCTAAAGAGGCAGGTCTGGTATTCCCATGTCTTTCAGAATTTTCCACAGTTTATTGTGATTCACACAGTCAAAGGCTTTGGCATAGTTGATAAAGCAGAAATAGATTTTTTTCTGGAACTCTCTTGCTTTTTCGATGATCCAGCAAGTAATGATCCAGTAGTTGAGTAATGAATGAAAACTAGCCAGCAATACAAGAATAAAGAAAAAAAAAATCACTGTAAATCTCATATACACTGAATGGATACTAAGAGAATATAATTAAGAACTTGATACCTACAAATATAACAACTAAGAAGTAATGGACTAATTTATCAAAGTGCACCAAATATCAAATTTCACTTATGAAGTAGATAACCTAATATCTCTATACCTATTAAATAGTTTGTTAAATTGTTTGTTTGTTGAAATGTTAAATTGTTTGTTAAAAACCTTTGCACAGAGTGCCAAGTTCAGACGGAATTACTGGTAAATGCTTCTAAACACTTGTGGGAAAAAGTAATAGCAATTTGACACAAATACTTTCACAAAGTAGAAGAGCAAACATTTCCTATCTCCTGTGTTAGTCCATTAGTGTCCCTGACAAAACTACACCAAGACATTAAAAAGAAAGGAAAATACATTATTTCTTATAATTGTAGACACAAATCTCCTTAAGAACATTTTACAAAATTAAATCCAGCAAGATAATTAAGAAGACAATGCATCCTGACCAAATGAGATTTATCTTAGAAATGTAAAGTTTAATATTTGAAAATGAACACAACTCACCATACTATCCCACATAAGATTTTCAATAGGATAATTCTAATAAATGCCAAAAAGCACATTTAAAAAATTCAACACCCATTTATAATAAAAACTCTTGGAAAACTAGGAATGAAAGAAATATCTGACTTCATAATGGACATCTACAAAAACCTACATGTAACATCATAATTAATGAGGAAAGATTGAATGCTTTGCCTCCAAAATCAAGAACAAGACAAGGATGTTCCCTCTTGCTACACCTATTCAACATTGTATTGGTAGTCTGGCCAAGACAATTAGGAAAGAAAATATAGAATGTGGTATTAGCATAAGGATAGATATATAGATCAATGGAACAGAACTGAGAATGCATAAATAACCTCTTGCAATCTTGGTTAGCTGACTTTTAACAAGAGTGTTAAAATTGTTCTTCCTCAAGAAGATTCAATGGAGAATGAAAAGTCTCTTCATCCATATGCGAAAGAATGAAGTTGGACACTTTCTTCACAATATACACAAAAATTAATTCAAAATGGGTCACATATATAAATGCAAAAGCTAAAAACTATAAAATTCTTAGACAAAAATATAGGAATATATCTTCATGACCTTGAGTTAGGCAAATCTTATGGGTTTATATCTTGTTTTTGTTATGTTTGTTCATTTGTTTTGTACATTCCACATATAAATGAAATCATACAGTATTTGTCTTTATCTGACTTATTTCACTTAGCGTAATACCCTCTATGTCCATCTATGTTGGTTGACACAAATAGCAAGATCTCATTATATTTTATGACTGAGTAATATTCCATGGTATATGTACCACATCTTCTTTACCCATTTTCTGTTGATAGGTGCTTAGGTTGCTTTCATATCTTGACTATTGTAAATAATATTAATACTAAAATGAATATAGGGGTGCAATATCTTTTCTAGTTAGTATTTTTGCTTTCTTCAGATAAATACCCAGGAGTGGAATTGCTGGATGTTATGATAGTCCTATTTTTAATTTTTGAGGAATCTCCATACTGTTTTCTATAGTGGCTACACAATTTACATTCTCACCAACAGTGCATGAGGGTTCCCTTTTTCTCTACATCCTTACCAACGCTTGTTATTTGTGGTCTTTTTGATAACAGTCATTCTGATAGCTATGAGATGATATCTCAATTGTTTAGAAGTGCTTTTCCATGATAAATAGTGATGTTGGGCACCTTTTCATGTGCATTGTCACCATCTATATGTCTTTTTTTTAGAAAAAATGTCTATTTAGATCCTTTGACCATTTTTTAACCTCTTCTTTTTATAAGAAGTTTGGGACTTCATTTTATGAATTTGGATGGGGGGGCACAGTTCATTTCGTAACAATCCTGTCTCTGACCCATAAAATTCATGTCCTTCTTGCATGAAAAATGAATTTTCCAAAAGTGTGATGCCTGTGGATTGTTTGCACATTTTGCTGATTGCCATCAAAGTAACGGGAGATTACCAAAACTTTGGGGATAGTTGTACTGCCAAAATAAAAACAAAACAAAATCCTTAAATGCAAAAGGAACAACAAGAATTTGACTATATGAAAAGTGATTCTGACTGTTCATGTTTTAAAATAATCTCCAAGACCACTAAATTCTAAAGGTAGAGAGTGGACCGATGAAACAGCTTAGCCCCCCCGACCTCAGAACATATTGCCCAATAGTTACTTCAGATGTAGTCAAAAGAATAATGGAAAAGGAACGATAACCAGACATCAGAGCCAAGCACAGTGGGGAGAAAATACACTCACCTTTGTGAGTATGGACTCAGGGCGTGATTTAGGCCCATTCTCCACACCTAAGTAGGGGCCTTCAAGACTTCTGCCCTACTATGGAACAGTGTGTGCTGTCTCTTTCCTATATTTTCCCTTTTTAAATGGGATTATTTATTGTGGTTTTTCCATTCTGTTATATATCGGGTGTGTGGAGAACAGATAATTTGTCTTTTTAGTACGGAGGTCTCTGGATCAAGAGAAGCCACATCTGGACCTAATAAAGAGACTATTTTTCATAGTGCTCTGATGAAGAGATTGCTGCAGATCACACAGTGTTATGGGCTGAACTGTGTCCTTTTAAAATTCATATATTAAAATCCTAACCCCCAGTAACTTAGGATGTGACTGTATTTGAAAACAGGGCTTTTAGAAAAGTATTTAAGGTGAAATGAGACCATATAGGCAAGCTCTAATCCTGCATGACTTGTGTCCTTGTAACAAAAGATCAGGACACAGGCAAAAGGGAAGACCTTGTGAAGACACAGGGGAGAAAACAGCTATCTAAGAGGGAGGTTTTGGAAGAAACCAATGCTACGAATACCTTTACCTCAAACTTCTATCATTCAGTAATATGCAAAAATAAATTTCTTTTGTTTAAACCACCCAGTCTCTATTACTTGCTATGGTAGCTCTGGCAAACTAACACATCCAGATGTAGGGAACTTTGTGATTGCTGCAGTGCTTAGAGAGATTTTTGAGGTGACTCCATGAAGAGGGATACACATGTAATATTTGCACAAAAGAGAGTAAAGTAAACATTTTTTCAGTAGAAGGGCTGGCCTGGTGAGTCATTAGGGTAATGTCTCAATTATTTCCAGTCTTTGTGTTAGTCATCTTTTTCTAGGTTATGCTGCTGTAGCAAATGTCTCCAAGCTGTCTGTGGTTCGCAAGAACAGAAGTTTATTTCTCATATATGTTACTTGTTTACTATAGTATAACATGACTCCACTCCATAGATCTTCCTCATTCTAGAACTCAGGCTACAGAGAAAGCTTTTATTTAAGATATAGCGTTCTTGTGACAAAGGAAAATCAACAGCAATAATAAAATTATAAGGCTCTAAATGTTCTGCTCAGATGTGACCCCTATCACTTCTGCTTATGTTTAATTGTCCAGGCCTGATATCAATGAAGTGGGGAAATATACTTGTCCCACAGTAGGATGAAAATGGGTGGGTATATATAATCCTCTCATAGGAGGGCAGCATGTAATTGGTACCAACAATAAAATCCAAGCACAAGCTTAACCGCTTTGAAATTAACTGCTTGAGCAAACAATGTGAGTGCATGCTATGTATGTCACTTCCAGGAAGAAACCTTTAAAGGCCATTGCATGATTCACAACTTTCCTTTCTCCCTGTGGTGGGAGAAAGTTGAGGGATGTTCAGCATACCTGTATCCCTGATAAACAGGGTGGGGCAGAACATTTGGCCAATTCATGATAGACATGCAGTGTGAGAAAGAAGTTAATCTTTGTTTTCTTAAGCCATTGAAATTGTATAGTTGTTTGTTATCATAGCATAACGTAACTCATTCACTCTGACCAAGGTACTAAAAGAGGTTTGAAAACCACTGCCGTAAAAAGCTACCTACAGTATGTGTACAATAAATGCTTAGTATTGTGTGATAGTTTCTCTCTCATTCTTTATATAATGAGAGCTGTTCTCTTTTCTGACCATTGTGATAATCATGCCCTTCTTTGTGCTTCTCTTTTTGGTAGAAGACACCTAAGAAGGCTGTTTGTCTCTCATGCCTTTTGGGGGAAGTTTTCCTTTTCTCTCCATTAGAGTGTTTGTGATAGAAGTTGCCATGTAATACAGTGCTACTGAAGTAGGAGGGACACACAAAGTTAGGCCAGTGAATTTCTTCTGGGGATTTCCTCCTGGAACCAAGCGAGATGTCTAAGACTGTCAGTGTGAGTGCCTAGACTGTAACATGTTGGATTCAGGCCATGATACTGGCTAGTGCTTACCATAGTGTTATTATTATTAGTAGCCTGTAGAAAAGAACACTGCAGTTCTAGGGAGAATAAAATCAATGCATAGAAGGGACAGAATAAAGCCAGAGGTGTTTTGAGTTCTTGGATCCAGTTTTACCTTGGTCACATCTGAAGTAACCAAAGGTGTATGCATACGAGGCATTTGCAAACGATGGGCCTCAGGTCAAATCTGGCCTGCTTCATGTTTTTGTAAATAAAGTTTTATTAAAACACAGCCAAACCCATTGGTTTACATGTGGCTGTTTTTACGTAGTTGATTTACCGTGTTATGTTAATTGATGCTATACAGCAATGTGATTCAGTTACACATATATATATATATTCTTCTTAAAATACTATTTTCCATTAGGGTTTATCACAGGATGTTGAATATTGCTCCCTTTGCTATGTCGTAAAATCTTGTTCCTATACATCCTATATATAATAATTTTTACCTACTAACCCCAAACTCCCTATCGATCCCTCCTTCACCTCACCTACCCATTAGCAACTACAATCTGTTCTCTATATCTGTGAATCTGTTTTTGCTTCATAGATAAGTTTATTCATTCTGTATTTTAGATTCTACATATATTATAAGTGATATCATATGGTATTTGTCTTTTTCTGACTTACTTCCTTTAGCATGATAATCTCTAGTTTCATCCACATTGCACCAAATGGAAGTATTTCATTCTTTTTATGATTGAATAGTATTCCATTGTGTATATGTACCACATCTTCTTTATTCATTCATCAGTTGATTGACATTTAAGTTGTTTACGTGTCTTGACTATCATGAATACCAATGCTATGAACATAGCAGTGCCTGTATCCTTTTGAATTATAGTTTTGTCTGGATATATGCCCAGGAGTGAAATTGCTGGGTCATATGCCAACTCTGTTTGTAGCTTTTAAAAGAACCTCCATATTGTTTCCATAGTAGTTGTACCAACCTACATTCCCAGCAACTGTGTAGAAGGGTTTCCTTTTCTCCACACCCTCTCCAGCATGTGTTATTTGCAGACTTTTAAATGATGGCTATTCTGATCAGTGTGAGATGGTACTGCACTGTAGATTTGATTTTCATTTCTCTAATAATTAGTGATGTTGAGCATCTTTTCATGTGACTATTGGCCATCTGTGTATCTTCTTTGGAAAAATGACTATTTATTTCTGCTCATTTTTGGGCAGTTCAGTATGCTCATGATTGAGTTGTTTGTTACATGTGTTATAGCTATTTTTGTGCTACCATGGCAAAGTTGTGTAGTTGCAGTGGAGACTTTACAGCCTATAATGCCTAAAATATTTGCCACTCTGGCCCTTTTCAGAAAATCTTTGCTAACCCTTGGTATATATTATCTCATCTTTAATATATATATGTGAAAGTCACTCAGTCATGACTGATTCTTTGTGACCCCATGAACTATACAGTCCATGGAATTCTCCAGGCCAGAATACTGAAATGGGTAGCTTTGTAGACTTTCCCTTCTCCAGGGAATCTTCCCAACCCAGGGATCGAACCCATGTCTCCCACATTGTAGGTGGATTCTTTAACCAGCTGAGCCACAAGGGAAGCCCATATATATATATTCAAAATTTACACATGAAATATATAAACTTATAAATAGGTATCTCATCCATAAATGAAAAACTATATTCATAAATAAAAAAATAAATGAAATTTTCATGTGTAGTAGTGCAGAATCAAAAAAGACTGGATAGTCGGTTATGTATGAATAAAAAAACCTGGAGAGCACTGTTACAGGCAATAATGAGTCTCGGAAGTATTTGATCAAGGCAGCAGCATAATAAAATTAGCAGTGCAACTCTATTGTCAGTTTGAATGCTTTTTTGTGCTGAAGCAGGAAAAAAAAGTTATTAATATTGATTAATGCTTTGCATTCGAGACCAAAAAGGAAAAAACAAACAGCCAAAACCTAGGTAGAGGAGTGGCAATTGGGATAGAAAGGAAGAGGTTCATGCAAGTGACTCAGATGTGGCCTTTCAGCAGTCCTTCACCGACAGATGACAAACTCCAGGTTTGGAGGAACAGATTGTTTGGCTACAAGAAACCATCAATAATGATTTCCGTGATCATCTCATCTTGGCCGAGACCCCATTCCAACCAAGTTATTAATACACATATTATTCTTCTAAAAGAAATATAGAAATGCATTCCAGATTGCCAAAGAAAGGAATTCCCTGTGATTTATACTACAATGTTCCTAGAACTTTTTTTTCTTCCAATCATCCATCTTCAAGAAATACTAAAGACAAATATTTCATGAATCCAGAGGTGCTTCTGGCCAGCATCTGGAGATGATCTTGAAAATACAAATCTGCCATCCTTTTCCACCATGGGCTCAACTGTCTGAACGTGTAATAAACATAAGCAGCCACAGGGCTGGAGGAAGCCAGAAAACCCACAGTTACCCACAGCACAGGTGGCAGCAGAAATGAGGGTGTATTTGCTCATACTTTTCCTGTACCTGCTTTTTATAGCTCCACTTCATCTCTTTTCCCAACAAGTGTTTGAATGCTAGTTAAACAAACTCCTATTGCTGATATTCTCCACAAGTGTGAGAGTTACTAAATTGTCATGCAGAGATATGACTTTGTGCAGTAGAAGGGATGTAAACTATGAAGTCAATTGGATGTGAGTTTGGTTGTTGGTACTGCTACCTAATATCCGTGTGAACTTAAAGTTTGTTAGTTTTGCTGAATGCTATTCCCAAATCAGTAAAGTGGACTTGTCCATAATGTGATAGTGTAGATGAAATTATTAGCACAGCATTTGTCAGAGTCTTAAAATAAATGTTGCTGTAATTATCATTTTAAAACCATCCTCATGTTACCACTCACTACCCATTCATCAGATGGTTAAATGAAATAGAAAAACCAATTTGGGGTAAGACTATGGAGCAAATGGAATTCTCATATACTGCTGGTTATAGTATAAAATTAGTACAAAGCTGTGGCAATACCTACTAAGCTGAATATAGCCCAGTACTCAGCAATTCCACTCCTAGGTATGTACCCCAAATAAATGCTTACTTATGTTCATCAAGAACATGAATCAGAATGTTCAAAGCAGAACTATTCATAATAGTACTCAACTCAAATGTCCACCAACAGTATAGTACAGCTTTCATCAAAAATTTTCAGTAAAGATAGTAAATATTTAGAATCTTTAGGCCAAGAAGCAAAATCAACTTATAATCACATCACTTCTCTTTGAGGTGCCCCAGCAGCAGTGCAAAGCAAAAGAGGGCTGCACCAGTCTCTGTTGAAACTGGTTAACTGCCATCATAATGTGAAAGCAGCCACAGATAATGCAAAAAAGAATAAATGTGTGTGTTCCCATAAAATGTTATTTATGAACACAAATTAAATTTTATATAATTTTTGTGTGCCAGGGAACATTATTCTTTTGACTTTTTTAAGTGTTCAAAAATGTATAAAGCAGGGTTTCCTGGTTGTTCAGTGGTAAAGAATCTGCCTGCCAGTACAGAAGACATGGGTTCAATCCCTGGTCCAGGAGGGTTCAACATGCCATAGAGCAACTAAGCTGGTGCGCCACAATTGAGACTGAGCTCTACAGCCCAGTGGCCACAGCTCCGGAGGCCTTGCTGCAACTGCTGAAGCCCACACATTCTAGATTCTGTGCTCAGTAGTAAGAGAAGCAACTGCAATGAGAAGCCTGAACACCACAACTAGGGAGTAGCCCCCACTTGCACAGCAATGACGACCCAGCACAGCCAAAAATAAATAAATAAAAATTTGAAAAATGTGTAAGTCATCTTCATTTGCAGGCTGTACAGAAATAGGAGGTAGGGCAAATTTGGGTGTAGTCTGTCAACCTTTGGTAGGGTAGATAAATTATTTATTCACAGAGTGGAATACTATATGACAACAGTAAAAGAAACCTGCAAGTATATTACACAACAGTATGAATGGATCTCATGAATAAAATGTCAAGTGAAAGAAACCAAGTGCAAAAAGTACAAGATTGCATTTATACAAATTAAAAAATCAAGTAAATTAATCCATGATTCTGTAAGTTTGCGTAGTGGTTACCACATGAGGGGTAATGACAGAAAAATTGAACAGAAGGGATTCTGGGGCTAATAGTAATGTCTTTCTCTTTCATTTAGTCTGTTTTATAAAATTTGACAAGCTATATACTTATGCGCACTTTATGTGTATGTTATACTTTAAGAAACACTGGGAAAAAAAACCCAGCAAAATCTCTTGCTTTGGTGAAAGACTTTGCTGCATCACACCTAAACAACTAGATTTCTAGATGCTCTTCCCAAGTCCAGCTACCTCACTGGCTATTCTAGAGAACTGGAACCACAACTTGGTCCTTTGATTTACTTGAAAAAGCAGCTAAGGAACAGACTAGAGTCCTGGACTTGGAAGTGAAGACCTAAGCTGAACTCCACTTTATATTCATTGTGCTACATGGGCAAGGCACTCAGTCTTTTTGAATTTTCTTTTGTCTTCTGGAAAATGGGAAAGGAATTCCTTATTTCTACATTTGGTGTAAGGAATACCCTTGATAATTAGAAATTGCTCTGTTAAACTCTTCATTTTTATGTAAATTATAAACATCTAAGACATTCCTTAACCACCAACATGCCCAAGTTTATACACATCCATCTTCTTTCTTCTTTGACTTCTATTCCTTCACTTGGGAGACAGTTTCACATAACAGTGTGGAACATAGACTCTCAGTTCAAATTGTGTCATCTCTGTGCCTCAGTTTCCCCTCTGGTAAAATACTCACTTTATATTCTTCTTCTGGAGGTTGTGGGAGCCAGTCTCTTAGGTGGTCCTAATGATCCCTATATTCTGGTAGTCACACCCTTGTGAATGCCTCCCACACTGTACGAGAGGATTGGTCTGCATGATAACGTGTGTGTGTGTGTGTGTGTGTGCATGAATGTGTCTGTGTGTGTGTGCTCAGTTGCTCAGTTGTGCCCCACTCTGCGTGAAGGGCAATGGAGAAAAGGAGATATATATATCCATCTGAGTGCAGAGTTCCAAAGAATAGCAAGGCGAGATAAGAAAGGCTTCCTAAGAGATCAGTGCAAAGAAATAGAGGAAAACAATAGAATGGGAAAGACTAGAGATCTCTTCAAGAAAATTACAGATAACAGGGGAACATTTCATGCAAAGATGGGCACAATAAAGGGCAGAGACAGTATAGGCTTAGCAGAAGCAGAAGATATTAAGAAGAGATGGCAAGAATACCCAGAAGAACTATACAAAAAATTATCTTAATGACCCAGATAACCATGATGGTGTGCTCACTCACTAGAGCCAGACGTCCTGGAGTGTGAAGCCAAGTGGGCCTTAGGAAGCATCACTGTGAACAAAGCTGGTGGAGGTGATGGAATTCCAGCTCTGCTATTTCAAATCTTAAAAGATGATGTTGTGAAAGTGCTGCACTCAATATGCCAGCAAATGTGGGAAACTCAGCAGTGGCCACAGGACTGGAAATGGTCCATTTTCATTCCATTCCCAAAGAAAGACAGTGCCAAAGAATATTCAAACTGCTGCATAATTGCACTCATTTCACACACTAGCAAATTAATGCTCAAATTTTTCCAAGCTAGGCTTCAACAGTATGTGAACCAAGAATTTTCAGATGTTCAAGATGGATTTAGAAAAGGTAGAAGAACCAGAGATCAAATTGCCAACATCCAGTGGATAGTAGAAAAACCAGGAGAATCCCAGAAAAACATCTACTTCCGCTTCATTGTTTACACTAAAACCTTTGACTGTGTGGATCACAACAAACTGGACAATTCTTAGAGATGGGAATACCAGACTCCCTTACCTGCCTCCTGAGGAACCTGTTTGCAGGTCAAGAAGCAATAGTTAGAGCCGGACATGGAACAATGGACTGGTTCCAAATTGGGAAAAGAGTGTGTCAAGGCTAAACACTGTCACCCTGCTTATTTAACTTATGTGCAGAGTACATCATGAGAAATGCTGGGCTGGATGAAGCACAACCTGGAATCAAGATTGTCCTGAGAAATATCAACAGTTTCAGATATGCAGATTATACCACCCTTATGGCAGAAAGTAAGGGCCTCTTGATGAAAGTGAAAGAAGAGAGTGAAAAAACTGGCTTAAAGTGCAACATTCAAAAAGCTAAGGTCATGGCATTCGGTCCCATCACTTCATGGCAAATAGATGGGGAAACAACGGAAACAGTAACAGACTTTCTTTTCTTGGGCTCCAAAATCACTGCAGTTGGTTACTGCAGCCATGAAATTAAAAGACACTTGCTCCTTGGGAGAAAAACTATGACAAACGTAGACAGTGTATTAAAAAGGAGAGACATAACTTTTCCTACTAAGGTCTGTCTTGTCAAAGCTATGATTTTTCCAGTAGTCATGTGTGGATATGAGAATTGGACCATAAAGAAGGCTGAGCACTGAAGAATTGATACTTTCAAACTGTGATGTTGGAGAAAACTCTTGACAGTCCCTTGGAGTTCAAGGAGATCCAACCAGTCAATCCTAAAGGAAATAAGTCCTGAATATTCATTGGAAGGACTGATGCTGAAGCTGAAGCTCCAATACTTGATGGGGAGAGCTGACTCATTAGAAAAGACCCTGATGCTGGGAGAGATTGAAGGTCGGAGGAGAAGGGGATGACAGAGGACAAGATGGTTGGATAGCATCACTCACTCAATGGACATGAGTTTGAGCAAGCTCTGGGAGATGGTGAAGGACAGGAAACTTGGTGTGCTGTAGTCCACATGGTTGCCAAAATTCAAACACGATTGAGTGACAGAACAACATGGACTATAACCCACCAGGCTCATCTGTCCATGGGATTGTTTAGGCAGCAACACTGGACTGGGTTGCCATTTCCACCTCCAAGGGATCTTCCTGACATAGCGATCAACCTGATATCTCCTGCATTGGTAGGTGGATTCTTTACCAGTGAGCCAGCTAGGATGTCCTGCATGTCAATAGGATACGGTATAAATGAAGTCCTTGAATGTCTGAGATTAGACCGTGAAAGACTGCTGCTTTTACCTTGAGTCACAGCTCTGTCTCAGATCACTTGCTATAGGGGAAGGCAACGGCTGAGTCAAGCTATCCTATGGATGGTCCTGCATAGTGAGGAACTGAGGACTGCCAGAAACCACAGGAATGATCTTAGATTTGGACTCTCCAGCCCCAGGTATGTTCTGTAATATCTGCCACCCTGACTGGCAACTTATCTGCAACCTCATGAAAGACCCTGATCCAAAACAATCCAGCACTTTTCTCTCAGATTTCTGATTACTAGAAAATATTTGATTATCAGTGACCTTATAATAGCAATAGTGACTGGTACATGTCAAGCATGCAATAAAACATTAGCTGTCTTTATCATCTGCCTCCTAACAATGGGTGCTTCCACATCTGTAAATTTCATTGCCAATGTCACCATATTGTGTTGTGGAATAGTTAATGTCAGTGGCTCAAACATGGCAGTTTCTCTTCCTTTCCCTGGCTGTCATAAAGACACAAGGTATTTAGATGGCTTCTGACTGGGGGCATTGGCAGGGTGGTTGGCAGACCCAGTGGAAATTCTCCCTCCCTCTAGCACATGTCTCTCAAGGGATCTTTCCAGGCTCTGACTCTCCAAGTGCCCCTACTGCCCTCTGGTCTTTGTTGCACATCTTGTATTTCAGGTCTCTTCCTTGTTCTTTCAGTCTTTTTAGACACATGGATAATCCAGATTTTCCTTCTATATGATGTGCACTTTTGTTTCCTCTTCCTGTGGGGCTGCATGGTTTCAGGGTGAGCCATTGAGTCAACTGAATTTTCTAGAAGCCACTGCTCAATCAATCACTTTGAGACTGAGTTAGGACTATAAGAGCTTTATTGAGAATAATGTCTATGAAAAGTACTAGAAAAAGAAGCAGGATTGGGCAGGCGAAACCTCAGGTTGTGACATAGTTCTGACACCTGGGAAAGAAAATGAGGAAAGAAGCCAGACTGGGTCAGGATAACCTGAGATAATGATGCAGATCTGAAAAGTCACTGATCTAAACTAACAGTGAGCTGGAAAGCAAGGAGCCTGAAAGGAGTCCAAATTCAGGCTGAAATGGCCAGGTGCTTAGTATCTTTGCCACGCTCATGTTTAGTGAGAGCTCCCTGGGAAACATGAGGCTTCAGTTTAAATGTTGAAACTTACTCTAAAGATGCTAACAGCCAAAGGCTTTCAGCTCACTGCTTTTTGCAGCTGAATGGCAGGTTCTTTCTTGAAGGGAGGTTTGAGTGGTGCACTTCTGTAACTGCTACAGCCATCTTCATTCCCATAGCCAGGTCTGGCATCCTGGATCCCCGACCTGTGTCAAATGCCTGAGTTTCCATTTTGCTTGTCAACAGGGATTCGACTGGCCCTGAATGGACTGTCAATGTTAAGAAAGAAGGTGCTTACAGAAGATAGAATTATCTCCAGGGAAGCTTTAGGGGATCCGGGGATGTTTGGTAGCAATGAGTCGTCGTATTTTCATTGAGCACATATTAATACTATATGCTCTGTAGTACATAGTGTTTGCTATTAGAAACCCCCAAATAGAATCAGAAAACTAAAGGGACTTGAGTTCTCAGTTAAGTCTCCCTCCCATGAGCAAAAGAATTCCTTGTATAATACCCTGTGTGGGTTCAGTGGCTTCTTACATACCTCCAGTGATGGCAAGATTATCGCTTCGGTCATCCCTTTGGTTGTTAGTTCTACTTAACAGAATCTTCCCACTTAAGTGAAACTTAAAATGCTCCCATAACCTTTAATTTGTGAAGTCACTTTAATAAGATTTCTGCCCTCTCATTTTATTAATCCTTTAAATGTTTGAAGACAGTTTTCTTTATTCCTAAAATGCTATAGGATAAGAGGGGGCTATTGAAGTCTATGATTCCCCAACAGTAGTACAACAGGGTCTGACTACTTCTGATCAGGAGTCTCTTTATGACCCAAAAGTCTATTAAGCCATGAAAACTTCATGGAACAATTCTCAAATAAAAGAGAAATCCATATAAATTAAAAGACAATGTGCATTCTTTCTGAAGTGTTTGTTGTACATTTCCTCTGGAGCACATTGGGACTCAGGAATAGTGGGACCAGCTGCTGAGCTATTGCCCATTTATGTTGAAAGAAAACAGGCTCTTGCTAATTAGAAGCATGTTCCACAAGATGAAACAATACAAGCTCTTCAACATTTCCCCACCATTAGCAATTCCTGATGTTGACTGGACAAGTTAATATAACCCTACTCTCCATCAGGAAAACAAATAAAACAGACATGATGGTTCACAGCACAAGAAAGAATTCTTTATCCTCCTGCTCAATCACCACACATTAATGCACTAAGTACTCACTACATGCTGGTCTCCATAATAGGTTCTTTCACATGTATTATTTTATTTAATACTCATAAGAACATTATGAGGAAGATTTTATGAACTCCACATTCTTCACGAGGAAAGTTGAGCCTTAGAGTAATCATGTAACTTGTTCAAGGTTCAGTTCAGTTCAGTTTAGTCACTCAGTTGTGTCCAAATCTTTGCGATTCCATGGACTGCAGCACGCCAGGCCTCCCTGTCCATCAACATCTCCTGGAGTTTACTCAAACTCATGTCCATTGAGTCGGTGATGCCATCCAACCATCTCATCCTCTGATGTCCCCTTTTCCTCCTGCCTTCAATCTTTCCCAGCATCAGGGTCTTTTCCAATGAGTCAGTTGTTCACATCAGTATGACCAAAGTATTGGAGTTTCAGCTTCAACATCAGTCCTTCCTTACCCATCTGGTAAGTGGATGAACTAAGACCTTCTGACTTGAAGTCTGGTGCTCTGTCCACACTAATGCTACAAGGAAATTTCTTAATAAAAGATCCATGCTCATGTATGTAGAATATGCAACTGTTTTATTTGGGTCACCCCAGAAGCAGATCCTAAAACAAGGATTTAGGTTAAAGTAGTTTATGAGTAACATGGAAACATACATATGTAAAATAGATAGCCAATGAGAATTTGATGTGTGACTCAGGGAACTCAAACCTGGACTCTGTAACAACCTAGAGGGATGGGATGGGGAGGGAGATGGGAATGAGGTTCAAGAAGGAGGGGACATATGTACACCTATGGGCGATTCATGTTGATGCTTGGCAGAAATCAACACAATACTGTAAAACAATTATCCTTCAGTTAAAAACAAATACTTTTTTTTTTAAAAAGAGGATAAGGAGAAACCAAAACAAAATGAGAAAGGGAGTCAGAGAAGGGAAGATAACCAATACATACTGCATTATCACATCAGCTACCACTGTGGACAAGTGGAAATAAATCCTGCTAGGAAAATTCTGAGAGCCAGTTTAGGTAGGACATGGGCACAGAGTCAACCTATCCAAAGGGGAAGGAGCTGGGATATTTATAAACCAATGCTACCAATCATTGGTTGAGGTCTCCTTCTAGTAGACATTAATTTCCTGGCACTATCTGCCATGTAGGGACAGATATGCTTTAGAATCATGGGAAAGACCTTAGGCAGAGAAACTCAAGAGCTGGAAATAGGAGATTGGGTTGGTGGGCACTGAAGGGCAAAAGATATGGGCAGAGCCCTGACATAACCTGCTCTGGGAATTAGGTGACAAATACTATGGAACCTGTCAACTAACATCTTGACCACCTACTGTGTGAAACAGCACAAGGGTGAACCACACAGATATTGACCTGCTTTCATGTGACTTCTTAGCCAAGGAATATGGCAAGAATAAGTTTTTACAAATTAATATGAAATAATTAAAATGTGCTAAGTGATGGGTAGGAGAAAGTCTGAGCCCACTTAGATATCCCTTACAAACAAAAAACAAACTCATTCAACCTTACCCTTTGTCTTTATTTATTTATTATTTTACCTCTGATTCTATTTCTTTTCGTCAGAGCCAACTTTCCTAAAAGAGAGTTGTTTAGAAGTCAGTCTGGTATAGTAGATTATGAGATCCTTTGGGGATGAATCTTTTTTGTTATCTTTAATCTGATTATATAGTATTTAATACATCAAAAGGAATATATGGACTTTGGCATGAACCAAGATAGGATAAGTTCACTTGATCTTCTTTCTCTCATTGACTGCAAGTAAAAATTTCCAACAAAACACAAACCATTAACAACTCTGAAACCACAATAGGCAAACTGGGAAGGAAGTCCAATCTTGAATAATGACCCATAACAGGTGTGAGTTTCAGATGTACTTTTTTCCCTTCTTTCTCCCAGCTTTGATTTAAGGGTGCAGAGAGTTCTAGATTATAGAGAAGATATTATTCTTGTTCAGTCACTCAGTCATGTATGACCCTTTGTGACCCCATGGATTGCAACATGCCAGGCTTGCTTGTCCTTCACAATCTCCCAGAACTTGCTCAAGTTCATGTCCACTGAGTTGGTGATGCCATCCAACCATCTCATCCTCTGTCGTTCCATTTTCCTCCTCCCCTCAATTTTCCCCAGCATCAGCGTCTTTTCTAATGAGTCAGCTCTTCTCATCAGGTGGCCAAAGTATTCGAGCTTCAGCTTCAGCATCAGTCCTTCCAATGAATTCTCAGGACTGATTTCCTTTAGGATTGTCTGATTTGATCTCCTTGAACTCTAAGGGACTCTCAAGAATCTTCTCCAATACCACAACTCAAAAGCATCAATTCTTCAATGCTCAGTCTTCTTTATGGTGCAACACTCACATCCAAACATGGCTACTGGAAAAGCCATAGCTTTGACTAGATGGACCTTTGTCAGCGAAGTGACATCACTTTGCTGATGTCTCCACTTTTTAATATGCTGTTTAGGTTTGTCATAGCTTTTCTTCCAAGGAGCAAGTGTCTTTTAATTTCATGGCTGCAGTAACCATCTGCAGTGAATTTGGAGCCCAAGTAAAGAAAATCTGTCACTGTTTCCATTGTTTCCCCATCTATTTGCCATGAAGTGATGGGACCGAATGCCATGATCTTAGTTTTCTGAATGTTGAGTTTTAAGTCAGCTTTTTTATTCTCCTCTTTCACCTTCGTTAAGAACTAAAGCTCTTTAGTTCTTTACTTTCTGCCGTAAGGGTGGTTTCATTTCCATATCTGAGGTTATTGATATTTCTCCCGGCAATTTTGATTCTTGCCTGTGCTTCATCCAGCCCAGCAGAGAAGATATATATATATAGTAAAAATTCTGGAAAAGAAATATGTCCCCACTTAACCAGAAAATTGGGAATAGGAGACCTCCATGAGCTGACAGTTGCAGGGGGAGGTTCCTGGGATTTTTTTGTCTGTCCTGTCTCTTTTTTTTCGCTTGCTTCTTCCCTGAGGCCAGCTCCATTTGGGAAGCAGTAATGGTCATGGTGTGGGAATCTAGGTGATGAAAAGAAAACCTTTCTTTTCTCATCAAAGCAACTGGGAAAAGCATCCCTTTGGCTCAAAAATATAGTGGAAATTCCTGCCCCCGCCCCTTCTTCTCTAGAAGTACTCTGTCACAAGGGTGGGCACATACTTTTCAATAGCACAGGGGGTACAGTTCTAAAAAGTATCTTGACTTTCTAGCTAGAGGATGCAAAAAAGTCCTTTTTTTTTCCTCATGGGAACCAAAGAGTATAAACGGAATCTTGGAGGGAAGATATTTGGAAAAGGAGACACCCTACATCTGTGTATGAACTGACATAAATCTCTAAGCCACCACTGAGACGCATGGACCTAATGAAACATAACAAGAGTTTGAAAACTAAACTCATATTGAAACCACCACTCCCAGAAGGTGAGAAAGAACTTGTGGTGTGAACCTAACTGGAGAGTTTACCTGCTAACATAACAACAACAATAAATCAACATTCACTAGAGGACATTAACAAGACCTAGAGTCTCACAACAAAATACTTAAAATGTCCAGGATATAATCCAGAATCACCTGACATACAAAGGACCAGAAAACTCTGGCACACTCTTAAGGGAAAAAGACAATCAATATACATTAATCATGATATAAACCTGATGTTGTAATTATAAGGTATAGACTTTAAAGCAGCTATCAGAACTATTCTCCATGGGGTAAAAGTGAATATTTTAGAAATAAATGGGAAGATGGAACTTTTAGCAGATGAATAGAAATGATAATAAAGAATCAAACTGAAATGTTAAAACTGAAATAATAACTGAAGTAAATGGTTCCCTGTGTAGTCTCAATAGCAGAATGGGAAAACAGGAAAGAGAAATAAGTTGGGAAAAAATTAAAGAGACGAGAATCTGTGGGATACAAACTATACGTGTATCCCACACGTATACAAAGTATACACAAAGTATATGATGCAGCATAATAAAAAAAATACCTAGAAACTTATGAACAAATTTAAGAAGTAGAACAATATTAACGCATTAGTTGTTTTCTTCCATTGTCATGCCTGCTTCTCCCAGGTAACCTCTCTCCTAATTTCTGTATTTTTCATTTCTTTTTTCCAAAGCCTTATCACCTATATTCTCCAAATAATTTCTTTTTTAATTATATCTGTTACAATACTGTTTAACAATTTGAAATTTACTTTACAACATAATGTCTAAGATTTGTCTGTGTAGTTGTCTATAGCTATAGTGAATTAGCTTTCATTGTATAAATTTGTGTGTAACTATAACACAATTTAAATGTCATTTTTCTTATAGGTTAAGATTGTGTTAGTTTCAGTTTCTATTTGTTCACTTTTTAATTTTTCTATCATAAGCAATATTGCTATCTATGATCATTCTTTTGCTTATCTCTTATTGCCCAGTTGTATGATTTCTCTAGAGAGAAGTCTTTAGGTATGGAACATCCTCTGGACCACAGGCTGTGTGAATATTTAATTTTACCAGAAAAAGGCCAATTAATTTTTGTACCTATTTGTGTTCCTTTTCCTTCATATTCTCACCAACACTTATCAGATCAATGAGTTTTTATTAGTGCAGTGAGTAAAAATTTCAATTTGTATTTCCCAGACTTCTGAACAGTTGAGCAACGTCTTAAATGTTTATTTGGCATATATATGTGTGGTTGTTTATGTGAAATGCCAATTCATATTTCTTACTCATTTTTATTTTGGGTTATTTGACTTTTCTTACTAAGCAGTTCTTTTTCACATTCCGTGCACTCATCCTTTATCACTTAAAAGTGTTAGAAATATATTCTCCTGATTTGTTGATTTTTCTCCTTTTCTCTAAGGTATCTTGAAGAATAGACATCTTTAATTTCAATATAGTTGAATGTATCACATTTTTTTCTTTTATGTTAGCATTTTTTGATGTCTTATTTAAGAAATGTTTTACTCTTTTGTCATAAAGATAATCTCCTCCATAATTTGCTAGAAATTTTAAAGTTTTGCCTGTCAAATATATCTTTAATCCATTTAGGACTGAGTTTTGTGTATGCTTAGTAGGAAGGACCCAATTTCACTTTTGTCTATTTGGACATACAATAGTCCTAGCACCCTTAATAAATAAATCCATTTTTCTCAAATTATTCAAATAACTGTAAAGCCCTTCTAACAGAAATAATGGTATTTCATACAAAGTGAAGTGAAGTGCTGTCCAACTCTTTGCGAACCCATGAACTACATAGTCCATGGAATTCTCCAGGCCAGAACACGGAAGTGGGTAGCCTTTCCCTTCTTCAGGGGATCTTCCCAACCCAGGGAGCAAACCCAGGTCTCCAACATTGCGAACCCAGGTCTCCCACATTGCAGGTGGGTTCTTTACCAGCTGAGCCACAGGGGAAGCCCAACTATACTGGAGTGGGTAGCCTATCCCTTCTCCGGCGGATCTTCCCGACCCAGGAATTGAACGGGGGTCTCCTGAATTGCAGGCGAATTCTTTACTTACTGAGTTATGAGGGAAGCCCTTTTCATATATATAGAGGTCTATTTCAGGGTTCTCTAATTCTATAGTTGATTTGTTTGTGCCTGAACCAATACCATGGGCTTTCCAGGTGGTGCAGTGGTAAAAAAAATCCCCCTCCCAATGCAGTAGGTACAAGAGATACAGGTTTGATCCCTGGGTTGGGAAGATCCCCTAGAGTAGAAAGTGGCAATCCCCTCTAACATTCTTGCCTAGAAAATTCGATGGAGAGGAGCCTAGCAGGCTACAGTCCATGGGGGTTGCAGAGTCAGACAGGACTGAGCACATGGGCATGAACCAATATCATACTGTTTAAATTAACAAACTTTATAGTAAGTCTTGATATCTGGTGGAAGATATCCTCCCATTTTGGAATTGTATTAGCTATTATTTGACCTTTGTGCTTTCATATGCATTTCAAAATTAGGGAGTCAGTTTCCCTAGAACGTCCTACTGAACTTTTACCTGGAACTGTACTGTATCTGTTTTACAACAGTTTCTCTTTCCATGAATATGGTATATTTCTCCCTTAATTCAAGTCTTTATTTAAATTATATTTTCTGGATACTGAAATTTTTCTTATTGTCTTATTAGAGCTGTTTATATTTCCTGGAGGTTTATAAAAATGAAGTGAATTTCTTTATATTGATCTTATTAGCAGTCACATTTAAAAATTATTTTCTTATTCTATTAATTGGTGCATAGACTCTTTAATCCTGTATATTATTATATAATTCTCAAATATGCCATTTTTCTTTCTTCCGTAGACCTATTTATTTTTGTTTCTTCCCTTCATCTGATGTCTCTGTTCATCTGATGAACAGAAACCATGTTCTGTTCCCTAGAGTACTATGGGACTGTCTAGTACCTAAGACTAAGAGAAAGAATAAGGAGAAAGCTGTAGGATTTATAAAATTTTTTAATCTAGGAAAATGAGAGATTATTTCCACTTAAAATATTTTAAAATGATAATGGAAAACAGAGTTATGTTTTAAGTATTCTACAAATCACACTAATTCAACATATTAATTATTCTCATGTCTCTAATCAAAGGTTTTTGGGTATCATTATTTCCACTTTACAGATGAAGAAATTGAAACTAAGGATTGAAACACACTGTCCAGAATCATGGCTCTCTAAAGCATGGGATCTGCAATCTGAATCCAATCTGTCTAGATTGTTCCAGTATGTCAGGCTCACTCAGAACTTGAGATGAATGGAGGAAAAGGCAAAGAAGGCCCGTGAATTTCTTACAAATAATACAGTGCACTGGGTCCTTATCAGGATGGAGCAATCAAAAAGGGTGTATGGATGGGTTGTAATAAATGAGTTTGATTCTTGACATGTTTTTATTTCAAGTTAGGGCCTATTTTTCCCTTACGGTTTAGTTTGCTGTTGATTCAATTCTCTTTGTTATAGTGAGAAGAATTATTTTATTGGCAATGTACTTAGCAGTTTAAGAAAAGAACACACCCTTCTCTTTTTGCTACACTGCAGCCTGACCCTGTGGCCAGCTGTTCATATATGCCCTTTCCAGCCAGCCAAGAACAGCCGCTAACTGTCAGACCTCAGCCACGTGACAGCCACCTAGCCCACGGCCCACAGCAATGGAATTCACTGTCAGAGCAAATTTAAAAAAATCCAAACATCCATTTAGTAGTACGGCCTGGCAGAGCTCTTGCTTTGGGGGGGAGGTAAGGGTGGGAAGCCCTATTAACATCTCCATCCAAAAAGAAAAAAGAAAAACTGTTTCTTAAGTCTCCCCAAGGAAGAGCCATTCCATCAAGAACTCTGAGACCTCCACAGGGGTGTAAATCTGTAACAGCAGTCATTTTAAGACCCTCAGGCAATCAAAACCATTCTTCTACAATGCGAAGGGCACCAGTTACTTGTATCAGTCAGCATCCAAGCTAGAAACAGATGACATTCTCAACCTAGCTGATTTGAGGGTAGTTTCTAAAAAAAGGATTATTCATATGGTATAGTCATGGATTAGGGAAACAAGGAAAGGTGAAGTGCCCTGAGGCTAGTAACAACAGGAAATGATTCCAGGCTTGTGCTAGGAAGGCGGAGGAGGGGAGGTGGTTACAAAACTCAAGAGCGGATCTGCTCAGGAGAGGGCACCTGACAGGACCTTAAAATCTGGGACACAGCCAGTCTGAGATGATCTTTAACTGAACCCAAGGGAGCCATTGATCTTGGGAGCCTATTGATGGGTTCATAAAGGGCAAATCCCAGTGCACAGAGGAGGTTGGAAAATGGTGGAGAGTGATTAAAAATGTCCAGTTGGAAGATAATTGGTCCTGTCTGCTGTCTTTGCCCTTTAACTTCCCCCTCTTTCCTTTGTTTAGGTAGATGACTGTTGTCTTCAATGTACATGATACAAAAATCAGATACTATAACATAACATGGGGATCTTGATTTGGCCATATTCCATCTGAGTCTAAAAGAACCCTAGCTACCACCAGGTTATTAACGAAAGATGAGTAGAAATGAAGGATGGATAAGAAAAAAAATTAAATAAAACATATAGCTATTAATATAACCTCAACCTCCATATAAGTGATCATGAGGCCTATGTAGATAATTATACTGCCTTCCTCCACTGCTACTTGTATTTCCATTTCTCACTGCCTGTCCCTCAGCTGGGTGGCATTCTTTACCTATTGAAGTAACCCAGAGCTTTATTTATATGAAATCTAAGGCCTTGAAAATCATGTTTTTGTTTTTTCTTTTTAACCAAATTTTTAGTTGAAGTATAGTTGATTTACAATGTTGTGTTATTTTCAGATGTACAGCAAAGTGATTTAGTTATACGTATACACATGAATATATTTTATTCTTTTTCAGACTCTTTTCAGTTATGGCTTACTACAAGATATTGAATATAGTTTCCTGTGTAGGTCCTTTTCTATCTATTTTATGTATAGTGGTGAATATCTTTTAATCCCAAATTCCTAATTTATCCTTTCCCCACTCTGCTTTCCTTTTGGTAATCATAAGTTTGTTTTCTATATCTATGTATTTATTTCTGTTTTGTAAATAAGTTTATTTGTATCATTTTTTTAGATTCCACAAATAAGTGATATCACATGATATTTGCCTTTCTCTGTCTGATTTACTCCACTTAGTATGATAATCTCTTGGTTCATCCATGTTATTCCAATGACAATTTTATTCTTTTATGTGTATTGTGTATTACTTCACTTATTATGATAATCTCTCAGTCCATTCATTTTATTCCAAATGGAAATTTTATTCTTTTATATGTACTGTGTATATACCACATCTTCATTATCCATTCATCTGTCCATGGACATTTACATTGCCTTTGATATTGTAAATATTGTTGCAAAGAAGATTGGGGTGCATGTATAATTTCAAATTAGAGTTTCTTCTAATATACCCAGAAGTGGAACTGGAAGATCATATTGTAACTGTGAAAATTCTGTTTTGGGTTTCCCCAGTTCCCCGTTGAATAGGACTGTTGGAGAACAAGGAGTGACCCTATGAATCTCCTAGGTTATAGTCATCATTACCACTGTTGTGTGGTTGCATCTCAAGTTCCTTCTGGTGACTGGAATCAAATATCCTTGATAGGACAACGGCACTTTTGTTTGCCTCTTGACTCAACAGCATGAGAAGCCCAGAAAACATAGGGAAGTAGTAGTCTCAGCATCTTATTCAACAGTAATAGAACTTATTCTCTGGTGAAAGTATTTCTCCTTTGGGACAGTAAGAACTCCAAACCTATTGAACCCAAGATAATGATTTGGAAAGCAAAAATTTCTCCATAAAATGTTGCCTCCCAGCTGGTACCAAAGATGAGCCTTTATTAGGCCATCCTGTCACTTTCTCAAGTAACCTGTATGTGATTAATGGAGCACATGATAAGATTAGCAAATTCTGTGAGTGGGGACTCACTGTCATACCTCCTTTGTTATAAAATGTTTTTACTAATTGGAAGCAAAGTTATGTAGTACATTATGGAAATGGATTTATTTGCTATTTTCCAGCTACATACAACAATGCTTGATACATAGAAATTACTCAAAAATATTTTTTAAGTGTGGAGTGAGAAAGGAGTAAATTGACCAAGAATGAAATGAATGAAATATAGGAAACACAAATATTTAAGGGGAGAGTAATTGAAGAAAGTAGGGAAAACCACTAGACCATTCAGCTATGACCTAAATTGAAACCCTAATGATGATACAGTGAAAGTGAGAAGTAGATTTAAGGGACTAGATATGATAGACAGAGTCCCTGATGAACTATGGACAGAGGTTTGTGACATTGTACAGGAGACAGGAATCAAGACCATCCCCATGGGAAAAAAATGCAAAAAACAAAATGGCTGTCTGAGGAGGCCTTACAAATAGCTGTGAAAAGAAGAGAAGTGAAAAGCAAAGGAGAAAAGGGAAGACATTCCCATTTGAAGAGTTCCAGAGTTCAAAAGAATAGCAAGGAGAGATAAGAAAGCCTTCCCCAGTGATCAATGCAAAGAAATAGAGGAAAACAACAGAATGGGAAAGACTGGAGATATCTTCAAGAAAATTAGAGATATCAAGGGAACATTTCATGCAAAGATGGGTTCGATAAAGGACAGAAATGGTATGGACCTAACAGAAACAGAAGATATTAAGAAGAGGTGGCAAGAATACACAGAAGAACTGTACAAAAAAGATCTTCACGACCCAGATAATAGTGATGGTGTGATCATTCACCTAGAGCCAGGCATTCTGGAATGTGAAGTGGAGTGGGCCTTAGAAAGCATCACTACGAACAAAGCTAGTGGAGATGATAGAATTCCAGTTGAGCTATTTAAAAAACTGAAAGATGATGCTCTGAAAGTGCTGCACTCAATATTCCAGCAAATTTGGAAAACTCAGCAGTGGCCACAAGACTGGAAAAGGTCAGTTTTCATTCCAATCCCAAAGAAAGGCAATGCCAAAGAATGCTCAAACAACGACACAATTGCTCTCATCTCACATGCTAGTAAAGTAATGCTCAAAATTCTCCAAGCCAGGCTTCAGCAATACGTGAACCGTGAATTTCCAGATGTTCAAGCTGGTTTTAGAAAAGGCAGAGGAACCAGAGATCAAATCGCCAACATCCGCTGGGCCATTGAAAAAGCAAGAGAGTTCCAGAAAAACATCTATTTCTGCTTTATTGACTATGCCAAAGCCTTTGACTGTGTGGATCACAATAAACTGTGGAAAATTATTCAAGAGATGGGAATACCAGACCACCTGACTTGCCTCTTGAGAAACCTGTATGCAGGTCAGGAAGCAACAGTTAGAACTGGACATGGAACAACAGACAAGTTCCAAATAGGAAAAGAAGTCCGTCAAGGCTGTATATTGTCACCCTGCTTATTTAACTTATGTGCAGAGTACATCATGAGAAATGCTGGGCTGGAAGAAGCAGAAGCTGGAATCAAGATTGCTGGGATAAATATCAATAACCTCAGATATGGAAATGACACCACCCTTATGGCAGAAAGTGAAGAGGAACTTAAAAGCCTCTTGATGACAGTGAAAGAGGAGAGTGAAAAAGTTGGCTTGAAGCTCAACATTCAGAAAATTAAGATCATGGCATCTGGTCCCATCACTTCATGGGAAATAGATGGGGAAACAGTGGCAGACTTTATTTTTTTGGGGCTCCAAAATCACTGCAGATGGTGATTGTAGCCATGAAATTAAAAGACTCTTACTTCTTGGAAGGAAAGTTATGACCAATCTAGATAGTGTATTAAAAAGCAGAGACATTACTTTGCCAACAAAGGTCCATCTAGTCAAGGCTATGGTTTTTCCAGTGGTCATGTATGGATGTGAGAGTTGGACTGTGAAGAAAGCTGGGTGCCGAAAAATTGATGCTTTTGAACTGTGGTGTTGGAGAAGACTCTTGGGAGTCCCTTGGACTGCAAGGAGATCCAAGCAGTCCATCCTAAAGGAGATCAGTCCTGGGTGTTCACTGGAAGGACTGATGCTGAAGCTGAAACTCCAATACTTTGGCCACCTCATGCGTAGTGTTGACTCATTGGAAAAGACCCTGATGCTGGGAGGGATTGGGGGCAGGTGGATAAGGGGATGACAGAGGTTGAGATGGCTGGATGGCATCACTGACTCAATGGACATGAGTCTGGGTAAAATCCGGGAGTTGGTGATGGACAGGGAGGCCTGGTGTGCTGCGGTTCATGGGGTTGCAAAGAGGCTGACACGACTGAGCAACTGAACTGAACTGAAGGGATAAATGAGAAGCTCTGAGAAAGAGTGATCAGATAGATAGAAATAAATATATAAATACACAGGGAAAAGTGCTGTCAAAGTAGGGGAATGGAAAGAAAGGAATGGCCAAGAGGGTTACCTGCTTGCAAGATACTGTATACAATAAATGCAGGGAATGTGTGGAGTGAAATTGGCAACTATAGGAGAGAGATGAAGACGACCAAGAAATTGGTGGGTTTAAATGAGGAAATGAAGCCAGGGAGTATAGACTACTCTTTTAATAAAATTGAGTGAGAAAGAAAGGAAAGAAATTAAATAAAATAAAGGAAGATTCAGGAGCAGGTTTTAATTTTGCTTTGATTTTATTGTTGGCCTTAGTATTTTGGGGGGTTTCCAGGTGGTGCTAGTGGTAAAGAACTCACCTGCCAATGCAGATGATATAAGAGAGGTAGGTTTGATCCCTGGGTCAGGAAGATCCCCTGGAGGAGGGCATGGCAACCCACTCAAGTATTCTTGCCTGGAGAATTCCCATGGTCAAAGAAGTCTGGCAGGCTATGGTCCATAGGGTCACTAAGAGTTGGACACAACTGAAGCATCTGAGCATACACACACAGCACACTGGTATTTTTAAAGCAATGCTATTTCTTTTGGATGAAAGAGATTTGATCAGGGTTCTGTGCTGAAGGAGGAAGGGAAGTGTTATGTCTCAAAGAGGAGATGATTGATAGAGCAACATTTTAGGAAACACTTAACCAACCACTGGAAGAACTGGTTGTAACTATCATTTTAGCAACAGCTGGAAGTCCCCTCACAGTTACCTACATTTTTAGAAAGACCTGGCTCAAGATTCATCTGTGTCTTCCTTTCCCTGAGTTTCTGTGCCTGGTTTCTGTCAGCTAATGTAGCTAAGGATGTATCCTAGCTGGAGTGGGGAAGAGGAAATTGAGGAAGAGTTTGGTAAGAGGATCTAACATCCAGTGTCCATGTGCGTCTTGGAGCTGACTCACACTCAGAATCTTTCTCACCCACAGCTTCTTGTTCTTGGGGTTTGTCTACAGAGTCCTTTTTGTTTTTTTCTATGGAGTCTTTCTTATTTTTTCCTCTGAATCAGAGTGGGTTTGGTAATATAAACATATGAATCACGACAAACTTGTCTATGTGGGAAAGAGAAGATGTCATTGCTGTTTTAGTGGAGCATCTGGATAGCAGTTATAGCAAGAGGGCTTTATCAGGACTAAAAATGTTACTTCTTTTCTTTCTTTATCCTTATTAAATAAACTTTATTTGCTCTAAGGTGGAAATTCAGAGACGAAAAAGTCAAGTTACTTGTTCTCAAGGAATGGTTGGTGTAGTCAGATACAGATATGAAAAATATGGGCCGAAAACCAAAGACCAAGACCTCCCTGGAATAGAAGCAAATTTGCAGGTGGGTTCTGTACTTTTCAAGCCTGAGAACTGAAGATCCGAAGACAAATTAAAAGTGAAATCTTTCCTTGGGGAAGGAAGTTTGGGAGTGAATAGAGTGAAGCAGCTGATTCTCCTGCAACCTAGCTAAAATAAAAAGATTAGCAGAAAGGAAAAGTCAGAATTGAGGAGTACTATCCACTAATTCATTAAACATGTATAGGGTACCTCATAGTCAACAAAAGAGTCTGAAATGCAGTACTTGGGTGCAATCTCAAAAATGACAGAATGATCTCTGTTTGTTTCCAAGGCAAACCAATCAGTATCACAGTAATCCAAGTCAATGCCCCCAACCAGTAATGCCAAAGAATTTGAAGAGTTCTGTGAAGACATAGAAGACCTTCTAGAACTAACACCAAAAGAAGATGTCCTTTTTATTATAGGAGACTGGAATTCAAAGAGTAGGAAATCAAGAGATACCTGGAGTAACAGACAAGTTTGGCCTCAGAGTACAAAATGAAGCAGGGCAAAGGCTAACAAGAGTTTTGTGAAGGGACTACACTGGTCATAGCAAACCCCCTCTTCCAAAACACGAGATGTCCATGTGTACATGGACATCACCAGATGGTCAATATCAAAGTCAGACTGATTATATAAAGATGGAGAAGCCCTATGAAGTCAGCAAAAACAAGATTGGGAGTTGACTATGGCTCAGATCATGAATTCCTTATTGTTAACTTCAGACTTAAATTGAAGAAAGTAGGGAAAACCACTACACATTCATGTATGACCTAAATCAAATCCCTTATGATTATACAGAGGAAGTGACAAATAGACTCAAGGGTTTAGATATGATAGAAGAGTGCCTGAAGAACTATGGATGGAGGTTCATAACACTGTACAGGAGGCAGTGATCAAAACCATCCCAAGAAAAAGAACTGCAAAAAGGCAATATGGTTGTCTGAGGAGGCCTTAAAAATAGCTGAGATATATCCATCTGAATGCAGGGTTCCAAAGAATGGCAAGGAGAGATAAGAAAGACTTCCTCAGTGATCAATGCAAAGAAATAGAGGAAAACAATAGAAGGGAAAGACTAGATATCACTTCAAGAAAATTACAGGTAACAAGGGAATATTTCATGCAAAGATGGGCTCAATAAATGACAGAAATGGTATGGACCTAACAGAAGCAGAAGATATTAAGAAGAAGTGGCAAGAATATACAAAAGAACTATACAAAAAAGAGCTTAATCAAGATAACCATAATGGTGTGATTAGTCACCTAGAACCAGACGTCGTGGAGTATGAAGTCAAGTGGGCCTTAGGAAGGATCACTGTGAACAAAGCTAGTGAAGATGATGGAATTCCAGCTGAGTTATTTCAAATCCTAAAAGATGATGCTGTGAAAGTGCTGCACCCAATATGCCAGCAAATTTGAAAGTCAGCAGGGGCCACAGGACTGGAAAACATCAGTTTTCATTCCAATTCCAAAGAAGGCAATGCCAAAGAATGTTCAGACTCCCTCACAATTGCACTCATTTCACATGCTATCAAAGTGATGCTCAAAATTCTCCAAACCAGGCTTCAACAGTACGTGAACCGAGAACTTCCAGATGTTCAAGCTGGATTTAGAAAAGGCAGAGGTATCAGAGATCAAATTGCTAACATCTATTGGATCATTGAAAAAACAAGAGAGTTCCAGAAAAACATCTACTTCTGCTTCATTGATTACACTAAAGCCTTTGACTGTGTGGATCACCACAAACTGTGGAAAACTCTTAAAGAGATGGGAATAACAAGCCACCTTACCTGCCTCCTGAAAAACCTGTCTGCAGGTCAAGAAGCAACAGTTAGAACTGGACATGGAACAATGGACTGGTTCCAAATTGGGAAAAGAGTACATTAAGGCTATGTATTGTCACCTTGCTTATTGAACTTATATGCAGAGTACATCATGCGTAATGCCAGGCTGGATGAAGCACAGGCTGGATGAGCACAAGCTGGAATCATGATTGCTGGAAGAAATATCAACAACCTCAGATGTGCAGATGACACCACCCTTGTGGCAGAAAGCAAAGAGGATCTAAAGAGCCTTTTGATAAAAGTGAAAGAGGAGAGTGAAAAAGCTAACTTAAAACTCAACTTTCAAAAAAAGAAGATCATGGCATCTGGTCCCATACTTCATAGGAAATAGATGGGGAAACAATGGAAACAGTGACAATACTTTATTTTCTTGGGCTCCAAAATCACTTCAGATGGTGACTGCAGCCATGAAATTAAAAGATGCTTGCTCCTTGGAAGAGAAACTATGACCAACCTAGACAGCATATCAAAAAGACAGACATTACTTTTCTGACAAACATTTATCTAGTCAAAGCTATGGTTTTTCCAGTAATCATGTATGCATGTGAGAGTTGGACCATAAAGAAAGCTGAACGCTGAAGAATTGATGCTTATGGTGTTGGAAAAGATTCTTGAGAGAGTCCCTTTGACTGCTAGGATATCAAACCAGTCAATCCTAAAGGAAATCAACCCTGAATATTCACTGGAAGGGCTGATGCTGAAGATGAAGCTCCAGTACTTTGGCCACCTGATGAGAAGAGCTGACTTATTGGAAAAGACCCACATGCTGGGAAAGATTGAAGGTAGGTAGAGAAGGGGATGATAGAGGATGAGATCTTTGGATGGCATCACCAATTCAATGGACATGAGTGTGAACAAGTTCTGGGAGATTGTGAAGGACAGGGAAGCTTGGCTTGCTGTAGTACATGGGGTCACACAGAATCAGACAGGACTGAGTGACTGAACAACAACAGGGTGCCTGATGTGAGCTAAATAATGGGAGGATCAACCTGTAGTAACACAGTGGGTGTTACCTCCCTTTTATAAACTCGTAAAACTGATACCCTAGGCAATCTGGGATCCTTAGACTTTTAGAGGCCTGTCATACTGTAGATCCTGTGTAAATAACCTTCTGCCTCTCTGATTGTCCAGTCTCTTATTTTCATATTCTAGGTTTATATATCCACACAATTTCAGACAACACTCTCTGCACATAGTTCTTCAAATTGTTATTTAATCGCTTAGTCATGTCCAACTCTTTTGTGACACCATAGACTGTAGCCCACCAGGCTGCTCTGTCCAGTGGATTTTCCAGGCAAGAACACTGTAGGGGTTGCCTTTTCCTTCTCCAGGGGATTTTCCAGACCCAGGGATCAAACCCACATCTCTTGCATTGGTAGGTGGATTCTTTACCACCTGGCCACTAGGGAAGCACAGTTATTCAAATATTTAATTCCTTTTCCTTTTCTTCATTCAGTCATTTAAAAAATTATTCTTATTCATTAATTATTTTTAGCTAAAAAATTCATTTGGAAAAATCCTACTTCTGTTCTCTTAATATTTGATTTGACTAAGTGATCCTGGACTAGTGGTTCTCAAACTTTTTGGTTTCAAGAACCCACTACAGTCTTGAAAGTCATTGAGGAACCTAAACCACTTTTATTTGGGTGGGATATATCTATTAATGGTAAAAATTAAAGCTGTGAAATTATGAAGAATATTTATTAATTTATTTTAAAATAACAGTGATAAATCCATTACATTTTAATGACAAATGTATTTTCTAAAATAAAAATAGTGAAAAGTCTGACATATTTCTTATTTTTGCAACTCTCTTTAATGTCTCCCTTAATAGAAGATAGCTGGATTCTTATAACTGCTCTGCAGTCAGAAACTGCAATATTTGTTTTGTTGAAGTTATGAAGAAAATCTACATATTTGGTTGGGCATAGGATTGATTTTAATAACCTTTTCAGATAATCACGGATAGTTTTCTTTGATACTACACCAAAACTTGACAAGTGTTAATTTCTTCAAGTGTAGTTGCAATGTAAAATTTGAAAACATATCAATGAACCATATTTTACTACATTGAAATACACTGGCCTAGTTTTCGAATGGATTGTTTTGCCCGAACATAATTTTGTAACACCATGTATTGGTTGTATGGAAAATATCAATTTTCTAAATTATGTAGATTTTCAAAATGTTGACTCACTTCATTATACAAAATAAAAAAAAAAAAAAATCACATACCTATTATAACAGGCAACCTCATCAGAAAATCTATATTAGGATGTTGCTCATTATGGCAAACAAAAGTTTTCAAAAATTCAAGTTTTTGCTTGAAAACTTACATTTAATCATTGGCAACAAACATCATGAGTTATTTTCTTTGAAGTGGTGGGCTCTCTTCATTCATTTTTGAGAATATTTCTGACATACTCCCAAGTCTGAATAACCATAGTTTTTCAGTTCATCCCTCTTACAAGTAATATGAATAGCTTTTACTGCTTCTTCAAGAAGACTTTTAAGTG
Source organism: Dama dama (assembly GCF_033118175.1). Classification (NCBI taxonomy): domain Eukaryota; kingdom Metazoa; phylum Chordata; class Mammalia; order Artiodactyla; family Cervidae; genus Dama; species Dama dama. The sequence goes on from NC_083700.1 coordinate 87,323,771, forward strand.
AAATTAGCTTTTATATTGCTTTTAAACTGACTGCAAGTTATTAAAGATTACAACTACTAATAGAATTTGGTACCATTTTCTTGACCTCTATTAAAGCATTAGTGGTTTTACTTGCCAGAGCTTTTGCACTGTCAGTTAACACTGTGTAGGCACTGTGGAAAACAAAAACAAAAAAAAACTTCTATTATCATGAAAATGGTTTTTCTTTTACAGACTCCCTGAAAGAATTTTGAGTATTCTCAGGGTCCATGGACCACATTTTTGGGGACATTGCTAATATTTTTTTATTTTAATAGATGAGCTCTTCTCCACGGTGGACTAGGCATCAAGCATAGTTTGAAGGCAGTTTTCACTTTTCTTTGACAACGATCATGCCTCCTTTTCTAAATGACATCTGCCTAATATGTCATTGGTGATTACATCCAAGTAAACATGTGGAAAATGAGAGCAAGTGGGTGTGTGGGCTCAAAGGGAATTGCTTGTTTGGGGAACGATGGGAGAGTGCAGTTCTGGAAGGAATTCAGTGCTATGAGTGTGTATTTCTAGTCTTCGAAAGATTACCACATACATGCTGTCATACAGTTTATAATGTGCCCAAGAAGGTTAGCTTAATATAGAGAAGGAACATGGGTTTTGCACTCAGCAGGCCTGGGTTCTAATACCAGCTCAGTTGGTACCGTATATGTGACCTCTTCCATGTTACCTTACATTAACTGTTCCATCTGAAAATGAAGCTACAGTGCTTAGGGCATTATGATGTTAGACCTTTAAAGAATGAGACATTGGGTGGATGTTCCCATGTGCCATGTAGATCTTCCTTCAGGAATGGACTTACTTCCCCAGCTGCAGGGAGTACTACCAATGATAGCCCTTGGTGTCAGTCCTTGGCAAAGGAAAACTGCTTTGCTCAATGTCATTCCTCCTCTCAAGAGATGACCCACTTCCAATGACTAATCAATGGTCTTGCCAACTCATCCCAACATGGCGTAGCTCTGAAAGGCATCTCAATTCCAAAACTCTTCATGGGGTCAGTTGAGGCTTTGTTAGGAATGTATCATAGCTCAACTTCTCACTCTGTCCCAGCCTGTCTTTCCTCTCCCTGCCCTTCCACAAACACCAACCTTAAAGAACTCTTAAATAAAATTGTGAGTGCTAAGTTTCAAGTAAGAGTCTGGGTTAACGACTGAGTGACTGAACTGAACTGAAATTCAACTTAAAGTGTTAGTCATTCAGTTGTGTCTGACTCTTTGTGATCCCATGGACTGTAGTCTACCAGGCTCCTTTGTCCATGGAATTCTCCAGGAAAGAATACTGAAGTAGGTTACCATTTCCTTCACCAGAGGATCCAACCCAGGGATTGAACCCAGGGATTGAAACTGGGTCTCCTGCATTGCAAGTGATTCTTTACCCACTGAGCCACCAGAGAAGTCCAAGCTCAACTTGAAAGATGCTTTATTAATCTTAAAATTATTTATAACCCTCTACACCTTCCTATGATGGGTGGGCCCTAGTGGCCAATGGGGCTGTCTGTATGCTGAGAACTCTGATAGTTGTGAGAAGAGGGTTTTGAGACTAGATCCAGGAGAAGGTTGAACTAATCTCCATATTTAGGAAAGTGTCAGTATGGTTCATGAGGAGGAAGAAGCTGAGCTATAGTGAGAGTGGAGATAGGAAGACTAGGTAGAAGAGGACAAGAAGAACCTACTCTGGAAAAAGAGTAAAAAGAGGAGACTTGGGAGGTCTGACAGGTCTGATGAGAATTTCTATATAGTAAAGATTCTAGAATCACCACATTTGGGTATCAGTCCCAACTCTGCCTCTTACTTTTTCTATGACTGAGCAAGTTACTTTACAAGTTATGTCTCATTTCCCTCACCCGTAAAATAAGAAAACTAAGAGTATCTATGTCAAAGCATTGTTCCAAAGATTAAATGATTTGGTTAAAAATGAGATATTCACCTGAAACTATCACAATATTGTTAGTCAGCTACACCAATACAAGATAAAAAATTTAAAAAAATAAAAATAAAAGACACAAAATTTTTTTCACCATCTACTTAGCAACCATCTACTTGCTATTATCCAATGAAGAGTCAGAGAAACACATACAAATTATAACCATAAGGTTTTATGATGTGGATGCACATGATTTGAGTAGTTTCATAGAAGACAGAATTTCTAAGGCCACATGGGAGAAAGAATGAAGCCTTGGTGGAAAAAGTGACATTTGAAAGGTAGTAGAATGAATGGGGAAGGAGATTAACAAGGAAGACAGATATGGAAAGATCCAGAGGATGGATGGTCCTTGTGAGGCTCAGTGGTGTGAGAGGTCTGGAGACCATGAGAATTTCTAAGGTTAGTGACTTGATCTGACTGAAAGCTACAAACTGTGGGAGGGAGTGGGTTGTCAGAGATGACACGGAGGATTGACCAGAAACCAACCTGCTCTGCTATATCCCGTGTGCCACCTAGGATCTCAGCCTGTGGGTGCTAAGGAATAGCAAGTGTTATAAGACCAGATTAATATTCTGCTACCTTTGAGGAAATGAATAAAAAATATGGAGTCAGGAGGCTGAAAAAGACATTTCCATCTTTATCTTCCTCCTCGTTAGATGATTCACATTAAGGGTTGTTGAATTAATATTCACTAAGTTATTCTGGAGTTCTTATCCATACTGTTATTTGTTGTTGTTCAGTCACTAAATTGTGTCTGACTCTTTGTGACCCCATGGGGCTGCAGCGTGCCAGGCTCCTCTGTTCTCTACTATCTCCCAGAGTTCACTCAAATTCATGTCCATTGAATCGGTGATGCTATCTAACCATCTGCCACCCTCTTCTCCTATTGCCTTTAATCTTTCCCAGTTGCAGGTCTTTCCAACGAGTTGGTTCTTCACATCAGGTGGCCAAAATATTGGAGCTTCAGTTTCAGCATCAGTCCTTCTGATGAATATTCAGGGCTGTTTTCCTTCAGGATTGACTGGTTTGATCTCCTTATAGTCCAAGGGACACTCAAGAGTCTTCTCCAGCATCCAAATTCAAAAGCATCAATTGTTTGGTGCTCAGCCTTCTTAATTGTCCAACTTTCATGTCTGTACTTGACTACTGGAAAGACTATAGCTTTGACTATACAGATTTTTGTTGGCAAAGTGAAGTCTCTGCTTTTTAATTCACTGTCTGGGTTTATCATAGCTTTCCTTCCAAGGAGCAAATGTCTTTTAATTTCATGGCTGTGGTTGTTGTCCGCAGTGATTTTGGAGCCCAAGAAAATAAAATCTGTCTCTGCTTCCATTATTTCCCCTTCTATATGCCAAGAAGTGATGGGACTGGATGTCATGATTTAAGGTTTCTGAATTTTGAATTTCAAGCCAGCTTTTTACTCCTCTTTCACACTTATTAAGGGTCTATTTAGTTCCTCTTCATGTTCTGCCATTAGAGTGGTATCATCTGCATATCTGAGGTTGTTGATATTTCTCCCAGTATTCTTGATTCCATCTTGTGATTCAACCGGCCTGGCATTTTGCATGATATACTCTGCATATAAGTTAAATAAGTATAGTGACAATATATAGCCTTGACGTACTTTTTTCCTAATTTGGAACCAGTCCATTGTTCCATGTCCAGTTTTAATTGTTGCTTCTTGACCCAAATAAAGGTTTCTCAGGAAACAAGTAAGGTGGTCCAGTACTCTCGTCTCTTTAAGAATTTTCCACAGTATGCTGTGATCCACCAAGTCAAAGGCTTTAGCATTGAAAAAGAAGCAGAAATAGATGGTTTTCTGGAATTCCCTTGCTTTCTCTATGATCCAACAAATGTTGGCAACTTGATTTCTGGTTCCTCTGCCTTTTCTAAACTAGATGCTTGTACATCTGGACGTTCTAATTATACTTAAATGTTAAAATGTAAATTGCAGCAATCTTTTTGGAGGGCAATTTGTCAATATCTTCTCATTTTGAAAGCACATACACTTTAACCTATACTTTTCACTTCTAGATATTTAACTTTATTAACACATGTGCAAACATATTTGAAGAGTGATGTTCACTAAAGCATTGTTTGTAAATGGCCAAAGACTAAGTACATACTTAGTATTTATAAGTGCTGTGCTTAATTGCTCAGTTGTGTCCAACTCTCTGTGACCCCAGGACTGTAGCCCACCAGGCTCCACTGTCCATGGGGATTCTCCAGGCAAGAATAACGGAATGAGTTGCCATGTCCTCCTCCAATGTATAAGTATGGTATTGGTTAATTTAATTATGGTAATTTAATGGGATACTATGAAATCATGAGAAAGAATGAAGCAAAAGGTATACATGTAGATGTGGGATTGTCTCTACCTTCTATTTACAGGAGGAATAATCATCAAGCACAGTGCTTAGTATCCCTTTATTTGAATAAGTATATTATACACAAAATGATTTTGGCAGAATACTGAGACACTGGTGACATCAATTGCCTTTGGAGAAGGAAATGGGCTAACTGATGGTCTGGAGTTGAAGGGTATAATGGGATGAATACTTGTATCCCCCCAAAGTTAATATTTTGATGTCCTAACCAACAGTGTGGCTTTATCTGGAATTGAGATCTCTAAGGAAAATTAAGGTTAAATGCAGTCATGAAATTAAGGTCCTGATCCAATAGGATTAATGTCCTTATAGGAAGACACATCAGAGAGCTCACTGTCCACACAGGCACCAAGGAAAGACCATGTGAGGATGTCGTTAGAAGGCAGCCATCTACAAGCTGGAAGACTTCTCTCACCAGGAACTGAATTTGCTGGCACCTTGATTTCAGACTTCCCAGTCTCCAGAACTAACTGTGAGAAAATAAACGTCTGTTGTTTAAGCCACTCAACCCCATAAGTGTTTTGTTATTTCAGTCTAGGCAGGCCAATAGAAAGGGAGATTTTCCACTGTACACTTTTAATTGTATTCCAGATAGCTTGGTAAAATTATTTGTACCCTAGGCTTAATAAAGAGTCACTAAATTAAGAAAGTGGGAAATACCTTCCCCTCCCTTTCTAAGAACCTCAAAGTTCTCAGCTGTCCCTCTTCCAGGCTGTTCCCTTTCTCTGGCTGTGGACTGGAGGGCATGTCCACCCCAGAGGCCATCAATGTTTACTGCTACTGTAGACATCGCTGATGCCGAGAAGATTCAGCAACACCTGCAGCTTTTCAAAATCTGATATGAAGCATCAGTGTTATTCAGTTTGCTTTAGTCTTTTAGGTTGACCTGAGTGGTATAAAGCAGCAGCAAAGCACGGTAGAGGGTGTGTGAGCTTCAAGCTAGACAGGCTTATGTTTGAGACCTTAGCTTTCTACCTTATTACTCATCTTCTCTGAGCTTCTATTTCTTCATTTGAAAAAAAAAAAAAAAAGCAGGCAGGAATCAACAGTGCCCAGAGAGACGCATCATGAAGATTAGCTATAAAACCGATAGAGGGTATCTGGCACCTAACGGGCACTCAGTAAGTGGCAGCTATTATCACAAATGACAGTGCTATTTTTCTTGTTTCTTTTGTTCTTGAAAGTGACTTTTCCAACTCAACACACACCAGTGGCCATTCTCTCTCTGATTAGTGGGACTATTCCCTCTATATCAAGACCACATTTTTGTTAATTACTTGCTAAGCTGTGTCCAACACTTTTGTGACCTTCACATACTATAGCCCACCAGGCTCCTCTGTCCATGGAATTTCCCAGGCAAGAATACTGGAGTGGATTGCCATTTCCTTCTCCAAGGGATCTTCCTGACCCAAGGACAGAATCCACGCCTCCTGTATTGTCAGGTGGATTCTTTACCACTGAGACACCTGGGAAGCCCATTAAGACCATAGCTTCTTACTCTTTCTATTTTGTTATGGCCTGTAGTTTGGAGGGGCTTTTGAGATATGTCCTCTCTGGTTTGGTAGGAGGATATTTGCATGACAGTGCCAGTGCCCACAGATAGTCATGGATACTCCTTTTGTTGACCTTAACCATCAGACCTTGTAGTCTTTTAAAATACATTTTAAAAATTAGTTTATATATTTATTTTTGGCTATGCTAGGTCTTTGGTGCTGTGTGCTGGCTCCCTCTGTTTCGGTATGCTGGCTTGTCATTGTGGTGGCTTATCTCATCGCAGAAGACAGGCTCTAGGCATGTGGGCTCAGTAGTTATGGATCATGGGCTGTACAGTTGTGGCACATGGGCTTAGTTCTCTGTGGCATGTGGGATCTTCCCGGACCAGGGACTGAACCCTTGTGCCATGCATTGGCAGGCGGATTCTTAACCACTGGACCACCAGGGAAGTCCTGTAATCTTCTTTTAACTTGTACTTATTTCCTGGTCAACCTTCAGCTTGAGGGCAACCTTCCAATGAACCAATTTTGTTTGATATTTTAATACCCACCAAGTGAGAAAAACATATTCTGTAATTTTTTAACTTATCATTCAGGTGGATCATTAAATGAAATGAGAATAACACTGACTTTGAGGTCAAACATCCCTGTATGGATTTTGCTATTATCCTGATAGTTGGGTGAACTTGGGCAAGTTGCTCAGCTTTGGTTATGTCCTCTGTTCAAAAGAAATAATTCCTATATCATAGAAGGCTGAGAGAATTCAGGGGATTGTTAAATGTCAAGTTACTAAAACAATGCTTAGTATATTTTAGATAACTTATAAATAGTAGTTTTCATTTTATATCCTTGCAAATAAGAAAACAGTACTGGCCTTCAGAGGTGTGCCAGAGTTCCTGAAGTTGTCATGGGGATTGACATTGCCCTTCCAGACCTCCAAAGCTAAATTAATTTCAGAGAACAGATTATTCGTGAGCCACTGCACAATTTAAGTGATAAATACTATGCTTTGGGAGTCATTTTTGTAACTTGCTTTTAACAATTTTACAATGGTATTTGTCATAAAGTTCTAAACACCAATCTTATGCATGTCTTTAATGTTATCCATTCACTCTGCTTCTCCTAAAGACTTAGGAATATTTAATTTTGTATTGACATATTTTTGTAAGCTCTCCCAAAGTCTTTGTGAAAAGAGGGGTACAGAGCACATAAACAAAACAATGGAGTGAAGCACAATAAATAAAACAGCAGAAGAAAGGGTTTATCCAGGACAACTTTCTGTCTCAATGCGTGCTTTGCATCTTAATTAGGCTGAAAGCCTTGAGGGAAGCATACCATTTTAATGACAAAACACTACTTGACCTTTCTCATTTTTTTTTTTTTCTGTCCACAAAGAAAATATCTAAAGGGCAAAACTTTCTGATATGGAACAAATTCTTATTTTTCTCTGGCACATCACTTATGGACTTGTCAAAGACAAAGGAAAAAAGACATGCTGAGGGTCATAGGAGCCTGTGGTGCTTGCGATGCACCTGGCATTCATGGATCTAGGATCTATCTCCTACTGGGGCACAGAGCTTTGCAAAGGGCTGGATGTTTTCAATCACATGCTGGCTTTGTCTGTAGGATTAACCCTGTGAGCCTTCTCCACTCTTCTCATAACATTTGGAGTGTATCTCCTTCTCCAACTCTGGGCTAATAGGACAAACTAGGAGAATCAGTTGACACAATCTGTATCAGAAGCAACTGGGCTTGTCTCATCCGGAGCCAATAACGCACAACACACAAGATGGCTGGACTCCAAGGTTGTTGCACATTGACAGAGGGGAGGAGAATTATCAGCGGAGAAATACAATCAAGCACCATGTGGATAGGTGACAAGAAGTCCTCTGGCCAGAGAAACAGATTACATACCAGCACTACCTTGGCTCACTGCCCTGAAGAAATACACAGCAATCCACACTCAGGGAAAATTCCATGAAATAGCAGAGCAGGAACATCCCGAAGCCAATGGCAACACATTCCAAGAAAAACATCCAATGAACCAAACCCCAAACAACACAGACCTCAGAAACGTAAATAAAAATTAACTGAAAAAGGAAACCTTCAGAGTCTTGGGAAGGAACACAACAGATTAAATGACCACAAAACACTAAAACACCAACTAGTTATTTACCCACTGCTTTGTGGTAAACACAAGGCCCATAGTCTCCAAGAGGTTATTTCTGGGCGCCAATGACTTAGCACATAGGCCAGCAAAAAGCATGGACTTTATTTTCCTCCCCAGGGCAAGTGGCATTTATCATGGGCCTGAGAACCAGAAGGAAGTTCCTTTGGACCTCTTAGTGTTATAGTTATTTATAAGAATGAGAGAGTAGCAGAGGATGGGAAAAGTGCTGGGCGTAGAGTCAGAAGCTCTGGGTTTGTATAGCCTGCCACTTATGAACTCTACTATCTTGGGCAGACTACTTAACCACACTGAGTTTATTGGTTTCCTCATTTGGAGAAATGAGTAGATACTAATAATTATCATTTCTCCCTTACAGTGTTGATCTGAATAGTAAATGAGAAGATGACTGTAAAGAGCACTTCATTAGAGGTAAACTACAACACAACAGCAAGTCGTGTTTGTTCTTTCCTATTGCTGTTACTACTTCATTTATCTGGATTCATAGGAGAATTAGCATCCACCTACCTGAGAGCTGAGGTGTACCCTGCTGAGCATCTATTTTAATAAATTTGACCAATGTCTCTAATCGACATCAAAAAGTTATTGAATAAAGTTTAAATTTTTACTTTTTCCCAGTGCAATTATTTTAGATTTTTCTTTTCTTAAAAAAAATTTTTTTAATTGGGGCACAATAATTTTTATGATGTTGTGTTGTTTTCTGCTGTACAGCAATGTGAATCAGCTATATGTACACATATATCCCTTCCCTCTTGTGTCTCCCTCCCGACCACCCACACCTGTTTTACCCCTCTAGGTCATCACAGACCACCAAGCTGAGATCTCTGTGCTATACAGTAGCTTCCCACTACCTATCTGTTTTACACATTAATATATATATGCCAATGCCACTCTCTCAATTTCTCCCACCCTCTCTTTCCCACCCCACCGTGTCCACAAGTCTGTATCTCTATTCCTCTTCTTCAAATAGGTTCATTAGTACATTTTTTCTAGATTTCAAATATGTGCATTAATATATGATTTGTTTTTCTTCTTGATCCCTTATTAATAGAATCAAATTTGCAAACACCTACTAGTGTTCTAAGTAGCAGTAATTCAGTTCTGTTTGTGTGTTTTGATTTTCTCTCCTTCTGGGAGGTGAAGCAGAGCTTCAACCACAGAGCCGTCTGAATAAGCTTCTTCTCCCTCCCTTCTGCTTGTCTATTTCTAATTTGGGCAAAACTGAATTAACTGAGCTTGTTAAAACTGAGTGCTGACTATGAATAAGCCAGTCTCTATTTAGACTCAGTCATAAAATATGTAGTGTTGGTGCAGGGTATTTGAGATTTTCATGGTAGAGTTCAGAGATCTTTTCTGGCCCAAGATTAGAGAGTGAAAGCTATTAGAAAAGCTCACCTCAGGATGGACACGTGGACCCTGAAGTCTGAATACTTTGAATACCTTTGGTCTGCCCTCGTCTCTCTCATGTTTCAACATAGGTGGGTACAAGTTTGCTCATCATCATTTTACAGTCAGTGGAGAATGAAGCCTGAGACAGAAGGACTGGTGTTAGGAACATGGATGTGTCTTGAGGACCTGTGGGGCATTCCCATTCAACTAAATTAAACTCTTTAGACTGGGAGTCATATAGTTCAGGGACTTCCCTTCTGGTCCAGCAATTTATATTCTGTGTTTCCACTGCAGGGGGTGTAGGTGGGGAAGTTCTTCATGCCATGAGGTGCAGCCAATGGAAAAAAAGAAAAACATTTAAAAATCAGCAGTAATCACATTTTAAAAAGAATCATACAGTTCATCAAAATAGATTATTAGATAGGTTTCTTCTCTGGATTAATTTTATCCCAATGAACTATTGTTTTAGAAGCATCACCTCTCACCATTATGGAATCATGAAAGAATCACAGGACATTCATGCGAGAAGAAACCTTCCAGGTGGAACAGACTATGGTTCCCCAATGCTATTCTAAAGGTCCTTGTTGGCCCTGAAAAAATTTTTTCCAGTCTGGAAAAATGAAAGGAAAATGGGAAAATTCAGCCATTTTTAAATAAAGTTAACTCATTCCATTTAAAAAATTCTTTGTATCTTATAATTTTGCTCTTCCTTCTTTTCTGATGTCCTCTATCCTTTTATTTAAAATGATTGTCATGGTAAGTGCCAGTTCTCTGAAAGGGATCTAAATATTTGTCAAGTGAACAAAGGTTGAATTCTATATCAGGCTTCTGGTTTGTGATTACTCTGGTTTTATTGTTTGATCTATAAATTTCAAGTTTGAGAATTTAAGAGTTAAAACTTAAGAATTTCAGCCAGCTCCTTTATTTTCAGATGGGAGAACAGAGACCCTGAGGAAACTGCCAAAGGGAACACAAGCAGAAAGCTGGAAAGTCAGAACCAAAGGCTGGCCTTGCTGTTCTTTCTGCTTCACATCTCTGTCCTTCAATAGGTAGGCTGTTAGTCTTATTACCAATTCTGTGGGATGAGAAACATGAAGTTTTTAAAGAGGAAGAGATTGGAGAAAAGGGAACTCTATTTCTCAAACTCACTGATGTGCCAGACAATGTGAATACTTCATATATGCTATTTTGTTTATTCTTTTAGACAACCTTAAAAGGAAAGTTAAAATTGAATGTGCATTATAACTGGAGAAAACTAAGTTCAGAGATGTGAAATAACTTAATGATTCAAAGTCCACCAAATCACATTACCACCTAGTTATTGGTCATTAATTCAACAAATGTCTATAGAGTGTCTTCCCCATACAGGATAAGTCTAATGCAAGTAATTAAATAATTTAGCAAATTATAAAGTGATAACCAAGCATTCAGTAACTGTTTACAATTCCTCTCAAATAGTGCTGTGAAGCTGGTTATCATTATCTCCATTTTACAGATGAGGAACACAGCTAAGAGAGTTTCAGGGGCTTGCCCAAAGCCATATATTTGCCATGTTGTTGAGCTGAGGCTGACTTTCTGACTTTTAATCTTATCTTCCTTGCCCTATTTTATGTTAGGCATATCTTTTTCTAGAGAGGAAACATAATACACTGACAAAACTTTAGTCTACAAAGGATCATGAGTCTATAAGCTGCAATTGTTGCTTTGAAAAGGCAGAAGTAAAAGAAGAGTTGATGGAGATACCAGACATGAAAGGGTTGTAAGTTCTGGGCTTTCCAATAATAAGCCATTCTCCTCCAGATGATTTTAATAATCTCCAGCACATGTGTTCTAACCCCTTGATGCTGTACAATATGTGTAACCAAATAAAAGATCTCTCCAGATTCAGAGATTTACTGTTTGTGATGGGAAAAGGCCAACCAGATGACATCATTTATATTCCAAATATGACTTGCTGCCAAGGCTGGTGATGTTAAACTGGAGAAATTGATCCTCAACATTATTCTATGAAGGAAAAAAGAAAAAGGTCTTGGCCTAGATAGTATCATTTTTAAAAATTTATGTGACTACGAAGACAAGTTTAATAAACTTCTATTTTATCTAGAACTGCTTAAGTCCAATGTGTGGGTTGTTTAGGCACACAATCACTTCCACATATTACAAGTTACCAGGTTAGGGACTAACAGTTATCATTTTGTTGTTGTTCTTGAATGCTGTTCAATTGGTGGGGAGATTGACCTGAAGCTGTCCGCTCCAGCAGAGCACACAGGTATCAGGGCTGTGCTCACTTGTTCCAAATCAAAGGTCCCCAGTTTATAAGTGCAGTATAATAGTCTCTGCTCCCATTTCTCAACTTCTTCATGTCTAACACAATCATGGTTTCTTCTTTTTTTTTTTTTCCCCAAGTATCAATATCCTGTGCTACCATGAGATACAGGGAAAGTTGACCCCATTACCAGTTTCAAAGGTAGATCATGATTCAGTTCAGTTCAATTCAGTCACTCAGTCATGTCTGACTCTTTGCGACCCCATGGACTGCAGCTTGCCAGGCTTCCCTGTCCATCACCAACTTCTACTTAAACTCATGTCCATCGAGTAGGTGATGCCATCCAACCATCTCATCCTCTGCCGTCCCCTTCTCCCACCTTCAAACTTTCCCAGCATCAGGGTCTTTTCCAATGAGTCAGTTATTCATATCAGGTGGCCAAAGGATTGGAGTTTCAGCTTCAGCTTCAGTCCTTCCAATGAATATTCAGGACTGATTTCTTTAAAGATTCACTGGTTGGATCTCCTTGCAGTCCAAGGGACTCTCAAGAATCTTCTCCAACACCACAGTTCAAAAGCATCAATTCTTTGGCGCTCAGCTTTCTTTATAGTCCAACTCTCACATCCATACATGACTACTGGAAAAACCATAGCTTTGACTAGATGGACCTTTGTTGGCAAAGTAATGTCTTTGCTCTTTAATGTGCTGTCTAGGTTGGTCATAGCTTTTCTTGCAAGGAGTAAGCATCTTTTAATTCTATGTCTGCAATCACCACCTGCAGTGATTTTAGAGTCCAAGAAAAGAAAGTCTGTCACTGTTTCCATTGTTTCCCCCTCTCTTTGCCATGATGGGACCAGATGCCATGAACTTAGTTTTCTGAATGTTGAGCTTTAAGAGATCTTTTTCACTCTCCTCTTTCACTTTCATCAAGAGGCTTTTTAGTTCCTCTTTGCTTTCTGTCATAAAGGTGGTGTCATCTGCATATCTGAGGTTACTGATATTTTTCCCAGCCATCTTGATTCCAGCTTGTGCTTCATCCAGCACAGCATTTCTCATGATGTACTCTGCATATAAGTTAAATAAGCAGGGTGACAATATGCAGCCTTGACATACTCTTTTCCTGATTTGGAACCAGTCTATTGTTCCATGTACAGTTCTAACTGTTGCTTCTTGATGCATACCGATTTCTCAGGAGGCAGGTAAGGTGGTCTGGTATTCCCGTCTCTTTAAGAATTTTCCAGTTTGTTGTGATCCACACAGTCAAGGCTTTGGCATAGTCAATAAAGCAAAAGTAGATGTTTTTCTGGAACTCTTTTGCTTTTCAATGATCCAATGGATGTTGGCAATTTGATCTCTGGTTCCTCTGCCTTTTCTAAATCCAGCTTAAACATCTGGAAGTTCGTGGTTCACATACTGTTAAAGCCTGGCTTGGAGAATTTTGAGCATTACTAGCATGTGAGATGAGAGCAATTCTGTAGTAGTTTGAACATTCATTGGCATTGCCTTTCTTTGGGATTGGAATGAAAACTGACATTTTCCAGTCCTGTGGCCACTGCTGAGTTTTCCAAATTTGCTGCCATATTGGTTTAGATCTCGATTAATCTAAACCAATATACACATGTCATTCCCCCATGACCAGTGATCCAGGAGTGACCTGTTCTAATCAAAGGAAAGGACTTGGGTTCTGCTTGAGGGAAACGATTTTTCATCTCTGTCTCCTGATATATGGTTACAAATAGGTATAGCGCCCCAGTTACTCTTGGCATCCCATTTATAATTTCAGGGTGGGAGGATCAGGTTTAGAATGAGGCCAATGTTGGGGATGGCTGATTGGAGAGACGAAAAAAAATTCAACATGTTCGATTATATCATTGAGCTTCAGATTGTCCTATGCTTTCCCTATCCTTAGACTTTTATGGAAATACTGCATTTTCTTATTACTTCAGCCAATTTGTATTTCTGTTGCTTGCAGCTGAAGCATCCTGATTGGAAGAGGTGACAAAATTTGCTTCCTGAGATCCTATCAACTTTTTGAACACACCCTCATGATGTTTTGCATTGTCTTAAATCTATGCTGAATGAATCACTTTATGTGTTCAGTTGTCACCACAAGCAGATTTAGTAATTCTAAATCAAGAATTACTCACAATACTCCCTGGCTTCTTGTTGTTACCACTTCCAGCCTCATCTCTAGCCCTACTCATCAGTCACTCTATCATCTTTCAATTATTCTGATATGCCAGTCTTTCTCTCACCTCTAGCCTTGTTCATGCTCTTTCCACTGACTCTGACAGTCTCTTTGATGACCTCTTTCCCCAAACTTCCCCTCCACTGAATCTTGACTTAGGCATCGTTTCCCCTGCGAAGCCTTCTCTTCATTGGCCTTTCTTATACTTCTCTAGCATGCTATTCTTCCCCTATGAGAGTACTTTCCACTGTATATGGAAATGACCCATCATCTCTGTTGGCTTGTGGCTCCTTTGAGGACAGGAAACATCTGTTTACAGTTTTGTCCCCAGGGCTTAACACATAGTTGGTACTACATAAAATATTTGTTGAAAGAATGATGAATTAATTACTTAAAGCTATTCAGACATGCCGCATGCCTACTGACCAAGTGCCTTAATATGGCTTTCAATGATCTGGCCCTGACTTCCTGTCCAGACCTCTCTACTGTTACTTACCAGAAATTTCTTATTTAAAGTCTACTGAATCACATATCCTCTGCTGTTTCACGGCTCAATGCTCATGATAGGCATCTTGCTACTTCCTAAACCTACCCATTGTTTTGAGTTCTGCTTCCTTAGGTGGGGAAGGTGCTATGAAATGATAAAATGAATTAAAAACAAAAACAAAACCCACCCCAAAAAGCCCAACCTGGGTTCAAATTCTGATCACTCTTCTCAGGGACATTGGGCAGTATACTTCCATCACTCAATCACAGTGTGGGGGTATAATTGCATCCAATGAGGTTGTCATGAGGATAAATGGATTAAGAAGTCACCTGGAACAATACTCTTTGCACCAAGTTCTTGGAATATCTGTTTGCTGAATCATTGTTGAACTCTGCCCTTCTGGCTTTAGAAACAACCAGCAATTTGATTCTAAACTATTTCTTTGAATAAGTAAAATCAAAGAATAAAAATTGACCATGAAGTTTGGCTTCAGGAAAAGAAAATGTTTGTGAAGGAACAAAGTGGCCTTGCAGGGCCTTTATTAGTCTCTACTTTAAAGTCTGGAGAGTTTGGGGTCAGCGGGAATACTGTTTGGGGTTAGTGGGAATACTCTTTGGGAAATTAACTTGGTTTTGGCTAAAATGATTACTTCATTAAGGCTGAACCTGCAATTTCCAGGAAGTTTCAGAGTTTCCATAGTTTCAACAAAAATTGCAGAGCCCACAGGGCAATTCTTCAAGGCCAGATGAGAACACGACAGCAGGTGTTTAGTGGTGCGTTTCAGATGCTGCTGGGCAAGAGCTGAAAAATTGGGGAGAAACCCATTAAACCTTTTTCCAGCTAGGAGGGAACCACGCTCTCTGGGTTCACAGAACGAGCTGGACTGACTGTCCTTGCAACTTCCTCCCATCTTATTTGGTTCTATTTCTTGAATAAGCTCCTGGCTTCAGCTCAGTGGTTTCTGTGGTTTGGGGCACTTTACCTTTTCAGTAACCAGCTTTTCCTAGACACATATTAGAGGGGCAGAGGAGGAAACAAGATAGCTTGTAGAAAAGGGTACAGAAATTAGAGGCTGCATCTAACAGGATTTTGCTATCACTTAAAAGACCTCACTGTTAGTTGAGAGGGGACAACATGTGCTTTGGAACCCCAGAGAATCAGTTTTGAGTTTTGGCTCATCCATATGACTTTGGGCCTCAGATCTTTCATCTATAAAATAGGGATAATATCTGCCTTGTAAAGTTTTTACGGTGATGAAATGAGGCCATGAATGCAAGACGTCCAGAAAAATGCAGAATACTTAGTAGGTGTTTAACAAAGGTGACTTTATTGCTAATCTTTTATTATCACTAGAAAGTTGTATTCCCTGTAAATTGGCTATAGTCACTTCAGAGTAGGGTGGGAAAGACAGTTCTCTTTTAACCTGATTTACATTTTATAAGGGAAGAGATATAATTCAGAAAGTGTCAGAATCATATTCACTTTACATTTTAACCTCTCTGAAGGCTTTATCCAGTAGGAGAGGGGGCCAACACAGTGTCTTAGAATACCAAGAACCAGATCCACATTCCTCATTGTGAATGAAGTGAAGGGTAGGGCGAGCTCTCCAGGGAGGGAGAATTAAGTGTGATCTCTCATAGAGGTAAGAAGTAAATGGACAGAGAGGAGGAGAACTAAAGGTAGAAATGGGAGTAAGAGTGTCCTGAGACTCAGTTTCCCCATTTGTAGAATAAAGAGGTGGATGACTGTGGACTGCCAAATTATTTACATTTCCTTCAAGGGACCCAGGGAAAGCAGGGATGAAAAGAACAAAGAAGGGGAAAACAGTATCTTCACTGTACTAAGGATCAGAAGTGATAGGATAAATGTAGTGGTAGGATAAATGTAGTGATATTTTCTGTCCTTGGTCCATGGACTCCAACTAATGCTTAAGTACCTTCCAACAATTTTCCTTTTTTAAAAATTAAGAACCAACAAATAATCAATATTCCAAGGAGAATATGCTCAAACTAAACATTTTCTGAACTGCTACAAGCAGCTACTGTACTAAGTCCCAGGGATATGAAGATAATTAGAATGTGGTCCATGACTCCATTGACTCCTACAGTCTAGTGGGAGAGACAGAGACCACATACATCACTTCAGTTTAGAGCCATGAATGCTGTGATGGGGAAGCCTAGGGGCAGTGAAGTTTTGAGGAAGCAACTTGATGGCAAATGTTGGGGAGGTCACCCTCAAGGATGTGATACCTTGCTGAGTCTTGAAGGATGAGTAGGAGTCAGCCTTGGAAGGAGAGGGTCTCCATTCAGAGTGACCCTAGTAATCCTGGGTTATTTTTCTGAATCACTCTTGGGGCAACAACATGGAAATCATTCCAAATCATTGGCTTGGGATGGTTTAGTTTGGATGTGCTCAATCACTGAGTACATATTTTTCCAGGATTTGTGAGGAGATGGATTTCCATGTGTGCTGTGCTTCAGCGTGTCTCCTCAGGGTGTTTATTTACTGTGCTTTATTCCATAACTTAGCAGGGTGTCACAGCTGGAGGCAGCTGGTGGTAAATAAAAAGCTTCCATTACCCAATCCCATCACAATCCTCCATTCTGCTTCAAAAGCATGGTTTCAGCCTATGGTTCCTTCACCCTCAAATCCATTGCAGTATCAAAGCCCTATGGAGTTGCAGGAGTTTCTTTTTAAAAATAAAATTGAGAGATAAAGCAAAAGATGATTTAGGGCACCAGGGAATTTAGACCCTAAGAAGGTAGGCTTTCTCAGTGAAACCTAGTCAATCACATCAGTTCCTTGATAGGAAAACAGAGACACAAATAAACAAACCAAACTTCTCATATTTTTGTCCGCTATGAATGTGATTTTGGGGTGATTCAATTAAACATGGTTTGGTTAAGACTCCTCACATACTTTCACATACTTTATTTCATTTGGTGAATAACATGTGCTAGGTTTTTCAAACTAATAATGAATGAAGGCAGAGCAAATGGGAAGGATGAAGGAAGGAAACTAGAATTATCTGCTTTCTGCCTAGTAGAGGGTTGGTGTAGTAAAATTCAGATACAGACTCACAATTAATGTGGCACTGTTGCATCAAACACTATAGTGCAGAAAAGAAGGAGGGGGCTCTTCACTAGTCAACAGCCAAACATTCTCAGTCCAGTTCTTTAATATATGCAACTTACAGGCTTTCAGTTATATACAAATTCAACCTAAGCTCTCCTCCTTGTGCTGTCTGGGAGGAGGGGGTCTAGTGGTATACATGAAGAGGAGAGGACAACTTAGACACTTGAGGAGAGGAAGGCAGGCCTCAGATTTCTGAGTTAGCAAACTCTAAGAAGCTTCTAAAAAGTGGAGCTAAAAACACACATTAGAAGTGTATATGGTATTTATCCATTGAGATAGTTAACATTTAAAAAGCAAAGTACTTGTCCAAGGGAAGAAAGCATTGAATGCATATAATTTTATTTTTTCATTTAATATAACATTAGCAAACACATGATAAAGTGGAATAAGAAATTCTTAGATCTTTGCCTTGATAACATCCCTGATAATATTCTTTTACTAGGCAGGCATTTTTCTTGAAGTTATGCTTGATAAGTCTCCATGAATAGCTCTTGGCAAGTAACGAATCAGGGTAAGACTGAACTACTGCCACAAAAACAGTTTCTGTTAGACTCTGAAACAGCTACCAACCCTGTTGGCACTTGAGCAATCAGAAGGAGGCCAGGATGAAAAATGGAAGCCTTGTTGTAGAAATAAATGCATTTCTTCTTCAACAAGTTTGAATATGATCTCCCTTCTGAGCCTTTCATGTTATCTTGATAAACTTGACATCAAATGAATTCTCTGAGGAGAACAGGAGAGAAAGCAGCAGATGAAGAATAATCATGGTCGAAAAGAAAGTACGTTCTGCCTTTTGGGAGCAATTCTTCCATTTTAACAAAATCCTATAAATAGTTTTTGTTCATTTATTTGTTTGTTTTAGCTGGAGACAGTTTTTGGCATCTATGGAGCCACAGTGTTATGGGGTATTGAACTTATTTCAAGGTATTCTAAAAACTCAGACCAGAAAAGATTTGCCACAGAAATTTGGATGCATATCTGAAGGCTTCCAAAATGCAAATGGTTAGTGTGTAGTTATCATAAAAGCAAATTGCATACTCATCTTGTCTAAAAATGTTCAAGTTTGAAACTTATGAGAACGGTAATAAAGCTTGCGATCTGTCTGTATGCACAGAAAAATGCTATTTTATAGTATTAAGAAAGTATTTTTTAATATTTCTATATTTCATTTGTTAATTGCATTTAATTATAGGTCATATTGAAAGCAAAGACTGGATAATCAAGTAGTTAAGACTTTTTGATGGTTTCTTTGTTTTGTTTTTGGTGTCAATAAATGTTTTGTTTTTTGGTGTCAATAAATGTTAATTTAAGGAAAACTGTTCTCTATGGGTCCTATGCACATGTAAGTGTGCTAAAGCCAACAAAATAATTTTTTTTTTTGGTGACCTTATCTTTTTCCCTAAATTTGCCAGCCCATAGTAGTATCATGCTATAAAGATTCTTATATAATCTTTATCATTTGACATTTTAAAATCTATTGACTTGTTCATAGACGGCACAAAAGAGCATTATTAAATATTACAGCACTCATCTGCCCCAGCCCTTTTTTCCTTTTCTGCCTGTGGAGATAGAATAGATGAGGGATCTTTCAAAACAGATGGATAGAGAGATTAATGCATAACTTAAGATATGCTATCATTTAGACCAAAGGGATCAGATGTTATTGGTTTTGAGGTTGTAGAATGTCACATGACTCATAGGCATAAAAGCTCATGTAGGCTTTTTCTTTCCTTTCAAGCTCTAACAGCATGACAAGAATCCTCATAAATTCACCCAACGCAAGACCTATATGTGGCAGTCTGAGACTCCTTGGCTCCTGTGTTCCTCTTCTCAGTACAGCTGAGCGGCTTCACTATCACCTTGCATGTTTAACTTGGTCTTTCCACTAGAAAAAAGGCTGGCCACTCTGCTCCTATTTCCTTGTCCATAAAGTGGGAATAATCATTCCTGTCTTTGGGGAGAAGGGGTCTTATGAGGATTAAATCAGATAATAAAGTAGTGTATCTAGTTCCTGATATTGAGCAAGTTTTCAACATGATAATTTATGCCTTCCCTGTCTCCTTGAAGGTCAGTAGTCAGTGCTGTTTCAGGGGTGATTTGAAGTCCCCTAATTAAGTGTATATGGTGCCTAAGCTTCAAGCTAGTCTACTTAATAGTTTTTCAATGACTGTATATT
Organism: Dama dama; assembly: GCF_033118175.1. NCBI lineage: Eukaryota > Metazoa > Chordata > Mammalia > Artiodactyla > Cervidae > Dama > Dama dama. Next base: position 87,343,436 of record NC_083700.1, read on the forward strand.
TCATTTCTAAAATCTTGGTCTTTTAATCTCATTCCTAAGGGGGAAAAACTTCTACTGTACTTGAAGAAGAAACTTTGGATCTCTCTCTCTTTTCAATCTTGACCTAATTGGTGCTTTCCATCCAGCTGTTCAGAATGAGCCCCAAGGCTTCTATAGCTTTTCCTGTCCAGTCATAGTGTCCTGCCAGCAATGAATTTTAATCTAGCCTCATTCACCAATGCCATTAGTAATCCTTTAGGTGACACAGTTAAGAGTTGAACTCTCTTTGAGATTTAAAGAAGATTGGTTCCAATCCTTACTTCTCTGCCTTTCTCAAGTTGCCTGTGACTTTCAGGAGACTTAAGTGATGGTGGCTATCTTTGATTCTATTTTCTCTCTTATGAATGACCTCACTAGTTCCATCTAATTTCTCTGTTCTACATTATATTGCTCCTCTGTCTTGATTTCTATACAAAATCAGCTTATACAGTTGAGTTGATTTATTTGTGATACATTTATTGAGGATAAACAAAGGATTCTAAGAAGGAATTTACACTGCTGCGGTGAAAACAATTTCAAATTTAGTGTGAAGCTTTCGGTATATTAGATCGTTGTTTAGCAAATATCTACTCCATACTGCTACCTCTGCCTTCATCAGAGGAATTTAACTGTCTATCAATGATCGTAGGCTTCATCACGTGACTTGCTTCAGCCAACAGAATTTTATCAGAGGTAACAGAAGCAGAGGCTTGAAATGTGATGTGCTTGTGAAGGGATTTGGCCTTTGCAGGATCCCATTGGTCTCAGAGGAATGAAGGCCATGTGTAGTAGAACTGAACAAACATAAGACCTAGAGCCAGTCTTAGCCTAGACTTTCAAACTCACAAATGTTAGTTAATACTTACTTATTGTTGTTTTCTGTTTTGGAATCACCTGTTCTGCAGCAATACCTAACTGATACAAGGTCTTATTGCTCTTAAATATCTTTTGGAAATGGAGAATTTCCTTGGCCATGGTGAATTTCTGCTGTTCTCTTCATTCTTTACAGTGGCTTAGTCCTGTGCCATTTAATTTCTCTCCATTTCCCCTACTTTTCACTAATCTCTTTTTCCTCTACCATCCAAACTCACATTAATTTTGAATGTAGTGTACATTATTTCTTCTTTTCGTGCCTTAGCTTCAACATTCCCCCAGAATGGTAGTTTCATTTCAAGCTGCTTTATAAGTCTTTAACAAAGAAAAATTTTCCCTTGGAGGAATTCTTGCTCTACTTGTTAAAACAACATTTTTCCTTATCTATCATCTGCTCCCATCTCCATTTCCTATTTCAGATCTCAGATCCACATATGGTAGCACCTTGGAGAATTTCAGCAATGATATCAGGTGGCAGGCCAAGCTTGATTGGTGTGGGCTTGCTTAGATTACAATGTTTGCTTGGTATTCATTCTGCCCTGAGCATTTAAACTAGTCTGATCAACACTAAATAGCATGTGTCCTTGAAAAAGTATTGTGAGACCTTTTTTTTTTGCCCCTACCTTTGGCCTCATTCTCCTATCCATTCCAACACTTCTGTAGTTCTATATCATTTGACTTTGTCTCCTAGCCTTTGGGCTTCCTTGGTAGCTCAGCTGGTAAAGAATCCACCTGCAATGCAGGAGATCCTGGTTGGATCCCTGGGTCAGGAATAAACCCTGGGAAGAGATAGATTACCCACTCCAGTTTTCTTGGGCTTCCCTGGTGGTTCAAATGGTTAGGCTTTTATTCTCTGCCACTATTATTTTTTAACTTTTATTCTATATTGGAGTATAGTTGATTGACAATATTGTGATAGTTTCAGATGTACAGCAAAATGATTCAGTTATACATATATATGTATCTATTCTTTTTCATATCCTTTCCCATTTAGGTTGTTATATGATATTGAGCAGAGTTCCCTGTGCTGTATAATAGGTTCTTGTTGGTTATCCATTTTAAATACAACAGTGTGTACCCGTCAATCCCAAGCTCCCTAACTATCCCACTGATTTTTAACCATTGAGTATTCACTTGATCTTTCCTATTCCAGGTCTCTTCTGAAACAGCCACTTTCTTCTCCCCTCAAGTGTAATGACAAAAGACTCCCACACACCAGAACAGTGCCTCAGTTCCCCTGATCAGAAGCACTGAGATAAGGATAACCATGGTTTTCCCATCTACTCAGGGCCTGGTGAAGGGATGGAGGAAATACAACCCACAGTCCCAGCCATGTTTGACACTCTTATTTCTGTTTCTTGCCAATACTGCATCCAGAATATCTTTCCTTCTGTTTTGGACAATGTTCTGGCTGATTCTGTTCTTTCTGGAGCTGTTGCCCTCTCTGACCTGGGCTCTGAAGATCAGTATCTGTCCCATCCCTCTTGATTCCCATGTTTCCCAGAACTGTGTTTCATCTGCTACCCTGACCTGTCCTTGTGACTTGAATGTAGAAGTGTTCACCCTTCTACAGAGTGACCACTGCTGTTTGCCCCATGTTCCTGCTGAAGCATGCCATTTCTTGCACTCAATGCCTCTCTGCTATGGGCATGTCAGGCAGAAAGACTCTTGGGTTGTGGTCTGACCTTTTAGGAGCTCTTGTTGACTCTAAGTACCCCAGTGCCCCCTGGATCAGGATCAGGGTCACTAGATATCTAAAGCACTGAAAGGATTATGGTGTCCCTCCCTCACATGCAAGTCAAAATAAAATTGAATAAAGCCGTAAAACTGATAGGCTAGTTGAAATTAAAATCAACTCCTCCTTCAGTTTTGTATTATTAATAGAACATTCTGGATCTACCAGAGCAGAACTTCTATTATATTGTTTCTTATAAAATTACTCATTCATTCATGTATTTGATTATGTATTAGGTAACCTTCCTTAAGGCATGGTTCAGATGGCTGCAATTAGAAAACCCTACATTGATTAAATCTCTCAGTCTTGTTCACACTGCCCCACCCCTTGCCCATGTTACCTTTGTGCATGTGTGTTCTCAGTTGCTTCAGTCATGTCCCAGTCTGCCTCCCCATGGACTGGAGCCTGTCAGGCTCCTCTGTTCATGGGATTTTCCTCTCATAATACTAGAGTGGGTTTCCATGCCCCCTCCAGGGAATCTTCCTGACCCAGGGATTGAACCCACGTCTCCTGCACTGCAGGTGGATTCTTTATCATGGAGCTGCTGAGGAAGCCCTGCTACCTTTATAGCATGCCTTTATACACTTGCATGCTACACATTTCCTCTTTCCAGGCCCTCCAGAAAGATGAAAATTCTCCACTATTTAGAAAGGCCTTCCTCTCCTGCTTCTTGCCTTGTGGGGAGAGAAACCTAGTTAGTGCTGTGAGTGGCTAAGCCTAGTTAGTGCTATGAGGAGCACTTGTATTTCCTTCACTAAATTTCCAGGCTGGTTTACTTTGGTAGGGCAAGGGCAGGGAGGGGCAGTGAGTAACGTCTAGCAAGGCCTCTTATGTTGAAACCCAAACACACTCAGGTTGCGCACTTAGAACCAGCCCAGGAAGGCTGCCAGGTGTTTATACTGCCTTTCCATGGAAAGCAAAGCTTTTTATTTTTGTTTGCATATTTCTTGAGTTGTGAAAGGGAAGTTTGCATAAGATCCATTCCTGGGCAATGGAGGGCAGAATGTTTAGAGGTCCTGATAAAATACGTGACTGATCTCTAGGTGGGTGATGGTCTTGCTATTTGATAGCTGAGGAAATTGGAGGTGCTTGGAGCACAGATGGGACAGGATCTTGTTCTGGTTTGTCATTTGGAGAGCTGTGTGCTTGTTGGACAAGCACAGTCCCTAGGGAATATGGCTTTGCAGCTAAGAACCTAGGCTCTGGAATTAGTTCTGGGATTGAATCATAGTTCCAGCTTAGGCAAGTTGTATCCTATGTCTGGGCCTTAGTTTCCTCACTTAAAAATGGGGATCATATCTTACTGGGCTCTTTATTTTAGAAATTAATGATATAATCAAGTTCAAACAATTAACACAGTACCTGGAACTTCCCGAAAGCTCTGTTCCTTCATCTACAGGTGAGATATAGGACTTCATCTGGCTCAGGTGTTCTTGGGATCCATGGTGGTGCCAGGACTGCTCTGGGCTGCCTGCTTTCACAGGCAGACACCCCTTTCTTGGCCTCTGGATGTTCTTCAAGGTTTTCCTTGTTTTTTCTTGGTGTCCTGACAACTCAGGCCCTGACTCATGAAGAGCCTCTCTCCACATGAACAAACACATTGATGGTATGTATGTATCTCAGACCAGAAGTTGTGGCCTGTGTAACCAAGGGAGAATTTCTGTTGAGTCACAAAATTAGCTGCTAGCATTTAGACACTAGAGGTCAGAAAATGTAAGGGTGTATGTTATGGGGATGTTTTCTGCCTTCTTCTGGTGGTTGTTTGTGTTGACCCCTCACTGAAAATGTCCTTTCTCTTCATTTCACCCATTGGTCATACTGGCAGACAGGATGGAGCAGAAGAGAAGTGCGCACCAGGATTCAGTCTTGTATCTGCTACTGTCTCACAGTCGGACCTCAGGAACGTATTTCAATATTTTGACCTCTTTGAGGCAGTATGCATGATGAGTAGAGCATGGACTAGAGTATCTGGCTTCAAATCTAATTGCTCAGTGAGCTTTGTGACTTTGAACACACTACTGACCTCCCTCAGTCTCAGATTAGGATGGGGATAACAATAGCACCTCTCCCATTGCTTGTTGCAAAGATTAGATAAGATATAGTAATAATTAATGCTTCTCTAGTGGTTCAGAGGTAAAAAATATGCCTGCCAGTGCAGGAGATGCAGGAGACATAGCTTCCATCTCTGGGTTGGGAAGATGCCCTGGAGGAGGAAATGGCAATCCACTCCAGTATTCTTGCTGGAGAATCTCATGGACAGAGGAGCCTGGTGGGCTACAGTCCATGGAGTCACAAAGAGTCAGACAAGACTGAGCACCTGAGCATAGCACAGCAGTAATAATTAATAAAGCTCACAATTAAATATACTAAATATATACACTTCATGTGTGTATATATACACTTTAAATAACTGATATGTGTGTGTATATATAGATACACACACACACACACACATATACACCCTTGAAAGAGGAAATGGTAACCCACTCCAGTATTCTTGCCTGGAAAATCCCACAGACAGAGGAGGCCGGCAGGCTACAGTCCATAGGGTCATAAAGAGTAAGACACAACTGAAGTGACAGAATACACACTCATGCATATATATATATGTGACTTTGAACACACTACTGACCTCCCTCAGTCTCAGATTAGGATGGGGATGGGGATAACAATAGCACCTCTCCCATTGCTACACACAAACATATGTAGAGATATTTTTATCACTCATTTATTATACATAAAATTATATAAATATATACACAAATATATCACTTAGAATTGTGCTCAGTGCATAGTTAATGCTAAGTAAGAGGCTGCTGTCACTGTAAGCATCATTAAATTATTTTCCTATAAAATGAGTGATGATAAAACTCCTTCATAGAGTTGTTTTAAGGTGAAGTTTTTCCTTTTCTTCATTCTTGTTCCCAGTCCAGCTCAACTTTCTCTTTCTCTTTCTTTCCTTTCTTCCTTCCTGCCTTCTTTCTCCCTTCCCTCCCTCTCTCTTTTCCTTCTTTCTGTCTTTCAACAGTAGAGTCTTTGTTGTTTGTTTGCTTTTTTAAAGATACCAACTCAAGACATAAATACAAAGCAGAAGACAGTATAATTACAACAGTTGAGTCTAGAGAATGGCAGTCTAGAGAAATATATAAAACATTTTTAGCTGGTTGAAAACAAAGCTTGCTAATAATTGCTTTTACTATGAAGTGTAGATGGTCAATACCAAAATCAGATTGATTATATTCTTGCAACCAAAGATGGAGAAACTCTACACAGTCAACAAAAACAAGACCAGGAGCTCACTGTGGCTCAGATCATGAACTCCTTATTACAAAATTCAGACTTAAATTGAAGAAAGTAGGGAAAACCACTAGACCATTCAGGTATGACCTAAATCAAATCCCTTATGATTATACTATGGAAGTGACAAATAGATTCAAGGATTTAGATCTGATAGACAGAGTGCCTGAAGAACTATGGACTGAGGTTCATGACATTTGTATAGGAGGCAGTGATCAAGACCATCCACAAGAAAAAGAAATGCAAGAAGGCAAAATGGTTGCCTGAGGAGGCCTTACAAATAGCTGAGAAAAGAAGAGAAGTGAAAGGCAAAGAAGAGAAGATATACCCATTTGAATGCAGAGTTCCAAAGAATAGCAAGGAGAGATGAGAAAGCCTTCCTCAGTGCAAATGCAAAGAAATAGAGAAAGACAATAGAATGGGAAACACTAGAGATCTCTTCAAGAAAATTAGAGATACCAAGGGAACATTTCCGGCAAAGATGTGACAATAAAGAACAGAAATAGCATGGACCTAACAAAAGCAGAAGATAAGAGGTAGCAAGAATGCACAGAAGAACTATACAAAAAAGATCTTCATGACCCAGATAACCACAATTGTGTGATCACTCACCAGAGCCAGACATCCTAGAATGTGAAGTCAAGTAGGCCTTAAGAAGCATCACTACAAACAAAGCTAGTGGAGGTGATGGAATTCCAGTTGAGCTATCTCAAATCCTAAAAGATGATGCTGTTAAAATGCTGTACTCAATAGGCCAGCACATTTGGAAAACTCAGCAGTGGCTACAGGACTGGAAAATGTCAGTTTTCTTTCTGATCACAAAAAAAGATAGTGCTGAAGAATGTTCAAAGTACTGCACAATTGCACTCATCTCACACTCTAGCAAAGTAATGCTCAAATTCTCCAAGCATAGGCTTCAACAGTACATAAACCGGGAACTTTCAGATGTTCAAGCTGGATTTAGAAAAGGCAGAGGAACCAGAGATCAAATTGCCAACATCCATTGGATCATCAAAAAAACAAGAGAGTTCCAGAAAAACATCTACTTCTGTTTTACTGACTATGCCAAAGCCTTTGACTGTTTTCAGTTCAGTGCAGTTCAGTCGCTCAGTTGTGTCTGACTCTTTGTGACCAAAGCGACTGTAGCAAGCCAGGTTTCCCTGTCCATCATCAACTTGCAGAGCATGCTCAAAATCATGTCCATCAAGTCGGTGGACTGCCGACCACCTCAGCATCCTCTGTTGTCCCATTCTCCTCCTGTCTTCAATCTTTCCCAGCATCAGGGTCTTTTCCAATGACTCAGTTCTTCACATCAGGTGGCCACAGATAGGAGTTTCAGCTTCAGCATCAGTCCTTCCAAGGAATTTTCAGAGTTGATTTCCTTTAGGATTGATTGGTTCAATCTCCATGCAGTCCAAGAGACTCTCAAGAATTTTCTCCAACACCATAGTTCAAAAGCATCAGTTTTGGTGCTCAGCTTTCTTTATAGTCCAACTCTCACATCAATAAATGACTACTGGAAAAACCATAGCTTTGACTAGACAGACCTTGTTGGCAGAGTAATGTCTCTGCTTTTTGATATGCTGTCTAGGTTAGTCATAGCTTCCCTTCCACGGAGCAAGCATCTTTTAATTTCATGGCTGCAGTCACCATCTGCAGTGATCTTGGAGCCCAAGAAAAGAAAGTCTGTCACTGTTTCCATTGTTTCCTCATCTATTTGCCATTAAGTGATGGGACCAGAGGCCATGATCTTAGTATTCTGAATGTTCAACTTTAAGCCAACTTTTTCATTCTCCTCTTTCACTTTCATCAAGAAGCTCTTCAGTTCTTCTTTGCTTTCTGCCATAAAGGTTGTGTCATCAGCATATCTGAGGTTATTGATATTTTTCCTGGCAATCTTGATTCCAGCCCTGCATTTCACATGACACATTGTACATGTAAGTTGAATAAGCAGGGTGACAATATACAGCCTTGACCTACTCCTTTTCCTATTTAGAACCAGTCTGTTGTTCCATTTCCGGTTCTAATTGTTGCTTCTTGACCTGCAGACAGATTTCTCATGAGGGAGGTAAGGTAGACTGGTATTCCCATCTCTTTAAGAATTTTCCACAGTTTCTTGTGATTCACACAGTTGAAGTCTTTGGCATAGTCAATAAAGTAGAAGTAGATGTTTTTCTGGAACTCTCTTGCTTTTTCTATGATCCAGCGGATGTTGGCAATTTGATCTCTGGTTCCTCTGCCTTTTCTAAATCCATCTTGAACATCTGGGAGTTCATGATTCACATACTGTTGAAGCCTGGCTTGGAGAATTTTGAGCATTACTTTGCTAGTGTGTAAGATGTGTGCAATTTTATGGTAGTTTGAACGTTCTTTGGCATTGCCTTTCTTTGGGGTTGGAATGAAAACTGAGTTTTCCAGTCCTGTGGCCACTGCTGAGTTTTCCAAATGTACTGACACATTGAGGGCAGCACTTTAACAGCATCATCTTTCAGGATTTGAAATAGAGCACCTGGAATTCCATCAACTCTACTAGCTTTGTTTGTAGTGATGCTTCCTAAGTCCCACTTGTTTTCACACTCCAGGATGTCTGGCTCTAGGTGAGTGATCACGTCATCATGGTTATCTGGGTCATGAAGATCTTTTTTGTATAGTTCTTCTGTGTATTCTTGCCACCTCTTCTTAATATCTTCTGCTTCTGTTAGGTCCATACCATTTCTGTCCTTTACTGTGCCCATCTTTGCAAGAAATGTTCCCTTGGTATCTCTAATTTTCTTGAAGAGATCTCTAGTCTTTCCCATTCTATTGTTTTCCTCTATTTCTTTGCATTGATCACTAAGTAAGGCTTTCTTATCTCTCCTTGCTATTCTTATGAACTCTGCATTCAAATGGGTATATATTTCCTTTTCTCCTTTGCCTTTCACTTCTCTTCTTTTCTCAGCTATATGTAAGGCCGCCTCAGACAACCATTTTGCCTTTTTTCATTTCTTTTTCTTGGGGATGTTGTTGATCACTGCTTCCTGTTCATTTTCATGAACCTCCGTCCATAATTCTTCAGGCATTCTTTCTATCAGAGTGTGTGTCTTTGACTGTGTGGATCACAACAAACTGTGAGAAATTCTTAAAGAGATGGGAATAACAGACCACCTTACTTGCCTCCTGAGAAATCTCTATGCAGGTCAAGAGGCAGCAGTTAGAACTGGACATAGAACAACAGACTGGTTCCAAATTGGGAAAGGAGTATGACAAGGCTGTATATTGTCACCCTTCTTATTTAACTTAAATGCAGAGTACATCCTGTTTAATGCCAGGATGGATGAAGCACAAGCTGGAATCAAGAATGGTGGGAAAAATATCAATAACCTCAGATACACAGATTATACCACCCTTATGGCAGAAAGTAAAGAACTAAAGAGCCTCTTGATGAAAGTAAAAGAGAAGAGTGAAAAAGTTGGCTTAAAACTCAACATTCAAAAAACTAAGATCATGACATATGATCCCATCACTTCATGGCAAATAGATGGGGAAACAATGGAAACAGTGACAGACTTTCTTTTCTTAGGCTCCAAGATCACTGCAGATGGTGACTGCAGCCATGAAATTAAAAGATGCTTGCTCCTTGGAAGAGAAGCTATGATCAACCTAGACAGCATATTAAAAAGAAGAAACATTACTTTGCCAGCAAAGTTCTGTCTAGTCAAAACTATGGTTTTTCCAGTAGTCATGTATGGAAGTGAGAGTTGGACTATAAAGAAAGCTGAACACTAAAGAATTGATGCTTGTGAACTGTGGTGTTGGAGAAGACTCTTGAGAGTTCCTTGGACTGCAAGGAGATCCAACCAATCAGTCCTAAAGGAAATCAATTCTGAATATTCATTGGAAGGACTGATGATAAAGCTGAAACTACAGTCCTTTGACCACCTGATGTGAAGAACTACCTCATTGGAAAAGTCCCTGATGCTGAGAAAGATTGAAGGCAAAAGGAGAAGGGGATGGCAGAGAATGAGATGGTTAAATGGCATCACTGACTCATATGACATGAGTTTGAGCAAGTTCCGGGAGTTGGTGATGGACAGGGAAGCCTGTCGTGCTGTAGTCCACGGGGTCACAAAATTTGGACAGGACTGAGTGACTGAAATTAGCTCGAAGTGCACCTTTCAAGAGTAAGAAAAAAATTTCCTTTTCCAGAGGATCTTCCCAAACCAGAGATCAAACCCAGGTCTCCTGCATTGCAGGCAGATTCTTTACCATCTGAGCTACCAGGGAAGTCTTTACAGAAAAAAATTAACTTAGATTCAAAATCCTATGTGTAATCTTTTAGGCAATTCTACTAAATGTCAAAGTTGAAAAAACAAAATAGGCAATAATTTGCACATAACTGTGTTGCTTATGGAAAATTTGTTAGACAAGTATGATTTCATTTGTTAGACAAATCTGATTAATCATGATTTAATAAAATAGTTGGATTTCTTCATGCTTTTCTAGCTAACCTATCATCTTCTGATCCTTCCAGCTCACATCACTTATCTCTTTTTCTGTATCCCCAGCATGTGATACCTAATAAAATTAAATAAATATTGTTTAAAGGATAATAAGAACCACAGTTTAGAACTTTCTTTTAAAACTCAAGGCTCAGATCAAATCTACTTTTGCTTCTGTAGACTCTCCCAAGGCAACTCTGTCTCATCTTTCTCTATGTGCCTAGTTGGAGATAAAAGCTGTATGGGAAACACTGTTTGCTCTTAACTGATTAACAGTCAAGACTAAAAACTGTCCTCAAAAACCCCTTTTTCGTATGCAGCTAGATGAGGTTTCCCAGTCTCCCTTATATGAAGTGTGACCACGAGTCTGAGTTCCCTCCAAGGGTCTGTGAGCACAGTGATGGCTCTTCCTCCGGGCCTGGCCCACATCAGCCTCCTACATTTGCTTCTCTGTGCTCATTCTCTCTTCCAGCCCACTGAGATGTCGACACCTAGGGTAATCTTGGAAGCCACAAAGTAAATATTCCAGCTTCCATCAGTATGGAGGAGAGTGGCCCTGCCAACACACACTAAGGACTGTTAAGTGAACAAGAAATACATTTTGATTATGTTAAGCCACTGAAATTTTGCCTGTTTGTTACTGCAGCCTGGCCTAATACAATATTAGGTACATAAACAAATCAAATTTGGGGGCCAGAAAAATAGGATCACAAGCGAAACTGAGCTACCAAAATGAAGGGTAATAGAAACGAACTTTCCTTTGGGCTCACTGAATACCAAAACTAATACTTGGCAAGTGGCAGGTGCATTGCATAATTTCTCCCATATAATTTTTCTTGGAACCCCTTGCTTGGAAGCCATAATGCCAGGTATTATGATCCCTGTTTAACAGATGAGGGATGTGAAATAGAGAAAGGTAATATAAATTGCACAGCAAGTAAGTGAGAGAACTGATATTCAAGGCAAATCTGATGAAGTCCAAAGCTCTTTTGGCCACCCCACACTGCCTCTGGGGAGATGTCCAGTCCATTGCTCTAGTCCATAGATGTTTAATGGGGGCAAAGAAAGCATCGTATAAGTTGATTTATGTCAGTCTTGTTTTCAGACACTTTGAATGAGCTGCTTATTTTTTTAACCACATAACTGAGGCTGTTTCATGAGAAGTCTCTACCCCTGCAGACTGGGGAATCATCCATCCCACAGGACTAAGTATGAACACAGGTGACTCTGTCAAGAGCCTGGCATGTGGCCTGGTGCCAGGTCAGAGCAGCTGATCCCAGCTTTCATGGCACTATTTACGGTTCATGGCCTTCCTGGCCTCTGTCATACCCCTCAAAGTGGCTGCCTTGTCTACATTCCTTGGTCATTCTGGATAAACAGAACACCCTAGCCCACTTATGCAACTTTCAAGAGAGATTTCTAAACATAGAGATGTTTGTAAACCTTCCTTCTCCCACTTGCTTTAATGGAGTGTTGGGGTTTGGAAACCAGTCTCCCAGCTGGGTCATCTTGGACACATCTCTGGGCTTCAATTTATCCCTCTGCAAAAGAAGCTGGTCTAGAGCTGGATATTTAAAACTTCGTATCACCAAAGACATCGTTTGATACAATAAATGATCTCAAACACCCTTCTATTTTCTATTAAAAAAAAAAAAACAACTGAGGACATGTCTTATCTTTGGTGCCTAATACAGTGCCTGGCACAAAACCAGTGTTCTGTAGATATTTGCTTACAGGATTAGTGTCTCTAAAACTTCATTAAGCTTGGTAGTCATTCGTGCTTTTTACCAAGTATTTCAAATGCTCTCCTCTCCCAGGCACATGGTAGGATGGCTCTGCCAAGTCCCCTCATGGCTGTCCTAGGCCACTGGACATGTTCTGGCCAGTGAGCTGTGAGAGGAAGGCTAAATACTTTGTCTCCAGTGAAAGATCCTCAAACCTTCCATTTCTGTCCACAGGAAGAAGGCACTATTATAGATGGGGGCTGGTCAGCCTGAGTCCTGGAGGGAGGACAGGGACATGGAGTCTTAGCTGACTCAACAGACGTGCAGCCGAAGCAGAGGCACAATTTTATTGTCCTAAAGCACTGAGATTTTTATTTATGTACTTATCTATTCTTAGCTGCACTGGGTCTTTGTTGCTGTGTGTGGGCTTTCTCTAGTTGTTGTGAGCAGGGGCTACTCTTCATTCTGGTGTGAGAGCTTTTCATTGCAGTGGCTTCTCTTGCTGAGGAGCACAGGTTTCAGGAGCGCCGGCTTCTATAGTTTCAGCTTGCAGACCCTAGAGCGCAGGCTCAGTAGTTGTGACTTGGGGACTCAGTTGGCCCGCAGCATGTGGAGTCTTCCCTGACCAGGGATCGAACCCGTGTCCCTTGCATTGGCAGGCAGATTCATACTCATTACCACCAGGGAGGTCCCATACTGACATTTTGAAGATGTTTATTGTCATAACGTAATCTGGCCTGTCCCAGCTGATTTAGAAAATTAAATCATAATCAAGTGAATTTCTCACTTTTAATAACCACTTTCATTTACAGCCTCTAACAAGAATAAACAAAGTCGTGTGATCATATTCAACTGATAGCATTCCTGCCAAAATCAAAGCAATGTGATAATTTCAGTAGCAATGATCACAGTAGATAGTTTATTCCACTTAAAAGTATAATCTCTGTTAGGTTTTAATCTTTTAATTAAAATTTTTAGTTGAAGGAGAGTTGATTTACGATGTTTCGGGTATACAGCAAAATGATTCAATCATACATATATATATATATAGTTGTTGTTCAGTCACTAAGTTGTGTCCAACTCCCTGCAAGTGCAGCACACCATGCTTCCCTGTCCTTCACTATCACCCAGAGTTTGCTCAGATTCATGGCCACTGGGCTGGTGATCTATCTAACCATCTCATCCTCTGCTCTCCTCTGTAGCCTGCAATCACCAGAATTAGATAATTCATGACTCAGGGATTGCACTTGGGTTTCCTGCATGGCAGGCAGATTCTTTACCATCTGAGCCCCCAGGGAATCCATATATACATATATATGTATATATATGTATATTCTTTTTCAGATTCTTTTCTATTTTAGGTTCTAACACCTCAATTTTCCCTGGGGAAATAGGATATAGAAGAGAGGTAACCCAATAATTAGTGCCATCATGGCTGCGTTCTGGTGAGGGCTCTCTTCTGGGTAGCAGACTGCCCACTTCTCCCTGTGTCCTCACATAGCTGAAGGAGAACAAGTGAATTATCTCATGACCTTTATAAGGGCACTAATACCATTCACGAGGGTTCTACACTCTTAATTCCATTTATTAATCCCAGTTATCTCCCAAAGACCCTACTTCCTAATACCATCACATTAGAGGGGAAGATTTCAATATATGAATTTTGGAAGAAATACAAACATTCACTCCATAACATTCTTTATACATTTTCCCCAGATTTTCCAAATGTCAATATCTTATTAAAATTTTAGAAATTCTTTTCTCTTTTTTTTCTGTGTTTTTTGAAACATTTGAGAATAAGTTGTAGACATATTTCTTTATCCCTAAGTGCTTCAATGTGTTTTTCTTAAAAACAAAGTTACTCTGTTTTGTTACCACACTACAATTAGCAAACTCAGAAAGTTAGCATTGAGAGTACGGTGGTGGTGGTTAGTCATGTCTGACTTTTGCGAACCCATGAGCTGTGGCCCATCAGGCTCCTCTGTCCATGGGATTTCCCAGGCAAGAATGTTGGAGTGGGTAGCCATTTCCTTCTCCAGGGGGTCTTCCTGACCGAGGGATTGAACTTGCATCTTCTGTATTGCAGGCAGATTCTATATCAACTGAGCAACCAGGGAAGCCTCGAACTATTATCTAATCTATGAACCTTATTCAAAACTTTCCAGTGTCCCAATAATATCCTTTATAACAAAAGCAAATTGTGGCTTATTCATTACATTCAATTGTTATGACTCTTTGGTCTTATTTAATCTGGAGCAATTTTGTTCAGTCTCCCTATTTCTTTCATAGTACTGACATTTTTTAAATGTGCAGGTCAGTTATTGTGTGGAATGTTCTTCAATTTGATTATCTATGTTCCCATAGGATTAGATTCAGATTATGCATTTTTGGCAAAAATATCACAGAATGATGTTATAGTCTTCTCAGGGCTTTATGTCAGGAGGCATGTGGTGTCTGCCAGTTTTCCCTACTATAAAGATCCTATTTTATTCTTTATAATTAAGTAGTTTTGGAGAGATATTTTGAAATTATGTTGATATCTTGTTACTCCTCAAACTTTCACCCACTAGTTTTAGCACTCATTGATAATTCTTGCCTGAATCAATTACTGTCATGACTGCCAAGTGGTGATTTTCTAAATCCAATATTTTGTCTGTCTTTATTAGTTGGCTTTCTACTGTAAGGAATATCTTTTCCTTCTTCACCTTTTACTTAGATTCATACAGACTCATGCATGTATTCTTTTTTTAATTCAGTGAATTACAATCTTTACTTTATTTATTTGTTTTGCTGCTCATATTGTACCATTGGTCACCTCTAGTCATTTTCCATATTTGTTTCAAAACTCACTGTTTTCAGAAGCCTGGTCCAGTCTACTTGGGCCAAGTAAACATCTCACTTCTTCATGTGCCCTTGTATTATGAATTTTCCCTTCCTTACACATATTTCTTGTTGGGTACTTCTTGGTTTCTATTTTCACATTAAATTGTGAGCTCTTGAGTATAGGGAGAGTGTCTGATTCATCTCTATATCTTCAGTGTTTAGTGCAGTGACTGGTGAAAGGGGGAAACTCAGTTCATCCTAGTTCAGATTTTAAATGAATGGAAGAAAGAAAAACAGTACTTAAATTTCTACCAATCTGCCTCAGTCCTGTTTTGGGGCACTAGCTCCAACTAGCAAAAAGGAAATCATCTATTAATGTTCATAGCAGGCTACTGTGGGTCTTGCAATAGCAAGGCCAAATCAACGCGGATTAAATTGTTGACATGTAGGAACTTAACATAAACGTTCCCCCCCATCGCAGGGGCTGCCTGCCAACTCTGATCTCATATCCTTACTATTTCTTTACCATTAATTTGATATAGTTCTGGTTTTCCTATTGGTTCTTCATTCATTAAGAACCTCTCCTCTCAAAAATAAAATAAAGAGGTGTTATCAACCCTTCCACTGGAGGTGGTGAATTAGTGGAAAGAGTCTGGGCTCTTGATCAAGGGACAGGTTAGTTTCCTATCTGTGCAGCTAGATATGTGACTCTGGGTGAGTTGTTAACTTTATTGGGTCTTTGTAGCCTTTACTCTGAAACAGAGCTCGTAAGACCTGTGATGCAAAGGTATTCTGGGCTCCAAATGAGGTAACCTCCATGAAATCACTTTGAAATTCTCTTGGAGAATCTGAACCTTTACTTGGTGTTCCATTTTGTCTGAGATGAACCTTCCTGGTCTCTGCTGCTTCTTTATTGGAAAATCCCTCCTTAAGATTCAGAATTCTACTCATATATTGCCTCCTGGCATGTGGCATCCTTGGGTGACATATTGTACACTTCAGATCTTAGGTTTGTCTTACCAAAAAGGGACTCTGGGGTATATATTTTTCATCCACGAGCCATACACTGAATTGTTCCCCCTGAACTGTACCTTGATTATATTCATGGTCCTGGCATTTATGTGTATAGATTCTTTGCATGATCCCTCAGTTAAACTTTTAGCTCTCGGACTCTGAAAATATCATTTGGTTCCCAAAGGTTCCCCATCTCAGGGTAATCCATGCCCCAAAGCCTCATACTTAGGTTGACCTGCTATGTGAAACATTCATTCCTGCCTCACCCTAACTCAATGGATTTTCCTTAGATTTGAGAAGAAAAACAAAACAAAACAAACTGTTATAGATGGAAAGGAAGAATACCCAAACCAGAACATGTGTATTAAAAAGGTAGCAGCTATTTTAATTAGGAATTTACAAATGGAGCCAGATGAGACACATTAAACTTTTCCTTTGGTTGTCTGTCCCCAATAAGGAAGTACTCATCCCTTCTACCCTCCTCTGTGGTGGTAGTAGGTTTACAGTATGCTATAGTGAGAAGGATTTTATAGTTGTTACCAGGATGGAATGGAGTAATTGATTTGCATTTCTTCCAAGGACACAGAAAGGGGGGATTGGCAGCACCTGTGCCATATTTGTGCCATCCTTGATTTAGTCCAACGTCTTCTACAGTTAATGAATCTTATTGTCATCTTTGGACTAGACGTTCTTTCTGGCCCTTGACAGTTTTACATTCTCAGTGCCTGGTCCCTTCCATTCAGAAGGCAGTGTGGGTAAGATGCTCTCCAAAGGTGAGGTATAGCAGGATGATGGATGATTTTTCTGCCACTATGTCACTCCTGAATTTTCATCACTGCATTCCTGATTTGACAAGTGATTTAGCGTCCCAGGCTGGGGAAGGACTGATGGATGAATTGGTCCTCTGTGCATGGCCGTTGGGCAGGAAATTAATAAGAATGCTAGCTGACATGATCTATGGTACTGTAAGCTCATTATGCCTGATTAGCTTCCAGCCTTTCACTCCCTCTGACAGCTACAGGGCCTCAAGGTTTCCAATGGCAACCGTTTCCCTTTCTCTAGCTGATTGCTAGGTCTCTGACCATGAAACCAGACCACCCCCTACCACAACAGACTTGTCAGAGTGGGGACTTTTCTGCATAGTGTTACCTCCTCCTTCTTGGCAGTGGGAAGGTAAGCTCCTGGGTTGTCTAAGTGGTGTTGACAGTGAGGCCCTTTGAACTCAGGAAACAAAGTTTGAAGGGGTCAGTTCAGTTCAGTTGATCAAGTTCTTATCAAGCTACTTACTATGTGCTGACATCTGTATTCATTATGGAACAGGCAATAGAAGGAGACCACATGAAGCAGAAAATAAGGGAAAAGTATTTTAATTTCTATAGCAAACATTTATGAAATACAGTGGCCCCAAGCACTGTGGTAGGCATTAGGAACAAAGGGTTAAGGATAAGTAGATAAAATGAAATAGAGAGTGCCACAAATTAATTCAAATCAATATATATTTGAATTTACTTATTATTATATGAATATAATTGAATATGTATATGTTCAAGTGAATTCAAAATGATGTCTATTAATACATATATATATTCATATACAAACATATATATATTTATACATGAATATATTCACACATACATATATTTATGTATATATTCTAAAAGCACCTACTATACCTATTACATCCTCAAATTTGGGTTAACCTCTCTTTGGTGTCATCTTTGTCACCCTGAACCCTTGTCACCTCGTTCATGCTCCCCTAAAACACACTTTTTTGTACTTTTCAGTTTTTACTTTGTTTTTCAAATAGCCATAGATTAGCCTACATTTGTCATTTTGAATAAGACATATGGGTTGAGATTTCAGTTTCAGTAGATATGGGAGAGAAATGAATAGTGAATAAATCTAATTTAGGTAAATATTACTGGCCATTTTTATAGTAATTATTTTTATGAATATGGATTCTAAACAAATCCACTTGAAAGTGCTATTGATTCTTCTCCCATGGGCAGCCAAGTGGAGACTTTTGCTATCTTGGTGGAGTAGAAATGAGATAGATTTTAGCTTTAGGGTCAAACTCAAAAGTTACTGCTGCAGAGAGAGCTCTTCCCTGATCCCACTCATGAGGTGAGGCTTTCTGTTACATGAGAAGTGTAGTATATCTTCTTTTTCAGGCAAGGCTTTACTGGGGCACCTGTGCAGTAAGGGAGAGTGAGAAAAAAATAGCATGTTCACTTGCTTGCTTGCTCACTGAGGTGGGGATGAGCTTATTCTTTATATCAGGTGAGGATACGGATGTGTCCAAGGCTTGGGCCAGAGGGGTAGCTTAGGTGTTTTGCCCACTCCTCTGTAGTGTTAAGTCCACGGGGCATGCTCAATTGAAACTGAGTCTCTAAAAGTTGTACAATGCCATGCAAATATTAATAATTATTATCTACTATGTAGGGCTTCCCTGGTGGCTCAGATGGTAAAGAATCCACCTGCAAGGTGGGAGACCAGGTTTCCATCCCTGGGTTGGAAAGATTCCCTGGAGAAGGGCATGGCAATCCACTTCAGTATTCTTGCCTGGTGAATTCCATGGACAGAGGAGACTGGTGGGCTACAGTCCATGGGGTGGCAAAGAGTCAGATGTGACTGAGGGACTCACTCACACACACACACACACAACCTAGGACATGATCAGCAGGAAATAAAATGGTCAGATACACTTTTGCATATCTTTGGGTTAGGTCTAGTTTAATTTTAGCCTATGGAAAAGGATGAAGATTTCTTCTTCCCACCATCCATGGCCAACCACAGGGGACCTCATTAGTGACTAAGTTTGTACTTGCCACACCCCTATTGGCCTAAGTAATAGGTTCTGAAAATGTACATGGCCTTAGAACAATTCAGACATGGATTTAATAGCATTCAAAGGCAGACATGCCGAGCCTCCCTGAAACTGTCTCTCAATGATCTCATAAGAAATTAACATTTGAGGTAGTGGGAAGTGCATTAGTCTGGGCAGATTGTGCAAATCTTAGTCCTTGATTAAAAGAGGGAGCAAAGGGCCTTGATCCTCTGCATTTCTTGGTCTCTTGTCATTAGCAAGACATTCTGGCTCAAGTTCGACTCAATTTTCTAAAGATTTCTCAAATACTTTAAGAGGCTGTTTTTTCCTCTCTTTCTTTCCCAGGGATCGTGGAGGGTGGTGTGGTTTGCTTGCCATGTGAACTCAAGTGAGTCATTTCAAGTCTCTGAAGCTGTTTCCTCATGTATGAAATGGAACTCAAAAGCTCTACCCTGTCTACCTCTGAGATTGTTTGTGGAACTGAGTCAGCAAAGAGAGAGAAGATCCCTTAAAACTCTGTGGAAATATAAGGATTCTTTATTATCAGGGGTTTTTGGAGGGAGAACAAGGAAGGTATGTTGCTGTCTTAACAGATCAACACCAACATTTTCAAAATCAAGTTGACACATACAAATGAATAGTCCCATCTTGATATGCTCACTGGACAAGAACAAGTACAGACACTAAAGTACTTGCTGACCTGCTCACCCCTGCCCCATCCCACTTCCTGCAAGTGCATATTTGTGGTTTTTGACAGCTTGCATTGAGAAGTGATCAGATTTAATTTTCTTTCTTTTTTTTTCCCCCATACAGCCATAGATTAGCCTACTTCTGTCATTCTGAATAGATATGAAGACTGAAATGTCAATTTTAATAGTGATAGTGAGAGCAAATTAATATAGAATAAATCTGATTGAGCTAAATATTACTGGCAGTAATTTTATGATGATCATTTTTATGAGTATAGAGTTCTAAAGCAATTGAACTTGTAGGTTTGTTGGTGGTTCTCTTTCCCATAGACAGCCAAGCAGAGAGTTTTGCTCTGATCCTGGTGGAGTAGAAAGAGGATAGATTTTAGCCCCAGGCAGTTCTGAGTTCCAACCTTGATCAAATTACTTACTTTCTACTTATGTGTTATAACAGACCACTTTTTTTGTCAAACATTTTTAGTTGCACTTTCATATCTTACAAATCTTGTTGCTTGCAGGCCTTTTCACTCTTTGAAACAATGAAATTCAAGGCTTTGGGGAGAAGCCCAGTACCTTCATAAAACAACAGAGCTATTGCTCAATTTTGACTTAATGTTAGGTATCTGAGTCCATAGCAAGTTAAAAGCTTAAAGGTGAGTTTTTTGGAAGAAGAATACAGCAGTTAGGATTTGCATTTGGTTTCATGTCACAGAAACCTGGCTAGTAAGACTTTATCCATAGGGTTTTGGGGTGTGTGTGTGTGTGTGTGTGTGTGTGTGTGTGTTTTCTTACATAACAACAAATCCAGAGGCAGATAATTCAGAACTAGTGCGGTGGCAACACAATGTTCTTTAGGACCCCATGATGGTTGGTTTTATGTGTCAACTTGGCTAGACTACTATAGACCATAGTCTCCAATTAACTTAGCATTGGGAAGGCATTTCCTAGATGCAATTAAAATCTACAATCAGTTTTCCCTAGGCAAGGAAGAATATCTTAGACAATCTAGGTGGCCCTGATTCAGTCCATTCAGAGCAGATCTTCAAAGCAGAACTGAGGCTTTCCTGAAAGAAAGAATTTCACTATAGATTGCAGCTTTTTCCTGGGCCCCAGAATTTTAGCTCACCTTTCCTGACAAGCTGCTTTACAGGTTTCAGACTTGCCTAGCCTAGACAGCCCCTACGATTGCATAAATCAGTCCTTTGCAATCTAGCTCGCTCTCTGTCACTGTCCCCAACCCCCCAAACTAGTTCTGCTTCTCTATGGAACTGTGCCTGATACAGACCCAGACTCTTACCTTTCTCTGTCACCATCTTTGGTGCTTGCAAGTTGGCTATTGCATGGCTGGGCGGCATGCCTGCATTCCTGGCAGGAAGAAGGGGAAAAGAAAAAGGACAGAAACCCAAAACAAACACCAGTCAAAGCCTGTTCTCTTTTAACAAGGAAAACCCTGCCCAGAGCCTTCCACTTGTAGCTCATTGGGGAGGACCCAGTCACGTGACCAGGACTAGCCTCGCAACCTTTGGGTCTGTGGAGGAGAGTACTTTTAATGGGGCATACTGTGACCCTAAATAAAACAGGGGATCTAGAGTAAGGAAGAACAAGGGAATGGAGATTGGGTTGGCAAATACAGAGAAGATTTAAAAAATTCCTCTATCATATAAAGAACAAATCCTGAAAGTCTTAGATCACAGTTTCTTCTGTGATAAGCTATAGAAAGATTCCTGGCCCCACCAGAGGCAACCAGGCCCTGAAGTAGAAGAACACATGTGTAGGAAATTCAAGCCCTGAGGCCCATGCCTTCCAACTAGAAAGATTCTAGGAAAAAGAGAGAAATAAGAAAGGCAGGCAGACTGTGCCCTACCTCTCTCTGAACCTCAGCCCAACATAGGGGGAGTGTTAGGTGTTAGCTGCCTAGTACCTAGGCAGGCCAAGGCACTGCCCTTGGCCTTATATTTAGGACTCTGAAAGGAGGTACAAATGCAAGCTCATTGGGATAGAATAGAGAGACAGAGGGATAACCAGAACTAGTTTTTTCCAAGACATCCATCTCCCCGGTGTGCTATGAACAGGTGACCCAAATTTCCCACGTGACCCAGGCAGGCTTGGAAGGTGATTGAGTTGAGAGGCAGCAAGCTTGCCTTAGGGCCTTCCCAGGTGGCGCTAGTGGTAAAGAACCCATCTGCCAATGCAGGTAGACATAAGAGACACGGGTTCTAGCCCTGGTTTGGAAAGATGTCCTGGAGGAGGGCATGGCAACCCACTCCACTATTCTTGCGTGGAGAATCCCATGGACAGAGGAGCCTGGCGGGCTATGGTCTATAGCACTGCAAAGAGTCGGACATGACTAAAGCATCTTAGCATGCACGCAAGCTTGCTGTAGGACCTGCTGTAATGAGTAAGAAGAGCCAGGGCCAGGATGGTGGGGACTGGAGATGAGGCCTCGGCACAACCCAAAGTGTCAGAGACAAAGGTGAGTGTGAACAAGTGCCCCAGGACCTTCAGGAGCTGACAGGAGGAATGGGGGGAGGTGGGGTTGGGAGGCAGGGAAAGATAGAGACCTTGAGGTACCTCGCTGCCACCGTCGGTAGCAGAGGAGGGCACGGCCCAGACACAGGGGCAGTTGCCAGAAGTAATAGCAGAGGCCAGCCCAGGGAGCAGCTCTAAGTGGTCCCTCCACAGAAGAGGCTGACATGGTCTCAGAGTGCCTGGGTCTCCAGCCTGCTGCCTTTGGTCTCTCCCCACTAGACGGGAGGAGGAGAAAAGGGCCAAATGTGAGTGACGGAGCCAGTTTCACCCAAAGGAAGCTAACTAACCACAAAGGACTGCTAACTTATTGCCTCAGAATATACACGCAGCAAACTGGATTAGAATAGTCCTCCCATCCCCACCCCTCAACTGCCCAGGAGATGGAGAGTCACTCATAGTTCAACTCATGAAAGTTAAGAAGAAAATGAACTGTATTTCTTTGCACATTAGAATCAGTGTGTAATTTTGCAATCCCCCTCCCCCACCATGTAAGATGAGGACAATAATACCTCCTGAGGTGTTTGGGAGAATGTGAATGAATCTCTCCCCCTCTGAAAATGCTCAGGTGAGTCAGGCATGATTAATGGGGTAGCTTAATATTAGTCACCTGTACTGACTGGCAAGCAGGACCTAAACAAAGCAAGGCTTCCTGTCACCCTTGGGATAGCAAAGTAAGGAAGGTTCCCAGGAGCACATATCCCCATCAGATTGTCACATTTTCTACCCCAAGTGATCCCCCTCCACCATCACCCATATGGGTTACTTTATTACCTTGGTTTCTTTTCCTTCATAGTGCATCACAATACTGTTTATGTATATTTATTTGTTTATTGTACATCTCTAGAAGGGCAAGAGCTATATCTAATTTCCTGAAAACTTAGATATATGATAGACATAAATTAACTAATTAGTTAATGATTCCATTGCTTCCTTGGAGCCCTATGAACTCAGTTTTCATAAACCCAGCATGACCCATCATATGTGGAAGCATTTTCATCAACGGTAAAAATAGCTTTCTCTCTGCAGTCACTAGCCACTAATATAATTTGCTAATTTTAATTTAGTTTTCAAAACCAATGAAAAATTAGCATTTTAATAGATACCAACTTTGAAGTATTTATGAGTTAAGATTCAAATATGTGATGACCTATTTATTCTTAGGTAAAATGCCTGGTTTTTTCTTTTTTTTTTACATTTACAATGCCAATGTAACATGAAACCATAATCTACCATTCCATATCTAACCTCACTTTCATTGTGATCTGTTTTCCACATCTTTTCATTACTCTTAGTGTTTGTTGTAGGAGAATGAGGCTCTCCTATTAATCTAGGACCTATTAATAGCTTGTAGGAAAGAAGTTCCAGAATGGCTTTCCAGAGTGCTTCCTCCAGAGAATATGTGTGTGTGTGCATGTGTGTGTTTCATATACATACACACTGACACATATATTTGTGTGTGTGTTATGTGCATATACTCTGATGTCGATACTTATCACATAGAGTACATATATTTGAAGTATAGTACTTGATGAGTCATGAAGTCAAAGCCAGAAGGCTCCTAAAGTTTATCACTACAGTTCCCTCATTTCAGAGTCAAGGAAACTAAAGTCCAGAGAGGTCACAGGGCCTTTCAAAGATCAGACAGTCCTCAGGTGCCAGAGCAGTGTTTTGCATAGCGAGCTCTTGACTTTTGCTTGAGGGCCCTTTCAAGGACCCAGTCTGCCTTCAATAAATGTGTCTTCCATCTGGCTGGGTATTGGGTCCTGTGACCAGCCTAAACACTTACCACTCTATCGGAGAGTAATGGTGAAAAGACCCAATTTCTTGAACCCTATCAGTGAGGGAGCTCATTTGGAACCCTCTCTGTTAACAGGAACGTTTTAACATTCTCCTGTAAGCTTCATTATTATTCCAGCAGGAAATTGGAAAGATTCTTATGTTAAAAAAGCGTGCTGGAATGATAAACCAGATACAGCTGCTAATGGAGGGTATCTATGGAGGAAAGCAGGGAGAAAGGTGGAGGGGTAAGGGGAAGAATGGCCAGACATCGTGATGGAGAAATGAGAAGACCAAGAAAGGAGGGAGCCAGTGAGAGATTAGAGGGGAGCAGAGAGACAGATGGACTTAGGGAAGACACAAAAAGAAGAAAAGAGAGGAAGAAAGAGAAAAGGGAAGGTGAAGGCAGAGACAAACACAAGATATCCAAAAGCCAGAGGACTTAGAATAAGCTTATTTTTAAAGGGTATATTAGTTACTTTTCCAAATACCATGTGCAATATATTTTTCTTCAACCTCCAGACACCTTTTCAGGTGAAGTACCTCCATATTTAAACCATTAGGTCCAATTGCTAACCTAAAACGTTCAAAAAAACACACCATTTTCCTTGAATTTTCAGACTTGTTTGTAGCATACTGGCACCCTGGAAAGAAAGAGATACAGAAGAGAAACAAGGAGAGGAGAGGGTGAGGTGAGACAGGCAGAGCAAAACCAAGAGCTGGGAACAAAGGTAGGTATGATTCAGAAGCTTAGACCAAGAAAACTACGTGAAGAACTAGGACAGGGACATGTACCATGCAGCTCTGCAACTCGACCTCAGAAGTGAAGAATGTGGGGGGCCTGGAATGGGAAACCCTAGAGAATCAATGGCCAAAAAAATGTCTCCCAAGGGTAAGGGGTTTTGAGTGGAAGTAGATTTGCACTGTGAGATGGTTCTCTCTTTAAAGAACAGAGTGGAGAGGTTCTTTTCAATATACAAATCTGAGGAAAGAATGGGGGATCTATCTTTTCTAACTTGCTTATATAATACTGCAAGCTCTGGAAATGTTATGAACCGATTTTTGAGCCCCTGAAACTCATATGTTGAAGGTCTTACTCCCAGTGTGAATGTATTTGAAGATACCGCCTATGGGCAGATAAAAGGTTACAGGAGGTCATAGAGTGGGGCCCTGATCTCAAAGGACTTGTGTCCTCATAAGAAGAAGAGGAGACACCATTTCTTTCTTGCTTCTTCATTCCCTCCTTCCTCCTCTCTCTCTCTCTTTCTCCATATACAGAGGAAAAGTTATCTGAGGACAGAGCAAGAACACAGCCATATGTAAGCAAGGAAGAGATTGTCACCAGAAACTGAATCTGCCCACACCTTGATCTGGGGCTTCTAGACTCTAGAGAAAATTAATGTCTGTTGTTTTAAGCCACCTAGTCTGTGGTAATTTGTTACGGCAGCCTGGGCTGACTAATACAGGCTGTATGACATTCAATTAGGTTTTGTCAAATGCCTTTTTTTATAGGCATCAAAAGTTACAGCCAGACCTGACAAATAGTAGTTCTCAATAAACTTGTATAGAAAAAGACCAATAGGTAGCTACTTTTACCAGTTTACAGGAAGTTAATTATAATGTAATAGCAATAACATTAACATACAAGATAATAACAAGCTATGCAAATGTTAGTTGATTTTGTATTTGATCCTCACAGTAACTCAAGAGACAAACTTATGATTATCCTGCCCATTTTACAGATGGGAAAATAGTCTTACCCCTTTCATGCTTCAGTGTCCTGAAGGTCTTTCATTGGGTAGGTATCAGGGCCTGGCTCAAACTCATACCCTTTGACTCCTTCTGTGGCTTTCTTCAGCCAAAAGTACTTCTTCTTGGGGAAGAAGTTAGAACTCACTTGCTAAAGTTACTGCTTTTTTGAATATGTCTGAAAAATCTCATGTGTTCCTTCAGAGCTCAATGTGATCATAGCCAGAAATTTTTGGCAAAGATTTTTATCATCACAATATGTTCTGGACGACTAATGGGTTGAAGTGGATGGTGAAGCATGACATCTATCCATAATGCATGGAGAATGGGTCAGGGGGAGCAAGGGGAGGGGTGAGCAAAGCCCCCCTGGAATCAGGAACACTATGTGAACCGTTGGAAGTTACATTAAACAGAGAGGAAGAATGTCGAAGTCCTGGAATTGAGAGAAATCCAATACTGGAGCGTCAAGGCAGAGTAATTTAGAAGTTCAGAGCAAGGAAAATAGAAAATGACATCTGATACAAGAAAATGTCTCTGACCTGGACAATAAAATAAAATTAGCCTGCACTGCATGTTGGGAAGGCAGGGTTTTAAAGAAAGGGAATTTTGGCAATGGTTAGTGACTTAGCTTCATGAAAGGGAAAAAATTTAGCTACATAATTATGCTTTTTTTTCTTTGACTCCTGGAAGGACAGTTTCAAGTTGCATTTATTGAGCACCTGTCTACCATAGCTGTGGCCAAATCAACAATGTTACCTTGTATTGGCTTTCTCTCTTTCCTCTTTCTTGCCTGTGTTTTTCTCCTGCCCCTCATCCCCTCTTCCTGGAATCACTTCATAAATAAACTGCCTGCATTTTCGTCTTGAGTTCTGCCTTTGAGGGAACCCAGACTAAGAAAATTGATTATAGAAGCCCTAGAATGACATTTTTTTGGATTGACCAGTAGGATCTTTGGGATCAAAAGCTTAGTTTCCAAGAAGGGAACTTCAACCAGGTGACACAATAAGATTTCCACCAAATTTCAAACTGTATTTTCACCTGGTCATTTTGGGCTCCTGTATCATTAGACCAAGAAGCAAAGAAGGAGTTGCTGAGTTGGTGGGGATACTGGATCCTGACTCCCAAGAGAAGCTAGGGTTGCTGCCACAGAATGGAGGCAGGGCTGAGTACATCAGAAACTCAAGTCTCAAGGGACTCATCTTCCATGCATGGTGAGAATGATGAGTTGACAACTGAAGCAACCATTCCCAGGAGCTGCCATGGGCTTAGACACCTTAGAGATGTCATCTTGGGGCAGGTCGCCAGGAAAGCAGACTAGACTGACTCAACTGCTAGCTGGGAGTGAGAGCAATCTGTAGAAGGTGTTGGAGGAGTGAGGTGATAGATACTAATTAAGGCTTGGGATGGCTGTGACTGTGAGGATCTAGCTTGTTTCGCTTGCAGAATAGCTGCAGGCACCTCCTGGAAGGAGATGAACTTAACGGAAGGCATGAGCAAATCTCATTTCAGTTCAGTTCAGTTCAGTTCAGTCACTCAGTCATGTCTGACTCTTTGCTACCCCGTGGGCTACACCACGCCAATCCTCCCTGTCCATCAGCAACTCCCAGAGTCCACCCAAACCCGTGTCTAATGAGTCGGTGATGCCATTGAACCATCTCATCTTCTGTTGTCCCCTTCTCCTCCCACCTTCAATCTTTCCCAGCATCAGGGTCTTTTCAAATAAGTCAGCTCTGTACATCAGGTGGCCAAAGGATTCGGATTTCAGCTTCAACATCAGTCCTTCCAATGATTATTCAGGACTGATTTCCTTATGATGGGCTGATTCGATCTCCTTGCAGTCCAAGGGACTCTCAAGAATCTTCTCCAACACCACAGTTCAAAAACATCAATTCTTTGGCACTCAGCTTTCTTTATAGTCCAACTCTCACATCCATACTTGACTACTGGAAAAACCATAGTCTTTACTAGATGGATCTTTGTTGGCAAAGTAATGTCTCTGCTTTTTAATATGCTATCTAGGTTGGTCATAACTTTCCTTCCAAAGAGTAAGTGTCTTTTAATTTCATGGCTGTGGTCACCAGCTGCAGTGATTTTGAAGCCCCCAAAATAAAGTCTACCACTGTTGCCATCGTTTCCCAATCTATTTGCCATGAAGTGATGGGACCAGATGCCATGAACTTCGTTTTTTTAATGTTGAGTTTTAAGCAAACTTTTTCACGCTCCTTTTTCACTTTCATCAAGAGACTCTTTAGTTCCTCTTCACTTTCTGCCATAAGGGTGGTGTCATCTACATATCTGAGGTTATTGATATTTCTCCCGGCAATCTTCACTCCAGCTTGTACTTCATCCAGTCCAGCGTTTCTCATTGTATACTCTGCATACAAATTAAATAAGCAGGGTGACAATATACAGCCTTGATGTACTCCTTTTCCTATTTGGAACCAGTCTGTTGTTCCATGTCCAGTTCTAAGTGTTTCTTCCTGACCTGTATACAGATTTCTCAAGAGGCAGGTCAGGTGGTCTGGTATTCCCATCTTTTTCAGAATTTTCCAGTTTATTGTGATCTACACAGTCAAAGGCTTTGGCATAGTCAATAAAGCAGAAGTAGATGTTTTTCTGGAACTCTCTTGCTTTTTCGATGATCCAGAAGTTTGGTCTTCCCTGATAGCTCAGTTGGTGAAGAATCTGCCTGCAATGCAGGAGACCACAGTTAGATTCCTGGGTCAGAAAGATCCCCTGGAGAAGGGATAGGCTACCCACGCAAGTATTCACGGACTTTCCTTGTGACCCAGTTGGTAAAGAATCCGCCAGCAATGCGGGAGGCCTGGGTTCCATCCCTGGGTTGGGAAGATCCCCTGGAGAAGGAAAAGGCTACCCACTCCAGTGTTCTGGCCTGGATAATTCCATGGGCTATATAGTCCATGGTGTCGCAGAGAGTTGGACATGACTGAGCAACATTGACTTTCACTTTCAGAGGATGTTGGCAATTTGATCTCTGGTTATTTTGCCTTTTGTAAAACCAGCTTGAACATCTGGAAGTTCAAGGTTCACGTGTTGTTGAAGTCTGGCTTGGAGAATTTTGAGCGTTACTTTACTCGCGTGTGGGATGAGTGCAATTGTGTGGTAGTTTGAACATTCTTTGGTATTGCCTTTCTTTGGAACTGGAATGAAAACTGACATTTTCCAGTCCTGTGGCTACTGCTGAGTTTTCCAAATTTGCTGGTATTTTGGGTGCAGCACTTTCACAGCATCATCTTTTAGGATTTGAAATAGCTCAACTGGAATCCCATCACCTCCACTAGCTTTGTTCATAATGATGCTTTCTAAGGCCCACTTGACTTCACATCCCAGGATGTCTGGCTATAGGTGAGTGATCACACCGCCGTGGTTATCTGGGTCATAGAGATCTTTTATGTACAGCTCTTTTGTGTATTCTTGCCACCTCTTCTTAATATCTTCTGCTTCTGTTAGGTCCATAATATTTCTGTCCTTAATTGAGCCCATCTTTGCATGAAATGTTCCCTTGGTATCTCTAATTTTCTTGAAGAGATTTCTAGTCTTTCCCATTCTATTGTTTTTCTTTATTTCTTTGCATTGATCACTGGGGAAGGCTTTCTTATCTCTCCTTGCTACTCTTTAGAACTCTGCATTCAAAATGGGAATATCTTTCCTTTTCTCCTTTGCTTTTCACTTCTCTCCTTTTCACAGCTATTTGTAAGGCCTCCTCAGACAGCCATTTTCCTTTTTTGCATTTTTTTTTCTTGGGGATGGTCTTGCTCCCTGTCTCTTGTACAGTGTCATGAACCTCCGTCCATAGTTCATCAGGCACTCTGTCTATCAGATCTAGTCCCTTAAATCTATTTCTCACTTCCACTGTATAATTGTAAGGGCTTTGACTTAGGTCATACCTGAATGGTCTACTGGTTTTCCCTACTTTCTTCAATTTAAGTCTGAATTTGGCAATGAGGAGTTTGCAGTCTGAGCCCCAGTCAGCTCCTGGTCTTGTTTTTGCTGACTGTATAGAGCGTCTCCATCTTTGGCTGCAAAGAATATAATCAATCTGATGTCAGTGCTGACCATCTGGTAATGTCCATGTGTAGAGTCTTCTCTTGTGTTGTTGGAAGAGGGTGTTTGCTATGACTAGTGCATTCTCTTGGAAGAACTCTCTTACCCTTTGCACTGCTTCATTCTGTACTCCAAGACCTAATTTGCCTGTTACTCCAGGTATTTCTGACTTCCTACTCTTGCATTCCAGTCCCCTATAATGAAAAGGACATCTTTTTGGGGCATTAGTTCTAGAAGGTCTTGTAGGTCTTCATAGAACCATTCAACTTTAGCTTCTTCAACATTACTTGTTGGGGCATAGACTTGGATTACTGTGATATTGAATGGTTTGCCTTGGAAATGAACAGAGATCATTCTGTCATTTTTGAGATTGCTTCTAAGCTTTGCATTTCAGATTCTTTTGTTGACCATGATGGCTACTCCATTTCTTCTAAGGTATTCCTGCCCACAGTAGTAGATATCATGGTCATCTGAGTTAAATTCACCCATTCTAGTCCATTTTAGTTCACTGATTCCTAAAATGTTGAAGTTCACTCTTGCTATCTCCTGTTAGACCACTTCCAATTTTCCTTGATTCATGGACCTCACATTCTAGGTTCCTATGCAATATTGTTCTTTACTACATCGGACCTTACTTCCATCACCAGTCACATACACAACTGGGTGTCGTTTTTGCTTTGGCTCTGTCTCTTCATTCTTTCTGGAGTTATTTCTCCAGTGATCTCTAATAGAATATTGGGCACCTACCAACCTGGGGAGTTCATCTTTCAGTGTCCTATCTTTTTGCCTTTTCCTACTGTTCATGAGATTCTCAAGGCAGGAATACTGAAGTGTTTGCCATTCCCTTCTCCAATGAACCACATTTTGTCAGAACTCTTCACCATCACCCAGCTGTCTTGGGTGACCCCACATGGCATGGCTCATAGTTTCATTGAGTTAGACAAGGCTGTGGTCCACGTGATTAGATTGGTTAGCTTTCTGTGATTGTGGTTTTCAGTCTGTCTGCCCTTTGATGGAGAAGGATAGTAGGCTTATGGAAACTTCCTGATGGGAGAAACTGACTGTGGGGGAACCTAGGTCTTATTTTAATGGGCGGGGCCATACTCAGTAAATCTTTATGATTGACCAATGGGATCGATAGCCAGTGAATAAATTCTGCCTTCACTGACCTCCTGGGAGAATAGTTCTAAGATACATTCTAGAAGACTCCTTAGGAGTGGTGGCAGGATCAAGCATCACTCTCCTGTGTGGTGACCAGATTAATAATGATTTATCCTCATATAAGTTTTCTTTCCTTTTCTCTTTCTATTTCATTTGCCCTGCTTCCAACTCCTATTTCCAGCAATCATTTCCCAAATAAATTGTTTGCACATTAGCCTTTGTCTCAGTGTCTACTTTAGTGGGGTGGAAAGGCTAAGATCATGTAGTTTTGAAATTGTCTTCTAATTGTACTGGCTAACTAGTCCTAGTAATACTATATTACATACAGATATATTGATATAGAGATATAGATACATTAAGTAAATACTATATTATTAGATTTTTAGTTTTGATGAATTGGAGACTGCTTACCTTTTAATTTGATGCAGGTTCTATCCCTCTGTTAGGAAGATCCCCTGGAGTAGGAAATGATAACCCACCCCAGTATTCTTGCCTGGAAAATTTCATGGACAGAGGAGCCTGGCGGGCTACAGTCCGTGGTGTTGCAAAGGACACTACTGAGTGACCAAGCACACACACAGCTTTTAATTATGGACTTTGAATTATTCACAGTATTTATTGTACTTACAGTGTGCAAACAACTTTTAACAATTCTTTTCTGTTATCTATTATTGCCATCAAATTTTTGCCTTTCTGTGTCTGGTTCTCAGAAATGTTATTTGGGATTTCTCACTAGGGATGCTGATTAGGTGGCTAATGACAAGGTGAGTAAGGAATCTTTCATAACAATTTATATTTGCTGTGGATTTTTCCCTAGTCTGTTGTTTACTTTCAAAATTAGTTTTTTTTTTATTTTAAATTATTGGTCTTATATTTAATGTTTAATAATAGTCAAGGATTAGGGAGATTAAACTGTACATATTAGCAACAAATATCACTAGCTCTTAAAACTAGAACTATAACCAGAAAAATATGTTTATGGTATGGCATTAAATGAAAAAAGAGAATAATAAAACTGTATTATATTGAATACAATAACTATGAAAAAAGGTTGACAGTGATTCTTCTGAGATAGTAAGAGATAGTACAGTACTCTAGTCTTGGGCCAAAGGACAAAAATATTTTTACAAATCTTATATAATGCTGTTAAATTCCTTAAAAATATTTTTAAAATAAATAGAAGTTAAACACATGCAATTTTTGGTGTCAAAGTAAACTGATGTGATTCAAATCTGATTGTGTCTGTCTTTTCCATGCAGTTGGTAACACACAGGGCTTTGTTCTTTCATTTGGAGAAAGTCACACTTTATTAATAATAACAACCCAATCTCTTGAGGGATCACTGAGCAAAGGCACAGGGCTTTGGAATGCTAGGTTCTGCCCCTGCTTTCAGGATATTTGGAAAACATTTCCCTGGAAGCTAAAGGAACAGGGAATTTGCTTTTTTCAATGGCCTCCTCAAACACATGTAACTTACTGGAGCTTAAAGACTTACATTTGTAAAAGCCATTAGTGTCGATTAATGTAGACAAATGATTGAAATAGGGACATTGGGAGGTGCAACTCTGCACCTTGTACCATTTATGGGCAGGAAATGAGGAACAATTAGGTTGGTGAGGCTGGAAAACACCCCCCTAGCCTTGCCTGCATGGGGTCAGCTTCAGGAAAGCTCAAGGGGGGTGTAATGGGAGAAGGACTGGGGCCAGGACAGCGACAGATGGGAGCAACAGACAGCAGTTTTGGCCAAAGCAGACTTCTCAGCTTTGCTTCTCCGTATTGGACATTACCAGTAATACTGATGACGACTTGCACTGGGTTCTTACAGGTATCTTGGATGTATACTCAGTCATTGATTAATTCATCTACTTTCTCAGTCAACAAATGTTTTCTGAGCACTTAGTCTGTTCAAGGGATCCTGTGGCGAATGGGGCATAATTTCTGCCTTTCCGGAAGTGATAGTCTAGGGAATTTCAGGGTAGTGTGATGGAACATGGGGGCTGTAGGAGCTCATAGTCAGTCACTTAAATCTAGTTGTATATGTTATGGAAGGCTTTTCATAGGAGGTGAAGTGCAAGGTGAGATGTGATGGACAAATAGAAATTCTCATTTTAAAAAATGAGAAAACTGACATAGAAAGTCAAAGCCATCTGCCCTAGCACAGAAAACAAAGAGGAAGTCAACTCATGTCTGGCTCTAAGGGCAAAATAACATAAATGCTTCTAATTGGAGTTGACCTACTTATATGCCTAATGCATTTTGAATTTTTTATTGAATTATTTGTGAAAAATTGCATTTCATACCCTCTACTTAAGAAGGCTAGAAAGTGGATGATTTTTTTTTTCATTTTCTTACTAAAATTCACTCAAATACAGACTTCTCAAATAACTCCAAGGCACTTTGCTTTGCCATAAGGGGCACATTCTATGATTCCAAGCAAATTCTATGATGTGTCTGTGTTCTAGACTCACGGTCTGGTGGAGAAGGCTGTGACAAGGATGAGTATAGAATTTCTCAAACTGTGAGATAGGGGAGTAAGAAATTCCTTCTGGTTTTGTTTAGAGAATATGATTAAAAGATTTGGATAGACCTAAAGAGTTATAATATTTGAATAAGGCCTTAAAGTTGAAGAAAGGGGAAGAGACCAACCTTATAAACAAGCCTTCATGTAATATGATATTATAGTGTGATGCTACATTTTGATGTGATGCTTTATGATGATGAAGTGTTATGTCTGCTGTTGGCTTTTTCTTTCTCCCGATTATTAACTATATCTATTCCAACACCCATTGTTCTATCAGCCAACTCATATAAATGCTTACCTGGTTTACTCTTTAAAACTGTACTTGGACTGGAAAATTTGGTAACTCATTGAAGCACATGGTATGTTAGATAACTGTTCAAAACATTTTTAGAATGGGCATAACACAGGGATCACCATTTCAGGAGCAAAAAATATGGATGAGAGTGTTTGAGCATAACGTGACATAGTTCAGCTCAGGTCAGTTCAGTCACTCAGTCGTGTCCGACTTTTTGAGACCCCATGGACTGCAGCACACCAGCCTTTCCTGTCCATCACCAACTCCTGGAGTTTACTCAAACTCACGTTCACTGAATTGGTGATGCCATCCAACCATCTTATCCTTTCTTGGCCCTTTCTCCTCCCACCTTCAATCTTTCTCAGCATCAGTCTTTAAAAAAAAAAGTCAGTTCTTTGCATAGGGTGGCCAAAGGATTGTAGTTTCAGCTTTGACATCAGTTCTTCCAATGAATATTCAGTGCTGATTTCCTTTACGATGGACTGGTTGGATCTCCTTGCAGCTCAAGGGACTCTCAAGAGTCTTCTCCAACATGACAGTTCAAAAGCATCAATTCTTCGGTGCTCAGCTTTCTTTATATTCCAACTCTCACATCAATACATGGCTACTGGAAAAACCATAGCTTTGACTAGATGGACCTTTGTTGCAAAGCAATGTCTCTGTTTTTTTAATATGCTGTCTAGGTTGGTCATAGTTTTTCTTCCAAGGAGCAAGTATCTTTTAATTTCATGGCTGTAATCACCATCTGCAGTGATTTTGGAGCCCCCAAAAATAAAGTCTGATACTGTTTCCACTATTTACCCATCTATTTCCCATGAAGTGATGGGACCAGCTGCCATGATCTTAGTTTTCTGAATGTCGAGCTTTAAGCCAACTTTTTCACTCTCCTCTTTCACTTTCATCAAGAGGCTCTTTAGTTCTTTTTTCTGCCATAAGGGTGGTGTCATCTGCATATCTGGGGTTACTGATATTTCTTCTGGGAATCTTGATTCCAGCTTGTGTTTCATCCAGCCCAGTGTTTCTCATGATGTACTCTGCATACAAATTAAATAAGCAGGGTGACAGTATACAGCTTTGATGTACTCCTTTCCCAATTTGGAACCAATCTGTTGTTCCATGTCCAGTTCTAGCTATTGCTTCTTGACATGCATATAAGTATCCTGATAATATACTGAAGAGTCTATCCTTTTTTATTTTAATTTTTAAATTAATTAATTCATTTGTCTGCATTTAGTCTTGGTTGTCTCACACGGGCTTGTTAGTTGCAGAATGTAAGTTCTAGTGTCCTGACCAGGATGCAACCCAGGCCCCCTGCATTGGTAGCTTGGAGTCTTAGGCACTGAGAGAAGTCCTAGGAGCATGCTTTTTAAAAATAGGGCCAGTTGTTACTCATGGACCAATAGATTACGGCCAGGGAGCAAGAGGTTTTCAGAGTTACTAGATTGTCTGGTTTTCCAAGAGAAATTCACATTTTTTTGTGGATAATCTAAAGCATTTTAAATATTAGCAGTAAATTACTGCTTTAGGATATACTAGGTGAAACAATTTTGGTTAAAAACAGTCTGTAAATTGGACAAAGGATTAATCTCAAAAATATACAAGCAACCCTTGAAGCTAAATTCCAGAAAAATAAATGACCCAATCAAAAAATGGGCCAAAGAACTAAACAGACATTTCTCCAAAGAAGACATACAGATGGCTAACAAACACATGAAAAGATGCTCAACATCATTCATTATCAGAGAAATGCAAATCAAAACCACAATGAGGTACCATTACACGCCAGTCAGGATGGCTGCTATCCAAAAGTCTACAAGCAATAAATGCTGGAGAGGGTGTGGTGGGAATGCAAACTAGTACAGCCACTATGGAAAACAGTGTGGAGATTTCTTAAAAAACTGGAAATAGAACTGCCATATGACCCAGCAATCCCACTTCTGGGCATACACACTGAGGAAACCAGATCTGAAAGAGACACGTGCACCCCAATGTTCATTGCAGCACTGTTTATAATAGCCAGGACATGGAAGCAACCTAGATGCCCATCAGCAGATGAATGGATAAGGAAGCTGTGGTACATATACACCATGGAATATTACTCAGCCATTAAAAAGAATTCATTTGAATCAGTTCTAATGAGATGGATGAAACTGGAGCCCATTATACAGAGTGAAGCAAGCCAGAAAGATAAAGATCATTACAGAATACTAACACATATATATGGAATTTAGAAAGATGGTAATGATAACCCTATACGCAAAATAGAAAAAGAGACACAGATGTACAGAACAGACTTTTGGATTCTGTGGGAGAAGGCGAGGGTGGGATGTTTCGAGAGAATAGCAAGTATATTATCTATGGTGAAACAGATCACCAGCCCAGGTGGGATGCATGAGACAAGTGCTCGGGCCTGGTGCACTGGGAAGACCCAGAGGAATCGGGTAGACAGGGAGGTGGGAGGGGGGATTGGGATGGGGAACACATGTAACTCCATGGCTGATTCATGTCAATGTGTGACAGAACCCACTGCAATGTTGTGGAGTATTTAGCCTCCAACTAATAAAGATAAATGAAAAAAATAAAAAAATAATAAAAACAGTCTGTAAATTGGATCCCATCTATAAGCCAGCAGTTTGCAATGGCTGGCCCATTAAAAACTGAACTAAGCTTTTGAGCACATTCCTAAGTTCCTTATTTATACAACTCATTTAATTCTCACAACAAACCTTTGGAAGCAGGAATGGTGATGAAGATGACCATGATGATGATGCCTGTTTTACAAATGATGAAATGAGACAGAGGTTAAGAAATTCCCAAGAACACCTAGTTATCAAATAGGAGAATAAACATTCAATTGAAGGAAATCTAGCTCTAGAATTTGTGTTCATGATCACTATACTGCAATGTTTCCCAAAATAAATGGCTTTATTTATTTTGTTTAAGGACTTCTTGACAACTATTGGAGGTACTCAGAGACCTTTTTCTGATCTTAATTTTGTTTCAGATGGTAGGGGTGTGAGAGACTTCCATGAATGCATTCAATCCCTCACTTATTTAAAGCATAGTTTAAAGTAACATCAACCTGTATTGTCAAGAAGAATGGGCTTTGGAAACCTAGACTCAAGATTGAATTCTTGCTCCTCCAGTTATTGGCTGACTTGAGTCTTGATTTCCTCACTTGAACAATGAGGATGTTGAAAAATACCCTTCAGGGTTATTGTAAAAAATGGAAGTAATGCACGAAAAATAACTTGGCTCAAAATAAGCGCTTGTTAAATTAGAGACAGTATGATGACAATGATCATTTTGGCAAGGGATTTAGCTAGTACATATAAGGCATTGTGTTGTGGGGAATCAAATATTAATCCCATAGAGTTCCTGTCATAAGAAAATTGAGGTGTCAAGTAGTTAAGTAGAGGAGACAATACACTTTAATAAATTTTTATAAATTGTGATAATATAAGGTACCACTAAGAGGTATACAGCTAAGTACATAAAGCAGAGAATAACATCATTGGAGGATATCAGTGAAGACTTCTTAGAGGAAGTGGCATTTGAGCTGCTTTTTTTCTTTGTTTTAAAGATAAACAAGTTTTGGGCAAGAGGATTTGAGGTTAAGGGTCCATAGATGAAATGAGATAGTTTGAGCAGAGGCACCAAAATGGGGCACGTGGGTGTTCCGATTATGGAAATACTAATTAGTTAAGTGAAAGCAGAGAGCAGGATGTGTGGAATACAATGGCTGTAGAAATATCTGTAGGACCATTCTTCAGGTTCAACCAACAGATAGCATTGTTGTT
Source organism: Dama dama (assembly GCF_033118175.1). NCBI lineage: Eukaryota > Metazoa > Chordata > Mammalia > Artiodactyla > Cervidae > Dama > Dama dama. The sequence continues at coordinate 87,380,810 of NC_083700.1, forward strand.
TCTCACCAACTGGTACACACAGGGTCCGTCTTCGCATATCTCTGGGCTATAAAAGGGAAATGGAGGGGACATCTGGCAAGTGTGCAAACTAGAGGGAAGGAACTTAATTTCCTGTCCAATCAAGGTTCACTGACTTATGGAGAAGGAATTCCAGTTAGAAAGCCATATGTCCTCAAATAAAAGCAGGAGAAAGACGTGCGGAATCCAAAGAGTTCTATAAAACAAGTTGGAAATTGGAAGTTGTGAAAGTGTCTACTAGAAGAACCATTTGAAATCAATTGGCTCCACCTAAACCTGTAAGACTTTCCTATGTGCAGAATGGAATACTTATCTGGTGAGTTCTCTCTTCACAACAAAGTCTACATTCAAGCCAGAAAAGCAATGCTATATAGTAGGAAGAGACAAACTGTGGAATCATTCACCCCTGGGTCCAAAGTCTGGGTCTTTTCCTGACAAGTTCTAAGAACTCAAACAAGTCTTTTGTCTCTCAGCTTCTGAATCATATATTAAAAAAAATGTATTGTGATTTAATGGTGTCATAATCAAATATTTTAAGAGGAGATGTTTATATTTTAGGGGTGTAGCAATGCTGGTATCACCTGCAGCATGGTGTAAACAGTCCATTCTCTGTGGTGCATTATCTTAACTTGGTGTCTCTGTTATAACATCCTGACATATGTCCATCACCTCGTTCCAAACTCCTTTAGGCTACATCCTTATCTCTGCATCCTTCCCATATATCCTTTCAAATTCCACTCCACTACAATTGAGGATAGATGTGCCCAGGCAAAAGCAGTGTGGTGCAGGAAAAAGAACATGGACTTGCAGTCATAAGCCATGGATTCTTAGCATTGGCTCTACCAATGAATATGGCCTTTGAGGTTCAACTTCCTCATCTGAAAAAAAGTAGTGAATGAATGAGACCATGTATGTGAAAATATGTGATACAGAACAGGTACTTAGTGCATGCATAATAAATAATAGGGGTGGAAAGAAGAAAACCAAGCAATTCCTGGCCACTGGGTCTAGACATTGACTATCTTGGGGAAGGAAAAGGTGGTGGGGAAGGAACAAAATGATTCACGATAGCTTTAGTTGCAGTTGACTACAGTCTTCCTGCGCTCTTGCTGACAAAACAAGACAACTTGTTTTTCTCCTAACCTACTTGTGCAGTTAAGTCTGGCAGGGGTTCCCAGATAGAAACCAGAACTATTCACTCCACAACCATCTCTTGAATTTTTCATATCTTTGTCTTTGCCCAGTATACGCCCTCCATCTAAAATTCATTTCTTTTATATTTTGCTCTCTGTTCTCTTTTGTTACACTGCTGAGGCTGAAAATTGAATCTTATTTTTATTACATCTCCTATGCTTTCCTCATACCACCTAACCCAAAGCTATATGTGTGGTAAGTTTTCAGAACTTTTTTTTTTTCCTTAGGGAGGGTCAAAAAATAGAGGTTAAAAGAAGATAACTCAGATACTCAGTCTAGTCCAAGGCTGCCATTTCTCAAACTGAGATCCACAAACTATAGATAGCATTCTGCAAAGCACCTGAAGATATGTGTAAAATGTTGCATGTAAATCTGAATGTGTATTTTTTCTAGATAGGCTATCCATAACTTTTCTCTATTTTCAAAGCAGAACACAATCTACAAAATGCTTAGAGTCTACCCTTATGCTTTATGAATGAGCTTAAAGAAGTACAAGCCTAATGAAGCACATATTTTAGCTAAAGTAATATAGTCACCAAGAGACTAATAGAATCAGGAAGAGACACAGGACCTGCTGGTTTTCCTCCCAGAAGTCTTGACAAGCACATTACAATTCATTCATCCATTCATTCACCCTTTCAACTCTTTCTTATATGGTTACTCTGCACGACTTATTATTTAAGTGCCGAACTTAGAGCATTGAACCAAACAGACAAATATCCCTGCCTTCGTAAAGCTTACTCTTTAAAAATTTTATTGGAGCATAGTTGATTTACAATGTTGTATTAGTTTCTGTTGTACAGCAAAGTGATTCAGTTATATGTACATACGTATACATATATCAATTCTTTTTAAGATTCTTTTCCCATATAGGTCATCATAGAGTATTGAGTAGAATTCCCTGTGATATGCAGTAGGTTCTTTTTGCTGCTGTTGTTCAGTCGCTAAGATGTGCAACTCTTTGCGGCCCCAGGGACTGCAGCTTGCCAGTATTCCCTGTCCTTTGTTATCTTCTGGAGGCTGCTCAAAGTCATGTCTATGAAGTCAGTGATGCCATCCAACCATATCATCCTCTGTGGTCCCTTTCTCTTCCTGCCCTCAATCTTTCCCAGCATCAGGGTTTTGTCCAATGAGTCAGCTCTTTGCATCAGGTGGCCAAAGTATTGGATCTTCAGCTTCAGCATCAGTCCTTCCAATGAATATTCAGGATTGATTTCCTTTAGGATTGACTGGTTTGATCTCCTTGCAGTCTAAGAGACTCTTAAGAGTCTTCTCCAGCCCCACAGTTCAAAAGCATCAATTCTTCAGTGCTCAGCCTTCTTTATGGTCAAACTCTCACATTCATACATAACTACTGGATTTTGTCAGCAAAGTGATAACTTTGCTTGTCAATATGCTGTCTAGGTCTGTCATAGCTTTTCTTTCAAGGAGCAAACATGTTTTAATTTCATGGCTGAAGTCACTGTCAGCAGTGATTTCAGAACCTAAGAAAATAAAATCTGCAACCTTCCACTTTTTTCCCATCTATTTGTCATGGAGGTTCTTATTAGTTTTCTATTTTATATATAGTAGTGTGTATACTTACTTTCTAGAGGTGAGAGGCAAAAAATAAACAATTAAAGCCATACTATTGAATACATCAGAAGGTGATTAGTGCCATGGAGAAAACTAATGGTGAGAAAGGAAATGGGAAGTGCCTCTGGAGAGGAGTGGCGCTGGTTTAAATAAAGAGGTCAGAGACTTGGAGACTTTTGAGCTGTCACTGAATTACAACTAATTCTTGTTATTTGTGGAACTATGTTCTATAAAGTTGCCGCAAGTACCAAATTAGCAAATACTGAACCATGGCTCCTAGGGGAAATATAGTGTTAGGCTCCTCTGAGCCTCTGCTCACAACACCTTTGTCAACTAATCAATTCATAATCCTGTTTTATGTGAATTTCTGTTTAAATATACCTTATTTAATATATATTGTTGAATCATTAGCATTGAGCTCACACCCAACAGTACTATAACTCACAGCTAAAGGAAGCTTGTCAAACATACACATATTTTTCTCTGTAAGGCACATCACAATCTTCTTATACTTAGAAACCCTAGACAGAATTCCAACTATGTTTGGTGGGGGCGTTTTCAACAGTAAAATCACCAACAGAGAGCAAAAATGTGTGACAAACATGGTGCTGTTAGAACACAAGGAGGACGCTCATTTATAGGGCAAGCCAAGATGAGAAGGCCAAGCATCTCCTAGTTTGAACTTAGCTGGTGTCATGTGTGATGAGCATCTCAAACCTTCTGCCACCTTGTGCATGTCTATGGATGAACATGAAAGCCCCATAAGTATTGACTTGGGGGATTACAAATAAATTTTAGCAAGCTTGTGATTTCACACATATTTTGTTGTTGTTGCTCAGTCACCAAGTCCAACTCTTCATGACCCTATGGCCTACAGCATGCCAGGCCTCCCTGTCCTTCACCATCTCCCAGAGTTTGTCCATGTCCATTGAATCTGTGATGCCATCCAACCATCTCATTCTCTGTCACCCTCTTCTCCTTCCACCTTCAATCTTTACCAGTATCAGGGTCTTGTCCAATGAGCCAGCTCTTCACATCAGGTGGCCAAAGTATTGGAGCTTCAGCTTCAGCATGAGTCCTTCCAAAGAGTATTCAGAGTTGATTTCCTTTGAGATTGACTGGTTTGATCTCCTTGCAGTCCAAGGGACTCTCAAGAGTCTTCTCCAACACCACAGTTCAAACACATCTGTTCTTTGGCACTCTGCCCTCTTTATTGTCCAGCTCTCACATCCATTCACAAATATAGGTTCCACAAATAATGAGGACCAGCTCTAGTTGGCTTGCTGGGAAATGGTGGTGGTTTCCTGGGAGACTGATTGACACCCACAGGTTTCCTAACTCTCTGCTTAGTGCTCTTTAGTTGTTTATAATCTGTGCTTATTCAAAATGTTTGTTCTCAATTGCTGTGGTATAAGACTTTTTCTCTAAATCCACTCAACTGCTACTGAATGGGAAAAAGAGTGAGAAAAGCCAGATGTAGAAGCAGAGAAACTTTTTCATCTAGGAGTTTTGTTCAGGCAGACAGCCTGCTTGTATTTCCTTTAGACTTTTAAATTCAGGGGCCCAGATCCTACCGCTGTGCAGGGATAATTCATGACTCCTTTACAGTATAATTAATCCCTCCCCCCACCTCACCTCTAACTCCCCAACTCCCCTTCCCTATGGACATGGTCCAAAAACATTAGCAAAGTTTCTTTTCTGATTTGTGACTTGCCTCAAAGAGCATAATGTCTCTAATTAGGTGATTTTAATCAAAAAGTTAAGAGCAATTTTACGTTGTCTTTAAACCAGAATTTTACCCCCCTTCTCCCCCCCAACCCCACAACCCCCCACTGACCTGGGTAACGCAATTCCAATTTTTAAATGAAAATCATTGGAAATCAAAATTGTTACTAAAAAAACAGCTTGAGAAAGGCAGTTGATTCTAGAAAATAGGACTCAGCAATGCAGCTTGATTATGCTACAGGAAGTCCTTTAATGGAGTGGAGAGATTGAACCTAAACGTCAGACTAAGGAGAAGAGGAAACTCAGAGTCTAGACCTAGCTCTGCTTGTATATCCTGTGTGACTTTAGGCAAGATTCTACCTCTCTGTGCTTCCATTTCTTAACTGGGAAGTGAGAGGTTAGATACTCTCTGCACGGGTCTCCAACCTTCTTGGATCTAATGCCTGATGATCTGAAGTGGAGCTGATGTAATAATAATAGAAATAAAGTGCATGATAAATGTAATGCATTGAATCATCCCCAAACAACCCCTTCTCCCAGTCTGTGGAAAAATTGTCTGCTAGGAAACCCGTCCCTGGTGCCAAAAAGGTTGGGACCACTGCATAAGATAACTTCCAGCCTTAAGATTCTGGGACACAGGAAATATAAAATCTAATAGTACTCTTTATCTGTATCCATTAATTTATCAGAAAATATTCTGAAGTATGTTTTGAAGCCTAGCCTCTTTCTAAGAAAATAATGCTAAGACTAAAAAATTTCAGAATTTGTAGAATATCAGAGTCACTTGTACTTTATTTATGCAGCCATGGTATTCCTGGTAACTGAGTCTACATTTCCTCACATAAGAGCTAAAATCTTGTGTGATCTCAACCTTGCCTATCAATTCATAGTCACTTTTCTTCATCCCAACCTTTACTTTTTAATTCCCCCTATATCAAGCCATGCAAAATTTTTCTTTGATTCCCTCTCTGTATCAGGCACACTCACTTTTGTTCTCTCTTTGGGAAACCCATTTCCCCATTTGGTCTTTTGGAAGGGGTTTGTTTGTTCAATGTTTAAGAGACTGTTCATATCTTGGCTCTTCTGGGAAGGCTTTCAGGTCTTTACCAGGTCTATCTGACTTCCCTTACTCCATACCAGTAAAGAGTTCTAGCAAAGTGCTGGTAACTCTGGTAAAATTTATTTATAGACTCATATTTTTTGCTGGACTGTGAACACCTATCTACTTCCCTGACACAGAGTTTGATACCTGGTATTCAAGAATGCCTGATGAATGAAGAATGAATAAATAAATCTAAGATTAAAAAAAAAAAACACACATGGACAATCAAAGCATGATTATTTCATTATTTACCCCAAATTATGGGATCAACCTCTACTTAGCACTAGCCATGAATGCCATGAAGTATATGAGCCTAGTATTGCCAAATCTTTCAAATTTTCAAGAAAAGAAAAAAAGTCTGAACATTTATGTAAAATTTTTACCATTTTTAATATTGGGAAGTCATTTAACCTTATCTAAAATCTGGTTTGGCACACAAAACATAAGCCTCCAGGTGTACAACCACTAGCCTAAGATAAGATTCAGATTCCTTTGCATATAGTCCATGCCTTTCCAAGTTTGTACCTGCCTCCCTGTATTCTCCACTTTATTTTTATCCACTCTTGGCAATCACCTTCATTTCTGTCATTCTTTGATAACAATTCATGCTTCTGTTCTGTAAGACCATTGCATCTCCTTTTCCTCTTATGGTCTTTTCTTTCCATCTGCAGTTGGAGAAATGCTCTCATATTTCACAGTCAGCTTCATGCAACTTTCCTATTTCCTAAGAAGACTTCTACTCTGTAGAAAGAGAAACTTTTTCCTCTAGGGTTTAATAGAACTCTGGGTGGACATCTATCATTGTTTTTGCCACTATGTAATGTAGCCACTTTTCTGTAAGTTATTCTAGAGCATTCTTTTATTTATCTATTTTTTAAAATAGATAAATATTTTAAAATAAAATAAAATCTCCACTGTGCCAGATACTGTGTTCCTGCTAAGGATTCAGATGTGAAACCAACATTGTCTCAGCCCCCAAGGAACTCACAATCTAACAAAAAAGGGCTATTATAATATTCATGTTTGAATTTCTAGCACTTTGCACCAAATAGAAGGGACTCTATAGGTTTAATTAAATTAATCAAGTATTCTATTTTACAAGCATTTTTGGTGAACAGTGCACTCTGAGGGAAGCAAAACATGTCCTTGTTGTCTTGTACCTAGTAGGTACTCCATCAGTATTTGAAGACGTGGGTAAGGCATGAAGCCCCCATCTCCCCTGGATTATTACAATCTGCTTGGGAATATCTATATATCTATATATGTATACTAATGGAAAATAATGATTGCACTTAAAGTCCCATATAGAAAGTAGGGTATAAGTATTGTAGAAGTTTAATGTAGTGGAAAGTAACAATGGCATGGTATACTTAAGAAAGACTCCAGTAAGGAGGTGGGTTCTGAGTTGTGGACTATAGGATTAATATGACTGGGTTTGGGAAAATATGTGGAGTAGATGATGTCTATGGATACAGATGGGGATGTAGGAATGGGTAAGGTTTATTTGGAGGTGAATAAAGGAGAAACAAGCAACGGAATGAATGCTTAATGAACACGTCCAATGGGCCATGTATGATCATACACACGACACACACAGTTATCTCACATCCTTCTTTTAGGCAGGATGGAAATTCTTGAGGACAGGGACCTTTTCTATTGCAGTCATCACAGTATCTCCACAGTAAGCAACATATTTTACACATAGTAAACACTCAAAATACTTGAATAAATGAAACTTTCTTTTATTTATCTATTTTTGCCTACTATGAAGTAGACATGATTATCTGCATTTTACAAACAAAGAAAAAAAGTTCAGAAATGGACAATGACTTTCCCAGTGTCCAGGCCAATAGTCAAAGTGTGGATCACAACATCAACGTCTCCTGAGAACTTGCTAGGAAGAAAAATTCTTTAGAACTTTGGAATCTGAAGTCGAGGTGGTTCTGATGCACAAGAAATTTCGAGACCTACCCCTTCAGGGGAGAAGGTAGCAGTGCAAGTTTGGCCTGGCTTAAAATCCTAAACTACGATCTATCTGCAGCCAAAAAATTACTTAAGACTACATTGTCTAAAGTTTGTTTTGTGCAATATTTTCTTTTCATTCTTTTTTTTTTTTCCCCCAGTGGGTTTTGTCATACATTGATATGAATCAGCCATGGATTTACATGTATTCCCAATCCCGATCCCCCCTCCCACCTACCTCTCCACCCGATTCCTCTGGGTCTTCCCAGTGCACCAGGCCGGAGCACTTGTCTCATGCATCCCACCTGGGCTGGTGATCTGTTTCACCATAGATAGTATACATGCTGTTCTTTTGAAATATCCCACCCTCACATTCTCCCACAAAGTTCAAAAGTCTGTTCTGTATTTCTGTGTCTCTTTTTCTGTTCTGCATATAGGGTTATCGTTATCACCTTTCTAAATTCCATATACATGTGTCAGTATGCTGTAATGTTCTTTATCTTTCTGGCTTACTTCACTCTGTATAATGGGCTCCAGCTTCATCCATCTCATTAGGACTGGTTCAAATGAATTCTTTTTAATGGCTGAGTAATATTCCATGGTGTATATGTACCACAGCTTCCTTATCCATTCATCTGCTGATGGGCATCTAGGTTGCTTCCATGTCCTGGCTATTATAAACAGTGCTGCGATGAACACTGGGGTGCACGTGTCTCTTTCAGATCTGGTTTCCTCAGTGTGTATGCCCAGAAGTGGGATTGCTGGGTCATATGGCAGTTCTATTTCCAGTTTTTTTAAGAAATCTCCACACTGTTTTCCATAGCGGCTGTACTAGTTTGCATTCCCACCAACAGTGTAAGAGGGTTCCCTTTTCTCCACACCCTCTCCAGCATTTATTGCTTGTAGACTTTTGGATAGCAGCCATCCTGACTGGCGTGTAATGGTACCTCATTGAGGTTTTGATTTACATTTCTCTAATAATGAGTGATGTTGAGCATCTTTTCATGTGTTTGTTAGCCATCTGTATGTCTTCTTTGGAGAAATGTCTGTTTAGTTCTTTGGTCCATTTTTTGATTGGGTCATTTATTTTTCTGGAATTTAGCTTCAAGAGTTGCTTGTATATTTTTGAGATTAATCCTTTGTCTGTTTCTTCATTTGCTATTATTTTCTCCCAATCTGAGGGCTGTCTTTTCACCTTACTTATAGTTTCCTTTGTAGTGCAAAAGCTTTTAAGTTTCATTAGGTCCCATTTGTTTAGTTTTGCTTTTATTTCCAATATTCCGGGAGGTGGGTCATAGAAGATCTTGCTGTGATTTATGTCGGAGAGTGTTTTGCCTATGTTCTCCTCTAGGAGTTTTATAGTTTCTGGTCTTACATTTAGATCTTTAATCCATTTTGAGTTTATTTTTGTGTATGGTGTTAGAAAGTGTTCTAGTTTCATTCTTTTACAAGTGGTTGACCAGTTTTCCCAGCACCACTTGTTAAAGAGGTTGTCTTTTTTCCATTGTATATCCTTGCCTCCTTTGTCAAAGATAAGGTGTCCATAGGTTCGTGGATTTATCTCTGGGCTTTCTATTCTGTTCCATTGATCTATATTTCTGTCTTTGTGCCAGTACCATATTGTCTTGATGACTGTGGCTTTGTAGTAGAGTCTGAAGTCAGGCAGGTTGATTCCTCCAGTCCCATTCTTCTTTCTCAAGATTACTTTGGCTATTCGAGGTTTTTTGTATTTTCATACAAATTGTGAAATTATTTGTTCTAGTTCTGTGAAAAATACCGTTGGTAGCTTGATAGGGATTGCATTGAATCTATAGACTGCTTTGGGTAGAATAGCCATTTTGACAATATTGATTCTTCCAATCCATGAACACGGTATGTTTCTCCATCTGTTTGTGTCCTCTGATTTCTTTCATCAGTGTTTTATAGTTTTCTATGTATAGGTCTTTTGTTTCTTTAGGTAGATATACTCCTAAGTATTTTATTCTTTTTGTTGCAATGGTGAATGGTATTGTTTCCTTAATTTCTCTGTCTGTTTTTTCATTGTTAGTATATAGGAATGCAAGGGATTTCTGTGTGTTAATTTTATATCCTGCAACTTTACTATATTCATTGATTAGCTCTAGTAATTTTCTGGTAGAGTCTTTAGGGTTTTCTATATAGAGGATCATGTCATCTGCAAACAGTGAGAGTTTTACTTCTTCTGTTCTTATCTGGATTCCTTTTACTTCTTTTTCTGCTCTGATTGCTGTGGCCAGAACTTCCAACACTATGTTGAATAGTAGTGGTGAGAGTGGGCACCCTTGTCTTGTTCCTGATTTCAGGGGAAATGCTTTCAATTTTTCACCATTGAGGGTGATGCTTGCTGTGGGTTTGTCATATATAGCTTTTATTATGTTGAGGTATGTTCCTTCTATTCCTGCTTTTTGGAGAGTTTTAATCATAAATGAGTGTTGAGTTTTGTCAAAGGCTTTCTCTGCATCTATTGAGATAATCATATGGTTTTTATCTTTCAATTTGTTAATGTGGTGTATTACATTGATTGATTTGCAGATATTAAAGAATCCTTGCATTCCTGGGATAAAGCCCACTTGGTCATGGTGTATGATTTTTTTAATATGTTGTTGGATTCTGTTTGCTAGGATTTTGTTAAGGAGTTTTGCATCTATGTTCATCAGTGATATTGGCCTGTAGTTTTCTTTTTTTGTGACATCTTTGTCTGGTTTTGGAATTAGGGTGATGGTGGCCTCATAGAATGAGTTTGGAAGCTTACCTTCATCTGCAATTTTCTGGAAGAGTTTGAGTAAGATAGGTGTTAGCTCTTCTCTAAATTTTTGGTAGAATTCAGCTGTGAAGCCATCTGGTCCTGGGCTTTTGTTTGCTGGAAGATTTTTGATTACAGTTTCGATTTCCTTGCTTGTGATGGGTCTGTTAAGATCTTCTATTTCCTCCTGGTTCAGTTTTGGAAAGTTATACTTTTCTAAGAATTTGTCCATTTCATCCAAGTTGTCCATTTTATTGGCATAGAGCTGCTGGTAGTAGTCTCTTATGATCCTTTGTATTTCCTGGGCCATAAATCTGGTCTTGGAAAATTCAAAAAAATTGAAATCATTCCAGTCATCTTTTCTGACCACAGTGCAGTAAGATTAGATCTAAATTACAGGAAAAAAATTGTTAAAACTTCAAACATATGGAGGCTAAATAACACGCTTCTGAATAACCAACAAATCATAGAAGAAATCAAAAAAGAAATCAAAATATGTATAGAAATGAATGAAAATGAAAACACAACAACCCAAAACCTATGGGACACTGTAAAAGCAGTGCTAAGGGGAAGGTTCATAGCATTACAGGCTTACTTCAAGAAACAAGAAAAAAACCAAATAAATAACCTAACTCTACACCTAAAGCAATTAGAGAAGGAAGAAATGAAGAACCCCAGGGTTAGCAGAAGGAAAGAAATCTTAAAAATCAGGGCAGAAATAAATGCAAAAGAAACTAAAGAGACCATAGCAAAAATCAACAAAGCTAAAAGCTAGTTTTTTGAAAAAATAAACAAAATTGACAAACCATTAGCAAGACTCATTAAGAAACAAAGAGAGAAAAACCAAATTAACAAAATTAGAAATGAAAATGGAGAGATCACAACAGACAACACTGAAATACAAAGGATCATAAGAGACTGTTTTGTGCAATATTTTCTAATGTTCCTAATGTTGATACATATTATGACAAAATAAAAATTTCCGTGTTTAAGCATGTTTGGGAAATAGTGGGTTTAGCAAGGCTGAACATATTTTTTTTTTTATTTTTATTTTTACTGTAGAGTTTCTCTGAGACTTTAAAGGGCACTAGGTCATGTATCTCTAACATGGCAATATGATTTTCCAGTCTCATATAAGACAGCATAAGTTAATAGTAAATGTGGGCTTTGGTGTTTGACAACTATATTCTAATTCTTTATCATTGTCCATCTTTGTGACTTTGGGCAAAACTGCTAACAGCTCTGCTTGTCAGTTTCCTAATCTGTACATGGATAAAATGACATAATTCATATGTCATGGAATTTTTGTGAAGATTAAATAAGATACTACAAGTAAAACATTTTTCATACTGTCTGGTAGTATATAGTTAAAATAGATGCTAGCCACTATAATTGTTCTTAATCAAAATATTACAGATTGGCTCACTCAGCACCCATTTTAGTCCATTTTTAGGGTGTCTTCCTACACTGGATAGACCTCCCAAAGCTGCATTTGCTAGACATCCTTGAATTAAAATGTGTTTGACTTGAGTCATGCCAAGCAAGCAAGTTTTAAAAGGAAGAGGAGTCAATGAGAGGAGGCAGCTCAGAAATACTGAATCTTCTAGAATGGGAAGTGGAGAGATGTTTGGTTTTGGGAAAAGGAAGTTGAGGCAGAAGCTCGAATGTCCAGTTTTAGCATCATGAGTCTCCTGTGGCGCATAGCAGCCATGACAGTTAGGACTCTGCTATAGGCAGTCTCACTGCCCAAAGTGGGTTTCACAGACCAGCACTGGCATCAACAGTGAGCTTGTTAGAAAAGCAAAACTCAGGCCACACCCTAGACCTGTAGAATGGGAATCTGTATTAACCAGAGTCAAGAAGACTTATGTGCATATTAAAGTCTGAGAAAATGCTTACTGGAGTCCTACGGGCCATTCTTATGGTGTAGCTAGACACCTTACTGGCTGCATGTAGTACTTAATATTAGGTTATATAACGGCTTCTATAAAATTCTTTCTGCTCAAATCAGCTGGTGTGGGTTCTGTTGACTACAACTGAAAGTTTGACCGTATAACCACAAAAGTCATTTTTTGGTGAGGGAGGGTTAGCATGTGACACTTCTGAAAGCAGTTTTGTAAAACAATAAGAAGTAAAAGGTCACTTATGTAACAGGGAGCCAGATTTTAGAGGGAAGTCGGCTTCAGTTCTCTTGAATTAGCAAGTACAAACTTTGCATTAGCAAGTACAAAAATCCTCAGTTGACAGAACTGGATTGTGTTTAAAACAATCTGGAAATTTTCAGTGGAGGCACTCATTTGCTTCTATGCACGTTAGGTAAACATTTATTTCTCTCTACAGAAACCTTTTTCATATGTGTAAATTGCCTTGGTTAGTTATAATGCAAGATGTTAAGGTCACGTGTCAGAAACTGACTTAATTCAGTTGGGTTAAACACACATCTTGGATTCTTTTTGGTAGAAAGTAGAAGGTTCAAAGAGTTTGGGGTGGGCATGCTTTAGCTGCTGCCTTAAAACCTTGCTACCAAGTTATTTTAAAAGGTAATCTCAGATCAAATTATTCCATACATATAAACATTTCATAAAAAACAAATATATCATTAACAAGCTGACACCAAACAGTTCATACATATGTTTTCTAAAGTTGGATGTCTAGCTCTTTGTCTTTTCAGTTTCTTTAAACAGAATTTTGAATAAAATGTGACTCCCAAGGCAAATACAGCAACTTCCCAGAGGCAGGGTTCTATGACTCTTGAAGTTACCACCAGCCATCCAGGGCAAAAGGTGGAGGCACCATTCTGAAGAGTTACAACTTCTAAACCTTGCTGGATTCTTAACACCCTGAATATACAAGAGTGTGAGAAAATCTCTAAAATACTTTGACCAATTCGTATATATTTCACCAATGGGAGCCCATTCCAACATTTCTCTTGGTAATTTTCCAACTACCAATATCACCAATTAAATATATTTATGACATTCACTTTGCTAAATAACAAAGCCTTGGAATTGCTTCTAGCTATTGATGTCATGGTTGCTTCTAGACTACAGTCTTTTTCATGTAATGCCAGCTCATACCCTTTGCAGTTTATATTCCTGATTAGAATCCTTGTGGAGGCCTCTGGGTTTTTACCTAGGGAATGTACACATAATTTTGCATTATTTATGGTGAATAAATTACAAACAGTTTAGAAGCATGGATGTGGGTTTGTTTAAATAGAATTCTGGATTAACAGGGAAACCAAGTTTGAGTCTTAAAAATTTATGACCAATTCATGTCAATGTATGGCAAAAACCACTACAATATTGTAAAGTAATTAGCCTCCAATTGAAACAATTAAAAAAATATTGATTCATTCCTTTACTCATTGATTACTGAGCCATATACTATACGCTGAGGTACAGAGATTAAAAGGGCAGCCCCTGTCTCAAGGAGAGCAGAGTCCACAGAATAGAATATGCAGTGAAAACAGTATGACGGGAACCATGGCAAGTGAGCCCCAGCTGCGGCAGTCACATTGATAGTGGGTAAAGAATGAAGGATTGGCCTGAAATGGGTGATGTCCCTGAGAAATTGACATCTAGGGTGAGTTTTTAGGGTGAACAGAAGTTTATCAGTGCATTCAGGATAGACAAAAGTGGGCGGTGGTGATGTTGTTTCAATAAAGGCAGTGTGCTGTGAAATTTACTTTAGTAATGATGAGACCAATAAGATTACATTCTTGCCCTTCCCCCATCTCTCACACTTAACGAGTTTGAAGAAATGAAGAGTTTGAATTGCTATATACTGTGAGCTGGAAGTGATTGCTTTAGACTCAGAAAACCAAAGACTCAGAATTATAACTGCTCTGCTGAAGCCTTTTCACTAGGTATAAACCATTTTCTTTTTCTTTATTATCATTGACTGATTTTTTTTTTTCCCTTTAGAAGAAAAAGAAAGTGAAGTCCCTCAGTTATGTCCAACTCTTTGCGACCCCATGGACTATAGCCTACCGGGCTTGCCCATCCATGGGATTTTCCAGGTGAGAAGCACTGGCGTGGGTTGTTATTTCCTTCTCTAGGGGATCTTCCTGATCCAGGGATCAAACCTGGGTCTCCCGCTTTGCCGGCAGACGCTTTACCATCTGAGCCAAGTACTTCCCTTTTACCCTTTTAAGGAGGAAACAAAACACAGGCTCCCATCGCTTTTGTTATTATTTGTTTTCAGTTATTCAAGATATCTAGTTCCTCATACCTACAGTCTCACACACTATATTCCTCAGAATTTTCTGTTCATGTCCTTATTCTGCTACTTACAAAGTAATTGGACAATGTAATTCAACTGTCCAAACCCCTAAACTAAAGAGCCTCTTGATGAAAGTGAAAGAGGAGAGTGAAAAAGTTGGCTTAAAGCTCAACATTCAGAAAACTAAGATCATGGCACCCGGTCCCATCACTTCATGGGAAATAGATGGGGAAACAGTGGAAACAGTGGCAGACTTTGTTTTTGGGGGCTCCAAAATCACTGCAGATGGTGATTGCAGTCATGAAATTAAAAGACACTTACTCCTTGGAAGGAAAGTTATGACCAACCTAGACAGCATATTAAAAAGCAGAGACATTACTTTGCCAACAAAGGTCTGTCTAGTCAAGGCTATGGTTTTCCCAGTGGTCATGTATGGATGTGAGAGTTGGACTGTAAAGAAAGCTGAGGGCCAAAGAATTGATGCTTTTAAACTGTGGTGTTGGAGAAGATTCTTGAGAGTCCCTTGGACTGCAAGGAGATCCAACCAGTCCCTCCTAAAGATCAGTCCTGGGTGTTCATTGGAAGGACTGATGTTGAAGCTGAAACTCCAATCCTTTGGCCACCTGATGCGAAGAGCTGACTCATTTGAAAAGACCCTGATGCTGGGAAAGATTGAGGGCAGGAGAAGGGGATGACAGAGGATGAGATGGTTGGATGGCATCACTAACACAATGGACATGGGTTTGGGTGGACTCTGGGAGTTGGTGATGAACAGGGAGGCCTGGCGTGCTGTGATTCAGGGGTCGCAAATAGTTAGACACGACTGAGCGACTGAGCTGAATCCCCTGAAGGAGTCCTGATATGGACTTAATTTGTTGTAAGAGTTACATCAAGTAATTTACAATTGCCTAATCCCATGCTTATCCTATAGCAGGAACTGAATACATGATATTCACATGATAATGATGTGTTATTAGTGATACTAATAATAACATTTTAAAAATGATAATGTTCTGTTGTCACACTGCACAGGTGAGAAGAGGAGACTCATTTATGGTGGTGGGATTCGTCTAGGACCGAACCATTGAGCTGTTGATCCATCCTGACCATTGAATTTCCTTTTAGTTTTGGAACGGAGCTGAGAAAACCATCTTTATATAGGAGTGGCTCAATTTGGCAACTCCAGGTAAAGCTTCTATTTGGCATAAATGTTCTGCCCTGCATTCAAGCCCTGCCTCAACCTTCCAATTGCTGGTACCCTCATTAGTGCTGGCTTCCTCCCTGGCTGGGTGTCCCGGGTGTCTCCCAAAATAAGTTTTAAGCCCTGCCTCCTTCACTGTCTTTCTAATCCATTACCTACCCATAGGTAGCTAATAAGGATCACTTTCTTGCAACAGTAGAAAGAGCATACATTTTGCAGTCTGATAAGCCTAGTATCCAGTCCTGGCTCTGAACAAACAGTGTGGCCTTGGGCAAGTTATTCCACCCCTCTGACCTTTTCTATCCTCAACTGTAGGGTTGGTATAAAATATGCATTTCAAGAATTGTTGCAATTGAGGAAGATGATGAATGTAAAGCATTTCATACAGTGTTGGCTTATAGTAGATGCTCAGGCTGCTGCTGCTGCTGCTGCTAAGACGCTTCAGTCGTGTCCGACTCTGTGCAACCCCATAGACGGAAGCCCACCAGGCTCCCCCGTCCCTGGGATTCTCCAGGCAAGAACACTGGAGTGGGTTGCCATTTCCTTCTCTGATGCATGAAAATGGAAAGTGAAAGTGAAGTTGCTCAGTCGTGTCTGACTCTTAGCGACCCTATGGACTGCAGCCTACCAGGCTCCTCCATCCACGGGATTTTCCAGGCAAGAGTACTAGAGTGGGGCGCCATTGCCTTCTCCAAGATGCTCAGGAAATAGGTATTATTTTTTCTTGTTTTTATTATATATTTTTCTGATAATAATTTCCCTCCTGACTAATGCAAAAAAATGTGTATAGGTTTGATCTTTTCAGGTTGTAAGAAGAAAATGGTAATCTGTATTTTTTGATTTTTTTTTTTTTTTTCGTCTTCCATCAGCTCCTTTGCTAGTTTCACTGGACCCTTAGCACCTCTATAGAGATTAGAGACCTGGGATCAACACCCCACCTCCTAAAGGCATAGTGTCAGATGTGTGAGAGATAACACTCAGGAAAGATTGACTTATTAAATGCATTTTAAAAACAAACAAACAAACAAAAAAACAAAGTCACAGAATATGTGGGTGTGGGTACAACCTAAAGATTGGCCTTTAAAATTTGGTTCAGACTTTAGAGTGTTGTAAGGGTGCATTTTAAACTTCAATCCACTTAATCTGTTAGGACCAACAGTAGCAGCAAATAAACTGAGGTTACTCCTCCCTTCGTCCCACTCTCAAGGGGTGGCCAGTTGTGAGGGGAAGAAGTGAGGGGGTGGGTTTAAGTATTGACATAAAAGGAACAAAGCAGGCCCAAGGCTTTAGAGGAGCAGAGGGGGAGACTTGGTCTTAATTAATTTCTTCCTTCCAACCATCCCCAGAGGCCTTGGGGAGAATAAATAACAGAAGGAAACTCTGGAAACAGAGAAAGACAGAGAGCTAGAAAGACAGAGAGCAACAGGAATTGAATAGAGATAGGAAGCAAGCCTGTAATAGCCCAGAAGGAAGCAAATGAGGGACTTGCCTTCCTCACAACTGAGAAGGACCTGGAGACTTGCCTCTGTGTTTTTCCCACCACCAGATGTAACATATTTATGTGCATACTGTTTTGCAGTCACAGTAATTCTAAGGCACACACAATTATTTTTGCAGGATGCTGACTTTCCACAGGACTTAGAAACGAAGGGTGGAAGGAGGGTGGAGCTGATAAAGCACATTTACAGATGCCTAAATTGAGATGGTTCCACCAGAAGCCCATTCTCCATGGCAGTTAGGTTAGATGCCAAATAACCTAGAAGAAAGAACAGATAGATATACTATTAATACAGTGTTCCAGGTCTGTTCTTAAGAGCTTTATCCATGTTGTTTAACAAGCCTCATAATAACCAGATGTAATAGGTGTTATCATCCCCATTTACAGAAATGGAGCTCCTAAGATAACTGACTTGCGTGGACGCACACCGCTAGCAATTGTCCAAACTGTAATCTGATTTCAAAGCTGGTGTCCTTTTTCTCTGATTGTGCTGCATTTCTAGTTCAATTTTTAGGGACACAAGAGTTCCTTTAGCTATCAGAGAGTGGCAGTGAATCTGGTACAACCCTCACTTGGCAGTGGTATCAGGTTTGATGCAAATTTTTTTATTTGATGGAACCTCTCTCTTCTATTGTGTAGCTACCCACTATCTCTTTCTCCTCTTTATCTTCTCTTCCAGTCCCCACTTTTCACCCATGTGAATTTCAAGGAAAATAAAATCCGTATGTTTTTGATTCATTTGCACTTAACCCATCAAAACACAATTTTGAGAGAGAGTGGATTTGCAGAGAAGTGAATTTTAAAGGCCTCTCTTGCTGGAAAACAGGATGTCTACTCTGACCAAAATCATAAAAACTTCAAACTTCAAGTGTTAGGGTTCAGCTTAATACATTGAAATAATGTGATTTGAGGGAGCTGTAATTTTAGAATAACACTTTGTTGCAAGCCAAGTATGAGAGGATATGAGCCCACATTAGTGCTATCAGATGAAAACTTGAAGGTGCCCAGTTAAGTATATTTCTTCTATTGCCATCATCACCATAAAAGATATTGACATTAGGGGCACAATAGCATTCATATTTTAGAATTGGAAAAGATGCCAGAAGTCACCTTATTCAATATTCTCAGTTTATGGACCAGGAAACTGAAGCTCAGCAAGATCTGAAGATATGCTCAAGGTCACAGAGCTATACCTAACCCCTCTGAGTGCATTGCTCTTTCTTTGCCTTATTGTAAAAAATACAGATAACATTGTATTTCTTTTTTTTACTAAAAATCTCTCTAAGTTATACATCATTTTGATTTAGATGTTAATTTAAAAATTAAAAAAAAAATAAAATTTACTGTCTCTATGGCAAATTAAAAAAAAAATGTTTGTATGTCAGCATGAAAAATGACCCTAATTCACTTGAGAAAATGACTCTTGCACCTCACCCACAATAGTGTACATCTTTGGTGGTGTTGTTTAGTTGCTAAGTCGTGTCCAATTCTTTTGTAACCCCAAGGACTATAGCTTGCCAGGCTCCTCTGTCCATGGGGTTTTCCAGGCAAGAATCCTGGAGGGGGTTGCCATTTCCTTTTCCAGCGGATCTTCCTGACCCAGGAATCAAGCCCAGGTCTCCCGCGTTGCAGGCAGATCCTTTACCATCCGAGCCACCAGGAAACTCTGGTGTACATCATAGATGGTAGTAAATGCTCCTTTACACATAAAAACTAGTAAATTAATTTAAAAAAATAACCAGTCTGTGCCAGCCACCTTACATATGTTTAAGTAATAATAACAACAATATTAATAGCTGATAATTGAGAGGTACTATGCATATTATTTCTGAGTAAGGGTTTTGCAGTCAGAGTCAGATCTGACTATGTAAGTAGGTATGTAATCCTAGGCAAAGATGAATGTTATCTTAGGCAAGTGAAGCCTCAGTAAAAACATCTTTAAGATGGGATTAACAGTAATAATTACCTTAAGGGGTGTTCTGAAGATTAAAGTATGCGCATAAGCATGTGTTTCAGATGTGCAAAGCAGGACAAGATGTTGATAGCATTGAATGCTCACAACTTACAAAGGCTGTGCTGAACAATTTACAATTGTTGACCTTAATCTTTAAAAAACACTACCAAATAGATATTATTACTATTATCCTCATTTTACAGGTGAAGAGACCCTGGGATAAAGCAATGAATGAGGCTCCAACTCAAATCTGACTTCATAGCACGTCTATTTCTTCATAGCACCACTTCATAGCACCATTGTACTTTTGTTAAAAATTATTTATTTATTATTTTTTGCTGTGTGTGTGGGCTTTATCTAGTTGCAGTGAGAGGGGACTATATTGTGGTACCCAGGCTTTTCACTGTGGTGGCTTCTTGTTGTGGAGCACCAGCGCTAGGGTATGCAGCCTTCAGTGGCTGTGGCTCATGGGCTTAGTTGCTTCACATATGTGGAAATGTAGAATCTTCCTGGACCAGGGATCAAACCCATGTATCCTGCATTGGCAGGCAGATTCTTTACCACTGAGTCACCATAGAAGCCCTACATATTTTTTTAAAAATCGATTTTTTTTTAATTGAAGGATAATTGCTTTACAGAATTTTGTTGGTTTCTGCCAAACATCAACATAAATCAACCATAGGTATACATATGTCCCCTCCCTCTTGAACCTCTCTCACATCTCCCTCCCCACCCCACCCCTTTAGGTCATTACAGAGCCCTTGTTTGAGTTCCCTGAGTCTTGTTTATTAATATAGTAGAAAAGTTCATTTGGATGTCACAATTCCCTTATGATGTAGGTATTATTATGTCTATCTTATGGATGAAAAACTGTAGCTTAAAGAGTTTAATATCTTAACCATCTTTCAAGGTTATTAAGCAGCAAAGTGAAAATTAGTATCCCATTTTCAGATTCCAAGTTCTGTGTTCATTCCAGTGTCATACTGCCACTTAAGGAAAGTTTGATCAAAACAGAGAGTCTTAGAAAGGCTGATTAAAAAAATATTCCAGAGGTTGGTTGAGGGTTAGAAATTGGATACAATACTGGGAAGAATGAGCCCATGTCTGCTGCTCTTAGGTCTTCCTGTCCTGCTGAGCCCCATGTAGCTGTCAACCGCCATCCAGACTTCCAACCTGAACCGCAAGGCGTTTAGAATTCCAGCATTGTATCTAAATTTGATCCTTCCAAGCAAATTCGGATAGCTTCTGTATTCCAACTGCTTTGTCTAAACCAGATCTTATGAGAAGGTTGCTTTCTGTGACTTCAGAACGCATGGCTGTTCCTAAACATGAGCTTGTCTCATTATGATTCTTTCACATGCATGAATCCAGAGAATGCTTTCTTATCTTTGCTATCATTTTCATCCTTGCTTTTTGGATTCATTATTACTAAGAGTTGGAAAAAAGAAGGAAAGAGCATTAATTTCATTCAATAGTTTAGCTCAATGAGTATCTCCTGTGTCAATCCAAAGGACTAGGAATGCAGGGATAAATGCAAGTTCTTTGGTCTTCTTTCATCATTGTCTTAATCAAGTCCAGTCAGAGAAACATAACCCACCAGGACATTTAATAGGGAAGATCTAGCTTGGTGAACTGGTAACAAATTTGTTAGTAGAACTGCAAGGTCAAGTGGAGACAGTGAGTCAACCTAGAGATTAGAAATTTAAGAGAAAGCTGCTTCCACTCTTAGGGCCTCAGGGACCAAAGGAAATGATACTGCAAGACTGCGTTAACCCTGGAGAGAGGAGAACCGACTGGGCCTGGGAATATCCAGAGAGGGGCTGGTGCAGAGGGCTGTGACAGTAAAGGAAAGGCTGACGCTTTGGGGGACACCTCTGGAACAGAAAGAGGGGGCAGGAATACTTTGGTAGCTTCCCTCCTCCCCCTCTCCAAACTGCCACCAGTGCCTCCCGTTGCCAAGCTGAACTGAAGCTGGTTGGCATGGGTGCCTGGGAACCAGAGTTTCACAGAGTTCAGCTTCCTGCTCTTCATGGCCCAGCAGGCTGGGGAGTTGATATCACAATCCTTAAACCCCTCCTTTCTCTTCTCATCCCTGTAACCTCTATCCTTCTAGCTTCAAATCACAGGACATTGGAACAGATTTAAAAGAAAGGAAAAAAAAAATTTGTTCCAGTCCTGATTGTAAACCATTCAGCTACCTTCAAACTCAAATCCATATGTCTTACCCTATACACATTGTCCTCTTTGATCTGGATTCTTCCTGCTGTTTCACCAATTCCCCAATACTCCTTGGCTTCTATGAAACTAAGGTATGAACCTTTTCTTTCCTCTTTTCTTTTGGCCAGCTTATCCTCTATAAATGTCTGGATTTTCCTCTCTTTCAGTCAGTTCAGTTCAGTTGCTCAGTCATGTCCGACTCTTTGCTACCCCATGAATTACAGCACGCCAGGCCTCCCTGTCCATCACCAACTCCCGGAGTTTACTCAAACTCATGCCCATCGAGTCGGTGATGCCATCCAGCCATCTCATCCTCTGTCATCCCTTTCTCCTCCTGCCCCCAATCCCTCCAAGTATCAGGGTCTTTTCCAAGGAGTCAACTCTTCGCATGAGGTGGCCAAAGTATTGGAGTTTCAGCTTCAGCATCAGTCCTTCCAATGAACACCCAGGACTGATCTCCTTTAGGATGGACTGCTTGGATCTCCTTGCAGTCCAAGGGACTCCCAAGAGTCTTCTCCGACACCACAGTTCAAAAGCATCAATTTTTCGGCACCCAGCTTTCTTCACAGTCCAACTCTCACATCCATACTTGACCATTGGAAAAACCATAGCCTTGACCAGATGGACCTTTGTTGGCAAAGTAATGTCTCTGCTTTTTAATATGCTATCTAGGTTGATCATAACTTTCCTTCCAAGGAGTAAGAGTCTTTTAATTTCATGGCTGCAGTCACCATCTGCAGTGATTTTGGAGCCCCCCAAAATAAAGTCTAACACTGTTTCCACTGTTTCCCCATCTATTTCCCATGAAGTCATGGGACCAGATGTCGTGATCTTAGTTTTCTGAATGTTAAGCTTTAAGCCAACTTTTTCACTCTCCTCTTTCACTTTCATCAAGAGGCTTTTCAGTTCCTCTTCACTCTCTGCCATAAGGGTGTTGTCATCTCCATATCTGAAGTTATTGATATCTCTCTCGGCAAACTTGATTCTAGCTTGTGCTTCTTCCAGCCCAGCATTTCTCATGATGTACTCTGCATATAAGTTAAATTAGCAGGGTGACAATATACAGCCTTGACGTACTCCTTTTCCTTTTTGGAACCAATCTGTTGTTCCATGTCCAGTTCTAACTGTTGCTTCCTGACCTGCGTACAGGTTTCTCAAGAGGCAGGTCAGGTGGTCTGGTATTCCCATCTCTTTCAGAATTTTCCACAGTTTATTGTGATCCACACAGTCGGAGGCTTTGGCATAGTCAATAAAGCAGAAGTAGATGTTTTTCTGTAACTCTCTTGCTTTTTCAATGATCCAGCGGATATTTTCATTTTGATCTCTGGTTCCTCTGCCTTTTCTAAAACCAGGTTGACTATCTGGAAGTTCTCAGTTCACGTATTCCTGAAGCCTGGCTTGGAGAATTCTGAGCATTACTTTACTAGCGTGTGAGATGAGTGCAATTGTGCAATTCCTCTTTTTACATAATGTTATTTATTCAATAAACATTTCCTTAGGTTCTCTCATGTGTCAGAATCTGAGAAGAACAGAGGTAAGATATGCTCCTTGCTCTCAGAGTGTTCTGGTGTCTTCTTCCTTCATGGACGACTACATCTAGACAAGATAGGACATTTATACAAAGCAGGCAGAGCAAGAAAAGACAGAGGAGAGCACATTCGTGGCTGTTTCCTAGATTAAACTAGGAAAGTCATGTTCAATGATCAGTTTCACGAGGTAAGCACAGATAAGAAATGAGAGATAAAGCTAGAGGTGAGAAGATAGCCATAACTAGATGGGACCAAAGCAAGGGAGTTAAAACACTTGTAAAAAGTATGTTGAAAGTAGTTGAAGCTCATCTTTAATTGACCCACTATCTGATAAGTTGATCTGTTTTAAAAGCATAGAATTGGCCTCACTATATAGCAGTAGAGATGGTCTGAGCATGCATATTCCTTAAACCAGGAATTGGTCAACTTTTTCTAAAAGGGTCAGGTAGTAAATGTTGTAGGCCTTCTAGAAACATGGTCTCTGATATGACTACTCAACCTAGCTGTTGCAAAAGTAGCCATAGACAGTACATAAACAATGGGTGTGGATGGGTTCCATTAGAATTATGTCTACAAAAACAGGTGTTAGCCTGTTGCCCAACTTGTGCTAAGCTACCTAACCTCTCTCCATGCCTCATAACTGGCACTATGTAGGTTAGACTATGGCAGGCTTACATCTTCCTAGACTCAATGCTAAGGCTTTGCTTTCATTCATTTTATGCCATGTTTCCCAATGTGTTTCCTAACCTTCTTTATTTCTCACCTCACCATCAATTTTTAAAATTAATTTATCTATCTATTGGTTAATTGTTTCGTCAAATTCTTGAGAACTAATGTTCAACACTACCTTTCCAGTGTGGACATCTTTCTTCCTAGTTTGGAAATTCCTCTAGCATTAACTCTAGCTCTATTTATTGAGCTTGCCTTAAGCATACAGAATTAAACTAGGTGCTTTGTGTTCATTTAGTCTATGTTAAATAAACTGATATTCACAGTAACTCTGTGAGATAGTTATTACTACTTTAATTCAGCAAATGATGAACTTTACTCTGAGATGTTGAATAGTTTATCCAAAGATATAGCCAGTGGATACAGTAGTTGGAATTTAAACTATGCATATTTAAATACAAAATGCAATCTTCGACAAAGGAGGCAAGAATATACAATGGAAAAAAGACAACCTCTTTAACAAGTGGTGCTGGGAAAACTGGTCAACCACTTGTAAAAGAATGAAACTAGAACATTTTCTAACACTATACACAAAAATAAACTCAAAATGGATTAAAGATCTAAATGTAAGACCAGAAACTATAAAACTCCTAGAGGAGAACATAGGCAAAACACTCTCTGACATAAATCACAGCAAGATCCTCTATGACCGATCTCCCAGAATATTAGAAATAAAAGCAAAACTAAACAAATGGGACCTAATTAAACTTAAAAGCTTTTGCACAACAAAGGAAACTATAAGCAGGGTGAAAAGACAGCCTTCAGAATCGGAGAAAATAATAGCAAATGAAGAAACAGACAAAGGATTAATCTCAAAAATATACAAGCAACTCCTGCAGCTCAATTCCAGAAAAATAAATGACCCAATCAAAAAATGGGCCAAAGATCTAAACAGACATTTCTCCAAAGAAGACATACAGATGGCTAACAAACACATGAAAAGATGCTCAACATCACTCATTATTAGAGAAATGCAAATCAAAACCTCAATGAGGTACCATTACACGCCAGTCAGAATGGCTGCTATCCAAAAGTCTACAAGCAATAAATGCTGGAGAGGGTGTGGAGAAAAGGGAACCCTCTTACACTGTTGGTGGGAATGCAAACTAGTACAGCCGCTATGGAGAACAGTGTGGAGATTTCTTAAAACCTGGAAATAGAACTGCCATATGACCCAGCAATCCCACTCCTGTGCATACACACTGAGGAAACCAGATCTGAAAGAGACACGTGCACCCCAATGTTCATCGCAGCACTGTTTATAATAGCCAGAACATGGAAGCAACCTAGATGCCCATCAGCAGACGAATGGATAAGGAAGCTGTGGTACATATACGTTATGGAATATTACTCAGCCATTAAAAAGAATTCATTTGAATCAGTTCTAATGAGATGGATGAAACTGGAGCCCATTATACAGAGTGAAGTAAGCCAGAAAGATAAAGACCAATACAGTATACTAACGTGTATATATGGAATTTAAAATGATGGTAATGATAACCCTATATGCAAAACAGAAAAAGAGACACAGATGTACAGAACAGACTTTTAGACTCTGTGGGAGAACGTGAGGGTGGGATGTTCTGAGAGAACAGCATTGAAACAAGTATACTATCAAGGGTGAAACAGATCACCAGCCCAGGTTGGATGCATGAGACAAGTGCTCAGGGCTGGTGCACTGGGAAGACCCAGAGGGATGGGATGGAGAGGGAGGTGGGAGCAGGGATTGGGATGGGGAACACATGTAAATCCATGGCTGATTCATGTCAATGTATGGCAAAAACCACTACAATATTGTAAAGTAATTATCTTCCAACTAATAAAAATAAATGAAAAAAAAATACTAGTAAACTGATTAAAAAAATAAATAAAATTCTGGTATTTTGTTCATTAAAAAAAAAAAAATACAAAGTGCACTGTTGTTTTTTTCCCCCACTCACTATACTGTCGTATTATATATTAACTTTTTATGGGAGCACAAAAATTTGGCAGTAGGACTCACAAGGTTCCTCTGCAAAAATGAGTTGTGCTGTATAGAAAGAGATATCTTGTTGTAAATATAATAGCAATGACCTGGGAATCCTGCTCCATGGACAGGGTCCTGACACAGATTGAATTGGCTGCAGGACTTCAGCTTCTCCAGGACTCCTCCTTGAGCCTCTGGGTCTTCTGCTATTCATCCTTTTTTACCTTCTGTTGAGATGATAAATTTGCTTTGATGCTCATATTTCCACTGCTATATTTAGAAAACATAAAAATTATTCTTTTTAATAATTATCAATAGGGGCTTTCCCTGATGGTTCAGACAGTAAAGAATCTGCCTACAATGAAGGAGACCCAGATTCAATAGGGATTGAATCTCCAGGGAAGGCCCCCTGGAGAAGGGAATGGCTACTCATTCCAGAATTCCTGCCTGGAGAAGTCTGTGAACAGAGGAGACTGGTGGGCTACAGTCCATGGGATCGCAAAGAGTTGGACATGACTGAGTGACTAACACTTAAGATTTTAGCATGTGTTATATGTCTTAATTTCTAATTTTCTAATAAAGTCTAAAGCTTTTTGTTGTTGTTCAGTCACTAAGTCCTGTCTGACTCTTTGTGACCCCATGGACTGCAGCATGCCAGGCCTCTCTGTCCTTCACTATCTCCAGGAGTCTTCTCAAAAACTCATGTCCATTGAGTCTGTGATACCATCCAACCAGTTCATTCTCTGTCATCCCCTTCTCCTGCCCTCAATCTTTTCCAGCATCAGGGTCCTTTCCAATGAGTCAGCTCTTCACATCAGGTGGCCAAAGTACTTTAACTTCAGCCTTAGTATCAGTCCTTCAATGAATATTCAGGGTTGATTTCCTTTAAGATTGAGTGGTTTGATCTCCTTGTTGTTCAAGGGACTCTAAATCTAATCAGTGTTTATATCCTATTCTCAAAAGATATGTGGATCTGAGCATGTTTTCACAGCTCTCTGCCAATACCCTACCCCCACTATGATGATACTGTTATCTATTTTTATGCTATTGTTGTTTAGTTGCTAAGTTACATCCAACTCTTTTGTGACTCATTGGCAAGTGGATTCCTTACCAGTAAGCCACCACAGAAGCTCATCCAATTTTATACTTTCAGCTCATTTTCAATACTTACATGAATATTTTCATGCTTATTGTTTATTCATATTATAGTTGATTCTTATTTACTTATTTAGAGTTACCAGTTAGTTTACCATTTTTTTCTTCATAGTTATTTCTTATATATACTTCTATCTAACAGATACTTATTTTCCAGCAAAGCTCCATAGATAGTAAAGTGAATATGAAGTGATATCTTGGTGGTTACTTTGGCTTTTGTATGCTTCCCTGATGGTTCAGATGGTAAAAAATAATCTGCCTGCAAGGCAGGAGAGCTGGGTTTGATCCCTGGGTCAGGAAGATCCCCTGCAGAAGGGAATGGCTACCCTCTCCAGTGTTCTTGCCTGGAGAATTTCATGGACAGAGAGGCTTGGTGGGTTACAGTCCATGGGGTCACATAGAGTCATACATGACTGAGCAACTAACACTTATCTTGGTTTTTGTTATATTTACTTTTTAAAAATCTCCCTTTTTCTTATCGTTGCCATTTTGCCTTTGTTCTTTAAACATCTTAAGTATGCTTATTAAATTTCTCTTCAGATCACAATGTTACCTCTGGTCCTCATGTTTAAGTGTTCCTATTTTGCAGGGTTTGTGATCCTTCTTACATGCATTGATTTATTTATTGACTTATTATTCCTTTGAATATATATACATGTTTTATAATATATATTATATGCTATATAGTAATGGCTTCCCTAATAGCTCATTGGGTAAAGGATCCACCTGCAAAGCAGGAGACATAGGAGACTTGAGTTCGATCCCTGGGTTGGGAAGATCCCTTGGAGGAGGAAGTGGCAACCCACTCTAGTATTCTTGCCAATGATTCTTCCCAATGATAAAGGAACCTGGCGGGCTATAGCCCATGGGGTCATACAGAGTCAGGTGTGACTGAGCAAATTATGTCTTTGAACATATATACATATTTCATAATACATACTATATACTACATTATATATATATATTTAATTATATATTTACCTTTATGTGTGTGTGTGTGTGTGTGTAGTTTTGGAATGGGTTCATCTTCTGTGTGAGTGATCTTGTGCAGGATTTTTCTCCCACATTTACACTGGGTTGTGAACTTCACATCTGGATTGTCACTGCCCTTTGAACAGTCTCCACTATATCTAGGAGTGACGTATGAGAATTACATTTCCCAGAATCCTTTGGTTAGGATTTGACAGTGAGAAACACATAAGACTTGGATGGTGTAAGAGCCATTCTCCAGGCACAGCTGCTGCGAGAGTGTGCAAGGGTACTGGCCACAGCAGAGGTGGGGTTTTGTTAAGTGCCTTCCAGAGAGCCTCATGAGGAAGGGTCAAGAAAACTTTTTCTGTAAAGAACTAAGCTGTAAATATTTCCACCTTTGCAGGCTATATGGTCTCCATTTCATATCCTATCTTCTTTTTAACTTCCCTCTGTAAATATAAAAAAAGAAAAAACATTCTTAGGTAGCCAGCAGTGTAATAACAGGCTGAGATCCAGGTTTGCCCCATAGACCATAACTTTCTGACTCTTGCTCTGAAGAATTTCCCACTTCAAGCAGCTGAACTCACTGGCAGCGGTCTGCTTGCTACTCCTGCCCTGCCACATCCTGAAAGCCAGCAACAGCCTTCCTGAGCTTACTCTCCGAGTCCTTCCAAATGCTGTGTAAAGTTATAAATTCTCTAAAGTAGCTTTTGATTTTCTGTCCAAAGTCAATAAGGTATTTTAATGTTTGTCCTTGACTAGACATTGTAGGGCTTGTTTCCGCTAAATTGTTTTCCATGTTAATTTCTAGAATTGTGACTTCCCACATGTATAAGACAAGCTAAGCTTGTTCCTGGTGAGTCACAATTTTAGATTCTCATTTCATGCTGCATTCTACTTTCAGTAAGGGGCCAGGGTACCTTGCACTTGTTTCTGGTTATGGTCTAGTGCTACTTGTTGGAGATTTTCATATCCTTTTTCATGGACACAAAGCCTATTCTAACTCCTATGTCCATGCGGGGGTCCTAGCTTCAGATCCTTATAGAAATCTGAGTCTTGCCCCAATCCCTTTCCAACGTAGCATTGAAACTTTGGTTCCTGAAGCTTGTGTTGGACCTAATCCCCCAGGAGTAATTCAGCTTCAGCTTCCACTAACCACTGGGGTTCCCTCTAAATTTCTGGCAGAGTGAGATTTTCCTTCTTTGCTTTGTAGTTGGTTTATGTACTTTTAAAGATGTTTCATCCAGAATTTCTAGGAGTTTGAATTGTGGAAGGCTTAATTTTAGCATGTACTTAATCTACCCTCTTGACCTGGAAGTCCAATGTTCACATCTGTGAGGTAAGAGGTTTGTGTTTAATGATTCCCAGAGATCCTTCAAGCACTATGCTGTTCGAAGTTGCTACATCTGGGCACATTGTGTTTATATATAAGTATTGCTGCTAACACTCAGACACATGTGCTGGCCTTTTGGTTATTTATCTTTGAAGGAATACCATTAGTAGGTTAAGCCAGCACGCATTTAATATTTGGCGACGGAAAGGAAAACAAAAAACAAAAAAACATGGCCAATACATTGCATGCAATGATTAAATTCACTATGTGAACCAATGCTAGTGAATCCAAAACCAGTCCACACAAGCTATTGTTTACAATAGTACCATTCATTTTGGGAAAACAAAGAAGCATTAAACAGCATAAGACAAACCACACTTGATACCTGGATTCTATGATTCAATGTGTAGCAGTCTATAAGGGTGTGAATTAGAGGCAGTCTGTAGCACAAATGCTCAGATTTCACACATTACTCATCTTTTCAGTTGGAGAGTTAATCCTTAATTTAATTCATTCATTCACCACGTATTAACTATACACTCATCATGTGAGAGTTGGGCCATAAGAAAGGCTGAGGCTAAAGAATAAACGCTTTCAAACTGTGGTGCTGTAGAAAACTCTTGAGAGTCAAGAGATCAAACCAGTCTATCGTAGAGTAAATTAACCCCAAATACTCACTGGAAGAACTATTGCTGAAATTGAAGCTCCAATACTTTGGCCACCTGATGCAAAGAGCTGACTCACTGGAAAAGACCTAAGGCTGGGAAAGATTGAGGACAAGAGGAGAAGGGGCGACAGAGGATGAAATGGTTGGATGGCATCGTTGACACCATGGGCATGAGTTTGAGCAAACTCAGGGAGATAGTGAAGAAGAGGGAAGCCTGGTATGCTGCAGTTTGTGTGGTCACAGAGTCAAACAGAACTAAACGACAGAAAAACATCATCATGTGCCACTCACTGGGCTTGGTAAATGGAAGAGCAGAGCACTCAGGGTAGTCAGAGCTCCAGTCCTCACAGAGCATATGGTCCACAAGGAAAGATAGATGAGGACCATGTGTTTCAAGGCTGCTGGATGAGACTATAGATTAAACAAAGATTGCCATGGGAGTGTGTTAAATGGGGAGCAAAGGCAAATGGTTGTCTGAGAAGGCCTTACAAATAGCTGAGAAAAGAAGAAAAGCAAACGAGAAAAGGAAAGCTATACCATCCAAATGAGGAGTTCCAAAGAATAGCAAGGAGGAATAAGAAAGCCTTCCAAAGTGAACAGTGCAGATAAATAGAGGAAAATAACAGAATGGGAAAGACTAGAGATCCCTTCAAGAAAATTAGAGATACCAAGGGAACATTTTATGCAAAGATGGGCACAATAAAGGACAGAAATGGTATGTACCTAACAGAAGCAGAAGATATTAAGAAGACGTGCCAAGAATACACAGAAGAACTATACAAAAAAGATCTTAATGACCCAGATAACTATGATGGTGTGACCACTCACCTAGAACCAGACATCATGGAGTGTGAAGTCAAGTGGGCCTTAGAAAGTATCACAACAAACAAAGCTGGTGGAGGTGATGGAATTTCAGTTGAGCTATTTCACATCCTGAAAGATGATGCTGTGAAAGTGCTGCACTCAATATGCCAGCAAATTTGGGAAACTCAGCAGTGGCCACAGGACTGGAAAAGGTCAGTTTTCATTCCAATCCCTAACAAAGGCAATGCCAAAGAATATTCAAACTACTGCACAAATGCACTCATTTCCCATGCTAACAAAGTAATGCTCAAAATTCTCCAAGCTAGTTTTCAACAATATATGAATTGAGAAATTCCAGATGTTCAAGCTGGATTTAGAAAAGGCAGAGGAACCAGAGATCAAATTGCCAACGTCCGTTGGGTCAAAAAAACAAAACAAAACAAGAGAATTACAGAAAAACATCTACTTCTGCTTTGTTGACTACACCAACGCCTTTGACTATGGATCACAACAAACTGTGGAAAATTTTTAAAGAGATGGGACTATCAGATCCCTTACCTACCTCCTGAGAAACCTGTATGCAGGTCAAGAAGCAACCATTTAAACTGTACGTGGCACAATGGACTGGTTCCAAATTCAGAGAGGAGTATGTCAAGGCTGTATATTGTCACCCTGCTTATTTAACTTATATGTAGAATACATCATGCAAAATGCCAGGCTGGATGAAGCACAAGCTGGAATCAAGATTTCCAGGAGAAACATCAGTAACCTCAGATATACAGATGATACCACCCTTAAGGCAGAAAGCAAAGAGGAACTAAAGAGCCTCTTGATGAAGGCGAAAGAGGAGAGTGAAAAAGCTGGCTTAAAACTCAACACTCAAAAATCGAAGTTTATTTCATCTTGTCCCATCACTTCATGGCAAATAGATGGGGAAACAATGGAAACAGTGACAGACTTTCTCTTCTTGGACTCCAAAATCACTGCAGATGGTGACTGCTGCCGTGAATTTAAAGGATGCTTGCTACTTAGAAGAAAAGCTGTGACAAACCTGGACAGCATATTAAAAAACAGAAACATTACTTTGCCAACAAAGGTCTGTCTAGTCAAAGCTATGTTTTTTTCAGTAGTCATATATGGATGTGAAAGTTGGGCCATAAAGAAAGCTGAGCACCAAAGATTTGATGCTTGTGAGCTGTGGTTTTGGAGAAGACTCTTGAGAGTCCCTTGGACAGCAAGGAGATCAAGCCAGTCAATCCTAAAGAAAATCAATCCTGAATATTCATCAGAAGGACTGGTGCTGAATCTGAAGCACCAATACTATGGCTACCTGATGTGAAGAGCCGACTCATTAGCAAAGACCCTGATGCTGGGAAAGATTGAAGGCAGGATGAGAAGGAGATGACAGAGGATGAGATGGTTGGATGGCATCACTGACTCAATGGACATGAGCTTGAGCAAGCTCTAGGAGATAGTGCAGAACAGGGAAGCCTGGTGTGCTGCAGTCCCTTGCGTTGCAAAGAGTTAGACATGACTAAACAACTGAACAACAATAAAACTGATCTGGAAAGTTAGAAGGTGAACTTGCACACATGAAGTTTTGGCTGAGGCTTGAAGTCCGAGTGTTAACAAAGCAAATATGTCTCCAAGCACATGAGAGGGTGGGGTGACAACCTGGACGGCAGGATGGAAAGCATGTCTGAATGGGGATCAGATGCATCATCTGAGGATCCTGTCAACTCTATTAGGAACTTGGGAGTTCATCCCAAAGGTAATAGCCAGCCATCAGTGAGTTTTAGGTAGAGCAATGATACAATCAGATAAGAAGATCCTTCTAGCTCCTGCATGGAGTGTGGAGATGGGGGGTGGAGGGTGGGGAGTGTAGATTGAAAGCTTTCTATGGTGGTCCAGGTGATAGCTGGTGATGTCATGGGTAATGTCAGTAGGAGGGGAAAGAAGTAGGCAGATTTTTAGGAAAGAGCATGTACAAATCATGGAGCTTGATTAAATGTGGGGCTTGAAAGGAAAGGAAGACTAGTTTCTGCTTTGGTCACTGTGTGCCTGGTGGTTCTATATACTGGGAAAGGGACCCTATAAAGAGAGAGAGATAAGAAATAGAGAATGAGAAAGAGGAGGGAGAGATAGAGAAGAGGAGAGGATAATGATCTGGGTTCAGCTTTGGCCATGTTATTATTGGAGGGGACACAAGCTTTGGAACTGGACAGACCTGGTATGTTCTTCCACTTCCCTGCTATGTGCACATAGACAAGTTACTTAAAATTTTGAGCTTTAATTCCCTCATCTATAATATAAAGATAATATCAGTTGTCAATGAAGTTATAGTGCTCATGAGGACAAAATACACAATGAGTCTCATAGAATAGATCAATAAGCGAAATTTCTCATCTATCTCCTGGCTAGATGGTCTTATCTGTCAAATCATTGGTTGAGGGAGCAGTAGTCAGTGACAAGAATCCAAGCCTGGGAATCAGGAGACGAGAAGTATGCTTATCAGTAAGTTGTTTTGTGACATGGGATGAGTGATTGCCCCTCTCTGCTTGTCAGTGAGAGATTGTCTCAATGGATCCTAAAGCTTCTCCCAGTTTAATAAATCAATGATACTACAGTCAGTATGTCTACAGATGTTAGGATATCTCCCAATGTCATAGTCACAGTCTCCCTCTGGAGAAATACCGTGGGGACACAAGTATTGTGGAGCATTGGAAAGATACAGAGAAGTTTCCTATTTCAACTTCATTTGAAACAACCTGAATCTTTTTCTCAGCAAGCAGCCTTCCTTTACTGACAGGATTGATATGGCAATTGCCTTGATGTGCTCACACTTCACTCTTCTCATCAGATCTTTATAGTGAGAGAAATGTATATTGGTTTCTTAAAACCAACAGCTCTGTGGAATGAGACTGCCTGGAAGAGAAACACACATGAAAAAGGAGAATGCCACAAAGCTATATTTTCAAGACAGTGCAGAGAAGCAAGAATCTGTTTTTCATTATAAAAAATGTTTTCCTAGATGGTGTAGGAAGCCTTAAGTGTAGTATTCTGAAATGGGGGCATTGATGTCTCCAGTGCACACTGTCCTGGTCAGACCACAACTAGGAATCCTGTTTGAGAGCTGTCGTGTGCGAAACCTCAGGCCCTGCAATCAGACAGTCTCAAGCTTCAAAATATGACACTACTATTTGCTAGCTCTATGATGCTGGAAAAATAATATAACTAGTCTAAGCCTAATTTTCTCATCTTAAAGTTGGGATAATAATCATTACATCTTCTTCCATAGGTTTCTTGTGAGAATTAAATAAGAGGGTAAGTAAAGAAATTAGCACTGTGCCTGTCAATTCATGGCACTGCTTCTGATGGTTCAGTTATGGCCCATGAAAGATTCAAGACCACGTCCCTTCTGGAATAAGTACAATAGCTGAAAATGTTTGACTGAGAAAAGGAAATGCTTGGAGCTTATGATCGTAAGTTTTAAGAGACTAAAGAGCAATAGTAAAGAGGAAAATGGATTTGCAGCTGGAGTTCAACCATTGTCTGAAGAGTTGGATTAGATGCCTTTAATGACCTGTTCCAGTCTGAGATTCTGAGACTCAGTGGAAATTCTAGAAATGTAGTTGCTCTTCCATTTAGTTGATATTTGCAGGACATATATTATCCTTGTCAAGTGTGTAAGCAAACAGAAATAAGCAAGATCTGCTCTTGTTCCTCAGGGTGTTCACAGCCTAATTTGCCATCAGAAAAATCATTAGACCTTACCTGCCTCCTGAGAAACCTGTATTCAGGTCAAGAAGCAACAGTTAGAACCAGACATGGAACAACAGACTGGTTCAAAATTAGGAAAGGAGTACTACAAGGCTATATATTTTCACCCTGTTTCTTTAACTTATATGCAGAGTATATCATGTGAAATGCTGGACTGGATGAATCACAAGTTGGAATTAAGATTGTCAGGAGAAATATCAATAACCTCAGATATGCAGATGACACCACCCTAATGGCAGAAAGCAAAGAGGAGCTAAAGAGCCCCTTGATGAAGGTGAAAGAGGAGAGTGAAAAAGATGACTTAAAACTCAACATTCAAAAAACTAAGATCATGGCATCTGGTCCCACCTCCTCATGGCAAATAGATGGTGAAACAAAGGAAACAGTGAGAGACTTTATTTTGGGGGGCTCCAAAATCACTGCAGATGGTGACTGCAGCCGTAAAATTCCAAGATGCCTGCTCCTTGGAAGAAAACCTATGACAAACCTAGACAGTGTATTAAAAAACAAAGACATCACTTTGCTGACAAAGGTCTATCTAGTCAAAGCTATGCTTTTTTCCAGTCGTCCTGTATGGATGTGAAAGTTGGACTATAAAGAAGGCTAAGTGCCAAGGAATTGATGCTTTCAAACTGTGGTGTGGCAGATTCATGTCAATGTATGGCAAAACCACTACAATACTGTAAAATAATTAGCCTCCAATTAAAATAAAAAAAATTATATTAAAACAAAAACAAACTGTGGTGTCGGAGAAGACTCTTGAGAGTCCTTTGGACTGCAAGAAGATCAAATCAGTCAATCCTAAAGGAAATCAATCCTGAATATTCATTGGAAGGACTAATGCTGAAACTGAAGCTCTAATACTTTGGCACTTAAGATGCTAAGAGCCAACTCAGTGAAAAAGACCTTGATGCTGGAAAAGATTGAGGGCAGGAGGAGAAAGGGGTGACCGAGGATGAGATGTTTGGATGGTGTCATTGATTCCATGGACAGGAGTTTGAGCAAACTCCAGGAGACAGTGAAGGACAGGAAAGCCTGAAGTGCTACAGTCCATGGGATCTCAGAGAGTCAGACATGACTGAGCAACTGAACAACAAACAGCAAGACTGAGTCAAGAGACCTGGTTTCTATTATCAAATTCATATTCTAGCATTAGTTTTTATACAAGTCACTAGTCTTCTTTAGACATTATTCATAAAGTTTATTGCTTTTTAAAATGGGATTCACATTAGCCCTAGATATTTAGACCTTTTTTGAAAATCAGATGATGTAATAGATGTGGGATTCACATCAAAGTTTGGTGGAATAGGCAAGTGTTAGATGCTGAGGGAGACTTTTTTTGATTTTCCTTGAATTACGACTAAGAACTAAAGATGAGAACAAAGTAGAAAAGTGCCAAATTTGGAAGCAGCACCTGCCCAAGAGGGCTTGCCGAGAACACTCTCATCTCCTTCCTAATTTCACAGTAGAGGAGGGCTGGCACAGAGAAAGGACATCACAGCTTATGGTAGAGCTAGACTTTCCCTTCATTTCTCCAAGAATTTCCCTTTCCTGAAGCACAGAGAAAAATAACCCATAAGAAGTGTTCATAAATGTAGAGGATACTCAAGACGTGCCCCCACCATGCAGCTGGGGATTTCTTCTCTCGGAGTTGCATAGCCAACAAATCAGAATGCCCAATGCTGGCAGGGTGTGAGAAAGAAAAGAGAGAGATCTGGGGGCTCAATGCCAAAGGGCAGTCAGCAAGGACCTGGGAATTTCCCTTCATCAGGCTGAACTTGAATGGTTTTGCTGGCACCCCTGATGTAAGATCGTCAGTAAGTGGGATACTCCCAAAGCAAGAGAGCGGTAGCTAGGATGCCCTTGATGAAGTACTGAATGGGAGGAGAAGATGGAAAATGTAAACCAGTAATTTCCAGTTGAGATGATTATTGGAGTGTCTTCTGCATCAAAAGAAAGCTAATGGCCAGTCAGTGTTAGAGAAACACCACAATTCATCTTAGAGAATCCAGCAACCTTCCCTGGCACAGTCATTTAAGTGGGGACAATGTGTTTTTCCTGTTTCCTCCACGTCACCCCCAATATCATGTGGGAAGAACGGAGGGAAAGGAGGGTGAGGGGATGTCTGTGAGAGCTGACCATGGGCTCTGTCCTCAAGGACTAGAGCCACTAACCAAACCTGCATGGGGTAAGAAGGAAGGACTACAAGTATGAGGCTGAAGTTTTTAGAATGGATGGCACTGTTTTGAAAAATGGAATGAAGTTTTCTTAGTAAGCAAGAGTAATTGAAAACTATGGATTCTTATTGAAGTATGATGTAGAGAACATGCATCCTGCCCCCAATGGGAGATTTAACAGAATATAGTTGATAAATGTTAGAATAAGAATAAACTGTTTTAAATTTATTCTTCAGTACATGGAGACATCTCACTAAAGTTGTTATACTGACAAAATCTTAACAGATGGAAGAGCATTCCATGCTCCCAATGCTATGGATCACTATCAGGATCCCAGCAGGAAACAGATGGTTTGCACCCAAACCGGGTGATTGAAGAAAGTTTAATAAATGGTTTATTTACAAAAATGTATCCAGAATATATGGAAGCCAAGAAGGAAAAGATCAGTGCTACAGATTATTAGCCAGGAGGTGTGACTACCATGAGACCCAAAGGGTCAGGGAGAGAACTAGGAGTCTAGCTGCATGGGAGGGGTCCCCTGACCATAGGTGTGACTTTTGGTGAAGGACATAACCATCCCAGGGTAGCACAGCAGGGAACTTTCTGATGTCACCTATTCAGGTCAACCTTCCAGGGCACAGTAGAAAAGGAAGGAATATGAGTCTATGGAGACTAGCCAGAATGTCCCCCAACTTTTTATAAAGCCATCCATGCTGACTTGACTGAGGCAAGTAGAAAACTATTAATCCCTAACATCATTCTACCCTCATCCCAGCTCTTGATACTTACCATCCATTTAAGTGCATGTATCAGTGTCAGATCTATCACCTTTGAAAGGCCTAGAGATATTCT
This sequence comes from Dama dama, assembly GCF_033118175.1. Taxonomy (NCBI): domain Eukaryota; kingdom Metazoa; phylum Chordata; class Mammalia; order Artiodactyla; family Cervidae; genus Dama; species Dama dama. Next base: position 87,418,205 of record NC_083700.1, read on the forward strand.
CAAAATTAATGAAAGGAAAACATATTTACAAGTCAATTGCCTTCATTCTTCACCTAGTAGGGTTTTGGAATTAGCATTTCTGCTGTTCTAAATCTCAAAGGGTTATGATTTGGTGGTAACCTCAAGCATCTTTTTCCCAGTTCTTCCAACCCTTTTGAGGTGATCATGGCTTTTCTGATCCCCTTTTGCCAGTTCCCTGGATAGTTGAGCTGGCTTAGGAGTTGGGGGAGGAGTCCTCTCCTGTGTTCAAAAAAGGGACAATCCCTGTGTGTGTTCCTCCTCCATCCCCAAGGGTCTCGTCTCTGGCAGGATTCCTGGATTTTCCTAAGGTCATACAACATCCAATATAGTGATCTGGATAAAATAGGTACTGAGTAAATATTTTTACATAGCAGAATAGGAAGTAGCAAAGTCAGGTTTGTCTGAGTCCAAAGCTGCTTTCCTTTTTTCCCATAGGATGTTGCACTTGAGGCAATTTTCTGTGAACCCTGTTAGAGGTCATCAGAGAAGCTCCCTGCATGGTAGCAGAGTGTTCTAAACTGTGCCTCAGCAGGTCAGACCAGCCTGGATCAGTAAGGTGGTTTGTAAAAGCAAGGTTTGTATGAGGAGACCCAAATGGGTGGGGATCAGCACCTGGGAGAGATAGAAGGGGTTCTGTGGGTGCTTATGTCCTTTGATTCATATGTGTGACATTCCTCCACAATGCCACAAGCCATAGCAGGCACTTCACAGGTGCAGACCTTCAGAATTCTCCCAAGAACCATACAGTGTAACTGACCAGACCCTTACTTGACAGGTGAGGGAAGCAAGCACCAGAAAGTAAGAATCATTTATGTAGTCAGCATCAGAGCTGGAATTCTGACTCAGATTCCTCTGAGTTGAAAGCCCATTCTCTATCACATGTCACAATGCTGTGGGTTACCCAATTAGCCTAGTCCCTTGGGGTAGAATGCCCTAACCTTTCAAGAGAAAGCTAGTAGTCATCATGTATTAACTTCCCTAATACATCCTTATAATTATTGTTTGAATCTGCAGAGAAGAGTTTATCCACTTAAGGACCTGAATCTGTCTCAGAAGGCGATCAAGCGCTCTCTTGGATGCTGTGGGTTTCACCGCTGGGACAGATCTCTTCTGTAGCAGGCACTAAACCAGCCCTCTAGACCTCTTAGCTGGAGGTACAGTAGCTACTGTACTGGGAGGGGTGCTCCCCCGTCCATTCCCTGCCTCTATGTCTTTTGTATTAAGTACACCTTGGCAGAGGCCACCCCCACCCCCAGATGCCAGTTGTGCAACTCTTCATTCCTGGAAGCACAGAATACGACCCTGTTCAGCTTGCCAGACTGAGAGTACCAGAGCTTAAGCTTCAATTCCCGGGGTGGTAGGCGATTTAATAATACATCTTTTATGGGCCATCTTTTTTCTTTTATTCTTCCCCATTTACCTACCAATGTTGTCTGCATGACCCAAATAAACTACTTGTATGTGAATCCTCATCTCAGGGTTTGCTTCTGGGAGAGTCAAAACTAAGAGATTAAGAGTCATGGTTTTGGTTTTGACCCTTGTTCTATGAGACTGTGTCTAAACTTCCCTCAGAGCAGCATAATTGCTTTGTTCTAGGGTCACATGGAATGAAAAACAGCAACAATCAATAACAAACAGTGTAACTTCCCTGTAGTGTCCCTGCCCAGGGACTTTCAGACCCTTAACAAAACAGTGTGGGCTAGGTTCTTTCAACCACGTGATCTCTGGCTCTTTGATATTGCCCAATCTGGCTTGGGAGACATTTCCACACATTTATTATGAATGCTCTTGCTCTCTCTCCTGCTGTTATTTATCTAATGCCTTCCTAAAGACCCCCACTTCGTTTTGAAAAATCCACACTTCTCAGCCTTACAGCCGTTTTGTTGTTGCTGACACTAGTCCATTGCTCAGACCCTAATGCCTCATTTTTTCTTGTTATATAGGAGATTTTCTTACAATGCTGGAAGATGCCCTAGGAGATAAAAAGCTCAGAAGTATCTAGTTTCTATTAAAAGCAAGTCTATAGGATTAGAAGCTTCTTAATGCACAATTATGAAATGTATAATGCCAGATGTAGTCACCCATATCTTCTTTCTTATTCCTCTTTTCCAGTTATTACTCCGCTTAATGTTTCCTCAGGGAAGAGCAGCTTCTGAATCTTTAAGGAAATTCTCAGTTGATGTTCCTGAAGTACAATCATTATACCATCCCACATGTCTACATCTCTTTGAGTGATACATCACATCCTATAAACCAGCTCTGCAAAGCCTCATTAATGACAAAGAGCATTGGAGGATATTAAAAGGGACCCTGCCTGGCAGATAGAACAAAGTATCTGTCAGCCATGGTGACCCATAGTATATCCATCTAAGCTAGGGGGCTGTTTCAGAGGTCACTAAAGTGGGCAAACTAACAGTTAAACCCATCAGTTCAGTTGAGTTCAGTCGCTCAGTCGTGTCTGATTCTTTGTGACCCCATGAACCCCAGCACACCAGGCCTCCCTGTCCATCACCAATTCCTGGAGTCCACCCAAACCCATGTCCATTGAGTCAGCAATGCTATGCAACCATCTCATCCTCTGTCATCCCCTTCTTCTCCTGCCCTCACCCATAAAGTTGATAAAATGGTAGATGACAACACAAAATCTCATATGCTAGGAGGACTTCAAGGTTAGGGACTGGGCTTGAGTCCTAGCAGTGGTTCTTCAATTATAAAGAGTTGAAATATGGTCCATGAATGTTCTATAACATTGTAGAAATTACAGAAAGAGAAAGAAGACAACAACATCCAGTCTATTATCATAGCTTCCTTATCTTTATTTTGAAAATAACATATCTTATCATGCTCATAAACTCATGGGAGACATTGAATAATATTTACATAATTTTTATTAGGGAAAAAACCTAATAATGTAATGATAAATCTGAATTCAGTTTAAATATTATTTGTTCATCCTGTGCCTCACACTAGAGATGTGTTTCTCAAAGTCATTTTAATCTTAATTAGCTTAGTATTCTCATCACCTTGCACAAGAATTTCTATGTAGTAGACACTAACTAAATGCAGTCTTTGTTGAATGAATGTTGAAAAAGAAACCATTTGTGACCTCAGCACTTAACACAATGGTCTAGTGTGCAAACATTTTTTGAATAACTGAAGTAAGTATACAAAATATTGCACAACTCAGAGATCTGACTACAAAACGGTAAGATTGAGTCTTCATGTTGCATAAACAAGAGTCTAACTACAATGAAGGGAGGGAAGTAGAATTTTAACATGCAGAGGAATTGGGTAGACTACACAGAATTACAGCTACTAAAAGCAAAACCAGGGCATGGGGATTCTTTTCTATTCAGTCCCCAAATGCTACTCCCCCCATCATTGATTTCAAATTCTTCTCAGGGTAACCACTAAATGGAAACAGATCATCCTGACTTTGCAAGTATGGAAACAGAGAAGTTAAGCAAGTTGGCTCCTATCATTCTGTAAGGCTGAGAACTTGAAATAAGTGTCATCATTTATAATTCCTCTTTCAGACCACCTAGTTTCTCATTCATGTATTATGTTTCCCTAAAGAGTACACACTTGAGAATACTTCCTCTGGAGTGTGCTCCAAGAACGTTTACTAATATCAATACAAACTTCATCATATGACCTAGGAATAAAAAGGGTAATAGGGAAAAAAAAAACATTTCTGAGAGGAGGAGAAAATGTGAGGTAATTGAAAGAGTCAGGAGACTGGGTTTTATTCTCAGTTCTGATACTAACTAACTGTGTGGCCTTGGAGAGAAATCAGAAAACCTCTGTGGACCTCAGTTTCCCCATCTTGAAAATAAGGAGGTTGTGGGAGTTAGTCTCTGTGGCATGATATTGTAAGTCTCTATGTGATTCTCCAAGTAAATTAGAGCACATAAAAGTATGAGGTCTTGGGAATACTATCCAAGAGCCATCAAGAGAGAAGGTAAGCCAAGTTCATAAGGCGATTTAATCCTCAGAAGCAAGACCCAGCCAATAGCCAGCCAGGCTGTGATTCCTTCTGCTATGTTTTCCTAGTTTTGTGCCAACCCCAAAATGCTAAGTCATTGCTTTTGCTAGAAGGATATTTTCTTATTGCATTCTGAGGATTTGAACAAATATTTTCATTTTGAGGAAAGCTTTCAGAACATTTTCAAATTGAAGGTTAGGCTTTTAGGACAAGAGGAGCCGCCAGACTGCAAAATAGAGCTCCCAGGTTTGGACAGACTCTGCACTTGAAGGAGGGGGAATCAGCATTTGTTTGACATGGCCCTTTCTTTCCGCTGAAACTCACAAGGCTTTCAGCAAAGTCTGTGGGTACTGTGGTTGCCATGGCAGTTCTTTTGGAGGAGCAGACACTGACAAAGCATTTAGCTTCAGCCTCATGACTGGTAACACACTGAGGTCAACGAGTGGGCCACCTATGTGGAAAACTACAGACCTGCTTCCACCCTCGCCCTCCGTCTGTAGGTGTGCCTGCTCAAAATTCCACTTCTGGGTCCTTCTCCCTTTCCTTCAACCAGACAGCTCTTAACCCCCACCCCAACGCCAACTGCGGATCCCCTGGGAAAAGACAGTATGCAAAATATGCTGCTCAGTAATACAGTGCCGAGTGAGAAGTGTCATATTTAACACAGCCCTGCACAAAATTGCTCTCCTAAAGTGGTTACTCATCTAATTGTCAATTCATCTTCTAAGTATCACTTTATCAGGAATAGAGAATATAAGCTTTATGTTAGAGTTTATTCACCTTTTAAAATTAGTGTTAGTAGTTACCTCTTCCAAAAAGCCTTTCCTAATCCCTAGATTGGAGAGTTTTCCTCTAACCTGTGTGGCACCTGAACTTCGCTTTGTCATTTGCCAAAACATTAAAAATGAGTTTCTGTCTCTCCGGTAGAGAAGGAGCCTCCGTATGTGCCTCTCACTTCCTTAGAGATTTTACTAAAGTGCTACCTTCTCAACAAGACCACTTTATTTAAAATTTCAACCTATTCTCCACCCCTTACTTTTTCTTTTTTTAATTTCAGGTAGCAGGTATGATTTCTAACATATTTAATTGTTCATTTGCTTATTTACTAGGGTTGTTTTCTTTAATTTTGATAGACTGTTATTTAGAGCAGTTTTAGGTTCACAGAAAAATTCAGTGGAAAGCCCAGGGATTCCCAGATGCCACACTGCCTCCACTGATGCATAGGCTCCTCCACTATCAGCATTCCCCACCATAGTGATACATTTATAATAACTGATAAGCCTGCACTGACACATCGTCATCACTCAAGCTCTATGGTTTACATTAGGTTCACTCCATGTTCTACCTTCTCTGCATTTGGACAAATGTATAAAGACATGTCTCCACCACTATAGTATCATACATAGCATTTTCATGAACTAGGCTTACTTTTACAGTCTGCCTCCCTCTTCCAGCTAGAGTGTAGGCTCTACAAATGCAGTCCTTGTTTCTTGGTGTCTCTTAAAAGCCTAAAATAGTGCCTGGCATCAAGTAGGCCCTCATAAATATTTGTTGAATAAATGAATGGGGGAAAATAAAATACCTTAGCATCCTTCAGGTAAAATGGTAGAAGCTTATTATCCTGTTGTGGTTAAAACAGTAAGACCAGATTAAGCACATTTATGAAGTAAGGTAAGGGAATCGTGGTGGCTTTGTTGTCTTTAATACTCTTGTTTGCTCCTATCGATTAAACCTTCAATCTGGAACAGTTATTTAAACCAGATAATGTTATAGAAAACCTAAGAGAACAGTGACTTTGATTAAGGTTTACTTAGCTATGAAGATCATTGGTGAATTGAGAGGACAAAGGGTCAAGGAAGCTATTATAAGATTGCCTTCAGGAGGAATTGATTAATCTTGTCAAGACTGTTCCCCTGTAGGCAACAGGAAACCATCAGGGACAGGATAGATACACAGAGCAGCATTTCCCACTAATCCCTTTAGATTCTCCGTGGAAAAAAAAAGTCTTTAATGGCCAAATCATGTTAGGGAACTTTGCATATTTCACAATCTATGATAGCATAGGATTGGAGATGTTCTGCAACAAAGAATTTAATTTTGTTTAACCCAATGTTTTATTTGACCTCAGAAACCTGTCTTTGTTGTCTTTTTTTTAAAAACATCTGTGCAGATATTCTTCTTTTTCTTATGAAACTTTCCTTAAAGTCCTCCTTTCTTCCCATCTATTCACATGTGGCCTAAATCCCCCTAAATCAATCCTAACCTCAGAACTAATATAGCAAAGACTTCTGGGGGAATAATATCTCTGGGAAGGCCTCAAGCCAAGGATGTCAAAATCCAATAGTTATTTACTGAAAAGCAGCTTAAATGAAGGTCCAGTCATAATCTCAAAAACTTTCTGCTTAATATTGGGATGTAAAACATAGAGAAATACCTCTGTTACACAGTAGAAGATGGGAAAGATCTTAAGAGAGATGCCATTTAAAAATAAACAACACAGTTTAAAGATATGCAAGGTCTAAGGAGTACAGGGTCAGTGAGAAGAGGAAAGAAGATAGAACTGACTACAGAAGGTTTGGGTAAATTTTGAAAAACTATTGTGGCTTTAGGGCAAATCTCTGGCAGGGCAATGATAGCATGTTCAATATTCAAAGGGGCGTAGAGAATGTATGTTTGATCCCAATAGGCATCATTAGTCATGGAACTTCATCAATAACATATTTACTAGTGAAGCAGCCACTTGCTAGGGACATAGAAAAGAACATCCTCAACATGTATCTATAGTTTCTGGAGACCACAGTCTAGAAGGAAGGAAAAGGTGAATGACCAACTTTACGATGTTACTCCACTATCATAAATAATACTTTCTCATTTGAGCAAATTCTCAGCACTCCATGTAGAAATGCAGGAAGCAGATAGTACTACAAGCCAGAAGGAAGTTGACCTTGTCTGGCAATTTAGTCTTTCACGGTAGGACTCTACTTTCAGGAGTCTGAGGCAGCAGTCCTTATAAAGAGTGAGTTATTAAGAAGGTATCAGTAGCCAGGTGGACGCTTTGTTAGGTACCATACATAGAAGAGTTTGTTTCATCCTCATAACCAATTTTTTAAGCGAGGTATTTTGCAGATGAGGAAATGAAGGGTCAATATATCAAGTAACCTTCCCAAGATTCCACAACTTGTAAATACCAGAGTCCGGTGTCTTCATGGAGTTTGGTCTTCATGAGCTATCATCATAAGCTATCCAAATACCAGCAAGTTGGAAATCATTAGAGATGCAAAATTAGATCCAGACACTTAGACAATTGGGATAACTTAGATTTCACAGTTTGGTTAGTTTATGTGGAAATGTTTGTGCTAAGTTAAATACTAAGGGCTTCCCAGGTATTGCAGTGGTAAAGAGTTCACCGGCCAAAGCAGGAGACACAAGTGATACAGGTTAAATCCCTGAATTGGGAAGATTCCCTGTAGTGAGAAATGGCAACCCACTCCAGTATTCTTTCCTGGAAAATTCCATGGACAGAGGAGCCTGGCCTGATACAGTCCATGGGGTTGCAAAGAGTTGAATATTACTGAGCATACACACACACAGACACATACACACAAGTTAAATAGTAGCTCACTAGACCCTGTGGAAATTGGCACCTGATTTGGGGGCAAAAGTTAGAGGTGGGTGGAAGATTATATAGAAAATTAAGTTCAACCAAAGTGTAAGTCATAAAAATAAATTTTAAAAAATTCCCCTAAGTATTTAATATTTATCTAGAATATATGATGCTAAATTTCAGTAATTTCATAATAAATTACATAGCATACCCAGCCAGAAATTATATCAAAAGAGCATATTAATAAGTATCTAGTATTCCCATATCTAGAATCTAGACTCTAGTATACCCAAGTTTATTTAAACAATATCCTTTACTTTACATTTCCATTGTTTTCTACAGATTTTTTAACCAGAGACATAATGAGGATGATGAAAATGTTTCTTAAAAATATCTGAGTGAACTTGAATGAAACCTTTAAAAATGTACTCTCAATGGATTCAAAATTAAAAACATATCTCTGTGTATATCTTCACTCTTTTTTATAGATATATTTTCAGTGGAATTATGAAATCAGTTTCTGGTATTTTCTTCATGCTTAATTTATTACTATTAACTGGTATGATGCAGTTAACTAGAATTGATGCTTTCAAATTGTGGTACTGGACAGGTTGATGCTGAATCTGAAGCTCTAATATTTTGGCCACCTGACATGAAGAGCTGACACATTGGAAAAGATCCTAACACTAGGAAATATTAGGCAAGAAAACAAGGGGACAACATAGGATGAGATGGTTGGCTGACATCATTGACTCAATGGACATGGGTTTGAGCAAACTGGGAGATATTGAAGGGCAGCGAAGCCTGGCATTCTTCAGTTCATGGAGTCTCAAAAAATCGGACAAAACTTAGTGGCTGAACAAACAACAATATACAAACAATATTTAAACAAACAACAATACAAACAATATATACATGCACAAACATACTGACAGTTTTTATTCCTTATAGTAGAACTTGATTGACTGTAAGTACAGTCTTTAATTTTACTTTACTATGTTTCATACAATGTTGTCTGCTCTATTTAGCTCCAGGGGCCCATTGTTTAATGTCTCTAAATGTGTATCTGTGTCTGGTGTACTTTTCCTTCATGCCTATGATCTCCTTGCTATTAAAGATACTGATTTTGCAGAAAGGAATGAAAATGAACATTGATTTTCCACTGGGCTATGAACACTGTTCTATATGCCCTGAGAGAAATTTTACTTTTAAAGTATTTTGTAGTATAATCCTGTGAGAAACAACAGCACATCAAACTCCTTTACCTAATGTTGAAGTGCCAGGATGGGTATTGTCATAGATTTGTATGGGGATCTCCTTTCCCCAGACTGGTATGATATGTGGGTGACTTAGAGGCTGAAAAGTTGATGCCCATTCAAGCTGATATAAATAGCTATTTTAAGAACATCTCTTACCCTATATGCAAAACAGAAAAAGAGATACAGATGTACAGAACAGACTTTTGGACTCTGTGGGAGAAGGCGATGGTGGGATGTTTTGAGAGAACAGCATCAAAACATGTATATTATCAAGGGTGAAACAGATCACCAGCCCAGGTTGGATGCATGAGACAAGTGCTCAGGGCTGGTGCACTGGGAAGGCCCAGAGGGCTCAGGTGGGGAGGGAGGTGGGAGGGAGGATTAGGATGGGGAATACATGCAACTCCATGGCTGATTCATGTCAGGGTATGACAAAAGCCACTGCAATATTGTAAAGTAATTATCCTCCAACTAATAAAAATAAATGAAAAAAAATGAATAAATGAAAAAAAAAAGAACATCTCTTTAAAGTTGCAAGGGAGAAAGATGAGAAGGAATATCCCAGTTATTTTTCACATAACTCCATTAGTAAAACAAGAGTCCTGCTGCCAAATGAACCCATCAACCTTAGAAGGAAGTTTGGTGGTGGTGGTGGTTTTGTCGCTAAGTCGTATCCGACTCTTGCAACCCCATGGACTATAGCCTACCAGACTCCTCTGTCCATGGGATTCTCCAGGCAAGAATAGTGGAGTGGGTTGCCATTTCCTTCTCCAAGAAGGAAGTTTGGTAATCATGTTATGCTACCCAAGAATGATCCAGGTAACATATCAAAGTGTTCCTTTCAGACACATCTAGTACTTTCTTTGAGATGAGCTCTTATAGATAACATTTTCTCAATCTCATTTTTTTTTTTTTTTTTTTTTTTTTAGTGTTCCCGATAGATTGGTGAGCCAAATAAGCTCAGTCTGCCATGACCTTTGATCTAGTTCTGTCTGTACCAATTATTATATCTATGGGATTTTCACTTTACTAACAGTGGGGAAGCCACTACCATGGACTAAGGACACGGCGTTTCTTTCTTACTCAGGCTGCTGCTGCTGCTGCTAAGTCGCGTCGGTCATGTCCGACTCTGCCCCACCCCATAGACGGCAGCCCACCAGGCTCCGCCGTCCCTGGGATTCTCCAGGCAAGAACACTGGAGTGGGTCTTACTCAGACTAGTCATTGGATTTAACAATGAAATGAAAGCAATTGCCAGCCAGTGATTCAAAAACACAGTTCTTTCTCCCTTGCAAAATATTAGTGAGATAAACTTAGGTAACAAATCAGGTATCAACTGTATTTTTCTTTCATTTAAACTTTTAATCACTTTTTCCTAACTTGTTTTCCATTACCCCAAACACTCTCAAACAAGAGTGATTATAATGGGATGGGAAAGATCCATACCAATCCTAGAGGGTGTGATCTCTGATTAAAACCCCCATTTAGATTGCTACAAAAATAGCCATGAATTAAGTAAGATCTTTTTCTTCTTAATATCAAACCACTCTTAAAATGGTCAAAGGAATTTAAGATGGATACAAATACACTCAAAGCCAAAATAAAGAAGAATGCCCTTTACATTCTAGATACCTCAAGGAATTTCTGGAGCTAGACTGAAATAAGATAGGGCTCAAACTTTTCTTCCTGATAAAGATGTCCAGCATTACAGCAGAAAGTAAAAGGTTCTGGCAAAATCCCATTAACAGCCCCAATATAGGCGAAAGCTAATGGTAAAGAAAGGACATATTAGAGATGGAACATTATATTTATTTATCATTCTTTTTTTTTTAATCATTCGTTTTGAAACAGCAAGGGTCAACAACTTTTTCTGTAAAGGGCTAGATAGTAAATATCCTCTGCTGACAAAAAGGTGTCTGCCATTGTGGCATGAAAGCAGCCATAGCTGATAGAACAGAGTATATCTATATTTTCATACAATTTTATTTATAGGTACTGAAATTTGAATTTCACATAATTTTCATGGCATGGTATATGATTCTTCTTTTGATTTCCCCCCAGCCATTTAAAATGTTTTCTTAGCTTGAAGGTCATACAGAAATAGGTTACAGGCAAGATTTGCAGCCCCCTAAATTTGCTAGTTTCTAGCCTACACTGAGCCTACAGCATGAGAAAGAAGTTATGCCTAGTGGCCCCAGGGTATATGGAACAGTTCACCAAGCACCGAGGAGGGCGTGGCAGGCAACAGCACTAAGAGCAAGACCAGTGACAATATATTGGTTTGTCTGACATGGAAGCCTGACAGAATACAATGCTAGAAAACAACAGTCTAGTACACAATAGTTTCAGAAAATGCATATATACATACACATGTGCATTTCACATTGTTTTTGAAAAGCAGTCTATTCAGAAGAAAAATAGACAAGATAATTGTACAAGTTGTATATATATATACACAAGAAGGTGAAACAGATATATAAGCTATTTATAAAAGAATAAAAAGAAAAGACCCATTTATACATGAAAAGTTTCAATCTCACTAGAGATTGAGAAGGATTAATTAAAACAGCTTGATGCCATTGATATCAAGCTGATAAAAATTAAGCATTAATATCTAGAAAAGCTAGTAGGGTTGTGATTACTTTCATATTGCTGATGGCAGTGTATAGTGTAATAACCATTCAACAAACTATTCTACTGAAAAGAATTTGACATATGGAAATAAAAAGTGATATAACACAAAAATTTATGTGTAAGGATATGCATTATTCCAATGCTGTTTATTATGGAAGAATGTTTGCATCAATTAAATGTTGAATAGTAAACGATTGGTTAAGTATGGTACATCCATATGCTACAATTCTATGCAGCCAATAGAATAATTTACAGATTTTATTTTTAACATGAGAAACTGTTCACAATTTATTCTAAGTCAAACAATCATGTTATAAAAATATATATGGTATGGTCACAAGCTTTTTAGAAATTTTGTACATGTATATAATATATGCTGTGTAAAGAATATGTGTGTATATATATTTATTTACTTATTTATTCATGGGAGTATGGAACAAAGATTGGGTAGACAAGCAATAGTAGCAATGGTGTTCTTTGTGTGGGGGTTCATCTGATATATAAATCTCTATAAAAATTATTGTTTTGTATTTTATAAAGTGCAATTATATGCTGTGTACTTCCTTTCAGTTTCTTCCTAATGTTTTCAAGTTTAATCCATGATAGTTTTAGTTGTGTGTTATTCTATTGTCTGAATATACCATACAAATTATTATGAGCAGCACTCCTATGAACAACATTGGACACATCTTATAATTCACATGTGTAAGAATTTGTCTAAGGTACAGACCATCGGAGTAAAATGAATGAATTTTAAGGAATAATCACATTTAATTCTATTGTGTGTGTGCGTGCTCAGTTGTTCAGTGGTGTCCAACTCTTTGCAACCCTGTGGACTATAGCCTGCCAGGCTCTTCTGTCCATGGAATTTTTCAGGCAAGAATTCTGGAGTGGGTTGCCATTTGCCCTTCGGGGAATCTTCCTGACCTAAAAGTCAAACCTGCATCTCCTGCATTGGCAGGTGGGCTCTTTACCACTGAGCCACCTGGGAAGCCCCTTAACTGTAGTAAGTTATACCAAAATGCGTGCCAAAATTCATACTTCTACCAGAAGTATATTGTTTATTCTTCTATATTCTAAAAAATGCTCAGTCATTATATAATTGAATGTTACTTCTTTTCTTTCTCTTGTTTCTATTTGGAACTCTGATTATTCATATGTTAGACCTTTCCAATATATCCTCTATGCACCTTAATCTCCCTTTCATATTTTTCCTTTTTCTTTTATTTTAGTTTTGTCTCTCTGGACTCATTTTGGGTAATGTTTTTGGCTTAATAATCTAGTTTACTAATTTTTTCCTCAGTTGCATATAATCTGAGTTTTAACTAGTCATTACGGTTTAATTTTAATAATTATGTTTTCCACTTCTATATGTTATTTTTGGTACTTTTCCAAATATACTTAGTCATTTCCCCCTATTTCTTATTCCTTGCTATATTTAAGCCTCTTTAATTTTTTTTCAAAAAAATTAAACATTCTTATTTTATGTGAAAATTGAGTATTTCTAATATATGAAGTCATTATAGTTCTGATTCTTCTATCTACTTTTTATCTTAACTTTCACTGTCAGTATTTTGTTTCCTTTTTGTTTTTGCTATCTTTTACTTAGAGCATGTTTTTCTTGGAATTTTATCTGTGGGAGTATTTAGTGGCATGGACTGAGTTTTTGCATTTTCTGAGAAGATTTGCATATGGTTCTGCTAATTGTTTTAGTTCACTATAACTCAAAACCACTTCAAATTAAATTATTTTCATGAGGTGTTTCATACTGCAAAGTAGCAGAAATTTGGACTGAAAAATCCATCTGAGAATTGACTTATATTAACATTCTATGGAAAGATTTTCAGTTTTCCTTTGGTATATGAATCAAATCACAGGCATGTTCCCTTGCTCTTCTCTGTGAAGAAGTTTATTTGTTCTTCATTTACCCTTCAACTGAGAATATAATTTTTTGCTCAGATTTATGTGTGTACCCAACTTCCTATTAAATTTCTAAATTTGCCTATAACCATATTAGTCTTCTCAAGCTGCCATGACAGAATGCCATAGAACAGATGGCTTAATCAACAGAAATTTTATTTCCTCACATTTTGAGAGCTGAAAGTCAGGTCAGAGTGCCAGTGTGGTTGGGTCCTGGTGAGAATTTTCTTCCTGGCTTACCAATGGGTGCCTTCTTATTGTGTCCTCACACAGTGAAGAGGCAGGTTAACCTCTCTCTCCCTTTTCTTGTAAAGCTGCCAATCCTATTGAATTGGGACCCTTATGACTTTATTTAACCTTAATTACCTCCTAAAAGCTGTATCTTCAAATACAGTCACATTGGGAGGTAGAACTTCACCATAAAAATTTTAGGGGGGGGCGGTCACAACTCAGAACATAGTACACCCTAAACTTTCATCTCCTGATTCCTATACATTGCACCATTACCAAAACCAAACGAATCTAAGGCCACCAAAATGTTGCAGAAACTCTTTATCCATGATGAAAATTGTATAGTGTGCATATAGTATCTGGCAATTTCTGCCTTACCTTCATATTTGGCTCCTTCATGTTTCTTCATTTTTGGCAGCTCAGCAATCCACTTTTAGAGTTTGATTCTTGGTGAAACTCTCTATCACATCACTGTTTTATCTAATTTTTGCTATAACTTTAGGAGATGTCGAGCAGAGTTAATATCATTGCCTGATTAACATCTAAATGATCTATGCATCTGATTTTGGTTTTTTGTTTTGTTTTCACTTTGGGTTTTTTATATGTAGTGGCCTATTTGTTACCATGTTTGGTAAGTTTTTACTAAATATAAGACATTTTGTGTAACAAACTATGCAAATTATGGCATTTTTTCCCTCTAGAGATAGTTTACCTTTTAGTGGCTCCCCATAGAGTGTGAGAAGTGAGCATATAAATCTAACTAATTATTCTGAGTCTAACAAAGTTGGTTTGTTATTTTGGAAAGTACACTTCTACCCTGCTTGGCCTGTTTTCCTAGGGAATAGCTCCTTAGGACTTTCAACTAAAATCCTAGTGTGTTCACCAATGTCCTTCCTTCTAATGGGTACTAAATTCTTGGTCTTTTCAGCATGGAAAAACTGCAAAAAACTCCAGTCTGCCTTCCAGGGGCTTTTTGCTTTGTCTGAGAACTTGGCAAATGTCTATAAAGGAAAACTGGCCATGTATTTTCCCATAAAAGTTTTGCTGATTTTTCTGACCCTTAACAATGATCTTCTATATATATATTATCAGCCTCTTACTCTCAAGTCAGGATTGGGAAATGTCCCCAAGAAACAGCAGATGTTCCCACCTCTCTGTGGTTCTCCTTTCCCATAAGTTTGGCCACAAAAGTCTTCATATCCCTAGTGGTTTTCTGATACCATTTTAAGAGCTATTTAAATTTTTTATTTAGCTTTTATAATTACTAGTTGAAACATTTGTATGCTACAAGTAATTTAATTCTATACATATCTAGATGTATCATTTATTTGTAACATTTGTATGCTACATTTATTTGTAACATTATTGTTACATGATACATTAATGTATCATTTATTTATTATGAATAAATGACCATTCATATTTAATTCAACTTTGTATAATTTTTTTGTCAGAAAGATTGTTCCAGGTAACCTGACTAATACAATGTCAGAAACAAGAAGTGATTTAGATAAGAGTTTTTCTAAAGAGAATTATTTTATTATATGATCTAGAAGAACAGACACTGAAAATAAAAAAAGCCAACTGATAGAAATAAGAGATATTGGTGATAATCTGTCATCCTTTAATCTCTAATTTATAAATATGTGAGTATAAAATTTACAAGAAGAAGGTACATAAACTTAAGTATAATGCTCAACTAATTATTATAAATTGAACATATCCATGTAAGTACAGACCAGGTCAAAAAGCAGAGTATTATTGTATCTATCCCAGAAGTCCCCTTCTCCCAGTTACTGCTCCTCCCGTCTTTAAAAGTAATCATTATCCTGATTTCCTGTACCATTACTGAATAAAATATTCTATGTGAGTAAACTACAAGTTATTTGTCCATTATATAGTTTATAGGCTTTTGGTTGCTTCCAGTTTGACATAATGATGAATAATGGTCCTATAAACTTTCTTATGGGCATTACTGGTACCTTAGCGGTAAAGATTCTGCCTGCAATGCAGGAGACGCAGGTTCAATGCCTACTTCAGAAAGATCCCCCCGAAGGAAATGGCAACACTCTCCAATATTCTTGTCTAGGAAATCTCTTGGACAGGAGAGCCTGGTGGGTTACAGTTCATAGAATCGCAAAAGAGTTGGACACCATTTAGCAACAACAACAAACATTCTTATACAGATACTTTAGTGCACCTATGCATTTCAGATTTATATATGATTAGTGATGGAATTCATGGGTCATAGGATATGTTTACATTCAATTTTAATAGATAATTCCTGGTTCTCTCAATAGTCATGTCAATTTACTAACTTGCAGGCAGGAATTGAGAATTCTGTTTGTTTTGTAAGCCTGGCAACATATGGATGGCATAATCACTGTTTTAAATTTTAGTCGTATTTTTTAGGTGTTTGATGAAAATGAGGTACTAATTAGCATTTCCCTGATTATTGTTTTATGTATTTGGTGGCCACTTGATGTCCTCTCTGTGAAATACCTCTTTGAGTGTCCTGCTTATTTTTCTATCGGTTGACATTAGTTATTATACCTATAAGCCCTTTGGCAGAAAGTGAAGAGCCTCTTGATGAAAGTGAAAGAAGAGAGTGAAAAAACTGGCTTAAAACTCAACGTTCAGAAAACTAAGATCATGGCATCCAGTCCCATCACTTTATGGCAAATAGATGGAGAAACAATGGAAACAGTGACAGACTTTCTTTTCTTGGACTCCAGAATCACTGCAGATGGTGACTGCAGCCATGAAATTAAAAGACCCTTGCTCCTTGGAAGAAAAGCTATGACCAGCCTAGACAGCATATTGAAAAGCAGAGACATTACCAACAAAAGTCCCTCTAGTCCAAGCTACGGTTTTTCCAGCAGTCATGTATGGATGTGAGCGTTGGATGTAAAGAAGGCTGAGTGCCGAAGAATTGATGCTTTTGAACTGTGGTGTTGGAGAAGACTCTTGAGAGTCCCTTGGACTGCAAGGAGATCCAACCAGTCCATCCTAAAGGAAATCAGTCCTGAATATTCATTGGAAGGAACTGATGTTGAAGCTGAAGCTCCAATACTTTGGTCACCTGATATGAAGAACCGACTCATTGGAAACGATCCTGATGCTGGGACAGACTGAAGGCAGGAGGAGAAGGGGACGACAGAGGATGAGATGGTTGGATGGCATCACTGACTTAATGAACATGAGTTTGAACAAACTCCGGGAGTTGTTGGTGGATGAAGAAGCCTGGTGTGCTGCAGTCTGAGTGGTTGCAAAGAGCTGGACACAACTGAGTGACTAAACTGAACTGAAAAGTCCATTGTCATTTATATATATAGGGTTATAATCTTGAAAGTACAAAGATACACCTAATAGTACATTAGGATTTTTTTTAACAAACTTGGATATATAGCAACATAGTTTTTATTGTTTTAAATGAACTTTGTGAGGAGCAAGTTACATACAAAAGTGAACCCACTCTTGGTGTACAATTTGATGAGTTTTGACATGTATATTTATGTAACTGACCATCACAAAAACTGAGATATAAAATATTTCCATCACCCTTTGTGTCTCTTCCTATTCAATTTCTCAACTTCACCTGACTCTAGCAATAATGATCTGTTTCCTATCACTATAAAATATATGTTTTTTCCTAGAGTTTTGTATAAATGAAATCATATATATTATTGTCTGGCTTCTTTTGCTCAGCACAATCTTTTTTAGATTTATCCATCTTATTATCTGTATCATAGTTCATTGCTTTTTATTTCTAAGTAATACTTCACTTCATAGACATACCGCAGTTTATCTATTGCCCCTGAATGAACTTTTTTGTTGTTTCCAGATTTGGGATTATTAATAATGCTTCTGAAAATAATTTTATACAAGTATTTATGGAAGATATATTCATTTTTCATGGATAAACACTCAAGGATTTAATCATTAGGTTGTATAGTAACTATATGTTTAGTTATTTAAGGAACCACCAAAAGTTTTTTAAAAATATTATAGATTTTATATTAATAGCAGTGATTTATGAGAACCCTAGTTACTACACATCCTCAACATTTGATACTATTAATCTTTTAATTTTAACTTGTGTAGTATTATCTCATGATGATTAATAATGTTGAGAATCAGTAATGTTTTTCTTCCACTACGGAAGAAATTTTGTTTTCTACTAAGCCCATACAGTGAAAATTATATTTCAGATATTATATTTTTTAACCTCTAGAAATTACATTTGGTTCTTTTAAAATTATGTTTTCTCATTGTATTCACGCTTTTCTTTAAATCTTTGAAAACATTTATAAGAACGCGTTTAATATTCATGTTGCCAGTTCCATCACTTTTGTTATTTCTTGGTTTATTTCTATTGAAAGAATTTTCTATGGATTATGAGTACATTTTTTTTTTTTTTTTGCCTTATTGGCTATCTATTTATCTTGTTTGGATGCTGGATATTTTGAATTTTACTTTGTTAAATGCTATTTTGCTCTATTTCTTCAAAGAATGCTGGACTGTTTCTGGAAGTGTATTAATTATTAAGTAGTTTGAGTTATTAAGTAGTTTGAAGCTTATTTTTAAGTTTCTGTTCTTTTATTTTAGGACAAACCTAGAATACTTTTCCTCTATGGTTAGTTTAGTACCAGTAATAACACATGACTCTTTTGGGGTCTCTGTTGAATAACCTGTGTATTCACTATGGCTGCTGAGAACTTTTGTTTGGCTTCCAGGTCCCCAGGAATTCTGCTTTATCCTGAGATGTTCTTTGCCTAGCTTCTTAGAGTTTTGCCCTATGCATGTTGATTAGTATTTAGTCAAAGACACAAAAGGACCCATATGCCAATTTCTGAAGCTCTTTCTCTGCCTAGCTCTGCTTTCTCTGATTTTTTGCCCACAAAACCAAGTTTCCAAAGATTCCCTGAATAGAAACCTTGGCCTCTTTAACACATTAATGTTGGGTTCTGTTTTGGTTTCCTTCCCTATCACCTGGTCCAGAAATTGCCTCTAGGCTGAAAGCAGGGGTGAGACTAGGGCTCACTTAATTTATTTCTCTTCTGTCAGGGCTTACAGGTGTTTGTCTGAAGATAGTTATTTCTATATATTGTGATCATTTTCTGTTTGTTTACAGTAGAATAGTAATTCTGGAAATTATCAGTTCCTCATAGTCAAAGGTAGAAGTTCTGGTCATCTTAATTTTATACATAAACGGTCCTTGACTTATAATGATTCCATTTACTATATTTCAGTGTTACAGTGATGTGAAAGCAATAGACATTCAGTCAAAACCATAATTTGCATTTTGAATTTTGATCTTTTCCTTGGCTAGCAATATGTGATATAATACTTTCTCTTGGTATTAGACAGTGACAGCAAGCTTCTGCTCCCAGTTCGCCACATGATCACAAAGATAAAAAAAAAAAAACAAAACTGCTATACTCACCAACATACTATACCCAGGCAACCATTCTGTTTTTTCCTTTCAGTACATGATTCAATAAATTACATGAGTTTTTCAATACCTTATTGCCTTATAGGCCTTGTGTGAGATGATTTTGCTCAACTGTAGGGTAATGTAAGTGTTAAGGTAGGCAAGGCTAAGGCTATGATGTTCTGTAGGTTAGGTGTATTAAATAATTTCTGACTTACAGTATTTTCAACTTACCATGGGTTTATTGGGATATAAACTGAAGATCTGTATTACAAATATCTCCTCTTAATCTGTAATTAGTCTGTACTATTTTGTCATATTGGCATATAGAATTTTTGTTAATATTTAATTTAATTGCATTGTAGTTAGAAAATATTTTAAGTGATGCAAATATTTATTTGTTGACATTTATTGTGAAATGGTTTATGATCTTTTGCTTGATATATTGTCTAAGTGCTTCTTGTGAACAGAAGGTGAATTTTAAAATTTCTTGGACTGATCCACTATTTATAAGGATTACCTTGCTAATGTTGCTCATATCTTGCTAATGTTGCTCATATCTTCTTTATCCTTACTTATTTTTGTTACTTTGACCTATAAGATACTGATAGATCTATCAAATACTAGAAGGATGATCCAACCATTGCTCCCATATATTTACATAGGTTTCATTGTAAATGATGCCTCCTGATGCCAATTACAAATAGCAGTCTTGCCAACACTAATACCCATTCCAACCTCCTATGCATTACCTCCATGTGTAAAACTGTCTAGATGTAGTCCCACCTGCTCCTTTCTGACTTAGCAAAGAAGATGAAAGAAACAGTTTCAAGGTCACTACTGGACAAGAATCCTGAGGGGCCAGATGATATACCCTAATATGTAGGACAAAATCTGTGAAGTCAAAACCCAGGTAGAAACTATTGCAACAAATGTTGCAGCAAATTATTATTCTTTCAATAAATATCTCTTGAATTCTTTCCTTTGGCAAGACATCAGGGGAAGATATGATACTCCAAGATAATTTAAACATTCCCTGAGTGCTAAATTCCAAGCTTCAATAAACGGTTTACACAGACTAATAGCATCAGGGCTTTATCTGATGAGTTAAAAGAGACTATTATCTTTGTTTTTCAAAAGAGAATAAGAAAATCAGCTGAGTAATTTCCAGATTCTCAGATGTAGTCTCAAGATTACATGGCAAAAAGTTACAAAACTGAATAAGAAAAATTCCAATGGTTTCATCCATCCTGCCCTGTTTGTTTTTAGAAGACAATCAACAGTGACAATTGTGAAACATGATGAAACAAAATAAATGAGGCTCCAAGAAACATTCTCTTTCTTCATTTATTGGTCTTGCAATAGTCTTTGACTCGGGGCCAGCTAATTTGTAAGCTGCTTTGGACAAACTTTAACAGGTGTTTCATTTCTGCTTAAGCAGTTTTTCTGAAACTCATCTCCCTACCTCTACTCCCACTCCAATTCTCCAGATTTTTCTCAAAACACAGCTTTGACCGTGCCTTCCCTTTATCCAGCTTACCAACAGATGATCATTGCATGCAGAGTAAAACGTCTTAACCAACACTTCTGCCAACCTTTATCTCATAGCCCACTCAGTTATACATGCTGCACCCTGACCACGCACTGTCAGACATCATCTTTCTGCAGTTTTTTCTCCACACACACACCCCTATTCCTCTGCCATGCCTTTGCTCATTGTGATAGCCTGTTTGGAATACCTTATCACCCACTTCTTCATGTCCAGTCCCTAAATCATCAAACCCATGATGAAGTTTGATCTCAGTTCTGACCAATAGATATTTAAGGAGTGTTCAGGTTGATCTTTTGTTTGTTTTTTGCTCTTCAATTGAAATATAGTTGATTTACAATATTATATTAGTTTCATGGATACAATGCCGTGATTCAGTATTTATATAGATTAAATCCATTGAAAATTATTATTGATACAAAATAATGACTATAATTCCCTGTGTTGTACAATCTATGGTTTTTGCTTATCTATTGTATACATAGTGGTTTGTAACTCTTAACTGATACTCCTTGCAGGTAAATCTGTTACAATCTTTTACGAGATCACACCCTGCATCCTGGTGTGCATGAGACCCTGTGTGTGACCTCCAAGACTGGAGTTTCTGTTTCCTCCAGTCCTGTGGAGTTCCTGTGATCAATCCCCTCTGGCTTTCATAGCCAGATACTCTGGGGGCTCCTCCTTCTGTTGCCAGACTCCCAGGCTGGGAAACCTGATGTGGGGTCCAGGATTTTCACTTCTATGGGTGTAATTGTATTCCAGTTTGTGGGTCACTCACTTAGTGTGTATGGGATTTGATTTTGTTGTTATTGTATCCCTCCTATCATCTTGTACTTTCTTCCTGGTTTTTGGATGTATGGTATCTTTTTTGCAGGTTCTAGATTTTTTTTTTTTTTGGTGGTTATTCAGGAGTTAGTTGTGATTTTGGTGTTTTCATAAGAAAAAGTGAGCTCACTTCCTACTCTCCCATCTTGTCCTGCTGCCCCCTCATCCTATACCCCTAATTTGCCTCTCCCCTCTTCCCTCTCCCACTTGGTAACCAGCAATTTGTTTTCTATATCTGTAATTATTCTTCTGTTTTGCATATACATTCATTTCTATTATATCTTAGATTCTACATATAAGTGATATCATACAGTATGTCTTTCTCTGTGTCACATTTCACCAAGCATAATATTATTTAGGTCTATCCACGTTTCCACAAATGGTAGAATTTAATTCATTTTGTGGTTGAGTAATATTCCATTGCATGTATGTGTATGTGTGTTTGCATATATGTGTGTGTGTGTTTCATGTGTACAACATATATATATATGTGTGCCTGGGGGTGGGGTGTGTGTGTGTAAGCCACGTCTTCTTTACCCATTCGTAAGCTGATGGGCATTCGGGTTGCTTCCCAATCTCGGCTATTGTAAATAATGCTGCATTGTACATTGGGGCACACAAATCTATTGAATTAGTGTTTTTGTTTTTTCTGTGTGCATACCCAGCAGTAGACTTATTAGATCATTTGAAAGTTCTATTTTTAGTTTTTTGAGGCCATTCCATACAGTTTTCCATAGTTGGTTGCACAAATCTACATTGTCATCAGCAGTGTACAAGGGTTCCCTTCTCTCTGCATCCTCTCCAACATTTTTTACTTGTGGACTTTTTGATGACAGCCATTTTGACAGGTGTGAGATGATATCTCATTGTGGTTTTGATATGCATTTCTTTAATAATCAGCAATGTTGAACCTCTTTTCATGTGCCTGTTAGCTCTCTGTATGGTATCCTTAGAAAAATATACATGTCTTCTAACCATTTCTTGATTGTGTTTTTTTGCTTACATTGAGTTGTATTAGCTGTTTATAAATTTCAGATATTAACCCCTTATCAATCATATCATTTGCAAATGCTTCTCCCATTCCATAGTTTGCCTTTCATTTTGTTGATAGTTTCCATTGCTGTTAAAAAGGTTTTTGTTTCTTTTTTTTAAGTTTAATTAGGTCCCTTTTTAAAATTTTTGCTTTCATTTATTTTACCTTAGGAGACAGATCTAAAAAAAATATTGCTGAGATTTGTGTCAAAGTTCTCTTCTAGGAGTTTCATGGAGTACATTTAGGTCTTTATTCCATTTGAGTTTATTTTTTATATATGGTATGAGACAATATACTTAAACTCATTATTCTATATGTAGTTATTCAGTTTTCCCCACACCTCTTGCTGAAAAGGCTGTCTTTTCTCCAGTATATATTTTTGCCTCCTTTGTCACAGACTAAATGACCGTAGACTAGATTCTGTGGGTTTATTTTGGGGCTCTCTGCTCTGTCCCATTGACCTGTATGTCTGCTTTGTGCCACGATCATGCTGTTTTGATTACTGTAGCTTTGTAGTATGGGGAGTTGGAGATGACATCAACAAAGTTGGTGTTTGTTCTTTTTTCCTTTTTCTTCCCCCTTTGTTCTTTTTTCTCAAGATTGTTTGTTCTTTTTTCCTCAAGATTGTTTTGGCAATTTGGGGTCTTTTGTGGTCCCATGTGAATTTTAGGATTGTATGTTGTAGTTCTGGGGAAAATGTCGTAGGTATTTGATAGGGTTTGTATTACAATTGTAAATTGCTCTGAGTAGTGTGGCCATTTTAACAATATTAATTCATCCAGTCTGAGAGCACAAGATATTGTTCTATTTCTTTCTATCACTTTAATGTCTGTAATCAGTGTTAAGTATTATGTCATCTGGAAATAGTGACAGTTTTACTTCTTTCCCCAATTTGGATGCCTTTTCTTATCTGATTGTTGTGGGTAGGATTTCCAGTACTATGTTGGCATAGAAATGGCAAGAGTGCACATCCTTGTCTTGGTCCTGAATTTAGAGGAAAAGCTTTCAGCTCTTTACTATTGAGTATGATGTCAGCGACTGAACTGAACTGAACTGATGACGTTGGCTGTGGGTCTGCCATTTGCTGTCATTACCCAGTCACTCAGTCATGTCTGAGTCTTTGTGAGCACATGGGCTGCAGCATGTCAAGCTTCCCTGCCCTTCACCATCTCCTGGAGCTTGCACAAACTCATGTCCATTGAGTCGGTGACGCCATCCAACCCTGTCCTCTGCCATCATGTCCTCTGTCATCCCCTTCTCCTCCTACCTTCAATCTTTCACAGCATCACGGTCTTTTCTAACGAGTCAGCACTTCACATCAGGTGGCCGAATGATTGGATCTTTGGCATTAGCTGTGGGTTTGTCATAAGTGACCTTTGTTATGCGGAAATACATCACCTCTGTACCCACTTTGATGAGAGTTTTTTCTTATCACAAATTGATATTGAATTTTGTCAAATGCTTTTTCTGCATCTATTGAGATGATCATGTAATTTTTACCCTTCCTTTTGTTATTGTGGTGTATCACTTTGATTGGTTTGTGAATGTTGAACCATCTTTATGACTCTGGAATAAATCCATGTTGATAAAGGTGTATCATTCTTTTTATATATTCCTTTGTGCAGCTTGCTAATATTTTGTTGAGGATTTTAACATCTGTATTTATCAAAGATATTGGCCTGTAATATTCTATTTTGGGTTTTTTTCTTTTTTTTCAGTAGTGTCTTTGTCTGGTTTTGGTATCAGGGTAATGCTGGTATTGTAGAATAAATTTGGTAGTGTTCTTTGTCTTCTTGAATTTTTTGTAATACTTTGAGGAGATAGGTATTAATACTTCTGTATGTGTTTGGTAGTATTCCCTGTGAAGCTGTCTGGTTCTGGACTTTACTGTGAATTTGTTTACTTATAAATTAATTTCACTACAAATAATCAGTCTATTCAAATTGCCTATTTCTTCTTGACTCAACCTTGACAAGTTGTATGACTCTAGAAATTTGTCCATTTCTTCTAAGTTGTCCAATTTGTTGGCATTTAACTCTTCATAATATTCTTATGACTTTTTGTATCTCTGTGGTATCAGTTGTTATTTTTCTTCTTTCATTTTTAAATTTAATTTGGGTTTACTCTCTCTCCCTCTTTTTTTTTGGTGAACCTGGCAAAAGGCTTATAAATTTTGTTTAATTTTTTTTTGAGAAAAGTTCTTTATAATTGATATTTTCTATTTGTTAAAAATCTCTTATTATTTCCTCCCTGATTTTTTTATTATTTTCTTCCTTCTGATGACATTGGGCTTTATTTGTTCTTCTTTTTCTCATTGTTTTAGATGATAGATTAGGTTGTTTACTTGAGATTTTCTTGTTTGTTGAGGAAAGCCTGTATTGCTATAAACTCCCTCTCAGAATTGTTTGCTACATCCCATAAATTTTACAATGTTGTGTTTCCATCTTCATATGTCTCAAGGTATTTTCTCATGTCTTCTTTGTCTTCACTGACCCTTTCTTGTGGCATATTGTTTAGTCTCCACATGTTTGTTCTTTTCCCATTTTTCTTTCTATTGTAGATTTTTAGTTTTATACTTGATATAATGCTTGATATAATTTGTATCCTTTTAAATTTGGTGCAACTTGTTTTATGGCCTAGCATACAATCTATCCTGGAGAATGTTCCATGTGCACTTGAAAAGAATGTTTATTCTGCTGCTTTTAGATGTAATGTCTGTAGATATCTTAAGTCTAACTGGCCTATTGTGTCACTTAAGGCCACTGTTTTCTGACTGATTTTCTGCCTGGATTTACTTGTCCAATCTACTTGTCCATTGATGTAAGTGGGTTGTTAAAGTTCCTTACAATTATTGTACTATTGTCAATTTCTTCTTTTTTGTCTGTTAGTATTTGTTTTATGTATTATATATAGGGGCTCTTGTATTGGGCGTATATATAATAATGATTTTAACATCCTCTTTTGGTACTGATCCCTTTATCTAATGCATTTCTTTGTCTTTTGTTATAGCTTTTATTTTAAAGTCTATTTTGTCTGATAGGAGTATTACTACCTGTGTTTTCTTGTCATTTCTCTTTTCATGATACGTATTTTTCCACCCCTCAGTTTTAGTCTATGTGTGTCTTTACCCCTGAAGTAAGTCTTCTGTATGCAGCATATAGAAAAGCCTTGATTTGCTTTTAACTGAATCTTTTGATAAGAACATTTATTCTATTGAAATTTAAAGTAACTATTGATAGATATGTACTTATTGCCATTTATTACTTGTTTTATGGTTGCTTTTGTAGTTCTTCTCTGTAGTTTGTTTCTTCTTGTTTCTTCCCTTGTGGTTTTGTGATTAGTAGTATGATTTTTTCCTTTCTTTTTGGTTTTTCTGTATCTACTGTAGGCTTTTGATCAGTAGACTGATAATTAGATCTACCTGTTTTAAATTGGTAGTCATTTAAGTTCAAACACATTCTACTTTTTTTACTCCATTACCCCACTTTTTTTTTTTTATGTTATATTTTATGCCTTCATTCTTTTTCCTTAACTATGGATTGCAGTTACAGTTGCTTTTAAAGTGTTTCTATTTTAATCTATATACTGGTTTATTTAGGTGCCTGATTTTAAATTCTTACTATATATTTGCCTTTCTTAGTGGGATTTTCCCTTTCCTATAGAGTCTTACTTCTTTTCCATTTAGAGAAGACCCTTCAACATTTTTTAACAGAAGGTTTAGTATGATGAATTATTTTAGTTTCAGCTCATCTGAGAAGTACTTTATCTCTTCTTCTATTCTAAATGATAATCTTGCTGGGCAGAATATCCTAGTTTGTAGGATTTTCCTTTCAGCACTTTGAATATATTATGCCATTCCCTCCTGGCCTGGAAAGTTTCTACAGAGAAAGCTGGTAGCCTTCTGGGGATTCTCTTGTAAATGACTCTTAGTTTTTCTCTTGCTGCCTTTAGTACTCTCCTTTTATCTTTCACTTTTGCCATTTTGATTAGTCTATGTCTTGATGTGGGTCTGTTTGGGCTCATTTTGTTTAGGACTTTCTATGCTTCCTGTAGCTGGATATGTGTTTCCTTCTTCAGGCTAGTGAATTTTTTAGCCATAATATCCTCACATATATTTTTTATCTGCTTCTCTCTATCTCTCTTCTCTTTCTGAATCCCCTATAACGCCAATGTTGTAATGCTTAATGTAATCATACAGATCTATTAAATTGCTTTCATTGTAATTTTTTTTTCTTTCTTCCTGTTCTAATCAGATGATTTCTTTTGTTCTATCTTCCAAATCACCTATGCATTTTTTTTTTCTGTGTCACTTAGTTTGCTATTCATTCATAGTGTTTTTTTTTTTCAACTATTCAATTGTTCATTTCTGACAGTGTCTCTCTTATATTCTCTAGTTCCTTTTTGAAGTAATTTGTTTTTAGATCGTTTCCGTTCCTAATGATCATTTTTGTATTATGACAAATTGTTCATTTCTCTTTTATATTTTTTTAGGAATCTTCTCTTGCTCTTTCACTTCAGATTAGTTCCTCTGCCTTTTAATTTTGCTTAACTTTCTCTGCTTCTATGAATTTTAGGTGTAACAGTTACCTACTGTGGTCTCACATTCAATCCATCAGGAAATCTGTTGGCTCTACCTTTAAACTATTTCCAGAATCTGATTATTTCCCACCACCTTCAATGCTATCATTGGTCTAAACCATACTGGCCCCTAGCCAAGATTCCTCTAGTAGCTTCCTAATAGTTCTCTGTGCTTTGATCCTTGAGAGTCCCTAACATATATTCCCAATGTGGAAGCTAGACTTACCCTTAAAAATACAAATCAGATCAAACCCTCCTCTGATTTCCATCTCATTAAGAATAAAAGCCCAAGTCCTTTAAATGGCTTACAAGGCTTTGTATGAACTACCACCTGCTTCTTCAGTTTCCTACTCAGCTCTGCTTATTATTTAGTCTCATTTCCACCTTGTTCACTCCTCTGCAGTCACCTTGGTCTCTTTCACAGTTTCTCAAATACATCAGGTTTGCCTCTGTCACAGAGCCTTTCCATTGGCAGTTCCCACTGCTTAGAATAGTCTTTATTCCTTGTCAGCATGACCCACTCCTCCAACTACTTCAAGTCTCTGCTCAAAGGGCAGCTCCTCTCTAAGCCCAACTTTGACCACCTTATTTAATATTGTTCTCCTGATTGCTAATTATTTCTTGGTTGCATAGTATTTACATTTTTCATCATAATATGTAGATTAATTATTAATTAAATGTATTATTTATTGTCTTTTCATCTCTACTGAAATGCAGGCTTGTTCTATTTTGTTCAATGATACTTTCTAATATACTTATCAGTGCCTGTAACATAGTAGACGTTCAAAAATATGTTTTGAATGACTGAGTGAATGCATGACTCATCTAGGATGTAAGTTTCTTTAAGTGTCCTGAACATGTAAATCTTTATCACTGAATTCCTAGTGCCACTTAGTAGGTCTGCTCAAATAATATTTATTGAATGAATGGATGCATTTGACTTGAGTTTCAGTGGATCATGCTCAAGGTGGGAGAAAACCATGTCAGCTAATAATCAGTTTAGTTTATTTAAAATCACTTGATGTTTATTTTAACAAAAACCTTCTTGGAATTCTAACACTGAAAGGGATGTCATTGAGGCCTCTGTGGTTTTAGCGGCGGTGACCTTTACCATGATTCTCAGGATGGGAGGAGGACTGTGCATGGTGTGGCCTTAATTAATCCAACCCTAAGGCTGGGGTGATACGCTGACAAAAAAATCAGGAAACCCTACAGACCAGCTTCCCTAAAATAACCTTGCAGTTTTTCCTAAGTATACCAGAAACTCTAATTTGGGCAGTTTCGGCTCCTCAGAGTGCTTTTAGCTAGCATCAAATGCTTAACAAATCCAAAAGTTTCCCACGAGAACCTTACATTAATTTTGTACTCTGCCAAGCTACAGAAAAGGAAGGTCTGTTTTTTGCAAATATAGAAAATAGCTTTAACTGTACTTTATTTTTGCAGACTCATGGGTGAATTTTCCAATCAAGCACCAGTCTATGTGATCTGATTTTTGATCAAAACATAATGTCTAACAGGTGGGCTATTTTGGACTCAATCTTTGCCAGGTGGTGCAAAATAATGACAAATGATCATAGTGCCTATGTATAAATGACCACAGGTCACTCTGCTTGACCTGTAGTTCAAACCAGCCTTCATAGAAACCCATTTCCAAACTACACCCACTGCTATGATTGAAAGTGGGTATTTTCAAAATTGCTCAGCTCAGCAAACTTGTTGCTCTGGAATTACTTTGAATTGTAGCTTGACTGACAAGCTTATAGCATAGGGATTTGGTATCAGAGTAAGTAAATAACTCCACCAGGTTCATGCATAGACTCTTAAGCTTGACTTTTTTTTTTTTAGCACTAGTGAATATATCACCATAAATGTCTTATAAAAGAGATACTGACTTTAACCCCTAGAAAGTAGTGCTAAAAACTATTTATCTTCAAATCCATTCTGCAAAGTAGTTTCTAACCCAAGTTCATTAGCTATAAATATTTAGGAATGAAAAATCACAAATTCCTTTTGGAATCATTAAAGGAAAATTATCAACGTTTAAAATAGATATGATTTTTTTCAACATCATATAATAGTATCTTTTCTTACATTCATTTGTAGAAAGCTTAGTGTGCTTAATTGTGGTTGTTATCTATCAGCATAAGTGGTTAATAGATTTGTTTTCCCTTTTACCTTAATAGTTTTTGATAATCTATTCCCATTTTAATATCTTATTTGATTTCCCAGAATCATATTGTCTGTTAGCTTCAAAACTACTTTTGAAAGTAAACTGGATATAAAATAATAGAAATTAATGCATTAAGCATACTATATGTCTTCAGTTCAATTTCCTCCTGGGAAAATACAGCAAAATCTTTACTTTCATAACTAAAAAAATATTTTGTATATATATATATATATATATATATGGTATGATAAATTAAAGAGGAAAAACATTCATTTCAAGAAGTATTTTTTCCATGCTGTCTACATGCAAAGAATTGTACTGAAAGATAGGGTTTGAAAATAATAAAGGCAAATCTAGACTGGGAGAGAGAGACTCCCATTGGCAGTTGTAAAACAATGAAGTGATGATCCTATTTATATGAAATATCCAGTGTCAGCAAATTCATAGAGACAGAAAGCGGATTAGTGGTTGCCAGGGTCTGTGGACAGAGGGAATAGGGACTGACTGCTTGATGGGTATGGGGTTTCCTTTTGGTGTGATAACACTTCTCTGGAACTAGATAGTGGTGATGGTTGTACAAAAGTGTAATGTATTAAATGTTACTAATGGTGAATTTTGTGATATATGCATTTTACTACAGGGATAGAAAAGTAACAATTCTTTAAAGTTTAACTACAGATAAATGTTATCAAGGAAAGAAAATGTATAATCAAAAGCCTTGGCATAACTGATTGTTTTGGGTGAAGATCAGGGAAGATTTCCAGAGGAAGGAATCACTGATCTGATGAATAGTAGCTAAATGGGAAGTAGGGCAGGGAGATGGGAAGGACATTGAACTTTCCAGGAGGAAGGAAAGGTGTGTGTAAAAAGTGGATGACAGTGAAAGAGGAGAGGGTGGTTTATGATAAGGCTTGAAAAGGCAGGCACCATATATTATGAAGCATTTGAAGAAATGGGTGGCCCTGGATGGAGGAAGATGGGATGAAATGGAGAGACTGAAATATCGTAGATCTTCTAGGTAGTTACTGCTATGGGCAAAACATACATTAGGGAGAAGGTGGCAGATATATATATATATATACAGTCAGTGTGGAGTGATTAAAAAGGTTTATGAGACAGAGTTTGATGTTGAAATGTACCTAGGATTATAGAGGATGAAGGGAGAAGGAGGGATAGAAAGAGACAGAGAGAAGGAGAAAGAGGTGGAGAGACAGAGAAAGAGGAAGAGAAAGAGAATGTAGGGGAGCGGGACAAGCCTCTCCCTCAGCTTTCTGGCTATCAGATCTGTGTGATTAATAGTGCCACTCTGAGACAGGAAGTGCTCCAGAGGCACCTTTTGAATATAAAGCGAGAAGTTGCAGAAGGAAACACTTAGCAGTGAAAGTGGGTTACATGACTCAGATGAGAATCTTGACACAGACTTTTCTTCAGTGACTCTTGCTTAATAATTTTTCCAGAGGTTTTTGAGTTGTACTTGGTAGTCAGTAGTAGGTCCATGATGCACTGACAGCTACAAATTTTTGTAACTCACTAAAATATATATTAACTGTCTAGGAAAGGATACATAGTTCTGTCATCCTTAGCCAATACTTTATTATTTTTCTAAAGTTACAAGTATAACACAAAAATAAAAGGGAAAAGGAAGATACCAGTTATTGAGTTTCTACCCTGCATCAAATACTGTGCTAGGCACATATTACAGGTATTATCATATTTTATTTTTAAATGATCCTACAGATTAGATCTTTCCCCCTAATTTAAAGACAAGGAAACAAAGGCTTTGACTAAATAACTAAGTTATTTATAAATACTACAAATACTAATATATTACAAATATGGGTAATAAGCAGGAAAGGTAGGATTTAAAATCAAGTCTCTGGCTGCCTGCCAAAATTCACATTCATTCAGCCATAGTGACATTTTCCTGACTTCAATCATGTGTATGTAATTTTCAATATCTTTACTCCATATATGTAACATTTGTATTTTAAAAGATATTTTACTTTGAACTGACTCATTTTTTAGTCACATAAAGATTTATAAGGACACTTTTTATTTCTATCATGAATAGAAAATCAGTGCAGCACAAAGGCAATCAAACAAGGCAAAATGCAAATATACAACGTAGAATTAGACACAGCAACATTACTAAATTCTAGCTACATGCTGTTCTTTTCTATTAAGGTTCTGAACTTGATACCTTTTCTCTTTCTGAGTTAAAGAGAGGAATTAGGAAATTCTAGAGAGGTATTCAGGACCAGTTACATAACAGAAAGATGACTCCTGATCATTATTTAAAGAGAAAAGAAAAAGAAACTATTTTCTCACTGTGTGATTCAATGTTATTTACTGCTGTGAACTATCGGAAGCAATTCTGTATGCTACTGGCACCAAATGTGCCATGGTCAGGACCTTTACCACACTACTTCTATTAACTGAGATATCCACACTTTGAAATTTTTCTCAATATTGATCCAACCCTCATTTATATTCAAGATCATGGTACCCAGAGAGCATGCAGCAGTTACCTTCTTTAAAGGAACCATTCTAAACAGGGTCTAATGTATCCCCTTACATTTGGGTAGACCACAGGCTACACAGCATAAGACAGAAAGATTAGGCAACTGAGATTTCAGCCTTTTACAAAATATACCTCAAGATGGAACATTCTCAAAGCATATTTTAAAAATAATTTTTCATCATTTGGGAGACCATCACATGACCGTAAATGAAATTATAAAACTTCAGTGATCCTGAGAGAATCATGGCCTAGAGTCCAGGAAGATGAGTCTACAAGATGGGTCAAAGCTACAAGCAGAGGAGGGACTTTGGCCCAACTGAAGAAGGAAAGAAACAAACCTACCAAATTGGCATTCAGCAAAGGGAGAGGGAAAAGCAACAAGTGCCTTTTGAAGGAAAAACAGATGGAAGGAAAATTAAGCAAAGTTAAAAAACATCATTGTGGTCTGTTCCACAAAAACCAACAGAGCTGTGGTTTCTCTGGAGCCAGAGCTTTGAAAGGTAAGGAAAATAGAGATCATATTTCAGGGTACTCAAGGGTTTAATGTGCACAGCAAGGATTCTAATGAAGGTCTGGCTAATTCCCTCTCTGTCTCCGAGATGAGCAAGGGCACTGAGAGGTACCTACACCTATAGCAACATGTATTAACCCAATCTGAATGATTTACTGTTACCATATTTGAGCTGGCTTTGAGTGCAGGAGAGGAAAAAAAAAGATGAAGGAAAACAAGCTTACCCATAAAAAGAAATTGTAGAACTCTATGTCCCAACAAGTGGATAAAAATGTTAACATTGCTTTTTTATAGCCCAATAAATGTTCTTTCATAAAAATTGTTTAAAACACGCTCCCCATATCTCTCTATTAGATTGAAAAAGATATTGATCAGAAAGAGGATTTAATCAGGAAAGAGAGTTCCCTCTCTCATATATTGACTACTTTTTAAACTTTATAATCTAGTAAAATTAGTATTTTGATAACATGTTATAGAAATTAAACTAGAGAAACTAGGTATCTGTCTAAAGACACACAGTTTGAGAGGCTGAAATCAGGGTTAAAATGTTGAATCGAAGGCATTTACTCTTTCAACCAAACCCCAAGCCTTCACTAACTACTCATGGCACCTCAGTTGAAATGATTCATAAGCTACTAATATTACATTTAAAATTTAAGGATTCACAAAACAGCTGTGTGAGGAAAGAATGATGGTGATTTTCACCCCCATTTTTAGGACATTGCAATCTTCTATGAACAACAATGCCGTGGTCCCACCAGCTCTCCAGATGACAAAAATAAGGTTCAGGCAATTATATGTCTTGTTCAGATGGTACACCTATCAAGAGGCAGTTCTGGTCATCTACTTCAGATCTCATGTGATATCTTCCTAACACAATAACTCTTGCCAAAAAATGGCTTGAATTATTATTATCAAGTTATTTTTATTAGTGCTCACCAGCAACACTAGAATAATTACTTTTAAATATCAAAGATACATATTTCCAGGCCTCCCCTGTTTAGGCATTCATGATCACCCCCAGCTGGGTAGTCATAATGGTAAAAAATACACTTTCCTTTACCTATGTTAGAGTTATGTATGTTCTCCATGTCCATGGCACCGTCTGTATATCTTTATTACAACATTTAACATGTTTAATCACTGATTTACCATTTTTTCCTCCAAACTGGATAGGGAGCCTCTTATACACAAGGGTCCTATCTTTTATATTCTGTTTCCATTGGCCAAGATAGTTTTCAGAACTAAGAAGTTGCTCAAAAATATTTGTCAAAATGAACAAATCAATGAGCTGCAAATCCATCTGGGTCTAAATGGATGGATTTCATTAAAGAATGGATTTCATTAAAAAGTAAGATATTCTATAAAATGCATACTTATGGTTTCCAAAGGGGAAAGCGAGGGGATAAATTAGTAGGAAGGGATTAACAGATACACACCACTATATATGAAATAGGTAAACAGCAATAACCTATAATGAAAAGAGCCTGAAAAAAATGTATAACAATCACTTTGCTATACATTTGAAACTAATATAATATTGTAAATTAACTATACTTCAAAAAGAAATGTATGCATTCTTAAAAGCTAAAATCTTGTCTCCTTCATCCTTAACATCTGTTCCCACTCTGGTCTTCCTCCAGTACAATAAGTGACTTAACTGAAGAAGCTGCTTAGGCCAGAAACTTAGGAGTCAGCCTTCACTTCTCATTTACTCATCTCTAACTCATTATCAAACCCCATACAACTTACATTACAAATAACACTTTTATTCATTAACTTTTCTCCATTTCTATTTTCAAAGTTGTTGTATCTGCTATTATCTCTTTTCTGCATTGCTGCACTTGCTTCATAAATTTTCTCCTTCCAATCATTACTCACTCCCCACCCTAATCCATACTACACAGTGTAGCAAGACAGATTTCTTTCAAAATGTAAATCAGATCATGTCATTCCCCTACATAAAACTCTATTTCCATTGGCTTAAAATAAACATTGACTTAAATACTTAATCATATTCTACATAGAATCACCGATCCAACGGACATGAATTTGAGCAAACTCCAAGAGAAAGTGGAGGACAGAGGAGCCTGGCATACTGCAGTCCATGGGGTTGCAAAGAGTCAAATGTGACTTAATGCCTGAACAACAACAAACTCTACATGCCTGCTACTCTAAACTCTTCTTGTCCAGCTCTCCTCTCTGATCACTGGGCTCCACCACTTTGGCCTTCCTGAAGTTCCTTCACCACATGAAACTCTTTCACCCTAGATCTTCCTACTTGCAGGTCTGACTCTTCAGGTCAGTCTTTGACTCATACTTCCCCTGTCTCCCATGTCACTCTTGAATGTATTTTCAAAGAGAACGTCCTTCCCCTGAACACTCAGTTTGCAGCCATTGCTCCCAAACCCTGGAAATTCTCTTAGGGCACTTTGCCCTTTTTATTTCCCTAGCACTTGTCTATACATGTAGACATACTTCTTTTGAGTTTTGACTAGGCTGCAATGTCTACACAGATAAGAAACCATGTTTATTATCTATAACATTCTATACGCTCTTATCACCATGCCTTCACATTCAGTTCTGTTCAGTCACTCAGTTGTGTCTGACTCTTTGTGACCCCATAGACTGCAGCATGCCAGGCCTCCCTGTCCATCAACAACTCCCAGAGCTGTTCAAATACATGTCCATAGAGCCAATGATGCCATCCAACCATCTCATCTTCTGTCGTCCCCTTCTCCTCCTGCCTGCAATCTTTCCCAGCATCAGGGTCTTTTCCAATAAGTCAGTTCTTCACATCAGGTGGCCAAAGTATTGGAGCTTCAGCTTCAGCATCAGTCCTTTCAATGAATATTCAGGACTGATTTCCTTTAGGATTGACTGGTTTGATCTCCTTGCAGTCCAAGGGACTCTCAGGAGTCTTCTCCAACACCACAGTTCAAAAGCATCAATATGTTATAAACATATGTTCATAGGATAGCTAAATCTCAAAGTGTTTGCTCACCTATAAGAGGGAAACAGTCATATATACCTTCCAAGCCCTTGGGAGTTATTAATAAATTAGTTAATTGCATATTATGGCTCTGTACAGGGCTAAGTAATTCTAGTGAAATCAATAAAAGCAGTATCTCGCACATTTAGAAAAAAATACTATGGTTTGATTAAGTAGATTTCTATGACAATGTCTCAAGGTCAAAAATAGGATCCAGAATAGAAGTTCTAGGAAAGCAGTCTTCTTACCACTATAGACTAAGAACTTTTAAAGCGTTTAGTATCACCCAACAATAGACTACACTGACACCAAAATAGTAAGCTCTCCAACAGTAGCAGAGGATATTGCTAATGTATAAAGACTAGACTAGACAACTCATATGCATTTTGCAAACTCAGGAATTCTCTAATTATATAGAGCAGCAACAAGGACAAACAACCAAAAGAACCCACAGGTCTGCACATGAAACACAATAGGGAGTGTTGTTCCATAGGACAGAAGGGATGGAAATAATCTGTTTTAAACTTTTCCAAGGCAAATCTGAGTGAGATGTTGCTTTCAGTTAGCAGGTCTTCAAAGTACAGCTCTAAGGAAACAACTTGAAGATGATTCTCTTTCTTCCTTAGGGTCACAAAGATAAAAGAATGAATGGTCTCTAAGTCTTAGATAGGAAGCCTATGGTGAAGGAGACATGTTCAGGTAACTTTTCATACAGCCCTTATAATTGTTTGCATGGTGAGTGCATTAAAGAACCAAGAGAAAGCACAGATTTTTCGAAAGTGATCTAGAATAAAACTGAAGTAAAAATTTGAGAAAAAAGCAAGCGTTTCATCCTTCCAGAACGATACACAAACATAGACAAGTCCTAGAAAAGAAATCAAGTGCCTGAATCCCTAGTTTGTGTCCAAGAAGTCGGATCTCAGTCACCATATCACAACATCCCAGTGTAATTCAGTCAAGGTGTACCACAAGGGGTTGGCTAGTAATGCCTCAATATAATAGAGTGTGAACAACTTATTTATTTTAATTTGCCAGCATGTCAAAAAGCACCTTCATTCTGTTTAGAATAGCCTCATGTTCTCATGCTTTCTTGCCAGATGCCTTTGGAGCAGGTGCTTTCTGGGCTGGAGCTTTCTGACCCTTCTGACCTTTTGGAGAAGGTGCTACATTCTGACCTGCAGCTTTCTGGGCAGGAACCTTCTGGGTTGGTGCCTTCTTACCCACAATGGTCATCTTTTTTTATTTTTGCTGGAACATTGGCAGTGGCAACAGCTTCTGCACCTGTCCCCTTAGCAGTAAGTGTTTTCTTGGGAGAAGCTTTCAGGAGAGCTGCCTTTTCAATTTTCTTAACTTCAAGCTTGATGAGTCTTGCCTTTGTGACTTTTTAACGATTGAAATCTGTCATCTTGGATTTCTTTTTTCTGGCTTCAATCTTCTTGACCCACCTTGTGGCTGCTTACTTTGCAGGATATCTGCCTTCTCTCAGGCTTTTCCAACATATTTCTAGTGGGCACTGCGTGGGAACTTGAAGTCAGTGAGCTGCATGCATTTATTTGAAAGGCATAGCCTGTCTCCTTACTTGAGTACAAGGTCCATCCACCAAAGTCCTGTTCTGATTACTAACATCTACAATCACAACCAGCTTCCCGGCACAAGACTCAAAGGAGGCGTAGGTCACCCAGCCAACCTCTATGAAGTGCCTGAACACCATGTTAGTGGCATTTGGCAAGAGGGAACAACTTATTTTTAAAAAGCTCCTAAGCTGGACTGGTCTATAGAGAGGCCTGCTGACCTCAAACTCACCTTAAAAAAGTGATCAAACAGAAGAAACTACACTGCACTAGAATGAGAAGATGACGTCAGAAGTAGATAGCTTGCCCAAGATGCTGATCTGAATTTTATGATCATTTATAATGTTTTCTTGATTCTTCAGACCTATGCCTATCAGTCACATGTTTTCTATTATGGATTTGATTCTATACTAGTTTAAAACTCAATCCAATTGTTGGGTTTTGGCCAATTACCTGTGCCTAGTACTTCTGGGTTACCTGTTCTCTAGGTGGATTTCTGTTCTCTAGGGCTCTGATTGGATACCTCCTAGAAAATTTATTATCGATGAGTGGTCAGTAGCAGTTTGTGTGTGTGTGCATGTGTGTGTGTGTGTACGCCTTCAATGGGGTTGGAGGATGTAATTGACCATATCTAAGCCTTGGACTGCAAGGAGATCCAATCAGTCCATCCTAAAGGAGATCAGTCCTGGGTGTTCATTGGAAGGACTGATGCTAAAGCTGAAACTCCAATACTTTGGCCACCTCATGCAAAGAGCTGACTCATTGGAAAAGACCCTGATGCTGGGAGGGATTGGGGGAAGGAGGAGAAGGGGACAACAGAGGATGAGTTGGCTGGATGGCATCACCGACTCGATGGACATGAGTTTGAGTAAACTTCAGGAGTTTGGTGATGGACAGGGAGGCCTGACATGCTATGATTCATGTGGTCACAAACAGTCAGACACGACTGAGCAACTGAACTGAACTGAAGCCTTATGAAGCAAATTTCATAAGCTTTAAATGATAGTAACCGGGCTATTAGCCTATTGAATTTTGTCTCTGTGATAAGAAAGGCAGTGCTACACAGTTGCAAAGCCCTTGACACCTTGCAGCATCTCAGGGAGATATCTGTGCTACAATTCAAACTGAATGCTATGTTTTCATAGCTGATGAACCCTTTAATGTGACACATTTGAACCACATGAAAAATCAGCTTTCTGCTTTGAGTGATTCATTCCCTAGTCTTGATGATCTTAAAAAAAAAAAAAAAAAAAACTGGTGTGGGAGGCCCATGGCTAAAATATTTACTTTTAATTCTACTAATGTTATTAACTATGCCACTTGTATTTTGCTTGTTTCACAAGATTATTTTCCTGTATTACCAAGTATATGACTGAGTCTTCAATGGAAATGATGACTAGACTTGAAGCAGTTGATTAAATGTATAGCTCAATATATGATCAATGATTGTAATAGTGTAACTCTAGGTATGGAAAGATGCAATGAGAGGGAATACTTTCCTGGACCATAACTAGAAGACAGGTGTCCAGAGATATTTGACTATTCAGACCTAGTCCAGTAATAGCACATTGAGTGTCTTATCAACAAAAACCTTCTTCAGAACTGGGAACAAGCCTTCCCAGTAACGCTGGACAAAATGGTCATGAAATGCCCCCCAAAGTATGGTCAGATTTATGACCACAAGGGGGCCATGTCAACTACAAATTGTCACTTACCACGAGCATTGCCAATGACTGAACAACAAAGCTGTTTGCCATCTGCCTCTACAGAGATTGAACCCCATGTTGCTATAGCTGTTGACCTTCGACACCCCCTGAGGGAGTTCAGGGTGGAATGAGGCATTCTGTGCTCCAGGGAATCTGGTGGGACAGGTCTTTAGATAGTTGGATGTTTTTAGGAAAAGATTTTATGATCTCAATCCTTGCATCTCTTCCTATCTACAGAAGCACTAAATCCCTTCATGGTGTTATCAGATCCTCATGACTAACAAAAAACCTATTGTCAAATGAGTGTTTCTTGGTATTGAACTCCCCCTTCACCAAAACCTTATATATTGACTTTCCCCCACTGCCACTTTGGAGCAGTTTCTCAGAGCTATCTGAGATGCTGTCTCCTGGATTACAGTCCTCATTTTGCTCCAAATAAAATTTAATTCATAACTCAAAATAATAATAATAATAATTAATAAACATAAAAGGAATGCTGCTGAATGGGGCATGCTTAGTAATTCAGTCATGTCCAACTCTTTGTGACTAATTGAAGGCAGGAGGACAAGGGGATGACAGAGGATGAGATGGTTGGGTGGCATCACCAACTTGATGGAAATAGTTTGAACAAACTCCAGGAAATGGTGATGGACAGGGAAACCTGGTGGGCTTCAGTCCATGGGATCACAAAAAATCGGACAAGACTGAGCAACTGAACAACAGTATATTATATGAATGAAAGCATCTATTCAATAAAGCAAGTATTTAATAATTAGTATCTGTTATGATTTATTATTATTATCTAGTACTTCTAGCATAATCCTTAGAAAGGAATAAATTCTTAAAAATATTCAGTCACTCAATAGGGTATGACTCTTTGCGCTGTATGGACTGCAGCACACCTGGCTTCCCTGTCCTTCACCATCTCCCGGAGCTAACTCAAACTCATCTCCATTGAGTCAGTGATGCCATTCAACCATCTTGTCCTCTGTCATCCCCTACTCCTCCTGCTTTCAATCTTCCCCAGCATCAGGGTCTTTTCTAATGAGTCAACTCTTCCCAACTCCAAAGTATTGGAGTTTCAACTTCAGCATTAGTCTCTCCAATGAATATTCAGGGTTGATTTCCTTTAGGATTGACTAGTTTGATATCCTTGCAATCCAAGGGACTCTCAAGAGTCTTCTCCAACACCACAGCTCAAAAGCATCAGTTCTTTGACTCTCAGCCTTCTTTATAGTCCAACTCTCACATCCACACGTGACTGCTTGAAAAACCATAGCTCTGACAAGATGAACCTTTGTTGGCAAAGTAACATCTCTGCTCTGTAATATACTGTCTATGTTTGTCATACCTTTTCTTTCAAGGAGCAAGTGTTATTTAATTTCATGGCTGCAGTCATCATCTGCAGCGATTTTTGGAGCCCAAGAAAATAAAGCCTGTCATTGTTTCCATTGTTTCCCCATCTATTTGCCATGAAGTGATGGGACTAGATGCCATGATCTTAGTTTTTAGAATGCTAAATTTTAATCCAGCCTTTCACTCTCTTCTTTCACTTTCATCAATAGGCTATTTAGTTTCTCTCCACTTTCTTTCATAAGGGTGGTTTCATCTGCCTATCTGAGGTTACTGATATTTCCCCTGGCAGTCTTGATTCCAGGTTGTGCTTCATCCAGCCCAGCATTTCACATGATATACTCTGCATATAATATACAGCCTTGTGACAATCATAGCCTTGACATACTTCATTTCCAATTTGGAACCAGTCCCTTGTTCCATGTCCAGTTCTAACTGTTGCTTCTTGACCTACACATAGGTTTCTCAGGAGGCAAGTAAGGTGATCTTGTATTTCCAATCTTCTGAAGAATTTTCCAGTTTGTTGTGATCTACAGTCAATGGCTTTTGCATAGTCAATGAAGCAGACATTTCTCTGGAACTCTCTTCCTTTTTCTATGATCCAGTGGATATTGGCAATTTGATCTCTGGTTCCTCTGCCTTTTCAAAATCCAGCTTGAACATCTGGAAGTTCTTAGTTCACAGACTGTTGAAGACTAGCTTGGAGAATTTTGAGCACTACTTTGCTAGCATGTGAAATGAGTGCAATTGTGTGGTAGTTTGAACAGTCTTTGGCATTGCCTTTCTTAGGGAATGGAGTGAAAACTGACTCCAATCCTGTGGCCACTGCTGAGTTTTCCAAATTTGCTGGCATGTTGAGTGCAGCACTTTCACAGCATCATCTTTTAGGACTTGAAATAGCTCAGCTGGAATTCCATCACCTCCACTAGCTTTGTTTGTAATGATGCTTCCTAAGTCCCACTTGTCTTCACTCTCCAGGATGTCTGACTCTAGGTGAGTAATCACACCATCATGGTTATCTGAGTCATTAAGATTTTTTAGATAGTTCTTCTGTGTATTCTTGCCACCTCTTCTTAATATCTTCTGCTTCTTCTAGGTCCATACTGTTTATATCCTTTATTTTGCCCATATTTGCATGAAATGTTCCCTTGGTATCTCATCTAGTCTTTTCCATTCTTTTGTTTTCCTCTATTTCTTTGCACTGAATACTTAAGAAAGGCTTTCTTATCTCTCCTTGTATTATTTGGAACTCTGCATTCAGATGGGGATATCTTTCCTAATACCTCAATAACCCTTAACTATGTTCCAGGCACTATTTTAAGCACTTAAATTGAAGAAGGAATTCATAGGGCCTGGACTCCATCTCAGGCCTGTCTGTGCTGATTGTGCGTGGCCACCTCTCCAGTGGACTCTGAACTCTGTGCTTAGCGCCTGTGGGAATGACAATGGAAGGATAAGACCCCCCTCTAGGCAGGGGAATCTTAAAGAAGAGAAAACAGACACTAATCACCCCTGCCTCCGGACACTATCTATCAGAATGTAAGCACAGGCTTATCGGTTATTAACTATTTGGAATGTAACTGCGGGCTTATTGATTATTGACTGTTTGAACACATAACACATGAATGATGGAGTTATTGTAGTTGTATTTACCCTTCCTTTGTTTATGTAAGTCTCAAGGGAATTGGGATAGTGGGTTTGGACACATACACATGGGGTATAAAAGATTTTCACAAATGCTGGACGGGGTCCTTGGCTAAGAGGAGACTCTGCCTTGGGCCCGCTGGCGTAATAAACTGCACTTCACTATCTGCATTGTCCTTCTGAGTGAGTCTGTTTCCCAGAAAGCGTGGCTATAACAAGATTAACTAACTTAATTCTC
Source organism: Dama dama (assembly GCF_033118175.1). Taxonomy (NCBI): domain Eukaryota; kingdom Metazoa; phylum Chordata; class Mammalia; order Artiodactyla; family Cervidae; genus Dama; species Dama dama. The sequence goes on from NC_083700.1 coordinate 87,459,983, forward strand.
ATAATCTAAAGTCTCAAAGTGTTAGTTGCTCAGTAATGTCTGTCTCTTTACTATCCCATGGACTGTAGACTACTAGGGTCCTTTGTCCATGGCATTCTCCAGGCAAGAATACTGGAACGTGTAGCCATTTCCTTCTCCAGAGTATCTTCCTGACACAAGGATCAAACTCTGGTCTCCTGCATTGCAGGCAGATTTCTTACCATCTGAGCCACCAGGGAATCCTCATAATAACTTATGAAGTAGAATTGAGATCAGAGAGATTAAGTGACTTGCCCAAGGTTACACAGCCAGTAAGTAGCAAAGTCAGGATTTAAAATAAACCTAAGATGATAGTCTTCAGAGTTAATTCTCTGAACTGTGATGTTATAAATATTATTTCCCATTCATCTTCCCCTGACTTATGTGATATTGATAGATGCTGTGAGTAGATATGGAAAAAAGTATAAGGCATATCACTACTAACCTTGAAGGACATGGGGACACACAACTCAGTGATATGAGGTCACTGGAGCAAATATAAAATCATATAGATCCCAATGGTAACCACCCTTTTTGATCTGACACAGTCAAGGTCTGTGACTTCAGAGGGAATAGTAAACACCTGAGAAAGTTTGTAAAAGGAATTGTGCCAGGAGTCAGCTAAGTAGTTAACAGGGGAAGTATCTCACTCACTGTCCCCCCTCTCTCATCTCAGGAGCACACAAAGTTAGAGGAGGAGGAAGCTCATTCAGCATGTTTAAACCCACAGAACTTAATAGACATTAGATATTATAGAATCTACATTACACAGTTGAGGAAACAGAGTCCCAAGTGGTAACTGTGATTTGCGATAGAACACAAGGTAGACTGTGTAAGGTACCCAGAGGAACTGGAGGCAGCTCGTGGTATCTTTAGTGACGATCATGCTGTGGAAGTGGGGGAAGGGAGGATAGAAGAAACCATGTGTGTAAAGTGCTTACATTAATCACATTGACAGCGACCCCTCAAGCAATGGTAGCCACTATCTTCATGATGGTTACCTGTTGGAAACATTATTAGGATGCAGAGAATTGTCTTTGAGGGGAAGAGAAAAGAGATTATTTCATAATCTAGGGCAGTCATGGAGGAAGTTTGGATGAGTTTAGGGGCCAGGGTGATATAGATGTGGTAGCATATTACACAAACCCCTCAGGGTCTCGTGGGCCCCTCAGAACTTGGGATTTGATAAAACTTGGCCTTCTTTTTAGGTGGAAAGTTGAAGCCAATTTTGGATTAGGAAGGAGGCAGAGGTCAGGGAGTGGGCAGAAAAGACAAACCTTTGGGTTGCTTCTCCGTTTGGCCCTCTTCTCTATGGAGGGTTTGGATTCTGTTCCACCCTTTCCTCTCTCCAGCTGAGCACATCTGGTTTTCAGGATGAAAGGATCTGAGGTGTCAGGTTTAAATGTCTTCAGTGACCAGCTAAAGAGCAGAAAGGATAGGAAGCATGTCAAGTCAACCCTGTGACCTCCTTGGGCTGAAAGTGATCTTCCCAACAATAAATACGGAGCCTTGGCCAGCAGAGGCCCATGAGGGTTGTTTCCCTGACTGGAATTTCACCGACACACAGGCTAGAAAGCTTGGTCAGAAATTTTAACCATGTGTTTCATAGGTCTTGAAAATCTCCAGATTCTTTTTTTATATTATCCCAGTAGTTTAGATATCTGCCTGCAATGTAGGAGACCCGAGTTTGATCCCTGGGTTGGGAAGATCCCCTGGAGAAGAGAATAACAACCTATGCCAGTATTCTTGCCTGGAGAATCCCAAGGACAGAGGAGCCTGGAGGGCTATAGTCCATGGAGTCACAAAGAGTCAGATACAATGGAGCGACTAACACAACAGTAAGAAATGTATTAGAAAATTTGTATGAGCCAGACAACTGTCCTGAGCTTTTGTAAAGAATGCCCCTGATATTTGAGCAACTGAGGTAAAAAGCCCTTTACACAGCCAAGAGGGTAGTGACTTGGTGATTATCAAAATGAGCACATACTTGAGTCTCAGCTTCACTGCTTTCACACTGCCTGTTTGGTAGTGTTTGTGTTCTGATGACATCTTGGATCACATTCCATTGTTTCAACTTGCTGTTATCAATGTTAATGAACATCATCAAAAATTAATTCACAGTAAGGTGTGCAGTGTTGATAGAAACTTAGAATGTTGCCCCTCCCTGAGCATTTGCAGAGATAAAGCAGGAGGGCGGTAAGATGCTGTGTTTCAGAAGCCAGCCTGAGTGGTATGGAAGGTACTTCCATTGTTTGCTTGAGAATGCACTTGAATCTCCTTCCACCTGTTCTTCAGAGAAGACTAAATCAGCCACATCTACTTTGCAAAGCCATCAGTGTCAAACCTGGCCCACAACAGTCCCAGCAACTGAACTTCTCTTGGATTTACTATATGTTCATGACTTCACACTTGAAAAGAATTGCAAAAAGCACACAAATTAACTATCTCTCTATGAATGGCTTAGTCTAAAACTAAGTCCTTAGAGACCCAGGAATTTGAGTTCAAATCTCAAGTTCACCATTTACTAGTTGGATGTCCTTAGGTTGCATATCCCTGCAGAACCTCCATTTCCAAATTTGCAAACTGGGTGTATCAATACCAAACTCACAGAACAACTATGAGAATTAAGTGGGATCATACATAAAAAGTACTAGGACACAGTAAGGATTTAATAAATGTTAACTGTGTCCTACTTCAAATTCCTAAAATGGTGAGAAAAGGCATCGCATAATATTTCAGAAGCCTTTGCATTTACCCTTGGCAATTTTTAAAATAGTTGGTGGCTTACTTATACTGTTAATGATAGAATATTTTATTTAAATATGTTTATGAAAATTTAAATTATTTAAAGACAAAGTTTATATTATAGCTATATATGGAAAAAAAACCAATGTCTCTTGCTCTAAATAGAAGATAAAACTAATTACAATGAGATCAAGCAATATTATTAAATTTTAAGGAGGCACTCAACACTGCCCTTTTATTATTAAAAAAGGAGACTCAACAAATGCTGAAAAGTTTGTATAGTTAGACTCTTACAAAACCAAGCAGTTTTTCTCTGTATAGTTGGGTTTGAAACATAATGAAAAAAGGACAAGTTGTTTCACACTAAGATTTATTGTCACTTTATTGATGTCCTTTTGTCACTGAAATCATATTTTCCCCACTCACTCTTTAGGAAAAAATTGTAAAGGAAAAAGAAAAATCTTGGAGATAGAGGACAAGCTTTTGAAATTTAGCTCTACTTCTTACTTGTCAATTACATTGTGCAAGTTACTCTAATTCTTTGTGCCTCAGTTGGAAAAAGAAAAATCTTGGAGATAGAGGACAAGCTTTTGAAATTTAGCTCTACTTCTTACTTGTCAATTACATTGTGCAAGTTACTCTAATTCTTTGTGCCTCAGTTTCCTCACTGGTCAAATGGAATATTAACACTCAACTTGAATGATATTTGCCTGGATGCCATAAAGTATATTAAGTATATTGTAAAATGCCTTGAATTTATAACAGAACAGCAAAATGATAATACCAGGGAAAACTGCCTTGTCAGAGTGCAAATAAATAAAATAAAGGGCACGTTATTTGTTTGTCCAGCCATCCAATTTGCTGGGACAAAGATGTTCTATAACTCTCATCCCAGACGTTGCTCAAGCTGTCAGCACATAACTGAGTGGTTTTGAAGAACTCCAGGATTATATAATACTGGATGGCAACCAGGACTGTTGGACCTTCCTCTTTTACTCCTTTTTATTTTGATTTCATTTTTTAACCACATAAAGTTAGAAAACCTTTCTTTCCCTCTCTCTCTTGTTTTTGTTGTTGTTGTAAAAGACTTAGAAAATATAATTAAGAAGAAAATGAAAAATCATTTATGATTTCACTACCCAAACAAAACCAAATTGGATATTTTCAAATGTGTTCTTTCAGATTTTTCTCTGCAGATTATAGGATTATAATTATTTTAATATGGAAAGCTGTTACAATTGTTTTGTTATCAACTTTGATCATTTAACAAACAAAATATTCACCCACAAATATTTTTGTAAATAACTCTCATTCTAGAATATGATTTTCATGCCTATATTGGCATAACACACAAATATAGCAAAGTTTATTTATTCAACTAATATTATTAATAGTTATTTAAGTTTCTCTCCCGTGAGTTAATATCTACTATTTTACTAAATTAAATATTATAATTCACCACCTTTTAAATGAAACATGGTCCATAAACCAAAGCTTTTCTGTTAAGATAAATTTCTTGAGTGGCGAAGTCTGAACCTTAAAATCCATTCTTCTTTCTCAAGACTGCTTTGGCTATTTGGGGTCTTTTGTGTTTCCATATGAATTGTGAAAATTTTTGTTCTAGTTCTGTGAAAAATACCATTGGTAATTTGATAGAGATTGCATTGAATCTATAGATTGCATTTGGTAGTATAGTCATTTTCACAATATTGATTCTTCCTACCCAGGAACATGGAATATCTCTCCATCTGTTTATGTAATCTTTGATTTCCTTCATCAGTGTCTTATAATTATCTGTGTACAGTTCTTTTGTCTACTTAGGTAAGTTTATTCCTAGATCTTTAATTCTTTTTGTTGCAATGGTGAATGGGATGGATTCCTTAATTTCTCTTTCTGATTTTTCATTGTTAGTATATAGAAATGCAAGTGATTTCTATGTATTGATTTTGTATCCTGAAACTTTGCTAAATTCACTGATTAGCTCTAGTAATTTTCTGATACTATCTTTAGGATTTTTTAAGTACAGTATGATATCATCTCCAAACAGTGAGAGCTTTACTTCTTCTTTTCTGATCCATATTCCTTTTATTTCTTTTTCTTCTCTGATTGCTATAGCTAGGACTTCCAGAACTATGTTGAATAGTATTGTTGAAAGTGGGCACCCTTGTCTTGTTCCTGATCTTTGTAGAATGCTTTCAGGTTTTCATCATTGAGAATAATGTTTGCTGTAGGCTTATCATATATGGCCTTTACTATATGGATGTAGGTTCTTTCTATACCCATTTTTTGAAGAGTTTTAATCATAAATGGGTGCTGGACTTTGTCAAAAGCTTTTTCTGTTTCTATTGAGATGATCATATGGTTTTTATCTTTCAATATGTTAATATAGTGTATAACATTGATTGATTTGCATATATTAAAGAATCCTTGCATTCCTGGAATAAACCCAACTTGATCATGGTTTATGAGGTTTTTGATGGGTTGATGAATTCTGTTTGCTAAAATTTTGTTGAGGATTTTTGAATCTGTGTTTATCAGTGATATTGGCCTGTAGTTTTCTTTTTTTGTGTTGTCTTTGACTGGTTTTGCTATCAGGTGATGATGCCCTTATAGAATCAGTTTGGAAGTGTTCTTTCCTCTGCAATTTTTTGAAAGAGTTTTAGAAGGATAGGCATTAGCTCTTCTCTAAATGTTTGATAGAATTCTCCTGTGAAGCCATTTGGCCGTGGGCTTTTGTTTTCTGGGAGTTTTTTTTTTTTTTTTTCTTTTAGTCACAGCTTCAATTTCAGTGCTTGAAATTGGGTTGTTAATAATTTCTATTTCTTCCTGGTTCATTCTTAGAAGATTGAACTTTTCTAAGAATCTGTCCATTCCTTCCAGGTTAGCCATTGTTTTGCCATATAATTGTTCACAATTCTCTCTTATAATCCTTTGTGTTTCTGCATTGTCTCTTGTAACCTCTCATTTTTCATTTCTAATTTTGTTAATTTGATTCTTCTCTCTTTTTTTCTTGATGAGTCTGGCTAAAGGTTTGTCAATTTTGTTTATCTTCTCAAAGAACCATCTTTTAGTTTTATCAATCTTTACTATTGTTTCTTTCATTTATTTTTCATTTATTTCTGCTTGGATCTTTATTATTTCTTTCCTTCTACTAATTTTTGGGGTTTTCTGTTCTTCTTTTCCCAGTTGTTTTAGGAGTAAAATTAGGTTGTCTATTTGATGTTTTTCTTGTTTCTTGAGATAGGATTGTATTGCTTTAAACTTCCCTCTTAGGACTGCTTTGACTGCATGCCATAGGTTTTGAGTTGTCATGCTTTCATTGTCATTTGTTTCTAGAAATTTTTTAATTTCCCTTTTGATTTCTTCAGTTACCTGTTGGTTATCTAGAAATGTGTTGTTTAATCTCCATGTGTTTGTGTTTCTTACAGTTTTTTCCCCCCTTGTAATTGATAACTAGTCTCACAGTGGTTGGAGAAGATGTTTAATAAGATTTCGATTTTCTTAAATTTACTGAAGTTTGATTTGTGACCCAAGATGTGGTCTATCCTGGAGAATGTTCCTTATGCATTTGGATCTATTCTTCTGCATTTGAATGGAATGTCCTGAAGATATCAATGAGATCCATCTCATCTAATGTATCATTTAAGACTTTTGTTTCCTTATTAATTTTCTGTTTTGATGATCTGCCCATTGGTGTGAGTGGGGTGTTAAAATCTCCTACTATTATTTATTATGTTACTGTCAATTTCTTCTTTTATATCTGTTAGTGTTTGTCTTATGCATTGAGGTGCTCCTTTGTTGGGTGCATAAATATTAACAACTGTTATGTCTTCCTCTTAGATTGATCCCTTGATCATTATGTAGTGTCCTTCCTTATCTCTTGTAATCTTTATTTTAAGGTCTATTTTGTCTGATATGAGGATTGCTACTCCAGCTTTCTTTTGCTTCCCATTTGCATGGAATAAATTTTTCCATCCTCTTTCAGTCTATGGGTGTCTTTAGGTCTGAAGTGGGTTTCTTGTAGACAGCACATATATGGGTCTTGTTTTTGTATCCATTCAACCAGTCTGTGTCTTTTGGTTGAAGCATTTAATCCATTTACATTTCAAGTAGTTATTGATATACATGTTCCTATTGCCATTTTCTAAAATTGTTTTGGGTTGATTTTGTAGGTTTTTTTTTTTTTTTTCTTCTTCTTCTCTTGTATTTCTTGACTATATAAGTCTGTTCAACATTTGTTGTAAAGATGGTTTAGTGGTACTAAATTCTCTTAACTTTTGCTTATGTGAAAAACTTTTTTATCTCTTCTTCAATTTTGAATTAGAGCCTTCCTGGGTACAGTAAACTTGGATGTAGATTTTTCCCTTTCAGTACTTTAAATACATCCTGTCATTCCTTTCTAGCCTGCAGAGTTTCTGCTGAAAGATCAGCTGTTAAGTGAATGGAGTTTCCCTTGTATGTTTCTTGTTGCTTTTCCCTTGCTGCTTTCAATATTCTTTCTTTGTGTTTAGTTTTTGTTAGTTTGAATACTATGTGTCTTGGTGTATTTCTCCTTGGGTTTATCTTGTATGGGACTCTTTGTGCCTCATGGACTTGACTGACTATTTCTTTTTCCATGTTGGGGAAATTTTCAACTATAATATCTTCAAAAATTTTCTCATACCCTTTCTTTTTCTCTTCTTCTTCTGGGACCCCTATAATCCGAATGTTGGTGCCTTTGATATTGTCCCAGAGGTCTCTGAGACTGTCCCCAGCTCTTTTCATTCTTTTTTCTGCTCTTCAAAAGTTATTTCCACCATTTTATCTTTCAGCTCATTGATTCTTTTTTCTGCTTCAGATATCTGCTACTGACTCCTTCTAGAGTAATTGTGAATTACTTTCAATTAATTTCAGTAATGTTGTTTGTCTCTGGATGTTTATTCTTTAATTCTTCTATGTCTTTGTTAATTGATTTCTTGCATTTTCTCTATTTTGTTTTCAAGGTTTTTGATCATCTTTACTATCATCATTCTGAATTCTTTTTCAGGTAGTTTGCCTAGTTCCTCTTAATTTATTTGGACTTCTGTGTTTCTAGTTTGTTCTTTCATTTGTGTAGTATTTCTCTGCCTTTTCATTATTTTTTTTTAACTTACTGTGTTTGAGGTCTCCTTTTCCCAGGCTCAAGGTTGAATTCTTTCTTCCTTTTGGTTTCTGCCCTCCTAAGTTTTGCCTAGTGGTTTGTGTAAGCTTCGTATAGGGTGAGATTTGTGCTGAGTTTTTGTTTGTTTGTTTGTTTTGTTTGCATTTCCTCTCATGGGCAAGGCTGAGAGGTAATGGGTAATCCTGTCTGCTGATGATTGCGTTCGTATTTTTCTTTTGTTTGTTGTTTAGATGAGGTGTCCTGCACAGGGTACTATTCGTGGTTGGGTGATGCCAGGTCTTGTATTCCAGCGGTTTCTTTTGTGTGAGTTATCTCTAATTGATACCCCCTAGGGTTAGTTCTCTGGTAGTCTGGGGTCTTGGAGTCAGTGCTCCCACTTCAAAGGCTCAGGGCTTTATCTCTTGTCAGGAACGAAGATTCCACAAGTGGTTGTTATGGCATTAAGTGAGATTAAAACAAATACCCAAAAAGGAGAAACCAAAGATGAACCCCAGATAAATGGCAGTTACAAAATTAAGCAAATAATAATTAAAATAATGGAATATACACATGTACATATACACCCATGATCAAAGTCAAAACAATCCAACAAAAGTAAAGTACAATAGATTGACCCAGCAAACAAAGAAAATAAAAAATTACATATTCCAGTTAAGAATATTTACCAGTTAAAAACTAATTAAAGCACAAACTGGAAAACAAAACTAAGGCAAGGTGCCAAGTGGGGAATAAAGCAATGAAAACAAAGCTAACAGATTTATTAAAAGTAAAGAAAGAATGAATAGATATGCAAAGTTAAATAGAGGTAGATGAAGAAGATTTATATACATTAAAGATTAACTGCAAGGGGAAAAGAGCAGTAGGAAAGGCAAACAAAGGAGTAAATGAAGAAAAAATAGACTGGGTTTACAAAATTAAAATTATAAAAAAGAGAACAGGAAAAAAAAATGGAACAATAAAGAAAGAAGAAAAACTCCACAGAACTGCAAAAGCCCAACATAGATGCAGAGGTTTATAACAACAATAAAAATTGTGACTGAATATACACATATACCTTATATACCTATAAGCAAAATCAAAACAGTCCAACAAAAATAAAGTACAATAGGTTGACCTGGCAAACAAAGGGAACCAAAAATTACATCCACAATAACAAAACTAACTAAAGCACAAACTGGAAAAAAAAAAAAACTAAAGCAAGATGCCAATTGGGGACTAAAGCAATGAAAATAAAACTAACAAATATGTTGAGAGGAAAGGAAAGAAAGAAAGTAAAGAAAGAATAGATATGCAAAATTAAATAGAGGTAAATGAAGAAGAATTTATATACATAAAAGATTAACTGCAAGGGGAAAAGAACAGTGGGAAAGGCTACCAAAGGAATAAGTATAGAAAAAAGAATAATAGGCTTTAAAAATTAAAATTAAGAAAGAGAAAAGGGGAAGAAAAAAAGGAAAACTCCCCAGAACTGCAAAAGCTTAACATAGAGGCAGAGGTTTATACCAACAATAAATATGTGACTGAGAAAAAAAAAATAAAACTCAAAAGCTTAATTATATTTCATAGTGCCAATAAAATCAACAACTACAATGGGGGCAGGGAGAAAAAGAAAAAAACATCCAAAAGAATCTACAGAACAAGTCAAAACTTAAGAATAATAAATGTTTTTCTTGAGTCACTGCTGTCAGAGTCCTTTCCCTCGCTGGGAGTCACAGTCCACATCACCTCCCTAGAATGTCCTCTAGCACTGTGCTGTTCTCTGGACCTGCTGTGAGAGCAGCTCAGATTCTAATCTGGTCCTATTCCTCTGTGTTCTTGCCTCCAATGTCCACAGCTATTAGAACTAGTAGGTTTTCGTCTGTGGGAGCTCTCAATGACCTTTTATATATTCCATAGACACAGAGTCTGCCTAGTTGATCCTGTGGATTTAATCTGCAGCTTATACAGCTGATGGGAAGGTTTTGGGCCTTCTTCTTTAGTTACACCACCCCTGGGTTTCAATTGTAGTTTTATTTCCACCTCTGCATGTGGGTCGTCCACTGGGGTTTGCTCCTGAGACTGCCCTGGAGGACTTGGGTCTACCCAGTGAGGGCCAAGTGCAGAGGTGGTGCAGCTACTTGGGTCGCAGGGGTTCTGGCAGCACCAGGTACTCAGGGGACTTGGTGGCTAGGGCAGCAGGAAATATAGTGCTCTAGAAGGGTATGGCAAGCAGTATTGGCCAATATGCTCTTGTATTCTTGCCTGGAGAACCCCGCTCCCTGACAGAGAAGCCTAACAGTCCACAGTTTTCAGGGTCACAAAGAGTTGGACACTACTGAAGTGACCCTGTGCTCATAGGCACAAGACTATTTTGCCTGTGGCAGCTCTGCCCCAGTGAGAGTTGAGCATGAAGGTGTCACAGCTGCTTGGCTTGTAGGCACCCTGGCAGCAACAAGTGTGCAGGGACATGGACTGCCTCCACCCCAGGAGTTATGTCCCTATCAGAGTCTTTTGTCAAAAGCCTCTTGTAGCTGGCAATCAGAAGGCCTCTTTGGCCAGACTTTCTCTGTAGCTCTGCCCCATTCAGGCACTTAGAGGACTTCCTTGCCTAGGGTCCTACTCTGTTGTTCAGTGCATCAGGCACATAGAGGGGGCCCCCCTGGCTGAGGTCCTACTTTGTAGATCAGCACATCAGTCACTTAAAGAAGCACCCTGGGTGGGGTCCTACTCTGTAGTTCAGTGCATCAGGCATTTGATGGGCCAGCCTCTCTATCGTTCAGCTGCCAGTGCTGGCGTGTGGGGGAGAGAGGCTATGGTGATGGCTCCACCCCTTACACGTGACTCAGCAGTATTGCCTTGATTCCATGGCTGCCCGGCTTTCCTCATAGGCATTTCCCACCATAATCTCCTCCTTCACATCCCCTCAATCCATCACTCTGCAGTCAATAGCAGTGCTCTCCTGGGGATTGCACCACAATCTCTAAACTCCAGCTCCCAGCTGCTGCACAGTCTGGGGGATGTATGGTTGTGGCAAGGACTGTCTGATTCTCATTCATTTATACTGCCACAGACCAGCTGTTTCACTCTCAGCCTTAAATGTTTCTCCTCTGACTCAGAGAGGTGCCCCGATGTGGGGATGGGACCCCTGCTTCAGTTCCCCCACCCTCCGAGGGCAGGTCCAATCCTAACACTCCTGTTTTATCCCATAGTTCCTTGGTCCTACTGAGTTTTGCGTGGGTCTTTATCTTCTTTTCCGCTGGTCACCTACTCTTGTCCGCTCTCAGCTGGTGTTCTGCATGCACTTCTGTGTCTGAAGGTATATTCTTGATGTATCTGTGGAGAGAGATGTACTCCATGTCTACCTACTCCTCCGCTATCTTGTTCACTCAGGCAGATTCTTTACTGTCTGAGCCCCAAGGGACTCTCAAGAGTCTTTTCCAACACCACAGTTCAAAAGCATCAATTCTTCGGTGCTCAGCTTTCTTTATAGTCCAACTCTCACATCCATACATGACTGCTGGAAAAATCATACCTTTGACTAGAAGGACATTTCTTCGCAAAGAAATGTCTCTGCTTTTCAATATGCTGTCTAGTTTGCTCAGAGCTTTTCTTTCAAGGAGCAAGCATTTTTTTAATTTCATGGCTGCAGTCACCATTTGCAGTGATTTTGGAGCCCAAGAAGATAAAGTCTGTCACTGTTTCTACTGTTTCCCTATCTATTTGCCATGGAGTGATGGGCACAGATGCCATGATCTTAGCTTTTTGAATGTTGAGTTTTAAGCCAACTTTTTCACTCTCCTTTTTTACTTTCATCAAGAGGCTCTTTAGTTCCTCTTCACTTTCTTTCATAAGGGTGGTGTCACCCTCATAATTGAGGTTATAGATGTTTCTCCTGGCAATCTTGATTCCAGCTTGTGCTTCATACAGCCTGGCATTTCGAATAATGTACTCTGCAAATTAGTTAAATAAGCAGGGTGACAGTATATAGCCTTGACATACTTCTTTCACAATTTGGAACCAGTGTGTTGTTCCATGTCCGGTTCTAACTGTTGCTTCTTGACCTGCATACAGATTTCTCAGGAGGCAGGTCATGTGGTCTGGTATTCCCATCTTTTTCAGAATTTTCCACAGTTTGTTGTTATCTACACAGTCGAGGTTTGGTGTTGTCAGTAAAGCAGAAGTAGCTGTTTTTCTGGAATTCTCTTTCTTTTTCTATGATCCAACAGGTGTTGGCAATTTGATCTCTAGTTCCTCTCCCTTTTCTAAATCCAGCTTGAACATCTGGGATTTCTTGATTCATGTACTGTTGAAACCAGGTTTGGAGAATTTTGAGCATTATTTTGCTAGCATGTGAGATGAGTGTGATTGTGGGGTAGTCTGAACATTCTTTGGCATTGCCTTTCTTTGGGATTGGAATGAAAATTGACCTTTTCCAGTCCTGTGGCCACTGCTGAGTTTTCCAAATGTGCTGGCATATTGAGTGTAGCACTTTAACAGCATCGTCTTTTAGGACTTGAAATAGTTCAGCTGGAATTCCATCACCTCCACTAGCTTTGTTTGTAGTGATGCTTCCCAAGGCTCACATGACTTCAGACTCCAAGATATTTGGCTCTAGGTGAGTGACCACACCACTGTGGTTCTCTGGGTCATGATGATCTTTTTTGTATAGTTCTTCTGTGTATTCTTGCCACCTTTTCTTAATATCTTCTGCTTTTGTTAGGTCCATACCACTACTGTCCTTTTTTGTATCCATCTTTGCATGAAATGTTCCCTTGGTATCTCTAGTTTTCTTGAAGAGAATTCTAGTCTTTCCCATTCTATTATTTTCCTGTTGGTATTTTTCACTTAGGAAGGCTTTCTTATCTCTCCTGGCTATTCATTATAACTCTGCATTCAGATGAGTATATCTTTCCTTTTTTCCTTTGCCTTTAGCTTCTCTTCTTTTCTCAGCGACTTGTGAGGCCTCCTCAGACAACCATTTTGCCTTTTTGCATTTCTTTTTCTTGGGGATGGTCTTGATCACTACCTCCTATTCAATGTCACAAACCTCTGTCTATAGTTCCTCAGGCACTCTGTCTAGCAGGTCTAATCCCTTAAATCTATTTGTCACTAAATCTTGTACACACCAGGAGCCAGGAGAAAGGAGGAGTGTCCTCATAAGAGATTGAATCAGACTTGCTTATGAGTGTCCAGGAGCCTCTGATAGAGGTGTGGGTTAACAGTTTGGACTGAGGCCAAACACCAGGGAGGGAACACAGTCCCCACCCATTGACAGAAAATTGAATTACAGATTTACAGATCATGGCCCAGAACATCAGAACAAGACCCAGTTTTCCTGACAGTCAGTCTCTCCCATCAGGAAGCTTCCATTGCTTTTTATCCATATTTATCAGTGGGCAGACAAAATGAAAACCACAACCACAGAAAATGAGTCAAAGTGAACACATGGACCACAGCCTTGTCTAACTCAATGAAACTCTGAGCCATGCCACATAAGACCACCCAAGATAGACGTGTCATGGTGGACAGTACTGACAAAATGTTGTCCACTGGAGAAGGGAATGAATGGCAAACCACTTCAGTATTCTTGCCTTGAGAACCCCATGAACAGTATGAAAAGGCAAAAAGATAGGACACTGAAAGATGAACTCCCCAGGTTAGTAGGTGCCCAATATGCTACTGGAGATCAGTGGAGAAATAACTCCAGAGAGAATGAAGAGACAGAGCCAAAGCAAAAAAAAAAAAAAAAAAAAGAAAGAAGGAAAAAAAATTAAAGTTGTGGATGTGACTGGTGGAAGAAGCAAGGTCCAATGCTGTAAAGAACAGTATTGCATAGGAACCTGGAATGTTAGGTGCATGAATCAAGGCAGATTGGAAGTGATCAAACAGGAGATGGCAAGAGAAAACGTCAACATTTTAGGAATCAGTGAACTAAAATGGACTGGAATGGGTGGATTTAATTCAGATGACCATTATATCTACTTCTGTTGGTAACAATCCCTTAGAAAAAGTGGAGTAGCCCTCATAGTCAACAAAAGAGTCAGAAATGCAGTACTTGGCTGGTGTCTCAAAAATGACAGAATGATCTCTGTTCATTTTTGAGGCAAACGATTCAACATCAGTTCAGTTCAGTTCTGTCGCTCAGTCGTGTCCAACTCTTTGCGACCCCATGAACCACAGCTTGCCAGGCCTCCCAGTCCATCACCAACTCCTGAAGTCTACCCAAACCCATGTCCATTGACTCAGTGATGCCATCCGGCTATCTCATCCTCTGTCATCCCCTCCTCCTCCTGCCCTCAATCTTTCCCAGCATTAGGGTCTTTTCCAAAGAGTCAGCTCTTCGCATCAGGAGGCCAAAGTATTGGAGTTTCAGCTTCAACATCAGCCATTCCAATGAACACCCAGGACTGATCTCCTTTAGGATGGACTGGTTGGATCTCCTTGTAGTCCAAGGGACTCTCAAGAGTCTTCTCCAACACCACAGTTCAGAAGCATCAATTCTTCGGTGCTCAACTTTCTTTATAGTCCAACCCTCACATTCATACATGACCAATGGAAAAACCACACCTTTGGCTAGATGGACCTTTGTTGACAAAGTAATGTCTCTGCTTTTTAATATGCTGTCTAGGTTGGTCATAACTTTCCTTCCAAGGAGTAAGCGTCTTTTAACTTCCTGGCTGCAATCACCATCTGCAGTGATTTTTGGACCTCCTAAAACTAAAGTCAGCTACTGTTTCCACTGTTTCCCCATCTCTTTGCCATGAAGCGATGGGACCAGATGTCATGATGCTAGTTTTCTGAATGTTGAGCTTTAAGCCAACTTTTTCACTGTCCTCTTTCACTTTCATCAAGAGGCTCTTTAGTTCTTCTTCACTTTCTGCTATAAGGGTGGTGTCATCTGCATATCTGAGGTTATTGATATTTCTCCCGGCAATCTTGATTCCAGCTTGTGCTTCATACAGCCCAGCATTTCTCGTGATGTACTCTGCATATAAGTTAAATAAGCAGGGTGACAATATACAGCCTTGACGTACTCCTTTTCTTATTTGGAAGCAGTCTGTTGTTCCATGTCCAGTTCTAACTGTTGCTTCCTGACCTGCATACAGGTTTCTCAAGAGGCAGGTCAGGTTTGTCTGGTATTCCCATCTCCTTCAGAATTTTCCACAGTTTATTGTTATCCACACAGTCAAAGGTTTTGGCATAGACAATAAAGCAGAAATAGATGTTTTTCTGGAACTCTCTTGTTTTTTTGATGATCCAGCAGATGTTGGCAATTTGATCTCTGGTTGCTCTGCCTTTTCTAAAACCAGCTTGAACATCTGAGAGTTCATGGTTCATGCATTGCTGAAGCCTGGCTTGAAGAATTTTGAGCATGTCTTACTAGCGTGTGAGATGAGTGCAATTGTGCAGTAGTTTGAGCATTCTTTGGAATTGCCTTTCTTTGGGACATTTGACATCACAGTAATCCAAGTCTATGCCCCAACCTCTAATCCCAAAAAAGATGAAATTGAATGGTTCTATGATAACCTACAAGACCTTCTAGAACTAACATCATAGGGGACTAGAATGCAAAAATAGGAAGTCAAGAGATACCTGGAGTAACAGTCAGGTTTGGCCTTGGAGTACAAAACGAAGCAGGGCAAAGTCTAACAGAGTTCTGCCAAGAGAATGCACTTTTCATAGCAAACACCCTCTTTCAACAATGCAAGAGATGACTCTACACATGGACATCACCAGATGGTCAATACTAATATCAGATTGATTATATTCTTTGCAGCCAAAGATGGAGAATACAGTCAGCAAAAATAAGACCGGGTACTGACTTGTCTCAGATCATGAACTCCTTATTGCAAAATTCTCCCCATAGCAACCACATAGTAGTCCTGTTAAGAAAAACTAAGTTAGATCCTGCCTGTCCTTGGCCTAAAACCTTCCAACAACTTGCTCTCTCATTCAGCCTAAAACCTTCCAACAACTTGCTCTCTCATTCAGAGCAACCACCAAATCCTCAAACACCTTGAAGACCCTGCATTCAAGGCCTCATCTTCCTGATCTCAGTTCCTACTACTCTCTCTCCAAACAATGCAAAGGAATAGCACTCACTCCAGGGTAGTGAACATGCCAAGCTCACTCCCTCCTAAGATCTTTTTGCTCACCATTTCCTCTCTGCCTGAGCATATAGTCCCAATCCACCTAGCTCTCTCCCCCACCTCTCTCATGTCTTTATTCAAATGTCTCTTTCTCAGTGAAATCTGGCCTCCTTATCCTGTTTTCTGCTTTATTTTCCTCTGTAACATTTTTCACCATTTAGCACATGATGTATATATTTACTTATGTATTTTGTCTCTCTCCTTCCCACTAGAATACAGCATTAGGAAGGCAGAGTTATTGTTCACTGTATCCCTGAGAACAGGGTCCAGCACATGTCAGGCACTCAATAATTGCTTGTTGAATGAACTAACTAATTTATGATAAGCTCCTTTTCATTATCACTCTGAAACTCAGTCCCACTCCACTACCAGAGGTAAATATCAGTAAATGAAGACAACAAGTTGGAGAACATTATATACAAGCAATCCTTAATGTTAAGAAAAAGAAAATGCCAAAATAAAGTTATGGAACTAACTTTATCTAACAAACTAAGATGCTGTTGTTACATCTGGAAGTTATTTTTATATGAATGGTGATGGGGGATATATTTTTTCCCAAGTGACTTAGTCAATTGTGCTATTATTATTAAAAACTATCCAAAAATTCCCCTCTGATAAGTTATGCCACTTTTAACATATATTATATCTGTTTCTACTTGGACTGGGTTCCTGAACTGTCTACAGCTGTAATGGACAATTTTTTAACTATAGCTTTATATCAGACTTGCCTTTCACGGTTATTTATCTTTTATTACTCTTTCTAAAAATACCCCTGGCTATTTTCATGAGTTTATTTTTTTAAATATCTTTTGAAATTAAGCTGTTAGTCTAAAGAATTAAAATTTTAATTAAGATTTTATTAAATTTACAGGTTAATTTGTGGAGAACTAACATATTTATAATATTAAGCTTTCCATATTAGAAAATGGCATGTCTTCCCAATAATTCATGTATTTTATGCCCCAGAATATAGTCATTTGTCCTCCTTAGTTTGCGTATATTCCCTTTTTACTCATTTTTTATTAGGTTATTACTGACATATAGAACAGTTATTAATTTTTGTGCATTTTTATCATGAATCAATGCACTGAATCCTAGTCCTACAGTTTCATTGTAGCTATTGTTATGTTTCTTTGGCTTTCTGGATAGATAGTCATCACCTTGAAATAATGATAATTTTGCATCCTCCTTGCTTAATCAGAATTTCCTAGAATTCAGAGCTTGAGCTTTGGCTTAAATTTTAATAACTTGGTAGGAAATGCAAGCAATAGAGTCTCATGTAACAGCTCTTTCACACTGGGGAATAAAGTAGAGAAAGACAACAAACGGATATGTTATCAAGTGGGTCTTGAGTGGGTATTGTGAAAACTCTTTGAGAGTCCCTTGGACTTCAAGGAGAAATCAAACCAATCAAACCTAAAGGAAATCCACCCTGATTATTCATTGGAAGGACTGATGCTGAAGCTCCAATACTTTGGCCACCAATTTGAAGAGCCAACTCATTGGAAAAGACTGGGAAAGATTGGAGGCAAAAAGAGAAGAGGGAACAGAGAATGAGATGGTTAGATAACATCACAAACTCAATGGACATGAATTAGAGCAAACTTTAGGAGACAGTGCTGTCCACCTATTTCACCCCTAGAAATTCCATGATATATTAGCTATTGCCACAGAGCCCTGTGAGACAAGGCATCCTAATTGCCACTCCAAGGTTGCTTCCCATTTTGGGAATTAGGTCCACCTTATCTCTGATGGTTGAATGTTATTTTCTGGTCTCTACAATTCCAACAGCATCTCCCCTGTCCACTATGGTCAATAAAAGATAGATGTCAGTGAATTTCTTAAAGATGCCAATAGATTTTATGTAGAATAAACAACATAATAGCATAGTATATGTTGCCTTGATAAACTGAATATCCTCTTGATACGTATCAGGAACATAGATAGTAGAATTTCTGTTCTCACCTAATAAATCCATTTTAATATTCTTACTTCTCTTACTTTCTGATCATTTTCTTGCATTTCCATCTCAGTATGGTCCTTTAAAACCCAAGATCTTGAATTAGAACTAGTTACAGATATACTTGCAAGAATGTTGAATCTTGAGTCAAAAAATTCTTGCCTACCTAAGTCTTGTATTCTGCCTCCTTAGAACCTACACCTCGAAATCTATTCTTACGTATACCCTATGGTTCTGTGAATGTTAGGAGAAAGAAGATGTTTCCTCTTGGAGCAGGGACTGCAATTTCCTGCTTAAGCTGTACTAAGACTTGTCTTTGGCTGTTAGCAAGACTTGATTTGGCTGGAGGCAATGAGGGATTTCTTGGAAAATCTTAAGTATAAGCATTATATTGAGAGTACTTGCTTCAGGTGATGTTTTAGATTGGGTTCTTCTTCACACAGATTCTGAGCCAAGAATTCTGGTGCAAGTGATTAATTAATAAAATATCCCTGAGGATATCAGTAAAGGAATGGTGGAAGCAGGTTAGGGAAGAAGAAGCCAAGAAGATATGAAATTTTGGGTGAAGTCCCAAACTCATTTGTACACAAGTGTTCATAGCAATTTTATCCATAGCAGTCAATGGAAACAATATAAGTGCACATCAACAGGTAGATAGATAATCAAATTATGTTACTCATATAATGGAAAGTTACCCAGCAATAAAAGGGAAAAAAATCATTGATACATAAAATGGAATGGCTAAATCTCAAAAAACATGCTGAGAAAAAGAAGCCAGAGGCACAAGAGTTGTATAACACATTAATCCACTTATATGGAATTCTACAATAAGCAAAAATAATCTATAATGACTAACAGCAGATCAGTTGTCATCCTGGGCTTGTATCAGTGATAGTGGTGGTAGGGAGTGCAAACCTCAGAGAGTGCAAAGATGCTTTGGGGGTGATTATGGTCATATAGATTGCATGTATTTATCACAACTTACTAAACTGTACAATAAAATGAGTGTATTTAATTGTACTTAAATTTGTTTTTCCCCTAGTTTCTTAAATAGCATCTTGAAGTGAAGTGAAAGTCATTTAGCCACGTCCAACTCTTTACAACCCCATGGACTATACAGTCCATGGAATTCTCCAGGCCAGAATACTGGAGTGGGTAGCCCTTCCCTTCTCCAGGGAATCTTCCCAACCCAGGGATTCAATCCAGGTCTCCAGCATTGCAGGCATATTATTTACCACTTAAGCTACCAGGGAAGCCCTAAAGAGCATCTTAGATCATTTTAAGAACTTAGTTTATAATGTAAGCTTTTAGTGCTATAAATTTCCCACTAAGAACTGCTTTATCTGTATTCCACAAGTGTTG
Organism: Dama dama; assembly: GCF_033118175.1. Taxonomy (NCBI): domain Eukaryota; kingdom Metazoa; phylum Chordata; class Mammalia; order Artiodactyla; family Cervidae; genus Dama; species Dama dama. The sequence goes on from NC_083700.1 coordinate 87,479,337, forward strand.
ATTGTGTTGTGTTTTCATTTTCATTCAGTTCAAAATAGTTTCTAATTTCCCTCATTTCTTCTTTGATTTAATGAGCTATTTAGAAGTGTGTTATATTATTTCCAAATATTTGGAAAATTTTCAGATATCTTCTTGACATCCATTTCCAGTTTAAATTCCTTGTGGTCAGATTAATTATGTATGAGTAAGTTTATTGAGACCTGATATGTAGCCCAGACTATGATCTATCTTATTGAAAAATTTCTGTTCTGCTTTTGGAGTGGAATGACCAATAAATTTTATTTAGGTCAAGTGGGCTGAGAGTGTTGTTAAAGATTTTTACATCCTGGTATTTTTCTATCTTTTTGTTCTACTTGTTGCTGAGTGAAGTTTTGAAATACCCAACTGTAGTGGTGGATGTTTCTGTTTCTACTTTCAATTCTGCTTGGTTTTGCTTCATATTATCTTGAAACTCTGTTCTTACATGCCTATATATATATATTTTTCAGATTGATATACCTTCTTGATGAAGTAAAATTTTTAATCATATTATAAAATATCCCTCTCTAACTCTAGTAATATTCTTTCTTTTGAAATCTACTTGGCCTAATATTAATATAATCATTCCAATATTCCTTTGTTTGATGTAAACATGGTATACTTTTTTGCAAAGTTCTATTTTTAGACAACAACAAAAGTCTGTCTAGTCAAAGCTATGGTTTTTCCAGTAGTCATGTATGGATGTGAGGGCTGGACCATAAAGAAAGCTGAGCACTGAAGAAGTGATGCTTTTGAACTGTGGTGTTGGAGAAGACTCTTGAGAGTCCCTTGGACTGCAGGAAGATCAAACCAGTGAATCCTAAAGGAAATCAGTCCTGAATATTCACTGGAAGGACTGATGCTGAAGCTGAAACTCCAATACTTTGGCCACCTGAAGGTAAAAACTGATTCATTGGAAAAGACCCTGATGCTGGGAAAGATTGAAGGCAGGAGGACAAGAGGACGATAGAGGCTGAGATGGTTGAATGGCATCACTGACTCTATGGACATGACTTTGAGCAAGCTCCGGGAGTTGGTGATGGATAGGGAAGCCTGGCATGCTACAGTTCGTGGTGTAGCAAAGAGTCGGACATGACTGAACTCAACTTTTAGACATCAATGTATATATATTAAAATGTACTTCTTGTAGTCAGTCTGAAAATCACCCTCTTTTAATTGGGGCATTTTGGCCATTTAAATTTAAACTAATTATCAACTTGGTGGGCTTAAATGACCATCTTGCAATTTGTTTTCTAGTTGTTCTTTCTATTCTTTTTTCCTTTCTATCCTCTTTCCTGCCTTCCTTGGAAATGAATAGTTTGAGTATTTTCTTCTTCCTCACTTTTGGCTTAATCTCTTTTCCTTAAATTTTTTGATGGTTGTTTTAGGGTTTACAAAATATTTATCTAATTTATTACAGTCTGCCTTCAATTAATATTATGCCACCTTATGTATTGTGTAAGAACTGTACAACAGCATACTTCAGTTTCCCTCTCCTATACTTTGTGTTAGTATTATTATTAATTTTATTTCTATGTTCTGTGTTCCATAATTCAGTATTACTATTATTGTTTTAAGTTAATTGTTTTAAAGATATTAACAATGAGAAAACATATACTTATCATTCTGGCGGCGGGTCATTCCTTTGTTTAGATCTGAATCTCCAATCGGTAGTATTTACTTCTGCCTAAAGAATTTCCTTTAACAAATCTTACAGTGCAGATCTGCTTGGATGTGAATTTCATGCTGCTTTCCTGGTCTTGAATTTTTTTTAGACAATGTATTTCATTTTGAAGAATATTTCCTTTGGTCTGTTCTGACGCTCTGCTTCCTATTCTCTATGTGCTTCAGTTTTGACAGCTTCAACTGTTAGATCTTCAAGTTAATTTTTCTTCTTCAAGATATAATCCATCTATTTTTCATTTCAGATATTGCTTTTCTTATTTCTATGTGTTTCATTTGATTCTCATTTTTATCTCTTGCATTTTCCTTTGCATCCTCCTTATGTTTTTAGTGTCTTCATAAATATATAGAACATATGCTTTAACATACTTGTCTGCTAATTTCATCACATAAGGGTCTGTTTCTACTAATTTTTCTCCCGATTATTTTTTATATTATTCTGCTCCTCTGAATATCTGTTAATTTTGTATTGAATGCTAGACATTGTGATTTTACACTGTTAGGTGCTGAGTTTTGTTATATTCCTTTATATAATGCAAAGTTCTCTGTTTTGGCATGTGGTTAAGTTATTTGGAATCAGTTGTTTGCTTTCAAGATTTTTAAAGGCATGTCCAGAGTATATTTATGTCTAAAGCTAACTTAGTGCCACTATTAAGATGATCCTCTTTCTGAGAACTTGACCTGATGCCCTAATATTATATTTTATTTAACTCTCGTTGGTTGACACAGGGCTCTTTCAGCCCTCTATACGGCTCTTCCCTGACTTCAGATGATTTTCTTTGATGCAAGCGTAGAATAGTCCTTGGCCGGAAATTTGAAGGAACCCTCTGCAGATCTCTGAAGTTTCCCACAATCTGATACTGCATCTCTCAAATTCTAGCAAATTTTGCCTGTCAAACTCTCATCTATTTGAGAGTTCTCTAGACTCCTCTGCAACTCTTGACTGCTCTTCAACACTAAACTGGGCATACGACTCACCTTGCTTGTTTCCCTTCTCTCAGTCTTGTGCTACCTATTGTCCAATACCTGAAAACTAATTTTTTGTATTTATTTTTTTCACAGATTTCAAGTTGCTTTAGGGAGTAAGGCAGATATGTTCCTTGTTATTCCATTATGTTCTAGAAAAAGAGGTAATTTGCACATCAGTTATACTTTTTCAAAAAGTTTATTTTTTTAAAAAAAAGAAAATAATGTTGCTATAAAGTGATCATATTCTGAGTATTTGCTAGTGACAGATACTTTGGGGGAATTCTTATTCCCTTTAATTATGGTTTAGACTTCTGCTTTGACTCTAGAACTTGAGTTGAGAGCCCCTAAGTAAACACTAGGGTTTATTATACTTTTGACTAGTTGTCAAGAAGAAAAAGAAATTTGGGGGTAAGTATGATGAGCTCAATTTTGGACTAAATTTTTAAGTTTTCTCTTTCATGTCAAGTGAAGGTATTTAGAAATCAGATCTATGTTTTCTTGTGCTTGAGAGTGTTGTGAACTGCAGCTAGGGACTTAAGAATTACCAGTGGAGAGTTAGAGACGGAATCAGTAAATATGCATAGCTTGTCAAGAAGAATCACAGAAGAGGGTGTAGGCTGACATCCCATTCATGGACACTGACTAGCTGAGAGGCAGAGGATAAAGAACTTACAAAGGAGTGAAACCTAGAAAAATATTATTAGAGCTAAATTCTATGCCAGTTTTCTCAAAGAAAGTAACATTTAGATGAACAAAATGTACTGTAAACTCATTTAATATTAGTAATATCCTATGAGGTACAGTGTTTCATAACCATTTATGGCTATTCTTATCTTCCCTCCCATTATTTTTCTTCCCTCAAGTAGGGGGTAAATATTCAGCCCTATAGATTAAGGATGAGAGGCTCTCCCTGAGTGGAATGTTGCTTGAGATCATGTAATAGGGACCTTCTGAATCTAATTGACTTTGAAAAATTTATACAACACAGATTGTATAATAAAATAGCAGTAAAAACTAATCAGAAAACTTTGTGAGGTGCTCTGCCACACACACTGTTAAGGCCAAAATAACTATTCTGTGTTTTTTCCATGGCTTTTATAAAGAAATTCTTGGAAAATATTGCAAACTGGCTCTGGGCTCCTCACTTATATAACTCATATTTTATTTCATTTCTCTCCATCTGAGGTTGGATAACTCTGAGGTTAGAATTGTATTGCTCTTTATGTGGTAAGATGGTTTAGTTTTTGAAATTATGCTTTACTCATGGCTTTGGCAGTTAGTGGGTTCTAGCCTTCCTTGAATAATGAATCTACAGAAAGGAATTAGACTGATCTTTCATTTCATCCCAACACTTCCCAATAGATGCTGTTTTATACAAAGGTGTTAACACTGAAAACAAAGCCAAATTCAGTCTTCTTTGGAAGACTATAATTGAAAGATTTAGAATTTTATGGGCAAAATAAGTTCCTTCTTTAAAAAAATTCTTTATTGGCAGAAGAAGGAGATAGTCATTGAAGGAATAAAAGAGATGGTGAGTTAACGTTTGTTGACTTGTCTAGGTGTTTAAAATATGGTTTTCATTCCCTAATACCCAGTGAAGTACATTCTTGTTTTCTACATAAGAAAATGCCTCCAGAGAATTAATAACTTGCTCAAGGTCATCAAGCTAGTACACTACGATTTGTCTGGTCTGGTCCTTAAGCCTTTTCTCTTTCACGCTGCCTCCATAGTGTAAGGGGATGATTTCTGCTATTTTATTATGATAAGTCAGAGTTTACTTTATTCCGGAGAGTTTAGGAATGGAGACAGTAGTACAGAAAAGAATTTTTACCACCACACCTAATATGATACGTTGTTTTTACTACTGAACTATGTAAGCACATAGAACAAAGTGACCTAGTTCGCTATCTATGCAAGAAGCACGTACTTGGAAACTAGCATAGGATTTCACCTCAAACCACTTGGACTCCAATTGTGGATCTGCTACTTACTGTGCATCTCTGAACCAGTACTTCACTGTCCCCTAAGGCCCAGTTTCCGTTAAGAATGGGGTAATGATGCCCACCTTGCCATGCTAGAAACTGGAACATATTTCTGGCTCTCACAGTGTTCCAAAAGCTCAAAAAGGCACATTTTGCTAATAATTTCTATGCTTGCAGCTCATGAAAGGAGCACATTAAGGAAATACTAGATCATGACCCATCTGAGTACTCCGAAATTCCATCACTGATCCAGTGGGTCATGGCCAGGAAATGGAGGCAGACTGTGAAGGCAGATACAAATAAAAATGACACCAGTGAAAGAGGAGGTTCACACAGGGCAATGGGGGTGGGTGAGTAAGCCTGGCATCATGTCTTTTCTGGAAGGAAGGTAGCCTGCTGTAGTTCCTGAGTCTGCTGGAAGACGTATGCTAGTGGATGTATGGGAATCAAGATGGAGCAGAAAGGTTTAGCATCATCCTAGCTTAGGTAGGCTATAAAATAAATATTAGCACTTTCCCCTCCCATTTTTTTTTTTTTTAAGTGGCATGCAATATCTTAGTTTCCTGACCAGGGACTGATCCTCTGCCCCCGGCAGTGAAAGCATGGAGTCCTAACCACTGGACCATCAGAGAAGTCCCTCCCCTCCCATATAATTTTGGAACTTAAGACCTAGAGAGACAAAGGGGTGCTGGTTAAGTGAACTACAGATGTTAACCTTACGTTTCACCTTTACATTGTCAGCAATCTGGAACTTTATTGAATAAGGTAAAGGAGAGGCTCATAATACTTAAGCAGTGCTTTGGAAAGGTTGGCCTGACTATAGAATAGAGGATGAAATTGGGGGACTACAAGCTGAAGGATCAGTTAGGAGGCTGATTCAATTGCTTAGGTAAAAAGATGGTGTGATCTGAACTATGTTTTCAGTAGTATAAAGATGGATTTGGGATACACTATGAAGAAAGACTAAGATGTTGAGACAAAAGTCTGTTAGGGAAAGGGAAGACAATTTTGAAACATTTAATCAGAGTTGCTGTAAAGGTAGAAGAAAAATTAATTGAGATGGATCTCACTGTAGAGGGGCTAGATTACCGGGCTAAAGTTAGATCTAAGTGATTGTATAAACTGCTCAATGACTGGAGGAATAAAAAATTTAGCTGTGGAGCCCATCAAATTAATAAAAAGACAATATGAGCCAATATCACTTTATCAAGAAAATGTGATTAGAAGAGGATGATGATGATTTCCAGTTTAAGCAGCTAGATAATTGGGTTAAATAATACATGGAAGCTTCCAGGTTCTAGTCAAAGGAAGACAGAGATGCAGAAATACCAATAGTCATATACATAGCTAAAATTTCTTTATACATGTGCCAGACACCATTCTACATGCTTTACATGCAACAATCTGTCAATTAAGTACTATTACTATCCCCATTTTATAGAAGAGGAATTTGAGGCATAGGAGTAAGTCTCCCTATATCTAATTAACTTCTAATAAATCAAATCTCTAAGGAATCAAATCTGTGCTTCAAATCAGAAAACCCAACTCTAAAGCCTTTTCTCTTATTTGTCATGTGACTGTCTTGCCTAGAGTATATCCACTGTAACTAGGAAGATGAAAACTGAATAGAATGAATATATGTATGAAAGTGCTTTGTAAGTGATAAACATCATATATTTAAATTACTACCCTCCATATTTTACAAATAAGGATGTTGAAATCATAGAGAATAAATATGTTTATATAGATTATATGGTTTGTAAATGGTTGATTTTAGGGCTCCAGTCACTCTGAAAACCATTGTTCCTTACCATCCAGGCTTCAGTAAAGCCTGTTTGAGTATGTGGATGTAATATCACTGCAGAAATCATTCCTTCAACAAACATTAAAGGGCCTAAATTAGACACTGGGAATCAATGACATAAGGTGTAATCCTTTGGGCTGTCAAGGAGCTCATAGGCTAGTGCAGGAAACACATTTAAGAAAAAATTAAAAAAAAAAAAAAAAGATAATTGCACATGTTGAATACTCTGAGAAGTACAGAGAAGGCAGCACTTGGTGGTTTATGTTTTATTCAATTCACTACATACCTATTAATCCCTGTTATGTTCTAAGCACTGTGCTGAGAGTTAAGGAAACAAAGAAGACAGAGTCTATGTCCTCAAGGTTGTCCTCAAAGGAGGCAGCATTGCAGACATTTGTTAGCTCATATTTAAAAAAAATACCTAGTCAATCCAGATAGAGATATCTAAATCCCATTTTGCTGCTTGGTCATTTTACACAGAAATTGGGGACTAGAATCTGCTCTTCTTGTGTCTTTTATGTTATGTCTTCTTTTGTCTCTACATGTGCCTGGAGACTCAAGAATCACGTAAAGTTTTAATTTAAATAAGTAGTGATGGATCAAGGTGATATACTAAAGAAATGGCTAAATCAAATGAGGAGATGAAAATGATACTTCAAAAGTGGCTTCATCTAATATGAGAATTGAGCTTTGGCCAGTTTTCACACCTCAGCACCTTGACTGTATTATATTTCTAGAAGGTAGAAAATATTAAGCATTGTTAATGATTGATTGCATCTCAACTTTCAAGTGTTACATCAAACAGACCTTTAAAGGAGGGGAATTTTATTCTCTTAAAGTACATCAACAGAACTTTTTGATTAAACACTAATGCTCTGGATTTACTACATTTAATCCAAATTTGATCTGAGAGTGAAATTCCTTTTTGGCAGCATCATAGATAATTTACTGCATTGTGGGCTTTCCTTTCTGGGGCACAAAATACTGGCTATAGGCATTCTGGCTGACACATTATAAAATAAAGCTGGCAAATGGATCGAATGGGACTTTGCCAATTTTATACCCATTTGAAGATTCCCAAATGAACCAGTATGGCTTTCCTTTACAACTGTCCTCTGAGAACTGGTGTGCACCACTGAACACCCAGATTGACCTAGAACTGTGGAAATTTACACCTGGAATTGCTATTAGTAGTCGTGTAGCTTCCCCACTCTCCTAAATCAAGAATTATTTTATTTCAAAACACCTCTGCTAGAGGTTCAGCCAGGCTTAGCTGAACTTAGCATTTTTAAAGTTTATACCATGATGGTTAGCTCTGGATGCTAAAGAGCTGATAGATGGCTCTCAGACACTTCTATGCATTGGCTCTAGTTCCTTTCTTAGGGCCACAATGAAGCTGATTGTCCCTTCTTTAGGATACAGCCTTGCAAATATTTGAAGAGTTTACTTTTATCCTTCCTAAGTCTTCTCATTTTTAGAAAAAACCTCAATTAAATTGATTGCTTTTTTCTGGACTTTCTCCAATTTATTGAAATCCTTAATCCACTGTGAAATCCAAGCCAATTCCTAAACCAGTATGTTTCAACAAAGTACCTATCAGTTGAATATCCAAGGATAGTGGATATGATTCACTTCATGTGCCACCTCCAATCAATAATTCACCAGTGACTGCTTGGAATGCTGAACTAGGGAAGATGCTAATGTTATCTGGAACTCTAATGTTGTCTTGGTTCTAATGGTATCTATAGGCTCTGTAATGTCTACCATGTGTGCATGAGGTGGGTGTTGCAAGGATTGTGCTATATTTGCTGCATTAGATGTAAGGACCCACTGAATGAACATCTCCCTCAGTTTTCACATAGACAAAGATTTAGGAGGCTTTCCACTTGTGTTTCTATAAGTTCTTTTAAGACTATTCTATTAATCTCTGAAAACATTACTGTACTTAGTTCATGGATCCCTGATATTTAAATATTAGTAGCCAGCAGGGACTACTAACCTATGAAACATTCTTGCATATAAGAAAATTATATTTAGTCATAAGATGGCTTATTCAAATTTTCTTTTGAAGTTAGAGTGTCTCTGAGGATGATAATAATAACAGTAATTATTAATGAAGATAATGCAATAGAAATGATGATTAAAATCAATGCCATTCTCTTGTGTTTTATCATTTTCAGATCACTCTTAGAGGTATTTTTCCCATTGATCCCTCTGACATCCTTGGCATTATTATTCCTATTTTTGAATTGAGAGGACAGTTTCAGAGCACATAAGTAACATGCCCCAAAACATTTGATCAGTATGTCATATTGAAGTAAGTTTTTTTGTTTGTTGTTTGTTTTGCTACAAAATCTGAAACTTTCCAACCATGTAGGATGGGCTTTGGGACATTTCTTTTTGTGTATCATTGCCAGTTCCATTGTTCTGCTAGGCTATCAGTAGCTGCCTTTCTGTACCTATGGCTACAGCTCCTGCCAGGCATACTTTCTCCCATGGCTGAAACTCTCACCATGTTCCAGTAATGCTCCTCTTGTCTGCCCAGTTAGAGCTTATAGCCCACAATGGTTTCTAGTTCTGAATGGACAGGGAAAAGAGAGTATGCATAGCAGACGCTGCAGTAAATCACTATTGCTAGTCTCTGAGTCTTTCACCACCCCATGCTGGGTCCCTTAACTTTGACCTTAAGTGTAAATAGACCTTTCATTACACCCTCTCCAATTATCTTCTTGAATGTGCCTTCCATATTTCCTGCAAGGGCTCTGACTGATACCACTGACCTCAGGAGAGAAACATCTCTGATGCCTTTTCTGATTTACAAGGCAAACTTGCATCTGAATGACAGTAAGATTGGATATGAAGCAGAGGCTGCCCCATTCTTTGAAAGAGCTGTTACCAAGGCATGACCCAGTTATTTTTGTTGGGACTAGTCCTTTAGGAAAGATAATGTCCTAAATTCAGGATAATATACAAGCTTGAGGAGCTTTTGAAATTTAGGTTTATCAGAAGGAATTTGCTCTTTTGATACTCAGCCAAGTTTTATTTATTAGTCTCTTTTATTGGTATTAAAATAGAGCCTCTTTCCTTCCTCATGTTTTTAGTAAAGTAAGGTAAGCTTCAACCATATACTTCACCATCTAGGCGTATATCTGTGTCTATATCTATATCTATATATATGCATATAAAAAAATATATATATATATATATTTATATGCATGCATGTGTATTTCCCAAGAAATAAAGCTAGTAGTATAAACATGAAAATATTTTTTTTCCTTTTAAATCATCCATCTAAACTGTTTAATGAATTCTAAATGGGTAGTAGCTCATTAATTTCCTAGCATTTTTTTTTTAAATAGCCACTGGACTTTAGATTGAATTTAATTATGTCTTTTAAGGTTCATGAATTTCATCCTGTCTAAACCTTCTAAACACTCAGGCCACATTGGCTATAATGCTCTTTTACACGTCTATTTCTTTAACACAAATATTGTAGTTTTCTCTCATAAGTCATATTATATTACATGTAATATATAATGATATCACTCAGACTTATGTGTTGGAAACATATATCACTCAAGGATTTTTAAAGATCTTTTAACAAGGAAGTTATGGCTTTTAAAGTGTTCAAAGGGCTAGAAGTGTGGAATGTTACAGTATATCACAAGAATGACCCTCCCCGCTCCCCATCCCATAGCTGATATTTTTGTTGCAGTCAAAAAGTGAGGAATTTGGGGGTGGCTACTAAAACTATTGAGCTCCAGAATTTACCTCAATGACTGCAATGGAAAAATCAGGAAGCCAGATTGTGAAGCTCCCATTGCTGTCATCACCTGCACTTGATTTCCAGGAATTTGGTGACTAGGCCACAGAGCACTGAATCTCTCAGGACTGTAACTATCTTGATGCTCAAGACTAGAGATAAGTTATAGGAATGACACTGCACAAGAGTCAAGCATGACGATGACCTCTATTCTACTCCTATCTTAAAAGTTCACATGAACACACATCTAATTTGCAAATTCTAACTTGCATCCTGAACCCTAATTGCAAAGGAGTTTCAAAAAATTGTTTTTTTAACTTAGCTTCCAGCAGTATAATAAGATACACTGTGCTACTTTCCTTTTGATAATGTCATATTATCATGCTTTTATCCATTATTTTGGAGTCAAGCTTGTAATGCACGAAAATTGAAGTGAAGTTGGCAACGTCTAGTATGATTCAAGGTTTGAGAAATGGTACAATGTACAATGGGCTTCCCAAGAGGCACTAAAGAGGTTCTTTAGTGGTAAAGAACCCACCTGCCAATGCAGGAGATATAAGAGAAGTGGGTTCTATCCCTGGGTCAGCAAGATCCCCTGGAGGAGGGAATGGCAATCCACTCCAGTATTCTTGCCTAGAGAATCTAATGGACAGAGGAGGCTGCTAGGCCACAGTCTATAGAGTCCCCAGAGAGTTGGACATGACTGAAGAGACTTAGCAAGCATGGACAATGTACAATAGGCACATAAACCCTATTAATATTTTTTTTATTATTTCAATTTATTTATTTTAATTGGAGGCAAATTACTTTACAATATTGTAGTGGTTTTTGCCATACATTGACACAAATCAGCCACGGGTATACATGTGTTCTGGATCCTGAACCCCCCTCCACTTCCCCTACCATCCCATCCCTCAGGGTCATCTCAGTGCACCAGCCCTGAGCACCCTGTCTCATGCATTGAACCTGGACTGGTGATCTGTTTCACATATGATAATATACATGCTTCAATGCTATTCTCTCAAATTATCCCACCCTCACATTCTCTTACAGAGTCTAAAAGACTGTTCTATACATCTGTGTTTCTTTTGCTGTCTCGCATATAGGGTCATTGTTACCATCTTTCTAAATTCCACATATAAGTGTTAGTATACTGATTGGTATTTTTCTTTCTGACTTACTTCACTCTGTATAATAGGCTCCAGTTTCATCCACCTCAATAGAACTGATTCAAATGTATTCTTTTTAATGGCTGAGTAATATTCCATTGTATATATGTACCACAGCTTTCTTATCCATTCATCTGCTGATGGACATCTAGGTTGCTTCCATGTCCTACTATTATAAACAGTGCTGCAGTGAACATTGGGGTAAACGTGTCTCTTTCCATTCTGGTTTCTTTGGTGTGTATGCCCAGCAGTGGGATTGCTGAGTCATATGGCAGTTCTCTTTCCAGTTTTTTTAAGGAATCTCCACACTGTTCTCCATAGTGGCTGTACTAGTTTGCATTCCCACCAACAGTGTAAGAGGGTTCCCTTTCCTCCACACCCTCTCCAGGATTTATTGTTTGTAGACTTTTGAATAGCAGCAAATCAAAACCACAATGAGGTACCATTTCATGCCAGTCAGAATGGCTGCTATCCATTAGTAAGTATTATGGACTGAATTCAGTTCAGTTCAGTTCAGTCGCTCATTCGTGTCTGACTCTTTGTGACCCCATGAATCGCAGCATGCCAGGCCTCCCTGTCCATCACCAACTCCCAGAGATTACTCAAATCATGTCCATCGAGTCGGTGATGTCATCTAACCATCTTATCCTCTATCGTCCCCTTCTCCTCCTGCCCTCAATCTTTCCCAGCATCAGGGTCTTTTCAAATGAGTCAGCTCTTTGCATGAGGTGGCCAAAGTATTGGAGTTTTAGCTTCAACATCAGTCCTTCCAATGAACACCCAGGACTGATCCCCTTTAGGATGGACTGGTTGGATCTCCTTGCAGTCCAAGGGACTCTCAAGAGTCTTCTCCAACACCAAAGTTCAAAGCATCAATTTTTCGGTGCTCAACTTTCTTCATAGTCCAACTCTCACATCCATACATGGCCACTGGAAAAACCGTAGCCTTGAATAGATAGACCTTTGTTGGCAAAGTAATGTCTCTGCTTTTTAATATGCTATGTAGGTCGGTCATAACTTTCCTTCCAAGGAGTAAGTGTCTTTTAATTTCATGGCTGCAGTCACCATCTGCAGTGATTTTGGAGCCCAAAAAAATAAAGTCAGCCACTGTTTCCCCATCTATTTCCCATGAAGTGATGGGACCAGATGCCATGATCTTAGTTTTCTGAATGTTAAGCTTGAAGCCAACTTTTTCACTCTCCTCTTTCACTTTCATCAAGAGGCTTTTTAGTTCCTCTTCACTTTCTGCCATAAAGATGGCATCATCTGCATATCTGAGGTTATTTATATTTCTCCCAGTAATCTTGATTCCAGCTTGTGTTTCATCCAGCCCAGCGTTTCTCATGATGTACTCTGCATATAAGTTAAATAAGCAGGGTGACAATATACAGCCTTGACATACTCCTTTTCCTATTTGGAACCAGTGTGTTGTTCCATGTCCAGTTCCAACTGTTGCTTCCTGACCTGCATATAGGTTTATCAAGAGGCAGGTCAAGTGGTCTGGTATTCCCATCTCCTTCAGAATTTTCCACAGTTTATTGTGATTCACACAGTCAAAGGCTTTGGCATAGTCAATAAAGCAGAAATAGATGTTTTTCTGGAACTTTCTTGTTTTTTCGATGATCCAGCAGATGTTGGCTATTTGATCTCTGGTTCCTCTGCCTTTTCTAAATCCAACTTGAACATCTGGAAGTTCACAGTCCAAGTATTGCTGAAGCCTGGCTTGGAGAATTTTGAGCATTACTTTACTAGCGTGTGAGATGAGTGCGATTGTGCAATAGTTTGAGCATTCTTTGGCATTGCCTTTCTTTGGGATTGGAATGAAAACTGACCTTTTCCAGTCCTGGGGCCACTGCTGAGTTTTCCAAATTTGCTGGCATATTGAGTGCAGCACTTTCACAGCATCATCTCTCAGGATTTGAAATAGCTCAACTGGAATTCCATCACCTCCACTAGCTTTATTCATAGTGATGCTTTCTAAGGCCCACTTGACTTCACATTCCAGGATGTTTGGCTCTAGGTGAGTGATCACACCATCGTGATTATCTGGGTTGTGAATATCTTTTTTGTACAGTTCTTCTGTGTATTCTTGCCCCCTCTTCTTAATATCTTCTGCTTCTGTTAGGTCCATACTATTTCTGTCCTTTATTGAACCCATCTTTGCGTGAAATGTTCCCTTGGTATCTCTAATTTTCTTGAAGATATCTCTAGCCTTTCCCATTCTGTTGTTTTCCTCTATTTCTTTGCATTCATCACTGAGGAAGGCTTTCTTATCTCTCCTTGCTGTTCTTTGGAACTCTGCATTCAAATGGGAATATCTCTCCTTTTCTCCTTTGCTTTTCACTTCTTTTCTTTTCACAGCTATTTGTAAGGCCTCCTCAGACAGCCGTTTTGCTTTTTTGCTTCTCTTTTCCACTGGGATTGTCTTAATCCCTGTCTCCTGTGCAACCTCTGTCTATAGTTCATCAGGCACTCTGTCTATCAAATCTAGTCCCCTAAATCTATTTCTCACTTCCACTGTATAATCATAAGGGATTTGATTTAGGTCATACCTGAATAGTCTAGTGGTTTTCCCTACTTTCTTCACTTTAAGTCAGAATTTCGAAATAAGGAGTTCATGATCTGAGCCACAGTCACCAATGGCTTCCCTGATGGCTCAGATGCTAAAGCGTCTGCCTGCAATGCAGCAGACCTGGGTTCGATCCCTGAGTCGGGAAGAGCCCCTGGAGAAGTAAATGGCAACCCACTCCAGTATTCTTGCCTGGAAAATCTCATGGACGGAATTGTGTCCCCCTAAATTCATACTGAACCTTCAGTACCTTAGATTGTGACTGTATTTGGAAATAGTGTCTTTAAAGCCATTAAGCTAAAATGAAGCCAATATGACTGGTATCTGTATACGTGACTGATGTCTTTATGAAATGAGAAAATATGGACATACAAGGAGATATCAGGGATTCATGTGGAGGAAAGGTAGTGTGAGGACACAGCAAGAGGGATCTGTTTGCAAGCCGAAGAGAGAGGCCTCAAAAAACAAACAAACAAATAAACAAACACCTCCTGACACTTTGCTTTCAGCCAGAACAACAACAACAAAAAAAAAACTACCTTGTCTTTATCACAACTTAGAAGAGAAAGATCAACTGTGAAGTGAGAGATGAAATGAAGAAGTCAATAGTGAAGTTAGGAAGTAAGAAAAAGAATAGGACAAACTGAAGAAATCATAGCTCTAGTAGGCATCAGAATTGCCTATTGGATATTGCTGCTTTGCATCAGTTGCAGAAAACTACTTTCTGGTGCTAGCTATGTCACTCACTCATCAGCTGTGTCCCAGAACGAATCAATGCTTTTTTTTTTTTTTTTCTAAAGAAAATCTTCTATATCCTTATCTATATCATAAAATTGATCATTCTGCTTCCCTAGAAGATAAAGTTGCACTATCCAGCTTGGGATGTGATACCTAAGTACAATCTTTGTCACAGAGCCAGTATTCCTGCTGGGTATGCCTCAGGCTCCTTCAAGCAGAGAAACTACATAAGTACCAAGTGAAGAGAAAAAGACACTCCTTGTCTCCATCCATCATAATCAGCATGAAAGGAGAAGGGACAGGAAGGATGTTGGCAGTCTCATGTAACTGTTACAAAATATTATTAAATAATGTTATCTTAATTAAACTTCTAAATATAATCTGTTCAAGTATATGGTATATATGGTACATATATATTTATGTGTGGATGGATGGATTGATAAATGTAGATACATACAGATATATATCAAACAAAGTGAGACTTTGATAAAATTCTTAATAAACCATTAACAGAGGGGCTGGACACATATTAGTTCATTTCAAAATCACATTAACTTGAGGCTGACATTACCAGTATCATGGTTTTCAGATGAGAAAAACTGATGTGCAGAATGGTTAGTAATTTCTTCAAAGGAAGAGATGGAGGTAGGATACAAAAACAGGTAATCTGACTCCAGAACTCTGTGCTGCTTCTATTATACTTGCTTGTATACAGTATGTAAACTTAGATTAGTTCCTTCAGACTCTTTTCAATTCTATAAGATCTGATGATAACAAGTCTTAAAGACCCTATATTTGTCAAGGTTCTCCAGAGAAACACAACCAGTAGGATATTAAATTGTAGTTGGAATATCAGAGGTATGTGTGTGTGTGCTGGGAGAGGGGTGGAGAAGGTAAAAGAAGTAGACTGTGCTAAGGAATTTTCACTATATCTGAGAGCAATGGGAAGCATTGGAGAGTTTAAAGAGGTGGTTAGATTTGCACTTTTGGAAGATCACCTTAGTTGTTGTGGAGAGAGTCATTCTGGGGAGGTGTACCAAAAGTAGGGAGACAAATTAGGAGATTATTGTAAAAATCCAGATGAGAGAGAAATCTAGGAACTGGCGTAAGGAATGTACCTGGTTTTCTCCAAATAATTTAAAGTCTCAGAGATAACAAAACATCATTCTTCCTAAAATCTTCCTCTCCATCTTAATATTTTGGTGGGTGCCACTCATTCCAGGCCATGATTCCGTGGGCTTTTTGGAATCAGCTGGAAATGTTCTCTTGGGGTCTTTCTCAGCTACTTAGCCTTCCACAGTAACTCCCCATTTTTCAATAGATTTTCATTTTCCTCTTTTGCAGCTCCTATCACCTCACCAGTTATTACTTGACCTTTCATCTTCTGAGCCTGACTTGCATGCAGACAGCTTCCTTGGAGTTTTTAGCTGACAGTTATGATCTAAAGTTCCCTGCTGCTACCTTAAAATAAAGGGATCAGAACACAAAATCTTCCCTGCTCTTTAAGGGAAGAATGATAAAATAAGTGTTGGGGGAGGTGGTAATGGGAAGACCATACCTACTCCTGGTTTCCATCTATACACACTCGAAGTGCCTCTCAATGAGAAATCCTACAGTCTGTGCAATTTTGTATCTAAGTATATTTTTTTAATTTGAAATTCCATGTGGACCCAGTTGCATGTGGCCAGAACTTCTGCAAGAAAGGATTGGAACCTTTTATTTTGCAATGTCATTGCTTGTAAGGAAGAACCTTGATTATTTTAAGAATTTTTGAAATAGTAGAAAGAAAACTGGACTGATCATAAACCTGAATTGGAAATTTTATTCCACAGGGTTTTTTAAAAAAATAATAAATCAGAAAATGTGAAGCCATTTTGGCTTCTATGCATAGCACTTGATTGAAATGACCTTTGTCAAGGTTATCAATGAAGTCCATGATGTGAAATCCAATGGCACTTTTATGTTTTTGTCTTATTCAGTCTTTCAGCAGGATTTAACACGGCTGACGGTACACAATCTAACTTACACAGTTGCCTACTTTTTCTCTCTGACTTCTTAGTTTCCTTTATCATTTTGTCCTCTTTTATCCGATAAAAAGCTTGGTGATCTTGATGCTGAAAACTCAACCTCTGTGCACAGCTGCCAATCAAAATGTTAGAGACAGTGTTTTCAGTAAAGTAGAAAAGAAAGGTTGAAGGAAAAGGAGAAGAGGGTGGCAGAGGATGAGATGGTTATACAGCATTTCTGACTCAGTGGACATGAATTTGAGAAAACTCCAGGAGATAGTGAAGGACCAGAAAGCCTGGTGAGCTGCAGTCCATGGGGTGACAAAGAGTTGGACATGACATAGTGACTAAACAACAACAAGAAAAGAATAGCTTTATTGCTTTGCCAGGCAAAGGATCTTGTCCCAAGGGTGCACTTTTATTATAATTCTTGAATGCTCCTTTTTTGTCTCTAAATTCTCTCCTTTCTCTCATTAGCAACTGTTAGAATCTGTGCTTTGGAACTCATCGATGTTCATGGAGGCTGAAGCCTATTTACTACAAACAAGATACAGGGAACACAGAAAGGTTTTCATACCCAGGAGCCCCACAGGATCCTACTCTGTTTCATTCTTAGTTGACTAATTCTTTCTTTAAAAGTGACCTTAAAAGTGACCTCACTCAATATTTCCATTAGCATGTTTCACAGACATCTCAACTTAACATACATTTGCCAGGTATTCATTGGTTGATTATTAACCCCACATGTGCTCTCTTAGTTTTACCTGCTAGAACTGGAACCCTGCAAATGACAACCTCCAGACTCCCAAATCTGCTCACCGTGTCAGGTTCTGCCAAATATTACATGGAGATAAGAAAGGGGGAGAGAAGTTAATACCGCAAAACCAGAGATAATGGCAGTATCTCTAGCAATGGTAAGCCTGATGTTTTCTGCTCAGTGGCAGCTGCTATGATTCCAGCAGTTTCTGTGATGGCAGTTTTAGCAGTATCAGCAGTAAGGTGACCAGAGCATTAGAAGGAGCAATGAAGACTCCAGCTTAGTAGCAGGAGTTGGTGGGTCCCACATCTAGTGGTTAAGTGATGCTCCTGAGCCCTGCTCATTGGTGGCAGCAGCTTCCTGATCTCTGTGTGATGGTTCATCCCCCATTTTGCTTTCCTGTACTTTCAACACCTTTGTCAGAGCTGACTTACCCATTAGTCACAGCAGGCACAGTGCCTCAGGTCCATAAAAGTTTGTTGCTGTTGTTTAGTCGCTAAGTCATGACTGACTCTTTGTGACCCCATAGGCTGCAGCATGCCAGGCTTCCCTGTCCTTCACTATCTCCCAGAGTTTGCTCAAATTCATGACCATTGAGTCAGTGATGCTATCTAACCATCTCATTCTCTGCCACTCTCTTCTTCTTTTGCCTTCAATCTTTCCCAGCATCAGGGTCTTTTCCAATGAATCAGCTCTTCGTATCAGGTGGCCAAAGTATTGGAGCTTCAGCATCAGTCCTCCCAATGAATATTCAAGGTTGATTTCCTTTAGGATTTGCTGGTTTGATTTCCTTGCAGTCCAGGGGACTCTCAAGAGTCTTCTCCAGCACTACAGTTCAAAAGTATCAATTCTTTGGCACTCAACCTTCTTTATGGTCCACCTCTCACATCCACACATGATTACTGGAAAAACCGTACCTTTGACCACAGGGACTTTCGTTGGCGAAATGATGTCTATCTTTTTAATGTACTAAGTTTGTTGTAGCTTTCCTTCCAAGGAGCGAGCATCTTTTAATTTCATGGCTATGGTCACCATCTGCAATGATTTTGGAGTCCAAGAAGATAAAATCTGTCCCTGTTCTCATTTTTTATCCATCTATTTGCCAAGAAGTGATGAGACTGAATGCCACGATCTTAGTTTTTTAAAATATTGAGTCTTAAGCCAGCTTTTCCACTCTCTTCTTTCATCCTCATCAAAAGTTTTAGTTCCTCTTCATTTTATGCCATTAGAGTAGTATTATCGGCATATCTGAGGTTGTTGATACTTCTCCCAGCAATCTTGATTCCAGCTTGTGACTCATCCAGGCTGGCATCTCATATGATGTACTCTGCATGTAAGTTAAATAAACAGCGTGACAATATATAGCCTTGTCATATGCCTTTCCCAATTTTGAACCAGCCAAAACCTTACGTTGTTCCATGTAAGGTTCTAACTGTTGCTTCTTGACCCTCTACAGATTTCTCAAGGGACAGATAAGGTGGTCTGATATTCCCATCTCTTTAAGAATTCTTCAGTTTGTTGTGATCCACACAGTCAAAGGCTTTAGCATAGCCAATCATGAAGAACTAGACATTTTCCTCGAATTAACTTGCTTTCTGTATGATCCAATTAATGTTGAAAATTTGATCACTGATTCCTCTGCTTTTTCTAAACTTAGCTTGTACATCTGAAAGTTCTCAGTGCACATACTTTGAAGCCTAGCTTGAAGCATTTTGAGCATAACTTTACTAGCAGCAAAATGAGCGCAATTGTATACATTTTGTCAGAACTGACTTACCCATTAGTCACAACAGGCACAGTGCCTCAGGTCGTAAGAGTTTAGGGCCCCAGAAATGTTTTATTTTTTTTAAATCAGAAGGAAAACTAAAACTGAGTGGAGGAAGGGGCCCATGAAACCAACAGTGCTTAGGGCCATGAGAGTTACAATGCAACTCTGACCTCTGTGACCATTTCCCAGCAACAAATTCCTCTTTGAGTCAAATATCTAGCAGTTTCTGCTTTATTTATCAACACTGGCTAAGTCAGTGCCCCAAATAGAACTCTTGATTCCTGCTCTGAAATTCCCTATCTTTCCCCATTCTTCTCTAGTTCAGGGAATGGGCCATAATCCAATATTTACCCAAGTTAGATACTCAACTATTGTCCTTGAGCCCTGCCTCCCCTTCAGCCCCAACACCTAAAAGGTCGCCAAATTCTATCCGTTTAATGGACACGATGCATCTCAACTCTGGTCTGTGCTTCTGCTGGTATGATCTAGTCCAAACCCCCACCAGGGCTTCCTGCTCAGCCTTAAAATAAAACCAGACCCTCTGAGCATGCCCTATGAGGCCCTATGCTGTCCAGACCCAGTCTAATTCCCCACTATCTTTCTGTGTCACTTTACCCCTTGCCAACTAGCCTGATGAGGTTGGTGGACTGCATTAAGGGCCTCACCTTTTCATGTTCCCTGTGCACACATCCTTTGGCGATGGCTTTGCCCCCAAACTCTGAGATCACACCCTTCAGGTCTTTATGCAAATATTGCCTCACATAGATAACTTGACCTAAAACTGCCCCACAACTCCAACTTTTCCCTTTACTTCTTGGAGATCTTGAAGATTTGGTTTCAAAGGTTGGCTCTGCTATTCTGTAACTCTGTGACCTCTTAATCTCCAAGCTGTATTTTTCCCATTTGTAAAATGAGAATAGTGAGTACATTTATAGGAGTGTCATGAAAATTTAGTAGAATAAAATACAGAATGCTGATTCATGAAAGATCCTCAATAGTTCTATGATTCCTATATCAAAATGTCACCAGCAATAAGTTTTAATTGACTTTTATTTCTGATTTAGGAGTCTGCCTCCTTACCATGCATAGTCATAAGACAAAAACAAAAACAACTTTGAGGAATAAAAACATCTTTTTAACTCTGCTTCCATAAGTGTTTTATAATTACACTCAGCACTGAAAATCTTAGGGTGTACTGCTTCCAAATGTCTTGGTATTAAATATAGGCCTGTACCTGTGTACATAGCGTACTGGGGACCCATGAGAAAAATAACATTGAATTCCTCTCATGAGTGTATTTTATGAGTGTTTTCCTGAGGGTCATAGTAGAAGCCTTTATGGCTGTAGAAAAAGGGACTTTTCAAGAGTCATTTCTTGTAGCAAGAGACACCAAAATGGTCATAAAAAGAAAAGCACCTCTGCATGGTGCATCTTCTGGAAAACAGTGCTGCTAGGAACTTGGCACCCCTACCCCTCTTCTCCCCCAGGTCATCTTCATTTTCTGTTTTCCCTGAGGAACTGTGAAATATAAAAAACAGGTGCATGTGATTGCAACTGCTTCTGCTACTGAAAGATTCCACTCTTTAAGACCAAAAAAATTTAAAAGGGGATAAAAATTGCCTCCAAAGGATTTTTTCCTCTGGACAGCCCTATCATTTATGACACACAGGGCTCAGCCCTTGGCTGCCATTAGCAGTAAGAAAACTATTGAACTGTTTCTCCTGTATTTTCTAAATACTATAGCTTCCATTTGGATTTATGTGCCTCCACAGAAAATGTGGACAAAGAAGCCCATGCTCTTGAAGGAACAGAATCACTTTCTGGAGGAGAAATCAAAGTGAAGAACAAGTTTGGGTTTAGGGATTCCACCTACCCAAACCCCAGAACAGGTATGTTTACCTCAAAAACAGAAATGACAAGTACATTCTTGTGCCAAGACAGCAGTTTTCTTTAACAACTCTGAGTTTACCTCTTGCTACTCTTTTTTTTTTTTTTTTTTTTTAAAGCAGTTAGGAGGAGGACAATCCCTTTTATATTATAAAATTAGTGAATTCCATTATTCACTTATCATTATCACTATATACCTGTCACCCCAAAAGCAAGCAGAAAAGGAATATTCAAGGAAGTCATGAGGGACTTCCCTGATAGTCCAGTGGTTAAGACTTTGCTTTCCAATGCAGGCAGTGTGGGTTTAGTCTCTGGTCAGGGAGCTTAGATCCTGCATGCCTCCTAACCAAGAAGTCCAAAACATGAAAACAGGAGTAATATTGTAACAAATCCATAAAGACTATAAAAATGGCCTACTTTAAAAAATGAAAGAAAGAAAATCATGTAAGAACACTATTTTTCTAAGGTTTATTTTCTGGAACATCAGATGTACAAGATATCAATCAGTGCTCTGAGGAAAAAGATTCTGTGGTCGAGTAAGATTGGGAAATTACTTTAGTTAAGGCTAAACAAATATCTTTTCTGTAGAACTTCTTAGAATGTTTAGTCACTACTTTGCATGGTGAATCACCAAGATAAGGATATCACAGGTAAAATTTTTGATAAAAGCACTTATCTTATGGGACTAAAATGGAAAAACAGAGCAAAAAAGAAATACATTTCCTGTTTTCAAGTCAGTCAGTGCCTAGTGGAAAGACAGTCCCACAAACAGACTTTTAAAATTAAGTGATACAAGTGCAACCATTAAGGTAAATACAGAGTGGACTGCAAGTCCAGTAGGGGGAAGCTAACCAGGAAGGAGAAGTCAGTCTTTTCTAGACTGGAGGATGATGCTGGAGCTGAGCCTTCACAAGTGGCATCATTCCTACCCCATCTCCTTTAGTCCACAATTTCCAATCACCTACATGGAGTGAACAACACTTTATCTTCAATAAAACATCTATTTTTTCTATTTTGGCCTTTGTGTATGTTTGCTTTGTGTTGTCTTTAGAAGTCAGATAGACCTAGATCCAAGTCTTAGCTCTGCCTTTTCCTACCTCTCTGATCTTCAACAACTACCTTAACCTCTTCTGTTTTTCAGAATTGTCATGAGAATTAGACACGATCTAAGTGAAGCACTACCAGAGTGCCTAAAACACAATAGCTTTAACCATTTAGACTATTTTATTATTATTAGCTTTTAAGACTGGAATACATTTATAGATACCTAAGCATTCCCTAGATATATACAATCACATATTTTATGTTCACCTTTCAGTTTCTGTTTGAAATTCTGCTTCAATTCAGTTTTTTTTTTTTTTTTTTTAATAAGCTCTCAGACTCTAAAAGGCATAGTACTACATCTGGGATACAGACAAAATGAACTGACCCATAGACCTTGTCTTGGACCAAAAGTTTCCAGATTAATGCTGGGAGTGGTGTGGAGTTGGAGAAAAGTAAGAGCATAATAATGGGCACACTAGATGTGAGAGCCAATAGATAAGAATTACAGATAAGACACTGTGGGAGAGACTATCACTTTTCTTTGGTAGATAAGGGAAGGACTCCTGAAAGAAGTGATATTTAAGCAGGGCCATAATATATGAGGCACATATGAACATAAGAGATTAACAAGGGAAAAAAATCCAGGAGGAGAAACAGAAGAATCAAGGTAATAATTTATCATCTTTGTCAACTTATGAAGCTACTGTGGGTGACAAATGGAATATGAAACCAGAAAAATGTTAGCAACAGATTATGAAAGCCCAGACAGTTGAATATCCATTTTTATCAATATATCACATTAGACATCTCTGAAAAATACAACAAACCTCCTTTATATGCACAGCTGAGTCAACTAGAAAGAAAAATCCACAGGAACCAAAAAACAAACTCTGCAAACTTCACTAGTAAGCTCATGAACTGATCCTGAGACAAACAAAAATCTTGACTTTCATGTACCTAAGAGGACAATGAATGAGACATTAGTCCTAGAGTGCTGGAGACAGATGGCTGATATCTAACCTCCAAAGTAAGAGCCATCCAAAGGCTATGAAAATAAAGTACAGGGCTTAAAAATATCCATCTGTTATTATAAGAATTCACAAATAAAATCTGTTTGTCAGGCTGGACATAAAAACAAAACTGTCATCTCTGATGATTTGTTCCCAAAGTCCTGGCTGCATTTGAGTTTGGAATTTGAATAAATGTTACATGAGTGATTTGGAAAACTGCAAGCTGAGAAATTAACAGAGAAGGGATTTCAGACATGTGTTATTTTGGTAGCTCCAGCAAGAAGCAGGTGCAAAATCATTCTGGCCAGACACACCATCAAAAACAGATATAAATTATTTTTCAAGTTAAAGCTCCACTGAAGAAAAGCTCATAAAGAGAAAAATCACATGCTTATGAAGGAACAATCATTAGAGAGAGGTGGAAGACCAAAAACACAATACAAATATACCTTTCAAAACCTCAGATAATAGAAGCTAACTACGAAATAAGTACTTTTAAACTCAGTAAAGTGTATACCTAGGTTGGGAAGATCCCCTGAAGAAGAGAATGGCTACCCACTGCAGTATTCTTGCCTGAAGAATTCCATGGACAGACGGAAGCCTGGTGAACTGCAGTCCATGGGGTTGCAAAGAGTCAGACACGACTGAGCAACTAACACTACTACTACTAGCTGTATACTTTCCCCTCAGATATCACTCTTCAGGACTTTGCACAAAATCACCTTAAGTGTGAAGCCTTGCTACATAATTTGAAAACTTAGAATAAAAGGACTATTTCCTAGAAGAATATAACTTTCACAACTGATCTAACAAGAACATTTAAAATCGGATAAGCTCAATAGATGCAGACAAAGCTTTTGGTAAAATCGCAAGAGAGTTCCAGAAAAACATCTATTTCTGCTTTACTGACTACACCAAAGCCTTTGACTGTGTGGATCACAATAAACTGTGGCAAATTCTGAAGGAGATGGGAATACCAGACCACCTGACCTGCCTCTTGAGAAACCTGTATGCAGGTCAGGAAGCAACAGTTAGAACTGGACATGGAACAACAGACTGGTTCCAAATAGGAAAAGGAGTACGTCAAGGCTGTATATTGTCACCCTACTTATTTAACTTATATGCAGAGTACATCATGAGAAATGCTGGGCTGGAAGAAGCACAAGCTGGAATCAAGATTGCCTTAAAGTTGGCTTAAAGCTTAACATTCATAAAACTAAGATCATGGCATCTGGTCCCATCACCTCATGGGAAATAGATGGGAAGACAGTGGAAACAGTGTCAGATTTTATTTTTGGGGGCTCCAAAATCACTGCAGATGGTAACTGCAGCCATGAAATTAAAAGACGCTTACTCCTTGGAAGGAAAGTTATAACCAACCTAGATAGCATATTAAAAAGCAGAGACATTACTTTGCCAACAAAGGTCCGTCTGGTCAAGGCTATGGTTTTTCCAGTGGTCATGTATGGATGTGAGAGTTGGACTGTGAAGAAAGCTGAGCACCGAAAAATTGATACTTTTGAACTGTGGTGTTGGAGAAGACTCTTGAGAGTCACTTGGACTGTAAGGAGGTCCAACCAGTCCATCCTGAAGGAGATAAGTCCAGGGTGTTCATTGGAAGGACTGATGCTGAAGCTTAAACTTCAATACTTTGGCCACCTCATGCGAAGAGTTGACTCATTGGAAAAAACCTTGATGCTGGGAGGGATTGGGGGCAGGAGGAGAAGGGGACGACAGAGATGAGATGGCTGGGTGGCATCACCGACTTGATGGGCATGAGTTTGAGTAAACCCCGGGAGTTTGTGATGGACAGGGAGGCCTGGCGTGCTGCGATTAAGGGGGTCACAAAATGTCAGACACGACTGAGCGACTGAACTGAACTGAACTGAACAATTTGAACAAATCGATAAAGAAGATAGAATGTGTTATATCCTACACATGAAGAAAGGTTGGAAAATTATTTATTTGGAAAGAAAAATAAAAAATGTATCTCTCACACCACATGCAAATATAAATTCCTGTTAGATATATAGCATATAACATTTAGATTATTCCTTTTATAACATGGAAAATGCCACGAACTGTTTTTGGATATATTTTACATATAGCAGATATATAAACACATGTTCAGGAATGATGCACATCAAAATCAGGACAAGATGAGCTGAAAAGTCAACTCTGAATCATAGAAATTTTAGGAATACCTTTGTCAGTACATTTTGCTAATGTTTTCCACCTCTTGTGACCCTAAGAGTGATAGAAGATCCACAATTACATGCGTTTCGAAGAGTTTTTTCTAAAAAACTAATGAAGCTTAACTAATCTAAAAAAACTAATTAACTAAGTTATTTAAATAGTTAATTAAGTTTTAATTAACCAATTTAACTAGACTAATCTAATATATAACATTATATATATAAAATATAACATTATAAATCAACTATACTTCAACACCCATGGCTGATTCATGTCACTGTATGGCAAAAACCACTACAATATTGTAAAGTAATTAGCCTCCAATCAAAATAAATAATTTTAAAACGTGACAAAAGTAACACAACAATCAAATTCAGTGTCAATTTCAGTAAGACTCCAGTTAAAACACACAGGTATAAAAAATGTTTCGGTGACAATTGGGATAATTTGAATATGCATCAGATATTTTAAAGTAATTGTGAAGTTGTTGATTTTCTTGCGTGTAATAATAGCACTGTGATTATGTAGAGCATATTCTTTAAATTCTTCAATATTTGATGAAGGTATATAAAAGAATAAAGTATTACAAAGCGTCCACTGGAAATCAAGTATTAGCAAGAAAATGTTTATTTGTGTGTATATATACTAAGAAAGATTTTTAATGTGGCAATTTGCTAATAATTGTTGACTCAGGGTAGAGTCATGTGGAAGGGGAGAATGATTACAACCTTATCAGACCTGTATAAGATTTTATTGTGTCATTATTCCAAATTATTTCTGTGTTTAAAAATTACAAATAAAAACTATCTAAAAGTAAAAAAAAACAAGTAAATAAAATGAAGGGTGATAGCTTGATTTAAAAGCAATTCTTAAAATGAAAAAAAAAAAAAGTGTTTTTAAAAGTTACAAGGTAAAACTTTTAAGTGACAAGAAAAAGAAAATCTGGAGATAGGTTACCTCTGGGCAGAGCAGAAAGGGAGTGAGATGAAGGAGGGTATCACAGGAGCCTACAACTCTGAGTTCAATTCATTCGCTCAGTCATGCCCAACTCTTTGTGACCCCATGGACTGCAGCATGCCAGGCTTCCCTGTCCATCACCAACTCAAGAGCTTACTCAAACTCATGTCCATTGAGTCTGTGATGCTATCCAACCATCTCATCCTCTGTCGTACCCTTCCCCTCCCACCTTCAGTCATTACCAGCATCAGAGTCTTTTCCAAGTAGTCAGTTCTTCCCATCAGGTGGCCAGAGTATTGGAGTTTCAGCTTCAGTATCAGTCCTTCCAATGAATATTCAGGACTGATGTCCTTTAGAATAGACTGGTTGGATCTCCTTGCTGTCCAAGGGACTGTCAAGAGTCTTCTCCAACACCACAGTTCAAAAGCATCAATTCTTCGGCATTCTTAAAGGATTTGATGCAGTCATAGCAAAATGTTAAGATCTGGCAAGTCTAGGTTTTGGATACATGTGTGCTTCTTACATTTTTTTGTATGTCTTAATATCTTGAAATATGTTACTAAGTAGTGACATTTTAAAAAAGGTTATTTTCTAAACAGAAAAGAAACTTCACCCAAATAATCTTTTTTTTTTTTTTTTTTTTTGTAAGTGGCAAGGAACTTTAGAAAACCTTTAGCAGCAAATCTGACCTCTTAGAGTTTCAACAGGCCATCAGAGGAACCTGGGTGCTGTCTCTTCTGTCTCATAGAATAGATCTCAACAATACTTAATTCAAATAAATAAATATCCAGAATAAACTGGTATGGATGAGATTGGCCTTGCTAAGCCAACAATAGAACAAAGATCTTTTATTGAGAAACTTTCTCAAGAGAATAATATTAAACTATTTCTTTTGTTTATTTGTCAAAGCACCCAAAAACAACCACAAAACATTGTGAAACTGGAAAATAACCAATTTAAACTGGTGGTGTTGGGAGTAGGGAGAGGGAAAGCTTCTCCATGAAAGAATTTTGAAGCTACACAACACCCTTGTTATCACAAGGTTATATTAATAAATTGAGCATCAGCAAAAGCAAAATCTGTTTCAATAGTAATTTTAAGATGGTCTAGGAAGAATCATTTAAAACTATCTCTGCTTGCCATAGCTTGTAAAAAATTCTTCTGTAGAATTGTAATCCTGTTATTGATGTTTTGTTTTTCAGTTTCTCTATGTAATATGTAATTATTTCAACCTCTTCCCCTTTGTGTGGTCTATTGATGGGCTAGAATTCAGAAGAGTTTCTTTCTAAGAACTCCAATAGGCTCAAGATAGTGATCTTTCCCCTCAACTCATATTCTCTGACCTAAATAGTTTTATTTTTTGAATGTGTCCCAAAGATTTGAATGGGACAAAGTATTCAAAACATAGCATTCTCATAAAATACTTAACCTCAAAAAGAAGCAGGCTTTATTCCCTCAAGAAAAAAGAAATCTAATGCCAAAACATGAGTTGTTTTTCATTTCTCTCTTTTTTTTTTGAGACTGTTTATATATAGATAAAGGAATAGGATGGCCAGAGCCATTATATGAATAATTCGATTCTAGTATGCTTGACCAAAAGATTGAATGACCAAAGCAAAACTGAAGATTTTTAAAAATATTTTTAATATTTATTTATTTACTGCTGGGTATTTGTTGCTGTATGTGTGCTTTCTAGTTTCAGCAAAAAGTTACTACTCTCTAGTTGTGGTTTAGGGCTTCTCATTATGTGTTGGTTTCTCTTGCTTCAGAGCAGGGGCTCTAGTGTGTGGAGGCCTCAGTAGCTGCGACTCACAGCCTCCAGAGCACAGGCTCATTATGGTGGCACACGGGCTCACCCATCCCATGGCATGTGGGGTCTTTCTGGACCAAGGATTCAACCGGTGCCCCTTGCATTTCAGGATAGATTCTTAACCAGTGGACCACCAGGAAAGCCTCCAAAGCTGAAGATTTTAAGATGTTTAGCTATTAGGTGAAAACTTCATACTGGAGGTATTCAGAAAAGATTAGGAATCTGTCTTTAAGGGATGAGAAGTTATAGACAGAAGATGAAACTAAGGGGGTAAGGAAAGGAATGGACATGTTCTCTACACTTGACTATGTTACAGATACTCCATGTAAATCATCTAAGTGAAATCTTGCACAATCTCCATAGAGATTTTGTTTCTCATGTCACAGATGACAAGGTGAGATTTCATCAGGTAGAATAATGAGTCTAAGACCACGTGGTTGGTATGGAGGTACACTGCTCAGATCTCCTTTTAAGAAAATCTGCTTCATGTGGTGTAGATGATGCTGTTTCAGCATCTTCAAGGCTACCTTGACATTCATGCCAATGCCACACTTCACTCAGGCTGCTCCCAGGCCATGACTGAGTACAGCAGTGGCACTAAAGCCAGTCTGTTCCTGGCCCAAGTGGAATTCCTCCAACTTTTGCTCTGAGACTCTGCATTGACTTGGCTACACTCAGAACTGCAGTCAGAGGTTCTATCTGATGCTCCTTCACTCCTATTCTCCTTTCAAAGTTGTTAAACCTATATCACCTACCCTCTCCTATTCCCTCCTTTATCTTTCATAATAATTCCCTCAGTAAGACTCTTGTATATCCTGTCTTTTCATCTGCATCTCAAAGGACCTTACCTGACACAGGCCACATAATCAATAACTGTCAGAATAAGAGGCAGATGCAAAGGTATTGCTCTTTCAAAATTGACATTTTGTTGTTGTTCAGTTGCTAAGTCATGTCTGATTCTTTGTGACCCCATGAACTGCAGCATGCCAGGCTCTATCCTCTACTATCTCTCGGAGTTTGCTCAAATTCATGCCCAGTGAGTTGATGATGCCATCCAACCATTTCATTCTCTGCTGCCTCCTTCTCCTCCTGCCCTCAATCATTCCCAAGAACAGGGTCTTTTCCAGTGAGTCGGCTCTTTGCATCAAATGGCCAAAGTATTGGAGCTTCAGCTTCAGTATCAGTCCTCCCAATGAATATTCAAGGTTGATTTCCTTTAGGGCTGACTCGTTTGATCTCTTTGCAGTCCAAGAGACTCTCAAGAGTCTTCTCTAGCACCACAGTTCAAAGCATCAATTCTTTAGTGCTCAGCCTTTTTTATGATCCAACTCTCACATCCATACTTGATAAGTACTAATATTGATACTATTGATGATAAGTAACATAAGACGTATGTTAATTGAACTAGATATCATGCTTTACACTTTCATGCATTATCTTGCTCAGTTTTCATAACAACTCCATAAGGTAGATGCTATTATCCTACATTCTACAGATGAGAAGACAAAGGCTTAGAGATGTGATTAATTTACCCTGGCCATATAATTATCCAGTGGCTTAGCCAGGATTTGCGCTTGGGTCTGTATGACCCTAAATCCATGTTTTTAACACCTCCGAACAATTTATATACTATACTGCTAATCACAAACCACTCTGCCATCTTCTAGCCTCATCACCTTGCATGTTTTGTTGTTGTTCAGTTGCTAAGTCATGTCTGACTCTTTGCTGCCTCACAGACTGCAGCGCCCCAGTAGGGCTATGATTTGATGGGTATTTTTCACTTGTAATTAGAATAAGCAATAGCTATTTATAAAGCACCAACTCTGTGCCCAGGTTTTTGGCTATTTCCTGAGAACCCAATAGAAGAAAGATCTAGTTTCCTCCCTCAGGGAAAATCATTACTAATCTGTCAGGTTATTAACAATTTAAATAAAAAGAAATTATTGACACCCCTGAAACAAAGAAACATCCAAGAAGCTAGACAATTACAGAGTTGTCATCAAGTGACACTAACTACTCTTCTGAACAAAATAACTTAAAAATAAACTCCAAAACTGATGAAACTTCAAAACAGCAAGGAGTGCCTATTAGCCAGAAGAAAGAAATTAGATCTTGAAAATTTCATAAGATTTGGAAAGGCAGAAACTGTGGGATGGTGATTGCTAACTGGAGGGAAAATTAATCCTTAAAATAATGGAAGATTCAGGTAGAAATGTAAGCAGTAATTTCTCACTTGGCATCACTTAAAACACTTCCTCCTAGAGAATATAATGGAATGTACCATGATGGAATAATGTGCACTTGGCAGTTAGACAGACCTGCAACCCACAAGTCTGTCAGCACGAACTGGTTAAACAATAAAATTGGGAACTAGGGCAGCAAGGAGGAGGTTTAATGATGCTGCATGGGAAATATAATGTTGTCCAGGTATCTCCCCAGTGAGGGAGTCTGTTTTAATCTTGGACTTCAGCCAGGAATTTACCTTCTTAACTCAAGAAATCTTAAAATACATTTTCTTGCCATAGCAAAAAAATTTTTGTAAAGACAGGGAGAGAAACAACCACATACTAAACCCTAAGAGAAAAACAATGAGGCACCTGGGCTGAGTATACAGACTACAAAAAAAAAACAAAAAAAAAAAACAAAAAAAAAACTGCTGGATCCTATATTCAGAACCAAGACTCATAATTAGTAACTCTCTACCTATCATCTGTCAGTGTCTTGGAAGCAAGTGAAGTTTCCTTATCAATTCTTTAAAGAAACTTCAGTGTTTGAAGTAAACACTAAGGAACAGCTTGAGCAAAAGTTTAGAATTTTGTGTAAAATAGTATGAAGAGCCCTGCTGCAAATAATTAGTACCTTAGAATGAGGTTGTCTTGGTCCACAGTGGGAGAAAGACTTAGAAAGAGATCTGAACAATTTGAATGATGTATTAATGAAGACCAGACCAAAACAGATATTGTTCCATTAGGCTTACAAAAGGCCTTCCTCCTTAGGGAGAAAGAACTGAATGTTATTTTCACAGACCTGCCGCATAACATTTACTTCTCTGTTTAATTATGCGTTAGCCAATCATGTCATCAGGTGCACATTCCATGAAGTTTTTAGACTGGGCCATCTCAGAGTACCAACACTGATGCATTGAGAGACTGAAATGGAATGAAGTTCTGAGGAGGCAAAGTGAGAATACCTGGATGAAAAGAGAGAAAGTCTTGCTTATCACTCTTCGTTGAAATATGTAACCAAGACTAATACTATGGTATATGATTTTAACAAGCAGTAATCTGAAAGAGGAACAGGGTAGCTAAAATGAGAAGGTGGAAACAGTAAGTGTGGACATCCTCATCCTTTTTCTTTTTTGGTCAGTTTTCATTCCAATCCCAAAGAAAGGCAATGCCAAAGAATGTTCAAACTACCGCACAATTGCACTCATCTCACATGCTAGCGAAGTAATGCTCAAAAATCTCCAAGCCAGGCTTCAACAGTACATGAACCATGAACTTCCAGATGTTCAAGCTGGATTTAGAAAAGCCAGAGGAACCAGAGATCAAATTGTCAACATCCATTGGATCATCAAGAAAGTAAGAGAGTTGCAGAAAAACATCTACTTCTCCTTTACTGACTACACCAAAGCCTTTAACTGTGTGAATCACAACAAACTGTGGAAAATTCTTATACCAGACCACCTGACAGCCTCATGAGAAATCTGTATGCAGGTCAAGAAGAAACAGTTAGAACTGGGTATGGAACAGCAGACTGGCTCCAACTCAGGAAAGGAGTATGTCAAGGCTGTATGTTGTCACCCTGTTTATTTAACTGATATGCAGAGTACATCATGCAAAATGCCAGGTTAGATGAATCACAAGCTGGAATCAAGATTACTGGGAGAAATATCAATAACCTCAGATATGCAGATGACACCACCCTTATGGCAGAAAGCGAAGAATGAGAGAGCGTCTTTATGAAAGTGAAAGAGGAGAGTGAAAAAGTTGGCTTAAAAAAAAGAAAACTTCCTAAAACTAAGATCATGGCATCTGGTTCCATTACTTCATGGCAAATAGATGGGGAAACAATGGAAACAGGGAGAGACTTTATTTGGGGGGGGGGGGGGGCGGGGGTGCTCCAATATCACTGCAGATGGTGACTACAGCCATGAAATTAAAAGACGATTGCTCCTTGGAGGAAAAGCTAAGAACAACCTAGACAGCATATTAAAAAGCAGAGACATTACTTTGCCAACAAAGGCCTGTCTAGTCAAAGCTATGGTTTTTCTAGTAGTCATGTATGGATGTGACAGTTGGACTATAAAGAAAGCTGAGCACCGAAGAATTGATGCTTTTGAACTGTGGTGTTGGAGAAGACTCTTATGAGTCCCTTGGACTGCAAAGAGATCAGTCAATCCTAAAGAAAATCAGTCCTGAATATTCATTGGAAGGTCTAATGCTGAGGCTGAAACTCCAGTATTTTGGCTACCTGATGCGAAGAGCTGTCTCATTGGAAAAGACCCTGATACTAGGAAAGATTGAAGGCATGGGGAGAATGGGATGACAGAGGATGAGATGGTTGGATGGCATCACTGACTCTATGGACATGAATTTGAGCAAGCTTTGGGAGTTGGTGGTGGACAGGGAAACATGGCGCGCTGCAGTCCATGGAGTCCCAAAGAGTTGGGCACAACTGAGCAACTTAACTGAACAGTAAGTGTTGGGAAAATGTATTTACCAAGTTTGGAAGGGGCCAGATCACACAGGGTGTTCTAAGCTGTGCTACAAACAATGAGAAGATATGCAAAGGTTTTTTAAGAAGGAAGATGACATATTGGATTTTCATTTCCAGAAGATCTTTCAGACTCTAGTGTGCAGAATGGATCAGGGTAAGATATTGGATATAAGTGTATGAGTAAAAAATTATAACAATATGTCAAATAAGCAATAACAGTAGCTGGATTGGTGGTGGTGGTTTAAGTATAAAGAAAAATAAGTTGGTTGAGAAGAAAGGGAAAATGTAATATTGACCAAACTTGAAAGGTGGGCAGGATGGGAGGGTAAGGAAGGAGAAAGTGTCTGAGATGACTTCTAGGTTTCTGACTTATTTAATTGGATAAATGGTAGTGAATTCACTGAGCTAGGGAGTACCAAAGAAAGATAAAGCTTGCAGGGAAAGATCACAGATTTGCTTGTGAATGTTAAGTTTTAAGTGTTTGAGATATAAGAAATGTGGAAGACAGATAGTTGTGTTTGGAGTCAGAAGACTGATCTTAAATAATTAACTTGTGTGGATTAAATAATTAACTTGTGTGGCTAAGGTTGCTTTTACTGAAATTGAATGATAAAATGGATAAAATAGAATTTACCAGAAAGGCAGGGAAAGAAACAATGTTCCAGGTAGAGGCAACAGAATTTGCAAATGACATGAAAGTGGGGCTCTTTCAAGGGTTAATTATTACTGAAACCTAAGACTGTACACGGGAGAAAGAAAAATAAGAGTTAGTTAATAGTGATTACCTCTGGGGAGGAGCTCAGAAAAGTAGAGAATGAGAGAGGTGCATCTTATTTATGTTGTGTGAATTTATTTCTTACAATGTACATTTTAAGTATTTTAAAAAATAAAAGTAGAGTTGCCTTATGACCGTGCAATCCCACTCTTGGGCATATATTTAAAGAAAACTCTAATTTGAAAAGATACCCAGTGTTCATAGTACATTTTCAATAGCCAAGACATGGAAGCAACCTAAATGTTTATCAACAGATAAATGGATAAAGAATATGTGTTATTTATACACAGTGGAATATTACTTAGCCACAAAAAGAACAAAATAATGCCATTTGCAGCAATGTGGATATACCTAGAGATTGTGATATTAAGTGAAGTCAGAAAAAGACAAATATCTCATGATATAATTTATATGTGGAACCTAAAAATGATAAAAAATGAACTTATTTACAAAACAAAAATAAACTCACAAATATAGAAAACAAACTTATGGTTATAAAAGGGGATGGTGCCAGTGGAGCAGGGGATAAATTAAAAATTTGAGATGAATATGTACATACTACTATATATAAAGTAGTTACCTATTAAGGACCTACTGTGAAGCACAGGGAACTGTACTCAATATCTTGTAATAAACAATAATGGAAAATAGTCTGAAAAAGAACATAGGTATATATGTATAACTGAATCATTTTGAGGTACACTTGAAACAAACACAATATTGTTAACTAATTATATTTTGTTAAAATCTCTAATTACTTTTTAAAAATAGTTTAGTAAAATGAGAAACACTGGAAAGAAACGGAAGTTTCTCTCATTTAATTCAGGGACACCTGGTACTGTGTGGGTTGTATGTTTCACACTTTTGGGGGGGGGTGATATTCATATAAATTACAACGTGTAGTACAAAACCTAAACAACTGTATGTGACAGGCTTGATTACAATTATTTCAGAGCAGACATCTTTGAAGATAGCCAAATAGACAGTTAAAAGCCCACAAGTACTAGAAGAGGTTACACCTAAATTTAGACATCGGGAATGAGTGGGCAGATATCAGCTGAAGCACTGGCAGAGTTAGGAAAGGTAGATGGAAAACAACAGTTCAAGTAGGAGGGACAGAGTCTCTACAGATTTGACCTAATATATTTTTTTTCTTATCAATGATTCCAGTTAATGGCAATTATCAAATTTTTAATGTTCCATCCATTGTAAACAACTTTTAAAAACAGTTTTTGCCTTAAACTTACTGCCATGGATTTAACATACAAAATGGTCTTTCAAACAATTGTTAATTCAGCCTTTTAGAAAGATGTGTCATTTGCCATGACCCAGGGCCCAACAGAACTAGATGTTCATCAGAAGTTCTCAGAACAGAACCATGGACACAGGTCTCAAAGTCACATTGGTTCTTTTCTCCTTGATCTCTTACCAAATCCTCTGTTACAAGCTTTACTACAAGGTAACATAATTATTTTTCTCTCTGTGTAGCCCTACGACTGTAAGTTAGTTAAGGGTGTCTCTTTTACTTATTTAAATGTGCAGTGCTAGCAGAGTATTTTGGAGAAGGCAATGGCACCCCACTCCAGTACTCTTACCTGGAAAATCCCATGGACGGAGGAGCCTGGTAGGCTGCAGTCCATGGGGTCGGGAAGAGTCGGACATGACTGAGCGATTTCACTTTCACTTTTATGCATTGGAGAAGGAAATGGCAACCCACTCCAGTGTTCTTGCCTGGAGAATCCCAGGGATGGGGTCGCACAGAGTTGGACACGACTGAAGTGACTTACCAGTAGCAGCAGCAGCAGAGTATTTAGTATAGAGTGGGCGCAAATGAAAAACAGGTGAATGAGTGAATGAATGGAAAGTATAACAATAGAACAATGGATTGAGAACCAGGCAGTATAATTTCTAGTCTTGAGTCTCCTCTGTGTGACTACTGGAAATACACTTGGTTACTTCATAGCTCAGTTTTTTATTTTCCCTGTTTAACTTAATCTGTTTGATACATCATGTCACGTGCTTAGTGAATGAATAAGGCATAGTCTTCCTGACTTCATATGGGACAGGCATCAAAGAGTTGCTGAATTCCTAATACAGGCTACAATGTTCATCCTAGCAGATACACACACATCTCAGTGTTGATTCTCATAACCAGGCTTTGAGGTAGATATTGTTGTTGTCACGGTTACAAATGAAGGAATTAAGACGAAACCATTAACTGATGTTTCAGGTTACACAGGGTAAGTAACTGCAAAATAATCAGAGGTTGTCACAGACACAAACCTTTCAAACTCAGCATGTTGCCACTTGTTTGAGAAAGTTTAAAACAGTATACACACAGAGGGCATCATCATTGTTTCAGATATCAGCCCAAAGGCACATATTTGTTTGTTTCTGTATAAAATAGCCAAACCAGTTTTCAGACCTACACAGGATGTGAAGCAACATATTGACTCAAGTATTTATTTAAGTAGGGACTACAAGGTCCAGATTTTGCTGAAGATTGTTTTGTTTTGCTTTTTCCTTGTGACCAGGCAACTAACAGCAAGTGAAGAAAGTGAAATGTTGGCAGACAGCTTGGCTAAAGTACCAGACTTCTTTGTCATCCAGTCAGACATTGGAAAAAAGTCTGCCTGTTATCTTTGCTCTCTCCTGGTTGAAAAAAATAGGGCACTCTTTTGTGGTAAAAGGGGTAGTCTGTTCCTTATAGTTAAAACGGACCCTGTACACAAAGGTTATGCAATATTTACAAGAGTTGGGACGACAAAGAGAGTGATAAAGAATGAATGATTGACTCATAAGAGATTATTTAGATTAAGAATATATCTTGTTATACATTTTCTAACCACGCAATGTTTGGAAATGCATGCATGTAGAGTAAATGTGTGGGTGAGTTCAATATATGTGTACATACTTAGTTTTTATTACAAATTGGTGCTCTTCCTTTCTCAGACATCTTTTTCCTTTTGTCCTTTTGCAAAGAAAAATTTTCTTTTTTCCTCTTTCTTTTTCTTTTTGACTGTCAGGAATCTCAGAACACATGTCCATGCCCAGTTATAAGCATCCCTTGCCCTGGGGTTTCTATTGTAAGGATTCTCATTGAGACAGGTCTTTCAGTAGCAGCCCTCCTCTATGCCTTTTGTTAGAAGCTACAGCAAATCCTTGCTGGAAATATAAAGTTTATTCTATTAATAGCCTTTATTCTTCACCCATCCCAGGGTGTACATCCTTGCCATTGCTTCATCATGGGTGGAGTGCACTTCTCTCACCCTTTTCTTGCCATTTGGCTGTGCAGTTTGCTTGGTACAATGACAGAAGGTGGAAATACTGCTGTGCTTAGGTTTTAAGAAGCTTCAGTGTTTCCAGTTGCCCTCTTACACATATGCCATCACCATGAGGATGTGCTCAGACAGCCCACCGGTCACAGGAGGAGGTTGAGAAGCACATAGAGCAGAGACACCCTACCTGAGCTCAGCCCAGATCAGCTGTCAGTCAACCTCTGGCAGACTCATGAGCAACAGTAAATTAGTATTGTGTTAAGCCACTGAGTTTTGAAGTAATTTTTTATGTAGCAAGTTAACCAGCATAAAGAGTTTGGGAAATATTTATATTTTAAATATACAACAGCATTTTAAAAAGC
Organism: Dama dama; assembly: GCF_033118175.1. Lineage (NCBI taxonomy): Eukaryota > Metazoa > Chordata > Mammalia > Artiodactyla > Cervidae > Dama > Dama dama. Next base: position 87,516,601 of record NC_083700.1, read on the forward strand.
AAAGACATCACTTTGCCCACAAAGGTCCTTCTAGTCAAAGCTATGGTTTTTCCAGTAGTCATGTATGGATGTGAGAGCTGGACCATAAAGAAAGCTGGATGCCGAAGAATTGATGCTTTTGAACTGTGGTGTTAGAAGAGACTCTTGAGAGTCTCTTTGATTGCAAGGAGATCCAACCATTCAATCCTAAAGAAAATCAAACCTGAATATTCATTGGAAAGGCTGATACTGTAGCTGAAGCTTCAATATTTTGGCCACTTTATGCAAAGAGCCGACTCATTGGAAAAGACATTGATGCTGGGAAAGATTGAGGGCAGGAGGAGAAAGGGGCGACAGAGGATGAGTTTGTCAGATGGCATCACTGACTCAATGGACATGAGTCTGAGTAAACTCCAGGAGATAGTAAAGGATGGGGAAACCTGTCATACTATGGTCAATGGGGTTGCAAAGAGTCAGACATGACTGAGCGACTAAACAACAGTAATATGTGTTATGTGTCTGTTAGTCAATCAGTCATGTCCAACTCTGTTTATAATCAATCATAAAGTTTTAGTGAATATGTGAAGGGTCTTTTAACTTTGACAAACATATTATTTCATTTCAATATTTTTTAACATTTTGTATTTTTTTTTACTTAGTCATCCTTTAAAACCCTATTATCAGCTGAGATCACAGAGTATATCCAGTTATATATTTTAATGTCTGATATGTCTATTAAATAGATTAAAAGACAGATAAAACATAGTTTCCAACCTGTGTGTCACAGAAATCTAAAGAGAGATATAAAAAATAGAAATATGTTTGAAGTACACATTAAGTACAGAGAATGAAGTGAGTTAGTTTTCAAGGGACATCAGGCAAGGGACATTAGGCTTCCCTGATAGCTCAGTTGGTAAAGAATCTGCCTGCAATGCAGGAGACCCCAGTTCGATTCTTGGGTTGAGAAGATCCACTGTAAAAGGCACAGGCTACCCACTCCAGCATTCTTGGGCTTCCCTTGTGGCTCAGCTGGTCAAGAATCCGCGTGCAATTCAGGATACCTGGGTTCGATCCCTGGGTTGGGAAAATCACCTGGAGAAAGGAAAAGGCTACCCACTCCAATATTCTGGCCTAGAGAATTCCATGGACTGTATAGTCTAGGGGGTTGCAAAGAGTCGGACAGGACTGAGCAACTTTCACTTTATCAGCTAAGAATTCTCAGTGAAGCTTTGCCTGATATTCTTTGAAAACTAACACTTCCTTCTCTGTACTTAATGTGTACTTTAAACATATTTCTATTTTTTCTATCTTTCTTTAGATTTCTGTAAAACACAAGGTTGGAGACGATGTTTTATGTGTCTTTTGATCTATTTAAGAGACATATCAGACATTAAAAATATTTATAACTGGAAATACTCTGTGATCAATTTCTGATCAATTCACTTGTTGAGAATGTACTATCCAAAAAGATGGCCCTCCAAGGAATATTGAATGTGTTGCTTTTGAAACAGAAATTACTGATATTGCTAAGGAAACAAAACACAGTATAGTACACATAATATAGTGCAGTGAAATATAAGTCAACACAAATAATTATCTCAAGCCCACTCTTGCTCCCAGGCTTCAAGATGATAGTTAATGGATATATCACAATAATCCTGACTTTCAGTGAGTAAGGAAGTGTCAAATTATTTATTTCCATTGATTGTCAGAGGGTATCAGCTACTTCATGATTCCTAATGATGTAGTGTGAAATAATGTGATAAATGGGATATGTGAATTATTTCCAAAAGTATCCAATAAGCCAGGAGTGGAGGGAAATACACATAGCTCAGTAAAATGACAAATGTACAAAGGACATTTTATTTTTTGCTATAAATGCCATCTATGGATGAAAAAGCAATTATTTATAGTTTCATGTGGATATGTGACTTGGAGCACAGAACTAGGAAAGAAACTTGTTGACCATAATAGGCACAATAGGCCTGTCGTAAAATTTGTTACTTTGTCTAGATAAATTACTGTAAAGTGACCCCAGCTTCCTGTCTTGAAATACATAAAGCTAGTGATAGGGGAGGATATGGATGACACTGAAATTTGCATCTTATTCTAAATCACTTTTGAAATGACTGTGGTCTGTAATATCTGGCAAGGATTTTCTGCACTAACAGTGAAATAGCCTGAGTGTGGTATGATAATTCTAATAGGAAACATTTATTGAGGTAGGACTGCTCTTAGCATTTAGCATGCATTAATTCAAGCTTTAAAATCATGTTTATAATTCCACTGGAGTATAAATATAGCTGTCCTCATAGTCTTCAGCTTTAAAACTGTAAGTAATGTTAACAATGCCCAGATCTGTATTATTTGCCCTACTATAGAGTAGGTTTATTTTGTTTGTTTTTTGGTATTTGTTTTTCTCTGATAAGACTCTGGAATTCTGAAATGTGAAAATAACTCCCTCAATTCTTTATCTTGTAGAATGAATTGAGTGTGTTTATTAATAGCACTTATGTGCATAGAATATAATAATTTGGCATATAATTCATATAACATATTATTCATTTATCACCTTATATGTTTTAAGTAGCTTAATTTTTAACTTAATGATTAGTTTTTTTTTGTTTTTTTTTTTTTTTTTACAATGGAGATTATAGATATGAATGCAAATTTTATGGTTGGTATCTCTCCTGATGGGTCATTGGTAAAGAACCCTCCTGCCAGTGCAGAAGACATAGGTTTGATCCTTGGGTCAGGAAGATCTCCTGGAGTAGGAAATGGCAACCCACTCTGTTATACTTGCCTGGGAAATCCCATGGACAGAGGAATGTGGCAGGCTTCAGTCCATAGGGTTGCAAGAGTTGGACATGACCCAGTGACTAAACCACCACCACAACTCATTTAAATCTCACAGCACTCATTGAAGTAGTAATACTATTATCTTCATTTTACAGATAAGATTAGTTAATATTCACAGTTAATTCCTTTGTATCCCATTTCTAGTTTACCAATCAATTGAGAGAGAAAACAAAGAATGAGAGAAACAGACATCAATATGTGATGCTATTGCTAAATATTGATAAGAAATGATAACTTTGATCTAACTTTGAAGATTCAGACTTCATATTTTGTTCCTCCAAGTTCAAATAAACACAAAGAATATATACGCAAATACATACACAAAGAATGGCATAGCAAATGTAGTATACTATATACTATAAATATAAATATTTGTATTACTAACACTCTTCCTCCACTGACATGAAACACCATCTATGTTACATATGTTGTTGTTCAGTTGCTAAGATGTGTCTGACTCTTTGCAACCCTATGGACTGCAGCATGCTAGGCTTTCCTGTCCTTTGCTATATGCTGGAGTTTGCTCAAACTCATATCCATTGAACTGGTGAAATTCAATGAGGATGAGATCCAAACATCTCATCCTCTGTCACCCATATGTAATTCTTATCAACTAAAAATCTGCTTCTGATCTTTCTAATTAGTTCCATTACCATACTTGTCTATTTCTGGGCACATTCCACACTGTTTTAGTGACTGTGTATCTGTGTGTGCTCAGTCACTCGTCATGTCTGACTCTTTGTGATCCCATCACCAGGCTCCTCTCCTACTCCTCTGTCCATGGAATTTTCCAGGCAAGAATACTGGAGTGGGTTGCCATCTCCTATTCCAGGGGACCTTCCTGACCCAGTGATCAAACCCACATCTCTTGCGTCTCCTTCATTGGCAGGCAGATTCTTGTTTTAGTGGCTATAACTTTAAAATGTATCTTTGCAAAATCAAAATACTGTATAGTTGATTTACAATATTTGTTAGTTGCAGGTGTACAGCAATGTGATTCAATTAAATATGTATATTTATTATATTGTGATAATATATATGATAATATATAATACGTATATATTATAACTATAAATTATATTCATGTTATTTTTATTATTGGTTATTACAAAGTATCAAATATAATTTCCTGTTCTATACAGTAAGTCCTTGTTGCTTATCTGTTTTAGGTATAGTAGTTTGTATCTGTTAATCCCATACTCCTAATTTATTTCTCCATTTCCCTTTCCACTGTGGTAGCCGTAAGTTTGTTTTCTATGTCTGTGAATCTGTTTCTCTTTTGTATATAGATTCAATTTTTTACTTATCTTCTACATATATGTGATATCATATAATATTTGTCTCTCCCTGTCTGACTTATTTCATTTAGTATGATGATCTCTATCTCTGTCCGTGCTGATGTAAATGGATAGATAAATACTGTAAAAATCAGTATTTCATTCTTTTTATGGCTCAGTAATACTCCACTGTGTGTGTGTGTGTGTGTATGTGTGTGTGTGTTTTCTTCAACCAATCACCTATTGATGGGCACTTGGGTTGTTGTTATTTCCACGTCTTGACTATTATAAGCAGTGCTGCTGTGAACATTGGGTGCAACTAGAGTTTTCCTCTTTTCAGGATATCTGCCCAGGAGTGGAATTGGTGTATCATTTGGTAGCTCTATTTTTAGATTTTTAAGGAACCTGAACACTGTTTTAAATAGTGGCTGTACCAATTTACGTTCCAAACAACAGCGTTGGAGGGCTCCCTTTTCCCCACACCCTCTCCGGCATTTATCATTTGTAGATTTTTTGATGATAGCCTTTCTGACTGGTATAAGGTGATACCTCATTGTGATTTTTATTTGCATTTCTCTAATAATTAGTGATACTGAGCATCTTTTCATGTGCCTGTTGGGCACTTGTATGTTTGATTTGGAAAAAATGTCTACTTAGATCTTCTACCCGTTTGTTGATTGGGTTGTTTGGGTCTTTTATATATATATATATATATATATATATTGAGTTGTATGAGCTGTTTGTGTGGTTTGGATATTAACCCCTTGTTGATTATGCCATTTGCAAATATCTTCTCCAGTCTGTAGGTTGTCCTTTTGTTTTGTTGATGGTTTCCCTTGCTATGAAAAATTTTTTGCTTGATGAGTTTTTAAGTTTCAGTTTGATTCATTTTTAACTTTTCTTTTGCTTTGCAAGACTGATCTAATAAAATATTATTTTAACTTATATCAGAGAATGTTTGCCTAAGTTCTCATCTAGTTAGTTCTATGGTATAATGTATTATATTTAGATCTTTAAATCATTTTGAGTTAATTTTTGTATGTAGTGTGAGGAAATGTTCTAAGTTCACTAATTTACATGTAGCTGTCCAGCTTGCCCAACACCATTTGTTGAAGAGACTGACTTTACTCCATTATATATTCTTGCCTCCTTTGGCATATATTACTTGATTTTGTGTGTGTGGGTTTACTTCTAAGCTCTCTATTCTGTTCCATTGATCTGTATATCTGTTTTTGTGCCAATACCATCCATGCTGCTTTGATTACTGTAGCATTGCAGTACTGCCTAAAATATTAAAGAGTTATGCCTTTAGCTTTGTCATTTTTTTCCTCAGAATTGCTTTGGTAATTCTTGGTCTTTTGTGGTTCCATATAAATTTTAGGATTATTTGTTCTAGTTCTATGAAAAATATTATGTGTATTTTGATAGGCATCTTATTAAATCTGTAGATTGCTTTGGGTAGTATGGCCATTTTAACAAAATGAATTCTTCTAATCCAAGAACATGGTATATCTTTCCATTTCTTTGAATCATTTTCAATTTCATTTATAATGTTTTATAGTTTTCTGCATATATAACTCTCACCTCCTTGAAGTATTCTATTTTTTATGTGATTTTAAACAAGAGTGTTACTTTCTTTTTCTGATATTATATTGCTACTGTAAATAAATGCAAGATATTTCTGCATATTAATCTTGTATCCTGTTATTTTGCTGAACTCATTTATTAATTCTGATAGTTTTTATGTAGAGTCTTTAGTGCTCTCTGTGTAGAGTTTCATGTCATCTGCAAATAGTTTTATCACTTCCCTTCAAAATAAAACAATAGAAAACCTCTAGGCAGTCTCACAGAGAAGAGAGAACCAAATTTAAAAAAAAATAAGAAACAAAAGAGGAGAAATAACAACTGATACTGCACAAATACCAAAAATTTATGATTATACTATGAACTGTTATATGCTAATAACCTAGACAACCAAGAAGAAATGGCAAGTTTCTAAAAGCATGCAGCCTGCAAAAACTTAGTCAAAAACAGACAGACAACTTGAACTGATCAATCACTAGAAGTGAAATGGAATCTATAATTAGGGAAAAAAAAAATACACACACACAAACAAAAGTGCAAGACCAGATGACTTCACTGAGAACTTCTAGTAAACATACAGAGAAATTATGCCCGTCCTTCTCTAACTATGACAAAAGATTAAAAAGGAGGGAACACACTCAAAATTATTTTTCTATGAAGTCACCATTACCTTGATACCAAAACCAGGCAACGAAACTACAAAAAAAGAAGAAAATTATAGGCCAGTATCTTTGATGAATATAGATGTAAAAATCTTCAACAGAATATTAGCAAACTGAATCTGACAATACGTAAAAAGGATCATACACCATGATCAAGTTGGACTCATTCTACTGTTGCAAAAATAGTTCAACAAATACAAATCAATCAATATGACACAACACACTAACAAAAGGAAAGACAAAAACCACATGATCATCTCAATAGATGCAGACACAACATTTGATAAAAGTCCATATCCATTCAAGATTAAAAAAAAAAAAACTACCATCAAAGTGAATGTAGAGGGAACATATCTCAACATAATAAAAGCCATTTACAGCAAACCCCAGCCAACATAATACTCCATAGTGAAAGCCTTCCCTCTGAATTCAGGAGACAAGGATGCCCACTCTCAACAATTCTAATCAATACAGTATTGGAAGTCCTAGCCGTAACAATCAGAGAAGATAAAGAAATAAAGGTATCCAAATTGGAAGGAAAGAGGTCAAATATTTCTTTACACCTGGTAGGACAAATGCAATCACATTCTTCTTCTTTAAATTATCTTGGCTAGCTTATGTTCTTAATCTCCCATTTGGATTTTATGGTTATCTTGCAAAATTTCAATTTTTAAAAAGCTATGAAATTCACTGAATAGATACATGTGTGTATATATATATATATATATACATATGTGTGTGTGTGTGTGTGTGTGTGTGTATTCTTGCTAACATCCCCATATATATATGAAACTTATAAACCTGCTTGGTAAATTGAAAATTCTTCAACATATACTACATATGTCTTATAAGACAAAGACAACACTAAAACAAATACTACAGAAAAGTTATTAAAGATAGATCAGATAAGAAAAGTCCAACAAGATGAATCTTGTATTTAAAATGAGCTGCAGTGCTAATACTATGAATGTAAATAAGTCCACACCCATATATGTCAAAGATAAAAAAATTTAAAGCTCATCAGAGTAAAGAAAATAAATTACCTACAAAAATGGCAATCGTTCTGATAGCAGATTTCTTATCAACAACAAAGAACAAAGACAATAGAGTAATATCTTCAACATTATGAAGGACACAACAGTCTTAAAATAAGATATACATGACATAAAATTATTATTCAAAAATAATGATTAAAAATAAAATTTTATGCTTATAAAAGCTAAGATATTTAATAAAACAAGTGGTAAAATCTATAGTTCAGCAAAAAGAAAAGATTCATCCTGGGAAAATGAAAATAGTATAAAAAAATATTAATGAGACTTGTTTTTGGAAAAACATGTGGACACAGATAAGTCATGATTATTCAATAAATATCATAAAGTTGGCAGTGCTTTAAAAATTAATTCATAAATATATTATGATATTGATTTAAAATGTGATAGCTTTAAAAAAAATTAAATTTGGCAAGATAACCATAAGATCCAAAAGGGAGATTAGAAAAGGAGGATAGCCAAAACAATTGAAGAAGAAGAGTGTGATTGCACTTGTCCTACCAGATGTTTGACATCCTGGAATGGGCAGTCAAGTGAGCCTTAGGAAGCATCGCCACAAACAAAGTTAGTGGAGTTGATGGAATTCCAGCTGAGCTATTTCAAACCCTAAAAGATGATGCTGTGAAAGTGCTGCACTCAATATGCCAGCACATTTGGAAAACTCAGCAGTGGCCACAGGACTGAAAAAGGTCAGTTTTCCTTCCAGTCCCCAAAAAAGGCAGTGGAAAGAATGCTCACACTACTGCAAAACTGCACTCATCTCACATACTAGCAAAGTAATGCTCAAAATTCCCCAAGGTAGACTTCATAAGTATGTGAACCAAGAACTTCCAGATGTTCAAGCTGGATTTAGAAAGCCAGAGGAACCAGAGAACAAATTGCCAGCATCCATTGGGTCATAGAAAAAGCAAGAGAATTCCAGAAAAACATATACTTCTGCTTCATTGACTACAGTAAACCCTTTGACTGTGTGGGTCACAACAAAGTGTGGAACATTCTTAAAGAGTTGGGAATACCAAATTACCTTACCTGCCTCCTGAGAAATCTGTATGTAGGTCAAGAAGTAACAGTTAGAACCGAACATGGAACAATGAATTGGTTCCAAATTGGGAAAGACGTTTGTCAAGACTATATATTTTCACCCTGCTTATTTAACTTTTATGCAGAGAACATCATGCGAAATGCCGGGCTGGATGAAACACAAGCTGGAATCAAGATTGCCAGGAGGAATATCAATAACCTCAGATATGCAGATGACACCATACTTATGGCAGAAGGTGAAAAGGAACTAAACAGCCTCTTGATGAAAGTGAAAGAGGAGAGTGAAAAAACTCAACATTCAAAAAATGAAGATCATAGCATCCAGTCCCATCACTTCATGGCAAATAGATGAGGAAACAATATAAACAGTGACAGACTTTATTTTCTTGAGCTCCAAAATCACTGCAGATGGTGACTGTAGCCATGAAATTAAAAGATGCTTGTTCCTTGGAAGAAAAGTTATGACAAACCTAGACAGCATATTAAAAAGCAGAGACATTATTTGGCCAACAAAGATCTCTCTAGTCAAAGCTATGGTTTTTCCAGTAGTCATGTATGGATGTGAGATTTGGGCCATAAAGAAGGCTGAGTGCTGATGAATTGATGCTTTTGAACTGTGGCGATGGAGAAGACTCTTGAGAGTACCTTGGACTGAAGGAATTCAAACCAGTCAATATAAAGGAAATCGGTCCTTAATATTCATTGAAAGGGCTGATGCTGAAGCTGAAGCTCCAATACTTTGGCCTCCTGATGTGAACTGTTGACTCATTAGAAACGACCCAGATGCTGTGAAACATTGAAGATAGGAGGAGAAGGGAAAGACAGAGAACAAGATGGTTGGATGGCATCACCAACTTAATGGGCATGAGTTTGAGCGGGCTCCATGAGGTGGTGGACAGGGAAGCTTGGCGTGCTGCGGTCTATGGGGTTGCAAGCAATTGGATACAACTGAGCAACAACATACCAGGTGTTAAGAACTATTTTATCTCTTTCCTTCCAACTTGGAATTTTCCTTCCAACATTTTATTTCTTTTTCTTGTCTGATTCTATCGCTAGGACTGCCAACACTGTGTTGAATAGAAGTGTTGAGAGTGGGCGTCATTGTCTTTTCCTGAATTTAGAAGGAAGGCTTTCACCATGGAGTATTATGTTGGCTGTGGGTTTGCTGTAAATGGCTTTTATAATGTTAAGATATGTTCCCTCTACACCAACTTTGGTGTTAGGGTTTTCTTTTTATATCATGAATGGATATTGAATTTTATCAAATGCTATTTCTTTATCTATTGAGATGATTATGTGGTTTTTGTATGGCTTCCCAAATGGTGCTAGTGGTAAAAGGAACCCACCTGCCAATGCAGGAGACCTAAGAGACATGTGTTCAATCCTTGGCTTGGGAAGATTCTCTGAGGAGGAAATGGCAACCCACTGTAGTATTCTTGTCTGGGAAATCCCATGGAAATCCCTCCTCTGAGCCTGGAGAGCTATAGTCCATAAAGTCGCAAAGAGTTGGACACTACTGAAGCGAATTAGCATACACAAGCAGGCGTGTGTGTGTGTGTGTGTGTGTATAAAACTATATTCTTAGTTATATCATTATTTCCATATTCAATGTTGTCCAAAGTAGAGTTATACCTTTTAGTGAGGATTTTAAAATAAATTTCAATAGCTATATTTATACACAATACCAAAGGCATGATACATGAAAGAATTATTAAAAACAAGAAAGCGGGCTCAAATTGGTATAGCATATGTGAAACTGCACATCACCAAAGCAAGACTTAAAATTTCACCTCTCCCGGAAATGAAATCTTGAACCAGTGAATCGGAAAATGCCTGATCAGTAATAGGTAATTTGTTTGATAGACCTCTGACATTCCCTAAAGAAAAGGAATCTTGCAATAAATAATCTACTGTTTGGCCTAGTATAACTTCCTTGTTCCTGCTGCTTTTTGCCTATGAAAGTCTTTCATTTTGTACAACTTCTTGAGAGCTCCTTTCTATCTGCTAGATTGGATGCTACCTGATTCATGAATTATTGAATAGAGCCAATAAGGCCTTTAAAATTTACTCAGTAAAATTTTTTTAACAGAAGTAATTGATAAAGTAGACTTTATTAAAATTCAAACTTCTGCTGTACAAAAGATAAGGTAGTCCATGGGGTCACAAAGAGTTGGAGACGACTGAGCGACTGAACAACAACATAGTTGTGACCATTAATTGTGTCACTGCACTCAACAAATGTTTCTTGTTAGTACTAATGATGATTGCATAACTCTATATGCAGTGACAGTCACTGAGGTTTTAGGCAGAGAAGTAATATGGCATATTCAAATTCAGCAAGTATTTGAGTACCACCTGAAGCCATTTACACATGCTGAGAATCGAGTAGTAAACAAAAGAGATGTGATCCCTACTCTGCTGGAGCACATATTCTGGTGGGAGAGACACAAGAAACAAGTAAGGAGACTCTTCTTTTAGAAACATCACTGTGTTGGCAGTGTGGTGAGCAAATTAGGGTGGCAGGTTGCTTGTGCACTAAACCAGGTAAAAGATACAAAGGCTTGTACCAGGAGCAGTGATGGTAGGGATGTAGAGGAGAATATGGATTTGTGAATATTTTAGGGGTAAAATAGCAGTTTTGGGTACATAACCAAGTGTGGAAGGGCAGGAGCATGAAAGAGAGGAAGTGTATGGAATGAATCCCAAGTTTCCAATGTGTCTAATTTGGGTGACAGCAGATGGTGGCACCAAGATTGGTAATAACAGAAGAATAACTTTTGGGGGGGTAAAAGAGTTCAATTTTCTACCTGTGGACTTTGTGGTACCTATGGGATACCTAACTATATTTGCTTGGTAACTAATTCAGTGTTTGCTCTTTGTCACAAAGCAGAAGAACTGGATATCCTTTGTTTGTTTGCCCTTTCATATCCACTATCTACGAAACTGTGTTCCTGGAAAGGTTGAACCTGTATGATTGTATTAATAGGCTTCCTTTAGTCCCATTTCTGCATGTGCAAGGATGACCACGGTAAGAAATTAGGAGGAGAGACAGTAAGGTCAGAGTACTTATTCCCTAGGCTTCTTCCCATCAGGAGGTCGGCTGCATCCCTCGGCACAGGCCAAGTTTTCTGTTTTGTTAGTCTCTCCTTTTCCCTGTCTCAGGTTCTTGTAACACTCTCCCTTTGCCCCTTTAGGGGTGGTAATGAACCTTGCAGTCATTGTATTCAGGATTACACTAGTTCCTCCTGGGCTCCCTTCACTCACTGTGCTTCTGTACATCCTCACTATATTCATTTATTTTTCAAATCACCCAATTTGAATGTTCCAAGTATTTTCTGCTGGGACTCTGACTGATATAGCAGATACTTAGTAAGTAATTATTGAACAAAAAATTACAAATGAGTATATAGATGGGTGGATAAATCTGTTCTTGAGGAAATGAATCCTTATTTGGCTATTTGGCTAATAATAACCATCATGAGACTTTTGAGGAGTCAGTGCAGAGAAAAAGGAGAAGGATGCATTATCTGACTGGGGTGAAAAAGGACTTGGAGAGCAGTGCATTGGGTGGAAGGAAATTCCAAGGTGCAGTGGATAATGTTGGCAATGTACATTATTAAGTTATCCAGGAATTTCCTCTCACCTAGTAAGAAAATATATTGCTCTTAGGGGATGAGGGGTGAGGTGGGAGAAGAATCTAAGGTAGAATTAAGGAAGTTAAAAACAACACACCCATATTTCTTAATTAGCTTCAAGGGGGAATTATTGCCAAGTGTAATGATGCAGGAGTTGGAATATCTTTATTCCTCAGCGGGGGAAATAGTTTCTCCTTCCACCACGTCTTTTCATCCATTTTAATTGGCTTATATTTGTTCAGAAACCTAGGCAATTCCAAACCAAATAGCTTACTTTCCCTATAACATGACCAAAATAACTGCAAAAGACTGGATGTGCTTCCATTAAACAAACTTGGCAAGAAATATTTGCCGCATAAAATATGGGTCACTCTCTCTTTCTGCTCAGAACTGTAGGCCACACCTTTCAAAATGCAGTGAAAGTTTTAGAATAGTTGAAACTGGCCCTATAAATATCCTTCTAGGTATTCCTAAAGTAAGCAAAGAAGGAAGGAGACCCATGTAACAGTTGTATAAGATGGTGTCCAGATTCTTGCCAAGACTACAGAACAAATAGCCACTGCCTTTACTCCCACACCACCCACCCCACCCCCTTTAAAAACACCAATGGGGTGATGCAATTAGCTGAATAAAAATACACCATATGAAAAACTATTAGGATAATGGATCGCTCACTATCTCGAATATAGTGATGGTTTCACAGGTATATATACATGTCAAAACGTATTAATTTGTACACTTTAAATACGTGCAATTTACTTTCTGACAATTATATCTCAGTAAACTTGTTTAAAACAAACAAAATGAAAAGAACACCTTATAACATGGGAGGGTGATCATGCCAGAAAACTAAGTGTTGGAAACTTATGTAATAATTTCTTGGATAGACCTAGAATACACACACACACACACACACACACACACACACACACACACACACACACACACACCAGAATGGTCCTTGAAGAATGTAAGTCAAATCGTGTCCTTTTCTGCTCAAGATCCTCCAGTGGTCCCCATTTCTCCCTGAGTCGGATTCAAAACCCTCACAGTCCCCCAGTAGTGCCATAAGGCCCTATACTCTCTAGCCCATGTGACTTTTCCAGCTTTGTCATCCATTCCTTTTCCCTCTTCAGGCACATTGATCTCCTTGTCTTTTCTGATCTAGCTTGGCAAGCTCATCTCCAAGCCTTTGCACTTGCTGTTTCCTCTGCCTGAAATGTTTCTTCTGGTCCCCAGTGTCCACATGGTTTACTCTGGCCCCTATTCCTCTAGGTTGTTATTCCAATTTTACTTCCTATAGAGGCCTCCCCTGACTTCCCTACTGTCAATGACACTCTTCTGCTCTCACCTGGGTCCTAGAGCTTCCTATTTTCTTCCCTGTTTTATTTTTCTCCATCATCTGACACTCTCTATAGTTTACTTATTTTTAATTGTTTTTCTTCTCATACCCCCACTACAATATAAACTCTCCAAAGATAAGGATTATTGTTTGTTTTGTTTACAATATCACCTGTATATAGGTAGCTACTCAATAAAATGTTGCTTAGAGAATAATTCATTCATTCAAAGAAAAAAATCTAGATTAATATGGATTTTATGTGTAAAAATAAATACACTGTGTAAAAGTTAGAGGGATAGCTTGTCATCCATTGGAATCATGCTAAAATTACTTTATCACCTTCTAAAAATTCTGTAGTGAGATATGTCATTCTTCAACTCATGAAATAAAGAAAATATGGAAATTTTAAAATTAATTCAGTCATATATTTGAAGGGTCTTTACATCTCATCCCATCTTAACATGACTATGTTCAGTACTGAGTAACTTACTGTTCTTTTATTTAAAATTAATAGACTTTGGGTAAAGCAGATTGCCTTCTATAATATGAGTAGGCCTCATCCAATCTGGTGAAGGCATTAAAAGAGGTCCCCTAATAAGAGAAGGGCTACTGCCTGAAGACTGCCTTCAAAATCTAGACTACAAGAGGAACTCTTCATTGGGTTTTTAACCTGCCAACCTGCCCTGCAAATTTTAAACTTACCAGCCCCTACAATTGTGTGAGCCAATTCTATAAAAACACCTCTCTCTTTCCCCCCTGAAGCTAATTAATAAATGTGTGTTGCTATTAACTTTGAGAAAAAGAGAAATATAGAGATAGATAGGTAGGTAGGTAGACAGACACATCTTCTATTAGTTCTGTTTCTGTGTAGAATTCTAACACAGTTTCTAAATCTATGTTCTGAGTCAGGCACTAGTCCAGGCTAAGACCCCGTGTGCCACAACTAAGACCTGCAGCAGCCAGATAAATAAATAAATTTTTTTTTAAGAAATGATGCTATCAGTGATGGCAGAAGAGAAGGCAGAAGGAGGTGTGGTGTCTGCCAAGTTATCTTACTCCACCCTCGTATGACTTGTACAGAGGCAGTGTTCCATGTTTCCTAAAAGTGAAGTTCCAATCTCTGTCATTTATTTCCCATGTGACATTAAGTAAGCTATGTAATAATGCTCTCTGCTTCCCTGGATCTGTAAAATGTGGATAATAACAGCACATAACCCATGGGGTTGTTTTGATATTAATTGAGATAATTTAGAGAGAGCATGACGTCAGTTTCTGCGACATTAACAGTGATCAGCAATACATGAACCGTGAACTTCCAGATGTTCAAAATGGTTTTAGAAAAGGCAGAGCAACCAGAGATCAAACTGCCAACATCCACTGGATCATCAAAAGAGCAAGAGAGTTCCAGAAAACATCTATTTCTGCTTTATTGACTATGCCAAAACCTTTGACTATGTGGATCACAATAAACTGTGGAAAATTCTGAAAGAGATGGGAATACCAGACCACCTGACCTGCCTCTTGAGAAACCTGTATGCAGGTCAGGAAGCAACAGTTAGAACTGGACATGGAACAACAGACTGGTTCCAAATAGGAAAAAGTGTATGTCAATGAGGCTGTATATTGTCACCCTGCTTATTTAACTTATATGCAGAGTACATCATGAGAAATGCTGGGCTGGAGGAAGCACAAGCTGGAATCAAGATTGCTGGGAGAAATATCAATAACCTCAGATATGCAGATGACACCACCCTTATGGCAGAAAGTAAAGATGAACTAAAAAGCCTCTTGATGAAAGTGAAAGAGGAGAGTGAAAAAGTTGGCTTAAAGCTCAACATTCAGAAAACTAAGATCATGGCATCTGGTCCCATCACTTCATGGCAAATATATGGGGAAACAGTGGAAGCAGTATCAGACTATTTTTCTGAGCTCCAAAATCACTGCAGATGGTGATTGCAGCCAGGAAATTAAAAGACACTTACTCCTTGGAAGGAAAGTTATGACCAACCTAGACAGCATATTAAAAAGCAGAGACATTACTTTGTCAACAAAGGTCCGTCTAGTCAAGGCTATGATTTTTCCAGTGGTCATGTATGTATATGAGAGTTGGACTATAAAGAAAGCTGAGCACCAAAGAATTGATCCTTTTGAACTGTGGTGTTGGAGAAGACTCTCGAGAGTCCCTTGGACTGCAAGGAGATCCAACCAGTCCATCCTAAAGGAGATCAGTCCTGGGTGTTCATTGGAAGGACTGATGTTGAAGCTGAAGCTCCAGTATTTTGGCCACCTGATGTGAAGAGCTGACTCATTTGAAAAGACCCTCATGCTGGGAAAGACTGAGGGCAGGAGGAGAAGGGGATGACAGAGGATGAGATGGTTGGATGGCATCACTGACACAATGGATATGGGTTTGGGTGGACTCCAGGAGTTGGTGATGGACAGGGAGCCCTGGCCTGCTGCAGTTCATGGGGCCGCAAAGAGTCATACATGACTGAGCGACTGAACTGAACTGAACAGTGATCAATAAAAGCTGACCGAATTACTACCTTTTAAAAACTGGGTGGAAATCTACATCTCTGTAATTTTCATCTGTTGTTTTATTTCCTATCCCTGAAGTCAAACAGAACTGGTCTACTGCCTCTTTTGCATGACATCCCTTCCTATATTTAGAGTGCCCACCATATTCCAGCACCAGGCTTGCCTCCCAATCTCCCCTCTCAGTTAAACATCCTTGTTCCCTCACTGTTCCTCCCTGTCTGTGTTGCTCACCACCGAGTGCAGTTGGGGAGCCTCTGCTTTTCTTTGCATGCTTTCCAGGCTGCCCCTCGTGCTAAGCTGCTGGAGCCACTGGAGAGTATGTAGTCCCGTCACCTTCCTTGTTCTGGGTCTGGCAGTGCTGTCTGTGCAGCCTCAATGGACTTCACTGTAGACCCCAAATCCTAGGCCGGGTGATCTGGTGAGTACACATTCCATTTGACCCCTACGAGGATACAGTCTTTTTTTTTTTTTTTTTTGAGGATACAGTCTTAAAGATTTATTTTCTCTCCCACTTAAGGAAAATAACCATTTTATTTATTTATTGTGTTTATTTACATATTTATTATGGTTCCATTAATTTGGAATTCTGATCAGATTATCACCTATTTAAATATAGCTGTAGATTTCTTTTTTGTGTCTATAAGAGGCAAACTCTTAATAATTATGACTAACATATAAATCCAGTCTATAATATGTGAGGCAAAGAGTTCTCTGCACTTTACAGATATTAAGGCACCTAACTCCTCACCAACTAATATGGGAGATGCTCTAAGAGTATCTTCATTCTACAGATGAGGGAAGCGAGGCTCAGAGAGTAACTGGCTGAACCCACCTATCTAGTGAGTGGGAGAGCTGGGATTCACATCAGGTCATCTGGTTCCAGACTTGAGGCTGTGCATCCGCTGTGAGATACAGCCTCTCCAGATGTCACTCATGGCCCTTGCTCATCAGGTCCCAATCCTGTTTCCCAACATAATGGTCCAATGGTACAAGTTCCTGCCCCTTACCACCACACCACACTCAACTCTCACGCATGCAACCATGCACACACAACACTCATGCACACCCAACGCAAACTTGAAGCTTACACACAGAACATCTTGTCACTGCTTGGATACCACTGTCCTTCACATGCCTCTGGGCTGCTGATCATATGATTCTTTGGGTAAGGAATATAATAAGTCTTTCTTTAACCCTTTTGTAATAACAGCAATAGTAGTT
Organism: Dama dama; assembly: GCF_033118175.1. Lineage (NCBI taxonomy): Eukaryota > Metazoa > Chordata > Mammalia > Artiodactyla > Cervidae > Dama > Dama dama. Next base: position 87,533,791 of record NC_083700.1, read on the forward strand.
ACTAACATGTATATATAATTACATACTTGGAACAATTCTAAGCACAATAGATATCGGCTCATTTAATTTCATGACAGACAACCCTATGAGGTTAGCACTTATTTCTTCCATTGTGCGGATGAAGTAACGGAGGAACATAGAGATTAAGGGCGTATGGGAAGTAAGTAGAAGAGACAAAATGCTTAAGCAGGCAGTCTAGTACTCTAAATCATTTACATTTATTCCTCTCTCCAGACCTTTTTAAAATGTCAGTTCTCACAGGCAGAGAGACACTTTTTTGTTTAGCATTTTCAATTTTTGATTTTAACTTTTTATGATTTTCCTTCAGTAGACTATGGCATCTCTAAGGGCAAGAATGTAGCATCGAGCAGTGTCTGATGCTTAAAATCAACTGCTGAATAAATGTTTGAGTAAGATGTTGAATACGTCCTAAATTGATGAGCTCAGAGGGTGGCAATTGCCAATAAAAGTAAAGAAGGAAGAGAGATTGTTTTTATTTCATTCATTTTCAGAAAATCAATATACAGGAACTTCCAAAAATCCAGGGCAAAAACAAATGCAAGAAATAGACCTAAACCAAACCACAGATAAAAGAGAAAACCTTCTTAGCTGATTATTAGCCTAGAAATACTTTTAAAGACTTCTTCACTAGAACCTTGATATAATATTTCTTATTGTAATACAGAGCTTTGCTGCAGTCTCATTCTTACATCTGTTTTCTTACTTCATTTCCTTTGCTAACAGTTCCATGATCCTAAGTTTGTGCAACTTCTTTTTTGGTGCCATGTGTGTATTTGGGGCTCTTAGCCAATTGCAAAAGTGTCCTGTTTTGAATATTTACACTGAAGTCAGCAGTAACATTTTTTTTAATGGAGTAAGTGCATGAAAATTTGGTTATAATTTCCTGAATCAGGAAAGCCAGCCACCAGGGACGGCAATTCAGTAGTTAAGGACTGAAAAGTATTCTATTTTGTTGACTGACTGACTCAGTAAGAAAGTCAATACAGGTAGAGAAGTCCTCAAAATTTAGTGGGTAAAACTCATCTATGGAATTTGCTTACAGTGCAGATTCCCAGGCCCTAAGCTCCCAGAGATTATGATTCACTATATCTGGGATGGGGCTCAGGAATGACAATTTTTAATCAAATGCCCTAGGTGATTCTGCTGCAAGTGGCTGTCAGAATAAACACTGAGAAAAGCCACTGGGATGCAAAGGGCTTGAACTGCAATTTTTTTTAATATAATTCCACACTAAGTAGGCTTTAAACTTGGGCAACTTTCTTAAATTCCTTGAGCCTCAAATTCTTTTCTGTTAAAAGGAGACAATAATACATATCTTCACACTACTAGATCATCAGACCATGTTTCCATGGGGATAGAAGCTTCAGTCATAGTCTGTGTATGTCACTGAATTTGGCAACTGTGTTGTGGAGGAAGGGTGATAGAGAATTCACTCTTATACCACTTTCATTTAAAAAAAAAAGAAATTTATAGAACCCAAAACCACACTAAAATAGCCCAAATATCTCTGACAAGCTTAATTACCATAAAGAACTACTGCAAATAATTAAATGTGGATTTGTTTGCAAATTTAGTTGAAATGGTTACATTTCAGGAAGAATGTAACTTACCAAAGTAGATGCAAGGAAAAATAGAAATCTAAAATAAACCAATGGGCATTAAAGAAAGTTGGAGTGCAATCTAAATGATTCCTACGTAAAGGAAGAACATGTCCAGACCCAGAAATACTAAATAAAATATGAACATGTAGATTTGAGGGCTTTTTTCTTTTTACAAAGACATCATGAGCAAGTAATATTTACTCAGGAAACAGGAACAGTTCACCACCAGAAAAATCTATTATACAGTATACTACACTGATATAAGAGATAAATAAACAACCATACCAGTAGATGTAGAATAAACATTAACGTTCCCTCAAAATGAAAAAAGGAATCCTAGTCAACTCTGACTACAAAGTAACTTCTTTGATCTGATGAAAGTATCTATCAAACATACCAAATATTGTGCCAGATGATGAAACAATAGAACTATTTCTGCTTCTAATTAATGTTGTAGTAAAGAGTCCTACACAATTAGATTAAAAGAGAAGATGAAAATATAGGCATACAAATTATAAAGGAAGAGAGATAACTGTCTCTTTTGGAGACAATATCATTGTCTTACAAAAACTCTAAAGAGATCCATTGACACAATATTTGTCTCCACTCCTTTCCCAACCACAAATACAAAGGTGAACAGACTGACTAATCAACTCTTCATGGATCAATAAGATGGGAGGACATAGGGCAAACCACTTCTACGAAGACTGGAGAAGTGAATATGGGGAGTCACAGCTTACTGGAGCAGACTCACAAGTGGACACTACCTAGGAACCAGTGCCAGGGTAGGAAAACTGGAACTATTATTGTTGAGTTGCTGGAGGGCTTAGTGTAGACAAGTCTGAAAGTTAAAAACTCCAAGGAAGTGTTATGGTACACTCCCAAAACATTGTTAGATTGACTCTAGGAACGTGACCAGATTCCCACAATAAATATTGGAGAAAAACCCCCTTCAGGCTTCCACCAGGGAGAGGAGAAAAACAAATCATTTTGAAATACACCAGAGCACTATGCTCTTCTTAACAAGAACTGCCCTCAGAGGAAACTAGTTAATGAGTCTAACTGATCTAGGGGAAGGAAAAGAGCCAACTCCAGCTTTTGTTAGCCATCCTGCTCCGTCTAAGGGGTGGAAAAACAACTGAGAAACATGTGTAAAGTTTATAGTATGCAGGAATGGGCTCACTAAAACACTGAGACCTAATCATAGGACTCAGAATGTTTCCCCTCTCACCAGATTTCACCATTGCATTGCTGTTGTTGTTCAGTCACTAAGTCATGTCCAACTCTTTGCAACCCCAAGGACTGCAGCATGCCAGCCTTCTCTGTCCTTCACTATCTCCCCAAGTTGGTCAGATTCATGTCTATTGAGTCAGTGATGCTATTTAACCATCTCTTCCTCAGCTTCCCTCTTCTCCTTTTACCTTTAATCTTTCCCAGTATCGGGGTCTTTCCAATGAGTCAGCTCTTTGCATTAGGTGACTAAAATATTGGAGCTTCAACTTCAGTCCTTCCAATGAATATCCCAGGACTAATTTCCTTTAGGATTGACTAGTTTGATCAGTGATTTTGGAGCCCAAGAAAATAAAATCTGTCACTTCTTCCACTTTTTCCCCTTCTATTTGCCATGAAATGATGGAACCAGTTATTTCTCCACTGATCTCCAGTAGCATATTAGGCACCTACTGACTTAGGGAGTTCGTCTTTCAGTGTCCTATCTTTTCCCCTTTTCATACTGTTCATGGGGTTCTCAAGGCAAGAATACTGAAGTGGTTTGCCATTCCCTTCTCCAGTGGACCACATTTTGTCAGAACTCTCCACCATGACCCGTCTATCTTGGGTGGCCCTACATGGCATGGCTTAGTTTTATTGAGTTAGACAAGGCTGTGGTCCATGTGATCAGATGGGTTATTTTACTGTGATTGTGGTTTCAGTCTTTCTGCCCTCTGATGCCCTCTCTCAGTGCCTACCGTCTTACTGGGGTTTCTCTTTCTTTGGACATGTAGTATCTCTTCACGGCTGCTCCAGCAAAGCACAGCCGCTATTCCTTGCCTTGAACGTGGGGAATCTTCTCACGGCCACCGCTACTGACCTTGGACATGGGGTGTCTCCTCTCAGCAGCTATTTGAAAAGACCCTGATGCTGGGAAAGATTGAAGGCAGGAGGAGAAGGGGACCACAGAGGATGAGATGGTTGAATGGCATCACCAACTCAATGGACATGAGTTTGGGTAAACTCCGGGAGTTGGTGATGGACAGGGAGGCCTGGCGTGCTGCAGTCCATGGGGTTCAAAGAGTCGGACACGACTAAGTGACTGAACTGAACTGAACTGAACTGATGGGACCAGATGCTATATTAGTTTTTTCATGTTGAGTTTCAAGCCAGCTTTTTCACTCTCCTCTTTCATTCTCATCAAGAGGTTCTTTAGTTCTTCTTTGCTTTCTACCATTTGAATGGTATCATCTGCATATCTGAAGTTGTTAATATTTCTCCTGGCAATCTTGATTCCAGCTTTTGATTCATCCAGCTCAGCATTTCACATGATGGACTCTTCATGTAAGTTAAATAAGCAATGTGACAATATACAGCCTTGTCAAACTCCTATACTAAAGGCTTATTTACAGCATCGCCTCTTATGTTGTATGTCATGTCTAGCTCTCAAGAAAAAAATTGCAAGATATACTAAAAGACAAAAACAATTTGGAGAGACAGGACAAGCATCAGAACTGGACACAACAGAGATGCTGGAATGATCACACCATGATTTTAAAACAATTATGATTAATATGCATATAAGTCAGCATGCAAGAACAGTACAGTGTAAGCACAGAAATGGAAATCCTAAGAAAGAACCAAAAAAGAAATGCTAGAGATAAAAAACCCTAACAAAAATGAAGAATGCCTTTGATGGGCTTATTAGCAGACAGGATATTGATTAAGAAAGACTCTCTGATATACAGCATATATCAATAGAATCCTTGAAAATCACAAAGCAAAAAGAACAAAGACTGGAAAAAAATATCCAAGGACTGTGGGACATCTATAAAATGTGTAACATGTGCATAATGGGAATACCAGAACAAGAAAGAGAGAAAAGAACAAAGAAATATTTGAAACAATAAAGGCTCAGATTTTCCCCAAATTAATGTCAGATACCAAACCACAGGTCCACCAAGCAGGATAAATGCAAAAAAAAAAAAAAAAAAACCTGCACCTAGATATATCAATTTAACTCTATAGAAAATCAAAGATTAAGAAGTATACTAAAAGGAACCAGAGGAAAAAGGTATCTACCTAAAGATCAGAATTACATCTGACTTATAAACCATGCAAGCAATAAGAGAGTGGAGTGGCCCAAAAAAAAGAAAAGAGAGAGAGAGAGTGGAGTGAAATATTTAGTGTTGAAAGAAAAATAACTTAAAACTTTGTATCCAGTGAATTTACCTTTCAAAAGTGGAGGAGAAGAAAAGACTTTCTCAAACAAGCAAAAGTGAGAATCTGCTGCCTGTATACCTGCCTTTCAAGAAATTGTAAAAGAAATTCTTCAGAAAGAAGGAAAATGTTGTGTCAGAAACTCAGATATACAAAAGGAAAGGAAAGATCATTAGAAAAGGAGCCTTAAGCACTTATTACTAAGTGAAAGAAGCTAAACTGAAAAGGTTACATACTGCTTGATTCCAACTATATGACATTTTAGTAAAGGTGAAACTGTAGAGATAGCTGAAAGGTCAATATTTGCCAGGGGTGGATGTGAGTGGGGAAGATGAATGGGCAGAGAATAAAATTTTTAAGGAAATGAAAATACTCTTTAGAATATTATAATGATCAATATATGTCATTTGTGTTTATCCAAACCAATAAATGCACAACACCAAGAGTAAACCATACTGTAATCTATGGCCATTGTGTCAATGCAGGTTTATCAATTGTAACAATTGTGCCATTCTGGTTAGGAGAGCTGATAATGAAGGAGGCTATGTATGGATAGGAATAAGGAGTTTGTGAAAAACCTCTGTATTTTCTGCTCAATTTTTCTTTGAACCTAAAATCACTCTAAAAATGTAGTCTTGATTAAAAAGTTAGTACAGAAGACCTGATGCAGAAAGATACTGGGTTCATTTGGGTTTTTCCATAAGATGGTACAGAAAAACCCAAATGAACCTTTTAGTCAACCCAATATAATCCATATTGAATAGGGAAAAACAAAACAAAACAAAACCTCTAATACAAATATACTAAAAAACCAAAGCTATGACAGAATTAGCTGACAAGGGTCTTAAATAAATTATTTTAGATTTATATACTAATATAATAACTTATTTAAACACATATATAACATATAAGCTTATTTAATATATAAATGTATAAATATAATAATTAAACATACATATATATACATATATATATATATATATAAAAAACTTGTTTGAATATATATATTTATGCCAGGATTTAAAAGAAACATGAAACTATGACTACAAATGAAGAGACAAATAGGAAATATATTTTAAAAATCCATGTGGAATATCTGGAAATAAAAATTTTAAATCTAAGGTAAAAAAGTCATTAGTGGACTCAACAATAGCAGACTAAACACAATAGACAAGAAGATTAGTGAAGCTGAAGACATACTAATAAGAACTAGGCAAACTGAAGCACAGAGACAAAAAGTGAAAATAAACACAACCAAAAAGTATCAAGTGGCCTAACAAACATGTAATTGAGAATCCAAAATAAGAGACTGCAAGGAGAAAAAAATACTTGAGGAAATTATTCTCTGAATTTTTCCAAATTAGATGAAAACTATAACCCTAGAAACCCTAGAAAGTCAGGAACCAAAGAGGACAAAACTAGAGAGAAAGACAGAGACAGAGTGTGTGTGTGAGATAATTTATAGATAATTATTAGATAATTTATAGATAATTCTTCAGAATTGGTTCATCCTGGTGGCTCAAATGGTAAAGAGTCTGCCTGCAGTGCGGGAGACCCAGGTTCGATCCCTGGGTCAGGAAGATCCCCAGGAGAAGGAAATGGCAACCCAATCCAGTATCCTTGCCTGGAAAACCCCATGGATGGAGGAGCCTGGCAGACTACATACCATGGGGTCGCAAAGAGTTGGACACAACTGAGCGATTTCACTATCACTTTCACTTCATACGATTATAGAGGCTGGCAAGCCTAAAATCTGCATGGTGAATCAACAGGCTGGAGACTTAGGACAGCTATTGTTTCAGACTGAGTTCAAAAGAGGAAGAGCCAATGTTGTAGATGAAATCCAAAAACATTCTCCTGCAGAAGGTGCTTTGCTTAAAGGAGGCAGATTTCTTGTTCTGTTCAGGCCTTCAACTTATTTGATGAGTTCCCCTCACATTGTGAAAGGCAAACTGCTTTACTCTATGATTCAAATGTTAACAACATTCAAAAGAACTTTCATAGGTACAACCAGAATAATGTTTGAAAATCTGAACACCCCAGCCCATACCCCAACTTGACACATAAAATTTAATCATCACAACATAGAATACTAAAAATAATTCAATCCAAAGGATTCAGGAAAAGGAAAAATTAGAAAAAATAACAAATAGGACCAATAAAAAAACAAACAGCTAATTATAAATTTAAACCTAAATATGCCAATAACTGAGAAGGGGCATAGCAACCCATTCCGGTATTCTTGCCTATAGAACCCTGTGGGCAGAGGACCTTGGTGGGCTACAGTCTATAGGGTCGCAAAGCAACCCACAAAGCAATGACTGAAGCAACTTAGCACACATGCACACATGCCAATAATTGGGGCTTCCCAGGTGGCGTTAATGGTTAAGAACCCGCCTGCCAATACAGGAGCTGTGGGAGATGAGGGTCTGAGTCCCAGGTAGGGAAGATCTCCTGATTAAGGGCATGGCAACCCACTCCAATATTCTTACCTGGAGAATCCCATGGACAGAGAAGCCTGGAAGACTATACAGTCCATAGGGTCCCAAGGAGTCAGACACGACTGAAGTGACTTAGCATACATGCATGTATGCCAATAACTGCATTATATGTGAATTCCCAACAAAGTGCAATTAAGATGTGGAAGATATCAGATTGGATAATATAGACCCAACTACATGTCTAATAAGACACTTACTTTAAATATAAATGTAGAGGTAGATTGAAAGTAAAAAAGATATACCATGCAAACACTAAGCCTACAAAAATTGGATTGGCTATGGTAATAACAGACAAAGATTTCAGGACAAGAAGTAGAGTCAGGGATAAAAAGGAACATTTTATAATGATAAAAACCTTAATTCATTAAGAGAACATGACAATTAAATGTGTATGCACCTTAGAGAGAAGGAAATGGCAACCCACTCCAGTATTCTTGTCTGGAGAACCCCGTGGACAGAGGAGCCTGGTGGGCTGCAGTCTGACGGGTCGCAAAGAGTCAGACATGACTGAAGTGACTTAGCACTTTATAGAAAAGCTCCAAATATATAAGCAAAACCAACAGAACTTCAAAACTTCTTTCTCAGTAATTGATAGAGTAGTAGACAGAAAGTAAGTAAAGATATAAAAGATCTACAAAACATTTTTAGCCAATTTGAGCATTTATAAAACACTTCACCTAACAACATAAAACACATTAATTTCAAGTGTACATATTAATTCACCAAGATAGAAAATATGCCAGACTACAGAACTATTCTTTAAATAAGTTTTAAAGGATTAAAATCATACAGCGTATTTCCTCTGGCTTGGGGGCACTAAATTAGACATCAATAACATAAGATAGCTTTACAAATTCCCAAATATTTGTAAATTAAACAATGTACTTCTAAAATTATCCATGAATAAAAAATAAACAAAATTACCCATGAATCAGAAAAGAAATCAAAACTGAAGTATGAGCATTGGGCAAACCAAAAAGATGAGTTTTCTTCCCTTTAGGTTCTCATAATCTAACAGAGCATATAAATAAACCATTGAAACAGAAATGGAAATTACTGTAATGGAGTATTCAATAGAGATATATAAGAAGGAGACAGAAGGAACAAAGGAAGAAGATATGCGTCTGTTTCATTAAAACACTATCAATGTCCTGAGGTGGGCAGGATTCCCAATTGCTCACATTTAATGTATTCCTTCCTCTTGTGGCTCCCTGAGTAAAACTGTAAGATAATTAAAGTGTACATCAAAATGATTTTATATACATATATATAGTGAAGGGGCCTCTGGAGTTTCTTCCATCTAAAAGGCTAAAGAGATAATATCTACTTGTGACTGAGAAGGAGAGAAGAGAGCCAGTAGGTAAAGGATGACTAAGAATCTAAATTTGACTTGATGAAACATATTAATCTATGTGTCCATTGTTTGTTCACCCAGTATTTATTGAATAACAAATGAATTAATTAATGAATAAATAAATATTGCTAGGCACTTTGTTAGACCAGGTTCCAGGCACTATTCTAGACATGGTGACAAAGAGGTGAACTGTATAGACATAAGCTTTATCTTAAGGAGCTTGCAGGTAAGTGGAGAATGCAGACTATTAATAAACAAATGGTAGTGTGATGAGTTCCCACCTTGTTAAGATGACTCTGGGGAAACCATCCCTCCTTGATGAGATTCAGTGCTTATCCAACAAAAGATAACTCGGAAAGAAGGGGATTTTTGGTCCTCTATTTACTAAAGTAGAATTACAGCTATCAAACAACTTGATTTTAATACAAAAGTTTGAATTTTGGAACCAGTCTTAAATTTCAAATGTAGTTAGTTTATATATATATTTTTTAGATTTGTGCATTTTCCACAAACATTTATTTTAAATGTTTAACAGAAGACTATTTTTATACTTATTGAGGTATAATTGACAAATACGGAGAAGGCAATGGCAACCCACTCCAGTACTTTTGCCTGGAAAATCCCATGGATGTGGACGGAGGAGCCTGGTAGGCTACAGTCCATGGGGTCGCAAAGAGTCGGGCACCACTGAGCGACTTCACTTTCGCTTTTCATTATCATGCATTGGAGAAGGAAATGACAACCCACTCCAATGCTCTTGCCTGGAGAATCCCAGAGACGGCGGAGCCTGGTGGGCTGCCGTCTATGGGGTCGCACAGAATTGGACACAACTGAAGCGACTTAGCTGCAGCAGCAACAATTGACAAATAAAAGTGTAAGATAATTAACATGTACATCAAAATGATTTTATTTACATATACGTGGTGAAGGGTCCTCCCTTCCATCAACTTAATTAACATATTTATAACCTCACATATTTATTTTTTAAAATAATTTTTAATTCTAATCTTCTGGCAGATGTCAACTACACAGTATAGTATTGTCAGTTATAGTCACCATGTTATACATTGGGCTTCCCTTGTGGCTCAGCTGGTGAAGAATCTGCCTGCAATGCAGGAGACCTGGGTTTGATCCCTGGGTTGGAAAGATCTCCTGGAGAAGGGAAAGGCTCCCGTATTTTCCATTCCAGTATTCTGGCCTGGAAAATTCCATGGACTGTATAGTCCATGGGGTTGCAAAGAGTCAGACACAACTGAACGACTTTCACACTTGTTATACATTAGATCCTCAGAACTTATTCATATTCTGGCTGAGTTTGTAGTCTTTTACCAAGCTCTCCCTATTTCTACCATCCCCTAGTCTCTGGCAAATAATTTTCTACTCTGAGTTTCTATGAATTTGACTTTTTTTTTAGATCCCTCATATAAATGACAGCATGTAGTATTTGTCTTTCTCTGGCTTATTTCACTTGGCAAAATGCCTTTGGGGATCAGGGTCCAACATGTCACAAACAGCAGGATTTTTGTCTTTCTCATGGCTAAATAATATTCTGTTGGTATGCAATAGAATACACACACACACACACACACACACACACACACATACCATATCTTTATCCACTCATCTATTGATGGACACTTAGGTTGTTTTGCTGTCTTTGCTACTGTAAATAATGTTGCAGTGAGTCTGGGAGTGCAGATATCTTTTCAAGAGCCTGTGTTTATTTCCTTTGGACATATACTCAGGAATGGGATTTCTAGGTCATATGACAGTTCTGTTTTTAAAGTTTTGAGGATATTTGATACTGTTTTCCATAATGGCTGTACCAATTTACATTTCCACCAACAGTGTACAAGGGTTCCCTCTTCTCTAGATCTTTGCCTACACTTACCTCTCATCTTCTTGACGATAGCCCTTCTAACAGATGTGACATGATGCATCATTATGGTTTGATTTGCATTTTCCTGTTTATTAGTGATGTTGAACACATTTTCATGCTCCTGTGGCCATTTGTACATCTTCCTTGAAAATGTCATTTAATTTATCTGCTCATTTTTAAATAAAAAAATTTTTTGCTGTTGAGTTTTGTGTGTTCTTTACGTAGTTTGGGTATTAATCTCTTAACAGATATATGATCTGCAACTGTTTTCTGTCATCCTGCAGGCTGCCTTTTTATTTTCTTCATGACTTCCTTTGCCGTGCAGATGTTGTAGCCCATTTAAAAAATTTTTTTCTCTCTTGCCTTTGCTTTTAGTGTCAAATCCAAGAAATCATTGCCAAGACTATCATTAAGGAGCTTATTCCTTATATTTTCTTCCAGGATTTTTACAATTTCAGGTCTTAAATTTGTCTTTAACCCATTTTGAGTTGATTTTTGTGTATGTTATATAATATGGGTACAGTTTCATTCTTTTGCAACTGACTGGGCAATTTTCCTAAAACCATTTATTAAAGAGAATATCCTGTCCCAAGGGAAGCCCAAGAATACTCAGTGGGTAGCCTATCTTTCTCCAGGGGATCTTTCAAACCAGGGTGGCCTGTGTTGCAGGTGGATTCTTTACCAACTGAGCTATAAGGGAAGCCCACCATATATTCTTGGCTCATTGTAAATTAATTGACCATATATGTGTGAGATTACTTCTGGGCTCTCTATTCTGTTCTATTGATCTCTGTGTCTGCTTTTATGCCAATACCATACTGCTTTCATCACAATGATTTTGTAATACAGATTGAAATCAGCAAATGTGATACCTCCAGGTTTGTTCTTTTGCCTCAAGATTGTTTTGGCTATTTGGGGTCTTTTATGGTTCCATACAAATTTTAGGAGTATTTGTTCTATTTGTGTGAAAAGTGCAATTTCTGGTTTTGACAGGGATTGCACTGAATGTGTAGATTGCTTTGTGAGTATGGATATTTTAACAACGATAATTCTTACAATCCATAAGCATAGAGTATCTTTCCATTTACTAGTTGCTTCTTCTATTTCTTTCATTGATGTCTTATATTTTTCAGCATATATGTATTTAGCTTCCTTGGTTAAATTTATTCAAAGGTATTTTATCCTTTTCTATGCAATTTTAAATGGGATCACTTTCATTCCTGATAGCTTATTGTTAATGTACAAAAATACTACTGATTTTTGCGTATTGATTTTTTTATCTTGAAACTTAACTGGATTTATCAGTTGTAACAGCCTTTTGGTTGTCTTTATTTTTTATTTATATCATGTCATCCACAAATGGAGACAATTTTTCCTCTTCCTGATTTGGATGACTTATATTTCTTTTTCTTGCCTATCGCTCTGCCCAGGACTTCTAGTACTATGTTGAATAAAAGTGGTAAGAGTGAGCATCCTTGTCTTGCTACTGATCTTACAGGAAATGCTTTCAACTTTTTATTATTATGTTGTTAGCTGTGGACTTGTCATAAATAGGCTTTATTATGTTGAAGCATATTCCCTTCCTACCTAATTTGCTGAGTGTTTGGTCATGAATGGTTGTTGTATCTTGTCAAATGTTTTCTCTGCATCAAGATGATAATATGATCCTTCATTTTGTTATGTGCTGTATCAAATTGATTGATATGCAGTTATTAAACCATTCTTACATCCCACTTGATCATGGTGTAAAATCATTTTAATGTACTGTTGAATTCAGATTGCTAACATTTTTTTAGGACTTTTGCATCTGTGTTCACCAGGGATATTGGCCTGTAATTTTTTCTGTGCATTTTCTTTTTATTGTTGGAAAGATTCAAACCTTCCCCTGAATATCAGCCATCTCCAATTTGAAGCAGTATTCTACTTGGCTCCTGTTTTTTAGCTAATTATGCAAAGGTGGGAACCATTTGCAACTGGCTCCAGAAAAGGACAGACTTGATGTCTATCTCTTTGGGACAATTGGAAGCAAAAGGACACATTTTCAGTCTATGATTCTGCTTTTCTATTCAGAGACCCCACAGAACAAAGGGTCTCTCTTGTCTGACAAGGTAAGAAAGCCTCCTGCCATTGAATACCTATAGATTTGTCACAGAGGTTGGTTTGTTGGCAGTAATGTAGATAATGCTATACTCCATCCTGAAATGGAGCAATAGAGGTCAGGTGGTGGTGGTTAGCTACTCGAAGTCTCAGGTTTGCAGTTATTATATTACTTGTAAAGTTGAGATAACAGATAGGAATGGTTGAGTTATAGAAAATTATTGAGATTATTAATAAAACACCACATCTGATGAGCAAGTAGATGGGCAGTCAATGAGCATACCACTTAAGCTTAATATATACAATAAAAGCTTAATATATATAATATACACAACGCAAAGAAAGCAAGAATGGAAGAGCAAGAGACTGCCCTAACAAAATGTTCTAATTCCTTGCCTAGTTCCCATACCAGAGGCAGTTTTTCAGCTTATAACTTGTTAACTTGAAGATGTGACTCAGTTACTGTGAGGAAAGACCCTGCCATACCAAAACAAATGTATACTATGTTAATTAACACAGGCTTTCCCCAAAGGGAAACAAACTTCAGCCATTTATTTCATTGATTAGGAAAAGGGAAACTCTATAAGACAGAGAATTATCACAGATCACCTATTACAGTGGGGAAATACAAGAGCCCTACAAATGGAATCCTGGACAAAGGTTGACTAACAATCAGTCCACTGGTTCACAGGCCCGCCTGGTGGTCATTTCCCCAGTCTCTGAATGTATAAATGGGTTGACATACTTGGCAATTAGGGTAACCCCTATCCTGGGTCTATGAGATAAGAGCTATCATAATAGAGAAACTAAGGAGAAGACTCTGGCAATGCCCATCTTCCCCATGATAGCAAATCACAAACAGTATCACCTTACTTTGGGATGGAGGAGATTAGTGTCATATTAAGGATCTCAAGGATGTAGGAGTAGAGGATGCTATCATATGAAATCACTAATATGGTCTCTGCTGAAAACAAATAGATTCTGGAAAGTGACTGTAGACTACTGCAAGCTCAGTCAAGAAGTGGCCCCAATGCTATTCCTGTGGGACTCAGTAAACTTGACTGGGTGAATGTGTTCTTTACTATTCCAATCAGAAAAGATTTTTAAAAATCAGCATTCATGTGGAAAAGATGAAATATTTGTGTATAATTTTACCAAGCCCATGTTAATTTGTCCATTTTCCATTATAATATAGTCTAAAGATGTTTGAACCTCAAGGATATACCATGCAACATCATATTGATGACATTATGCAGACTGAGTGGAATAAGCAACAAGTATTCAGTACAATGGAGGCCTTGGGAAGACAAAAGTACTCCATAAAATGGGAAGTAAAACTTAACAAAGATTCAGAGTGTTGCCACCTTAGTGGAGTACTTCAGGGATCCAGTTCATACTTGATATACATTAGATCCAATGTTATACATTAGAGATCCAGCGATCAGGGCATGCTAGGCTATGCACTATAATTAAAAGACAAATTCCTGAATCTTGTACCTGCTACCATAAAGAAAGAAGCAAAAACACTTGGCAGAAATGTTCAGGTTCCAAAGGCATCACACTGCACACCTTGGAATAATGTTCTGGTCAGACACCAAATGGCAGGAAAGGCTCCAGCTTAACCATGATGAATACTAAGTACTCATGTGTCTAGGACTGCCATTAGTCATTGGATGTGAGCAACCCTGGGAAAAGTTTGACCTTGAAGAAGGCAGAACTCTGCAGCTGAGTTGACCCCCAAAGGAGCTGACAGCTGAATTCTGTCTCCTGGTAGTACCCCAGCAGCTGGGGCAACAAATCCTTTCTTGAAGGGAGATCTGGGCAGCACATCTCCATGTCATCATACCATGTATAGAATGATGGTTAAGAGCTGGGTGAGACAAATAAACTTAATGTTGAAATCTGGCTCCTTTACTTTCTAAATGAATTAGCTTAGGAAATTTACTTGAACTCTCTAAGGCTCAGTTTTATCATCTCTAAGGTGAGGATAATAACAGTATTTTGATTGTGAGACATATTGTTACACATAAAGGAGGTAGTATATGCTAAGAACTTAACAGAGTGCTCAAAATTGCCACCTATCATTCTTATCATTAATTATTTGTAAACTGAGATTAAGCAGTTAAAATCAGGCATGTGTCAGGTATAATCATGATTAACTATACCCTGATTATTTCTCCTTTTTCTTCTAATTTCTTTCTGAACAATGTTTCAAAGTCTCCATATGGTTTTCTCTGATGAATGTTTGGCAGTGAGGAGAAAGGTAATATCTGCAGAGGATTAAGAAGGGAAAATTCTTTGTTGTGTTTGCTTACTGCGTCAGTAGCCCTAGCAACTCAGCTACAGGTTGGCTCTGTAGACACTGCTGTTCAACTTAGATTTATGCTGCACAGGTTGCAGACATGCATTAGAATGAATTCCCCAGGCTTCTTGCTCTCCTAACACTCTTCTGAGACACCTAAATATTCTGATCAAAGATTTCCACTTGCTGGAGAAGTGAAGCATAGTTTGACCAAATCTAATTTTGTGTGGATATGGGTATGTTTTCATTTCCCCTTCCATAAAGGAAAAAAAAAAAAAAAAAAAAGAAAGAAAGAAAGAAAAAAGGGGGGGAGAAGCATATGTTATTTCTTTGCTGCCATTTGAAACAGCCAAGTTGAGAGCCAATTTATTCAGCCTAATTCATTCCAGATTTCTCAAGGAATAAACAGTGTTCTTGAGAATTCTCAGATGTATGGCCAGTAGGGATCCAGTTGCCCAGGAGAGCTAATGTCTAAATGCAGGTACCCCTTAATCAGGGTGCAAGGCCTTGGTGGGGGGGTGGTGAACTCAGAACACTCTCTGGGATGCCCCCAAGACCCCAGAGCTGTGTGATATGACAATTGCTTTGCATAGCTAAGCATAGACTTAGGACAGCCCTTTAGGATCCCTGGAAACAATATTAGTTTCATTGTTCAGAACTCAAATCAAATCTGCCGAGAAAGAAGAGATTTCTCAGAGAGGAAAAAACAAAGGAACTTTGCTTATACCCCTTTCATGAGTCCTAAATATCCTTCAAGACCCCCAAAGAGCCCACCTTTTCTATAAAGCCTTCCTAGGTGATTCTGGCCTATAAAGTTAGAGGATTCCTACTGGAGCTGTTTCAAATCACATTTCTCAGATGAGGGAATAGAGATTTGCTATTCTCCAAACACCCCTCTTACTGAGAACATCTAATTCTTACTTAAGATAATTATATCCTTTGGAGGCAGGTGTTGTAGGATCAAATTTAGTTTCATTTTTACTTTATAAATTTAGGCAAGTCAGCTCCCTGATCCAGCTTCCTCATCTGAAAAATGAAGACAATTTCAAGGTTTCAGATAACACACATGTGTGAAACAGTACAGATATTATTGTAATTTTTGTTGCTTCATCATTGTGAGTTTGGTTTCCTCCAGCACATCATAAGCCCCTTGGAGTACCAAGCACCACGGTGAGAGGGACAGTCTATGTGCTGCTTGGGCTCAGATCCATTCCTTACCTTCTGATTTGTGTCACCGGGGATGACTGCTGAATTTCCCACTGGGTTGGGCCCTGGAAGGCACATGCTGGAGATAAGAGGCTGAAGAGAAAACAGAATCCAGATTATCCACCCTCCTCTCTCTGACTTCCACAGTGTCTCTGGCCCTGGCTGTGTTTACTGTCCGGCCACTAGATGATTCTGTCTGGGTCCATCTCTGCTCTGTGCTAGGCTTCTTAGTCCTTTCACCCATGTAACCAGTTTCCCCTGAGCTCAATTTGGAGTGCTTCCAGGTTGAACCCTTATTGAGTATGGAGCAGGTACTAAATAAATAATTGCTGTATATTTTTATAAAATGACTTTAAAGAGCCCTGGTTAATATAGTATATTGGAACTCAATAGATCCTGTGCTATGCTCAGTCGCACAGAGTTGTTTTTGACTGTTTGCAACCCTATGGACTGTAGCCCACCAAGCTCCTCCATCCATGGGATCTCCAGGCAAGAATAATGGACTGGGTTGCCATGCCCTCCTCCAGGAAATCTTCTTGATGCAGGGATCGAACCTGCATCTCTTGCATCTCCTGCATTGGCAGGCTCGTTCTTTACCACCACTGCCACCTGGGAAGCCCCCAATACATCCTAAATATGTGCAAAGTCCCAACATAATCATTTTATAGATAAAGAAACTGCAGCCCAGAAAAGGAAAATAAGCTCACCAAGAAAGACTACTTAGAAAGTATGCAACATTTATGCTCACATGAGATATTTCTACCAAACCTACAGTGCACATTTCTTCCTAGTACATAGCTTGATATAGAGAGGATGCTATAAATCTTTATCAAATGGAACTCATTCACTGGTCAAATGTAAACTCCTTGGAGTAGGAGACAGAGAGAGACTATAAAGATGCTAATACATATCATAGAATCTGACTTATAGTTAAAATATTAGTGTTAAAATTTGACATAAAAATTTTCTGCCAATACTCTGGGAGACAAATGTTACATAGTTTGCAAAATAATTTCTCACATAAGCCACAGAACAACTTTGTGGGGTAGGAGGCAAAAATCAGTATTTATTAGGATTGTTTTATAGTTGAGGAGGCTAAAATTATGGGATTTAAAGTGACTTGTTCAAAGTAAGATCCCAGTCTGAATTCAAATAGATCTTCTGATTACAAAATGAATATTGTTCCAATTACATTCCCCCATGCTCCCTATCTAACATCTGAAGTAGATACACCATCTGGAAGCTATAATATATTTAGCCATTATGGCAGCATTAACAAGTTAGAAATATCCTTCTCAAAATGGGTTACTTACAGCTCCAAGGGGCTCACAGGGCTGTCCTGGGGCTACTTGAAGCCAAAGAATAAACCTGCTGGACCTTCCTGTGCATGAAATTTATTTGATGGCTTGAGAAAATATGTAAGTACTTAAATAAAAGATTGTTTCACATTAAACTAACATGATTATGAGGAAGAATACAAAATTCTTGTGATTTTATTATAAAATACAATCCCTCAAAGCATTTTTGAGTTTGTCATTGCATTTTTAGGTCATGCTTATGTTTCTGGGGAAGTGTCTTCATTCTCCAAACCAGAAGTACTTTAGTAAGAGTTTAATAAATAGTATATTTTTTAAGAATATCATTTTTTTTAAAAATCAAAGTAAGAATATAATTTTTTTTAAAAATAAAAGTAATATATGCACATAATTAACAAATAAAATTGCATAGAGGGATAGTAATGAAGACCAAGAGTTTTCTTCTCCTTCTTTGCCTCCCATCCTCATGTCCAGTCTTACTCCCAGAAACAGCAATCTATTATGTGTTTTTTGTTTTTTAATTGTTTATCTTATTTTTTTAAAATTGGAGTATAATTGCTTTACAGTGATGTGTTAATTTCTGCTGTACAATGAAATGAATCAGCTACATTTATACACATAACCCCTCCCTCTTGGACCTCCCTCCCTCCCATCCCCCCATCCCACTCATCTAGGTCCTCAGAGCTGAGCTGAGCTCCTTGTGCTATACAGCAACTTCCCAATAGCTATCTATTTTACACATAATAATGTGTATATTTCAGTCCTAATTACCCAGTTCACCCTACCCTTCCTTTCTCCTCCTGTGACCATATGTCCATTCTCTACAACTGTCTGGGAATAGGTTCATCTATACCGATTTGGGGCTTCCCTGGCAGCTTCCCTGGCGGCTTCCCTGGCGGCTTCCCTGGTGGCTCAGAGGTTAAAGCGTCTGCCCGCAATACAGGATACCTGGGTTCGATCCCTAGGAGGGGAAGATCCCCTGGAGAAGGAAATGGCAACCCACTCCAGTATTCTTGCCTGGAGAATCCCATGGACGGAGCAGCCTGGTGGGCTACAGTCCACAGTGTCGCAAAGAGTCAGACACGACTGAGGGATTTCACTTGCTATACTAATTTTCTAGATTCCACGTATACGTGTTAATATATGATATTTGTATTTGTTTCTGACTTACTTCACTCAGTATAACAGACTTTAGGTCCATCTACATCTCTACAAATGACCCAATTTTGTTCCTTTCATGGCTGACTAATATTCCATTGTATATATGCACTACATCCTCTTTACCCATTCATCTGTCATTGGGCATTCGGGTTGTTTCCGTTTCCGGGTTATTGTATATAGTACTGCAATGAACATTGGGGAACCTGTGTCTTTTTGAATTATTGTTTTCTCAGGGTATATGCCCAGTAGTGGGATTGCTGGGTCATACGGTACTTCCGTTTTTAGTTTTTTAAGGAACCCCCACAGTATTCTCCACACGGCTGTGTCAATTTACATTCCCACCAACAGTGCAAGTAGATTCCGTTTTCTCCACAGGCTTTCTAATTTATTGTTTGTAGCTTTCTTGATGATGGCCATTCTGACCAGCGTGAGGTGATGTCTAATAGCACATGGAACTCAAATAAAAAAACCAATCGAAAAATAGGCAGAAGACCTAAATAAAGATCTCTCCAAAGAAAACATGCTACTGAACAAACGTACATGAAAATGTGATAAATGCAAATCAATCTTTAAATAATGTTTGTTTTACTATTTCTTGGTAAATCAACTTTGAATATTATTCATTAGCTTCTGCTTATGGCAGACTGGTTCCAAATCAGGAAAGGAGTACATCAAGGCTGTATATTGTCACCCTGCTTATTTAACTTATTTGCTGAGTACATCAAGAGAAATGCTGTGTTGGATGAAGCACAAGCTGGAATCAAGATTGCTGAGAGAAATATCAATAACCTCAGATATGGAGATGACACCACCCTTATGGCAGAAAGTGAAGAACTAAAGAGCCTCTTGATTAAAGTGAAAGAGGAGAATGAAAAAGTTGGCTTAAAGTTCATCATTCAGAAAACTAAGATCATGGCATCCAGTCCCATCACTTCATGGCAAATAGATTGGGAAATGGTGGAAACAGTAGCTGACTTTATTTTGGGGGGCTTCAAAATCACTACAGATGGTGATTGCAACCATGAAGTTAAAAGACGCTTGCTCCTTGGAAGAAAAGTTATGACCAACCTAGACAGCATATTAAAAAGCAGAGATATTACTTTGCCAACAAAGGTCTGTCTAGTCAAGGCTATGGTTTTTCCAGTAGTCATGTACGGATGTGAGAGTTGAACTATAAAGAAAGCCGAGAGCCGAAGAATGGATGCTTTTGAACTGTGGTGTTGGAGAAGACTCTTGAGAGTCCCTTGAACTGAAAGGAGATCCAACCAGTCCATACTAAAGGAGATCAGTCCTAAGTGTTCATTGGAAGGACTGATGTTGAAGCTGAAACTCCAATACTTTGGCCACCTGATGTGAAAAGCTGACTCATTTGAAAAGACCCTGATGCTGGGAAAGATTAAGGGCAGGAGGAGAAGGGGATGACAGAGGATGAGACAGTTGGATGGCATCACCAACTCAATGGACATGAGTTTGGGTAAACTCCAGGAGGTGGTGATGGACAGGGAGGCCTGGTGTGCTGCAGTCCATGGGGTCACAAAGAGTGGTGACATGACTGAGCAACTGAACTGAAATTAACATCATTTTAATGCCTCTAAAAATATCCTCTTCTTTCTTTGAGCTTGCTTTTTTATCCCCTTGATGGTTTTGAATGAACAATATCTTAATATTGTTATGATCAAATCAGTCAACCTCATTTTTGTCCCCTGCTTTCTCTACTTATTTTTCCAGATTATCTTTTGAGAGTTGTATTTTTTTTTTTTTTTTTACTTAGACCCACAGTCTATCTGGAATTGATTTTTACCATGGTGTAAAGTAGAGGACAACTTTACATTTTATGAATGGAAGAATAAATTTGTAGCATAATAACCAACAAAGGGCTCACTTTCACAATATAGAAATCACATCTACAAATTACTGAAAAAAATCCCAACAACCCAATAAAAACATGGAAGTATTGAACAAAAAAATTGCAGATGAGTATATTCTAATGACTAGTCAACATATGAAAAAGTATTTGTTTCCTTTGTAATAACAAAAATATAAATTCAAATCATAACGAGAAAGCATTTTAAATTCTTGAATAAAAAACATCACAAAGTTTTACAGTTACAAATATGGGCAAAGATGCAGAACATCAGAGACTTTCCTGAACTCATGGTAGGAATGTAAATGATTAAAACTATTTTGAAAACTATCTGACATTATCTACCAAAGTTGAACATATGCATATCTTGTAATCAAGCAGTTCTACTCTTTGGTACATACCCAACTGATACATATGCACATAAACACAAGGAATGTGTTCAAGAATTGCATAGTAGTATTATTTACAAGTCTTAGGTTGGAAACAATCCAGAAGTCCACAAATAGTAGAATGGGTTAATATGTGGTAGAATACAATTCAATCTTGAACAATGTGCGGATTAGGGGTGCTTACCTTCCTCACAGTCAAAAATGTGCATAACTTTACAGTCAGCCCTTGGTATCTGCAGTTTGGCATCCATGGATTCAACCAACCCTGGATTGTGTCATACTGTAGTATTTATTTGTTAAAAAAAATTCACATACAAATGGGCTCATGCTGTTCAAACTTCTGTTGTTGAAGGTTCAACTGTATTTTTATAGCAAAGAAAGTGATGACTCTCAAACATTATCTTGAGTACAAAAAGCCACACACACACACACACACACACTCATACATGCAGTGTATGATCACATTTTTATGAAGATAAAAAGAGAAGCAACAAACTATAGTGATGGAAGTAAGCATAAAGATTATTGCTCATAAGTAACAAGGAACCCAATACAATGAGTGTGTTAGTTTCTTAAAGTGAAAGTAGTGTTAGTCACTCAGTCATGTCAGACTCTTTGTGTTCCATGGACTGTAGCCCACCAGGCTTTTCTCTGTCCATGAAATTCTCCAGGCAAGTGGAGTGGGTAGCCATTCCCTTCTCCAGGGGATCTTCCTGACCCAGGCATCAAACCTGGGTCTCCTGCATTGCAGGCAAATTCTTTACTGTCTGAGTCCCCAAGGAAACCCCATTAATAGTTAGTTTCTTGGGACTGCCATAAGAAAACACCACAGACTGTGTGGTTGAAACAACAGAAATGTATTTTTCATGATTCTGAAGGCTAGAAGTTTTAGATCAAGGTGTCAGCACAGTTCGTTTATTCCAGGCCCTTCTTAACTTGTGGATGGCTATCTTTCCCTAGTGTCCTCACCTGGTCTTTCCTCTGTGCGTATTTCGTCCTATTTTCCTCTTCTTATAAGGGCAATCATATTGGATTAGAGCCCGTCCTAATGACCTCATTTTAACTTTTTTACCCCTTCACAGGCCATACATCCAAACACAGTCACATTTTGAAGTACTGTGTACTTTGAGTATTAGGAGTTCAACATTTGAATTTGGGCAAGGTGGTGGTAACCTGGGGTTTAACTTGGTGGTGATTTATGGCAGGGAATATTTGTTTTGTTTCCTTTTTTGAATGTATGTTATATTACATGATATAAGGATTAAATATAGATATAGTTAAAATGTGAATTAGCTTTGCTGAGGTAACAAATAACCCTGAAATTTCAGTAGTATACAACAATAAATGTTTATTTCTCACTCACATTACTTCTTGGTAGCTGTGTATCAGCTTCAACCTTGATCCAGCCTTTCGTGGAGAAATGCCATTCTTGTGGCAAAGAAAAAAGAATAAGAAAGTTGATAGAAACTCATGATGTCCCTTCAAGCAAAAACAAAAACAAACAAACAAAATGTGTAATCTAGTCTCATTTTGTAAAAATGTTAGCGATCATTTTCTGGTAAACATCAGTGGCAAGGCACTTTAACTTCTTTCCTGAGTGGGAGGTAGCCAACATCAAAACAACAAAAAAAGGCTAAAAATTCTCAAATGTACAAGTAAGGGGCAAATAATTTGGAACAACCAAATTGTTGCTACTGTTCAGTCACTCAGTTGTGTTTGATTCTTTGCGACCCCATGGACTGCAGCATGACAGTCTTCCCTGACATTCACCATCTCCCAGATGTTGCTCAAAATCACGTCCACTGAGGCAGATCCAACAATCTCTTCCTCTGTTGTCTCCTTCTCTTGATTCGGCCTTCAATCTTTCCCAGAATCAAGATCTTTTCTAATGAGTTGACTCTTTACATCAGGTGGCCAAAGTATTGGAGCCTCAACTTCAGCATCAGTCCTTCCAATGAATATTTAGGACTGATTTTCTTTAGGATTGATCTGTTTGATCTCCTTGCAGTCCAAGGGACTCTCGGGAGTCTTCTCCAACACCACAGTACAAAAGCATCCATTCTTCATCACTCAGCCTTCTTTAAGCCCCAACTCTCACATCCATACATGACTACTGGAAAAAACATAACTTTGACAAGATGGATCTTTGTTGGCAATGTCTCTCCTTGTAATATGTTAAATTTGCCATAGATTTTCTTCCAAGAAGCAAGTGTCTTTTAATTTCATGGCTGTAGTCACCATCTACAGTGATTTTGAAGACAAAGAAAATAAAGTCTTTCACTGTTTCCGTTGTTTCCCCATCTATTTGCCATGAAGTGATGGGACCAGATGCCATGATCTTGGTTTTTTGAATATTTAGTTCTAAGCCAGCTTTTTCACTCTCCTCTTTCACCTTCATCAAGAGGCTCTTTAGTTCCTCTTTGCTTTCTGCCATCTGCATATCTGAGGTTGCTTATATTTCTCCTGGCAATCTTGATTCCAGCTTGTGCTTCATCCAGTCCACCATTTTGCATGATGTACTTTGCATGTAAGTTAAAGAAGCATATAAGTTAAAAAAAAAAAAAAAAAGGTGACAATATAAGCCTTGATGTACTCCTTTCTCAATTTGGAACCAGTCTATTTGTTGTTCCATGTCCAGTTCTAACTGTTGCTTCTTGACCTACATGCAGATTTCTCAGGAGGCAGGTCAGGTGGTCTGGTATTCCCATCTCTTCAAGAGATTTCCGTATTTTGTTGTGATCCACACAGTCAAAGGTTGTGGAACTGAATAATCCACCATAAAAAAAGTGAATAGAAAATTTTAAAACTGGAAGAAAATATCTGAGATTCAGAGAGATACATTTTTGATTGGTAATGGAAGTATAGGACCAAAAAAATGGAGATTTTTGTTTTATAACCTCGAAATAGAGAAAATTGACCTAAATTTCATATAAAATTCTGAAGTCATAAATAATAATTAAAAGCTGAATTAGAAAATTGCAGTGCATAAAGTTAAAAGACAATCTGAAAATATCTGAAACTCAAATCACAGGCAAAAGGGTATTTTTGGGAGTATGATGTGCTTCTACAAATTAATAAGAAAAGGTCTAACAACCTGAAATTTTACCAACTGTAAAATATTCATTTATTCATATTTACTCATATGACATTTTCATTCCTAGGGTCCCAGACTATCCAGCTGGATAATTCTAAAAAGAGAAATAAAAAATGAAATGAAAATGAAGTGAAAAGCTCAAACACAGGAAATATCCTCAGTGATACTGCTGCTGCTGTCGCTTCAGTCGTGTCCGACTCTGTGCGATCCCATAGATGGCAGCCCACCAGGCTCCGCCGTCCCTGGGATTCTCCAGACAAGAACACTGGAGTGGGTTGCTGTTTCCTTCTCCAATGCATGAAAGTGAAAAGTGAAAGTGAAGTCGCTCAGTCGTGTCCGACTTTTAGCGACCCCGTGGACTGCAACCTACCAGGCTCTTTCATCCATGGGATTTTCCAGGCAAGAGTACTGGAGTGGGGTGCCATTTCCTTCCCCACCTCAGTCATAAGGTAAATGCAAATTAAAGCCATAATCTCACACCATGTTTACTCACCTATCAGACTGGCAGAGATCACAACTTGGATTATGAACTTTGTGGCCCAATGAGCAATCTTATATATTGCCAAGATTAGGGTAAATTGCATCAATTTGGTAGTATCTCTAAAAGTTTATAATGTACTCATTCTTTGAGCAAGTGATACCATTCCTAAGTATTCATGCCATGGATATCACATAAAAAATATAAGTCTATAGAAACATATTGATTAAAGAATTGTTTTTTAAGAGGGCAAAAATGGAAAAGAGTCCCAGTTTTACTTCTATAGAGAACTGGGTAAAATAAACTATGGTACATCTATATAACGGAATTATATGCAGCCATTAAAATAGACACTTTGATATTAACAAAAATGGAGAGATCTTCATTGGAAACAAAAAGAGAGAGATGCAGAAAAATTTGTGCAGAAGTCCACTTTGTGTGGAAAAGAAAACAGACTGAAAACTATTAACTGGTTTGTTGCCTCTGGAGAGGAGAACTGAGTGGATAAAAGTCAGGGAGGGAATCTTACTTGTCACACTTGTCACCATTTTACACCTTGTAATTTTTGAATCATGTATCTGTACTGCTGCTGCTAAGTCACTTCAGTCGTGTCCAACTCCACATGACCCCATAGACGCAACTTACCAGGCTCTGCCGTCCCTGGGATTCTCCAGGCAAGAACAATGGAGTGGGTTGCCATTTCCTTCTCCAATGCATGAAAGTGAAAAGTGAAAGTGAAGTCGCTCAGTCGTGTCCGACTCCTCTCGACCCTATGGACTGCGGCCCACCAGGCTCCTCCGTCCATGGGATTTTCCAAGCAAGAGTACTGGAGTGGGGTGCCATTGCCATCTGTACTACATAATTGCAAACAAGCAAGCAACCTAACAAACATGAATGAAAAACCCAGAGAAACTTAGAGAAGTGGGTATAAAGAACTGAAAAGATCCCAGGATTTATAATCAAGGCTCTTGGTTTCTCTGAGTTCTGTAAAATGTAAATCCATAAAATAAAGATCATAATGCCTAACTAGCACTGTTGTTGAGAGAGTTAGAAATAATGATCATGAAGGGCCTGGCTCAATGAATAGTAGCCATTATTATTGAGTTTGGGCCATTTACAGGTAGGGAAATTAACCATGGAGAAGACTATTCCATACCACACAGGATGTTTAACATCAAGTCCTCCTCAAGGGGCACTTAGGCTTTGGACTACTCTCTGGAGCCTGCCAAAGATGAGAGCAACTCTCTTCAGAGCAGGACAGAGCTGGAACTGTTTGGAGGTTCAATGTTTCAGGTGCAATAGAGCAGCAGGAATGGGTCTTCTTGGCTGGTTTCCCTCATGACCATCAATTAGCATTTGGGTGAGAGGTGGAGTACTCTGGGTGGTCTGGGGTCCGGTAAGGAGGATTACTAGATAAAATATAGGATGCTCAATTACATCTAAATTTCAGATAAACAGCAAGTAATTTCACAGTACAGATATATCCCAAATAGAACAGCAGAGTTTAAAAGCAGCATACCTGTCCTATAAGAGTATTCGTTGGTTGAAGTTCAAAAGTAACTAGGCATCCTGTCCTTTTCCTTGTTAAATCTGGCAATTCTGCCCATCAGTGGAGATACCCATAGGAAAAGTCACGCATTCATTTGGTAAAATAATGCTAAGGTCCTCAGAGCTAATCTTGAAGAACCACTCCTGCCCAAATACTTCGCAGCATAAATATTAAGGCAGGACTTGAGGTAAAGGTGGGAAAAAAAAGTGTGGAGGAGGCACAGTTATGCAAAGGTTAACCCACTGCTTAAAACTGTTGCCTCAGTTACTTTCAGCCTCCCCTTTTCTTCCTTGATGAGGTGGGGCTCTTTCAGCTGGAGAGATGGGAAGACAAGTGTTTTTCCCCTTCCTGATGACACGCCATTCCCTAGGGAGCATGCGCCAACGAAGCAGGCCTTTAAAAGCAGAAGCTAGGCGCCAGCCGCACTTGGAGGGGGAGGTTGCTCTGAGGGGAGGTGGACGTCTCATTGCCCTTTGTAGGTTAGTGGTTTCGCAGTCAGATGGCAGTTGGGTGAGGGGGGAACTGGATGGAGGGTGGTGAGGAAATGGCCTCTGCTTTCTTGTTCTTTCTGCAAGAACTTTCTTAGTCCTCCCTCCGGGACCTAACAGACTGTTCTACTGAAAGGACTCTTTTCACTTTAGCATTTCTTATGAGGCATTTTCACTTCTTTGGGAGAGCTAGCTCTTCACCTCATCCTCTGCCTTGATTCTGAATAAGATGGTTCTCTAAATGGGGGGAGGCCACAGGGCTCTGAAATGGCTCCTTTCTCCTCTCTGTTCAGACTTTGCCTAACCCACTTTGAGTTAAGGGGGAAGCTGCCTGTGGAACCTCTATTTCCAGTCCCCTAAAAAGGCGGCCCGCCTGCAGTGCTCACCATGCCTTTTAGCAGGAGAAATAGGCTTCTGGGGAGACACTCTCTGAAAGAACCTTCATGGCAACTGTTGTTGTTCCCACAGTGATTGGGACCCGATAAGGTCAGGTCTCTTAAAAGGTTTCTCCTAAAAAAAACCTAACAGGCAATCTGGTTAGCTGTGCCTGCCCGCCAGCTTAGAAGATGCTTTTAGATTGGACTAGAAGGTGATTCTCCAGCTGTAAATACCTTCATAGAGCTCTGTTCTGTACTGTGTTTTCTCAGAGATGCAGTTCCCCAGCGTGGGTTTTGAGCCAAGCACACCGTTTGGGGACACTGTTCCCCAGGGCTAGCACTTCCTAGATAGAGAAGTAAGAGCTCAATTTGGATTGTGACTAAGCAGGTGGCACTAGGGGTAAAGAACTTGTCTGCCAGAGGAGGAGACATAAGAGATGTGGACTTGATTGCTGGAGCAGGAAGATTCTTGGGGGGAAGGGCATGGCAACCCACTCCAGTATTCTTACCTGGAGAATCCCATGAACAGACAAGCCTCACAGGCTACAGTCCATAGGGTCACACAGAGTTGGACACAACTGAAGTGACTTAGTACACACAATGCTTTTGGAAGCTCAACTCATTTTGCTGACGTCCTGGCCAGATGAAATAGTGGGACTGATGCTAACAAGCTACTAGAGCCCCAGATCCAGTAGTATTCAACAGTTGTTGATGGCTAAGTATCAGCTGACTAGAGAGAAGGTAGGGTTAAACTATACCTCTAAGGAGAGAAAAAGGATTGAGCATCTTTGGATAAGCAGCCCATTAACCTCTTAATTTCACTGGACTTTACCAATGAAGATATAGAGTTGGATGTGAAATAGCATCTAGATACCATGTATAGGAGTAAAGTGGCTGAATGTGGGTTTACTTTGGATATTCTAGGTCGAATGCTAGCCTTAATGCTTAAGTGGAGGCTACTGAACAGCAAATCAAATATGGAAACAAACGTTTGGGGTGAGGCATATTAACTTGTTAGATACACATACGGAGAAGGCAATGGCAACCCACTCCAGCACTCTTGCCTGGAAAATTCCACGGACATGGACGGAGGAGCCTAGTAGGCTACAGTCCATGGAGTCGCGAAGAGTCGGGCACAACCGAGCGACTTCACTTTCACTTTTGACTTTCACGCATTGGAGAAAGAAATGGCAACCCACTCCAGTATTGCCTGGAGAATCCCAGGGACAGAGGAGCCTGGTGGGCTGCCATCTATGGGATCTCAGAGTTGGACACGACTGACGCGATTTAGCAGCAACAGCAGATACACATACAGGCTGTTTCAGTCAACTTCTCATACTTTAAGAGTGAACTTTTTAACTTGCATATTATTAGGTCACTCCTTTACCCTATGTATTAGATCCTAAAAGTTCGCAGGCACCTCACTGTGTTAAACCAACTACTCTATACCTCTTTCTAGCAGCTAGTAACTCAGCTGAAGTTGTTAAAGGGGCTTCCTTTGCAATGTGTAGGGGGCTGCAGCTCGCTAGACCCTCCTTCAGTGGGGGGGGGGGGGGGGGGGCTGTTAAGTGAATCCTCTTCAGCTGTAACTCCAGGTAGTTGCATGAGCCTAATTGAAACAATTTGAGTCAATCAGCCAGTCTGTAATCTGGAGAATATTTCTCTAATCTGTTTGAGAAATAGTAGTTTAGAAATGCAGGATCTCAAGAAAAATTAGCATAACTTTAGGGGATAAAGCCTTCCAATAGTCTTTATCTAGTGTCAAACCCTTAGAAGTTGATTTTACCTCTTTGACTCTGCCTCCCCACTTTGCAGACTCAAGTTTCCATAGCCCGTGGCCAAGAGCTCTTCGAACCCTGTGATTTATTTCAGCCAAGTAGAATTAGGCTGACCAGCTGGTAAAACCATTTGAGAAGGACTGAATTGATTCTCATGACATGAGGTGCTGTAAGACTTATAACAAGTTTATAGACCTCCATGGAAATGTGAGTCATTTTTCTTATCACCCACATGAAGGTTTTAAGGTGAACAGACTGTATGGAGGTAGTTATTTGGCAAATAAGGGACATCTGGGCTATAGTCAGGCAAGTAAACTTCAGCTGCTGGAAGGTGGGGCGGGAGACATAGAAGGATTTCAAATAGTGGTTGGGCAAATTTCTTACAATAGTCATAACAGCTAAACATTCAAATCTCCCAAATAATTGCTACCTGATTACTCTAGAAAGCTGCCTGGAAACATTTCTAGTCATCTCGAATGGCTACAGACTTCAAATAAGCAGTGCCTAGTATAGCGCTTGCCGTGAACATGTGAGAGAAATGGCTATATGCCTGAACTTGATGTAAACACCGACTCCTGTATGACAGGATTTGAAAAGAGCTCAGGTTAAAGCAATTTAGGGAAGCAGTGAACTGTTTGTTGGGTTTTGGCGACTGGGTAAAACTTAACAGGGCACATACCATGCCTGAAGCAATGCTGAACATGGCTGGTAAGAATGAGGCTGGAGGGAAGAATTGAGGGGTGGGCGGAGGGCGCAATCTGACACTCTAACAGCAAAAGGCAATACAATCTGAAAAACAGTATTGGAAATAGTTTTAAAAGCTCAATGCTAAGAGCTATCTCTTTCTGGTAGTAAAATGCTTTCATCTCTGTTCTTAAACAACCTTGAGTTCACTTTACTTTCATTGTTTGTAGTTGAATCCATCCTAGAAACTAACCTTATGGACCTGCGTATGCCATAACCTCAGTCCTCTTTCTCAGGCCAAGCTGTTGCCTCTGCTTAAAGCTTTCTACCGCGTCTCCCTAGCATCACACCTGTTTCCAGTGGGGGCCACCTCTTCAGCCCTCCTGTGGTCATTGAAAGCTGGGGGGTGTGGGGGTGATAAGTGTGGGCTTTGAAGCTGGATCTCAGTGCAGCTCTAAAGTACTATGTGACTGATTGGTTAATCTCAAACTCTGTTTACATATACCATCTATCATTATGCTCCATGCCTATTTGCTACTCAGCATAAATAGATGCTCAAAACTGACATTTATGTTCAGCTACTTTAAACTTCTAGCATAAATTGAGTGTAGTAGAGAAAGATACTAATGTCTAACTGTAACCACTAGAACAGTAACGGTCATGATGCTAATTCCTGAAGATATGTATGGAACAAATATAAAACAGGCCTATGACAGTGTGATAACTACTTGTGTTGCATCTCTGAAGATAAGGAACCTAGTAAGTGCTTC
The DNA here is from genome assembly GCF_033118175.1 of Dama dama. Classification (NCBI taxonomy): domain Eukaryota; kingdom Metazoa; phylum Chordata; class Mammalia; order Artiodactyla; family Cervidae; genus Dama; species Dama dama. The sequence goes on from NC_083700.1 coordinate 87,564,129, forward strand.
ACAATAAGCACCAGGCTCCATATTGCAGAACCATAAACTGTTAGCTGGCTACCTTTGCTCCTGCATACCTGTCTAAGCTTACCTGTTGAGCTGATTTTGGGAAAACAAATCCATCCGTACCGTTCAGCTAATAGGTGAGTGGTAGGCCCATTAAAGTTTGAGGACAAGATCTATCCTAAATTTAGCAGTTGCTTCAACTGTAGCAATGACAGACTGTAACACAGGACATACCCAGCATTCTTGCATGGTTTGGGGTCTTTTGAAATTGAAATATGCTAAGAAAAAGAACAGCTGACACCAAATACAGAAAAACCATTCAAATGTGTCTAAACTTAAGGTCCAAGCCAAATAAGCACCTGCTTTCTACTCTTTCTCCTCCCATTGCACCAGCTGCTGTCTTACATTTCCGTGCTTCAGACAATTTCAGATAAACAGATAAACACAACTTGTGCTAAATCAAGATACTGGCAAGAACCATACACAGGGATTGTACCTGGCAACTTACTGTCAAATGCCATACAATTGTCTTGTTCCCTTGGAAGCCACAGCTATGGCCAGTGCTACTGGGATGATTTTATTTTTTCCTCTTGATATGGAGAAAAATACTATCTAACCAAGAGCAGTATCCTATCCTAAGGAGGAAGGTGGCTCTCCAAAGGCAGAAGTTCATTGTTGAACTCTTAGCCTGTTTTGCCCTTGGAACCAGATGGGCTATTCTTGTAATGGAAGCTCTGTTACATAACCCATCTTGGAAGGATTTTTAAACCTTCCTATAACAGATCATGACTCTTGTGGATGAAATGCACCCTCTTCTGGATGGGGATGCCTTTTAAAAGGTTAGGTAGTGACACCTATCATGTAAGGAGCTTGGAAGTGGTCACTCCATGCAACTAGGAAAACCTAGCAAAATAAAAATGGCGACTAATCACAAGTCTGATAGAAAAACTAAGACCATAGAGCAAACTGCTCTCAAAACAGACACAGAATTACTCACCTAAGCAGAGAGCCTGGGACTCAGGACCCAGTACTCAAGTTGGAAACTTTAACTCATAGCTGCTGGTGTGGACAAGTGTGAATTAAAGGGGGCCCAATTTTGGAGGGGTCCCCAAAACCCACACTTCTGTGAGTTTTACCTCCAGAACCATAGCAGGTTCTCCCAGTGAAGATAAACATGTCTTATATTCTTTCAGCAGTGGAAGTGGGAATGAATAGTAACTATCATGGAATATCAGTGTGTTCTGTTAACAAAGCCTGTTTTCAAGAGACTACCAAACCCTAACTGTTTTAGGGGGAAAGGAAATACCCAATGCCTGCCCTCTCTAGCCTTCCTGCTTCACATAAGGAAGAAAGGAACATTTTTGAAGAGCACAGCCCGAAATCTCAGGATCCCTAATAGACTTGAAACCTAATCATAGGAACACAGAACTCTAGAATGCTTGCTGGTCCCTCACAACTTAACCCCACAGCATTACATCTACAATGCAATAGCAGGGGGATATAACTGGAAACTGGGGCTTCCCAGGTGGTTCTAGTGGTTTAAAAAAAAAAAAAACTTGCGTGCTGGTGCAGGAGACAAAAGAGATGGGTTTGATCCCTAGGTCTGGAAGATCTCCTGGAGGGGAGGGGATGGCAATCCACTCCAGTATTCTTGCCTAGAGAATTCCATGGAGGTAGGAGCCTGCAGGCTATAGTCCATAGGGTTGCACAGAGTTGGACACAACTGAAGTGACTTTGCACACACGCATAACTACAAATAACATGCCCAAGACCTCCTTTAATAAGTCTCTGGGAATCCCAAAGACAACAGGAAACAAAAACAGACACCATAGGAAAATTTAGCCTGACACACAATTACAGTAAATAATAAACATGGTGCAAACCCCAAGTGAGATATGCAACCTCACACTAAAGGCCTATTGACGTCAGTTTATTTTGTCCAGTTCACAATACTTTCAGCAAAAAGTTAAGACAAGGCAAAAGATAAAGCAGCCTGAAAAGAACAAATATCAGAACTAAACTCAAATATGACTAAAGATGAAATTAACAGACAATTTAAAATGGACACTTTAAAGGCTCTAAGTGGTCAACATACAAAGAAAAAGTGAGTAATGTAAGCAAAAATGGAAAGTAAGAATAAAAAGGAAACTCTAGAAATAAAGTCAATTAACAGAAATAAAGCCTTTGGGGCTCATCAATAGAGTATACATGAATGAAAAATCAGTGAACTTAATGTCAATAGAAGCGTCAAAACAAACATGAAGAGGAGGGACAAAAATGACAACAGCATCACTTCAGGACAATTACAGATACTGTAACATGCACAATAGGAATAGCAAAGGGAATAGAAGATACTTGAGGGAACAGTGGGAATTTTGCAAAATTAGTGCTAGACACCAAATCACAGGTCCAGGGAACTCAGAACATTGAGTAGGATAAACAGAAAAATATCAACATCTAGGCATATAATCACTGAAGATCTTGAAGGAGGGAAAGCAGTTTGTCTATAGGGGAACAAGGATAAATGTTACTCTAGATGCCTCAGAAACCATGCAGACAAAGAGTGGAGTGAAACACTTAAGATGGTGAAAGAAAAACGTAGAATTCTGTATCCAATGAAACTATTTTGCAAAAGTGGACAAAGACAAGTGATCTGCCACTAGACCAACTTGAAAGAAGTGAAAAGTTCTTCAGAAAGGAGTCAAAATGAAGTCAAATCCAGCTATAAGAAAATTGTATTAAGAGTATAAGGCAAAATATTCAACAGTGTTTCAAAAAACACTATTTGGCAACTATAATTTGAGTAAGTGAAATTGAAAAAACTGGCTTGAAAGTCAACATTCAGAAAACTAAGATCACGGCATCTGGTCTCATCACTTTATGGCAAATAGAATGGGGTGGGCAGGGAGTGGAAACAAGTGACAGACTTTATTTTCTTGGGCTCCAAAATTACTGCAGACTGTGACTTGAAACCATAACATCAAAAAGACATTTGCTCCTTGGAAGGAAAGCCATGAGAAACCTAGACAGTATATTAAAAAACAGACATCACTTTGCCAACGAAGGCCCATGTAATCAAAGCTATGGTTTTTCTAGTAGTCATGGATGTGAGATTTGGACCATAAAAAAATGCTGAATGCCAAATAATTTTGATGCCTTCAAACTGTGATGCTGGAGAAGACTCTTGAGAATCCCTTGGGTAGTAAGGGAGATCAAACCAGTCCATCCTAAAGGAAATCAGTCCTGAATATTCATTGGAAGGACTGATGCTGAGCTGAAACTCCAATATTTTGGCCACCTGATGCAAAGAGTCGACTCATTGGAAAAGACCCTGATGCTGGGAAAGATTGAAGGCAAAAGGGGCAGCAGTGGATGAGATGGCTAGATAGCATCACCAACTCAATGAACATCTGAGCAAACTCCAGGAGATGGTGGAGGACAGCGAAGCCTGGCATGCTGCAGTCCATGGGATCGCAAGGAGTCTGACAAAACTTAGTGACCAAACAAGTGAAATGAATGACAAGCTATTAAGATCAGGGAAGAATTGGAAATACACTACTATAAGGGCTTCCTAGGTGGCACAGTCATAAAAAGAACCTGCCTGCCAAGGCAGACATTGTTTTGATCCCTGGATCAGGAAGATCCCCTGGAAAAGAAAATGGCAGTCCGTTTCTGTGTTCTTGCCTGGAAAATTCCATAGACTTCTCTGGGCTATAGTTCATGGGGTCACAAATAGACAGGACTTGAGTGACTGAGCACACACGCAAGGTGATTCTACCACCCATGAAGTTGTATGATGCTTGTTAAAAGAGAAGGATCTACTGTAAGTGTAGACTGTAATCTCAAGAGTGATCACTAAAATCAGAATTACAGTGCACTAAGAGAAAACAGTAACACAGAATATGCAATTTAGAGAAGGCAGAGTGGAACACAGAAAATGAAAAACAATATAGGCAACTAATACAAGATGATAACAAATATGAATCCAACTTATCAAATGTCAATTGTCTAAATATACCCATTAAAAGTCTAAATATACTCATTAAAAGGCTATCAATGTGGATCAAGAGACAACCATATGTTGTCTATAAGAAACTCAATTTGAATACTTTGTGCAAAAATAAAGGGGTTGAGAAATATCCATGTTAACACTAATCCAAAAAAAAAATTGTCACTTCACTCAAACCTTGACTGTAGAATAAGAAAGAAAAGTGGGAAGAGGCATCATATGTAACAAAAAGGGATCAATTTTCTGAAAAGAGATAACAATCCTTAATGTGCATATGCATAACAGGATCAAAATAGAAGCAGTAAAAGCCAAATAGAACTACAAAGAAAACTGGATTTCTCTGTCCTTGGAGCTTTTAACATCTCTCTATGGGTAATTAATAGATCCAGCAGGCAGAAAAATCAGTTAAGGACATAGTTGAACTGAAGCAAATTATCAGTTAACTGAATCCAATTGACTTCTATAGAAAACTTAATCCAACAACAGAATACACGTTCTTAGAGGTCATGCACAGTGTTCATCAAGACCACATTCGAGGTTGTTAAATCAACCTCAATTTAAAAGAAATGTTAAAAAGCATTCTCAACACAATGGAATTAAATCAACAGAAAGCTAGATGCCATTACTTGGAGTTTAAAAACTGCTAAATGGAGGTCAAAAGGGTTATTGAATTATTAATTTTTGAATTAAAATAACTTAAAACTTGTGGGATACAACAAAAGCAGTGCGTACAGTTAACCCTGGGTGGAGTCATCCTTTTTTGGCCAAGCAGTAAGACCCCTAAACCATGCTATGTTTGTTTTCTCGTACCATCCCCAGCACCTCCTTTATTAGTTCAGATCCTCAGAAACCAGGATAGAATTGCAGACGTATTAAGGGAAATGGCGTGAAACAGAGGTAACAGGAATAAGCAGAGAAAGCCTTTCACACTCTGTAATTCTGACTTGTGTGATAGAAGGAAATGCAGAATTGGGCAGAGTCTGACCATAGCTCAGTTCTGAGAAACCCTAGCTGGACAGTGGAGCCCCAGCGTTTCTCAAGCGTTCCCGCTCGAGGAGCTGTGTCGCACAGCAGTCTGTCTGAGCCTGCACGTCTCTGCCTCTGGCTGAGGGCAGCAGGTGATGCCGCAGTGGGTTGCTGAAGACGCAACTAGCTGCCTGCCCGTCTGTAGATGCCTCTAGTGGAAACATCGTGACACACCTTCAGGGTCATAAGAACTGTGATTTGGGGAGTCCTGGATAATTGAGTATAGAAATATTTGACTCCTTCTGCTCCTCTCCACTATGGTGGAATACCCCAGGAAACTTTAGATCACTAAAAGCCCTTCAAATGAAAGTCAAAATTTTCTGACTTGTTGCATTCACAAGATTATATCCAGCAAAGTATGTTGACTAGTACTGCTTATTCTGTCCTTACTTGGAAAGATAGGCTGAAATGTCTTAGGAATTTGCATTTACTCTGAAGCTCAAGTCTCCAAGAAAGAGGTAACTTAAGGTGGTTAGTCAGGAAAAAGTCAAGCCTATCACTTACATTCATACAGGGTACAATGACTTAAGGTTTAGCAAAGAGCGAATATTGGTTTTAACTAGAGTCTTAGTTTTGTTTGAGAAGGCCCCTTAAAGGCTGCAAGTGAGTTTTGGACAAATATTAACAAGTCAAAACTTAGGAAGAGGTCACTTATAAAGATGCATGATAGGTGATGCTAGGAACAATCAGTGGTCCATTGAGGGCTTAAAAACTGGAGATACTTGAATGACAAGAGCTGTGTGTGGTTTTTGTTTGCTTGTTTTGGTCATGGTTCAAATTCTGGGGGCCAGGAGAAAGTTACATGAAATGCAACAGAACCTTAAAGGTTTTACTCCATTTGCACCTTATTTTTTGGTCCATGATGGAAGAGGATGGAAAATATTGTATTACCTGTTCTTTACTTGCTCAGAAGATAATTCCAGGATACTGAATTCTTGAAACTCTATGGAAATGAAAAGCCCCTTATAAGATGAGACATTATCTAGCATGCAGTTCACATAAAACTGAACGAAGACTAATCAGTTTGCATACAAACTGCACCCCAAGACTGGCAATGATCCCAGCTGGTGTTCTTACAGTTCTGGGAAGCAGAAGACTGTGGACATTTCTCTTCAAATATTTATACCACAATAGAAATACCAGTCAAATATTGCAAGTCATAAAAGATAATGTAAAACAGATGCCTTTCACCTTTTAAAAAGTTTAATTTGGTTTTGATCAATGATCTGATCTTAGAGACATGCAAATGTTCAGGTCTATAAATGACTATCAAAAGTTTTAGAAAAATTGGCCAATCATAACAAAGGAAGTACTTTTTGGAAATATGGAGCCTTAGTAATACAAAGAAAGGAAACAAACTAGAAAATATGCTTAGAGCAATAAGCACACACATCTCAGTTTACATAAAAGAAACTTGGAGCTCTAGGGAAGGAGTCTATAAGCCTAGTTAAGAAACAAATCACTCAGGGGAACTTGAGTTCATATGAATTATTGGATAATCTGTATCTTGCTAATATTACCTAATATGGTTCCACTAGCCTAAAAAGGAGCAAGTAGCTTGGGTTGTCCAGAATAGAGTGGGTTGAATATAGTAAGGAAATGACTTCATGTTGCTTGGGCTTAAAAACATAACTTCAAGCTATCGGGTTTGTGTAAAACCCGATGATGGAGGGGTGTGCAAACGTTGTTTTGCATTGTTGAAATTTACCATTTGGTACTGGAATATGCTCTTTAATATAGGGACAACTTGCAACATCAATACATTTGGCCTAGGAACTGCTGAGGTGATGGGAGTATGGGGGTGTGCACTGTGACGGGGGTTTTGCATTGTTGAAACTTGATATTTGCATATATTCAACACTGAGACAACTCACAACGTCAACAATGCATTTGATGTGCTGTGTCACCTGTGACTCTGGCATATTTTTCCTGTCTCAAAGCAGGGACTGCGGAATTAAGATCTCAAGGGGTGTGATGGATGGCATAAAGCAAAGACTTCCAAGAGGGACAACATCATATTCTATTCAGGGCATATTGAAAACTATGGGGACTCTTTTAGTTGTCACAATCATTGTACCAATATGGCAACTAGTAGCATTCTGGAGCCCAGTCTATCTCTGGATCTCAATAATTAACAGCCCAACTGAGTTCAAAACTTACCCGCAGGTGAAAAAATGTTTACTAGCGAACTTGCAACTTAACTGTTGTATTGGTTATGTTGTCCAAGAAGGCAGTATCTTGGGATAAGTTTGACTTTTGGTAGCTTTGAAAAGAAAGTACACTTCAAATGAGCCATCTTAATGGTAATGCCACTAGGGTTTTTGTGGCCACTTCAGTGCATTTGTATTGGTCTGTGTTTGTAGTGTCATCTCCTGGAGTTTCAACAAATGGGTACAAGCATATGACATTTATGTTCTAGTATTGTGCCTGAGAAACTGCATGTCTTCATCTCTTATCAAACAATAATCTTCACATTAGATAGAAACACTAGGATAACAGGAATCATAATATTTTAAATGGGAAAGCTATTAAATATTCCCAGCCTATTTAAAACCCTAACCAATTTCTTCAAACATGACTAAAACACCATAAGCACAAATTCACCAAGCATTTTTATGACAATGCTGTTCAAAACACCTATAAAGCCAAGTTATCCACTGATGATTTCAGTATCTATTTGTAAATCAGCAATACTGTACAGTACTAGGTACAGAGCTAAGATCTTTGAATATTGCCAGGGGAGAACTTAGACCTGCAAAGAGCTTAAATAGTCAGGAAAAGTGGGGAAGACAGTTGGGGTTATACAGTCCATTCAAGTGTGAGCACAAGTATGACTCTACTAGACTATGACACTACTAGGAGAAAACTAAGATGGCTTGTGTGCAAACCATGTTTCCTTGAGTAAAAATAGGCAACAAAGGAAACTTGAGTTAGTGGGTCTCAGTGAGGAATGTCTGAGGATGACAGTGAGAGTGTTGCTTTTCTTTTAAAGGCATATTTAAAATCTGTTTAAAATCCATTCCGAAATAAAAGGAACATACTTTGTTTAAAAACTTCCTGCTTCATGAAGCTATACTGTCCTAGACCATTTCCAATGAAAAGTGAAGCTAGCTCTTCTATAGAATAGTATATAGTTGGTCCCATTGGATCCATGAATTCCAACTTGCCGTGATAAACTCATTCCGGTGTTTGTGTTTAACTTAACCTCTAGTTATCTCTACAGTGAATCCCTTTCTCTGTGTAGATTAACTGTCTGAATTAACAATCGCTAAAGCAAACTGAGATGGAAACCCCTGCTTTTCTCTTAAAAAAAAAAAAAAAAAAAAGTCTTTGGAGAAGACTGGCAAAAAACTGTCAATGAGTAGTCACGAAAGATAGAACTTGAGACTTTTTCACTAGCTTGTAATAAACCTTGAAGATTATTTTAGTCTGAGTCTTAACAGGGCATTGGGATCTGAGCACATTTTGCAGTGCACTACTTGAGAGCCCAGGTTGGGGGTGAGGTGAGAGTGGCTTATTTCAAAGAACCTTCTGTAGATTAAAAAGCACTAAACCTGTAAAGGAGCCCTCTACGTTCCCAATACCCTCCTGGGTTCATTTGCCCCAATCAGACTATTTGTGGTCTCACATGCCTCACCTTTAGCAGAAACTGTTTGATTATTCTTAGCTCTTGTGATGATCAATTTATTCTCCCACAAGCACTAGGAGTTGTGTATGTAAAAAAAAAAAAAAAAAAAAACACTCCCCACATCTCACATCCTCACCACCACTCGGTTGTGTTTGACTTTTATGCTAACCTTGTGAGTGTGAAATGGTATCACTCACAAGTGCCTCAAAGTTCACTTCCTAAAAATACACCATAGGTGAAGTCAGTGTGGTAGCTATAAATGAGGTGACTTTCAGAAATAGTAACTTAATTCTGAGTAAAATTTTCCACATAACAATGTGCAACTTTCAACTGACAGTGGTTGTGTTCCCGGAAAATTCTACAAGCGTTAAGACCATGCCCAAAACTCTTTATGCCAGATGGAGTGAGATTTTAGACTTGGTTAACTGGTTTTCTTCCCTTCAAGATCTGAGACAACTTAGTTACGTGGAATGCAAGACAGTTCTTATTCTACAGGACTTCTGTCATGTGCTCTCAAGAAGACATGGCTGGCTCTAGACTAGGTCTACAGCATCCTCCAGTTATTTTGATAATACAACCCTCCATGCATTTCTTAAGACTTAGTGATATACCTACTCCACTGAAAATCAACTGTTTAAGGCATTATACACCAGTATAACTGTAAATTGACATCTTAGTACAACTTTAGGGAAGTTGCTTGGTTCTTAAATGTGACTGACTCTTGATAGTATCTCTCCTTTTTAGTACACTTGAAGTTTGTTCCAGAAGTTTGTTCCTTATTTCAGTAATGATATTCTATGCATGATTCTGTCTTGTATGCTTTTTTTGCTTGTTTGTCACGCTGCCTGTTAGTTACAGTGTCATTTTCCCAGCATTTTTAGAGCTTAATCTGTGGAAATAGTTTGCAGTCTGTTAAAGGTATGCTCCAGACCACATCTGCATTTGCTTTTATTTGGGGACCTAAGGGACAAGAATAAAAGCAAACTACTTTTTATTGGGGGGAAAAGAAAAAACTTTATTGGAGCTTAAAGGACTACAGATATAGCATAAGTCATGAAGAATAAGATCACTCCAACCCAAGAGTATTAAATATAAAACAGAACTTGGAGAAAAAGCAAACTGTAAAATTTCTACAGTATACCATTTACACCAAAAAGTAATATTATACAATTGTCACAGATACAAATATGAAGAAAGTATTAGCTTGTAGATGGGAAGGATTAACTTCAGGATAGTGTCTTCTCTGGGAAAGGGAGGAAACATAACAAGACGGCACACTTGAAAACATTCACTTTTTTTAAAAAAAAGCTAAGTCAACAACTATACGTATCAAATGTAGATTTTTGTTTGTAAACCTGACTAAATCCAGTAGTTATCGGTGGAGTCAAAGTTCAGAATGAATTCACACTTTCAAAAAATGTGACAACTACATCCCACACTACTATAATTACTGAAGATCATGCAGACATAGTAATGACCTTTGGACTTTGACTTGCAACGTTGGCTTAACCCGATCTGGACAGAAAGCAGACATGAACTGGGGCCTATAGCTTGAAATCTCCGCTGTTAGAAGTTCAGAGAGGCAGACAAAAATCAATATAGCAGGCCATTTGTCATAAACAACCAGGTGGGTTTTCAGCTCAGTGTTGAGAATGTTTACTGTCCAGATTGGAGTTGGCTTTTGGAGCAACAAGAGTGTACTAGAATCTGGAAACTACTAGAGTGTACTAGAATCTGGAAACTACTAGAATAAGATCTAGAATATCTGTAGGTACACGAAGAAGCTATATATGTCCCTGCAGAGACCACTCTACCCTTAGCTTGGGTGTTAGGGGGTGGGGGGAGGTGGTTACCTCTCAGTGGTATAAAGGCCACTGTAAAGCGGGAGTGGGAAGACTATCGGATGGTGTCAAGAGGAAGCCCCAGAATGGAGGTTAGACCCTGGATAGACTCACTAGCTGGAATTTTGACCATTGCCCTTCTCTTTGGAAGGTGTGAATCAGACTACGTTGAAGATGCACCAGAGCTGGTAAAATAGAGGGAATCACTGAGAAGTCAGCCTGGCATCTGTGAACCTGACCAGGAGCTAGACACGTCATTTCCCACCAGTCACACAGCTCTCCGTCTGGGTAAGTCCCAGCAGCTCTCACCACCCTGCCTTCCCCAAATGCCTCCAACGTAGCTCTCCAGGAGTCAGCTCTTATCAAGAAGTTCCTGCCTTCTTGGAGGCAATTGCTTTCATTAGGGGCTGGCACCTGCCCCACCAAGGGCCATGAGTCTTATTTCCTGCACCTTCTCATTCAGTGAAGGAGTTCTTCAGAGTGTCCGGAAACAGTGGCTGGCAAATCTCTGAAGGCATGTAGTTACCACCAGCAGAGGTCTCTCTTCTTAAGAAGTTGTAGCTGGCTTAGAGGTGGTAGCAATGACCTAAACCATATGACCCATGTCATCCTTCCCTGACTCCACCCTGGGAAAATTCAATTCTCTACTTTTGTGGCTGCTTCTAACAGTTACTTTTAGCCCCCGATTGACCTTTTTTTTTTTTTTTTTTTTTCTCATTCTTAACCAGTAGTAAGAGGCAGGTTACCTTTCCTACTGAAAGCAGACTTTCTTCTCTTTAAAGATATGTTTTGTCATGGCTTCAGGCTTGAGCTGGTGTTTTTTTTAGTTCAGCTTCCAGACTGTGTGTGGACCCTAGCTGTCTTGGTTTTCTGCCCTGTGCGCCTGTATGAACCGAAACTCTGAACAATTGCACCGCAAATTCCCAGAGCAGAACCGTGTGTTAACATTTGCTTATTTGAAACTAAGTTGCCCTTGAATAAGCACAACACTACTTGCCAATTTAGCTGAGTATTAAGTAAAAATGCCCAACCTTCTAGGTGTTTGTATCAATTTTTCTATAATATTAGTTCTCCTATATACTTTCCATTTCTGGTATTAAAGTCTTTTCCTAATGGGCCTTTTGACTTGTGAAACATCTGTCTCTAAGTTGCTTTGACACTTTTGAGAGCTCCTCCATAATTCTCAGCACTGGCTAGACCCCATTTCCCTTCAACTCTACTGAAATTTTAAGGTCCAATCACATTGGAGGATAAAACTCCGTGTGGATTTATTAATATGTAATCATTTAGCTCTCCTCTGTTTAATGAAAAGTAAAGGATAGTAGAGTGTCCCATCTTGGGAGAATCTATTCTTGTTTTCCTTAGTTTCCCTCCTAGGGAATTGAACACTAAATGAAATCTGCATATGTGTGTCATTAGAAACCTTTTAGTACTCATTAGGGCAGGCATTCGTATATATGAGGCAATAATGGACTGGCAAATGTTAGACTTGAGTTTTCATGAGTGTATGAAAGAACTGGAGTGGCAAACAGAGGACTGCTTTGAAAGGTGGAGAGGAAGTCTTTTTTCTCACATTTCTCTGAAGGGAGAGGGAAGGATTGTCCTATTTCTCATCAGATGGAAGAAACCATAAGATGCTCATTCTATAAGTGGACCCCAGAGATGTGAATTTGATTGTAGATAGTTTATTTGGGAAATGTGGAAAAGCTGGTAGAAGAAAGTGAAAGATGGAGAAAGACTCCTATTGGTACATGACTATGCAAGCCACCATGGGAAACCTAAGAAAACTCTGGGAAAGGATATAAGATACACTGAGGAATTCTCATACTTGAGGTGCAAAAGGACCTGGGGTATTTATACATCAACCTCTTGGTTACTGAGGGGGGCTAAATATGGCAGATGAGTGAAAAGTGGTGATAGCCAAGGATATGTTCCTCTCAGAACAAAGCCAGACTATGACCCACAGTGCATCACGGTACCATTGTTGCCCTAGAGGGAACTTAGCTAAAGGGCTGTGAAGCTTTGCATGGGGCTGGCAGAGACTATTAGGTTAGCGTGATGGTCTGACAGCACTCTATGCCTAATCCAGCTTCATTCTGTCTTACACCAGTTGTTTCTCCACAATAGACATTCAGTTCAGTGGCTCAGTCATGTCCAACTCTTTGCGACCCCATGAACCACAACACGTCAGGCCTCCCTGTCCATCACCATTCCCCAGAGTTTACCCAAACTCAAGTCCATTGAGTCAGTGATGCCATCCAACCATCTCATCGTCTGTCGTCCCCTTCTCCTCATGTCGTCAATCTTTCCCAGCACCAGGGTCTTTTCCAATGAGTCAGCTCTTCGCATCAGGTGGCCAAAGTATTGGAGTTTCAGCATCAGTCCTTCCAATGAACACCCAGGACTGATATCTTCTAGGATGGACTGGCTGGATCTCCTTGCAGTCCAAGGGACTCTCAAGAGTCTTCTCCAACACCACAGTTCAAAAACATCAATTTTGCAGCATTCAACTTTTTTTATAGTCCAACTCTCACATCCATACGTGACCACTGGAAAAACCATAGCCTTGACTAGATGGGCCTTTGACAATGTCTATGCTTTTTAATATGCTGTCTAGGTTGGTCAACTATGCAACTCTAATTCTCAGTATCTGCTGTCAGAAGAGCCCAGTTTGCTACAACTTCCTTACCTGCCCAGGACTTAGTGTTTTTCTACCTCAGGGATTTGTTGCACATATCCACACTTTATCACTGCACTCTCCTGGGCATCTAGGCAGACTTGGGCAGGGTAGGATGTGTGGGTAGACTCTGGCATAAGGAAGCCCTGCATATGGGAAATACTTCCCATGAAGTCTTCTAAAAACATCTGACTAGATACCCAGATGCATGTGGCTTATGAGCCTCTTGCTGCCAGTGGTGGTTTCTGCTTGAATCAAAGAAGGATCTCATAGCTGGTTTTGAATTGAAGAAATTGTCTAAAGCGGGGAGAGAAAAATACCCGTCAGAATCTGCTACCAAGACTTCTGGTGTGAGACAACAGGATGTGGGGTTCAGGCAGTGTCAGTAAGCAAAACCAAAGTTCTTATCCAGAAAAGCTACATCTTAATGCACGTAGGGACACACTCAAGGCAGACAACTTCATTGCCTGAAAACCTTGAGTTCTGGCATTTGTGTTCCAGCTATTCTCGGTCAGTCTGAACTTAGATAATGGGAAAGAGGCAGGTGTACCTGCAAACAAACATATATTTGTGTTGGGTACCTCTTAGTTCCTTTGGAGAGTAAGGTTGGCAACTTTTTATCCAGCTATGTAATTCTATATTACTATATAAATGGACTTAGCCTTATTGGCCTAGAGACTGTAGTCCAAACACTGTTTCTTGTGGACCCATATTCTGTCCTTTTCTGACACCTATGTCTTCAGTGGAATTAAAGATCTTATTAGAGGATTTTTACTCTGCCATCACTTTCTAAGTTAAACTTACATTTCTCCATACAGATGGCATTTATCCTGTTCCTTTCTTCTATTCAAAGCTCTTATGAGAAATGCCAAGGAAAGTGTAAAATCTTTTACTTTGCCCTAAAGCTTAGAATTTATTCCTTATAATCATCTCCTCAGAAAGGGTAACATTTCTTAGAAATGTTAATGTTTATATTTCTTGAGTTTTCATGTCATTGCCTTGTCACTCAGTTCTTGTGGCTTTTGAAGAAAAGGAGCCAATTCTTGATCACAACAATAAGGGTGAGACCATGACAACCATGGACTTGGCCTGAGGGCTAGGAATTCTCCCCCTAGGTGAAACTAAGAGCAATTTGTCCAGATAGTTGTTGATACAGAAATAAGTAGGAAGTCTATTCCTCTGTGACCTCCTGTATTGGAGAAAAGTTTGTATTTCCGTATAGGTCTAGACTGTGTCTATAGTATAAATCTCATTTGGTATAAAGTCTATTCTTATATTTTTTAATTGAAGGATAATTGACTTACAGAATTTTGTTGGTTTTCTTTCTGGAGGCTGCAGGTTTATAGTTCTTGCTTCCTGATGAGAGGGACTGGCTGTGGGGAAAACTGGGTCTTGTTCTGGTGGGCAGGGCTATGCTCCATATATCTTGAATCCAGTCATCTGATGGGTGGGGCTGTGCTTCTTCCCTATTATTTGTTTTGCCTGAGGCAACCAAATCCTGGAGTCTATAGGCTGTACAGTAGGACTACTGGTGACTTCCAAAAAGGACTTATGCCAACATGCCTTCCAGGACTGCTGCTTCCAGTGTCCCTATCCCCGCAGCAGGCAACTGACCACCCATGCCTCCACAGGAGATCTTCAAGCACTCACAAGGCAGGTCTGGCTCAGTTTCTTGTGGGGTCACTGCTGCTTTCCCCTGGGTCTTGGTATGTACAAGATTTTGTATGTGTGTGTGTGTGCCCTTCAAGAGTCTGTTTCCTTGAGTCCTGTGGAAGTTCTGTAATCAAATCCCACTGTCCTTCAAAGTCAGATTCCCTCAGTTCAGTTCATTTCAGTCACTCAGTCGTGTCTGACTCTTTGTGACCCCATGGACTGCAGCACACCAGGCTTCCCTGTCCATCACCAACTCCCAGAGCTTACTCAAACTCAGGTCCATCAAGTTGGTGATGCCATCCAACCATCTCATCCTCTCATCCCCTTCTCCTCCTGCCTTCAATCTTTCCCAGCAACAGGCTTTTTTCAAATGAGTCAGTTTTTCACATCAGGCGGCCAAAACATTGGAGTTTTAGCTTCAGCATCAGTCCTTCCAATGAATATTCGGGACTGATTTCCTTTAGGATTGACTGGTTTGATCTCCTTGTAGTCCAAGGGACTCTCAAGAGTCTTCTTCAGCAATAGTTCAAAAGCATGCATTCTTCGGTGCTCAGCTTTCTTTATAATCCAACTCTCTCACATCCATACATGACTACTGGAAAAGCCATAGCCTTAACTAGATAGACCTTTGTTGGCAAATCAATATCTCTACTTTTTAACATGCTGTCTAGGTTGGTCATAACCTTTCTTCCAGGGAGCAAGCATCTTTTAATTTCATGGCTGCAGTCACCATCTGGCTGCAGTCACAATCTGCAGGATTTTTGGAGCCCCCAAAGCCTCCCTGTTTCCATTGTTTCCCCTTCTATTTGCCATGAAGTGATGGGGTCAGATGCCATGATCTTAGTTTTCTGAGGTTTTCTTTTCTTTTTTTAAGCCAACTTTTTCATTCTTTCACTTTCATCAAGAGGCCCTTTAGTTCTTCACTTTCTACCATTAGGGTGATGTCATCTGCATATCTAAAGTTATTGATATTTCTCCCAGGAAACTTGATCCCAGCTTCTGCTTCATCCAGCCCGGCATTTCACATGATGTACTCTGCATATAAGTTAAATAAGCAGGGTGACAATATACAGCCTTGACATACTCCTTTCCTGATTTGGAAACAGTCTGTTGTTCCTTGTCCAATTCTAATGGTTGCTTCTTGACCTGCATACAGATTTCTTAAGGTGCAGGTCAGGTGGTCTGGTATTCCCGTTTCTTTAAGAATTTTCCAGTTTGTTGTGATCCGCACAGTCAAAGGCTTTGGCATAGTCAATGAAGCAGAAGTAGATGTTTTTCTGGAGGTCTCTCACTTTTTCAATGATCCAACAAAAGTTGGCAATCTGATCTCTGGTTTCTCTGGCTTTTCTAAATCCAGCTTGAACATCTGGAAGTTCATAGTCCATGTACTGTTGAAGCCTGACTTGGAGAATTTTGAGCATTACTCTGCTAATGTGTGAGATGAGTGCAATTGTGTGGTAGTTTGAGCATTCTTTGGCATTGCCTTTCTTTGTGATTGGAATGAAAACTGACCTCTTCCAGTCCTGTGGCCACTGCTGAGTTTTCCAAATTTGCTGGCATTTTGAGTGCAGCACTTTCAGAGCATCATCTTTTAGAATTGGAATTCCAGTTGAGCTATTTCAATCACCTCCACTAGCTTTGTTCATAGTGATGCTTCCTAAGGCCCACTTGACTTCACATTCCAGGATGTCTGGCTCTAGGTGAGTGATCACGCCATCATGATTATCTGGGTCACAAAGATCTTTTTGTATAGTTCTTCGTATTCTTGCCACCTCATCTTAATGTCTTCTGCTTCTGTTAGGTCCATACCATTTCTGTCTCTTATTGTGCCTATCTGCGTTCCCTTGGTATCTCTAGTTTTCTTGAAGATATCAGTAGTCTTTCCCATTCTACTGTTTTCCTCTATTTCTTTGCACTGATCACTGAGGAAGATCCCCTGGGGATTTCCAATCCCTTTGCTAGATCCCCAGGTTTGGAATTCTGGTGTGGGGCCCAGGACCTTCGCACCAGTGTGAGAACTTCTTTGGTAGTAGTATTCTCCGGTTTGGAACAACTGATGTGAACTTTAAGGAAAATTCATGGTATGCCACCTGGAATGGCAATCCTTAAAGTGAGTTTTTAAAATGTGAAAAGCTTGTCTTCAAAGACTGAAACTTCATGGTTTCTAAAGTCCTTTAACCTTCAGGGATTAAAAAAAAAAAAAATCTATAAAGCTTATGCAGCTCTGGGGCAGATTCAAAGGGATCTAAAGGTGTTTGCCAGCTTCTCTCCGCCTGTTAATGTCACTCTGACAAGCAGAGACATGTTCTTCAGCCACTCCAGGTAGCTGGACAACCCTTGCCTGGTGCCTGGTTGTCCCATTGCTGGTCCTCTTTGAGCATGTAAACCTTTACCCACTGCCAAGTTTTGGCCTAAAGCTCAGGTTTTAGTATTTCTTGTTCTTCTGAATTGTTTTTTGAAGGAACTATGTTTATGGCTAGAAAGATGCCTATATTTGTGCTCTGGAAATCAATAAGGATCTCTACTCCACTGTCCCCAAAGTCACCCCAACCTAGCTCTGACCCTACGAGGCCTTTCAAAGCCTGCCTTTCTCCACTAGGGATCCATGTAGCCCTTGTTGGAGTGTTTTTACCCCCCAGGATCCTGCTCCTTGGGATAAGTGCCATCTAGACATTGAGGTAGCATTTTTATACTACGGACCTTAACACATACTGGATGGTAGAGTGTGGAACAAGTTAATGCTACTGCATCTCTGCCTTGCCTTAAAGATACCTTCCCTCATTTCAACATTAGATCTTCAAGTCTTTTTTCCATATGATGGGTGTGAACATCATTGACTTTAAGGGTTTTCTCTGCATTTTAAGGTTAAAAAGTATAAAGTCTATCTAAGAGCCAGTATTAGGTTTTGAATAGTGGGGAAATATACCTGGTTTTACTAAGAAAAACATACAAAAAAAGTTCGGCTTTATCTAACTGCCCATGGTATATAAATAAAACCTTTAAAAAGAAAAAGACAAAAACACTGACTACGCATGGTCAAATATTTGTCTTTTCTGCCATCTAAACCAGGGACATCTAAACACTTGGAAATTTCTGAGTGATATGAGTGTCTTCTGTTTTTCATAAGGAACTTGATCACACCTGTGTTTGCTGATAAAGTAACTTAAGAGTAGTTCCCCTAAACAACCTCAGGAAGGGGACTGGTTACTAGAAAGAAGTAATTAGCTGATTGAATCTTTCAGCTGTACTCACTAACTTCCAGAAAAGACAAGTAGGGGCTGGAATTTAATTTTGATAACTCTTGAACAATGAGACCTGAGCTTCTACATTGGTGAACAATGGAAATGCTGGGAGGTCTGCGTGCCCAGAAAAGTAATGGGAGCTCTGGGCCACTTGCCTGCCCCAAACCTTACCCTATGCATCTCTTCAACTTGGCTGTTCTGAGTTAGTGTTTATAACAAACCGGTAAGCATTAAGAACTCGGTTCCATGAACTGGTCTAGAAAATTACTGAACCTGACAGAGGGTGCAGTGGGAACACCAAATTTATAGCCAAGTTGGGCAGAAGTATGAATTGTATCTCAGCCTGTTACTGGTGCCTTAAATGGGGGCATCTTTTGGGCCCAGGTCCTAGTATCACTCATGTCCATGGTGTGAGACTAATGTACTGAGTTAATGTATCCTAAACTTGGGCTGGTGTTTAGGATCCACGTTTGTAAATATCTCCATCCCACTGGAAACTCCATGATTGTCTTGCGTACTGAACTAAATGCTGCAATTGTATTTACTTCATACCTTCATTAAAAGATGCTTGCTTCTTGGGAGAAAAGCTATGACCAACCTAGACAACTTATAAAAAGCAGAGACATTACTTTGCCAACAAAGGTCTATCTAGTCAAAGCTATGGTTTTTCCAGTAGTCATGTATGGATGTGAGAATTGTATGGATGTGAGAGAGAAAGCTGAGGGCCGAAGAATGGATGCTTTTGAATTGTGGTATTGGAGAAGACTCTTGAGAGTCCCTTGGACTGCAAGGAGATCCAACCAGTCAATCCTAAAGGAAATCAGTCCTGAATATTCATTGGAAGGACTGATGTTGAAGATGAAGCTCCAATATTTTGGCCACCTGATGTGAAGAGCTGACCCACTAGAAAAGACCCTGATGCTGGGAAAGATTGAAAGCAGGAGAAGGGAATGACAGAGGATGAGATGGTTGGATGGCATCACCAACTCGATGGACATGAGTTTGAGCAAGCTTTGGGAGTTGGTGATGGACAGGGAAGCCTGGTGTGCTGCAGTCTGTGGAGTTGCAAAGAGTCAATTCAGTTCAGTCGCTCTGATGTCTAAGTCAAATTTTAGACATCTTAAGTTTATGATGTCTGGATTTAAAATAGTCCATGTTCACAACACTGGATATAATGTACATCCAAAAATGCTAGCTACTTAACAATCTTAATGTAGAATAAGCCTCTCTCTGACCCAGTCCTCTGCTCATTTGCTTTACCAGTCAAAAACAAATGTTTGGCCCCCTCCATCCAGTATTCCTGCTACCTTGCGGTTAGGGCCTGGCAGAAAAAGTTGTTAGAAGTTTCCTTGGGCATTGACAATTCTATTGGCCAGGTGAGTTTGGACAAACCTGCAGACTTAAACTCCCCAAATAATTGAAGTGTAGGAAGATTGTTACTTAAAGCAATAAGGGGGGAAAAAAATTCTACCTACTAGAGATGGATTAGTTTATATCTCCTATGATGCCTTCCTGTAGCTCCTATAAGCCTAATAGGTTTGCCATATGATTCTTCTGCCTTTTGACTGGAAAACTTCCCAGAGTAAAATATCATCAAAGTAGCATTGGTTCCAGGTAAAGGTCAGAAGTGACATCCTCTAACATTTTTGGTTTTGCAACAACTGGAATCTGAGCTATGTGGCCAGCATAGCAAGACTAAGCTTTATTCCTCTGAAAATAGACTTCCTATGAGTACAGTTATATCTTCATATTCTGTAGGCATCCTTGGCAAGAGGCTTGCTTTCCAGGATCTCTGGAATAAGAATTAAGGAATAGGAACTAAGGAATAAACCAACTTGGCAATTGGCTTTTTCTCTCAACCACCACTTCACCCCTGCTGAAACAGTAAAATGGCGGCTATGCTAAGCCCTGGCCATTACACCTGTGGCCTCCCCTTACCTTCTGCTCTTGAGGACTTCCACCTTACTTGTCACTTTTACTAGGGTTCTGGACTGGTAGCTTTTCTCCTGTCTTACTTTGAACTCTTTAAACTGCTTCTGCTTCATGACCATGGAGACTATTCTGCAGTGAAGATGTGTGATGATGCAGAAATAATTAGAAGCACTAGGTCACTCACAGTAAAGCCATATTTTGGGTAAACTTAACACCAAGGTCATTCATCCTGACCCTCTGAGCATCTTCCTTTCTCATCCTCCCAATCAGCACAGGTTGTCGGAACTCAGCCTCTGGCATTTTTTTTTTTTTTTTTCAAAAGTCCTGCCAGTTTTAAGATTGAACATACTGTCCAGAACTAGGCTCTTCCTATTCACTATCTGCAGAGAGCCATCATGCTGGTGATGCCCCTTCTCTGCAGGACTTCCCTCCTGTTTGTGCCTGAGCCAGTAGTGAAGCTTTGAATTGCCTGATGACTGGCTCCAGTATCCTATGTTTTGTAAAGAGAGAGCATCAGGCCTAGTAGTGGACTAAGCTGAATTATAACAACACCCCATCTACCCTTCAGGAAGAGCTGGTACTATGATATTGAAGACTCATTCTTCAGCCTTCCTCTTTAAAGACTCTGGGCTTGGTCTCTAAGTTGCTCTTCTTTGATCTCTAGCTTGAAGATCAATAAAGATGATGCCTCTTGGAACTTCAAGTGAGGCAAGTCTGCATATGTTTTAATAAGTTTCCATGACTGTTTGCCAATGAGAGATTTGAAGGTGCTGCCTTTACAACTGTTAGAACATCATATATATTCTAGATTCTCCTCCTGTATAAATTTGAGTTGAATCAAGCCCTGGTTCTTAAATTTTACTTTTTTTTAATACTCAGGTCTAGTGAAATACTGCAATAAAATAAACCAGCCAAGGAGTTCAGGCATCTGTGGTAGTTCAGATTTGAGAACTCAAGTCTATGCTTTAGTCTTTTCTACACTAAAGAACTACACCTTTAACATTTTTATGGGCGGGAAAATAAGAACCCCAGCCTATAAAAGTCTATGTAGGAAGCATCTTCAAACAATCAAACAGGATTGCACATCTTCATTGCTGCTGCTGTTCAGTTGCCCAGTCATGTCCAACTCTTTGCAACCCCATGGACCTGCAAAGAGGAGAGTAAAAAAGTTGGCTTGAAAAAAAAAAAAAAGTTGGCTTGAGGCTCAACATTCAGCCACCTTCATATGGCTATTAAATGGTGGGTCTTGACTTATATATAGACGTCACCTGAGAAAGAACATACTTGAAACTAATTATGCTTTATCTTCATGGTGGTGGTGGCAGTTTAGTTACTAAGTTGTGTTGGACTCTTTTGTGACCCCATGGACTGTAGCCCACCAGGTCCTTTGTCCATGGGATTTCCCAGGCAAAATTACTGGAGTGTGGGTTACCATTTCCTTCTCTAGGGGAACTTCCTGACTCGGGGATCAAACCCACATCTCTTGCATTGCCAAGTGGATTTACAACTGAGCCACCAGGGAAGATCTATCTGCATGGTAATCATTATGCAAATATAATGGCTTAGAGCCTTTCAAAACAAGTGCTAATCTATGAATTTTTAAATATTTCATCTATATGTAGAATCTGACATCTCTAAATCTAATCAGTCAATTCTGAGCATTTTAGGATAGCTCTTCTATTCAGTAATTTACTCCAACCCTGTTCCCAATGATACTCCTCTATTATCACTGCAGACTACTGCATTAACACAGAACGAGAGAGTCAAAAGAACTGAAGGTGGACATTTAAAGAATTCCTCAGTGTTAGGAATTTTATAGAAAATCTTGAGGCTTAACTTAACCCTTGAATAAGCAATATCAACACCACAGGATGGCTAAGAATATTATCTGAGCTGGCACTGTATTAGGCAGCCCAAGAAAAAACAGCATAGTCAAACTAGAGTAACTCAATTGAAGGTCTTATTTATCAAGGGAGAATGCAATAACCCAGAGTTAGTAGTAATGGAAGACCAAACAACAAAAGATGTAGCATCCCAGGTTCAAAAGAAAAAGGAAGTGTGTATACTAGATTCTGGCAGGGAGAAGCTGACTGCCTTGTGAGAAATAAGCTTTTATTTATGCATAAAATTTCTTTTCACCAGTAATTGCCAAGGGAATAATTGCCCTGATAGTCCCCTCTTCCTGTTGACTTCCTGCTAAGATTTCCCCCAACCCAAACCAAATAGCCCAACAGTCTTATATGAGAAGTGTTTCCCCTCCTTATAAGGACTGAAAACAGGATACAAAGGGACAAACACCATATATTCCACATAGACACAACTGTCTGATATGTCTTGCCAACTCAAGTGAAATTGTCAAGCAGTGGTTAAGCCACTTCTAAAGGTGTAGCGATAGGAATGGACTGCAAATAATTCTGAAAAGCTTACTCATTCTTGCAGCCTGTTTCTCCATCTTTAACTGACATACTACATAACGAAATTTCTCATGATCCTCTGGGACCAGTTTGAAAGAATCCTGCAAGACACCTGCTTGAATGTTTTTCATGTGCTCCTCTAATCTTTATTTCTTATCCTAAAGTTTCACATCCAGATATCCAGCAAATGGAAAGATTTGGCTTCCTTTCTTTGATACTGTGAAAATCTTGTAGCTCCTGTCCACTATTATCTTCAGGTGCAAATAAGTCAATCTTGGCATCTTATCTATGAATCTGCTTTCCTTGATATCCTTACATGTTTGCCAAAGCCTACACTTAACAGTGTTCACACTATAAAAATATGCATGTCCTCACCATGGGCTTCATGGTACCATGTTTGCATGTGATGGGCTATGGATTACATCACTATTATGCTGCTGCTAAGTCACGTCAGTCGTGTCCAACTCTGTGTGACCCCATAGACAGCAGCCCACCAGGCTCCCCCATCCCTGGGATTCTCCAGGCAAGAATACTGGAGTGGGCTGCCATTTCCTTCTCCAGTGCATGAAAGTGAAAAGCGAAAGTGAAGTCACTCAGTTGTGTCCGAGTTGCAGCCTACCAGGCTCCTCCGTCCATGAGATTTTCCAGGCAAGAGTACTGGAGTAGGGTGCCATTGCCTTCTCCAACGTCACTACTATAACATCAGTCTAAATGGTATGTACTCCTTCATATGAATCATACTAGCCATGCAGTGGAGCACATGGACTAACTGGGAATGGGAATCTTGACTCTCTGAAATCCATGTAGGAGGCTGTCTTGGGTGCAGGGCAGCAGTAGAACAACAAAAAAGCCATAAAGATCCCTGGCACTAGTTCCTTTAAAAGGTCATATCAGTTATATGTCAACCACTACCTTGAGTTCTGAGGTACCTACTGAAACTAAAAATATTGGCTTCTGAAGTGACTGGTGACCAAGTCCTCTTTCCACAGTGGAGATGGTTGTGTCTATTTAGGAATATATGGACCTAAGGACTGAGCCTGTTGGACTTAAATATTGCCAAAAAGCAATGTAGAGCTCATACTTGTCCCTGTAGTTCTGTGAAATCTTGAACTGTTAAGGTCAATAACTGAAGTATACCTAATAGTTTGGAACATAAGAAGTACTTTCAACTTGTATGACTAAAATTCTTTCAGAGGCTGAGACCAGCTCTGTACAAATTAGCACTCTTTTGTCAGGGGATTCTCTTGATTTTGGTAGTTCTTGAAGATGTTACTTTATCCTGTCACCAGTTAAGGGTTTCTAGGGGAGGCCTGGCATGCTGCGATTCATGGGGTCACAAAGAGTCGGACCTTGACATGCCTGCTCCTTAGATCAGGCTAAGACTTGGCATCATCACATGAGTTAGTGGATTTTATTTTCTCTCAGAACCAAGAAGATATTGGCTGGGTTAAAATTTTCCAGGTTCTGATGAGGATCCAATAGTTCAGTAGAAGTATCCTCACTCCAGGGACCTTCATGGAAGCACTGGAAACAATCTGAAATTTCTTTTACCAAATCTTGACTAACAATGCTGTGTCAAACTCAAAAAGGAATTAGAAGTTCAGAAGACTTATTGGGGTTAACTAAGAAAGGGAGGGAGGGGCAAGATTAGGTAGAGAGAAACCTTACACTGTTTATAGGTCTAAGACTTGTGGAAAAGAAGTGGGGAGGAAGGATTGAATAGGGAGGACTTCAGAACTATAGTGAACTGAGAAAGCTTCAGGCAATCCAGCAAGGAGTCACAGCACAAGGAGTACCTCTAAAAGAATCTTTGAATGAAAATGGTCAGACTTCACTTCTCTCCCACAGTGCCCAGTTACTGGGTAGGTGCTCCTAGGAAAAACATGGACTCAACTTGAACATAATTGCATCCTGAAGGAGGGACAGATGGAGGTATGTTGTTCTGGAGGGGGGGATCAGAGGGTACCTCTGTGGCTGCCATATAAGCTACAGTGGAAGACACTCCATGACAATGCTACTGACTTGGAAAGAACTACTGTGCATGTTAAGTTGAGCAAAGAAGCCAGATAGGATTTCTTGGCACAGGTCTAGAATAGGACATGGGGCCATCAAAACTGAATGTAGAGTTTAGCCCCAAAGTCCCTGCCAACCTGGCAGAGAGAAGGTTCTCTAAACTTAGAGTAACCTGCAGGAGTTGTTCCTCATTGGATTAAGGAGGGCCAAGCTTTCATATAAACTCTTCTGCTTAGTCACTGGTCATGGATTGCTCTCCTAAAAGCATTTAACCTCAGGTTAAACCTGTAGCATAGTCATACCCTGGAGGAGTTGATGGTTGAAGACTGTCTACTGAGTGCCTTCTCTGTAGCTGGACAGTAAGCCCTTCAAGGGGGAGGATCTAGGTGGTGCATCTTTGAGCTAACGTCTCATCCATAGAAGATTGGTCAAGTTGTTCCATGTTAGGGAAAGGTTCCCCTTGACATTCAGCCAATGGCACAAATGAAAAATACCTACATCCATCCCCAGTGTGACTATGATATCCATGGAAAATCGGTGCTAAGGCATTATAGTAGTTAGGCTTCGGTTATATCACAAAGCTGCCACTCATCTAGCAAACATGAGCCTTGCAATATTAACTATCACAAATGGTCTAGTGTGTGCAGTGATAAAAGGTCAGACACATACCATGAGAAGGTGTGCTAATGGGACTTGGTAGAGCTTCCCTAAGAACTGCTTGCTATGTGAACCCAAGTAACTTCAGCCACAAGAGGAAATGTAAAGCAATACAGTCCAAATCCTAGATAACAGTGATAGTTAAAAAAGACACAGTGGCAACTACCTGATTGTGGTACAGGGGATCAGAGTCTTAATATACATAAAAATTCACAGATAAAAGATTTATGGATAACAATATGAGGATATGTTTAACTACAGATTAATGAAGTTACTCTTAAGGTATGGCAGTCTGAGGGATAGACTAAGATTTTAGCCCTCTTGAGGGAGCTAAATTAAGGAAGGGTATACATTCAGGGTAATGTTCCACATTCTGTCCTCCTCTGCACACCTCTGCTTCCTTCTACTCCATTCTGTGACATAGACCCCAAAACAGCCTCAGCCATTCACAAGGGAAGCTCTAGAGCTAGAATCCCTTTTTGATTTGTTGAGTTTATATGGCTATACCGTTATCTTGCCATGTAGGTTGGTCACGGATGCAGGCCAGTCTGGGAAGATGCATGACCTTAGGCATGAGGTGGCCCTCTGCAGCTGAAACAATCCATGAAGGAGCTGATAAGGGCTGCCTAACCCACACCCAGAAGCAACAAGCCCTCCATGGAAGGATCCTGTACTGCATCAGCATCCACCGTGCAGTGGGTGCAGGTTTTTTGTTCTTGTTTTTTTTCTTTCCACTGAAGGCCTCATGGCATCACTACTAGGGCATGGTAAAAACTCTGTCTGGAGGTGAAGTCTGCAAGTGAAGTAGGCAAACATGGTAATATCACACTTCTGGAGACTTACATACTAGTAATTTAGAAAAATTGGTAAACGATTTTAACTTGGGTCAATACAATATATACATACACAATATATAGAAAGACTCTTGGCTTTGCGTCATTTCTGGTGGGCTATGTGAACCAACTGATCTTTAATCTATAACATCCCATCCCATGACTCATTCAAGATGGGTCCAAAGACTGAGAGCTGATTTTTAAAGCTGGACCTGGGTTACTGATGGCAGTGGATGGAATGTTTCTGGAATCAGCCTGGCTGACTTTTGCCTCTATGGCCAGAAAGTTCATATAGAATAATGTCTTCCTATTACTGGGCAGAATAGAATACACTAGCCTATCTGTGTCTAATCCCTTTCCTCAAAGACCAGTGATCACACTTAGTATTTCAAACTGTGATTACCTTAGTCTGAGTTCTCCCAGAGGAGCAGAGCTTGAAACAATGATACAAGTGCACATAGTTGAAAGAAGGTCGTGTGAAGGGAAGGAACCCCGATATAAAGGCACACAATGAGGTCCTGACACAGGGCAACTTTACCACTGTACGCCCTTCGCCTGAACTTCAGGATCCATACCCTAAGATCTCATAGAGTCTTGGCTGAGGTGCTTTATACTTTTTAAAACTAAAAAATCACACAGGGAAGTTTACCTAGAAGACCAGATCACAAACAACATCCTCTAACTTCACTTTTCACTCTGCCTTTTCTCAACCATTTTAAAATCAGTATGTTTAACATATCTTAGTGTTAAAATACTGACTTACGCTTTGTTTTCAAATTTCTCTAAAGATGCACACTAGTCCCAGAATGCAGGTCACTTGGCCCCCACCATTGCTTTTGTTTACATAAAATTGACAGAATCAGCCAAACTTTAAAACCACAGGTATTACTGAAGACTCAGTTGGGAAACATTATATTATATCCCAAGAGGTAAGACTGGTAACTGTGCCTCTGCCTTGAAGTCACCTTACATTCCTCACAAAAAATGTGAACTGGCAATATCGAGGCTTCTTTGTACAAAACATAAAATGCCTGGAAGATTTTATATCCATCAATGACATTGTGACAAGCATATTACATCTATCTTCAAGCCCCTTTGAAGACAGATCACAGGTGGTATCAGTGTTGCAACCTCCACACAGTGTCGCCAGCAACAGAGAACACCCTTCTGTACTTAAAGGATTGTGTATCTGGACACCTAAATCCATTCCTGACTTCCAAAAGAGGTTGTAGGCTGTGCTGGCCACTATGACTAGGGGCCTGAAATTCAGTTCATTTCATTGTCTTAAAAAGGAAATCATGTTTCTCTGTGTGTCCTTTTACCCTTTTAGTGGACCAAATTGGCTTGAAACAGTGGTAGGAAGGTGTATAAAACTAAGGAGAAAAAACTAAAACTAGTATTGGTTTTAAACCATCTAAGAAATAGACATGGGTAAAGCATGTCTCCACAACAAACTGAAAATACTGCAAGAAATGGCATTTTTCTCAATCTTAGTATGCACATCAGTTTTTGTAACACCAGATCTTGTAAGTACCAGATGCCAAGATGGGATTAAAGGTGCAAAGATCTTGAGAGAAATGCTTTCATGAAAGGAGATAAGAAAGAAGACTGGGGAGCCTGAGAGAGCCATCAGTCTGCTCTAGGCTGGACCCTAGAAGATAAACATTTCCATAGGAGCATCCAAGACAGCCTTGCCAAACCTTCCTTAAACTGTGTGACTCTTCAGGAGTACTTGAATTGGCAAAAGTTCCCCAGTCAACTAGAAAACAGTCTACCTTAGTATGCCAGCCATGTTGTCCTTGGGTGCAGCCTTTGCAAGATGGGGCCATGATACAAATGTAGATAAGATTTCAAAGAGCAGGAAAGGCCCAGATGAGTCATGAATAATCATTGGCTGTGAATATCCTGGGGAGAGAGTTGCTTTGGTGTGAATGCTTCAAGCAACCTAGAGGTGTGATAACTGGAGATTATAACTACCCTCCTTACTGGCAGACAACTCAAGAGAAGGTCCTGAGCATTCAAGTGTTCCTTTGTCTTAAGCTGTGGAAAAACCATAACACAGGGGAGTCTGAGGATTTTCTTAATTAGTGGTTGGATTAAAAAACAGAGATTCCCTGGTGGCTCAAATGGTAAAGAGTCTGCCTGCGATGCAGAGGACCTGGGTTCAATGCCTGGGTCGGGAAGATCCCCTGGAGAAGGAAATGGCAACCCAGTCCAGTGTTCTTGCCTGGGAAATCCCATGGACAGAGGAGCCTGGTGGGCTACAGTCCATGGGGTCTCAAAGAGTTGGATATGACTGAGTGACTTCATATTCACTTTCAAACCAAGAACATTTGAGAGCTAATTTAACAAAATGGGAAAACTATCTTCAGATATGAAAATACTTACGCAGAAGAAATGAAACCATGTGGTAACCTAGTAGTCCCATGAAACACACTGGAAGAATGCTTATTCCAGAAAAACATGCCATAATTTAATTAACTACTACTGGTCATCCTCCAAAACTGGCCACAGATGATATCTGGCTTCCTACTCTAGGAATTTATGATCCCTATTCAAAGAAAATAGGGTTAATTGTGCCCTTGACTTTCTGGAACATTCCTGGAGAAGCAAAACTTTTTAATACAGGCTGTGATGGGTTGGACACAGTAGCTGACAGAGCTCCTGAGATCAGTTCACATAACATGAACCCAGGCCATACTTGGTCTGGTATTATCACAAGTCCAGGGTAAGGAAATTTATAGATCTTGATGCTCCTAATTAAAGGTATCAGAAGTTTCTTCTAGCATTAAAGTTCCAGTCAATGTTCAATGCAGTTCAGTTGCTCAGTCGTGTCTGACTTTGTGACCCCATGGACTGCAGCACACCAGGGCTCGCTGTCTATCACCAACTCCGGGAGTTTACCCAAACTCATGAGTCAGTGATGCCATCCAACCATCTCATCCTCTGTTGTCCCCTTCTCCTCCCACCTTCAATCTTTCCCAGCATCAGGGCCTTTTCAAATAAGTCGGCTCTTTGCATCAGGAGGCCAAATTATTGGCTTTTTAGCTTCAGCATCAGTCCTTCCAATGAATATTCAGGACTGATTTCCTTTAGGATTGACTGGTTGGAGCTCCTTGCAGTCCAAGGGACTCTCAAGAGTCTTCTCCAACACCACAGTTCAAAAGCATCAATTCTTCAGCGCTCAGCTTGCTTTATAGTCCAGCTCTCACATTCATACGTGACTACTGGAAAAACCATAGCCTTAACTAGATGGACCTTAACAAACAAGCAAAGTAATGTCTCTGCTTTTTAATATGTTGTCTGGGTTGGTCATAACTTTTCTTTCAAGGAGCAAGCAATCTTTTAATTTCATGGCTACAGTCACCATCTGCAGTGACTTTTGGAGCCCAGGAAAAGTAAAGTCTGTCACTGTTCCCATTGTGTCCCCATGTATTTGCCATGAAGTGATGGTACCAGATGCCATGATCTTAGTTTACCTGCCTTACTAGTTGCTAACTTGTGTCCTACTCTTTGCAGTCCCATGGACTATAGCCCAACAGGCTCCTCTGTCCATGGGTTTTTCCAGGCAAGAATACTGGAGTGGGTTGCCATTTCCTTCTATAGGGGATCTTCCCCACCCAGGGATTGAACCTGGATCTCCTGCACTGCAGGTGGATTTTTTACCAACTGAATTGTTTAACACATTTGACAAGTCCAGCTACTAGGCTGGTGCCTGGAGGAAACAAGTTACTGAATGGTCCCACTGGCCTTTTATTCCTTGATTAGATAATCTTTCAGACTCTGATTTGTGAGGCTGGCTAGCAAAAGCTATTCTAGTTCAACATTTCATTAAGCATACAGGAAAACATGAAGTCATTTTTGAATTGTGCTTCTCCATGGTGAAACTTGGGAGCATTGTGACCAATTGAGATGAAACCTGGCCCTTCTCCATCTTACCATAATTTTTTTTTAATCTAACATCTGAGAACACACTCTTATAATCTTGGTAGGAATTGTTTTTAAAAATTTGTTCTTGACTTCCATAATAGAATGCATGGGCCCTTGTTTAAGAGTCACACTTCAGTTTCATCATGAAATATCTTGACTTCAGATGTTTATCTGTACTTGAGTCTATCCATTGAAAGGACCAGATTGTCTTGAAAGGCCCTGACATCAGGTTGCATATCATGAATTCAGACCCCTTTTTGGTCTTGTGAGAGTTACAAAATCCTAAAAGGAGGGGGTTAACAGATCTTGAGATAAATGCCTGATAACAGGAATCAGCAGAGAAGCCTCCCAGCATCGGTTAAAGCTCTAGACTATGAAGTGTTAAAAAAAAAAAAAACCAAAAGCAGGGATGCTGGCAAGCAGAGATATAAAACACACCAGATGACTGTCCCAAGAAAGACCCAGTGGGCTGTTGTCTTACTAAAGCAGTAAGAAATATACTGATGCGAGGGAACCAGAAATCAGAGAAACTCAGTTTTGGCTGTTCTCTGTAGGCTTGGGCTGAAAAGTAAATATATTACAAATCTAGATTCTTCAAAGGCAATGAGGAGGATGGCATAATCAAGAATAATATAAACTAGGTGGCAGTGCTCAACCACCTGAACAGGGCTGACCAGGGAGGGTTGGGGATGCCTTGTTCTATTAGCTGTTTTCTTAAGGGCAAGACAGGCCAGCAAAGACATGGCTCAACATATATAACCAGAAATCAAATATGGATGAGGCTCAGGGCAGTCATAATAGGCATGATCGCTTGTCAAGTTTCCAGATGTGAGCCTCATTTCAGACTTAGAAATCAGGAATAGAGAACATGATCATGCCCTGGATGAAAGACTCTAGAACACTATGGCAAGCATTGTTGTTGCTCAGTCATGTCCAACTCTGACCCCATGGACTGCAGCATGCCAGGTTTCCCTGTCCTTCACCATCTCCTGGAGCTTGCTCACACTCATGTCCATTGAGTTGGTGATGCCAGGTACATAATTCATGCCAGATATATAGCAAGTGTACATGGTTATGATTTCTCACTTCTCCAAAAGGCCGAATTCTATGTAGCTGGGGCATCAATGCTGTTGTCTTTTTTCACATACTTTATGGCTGAGATACAGGTCCCAACTCAACATTGATATCTGGGGATCCAGAGCACAATTGGGGCACCCCTGTTAAAGAAGTTACATGCTGGGCCAGATAATCAATGGAGTCCTGGCCCCACCTCACTGTCCAGACAACCCCACTGGTTGTTTCCCTGATTGGTGAAAGTGAAAGTCACCCAGTCGTGTCTGACTCTCTGTGACCCCATGGACTATACAGTCCATAGAATTCTCCAGGCCAGAATACAGAACTGGGTAGCCACTCCCTTCTCTGGGGGGATCTTCCCAACCCATGGATCGAACCCAGGTCCCCCACATTGCAGACAGATTCTTTACTGTCTGAGCCACTAGGGAAACCTGAGAATACTGGAGTAGGTGGCCTTTCCCTTCTTCAGGGGATCTTCCCAACCGAACAATCAAACTAGGGTCTCCTGCATTGCAGGCAGATTCTTTACCAGCTGAGCTACCAGGGAAGTCCCTGGTTGGTACCTGACTGTATAATCAGCATGAAAATGCTTGGTCTTTGGCCCACTTCTTATATTGTCATCTTAGCTTATGGGGTAAGAACTGCCAAAAGGAGGTACTCTAAAACTGGGCCTTTGGCCAAGATTAAAACTCAAATATTACATCCTGGAAAGAACTGGTTCCAGGGAGACACAGGTAGACCTGACTTTCAGGTCTTGTTGTATAAGATGACTGTTCTGTCAATCAGTGGGTACCTATGTGTCAGATAGCAATAAGTCCTAGTGGCAGTAAAATCTCAAAAGAAATCCCTGCCATCAAGTAGTTCAACATATACTAAACATAAATACCCTAGTTTAAATCCTATAAATGAACATAGGATAAAGATGGAGTGAAGCATGCCAGCATGCAAGGGTCTAATTCTTAAAATGAGTGGTCAGTGTTGAATTCACCCAAGGGATTTTTGCCCCAAAACTAGTAAGAGGAGAGGGTACAAACAGCTTTGTGGTGGAGGCAGGCATGAGCCAGATCTGCTGGCATCTTCCTGAGAGAGAGGCAGGACCATTTCCAGAGATTCCCAGGAGTTAGGAGGCAGAAGGGAGTTATCCATCAGCCCCGTTTCCTGTAACTGATACTTGTCCCCATGAATGGTAAATCTTCAGTATAGCATAAACCTGAATTTTCAAGAGTTTGAAATTAGTCACTTTCTGAACAAAGCTTTCTAATTATTTGATTTACTGGAAAAAAATGAATATATTTGTCACCTTTCCATTTGAAAAATCCAGCTACCTTGAGGCTGGTGTCAGGAGGAAACAAGATACTTGTAGGATCCATTGGCTATTGCTTCTCAAATAGACAGTGCTTCATATTCTTCTGATTCTAGAAAACACTTCTTTTTCAGTAAGTATAAGAACACAAAGCTTTGCAAATACTGAATACTTCAGTGTAATGGATGTATAGCAAATACGGTAACCATCCACCTTACAGGACCTTCTTTTGATGGGTATGCCCCTACACAGTCAAGTATTTTTGTCTTCAGTCATGGAAGACGTATTAAGAAGACAAGGGAACATGAACTGATTGATCTGAGTTAGTAGTTACATAAATCATTGAGAGCCTGATTTAATTCAGAAAGTTTCTATTCAAAAAATGCTAATTTGTACCTAAAGGGACTACAGCAAACTTGGTAACTAATGAAACCCAAAGAGATGAGAATAACTATGATTCTGGAATCAAAACAGGCTATGCTATCACTTGAACCATGTTGATCATCTTCCATAAATAAATGTAGAGTCTTGGATTCTGCTGCTGCTGTTAAGTCACTTCAGTTGTGTCCGACTCTGTGAGAGCCCATAGACGGCAGCCCACCAGGCTCCCCCGTCCCTGGGATTCTCCAGGCAAGAACACTGGAGTGGGTTGGATTCTTCTAGGAGTTTAAAATTCTATTTAATAGGAATGAGATTAACAATCATCTTCTAGAATATTCCTGCAGAAATAAATCTTGGAGCAGTTCAGTTGACAGATCAATGTAATTATCTGCACTCAGTGGCTGACAGCAAGCTTCTGCTATCAGCTCATATTCCATGAGCCCAGATCACATCTTTTTCTTGCTGTCATCACAATCCTAAGAGGAGGAAGTTTACAGATCTTTCCATTTCTAATGAAAGGTACCAACAGAAATGCTTCTTTCCACTATTACTTAGGTTCAAGTCTGTGAGATGATAGGAAAAGGTATAAAAAATATAGAAGGGTGTCCATCCTGACATTCCAACTTCACACACCAGCAGGAAGGCCCAGAGGATACTCATTACTAAACAATAAAGGATACACCAAACTAACATTATTGAAAAATTCAGTGCTGGTTTTTTGTAGGCCAGGGTTTATGGCATCATTGAGTCAATGGACATGAGTTTGAGCAAATTTCAGGAGATAGTGAAGGACAGGGAAGCCTGGCATGCTGTAGTCCATGGGGTTGCAAAGAATCAGACAAGATTGAGCAATTAAACAACAAGAGTTTAGAACAGATATGATATTACAAATCTTGACTTTTTAAAAAGCAGTGGAGATGAGACAATCCATACCAAAAACACTGAAAAACCTAGGAGACAATGTTTAACCATCAAAGTTTGGGACAGTTATGAGGCAAGATCAATAGGGATGACCAGAGG
The DNA here is from genome assembly GCF_033118175.1 of Dama dama. Lineage (NCBI taxonomy): Eukaryota > Metazoa > Chordata > Mammalia > Artiodactyla > Cervidae > Dama > Dama dama. Next base: position 87,597,759 of record NC_083700.1, read on the forward strand.
GAGTTAGAAAAATAGCAGAACAAGACATTCCAGGGGGCAGAACAGACAAATGGATTGGTGAGTGATAATAGTTCAACTGATGCAAACAGAAAAAATGAAATATGGCTGCTCTCAGACTCATCCTCCATAAGTCATCTCTTCCCAAGATTCTAGATGTGAACCTCTTTTCAAACTGAGAAACCAAAGAATGAGAGAAGATGAAAGACCACATAACTCTATGGCAAGCGTACATGGTAATAACTTCTCACTTATTCCCCAAATGGCCCAATCCTGTTCTCTTGGGTATCCAACATTGGGTATTTTTTTTTCCTCAAACATTTCTTTTTAAGATAACATTGAACCTGTAGATCATAGCATGATCTAGTTTTCCTGAGAGAGAGATTACATACTGGCCAGATAATGAAGTCATGAGTCACACAGAACCACCCAATCATAACCTCTGCTACCAGCATGCATAACTGAAATGAAAATGTATGGTCATTGGCAGAACCCTTCTGTTGCATTCTTACCTGGGGGATGCTAAGAACTTAACATGAGAAGACAAAAATAGAAGATTCTAAAGCTTACTCTCAAATGGCCAAAACAGAAAGTAAAATACTACATTCTGGAAGGAACTGGCAAAAACTAGTTAGAGCTAATTTTCACATCTTCTCAAGTAATATGAAGATTGACTCAATCAGGGGCGCCTACTATGTGTCAAACACCATTGTAAGATGCAGTGAAAGAGTGAATGCAAGAGAAATATCCTGTCATTAAGAAATATAAATTAGATAGTTTTAGAAAACTCTAGTAGAAAGTGATCAGACAATAAATGGAGTGGAATAAAGGAATTAAGAAATGCCCGGGTACAAGGATCTAAAACTTAAATTGGGTGAAAAACTAAGGAGGAGAAGAGGGATTGTCAGTAGCTATCTGGAGGAGGCAGATGGGATCTGGGACTCTGCTAGCATGTTCCTGATATGCCAAACAGGGCAACTTCAAGATTCCCAGAAGGCAGAAGGGGTTATTCATTGGTTCCTGTTTCATATTGAGATTTGACACCACTCATGCTAAATTCCAATGCAGCATTTGAAAGCTGAATTCTCAAGAATTTGGAGGTAGTCATTCTCTGACCCAGGCTCTTCTAATTATCTGCTTTACAGACTTAACTGCATGTCAGTCTGCTGATTCTTTAAGCTATGGATGGTTCTTTTGGCCATTTACACCTTGATTAGCCCACCTCAGAGTTCATTATCTGAAAAACCATCTTTCAAAGAGATCCTTTTCTAGCTTTTCAACTTCTATTAAAGAAGCACATAGGAAAGTATAAAAATATAGTTTCTTGAATTATCCAGTGCTGCTTTTTGACACATAGAAGACTTCTCACTTGTTAGGATGGAACTTGGCCTCCTTCTTTTTGAATTTATTCACTACTTTCCCCACTAGATCTTGGAAGATTTGAGTAGGGCAAGGCTTTAACTGGCTAGAGAAGCTTTCCATAATGGTCAAATAACTGAACCCAAATTACAGATGAACTTATATTCCTGACTTAGATCTCAGTAGAGAGAAAAATGTATTGCAGAATTCACCACCTCCTTGTGACTGGGGGAACAGTGAGGAATGTGTACCTGCCTCAAGGATGAACAGCTTGTGGGTGGCTCTAAGTAGAAGAACAGATCCTCTTATCCTGGGGACTCTTAGACTGCTAGTGGACAATGTTTTTATTCTTATGTTAAGGAATTCCTTAGGAAAGATAGAAACAGATTTGAGGGCTCACAGTACTGCTTCTCTTTAAAACTTAACCCTTGAATATATGCTCTGTATGGGATAAGCCTGGATTCAATTTTCCTCTTCTGCATGATCAAGCTAGGGTAGCCTATCTTTAAATATCTTTCCATCAGAAACATACCAATGGGCATTTGGACTTAAGCAAATCACGGACGTGAGCTGTGAAGTCTGAAGTTAGTGGGAAGAGCTGCAGTTTTTCAGGATTAAGTCTGGGGCTGCCTCATCCCATGCCTAGGATGGATGAGCACTGGCCAAGAATGTTGAGATGATGAGGTTGCATGTCACAGGTAAGTGACATATAAGCATATAAGGAGGTCATTGAATTATTCCCATACAACTGCAGAGAGATTCATCAAGCTTTTAACAATTGTAGCTCCTATTTTGAGGTGCTATAGAAATGACCAAAAGCCATCTCAATACTTTGGTAGATAAAACAATTAGCACATTGGCCCTGAATTCTCTCTGTAATATAGACCAGAAATGGCAAGTGGGGTTTTTATTTTGGCTGATCTAGAATGTCAGGATTTTTCTGTATAATATCTGAGCATTGTATATATAAATGATTGCAGAAATACAGATGCATGGACCTGCTACTGAAGGGATTGCCAATTTGACCTGCATCAAATGTAACCAGTGAGTCAACAGTGCTGGTAAATGAATCAGTATGTATTTAATCACATCTAGGGAGGGTAGGAGATCTTTTATGATATCTAGATTAACAATGGGTTTGGACCTGGGCTCAAGTTCAATAGTCCCACTGGCAATGCTGTGCATGCTAGAGGATAGGCTACATTGATTTAAATCCAAGCTGCAGGGGCTGTGGTTTTGGTGCTATTTGTACTGATCTGATTAGTTTTTAGGGCTGTAGCTTCCCATTTTGTGGTTCTGTGAGTATAAGGTCAATATCTGAGAGCTGTTTTGAAGGCCAGATCTGGGTCATTGAAGGAAGGAATTGACATGTTTCAGAAATAAACTAGCTGATATTTCTTTTCTGTATCCAGAAAATCCATGTGGAAGAGTATATGAAACGTATAATCATATTATTGGACAAATGCACTCATCCAAGCCTATTTATATCTGTAATCCTATTCCTTGAAGACAAGATCATGTTAAATGTTCTGATTTTATTGCTTTATTTGGAGTTCTATCTCTAGCACAGAGCCTGTGGCAAGAATTTCGACACTGATGGTATAAAGCAAGTAGAGTAGATAGTGCTAGGGAAACGCCAATATAAAGGTCTATGTTGAGGTCCTGACACAATATAACTTCACCTCTGACCTCCCCTTGCCTGTCTACAACCTGAGACATCCTGGAGCCTCCCTGGAACCTTGGCTCAGGAAACTGATGTCTAGAAAAGATCATCAAAAACATGCTCTGGTATTATTTGTCATTTTACTTAGCCTTTGTCTCTTCAGTCATTTTCAAATCCATCTCCATACTACAATATTGGTATTTTCTTTTTTTGTAAAAAAAGAAAAACTATTGGGTTACCTTTATTTAAAAGAGTATTCACATATTATAAATTTTACCCCTTTAGAGTACACAACTCTGGTTTTGAAAATATTCACAAAGTTTTGTGATGGAAATGTTCTAGAATAAGTGTTCATCATTCACCACAAGTTAACCATTAGCAGTCATCTCTTGCTAAATCCAGCCTCTGGCAATATAAGCCTTAATATTTTCTTTGAAAGATGCCCACTAGTTCCAAGAGAAATCAAGTTTTTGTACTTATTGCTTTTTCTATACAAAACTGCCCACAAAACTTTGCCAGTTAAAACTGTAGATAGTGTTTTGAGGATATAGAAGGCCCTAAACACTGACTTGCTTCTTGGGAAGCAGAACGTTAATTTTATTCTTGAAATGTAGGACAATGTGTGCCCTTGACTTATAGTCACTTTCCATTATCTTTAAAAGGAAAAAGGCTAGAAAGCCTTTGACTTCTTTGTCTGAAATAGGTATAGAACCTCCCAAGCAATTTCTATCACTCTACCTCTGGATTAGCAGGTAAATCTGAATCAGAACAGAACCAAGAATTGTGAAAAGAATATATTTGCCTCAAGCACTTAATAGAACACAGGTAATTATCTAAGGGTTCATACTCTGATATTCTAGCAGAGAAATGAGACGACATGTATTTTTACTCCAGAATAGGATTATAAGACTGGACAACTAAATATATTCTTGATTTCCAATAAAAAATACAAGGGCCTCTGTGTCTGGGGATCTGCAGTTCAGAGTTCCATCTCATATCATAGCATATCTATATTTTAGATGCCTATCTACATTTGAGTGTACACCATGAAAGGACCAAATGGACCCGAAAGCCTCCTAGGAAGCCATCTAGAAATACCTGATATTTGTTTAAATGTTTGTGTAAAAACTAGACATGGTTAATCATGTCTCTACAACAAACTGAATGTATTACTGTAGGAAACCAGAAGACCTATTTCTTCTCACTGTTTCATGTTAAGCTGGATTCTGTAAAATTCAGATGCCAAAGTACAAGTAAGTATGCAAAGACAGCATTGAATACAAAAGCCTGTACAATGGTCAAAATGAAAAAAGCCTGGAATGACTAGGAGAGACATCGGTCTTTGTGACCACACTGAACACAGGGGAAGAAACTTGGGAGGAAGCATCCTAGACAGCCTCGCAGTGTCAATAGTTTTGGATAAAGGTAAAGTGCTAGAACCACCACAGGGGTCCCCTGCCTCCCAGGAGAGAACTCCTCAGCCCTGTTGTCCTTATGAGGCTCGGCCTTGTCATGGGGCAGCAGCCCTTAGCTGCATGGCCTCTAGTGTAGAGATGGATCTCAGTAGCAGCTGGACCCTCATCAATTCCCTCTCTGAAGTAGTCTGTGGGATCCAAGATAACTATATATAACCAGATACTGATCCCCACACTTTTCTTTATTGAAATATCCACTTATTTTTCTTCTAAAGTCCTGACCATTAAAACCTGGACCTAAGGAAAGGAGCTGGCTCATTCCCATAGATCCCATCAGTTCAGTTCAGTTGCTCAGGTGTGCCTGACTCTTTGTGACCCCATGGACTGCAGCATTCCAGGCCTCCCTGTCCATCACCAACTCCTGGAGCCTGCTCAAACTCATGTCCATCAAGTTGGTGATGCCATCCCATAGGTACAAGATATCCCATAGGTACAAGTTACCAGTCTGACCTTTGAACAGCCTAACATACAGATTTTTATCAGCTGCTTTTAAGTATGACACTGTGCTTAGTCTCTCCATCTCGTCCAACGCCTTGCAATCCTGTGGACTGTAGCCTGCCAGGTTCCTCCATTCATGGTGATTCTCCAGGCAATAATACTGGAGTAGGTTGCCATACCCTCCTCCAGGGGATCTTCCCAACCCAGGAATTGAACCCCAGGTCTCCTGTATTGCAGGCAGATTCTTTTACCATCTGAGCCACCAGGACACTGATCACTCAAATTTGTCTGCCCTATTTCTTGTACTGTTCTGACTCTAATCACTGAGTGAAAGCCTTTGTAGGAAATATTGATAGCCCCTGAGCTTTCTCTTTGGCTGGTTTAGAGTCATAGCATCTTGGGAGAATGATGACTTGGACTTTAATCATCATTCACGTCCCATATCTGTGAGGTTTAGATGGGATGACACAAAGGAACTGACTGTAGTTAATCTGTGGATTGACTAGTATTCCCAGGTCAGCCAATCTGGGCTTTACCTAAAAGCAAGGTAACAGATATGCCATGTAGAATGTTAAAATCATTTAAGAAGATCGGCATCCATAAGATTAGAGAGTGTGTGTTGGTTCAGATCTCCAAGAAGCAGACATCTGGTGAAACTACTTTGGAAAAAGCCATATGGAAAAGAGGGAAATGGGAGCAGGGGTGGGTGGGGAGAGACTTTGAAAGGCAATCTTTCAGATCTGACATCTGAAACAGAATAAGGAAGGAGAAATAGGCAAGAGGAGGCATAGTGTACTGCAGTCGTGACTGGGGCTCCCCATTGTCAACCGTTGCCTTCTGGTGCAGGACTCTTATAGGCTAATTTGAGAAAGCTTTGGCCAATGTTTCTATAACCTTGTCACACTCAGTCCTTAGCTGGGATTATCCCAAGAAGGGCTGTTGTCTGTTGTTGTCTGTATGGATCCTGCAGTTGAGAAGGGCAGAAGTTGGTGGGGGCTTCCCTACCAACTACTCTCTTGAAAGGAAACCTACAAAGATGTTTTTTCATGGAGAAATTAGTGAGGTGTATGTTTGAGAGGCAATTTCTCCTTGGTTCCAAGGCTTAGGGGAGTTTGAGCAGCTAAAATCATTAAGGACCCACACAGATGTTTCCATTTGATGTTTCAGGGTCCCATGTTTTTCCAGACAGAGCCCTAACTTAAGAATAGAGACCTGCCTTAGTTGAGCATGCAATGGTTTTGACCTCTGTCTCTAAGCTAGCTTCTTTCCTCTGCTCTTTTTCTACAGGAGATAAGAGCATTCTTGAAAACTACTAGGGATGCCTTCTGGCCCTCTCACTTAGCTTTTCCCTATTAATGATCCTCATGCTTGAGCTAAATTGCTTTAGTCATGTCCGACTCTTTGAGATCCTATGGACTGTAGTCCACCAGGTTTCTCTGTCTGTGGGATTTTCCAGGCAAGAATATTGGATTGGGTTGCCATTTCCTTCTCCAGGGGATCTTCTAGGGATCAAACCCATGTCTCCTGGGTCTCTTGCATTGGCAGGTGGATTCTCTACCACTAGCACCACCTGGGAAGCCCCTCAATTATTCAGTAAATCACTGTCAAACATTCATTCCAACTAAGACCAACTAGCCATTTCTGCTGTCCTTCTAGTCAACATTACCCTGTACCATTCAGTGCTTATATCATTGCATTTCTAGTAGCATCCACAGAGGGATATTTTCCAGTGTACCAGTAGTGAATTCTTTAGTAATTAGAGCTCCTTATTCTTGGGGCTTTCTACGTGGCCTATATTCCATTTGACATCATCAAACCACATCACACTGCCTGCTTTCTTGGACCATTTCCAGTACTGTGTCCATCCAGATCTTACAGGAAGTAAACATGTAGTATCTTTTGAAGAAAACACTTTGTAGGATGAAGAGTGAACAGAAATAGATGAAGCTGAATACTGGTTTAATAGGTGAGAAGGGAAACTGGGTACAAGGAGATTAAGACTGGTGGATAGCTCTAGAAAATCCTCAGGACATCATAGATTTCTAGGGCAAAACCTACACATGGAAGGTGCTCATTGAGCAAAATGACCCAGATTTAATAACAAGTCATAATTAATCAGTGGCTGTGAGCTGCCTGGGGAGAGGGTGGTCTTTGTATAAAGCCTTCAAAAATCCTGGAGGTGTTGCCCCTGAAGGGTGCAATTATCCTCTTTACAGGACTTTCTCTTGACTTCTCTTCCACTAGAGTCAAATATCCCTATGTCTTCAACCATGGAAAATGTACTAAGGAAGGGGGGAGTATGATTGAATTGTTCTAAATCTTAGATAACTCAAGTAGACATTTGGAAGTCTTACCTAGGACTCTGTTCAGAAGCACAAAATATGTACCTTAAAGGAATGAAATCACATGGTAACCAACTAAGTTCAATCAAGGGGACTAGAAGAACCATGATTCTAGAATCATGCAGGTGGTTGGTATCCCATCAGAGTTCATGTGCAGACTGAATCAATATGGTGCTATATCACCAATATATAAAATATCTTGATCCAGGAGTGGAGAGATGAAAGCAAATGTGTTCTCATTTCTAATTCCTAACCTTGGTAACTTTATTTCTAGTTTTTGCAACTTTGAGCTCTGTGATTTTAGAAAATGTGGTTACCAGAGTGATGATGTATTCTCTAGTGAACACAGCAAAAATGCCATTGTATCTCAATCTATGGCACAAAACAACTTTTGTGTCCTGGTGCTCAGAGATTAGCAGCAAGAAGAGTTAGTATCCTGGACCTGATCGTCAGGAGAAGGCAGGGCTGCTGGTACAAAATGGAGACAATAAGTATGGAAACTAGTTGACAACTTGGGCACTTCTTGGTGTTTCCTTGACAAATTGTGATGGTGAAAAGATGGGTATAACAACGCCTTCCTGCCAGCACAACTTTGGCCACCACTACAATTCTTATTGTACCTTAAGTAACAGGATCAGCAGAAGAGTAGTCAAGGGTGAGGGATGTCTAGAATGAGGGCGATATGGGGATGGGGGTTGGGGATTATCAATATCATTGAGACCAGCTACAGGGGCAGTAGATTATTCTACTAACCCTGTTCCCCTAGGGAAAGAAGCCCAACAGAAACCTTGAGGCAAGTTCATCCAAGATGTATGTGGATTAAACTATAGTGGATACTGTTGTCCCACCTGGATGTCCCCTTCTCACCCTCATCCCCAATTCAGATTAGGCATCATTCCCTCAGTTTCCGAAAACATTGGCAGCTAAAAACATTCACCTGAATCTTTACCTTACCCTTAGCTGAAAGAGCTGTGAGCCCAGGATAATGCTTAATTCCTGAACCAGCCTCAGTGACTATTTAACTACAAAAATATCAGGACTCTAGCTCCATTTTAGATTGACTGAAAGGCCACTCCAGATCCAGACATCTCTGTAGGATTGTCTGAGGCCTTTGATATGGCTGTATCATAGATCTACTTCTTCTGCCCCATCCTGCTTCCTCTCCTCCCACAATGAGCATTTCTCCTGAAAGTACTCCTTTGTAAGCTTTCTGAAAATTCTCCACCTCAGCCTTTCTTGATCTGCAACAGCCATATGTGTTACTTTCTCTGTGTACCTGTCATGTTGTATAATAAAAATATTCTTCAAGGGAAAACTTAGATTCAAAAAGGTAGTTCCTGAATAAAAGTTATTTACATTAAACATTTGGCTCAATCACCATGATTCTTGTCATGCTACATGTTAGGGAAGAACACTTTGAAATGGCCATCTACAATAAAGGTTAAAGGAAATTATGTAATAACCAAACCTTAATTGTCTTAGGATGAGATTAGCATGAAATTATCAGTTTTGTTTGCCTAATGCACAGCAAGTCAAATGTGTAGACTGACATTTGTAGCAGAAAAAAGTTTCAGAAGACAGCCAAAGGTGAAGACATAGACCTTCCTGAAAATAGGGTTTAGGTTATTTATGAGAGAGAGGTAGGATAGTCTGAGGGATGGGGAAATGAAATTGGAGGTAAGAGTCTGTGCAAGCAGAGAGCTCTCAATGGCTCCTCACAAGAAACAAGTTCAGAAATTGGTAGTGTTAACATGTTTCCAGGGTCGTTTTTGGCCCAACAAAAGATCATCTGTTAGACACACATATAGGTCAAGGTCTCAACTTGTCTGAAATGATCAAGAAGTAGTACAGGAAAGCAATTTAAGCAATGGTTGATATAGCGAAACTTACCTCAAATGTTACCTATAAAGAAGCCAGTGGGCATTTAGTTTAAAATCAGCTAAAAGCAAGAGAGACAGGTTGATTTGTCAGGCCTAATCATGTTATCTCTGGGTTTCCTCAGGATGGTTAGAGTATATGGGCTAAAACCACTGGATGAATATCTTTTTATAATTGCCTTCAAGTCCTGTACAAGCCAGTATTCATCTGTGCTTGACTGCTGGAAGAATAAATTTGGAGTATTTTCAGCAGATTGACAGGGATGCACTAAGTCATTCTCAAGGAAGGCTATTAGCAGGAATTGAATCCCTTTTCTGCCTCTTCCTTTAATGTGTTCTGCACTCAGTTTGGAATGTTGGCCCAACAACTGAGTCTGATTTCTACAGATTTTTTGCTCTCTATGATCCCCCTTTCAGCCCTTAGGTCAGTACTCAGGTCTTGTTGTATCTCTTCCACAATTGCTGAGGATATTCCTTTCGGGGTTGGAGCAACAGCGCTTGCAGTTAGTAACACTGCTCTGGTGGTATTCACTGTTCATGTATCCAGGTTCAATGGTAACTTTGACATTTAATTTGGTTAGTAAATCTAAAGAAGAATGGGAACATGGAGATATGTATAGGAAATGATGCTTTGGACAAGTCTTCTCCATCTGACAGTCTGGAGAAAGGGCATTTTCAGGGTTTCTCCAGATACCTCAGTTGCTAACATAGAGTTAGAGGACAGTTTAGGTGACCCCCATATTGATCAGAAAGCCAAGAGTAGATTTCCAAACCTCAGTAGCCACCCTGGGCTCTTCGGCGGAATACTGAAGGAACTCAGACTTAAAGGAACCCCTGGCCCCCATTATGCCACTGGCATATTCAGGTAGCTCAAGCATGTGATGTTTCTACTATAGGCCGCCTTCACTTTCAAGAGCCTCACTCAGGATAAGACACATTATTCCAGTGAGACTGTCTGCAATTTGCACAATGTCAGTTTTCCCCTACCCCCGCCAACTGCCGGGCACAGCTTGTGAGTGAAAGCTTGGGCACAGGGTCTCTTCCTGTAGCTGGTCCCTCTTGGCGGACCTCGGTTTGGTCCAGCTCTTCCATGTGTCCAGGTAGCAACCAGCAGAGCGGCCTGTTATTTCATCTTTTCTTCCTCCCTTTTTCTACCAAATGTGGTCCCTGATTAAAAACTTTAAAAGCAATTTTAACTGGTTTGACACATAGGCTTCTCCAGGACCGCTTCTCTCTTGTCCTCTGCATGTGAGGGGCACTGTGAATATTGAACATCATCTTGAAGTCCTGTGGGGTCTCAGGATACATTTAAGTGTGTTGCCTATGGGCCTCAAAGACCCTTTCAAGAAACTCAATGATCCTCCTTTGGTTTTTGTTTCCTTTTTCTTTACTTTCTAGTGCTTCTTAATTTAGGCCACCCCTTTTTGTAGCCTTGAAAGAATACAGCCTTGTAAATGTTTAAATTTTGGTCTACCTTCTGCATTTTTAAGATAGGGTCCACTGTTGATATAGCTGTGCCTGTTGTAGCCTGCACCATGGTGCCAGGAGCTATCTTCCTGAGGTCAGTCTGCCTCCCTGCTAGCTTCTTCTAGCACCATTCTACCTTTTTCCTTTTTCTGAAACAAGGGGGAAACTTAACAAATCTTAACATCTGTACACATTGGAGTGTGGGTTAAAAAGACATTTTTATCCTCTTTGGGTCATGTTGACAAGCTGGCATATTCTTCTGATTCAATAAATCTGAAGTTGAAAAGAGGGTATGGAAGCAAAACAATTCTGTCAGCTGCCCAGTCTGAGTTCATACCTCTGATGGGATTTTCTTCAGTAGATAATGCCCTGCCTCATTTCAGGTAGCTGCTGCTGCTGCTAAGTCCCTTCAGTCGTGTCCAACTCTCTGTGACCCCATAGATGGCAGCCCACCAGGCTCCCCTGTCCCTGGGATTCTCCAGGCAAGAACGCTGGAGTGGTTGACATTTCCTTCTCCAAGGCATGAAAGTGAAAAGTGAAAGTGAAGTTGCTCAGTTGTGTCGGACTCTTAACGACCTCATGGACTGCAGCCTACCAGGTTCCTCCGTCCATTGGATTTTCCAGGCAAGTGTACTGGAGTGGATTGCCATTGCCTTCTCCTCATTTCGGTAGCTCCTTGGCCAAATTGAGAACCTTATTAGGGATCAGAAGAGACCATTCCTATTTCTGGACTCTCACACTAGGGAGTCCAAGCCAGAGGTTATGTTGGATAATCAGCAAGGCCACCATATGGGGGTGGAGGAGGAGCAGTTGGAGAGTTCAAATGAATTAACAGCAAGTCTTCCCCCTTTTCATTAGAATCTGGCAAAACAGATTTGTCTTTCCTTCTTGTTGGACCATAATCTTTTCATTGCAAAGATTTATTCCAGTACAAGAACATAACAGATCATATATAAGAAAAATGGGGCAAAAAATATTTCATTTAAATCTAATTATAAAATTATATTACAACTCAAGGATCCATTTTAAGGTCATTTTTATCCAGAGCCTAAAGAATATTGTGGTCAAGCGGTATTACAAAAAAACCATCTTTTTTCATTTTCATGGGTTGGTAAATGTTGCACAATTTTGGAGACTGCAACCTAGAGGACTGCAAGGGGGAATGGAATTAACATTGCCCATTTTGGAAAGCTTTTTTCCCCCATATGAGTGCAGCAAATAAGAACTTCCTAAGGGTCTATTTGGCACTGAATAATTTCTGCAGGTACTATAAAAAGTTTGAGTCAGCCCCAGATGAGCTGCTGATGCCAATAGCTTAACCGTGAAGAATGAGAGCTCAGAAGGATGTGCTCTCTTAAAAGTGAATTCCTTGTTGGACACTTCACGTCATGAGCAGACAACCCAACAACTCTGTAAATTCCCCATTCACCTGCAGCTTCCCAAGAGACTGGAGTGAGGAGTGCCTTTTTTTTTTTTTTTCTTTTAGAGTGAAGTTTTAGTTACCCAAGGAGATGAACCACAGATGAGGCTAGATGGAATTTTGATCACTAGCTGGAAGTTTGATCATGGCTTTCCTCTTCGGAAGATGTGAATCAGACTAAGGTGGAGAAGATGCATAAGAGTCGGTAGAATAGAGGGAACCACTCAGAAATCAGACCTTGGGTGCCTGACCAGGAGTTAGAGAACTGTGGTTACCTACCAGTTTCACAGTTCCGCGTCTGGGTCCTTCCTAGCAGTTCTCAACACTCTGACCACACCGCCTTCCTCAAATGTCTCCAACATTGCTCTCAAGGAGTCAGCCTCTTAGGATGAGGCTCCTGGCGCCTTGGAAGCCATTGCTTTCATCGCAGCCTGGCACCTGCCCCACATTGAGCCATAGGTTGTCATCATTCTTATATCTTTTCCTGCAATGAAGCAGTACCTCAGGGTATTTGGAAAACAGTGGGTGGCCAACTTGTGAAGGCATGCAGTTACTACAAGTGGGTAGGTTCTTTTCCAAAAAGTGATAGCTGGCTTAGAGATGATAGCAATGACAACCAAGCCACCTGTGTCATCTTCCCCTGACTCCAACCAATTTTCTGTTTGTGCTTCCTTTTGACAGTTAATTTTAGCCCCAAATCTGAGTTTTTCTTACTCCTACCTAATGCTAAGAGAAGTTTCCTGTATCTACCTAATGAAGCCTGGCTGCATAGCACCCTGTTTTCTTTTCTTCCTCTCATTTCCTCCTGAATATGTTCTGTTGTTAAAAAACTTGTAAGACAATTTCAACTGGTTGAGACTTAGGCTTCCCTTAGGAACCTTTCTCTCTTCTGTAACTTCCTCTGTATGCCAGGGGCACCTTGAATATTGAATGTCATCTAAAGTTTCTGGTGTCGCAGGATATACTTTGATGTGTTGCCTATAGGCCTCAAAGACCTTTAAAAGAAACTCAGTGGTCCTCCTTTGGTTTTCATTTTTCTTTTGTACTGTCTAGGGCTTTGTTTGGGGCACCACTTTTTGTAGACTTGGAAGAATGCAGTCTTATAAATGTTAGTACCCATTAGGGCAGGCAATAGCAATGCATCAGACAATAATAGACTGGCAAATGTTAGATTGAGTTTTCATAAGTGCATACAGGAACCTTGACTGGCAAACTAGGACCACTTTGAAGTTGGAGGAAAGTCTTTGTTCTCACATTTTTCTGAAGAGGGAAGGTTTGCCCTATTCCCATCATACAGAAGAAACCATATGATGCTTATTCTATAAGTGGACCTGAAAGATGTGATTTTGATTTCAAGTACTTCATTTGAGAGATGTGAGAAAGCTGGTAGAACAGGGAAGTGAAAGGTAGAGAGGAAGGCATCTAGTATTGGTGCATTCTGTCCATCACCACTGGAAACTAACCTGAGCACATGGAGAAATGGTGCAAAAGACACCTAGGAATTCTCATACCTGGGGTGCAAAAGGAGCTGGGGTATTATACACCAACCTCTCAGTTACTGAGGGGGCTCATGTGACAGGCTTCTAGCAGATGAGTGGGCAGAGTGGTGATGAAGGATACATCCCTCTCAGGACAAAGCCCAGACAGTGACCCAATATGGTGATGGTACCATTGTCACCCTAAGCAGAACTCAGGTAGCAGGCTGTGAAGCTTTCTATTAGGCTAGCAGAGAATATTAGGTTAGCATGGTGGTCTGACAGCATTCTATGCCCAATCCATCTTCCTTCCTTCTTACATCACAGGTGTTGGTCCCTAATAAACTTTATGAAATTATAACTTTCTGCTGCCAGAAGAGCCCAGTTTGTAATAAATTCTTACCTGAGCAGAGCTGACTAAGGTGTTCTGTTGCTACCTAAGGATTTCTATTCATATCCAACCTTTATGGCTGCTTGGATCATCAGGTTTTCAGTTCTTGATGGGCTGCTAATGTTGCATAATTAGATGGTGTATCAGACTCTGTACAGACCCAGTAGCAACTCTAAAGTGGCTTTTCAAATAGAGCACATCTATTAGTCAGGAAGATGACATATGTCTTGGAGCTTGCCAGAGGCTCCATTAGCATCCTCTCTCCAATACACACCTCAAACTCCAGTGGATCTGAGGGCATAAGGGTCAGGGGAGGGTGTCCAACAACCTAGATGAGCTGCAGGACTTCTTTCATTCTGAGTTCAGTTCTTAGCAGATCAGGTAATTTTCAGCTATCAGCTTAACTACTTAGGATTGGTTTTGTTTTTCAGCTCGCGTTTTTTGATATCAGGTGCTGAAAAGACACTATTTCATTGTAAATATACTTTTTGCTGGAGATACTTTATCATTCCTTCCTGGATTGTCCTCTCAAATAGTTCTTTAGCTATGGGAAACTTTCTTATTACTTTCATTCTCGGGCAATCCTGGAGAGAGGTCAGTGTTCATATTTTCTTATAGCTCTCCTCTAGCCCCTGCATCTTTCAGTTTACTATTTCCCTGTTTAAGACATAAGCTTCCAGCTTCAGTCTCCCTACGGTGGCTCCACTCAGTCTCTCAGTTCAGTTCAGTCAGTCATTCGTGTCCTACTCTTTGCGATCCCATGAACCACAGCACACCAGACCTCCCTGTCCATCACCAACTCCCAGAGTCCGCCCAAACCCATGTGCATTGAGTTGGTGATGCCATTCAACCATCTCATCCTCTGTTGTCCCCTTCTCCTCCTGCCCCCAATCCCTCCCAGCATCAGGCTCTTTTCAAATGAGTCAGTTCTTCGCATCAGGTGGCCAAAGTATTGGAGTTTCAACTTCAGCATCAGTCCTTCCAATGAATATCCAGGGTTGATTTCCTTTAGGATTTACAGGTTTGATCTCCTTACAGTCCAAGGGACTCTCAAAAGTTTTCTCCAGCACCACAATTCAAAAGCATAATGTTGCATATTCAACATATGTTGAATATTGTTGAGTTGAATATGAATTCATATTGAATATGAATGTTGCATATTCAATTCTATGGCACTCAGCCTTCTTTATGGTCCAACTCTCACAGCCATACATGACTACTGGAAAAACCAGAGCTTTGACTAGACAGACCCTTATTGGCACAGTAATGTCACTGCTTTTTAATACGCTGTCTAGGTTAGTCATACTTTTCTTCCAAGGAGCAAGCATCTTTTAATTTCACGGCTGCAGGCACCATCTGCAGTGATTTTTGGAGCCCAAAAATAGTCACTCACTGCTTCCATTGTTTCCCCATCTATTTGCCATGAAGTGATGGGACCAGATGCCATGATCTTAGTTTTCTGAATGTTGAGCTTTAAGCCAACTTTTTCACTCTCCTCTTTCACTTTTATCAAGAGGCTCTTTTTAGTTGTTCTTTGCTTTCTGCCATAAGGGTGGTGTCATCTGCATATCTGAGGTTATTGATATTTCTCCCAGCAATCTTGATTCCGGCTTGTGCTTCATCCAGCCCATCATTTCACGTGATGTACTCTGCATATAAGTTAAATAAGCAGGGTGACAATATACAGCCTTAACATACTCCTTTCCCAATTTGGAACCAGCCTGATGTTCCATGTCCAGTTCTGTTTCCTGACCTGCATATAGATTTCTCAGGAGGCAGGTCAGGTGGTCTGGTATTCCCATCTCTTTCAGAATTTTCCACAGTTTGTTGTGATCCACACAGTCAAAGGCTTTGGCATAGTCAGTAAAGGAGAAGTAGATATTTTTCTGGAACCCTCTTTTTCGATGATCCAGCGAATGTTGACGATTTGATCTCCAGTTCCTCTGGCTTTTCTAAATCTATCCTGAACATGTGGAAGTTCATGGTTCACGTACTGTTGAAGCCTGGCTTGGAGAATTTTGAGTATTACTCTGCTAGCATGTGAGATAAGTGCAATTGTGCAGTACTTTGAGCATTCTTTGGCATTGCCTTTCTTCGGGATTGGAATGAACACTGACCTTTTCCAGTCCCGTGGCCACTGCTGAGTTTTCTAAATTTGCTGGCATATTGGGTGCAGTACTTTCACAGCATCATCTTTTAGGATTTGAAATAGCTTAACTGGAATTCCATCACCTCCACTAGCTTTGTTCATAATGATACTTCATAAGGCCCACTTGACTTCACATTCCAGGATGTCTGGATCTAGGTGAGTGATGACACCATCGTGATTATCTGGATTATGAAGATCTTTTCTGTACAGTTCTTTTGTGTCTTCTTGCCACCTCTTCATAATACTTTCTGCTGCTTGTTAGGTCCAGACTATTTCTGTCCTTTATTATTCCCATCTTTGCATGAAATGTTCCCTTGGTATCTCCAATTTTCTTGATCTTGAGTCTTCCCCATTCTTTTGTTTTCCTCTATTTCTTCGCATTGATCACTGAGGAAGGCTTTCTTATCTCTCCTTGCTATTCTTTGGAACTCTGCATTCAAATGGATATATCTTTCCTTTTTTCCTTTGCCTTTAGCTATAGTAAAACATTTTACTCTATCGAAAGCTTAGAGTTTAGTCCTCAAAATAAATCTCCTCCCAGAAAGACAACTTTTCTCAGCAGGAATATTAAAGCTTAAATTTCTAGAATTTTCATGAAAGTGCCCTGTTATTTAGTTTTTTGTCTCAATGAATTTGGTGATTTTGAATAGATTGAGGCAATTCTGGGGCATGAAAATGAAGGAAGGACAATGATAATCATGGATCTGGCCTGAGGGCTAGGAACTCTTTCTTTAGGTAAAGCCAGGAACAAGTTGTCTAGATAGTTGCTGATATAGAGACAACTAGTAATTCTATACTTCTACTTATGACCTCCTATGGGTATGTAATTTTATACCATCCATATGCGAGAAAGGTCTGTATTTCAATACAGGTCTAATCTCTGTACCTGAAGTGACAATTTAATTTGTTCAGCATAAAGTCTTGATAAGAATTGTTCATTTCTTTCTCTTGTAAAGATTTAGGCTATTGAGCACATGTAGGTGCTTTTATTTTTTATTTTTTTTTTTTCCTTTTGCATGTTCATAAAATCACTTCTCTTCATAATGCCTCCTTTCTACTTCTATCACTCAGGTTTCAGCATTTCTGGTAGTTCCCTTCAAACAATTTAAGAGCCTTTATTTCTAACTGTGGCTAGAAAGCTGCCTGACATTTGTCTGTGCTCTGAAAGTCAACAAGGGGCTCCACTTAACTTGTCCCTAAAGTCAGTCCAGCTGTCTCTGACCCTAAAGGAAGCCCTTAAAAGCCTGTCTTCCCCCATTAGGGATTCATGTAGCCCTGTCCTTGAGGGCTTGGTTCTTTAAGATCCTGCTCTTTCTTAGGAAAGTGCCATCTAAACACTAAGGTAGGGTTTTTTATACTATAGACCTTAACACATTCTGGGTGGTAGAGTGTGCGTGCAAGAAGCTGTTGTCATTGAAACACTCAGTCTTTCATTTTCTTAAAGATACTTTCATCCATCTTCAGCAATAATGGAGCTCTTCAAAGCGTTTCCATTATTGATGGATGTATGTTAATACATCATCATGAGTTTGTTTAAGGTTTTCTCTGCATTTTATGGTTAGAATGCAGTGTATAAATTCTATTTAACAGCCAGCATTAGGTTTTGAGTAGAAGGAAAATATACCTGGCTTAATAAGAGAAATATACAAAAGTGCTTGGCTTTACCGTGTGCTGTATGGTATTTAAGTTAAAGAAAACCACTTAGACTATGCATGATCAAATATATTTATGTCTCTGTCCCCAGTTCCTGGTACAAATCTAAAACTCTTAGAATTTCTTGAGTGACAGGAGTGTCTTCTGTTATTCATACCAAGCCCTTTTTGATCACACATGAGTTCATGCTAATGAGGTGACTTGGAGTGGTCCCCTTAAATAACCTCATTAAGGGACTGATCACCAGAAAGAAGTAGAGGATTGGATCTCTCATCTCTATCTAGTGACTTTCTGAAAATAGTAGAGGGGGATGGAGATTAAGTTCTATAACTTTTCCTTTTTTATAACTCTTGAATAATGAGATCTGAGCTTTCACATTGGTGAACACATGGAAGTGCTGGGAGATTTGCATGCCCATACAGGGCATGGAAGCTTTGTGCCCCTTGCCCTGCCCCAAACCTTACTATGCATCTTTTCAGTAGGTTGATCCTTTATAATAAACTGGGAAGCATTAAGTATTCAGTTCCATGAACTAGTGTAGTAAACTATTGAACCTGAGGGAGGGGAGAGTAGGAACACAGTTTATAGACAAATTGAACAGGAGTATAGGTTGCAGCAAAACCTGTGACTGGTGCCCGAGTGGGGACATCTTGTTAGACTGGGTCCTTTCATTTGTATCTGACAATAATTCCAAGTTAATGGTGTCAGTTGAATTGTTGGACATCCAGTTGGCGTTGAAATTGGTTAATATTGGAACACTTCAGACTATACATGAAGAAAATGGACATTTTAATCCTGTACTGAAAGTTATGTTTGAACAAAGCTTTGAAATGAATGTCTCAGCAAGGTTTCTGGCAGAGCATGGCTTTACACTGAACTTGTAGATGTGATACAGTTATTTCTTGAAAATGGAAGTGACCATTGTTCTCATGGAATGGTCTGAAATGCTGGATCTTTAGTAGTCTCATTTCATTGTAGGGCAGAAATGCTCAGCATCATATGACTCATCCCTCTGGAATAACAATGCCATTAATTGTTCAGTCTGAGGAATATTGGTAGCCTTGTCAGATTAACCAATTATACCTGTCATGCAAGACTGAACAGCATCCCTTAAACAGCTACAACGGTAGTTACTATGATGTATGTGAAATAATTTCCTTCACTGGTTCCTGGCAATAGTTTGCAAATTGGCTTTTGCAGGCTTTTGATGGTATATAACCTGCTGCCTTGGAAGCTCAATAAGCATTTTTAATCAAGGCACCTAATACTTCAGTTCTTCCTACCAAAATTTTAGTATCACTTATGCCCATGGTGTGAGACTAATGTACTGAGCAAATGGATCCTAAGCTTGGGTGGCTGGGTATACATAAATGTCTTTGTCCCATTGGAAATGCCATGATTTTCTCATATATTGGACTAAACACTACAGTTGTACTTATTTTGTACCTTCATAGGATTAGGATTCAGTCTTAAGATTGTCTCATGCAGACGTTAAATGAGATTTTGGGGTGTCTTTTTGAGCCCTGAATACATTTTATCTTGCCAACATATCTTACTGACTGTGCCGGTTAAGTGCATGGACTACTGTGTTGGGCACTCTGAGACTGTGTCTCAAGTTCATTCCTACCCAATTAGTGAAACCAGTTTTGAGATTCTGTGTCTCATTAATGGAAGGCCTAATTCTGGACTTTTTCTTAAAAGAAAAAAAAAAAAGGAAGAAAACAGAAAGGCCTTTGTAATCATCTGTCAAAGCTCTTTCAAGGTGGATACTGATAGAAGCCCTAATTATGATTGAAACCAGCAACACAGCCAAAGCCTTCATCACTGGCAGGAGGTAACTTGTGTAGCTCATACCTTCACCTTGTTGGGATATCTGTGTCCCGTGGGTAACCACCTCCTCTCCCGGTACAAGTCTTCAGAATCCTACCAAACGATGATTATTTTTCCTTTCCAACCCCTTTCAGAAGGAAAAGTGTAGCTTCAGCCTGAAAAGCACAGGTCTAGCAGTCAATCACTTTGACCATAACATTAATGATGGACAAAGTCTCCTAATCCAAAGCTTCATAAGTAGAAAATCAAGACCTCCTGTATTTTGAAAACCTAAAACGAGAAGCCTAATGCTTTCTGTTTATCAACTCAAAACTTACTGAGTACAGATATAAGTCAGTTACTTGTTCAATGACTACTAGAAAGACTCCCCAAACTACAAGATATATTAGTGGTAACAAGACATCAACAGCTACCCTGACCCCAGAAGATGGAACCATACTAAATGTTTTGCTATCGGGGGGAAGAAGATTTCCAGGATGTCACTACTAAAAATAAATATTTCACAGAGAAGGCTGCCTCCTGCAGGTAAAGATATGGAGGTCTGGAATTTGGACCTATAACAAGCTTTCCTGATTGGTGTTTGGCTGACAGTATTGGTAACAATTGCTGTAGAAGGTAGCCGAAAACCTGGCATAGAGTAGCCATGTCTTGGGTGATAAGAGACACTTTAAGTGTCTGAACAGACTCATGTGCAAGTACAAAACCCTGACCCTAGAATGAAAGTATGTGCTCTCCTTGAGTCTGGGTGTTAGTGATGTGATTAAAATTGAGGGCAATCTAAGGGTTGTGCAGAGTCTTAAGAGGGTGAGTTTAGACCATTCACCTAAGGAACAACTTCTATTACTAACACTGGCTGTGAAGTGACAGTTTAGCAGGCTTAGCTAACAAGCACGAGATAGAGCCCTGTGGGCCGTGAGTGTAGAAGAGTTGCTCAGGGCTAGATATCAGGCTTCTGTGCTTCCTCTTTGGCTCACTTGATGTACTGTGAGTAGTCCAGCATAGTTTATTAGGAAACTATTTGGGGGACATCTATATTCTTATTCAAAACTCTGGGGATATTCCCAAATACTCCCCCCAACCCCTTTGGAGGAGGAAATGCCACAATGACAATGTGGCAAAGCTACCTCTAGAAGTCTGTAATCGCTGGGTGTTATAGAGGTCCTAAGTGAGATTGTACTAGAATATTCACCCTGGGAGTGCTTAGACAGAATAACATGCCCAAGCTTCAGCTATTCTTATGGAATTCCCCTCGACTATTTTTTTTTTTTTTCCCAGTGGGTTTTGTCATACATTGATATAAATCAGCCATGGATTTACACGTATTCCCCATCCCGATCCCCGCTCCCACCTCCCTCTCCACCTAATTCCCCCGGGTCCTCCCAGTGTACCGGGCTGGAGCACTTGTCTCATGCATCCCACCTGGGCTGGTGATCTGTTTCACCATAGATAGTATACATGCTGTTCTTTCGAAACATCCCACCCTCACATTCTCCCACAAAGTCCAAAAGTCTGTTCTGTATTTCTGTGTCTCTTTTTCTGTTTTACATATAGGGTTATCGTTACCACCTTTCTAAATTCCATATATATGTGTTAGTATGCTGTAATGTTCTTTATCTTTCTGGCTTACTTCACTCTGTATAATGGGCTCCAGCTTCATCCATCTCATTAGGACTGGTTCAAATGAATTCTTTTTAATGGCTGAGTAATATTCCATGGTGTATATGTACCACAGCTTCCTTATCCATTCATCTGCTGATGGTCATCTAGGTTGCTTCCATGTCCTGGCTATTATAAACAGTGCTGCGATGAACACTGGGGTGCACGTGTCTCTTTCAGATCTGGTTTCCTCAGTGTGTATGCCCAGAAGTGGGATTGCTGGGTCATATGGCATTTCTATTTCCAGTTTTTTAAGAAATCTCCACACTGTTTTCCATAGCGGCTGTACTAGTTTGCATTCCCACCAACAGTGTAAGAGGGTTCCCTTTTCTCCACACCCTCTCCAGCATTTATTGCTTGTAGACTTTTGGATAGCAGCCATCCTGACTGGCGTGTAATGGTACCTCATTGTGGTTTTGATTTGCATTTCTCTAATAATGAGTGATGTTGAGCATCTTTTCATGTGTTTGTTAGCCATCTGTATGTCTTCTTTGGAGAAAGGTCTGTTTAGTTCTTTGGCCCATTTTTTGATTGGGTCATTTATTTTTCTGGAATTGAGCTGCAGGAGTTGCTTGTATATTTTTGAGATTAATCCTTTGTCTGTTTCTTCATTTGCTATTATTTTCTCCCAATCTGAGGGCTGTCTTTTCACCTTACTTATAGTTTCCTTTGTAGTGCAAAAGCTTTTAAGTTTCATTAGGTCCCATTTGTTTAGTTTTGCTTTTATTTCCAATATTCTGAGAGGTGGGTCATAGAGGATAGGAACATACCTCAACATAATAAAAGCTATATATGACAAACCCACAGCAAGCATCACCCTCAATGGTGAAAAATTGAAGGCATTTCCCCTGAAATCAGGAACAAGACAAGGGTGCCCACTCTCACCACTACTATTCAACATAGTGTTGGAAGTTCTGGCCACAGCAATCAGAGCAGAAAAAGAAGTAAAAGGAATCCAGATAGGAAAAGAAGAAGTAAAACTCTCACTGTTTGCAGATGACATGATCCTCTATATAGAAAACCCTAAAGACTCTACCAGAAAATTACTAGAGCTAATCAATGAATATAGTAAAGTTGCAGGATATAAAATTAACACACAGAAATCCCTTGCATTCCCATATACTAACAATGAAAAAACAGACAGTGAAATTAAGGAAACAATACCATTCACCATTGCAACAAAAAGAATAAAATACTTAGGAGTATATCTACCTAAAGAAACAAAGGACCTATACATAGAAAACTATAAAACACTGATGAAAGAAATCAAAGAGGACACAAACAGATGGAGAAACATACCGTGTTCATGGATTGGAAGAATTAATATTGTCAAAATGGCTATTCTACCCAAAGCAGTCTATAGATTCAATGCAATCCCTATCAAGCTACCAACGGTATTTTTCACAGAACTAGACCAAAGAATTTCACAATTTGTATGGAAATACAAAAAACCTCGAATAGCCAAAGTAATCTTGAGAAAGAAGAATGGAACTGGAGGAATCAACCTGCCTGACTTCAGACTCTACTACAAAGCCACAGTCATCAAGACAGTATGGTACTGGCACAAAGACAGAAATATAGATCAATGGAACAGAATAGAAAGCCCAGAGATAAATCCACGAACCTATGGACACCTTATCTTTGACAAAGGAGGCAAGGATATACAATGGAAAAAAGACAACCTCTTTAACAAGTGGTGCTGGGAAAACTGGTCAACCACTTGTAAAAGAATGAAACTAGAACACTTTCTAACACCATACACAAAAATAAACTCAAAATGGATTAAAGATCTAAATGTAAGACCAGAAACTGTAAAACTCCTACAGGAGAACATAGGCAAAACACTCTCCGACATAAAATTTTTATTTTCTAGTGTTCTCCTTATATAGTTGTTGATATGGAGATGATCTGTAATGTATACATAACATTTAAATCATGAGTAATATTGAAAATGCCATTTATCATGTTTTAAATATAGCTCACACAAATGTTGTCACCTTCTGTATTTATACCTCTCATACAGCGAGTAACCATACGCAGCTTTTTTGGTTAGATGCCACGTCAAAAGACTCATGGCAGTATGTTATGTGACAGGTTAAAGCAAAGTCAAAAAAAAATCCCAAAACCTGTGAATTTAATTTGCAACTGTACACGGTATTATATATTTGCTGGGAATTTGACATTCAGAGAGAAGAAAATACAGCTGGCCCTTTGTATCTGCATATCCACAGATTCAACTGAAAGATGGAAAATACTTGAAAAAAAATTCCATGAAATTCTAAGAAATAAAACTTGAATTTTCCACGCATCTTTAACTATTTACATAGCGCTTAAATTATATTTGGGCTTTCCTGGTGGCTCAGACAGTAAAGAATCTGCCTGTAATGCAGGAGACACAGGTTCAATACCTGTGTCCAAAAGAACCCCTGGAGAAAGATTTGGCCACCCACTCCAGTATGCTCGCCTGGAGAATCCCATGGACAGAGCAGCCTGGTAGGGTACAGTCCATGGGATCACAAACAGTTGGATATGACTGAGCATCTAACACTGCTACTATAGTCAGGATTGCTAAAGTTGTGATCAGGAACTTAGAGCTTGAGAAACCAACATGTATGAACTGCACAGGAACACTTATGGAGCTCTGTGTGAAAGTTTAACGGATGGCTTTTTGACCTCAGAGGGCCAAAGGCTCCACCCTCATAACACACCTTTTGTTTTGATCTTGCATCCTATGAAGAGCCATGGAGTTTGATTGTGCTTGCACAGACCATCTAGCACCTCACCTTTTGTACTTTCTATCACCGTTTCCCCATCTCAGGTCATCTTATCTCATAAACAGCCTGAACCTGATTTTCAGGAAGGTGCATTTGGGATTTGTTTTTGTGTCTTCTCCCTTGGCTGCCTCCCTAATGAAACTTCATTGCAAACCTCAGTGTTTAGGCATTTGATTATGCTGTACATTAGGCAAACAAAACTGGTTTGGTAACAATTTCAGGTTAGCCTCATTTCTAAAACAGTTGAGAATTGATTAGTTCACAGTTTTTTTAAACTTTACTGTAAATGGCTAGTTCATGTTTTTCCCTAACATGTAGCATAGCGAAGAGTCAGATATGGCTTTGTGTGTGTGCACATATGGCCGAAGCAGCAGGGCCCTTTGCAACTCCGGGCACCATTCAAACTGGCACTGTTTCTGTCATTTGGTGTAAATGTTACAAAGAGCAAGATGTTATTACCATGGGAGCATATGCAGCCTCCAGAATCTGAAGTGCTGTATCAGCCATTGATGTAATTCTATCTTCCTAGTGAAGACTGTCCTTTGAGGTTATGCCCTACAAGCTACTAAACTCCTAAAAATGTCACTAAAATGACAGTCTCTTGAATCTTCATGTGTTTTAAACTCTCAATCCTGGTGTACTTCTAATACATTTCCAACTTCTAGTTTATCTGGGTCAAATATATCATCAATATAGTATAGAAAACTAATGAAATGTTCTGCAGAATATCCCGATGTACAAGTCCTTTCAGGCTATTTTGACAGAAGGTAGAATGAGCTAGCCCGATGAAGACAATCATATACATGGATAGCCTTGTCCCAGGCCTTTATACCTTAAGAGGTAATAACTGGTTTAGCAAAGTACCTCATCTAACTCTGAATTAAATTTAAGTAATCAGCTTTTTTCAGGAACTTTCTTCAGAAACCTGGATTTCTACAGACCAGATCAATAGATTAGGGTGAAAATGTTGGAAAGATGTATTTCTTTTTTTCATGGTATACTTGCTTGCCATTTCTTTCAACGATGTAATATTTGATTTCTACATTGGTCACTAGAGATGAGCTTTAGAAATTTCCCTTTTGTCACTGTGATGATAGTTCCTACCCAAGTTAAGAAAATGGTATGAGGGTTCTGCCAATGACCACCTTCTTTGCATTTATATAGTCAGGGGTTCTCCTGGTAGGTCAGATGGTAAAGAACCTGCCTACAATGCGAGAGACCTAGGTTCAATCCCTGGGTTGGGAAGATCTCTTGTAGGAGGAAATGGTAACCCATTCCAGTATTCTTGACTGAAAAACTCCATGGACAGAGAATCCTGGCAGGCTACAGTCCATGGAATCACAGAGTCAGACACAACTGAGCAACTAACACTCATACAGTCAGGACCAGTGAACTGACCACTGGGTAGGCCCAAGGACACAATCTGTCAGGACTCAATTACCTGGCCCAACAAGGAATGTAACATGACAACAGTGATTATTCTTTCTATCCATATCTCTAGATATCAATGTTGTGAGGGCCAGAAGGCATCTCTAGTAGTTTTAAAATACAGAAAAAGCAGAGGCCAAGAAGCTAGCTTAGAGACAAAAGTTCAAAACACACTGCATGATCAGCTAAAGCATGTCTATGCTAATGTCAGGGCTCTGTCTGGAAAAATATGGGGCCCTGAAACATCAGATTGAGACACCTCTATGGGTCCTTAACGATTTTAGCTGTTCAAACTTCCTTGAGCCTTGACAAAGGAGGAACTGGCTCTCAAACATGCACCTCAATAATTTATTTCTTTATGACAGAAATAATCTCTATGGATATGATGCTCAGATTTCTTTCAAGAGAACTTTGTACAAGGAAATTAAATGGTGGGGACCCCCTCCAGCTGGTGCCTTGCCTGACTGCAGGATCCATACAGGCAACAATCTTCTTGGGGTACTCCCAGCTAAGGACAGATCATGGCATGCTGATAGGAACATTACCATTCTCCTCTGGTGCAGAACTCTTACAGGGGAATTTGAGAAAGTTTTGGCCAATCAGTGGGGAGCCCCAGTCAGCATAGCAGTGCGGTGTGCCTCCTCCTACCCAATTCTCCTGTTCAGATGTCAGGTCTGCATTGCCTTTCGAAGTCTTTCCTCACCCGCTCCTGCTCTCATCTTCCTCTTATCCTTACAGCTTTTTTCCAAAGTGATTCCATCAGATGCCTGCTTCTTGGAGGATCCAAACCCACGAACTCCCTCTAATCTTATGAATGCTGACTTTGACATATCTTTTTAGATGATTTTTAACTTTATAGGTGAGAGGTCTTGCTACCTGATTTAGGTAAAGCTCAGGCCGGCTGACTTGGGAACACTGGTCAGTTCACACATTAGCTACACTCAGTTCTTCTGCTTCATCCCATGTAAGCCTCACAGGGCAAGGAGGAGGAGATCAAGGGCATTCCTGCATACCACCAAAATACTAGTACCCTGATGGTTTCAGAGATATTCTCAGAGACTATTAATTTCCTACAATGGCTCTCTCAGTGATTAGAGTCAGAACAGTATAAGAAATAGGCAAACTAATAATCTGAGTGATCACGGTGTCATACTTAAAAGCAGCTGATATATAGCCATAGAATAGGTGTTCAAGGATGAATGGCTCATAAACTTGTATGATTTATGGGAATAAACCAGCTTTTCTCTCCAAGTCCAAGACTTTGATGACCAGAATCTTTTGAAACAAAATAATTAGTGGATTCTTCAGCAAAACGGTTTGAGAGCCATCACCTCTGTACATAATTCTCTTGAATTCAAAAGACTACTTCAGAGAGGAAATTGATGAGGGCCCAGCTGCTGCTGAGTTCCATCTCTACACTAGACGCCATGCCTGCTAAGGGCTACTGCCCTGTAATGACAGGGCTAGGCTACTAAGGCTCTCCCTTAGGGAGATTCAGGGACCCTACTAGGAGGAGTAGGCCAAGAAAGCAGTCTCTAAGACTAGAGTTTGCAATTGGATCACTTACCAACTTGTTGGTAATGTCCTAATTGCTTTCCTTTAGGTGGACAAAAGATAGTAGGAATATTGTCCACCAGTGGCTAACTCTTATTCTGGAAAATTGGGAGAACGTGTGAAAAGAGTACATTAAATGCTCCTATGTATCATACATCTTGCATGGCATCATATCTAGACTCCTAATCATTAACCAAAGTTCTGATGGCCCCTTTACTGTCTTGCCTCCCTATCATGATACTAGACTTCTCCCTTTAAGGTTCAGTGATTAAACCTGGCAGCAACAATTCTAACCTATCTAGAATGTACTACAGCCCCCCAAAATCTCAGCCTGCCCCACAAACTAGATTTGAATCAAGCTTGTTATCTCTTCAATTCAGATTTCAACTTTACCACTAGAAGGACCAGAAAAAGGACTATTAAACACGAGTTCAGGACAAACCCCAGATTCAATCCAGGTCTTTTTCCCTTAAGGCCACTCTTGATACTTCAAATTCTCAGGCTGTTGGGTAACTTCAGGCTTCAAAGTGAATGGACAAGGCCACCACACTATAGGGTGCTTTTTGTTCCTTCTTTAAGACCAGCGTTTATTGGTATTTAATATTTTCTTAATATCTAGGATTAAGTTACATAGCAGGATATATAATACAATATACAATGTTAGTTTTAGATAACTTAGAATATGGTCAACATTTAAGCTTCAAGTGCAAGACATTGCAACAGAGCTCAAAAATCATTGCTGAGAACTACTAGTAATTTCAGTTCCAAAGACATTCCTGAAGGCTAAAACTGTTCCGTTCTCCAACTTTCTGCAGATGCCTTTTCATATTCAATGAGAATCGTCTATGGGTAATTTTTGCCCTGCTAATCAACACTGGCCTGGGTGAGAGTTTCTCAAATGTGCCCTGAACTGAGATTCCCACTCAATACTTCTCTCAAATTCTCCATTGAGAGCACAACAGCCTGGCCACTCCTGTGATTCAGGATTTGATTCGGGGTAGTCATACACTGCAGTTTGCAGTATGCAGAACAGGAGAAGTAAATACCTGTTTCATGCAACACTGAAGCCACATGCCTCCCTGATGAAGGTACTAACGATTCGGCCCACCATGTTTTCTGATGCCTAGAAAAATATTGGATGCTTTCCAACATACTAATAAGTTATCTACCAATGGCCCATGAGATGAAGTAAGCTTCCCCTTCTCTTGCCTTAAAAATCAAGTAAGTGGTTATACCTTTATTCCAAACCTTTCGTTCAGCCAATGGGGAGCCCCAGTCAAAGTCCCCTGTGCAATTTCAGGTATCAGACTTATAACATATTCAAGTTTCCCCCACCTACTCTTTTCTCTACTTCATTCATAACAGAAATGGCCAATACATAGCCATAGGTTTACCAGTTAAAGGATGACCCTATTTTCTAGGCCATATAATCTGGATTGTTTTTATAGTTGTAAGATGTGAAGTGCCTCAGAAAACGCTCATGGAGACTCAAGGAAACCTTAGAAAAATAGAAACTTATGTAAAGGGAAAGAAAAGTAAAGGTGTATTTTGTCAGGAGTTCAGTGGGTCCTTAAGGTTGCATTCCTTCTCTCCATGCTACCCACTCCTTCCTCACTTTGCACTGTCAGCATTAAATTCTTATTCCAGGCTCTGTTCCTGGAAAGGTCCAAATTAAGGCATTAAAAATTAGGTTAGTAAATATGATCATTTTTCTTGTAGGACAGGAGCTACAAACAAACATGGTAATGGTCTATTTTGTTTAGTAAAATAGACATACCTTCTTCCACATGGATATTCTGGCTATGAGAACAAAATCAGCCTAGATCTGTCCCCAAATCATGAAAAGCCTTGCAATCAATGGTCCAGACCTGACCTTGAAAACAAGCTTTCAGGTATGGGATCCACGCTAGGTAAGCCAGAGGATGAAGATCTATAGCCTTTAAAGGCTTATCAATTGGTGCACATGATGCCAAAACTTCAGCCTCTGAAAGCATGGATTTGATTGGAGCTAATGTGTCTCATCACCGACTGGATGCACATGAATTTCAGTAAGCTCTGGGAGTTGGTGATGGACAGGGAAGCCCAGTGTGCTGCAGTCCACGAGGTTGCAAAAAGTTGGACACAACTGAGCAACTGAACTGAACTGAATGTGTCTCCCGCCATGCAGATCACATCTTTGCTATGAATAGGACAAGACAAGGGATTATTGAACTTGAATCCAGGTCCAATCCCTGTCTCAATCCAGGTCATTCTTTTCCCTAAGACCATCCGTGATCTCTCTGTGTCTCAGAACCACAGAGAGTATCTTCAGACTTCATGTCATGAGGCTAGGTCACCATCAAGTAGGATGACCTTGGTGTCTCCTCTTTAGACCAGCTGTTAAATGGTATTTTTTTCATTTCTAGGATTAAAATATAACATGACGATAGCACTCTCTTTTTATATATGTATATATAGATATCATCATGTAGAATTCTATGATATATAGCAAGTAGAATTTAAGTTTTTAATAACCATACCTCAAGCTAACTTTTTAAAGCATATAGTACATGGTATTTCCGACAACAATGTTCCTTTTTAGAAGTACTAATAATTCTAGTCTCTATGACAGATTGCAAATTGGAACAAACTAATTTTCTCTTGAGGTTCCATTTGTGATAATCCTTCTACAGATGCCTAACACATTTTCCATTCTTTTGCTTGCACCTGAACATCTATATATTCCTATAAAAAGCTTCAAGTTCTGAAGCAGGGATGATGCCATTTGCTGTATTTTCCCTGGATAGTGATGAGCATGGAAAGCATGTTGATACAAATGTGAATTGATTATATGACTTGGTGAACACAATTCTGGCCCATTCATTCTGTTGCTCTTTGGCCTTTTGGAGTTCTCAGAAGTTAAACAATGTGATAATTTACCATAAAGATTTATAATTTAGAGTTCATAATACAAATATGCCTTGATTTTAGAGAAAGTTCAGGCCTTCTCCAATATTATATGAAATTTAAAATCATACTATTCTGCCAAATCTAAGTATTCTTTGTAAAATATAAAAGGTGGAAAATTTGTGCCATTGGTGATCCCTTCAAAATTGCTATCAAACTGAATTGGTTGCTCATAAGCAACCTTATTAATGTGGAAATTATCTTGAAAAATACTATGACTTCCCAGCTTTCAAAATGATGAAGAACCTGACTTCCTATGTATTATGAGGATCATACAGTCACATGTATTATTAGATTCATTAAGGGCAAACAACAGGGCTTCCCTGGTGGCTCAGAGGTAAAGCCTCTGCCTGCAATGTGGGAGACCCGGGTATGATCCCTGAGTCAGGAAGATCCTCTGGAGAAGGAAATGGCAACCCACTCCAGTACTCTTGCCTGGAAAATTCTGTGGGCTACAATCCATGGGGTTGCAAAAAGTCAGACATGACTGAGCGACTTCATTTTCACTTTCTAAGGGCAAACAACATATCGAGTAGACCACTTAACCTTAAAAAGATACATATATAATGTAAACTAAGCTTTGGTTTTTTTGAATATCACAATAATGTGTATGAATATATTAGAGTATATTAAGAATCACATTTGGTTCTCAGTGGCCCCACAGCGAAGAAGGATATGAACGTTTTCTGCTTGTTTTGCTGCTGTGGTATGTTACTTACATCTTTAGCATTTCTACAACATGGGATTTGTCAAGGTGGCTCTGAGATACAGCAAGAAAAAAGTCAATGTAAATCTAGGAGAACATCTTATAGCATTGTTTGGACAAGAGTTGAAATTGCTTTAAGTGTTGAATCCTTTTCAACTTGTGGGATATAAGTTTTAAAAAGTTTCAGAAGTCTGTTCTGTATTTCTGTGTCTCTTTTTCTGTTCTGCATATAGAGACACAGAAATACAGAACAGACTTTTGAACTTTGTGGGAGAATGTGAGGGTGGGATATTTCAAAAGAACAGCATGTATACTATCTATGGTGAAACAGATCACCAGCCCAGGTGGGATGCACGAGACAAGTGCTCCGGCCTGGTGCACTGGGAAGACCCAGAGGAATCGGGTGGAGAGGGAGGTGGGAGGGGGGATCGGGATTGGGAATACATGTAAATCCATGGCTGATTCATATCAATGTATGACAAAACCCACTGGAAAAAAAAAATAATAATAATAATAAAAATTTAAAAAAAAAAAAAAAAGTTTCAGAGGTCTTCAGAACAGGAGAAGTAAATACTGTTTTATGCAAAACTGAAGCCACATGCCTCCCTGAAGCAGGTACTGATGATTCAGCCCAGCATGCTTTTCTGATGTTTAGAAAAATATCGGACTCTTCCCAACATACTAATACATCAGCTACCAATGCCCTATGAGATGAAGTATGCTTGCTCTTCTCTTACCTTAAAAATCTAGTAAATGGTTGATTAAAGGTAGTACCTTTAATCCAAATTGTGGCATGCTTGGACATGTGTTGATGACTGCAGCTACCAACAGCCGCACCTCCAGGATCTACTGCAACATTCAGGCTGAGGCCTTGTCCTCCCTCAGTTGTTTGCAGTCTAAACCTTACTCCTGCCCAACACAGAACTCTGTTCCATCTAACTCTAAGACTTCCTATTGCCTGGTGAAAACTTTCTGAAAGGTGACACACAGTCAGTCTCTTCTTAGTCCTTCCTTCTTTGTCCCCTCACAGGGTCAGATCTTTATCCCCTTCTGATGACTCTCTCATCTTTAGAGAAGGTCTCAGAAGACCCTGACTGTAGCATCAGTAGACCAGAGGTGGTAGGTTAATAGGCACGTGTTTATCCTTTTGGTGTCAGTATTGATAATCCCAGGACAGGACTTTTTAGGTTGGCAGTGGTAATCAAGAGAGAAAAGATGACTTCCAAGGGCCAGATCTTCAAGGTCCCTTGCAGATACTCCTATACAATCCCCAGACAGATTTTAGGGGTCCATATTTCCCTTTACTAGAGTCTGCAAAGATGACTCTGAGGTCACATAATCTCTTTTCCTACCTAGATGTGACTGAACACATGACCAATTTACCCAGCAGTCTTGTCTCAGTAGTCACCCAGATGACTATTAACTATTAATGACTATTAATATTATATATAGAATGTTATGACTATTAATAGATTCAGTTAACTTTCTTTAGCAGTTGCTTCACACACCTGAGTACTGAAAACTATATACAGTTCTCAGATTTTATCTGAAAAACCTGGAATTGCTATGTTAAAAAGACACCATTTCTAGAGAAAACTCAGGGTCAGTATAGTAATTCTAAGTTTTATGACCAAAATCCATCAGATGGATTTTGTGGAACTTCCTGGATACATGAATATAGTTATCAGAACCTGGATGAGGAACTCTTTGGTAATGTCTGGGGATAATTCAATACCTCCTCAGATTCTTCCATCTTTGTCACCTGTGACACATGCAGCCTCATGCTCAAAAGGAGAGCCCGGATGCTGCCCATCGTCTCCAACATCCTTGACCATGGTTTGTCCAAGATGAGGCCAAACTTTGGCATGGTCCACATCACACCATTCCAGAAGATGAGGCAGCTCCAGGATTGGTCCCAGGCCTCACAGACCCAGAGAAAATGTGGCTCTTCTCACCAAATTCACTCAAAAGCAGCGATGTGAGGGGAGGTGTGAAGTTTGGCTGCCCTGTTATTCTGTTTCTGTTAGGAAGATGTTTCAAAATGAGTTTAGCATAACTGGCAGATTTTCTCCAGATCATGTGGAGAAAAACAGAATACAGTCTTCTATCACACCAATAAATTAAATAATTTAAGTATGAGTAGTGATATAAGCTGAAATTTGAAAGTATTTTCATCCCTAAGAATACCTTAATTTACGAGTGAAATCACATTCATTATGTGCTAATCCCTAGGATGGGTTGATTGGTTTTATATTTAGAACTACCAACAAACCATTAATCCTTGATACAGGCTCAGATTTCACCAAGGGAGATCAAGGAGGCTAATCCGGTCAAAAAAGAATAAGGAGGCTAATCTGGTACTTTTTGCCAGAGCATGGGGATCTCTATAATACAGATATAAATGAAGCCAATAATTTTGGGGTCTGAGCATTTGTCCATCAGGACAGTTAAAGGAACACTCAAGAACCTGGAATTGTTGAAGCAGCAGGTACATGAGTAAAGGGGGAGTCAGTCAAGATCTTCCTCAATAGATCAGAAGCCTTCTAGAGGATCACCACAGAGAAACACTTAGTATAAGTAATTATATATTTGCATGTTTTTCTCTGTTCTTATATTTATTGAAAAAAGTAAAAGTGTTTGGTAGCATCAGAAGTCACAACCTAGAAGATTGTCTAGTTGAGGAGCAATGGACAATGGAAGCTACAAATAGCTTGTTCCCTCTTGGCACGAGCCTCAGGGTGGTTAAGGGAGCTGGATTTCTCAAATGTAAAGATGACAAAATATATTTGATTTAATAGGCAAAATAAACATTAGAAAGTTTTAGTCAGGAAGTGACCAATTCTAAATTCCTGAAAATTTATCTTTATACTATATTGAAATTTTACCATCCAAGGTGAGAAGAATCAATGATAGGAAAGAGGACTGATGGAGGACTCCTCCTTCCCATCCTCTGGGAATCCCTAGTTCTGCTTCCATTTTTAGGAAGATGCTAGCAGATCTGGCTCATGTCTACCTTCTCCACAAAGCCAAGTGTTTGCTCTTTCCCTCCTATAAGATTTGGGTCCAACCACTTCAGTGAATTCAACTTGACCATGCCTGACACATTTATCCTGTGCTGTTTGTAATCTCTTCTGTTCAGTATATATTGAACTTCTTAATGGCAGGGACTTCTGAGTCCACTAAGTGTCACCAGGACTTATTGATATGACACATAGGCACCCATTGATTGAATATTCATCTAATACAACAGAACCTGAAAAGTTAGGTCTAACCAAGTCTTTGCCAGGTCCTTCCAGGATGTGACATTTGATTTTCTGTTTTGGCCAAAAGCTGACCATTCTGGTTTTCTCCATTATGACAGTTCTTACTCCACAAGCTAAAAAAAAATTATTATTAGAAGTATATTGGATACCAAGCATTTTCCTATTGATTATGCAGTCAGGTACCAGGGAAATGACCATTGGGGTGCTCTGTGGACAGTGTGGCTGGGCTAGGACTCCACTGATGATCTGATCCAACATCTTCTTTCATTAATGATGTGATCCACTATCTTTCAATTTATATATTCTTTTACAGGAATGCCATGAATATACTGTGGATCTCTAGATATGAATGTTGTGTTGGGACCTGTGTCTCAGCTGCAAAATGTTTGGGGAAAAAATGTCAGTATTGGTGTCCCAGCTATGTAAGATTAGGTCCTTTGGGGAAGAAGCGGGAAATCAACCAGGTATACTTGGAATTATAGGGTCTTTCACCCAGATGTCATGTTTTCCTTAACCCTGATTTCTAGGTCTGAAATGAGTCTCATCTGGAAACTTGGCAAGAGATCATGACTCTTATGACTGCTCTGAGCCACATTCATGTTTTATTTCTTCTGGTTATATATGTTGAGCCATGTTTTTGGTAGCCTGTACATCCATCTGACTTGCTCTTAGAGATGCCTTGCTCTATCAACCATTTTCTTCTTAACTCTCCCTGGTCAGTACTTTTGATCTTGTCTCATTAAAGGTGTCCATCCTTCCTTGTGATGGTTAAGCACAGCCACCTAGTTTCTATTACTCTTGATGGTATCATCCTCACTGGCTTTGATGAGCCTCAATTTGTGATGTAATTTTTTACTCTCAGCCCGAACCTACAGAGAACAGCAACTACTATGGTGAAAACCATAGTCATTGAAAAATGACTTTGGCTCATTAACAGTAATTTCTGTTGCTTTAGTAAATATCATGGTCATTGGGCCTTTCTTAGGACAGTCATCTGGTGAGTTTTATATCCCTACATTCTAGCATTCCCACTTGTTTTCTGATCCACTATTTTACTTCATAGTCTAAAGCCTTATTTGGAGACACAATTCTTGTAATCAGGCATTTATCTCAAGTTCTGTAAACTCCCTTGTCCTACAATTGTAATGATAGCAAGACCAAGAAGGGGTCTGAATTCATGGCATACAACCTGATGTCAGAGTCAGGGCGTTTGAAGCCAATATTCTCCTTTCAGTGGACAGATGGAAGTGCAGCTAATCATCTAAAATTCAACATATTTCATGAGATGAAACTTAACTGTGGCTCTCAGACACTTCCTATTATGGAAATAAAACATGGATTTAATTATCTGGTTTTTACGATCCCTACCATACTTCTATGACTATAGAAATATGTTCTTTCAAATGTTTAATAGAAAAAAAAAAAAAAAACAAGTAAAGAAGAAAGAGGCCAGGTTCCACCTTAAAAGATCAGCATGTTCCAAAGTATCACCACAGAGAAGAGAAAAACTACCTAATTTAAAAATAGATTTCATGTTTCCCTGCCTGCTTAATAAAAAGTTGAAGTAGAATAGCATTTGCTAACCAGCCTTACAAGTCAGAATATGAGTCATTATCTAGCCAAGGAATAAATGGCAGTGGACTCATTTATTACCTAGTTCCCTCTGGGCACCAGCCTCAAGGTAGCTGAAGTTTTCAAATGGATGGGTAACACACACAATCATTTTGCCTAGTAAAGCAGATAACAAGAAAACTTGAGTCAGAAAGCAACTAGTTACAAATTCATAAAGTATCAGCTGTTTATATTTTGCATAGAAAATGGAACACCCATGGCAACATTTCTCAATAAGAAACAAAAACTAATGAATAACTTTAACCTCTCATCTTCTGGGAATGTCTGGAAGTTATTCTGCTTCCTGATCACAAAGATGCCAGCATATCTGACTTATGACTGCCTCCACCTAATAACCTGCTTACTACTCCCTCTTACTTTTGGGTCAGAGTCCCTTCAGTGAATTCAATCCTCACAGTCCATTTAAAAACTTAAATTATTGCTAACTGGCAGCCTGACTCCCTTTATCTGACTCCATTTGTAGTGTGAACACTCTCTAACTGATGAGAAACTTTGTGTTCAGTCTATATCACATTAAGCTTGATGGCTGAGATATTTCTCTTGCTTTCACTGAGTATCTTACAAAAACTCATAGGACTTACAATGATGTGTGAAATATAGTGGGAACCCAATGGTTGAAACCTCATCTGATACATCAGGACTTGAATGGTAAATATAAGTTCTTCCTTCCAGGATGCAATTTTTTTTTCCATCTTTGCTATTAAAGGGTAAGTCTGAGAATCTTTTATTTGGTCATCTCCATGATGATAGTCCCTTGGACAGCAAAGAGATCAAACCAGTCAATCCTGAAAGATATCAACCTTGAATATTCATTGGAAGGACTGATGCTGAATCTCCAATACTTTGGCCACCTGATGTGAAGAGCTGACTCATTGGAAAAGACTCTGATGCTGGGAAAGATTGAAGGCAAAAGGAGAAGGGGGCAGCAGAGGATGAGATGGTTAGGTAGCATCACTGACTCAATGGACATGAGTTTGAGCAAATTCTGGAAGATAATGGAAGACAGAGCAGCCTGATGTGCTGCAGTCCATGGGGTCACAAAGAGTCAGACGTGACTTAGCGACTGAACAACAGCAACAATGAAACCACCACCTCTTGGATGACTTGTGGAAGTACTTTCCAACATTCTGCCCGAGTGTGTTTCCTCAGGCTTAAACCAAGAATCAGAAATGACTGTGATGATACAGTTGATTTCAGAAGTGTAAATAATTGATCAAGTTCTTGAAGTACTGTGCCAAACTTGTAGGAGGCTGAGGAATCTGGATGCCCGTCAACTTTTAATAAGGTCAAACACTGGAAAGCAGGGAATTGTATAGACCAGTTAATCACGAAGTTACCACTCCAAGATAAAAACTGTTGGCAAGAAAGATTGAAGGCAAGAGGGGAAAGGGTTGACAGAGGATGAGATTGTTGGATGACATCAGAGACTCAAGTCTAGCTTTGATAGCTTGATCAAGGAAATATCTAGGAAGTAGTGAAGGACAAGGTAGGCTGATGTGCTACAGTCCATAGTCGCAGAGTCAGACATGACTTAGCGACTGAACGATGATAATTGTTCTTTCCCACAGGCTAATGAAACAGTGCTATCATTCTACCAATGATTGAGGTTTTTTTTTTTTGTTTGTTTGTTTTTGTTCAATCACACATTCTGGTACCATTCTTACATTCCAGCTTCTTTTTCTTTATTCATTTTCTTCACCTCATTGACTAGAACCTTAACTGATGCTAAAGGAAACTCTTCTGTTGATAACTTTAATCAGGAATATTTTAAGATTTGAGATTTCCTTACACTGTGGGATTATGATGATACCGAACCAAAAGGTGGCCTGGGTTGATGCCATGTGACTTGATCTCAGTTTTCTGTCAGCTACCGTGTCCAGATAATCACAATAATCAGTCAACTGAACTACACATTGGAAAGTTTTACCTCTTCAATAATGTTTCAGAGAGGTAAGAATGAAATATTAACCCTATTCCTTTTGAAAGGGGATTATAAATTCCTAGAGTAAGAAGCCAGATATCCACAGCCAGTTTTAGGAGTTGATTAGTAGTAGTTAAATAAAACTATGGCAGGTTATGATTCTGAAATAAGGATTCTTCTAGCCTTTTCATGGAACCTACAGGAAATGGTAACCCACTGCAGTATTCTTGCATGAAAAATCACATGGACAAAGGAGCCTGGTGGACTATAGTGCATGGAGATGCAGAGTTTTGCAGAGAGAGGGTATCACCAGCAAGATGGCTCTCTGAAGATAGTGGACAGAAAGAGCCTAATCCTGGGACAGAGTATGTTTCATCTTACATTGGCAGGATTTAAAAAATTCCAGAGGCCGACTGGGTTCTGACAGCCTGTGCTGATTGGGAGGGTGAGAAAGGAAGATGCTCAGAGGGGCAGGGTGAGTTGCCTTGGTGTTAAGTTTAAATATGGCTTCACTGTGAATTACTTTGAATTCTTTATGCATCATCATGCAGATTCATAGTAGAATAGTTTCCATGGTCATGAAGCAGAAGCAGTTTAAAGAGTTAAAAGTAAGACAGGAGACAAGTTACCAGTTCAAGACCCTGGTGAACAGGCAAAGTGGAAGTCCTCAAGAGCAGAAGGTAGGAGACACCCCAAGTGTAAGGGCCAGGGCTCAGCATGGCTACCATCATACAACCTAAGCAGGGGTGATAATGGTGGTGGAGAGAAAGAGACAATTGACAGGATGAGCTGGTCTATTCCCCAATTCCCATTCCAGGGATCCTGGAATGCAAACCTCTTGCCAAGGAATGCCTACAGAACATGAAGATATAACTGTATTCACAGGAATTATTTTTTCGAAGGTATAAAGCTTAGTCTTGCTATGCTGGTCATATAGCTCAGATTCCAGTTGTTGCAAAACAAAAAAATATTAAAGGACGTCACTTCTGACATTCACCTGGAACCAAAGCTAGCCTGATGATATTTTACTCTGGGAAGTTTTCCAGTCAAAGACAAAAAGAATCATACAGCAAACCTCTTAAGCATCCAGGAGTTACAGGAAGGCATCATAGGAGATAGTCCTACTAGGGAGGGATTAGCTTATGTTTTTTTTTTTTTTTTTTTTTTCCCCTCATCAATTAAGTAGCAAATTCCCTACACTTGATTTATTTGTTCAAAGTCCCAATTTATCCATACTTTCATTCAATAGCCAACAAACTCTTCAGAAACTAGTTGAATGGAGGACACATGAGATTTCCAAAGTGAAAAGAGAGGCCAGTTCACCTCAGAACAGAAGGTTCAAAGCCTCCATGTAGATACTGAGGTCTACATTTGTTATTTGTATGCTTTTTCTGTTTTATATTTTAATAAGCAATAGAGAAATAGTGTGATTAGTAGTGTGGCTTGGGGAGTTTATCTGCAGGTTTGTCTAAACTCACCTGGCCAATCAAAGGTCAACAACCCTTGGAAACCTCTAATGGCTTTTTCTTCCAGGCCCCAATCTCAGGGTAGCTGTGTTTCTGGTTGGAGACCAGCCACACATTTTGTTTTGACTGGTAAAGCAAATGAGTAGAGGATTTGCAGTAAGAAAGAGGCTTATTCTACATTAAGATGTTAGAGTAGCTGGCCTTTTTGGATTTAGATTCAAATAGTGTTGTGAACATGAGATGCTGTTATCCTAATCCAGACATTAGAAGCTGGAAATATCTAAAATGAGTCAATAAAAGGTCTCAGAAACAAAGGCTAGTTTGAGGTATAAACCGTATATAGGAGTACAGGGAAGATAAAATAATGTTTAATATTTTTGGAGAAGAGAAAGCCAGAGTCTCCTAGTAGCTGCCACCACAAGTTGTGAGAACCCTAGGGCTCAGGGACTGGAGGGGATAGAAGCTAGGAAGCAAAGATTTTAGGAACAACCAACAAGGAGATGTGCATAAGCTCCACATTAGTGAGCACCAACAAGGAGAAAATTGAGGATTGGGAAATGGACAGTTCATATAGCAGAAGCCCTCTGAGACTGAAGATGATCACATCTTCCTTCTCTAGTTGCTTTAGGTGTAGAGTTAGGTTATTTGACTTTTTTCTTGTTTCTTGAGGCTCTCCTGGCAGAGAGATGGTGCATGAAATTACATGCTGATACTCACAACTATTATGACAACTGAGAAAGCCTTTGACAAAATTCAACACTCATTTATGATTAAAACTCTCCAAAAAGCAGGAATAGAAGGAACATACCTCAACATAATAAAAGCTATATATGACAAACCCACAGCAAGCATCACCCTCAATGGTGAAAAATTGAAGGCATTTCCCCTGAAATCAGGAACAAGACAAGGGTGCCCACTCTCACCACTACTATTCAACATAGTGTTGGAAGTTCTGGCCACAGCAATCAGAGCAGAAAAAGAAGTAAAAGAAATCCAGATAGGAAAAGAAGAAGTGAAACTCTCACTGTTTGCAGATGACATGATCCTCTACATAGAAAACCCTAAAGACTCAACCAGAAAATTACTAGAGCTAATCGATGAATATAGTAAAGTTGCAGGATATAAAATTAACACACAGAAATCCCTTGCATTCCTATATACTAACAATGAAAAAACAGAAAGAGAAATTAAGGAAACAATACCATTCACCATTGCAACAAAAATAATAAAATACTTAGGAGTATATCTACCTAAAGAAACAAAGGACCTATACATAGAAAACTATAAAACACTGATGAAAGAAATCAAAGAGGACACAAACAGATGGAGAAACATACCGTGTTCATGGATTGGAAGAATCAATATTGTCAAAATGGCTATTCTACCCAAAGCAGTCTATAGATTCAATGCAATCCCTATCAAGCTACCAACGGTATTTTTCACAGAACTAGACCAAAGAATTTCACAATTTGTATGGAAATAGAAAAAAACCTCGAATAGCCAAAGTAATCTTGAGAAAGAAGAATGGAACTGGAGGAATCAACCTGCCTGACTTCAGACTCTACTACAAAGCCACAGTCATCAAGACAGTATGGTACTGGCACAAAGACAGAAATATAGATCAATGGAACAGAATAGAAAGCCCAGAGATAAATCCACGAACCTATGGACACCTTATCTTTGACAAAGGACGCAAGGATATACAATGGAAAAAAGACAACCTCTTTAACAAGTGGTGCTGGGAAAACTGGTCAACCACTTGTAAAAGAATGAAACTAGAACACTTTCTAACACCATACACAAAAATAAACTCAAAATGGATTAAAGATCTGAAGGTAAGACCAGAAACTGTAAAACTCCTAGAGGAGAACATAGGCAAAACACTCTCCGACATAAATCACAGCAAGATCCTCTATGACCCACCTCCCAGAATATTGGAAATAAAAGCAAAACTAAACAAATGGGACCTAATGAAACTTAAAAGCTTTTGCACTACAAAGGAAACTATAAGTAAGGTGAAAAGACAGCCCTCAGATTGGGAGAAAATAATAGCAAATGAAGAAACAGACAAAGGATTAATCTCAAAAATATACAAGCAACTCCTGCAGCTCAATTCCAGAAAAATAAATGACCCAATCAAAAAATGGGCCAAAGAACTAAACAGACATTTCTCCAAAGAAGACATACAGATGGCTAACAAACACATGAAAAGATGCTCAACATCACTCATTATTAGAGAAATGCAAATCAAAACCACAATGAGGTACCATTACACGCCAGTCAGGATGGCTGCTATCCAAAAGTCTACAAGCAATAAATGCTGGAGAGGGTGTGGAGAAAAGGGAACCCTCTTACACTGTTGGTGGGAATGCAAACTAGTACAGCCGCTATGGAAAACAGTGTGGAGATTTCTTAAAAAACTGGAAATAGAAATGCCATATGACCCAGCAATCCCACTTCTGGGCATACACACTGAGGAAACCAGATCTGAAAGAGACACGTGCACCCCAGTGTTCATCGCAGCACTGTTTATAATAGCCAGGACATGGAAGCAACCTAGATGACCATCAGCAGATGAATGGATAAGGAAGTTGTGGTACATATACACCATGGAATATTACTCAGCCATTAAAAAGAATTCATTTGAACCAGTCCTAATGAGATGGATGAAGCTGGAGCCCATTATACAGAGTGAAGTAAGCCAGAAAGATAAAGAACATTACAGCATACTAACACATATATATGGAATTTAGAAAGGTGATAACGATAACCCTATATGCAAAATAGAAAAAGAGACACAGAAATACAGAACAGACTTTTGAACTTTGTGGGAGAATGTGAGGGTGGGATATTTCAAAAGAACAGCATGTATACTATCTATGGTGAAACAGATCACCAGCCCAGGTGGGATGCATGAGACAAGTGCTCCGGCCTGGTGCACTGGGAAGACCCAGAGGAATCGGGTGGAGAGGGAGGTGGGAGGGGGGGATCGGGATTGGGAATACATGTAAATCCATGGCTGATTCATATCAATGTATGACAAAACCCACTGGAAAAAAAAAATAATAATAGTAATAAAAAAAGTACAAAAAAAAATTTTATAATGTTCTTATGCAGTGTTTAAGCAATTGAATGTTTTATCTGAAGAGCCTATGATGTAAAAATTAAAATCAAAATTTTGTTTTTTGAATGCATGGGCTAGAACCCACAGAAAATGAGAAAATTGTTTGGTCAGGATCTTGTTAGCTTAAGAAGCAAAAAGTTTAAGAATCAAAATATGTACACCATTAAAAATACTAATTCTGAGTATTATGTATCTAAAAATTAAATCGCCCCAGCAAGTTCCAAAAAATTCACACATTTATTAAGGCAACTTAATATTCACATTAATATTCACACAAATACTAAGGCAACTGTTGCAGAACTAAACAGTACCTTATAAAAATATGTCCCTTCAAAACATTATATACATAGCGATAATAAATTTAGCTAGTTTTAATCTTTAATGCATTAATAAAGAGTAATGACCCATATATCTGAGTTGGTACAGTAAGGAAGCTAAAGGGAATTCTATTGAAAATCAACTAAAAGTGAGAGTAGCAGGTTAGGTCTGGCGGGCCTGAGCATGTCATTCATGGGTTTTACTGGCCCCCTGTCTTTGCTCATTTGCCTTTCTTGAGGGATGCAGGAAAAGGACCCCTCTGGCTACTTTCTGACAGCAAGGGGGCATAGACCTAAAGAGAGTCTGAGGAACGAAACTGTTCAGCATTCATCTAGAAATAGTCTATTTCC
Organism: Dama dama; assembly: GCF_033118175.1. NCBI lineage: Eukaryota > Metazoa > Chordata > Mammalia > Artiodactyla > Cervidae > Dama > Dama dama. Next base: position 87,640,433 of record NC_083700.1, read on the forward strand.
CAACTCATATTTTACATTATTAGAATTGCCATATCTCATTCCTCTTTCAACAGCTTTAGTGCAACATTTAAGAGCATGTTTTTATCAACAAATATCTGTTTAAAAGTCTAGATGAGATAAGTACAGGTAACCCAAGCATTAATAGTCCCTGAAGAATAGATTTTCCTCCCATGTGCAATCCAGGACTTGTTACCCTGAAAACCAACCTGAGCCTGTCACTTCTGGGGATACTTGTTTTAGCCAAGTAGCTTATTGCCGTATTTTACATATATGGGTTTCGACAGTAGTAGAGATATTAATGTATGCATGAATGCATGTAGGCGTGCTAAGTCACTTCCATTATGCCCCAACTCCTTGCCACCCTATGGACAGTAACCTGCCAGGCTCCTCTGTCCATGGGATTCTCCAGGCAAAGTACTGGAGTTGGTTGCCATGTCCTCCTCCGGGGATCTTCCTGACTCAAGGATCAAACTTGCGTCTCATATATTTCTGGCATTGGCAGGCAGATTCTTTAAGCCAGAAGTATCAGCAACAGCACAAACACAACCTTGTTCAGCCAGGATGTCATCTAGAGCTCTGCAGTTATCTAGGACAATTTCCCTCTTTTGGGCAGCAGTAGCTAAGGCAGCTTCATATGCTATTATGTCTAGGGTCATGAAAATTCCCTAATTATGTGTTCATGTGGTCTGATTCCCCACCATGGTAAAAGTACTGTACAGAACATGTACCAAAAGCCATCTCCTTGATCTCCAAGTAAGTAGGAGACCCTTTTTACTCTGGAGAACAATTTGAAAGAACTCCAATACTGAGTCTCACTGGAGTCACCGACAGCAAAGGGAACGACTAAGAACCCTAGTAGGGCTGTTGTTGTCTAGTCGTTCAGTCATGTCTGACTCTGTGACCCCATGGACTGTAGCTCACCAGGCTCCTCTGTCCATGGGATTTAGGGTGGTACCCCCAATTATCCAATTATCTCAATATGTATAGGCCCAAAGTTCATCACTGAAACTGCAAAGATGTGTCTTGAGGGAGCACAGAAAATGCCAGGCATATTTTACATGTTAAGTATCTCACTCTTGAGAGAGTCCAGAACTTATCCAAGTTAGGGTTCATCATGAGTTAGTACCCATGAAGAATACTAAACTTTATAGCTTGAGAGGGGGGTAAGTTGACCCACTCCTTGGAAATATACCAAGTCTTGCTATTGGAAATGAGATATAATTGAGAGAACAGTAACCTGATGTTGGGATGCACCTTTCCAGTACAAGAAAATAAGCCAGGGACGAGAACTGAGTGGCTCACCTCTTTGATAGATGAGGAGTTTCCCCAACAGAAAAGATGTGGTTTTGGTGGCAGTGTCAACTTTTGATTTCTACAGTTTCTCCAGAGGCCATTATCCTTGTTTGGGTAGGGTGAATTAGGAAGAAACAGAAGATAAAGGGCCTTGATAACCATTCTAACTGCATGGGTTTTGAGTATGGGTCACAGAAAAGATAGGGATGACTGAAAAGTGTTAATGGCACAACCAAGGGTGATCAGTATGATCTTGTGAAGGTTTTGAATGACATTATCCAATGTATCAATAACCTCAGATATGCAGATGACACCACCCTTATGGCAGAAAGCTAAGAAGAACTAAAGAGCCTCTTGATGAAAGTGAAAGAGGAGAGTGAAAAAGTTGGCTTAAAGCTCAACATTCAGAAAACTAAGATCACAGCATCTGGTCCAATCACTTCATGGCAAATAGATGGGGAAACAATGGAAACAGTGACAGACTTTATTTTCTTGGGCTCCAAAATCACTGCAGATGGTGACTGCAGCCATGAAATTAAAAGACACTTGCTCCTTGGAAGGAAAGCTATGATCAACCTAGACACCATGTTAAAAAGCAGAGACATTACTTTGCCAATGAAGGTCCGTCCAGTCAAAGCTATGCTTTTTCCAGTAGTCCTCTATGGATGTGATAGTTGGACCATAAAGAAAGCTGAGTACCAAAGAATTGATGCTTTTCAACTGTGGTATTAGAGAAGACTCTTGAGAGTCCCTTTGACTGCAAGGAGATCCAACCAGTCAATCGTAAAGGAAATCAGTCCTAAATATTCATTGGAAGGACTGATACTGAAGCTGAAACTCCAATAATTTGGCCACCTGATGTGAAGAACTGACTTACTAGAAAAGACCCTGATGCTGGGAAAGATTGAAGGCAGGAGGAGAAGGGGCCAACAGAGGATGAGATGGTTGGATGGCATCACTGACTTGATGGATATGAGTTTGAGTAAGCTCTGGGAATAGGTGATGGACAAGGAAGCCTGGCATGCTGCAGTCCATGGGGTCACAAAGAGTCAGACAGGACTGAATGAACTGAACTGATCAAATGTCTCAAGACAGTATCTGCCTTCTCCAACACTTGGGAAATTCTCATCACTGAATTGTCCTTCCAAGCCTGGGGTGGTTGGGGGTAGGGGCCAAACACAACAAGGAAGCTTGACACAAGGGAGAAAGGCAATTATATTTCTAGTTCAATGTGTGGATTTAGAAGAATCAAGCAATCTAACAAGGGTGTTGCTCCTTACTTTAGGAAACTGCTTTCTGAATAGCAACTTAAGACCTTTTAGGGTTCCACTATTCAGGGACCTTAGTGTCTGGGGTGTGGAGCCAGCCAAAGCTGGGGTGATAACGGCCGTGATGCTTTCATATAGGGTGGCTGTCATTCCCTGTGAAGTTTCTGTAAATAGGACAGAGTGAACCTGAGGATCATTGTGGAGCCACTTGATTCCAATGTGATGAGTCCATGACTTGACTCATTTTTAATATCACTGAGGAATGGGTCATTAGTAGCATGTCAAATTGTCCAGTGAGGATGGAGCTGATTTTCTGGATGCTTATTTTTCTAAGGTTTCAACAGGACCCAGCCTATAGGAAAGAAATGGTGCAGAGGAACATCTGTTGCAAGCAAACTTCAACCTGTTAGAAGCAAACTTATGTTAGAGCAGTTACACTAGCTCACAGTGATGGTAGTACATACCTGATAGTGTCTGATCCCTTGATTCCAATACCCTTTGGGTCTCTGAAATCATCTCTAGAACATAGAAAGGGGCTCCCATGTAGCATTTTATTGGGGCTCAATGGAAGATTGCTTTTAGGAACCACAATCACCTGAAGGATCACAGGACTGGAAAAGTTCTGGTTTCATTTCAATCCCAAAGGAAGGCAATGCCAAAGAATGCTCAAACTACCACACAATTGCACTCATCTCACACGCTAGTAAAGTAATGCTCAGAATTCTCCAAGCCAGGCTTCAGCAAAACGTGAACTGTGAACTTCCAGATGTTCAAGCTGGTTTTAGAAAAAGCAGAGGAACCAGAGATCAAATTGCCAACATCTGTTGGATCATCAAAAAAGCTAGAGAGTTCCAGAAAAACATCTATTTCTGCTTTATTGACTATACCAAAGCCTTCGACTGTGTGGATCACAATAAACTGTGGAAAATTCTGAAAGAGATGGGAATACCAGACCACCTGACCTGCCTCTTGAGAAATCTGTATGCAGATCAGGAAGCAAGAGAACTGGACATGGAACAACAGACTGGTCCCAAATAGGAAAAGGAGTACATCAAGGCTGTATATTGTCACCCTGCTTATTTAACTTATATGCAGAGTACATCATGAGAAACACTGGGCTGGAGGAAGCACAAGCTGGAATCAAGATTGTCAGGAGAAATATCAATAACCTCAGATATGCAGATGACACCACCCTTGAGGCAGAAAGTGAAGAGGAACTGAAGAGCCTCTTGATGAAAGTGAAAGAGGAGAGTGAAAAAGTTGGCTTAAAGCTCAACATTCAGAAAACTAAGATCATGGCATCCAGTCCATTATTTTGCAGCAAAGGTTCATCTAGTCAAGGCTATGATTTTCCAGTAGTCATGTATGGATGTTGCTCTGCCCATAGTCTGAATCCCTGATCGGGAAAGAAGACTCCTCGAGACAATGCAACTTGCAATAGGAGAATTTATTACTGCCTTGAGCCAGGGCCTCCCGCCCTCACCAAGGGTGTGGGGACGAAAAGGCCCCGAGCCCCAGTTCTCTCAGGTATTTATTGGGTACAGTTATTCAAAAAGCAGGGGTAGTTGGCACAAGCAGATTGGTTACACAGTTGCAAGGCAATTTTTGTTGGCCCAATCCTTCGTGGGCTTTCAGCTTTCCCCTGATAGGTTCCCTTTTTCTTGCTAGGCACATTTTGATTGGCTGGCTCCAGGTGGCCTGATAATTATGTTACTCCGGGAAACCAGGCCTACTCCTAATCTAGGCTGCCTGTCATGGCGTTAGCCGTGACAGCCTCACATTTCCCCCTTGTCTTTGTACTTTTGTAGAGGAATCCTTCTCTTCACCCTGTGAAATTGGCTGATATTGTTGTCTCAATACCATAATTTGGATGGTACTTAGGTGCTCCCTAATAAATGAGACCAGACAGTTTAAAATGCATGGACCAAAGGTCAGTAACAATATTAATATTATGAGTGGACCCAAGAGGGTGGAAATCAAAGTGGTCAACCAGGGGGAGCGCCAAAACCAAGATTCAAACCAGCCTTGTTGGGCTTCTCATTCTCTCTTCCGCTGGGCTAGTCCTTCTCTTACTTTCTGGAGAGATTTTTGTACCACCCCTGAATGGTCGATATAGAAACAGCATTTTTCTCCCAGTGCTGCACATAGTCCTCCTTGTTGCAGAAACAACAAATCTAAACCTCTTTTATTCTGTAACACTACTTCAGCCAAGGAGCTCAAGGATTCTTGGAGGTGAGAAATGGACTTCTCGAGTTGCTCAATATCTTCATCTATTGCAGCCCTTAGTTGATTATACTGTTTATCTTGCAACGTTAAGGCTGCGATCCCACTTCCCGTTCCTATAGCACCCAATAGGACTGCTAAAGTCAGGGCAGTGACTGGCTCTCGTTTTACCCTATATTGACCCGATGGGTCTAACCTTGGTTGCAGCTCTTCCTTTGAGTAATAGTTTAGCTGGGGGATCAGGTGGACTAGGACACAGAAATCTTGGGAGGCATTAAGTGCTGCCTTATAGACACATGGGGTTATTCCGGCGGAGCAAGCCCACCACCCGTTTTCTGGCGGAAGTACCCACTGGTGAGTAGAATTGGGGAGGCTAGTCCTAGGGACTAAATTATTATCACATAGGTGTTGATAAGTCTTAGGGATAGTTCCTATACAGGTGCCTGTGCCCGTAATGGAGCCTACTGTCAACCGGCCTGACCCAGGTTGTTGCTGCCATCTGCAGGCCGAGACATCAGAGGTCACATTGAATCTTGAAGAAAAGGCAATCGCCTCATAATAGGGAGGCCTAATATTATAGCAAAGCCAGCAACCATTTGTTAAGTCCGGATGAGAGGCATTTAGGGTGAGAGAGGCTGAGGAGATCATTTTCATAAGGGGGTCTGTTGGTGGGGACATGTCAACCCTGGGAGGCCCCATGGTGCGTGGACTTTGGTTCTGGGAGGGAGGCTTTGGGGTTGTTCCCTGGGGGGTGGGCTTCGGGGCTATCACCTGGTTTGGTCCTAAGGCTACTTTGGGTGCCAAATAGAGCGGTCCCAGTTTTAATTTAAGCTCAAACCAGAATCCTGTGTCATAGCCAGTCTTGTAAAGACGGAGGCCCCAAGCTCGGCCAACATCCCACCTGGTAAATTTCTTTCCTTTGTGAATTTGATCTGTAATGGGAAACATTGCCCGGGTTTGGATGATACTCCCTTAGTTGGACATTTCTGGGAATTCGGGGGTGATTTTACCTAAATGAGGTCCTTGTCGGAGTTAGTGAGCCAATGGACTGTTCCCATGGTTTCGCAACCCCAAGTGGCGCAATAAAAAGAGTCAACTCCCCCACATTTTTCAATTTGATTCCGATCCCTTCCTCCCCCCGGGCAGACATAGACAGGCACCTGTTCGTAGTACTGTGAGCCTTTTCGCTCACAGTTATGGGTGAACAGACTGAAAGAGCCGTGGGCAAAGAACTTGGTCAGTTGGTGGGGACCAAACCCATTACCGTCAGCCGCCAGCACGCACAAATCAAAGGTCAGTACTGGCCACCATGTCCCTTTGGGGGCCACGTTGGAGCTCGAATTAAGCTCTCAGGATTGTAGATCATCCAAGTCAGGTTAGCTGGCTGATGGGGGTTGTGACTGGTTGCTCCTGGGCCAATGAAAACTGTTATCAGCAGGAGAGTTAAGAGGGCTCCCGACGTATGAGTTTCAGTTTCAGAGGATTTGACGGGTGAGGTCTTGCCTCCCATTCTGCTTGTGCCTTCTCCTGTTCTTCCGCGGTGGCTTGCCACACGCGATTGCAGTGAACCCAGGGCCCAATACCGTTGACCGAGTGGCGTCCACCGTTCCCCAGATTCGGGCTTAGGAGAGGAGGTCTCCTTCCCCCAGAGCCGGCTGCCTTCCAGCATGGTCGCTGGCCTCGGCCTTACGCCGGCCGGAATGGCCAATCCGTTCCCTCATGGAAAGCTTTCCCTCACGCCAGACATCTTCCTGCCTTCTAGCAGGGCCTCGGCTTTACACTGGACTTTCCAGACCTGCCTGAGCACCGGTGCTATTACCTGTGCTCTTCCCCTTTGTTCCGAAGAGCGTTCTTCCCCGGTCATGGGATCTCAGACGAGCCCCCAAATGTTCTGCCCATAGTCCGAATCCCCGATCGGGAAAGAAGACTCCTCGAGACAATGCAACTTGCAATAGGGGAATTTATTACTGACTCAAGCCAGGGCCTCCCATCCTCACCAAGTGTGTGGGGATGAAAAGGCCCCGAGCCCCAGTTCTCTCAGGTATTTATTGGGTACAATTATTCAAAAAGCAGCGGATAGTTGGCGCAAGCGGATTGGTTACACAGTTGCAAGGCAATTTTTGTTGGCCCAATCCTTCATGGGCTTTCAGCTTTCCCCTGATAGGTTCCCCCTTTCCCGCTAGGCACATGTTGATTGGCTGGCTCCAGGTGGCCTGATAATTATGTTACCCCAGGAAACCAGGCCTACTCCTAATCTAGGCTGCCTGTCATGGTGTTAGCCATGACAGCCTCACAGATGTGACAGTTGGACTATAAAGAAAGCTGAGTGCTGAAGAATTGATGCTTTTGAACTGTGATGTTGGAGAAGACTCTTGAGAGTAGCTTGGACTGCAAGGAGGTCAAACCAGTCAATCCTAAAGGAAGTCAGTCAGTCCTGAATATTCGTTGGAAGGACTGATGCTGAAGCTGAAACTCTAATACTTTGGCCATCTGATGTGAAGAACTGACTCTTATGAAAAATCCTGATGCTGGGAAAAATTGAAGGCAGGAGGAGAAGGGGTCGACAGAGGATGAAACAGTTGGATGGCAAAACTGACTTGATGGACATGAGTTTGGGCAAGCTCTGAGTTTTAGTGATACAGGGAAGCCTGGCACACTGCAGGTGTACATGTATCCCCCATCCTGATCTCTCCTCACATCTCCCTCCTCATCCCATCCCATCCCTCTGCATTGTTCCAGTGCACTGGCTTTGAGTGCCCTGTTTCATGCATTGAACTTGGACTGGTCATCTATTTTACATGTGGTAACACACATGTTTCAATGCTATTCTCTCAAATCATCCCACCCTCACCTTCTGACCATTTCTTTATAGGCTTCTGCAACCACTTAGGAATTTGGACCCAAGGACTGAGTCTGACTTGTATAGGTATAGTGCTGGTGTTTTCACTCTCCCTGCCTCTGTTTCACCCATACTTCTGGACTCATGTGCTGGAGTATCTCTTCCATAAGTTTTGTAAGCTATTCCTTTTGGAGTTGGTGATACTTTGTCTATTTGTTCAGGTTCATAAGTAACATTTGCACTTAACTTGGTTATTAAATCTCCTAAAAGAGGGATAGGACACTCAGGCAGATACAGATAATGATCCTTCATGAAAGTGAAGTGTCTAAGTGTCCCCATTTGACTGTCTAAGTGCAGGAGAAAGGTCTTTTTCAGGGTTTTTTTTTCCAGACACTTCAGTTATTAATAATCTAAAAATAAACTTTACAAAGCCAGGTATTTAGATCTGAGTAGGTAGCTCCCACATTGATCGGAAAGTCAAAAATTAATTTCCCATATTTGAATTCAACCAGGTTCCATAAGGGAAATACTAAGTGACTTTGCACAATTTAGAAGAACCCTTGGGGCACATTATTCTTGGCCACCCATTCTCAGCTCAGGTATGTGAACATTTCCCCCACAGTTCACCTTCAGGAGCTTCATTCAAGACTGGACCCTCTATTCCAGCATGACTGCTACTTGTAATCTGCATGTTGTTCAGGTTCCTCTTGAGGACCCTGGAAATTCTTTCTGCTGCTGGGTGTTTTGTGAGGGATTTCAATTTGGTCTAGCATTTCCTTGTGGCAAGTTAGCTACCAACAGAGGAGACTGTTTCATCTTTTGTAGCTTCCTCTTCTCCTGAACCTGGCTTCTGTTTTTGAAAACTTGATATGCAAATTCACCCAGCTGAGACATAGGCTTCCCTATTGCTTCAGTACTTTTTGTAACTTCCTCTATATGTCAGGGGTACATAGACTATTGAATACCATGTTGACGTTCTTTGGTATCACAGGGTATATCTATAGCAGTGTTGCCTAAAGACCTCAAAAAATCTTTCAAGAAACTCTAAAGGCTCCTTTGGTTTCTGTTTTCTTACTGTACTTCATACAGGTTTTATATTTGGGGCACCCCTTTTAATAGTCCTTCAAGAATAAAATCTTGTGAGTGTTCAAGTTTGGTCTGCCTCCCATGTTCACATCCCAATTAGGATCCACTCTTGGTATAGCTGTGCCTGCTGCACACACAACCTGTACACCAGGTTGCCAGGGGGTGTTGGCATGAGGCCCATCTGATTTCTTGATAGCTTTTCCTAGCACCAGTCTACAGTCTTCTGAAACAAGAAAGGAACTTAATTTCTAATGTTTTCCCAGGTTGGGTTGTGGATTGAAAATGTTTTCTTATTGTTGTTCTCTTTGGGTCATCTGGAAAAGCTGACATATTCCAATCCAACAAATACAGCGTTGAAAAGGAGAAATGGACCCAAATAATCCCATCAGCTGCCCAGTCTGACTTCTTGCCTCCACTGGGACTTGCCTTGATGGATAATGCCCTGCCTGGTTTGAGTAGTTCCTTGGTCAAAGTAAGTACTCTGATAGGGTAAAGGGGAGACAATTCCTATTTCTGCACCCTCAGGGATTGGATCAGGGGAAGACTGGGGTTATTATGGAGAATCAGCCAGGTCACTATAATGGGGGTAGAGGAGGAGCAGTCAGAGAGCTCAACTGAATTAGCAGCAGTCTTTCCTTTACCATTGGAACCAGCAAAAGATGTTTGCCTTTCTTCCCTGGTGAACCACAATGTTTTCTTTGCAAAAGTTTATTCTGGTACAAGAACATAAAAGTAGTATATAAGGTTTTTTTACCTCATTTTTCTTCTCATTGAGTAGCTAAATCTAATTTTATTAGTTAAATCCAAATTTGTATTATAATTTAAAGAATCATTTTAGGACCATTTTTCTCCAGGTCTTAAAGAATATTGTTATCAAGAGGTGTTATGAAAAACACCATCTTTTTTTCATTTTCATGAGTTGATAAGTAAATTTTGCACAATTTGGGGGAATGCAACCTTGAGGGCTGCAAGGGGGAATGGAATTAAAATTGCCCATTTTGGAGGGTTTTTTCCCCTGTGCAGCTGCAACAAACATTTGTAAGGGTCTGAATAGGTAGAATTAGGAGGAATTATCCAACCAACAAAGTTCAGGTGAGTCAGCCCCAGGTGAGCTGCTAATGCCAACTGCTTCACCATGAATGATGAAGGCCCAGAAGAACTGTTCTCTTAAAAAGGAGTCCATAGTAGGTTATTATGCACCATGGGCAGATGACCCAATACCTCCTTAAATTCCCTGGTCACCTGGAACTTCCCAAAGAGACTACAGGGAACTGTACCTCTTTAGAGTCAAAGAACCCCCCTAAAGTTTTCTCCTAAGGGAGTTTTATTACAGTTACCAAAAATCTCAGTTTCTAAATAGCCAGTTCTGAGCAAATAACCTGAAATAGATGTAGATAAGCAAGGGCAAAATTCTGGGACTCTAACCCAAGTTTGAGGCTTAGCAGCTCCCACTTTCCATGGTTTCCCTTGTAGGATGGGCCTCTAACCCACCACTCTAGCCTTGGGGTTCCAACCCAATGGTCTGGACTCTAGCCAGACTACAGTTTGACCAAGATGGAACTCCAACCCACAGTCTTGACAGGGTTATTGGACAATTTAGGAACTGGGGCATTTTAGCAAGTTTACTTACCCAAAGAGACATCTTTCACACACACAAACTGTTTCTCAACTACAAAGGTGGGCAGCTTTGCCCTAGGGAAATCCTGGGAATGGTTCTGGGGGCCAGCAATTCCACCCTTTCCCCTGTAGCTGCTGGGACTCATCCACAGACACTTGGTTACCAATAAGGGGTGACAAACTGCAGCAAAGATCTGCCTGGACTTTTTCTGCTGCTGGTTGTAAAGTTTTTTACCATGCTGAGCTCATTTACAGAGGAGTAGCAAGTTAAATGCTAACAAACGCTAAGGGGAGAAGACAAGAAAATGAATCTTCACCCCAGCTCTGGCCCCAAAGATGGGGTTCAGGGAGCTTTATGGGGTGAAGTGGCAGGATGGACTGAGGCATGGGGAAAGGTAATTGGAGGTAAGAAAAGGGAGGTAATCAGTGGTTTGTGCAAGACTGGTAGAGCTTTATGGCTCTCCATAGGACACAAGTTCAGGAAAAGGTGTGGTGGTAGCATGTTCCAAGTGTGATATTTTGACTCAGTTGAATGGCACATGGTCTCAACTGGTCTGATCTGGGCAAGATACAGCTCCAAGTTCCTGAAAAGCAACTTGAGCAAGGGTTGTTGTTGTTAAGTTGCCCTGTCATATCCAACTCTTTGTGACTCCATGGACTATAGCACACCAGGTAGCCCTGTCCCTCACTATCTCCCAGAGTTTGCCCCAAGTTCATGTCCATTGCATCAGTGATACCATCCCAGCCACCTCATCTTCTGATGCCCTCTTCCTCTTCTGCCCTCGATCTTTCCCATAATCGGGGACTTTTCCAGTGATTCAGCTGTTCGCAAGAGGTGACCAAAATACTGGAGCTTCAGCTTTAGCATCAGTCTGTCCAATGAGTATTCAGAGTTGATTTCCTTTAAGATTGACCAGTTTGATCTCCTTGCTGTCCAAGGGACTCTCAGGAGTTTTCTCCAGCACCACAGTTTGAAGACATCAATTCTTTGGTTCTCTGCCTTTTTTACAGTCCAGCTCTCACAACCAAACATAACCACTGGGAAGACCATAACTTTGACTATATGGACTTTTGTTGGCAGAGAGATGTCTCCTTGTTTCAACACACTATCTAAGTTTGTCATAGCTTTCCTGCCAAGAAGCAATTATCTTCTGATGTCATGGCCCCAGTCACCATCCACAATGATTTTAGAGGCCAAGAAAAGGAAATCTGTCACTGCTTCCACATTTTCCTCTTCCATTTGCCATGAAGTAATGGAGCCAAATGACATGATCTTAGTTTTTTTATTGTTTGTTTTTTTTAATATTTAGCTTTAAGCTGGCTCTTTCACTCTCCTCCTTCACCCTCATCAAGAGGTTCTTTAGTTCCTCTTAGCTTTCTGCCAATAGAGTGGAATTATCTGCATATCTGAGGTTGTTGTTTCTCCTGCCTATCTTGATTCCAGCTTGTAACTCATCCAGCCTGGCATTTCTCATGGTGTGCTGAGCATATAAGTTAGATAAACAGGGTATCAACAGACAGCCCTGTCATACTCTGTTCTCGATCCTGAACCAATTAGGCGTTCCATACAGAGTTTTAAATGTTGCCTCTTGACCCACATACAGGTTTCTCAGGAGACAGGCAAGGTGGTCTGATATTCCCATCTCTTTAAGAGCTTTCCACAGTTTATGCTTCACGTACTTAAAGGCTTTTGCATAGTTGATGAAACAGAGGTAGATATTTTTCTGGAATTTCTTTGCTTTCTCCATGATCCAGCAAGTGTTGGCAATTTGATCTCTGGTTCCTCTGCCTTTTCTAAACCCAACTTGGACATCTGGAAGTTCTTGGTTCACATAATTCTGAAGCCTGTCACATAATATTTTAAGCATGACCTTGCTAGCATGGGAGATGAGTGCAATTATCTGATGGTTTGAACATCCTTTAGTACTGCCCTTCTTGGGAATCTGGATGAGGATTGACCTTTTCCAGTCCTGTGGCTACTGCTGTGTCTTCTAGATTTGCAGACATATTAAGTGCAACACTTGGATGGCATCATCTTTTAGGATTTTGAATAACTCTACTGGAATTCTATCACATCCAATAGCTTCATTGACAGCAGTGCTTCCTAAGTCCCTCTTGACTTCATAATCCAGAATGTCTGGATTACTGATCACACCACCATCATGGTTGTCTGATTCATCAAGATCTTTTTTGTACAGTTCTTCTGTGTATCCTTTCCATCTCCTCTTGGTCTCTGCTGCTTCTACCAGATCTCTACTGTTTCTATCCTTTCTTGAGTAAGGGTTACTATGACCCAAATATCAGAGATCTTACAATAAGAAAGCCAGTGGGAGTTTAGCTTAAAATCAGCTAAAAGCAAGAGAGGCCAGTTAGTTTTGGTGGGCCTAATCAGGTTAGCCTGGGTTTTGGTGTGCTCTAGTCTTTCCCTGAATCCCTCAAGAATGAGGAATAAACAAAGCACCTTTCTGGGTACATGTTGGTGGCAAAGGGCATAGCCCTAACAAAGGCTTGAGGAATGAAGCTGCTTAACATTTATCTGGAAATAGTCTCTGTTCCCAGGTTTCGGGTTAATATTGTACATTGTTAGAGGTTATACTGAATGAAGCAGGACAATTCTAAGGGCACATTTTATAAGCAAATATCAGACTAAAAGGCTGAGAAGCATTGATAACCCAAATGTATTAGTGGCTGAAGATTAGATCTTCCCTTGGAGAATCTAGAAGTTCCACCCTGAAAACTAGTCTGGACCTGGAGCTTCTCGGGATACTTGTAGCCAAGTAGCTGGTGGCCTGATTTTAGCTATATAGATTTCTACAAGGGTAGAAACATTAATGTCTGTACACCAGGAGGTATTAGAAATAGCACAAACTCCACCTTGTTCAGCCAGGATGTCATTTAGAGCTCTGTGGTTATCTAGGACTATCTGTCTAACAAAAAAATTTCCTTCTATTGGGTAGCAGGAGCTAAGGCAGTTTCATTTGCTATAATGCCTAGGGTGATGGAAAAAGTTTCTATCACTTGCTTATGAGATCTGATTCCCAACCATGGTAAAAGTACCACACAGAACATGTACCAAAAGTCAGCCCCTTGACCTCTAGGTAAATAGGCAGCCTTTCTTAGTCTGAAGAACAGTTTGAATGACTAGTTAAATGCTGAGTCTCATTTGATTCATGAACAAAAAAAGGAAAGACTTTACTACCATAGCAGGAGGTGTCCCCAACTCTGTAATTGTCTCAACATGTATAGGCCGAAAGTTGATCACTGGTACCATAAAGATGTGTCCTTAGGGGGCACAGAAAATGTCAGACATGTTTTGGAACTGAGTGTCTCAGTCTTGGGGAGACAGTCTAGAACTTGCTCAAACTGGTGATCACTACAAGTTATTACTCATGAAGAGTAGTATAGTTTACAGCTTGAGAGGGGAGTAGGTTGCCCCCCTCCTTAAAAATATAACAAGAATCCATTTGCGAACCTTGACATAATTGAGAAAACCTATAACCTGGTGTTGGTGTGTACAGTTCCTGGACTAGAAAATAAGAACAAGGACAATGGAGAGAGAAGTGAGCAATGGCATTTAGTAAACAAAAAAAACCTAGCTTTCCCATCAGAAAGTCTGGTTTTGATAGGAGTAAGTTTTTTGTTTACATTCTCTTTCCAGAATTCATTATCCTAGTCTGTGTTGAGGGGCAGGGTGTGTGTGGGGGCGGGGGGGACAGTTAGGAATAAACAAGAAACATAAGATAAAGAGCCTTTTGAAGTAGCAGTTCAAAAAACAAGTGGTTACACCTGTAGGTTTTTGCTTTTATGTCAAAGTAAATTTAGCAATGCTCAAAAATTGTTACAAGCACAAAAAAAGGGGATAGTAGATTACATGAGGAAGGTGGTTTTCAATGACCTATCCAACAGTGAGAAAGATTACTTGCCTTCACCAACACTTGGGAAATTCTAGTCATTGAATTGTCCTTCCAAGCTTGCAGCAGGAAGAGTGAAAGGCAGCAAGGATGCATGAAAAAAGGAGAAGAGCAATCATATTTCTAGCTCAACATGTAGTCAAACATGCTGGTAGTCAAGAAAAGCATGTAGTCAAACAAGGGAGTTATTCATTGCTTTAAGAGACTGTTTTCTGAATAGTAACTAGAGACCTGTGAAGGATTCACTAAGGGAGGATCCAGCCAAGGTTGGGATAATGATGGTCATGATGTTCTACTATAGCATGGGTCCTGTTCTCTGGGACGTTTCTGTAGATACAAGGTGTCACTGAGGGTCCTTGTGGAGTCAACATGAGTGTGATGAATCCATGGCTTCACTTATAGAAGAATGAGTTTCTAGTAGGGCCTCAAATTCTGGCACAGCAAGTATAGACCTGGTTCTCTGGGATGTTTATTTTCCCATGATTTCAGTAGAACCCAGTCTCCAGGACAGAAATGGGACAGAGGAGCAGCTGTGGGAAACATCAACCTATTAAAAGCAAAATTATGTAGAGCAGTTACAGTAGCTCCCAATGATGGTACATTCCTGACATTGTCTGGTTCCTTAAGATTCCAGTTCTCTCTGGGTCTCCTAAATCAACTGTAGTACATAAAGAGGTGCTCCCATGTAACACTGCACCGGGGCTCAGTTGGAGATTGCTTTTAGGGACCACCCTCATCCAAAGCAGAGAACCTAGGAATTATTTCTTTGAGTAAGGATTTTACAACCTGGGACGCGCTTTTGGAAAGACTCTCCTTTTGGGAATAAGGAAAAACTTCTACCCAGTGAAACTGCCCACAAATACTAGTATGTGCCTAAAATTTCCAAAAGTTCTCAATATCACAGTAAGTCAATCAGCCAGTTTTCTCCAGGTCCAGTGCCTCAGGTCTGAATTCCTCTGACTACTTGAGATTGTTTATAGCATGTGCCATGCATTTCAGTATTACTTTTAAATAGTCCTTTGAATTTCTGAATCCAGTGGAGGGTGGCATCCTTTCCGTAGTGGCTGCTCTGGTGTATAGGATTTGTGACATCCTCCAGAAGATGTTCAGGTACAGGGACTTGTCCATTTTAAATCCATCCTTCTGTGCTGTACCGAGAGTAATGGGCCTGAGGATGGTCAGAACTCCAGTCAAGTCCCCATTCACTGGCCCTTCCTAAGTCCTCAGAATACTTCAGATAGCATCTTGTCATATCCACATTGGAAATCAGGGCCAGCATGGGGATCTATGTGTTTTGGTCCTGGTCTCTTGCTTCCTGGCCTGATCTGTTCAGTTTTCTAAGTGATCAGTCTGATCTCAAGTGCCATGGGCAATGTACAATAGTCAGCTATTTTGACTCCATGACAGTTTCTAACAAGTTTAGTGGCTTTTGCATGTTTAAAGGTCCTTCTTTCCTGCAGTTAACAGTCCTCTCATTTCAAATGCCCCATGGTCATGGACCACTGAAAAAGCTTACTTAGAATCAGTGAAAATAGTTACTTTTAGCCTTACCTAGATGGAGGGCTCTCTCAGTGCTATAAGTTGGGCCTTTTATACAGAGATGACTAGCGGAGGGCTTCTGTTTCCAGTGTCTATTGATAGGTTACCACCCCATATCCAGTTTGGTGTTGTCCCTGGCCCATGAAGATACTTGCAACTGTGAATATCTCAAGGTCTGGAAACTCCAATGGCAAGTCGCTCATGGAGGGGCAGCTGGAAGAGAATTGTTCAGTTATGTGAATATAAGCACGTACAGGTTCACTCAGTACCAGTGGGAAGCAGCACGGATGTGTTTAAAGTTAAGACTGCCTCCAAAGACCAACATTAGGGTTATCCAGTAATATATATATAGCCTGGTAATTTTCCAGTCTCTTAAGATTGATCAATATACTCACCTCTATTCTAAGAGGTAAAGTACAGTGAGGAGTATACACAGAGATACATTGTCCCAGTATAATTTTTTTTTTTTTTTTTTACTTTTTATAAGAGGCCTCAAGTAGCCATTATGACTTGAAGGCAAACTGGTTGTCCCTTGGTAACTATGTCTAATTGTTTTAAGATATAGGCAACAGGTCTCCTTCTGCTTCCCAGGTATTGAGTCAATACTCCAAGACTAATTCCTTGACTTTCAGGAACAAACAGCTCAAAGGCTTCCTGATATCTGGAAGGCCTAAAGCAGATAGCTTTGATAACTTGGAAAGCCTTTTCATTGACTAGGAGTTCTTCATGGCATTCCCCAGCCTAGAGTTTCATTGTCCCCTCCTTTAAGAGCTTCATAAAGGGCTTTTACTGAGTCCAAAGTTGGAGATTGGAATACAGCAGAGCCTGGTTATTCCCAGAATCCCCTCAGTTCTCACTTCCAGGAGACAACTGCAATTCTGGCTAGAGTTTCCTTCTGTCAAGGAGCCGCTTTCTCTGTTTAATATTTAGGCTTCACACTCCCAAGAACAGAGGCCTGGGAGATGTGTCCCTTTTTCTTGTTCAGCCAAAAGTTTCAAAAGCAAAACTGTATTCTGGTCAGAGGTGTCCTTTGTTTTATTGGCAATCAAAGTATTATCCACATATTGGAGCAGAGATCCCTCATTTTCTTAAAGGTGCCTTAAGTCCTTTGCCAAGACTTTCTCAAATATCTGGAGGCATCTTCAAATCCTTGAGCAAGTCCTGGCCAGTAGTACTGTTGTTTAACTGTTGTATCTAGAACTTCCCATTTCAAAGCAAGCAACTCTTGGGATTCAAAGTTTTCAGAGAGGTCCTGATTTAAGGACCACTGGATGAATAGCTTCCACAATTTAAATTAATTTCTCTCAACAACTATGTGAACCTGTATTCATCTATGTCTGGCTTCTGGATCAGAAAAACTGAAGTATTATCAAGGAGACCAGCAGGGGCTCTCTAACTCATTCTAAGGGAAGGCTGTTAGCAGAGGTTAAATCCTGTGCCCTGCCCCTTCCCTTAATGGGTACTGCATTTGAGTTTGGAATCTTGGCCCAACGACTGAGTCTGACCCATATAGGTGTAGCTGTTTTTTGCTTTGCCCAGCCTCCCTTCACTCTATATTTCCAAACTCATGCCCCACGTTATCTCTTCCCAAAGTGCCGAACGTATTCATTTTGGGGTTGAGACAACAGAGCTTGCAATGCACAAGGCTGCTCTCATAGTTTTTCAGGGTTTTCTCAGACACTTCAGTTACTAACATAGTCTTGGAAGAAAGTTAGGTATTTAGAACCAAGTAGGTGGCCCTCATATGAATCAGAAAGCCAAAAAGTTGACTTTCCACAGTCATAGTCAACCAGGGCTCTATAAGGGAAATAATAAGTGACTCAGCACAACTTAAAGGAACCCTTGGGCCCATTATTCCTGGTTACTGTCATTCACAGTCAGCTCAGACATGTGATGTTTCTCCCACAGTTTGCCTTCTTTAGGAGCTTCACTCAAGATGACACTCTTCCAGCATGACTGCTGTTTGCAGTCTGCACATTGGTGGGGTCCCATTTGGGGACCTGGGAAATTCTTTCTACTGCTGGGTGCCTTGTAGGGGACCTCAGTTTGGTTCAACATTGCCCTGTGTCAAGGCAGCCACCAACAGAGCAGGCTGTTTCATCTTTTGTGACTTTCTTTTTTCCTGAACCAAAAACTTGAAAGGCAGTTTCAACCAGTTGAGATATTTTTCAGTTGCTTGCTAAGTCGTATCTGACGCTTTGCAACCCCATGGACTGCAGCACACCAGTCTTCCTTGTCCTTCACTATCTCCCCAAGTTTGCTCAAACACATGTCCACTGAGTTAGTGATGCCATCCAAACATCTCATTCTCTGTCACCCCTTCTCCTCTGGCCCTCAATCTTTCCCAGCATCAGGATATTTTCTAATGAGTTGGCTCTTCGCATCAGGTGGCCAAAGTATTGGAGTTTCAGCACCAACTTCCCCAAAGCCTTTTCTCCCTTTTGTAACTTCCTCTCTTTGTCAGGGGCACTTAGATCATTGAATGTCATCTTGAAGTTCTCTGTCTCAGGATGTATATCTGTGTGTTGCCTACAGGCCTCAAAGACTCTTTCAAGAAACTCTGAAGTCTCCTTTGGTTTTTATTTTCCTTGTGTATTTTATAGGGTTTCTCTATTTGGGGTACCTGTTTCGTAGCCCTGCAAGAATGCAGTCTCATAAATGTTCAAGTTTTTGTCTACCTCCATCATTCACATCTCAGTTACAACCCCCTGTTATAGCTGTGCCTGCCACAGTCTGAACCAGGTAGCCAGAGGTATTTGCATGAAGCCAATCTGCCTCCCTCCTAGCTTTTTCTAGCACCATTCTACATTCTTCTAAAATAAAGGAGGGAATTTTAAAAATTTCTAACATCTGCCCATGTTGAATTGTGGGTAGAAAAGATATTTGTTCTTTTGGGGTCATCTCAATAAGTTTGCATATTTTTCCCATTTAATGAATCCAAATTTGAAAAAGAGGAATGGACCCAAAACAATCAGCTGTCCAGACTCAGAGTTCATACTTCCACTGGGACTTGCCTTAATGGATATCACTTACGATTTTAGGTAACTCCTGAGCCAAACTGAGCACCTGGATGAGTGTGAGAGGGAGACTGCTCCTATTTCTTGACCCTTTAGGGACTGGGGATCCCAAGCCTGGGGTTGAGGCTCAGATGCTGATGAGAGAAAACAGTGGGGCCACCATATGAGTGTAGAGGAGGAGCAGTTGGAGGGTTCAACTGAATTAACAGCAAGTTATCCTGTTTTTCATTAGAAACGGGCAAAATGGGATTTTTTTTTTTTTGCCTTTGTTTCTTGAACCATAACCTTACATGTTCTCTAGTCTATTCTAGTAAAAGAACAATAAAGTTGAACATAAGATGTTTCATCCCATTTTTTCCCATTTACAAAATCTAATTGTAAAACTGTAATTTAAGGATCCATTTTTAGGCCATGTTTTTCCCAGAGTTTAAAAAAATATTCTGGCCAGAGGGGTGTTACCAAAACATCTTTTTTTCTTTTTATGGGTTCATAGCTAAATGTTGCCCAATTTTGGAAAACACAACCTAGAGGGCTACAAGAGGGAATGGGATTAACATTTCCCATTTTGCAGGGCTTTTTCCCACATGGTCTCAGCAAATAAAGTCTTTGTAAGGGTCTGTCTTGGTAGTATTTGCAGAAATTATCCAGCGCCAACAGAGTTCAGGAGAGTAAGCCCCAGAGGAACTGTTGATGCCAACTGCTTCGCTGTGAATAATGAAGGCCCAGAAGGATTGTTCTCTTAAAAGTGAGTCCCTATGAGGTTGTTTCACATCACAGGCAGGTGCCCCAACATTTCCATAAATGCATAGTCACTTGGGAACATCCCAAGAGATTAGAGGGAATACTGCTTCTTTAGAGTCAAAAGACCCTCGTAAGTTTAATTCCTAAGGGAGTTTTTCTACAATCACCAAGACACTGAGCCCTTAAGTAGTCTTCTTTTTTAAGAATTGGCTATCAGACATAGAACAATATAGGCTAACAAGTCTAAAACTCCATTGCTCTGACCCAGGTTTGAGAGCCTCAGCAGCCCCCAGCTTTCATAGCATCTCTCATAGGGGGTGGGCCTCTACCATCATCCCAACCTTGGGACTCTACATGGGTCTGGACTCTAGCCTGACTAAAACCTCATGAAGGTGAGGCTTTATTGTACAGTCTTATCCAGATTGTTAGACAGTTTTGGCACAGGCACATTTTAATGAAGTTACTTACCCACGAGAAGTCTTCTAAACACAGAGACCATTTCTTGGCTATAAAGCAAAACTGTCCACCAAAGGTCAGTGGCTCTGCAGTGGAGAAATCTCAGGGATGGTCCCTGGGACAAATGATGCCCACTTGCGGCTTCTGGGACTTGTCCCCAGGCTCTCAGTATCAGCAAGGGACTGATGAACCACAGACAAAAGTCCTGTCTAGATGTTTTCTGTTGACTAGCCTGCCAAACCTCTTATTGTACAAGGTTTATTTGCAGGACACACGACAAGCCAAACACAGAATATTGATGAGATAGAGGCATAGTGGTCTGAGGCATGGGAAAGGTGATTGCAGGAAGGAAAAGCCAGGAAATCAGTGGGCTCTGGAAGCATAGTAGAACTTTGTGGCTCTTCACAGAACATCCTAAGGCCACCACTTTCTGAATTGGAGTTATGAAAGTAGATTTTCAGCCTCTGACATCAAAAGGTCATTCATCAGATACATGGGCCCAGCTGAATGGTTGGTGTTCTCAACAGGTCTGAACTGGGCAAAATCTAGCTCCAAGTTCCTGAAAAACAGCTTTAGAGCAATAGAGTAACAGTGCCTATCTATAAGGAAGCTGCTGCTGCTAGGTTGCTTCAGTCGTGTCTGACTCTGTGCGACACCATAGATGGCAGCCCACTAGGCTCCTCTGTCTCTGGGATTCTCCAGGCAAGAATACTGTAGTGGGTTGCCATTTCCTTCTCCAATGCATAAAGTGAAAAGTGAAAGTGAGTCGTGCCCAACTCTTAGTGACCCCATGGACTGCAGCCTATCAGGCTCCTCCGTCCATGGGATTTTCCAGGCAAGAGTACTGCAGTGGGTTACCATTGCCTTCTCTGATAAGGAAGCTAGTGAGAGTTTAAAACCAACTAAAAACAAGTGACTAGGCCTGCCAACCCTAACCTGCCTCCCTAGCTTTTAATCAGATTGTTGTTGTTGTTCAGTCACTAAATCATGTCCAACTCTTTGTGACCCCATGGACTGCAGCATATCAAGCTTCCCTGACATTCACCACCTCCTGGAGTTTGCTCAAACTTCTGCCCATTGAGTCAGTATTGGCATCCAACCATCTCATTCTGTAGCCCCCTTCCCCTCTGTCTTCAATCTTTCCTAGCATCAAGGTCTTTTCCAATGAGTCAACTCTTCCTATCAGGTTAGGCCTTAGTTTCAAATGATAAACTTTAAACGTAAGTAAGACATGGAACATGCAGTTGACCCTGATACTAAGAACCAAGGCCTTCAAAGATAGTTATTTTCAGTAACTACTGTCTCAGGGGAGCATTTTATTGCTTTTTACAGGGCAACATATTAACATGGCCAGCCAGGAACCTATTCATTCCCCTATGGTAATTTTTACCATAAGTTCAAACACTGCTCCCTACCTGATTGCTTTGTGTGTCTGGGGATTGATACAGCTTTAACCTCTACCTATTTGCCAGCAATCTGCACAAGCCCTGTAAGTGCCTCACTATTTTCTGAGCAGAAATCATCTGAGTCTTCCTCCTCTTTCTCATCAGTTCTGTTACAATAAAATTTTTTTGCCCATATTTCATAGACTAAGAAATCATAATGGAGAATTATGGTTCCATTTAAAAAAAACAGCACTTTACGTGCCCCATCTGTACCACTGTGCCATATTTGTCCTATTGAAGAGAGTCAGACTTCTGAACAGTCAAGATGACACCCGTTCCTAGACTCAATCCTCGGAGATTGTCAGTCAGTGCATCTGGGATAAAGTCTATGATTCTGCAGTTTAAATTCCTGTTTTTTTACCAAGCATGTTAAATGGAAGAACCATCACTTTTTATGTGTGGCCACTGAACAATCCTCTTGCTTAGAGTAAAATGAAGTGAAAGTCACTCAGTCATGTCCGGCTGTTTTGTGACCCCATGGACTATATATAACATGTCAGCCTCCTCCGTCCATGCAATTTTCCAGGCAAGAATACTGGCATGGTAGCCATTTCCTTCTCCATGGGATCTTCCCGACCCAGGGATCCAACATAGGTCTTCTGCACTGCAGACAAACTCTTTACTGTCTGCACCACCAGGGAAGATTTGAATGAATAAATCTCCCTTCTAAGTTTGTTGGTCAGCTTATCTGCACCCACTGTTTTCACCATCTCAGGCCATGTGATATTAAATGACTGCTGCCAATTGTTCTTTTTTTTTTTTTTTGCCAATTGTTCTTAACAAATGCCCTAGGGAAAAGGCAGCTTATTTGCAAAGAATAGGCTCTGGGACAGGTCAAAGTCCAGGTCTTGCCAAATAGACTATTTAGAAGCTGAGCTTTTCAGGGAGCTTCAAGCCCCTTTTGCCTCACCCATCCTAGGCTGCTATTTTTCATGGCTACCATGATTGTGAAACTGAGGACTCAAACACTAGCATGAAGTGAAGTTACTCAGTTGTGTCTGAATCTTTGCGACCCCATGGACTGTAGCCTGCCAGGCTCCTCCCTCCATGAGATTTCCCAGGTAAGAATACCGGAGTGGGTTGCCACTTCCTTCTCCAGGGAATCTTCCCAACCCAGGGATTGAACCTGGGTCTTCCACATTGCAGGCAGACTCTCTACCGTCTGCACCTTCAGGGAAGATTTTTGGACTTCCCTGATAGCTCAGTTGGTAAAGAATCCACCTGCAATGCAGGAGAGCCAGGCTCGATTCCTGGGTCTGAAAGATCTGCTTGGAGAAGGGATAGGTTACCCACTCCAGTAATCTTGGGCTTCCCTTGTTGCTTGGTTGGTAAAAAATCCACCCACAATGTGGGGTGGGTTCAATCCCTGGGTTGGGAAGATCCCCTGGAGAAGGGAAATACCTATCATAAGGATCAACAAAAATAGGTAAATGAAACCAGAGGTCCCAGAATAGGACTTAATTGCAATTAGAGTTTTGACAGAAGCACCACACTGTAACGAATAGTCTTTTCAACAAAACCAACTATGACCATATGAATAATCATACAAATAAGAAATCTACCCTCTATTGATTTTCTTTGTTTTTATATAATTTTACCTAATATTTTATTGTGAGATCCTACAATCATAGAAAAGGTGAAAGAATGACTTGGTGGTACTCATGTACAACTCCTCAACCAGATTCAGTGGATCCAGTGTCTCTAGGGACCTTTCCCGTGATTTAAGCCACTTGCTGCAAAGTTTCCCTGAGAAGACTTGGCCAGCTCAATAATGCCCCACTTTTGATTGTTTTCCTTCCTCTCTCCCCTGCTTCTTGCTCTCAATCCCTACTTCCTTGGGAATATACCTCCAATGATGTTAATTTATGTTCTCTAGCATTACTTTGCCAACAAAGGTCCATCTAGTCAAAGCTATGGTTTTTCCAGTAGTCATGTATGGATGCGAGAGTTGGACCATAAAGAAAGTTGAGCGCTGAAGAATGGATGCTTTTGAACTGTGGTGTTGCAGAAGACTCTTGAGAGTCCCTTGGACTGCAAGGAGATCCAACCAGTCAATCCTAAAGGAAATCAGTCCTGAATATTCATTGGAAGGACTGAAGCTGAAACTCCAATACTTTGGCCACCTGGTGTGAAGAACTGACCATTCAAAATGACCCTGATGCTGGGAAAGATTGAAGGTAGGAGGAGAAGACAACAACAGAGGATGAGATGGTTGGATGGCATCACTGACTTAATGGACATGAGTTTGAGCAAGCTCTGGGAGTTGGTGATGGACAGGGAAGCCTGGCATGCTGCAGTCCATGGGGTCACAAAGAGTCAGACACAACTGAGCAACTGAACTGAACTGAGAAATAATCTAAAGGCGAATCTCAGATTGATTCTATTTTGCTTGTTCCTTTTATGTTCCTACCTTTTCATTTTTCTCACTGTTCTTTAAACTCTGCAGAGTATTTCTCTAGAACTGCAATTGAGTATATAAATAACCAACAAAACAAACCATATTTTTACTAAAACTTAATTTTCAGCAGCCTGAAGGAATACTACCCATCCAACAAAAATATTTAACATTCAGAGTATGCAAAAGTTTGATATTATAATTTGATCACATTTTTATTAAAAGCATATACTCATGTATTTAAAAAGGCAGAACTTGCTTTAAAATCTTAAAAGACATATATAAGAATGCTCTTAGCAACATACATAGTTGCTAAAAGCTAAAACATTTCAAAAGTAGAGCATTAGAAAAAAAAATCTGTATTGTAAAATTAGGATTGCCAGATAAAATAAGGATAAACATTTACATTTTTTAGCTGCTTGAAATTTAAAGTTAAACATGTTTTAACATGCACAATAGTATAAGTACATATTAAAACATTTGGACTTTTTTTGAAATTCAAATTTAACTGGGTCTCTTGAATTTTTTCTCCGGAATGCTATACAATAGTGAAAATGAGTACACTGTAGTTACTCGAAACACGAATCAATTAAGCAATGCTGAGCAAAAAATGTTGTCTGCACAAAACTGAAACTTGGGCAGCACTCAATAGTCTAGAAATCAGGAGAGTGGGTACAAGGTGAAACAAATAGGTAGTGATCTAATAGGAGGCATGAAAGGATGTCCTGGCCTGCTAATATCTTCATCTATGTGAAGTATATAATTACACAAAGATTTTTATGTCGCTTTAATTCACTGACCTGTGACTTACAACTTTTGTACATGTACAATTTTTGAACACATTATAAACTACTAAAATGCTGCAGAATTCTTTTTGCTCATCCAAAGTGTGTTGCAGCCACTACACATACTATTGCTTCAGTGTTATCTGTTTATAAAAATACCCAATTCTAAGGTTTAAAGTAAAAAACAAACAAAAAAAAAAGAAAGCTAAGAAAAGCACAAAGCATAAATTCAATCCAAAGTAATCACTATCATGTTAAGACAAAGTTTGGCAGTGTACTTTTTCAGAATTGGAGAGAGAACGTTTTTAAGAAAATATTTCAAGATGACTTTATTTTTAACTAACATACTTTGTTTTTCTCCCAGACTGCACCCCTTCTCCATTCCTCTGTTCTGAGCATTCAGGGAAAAGAAAACGATTTCTTCTTAGTGTACTACGTAAGCTTTAGAAACATCAGTGATCTCTTTGAAGATTTGTCAAAAATAGTCTTGACAAAGTTTGAGCCACTGAACCTGTACTGAGACAAGGTTGTTCATATTTCTAAACTTAAGTTTGATAAATTGCCCAGTCAGACCTGGATTCAAAGCCCCTCAGCTTTAATGCCCTCATTTTAAAATCATTTAAGCCTCAATCTAGGAATGACAAGATTAGCCTAGTGCCTGGCAGAGAGGAAGCCTTCAATTATCAACATGATAAACCCACTGTTATGAAGTCTCAACTGGAGGACTCTTCCATGAGCCTTGAACTTTCCACAGGTCTGGGTTTGCCTGTCTTCCTCCTATTGGCAGAGTGCCTGAGACTGATTTCCTTGCAATTTCTTCCCTTCTTGATTTTAGCAGTAAAATACTCTATAAAAATGGGAGGCAGCTGAAATTATGTAAGTTAAGATGATTCTTTTCCCAAGCCCTCTGATTTGTTCCCAGAACAATCATCTGAGAAAAGTTCCTTGTAAGCTAGACTAGCATCTTTGTAAGTTTCCTTGGGCAATGACTGTGAAACTGCCTAAACTACAGGATGCTTATCTTTTAATTAGGTGTGGGCAGAACAGATATTTTACCAAAAAGGCTGATTTCATTATACCACTGTGTCACTTGGCTGCTTTCCAGGGTCTCTGAATATTCAGGGAAGAAAGGGACAGGGGATGTGCTTTATTTCATTTCTTAAGCTCCCATGAAACAGCAAAATGGCAGAAACAGCAGTCTGAGACATTGGAGATAATTGCTGTTTAATTCTGGATTTGATGAGCTAATGAGCACTGTGCAGAAGGCATATGATGGGACCTCATTTACAGCATAAACTGTGTTGCTCTGTGCATTGGGGGAATATATATCGTCTGTGTGTATCATTGCAAATTACATTTTTCAGCGTAAGCAGTAATCCTGCCAAACAATTACAATGTTTACAGAATCTGATGCAATCCATCTGTTGAGAAGACTTTTGGGTGTTTAGGCTGATAAAATACAAAACAGTTGGTGACGACTTAACAAAATCCATGGATTTTTATTTTGGGGAGATTGTCATATCCTTTCTAGGCTGTGCAATGGCAATTAATGGTGAAAAGCTTCCAGAGGCTTGCTGGACTCCAACAAATCCTGTGAGATGGGGAGGTGGCAACACTGTCGAGATGCAACTGCCTTCCCTAAAATATCACTTCTTGCTAGGCACTGACATCAAGGCATGGTCAAGTGCACTTGAAATGCAAAGTGTTCAAAGTATATATTCTCTCCTTTCTGCTGCCACTCTTGCCTCACATCTAAATTTGTCAGAGTGTTAACAGTGACAAAGTGTCTTAGTTGAGTACCGCTTCCCTCACGAGAGGTTGACTTGACTACTCAAGTGAGCTGAACAACAACTCCATGCTTTACAAATGTTAACCTTCTGGGGACTAGTTTAGGCTATAGACTTTGGGCTCCTTAAATAGCCTTGCTAGTAAGTAATAGGGCCGAGACCCATGACCTTAACCTTTAGAGAAAACTTTCTTGACCTCATAACCATGGACACTTTACTCACCAAAGAACTATCTAGGGTAGAGGTAAACATCCTATAATGCACAGAACAGCCCCAACAAATGCCAGCGACATCCCTCCAAGTTGTGATAACCAAAAATACCTCCAACCATTACCAAGTGTCCCCTGGGGAGCGTAGTTACCAACCCTACCATGGTTGAGAGCCACGGCTCTAGGGCATAATATTTCATAAACAGTAATTGTGCTATGGGTTTTCATATCAGATGGATTTCTGTTTGCATCCTGACTTTACCACTTACATGTATGATTGTAAGGAAGGAACTTCAAGAATCCTGTCTATAGGCAGCAGGAATACAGCCATAGCCTCAAGGGGGGGCAGGTAGGTTTTATCCCCTATCACCTTCTCTGATTCCTCCTGCCCTCAGGCCTTACTGAAGAAGCATACCACCTAAAACAAGACAGGTTGCTTGCTATGCCAGGACTGCTTCAAGACAAATCCTCTTGATCTCATTCCCCCTTTAAACTAGACTTTACTGCCCATATGATGCTCATAAGTATAAACAGAGTCAGTACAAGAAGCACTGACATTTTCTCTGGAATAAAATGGGAAGAAAGGGAGGCAGACATTGTTTTCCCTCAGAATTTACTGAATTATTGTGCTCCAGTCAGCTTGCAGATTCTAGTATCTGCATCTCAACTATTTTCAGACGAATGCTCCACAGGCACATATATGGCAGGCTGGACATACTAGGGACTGATCACTAAGCCAGAAGCAGGCCTTACCCCAACTGAGAGGCAAGGGAGCTGGGGTATTTATATCCCCACTCTCTGCCATTCTTGGTTAATCCTAAGAGATGTGTGCTATGGTTTGAGATTTCAGCCACCCACAAGGATAACTAGCTTAAAACATCCATTGTTAACTGTATCCCCTGGATCACTTCTTCATTTCTCTGCCCCTCCCCATACCTTCCAGATAAATCACTTGCATTTATTCTTTGTCATGTCACTAAAAGGAAAGTATAAATTACTTTCTAGTAAGTTAATCTAGTGTACAGAATTTCAGGGAGTGATTAAACATGCAGAGTTCTCAACCCTATCTGCTGTGTTGTGCTTAGTCACTCAGTTGTTTCTGACTCTTTGCGGCCCCATGGACTGTAGCCCGCCAGGCTCCTTGGTCCATGGGGATTCCCCAGGCAAGAATACTGGAGTGGGTTGTCACGCCCTCCTCCAGGGGATATTTCCAACCCAGGGACTGAACCCAGTTCTCTCGTATTTCAGGTAGGTGCTTTACAGCCTGAGCCACCAGGGAAGCCCTCTCTACCCTATAGATTCTGATTAAGTAATACTGAAGCAAGGGCCTCAAAACCCTGCATCGTAAAAAGTACCCTCACGTATTTGAAGTGGAAAACTCTTTGAGAAGCTTTACTGTATAATAGTTTCTAGAACTGATGAAAACTGATTTTCATTTTAAATACTATACTTAGCATGCTTAAAGTGCACCCAAACGTAAGTTGCTCTCATGACTACTTGGGCTGATTTCATCAGCAGTGTCAGCCCCAGAAGAAAAGGCAGATCATCCAGAATGATCAGAATAGGAAGCTGCTAGAGACGGACATCACAGGCAGGGATATGGAAACATCTGGTGGCTATAAGATTTAATGTCCTGTTCCAATGAATGGTTTTGTGACTACAGTAGACTGAGACTTGAGTTGCTGTATAAATTCTTAGCTAATGCTGTCTATAAAATGCTGGGAATAGACTTATAAGAGCAAGGTTATCTGACATTTCCATACATGCATAGCATGATGTCTGCCATAGTCAAGATCCAACAAATACATTGACTCAGTGGACAGAAGTTGCAGTGAAAGAGCAGAGATACTAGAATCTGACAGTTGGCTAGATTTTCCAGATTTGAATGTTTGGATGGGGTAACATCAAGCTTAGTGACAGTGACAATGTTCAAGTTAATTCAAGCCTTTCATAGAGAGTTACAAGATATGGTAGAGTCAACTGTTGGGGCCCCACCCAGCTTATGTGAGTGTGGGATGCTAAGAGCTCATAGACAGACATTTCTCCAGGAAGTTGCTCTCAGCTAGTGGGAACACCTCCTCTGGAAATGCTGTCCATGGAGGTGGCTCAAGACCAATGACTGAACAATACTAGCAATTCAAAAGCACAAATCTCTCACCTCAGGGTAGGAAATCTTATGGAGCCATTCAGTTCCAGAGCTTCCCTAGAGATCATGCTGAAATAGGCTTCAGCTGAAGCCATTTCTCTGCTTACCTCCTTCGCCTGCCTTAATCTTCTCCCTCACCTCCTTACAAATCTCTCTGGAAAATCCTTCCTCAACAACCTCAACAACACAAGAATCCCTGCGCTTAGGAAACCTGACCTAAGGCATTTGGCACCAGGAGTGAGGCTCAGATCTATGTGTGTATATACCCATGCATGTAGACTCAATGATCACACCATGTAATATACCACTGAGAAGTTGCTGGCCTGGTAGAGTAATGAAAAAAACACTTGAAGATGTAACTGAAGTTGCCAGCTCGAGATACCAGCAAGTGAGTCCACTATCCTTCTGGACATGCTACCAACCAATATCTACTACATGCTGCTGGGTTCCCACTAGAAGAAAGCATGGATCTGGGAACCAAGAGGTGGAACTAGGAACACCCCTCAGTGTGGAACAATTCTGTGATCCACTCATGGTCCAGTGCTCTTCACAGAACACAGGCTGAGATGTGACTTCAGTTGAAATCATATCTGTGAACTTCTCCTGCTCTGTCCTGCTTCCCTTGCCTCCCATACAGGTTCCTCCTCTGGACATTCTCTCACTGTCACTTTCATGAGAGTCCTCTCTAGCTCTGCTTCTAGGGAACCCAGGCTAGGGTAAGGACAAGCATCTTGGTCCAAATAATACAAAAATCATCTTGTCCTTTGCTCTCCCTTTGACAGATGTTAGAGGAAGAATCTGATGCTTTGTTTGCTGGGTAATAAAACCGAGATCCTGACAGGGTAAATAAATAATCTAAGATCACTTAGTAAGAAGCAAAGCTGATACTGATCCTGGATCAGACTCTAGAGGCCTCTTTCCACTATAGCATCCCTGCTGGTTGCTCAGGCTAGCTAATCACAGTGCCTTTATGCAGGATCTCACTACCCTCTTATCCTCCCAGATCAGACAGTGTAGGAGTTGGAGGACAACAAAAGACAATCATGAGTGGTATCTTGGATGGGTCACAGTAAGTTAGAAACCCCACTTTGAAAGTCTCCTTTCAGCCTTAGGAGGGGATCTGTCTGCTAAAGCAAAGGAAGTAAAAGCGAAAATAAACAAGTGGAACCTAATTAAATTTAAAAGCTTTTCCACAGCAAAGGAAAATCATCATCAAAATGACAACCTACTGAATGGAAGAAAATATTTGCATAAAATATGACCCTTAAGAAGTTAATATCTAAATTATAAAAACAGCTCACACAACTCAACATCAACATAAAAAAGACCTGATTAAAAAATGGGCAGAAGAACTGAATAGACATTTTACCAGAGTAAATGCAGATGGCCAAGAGGCACGTGAAATGATGTTAATCATTGGGAAATTTAAATCAAAACCATGAGATATTACTGCACACCTGGAAAATGGCTATCATCAAAAAGAATACAAATAACAAATGCTGGCGAGAATGTGGAGAAAAGGAAACCTTCCTACACTGTGGGTGGGAATGTATCACCAAATTGTTGCAGTCACTGTAAAGAATCTGCCTACAAGGCAGGAGACCTGGGTTCAATCCCTGGGTGGGGAAGATCCCTGGAGAAGGGAATGGCTACCCACTCCAGTATTCTTGCCTGGAGAATTCCATGGACAGAGGAGCTTGGTACGCTGCAGTCAATGGGGTAGGCAAAGGGTCAGATATGACTGAGTAGCTAACACTCACTTTTTCACTGTGAAACAGTATGGAAGTTTCTCAAACAATAAAAGTATAACTATATGACCATCCTGGGTCATATACCAGGGTGTCATATACCCTCCTGGGGTAATATAATTCTACTCCTGGATATATATCTGAAAAAAATATGAATTTGAAAAGACTCATGCACCAAAATGCTCAAGCAGCTGTATTTAAAATTTCAAAGATATGGGAGCAACCTAACTGTCCATCAACAGATGAATGGATAAAGATGTGTTGTGTATGTCTGTGTGTGTATATGTGTATATATATAAAATACCATTAAGCCATAAAAAAGAATGAAGTTTCGCCATTTGCAACAACATGGATGGACTTAGAGGGCATTATGCAAGTAATATAATTCAGACACATGAAAGACAAATACTCTGGTAGCACTTCTACGTGGAATCTAAATGATACAACAAATCAGTGAATATAACAGAAAAGCACTTGGTCATGGTGTATGATTTTTTTAATATGTTGTTGGATTCTGTTTGCTAGAATTTTGTTAAGGATTTTTGCATTTATGTTCATCAGTGATATTGGCCTGTAGTTTTCTTTTTTTGTGGCATCTTTGTCTGGTTTTGGAATTAGGGTGATGGTGGCCTCATAGAATGAGTTTGGAAGCTTACCTTCTTCTGCAATTTTCTGGAAGAGTTTGAGTAAGATAGGTGTTAGCTCTTCTCTAAATTTTTGGTAGAATTCAGCTGTGAAGCCATCTGGTCCTGGGCTTTGTTTGCTGGAAGATTTTTGATGACAGTTTCGATTTCCTTGCTTGTGATGGGTCTGTTAAGATCTTCTATTTCTTCCTGGTTCAGTTTTGGAAAGTTATACTTTTCCAAGAATTTGTCCATTTCATCCAAGTTGTCCATTTTATTGGCATAGAGCTGCTGGTAGTAGTCTCTTATGATCCTTTGTATTTCAGTGTTGTCTGTTGTGATCTCTCCATTTTCATTTCTAATTTTGTTAATTTGGTTCTTCTCTCTTTGTTTCTTAATGAGTCTTGCTAATGGTTTGTCAATTTTGTTTATTTTTTTCAAAAAACCAGCTTTTAGCTTTGTTGATTTTTGCTATGGTCTCTTTAGTTTCTTTTGCATTTATTTCTGCCCTGATTTTTAAGATTTCTTTCCTTCTGCTAACTCTGGGGTTCTTCATTTCTTCCTTCTCTAATTGCTTTAGGTGTAGAGTTAGGTTATTTATTTGTTTTTTTTTCTTGTTTCTTGATGTAAGCCTGTAATGCTATGAACCTTCCCCTTAGCACTGCTTTTACAGTGTCCCATAGGTTTTGGGTTGTTGTGTTTTCATCTTCATTCATTTCTATGCATATTTTGATTTCTTTTTTGATTTCTTCTATGATTTGTTGGTTATTCAGAAGCGTGTTATTTAGCCTCCATATGTTTGAAGTTTTAACAATTTTTTTCCTGTAATTGAGATCTAATCTTACTGCACTGTGGTCAGAAAAGATGACTGGAATGATTTCAATTTTTTTGAATTTTCCAAGACCAGATTTATGGCCCAGGATGTGATCTATTCTGGAGAAGGTTCCGTGTGCACTTGAGAAAAAGGTGACCAAGTGGGCTTTATCCCAGGAATGCAAGGATTCTTTAATATCCGCAAATCAATCAATGTAATACACCACATTAACAAATTGAAAGATAAAAACCATATGATTATCTCAATAGATGCAGAGAAAGCCTTTGACAAAATTCAACACTCATTTATGATTAAAACTCTCCAAAAAGCAGGAATAGAAGGAACATACCTCAACATAATAAAAGCTATATATGACAAATCCACAGCAAGCATCACCCTCAACGGTGAAAAATTGAAGGCATTTCCCCTGAAATCAGGAACAAGACAAGGGTGCCCACTCTCACCACTACTATTCAACATAGTGTTGGAAGTTCTGGCCACAGCAATCAGAGCAGAAAAAGAAGTAAAAGGAATCCAGATAGGAAAAGAAGAAGTAAAAAACTCACTGTTTGCAGATGACATGATCCTCTACATAGAAAACCCTAAAGACTCTACCAGAAAATTACTAGAGCTAATCAATGAATATAGTAAAGTTGCAGGATATAAAATTAACACACAGAAATCCCTTGCATTCCTATATACTAACAATGAAAAAACAGACAGAGAAATTAAGGAAACAATACCATTCACCATTGCAACAAAAAGAATAAAATACTTAGGAGTATATCTACCTAAAGAAACAAAGGACCTATACATAGAAAACTATAAAACACTGATGAAAGAAATCAAAGAGGACACAAACAGATGGAGAAACATACCGTGTTCATGGATTGGAAGAATCAATATTGTCAAAATGGCTATTCTACCCAAAGCAGTCTATAGGTTCAATGCAATCCCTATCAAGCTACCAACGGTATTTTTCACAGAACTAGACCAAAGAATTTCACAATTTGTCTGGAAATACAAAAAACCTCGAATAGCCAAAGTAATCTTGAGAAAGAAGAATGGAACTGGAGGAATCAACCTGCCTGACTTCAGACTCTACTACAAAGCCACAGTCATCAAGACAGTATGGTACTGGCACAAAGACAGAAATATAGATCAATGGAACAGAATAGAAAGCCCAGAGATAAATCCACGAACCTATGGACACCTTATCTTTGACAAAGGACGCAAGGATATACAATGGAAAAAAGACAACCTCTTTAACAAGTGGTGCTGGGAAAACTGGTCAACCACTTGTAAAAGAATGAAACTAGAACACTTTCTAACACCATACACAAAAATAAACTCAAAATGGATTAAAGATCTAAATGTAAGACCAGAAACTATAAAACTCCTAGAGGAGAACATAGGCAAAACACTCTCCGACATAAATCACAGCAAGATCCTCTATGACCCACCTCCCAGAATATTGGAAATAAAAGCAAAACTAAACAAATGGGACCTAGTGAAACTTAAAAGCTTTTGCACTACAAAGGAAACTATAAGTAAGGTGAAAAGACAGCCCTCAGATTGGGAGAAAATAATAGCAAATGAAGAAACAGACAAAGGATTAATCTCAAAAATATACAAGCAACTCCTGCAGCTCAATTCCAGAAAAATAAATGACCCAATCAAAAAATGGGCCAAAGAACTAAACAGACATTTCTCCAAAGAAGACATACAGATGGCTAACAAACACATGAAAAGATGCTCAACATCACTCATTATTAGAGAAATGCAAATCAAAACCACAATGAGGTACCATTACACGCCAGTCAGGATGGCTGCTATCCAAAAGTCTACAAGCAATAAATGCTGGAGAGGGTGTGGAGAAAAGGGAACCCTCTTACACTGTTGGTGGGAATGCAAACTAGTACAGCCGCTATGGAAAACAGTGTGGAGATTTCTTAAAAAACTGGAAATAGAAATGCCATATGACCCAGCAATCCCACTTCTGGGCATACACACTGAGGAAACCAGATCTGAAAGAGACACGTGCACCCCAATGTTCATCGCAGCACTGTTTACAATAGCCAGGACATGGAAGCAACCTAGATGCCCATCAGCAGATGAATGGATAAGGAAGCTGTGGTACATATACACCATGGAATATTACTCAGCCATTAAAAAGAATTCATTTGAACCAGTCCTAATGAGATGGATGAAGCTGGAGCCCATTATACAGAGTGAAGTAAGCCAGAAAGATAAAGAACATTACAGCATACTAACACATATATATATGGAATTTAGAAAGGTGATAACGATAACCCTATATGCAAAACAGAAAAAGAGACACAGAAATACAGAACAGACTTTTGAACTTTGTGGGAGAATGTGAGGGTGGGATATTTCAAAAGAACAGCATGTATACTATCTATGGTGAAACAGATCACCAGCCCAGGAGGGATGCATGAGACAAGTGCTCCGGCCTGGTGCACTGGGAAGACCCAGAGGAATCGGGTGGAGAGGGAGGTGGGAGGGGGGATCGGGATTGGAAATACATGTAAATCCATGGCTGATTCATATCAATGTATGACAAAACCCACTGGAAAAAATAATAATAATAAAAAAAAAAAAAACAGAAAAGCAGACTCACAGATACAAAAGAACAAACTAACGCTTACAAATGGAGAAAAAGAAAAGGAGAGGGGCAAGAAAGAACTAGGGGACCAAAAGGTACAAACTACTATATGTAAAATAAGCTA
Organism: Dama dama; assembly: GCF_033118175.1. Taxonomy (NCBI): domain Eukaryota; kingdom Metazoa; phylum Chordata; class Mammalia; order Artiodactyla; family Cervidae; genus Dama; species Dama dama. The sequence continues at coordinate 87,675,125 of NC_083700.1, forward strand.
TAAGAATGTATCATATAGTACAGGAAATATAGCCAATGTTTTATAATAACTATAAATGAAATATCTTTAAAAATTGTGAATCGCTATCTTGTACACTTATAACTTACACAATATTTTTTATCTATCATACCCAGAAAACGAAAAAGTTTGAGGCAGAAGTTGTTATCTAAAAGATCAGTTTGGCGGTGAACATGAAGGAATAATTGGAAGGACTTAGGAACATTCTCTGCATCTGCAGTTATGGCAGATCTGTTGTACTGTAAATGCATGATCCTTCTCAAAGTCCCTTGACACTACCCACTTCCTGGACTCTTTGCAGCTTGTTCTCTGATGGTTGACCGACCACCTCAGCACCCACCTGAAGTCAACCAGTCACTTGCCTTAGGAATGTCAAGGATGCCACCCCATTACCAGGCTAACTAGCTGCATGCCTGGGATTTTTGTCTCTATCTGCTACATATACTCTGCTGCTGCTGTTAAATCTCTTTAGTTGCATCTGACTCTTTGTGACCCCTTGGACTGTAGCCCACCATTGACTCCTCTGAGTCAATGAAGTCGAGGTTTAGAGAGACTATGACAGTCTCCTTTTCCTTTCCAAACTTTCCAAACAACTGCTTTGCATGTGAGAGAGAAGGGGAAAGAAAAACTTAAGAAATGTGCCTGCATGCTAAGTTTCTTCTATCTTGTCCTTCTCTTTATGACCCCCATGGACTGTAGCCCGCCAGGTTCCTCTGTCCATGGGATTCTACAGGCAAGAATACCAGAGTGGGTTGCCATAGCCTCCTCCAGGGGATCTTCCCAACCCAGGGATCGAACACTTGTCTCAAGTATCTCTTGCATTGGCAGGTAGGTTCTTTACCACTAGTGCCACTGAGGAAATATGATGATATGCCATATATGGAATTTCTCCCTTTTGCACTTTTGAAACACTTCTTTAAAATAATGTGAAAAAATTGAGTGATTTTTTTTTTTTTAATGTGATATCATTCTAAGGCTGGACTACTAAGCACTTCAATTTTTAAAATTTATCTATTTTTTTAATTGAAGGATAATTGCTTTACAGAATTCTGTTGTTTTCTTTCAAAACTCAACATGAATCAGCCATAGGTATATATATGTCCCCTCCCTCTTGAACCTCCCTCTCATGTCCCTCTCCATCCTACCCACCTAGGTTGATACAGAGCCCCTGTTTCAATTCCCTGAGATATACAGAAAATCCCATTGGCTATCTATTTTACACATGGTAATATAAGTTTCCACGTTACTCTCTCCATATATCTCACCCTCTCCTCCCCTCTCTCCATGTCGATAAGTCTGTTCTCTATGTCTGTTTCTCCATTACTCCCTGCAAATAAATTCTTCAGTACCATCTTTCTAGATTCCATGTACATACATTAGTATATGATATTTATCTTTCTCTTTGATTTACTTCACTCTGTATAATAGGCTCTAGGTTCATCCACCTCATTAGAACTGATTCAAATGTGTTCCTTTTTATGGCTGAGTAATATTCCATTGTGTATATGTGGAACATATATACAACTTGTATTATCCACAACTTCTTTATCCATTCATCTGTCGATGGACATCTAGGTTGCTTCCATATTCTAGCACTATTGTAAATAGTGCTGCAGTGAACACTGGGGTACACGTGTCTTTTTCAATTTTGGTTTCCTCAAGGTATGTGTCTAAGAGTGGGATTGCTGGGTCATGTGGTGGTTTTATTCCTAGCATTTTAAGGAATCTCTATACCATCTTCCATAGTGGTTGTATCAATTTACATTCTCACCAACAGTGTAAGAGGCTTCCCTTTTCTCCACACCCTCTTCAGCATTTATTGTTTGTAGACTTTTTGATAATGGCCATTCTGTCATGGTGAGAATGACGCCATTCTCACATGGTGTGAGGTGACATCTCGTTGTTTTGATTTTCATTTCTCTAATAAATGAGAGATATTGAGCATCTTAGGCACCTCAATTTTATGTGGGTTATACTACATTCACTTTAATCACTTTAATCCTATCCAAAGAATTTGGAACCATGACTATAGTTTTCTTGGTGATTTTAACTAGTATCTACTATCTCAGGAAAAGTAATCTATTACCAGATATTGCTATGTACTTGTTTATCTATATACTTTATATCAATTTCTTCTAAAATAAGAGTGAAGACCATTTTTAGCATCACATTTTAAGTGACAATACAACATATGGTTCTGATTCTTTCTGTGGACCTAATTCTTTAAACAAAGTTAGTAAGACTTTTTGAATGTGACTGTTTCAATACAATTATTAAAATACATTATAACTAGCCTTTGCTCTATGTGTCTTGTGATGTCTTTGGCCAAAAGCAATATAATTTTGACTGGAGCTCATTCAGCAGAAACATTTGCTTAATCTTGTTAACATTCTCACTAATGAACCATCCAATGATCATTACTACAAAACGCAGCCAAGATGTCCAGGTGCCTCTCATCACAGTTCTGGTCGTTGTTCTCTTCCAGTTCCTCTAATCCCACATAGCAACATGAGCAGGATAAGCTTAAATATGGGAGCAATCTGCATGCATTGGTCACTGACTTCCTCTGACAACCAATTTAGAGCGAAAAGTTTTTGACTTAAAGTTCAATTAGGGAGTGCCTTTTTTTTTTCTCTTTGCAGGTTTAGAAGATTTGGAAAATTTTTGGAATGATTCACTATCTATCAGCACTTCCACCCAAAAGTAAGCAAATAAGAGAGAGAAGGCAGAATTCTCAACAATCATAGATTCTGTAACAGGCCCTGGACTTGAACTAAAAGTAATCAAATATTTGCAATGACTAGGATAGTGTGCTGCACAGAAATGTCTGAAGATAAAGAGAAGCAAGAATAGTAACATTCTAAAACTTGTTTGGAGGGATATGTTGGGGGGACGGTGAGTAGCGAACACTGCTCTGAGTATTCCCTCTGCCACAGCCCATGATCTAACTTTAACTCTTGTGCTCTTGGAAATATTTCCCACCCTTTGAGTTGACTTGGTCTGCCTAGTGAATGCCTATTCATCTTTTTTTTTTAATTTATTTTTAATTGGAGGATAGTCACTTTACAATGTTGTGCCGGTCTCTGCCGTACAACAATGTGAATCAGCTCTAATTACACATATATCCCCTCCCTTATGAGCCTCCTTCCCCCAACCCCTGCCATCCCACCCCATAGGTCATCACAGAGCACTGAGTCTAGCTCCCTCTGCTATCCACCTGCCTCCCAGTAGCTATTTCATTATACATGGTAATGTATATATGCCAATGCTACTCTCTCAATTTGTCCTACTATTTCCTTCCCCTACTGTGTCCAAAAGTCCATTCTCTATTATCTGTGTCTCTATTCTTGCCCTGCAAATAGGTTCATCAGTACCATTTTTCCTATAAAAACAAACTCAAAATGATTGAGAAAATGCCTATTCATTCTTAAGATCTGTACTTAGTCATCACTTCCTCAAAGACCTTCCACCAGCTCTGATTAAACATGCCTGCAGATTCACTTCACTGTCATACTTTACAGAGTTTTACATTTACTTATTTATCTGTTTCATCCACTCGCCTTTAAGCTCCATGAGGACAAGGGTTCTCTTCCCATTGTATCACGGTGCCACAAGTAAGGGTTCGATGGCTTGCTGAATAAATTTCTTCTTCGGGCCTAAATATCCCTACCCTTTAAAAGGAGGAAGTTGAAGATTCTTTAAGAAACTACTAAACACTAATGTAACAGCTCTTCAGAGTATAGAAAAGATATTTATCTGTCCTAAGGCATACCAACTTCTCCCCTAAAAGATGTTCTGGGCAATCTGGAGTTTACAGAGCAAGAATAATACAGACCCAAAGCTTTGATTTCTCATGAGAAGGTTTCAAACACCAGATTTTGAGGGATCAGGGGAGAGCTTCTAAAACCCATTATTGGGCTGTTTTGGTAATGTAGGATCACACAAATCATATCAGCTTTAAAATATCTGTACAGGATACTTCATGGACATTGATAGAAATAGAGCTACTATTTTATTTTTTAAATCTCAAACACTCAAATGCACCTCAGATTAAAATCTCAAATGGTTGCCTTCAGAGTTTCTTTAAATCTTTTTTTTTTCCTTTTGGCATGTCAATGACTAATAAATGGCAGTAAAGCTTGAGTTTATACTAGCTCATAGGTGATTACACTGGACAAGTAGTTTTCCCAAACCCTAGGGCCCCTTGGAAAATTAAATAACCCACATATGGAAGAAATAAGCAGACAGAAGGGCCCCTACCTACCTGCATTCTCTAGCTGCTGAAATTGTGTTTTGATAAGATAAGAGGAAACAGGGCGAGAAGGAACTGATAGGCTCCTGGACCCTGAAAACTAAAATTCTTATAACTGTAAAAAACTGCACTGAACAGGTCAGCCCATAGGAGCCCACACATAGGAGTGACTGTTGTAGGATTGCTGATCTGGGCCCTAATCTAAATTTTTAATCTCCATCCCATCCCTACCTCTGCCTATCCTTTATCCTCCATCATTATGTTAGACTGGAAACCATGCATTTCAGACACTTCAGGAGAATCCCAGATTCCATTGTTTTGTCCTGATATCATCATGATTGCCTACATTCTCATCACGCCAGGTGCTCTATTTTTGCCTTCAGCAGCATGGCCCCTAGAATCACACATCATACGGGAGTTGCAGACCCACAGGTTGATAGAAGCCAGCAACTAGCAGAAAGAGTTAAACCAACCCAATACACTGGGGCAGTTGTTACTAAAGCCCTAGTTAATTGTTCCCAGAAGAAGGCAACAGAAGGCAAATCTGATTTTTTTTTAAAGCTCTTCTGACCTTTTAAAATTCTGAACACCAGATTTTCATTGAAATATCCTATTAAAAAAAATGTTTACAACTAACTTGACTTGAAAAACTGTGACTCAGCCAAAAAACAAAGACAAAAATATACAAAAGGTCAATTGTCTATAAGCTCATCAGGTTACACTTGTCAGATCACTTCAGTCTTTCCCTAAACTCTGTATTTTATCCCTGTCTGTCCATGGATGCCCCCACATAGCTGGTAGTGTTCCCATTTTTAATTTGAGGGCATAGAGGCTCAGATACTGCTAATTGGATGATGGTTATACAACTCAGAAAAGATTTAGTGTTTGAAAAGGGTTCCCTCTGGTCCCAATATCCCTGTTGATTTTCCTTATTATACCATTATCCCCTGAAATACCTAATAATACACCCCATTAAAAAAAATAAACTATCATGATAGGCCCTGAAAAGAAATCCATACAAATAAAAGTGAAATACATGGATGTCCACCCCCAAGTGCCAGCATAGCTTGATAACTGTCACCCCAAGACTGCCCTAAGCCAAACAAGCACAAATGTATTCTGTACTTGATGGATGGTAAGTTGGAATCAGCAAAGACAGAGGAGTAAAACGACTCTGAGCTCATCTCCTCTCACAGGAATACCAATATCACAGTTATTTATAGAGCAACCATTTTTAAGAACTGGAACCTACCAGAAAAAGATCTACAAGCAAAGATATAAAGAAGGAACCACAGCAAGACGGGTAGGAGAGGCAGAGTTACAGTACAGGCAAGCCCATGCCCACAGGCAACCCGCAGATTGGAGAATGATTACTCTGTAGAGGTTCTCTCCAAGGAGTTTGAGGTCTGAGCCCCACTTCAGGCTCCCCAGTGGGGGTCCCAGAAAGCTGAGGAAAATAGAGACTCCACTCCTAAAAGGCTCACACAAAACCTCACATGTTCCAGGACCCAGAGCAGAACCAGTCATTTGAAAGAAGCCTGGGTCAGGCCTACCTGCATATTTTAGAAAACCACCTGAACACAGATGAGAGGCAACTGAATTTCACTCTGGGACACAGACGCTACACTGGTGGAAGTCATTTTGGGGAGTTCATTCTACCACATGAATACTGATACAAGAACGTTTTTGGAGTCTTCCCTCTAGCTTATTAAAGCTCAGGACCCAGCCCTGCCCCTACCCAATAGCCAGTTCTGGGACACCGCAGATCAAGGAACTAACTGGATGCGGCAAAGCCCCACCCATCAGCAGAGAGGCTGCCTTAAGAACCCCTTAGCTCACAACCAAGACTAGACATAGCTCTGCCCACCAGAGGGTCCAGGGCTCAGCCGCACGTACCACTGCACAGGCACTAGAACCAGGACTCCCAGGGTTCTACAGCCAGGAACTTGGTTCCACCCATTAGTAGGCAGGCGCCAGCCCCAGAATCCAAAGCCCCACCCACAAACCAGCGTGTTCTAGGCTTAGGATCAATTTCACCCACCAGCAGATGGACATCAGGCTCAGAAAAACTATAGCTCCTCAGCCTGTGGACACAGTTCATCAGCCTTGGGATTGACTTGGCCCTGGCCTCTCCCATCAGCAAGTTAACACAAACTTTGGGACATCCCAGATGCCACAGCTAGTGGTATAAGGAATTAACCCCACTAACTAGTGGTCCGACACCAGTTCTGAAAACCCTGGACCCTGCAACTAGACCTCAGGAGCTGGCTCTGCCTGTCAGTGGGACAGCACTAGTCCCACCCTCCCCCGTCACCCTACTCCATGTCCACAACCAGCCATCTCATGACCCAGCCCCACTAGCCACAAGCCCCTGCACAAGACAGGGCCTGGCAACCAATGAACTTGGAGCCTATCAGACCACCCATAGCAGTTAGCTCTCCACAACAAAAGGACTCATGCAGCCCACATAGGGGACACCTCTACAGCATATAGCTCTGGTGATTAGAAGGGAGTGCATGGCTGGGTCACATAGGATGTCTCCTACAAAAAGGTCATTTCTTCAGTGTCAGGAAATATAACCAATTAGCAACAAGTTATATATAAGGGAATTCAGGCTATCAACTAGGCTATCAGCTGACTTTTCCAGGGAAACTCTGCAGACTAGAAGGAATTGGTGTGATATATTTAAGGTGGTAACAAAGAAAAACCTAAAACCAAGAATATTCTACCCAGTAAGGTAAATCTGACATCAAAAGCTTTACAGACAAGCAAAAGCTAAAAGAGTTCAGCACTACCAAATCAACTTTACAAGAAATGTTTAAAGGAACTGCTAAGTAAAAAAAGAAAAGTCCACAACTAAAATGTGAAACTTACTAAAAGCTCATCAGCAAAGGCAAATAAACAATAAAGGTAGAAAATCAAACACATGCAGTTACTAGGAAGGTTAAAAGAATACATAGTAAAATCATCCATATACAATGAGCATTTAAGGGAGACACAAAACAATTATATGTAAAATATATCAAATAGTAATCATGGGGGAAGAGAGTAAAATGCATGGTAGTTACAATGCACTTGAATTTAAGAAATCAGCAACTGCTATATAAAAACCTTATGGTAACAACAAACCAAAAATCTACAATAGATAGCTCATGCCCACTCCCAGAGCTTGTGTGTCTGTCACAGCCATCACAGGCTCCAAAAGCAGGCATAGGTCAGTGTTGCAGCTATGAGACCTGTGAGCATGCATCAATTGCTACTCCTACCATCCTGGGAGAATGCATGGGCTGCTGCAGCCACTAAGACAATTACATGGAGCAAGCTATTGAAAAATCAATAGGTCAGTGAGGAAATAAGAAAGGAAATTTAAAAATACCTTGAGACAAAGTATGATAAAAAACCATACAAAATCTACAGGATGCAGCAAAAGCAGTTATTGGAGGGAAATTCATAGCAATAGAGGTTTTCCTCAAAAAAGCAAAAATCTCAAACAACCTAACCTACCACCTGAAAGAAAAGGAAGAACAAACGAAACCTAAAGTTAGCAGAAGGAAGGAAATAACAAAGTTTAAAGAATAAATAAAAGAGATCAAAAAATAAATAAAACAAAGAGCTGGTTCTTTGAAAGGATAAAAAAGAATTGACAAACCTCTTGCCAGGTTCACCAGGAAGAAGAGAGAGAAAACCAAGATAAACAAAATAAGACGTGAAAAAGGAGAAATATCAACCTATAATGCAAAAATACAAAAAAAAAGAGAGGACACTATGAACAATTGTATGTCAATGAATTTGTCAACTTAGAAATGGACAACTTTCTAGAAACAGTCCACCAAAACCAAAACAAGAAGAAATAATTTGAACAAATTGATCACTAGAAGTAAAATAGAATCTGTAATAAGAAACTCCCTACAAACAAAACTTCAAGACCAGATGGCTTCAAAGGTGAATTCTAACATACTTATTAAAAAATAAATAATCCAATTAAAAAATGGACAGAATAACTAAATAGACATTGTTCCAGAGAAGACATGCCTGTGGCCAACAGGCACATGAAAAGATGCTCAATACTGCTAATCATGAGAGAAATGCAAATTAAAATTAGTGAGGTATCATCTCATACTGGTCAGAATGGCTATCATCCAAAAGACCTCAGATAATAAATGTTGGCAAAGAATGGAGAAAAAGGAACCCCCCCTACATTGTTGGTGGGGGATGTAAACTGGTGCAGCTACTATGGAAAATAGTATGGAGATTTCTCAAAAGACTAAAAATAGAACTACCATGTGATCCAGTAATTCCACTCCTGGGCATATATCTGAAGGAAACAAAAACACCCATTTGGAAAGTCACATGCACTCCAATTTTCGTAACAGCACTATTTACAATAGCCAAGATATGGAAGCAACCTAAGTGCCCATCAGCAGATGAAAGAATAAAGAAGATGTGTTGTATATTCACATTCAACCATAGAAAGGAATGAAAGTTTTCCATTTGTAGCAACATGGATGGACTTGAAGGGTTTTATACTTGGTGAAATAAGTGAGAGAAAGAAAAACAGACATAAGTTATCACTTATATGTGGAATATAAAAAATAGAGAATACAGCAAAACAGATTTCACAGATATGTAAAACAAATTAGTAGTTAACAGTGAGAAGAAGAAAGGGGGGCAAACACTAGACAGAGGCAAGGCATTAGAGATATAAAATACAAGGTATAAAATTAGCTACAAAGATATATTGTACAGCTCAGGGAGTATCGCCAATATTTTATAGTAACTATACAATCTTTAAAAGTTGTTAATCACTATGTTGTACACCTGAAACTTATATAACATTATGAATAAACTATACCTCATTTTTGAAAAATGAAATAAAAATTTTAATCCAGAGTAATTAAGCTACATGCATGTGTGCTGTCGCTTCAGTTGTGTCCGACTCTTTGCAACACCATGGACAGTAGCCTGCCAGGCTCCTCTGTCCATGGGATTCTCCAGGCAAGAAAACTGGAGTGGGTTTCCGTTTCCTACACCAGGGGATCTTCCTGACCCAAGGATCGAACCCGCATCTCTTATGTCTCCTGCATAGGCAGTTGAGTTATTTACCACCAGAGCCACCGGGGAAGCCCAATTAATTAAGCTACAGGTACTGGGATTTGAGGGTGGACAGCATTGAGAAGCAGAGTCAAAGGGGGAGACTGTGGCTAGAAATAGACTATTGGAAACTCCTAGTGGTCAAGTGCTTAAACAACAAAACAACTTAAGATTTAAATGCTCAAGTTGAGGTTGTGATTCATGCTATAACATGAGACCACCCCGCCCTCCCCCCTCTGCATAGTCCAAACACACAGTAAAAGTCTGGGGCTTCACAGATGGGGTGATTGCTATTTGTGGGAGTAAAAGATGGGGTGGTTTTCAGTATGGGATGATGTAATATGGAAAATGGGTTGCATGTGTGGGCAGCCAGGTGATTGATAAAACAGTCTAATTCATTAGAATCAGGAACCTATAGCCACAGCCATAACAACCAGGAGAAACATAAACTGCCCCAGAAAACTCTCCCAATAATCTCAAGGAGATTAGAATGGTAAGGAGCTTCTTATCCTGTGAGATGGGAGTTCAGCAAAATGCTTTCGTATTCTCAAGAGCAGAGTGACTCATTTTGTGTCTTCATTATACCTGGAAACATATATACACAGTAAAAGTTCTCCATAATCACCCCGTGATGACAAGCATGGCTTACTGCTCCAGCATCTATGCTCCCACTGCGTTTTGTCACAACATGCACTATTGTGACTATTATCTGGAAGAGATTGAGCCCTTATCCCCATGTATCTTGTACACATCAGGAAAACAGGAAGAAGATACACAGTAATAGTTTAAGCTATTAAAAACTCCCACCATCTCCAAATTAGTAGCTGTGTATGTTATCTGTTTCAATCAATTCTGTTTACACTTAGTATCCTTTTGTAACTGAGTTTAGTTTCCCAGAAGGTACTAATTTTATTGCTTCCAAAGCAGTCAGTTATTTTTCTGTTTATATGGCATTTTATGTTTCAATTTTCCTTCAGTCACCCAGTTGGGATATGCACTTGGTAATGTAAACTCAAATTAATTTGCACAGTTTTGCTTGACTGGGCTTTTTTTCTTGAAGTCACGCTCCATGAAAAATTCTAACCAGGTGAGCCTTGGTGAAGCAGCTGTTCCTCCAACAGTATGTAGGGAGGAGTCATCAAGGCATGAGCTAAGAGGAGGCAGGTAATTGCCTGGCCTCTTTGGGGTCTTTGCCTAATATTGACTTTTAATTATGAAGGCCAAATGTTTGTTTTCTTATGGGATCCATTTCTGCCCCTTGGTTATTGACACAGTTGGAATATGAAACATGTTTACTTTTTTCTAATGGGGGTGGATGGGTAAGTTTATATTACAGTAATATATTCTGAGCGTCAGTTCTTGTAACCTCTGATTATATGTCTGTCTTGTGGGAGTTTCTAACTAAGCATCCTGTGTGTCCTAATCAATTTTAGATCTTTATACTCTACAAGCTCACTAAAAATGTATTAAGGATGAGCCACCTGTTCTGGGAAACACTTCAGAAATGTGTATCAACACCATAGTGTGTGTTTATTTAACACTGGGGCTGGCATATAGGAGGGCATTCCCCGGTGGCTCGGTGGTAAAGAATCTGCCTGCAGTGCAGGAGCCACAGGCTCAACCCCTGGGTTGGGAAGATCCTCTGAGAAGGGCAAGGCAACTCAGTCCAGTATTCTTGCCTGGAGAATCCCATGGACAGAGGATCTGGGGCGCTATATTCCCTAGGGTCGCAAAAAAAGTAAAAGTGAAGTCGTTCAGTTGTGTCGGACTCTTTGTGACCCCATGGACTGTAGCCTACCAGGCTTCTCCATCCATGGAATTTTCCAGGCAAGAGTACCAGAGTGGGTTGCCATTTCCTTCTCCAGGGGATCTTCCTGACCCAGGGATTGAACCCCCATCTCCCACATTGCAGGAAAAGAGAGTTGGCCACAACTGAAGTGACTTAGCACACATGTACTTTGTCAACTGCCAGAGATACAATGAGAATCAAAAAGCCCAGCTCCTGCCCCAAGGACTTGCATCTTGGCGTTCTCAGCAACAACAGGTTATTACAATGGAGTATGCTAAGTGCTACCATAGCAGTAGGCATGGGCTGTTTGGACCCGGAAATACTATTTCTAGAAATCTATCCTAAGGAAACAATCTGAAATGCAGAAATGACATACACAGAGATAGCTGGCACAGTAAACACTGCTATCAGCAGCCCCTGTTCCTGCTGACATGGTTCACATAGTGCATTATTTAACAGTGGAAAAACTATTGAGATAGTGGGAAAATTATAATTAGCCAACATGCTATTATAATAAAATAGAAAGCGCAATGTGTTAGCAATTCTGTGTCAGTGAAAGTTCAAAGCACTTAATCTGAATTAACATATTAATTCTCTCAATAACCCTATTAGGGTATGATTACTATTATCACCATTTTATGTATAATAAAATTGACACCAAAAAGTTAAATAACTTGTCCAAGTTCACTGAACAGGCAGTTATTTGACAAGCAGCGTAGCTCTAGAGCCTGTCTCATGTTACAACCATTAAAAATGTTTATATATCTTATAGTGATAGGGAGACAGGCTTATGATAGTTACATAGAGTAAAATACACATTACTAATCTTAGCCTGGGTTCTCCTAGAAAGCACAGCCTAAGATAAGGACTTGCTAGCATGTAATTTATTTTGGAAAGTTATTTCAGGAAAGAGGAGTGGGGGGATGGTAAAAGTGAGACAGGGAAAGTGGGAAACTGGTCACCACTGGACAAGGGGGGCTCGGTCCCACTGGGACCCTCTGAGGAGTTATGGAGAATGTGGTTCAGAAGCAGTCCCTGAACTCATGGGGAGGGGAGGTTACATCCAACTCCATTTCTCATGGGTCAAGGCTTACCCATGGATGTTGCCTCCCTCTATGTCCAGGGAAGCACAAGTGTGAGTATTGAGTGAGACCCCAAAATTGTCTTCTCTGAGGTATCACGAAAGACCTGGGGCAGAAAGAATCAGGGGTTGAAAACTTGTACCCATGCAAAGCTAGTGTTGTGGCAATGGATGAAGTGAGGGGAGTACCCAAGGACAGGAGGTGAGGCACATGATGACATCAGGCTGTCCTTCACACCTGCCATCACTATTTCTGTTCCATCTTGAGATGGTTTGGTGCAGTCTTTTCCCATCAGCCTTGCCCACTACAGCCTCCTCGAGAATTAGTGCAGGTGTGTTAGTGCAACAAGCTCCAGTCTCCACTGTTGCAGAAGTCCCTAGGCTGCAATACATCATCAACACCCCCTTCCTCCAATACCCATTCTGGGTTTCTCCCAAGCTCACGTGCATTTCAGCAGTCTGAGTGTGCTTGCCTAGCAGATTGATCCAGACCCTCATCATCCAATGACCCAGGTCTGGCACAGAAGGAAATCAGTGTCTCTTCTGGATGCTGTGGGCTTCAGCACTGGGGCAGATGATTTTGAAAGAGAAGACCCACTCTGCAATGGTGGGCATGAAACTGGAGACTTGCAGACCTCGCAGCTGTGGTTTAAGCAAAAGAGATCCTTTTCTTACTCTTTGGGGATCCCACACCAGTGCAGCAAATGGCTTGGGTGTCCCTTCCACATCCCTTGAAACATTCACTGCACTTCAGAAGATGCATCTGAGCCTTGATCACCTCACTTATCAGGCTACACCTGCTGAAGTTGACCTGAAGTTGTCAAGGGGAATGGGATCTTCAAGAGATGTGCCCAGCTGGGTCTCACAACAATGGGGAGATGAAAAAGTAGAAGGTGAACTAATGCAACTGAATTATACTCTTTAATAAAGTGGTTAAAATGCCATCTTTTATACATACTTTACCACAATAAACTAGAAAACATACCTAACACACTGCTTATATGCAGTTTTAATGCCTTTATTTCTTATGTGCTTATATATATACATAGTACTACTATCAATGGTTACTTCTACATATCATTGATATGAGTGACTTTATTTCTTCCTTCCACTTCTAGATAGTTTCCAAACTCTCTAGTGTCTCTACAATGAGAATTAAAATCAACTTTTATAATTTTGAAATCATCTAAAGGAAAACATTGGGCTTTAAATGGCACCAGAATGTCAGAATCTAAAAGATGTTTATAGTGTCCCAACTTACTCTTCCTTTCAATGCTGTTTTCAGCTGAAACATTTTAGAAGTAGCTCAAAGGTAAGGAGAGAAAAAGGGCTTCTCTGATGGCTCAGTGGTAAAGAATCAACCTGCCAATGCAGGAAACACAGCTTCTGGGTCGAGAAGATCCCCCAGAGAAGGAAACGCAACCCACTCCAGTATTCTTGCGGGGGAATTGCAGGACAGAGGAACCTGGTGGCTATAGTCCATGGGGTCACAAAAGAGTCAGATACAATTTAGAAACTCAAAAACAGCAAATAGGGAAAACAAGTCCATGTATCTTAACTGTGGGAGACTCACATAATTCCCTAGCCACAATCTGTCCTCTCGTCTTGCTTTCTGAGCAGTGCAGATCTAGAGGACACTTACCTTCTTCCCATGACCTTGGACTCAGGTCTCCAAAGCCCCTACTGTTGCTACAAGGAGAGGGGCTTGGAAAGACCAAGAGGAGCAGAGGCAATTTCTCCTAATCCCTTGGGTCCTTTGAGGTCTTGTCCTGCCAGTGCCTTCCTGAATCCCAGACCACCATCCTACTGCCTTCTGTCCTGGGGCTTTCATGTCACAGCTGAGCCACCATGGGACAAACTTGCTAACATCTTCAGTTGACCAAGGTAAAAGTGCTGGAGAACTGACATCCCATGGGGCCACCTCCAACTGTCCACCAGCTCCCAACCCCCACCAAATACTTTCTTCCAAACAGAGTCTGGAGACAGAAGCTTCAGACAACCTTTCTGCAGATACCCAGAAGACAGGGAGCTGGCTTGTTGTCAAGCTATGGCAATTCGTAATGCACAGCTATATTTACTCTCCTCCCCTGCCTCACTCCTCCTTTTCCTTTGCTCTTTCATCCCTGAAATTTCATTCTCCAGGGAGGTGTTAACACAAAAACTTTAACTCAAGCTTCTTTTCTGCAAGAACTGGGTCAAAACTCTAACCAAATCATTTAGACCTTTGTGCTACCTTTCATGTAAAATGAACTTAACAGAACTTACAGATTCAGTGAGATGGTCGTACGTCAGGATTGAGTGGTTTAACATGAAAAGCATCCAGTATATTTCCTGACATAAACGATAGCCGACAACAGTCAATCTCTTTCACTTCACCCTTGGCATCTGATAGTTTTCACTGTGTTGATTCTGCTTGTGTGGCTATTAGCCTGGAGCCTAAGAGGAAATTTACTAAGTGAAATCAAAGTGAAAGTTGTCAGCAGAGAAGAGAGTAGAGTGCTGGTGATTTCATGTGGCTCAGCTTCATATAACCTAGAAAAGCAACTGCAGCACCCACTATAAAACATACTTGGCCTCCTGAATCTGTATGCCGTTAGATGGAAGTCAGTCTTATTCTGGAAATAAGCTGGGTCAGAACTTTGCCCAGTGTTTTTTCTTCATAGGACTGAGACAAGAATAGGATTTCCTTTTCCCTCATTTTTGTTTCCCACATGTATTCAAGTCACCTCTGTTAACCTGCCCATTTCCAAACAGTCTCACCCAATGAGGCTTATGTGTTTTTTTTAAAGATCAGATTTGTGTGCGTTACAAGCAGCCCCAGTGCTTGGACCATATGATCTGACAGACCCTGTGATGTTGGAAGTGTCAGGACTGAGAAAGATGCATATAGAATTTGTGTCATGTCACTGGGGATAATCATAGTACAGGTCACAAACGTTCCCAGCAAGGAAGTCATGTGATCTTCAACGGATGATTATATACCATTTTAAAAAATTTACTCAGGACTTTTATTTTAAAAGGAATTTATATAATAAGGTATTAAACATAATAGTTCCTCATAGTTACTGCTTTCTTCATTATTTTTCAATAATTTGTTTAGTAATCCCTTCTAGAATTTCTTGGAGGTTGATATGAGGTTAATTGAATGATAGTTTCTAAAACTCTGAAACTGAAGCTTTTCTCTTGAAAATTGAGGCATATATTCAATTCATACATCCTGTTATTTTCTATACCTCTATAGTTACTGGAGGATTTCCATATCAAATTCACAAGTTTCATTTTTTTAATTAAGATGTGTTCTTCTGAGCCTGCAAAAATTAAAATAATTTAGCTTATAGTTTATAAGTTTATTGTTCATTCACCCAATTTTATGTTTATGCCATCATAAATATTTTGAAAATTGTTCTCTTTGATAAAGAAACAGATGTTGGTTATTTTTCCTTTTTTTTTTTTTTTTTTTAGCTCTATTGTCAGTTAAGTATTTCAGCTTCCCCTCCAGAAAACAAGGTGAATATGGCATTGTATTCCTTGTTCATATTTTGATGATCAGAATTGTTTGTAATGAGTAATTTCTGAAAAGTAATCCATTCTGAAATTTGGCCTCTTTGGCACTATTTTGAAAAACAACTGTTGTTATTTTTCCTCTCTATCTGGGTCCCTATAGAAATGAAATGATAATGCCAAGTGGCCATGTGCCCACAGCTGCCTGTCATGAGCTGAATCCTATCAGACCTACTGGGTCATAAGATCAAGGTAGCCCAGCAACACTCCATCAAAAGATGGAAATAGTGCACTAAAGATCAAACAGGGGTGGAACCAGGAGGTCCTAACAAGCTAATGAGCACACAGCTCAAATCTACCACCTATGCACCAGCATCCTTTCCTCAGCCCATGTCTGTGAGTGTGATGTTGGGCAAGTCAGATTGGAAACAACAGAGGGGAGAGATTCAGCCAGTGGTTGTATGTATTTATGATCCTGGAATTTCAGGGAGAAGTTTGTCAGATACTCACTTCCTATTGTTGACCACTGTATTTACCACTGTAAATATTCCTAAGTTGACTTCTGTCCCTGTTACAACTCTTAGGGTCACTGAATGTCGATGTAGCAAGTATCAACCAAGACCTCACTAACTGCCCTGGGCTCCATCCTCCAAACATGGCCTAATGCCTCCTGACTAGGATATGACTTGCAACCACCAACCCTTGACAGTTGGCCTTGTGTTCACCTCCTTAGTTACTCCTTTAACCTCCCAGATAATATAAAGTTCATTCACCTCTTTCCTTGCCCCAATGTCTGACTTGTCCTCTATACCCTGAAGTTACTGCATAGCTTGGTTTTCATCATGGAGTAACTGGGTCATAGCATCTTTCAAAGACTGAAAAAAGCCAAGCATTTGATCACTTCCCACAGCTCCAATAAGTGAAACATAATCAGAGAGTAACTCTAGAAACTTTGTTTAAAGACTCAGCTACAGATGTTAATCTTTCCCTCATTTCTATGTATCTAAAACAAGCATACAGAGTGCTGCTTCAGTGAAATACTCTGCAAAAATATGTAAATATCAGATATTCCCAATATTGTAACAAAACACAGCACTTAGAACTATCTGCAGAGCAAAGTGCTCATGCAAGAGGCAGGGAGCCTCACCTTTGGAAGTAGTTGTACAAACAAGATGGAAAATCAAGGCAACCAGGCTCTCTGTCCATGGGATTCTCCAAGTTAGAATACTGGAGTGGGTTGCCATTCCCTTCTCCAGGGGATCTTCCCAACCCAGGGATCGAACCTGGGTCTCCTGCATCACAGGCAGATGCTTTACCCTCTGAGCCACCAGGGAAGCCCTTAGATATGATACAAGCATTCTATTTGGGCAGGAATAGAGGTGTCAGATTGGAGTAGGAAATGGCAACCCACTCCTGTAATCTTGCCTGGAAAATTCCATGGACAGAGAAGCCTCATGGGCTACAGTCCATGGGGTCGCAGAGTCGGACACAACTGAGCATGCACACGTGCACACACACACACACACACGCACAGAGGTGGCAGATAGAAATCATTTGAAAGTCTTCGATTCTAAAAAATAAAGGCAATTATTATTAGAAGAGACTTGACAGGCCAGAGAAGGATGCCTTCTCATGCCTGAGAAAGCTAAAGCTGCCTGTGGCAAAAGGATAGAGAAGCTTCACCAAGCTCAGTCTGTATTTCACGTTGTTGCGCCTAAGACATGGGACCAGGTATGGGGGAGAAACAGCCACCTGGAGGTGTTCTGAAACCTTCCCAAGAAGCTTCCACTAGAGGTCTAGAGAACTCAAGGGTGAGCCTGAAACAGAGTCAAGTGAGCGGTTCAGCAGTAGCCAACTAAAGAAAGCGTGACTAATCTCATCCCAGGAACGGTAGTATCGGGTGGTGCCCAGCAGGTAGTTCCAAGGCCCCGTGAAGATCCAGATAGGACAGTTCACTCCACCATCTGCCACAGCTGGAGCGCATGGCCATTTCCCATGAAGAACGTCAACCCTTTGCTCTCTTGTCCCTGAGCACTCACCCATGTGGGCCCAAATCTGAAGAAGGGGAAAAATTTACTCTCAAGTTTGGAGCTTGGTTAATGTCTTGGATATTCTGACTTCTGAATTAAACCTGTTTTTGACCTAAATTGGCTTCCCAGGTGTCTCAGTGGTAAAGAATATGCCTGCTGATTTGGGTTCAATCCCTTGATTGTGAAGCAATGGCTACCCACTCCAGAGTTCTTGCCTGGAAAATTCCATGGACAGAGGAGCCTGGCGGGCTACAGTCCACAGGGTCACAAAGAGTCAGACACAACTGAGCAGCTACACCTTCTCTTCCTTTGACCTAAACTGATCATAGGAAGAGTATTTCTTAAAAGTAAATAGTCAAAAATTGGGCAAAAGACCTAAAAAGACATTTCTCCAAAGAAGACATACAGATGGCTAACAAGCACATGAAAAGATGCTCAACGTCACTCATTAGAAATGAAAATCAAAACTACACTGAGATACCACCTCACACTAGTCAGAATGGCCATTATCAAAAAGTCTACAAACAATAAAAGCTGTAGATGGTGTGGAGAAAAGGGAACGCTCTTGCATTGCTGGTGGGAATGTAAACTGATACAGCCACTATGGAAGACAGTATCGAGGTTCCTTAAAAAGCTAGGAATAAAACCACCATATGACCCAGCAATCCCACTCCTAGGCATATACCCTGAAGAAACCAAAATTGAAAAAGATACATGTACCCCAATGTTCATTGCAGCACTATTTACAATAGCTAGAACATGGAAGCAACCTAGATGTCCATTGACAGAAGTTGTAGTACATATACACAATGGAATACTACTCAGCCATAAAAAGGAACACATTTAAATCCATTCTAATGAGGTAGATGAATCTAGAGTCTATTATACAGAGTGAAGTAAGTCAGAAGGAGAAATATAAATATTGTATACTGACATATATATATATATGGAATATAAAAAGATGGCACTGATGGATTTATTTTCAGGGCAGCAAAGGAGAAACAGACATAGAGCACAGACCTATGGACACGGGGAAAGGGGAGGATGCAGAAGACAAGACGCGTGGAGAGAGTAACATGGAAATTTACAATACCGTATTTAAAATAGATAGGCAATGGTAATTTGCTCTGTGACTCACGGAGATCAGATGGGGGCTCCGTGACAGGCTGAAGGGTGGGATGGGGAGGGAGACAAGAGGGAGGGGACATGGGTGTTCCTATGGCTGCTTCTTGTTGATGTATGACAGAAAACCTCAAAATTCTATAAAGCAATTATCCTTCAATTAAATTTTTTTTAATTAAGAAAGAGTAAACAGAAAATCCATGGATCTATCGGCATTTGCATTTAGAAGGAGGGAAAAAACTGTCACTAGTTTTATTGTAAAGAAGAAAGAGACAAAAATTTCAATGAGGCTAAGGCAGGAGTGCAAACACATTCACTTTCTGAGGAATAGACTTTGCCAAATTTCCAAAGGGATCTGTGACAAGAAAATAGATTAAGAATCGGCTTTTTTTTTCTTAATGTAGAACAGGGCAACGAGCTGAAACAGGCTTATGTAGAGAGGACCTGAATGTCTCCTCCTCCCAGCCAAAGGCACTGAGACCAAAACCCTAGACTTAAAAAAACAAATATATATATATATATATATATATATCAAGTGTAAACAGAGTTCTGTATCTAAAAAGATCAGATTTTATGTCTTTTCACATTTCTCTCCTAATGAGCAATCTCAGGGCTGCAGACCGACTTGAAGTACAGAAGAGGGGGGGAAAAGCCTGGCTTTCTCCTAAGCAAAGCACACAAGGATCATGTGTCTCCATAATGAGACTCCAGTAGTTTCTAAGTCATAGCCCCACTCACTGCCAACCACATCTGTCTGCATGTCTGATGGACTGCAGACTTCATTTGTCTGGCATCTCTGATTGCCCCTGACAGGCTAGAAACCCTGAGGCCCTCAGGCTCAAGGAGGCGCAGTGTCCTAAGCGCTTGGCCATCCCTAGGTGAGCTGTGTGCAGTGCTTTACTAGCCCTGTTCATGGCTGGAGGCGGAGGGAAGCAATTTGTGGATATGCATTTTTCTTTGTAAGCAGACAGACGTTTGAGGTCTCTGGTAACCATCCTGTTCTTGGTGGCATAAGGAGGGTGAGAAGGATAAAACTGAGGTAGAAACCTGGCTCCAGAGATGGCCCTTGCACTTGTTAATTGGAAAAGGAAAGAGAATGCAAGGCAGAAATGATCATGACCATTTTTTTAAAATAGATGATGACCTTACAGCATGGTTGATATTAACTTGTCCACTTGCTCTTTGGGGAGGCCCATCATGGTGTCTGGTGTATGATCAGTGCCCCAGTAAAACCATGTTGAATATTTGTCTTCTTTCCTCTGTATAAGTGAGCACTATAAAAAGGTTCTGAGCTGTAGACAGGCATTGAAATATTATCCTTAACTTCTAGAAACCCTAGGCTCTGGGGATGATAGACAAGTCAGTTGATAGGTATGATGGGTATAAAATAAGACACTAGTTTATGATGATAAAGTGCACCCAGCCAGACAGGGCTATCGGGGCAGCTTCATCGGATCGTGGTGACTATTGCCCAAAGGAAGAGTGGAAGTGAGCTGGGCCAACTGAAGGAAGGAAGGGTCTCAGGAAGAGAGAAGAGCATGAGTTGGGTTGCAGCTCAGGAAAGAGCCAGCTGTTCTTATTACCTATACGTCTGTTCAGACTTTTATTTCTTCATGATTTAGACTGTATGTTCCTAGGAAACTGTCCATTTTGTACAATTTATCCAATTTGTTGGTATGCAATTGCTCATAGTATTCTTATAATCCTTTTTATTTCTGTAAAATCCAAAGTAATAACTCCTCTTTTTTTGTCAAGTTAGCCAAAGGTTTGTCAATTTTGTTAATTTTTTCAAAGAACCAGCTTTTAGTTTCATTGATTTTTATTTACTGTTTTTCCTATTCTCTATTTTATTTATCTCTAATAAAATATTAATTTCCTCCCTTATCTTAGCTCTGGGTTTAGTTTTGTTTTCTTTTTTCTACTTCCTTAAGATGTAAATTTAAGTTGTTGATTAAAGACTATGTTTTCCTTTTAATATAAGCTATTACAACTGTAAATTTCCCTGAGCCCAGGTTTTGCTGCAGCTTGAATTTTAATATCTTGTGATTTTATTTTAATTTGTCTCAAGCTATTTTCTAATTTCTCCTGTGCTTTATTCTATGGCCTATTGGTAATATAAGAATGTTTTTATTTCCACATATTCATGGAATGTTTTAGTTTTTCTTCTGTTGATTTCTAGTTTTATTTCATTGTGATCAGAAATTATTTTAGCCCTTTAAATTTATTTAAAACTTGTTTTGTGGCCTAACATATGGTACATCCTGGAGAATATTCTATACCCACATAGGAAAAATATGTATTTTGCAGTTCCTAGGTGGAATGTTCTTTATAATTGGTAAGGTCCACTTAGTCAATAGTATTGCTCAAGTCCTCTACTTCCTTACTGATCTTCTATGTAGTTGTTCCATCTATTATTGAAAGTAGGATATGGAAGCTTCCTATTATTGTAGAGTTGTCTCTTTATCCCTTCAATCCAATGAATGTTTGATTCACATTTGAGAATTTTTTTTTTTTTTTTTTTTACATTTGAGAATTTTAATGTTTAATGCATAGATGTAAATAATTGCTATATCTTTTTGGTGAATTTATCCTTTTATCATTACATATGTCCTTTTTAATCTTTTATAACATTTTTTTACTTAAAGTTTGTTTTGCTTGATATTACTATATCCAACTAATTTTAGTTTTTGCACATAATATCTCTTTCCACCTTTTCTCTTTCAAGCTATACATGTCCTAAAGGGAGACAGCATATACTTAGGTTTGCAAATAGATTAAAAACAAGATCTAAGTTTTTCAAAGAGTTTAATGCATTTACATTTTAGGTAATTACTGATAGAGAAGGGCTTACTATTGCTGCTTTGTTATCTGTTTTCTATTTGTCTTACAGCTTTCCTGCCCCTCCCTTCTTCCTTTAGTGCCTTCCTTTTTTCTGTTCAGTTGATTTTTTTTATACTGATGTGTTTTAGTTCTCTTTGTATTGCTTTTTGTGTCTATTCTATAGACATTTTAATAGTGATTACCATGGGATTACATATAATATCCTAAAGTTAATGAAATATTATAAACTCAAACCAATTTCAATAATTTACAAAAATTCTACTCCTTTACAGTTCCACTCACCCTTCTATTATTTATGTCACACATTACATCATTATATATTAGGTATTCATTAACATATTAATAATTTTATACTTTTGTCTTTTAAATTTTATGAGAATTTTAAATGAAATTATGAACCAAAATTACAATAATACCGATTTTTATATTTGTTCATGTATTTGCCTTTATCAAAAAACTTAATATTTTCGTATTGCTTTGAGATATTGTCTGTTATCTTCTCATTCCAATTTGAAGAATGTTTAGCAGTTCTTTTAGAAAATGTCTAGTGATAATAAACTCAGCTTTTTCTTAATCTAGGATGACTTGACTTCATTTTTGAAGGACATTATGGGCTTCCCTGGTGGCTCAGATGGTTTAAAAAAAAAAATTGCCTGTAATGCAGGAGACACAGGTTTGATCCCTGGGACAGGAAGATCCCTTGGAGAATGGAATAGCTACCCATTCCCGTATTCTTGCCTGGAAAACCCCATGGACAGAGGAGCCTGGTGGGCTATAGTTCATAGGGTCGCAAAGAGTCAGACACGACTGAGTGACTAAGCAAGCACATTGCTAGATAAAGACCTCTCAATTAACCTTTTTTTTTTTTTTAACACTTTTTAAAATACATCATCCCACTTCCTTCAGCCTACAGGGTTTCTGCTGAAATATCATCTAATAATTTTACAAAGATACTTTGTATATGACAAATTACTTTTCTTTTACTGCCTTCATTAATCACTCTTTATCTTTCTACATTTGATTATAATATTCCATGTGTGTTTGAGTCTCTTTGGATTTATCATACTTTCCATTCATTAAGTTTCTGGTATTTATATATCCATGTCATTCCAAAGATTTTGGACTTGTGGGCCATCATTTCTTCAAATACACTCTCTTCCCCTTTCTTACTCCCCTTCTTCTTCTGGGACTCCGATTATGCATGTTTTGGCCTACTTAATGGTTTCCTATAAGTCTCTTAGGCTCTGTTCACTTTTCTCAGTTTACTATTCTTTTTGCTCATGAGGCTTGATAATTTCAAAAGCTCACTCTTCAAGTTTGCTGACTCTTCTGTCTGGTTGATTTCTGCTGTCAGACCCATCTAGTGAGTTTTTAAATTCAATTACTGTGTTTTCTGCTCCAGAATTATTTTATGTCTCTCTCTCTTTAGATATGCTCATTTTGTTTATACATTTTTCCCCTCATTTATTTTACTTGTCTGTCCATGTTCTGCTTTAGCTCTTTAAGCATAATCAAGACAGTCATTTTAAAGTCTTTGTCAAGATATTCCAAAGTGTCTATTTCTTTAAGGTCACTTTCTAGAGATTTATTATATTCATTTGATTTGTCCATGTTTCTTATTTCTCTGTATACTTTTTAATCTTTTGTTGAAAATTGGGCATTTGAAGGGGAGAAATAAAAATGGTGACATAGAATGTTTCTGAACTTCCTCCCACAGATGCACCAAATTTACATCTACACAGGGAGCAAGTCCCTCAGAGAAATCCAAAAACTAGCTGAATGACTCCTACAAACCAGGCAACTGAGAAAATACACACATTGAAACAGGTAGGAAAGGGTGAAACACACTCTCACAATAAATCTCTGGCACAGTGCAATACAATCAGGAGGGAACCTCCAAGTCCTCCCTGAGGATCAAAGTGTTCATATATTTATATAGCTTATACAAAGCTGAGATAATTTGTGACCCCCTCCAGGACAGTGTCATTAGCAAAAAATAAGATGAACATCCAAAAATAATTTAAATGGTAATTTAAAACTTCACTGTAGTCTCTTGAACAATGCCAAGAATTCCATTCACAGCACACAAGAAATCATCATAAATAAAACTTATTCTACAGTTGGTTCACCCACACACTTTTCCACAAGCTAACACACACATACACAGCAGCAGCAGCTATGCCACAATTTTCCATCACGGTCCCAGAGTTTTCTCAAATCATCTTCTAAAACCCTGCCTATGACATCTTTCCTCTGCTGTTCCCTGCCCCTACCCCTGCCTTCTCATCTACCTCTGAATCACCTTGCAGACCTATTTATTTCTCTCTGGGCCCAGGTCCATCAATCTGTAAAATGGAACTAACTCATAGTCTTCCTATTTCCCACAGTATTTCAAGATGAAACAAGAGAACACATGAAAAAAGGCCTTGTAAATTGGAAAATGCTACAAAAGTAACTTAGTATATATTAAATTTCATAGTTTTATAATATATAAAGTTATCCATTCCAAGTTTTCTTATACATAGAAAGAAAAGTACAATAATATCCAAAACTTGAAAGAAATGTATTAGGAAAATATTGTCTATAAACATATGAAGACCCTTCTGGATACTTCCAGGCTCCTGACTCAGGGCCATATGTTGATTTATTCAAGCCTGAAAGATCTACCCTAGTACCTCTGGATAGTGTAATCTAGGGAAGAAGCGTATATTTCCAAAACCCCTCAGGCATTTTAATCAGAGATTTGGCTCACAGATCAAAAGAGAAGTTGTCTTTTCTCTGGTTTCACTGAATGAGTGAAACACTGAAATTAGGCAATCTGCCTCAAAGGGAACCTACTGTTCCCTTCTAGTAGACATGGCATCTTTATTTTTCTAAATATATCCAAACTCATCTAAAACCGTGCAGAGTTTGGAGGTATTGTAATGATTCCTAGTTTACTGAAGAAGAAACTAAGGCTCCAAGAGCTAGAATAATTTTCCCAGGGACATAAGGTTAGTAAATACTAGAACAGGAATTTGAACCCAGGTCTATCTGGTTACAAAGAACATGGTCTTGACTTCTATCTCCTACATAGCGAGGAGAATGAATGGTCCTCTTTTCATTGCTGCCCTTTGTGCCTCTGACCTAGGAAGCCTCATTATTCTGAGGAAGGCATTATAGCACAATGGAAAGAGCCCTGGGTCTGAGCTTTGTCAATGACTACAAATATCTTTAAGATTATAGGCCTGTCATGTAGCCTCCTGGGTCCTCAGCTCCCTCACTTGTAAAATGGATATAGGTTGAATATATTAAACCATATATGCTAAGCCTAAGGATATAACAAATTTGGAGTGTGAAATTATTGAACGGGTTTAGATGAAATGCTTTTAACATCTGAAAATAATTATACTATTTTATTTAGAAATGAAAATAACCCAATTTTTTGCTTGTTAGGTAAATACTAAAAGCTCGTATGTTTAAAATGCATGGGATATTTACCTGTTTATGAAAATACAGAGATATCATGGACTTCCCTGTCCTGAATCCTAGAGTTTGAGTCCAGTTCCAACCTTCATTAGCTGTTGATTTTGGCAAGTTACTTCTAAACAAACTGAAATTTGGGGAGGGAGTTGAATTGGGTAAGTTATTCCAACACCTGAATCTAAGAATACAAAAGGATATCTCTGTATTGTTAGGCATTAGTTACATGTCCAACTATTATATCAAATCTGTTTACTTTTCTTCATCACTTCTGACAGCACTGTAGGTAGTAAATCTAAGTGTACACTACCTACACTAAGTGATTTGGACTATCTTTTTATTGCACTCTACTAGCCTTTTTATTGCACTCTTTCCCTCTTTCAAACAAGTTATGGCAAGCAGTCTCCAAAATGATCCCTGATGATCCTTGCAGCCTGATAGTGATGCTTTTGTACAGTCTCCATCCACATTAAATCAGGGCTGGTTTGTGTCACCGATATCCTATGATGGAAGGGACATTGTTTGACTTCCATGCGGGGTGATAAAGGCATTGCGGCATCTACCTTGGTGTCTTGAATCTCTTACACTCTGGCACAAAGCATTTGCCATGCTGTGAGGTTACCCAAGCAGAGTGATGGACACTCTCATGTAAAGGTCTCCCACTGACAGACAGCAAAAACTTGCCAAGCATGAGTTGAGTGAGTTGGGTAACCAGCCATCCTAGTTGCCTGATACTCTCCTGGATTTAGCACAAGAATTTCTGCATCCTTGGAATCCCCTCCATCTCATGCAAAGCTGAATGGATGCCTACTCTGAGTGAATCACCTTGGAAGAGGATTCTGGGGCTTCTGCTGACATCTGGCTAAACTTCCTGAACCAGAACTGCCTAGCCAAGCCACGTTAACACTTCTAACTCTCAAAAACTGTAAGAGATGATAGCTATTATTTCATACCTATAAGTATTAGGGTAATTTGTTATGAATAAATAAAAAACTAATAAGTCTTATTTCTGGAACAAAGTGAATAATACCACTTAATTCCATCACTTGTCATTGTGCGTTGCACACTTGCCAATGGGGTAGTGGGGTTAAACTCCATTCTATGCTCTGTTTACTAGTTCCTGTGGGTGGGGTTTCATCTGCCAGAGAGGGAGCCTTTTCTAATTCGCACAGAGTCTACATAGACTAATTGGAGGCCCTAATTGAAGGGCACTGCCCTTCAAGCCTACTTACACCTCCTTTCACACTAGTCTCCTAGCACATCTTTGCACAGGAGAAAAAAGTACCTAATTCAGTTCCCCAAGTGAGCTAAATAACTGCAAGCTCTTTCTGCCTCAAGACCTTAGCACATGGTATTTCTTCCTCGTAGAACATTTTAATTTCCTCACACCTTCCAAACTTCCACCAGCTAATTCCCGCTCATCTTTAAGATTTATGTTTATACAGTTTACGTCGCTGTTTGATTTACATTGCTTCCTGCCACACTGTTCTGCGACCACTGCTCCTCTCCTTTAAGCAGCGTCACAATCAGCGATGCACATTTGCGTTTGGTCAGTGCCTCCTCCCCAGCCAAAGGAGCCAATACACAAGGACAGGTGGCCTAGCTCTGGCTTCACTTCACATCCAGCACAGGCCTGGGCTCTGAAAGGTCTACAATAAATATTTGAAGAAATAAATTCAGCAAGTCCTGTGTGGAGATTTAAAATATACTAGAGCTTATGATACTGGTTTTTGAAAGTCACTAACACCCAGTTCTGTGTGTATGTGCCTAGCCTATTTTTACATAAATATTGATGTGTACACATGGGATACTATTGTTATAGAATTTTACAAAGTCTGAAATCTCAATCATTTACATCTTGGACATACTCAGAGGAATATGTATACCTAAATATCAAATCAAACAAAATTATGCCCTAAATTTAGGACATGAATCTTAATCTGCAAGTGAATGTGAGGAAGAAGAAAGTGACAATTTGTAAGGGAATGCTTAGTGCAAGCATGACTCTTACTCTAGATGAAAGATTTTCAAACACGTGGAATACAAAGGTAATAGCAGTGAAACTGAAAAATTGAGAACTTAGTTGAACAATTTTTCTTTTTTGGAGTATTGAAGCTTATTTTTTAAAGGAAGCATTTTTGGTTCTTCACAGTTAAAAGCTTGCTCTATCATCTTCAAATCACATAGCGCTTTGCTCTGATACAATTTTTGCTACATCAGATTCTATAAGAGTGGACAGAATTGAAGATAACCTGTTCCTCATTAAACACTGCCTTTTCAACTAATTTAAAATTGATGCTATTTTTAAGAGTGTACCTTTTATAATTCAGATTTCATTTTCAATTTTTTATGAATACACTTTCTTGTTCATAGTATTTGTACTTAATTTAGTAGAATGGTATACATTTAACATTCATATTTTTATAATTTAACTTGATTTTTTACTATGCTTATACATATATGTGCTAGGTATCAAATATTCAGTTTCATTTGTTTTAAAATTTTATAGTGTGGACATTCTTCCAAAATACTGTTAATACTACCATTTTATTACATTAAAGTAAAATCCTTAAATATACATAGTTTGGAGTATTTTGGGGGAATTCAATTACTAAAACACAATCTCTTCTATCCAGGAGTCTGTGATTTAGCAAAGATAGAAAATCTCTATGAAAGATCCTCTAACCTTAAGCAAGTTTTTGAAGGTATAAGAGTTAAATGGATGACATACCAGGAGGAGGGGGCAGCAGGAGTGAAAACAAGAAGTCAAAAAACAAAAATATGAGTGCTAGTGTGAGACAAGGAAGCAGGCAATGGCAGGATCTACAGATATTTATGCTTACAGAAGTGTGGTCAGGCAGCTGTCAAATGACTCATGTTCACAACATTGACCACCATTTTCTTTCTTTTCTTTTTCTTTTTTTTTTTTGCTACTAGTGGCTTTTCCTTTAGTTGCTATTGGGAAAAGTTTCAATTGTGTATGTGCGTGTATATATGGGAACCATACGCATGTGGCTTGTTTGAGTCTCGCCTAAGTAGCTGACCCTCAGGCCTCTGTTTGATCATGATTTATACATTGTACAGGAGCCCAGACATCCGGAAAGAATATTATAGAAACTGCAAAGACAAATATGGAAAAAAGATATGCTTGGCTCACAAACCAAACTGGATTTCTTAATGGGTATGGAAACCAGGTCCCAATCAAGGGGTCCAATCTCCAGGCCAGGTGATGAGATGCTGACACGTGCTCTGTTGCAGTCCAAATAAACCCAGGAGGCTGAACTGCATCATCCTGTCTGCTCAGCGTTCTCTAAATAAGTGCTCTCCCTTATCCACGCCGTGCCTGAGTACACACCCCACGCACATTCTAAAAAGAACTCAGTGTCAGCAAGTTTGTTTTGATCTTGCTTGAGTCTAGTATACCACAGTAAAGAGGGGAGGAAAGGTAACTTATGATCAGTGCAATACCAATGATCTTCTAACGCTAATGTTGGGTGCTCTCAGTATATTATCTCAAGTGTTGTTATTCTTACTCTTGCAAGTCTCTATTTGTAGTGCAATGAACTGAAGTTTGAATCCTAGTCCTGTTACTAATGAACTGTGTGGCCCTGGAGAGTGAGTGGTGGGAACAGAAAGCAGCTTGCTTGGAGGTGAAAATTTAATACATGTAAAGAGTTGATACACTCATGCTCTCTTATTGCAGCCCCAGGCTCATGATAGAATCACATTATATTTATTTAGGTCTATGTCCAATGCTATATAGTTATAACCTTTTAACTCCCCTGCTACATAAATCCCCCCCCCAAACCTGTTTCTCAATCCATGTTAAACTTTCAACTTAAAAACAAAATAACCATTTCATTGCCAACCATCTCTCTCAGCCAAAGGGAGGCAACAAATGCAGTCTTTTAGCCAGAACAAAGTCAGTGCTCATAGGGCACAAGGGAAAATGGACTGGGATAAGCAACTTGCAGTTTCCATCACAGTGGCTGAAAGAAAATTTGACCTCACCAACAATGCTTATGATTTGGTTATTGATAAACTTTCAGGAATAAAGCATGGAGTATTAAAAATTATTTCTTGGTAGTGAGCATGTGAATGGTATGGAGTGGACAAGAGTATCAGTCACTCAGTCGTGTCTGACTCTTTGTGACCCCCAAGGACTGTGGACTGTAACCCACCAGGCTCCTCTGTTCATGGAATTCTCCAGCCAAGGATACTGGAGTGGGTTGCCATTCCCTTCTCCAGGGGATCTTCCCAACTCAGGGATTGAACCTGGGTCTCCTGCCTTGCAGGCAGATTCTTGAGCCATCAGGGAGGCCATGTGAGTGGTATCAAAGTAAAATTAATTACTAAAGACAAAGTAATTTGCCTTAGGAATGAATGCATGCATTTCTTGCATGTATGCTTTGGATTTCTTCTAGAATGACCACAGCATAAACTTCCTTCTGCACAGTTCTTGCCTTCCAGTGCTTCCTTAGAACCAGGTTGATGACCTCTCCTTAGAGGGCTTAGTGAACCAGTCAAGCAAAGTCTGCTCTGCACAATCACATTCCATGTATCAGAACATACAGTTGCAAAGGTAGTTATGCTGTAGTGAACTTGGTTTATTGTATGTACACTAAGCCCTATCCCCTCTAGGAACAGACATTGTGTGTACACCACACTTTGCCCATTGCTTCACATGGCAACTGGCCCTTAATGAGTGCTGAACAAATATTTGCTGAGTTAAATGTCAGTTTCTAAACTAAGTTTCTTGTATCATTTATCATGTTCCTGGCACAGAGCAGGCACTCAGAATAAAAAATGAATTTGTGAATGAATGAGGGTAAAAAAAACACATGAGCAAGGAGGTAAACAAAACCAACAAACACCCTTTTCTGTGGGGATTTTCCCAATTTCACAGATAATAGCTGCCAGAAAAGGGAAAGATTTCTCCAAGCTACTAAGTGATGAGATTGAGTAAGTTCAAGAATGACTGGCTTTAAATGCCATGCTCTTGACTCCAGATTTCTTTGGCTTAGCTCTTAAGACTCCAAAGCACGGATAATGCCAAATGTGCTTTTCTTTTTTCTTTTTTTTTTTTTTTTTTTTTGCAAAAGCATATAAATTTAAAAGCTCCTTAAATAGCCTGATATTTACCCAACTTCTAGTATCTGCCTTGGGAATTTTTCAGCTAGAAAGGGAGTTGAAATTCTTTTGTAGAATGAGTCTATTTGGTAATATAAAGATGCAATTAACAGAATGTTACACCCTACCTGAAGAGATCTGGCTGTTATCGGGTTAAAAACTATGAGGTTCACCCTATGCCCCTAAACAATTGCCCTAGGATGTCCTCTCCCCCCACCACCCCCAGGAATAACTGGTACAGCAATTACCGGGGTTCAAGGATATATCCTTACTCTCTCTCGAGTCTAGAGGCAATGGAGCTGTTTTCTGTAAGAACACAGACGGTTCCTTTATGCTTGCTCTGTGACCCAAGCAGACAGACTATTCACAATGTCAAATCCATTGCCCCTCACAATGACCTTTGAGTGCCAAGGTCGGTGTATGCTTGTTCCCTGTGAAAGCATATATTATGGTGGGTGCTCCAGCATACAAGGCCTCTCAAGGGTCCTGATTTCAGAGCATGCCTCTGCCATCCTCGGGACTCATGGTCCTTCAGCATCATTAATGATCCCAGAATAGCCAAAATATAATGGGCTGCTGGGAAGCCTAGACTGTGAGGCCATCTGGAATGAGTTTGGAGCCAGGACCCACCTGTGATGCATTAGGCCTCAACTCCAGAACCGGCCTGGTGGAGAGGAGCAGCTCGGGCTGCTCACTGAGGAAGCCAGGGGAGTGTAATTGGAGAAGGGTGATTTTGGAGCGCAGGGCTTGCCAGGATCTTTGTGTCTCCTGAGAGTGTGCAGGCAGGTTGTCTGCCGAGAGGGTTTTAATTTTCCACATTGTGAAAGGAGAAAATGACTATACATAAAGACGGCTTGTCTTTTTCTCAGACAACCCAGTGACAGAGCAGAATTATCTCTCAGATTACACCACTGGGCCAGAAGATGGTAAAGTTCGGCATGTTGGACCTGAGGTTTGAGGTCAAATAGCCTATGTTCTAATCTCAGCTCTTACTCCCTTTGCTGGGTGACCTCTTTCCCTCAGTTTTCTCATCTGGTTTATAACATCCACCATCTTAGTCTGCGTGGACTGCTATAACAATACCATAAAGGGTGGCTTCTAATTCTCACTATTCTGAAGGCTGACAAGTCAAAGTGCAAGGTGCTGGCAGATTAGGCTCCCAGTGAGAACCAGCTTCCTAACTTATAGACAGGTGCCTTCTTACGATGTCCTCACAGGGCAGAGAAGAGGAGAGGAGGAGAGAGAAGGAGAAGAGAGGACTTTGGGCTCTTCTTTGTCTTCTGGGTACACTAATCCCGCCCTGCCCTGATGACTGTGGAATCATAATTACCTCCAAAGGCCCCACCTCCAAATACCATCACTATATGAGGTGTTGGGGCTTCCCAGGTGGCTCAGTGGTGAAGAATCCACCAATGCAAGGAGACTCAGGGGATGTGGGTTCAATTCCGGGATCAAGAAGATCCTCTGGAGGAGGAAGTGGCAACCCACTCCAGTATTCTTGCCTGGAAAATCCCATGGACAGAGAGGAGCCTGGCAGGCTACCGTCTAGGGGGTTGCAAGGAGTTGGACACGACTGAGTGAGCACGCGCACACACACACATTAGGTGTTAGGGCTTCAATATATGAATTTGGGAGAAGAGAATACAGATATTCAGTCAGTAACAGTCTCCTTGTGAGAATCTACTATGATCCAGAAATTTTATTTACGTTGGTTTTAATTTTCTGGGCAACATAAAAGGGAGATATTAACTTTGTTATTTTACAAGAAACCAAATGAAACTGAAACCCAGAGGTGAAGAGTAACCTGTACAAAGTCACAAGAATTTGAACTCCAGTTCAGTAGGCTTCAGTGCTCCTGTTTTTTTCACCATGATATGCTAACTTGGTTGAAAGAGAGGTTAAATTACATAACCAAGATTCTCTCTTATCTTGTGATTAAAAAAAGTCACTGTTTTAGAATGAGTTGATTTGTATTAGCCCCTTAAGAAAAACAGATTACCTAAAAGGAAACTCATGTTAAAATCTTAGATGCTAATAAATAGAAAGGGTCTATGCTCATCTGGGCTTCCCTGGTGGCACTAGAAGTAAAGAACCTACCTGGCAATGCAGAAGACGTAAGAGACGCTAGTTCAATCCCTGGGCCAGGAAGATTCCCTGTAGAAGGGCATGGCAACCCACTGCAGTATTCTTGCCTGGAGAATCCCATTGACAGAGGAGCCTAGCAGGCCACAGTCCATAGGCTCACACAGTCTAATGCAATTGAAGCAACTTAGCATGCACATGCACACATACTCATCTGGCTCACCTCTGAGGGGTGAGAAATTGGACACACAGAGAATGTACAGAGCATAGAAGGGGCCTACATAAATTGACACTACACAGTATAGCAGATTCAGAATTTAAACCCAGAATTTTTGGACTCATTTCCAGCCCTCTTTTCCCCAGTATTATACCTACTTAGTTAAAATGACTTGTCTATCAGATAAAAATCAGTCCTTAGATTTTTGAGTTCAACTTGAATTTCTGAATTCAAGTTCCCAAGAGGGGTCATTATTTTTATATTGTTTAAATGCAAATACAATCTCACCAACAGGTCAGAATATGCTAAGCTATTTTGTTTTCCAGGTTTAGGGTTTTGATTTAGTAATTTCAAATTGGTATTTTCCCTTACAAGTCTACTTATAGTGAAAAATTTTGCAACATTTTCCATCTACTATAGAAGCCATAATAATATCCCTGACTGTATGAAGACCAGAACGCACAAATCTGCAGAGGGATCATAATTTGTTTCAAAATTTAGTTGGTGTTTTAAGAAAATATTTAAGAGCTTCTGCCTGAAGTTGACATGGGCAGCTATAGAAACAGCTTTTACATATAGTTCTGTGAAACATGCCTTTTCATTTAGAACAGCTTTTTAAAAATTAATTTTTCTCATTATCAATTCAAAATTTTCTTGTGCTTACATAAAGAGTAAAATAGTAAATGTTAATAGATTGGCTCCATTGACATAAACCGGGCATTGTATAACTATTTGCAAATTTTTCGGTCAGTGCAATGAAATGTCATAAATAAAAATGAATTAATTTCAACAATGGCCACCTTTTTTCACCAAATTAATAGAATCCAGTAAAAAACTTGTGAAGTTCATCCAGACAAAGATGAAATTCTGATATCACCATTTTACACTCAGAAAGTTAAACATTGAAGATAAAAGTATTTTTGCGGTGGTTATGCAAATAACAAGTTTGTAGAACACAGCATTGTGAAAACAATATTCTTACTAAATTAAGTCTCTGGTAATGTGCATATATACTTGGAACTGGTTGTGATAACACATAATTTCCACTTTATCCCAACTCAATCATATTCTACAATTGAAATGGGATCTATAGTTATCAAAAGTTATTGTTTTAACAAATTTAAAATTTTAAAAATTTTGTGGCAAGGTTAATGTTCAATAAAATATATTATATATTCAATACTACATATATTCTATATATAGAATAATAAATCTCTATGAAGAATTAACAATTCTATATGTAAAAAATATATATATTCTAAATAGGAGGAGACTGGAATTCATCACCACACAAGCATGGGAGAAACTTAATAGATTAGTCATTGAGAACTCAAACTGCCTGCAACATGAAACTTTGTAATTGCATTTTGGAATGTCTCAACTTCAGGAAAGAATCTTTTGGTGAAGCTCCTATTTCTAATTGGATAAATGTGTATTCTATTCTAGAACCAAATGACATTGAGAACATCTACATTTCTGAAACATAAATTTGGTAAAAATAATCATAAATGGAGACAACCTAATTGGTCAGTTTTATCTTCTAAAAATATTTTTCATATAAAGATTTTCCAAATTGGAATAAATGATAGAACCCATGAAAATATTTGGGCTATGTACATTTTAATACACACAAAAATAAAAATTATGTATTCATTTAACAAAATTTCCTCTAAACTCACTAGATGCTTCAATACTTATGAAGTGTTTCCTCAAAAATATTATCATCTTAAACAAAATTTTATATAGAATTTATTAACTTAAATACAACTTAAAGACTATGTCATCCAATTGTATCAAAAAGCGAAATAATAAGACTACTGAAAAAATTAATTCTACAGAAAATTACCAGTAATATAGTACCACAGAGGGTGGTACTATAAAGAAATAAAGAGGGTGGTACAATAAAGAAATTGAGGGTATGTGTAATTATTTTGTTTCTTTTTTCTTTTTAAAATCCCATTTTTATTATAAAAAATTTCTAACACAAACATAAATAGAAGAGTATAATGGACTCCCATCCACCCAGAAATACATAGCTTCACAACCATCAAACAAGGCCGTTCTTGTATCCTCCATACCCCTTACACACGTATAGTCTGTTTTAAGTTAACTATTTTGGCCACAAGTGTAGATTATTTTCTTTTCCTTATATAGTTTTTAATTATTCTTTTAACTTTTACTGAAGTATTGTTGCTTTACAATGTTGTGTTAGTTGTGAACAGCAAAGTGAATCAGATATATATACACACACACACATATATATATATATCTCTTCATTTTTGGATTTCTTTCCTGTATATGTCACCACAGAGCATTGAGTAGAGTCCCTATGTTTCTTTCTAATGCTCACATAAACCATATAAAGAAAATTTTAATTACTAGAGATATTAATCTTATTTTAACAGCTTTATTTTTTAAAATGATATAAGAAGGAGAATTCCAGAACACATCCCCATCTGTTTCATTGACTATGCTAAAGTCTTTGTGTGAATCACAACAAGCTGTGGAAAATTCTTGAGATGGGAGTACCAGACCACCTTACCTGTCTCCTGAGAAACCTGTAAGCTGTTCAAGAAGCAACAGTTAGGACTAGACATGGGACAACTGATTGGTCCAAAATTGAGGAAGAGTATGACAAGCCTGCATGTTGTCACCTGCTTTTTTAGCTTATACACAGAGAACATCATATGAAATGCCAAGCTGGATAAATCACAAACTGGAATCAAGATTGCCAGAAGAAATATCAACAACCTCAGATAATGCAGATAATACCACTCTAATGGCAGAAAGTGAAGATGACCTAAAGAGCCTCTTGATGAGGGTGAAAGAGGACAGTGAAAAAGTTGACTTAAACTCAACACTCAGAAAACTAAGATAATGGCATCCAGTCCCATCACTTCATGGCAAATACAAGGGGGAAAAGAGGAGATAGTGTCAGATTTTCTTTTCTTGGGCTCCAAAATCACTGCAGATGGTGACTGCAGCCATGAAATTAAAAGATGCTTGCTCCTTGGAAGCAAAACTATGACAAACCTAGACAGCATATTAAAATGTAGAGAGATGAATTTGCTGACAAAAGTCCATATAGTCAAAGCTACAGTTTTTCAAGTAGTCACATATGAATGTGAGAATTGGACCATAAAGAAGGCTGAGCACTGAAGAACTGATGATCTCAAATTGTGCTGGAGAAGACTCTTGAGAGTCCCTTGGATTGCAAGGAGATCAAAACAGCCAATCCAAAAGGAAATCAAGACTGAATATTCACTGGAAGACTAACGCTGAAGCTGATACAGCAACACTTTGGCCACCCTATGGAAAGAGCCGACTCATTGGAGAAGACCCTGACGTTGGGAAAGACTGAAGGCAAAAGGAGAAAGTGTTGGCAGAGGATCAGATGATTAGATAACATCACTGACTCAATGGATGTGAATTTGAGCAAATTCTGGGAGATAGTGAAGGACAGGGGAGCCTGGTGTGCTACAGTCTGTGGGGTTGAAAAGAGCTGGACATAACTTGGCAACTGAACAACAACAAGTATTATTTATAGGCTGATGAATCTGTTAGGCAATCAAGCACTTCAAAAAGTATGTAAGTTTAATTATTTTAATGTACTCAGAGCATCCCAGTTTAGATAATAAATTAATATAAAGACAGATGAAGGTATCTGGCCCATTCTGTGAAACGTAGCCTCCCCAAATTTGTCCCGTGTCCTGTGAAGACTAAAAAATTATTATAGCTATAACTATGAGTCTTTCTCAAAAAAAAAAAAAATCATTTATAATAACAGGGACAAATCTGCAAATTCTGAGAGGCCAGAAATGACACCTTCTCACTTAATTTCTCTGGATGGGCCAGGACATCCTTGTTTAAATTTCCTTCCCAAGAGAGCTCACAAACCAAGGAAAATCACACAAATAGGTCTCCTATACCAGCTAGACCTGGGGCAGGGGTTTTCTTTATCCAGTTAACAAAAAATCTCTATGCTCAGCCCTCAGTTTGGGATAGAGAGATGAGTAATTCACAGTACCTGGGCTCAGTCTATAAGAAACAGTAAAAGTGTATTCAACTAATTATAAAAAAATAGAATGAGATAAAGCTAATTAGAGGCTTATGTCACAGACAGCACAAGCAAAAGGAGGCTGCAATTAATCCTGGCTGGGAGATCAGCTGTGATGGCATTAAACTGGAGCTTGTAGGGTTTTCATAGTGAAAACAGGCAAACATGGGATGTCCCTGGGGGTCCAGTAGTTAAGAATCCACTTGCCAATGCACAACACGAGTTGATCCCTGGTCCAGGGAGATCCCGTATGCCATGGAGCAACGAAGTCCTTGTGCCACAACTGAGTCAGCACTCTAGAACCTGTGAGGCGCTGAAGCCTGTTCACCTAGAGCCCTTGCTCTGCAACAAGAGAAGCCTGTGCACTTCAATGAAGAGTAGCTCCTGCTCGCTGCAACAAAGACCCAGCAGAGTCAAAAAATAAATTAAAAAAAGAAAAGGCAAAGAAGAGTGAAAGTAGATTATACAGCTCATATCCGCAAAATCAAGTGATAGGTGGAGAAATGTTTCTTCTCTAAGAACAGGTTTGAACAACACACAGGAGAACCAGCAATAATTGGCAGGTATGGTGTTATATGAGCAGTTGCTCTCAGGATATTTAAAGGGAGAGCCAGAGCAAGCATATATACATCTGACCCTCACTTCACACTGCTGAAAAGCTCATAAAAAAGATCTGGATAACAATGGATGAAGTTAAACTGAGACTGCAGATACCCCACAGGCTGGCTTAAGACAGCACAGAAAACAGTAATATTTGAAAGTACGAATTTTTACTCCCTTCAGGGAAAACACTCCTTACTTTTTCTTTCCCTCCCCACCTCCACATAATGTGATCTGATCTGTCTTCTGACCCCAGCTGGACACCTACTAGTATACAATGATCAGACAGCCCAACAAGCAACTCCTCCTGGGATGAAAAATAACCACTGTTAAAGTTTCAAATTCAAAGGGACATAACTTTTTCTTGATCCACTTTATTTACTTGAACATGAGAAAAAAAATGTGTGATATGAAAAGAGCATAATTCTCAAAAATTTTACTTATTCACTGCATTAATGAAAGTTTTTATAACTTTTTATACAGTAATGTTTGAAAAATAGATAAGGCTCTAAATTGAAAGACCTTTAATGCCCTTCTAAAGAGTCCAGTGTTTCCATATTACCCACAGTATTAAAATCAAAAATTTACCATGAATAGCACTATCCAATTTATCCCCTTTTAGGAGGCTCACTTTAAGTAGCAATATAAATAACTGATTGGAGAAGAGGTATTATAATAAGTGTTTAATCAGGAAACCTGTTAGACATTGTAATTATTCAACATAATTTATCTCTTAGGGTGGTGAAGTAACAGACTCAAAAACCATCTATAAAGCCAAACAGAAATCTATCATCCTTGACTGTATCCTTTCCATGACATTTTTAATCCAACTGTCACTATCTTCTAATTGGCTGGTGTGAGTGGATAGTAGTAAAAACATAACCTGATTGTA
Organism: Dama dama; assembly: GCF_033118175.1. Classification (NCBI taxonomy): domain Eukaryota; kingdom Metazoa; phylum Chordata; class Mammalia; order Artiodactyla; family Cervidae; genus Dama; species Dama dama. The sequence continues at coordinate 87,713,290 of NC_083700.1, forward strand.
TGAAAGGAAAAAAGATATTAGCTATGAGAAAAAAGATATGGTGAATTTTGTTTGGACTAAACAGAGCTTAAACCTGGTGGACTGACTTCCAGATTGGAACTATCTAGCAGTTATTTAGATAAATGAATCTGAAGCTTAAAGGAGTAATCAGAACACTTTGGCTATAATTGTGTGGGAAGGAGAAACATCTCCTAAAATTTTTCTATCAACTGCTAAACTTCAGAGCATTTCACTCAGAAATCTGGCTAGTATCCTAGAGAAAATTTGGTAGCTGAATAGACATTTTCTTCAGAAGAAAAGAAAATGTAAGTAGGCCAATAAAAGAAGTTCCATGCCTTGTTCTTACAAAATTTTATTTCATTAGTTAGCTGTCCCTGACTTTGCAAACCCATGTGTTAGTGCATGTCTGTTCTTTCTCCTAATAAAGGTAATTATAGTTTAATGCATTCAGTTGGAATACTGCCAAGAAATTACAGGCAACGATGTGCAACTGTAACTGAAACTACCCAGTACCCACTTGGCCAAAAACAACCTTACCAGAGACCACCCATTCACACAAGAGAACTCTATACCATACATGTTCTGCCCCATCCATTGTCCCAGTAACCTAGGGAGAAGATGCACCAGGGCTACTAGAAACCTAGATCCTGTTTAGGGAGGTAAGAAAGAAAAAGAGAATATGTCCTGTGAGATTTAAATGCAGGGATAGAATTTGTAAACTCCAGGCTCTGCTTTGTTTCTGGCCAGATTTAAAAAGTGGCCAGCTCCCTTAGACCAAGACTCCTCCCACATCCTCTGCCACTGTAGGAGTAGCCTAGCCCCTGGTAGGGGCCGGCCTTGGCTGAATAACATTTGCATAATAAATTCAAGAAATGTAAAGGTAGTTTTAGGTACTTGATGTATTAGTTAATGTTCTTTTGATTGCAAATCAACTAGCACTGGCTTAGGTTTAAAGGCATTTTTTTTGTTTTTAAGAATACTGGGATATCATATGGAATCCAAGAGAAATTAATAAAGCAGCAGAATGGGGTAAAAACCAAGATTTCTCCAGGGACCAGCAGGAGTTTTTAGACCTTTACTGGAAGCTTGTCAAAAGGTATGAACTGCCTCCAAATTTCTAGGCTCCAGGCCTTGGGTAAAATTCTCAAAGGAGAGATTTTGGCTCATTTTGACCAGCTACAGCCAAATGGTGATAAGAAAATATAATACCAGTATGGTTTCCAGGGCCCTACCCTATGGCTTAGGACCCTAATCTATTGCAGAGCAAGGCAGCTAGGCAGACATTCCAATAAATAGCCACAACTCTGGGGAAGTGGCATTAGTTGGAGCACTCAGTGTCAAGGTTTATCCTGTCACCTTTCACTAGGTTCTTCTCTGACAATAAACACATTGCAGTGGTACAAAACCTACTTTTCGGTTACACTGCTTGCTGGATTCAGATAATCAGTGGCTCTGTTCCAAGTTATGGGTCAGCTGCTGCTTTGCTCCATGTAGGGGATCCAGGCCAAAGAAGTAGGCTCTACCTGAGTCATGCTATTCTCAAAAGGTTGAATGGCAGAATGGCTCTTAAAGTTTCTGGGGAATATTATAAATATATATATATTACATATAATACATAAGAATATATGCATATATAATTTTATGGGCTTCCTAGGTGGCCCCAGTCGTAAAGAACCTGCTTGCCAATGCAGGAGACATGAGTTCAATCCCTGAGTCAGGAAGATCCCCCTGGAGGAGGAAATGGCAACCCGCTCCTATATTCTTGCCTATGGAATCACGTGGATAGAGTAGCCTGGTGAGCTATGGTCCATGGGGTCGCAAAGAGTTGGACATGACTGCAGCAACTTAGCATCCATGAGTGCATATAATTTTATACATATAAATGTGTGTGTACACATATATTCTATTCTGTTTCTCCAGAGGGCCCTAGCTAACACAATCTCCAACTATAATTGTTAAATTGTCTATTTAAACTTTCAATTCAGTTTTTAAATGTATTTTGGGCTATTTTAAGGAGTGTATATATTTATATCTACTATATCTACATGACAGATTGATGCTTTTATCACTATGTAATTACTCTCCTTGTCTCTAGTAATATTTATTTTAAAGTCTATTTTGTCTGACTTTATTAAAATTACTCCAGCTCTTATGATTTCTGTTTGTGTTTGTTTTTCCTTTTTAAATTTTTTTTCAACTGATCTGTGTCTTTAAATCAAAGCTTTAAAGATGGATCTTGGTTTCTTTATCCAGTCTGAAAATATATGCCTTTTGATTGAATATCTAATCTATCCACATCTAATACATTTATTGATAGATTTATGTCTGCCATTTTATTATTTGTTTTACAAATGTCTTGTGGCTTTTGTTCATTTTTTTCTCCTTTATTGACTTCTGTTATACAAATATTTTTAGTGTACCACTTTAATTTCTCTGATAGCTTAACTATGTTTTTGAGGTATTTTTAGGGGCTGCTCTAGAGTTTTCAATATTTACCTATTGCTTATCACAACCTACTTCAAGTGAATGCTAACTGTATCCCTCAGAAGATAGCACAAACAATGGGAAGGAAATAAATCCATATAGGCATGAAGTAGCTAATATTGTCATGTATATTACAACTACAAGAGCTATAAATCCAATAATACTAAATTATATTTAATTCTTATGTTTTAAAAAAAGTGAGAAATGAGAAAAGCAAAACTATCTATTATGGAGCTCTTCATTCCCTCTTGTGGATCAAAGTTACCACATGATGTCATCTACTTTCAGCCTAAAGGAATTTCTTTAGTATTTCCTGTAGGGAAATTATGCTGGCAATGAATTCCCTCAGTGTTTATTTGGGAAATGTTTTTATTTCATCCTCATCTTTGAAAAATAATGGGTATAAATTATTGATTGACTTTCTTTTTCTTTCATCACTTTGGATATGTCATCTTATGCCTATTGGACTCCCTTGTTGAAATCAATTGCATTGTTGTTTCTCTGAATTGTTTTTCTTTTTATGCTTTCAAGACTTTTCTCTTTGCTTTTGTTTTCAGCAGTTTGACCATGTGGTATCTAAGTATGATTATGTTTGTATTTTTCCTATTCTGGGTTCACTGTAGTTCTTAGGGATCTTTAAGTTAATGGTTTTCATCAAATTTAGGAAGTTTGGACTACTATTATGTACCTAAATATTTGCTTCTGTCTCTATTTCTAGCTTCTTCCTGAGTCTCCATTATACATGTATTGGAACACCTGACATTGTCCTACAATTGTCTGACATTATGCTCATTTTTCTTGAATATTTTTCTTCTCTGTTCAACTTGAATAATTTCTGTTCATATTTAATTGATTTTTTTCTCTGTACTTTCAATATGTGCTGTTGAATATATCTGCTACATTTTTTCATATCAATTATTGTACTTTGCTAGTTATAATTTCAATTTGATTATTTTTAAAAGATTTTTTCTTTTAATAGGTTTCCTGTTTTTTGATTAATTGTAAGATATTTTCCTTTAATTCATTTAACATAGCTTACTTTAAGTCTTTAAACACATTTATAATGGCTGCTTTGGAGTTTTTATTGAGAAGTTGAACATCAGTATTATTTCACCCACTATCGTTTGTTCTGTTGGTTCAGTTCAGTTCATCTGGGTTCAGTGCAGTTCAGTCACTCAGTCGTATCTGACTCTTTGTGACCCCATGGACTACAGCATTCAAGGCTTCCCTGTCCATCACCAACTCCTGAAGCCTGCTCAAATTCATGTCCATCGAGTCAGGGATGCCATCCTACCATCTCATCCTCTGTTGTCCCCTTCTCCTCCTGCCTTCAATCTTTCCTACAGCATCAGGGTCTTCTCTGATAAGTCAGTTCTTCACATGAGGTGGCCAAATTGTTGTACCTTCAGCATCAGTCCTTCCAATGAATATTCAGGATTGATTTCCTCTAGGATTGACTAGTTTGATGTCCTTTCAGTCCAAGGGACTCTCAAGAGTCTTCTCCAACATCACAATTCAAAAGCATCAATTCTTCAGCATTCAGCCTCCTTTACGGCCCAACTCTCACACCCATACATGACTACTGGAAAAACCATAGCTTTGACTCGACAGACCTGTGTGGGTTGGGGAATGCTTGTGAAGTTTCAGGCAATTCTCAAGTGTACCTTGGCTTCCTTTTTTTGCCATGTTCTCTTGGGTCTCCACTACGCACATTTAGTTTTTTAGACAGCAGAAAAAGTGTGGAAAGTCTTACCTTGGGCTTTACATCACTATGTCCTTTCTGCAGTCTCTCCATAAAGTCTCTGAACGGTCTGTCATTCACCCCAGATTGGAATGGCAACCTTGGTCCTGCGCAGATGTGGGTTTTCCCCATCCATTTCCAATTAAGTCTGCCATTTTAGCTGGCAGATTCAAACGGTTTTGCTTCTCATTCCTGTTTGAATTGATCACTTCTGGCAGTAAAGCTGCTGGTTTTGCAGTCAATCCCAGACTGACAAAGCCACTGTTCTTCCTACCCATCTGGTGGAGGGAAGGAGGAAGGGAGGGAGCAAACTCAGGCAAGAGGACCACAGTCAGCTTTTCAAAACTAAATGCTTCTTATTTTTTGTCTGCCTTTAGTCAGCTCCTTGTGTTTTGAAATGGTTGCTTGCAACAATTTTGACACGTTTTATACTTGTTTGTGAAAGGGAATCACCAACTTCTACAGCCACCTTTATTGAAAGTCCTCTCTTTCAATTTTGTTTTCCTTGTCTTTGAATGCAAGATAGTAACATCTACCTCAAATTTCTGAGTATGAAATTAGGTTAAATACCAGTCAAGTAGTATTCCATGATTACTCTGACTTATTATACTGAGGATGATGTGTAATACCCAGATTCTAAAGGAAAGAATTACACCTCTTCTTCTTGGCAAGTCAGCAATACATTCAAAGATGGATTCCACTTTTAAACAATGACACTTAACAAAGTTTCCTGTGAGGATTTCCAACATAAAACAATGTGAACATCGAATATAAGAATCTTTGTTCAGTACCTGGATGAGTGGATGTATGGCTATGGAAAAGTTATTAAAGTAAATATAAAGGTAGTCTTCTAAAGTTTTAGGGAAGCTTGACCATAGATAATTTAATGAAGAGAATATTTTCATTAACAATGAAAATAATGAGAAACATAGCTACATCTATTTCTCTATTCTGCAAAAATTGTCTTACTAAAAATTTCAGCAGGCTTACTAGCTGAACATTACAGCAATGGAAATGGAACAAAATAGAACAAAATGCAGTAATCAAATGAATTTCCAAATTATGGTATCTTTAATGAAAATATCCATGATGTATGAGTAGGTAACATTTTTAAATAAAGTATTAGATTTTGAATAACTCAGTAAAATTGGTAGTTAATGAATAAAATTATTCATTGAAAAAATATAAAAGCAATGAATTTGTTCAACATCAAAAGTTTTCTTTTTATGGAAAACTATCAACTCTAATACAATTATTATATACAGTTTTTTAAAGGTGAAATAAAATAAAAATTCCCTGTCTTGGCTAAACTGATCAGTTTAAATGATGGGACCAAAGCTATGAGGCTGGTAGCAGCTTATTTGAATTCTAGGAAGGAGTTCAAATACAGAAACATTGAACACACAGGCTGGTTCTATGTGCTTCACATGCATTTGGGGACCTACAACATAAACTAGTTCTATTTCTTCATGTCCTGGCTATTATAAACAGTGCTACGATGAACATTGGGGTGCACGTGTCTCTTTCAGATCTGGTTTCCTCAGTGTGTATGCCCAGAAGTGGGATTGCTGGGTCATATGGCAGTTCTATTTCCAGTTTTTTAAGAAATCTCCACACTGTTTTCCATAGTGGCTGTACTAGTTTGCATTCCCACCAACAGTGTAAGAGGATTTCCTTTTCTCCACACCCTCTCCAGCATTTATTGCTTGTAGACTTTTGGATAGCAGCCATCCTGACTGGCGTGTAATGGTACCTCATCTTCAAAACTTCGATCTCTCAGAAACAAAAATTAATACAAAATGATTTGTATAAAGTGAACCCAAGGGAAATATCACTAGTTAAAAAAAATTACATTCTAAGACTTCAGATCTGGCCTTCTATCTACCTTTATGAGAAAAGTCCCTTTCTCTCTTTTGTCTTCTCTATTTGGTATTTATCCTGTATTATATTTTTTTCTTTTTTCCCCACTAGACTTGGAACAATTTACAAGTAGAGATCATTCTATTTTAGAAACATGGGTTTCTAAAACCTTCCACAGAACTGAATAAGGAAGAGGTGTCATGTATATATTATATATATATGTATATGGAGACACACACATGCATACAATGGGATATTACAGAGCCATAAAAAAGAATAAAATGTTGCCATCTGTAGCAATATGGGTGGACTTGGAGGGCATTATGCTAAGTCAAATAAGTCAGATAGAAAGACAAATACTGTATAATATCACTTAAATGTGAAATCTAAAAAATATAGCACACAATTTTTAAGATAACAAAAAAGAAGCACATTCACAGATATAGAGAATAAATTAATAGTTACCAGTGTGAAGAGGGAAAGGGGATTGGGGCAAGACAGGGGTAAGGAATTAAGAAGTACAAACTATTAGGTATAAAACAGGCTATAAGGATATACTGTACAACACAAGAAATATAGCCAATATTTTATAATAACTAAATGGAGTATAACCTTTAAAAACTGTGACTCACTGTATTGTACACGTATAACCTATATAATATTGTACATCAACTATACTTCAATTCTTTAAAAAAAAACAATTAAGGACTAACAAATAAAATATTTCATTAGGAATATGCTTGGATTATATGGTAATAGGAAACAAACAAACAAAAGTATTATGAGAATGTTAATAGCTCAGTCGTGTCCGACTCTTTGTGACCCCGTGGACTGTAGGCTGCCAGGTTCCTCTGTCCATGGGATTTCCCAGGCAAGAACACTGGACTGGGTTGCCACTCCCTTCTCCAGGGATTATGAGAATATACTCTGTAAAACAAAACTGAGCAGGATTCCCTCAAGTAGGGAAAAAACAGCTAAAGATCAGCTTATTATAAAGTTTTAATAATATGAAAAAAAGATAATGGAATGAAAATTAGCCAAAAAGAGAGACAGAGAGATCTGAATACTCCCCGCAAAAATCAGAGATAATTAGGTAAAATATTTTTAATTCAAAAGATTAAACATAATTTTAAGATATACAAAAACACACAGAACTAAAAGAATAAAATACATGGTAGACTTTGGCATCATGGACCAATACTTGATTTTCCCTCCCTTCTTAATTCCAGGAAGAGTATATTTCCTAGTCATATTATAGATGGGTGGGAAAATATGACATGTTTTGGTCAATAGTCTGCTATCAGTCATCTTCTTGCTCTGTCCTCGTGTGACAGAGAGAGAGATTGCACGCAAGCTTTCTGCAATCTCTCTGGTGTCACTTCTTGTAAGGGTGCTAATGCCATCATGCAGGCCCTATATCTATGACTTCATCTAATTACTCCCAGAGACACCAGCTCCAAATATTATCACATTGGGAGCTAGAGCTTTGGCATATGAACTCGAGGGATTCATTCAGTCCATAACACATGTTCTCTTCCCCTCCACAGTGACTGAGAACCTGCATGTTTCAAATGGTGTAGAAACAAAACGTAGCTTCAGTCAGCCTGTATTTATGAGGAGTTGCATAGAGCAAAGCGTCCTGCTCATTTTTCAGGACATTGTTTCAAGCCATCAAGAATGTGGGATTGTTATTACAGCAGAATTTAGCATAATCTAATACAAGACACTATGGAAGCAAAGGCTTATGTGAAAAAAAAAAAAGAGGGAATCAAAGAAGAAATATGAAGTTATAAACACAATGCACAAAATAGAAAAGATACAAATGAAGAATTAGTAAACTGGAAGTAAATCTGACAAATTACATGTAGCACAGAGATTGTATCAGAGGTCCTAGCCACAGCAATAAACAATAAATACAAAATACCAAGATTGAGGGAAAAAAAAATAAAACTGTATCATGTACAGAGATGAAATTATCTACTTGAAAAATTCAAGAGACACTACAGAGAAACTAGAGAAGTTCATAGTTTCAGGTTACTGTATCAGTAAATAAAATTTAGTTGTTGCTATAAATCTGTAGATCTACAACAATTGAAAAACCATAAACACCATTTACAATAACAACAAAAGTATAAGGCACTTAGGCATAAATCATTCAAAACATATGTGACTATCTCCTAACATCTTTATAGAGGAAATTATAAAACTATTGAACATAAAAATATAAATAAGATATGTGGAAGATATGGAGAAGATGTGGAGAAAAGGGAACAATTGCACACTGTTGGTGGAAATGTAAATTGGTACAGCCACTTTGGTGGTACAGTGTGGGAAACACTATGGAGGTTTCTTAAAATAGAACTACCAACTAAGCCAGCAATTCTAGTCCTGGGTAAGTAGTTTTAAAAATAAATAAATAAGAATTTGTCCATTTTATCCAAGTTGTCCATTTTATTGGCATAGAGCTGCTGGTAGTAGTCTCTTATGATCCTTTGTATTTCAGTGTTGTTTGTTGTGATCTCTCCATTTTAATTTCTAATTTTGCTAATTTGGTTCTTCTCTCTTTGTTTCTTAATGAGTCTTGCTAATGGTTTGTCAATTTTGTTTATTTTTTCAAAAAACCAGCTTTTAGCTTTGTTGATTTTTGCTATGGTCTCTTTAGTTTCTTTTGCATTTATTTCTGCCCTAATTTTTAAGATTTCTTTCCTTCTGCTAACCCTGGGGTTCTTCATTTCTTCCTTCTCTAATTGCTTTAGGTGTAGAGTTAGGTTACTTATTGGTTTTTTTCTTGTTTCTTGATGTAAGCCTGTAATGCTATGAACCTTCCCCTTAGCACTGCTTTTACAGTGTCCCATAGGTTTTGGGTTGTTGTGTTTTCATTTTCATTCATTTCTATACATATTTTGATTTCTTTTTTGATTTCTTCTATGATTTGTTGGTTATTCAGAAGCGTGTTATTTAGCCTCCATATGTTTGAAGTTTTAACAATTTTTTTCCTGTAATTGAGATCTAATCTTACTGCACTGTGGTCAGAAAAGATGACTGGAATGATTTCAATTTTTTTGAATTTTCCAAGACCAGATTTATGGCCCAGGATGTGATCTATTCTGGAGAATGTTCCATGTGCACTTGAGAAAAAGGTGAAGTTGATTGTTTTGGGGTGAAATGTCCTATAGATATCAATTAGGTCTAGCTGGTCCATTGTGTCATTTAAGGTTTGTGTTTCCTTGAACCAGGAAGAAATAGAAGATCTTAACAGACCCATCACAAGCAAGGAAATCGAAACTGTCATCAAAAATCTTCCAGCAAACAAAAGCCCAGGACCAGATGGCTTCACAGCTGAATTCTACCAAAAATTTAGAGAAGAGCTAACACCTATCTTACTCAAACTCTTCCAGAAAATTGCAGATGAAGGTAAGCTTCCAAACTCATTCTATGAGGCCACCATCACCCTAATTCCAAAACCAGACAAAGATGCCACGAAAAAAGAAAACTATAGGCCAATATCACTGATGAACATAGATGCAAAAATCCTTAACAAAATTCTAGTAAACAGAATCCAACAACATATTAAAAAAATCATACACCATGACCAAGTGGGCTTTATCCCAGGAATGCAAGGATTCTTTAATATCTGCAAATCAATCAATGTAATACACCACATTAACAAATTGAAAGATAAAAACCATATGATTATCTCAATAGATGCAGAGAAAGCCTTTGACAAAATTCAACACTCATTTATGATTAAAACTCTCCAAAAAGCAGGAATAGAAGGAACATACCTCAACATAATAAAAGCTATATATGACAAACCCACAGCAAGCATCACCCTCAATGGTGAAAAATTGAAGGCATTTCCCCTGAAATCAGGAACAAGACAAGGGTGCCCACTCTCACCACTACTATTCAACATAGTGTTGGAAGTTCTGGCCACAGCAATCAGAGCAGAAAAAGAAGTAAAAGGAATCCAGATAGGAAAAGAAGAAGTGAAACTCTCACTGTTTGCAGATGACATGATCCTCTACATAGAAAACCCTAAAGACTCTACCAGAAAATTACTAGAGCTAATCAATGAATATAGTAAAGTTGCAGGATATAAAATTAACACACAGAAATCCCTTGCATTCCTATATACTAACAATGAAAAAACAGACAGAGAAATTAAGGAAACAATACCATTCACCATTGCAACAAAAAGAATAAAATACTTAGGAGTATATCTACCTAAAGAAACAAAAGACCTATACATAGAAAACTATAAAACACTGATGAAAGAAATCAAAGAGGACACAAACAGATGGAGAAACATACCGTGTTCATGGATTGGAAGAATCAATATTGTCAAAATGGCTATTCTACCCAAAGCAGTCTATAGATTCAATGCAATCCCTATCAAGCTACCAACGGTATTTTTCACAGAACTAGACCAAAGAATTTCACAATTTGTCTGGAAATACAAAAAACCTCGAATAGCCAAAGTAATCTTGAGAAAGAAGAATGGAACTGGAGGAATCAACCTGCCTGACTTCAGACTCTACTACAAAGCCACAGTCATCAAAACAGTATGGTACTGGCACAAAGACAGAAATATAGATCAGTGGAACAGAATAGAAAGCCCAGAGATAAATCCACGAACCTATGGACACCTTATCTTTGACAAAGGAGGCAAGGATACACAATGGAAAAAAGACAACCTCTTTAACAAGTGGTGCTGGGAAAACTGGTCAACCACTTGTAAAAGAATGAAACTAGAACACTTTCTAACACCATACACAAAAATAAACTCAAAATGGATTAAAGATCTAAATCTAAGACCAGAAACTATAAAACTCCTAGAGGAGAACATAGGCAAAACACTCTCTGACATAAATCACAGCAAGATCCTCTATGACCCACCTCCCGGAATATTGGAAATAAAAGCAAAACTAAACAAATGGGACCTAATGAAACTTAAAAGCTTTTGCACTACAAAGGAAACTATAAGTAAGGTGAAAAGACAGCCCTCAGATTGGGAGAAAATAATAGCAAATGAAGAAACAGACAAAGGATTAATCTCAAAAATATACAAGCAACTCCTGCAGCTCAATTCCAGAAAAATAAATGACCCAATCAAAAAATGGGCCAAAAAACTAAACAGACATTTCTCCAAAGAAGACATACAGATGGCTAACAAACACATGAAAAGATGCTCAACATCACTCATTATTAGAGAAATGCAAATCAAAACCACAATGAGGTACCATTACACGCCAGTCAGGATGGCTGCTATCCAAAAGTCTACAAGCAATAAATGCTGGAGAGGGTGTGGAGAAAAGGGAACCCTCTTACACTGTTGGTGGGAATGCAAACTAGTACAGCCGCTATGGAAAACAGTGTGGAGATTTCTTAAAAAACTGGAAATAGAAATGCCATATGACCCAGCAATCCCACTTCTGGGCATACACACTGAGGAAACCAGATCTGAAAGAGACACGTGCACCCCAATGTTCATCGCAGCACTGTTTATAATAGCCAGGACATGGAAGCAACCTAGATGCCCATCAGCAGATGAATGGATAAGGAAGCTGTGGTACATATACACCATGGAATATTACTCAGCCATTAAAAAGAATTCATTTGAATCAGTCCTAATGAGATGGATGAAACTGGAGCCCATTATACAGAGTGAAGTAAGCCAGAAAGATAAAGAACATTACAGCATACTAACACATATATATGGAATTTAGAAAGGTGGTAATGATAACCCTATATGCAAAACAGAAAAAGAGACACAGAAATACAGAACAGACTTTTGAACTCTGGGGGAGAATGTGAGGGTGGGATATTTCAAAAGAACAGCATGTATACTATCTATGGTGAAACAGATCACCAGCCCAGGTGGGATGCATGAAACAAGTGCTCCAGCCTGGTGCAATGGGAGGACCCGGGGGAATTGGGTGGAGAGGGAGGTGGGAGCGGGTATCGGGATAGGGAATACATGTAAATCCATGGCTGATTCATATCAATGTATGACAAAACCCACTGAAATGTTGTGAAGTGATTGCCTCCAACTAATAAAAAAAAAAAAAAGTTAAAAAAAAATAATAAAATTTAAAAAAAAATTAAATAAATAATAAATTTGAAAAGATACAGGCACCCCTATGTTCATAGCAACATTATTTATAATCACCAAGGTATGAAAGCAACCTAAGTGTCTATCAATAGATGAACAGATAAAAAAAATTTATACACAGACACACACACCACAGTGGAATACTATTCAACCATCAAAAAGAAAGAAATTTTGCCATTTGCAGCAACATCAGTTGTTCTTGGACGATATTATGCTAAATGAAATAAGTCAGAGAAAAGACAAATACTGTATGATATCACTTAACTGTGGAATCTAAAAAATTAGTGAATGCATTAAAATGGAGGCAGACTCAGAGATACTAAGAACAAACTACCGGTTACCAGTGGTGAGAGGGAAGTGGAGAGGGACAACATAGATCACTATATTGTACACGTGTAAATTATATAGTACTGATATCAACTATGCCTCACTAAGAAAAGACTAAAAATTAGCTTATTTTGTCTGAAAATAAAGAAGGTAAATAAATGAAGATGTAAATCACATTTATACTTGAAAAGACAATGATATTATGACATTTTCCCTAAAGTAATACAAAAATCCATACAATTCAACTTTTTAATCTCTATAAATGTTTTTGTAGAAATAAAGATGTCTATAACAAAATTTTGTAAGAAAGATGAAAGGTCAGAAATAGCCAATCCTATGGCGGGGTAGAGGCAGATTTACTTTACCAGATATGATTATTTAACAAAAGATACAATAACTAAAATGGTATCGTATTGACTCAGAAATAGAGTCTCGGACGTTGCAGCCAGCCACACAGAGCAGACGGCAGGCAAGGGCCTGGCTAACAAGAGCACCGCTCTGGGAACCACAGTCTTGGCACCCTTCCGTGCCACCCGGTGGAAGCTCCTGCAGCAGATTCTGAAACAAAAGCACCTGGATGACTGTCTATGACATATATCTGTAAGATTTAAATCATTTAATCTGTTTTACATAACAGAAGTCAAAAAAGGGAAAACTGAAGAGGAAGCTGGTGCCTGGGTCCAATATACAAGCATCTTCTATCCTGAACACAGTATTTTCTCAAGGCGTAATAGTGGATCTTTGAATGTTGAAAATATTCTTACCAGCTTTGACAATACAGGAAATGTCTAGATCAAGCCCTAAGCCTTTGGAGTGGGAGCACTGACTACAAGACCCTAGACTACCAGAGAACTAACCCTTCAGTTCAGTTCAGTTCAGTCGCTCAGTCGTGTCCGACTCTTTGGGACCCCATGAATCGCAGCACGCCAGGCCTCCCTGTCCATCATCAACTTCCGGAGTTTACTCAAACTCATGCCCATCGAGTCGGTGATGCCATCCAGCCATCTCATCCTCTGTCATCCCCTTCTCCTCCTGCCCCCAATCCCTCCCAGCATCAGGGTCTTTTCCAATGAGTCAACTCTTTGCATGATGTGGCCAAAGTACTGGACTTTCAGCTTCAGCATCAGTCCTTCCAATGAACACCCAGGACTGATCTCCTTTAGGATGGACTGGTTGGATCTCCTTGCAGTCCAAGGGACTCTCAAGAGTCTTCTCCAACACCACAGTTCAAAAGTATCAATTTTTCGGTGCTCAGCTTTCTTCACAGTCCAACTTTCACATCCATACATGACAACTGGAAAAACCATAGCCTTGACCAGACGGAACCTTGTTGGCAAAGTAATGTCTCTGCTTTTGAATATGCCATCTAGGTTGGTCATAACTTTCCTTCCAAGGAGTAAGCGTCTTTTAATTTCATGGCTGCAGTCACCATCTGCAGTGATTTTGGAGCCCAGAAAAATAAAGTCTGACACTGTTTCCACTCTCTCCCCATCTAGTTCCCATGAAGTGATGGGACCAGATGCCATGATCTTAGTTTTCTGAATGTTAAGCTTTAAGCCAACTTTTTCACTTTCCTCTTTCACTTTCATCAAGACGCTCTTTAGTTCCTCTTCACTCTCTGCCATAAGGGTGGTGTCATCTGCATATCTGAGGTTATTGATATTTCTCCCAGCAATCTTGATTCCAGCTTGTGCTTCCTCCAGCCCAGCATTTCTCATGATGTACTCTGCATATAAGTTAAATAAGCAGGGTGACAATATACAGCCTTGACATACTCCTTTTCCTATTTGGAACCAGTCTGTTGTTCCATGTCCAGTTCTCTTGCTTCCTGATCTGCATACAGGTTTCTCAAGAGGCAGGTCAGGTGGTCTGGTATTCCCGTCTCTTGAAGGATTTTCCACAGTTTATTGTGATCCACACAGTCGAAGGCTTTGGCGTAGTCAATAAAGCAGAAATAGATGTTTTTCTGGAACTCTCTTGCTCTTTTGATGATCCAGCGGATCTTGGCAATTTGATCTCTGGTTCCTCTGCCTTTTCTAAAACCAGCTTGAATATCTGGAAGTTCACGGTTCACATATTGCTGAAGCCTGGCTTGGAGAATTTTGAGCATTACCTTACTAGCGTGTGAGATGAGTGCGATTGTGTAATAGTTTGAGCATTCTTTGGGATTGCCTTTTTTAGGGATTGGAATGAAGACAGACCTTTTCCAGTCCTGTGGCCACAGCTGAGTTTTCCAAATTTGCTGGCATATTGAGTGCAGCACTTTCACAGCATCACCTTTCAGGATTTGAAATAGCTCAACTGGAATTCCATCACATCTACTAGCTTTGTTAGTAGTGATGCTTTCTAAGGCCCACTTGACTTCACATTCGAGGATGTCTGGCTCTAGGTGAGTGATCATACCATTGTGATTATCTGGGTCGTGAAGATCTTTTTTGTACAGTTCTTCTGTGTATTCTTGCCACCTCTTCTTAATATCTTTTGCTTCTGTTAGGTCCATACCATTTCTTTCCTTTATCGAACTCATCTTTGCATGAAATGTACACTTGGTATCTCTAATTTTCTTGAAGAGATCTCTAGTCTTTCCCATTCTGTTATTTTCCTCTATTTCTTTGCACTGATCACTGAGGAAGGCTTTCTTATCTCTCCTGGCTATTCTTTGGAACTCTGCATTCAAATGGAAATATCTTTCCTTTTCTCCCTTGCTTTTCACTTCTCTTCTTTTCACAGCTATTTGTAAGGCCTCCTCAGACAACCATTTTGCCTTTTTGCATTTCTTTTCCATGGGGATGGTCTTGATCCCTGTCTCCTATACAGTGTCATGAACCTCCATCCATAGTTCATCAGGCTCTCTGTCTATCAGATCTAGTCCCTTAAATCTATTTCTCACTTCCACTGTATAGTCATAAGGGATTTGATTTAGGTCATATCTGAATGGTCTAGTGGTTTTCCCTACTTTCTTCAATTTAAGTCTGAATTTGGCAATAAAGAGTTCATGATCTGAGCCACAGTCTGCTCCTGGTCTTGTTTTTGCTGACTGTATAGAGCTTCTCCATCTTTGGCAGCAAAGAATATAATCAATCTGATTTCGGTGTTGACCATCTGGTGAAGTCCATGTGTAGAGTCTTCTCTTGTGTTGTTGGAAGAGGGTGTTTGCTATGACCAGTGCGTTCTCTGGGCAAAACTTTATTAGCCTTTGCCCTGCTTCATTCCGTACTCCAAGGCCAAATTTGCCTGTTACTCCAGGCGTTTCTTGACTTCCTACTTTTGCATTCCAGTCCCCTATAATGAAAAGGACATCGTTTTGGGGTGTTAGTTCTAAAAGGTCTTGTAGGTCTTCATAGAACCTTTAAACTTCAGCTTCTTCAGCATTACTGGTTGGGGCATAGGCTTGGATTACCGTGATATTGAATGGTTTGCCTTGGAAACGAACAGAGATCATTCTGTCATTTTTGAGATTGAATCCAAGTACTGCATTTTGGACTCTTTTGTTGACTATGATGGCTACTCCATTTCTTCTAAGGGATTCCTGCCTACAGTAGTAGATATAATGGTCATCTGCCTTAAACTCACCCATTCCAGTCCATTTTAGTTCACTGATTCCTAGAATGTTGACTTTTACTCTTGCCATCTCCTGCTTGACCATTTCCAATTTGCCTTGATTCATGGACCTAACATTCCAGGTTCCTATGCAATATTGCTTGGACCTTGCTTCTATCACCAGTCACATCCACAACTGGGTATTGTTTTTGCTTTGGCTGCATCCCTTCATTCTTTGTGGAGTTATTTCTCCACTGATCTCCAGTAGCATATTGGGCACCTACCGACCTGGGGAGTTCCTCTTTCAGTATCCTATCATTTTGCTTTCTCATGGGTATCAAATAGTGAGAACTCACACAAAGGAAACCACTGGAATACAAGACACAGCATCACCCAACCGCCAGTAGCACCCTGTGCAGGAGGCCTCATCTAAACAACAAACAAAATAAAAATACAAGCCCAGTCATCAGCAGACAGGATTATCATCTCACTCAGACTTGCCCATCAGGGGAAAAACAAATAGATAAAAACTCAACACAAATCTCACCCTATAGGGAGCTTATACAAACCACTGGACCAAACTTAGGAAGGTAGAAACCAAAAGGAAGAAAGAATTCAACCAGGCAGAATATCTGAAACAGAAGGATGAATCACTGAGCTGGAAGTTAAACTTGTGGAAATAACTTCTGAAGAGCAGAATAAAGAGAAAAGAATGAAAAGAACTGAGAACAGTCTCAGAGACCTCTGGGACAATATCCAGCACACCAACATTTGAATTATAGGGGTCCCAGAAGAAGAAGAGAAAAAGAAAGGGTATGAGAAAAGTTTCAAAGAAATTATAGTTGAAAATTTCCCCAACATGGAAAAGGAAATAGTCAATCAAGTCCAAGAGTCCCATACAGGATAAACCCAAGGAGAAAAACACCAAGACACATACTAATCAAACTAACAAAGACTAAACACAAAGAAAAAATATTAAAAGCAGCAAGGGAGAAGCAACAAGTAACATACAAGGGAAATCCCATAGGTGGCCAAAAGGGAATGGCAGGATATAAATTACTGAAAGGGAAAAACCCTACAATCAAGATTACTGTACCCAACAAGGATTTCATTCAAAATTGATGGAGAGATAAAAAGCTTTTCAGACAAGCCAAATTTAAGAGAATTCAGTACTACCATAACAGCTTTACAACAAATGTTAAAGGGAATTACATAGTCAAGAAATACAAGAGAAGAAAAAAGATTTACAAAATCAACCCCAAACAATTAAGAAAATGACAATACAAACATATATATCAATAACTGCTTTAAATGTAAATGAATTAAATGCTCTGACACAGACTGAATGGATACAAAAAGAAGACCTATATATGTGCTGTCTACAAGAAACCCACTTCAGACCTAAAGACACATAGATTGAAAGTGAGAGGATGGAAAAATATATTCCATGCAAATGGGGAGCAAAAGAAAGCTGGAGTAGCAATCCTCCTATCAGACAAAATAGACTTTAAAATAAAGATTACAAGAGATAAGGAAGGACACTACATGATGATCAAGGGATCAATCCAAGAGGAAGACCTAATAATTGTAAATATCTATGCACCCAACATAGGAGCACCTCAATACATAAGACAAACACTAACAGACATAAAAGGAGAAATTGACAGTAACATAATAATAGTAAGAGACTTTAACACCCCACTCACACCAATGGACAGATCATCAAAACAGAACATTAATAAGGAAACACAAGTCTTAAATGATACATTAGATGACATGGATCTCATTAATATCTTCAGGACATTCCATCCAAATGCAGAAGAATACACCTTCCTCTCAAGTGCACATGGAACATTCTCAAGGATAGACCATATCTTGGGTCACAAATCAAACCTCAGTAAATTTAAGAAAATTGAAATCATATCAAGCATTTTCTCCAACCACAAAGCTATGAGACTAGATATCAATTACAAGAAAAAAAACTGTAAGAAACACAAACACATACAGATTAAACAACACGTTTCTAAATAATCAACAGGTTACTGAAGAAATCAAAAGGGAAATCAAAAAATTTCTAGAAACAAATAACAATGAAACCACAACAACTCAAACTCTATTGGATGCAGCAAAAAGCTGTCCTAACAGGGGAGTTTGTAGCAACACAATCCTACCTCAAGAAACAAGAAAAACATCGAATAGACAACCTAACTTTACTCCTAAAACAACTAGAAAAAGAAGAACAGAAAACCCCAAAAATTAGTAGAAGGAAAGAAATCACGAAGATCCATGCAGAAATAAATGAAAACAAAATGAAAGAAACAAAAGTAAAGATTAATAAAACCAAAAGCTTGTTCTTTGAGAAGATAAACAAAATAGACAAACCTTTAGGCAGACTCATCAAGCAAAAAAAGTCAAGAAAATTAGAAATGAAAAAGGAGAGGTTACAACAGACAATGCAGAAATACAAAGGATTATAAGAAAGCATTATGAAAAATTATATGGCAATAAAATTGATAACCTGGATGAAATGGACAGATTCTTAGAAAAGTTCAGTCTTCCATGACTGAACCAGGATGAAATAGAAATTAGGAACAACCCAATTACAAGCACTGAAATGGAAGCTGTGATCAAAAATCTCCCAAGAAACAGAAGCCCAGGACCAAATGTCTTCACAGGAGAATTCTATCAACCATTTAGAGAAGAGCTAATGCCTACCCTTCCAAAATTCTTTCAAAACATTGCAGAGGAAGGAACACTTTCAAACTCATTCTGTGAGGCCACCACCACCCTTACACCAAAACTAGACAAAGACAACACACAAAAAAGAAAACTACAGGCCAATATCACTGATGAACATAGATGCAAAAATCCTTTACAAAATTTTAGCAAATAGAATTCAGCAACACATCGAAAAGCTCATACACCATGATCAATTTGGGTTTATTCCAGGAATGCAAGGATGCTTCAATACATGCAAATCAATCAATATGATACACCATATTAACAAATTGAAAGATAAAAACCATATGATCATCTCAATAGATGCAAGAAAACCCTTTGAAAAAATTCAGCACCCATTTGCGAATAAAACTCTTCAAAAAATGGGCATAGAAGGAACCTACCTCAACATAGTAAAGGTCATATATGGATAAGGCTACAGCAAACATCATTCTCCATGGTGAAAAACTGAAAGCACCCCCTCAAGATCAGGAACAAGACAAGGGTGTCCACTTTTACCACTATTGTTCAATATAGTTCTGGAAGTCCTAGCTACAGTAATCAGAGAAGAAAAATAAAAGGAATCCAGATCAGAAAGGAAGAAGTAAAGCTCTCATTGTTTGCAGATGACATGATGCTGTACATAGAAAACCTTAAATATAAAATCAGAAAATTACTAGAACTAATCAGTAAATTTAGCAAAGTTGCAGGATACAAATTCAATACACAGAAATCATTTTCATTTCTATATAAAATCAATGAAAAAGCAGAAAGAGAAATTAAGGAATCAATCCCATCCACCATTGCAACAAAAAGAATTAAATATCTAGGAATAAACCTATCTAAGGAGACAAAAGAACTGTACACAGAAAATTATAAGACAGTAATGAAAGAAATCAAAGATGACATAAATAGATGGTGAGATATTCCATGTTTCTGGGTAGGAAGAATTAATATTGTGAAAATGACCATACTACCAAATGCAATCTATAGATTCAATGAGATTCCTATGAAATTACCAATGGCATTTTTCACAGAACTAGAACAAAAATTTTCACAATTCATATGGAAACACAAAAGACCCAAATAACCAAAGCAGTCTTGAGAAAGAAGAATGGAGCTGGAGGAATCAAGCTCCCTGACTTCAGATTATACCACCAAGCTACAATCATCAAAAGAGTACACAAAACAGAAATATAGATCAATGGAACAAGACAGAAAGCCCAGAAATAAATCCATGCACCTATGGGTACCTTATTTTTGACAAAGGAGGCAAGAATATACAATGGGGCAAAGACAGCCTCTTCAATAAATGGTGCTGAGAAAACTGGACAGCTACATGTAAAAGAATGAAATTAGAACACTTCCTAACACCATACACAAAGATAAACTCAAAATGGATGAAAGACCTACATGTAAGACCAGAAACTATAAAACTCTTAGAGGAAAACATAGGCAGAATACTCGATGACATAAATCAAAGCAAGATCCTCAGTAACCCACCTCCTAGACTAACAGAAATAAAAAAAAGTAAACAAGTGGGAGCTGGTTAAACCTAAAGCTTTTGAACAGCAAAGGAAACTACAAGTAAGGTGAAAAGACAACCTTCAGAATGGGAGAAAATAATCGCAAATGAAACAACTGACAAAGGATTAATTTCCAAAATATACCAGCAGCTCATTCAATGCCAGAAAAACATAACAACCCAATCAAAAAGTGGTAAAAAGACCTAAACAGACATTTTCCAAAGAAGACATACAGATGGCTAACAAACACATGAAGAGATGCTCAACATCACTCATTATTAGAGAAATGCAAATCAAAACCACAATAAGATACCACCTCACACCAGTCAGAATGGCCATCAACAAAAAGTCTACAAACAGTAAATATTGGAGAGGGTGTGGAGAAAAGGGAATGCTTTTGCACTGTTGATGGGAATGTGAATCAATACAGCCACTTTGGAAGACAGTATGGATATTCCTTAAAAAGCTAGGAATAAAATGACCACCATATGACCCAGCAATCCCACTCCTAGGCGTATACCCTGAGGAAACCAAAGTTGAAAAAGACACATGCATCCCATCGTTCACTGCAGCACTATTTACAATAGCTAGAACATGGAAGCAACCTAGAAGTTCATTGTCAGAAGACTAGATAAAGAAGTTGTGGTACATGTACATAATGGAATATTACTCAGCCATAAAAAGGAATTGAGTCAGTTCTGATGAGGTGCATGAACCCAGAATCTGTTATACAGAATGAAGTGAGTCAGAAAGAGATAAATATCATATTCTAATGTACATATACAAAATCTAGAAAAATGGTACTGAAGAATTTATTTACAGGGCAGGGATGGAGAAACAGACATAGAGAATAGACTTATGGACATGGGGAGAGGGGAGAAAAGGGTGAGATGTATGGAAGGAGTAACATGGAAACTTACATTACCAAATGTAAAATAGATAGCCAATGGGAATTTGTTGTTTGGCTAAGCAAACTCAAATAGGGGGTCTGTATCAACCTAGAGAGGTGGGGTGGGGAGGGAGATGGGAGGGAGTTTCAAAAGGGTGGAGATATATGTATGCCTATGGCTGATTCGTGCTGAGGTTTGACAGAAAACAACAGAATTCTGTAAAGCAATTATCCTTCAATAAAAATTAAATTAAAAATAAATAAACTTGAATAGTAAGCCTAAGCTTTCATCATGTAAACAAAAAAGATGCATGTTTAAACATTTATCTTTGATTTATTTCTTAGGTATTTAATATAGTCAGCAATTCACTAATAAAAAATAGATTTTCTTATAAGAAATAGATTAAAGAAAAATAGTGTTTAGAAGTGGATTTACACATATATGAGAACCATAAATATGAGATAATCATTAGAAGTTGATGAAACAGGAAGGATTAATCCCCAAATGATACTGGGATAATTGGCTATCTATGTTGAGGGGAGAAAAGATAAAAATAAATACTTAAAAAATTTTCTAATATTTAAAATTTATGAAATTAGAAGATGTAAAGCTATAAAAGTAAAAGCAAAACTCAAACTATTAGAAGGTAACATAAAAGTATCTCATGATTTCAGGGTAGGGGAAGATTTACTGAATCAAAACACAAGAAGTACATGCAAAAGAAGAGATTAATAAGACTGAGCACTTAAAAAAACTAAAGCACACATTCAGTGAAAGCCAGCATACTTGAAGTGGCAAGACAAGCTTTCAAGTAGGGAGATGGGATTTGTCAAGCAGGTGAAGTAACAGGTTTTCAGATGTTTGGGATGATGCCAGCTTCAGGGGAGTTCTGGTTCCTAGGAAGTGCAGGATAGAGTAAAGAGGTTTCAAGTTTTTAGAGAGAGATGCAGTAAATTTTGCAGCTATTAAATCTGGACCATGGATATGCCTGGGCATCTATTTTCTCATTTTTGTGTATTTTGAATATTTCATAATAAAAGAAAAATCTACATCTACCCTTGCACGTGGATACACTTTCTTGTTAACTTCTGCTTCTGTGAGCATAAGCATGAAAAGAAACTGAAACTCAGTCCTTAAAGTCCTGGTTCAGAGTAGTGGGCAGAGTTTCCCATACATTTCTAGTACCTGGCATACAGCAGGTGCTCATAAATGCTTATTGAATTGAAATAGTTTCTGCAATTCCCAGGATTCCCTGCCTTCTCCCTCAGATTGAGGACTTCCAACATTCCCTGTACTTACCCATTCCACCCAACACTCATCAGATTGGACTAGAAATATTCAGTTAATATCTAGTTAGCTCTGTGAGGGCAAGAAGAGCATCCCCAGGAGATAGCACAGTGCCTGATACTTACTAACTAAAATAACAATGCAAGTTCCATCCATTCTTCACAAATGGTAGCTACCCAGATCAGTCCATTCTCTATACTCCAGAGACAAAATGTGAATCATGATCCCTCGCCTCTTGCCTTCTAGAGAATTGTACCAGGGCTGCTCCCCCTTCTGCCACTCTCTGAACTCTGCCCAACTGAGGACCACCTTTGCAAACTTGTATTGGGTTACCCTCTGACTTTGGTGACCTCACTCTGTACCCCTAACTCTTCAGCTGTTGCTCTCAGAGGCACCTGGAATCTTTTCCATCCTCCTGCTTTTGGCCACCCAGATAGAATCACTGGGCCTGAGGGTAAGTTTGTGCTCAGGTTGATTTTAGTATTGGGCCACCCGGGTTTGGCAACCTGCCTACAAGGACACTATCACAGCGCCCCTTGACTGAGCAGGTCCTACACACAGGACACTGAGAAAGCACTCAGAATCCCTGGATCAATCCTGAATGGCCAGTTTCTAACCCACAGGGAAATGGCCTAGTCGCCAGCAATGACTTTGGGGCTGCTTGATCTGGTTCCCAGGGACTGGCCCCACCTTGGACAGGGATAGTCTCATGGTAGTCACACAGTAACCAGAAGTCAGGGCTTAACAGTGACTGCCAGTGCTAAACCCTCTGTGCTAGGCTCTCTCTTTACAAATGGATTACATTGGGTTCTTGTTTGGTTGTCTTTCCAGTAGCTGAGGTTCAGACACTCCCATCTCCTGGTACTTAACATTCCTACCCAGGCAGCACTACTGCTATATATCACTTACACTCCCTGCTGACATTTTATAGGGATTTCAAAGCAGCAGGTGTGTGAGATAGAAGCCATTGTCAATCATTGTGTTAAAAATGCTCCGCCCTTTCAAACGCCTAATCAGAAAGTTTGATGGGTTGCAGCTGGTTGCAAACCAGCCAGGATTTGAAGCTTTCAAGGCAAATAGCACCAGCCCACTTTGGGAAAGGAGAGGGTGGAAGGCTTGGGAAATGGGCAACTGAGAAGCCCAGGCCAGGCCAGGGCACTGCGTGTGTGTGTTCTCAACTGTGTCCAATTCTTTGAAACCCCATGGACTGTGGCCCACCAGGCTCCACTATCTATGGAATTTTCCAGGCAAGAATACTGGAGTGGGTTGCCCTTTCCTTCTACAAGGGATCTACCCAACCGAAGGATCGAAGCTGTATCCACTGTATTGGACTCCACATCATCATAAAAGTAGTGGAAGTGTTTATCCACCAAAAGAAAGTCAGCATAAGTAATGTGCAAGGTCTTGCTCCATACTGTTCCTCTTTGCATGGTATTTATCCATGCCAAAAATTATATTTTGAAGAAAGCATCCTTAAGCACTGGTGTGTGTATGTGTGTGTGTGTGATAATGTGTGTATGTGTGATTATGTGTGTGTGTGTGTGATTGTGTGTGTGTGTTGCTCAGTCGTGTCCGACTGTCTGCCACCCCATGGACTGTAGCCTGCCAGGCTCCTCTGTCCATGGAATTCTCCAGGCAAGAATACTGGAGTGGGTTGACATTTCCTTCTCCATAAGCACTGATAGATGTCCTATTTAGATAACCTGAAGGAGTATCCTCTCAGGGTCTGGTCTCTTTCAAGAGGAGTATTAAATTGGAGACAGGTAACTGACCCACTTCATATGAGGGTCTAGATAGGCTGTGAGATTGCATCTTAATTGTGTGTTGACTGAGCTCATTCACCTTGTATCAGAAAACCCCTTCCCTTTCCTGTAAAGATTTGGGGGATATTGCCATAAGCAATGCCTGGGGAAATAAGTCCTTGGCTCTTCAGCAACTGCAATAACCCGCATAACACTCGAGCCTCCGAGGTGGCTCAGTGGTAAAGAATCTGTCTGCCAATGCAGGAGTCACAGGAGATGCAGGTTTGATCCCTTGGTTAGGAAGATCCCCTGGAGAAGGAAATAGCAACCCACTGCAGCATTCTTGCCTGAATAATCCCATGGACAAAGGAGAATTGTGGGCTACAGTCCATGGCGTTGCAAAGAATCAGACACACCTGAGCACGCAACACTCACTGTTGAACCTCAATGACTAACATAGTCTATCTTTTATAAGCGCTCTCCAAGGATACAATAAATGTCCCTTTCTGATCCAGACTGTAGTTCCAAATTCTACCTATTTCTAGATTCTTCCATTTTACCGAACCAGGGTACCACACTTTAAGTCAAGTAAAGGAAAAGTGGGATGTGTGGCTTTGGACCTCTGTAACCACCACAGGATGTTTGCATGCTACTTCATGAGACCCACTGAATAAACTTGAATCCTTGTAACCCTAGTTCTGGGTTTGCCTCTCAGACATTGGCTCTACATTCTGTCCCCTCTTGGACTTCCTGTCTCCTCTGTCAACTGCTCCTGACCTGTCCACTCAGCACTTTCTGTGCATGCTTGTTGGTGACCTGCCTATGAACCCACTGTCTGACCTCAAGTACATCTTTAAACAGGGCTCAGGAGAACTTGATTTTGAGTCTTTTATCCCCACTCAATTAATAGCCTCTGGAAGGTAAAGTCATACTTTACCTGCAGTAACTCAGTACAAAGTAGTTTGTCTCATTAATCTCTGCATTATCAGTCTTCTAACCTCTACTATAACATTTATCATATAGGATCCAATGTTAGTGAGTTAATTGTATAGTACGAGAGCAAGTTTACTTATCTTTAAGAAACTGCATTTTAAAATACACAAAGGGAGTATATACAAAGGACAAGAGGAAGGGACAGCCAAGGTACAAATAGCCACGATATTAGGGGATACAAAGAGGTTAATTCTCACATGGTTATCCAAGAGATCTTGCTTAGAACTGATGATATTTATAAAGTACTAGGAAGACTGGTCAATCTTCCACTAACAATAGAGGAACTAATGCTGAAAAGACAGAACATAAGCTCTGGGGAACTTTGTCCTTGACTTTGCCAATGTAAGGATGGGGTTGAAAGAAGACAATTCCACAGGAAATTGTCTGGTCTTTTCCCCCACACTCTATTTAAATACCTCTTTCACTCCTTCTCTTCTGCCAATTGGGTGAAATCTAGGGCAATTCTTTTGACCCTACTGCTCACTCTTTTTCATCCGGGTGATGAAACCCGGGATGACACAAAACCCCAGGTAATGGCCAAAAATTCCAAATCTCATTTTCATTTAAGCAACTTTCCTCTTGCAAATTTGGGAGGTGAGCATCTTTTTTCTGTCTGTTCTCCTATTTCTCTGTTTCTCCCCAGCTGGCTAGCCCAGGGTGTAGGGAAGTGTGGGTAGACACAGGAGGGAGGAGAGAGACGAAAAGATGCTCCTAGATTGATACTGTTGTGATCGTCCATTGGTGCAATTGGTAAATGTTCAAAGCTGGCTTTTTTCTCTAATGGTCTGCTTTTGTGGATCCTTCAGTGATTGCCTTTGGGAACATTTGACTAAACTTCTTTTAATAGAAAGTATGAGTTACCTATGAGTTTCCTATTACCACATAGATATACATAAAATATCCTAAAACTTAGCACCTTCAAACAATAAACATTTATTATTTGGTTAATATTATTTGGCACATGGTTCCTGGGCTCAGGAATTCAGGACCAGCTTAGCTAGGCAGTTCTGGCTCAGGGTATTTCAGGAGGCTTTACTCAAGCAGCTGGCCTGGAAATAAGTCATCCGAAGGCGTGGCTAAGACTGAAAACTGCTTCCAAAATGGCTTAATTAACATGATTGTTGGCTTGAGGCTTCAGTTCCTTGCTATGAGACACTCTCCTTAGAACTGTTCCAGTATCCTTATAACATGGAACAGGGGTCTCTTATAACACCTTCCTCTATCCCAGCATAAGTCCCAAGCTGGGTTAGGACGCCAGGGAAGTGCATCTTGCCCCCAAAGTGGCCACTTCTCTGCTCCACCACTAGGAAAATAGCAAAACCTCCTGTCCATAAGACTCTTCAGGTGTGGATCAGACACAAGGTCCAAGAGAATCCACATCTCTCAGATGCACTCCCTGCAGCCTCCTCATTAAACGTGGAATGAGGAAGCATCTACGGAGGAGGCTGAGCAGGGAAAATGCCACCATATCATAAAACCTTTCTTCTCAGCCCACTGCATACCTCAAGAGTATAGAAGCAGTTGTGGGCAAGAAAGCCTCAATAAAAATTAAGACATATTTTTACCAGCTCAGTTGAATAGGAACTCAAACAAAATCAGTTGCTCTATAGAAAAAAAAAAAAGAGAGAGACAATGATATATTGTTTTGCATACCTGAGTGTATAAAATGCTTCATACTTAGGACAGAAAGCAGAAAACTACTTATGAGAAATGTGAAAGCATATAGTGACAGATATATTTAAGCCTATGCATTAATCTCATGAAATTGAATGTGATCTTCACCATAAACTTAGTGTTGGTTTATCTCTGATTCACCTGGAGGGAAATGAGGATCAGAATAAGAAAGGGACTTGTCCAAGTAATACAGTTATTGAGTACCCCATTGGGACTTAAAACACAATCTCTCTACAAAACTCATTTTCCCCCATTTTGCTCCCTCTCCTCCATCACATGATCAATGAACCTCTCTGGGACCCAGTTTCCTTTTATTGACATGCCTCAGTTCAGTTCAGTTGCTCAGTCGTGTCCGACTCTTTGCCACCCCATGAATCGCACCACGCCAGGCCTCCCTGTCCATCACCAACTCCCGGAGTTTACCCAAACTCATGCACATTGAGTCGGTGATGCCATCCAACCATCTCACCCTCTGCCATCCCCTTCTCCTCCTGCTCCCAATCCCTCTCAGCATCAGGGTCTTTTCTAATGAGTCAACTCTTCGCATGAGGTGGCCAAAGTATTGGAGTTTCAGCTTCAGCATCAGTCCTTCCAGTGAACACCCAGGACTGATCTCCTTTAGGATGGACTGGTTGGATCTCCTTGCAGTCCAAGGGACTCTCAAGAGTCTTCTCCAACACCACAGTTCAAAAGCATCAATTCTTCGGCACTCAGCTTTATTGAGCACTCACCGTGTGCAAAGCTCTATGTTGAGAATGAGGGCATGTAATTACGCGTGAATATTGTGAAGTTCCTGCCCACAAAGGAGCTTGAATACACAAGGTACATATTCCTAAATACAAAGTGTTTTTAAGGTTATGAAGGAAGGATAGATTTGGGGGTGCAAGGAGATAGTGGGGAGGTGATATGCTCAACGTGAGCACAGACTGCTATGTGTTAGTGCCACTGCTGTGAGTTAGTCTCCAGACTGGACTTGGAACCATTTCGAAAGTTTTTCCTAGTTATAGAAAAGGTCATCCTGGGTGTGGGAGTCAGCACAAGCTCTGCTGGAAAGTTATTTTTGAATATGAATCCTGCAGTGCAGGGAGAGTTAATCCTACATTGCCAGTTCCAGTTAGGGGAGGACACTCTGAGAAACTCCTTTGTCTAACTAATATTTGAAGTTCTTTTGCTCTGATTCCAGTCACCTTTTCCAGTCTTATCTTCTGTTCTTCCCCTCTTTGAACTCTAATTTTCAGGCCAATCCAACTTTATGCATATCCATGACAGTATCCTTAATGTATCTCTCTTCCATGTTTTCCTCTTCTGCTAAAACCAACCCACCCGTTTCCCTAGAAGAGATGATGGAGCCTACTTGCTAGGATTCCTGTATTCAAAGGAGAAAGCAAGGGTTGTGGGAGGCATTGCGGGGCGGGGGGGGGCGGGGGGGGGGGGAACGGGTGTGGAATGGGATGGAGAAGGAGGAGGGGATGTAACCCTTAATTAAAAATACAGAGGCCTGAATTCAGTGTGTCCTACCATAAGGCTACCAGGGTGCATGACTTTACAAACTGAAAGGTCTCTCTGGACCTCAGTTTCCTCATCTGTGAAATATAAAATGAAGCTTGCCTACCTGGCAGGACAGCTACAAGACTCAAGATAATTTTTGTAAAATGCTTTGCAAATTGTAAAGCAATTCTTTTTGCATGTGTTTGCTTATGCAAACGTAAGGGATTGTTATTAGTATTCAGGATCTTCCTAGCTGATGTGTTTTTGCAAGAGTTTGGCTAGAATCATGATTAAGATATGTCCCAGCTGAGTAGCTTCTTCCACTGCAGCTTCATCCAATAGCCACAAAGGGGATAAAATAGGTCTTTTGTGATTATTTTCACATAGTTGGAAATATTTCAAAGCAAAGTGAGCTCTGCTTTATTTGCATTAAATCTAGGTCCATCAGTGCCAAAGAAGTACCATAAACTTATGATTCCAAAGTTAATAGCTTAAAATAAAAGATAAATGTCCTATAATTTTTTTTTTTAAAGATTCAGGATTTGCAAAGAATTCATATATCACTGACAATACTGATGAGTCACATTTGAAAGGAGAGTTGAGGAAGCAATTCTGGTTAAACAGGAAGTTCTTCTAGGCTGATAATGAAGTGTAAAACTTTCTCCTTGGCTGTCAGAAAGATAAAATTTGGATTTATTGATTGGTTACTTCACTGGATCTATGAACAAACACAAACTAGAAAGAAAAAACCATAATAATCCAAAACTTGAAGGACAGTATTCCTACGTAAAAGATACTGGAAAAAGAAGTAGGGTGGGGAAGAATACGATGAATTCATTTTGGAACATATTAATTAGTTTCCAACTGCCTTTAAGAGTATGCACATGTACGTGCTCAGTTGTATCTGACTCTGCGACCCCATGGACTGTAGCCCACCAGACTCTCCTGTCTACGGGATTTCCTAGGCAAGAATACTGGAGTGGGTTGCCATTTCCTTCTCCAGGGGATCTTCCTGACCCAGGGATCGAACCGGAGTCTCCTGCATCTCCTGCCCTGCAGGCAGATGCTTTGCCGCTGAGCCATGAGAGTAGGCATGGTGGATTTTGGAGACGCAAAGCTAAAACTCAAAAGTGGTGAGTTGAGCTGAGATTTGCAAGTATTGGCAAATAGCTGTTGAAACTGGGAGGAGAGATGGTGAGTGAAGGGAATGAGTACAGCACTGAGGGATCAGCACAAAGATGAGCATCCAGCAAAGAAGGCTCCAGAGGGGCAACCAGAAATGTGGCAAGAAATTCAAGTGAATGTGGTATTAGAGTCAGGGTAAATGTAAAGCAAGACAGAGGGTCAGCAGTCAGAAGTAAGAAAGACCGCTGAAAACTCAGCAGTCTATGTTGAGTTACAATAGTCTACAATGAGAACTATTGAAACTGGTTCACTGGATTTAGCAACATACAGGTGACTCAAGAAAGATCCACTTTGGTAGAATTACAGGGCAGAACCAGTCTGGAACAGGATGAAGAGAGAATGAAAAATGAAGTGGAGACAGAGTAGTCAAGGTTTTCAAATTTCTGCAATTAAAGGAAGGAGAGGAAGGCGGCAACACCTGGAGGGACATGAGCTCCTGAGTCTTTTGATGAAATTGGCAGAGAATGGGGCATGGTTGATTATTGACAGAAGCAGCCCAGTTGAGAGGGAGAAGTTAAAGACACAGGGGAAAGAGGCACACAGTTTCTAAAAAGACAGAAGAACATTTTACCAAAGCACAGCTCAGGGTCACTATTGCATCTGATGGTGGCGGGAAACTACCTGGTGAGGATGATATCTCACCCAACCGATTTACAGGATGCGTGAATGTATCCAGGCAGGAGAATAGATGAAGAAAAGTAGAGCTCACCCAGTGCTCTTTTCAGTTTTACCACTGGGGCCTCTCAAATTGCTTGGATTGAGTGGAAGAAAGTGCTCTTGAGTAACATTTCATGAAGCTGTAATTTTTCTAAACTCATTTTTATAAATAAAATGTGGGTTTGCTTATACAAGGCTTATATTGTATGTCTCCACCCAAGGTATATTTCTCATCTGGGTTATTTCCTTTAGAAAACGTGCAGCCAATGATAGTGAGTCTTAACTCCCAAGCGTCTGCAACTATTTATATAATGCAATGGGTTGCCTGACTCCCTATCACATTTCCTATGTTTTTCATAAGTGAATAATTTCCTTATAATCATGATGCTGCCTAATTAGAATCTGTCCATCTCAGCTGAAAGGAAGAACTTGGTCTTTTAGGTGGTCAGGACTGAACTCACTTGATGAAAGACATATTTTTTCAGTGGTGAGAGTTTGGGGGGTGGGTCTGGATTGGGAAGGAGGTTTTAAAGAGGCAGAATATTCTATAAGAGGCACTATCCATAAGGAAAAAAAAAAAAGCTATTAAAGATAAAAATGTTTTATTTTTTTCAAAGCTAATCATGTGTGCTATCCAAAATACACAGGAAGAAATTTAATTCAAAAATAAGTACATGGAATGATATTCAAACTCTCTAATAACTTAAAGGCTCATTAAATTGAAGTAATATTTTCACTATTCAATTAGCAATAATTTCTTTTAAAATACTAGTAACTGAAGCTAGTGAATATATGGTGGAAGCAATACCTTCTATCACTCCTAGCATTGGGGTAAATTAAGGTAATTCTTTGGGAAAATGATAGAACCATAAAACAAGAGATATAAAAATGTTTATATATCTTGACCCAGAAATTCTCCTTCAGGAAATTTATCTTAAAAAAAATAAGGTATGAATTTTATCTCACACATTCAGGGTGAAATAATTCTGACTTTTTATGATGTGATAATGTGAAGTCGCTCAGTCGTGTCCAACTCTTTATGACCCCATGGACTCTAGCCTACCAGGCTCCTCCATCCGTGGGATTTTGCAGGCAAGAGTATTGGAGTGGGTTGCATTTCCTCCTCCAGGGGATCTTCCCAACCCAGGGATCGAACCTGGGTCTCCCACATTACAGACAGATGCTTTACCATCTGAGCCATCAGGGAAGCAAGTTGGTTTTTTATAACTCAACTCCATTTCTGACTCTGAAATCCATTTCTTTGATTATCCTGGAAAGTTTAATCTCAATTATCGGGGGTTTTCTGAATACAGGATTGCATCAGGATTCCAGGATCATTTACAGTTTTGAACCTTCTTGAGACTGTGATGAAATTGGCCTTCGACAGTGAACCATCACCCCGCCGTTGAGGTGCCTTGGAGCTTAGCCTCTCTAGTTATACACAAATATATTTTATATTATCATAAAAACCAAAAGTTATCAGCAAAAATGAAAATATCTTATGCATGTAGGTAGTAGGATTTTGTGTGAATTGCTTTTTTAACTAGGATGATGTAATAACATTAAAAAGAAATAGAAACAGAGAAAAAATACTTCTTTTCAGATTTGGAATGAAAAATGAAAAAAATCCTTGTGGATTTTGCCTCAAAGGGGATTATTAAGATCCAGTTCCTAGAATTCAAAGCTATTCCATCAGCTGCCATTGTTAATGAGTTGAAATTACAAAGACAATCTCTTTTTTTTTTTTTACTTTATTTTTTATTGAAGAATAATTGATTTACAGAATTTTGCTATTTTCTGTCAAATCTCAACATGAATCAGCCATAGCTATATATGCATACCTATGAGATCACAAAGACAATCTCTTGATTTAACTTCCTCGCAGATCCACTGATGATAGCATCACCAACTCAATGAACATGAGTTTGAGCAAACGCTGGGAGATAGTGAAGGACAAGGAAGCTTGGCATGCTACAGTCCCTGGGGTTGCAAAGACGCAGACACCACTTAGCTACTGAACAACAACAATTCACTGAGACCTCTTCTCTGCTTCTCCAGATCCTGTCCATCTTTGAAATACTGGAGAAGTTCAGGATAAGAAAGAATCAGAAAGAAACAGTCATTGAGACCTCTGATAAGTGGTGAGCCACCTGTCCATGTGACAAAGTTTTATTTCTAAAGAAGGGGACACACACTGGCTGAGCACCTTCTGGGTTCCAGACCTAGGGGCAGAAATTTTACCATCATCATATTTAATAGACTTTATTGGTTTCATTTTACTTATGTGGAAACTGAGGCCCAAAAAGACTAAGTGATTTGCCAAATGTCATTCACTGATTGAATCAGAATCCAGACTTAGTCTGCCTGAGCCCAGAGTCCCAGTTATTTTCCATGACACTATGTGGCTTCTTCTCAAAGTGACCTCTCATTGGCAAGCCCATTCTGTCTGCCTGAGGCAATATTTTAGAAACACAGAAAACTTCATTATCAACTTAAATTAGTAGAAATACTAAATAATGTGTTGTTATTACTGGAAAGCAATAGCATCATAGACCAGCATTTCTCAAAAGCAGAGTCCAAGAAATGGTCCCTGATAGAAGGGTTCCATGGCCAAATAACATGGGTAGAGGCTCTATACTACTGGCCCCTTTTGCAGATACATAGTCCAGTGAAAGGCTCTGAGTATAGCTCGGGGGGGAGGGGGGAAGACTTCCTTTTTATCATTTTTAGTAGTGACGCCAAGAATTCCATAGTCACAGAAGACTTCTCATACTAATACTCCTATAGCTCCTGGCGCAGTTGCATAAACCTGTCAGAGACCATGGAGGTGGTCTCCAGGGTTAGGCTAAAGAAAGCTACTCTCCTGGGGAAGGAGGGTATTCTCTAAGACTCTAGGACAGCTGTGCTCACTGAGATGATCACCCCAGGAAAAAGCAATGTTCTCCTCAATCCAGAGGAGAACCAAAAAGGCTTTATTTAGCACAGTGACAGCTCTAGGAAATGTGACTCCACTTTGGCACAGCAAAAGCCTGCAGCCTTGGGAACATCAGAAGACAGGCAGCATCATGCCATGGCATAGAGGTACCCAGCAGTGATGAGAGATCCTCTGGTGTTTTCCAAGCCACATGCCTCAATAGGGGCAGTTAGAACAAGAGATGAAGGCAATGCCTGGCCCAGTACAGGCACACAATTAATGCTAAATGAAAAGATGAAAAGTTTGCTTGAATTTGCTTGAGTTCCCACTGGATCACAGGAAAAGAGATGGTGGACTCAGAAGAGCTAAACCGAACAACAATTCAATGAAGGGATTTTTTTATAGATGGGCTTCCCTGGTGGCTCAGATGATAAATCATCTGCCTACAATGCAGGAGACCCAGGTTCAATCCTTGGGTTGGAAAGATCCCCTGGAGAAGGGAACAGTTACCCACTCCAGTATTCTTATCTGGAGAAGTCCATGGACAGAGGAGTCTTGTGGGCTATAGTCTCGTGGGGTTTCAAAGAGTTAGACATGATTTAGTGACTAGCACATTTTTTTTACAGATATATGGGAAGCGTTAAGGGAATCACCGAAGGATGGAGAGGTATCTAGCACTGACAACTGCAGGAAGCTTTTTCCACCCCTGGGTCTAAGGAAAAAGGGGAGAAAGCAGTATCATTGAAGCTTGGTGGGAACTGGAGCCCCAGAAGAGGCCCCATCTGCCAGGGGATGTGAGAGGACAGAAAAGCCAGCCCAAAAAGAAGACATTTGGGATGGCCTAACAAGCCTGCAGAAGTGGATGGGGAAACAGTTAGTGTAATGTGGATAATTATTATTAACTTATTGACCACAGATGTAGTAGTAAGTTTTTTGTTACCCAAATATTATTGACTGGAGATGTATCCATATTCACTTACATAACCAATCGCTGGCAATAGCTGTTAATTTCTGCAAAAATCCCTTGGTCAATAATGTTTTAAGAGGTCACAATCTATTGGGTTGGCCAAAAAGTTCATTCAGGTTTTTGCATAAGATGAAACAAACATTTTGCCCAACCAAATATATTCATAGGCTGGGGAGACATAGACATAAGAATTATAGCAACAAACTCAGAATCTAAGAAACTCAGAATCTTATAATTTTAAAATATATACAGTCATGGTTAACTTGGGAAAAAAAAAATATTTGGGTGAAACTGAGGTTCTCCTTTCCATCTCTGTGGCCCATTGCATTTTCCTCTGACTCATTTATACAAAGTTTGCTGAGTTAGTTTATGTGTGTTGCCTTCTTTTCAGCTTTCCTCAGATGGGACACTTGAAAACCATGGTGGCAGGTTTATTTGCTTAAATGTTTCCTGTGGATGAGCCCACCCACAGCATCAAGGCTTTTGCCTTAGGTGGAGTGCTTCTACCCCAACTAAAGAGAAATAGGCTATCAGACCCCACCACGAGCCCCAACCCTGATTCCAAGTCAGTCCAGGAACACCCAAGGAACTGTTGTTCTTGGGGCTTGGGCCCCCATGTCCTTCTCAAAAATGTGCTTGGAAACCACAGGGGTGCCTGGATGATGGCCCAGAATGTGTGGAATGCAGGGTCCAGGATTCTGTGGACCAAAAATGGATGCATACAGTCAGATGTCTCTGAGAGTGGGCCCTGCATAGAGAAAAGATGAAAGACAGACCAAGAGAAGATGATAGCCATGGCCAAAGCCACTACCACCTGTAGGACTAGAGAGACAGGGAGGAGATGCTGCTTCCAGAGTGCCATGAAAGCTGGAATGACATTAAGCCTGCTGAGTGAGAGCATGGACCATAAATAGAATTATCCAGTGAAAGCCAGATTGACTGAAGTAATTAAGGCTTTGCTGGAGATGCTACTGAAAGCAGAGAGAGTTGGGGGAGAGATACCCTGGTGCATCTTCTCCTTCTGCCTTCCAGTCTCCCTCCAGTGTCTCCTATAAACTCAAGCTAGTCTGAAGCCAGATGGCAATGGATATTAGAAACTGCATTTCCCTACATCATAGAACAGAATGGATATAAGATCAAACAGACAAATTATTACACCCTATTCTCTATGGATGTTCACCCATCACAGCTCTGTACTAATCTCTTCAGTATAATCAGTGACCTTTGTATTGCCAGCTACTATGGTAAATTCCTATTTCTTACCTTAAACTCTCAACAGTATTTAAACTAGCTGGCCAATTTCTTCTTAAGTCATTTTTCAGTTGGTATCTCTGACATATCCCTTGGCTTCTGGTTTTTCTCCTTTATCATTTGCTACAACATTTTTGTCCCCTTTTCTAGTTCCTCTTCATTTTTCCATCATCTGTGTTGGAGAGCCTTAAGAGTCTTTCTTTGATTATTTCCTATTTTATATCTACTTTTATGCTTTAGGTGATCTTATCTGGTCCCATGGACTTAACTACCACTTATCTCGACATTGGTGGTATTGTGTTAGTCTCTCAATTGTGTCCAACTCTTTGCCACCCCATGGAATGTAGCCCACAACACTACTCTGTCCATGGAATTCTCCAGGCAAGAATACTGGAGTTGGTTGCCATTCCCTTCTCCAGGGAATATTCCCGACCCAGGGATTGAACCCCTGTTTCCTGCACTGCAGGCAAATTCTTTACCATCTGAGCCACCAGGGAAGCCCTATCTAGATGTTATCACCCTGAAATATACAAATCCAGATTCATTCCTATTATATCTTATGTGCTTCATGTATACAAATGCCTGTTGGAGGGACCCAGTGGGATACCAGTGGGTATCTCAAATACAATAAATGCTAAATTTAGATTTTTTTTTCTTCCAGAAATCTGTCCTTTTTCCATTTTCAAAGCTCAATTCTGTGTTCAGAGTAGATGTGAAATTTATATATACTGTAATGAATACTATGAATACATTTTCCATAATCTTTGTGAAGATTTTATAAGCATTTCATTCAATAAACACAAGCAGACAGCCTGGGAGGTGCCCAACTCTGCTCCTGAGTGAGGCACTGAATAAAGAAAAGTGAATCAGACATGGTACCTGACCTCAAGGGAGAGACAGACACATCGTTTATGCCCTTTGGAGCATAAATTGTATATATAATCTTCCAGCTGCCTTTAAGTTCCTTGACCTCAAGTATATTGTCACAGTTCTTTGAGTTGAAATATGGGCTAGTTTGATCAAGAGGCAGGATTTGGGGATCTCTCATAGAAGTCAGAGAGTCATAGTAATTGAATCACAGGAAGGTAGAAAGACCTCAGCAGCAGTGCCATGATAACAAGATTGCCATGATAACAAGATTCAGCTCCCGCCTCATGAGCATTAAAAGAATAGAACCACAAAGGAGGTCAGCTCTGTGAGTGCCAGGCTCCTCATCTGTAAAACTGAGAAATTAATAATGCAGGGCTGTTGTGAGGATTAAAGAACAGATACACACAAAACACAGGGCATGATGTTTGGCCACAATAAGAGCAGCTATCACTCACTGGGCACTGATCATTTTAGTGTTTATTATCATTATTATTTACTGTGACTCATCTTTTAAGGGGGCTTCCCAGGTAGCTCAGTGGTAAAGAATCTTCCTGCCAAGCAGAAGACGTGAGTTTAATCCCTGGGTCAGGAAGATCCCCTGGAGAAGGAAATAGCAAAGCACTCCATTAATCTTGCCTGAAAAATTCCATGGAAAGAGGGGCCTGGGAGACTATAGTCCATGGGGTCACAAAGGGTCGGACACAACTCAGCAACTAAAGAGCAGAACAGCATCTTTTAAGTAGATGAAAATTAGGGGCCAGGGGACAGCAATTTAATGTCACCCTATAAGTTAGAACTGGACATGGAACAACTGACTGGTTCCAAACTGGGAAAGGAGTTTGGAAGGCTGTATATTGTTACCCTGCTTTTCAACTTACATGCAGAGTACATCATGCAAAATGCCAGGCTAGATGAATCACATTTTGGAATCAAGACTGTCAGGAGAAATATCAACAACCTCAGATAGGCAGATGATACCACTCTAATGACAGAAAGTAAAGAGGAACTAAAGAACCTTTTGATAAGGGTTAAAGAGGAGAATAAAAAAAAAAAAAAAAAACTGGCTTAAAACTCAGCATTCAAAAAACTAAGATCATGGTATCTAGTCCCATCACTTCATGGCAAGAAAATGGGGGAAAAGTGGAAACTGTGACAAATTTTATTTTCTTGGGTGCCAAAACCACTGCAGATGGTAACTACGGCCATGAAATAAAAAGACGCTTGCTCCTCAGAAGGAAAGCTATGACAAATCTAAATTGTGTATTAAAAAGCAGACACAGCACTTTGCTGACAAAGGTCCATATAGTCAAAGCTATGGTTTTCTCAGCAGTCATGTACGGATGTGAGAGTTGGCTGAGCACCGAAGAATTGCTCTTTCAAACTGTGGTGCTGAAGAAGACTCTTGAGAGACCCCTGGACTGCAAGGAGATCAAACCAGTCAATCCAAAAGGAAATCAACCCTGAGTATTCATTGGAAATGGAGAAGGCAATGGCACCCCACTCCAGTACACTTGCCTGGAAAATCCCATGGACAGAGGAGTCTGGTAGGCTGCAGTCCATGAAGTCGCTAAGAGTCGGAAATGACTGAGCAACTTCACTTTCACTTTTCTCTTTCATGCATTGGAGAAGGAAATGGCAACCCACTCCAGTGTTCTTGCCTGGAGAATCCCAGGGATGGGGGAGCCTGGTGGGCTGTTGTCTGTGGGGTCGCACAGAGTCGGACACGACTGAAGTGATTTAGCAGCAGCAGCATTCATTGGAAGTCCTGATGCTGAAGCTGAAGCTCCAATACTTTGGCCACCTGATGCAAAGAGACAACTCATTGGGAAAGACCCCGAGGGTAGGAAAGATTGAAGGCAAAAGGAGAAGGGAGATAAGATGGTTAGATAGCATCACCAACTCAATGGACATGAAATTGAGCAAACTCTGGGAGACAATGGAGAATAGAGGAGCCTGGCATGCTGCAGTTTGTGAGATTACAGTGTCGGACACAATTAGTGACTGAACAACAAGTAACTTATGCAGTTATAGAACTGGGACCAGAACCTTGGCCACCAAATTGCTAGCCCAGCACTTTCTTGATAACATCATTGAGCCTCTTCTTAAAGTTCATCCCCTGAGACTCGGAGTTCCAGAATCACCATGTTTGATGGAATTTTCATGTTTATCAATGATTCGGCTTACATTACACAACTAAAGACTGAACCTATCTGTGGACCAATGAACTCCCCAACAGAGCCCATTTAGGGGCAACCTTCTAGAAAGTTCTATGTATATCATACCAAATCTACTTCTTCCAACCTCAGCCTTTTGTTTTACCTTCAGAAGACCTTCTGAACTTGAATCAATCAGTGCTTTTTTTTTTTTCTATGACAGCTTTTGAGGTATTTGAAGAAAGCTCTCATCTCACTTGAGTTTCCTCTTTTCCAAAATAAATGCTTCCATCCATTCCAAGATAAAAAATTTGGTAATCATTCTAGATTCTGGCTTCCATTATCTTTGAAACTATTAAATACCAGCTCTTTTAGTGCTACCACATTGTAATATCTCAAGCAATTCCCTAGGTCTACCTCTGCTGCCACCAATCTACCAAAGATTCTGGCTGCCTTTCAGCTAGATTACTGCAACTATCTCTTTAGCATGGCCTCCACCCTCTACTCTTTACCAGTTAATGCATTATCTATACTTGGAACTAGAGTGATTTTTCTAAAATGCAAATCTGACATCATCACTTGGTTCCCTGAGTAGATGTGTATGTTCAATCGTGTCTTACTCTTCATGACCCCATGGTCTGTAGCTGGCCAGGCTCTTCCATCCATTGAATTTTACAGGCAAGAATATTGGAGTAGGTTGCCATTTCCTTCCCCAGGGTATCTTCCTGATCCAGAGATCGAACCAGCGTCTCTTGTGTCTCCTGCATTGGCAGGTGATTCTTTATTGCTATGAAACCTGGGTTTCCTATTGCTTATCAATTAAATTCTTAACTCCTTACCATAGCATATGCAGACCTTCATGAAAGAACCTCTGGTATATCTCACCATTACTATCCAGTGATACTCAACTTTCAAAAGCAGGCTAGGAAAGGCTGTTTTAAAGTTGAAGTGAGAAATGAGAGTATTCATAATGAGGGTGGTGGGATTAGAATTTCAAAACAGAGGTTGTTGGACTTGGGAGGTATCTCAAAAGAATACAATGTTTACTTATCTCTGCCATCCACAGATAATTTCCAGATTTCTGTTTTGATCGACAAAAGAGATTCTGGTATCATTCGCAGAGACTAAGACACAGACACACAAGGAACATGATGGGGGAGCTTAGGAAGCACAAGATGACACGTGCACTTTTCAGTGAGATGAAGAAGCCATCTGCACATGCAGAGGTGTGAGGGACATGACACGGGAAGCTGCACATCAGTAGTGCAGCCTGCTCTAGAATCAGCTTTTTCAGTAGCCACAGGGCATGGCTGGTTCTTATTGAGCTACAAGTGGAATAAATTCTAGAGATGAAAGGATAATGAAGTCTCGGCCCCTGTCTGACCTTG
The DNA here is from genome assembly GCF_033118175.1 of Dama dama. Taxonomy (NCBI): domain Eukaryota; kingdom Metazoa; phylum Chordata; class Mammalia; order Artiodactyla; family Cervidae; genus Dama; species Dama dama. The sequence continues at coordinate 87,753,060 of NC_083700.1, forward strand.
GAGTGGGAAACCAGCTTCAAAACAGCCATTGTATGTAACTGAGGAGGTTGTTTTTATTGCTGTAAAGAAACAGTCTACTTCACTCAAAAGATTTGTTTGTTTATCCTTTAATCATGAAGAATGCCTCCAGCTGCGGTAACTCTTCATAACTCATGCTTTCTTTTTCCTTGCCCATGATTCAGAGCTCACCCATTAAGGGAGGGAGGGAGGTCTTTATTTGGCATAGGAATGAAATATAGGCTAAAATGATAACCTTACATCTCCAAGATACATATAGTAGCCTCCGTCAGTGGCCAGGTGAAGCCAAAAAGTCAGAGTAATCCATTTTAATAATGATAACAACCATTTTATTATAATAGGTTCTAGTAGATCATCAGCAATTATTCAAAAATCTGCTTTTCAGATGGAGATACTGAGGTCCAGTCAAGTTAAATAATTTGTTTAAGGTCACACTTCTACTAGTCAGATCTGTGTGACTCCTTGAGTTTGTCCTCATTATACCCTTCAAATCAGTTAAAACAAAACAAAACCAAAAAGCTAGGAGATTGGCTTGGCTAAATAAGTAGCTATGTGCAGAGACACACAGGGTCAGGAGTGCACAAAAATTTGACATGAGACCTAGGTTTGGGTGTAGGGACTAGGATTGCTTACTCTTCTGTGTGACTTGCAGCCATTCATTTCATCTATTTCTCACCCGAAACATGAGAAGAATTTTCTTTGTCCTTTTTGCCTAATAATGTTGCTATGGTGTTCAAGCAAGATCAATTTAGAAAAGATGAGCTATAAACTTTGAAGCTTTAAACACATATTATTGTGCTTAATTGCTCAGTTGTGCCTGATTCTTTGTGATTCCATGGACTGTAGCCTGCCAGGCTTCTCTGTCCATGGGGAGTCTCCAGGCAAGAGTACTGGAGTGGGTTGCCATGTCCTCCTCTAACGGATCTTCCCAACCCAGGGATCAAATCCAGGTCTCCTACATTGTAGGCAGATTCTTTACCATCTGAGTCACCAGGGAAGCCCAAAGTCTAACCACCCCAGATGGGACACGAACCTACAATCCCTGGCTTAGGAAGCCAGTGCCTTATCTATTATGCAGAGATATTAATCAAGATCATAATTTGTGCTTATGATGATTGTGATCATTATAACAGCAAAGTCATTTCCTTTTCCTCTGAGCCTGAATTACCACATCCATAAAATGTTTGACTTTCACCAAATAGTTTCTAGATCCCTTGAAGCCCTATTAGCAAAGAATTATGAGAACTTTAAATATAGAAAGTAAGGGACTAGTGATATATCTGCTTTTTAATATGTTGTCTAGGTTGGTCATAACTTACCTTCCAAGGAGTAAGCGTCTTTTAATTTCATGGCTGCAATCACTATCTGCAGTGATTTTGGAGCCCAAAAAAATGAAGTCTGACATGTTTTCACTGTTTCCCCATCTACTTCCCATGAAGTGACAGGACTGGATGCCATGATCTTAGTTTTCTGAACATTGAGCTTTAAGCCAACTTTTTCACTCTCCTCTTTCATTTTCATCAAGAGGCTCTTTAGTTCTTCTTCACTTTTGGCCATAAGGGTGATGTCATCTGCATATATGAGGTTATTGATATTTCTCCTGGCAATCTTGATTCCAGCTTGTGCTTCCTCCAGCCTAGTGTTTCTCATGATGTACTCTGCATATAAGTTAATTAAGCAGGGTGACAATATACAGCCTTGATGTACTCCTTTTCCTATTTGAAACCAGTCTGTTGTTCCACGTCCAGTTCTAACTGTTGCTTCCTGACCTGCATACAGGTTTCTCAAGAGGCAGGTCAGGTGGTCTGGTATTCCCATCTCTCTCAGAATTTTCCACAGTTCATTGTGATTCACACAGTCAAAGGTTTTGGCATTGTCAATAAAGCAGAAGTAGATGTATTTCTGGAACTCTCTTGCTTTTTTGATGATTCAGAAGATGTTGGCAATTTGATCTCTGGTTCTTCTGCCTTTTCTAAATCTAACCTGAACATCTGGAATTTCATGGTTCACGTATTGTTGAAGCCTGGCTTGGAGAATTTTGAGCATTACTTTACTAGCGTGTGAGATGAGTGCAATTGTGCGGTAGTTTGAGCTTTCTTTGGGATTGCCTTTCTTAGGGATTGGAATAAAAACAGACATTGTCCAGCCCTGTGGCCACTGCTGAGTTCTCCAAATTTGCTGGCATATTGAGTGCAGCACTTTAACAGTATCCTCTTTTAGGATTTGAAATAGCTCAATTGGAATTCCATCACCTCCATTAGCTTTGTTCATAGTGATGCTTCCTAAGGCCCACTTAGAAAGGTCATGCATGGTCAACCATGAGCATAAAGCTATAGCTGGTGACTTGCATGGGGTTCAAGGAGGTGGTAGGGTAGAAGATTTAATTGCCTGAGGGCTTGTCCCTTGACATTCATCCATAAACACTTTATATTAGGAACATTCTGGAGATGTGTGCATTTTAAAGGATTTAACATGTTGTTCTTTCATGAAAAACCTATCTTGATATATTAATATTTTCCCTCATGGTCCTATATACCTGGTCCTCTTTTTCAGTACTTTAACATTGATTTTCATATTTGAATGTAATCTGACCCTGTAAAGCATCTTGGTTTGGGGAGCATAGACAGTAGGTTGAGGCCCAGACCTTGACATCTGCTTGCATTTTAGACTTTGGATAAATCTGATTTTGGCCTAGGATTCCTTTCTGTGGGACTTTTCTATTACTTTAGGGACTTGCTCTTCCTTAAGAACTATCTGCTGCTTCTGGAAACTTCCCAGCCTTCAGTGAAGAGGGGATAAATCTGAAACCATTCCTTAATCCATACAAGATCATCTGTGCACAGAGCAACTCAGACCATCTCTTCACAGGACAACCTCTAGGTTTCCATATGCACCGAGCACTCTGTTAGGTACTACAAGTACTGTAGACTCAAATTTATCTGTTAAATCTTAAACCCAATGTGGTAGTATTTGGAGATGAGGGTCTTTGGGAGGTGCTTAGGTCCTAATAGTGAAGCCCGCATGAATGGAATTTCTGTTATTATAAGAGAGACCACCATTTTATGAGCTCCCCCTCCTTCTGTCATGTGAGGACACAGTGAAGAGACTGCAATTTGTGAGCCAGAATACAGGTGTTCATCAAACACTAACCTGCTGCATCCTGAACTTGGGCTTCTCACCCTTCAGACCATGAGGAATGTCTATATTTTATAAGCCACCCTGTATATGGTATTCTGTTACAGCAACCTGGATGCCAACCTCACAATGACAATACAGAACCCCAAATAAGCTAAAGACACTGCTCTGATCACAAAGCCTAGACTCAGTTTCCTGTATTCAAATTTTTAGCCTTACCACTTCCCAGAATCATCTTGAGAGAAATAACCTAACCAATCTGTGTTTCAGATTCCTTGTATCTTAAAGGAACAATAATTATATTTACCATATTGGACTACTTTTTTTTGGCCACAGCATGAAGGATCTTAGTTCCCCAACCAGGGATCAAACCCATGCCCCCTGAAGTGGAAGTCCAGAGTCCTAACCACTGGACTGCCAGGGAATTTCCCCTTGTTGGACTTTAATGATGATTAAAAAGACACAATTCATTTAAATGATTTCCATTAGGGTCTCCCAACCTCCCCACTGTTATTATAGCATCTTGAACAAGATAACTCTTTGCTATGGGGGTTTCCTATATAACAGGGATCCCCCACCCCAGGGCCATGGACCAGTCTGCAGCCTGTTTGGAACCAGCCTGCTTAGCAGGAGGCAAGAAGCAGGTGAGCAAGTGAAGCTTCATCTGCCTCTCCCCATCACTTGTATTACTGCCTGAACCATCCTCAACCTCCCACCCCCTCAGTCCATGGAAAAATTGTCTTCCACAAAATCAGTCCCTAGTGCCAGAAAGGTTGGGGACTGCTGCTGTATATTGTGGGATGTTTAGCAGCATCCCTGGCTTCTACCTGCTGGATGCCATAGCATCCCAAATATGTCTTCAGACATTATCAAATGTCCCCCAGGATCAAAATTGCTCCCTTGAGTTGAGGACCACTGCTTTACACAAACAACAACTTGATGAACATTATAACTATCCTTGTGATGTTTATTATTGTGTTTGGATTATCAATATTTTCATCTAAAGATGAAGTATGGGTTTCTTTCTGTTCTATGGTACTGTAGAGAGGAAAGAATTATGTTTTTAAAGCTCGGGGAAATAAAAGAATTCTGGTATCACAGATGTTCTGGCTCCAGTTTCCCTGTGAATTAACTAGAACAATGTCACTGCTTCTGGGGCTGGTGGAGATTCAGTGAGCAAGCACAGATCACACAGGCTGGTACAGAGTGAGGGTTCACTGATTGTCCCCTGAATCCCACTGTATGGACAGGGTGCTCTGAGCTGAACCCCTGTAAGCATCTGGAGGAGGGGCGTGGCTGAGTGGTAGGGCACAGGCATGCTTGTCTCAGCAGAGCAGAGTCAAGGTTGGAGTGCACAGCTGGAGATGGCCTTCCCTGGGGTCCCCTAGGGGTGAACCTTTACTCTGTAGATGAGTCTTTTGGCACCAGGATGAACTCAGCTAAGCCCAACTGAGTGTCTGCCAGGCACAGAGCAGCCTGAGTTTTGCCCACACACCTGCAAGCCTCTCCTGATGGTTAAGGAGGAAGTAAATTCACTTCCAGCCCCTCTGCCTGGGAGAAAACTGCCCTTTCCCTGTCTTCCTAAATAACTTGCTGGGAAGCCCAAGTGTGTATTTGTGTCAGACTGATATATGGCAGGGGTTCAACTTACATTTTCTAAAACCTTTGACTGTGCTAATTTTATATATACTGCTTCACTTAACCAATCATCAAAACCCAAAGGAGTCAATGTTATTATTGGATTTTGTAGATGAAGACATCAAATCTCAGGGGAGTAAAGTCTATTTCCTAAGAAACATAGCGAGCAAGTGGTGGACTTTGGATTTGAACCCTTGTCTGTCTCACTCTGTGCCCTCTTATCTTTCTAATATCATACCTGAAAAGAGTTTAAGGAGAAAAGTAAATCAGGAGGTGGTTTTCTGGGATACCTAGCAGTCCAAGCCTTGTGAGAAATATTTGTTGAGTCTCAAACAGATGAAGAGGTTATCCACTCAAAAAGACCAAGAAACAGATATGCCTCTGCACCGTTATCAGGAGTAATTTCATATCTCTGAGAAGTCAGTGTCTCACATATTCCCTCTCTGGCCAGGCAGATCCAGTGTTAGAGCTAAGAATCCTGATCTGAGAAGCCTAATTCAAAGACTTGCCTGCTCTTGAAATGTCCATTGAGAAAATAGAGGAGATGGTCCTTTCCATATTTCCTTGCAAGGTCTCAATTGTTACAATTGTATATTCCAAGTGCTATGGGAGCAGCAACCAGCTCCATCTGGGGAAATTAGATCCTCCCATTGAGTCAGACATGACTTAGCGACTAAACAATAACACTGAAGACAGCTAACTCAATCTTAAAAGATGAGTAGGAATAAGTACAAAATGATTTGTTCCTAAGCCTGGGCCTGTATGTGGTTGGATGTATCACAAGATGCAGCCCTGGCTAATGGGGTAGACACTTGCTGGTAATTCATGACCCTTCAGGATATTATATCATGGCCCTCCAGGATATTATATCAAGACATTAATGAGGAAACCTGAAGCCCAGAGAAATAACCTGGTTTGTTCAGGGCCACTGGAATGAGAACCCTTCTAGTAATTCCCAGAACAACATTATCTTCGTCATTGGCTATTTCTTGCTTAATCACTCTCACTTGGAGCCACCGCCTGTTTGTCTCCTGCCTGGCCCAGATTCCTGGGTCTCATACCACAGGAGACCTAAGAGGGTGCGTTAGTCATTTGTATTATTATCCAACCAGCACACTTTCCTGGCCACGAAGCCTTCTGACTTTGAAGATGTATAACATGTGCTCATTTCCCTGCTGGGTTCGGCTTCATTTAAACTCAAAAAAATGAGAAATGCTACAAAAAAATGTACAGTCCTTGACCTTTGAGCTCTTCTACTTGGCCAATGGCCTTGGGTGAATTCCTCCCCTGTGAATCAAATTAAGGAGACAAGTTGCATTATTTTAAGGGCTTCAGGCTCAATGTCTTTTCCCTGTCTGGAATGTTTATCCATTTTCCTCTGAATTCCTACCAGATCTTTGAGGTGCAGGCCAGGTACCATCTCCTTTAGAAGTTTCTCTTATCCCCATCTTTCCATCTCATCCAGCCCATAGTGCTTGCTAACCTCTCTGAATTCCTAAAATGCTATTCTTAATAGCCATTCTACACTCAGCATATTTTTATTTAAATATGAGAAAATAAAATACCAATCATGCCTTGTAACCTTCCCAACATTATATACCTGAAGTTTTTCTCTTATCCCTTTAGGTGTCATCTGTTTCAAACCAATGGCATATTGGCTTCCTTCTACCTCAGTATGTCATTTCTGTCATCCTTCATATTGTTCTCACAGTAATAGCCTTAGTAAGGACTGAATGCTTAGCCATGGGCCAGCAAATTACCATGCTACCTAAGTGCCCATTGCAAACTGGATGCTATCTGACCCACAAAGCCGTAAAGCTGGGTATACAGAGCTGTCCTCCATCATCAAATGGACATCGTATAAATGAGACTGAGCTCACAGAGGCCCTGAAGGCACAAGTGAGTCACATGAAGAAGTGGTCCAAACACCTGTGGTCCCCACTCCTGCTTGTATTAACTTCTCTTCCCAACCTTCTGCTGCCCTCATGAGAAGCACCCTACCATCAGTTGACACCTTCTCTTAGATGACCATAGAAGCCTTCTCCTGGATGACTCTAGAAACCTCTGAACTGGTCCCCCACCTCCAATCTTGTCTATTTTCTACTCACTGCTACCTGTTGCCACCATGATCTTCAAAAAAATAATTCCACTCTGATCACATTGTTCTTCTCGTCAGAAACCTGTGACCATAACTGCTACCAGCAAAATTCTTGCTCACTCTTCAAGGTCTTGAACACACCCTACTGACTTCTCTAATCACTTCCCAGATGTCAGCTAGATAGCACTTCTCAAATGTTATCTGCAAGGACTCTTAAGGACAAATGAAAATGATCAAGTGCCCCTATGTGTCCTAGAGGTACAGCCCAAGGCCACCTGCTTAAGAGTCTTTAAGGACTAATGACTTATCTAAGAATTATGCCAATTTGACCTTCTAGCCCATATTTCTAGAAGTATTCATGTTATTTAAAAGTTACCTATAAGATTTATGAGCTGAGAACTATAAAACACTAATAAACAAAATCAAAGATGATTCAAGGAAATGGAAAGATATCCCATGCTCTTGGATTGGTAGAATCAATATAGTTAGAATGGCCATACTACCCAAAGCAATCTACCAGTTTAATGTGATCTCTGTCAACTTACCCTTGAAAATTTTCACAGAACTAAAATAAATAGTCCTAAAATTTATATGGAACCACAAAAGAATGCCCAAGCAATGCCCAAGCAATCCTGGGGAAAAAGAACAAAACTTGAGGCACAATCCTTTCAGACTTCAGATAATGCTACAAAGCTACAATAATCAATCAGAGTGGCACTGGCACAAAAGCAGACCTATGGATCAAGGGCACAGAATAGAGAACCCAGAAATAAACCCTCACACCTACAGGCAATTGATCTTTGACAAATGAGGCAAGAATACGCAATGGAGAAAAAGTCTCTTCAGCAAGTGGTGCTGGGAAAGTTTGACAGCTACATGTAAATCAGTGAAGTTAGAATCCCTCACACCATACAACAAAATAAATTCAAAATGGCTTAATGAGTCAAATATAAGACAAGATAACATAAAACTCCTAGAAGAGGACATATACAATACGTTCTCTGACATAAATTATAGCAATGTTATCTTAGGTTATTCTTCCAAAACAACAGAAATAAAAGCAAAAGTAAACAAATGGGACCTAATCAAATTTATCAGCTTTTTTGTACAGCAAAGGAAACCATAAACAAAATAAAAAGACAACCTACTGAATGGGATAAAATATTTGCAAATGATGCAAAAAACAAAGGATTAATTTCCAAATTATACAAATAGCTCATACAATTCAACAGCCAGAAAAACAAACAACCCAATCAAAAAGGGCAAAAGACCTAAACAGACATTTCTCCAAAGAAGACATACAGGTGGCCAACAGGCACATGAAAAGATGCCCAACATCAATAATTATTAGAGAAATGTGAATCAAAACTACAATGATGTATCTCCTTATTCTGGTTAGGTTGACCAAAATAAAAAAGTCTACTAATAATAAATGCTGGAGAGGGTGTGAAGAAAATGGAACCCTCTTACAGTGTTGGTGGGAATATATATTGGTGCAGCCACTATGGAAACAGTATGGAGGCTCTTTAAGAAAATAAAATTAGAATGACCATATTCTTCAGCAATCCCATTCCTGGGAATACGTCTGGAAAAGATGAAAGCTCTAACTCATAAAGATACATGAGTTCCAATGTTCAATATTTACCAAAGCCAAGACATGGAAGCAACATTACGAGTCCTTCAACAGATGAATGGGTAAATAAGATGTGGAATGTACACACACACACACAATGGAATATTACTCCACTATAAAAAAAGAATGAACAGCATCAAAACATGTATATTATCAAGGGTGAAACAGATCACCAGCCCAGGTTGGATGCATGAGACAAGTGCTCAGGGCTGGTGCACTGGGAAGACCCAGAGGGATTGGGTGGAGAGGGAGGTGGGAGGGGGGATCAGGATGGGGAATACATGTAAATCCGTAGCTGATTCATGTCAATGTATGACAAAAACCACTACAATATTGTAAAGTAATTAGCCTCCAACTAATAAAAATAAATGGAAAAAAAAAAGAATGAAATAATGCCATTGGCAGCAACATGGATGGACCTAGAGATGATCATACTAAGTGAAGTAAGTCAGACAGATATATTTTATATATCACTTATATGTGCAAACTAAAAAAATAGTACAAATGAACTTATTTATAAAAGCAGAAACAAACAAACAGACATAGGAAACAAACTTATGACTATAAAAGGGGAAGTGGGGGAGGGGAAAATTGGGAGTATGGGATTAACACATGCATACTATCATATACAAAATAAATAACAAAGACCTACTATGTAGCACAGGAAAGTATATTATATACCTTATAAAAATTATAATGGAATCAAAAAAGAATATATATATATATATATATATATATATATATATGGATAGATATATCCAAATCTCGTTTTTGTACACTTGAAGAGTTGATTTACTTACATGTCTCTAGTAAATTTGATATTCCATGCAATGCTCTATCTTTATCCTATAGATCTTTATATACAGCACTGACATGCCATCAGCCTTCCTTCATGCTAGTACTCTCAAATTTGAGAAAAATGGACCTTCTAGTGCTTTTTCTGGACTTCTGTGACGTGGGCATGTTTCTGTGTCTGAGAAACGCAGTCTAGAGAAGAAACCCCATACCTGGCTATGAGTGGGTATACGTCATAAATAGTACACAGTACACAGTACTGGGCATCTGGAGAGCTTGTGTACTTTCAGTATCAACTGAAGGCTAAATTCCTTAGCCTGAAATTGAAGTCAAGTCCTGAATTCACACAAGAATCTTAATAATAACAGTACTACTTACATAATACCAGTAGCTACAACCTATACAGTACTTGCTCTGACCAAATTATTCTCTAAGCGTTTCATTTGTATTAACACATTTAATTCTCAGATCCACCTCATACAATGAGTATTGTTAATATTTTCATTCCAATTATATGAGAAGAAAACTGAGTTTGGCTTTGAAGCAGGCAGCCCAGCTTCGATGACCATGACTTAAACCACTCTGTTATGACACATCCCAATTATCTTTAATATTAAATAATTGTAATAGCAGCAGAAGTTATAATAATAGTTGTAGGCGTGACCACAGTAACTACACACACACATACACACACACACAGTTCCTTAGACGTTAAATGAGATAGCATATAAATCACCATGAAATCCTCCCAGTAGAGACTAGTCCATTATAAGGCCTTCCTAAACAACCCCTCTCCAAGGTCCCCCGCCCTTTACTACCCACAGAAGTTCAAGCAAAGTTCTCCTAAGATCCCTGTGGTTAAAAGTTCAGGGAGAACATGTTGGGATTGGATGGCTATGCAAACAAATTAAGACAGATCTGTGACTGTAAGAGTCATAGGCAATAAGAAGGTGCAGTTTCAAAAAGGTGAACTCCTCTCATGGGTATTCAAGGACCCACTTTGGTCTGGCTCCTCCTAACCAATTGGTACCCTCAAACTTAAGATGCCCTTCCTCAGAATGAAATTCATGTTTTAGATCCAGGAACAGGCTCTATTATTGAAAGAATGTAAAGGAGCTAAAGGTGGGAAGCCACAGGACATGACTTCAGATATAACTAACCCCATGTACTTCCCACAAGGTCCCAGTGATGGAAATAAGACTATCACTTTACAGATGAGGACACTGGTGGTCGGAGAGATTCCATACCTTACCCATGGTAATACAGAAATAAATGCACAGCACTGGTGTGTGCTGCATCTCACCACACAGCTGATTTATAACATACATGCTACAAAGGACCTATGCTTCTGACCAAGGATATAACATTGTTATAAAACTCTAAAAGAAAATGGTTCCAGAAACACTAGGAACTTTAAATTTGAGTCTCTTGCTTAGTGTGATTGCTTTTATAGGACATGGTTTCCTAAAATCTGAAGTCAGAATTCCCTTAAATACTGTACGTTTTTAGATGAAATGGATACTGACTTCTGCCAGGTGTGGTGACAATGGTCCAATGTGCACTTTCTAGGATCCAGCCATTTGCAAAGCTGAAAGGAAAGGGCAGAGGACAGAGGGTAGATGCAGCAACTGGCAATAGGGGAAAGTTCAAGCAGGAGAGAAGCCCCTCTGAAGGTTTAGCTCAGTCATTTGGAGGAAGAGCAGTTAAATGGATGAGGGTGGGGAGTGGTTATGGTTGCTATTGGGAGAAGGAACAAGCAAGGACTTCCACATTTGGATTTCACTGTTTTCCCCTAAAGGTTACCAAAAATGGTATCAAGAACAAGACCTAAGTCTAATAACAGAAACAGGAGCAGAGGCCAAACATCCAAACCAGAGATCAATGCAGGAACAGGGTTATCAGAAAAGGTAACGTGATGCAGAACCCTAGGAAATGCCAAACAAGGACTCTTATGGTTCTGTATCTGGGAATAGCTGTCTAGGATTTTGCCAAATGCTGAGATCATAAAGGGTATAAGAGGCAAAGAACAGCATGTACCGAAACATAAAGGGTAGATCAGTGTGGCATTTGGGGGGAATAGTAAATGTTCTATTAGGTCTGGGATTAGAAGTCATACTTAGAAAATGTTCATTCAGTTCAGTTCAGTTCAATTGCTCAGTTGTGTCTGACTCTTCGCAACCCCATGAACCACAGCACGACAAGCCTCCCTGTCCATCACCAACTCCCGGAGTCCACCCAAACCCATGTCCATTGTGTTAGTGATGCCACACAACCATCTCATCCTCTGTCATCCCCTTCTCCTCCTGCCCTCAATCTTTCCCAGCATCAGGGTCTTTTCAAATGAGTCAGCTCTTCGCATCAGGTGGCCAAAGTATTGGAGTTTCAGCTTCAACATCAGTCCCGCCAATGAACACCCAGGACTGATCTCCTTTAGGATGGACTGGTTGGATCTCCTTGCAGTCTAAGGGACTCTCAAGAGTCTTCTCAAGAGTCTTAACCTTTGCAATTGCAAGGTTAAATTCTATTTATTTTGGCATTGTTGGTTATAAAGTATGGGGAAAAAAAGAAAATCAGAAAATTGTGTCCTGGGAGTGGGGCTAAATTATAACTCAATTTTCTGTCTTAAAAAAAAAAATTCCAATTCTTTGGTGCTCAGCTTTCTTTATAGTCCAACTCTCACATCCATACATGACCACTGGAAAAACCAAAGCTTTCACTAGACGGAACTTTGTTGGCAAAGTAATGTCTCTGGTCTTTAATATGCTGTCTAGGTTGGTCATAACTTCCCTTCCAAGGAACAAGTGTCTTTTAATTTAATGGCTGCAATCACCATCCTCAGTGATTTTGGAGCCCAGAAAAATAAAGTCAGCCACTGTTTCCCCATCTATTTGCCATGAAATGGTGGGGCTGGATGCCATGATCTTAGTTTTCTGAATATTGAGCTTTAAGCCAACTTTTTCACTCTCCTCTTTTACTTTAATCAAGAGACTCTTTAGTTCTTCTTCACTTTCTGCCATAAGGGTGATGTCATCTGCATATCTGAGGTTATTGATATTTCTCCTGACAATCTTGATTCCAGCTTGTGCTTCCTCCAGCCCAGCATTTCTCAAGATGTACTCTGCATATAAGTTAAATAAGCAGGGTGACAATATACAGCCTTGACGTACTCCTTTGCCTATTTAGAACCAGTCTGTTGTTCCATGTCCAGTTCATCAGGGGCAAATTATAGAGGAACCTGAATGTTAAAGATCCTGGAGTTTACTGTAGGGAATCAACAAGTCTGGGTGATGCTAGCTGGTAGATGACAGAGAAGAAGACACAAGGTACACGGTGGATGCTTTGACTACAGCCAAGGGGTGACACACATAATAAAGAAATGATTGAAAATATTTAAGTTAGAAAGAGACCCTGGAGACTCCTGTGTAAGTCCTTTTTTCACAGTTGGGAAGACAAGTCTATGACTGGGACTTCACGGTGATTCATAAAAAACTGATAACCAACTCTCTTTCTAGTCCATTATACTTTGCAATTGCAAGGTTAAATTCTATTTATTTTGACATTGTTGGTTATAAAGTATGGGGGAAAAAAGAAAATCAGAAAATTGTGTCCTGGGAGTGGGGCTAAATTATAACTCAATTTTCTGTCTTAAAAAAAAAAAATTCCAAGGACTTGACTGTGGGTTGTCCTTGGCTCTTCTCCCCAGCTGCTGCAGGTCAGCCTTTTGTGTATTTAATCCCTTGGTCTGAAAGCCTTTTAACCTGTAAACTGCATAAAACATTGAAAAGTCAGGCAAATAATTGCAAGAGATTTCCTGTTTGACTGACTTAGTCTGGAAATGAAATCTGATCCCAAGAGAGAGCTAGACACTAAATCCAGGGAAATGAAAGATCAATATAAAGATAAATCCAGTTAAGTTACCAGCCACCAGCTGGCATGTTCCCTTTCCCCTAACAGAGGCCTAAATAGAGAAGTAAATAAAACGAACTTCTAATACCTAAGTCCCCCAAGGTGGCAAAGATCCACTGCCTACTTCTGTCTGTCTCATTACACAGGGCTGCCATAAGTGAGACAGAGATACTCATTGTGTACATGGGGCCCAGAGGAGGAAACCATCCCCACTGGGGAAGCCAGAAGCCTCACCAGGAGACAGATTTGAATTCATCTTTGAAAGATTAGAAGGTACTTTTTCAGACAAAAGACAAGAGGAAGGTTATTTCAACAGAGGACATAATTTATGCACAAACATGAAAGGGACTACTGAGTGGATAGCAAACAGTTCAGGCTGGTGAGGAAATGGAGACCGAGGGTGTGGAGAAAAGAAAAACGTGTCAGGCTTGTGAGAGTACATTCAGGTGTGAAAGAACCTGAGTCTCAGGGCAGTGTCAACTAGTTCCAGGTGGGCTGAGCCCAAGGCCACACAAGCAGGCATGTAGAGGCAGACAAGGCTGGAAAGAAGGATGGCCCCAGCCAGGGAGGCTGTGAGTACGTTTATAAGGAAGCTGGCTTTTATTTTGCAGGTAGTAACAGGTGGGGGAAGCTAGGACAAACCTAGACAGTGTGTTGAAAAGCACAGACATTGCTCTGCTGTCAAAGGGCCATATAGTCAAGGCTATGGTCTTTTGAATGGTCACATACAGTTGTGAGAGCGGGACCATTAAGGAGGCAGAGAGGCAAAGAATTGATGCCTTCAAACTGTGGTCCTGGAGAAGACTCCTGAGAGTCCTTTGGACAGAAAGGAGATAAAACCAGTCAGTCTTAGGGGAAATCAACCCTGAATACTCATTGGAAGGACTGAAGCTGAAGCTCCAGTACTTTGGTCACCTGATGTGAACAGCTGGCTCATTGGAAAAGTCCGCAGTGCTGGGAAAGACTGAGAGCAGAAGAGGGTGTCAGAGGATGAGATGGCTGGATGGCATCATTGACGCAATGGACATGAACTTACACAAACTTCAGGAGACAGTGAGGGACAGGGAGGTCTGGCGTGCTGGAATCCATGGGGCCGCAAAGAGCTGGACACAACTGGGTGACTGAACAACAGCCTGGGGCGGGGGAGGGAGAATAGCAGCTGAGCAGAAGGGTGACACCATTGGAGCATATTTTGAGGGAAATGGATTAGGAAATGAGACTGGAAACAGAGCAGTTAAAACATGTGCTAGGTAAGAATTTCAAAGGATGCCAATGAGGGCCTGATTAGTGATCTAAATCCAGTTCTACCAAGAATGTTTCCCCAGGTTTTCCACCTGCACCAACGTTGCCTTGCTCTCCCACATCACTACTAACATGAGTCCTGGCCACTGGACATTTAACAGCACTACTAACTCAGATTTCTCCCTTCTTCTGTGAACAGCTCTAAGGCAAGGATAGAGTCTGAATAACCTCAGTATCCTGGCACCTAGCAAAGATGTCTGTTGAGTGAATGCAGGCTGGCATGTCCAAATCAATCAATGGAAATAGGATGCAGGTGTATGCACCACCCACCTCATTCCCTTCCCCATTCCCTCCCATCCTTACCCAGATCCTAACACTGGCTGAGTAAATAGGGCACAATTGTTTCCTCATTTATTCACTGGCAATACAATATTAATTACCTCTAAGGACCACTTGCTTACCACTCAAACAAGGAATGTGAGGGCAAATATAACCAGGTCACTGGTGACTGGTAGGATGTACTCTAACCAGGACATCCTGAATGTAACTCACACAGTTCCTCAAGTCTACCCTGGTTCTACCTATACCCCGCAGAGCTGAGTCCTGGTATTGAAAGGGGTGATTAAAGAACAGACACTGTTGGGTCCTTAAGCCCTCATGTACCTGGCTCAAGACCACAGGGATAGGATCCTTCCAAATAAGTAACTGTCTTTTCCCATCTGTTATCCATCTGTACTGGATGGCACAACAACATCACAAAGTAGGCTGGTTTTACTGTCCCCATTTGACAGATGAGGGATCCAAAGCCTAAAATGATTAATTCAGTGGTTCTCAACCCTGGCTGCAGTGGACAATCAACTAGGCAGCTGTTGAGTGATTCCACATCAAGCCCCAGGCCAGGCTGCTCCAACAGAGCTTCTGGGATAAGACTCAGGTATCAGAGTTCAAGGTAACTTGGCTGGTGAGTAGAAAATTTAGGACTGGAACTCAGTCTCTCCTGACCTAAGTGCCATTTCCAGAGCTCCACTGGGAGTAAGTAAAATTCTACTCTAGGACCATCTGTAGGAGCTCTAAGTCTGATGAGGAGCTGAGTAAGAGGCAGGGAGGATGATAAATGGAAAAAATAGACATCAATTTTTCAGTTCTCTATGCTCTTGCTTTTTATCTCAAAGCACAAGATTGATCTGTGACTTCTATGGGACATCAACTGTTTAGGTTCCTCAGGTCCGTCCTACTCAGAACACAGCGCAGCCGCTCTCCTGCCAAGCAAGAACTTCCGGGCACAAAGGCCTTGCCTCTGCCTTCTCTTTGGTGCAAAGCAAAGGGCAGCTTTGGCAGCTTTATGGGCTGCTTCTCAGGTTGCTCACGCAGCCGCCTGACTGATGGCCTGCCTCCCTGCACTCCTGGGGCCACATCCCCAGTTTCACCAGAGGAGCTCGATCAGGCATGGTTTCGGCTCCGTTTTATGGGAAGGTCTGTGTTAGCCGTGAGTCACAGGGCGTCCATGCGTCCATCTGAAAAACAGCCTCAAAGTTCACATGGTGCCCACCTCACCTGTCATCAATCTCTGCACACTTTCCTGATGGGAAAATGGGGGTTTATTTGATAATGAAGTATTAATAATCACAAAGTTCAATACAGTAAAATATTTCAATACCAAGAAATGACTAT
Source organism: Dama dama (assembly GCF_033118175.1). Classification (NCBI taxonomy): domain Eukaryota; kingdom Metazoa; phylum Chordata; class Mammalia; order Artiodactyla; family Cervidae; genus Dama; species Dama dama. Next base: position 87,769,196 of record NC_083700.1, read on the forward strand.
AAAATGGATGTTTACTTTGTATCAGCTACATGCCAGAGACTACTTCACACACATTATCTTAAATAATTTTAAGGGCCACCGCATTGCACAAATCCAGGGGTCATCTTTAGTTTCATAGAGTACATATGATACATGCCAGGATGTGCATTGATCCCCTAGAATACTGCTATACATAATCTGTGTGGCCATACATGGTAGCCTCATAAGACTACCTTAAAGTCAACCTTAAAATGAAGCTATCATTTCTGTAGTGGTTCAGGTTACCAAAGCGCCCTCTTCCTTCTGGAGCACAAAGATTACCAAACGGGAAACAAACATCACTTTTTAAAATTCATGTAATCATCCTGTGTATCTGGTAGCTCTTGTTACACAACCCCAAAATTTATGAGCTTAAAATGATAACCACTTGTTACTGCTCACAAAACTACAGGTCCACTCAGCAGTCCTACTGATCTGGGCTGGGCTTGGCTGATCTTGTTTGAGCTCACTGATCTATATGCATCATTTGATATGGCAACCAGAGGATGGCCAGTCTCTGATGTCCTTGACAGGGCTGGTTTGGATGACTGGGACCTCTCTTCATTGGTTTCTTTTCATTCAAAAAGTCAGCCTGGCTGTGCATGGAGGTCACAAGGTTTCAGGAGAACAAAGGGGAGCAGGTAACATCTCTTAAGGCCCAGACTCAGACCTCTCCAATCACTTCTTTTTCTTTGCTTTGGCCAAAGCAAGTCAAAAAGCCAATACAGATGACAGGGATAAAGAAACTGACTCCACATCTCAAAGGGAGAAGAAACAAAAACCTGTGACCTATAACTCAAAATTACTGTCAAGGGTTAACAGTTGAAAGGGCTAAGGTTTCCATCTGAAAGCAAAATGACCTACACTCTTCCTGTGATACACCCAGTTACACAGGGAGAATCTAGAACAGACAACAGAAAATGGGAATTGTTAGCAAGTGGTCAGAGCTGTCCTTCCATTGGCACTGAGCATATTAGGTTCTGCTTTTCAGAGAGAAGTATGTAAGAGAGTGGAAGAAGAGTGAGTCAGTCTCCCTGAGAGGAGTGTAGAAGGGACAGTCTCTCCTCTGCAGGTCAAGGTGGAAAGTGGAAAGAATAGAAGAGAAGATCCCTTCTTCATCAACAATCTCCAGTTCTCTGAGCCTCCATTTCCTTGTCCAGACTTGAAGTTACATGGCCAAAAACACATAGTATAAAAGACTACACATCTTGCCCAGATTTTAATATGAAGGCCAGCTAGGACCAGCTGTGTTTCATGCCTGTCCTTAATACCTTCGAGCCCTTTGCTGAGAGAGCCAAACAAGACTCTCAATTGTATGAGCTGATGTTTTGGTCCAAGCACCCTTCTAAGCTCCTTCACAGAAAATAGGACCTAAAATCTTCACCACTCCAAATGACAGCATTATTCTTCTCATACTGAATGAAATACACTAAATTCTGAGAGGTGATGAGATGTATTCAAGATTACAGTTAGTTAATGGGGTAACACGGACCTAAATTTGAATTAAGGTTCTCACCAAAGTCCAAATTTTTTCTGTTAAAACATCTACTCATATCTTTGTCAGGTATTGTATGCAGCAGGCAAACTGGGTTATTTTCCTTTCTAAAAGATTCTTCTTTATTCTTTAGTTCCTGCTTTCTCTTGCCTTGGAATGTGCTAACAACCTCATTTTGGATGATGTAATCTTCTCTATCTGCATCTGCTACCCTATCTCAATCTATATGACCTCTAAGGACCAACTCAAATACAACCTTCTCCAGGATCCAAAATTAAGGTCTGCTCTTTCCTCATCCCTCCAGCAGGAAGTCATCTCCCCCTACTTCCTCTACACTCTTACAACTTTTCATTTCACCACTTTTGCCATATGCCCTTACTTATATTTACTTATTTACACCTTCTATGCCTTGACAGCTTGTTGAGCCATAGGGCTCATCATCGCAACCTCAATACCCAGAACAGATCTTTGTCATTGACTGAAAGGACAAAAGCAACAACAACAACAAAATAGGAGCTACATGATTTCCATGCGCAGGTTGCAGGCATTGAGTAAATCCTCATTTGCTGCTATTTAACCTGGGAAGGCTGCCTGGAGGAAGCTTTGGATCTGGAACCATGAGAAACTTCTGATTTTCCTCATTGCTTTCAGTCCTTCTCACCTCTTTGGTCTCTGATGTCTAAAAGGTGTTGAAATCACTTTGGTAGAAATCAGTAGTTTGTCAAGTTGGTTACAGACATTCTTGGAAGAGACAAGGGGGGAAAGTGCACAGAATGGTATGGTAATAATTCATTTTATCCAAATGAGATGTGGAAGACTGCTTAAAGTGACACATTTCTGGCAGTTAATTGTCCCCAGAAAAGACAAAAGAAAGGAAGAGCAGAGAGCACTTTGTCGAAGCTCTCACCACTCCAGAACTAAACCACTCTTCTTTCTAATTCTCAGAGAAAAGAGGGAATGGGAGAAGTGATCTTTTAAAGGTAAAAGAGTAAAAGTCTTCACTGGCTCTGAGTGGGGGTCAGGTATCCAATAATTCCTAGCATTTGTACAGTACTTTACAATCTATAAAGTGCTTTCCAACTAGTCCCCCAGGCACATAACAAGCCTATGCAGTAGATGAACCCATTGAAGAGCAGAAGTGCTTGAAGCTTAATCTCATGGTATAATTTAAATTTTGCATTGACACTTTTAGTATGACACATGTTTTCTTTTCGATGACCTTTGATTCTTCTTCCAAGACACAAAGACTGTCTCTTTGAAGACAACTCTGCCCCCGCCAGGCAATCTAATGGAGAGGAAGTGATCCAAGACAGACGAATAAAAGGAGTAAGATAAAGACTTGAAAGCAAAAGAAACATTTCTGGCTCCAGATTCTAGCCTGGGCTTGCTTATGACCCACCTCAAGACGTTGGGCAAGTTGTTTCAACAGTCTTAAGTTTTCCAGGCAAAGAGTTCACCATTTCTTCCACTTTCTTCCCAGAATGGTTTCAGCACCATATTATCATGTCCATGGTTTAATGTGTACTGTTTTCTACAAGCTTGTCCACAAGTCAGACAGACTCCCTGATCCTCCTATGCAGCATGGCTTCTCTCATAATTTTTCTCAGTCGCTGCCCCTTGCTGGCTACCTTCATAGCACTGATCACAATTTACCAGTATTTTCTTTATGTCTCAGCTTACTTGGTAGCATTTCTGGCTGTCTCTCCAGATGGAATGGCAGCCTAGTGAGGGCAGGGGCCAGGTCCTGTTTTGTTCACCAGTTCTGTGCCTCAGAGAAGTCAGGTCTCAAACACTGATGGAGTGAGTGATGCCTCCTGCAGGAGATGGGGAGGAGTGGGGTTCTTCTTTTAGTCTAGGGTCTGTCACAGGACTGGTGCATCAGCTAGGACTGTACTTGACAAGAGGAACATGACTCCACCCCTGACCTCGGTCTGGCCCACAAAAGAGGGAGTGTCTGCTCCCAGCTTTTATAATAGATATAGACAAAGCTAATTAGAGCTCATTAGCTGGAGAGGCAAAACACTCTCATAGTAAAAGTGCTCTCAAACCAAAATCAGAGAGTGCCTGCACTGGAAGATACTGAAGGATGATTTTCTACTTTAACGGTCTTTTTTTACAGGTGGAAAAACAGGTTCAGAAAGGTAAAGTGACTGGCCCCAAGTTAGCCTCAACACAGTTAATCATAAGAAGCCATGATGCAGAGCTTGGGAAAGTTCTAGAAATCCATGCAGAGAGCTTCAAAGAAAAATGGGTTGCCTGGTGTGTGTGCTCCCTCACTGGGAAAGAAGATGCTGTTTCTTTGCACACAAGGCCTGGGTTGCACATCCCTTCCTTTAAGATCTCACAAAAGCTCCCTCTATTATTGGGAGGTGGGGAAGCTTAATAAATTCTTTGTGCACGAGATCATTCCTAGGAAGCCATAAGCCAGGCCTAGCAATTTAGTCCTCACAATTCTCCATCAAGATGGGAATCATCTCATACTGCAGTGAAGGAAACTTAAAGGTACAAAGTAGCTCTGATACTCTAAGTCCAATTAACACAGCTCATAGCTGCCCTCTCTGATGGGGGTGGGGGGAGGGAGTGGACAGCTGTTTAGTTTCTGAAGACCTTCTCTTCCCAGGTACCCTGTGGTACCCGCTTCTGCTTTCCCTTGGTCATTCATTAATCAAAATCACCATGCTTATTTGTTTGCCATATTTGTTTCTTTAACAGAAAACATGCTTCATGGAGCGGGGAGGGAATCTTGTCTGCCATGTTTTTAAGTATTTCTCTGGGCTTTGGGCAATGCCAAACACTCAAGAAAGGAGGAGGGAAGGGAAGGAACAGGGAAGAAGGAAGAGAAGGAAGGCAAGGAGGAGGAGAGGGAGGGAGGAAGAGAGGGAGTGAGAAGACAGAGGAAGAAATTCTGTTTCTGCTCTTCTTTCTAGAATCAGATCATTATAATGACAAACCCTCAAATGTGTAGAGCCTTTACCTTCTATAGAATATTTTTGCATTGCTTGTATCTTTCCAATAGCCCTGTGATTAAAAAGAGAAGGATCTTTATATCCCTATTATATAGATACATCCATAAATTAATCATCTCCTGACAATCACAGATAACCATGATAGCCATGGGGTGCTGCTCTGACCACAACCTGGCTCTCTCAGGGTTCTATTTTTGCCCATCTCCTCAAATGAGTATTTCAAGCAATAGGGGCCTGGAGTGGGGCTGTGTACAGAAGGAAGCAATTTGTTCTAAGAGGTCTTCCGGAGCTCTGTCTTCCAGGGAGAGCAGATGCTTGAGATGAGGTTTGGAGGCGCATCTGTGGAAGAACAACACATATGAAAATGCACATGTCTGGGAAAGGGTGGAGCCTTCTGAGACCAACGCAGCTGGAACCTCAAGACGCGTGCAAAAGAGCAAATGCAGGTGCTGACACTGGAATCATGAATGGCGGCCAGGCCTCAGGGAGGCCTTGAAAGCTTAACATCAGCTTGAGACAAAGGGACAGTTGACGGTTGTGTGCTAGAGAGTGGCCTGACCTGTTCTTCACCCTGGGGGAGAGTGGAGTGGAGGAGGGCAAGGTTGAAGGGCAGCGAGAACAGTTAGGAGGCTGGAAGGATCACCCTGGATGGACAGGAAGGCAGACTGCACTGAGCTGGCCTGCAGCACTGCAGCTGGGGCAGAGGGGGAAGGAAGGATCAACACCAAGAGGGACTGAGCTTCTGGAAGTGCAGATCTGCCTGAAGGCTCCAATGCAAGCAGCTGGCAAGCCTAAGTCTTCTGCATCCTAGTCCAGCATCCTTTCCCCACAGGGCGAGCACTGCTTCACACTCTCATACACGCTGGCTAGCTCCCTGCTTTCTCATGCCCACTGCAGTCTACTCTCCACTCACCCACCAGCTCCTAAGACTGGCTGCCTCAGTTTGCCACCACAAGATTAAAATTTCTTTCCCCCTTCAGGAGGTTTAGAATAAAGCTGCAAGTGATAGTTAATCGCTCAGTCATGTCCGACTCTTTGCAAATCCATGGACAGTAGCCCACCAGGCTCCTCTGTCCATGGAATTCTCCAGGCAAGAGTTCTAGAGTGGGTTGCCATTTCCTTCTCCAGGGGATCTTCCAACCGAGGGATCGAACCTGGGTTTCCTGCATTGCAGGCAGATTCTTTACCATCTGAGCAACCAAGCACGTAATAGGAGAACGTCCACTTCCTTCTACACTTGCAAGCGAAAGTGGGCCATCACTCCCTGCTGTACCTCCTATTCACCGGTTTGCTCAGCTAGTATTTATTTTGTGTGGAGCACTGGGACTCACCTGGCCTCTTGGGAACCTTCTTTACTTCTATTTCTGAAGGCTTGTTTGGTGTTAAAACTCAAGGAAAGGAGAGAGGAGCCAAGATGGCGGAGGAGTAGGACGGGGAGACCACTTTCTCTCCTACAAATTCATCAAAAGAATAACTGAACACAGAGCAAACTTCGCAAAACAACTTCTGATCGCTAGCTGAGGTCATCAGGCGCCCAGAAAAGCAGCCCATTGTCTTCGAAAGGAGGTAGGACAAAATATAAAAGATAAAAAGTGAGACAAAAGAGCTAAGGACGGAGATCCGTCCCGGGAGCTCTTAGGCGGCATTGCTTGGGGTAGGATCCGGGCCTGAGTGCCCTGAGGACAATCGGAGGGAGCTTCTGTGAGTTGCCAACATGAACTGTGGGAGACCAAAAGAGAGAGAGTAAATTAACCGGCCGGAACACACTGCCGGCCGTTCGCAGAACAAAGAGACCGAGAGAGTCCAGAGAGGAGCTCGCAGGCTGCGAACCGGCCCAGCCCCGCCGGAGGCAGGAGGCAGGGGGGAGGGGAAGGTCGCGGCGAGACACAGGGCGCAGGCACCCGACCGGCGCGGGCGGGGACTGGGGCTGGGGACGCGGAGGGCAGAGGGCGCAGGCATCCGACTGGCGCCAGCGGAAACTGAGACTGGGTCCGCGGAAGGGAGGGGGCGCGCCACACCTGGGGAGAGTGCGCCCACCAAGCCCCTGGCTGCCTGGACCGCTCTGACGGGGAAAGCACTGAGAGCAGGCGCAGCTTTTCCTTCCGCGCTTTTGTGGAATACCCGAGGGCTGGAACCTCGCGCAGCGCGGGGCGCGCTCCATATAGAACAGCCGGGAGCCTGAGCAGCGCAGACGGAGAAAGCAGCGTCAGCCCCTCCCGGCAGCCCCAGCCCATCCCCGCGGCGCAAGCCCGTCCCCACAGCGACAGCCCCTCCCCGCAGCGCAAGCCCCTCCCCGCAGAGCGACGGAACTAGCTACCTGAATAAGAGTCCACCTCCGCCCGCCTGTGTCAGGGCGGAAATGAGGCTCTGAAGAGACTGGCAAACAGAAGCCAAATAAACAAAGGGAACCGCTTCAGAAGGGACTGGTGCAACAGATTAAAATCCCTCTAGGAAACATTGACTACACCGGAGGAGCCTGTAGATATCGAGAAGCGTAAGCTGGAACGAGGAGCTATCTGAAACTGAGCCGAACCCACACTGACCGCAACAGCTCCAGAGAAACTCCTAGATATAATTTTACTTTTTTCTCCTTTTTTATTTTTTTTTTATTTTTTTTAATTTTTTTCTTTTTTTTCTTTTTTCTTTTTTAGTTTTTCTCTTTTATTTTCCTTTAAAATCCCCTATTACTCCCCCATTACTCCTTAACTTTCATTTCCATAGACTTTTACGATTTTTTAATTAGGGGGAAAAAAAATTTTTTTTTTCTTTTTTTTTTTTTTTTCTTTTTCTTTCTTTTTTTTTCTTTTTTTTTCTTTCCTTTTTCTCTTCTATTTTCTATTTTTCTTTTTCTCTTATTTCTTTTAAAGTCCTCTAGTACTCCTCTGCTACTCCTTAATTTTCATTTTCAATACACTATAACCTTACAAAAAAAAAAAAAAGAAGAGAAGCCCTATTTTTAAACCGAAGATTATTCTCTCCCAATCTTGACTCTCTGTTTTCTACCTCAGAATACCTCTATTTCCTCCTTTCCCCTTCTCTTCCCAATCCAATTCTGTGAATCTTTGTAGGTGACTGGGCTACGGAGAACATTCTGGGAACAGACAGCTGCGTAGATCTGTCTCTCTCCTCTTGAGTCCCCCTTTTTTTCTCCTCCTGTTCATCTCTATCTCCCTCCTCCCTCTCCTCTTCTTCATGTGACTCTGTGAACCTCTCTGGGTGTCCCTAACAGGGGAGAATCTTTTAGCCATTAACCTAGAAGTTTTCTTATCAGGGCTGTATAGTTGGAGAAGTCCTGAGACTACAGGAAGAATAAAACTGAAATCCAGAGGCAGGAGACTTAAGCCCAAAACCTGAGAACACCAGAAAACTCCTGACTACAAGGAACTTTAAGTAATAAGTGACTGTCCAAAAGCCTCCATACCTACACTGAAACCAACCACCACACAAGAGCCAATAAGTTTTAGAGCAAGACATACCACGCAAATTCTCCAGCAACGCAGGAACATAGCCCTGAACATCAATATACAGGCTGCCCAAGGTCACACCTAACACATAGACCCATCTCAAAACTCATTACTGGGCACTCCATTGCTCTCCAAAGAGAAGAAATCAAGTTCCACGCACCAGAACACTGACGCAAGCTTCCCTAACCAGGAAATCTCGACAAGCCAATCGTCAAACCCCACCCACTGGGTTAATCCTCCACAACAAAAAGGAACCACAGACCTCCAGAATACAGAAAGCCCACTCCAGATACAGCAATCTAAACAAGATGAAAAGGCAAAGAAATACCCAACAGGTAAAGGAACATGAAAAATGCCCACCAAGTCAAACAAAAGAGGAGGAGATAGGGAATCTACCTGAAAAAGAATTTAGAATAATGATAATAAAAATGATCCAAAATCTTGAAAACAAAATGGAGTTACAGATAAATAGCCTGGAAACAAAGATTGAAAAGATTCAAGAACTGTTTAATAAAGACCTAGAAGAAATAAAAAAGAGTCAATTACAAATGAATAATGCAATGAATGAGATCAAAAACACTTTGGAGGGAACCAAGAGTAGAATAACGGAGGCAGAAGATAGGATAAGTGAGGCAGAAGATAAAATGGTGGAAATAAATGAAGCAGAGAGGAAAAAAGAAAAAAGGATCAAAAGAAATGAGGACAACCTCAGGGACCTCTGGGACACTGTGAAACGCCCCAACATTCGAATCATAGGAGTTCCAGAAGAAGAAGACAAAAAGAAAAGCCATGAGAAAATACTCGAGGAGATAATAGCTGAAAACTTCCCTAAAATGGGGAAGGAAATAGCCACCCAAGTCCAAGAAACCCAGAGAGTCCCAAACAGGATAAACCCAAGGCGAAACACCCCAAGACACATATTAATCAAATTAACAAAGATCAAACACAAAGAACAAATATTAAAAGCAGCAAGGGAAAAACAACAAATAACACACAAAGGGATTCCCATAAGGATAACAGCTGATCTATCAATAGAAACCCTCCAGGCCAGAAGGGAATGGCAGGACGTACTGAAAGTAATGAAAGAGAATAACCTACAACCTAGATTACTGTATCCAGCAAGGATCTCATTCAGATATGAAGGAGAATTCAAAAGCTTTACAGATAAGCAAAAGCTGAGAGAATTCAGCACCACCAAACCAGCTCTTCAACAAATGCTAAAGGATCTTCTCTAGACAGGAAATGCAGAAAGGTTGTACAAACGTGAACCCAAAACAACAAAGTAAATGGCAACGGGACCACACCTATCAATAATTACCCTAAATGTAAATGGGTTGAATGCCCCAACCAAAAGACAAAGATTGGCTGAATGGATACAAAAACAAGACCCTTATATATGCTGTCTACAAGAGACCCAGCTCAAAACAAGAGACACATACAGACTAAAAGTGAAGGGCTGGAAAAAAATATTTCATGCAAACGGAGACCAAAAGAAAGCAGGAGTCGCAATACTCATATCAGATAAAATAGACTTTCAAATAAAGGATGTGAAAAGAGACAAAGAAGGACACTACATAATGATCAAAGGATCAATCAAAAAAGAAGATATAACAATTATAAATATATATGCATCCAACATAGGAGCACCGCAATATGTACGGCAAACGCTAACGAGTATGAAAGAGGAAATTAATAGTAACACAATAATAGTGGGAGACCTTAATACCCCACTCACAACTATGGATAGATCAACTAAACAGAAAATTAACAAGGAAACACAAACCTTAAATGACACAATGGACCAGCTAGACCTAATTGATATCTATAGGACATTTCACCCCAAAACAATCAACTTCACCTTTTTCTCAAGTGCACACGGAACATTCTCCAGAATAGATCACATCCTGGGCCATAAATCTGGTCTTGGAAAATTCAAAAAAATTGAAATCATTCCAGTCATCTTTTCTGACCACAGTGCAGTAAGATTAGATCTCAATTACAGGGAAAAAATTGTTAAAACTTCAAACATATGGAGGCTAAATAACACGCTTCTGAATAACCAACAAATCATAGAAGAAATCAAAAAAGAAATCAAAATATGTATAGAAATGAATGAAAATGAAAACACAACAACCCAAAACCTATGGGACACTGTAAAAGCAGTGCTAAGGGGAAGGTTCATAGCATTACAGGCTTACATCAAGAAACAGGAAAAAAACCAATTAAATAACCTAACTCTACACCTAAAGCAATTAGAGAAGGAAGAAATGAAGAACCCCAGAGTTAGCAGAAGGAAAGCAATCTTAAAAATCAGGGCAGAAATAAATGCAAAAGAAACTAAAGAGACCATAGCAAAAATCAACAAAGCTAAAAGCTGGTTTTTTGAAAAAATAAACAAAATTGACAAACCATTAGCAAGACTCATTAAGAAACAGAGAGAAGAACCAAATTAACAAAATTAGAAATGAAAATGGAGAGATCACAACAGACAACACTGAAATACAAAGGATCATAAGAGACTACTACCAGCAGCTCTATGCCAATAAAATGGACAACTTGGATGAAATGGACAAATTCTGAGAAAAGTATAACTTTCCAAAACTGAACCAGGAAGAAATAGCAGATCTTAACAGACCCATCACAAGCAAGGAAATCGAAACTGTCATCAAAAATCTTCCAGCAAACAAAAGCCCAGGACCAGATGGCTTCACAGCTGAATTCTACCAAAAATTTAGAGAAGAGCTAACACCTATCTTACTCAAACTCTTCCAGAAAATTGCAGAAGAAGGTAAGCTTCCAAACTCATTCTATGAGGCCACCATCACCCTAATTCCAAAACCAGACAAAGATGCCACAAAAAAAGAAAACTACAGGCCAATATCACTGATGAACATAGATGCAAAACTCCTTAACAAAATTCTAGCAAACAGAATCCAACAACATATTAAAAAAATCATACACCATGACCAAGTGGGCTTTATCCCAGGAATGCAAGGATTCTTTAATATCCGCAAATCAATCAATGTAATACACCACATTAACAAATTGAAAGATAAAAACCATATGATTATCTCAATAGATGCAGAGAAAGCCTTTGACAAAATTCAACACTCATATATGATTAAAACTCTCCAAAAAGCAGGAATAGAAGGAACATACCTCAACATAATAAAAGCTATATATGACAAACCCACAGCAAGCATCACCCTCAATGGTGAAAAATTGAAGGCATTTCCCCTGAAATCAGGAACAAGACAAGGGTGCCCACTCTCACCACTACTATTCAACATAGTGTTGGAAGTTCTGGCCACAGCAATCAGAGCAGAAAAAGAAGTAAAAGGAATCCAGATAGGAAAAGAAGAAGTAAAACTCTCACTGTTTGCAGATGCCATGATCCTCTACATAGAAAACCCTAAAGACTCTACCAGAAAATTACTAGAGCTAATCAATGAATATAGTAAAGTTGCAGGATATAAAATTAACACACAGAAATCCCTTGCATTCCTATATACTAACAATGAAAAAACAGACAGAGAAATTAAGGAAACAATACTATTCACCATTGCAACAAAAAGAATAAAATACTTAGGAGTATATCTACCTAAAGAAACAAAGGACCTATACATAGAAAACTATAAAACACTGATGAAAGAAATCAAAGAGGACACAAACAGATGGAGAAACATACCGTGTTCATGGATTGGAAGAATCAATATTGTCAAAATGGCTATTCTACCCAAAGCAGTCTATAGGTTCAATGCAATCCCTATCAAGCTACCAACGGTATTTTTCACAGAACTAGACCAAAGAATTTCACAATTTGTATGGAAATACAAAAAACCTCGAATAGCCAAAGTAATCTTGAGAAAGAAGAATGGAGCTGGAGGAATCAACCTGCCTGACTTCAGACTCTACTACAAAGCCACAGTCATCAAGACAGTATGGTATTGGCACAAAGACAGAAATATAGATCAATGGAACAGAATAGAAAGCCCAGAGATAAATCCACGAACCTATGGACACCTTATCTTTGACAAAGGACACAAGGATATACAATGGAAAAAAGACAACCTCTTTAACAAGTGGTGCTGGGAAAACTGGTCAACCACTTGTAAAAGAATGAAACTAGAACACTTTCTAACACCATACACAAAAATAAACTCAAAATGGATTAAAGATCTAAATCTAAGACCAGAAACTATAAAACTCCTAGAGGAGAACATAGGCAAAACACTCTCCGACATAAATCAAAGCAAGATCCTCTATGACCCACCTCCCAGAATATTGGAAATAAAAGCAAAACTAAACAAATGGGACCTAATGAAACTTAAAAGCTTTTGCACTACAAAGGAAACTATAAGTAAGGTGAAAAGACAGCCCTCAGATTGGGAGAAAATAATAGCAAATGAAGAAACAGACAAAGGATTAATCTCAAAAATATACAAGCAACTCCTGAAGCTCAATTCCAGAAAAATAAATGACCCAATCAAAAAATGGGCCAAAGAACTAAACAGACATTTCTCCAAAGAAGACATACAAATGGCTAACAAACACATGAAAAGATGCTCAACATCACTCATTATTAGAGAAATGCAAATCAAAACCACAATGAGGTACCATTACACGCCAGTCAGGATGGCTGCTATCCAAAAGTCTACAAGCAATAAATGCTGGAGAGGGTGTGGAGAAAAGGGAACCCTCTTACACTGTTGGTGGGAATGCAAACTAGTACAGCCGCTATGGAAAACAGTGTGGAGATTTCTTAAAAAACTGAAAATAGAACTGCCATATGACCCAGCATTCCCACTTCTGGGCATACACACTGAGGAAACCAGATCTGAAAGAGACACGTGCACCCCAATGTTCATCGCAGCACTGTTTATAATAGCCAGGACATGGAAGCAACCTAGATGCCCATCAGCAGACGAATGGATAAGGAAGCTGTGGTACATATACACCATGGAATATTACTCAGCCATTAAAAAGAATTCATTTGAACCAGTCCTAATGAGATGGATGAAGCTGGAGCCCATTATACAGAGTGAAGTAAGCCAGAAAGATAAAGAACATTACAGCATACTGACACATGTATATGGAATTTAGAAAGGTGATAACGATAACCCTATATGCAGAACAGAAAAAGAGACACAGAAATACAGAACAGACTTTTGAACTTTGTGGGAGAATGTGAGGGTGGGATATTTCAAAAGAACAGCATGTATGCTATCTATGGTGAAACAGATCACCAGCCCAGGTGGGATGCACGAGACAAGTGCTCCGGCCTGGTGCACTGGGAAGACCCAGAGGAATCGGGTGGAGAGGGAGGTGGGAGGGGGGATCGGGATTGGGAATACATGTAAATCCATGGCTAATTCATATCAATGTATGACAAAACCCACTGGAAAAAAAAAAAAAAAACTCAAGGAAACTTTTGAATCCATCTACCCACTCCAATATTCTTGCCTGGAGAATTCCATGGACAGATGAACCTGGTGGCTACGGTCCATGGTGTGGCAAAGAGTCAGACACGACTGAACAACTAACACTTTCACTTTTCTCAGGTTCAAGGGGACCATGTAACTCATCCAAGGCCACAGCAAGCAAGTGGGCAGTGCCGGTCTCTGACTCTCAACCCCATAGGATTTCCATGACCTCTTAGTGGCCTAGAAAACTAGGACTTGAACTTGCATCTGATCGAACCAGAATGCTTTCCTTTAAAGGAATGAGGAGGGTGGTGATGCACCAAGGAACCAACAGGTGAGTGACTGTCATTGGTTCCAGGTGAGGCAAGTGCAGAGCTGGCTCCCTATCCCCCCACAGCACCAGTCAGCACTCTGATACATGTGGTGTTTATCTTTCTCTCATTGTGCAGTGATGTGTTCGTTGATGAGCTGTGGAGCACATCCAGAATGTTTTTGGAGCTGTTAGCTATTATGTCCTAAAAAAATAATAGATTGCATGCTGTGGCTCTGTTTCTTACCCCCTTTCTTGCTTTCAAAGCAACTGGAGGGCTAAAAATACCAAGCTCCTTCCAGGACCCACATCGCATCAGAGCACCACCAACAGGAGGGTCCCCCCGGCCCTGGAGCCCTTGTTTACTTTGAAAAGCTCACTCAGCACCAGCTGAGAGCCCTCTTGGCCCTGGTGCCTCCCAGAGGATGCCTTCCTGGGCTCCTTTGTGCAGACACAGACAGCGGGCTGCCCACTGTGGTGGGGCACGGGGCTGCACCCCTAGCCTGCGGCTGGCCTGCTCCCTGGGCCACCAGGTCTGCGTTTATTATTCCAGATGATAAAGCATACTGTCCTGAGGAGTTCAAAGCTCCAAGTAACCGGCTGCCTCATGGGCAGGAAAGTCGCCATTGTTTATTTCCTAGAGTAACCAGCCCTCCCCTTGCCCTCCCGGCCCCTCCCTCTCCCTCTCTCCCCCGCCCACCACCCCCTCTTCTCCCTAACCTCTTAGCTTTTCTTTCCCTCTCAGAACCTATTCCACTTTCTCTATTCTCTATTCTGTTCTTTTTCTTTTCCTATTCTTTTCTCAAGCCCCTGAGGCAGCTGTGTAGAAAACAGTTTGAAACCCCTGAGTTAGATGCTAAAGGGCTCCCTGACACTGATGTCATGTAAGAGCCATTCCTTGCCATTGCATCTTGGGCAACACATTTGGAGTGAGAGTGTAAAAGGTGGGCACTAACTGATAAATGGATATGAACTTGAGTAAACTCTGGGAGACAGTGGAGGACAGGGAAGCCTGGCGTGCTGCAGTCCATGTGGCCACAAAGAGTAGGACACAACTTAGCAACTGAACAACAATGGCTGATAAATGCCCAGCTCTCAAACCAAGGGATAGAAATCCCAGGTCCAGCCTAGCCTGCCTGGACTATACTATATTAATAGCTTATTGGCCAGAGACATACTAATGTGTCTCTTGTTACATGAAAGTTATTGACAGGAGTGTTTCAATAGTCACTTACATAACAAATCACTGGTCACAGGCATTGATTTCTGCAAAAATCCCTCGGTCAATAATGTGTTAAAAAACATGAGCAGAAATGAGAATATCTATGTGAATTGATTAGAAAGTTAGACAATTCCTCAACTTTCCTAGATCTGAGGAAAATTATTTCTCTGTAGGCCTCAGCTTCTAATACATCTAAAGAGGTTAGGAATCCCTGTCCTGCCTTCTCCCAGGAAAGATTAAAGCTTACCTAGGATCACAGGAAAATTCTTTGATGCCCCCCACACCAGTACAGTAATTTTATTAAGGGCTACATTCTACCCACGATTATGGTTAAGAATGAAATAGGAATATGTACATAAAATCCCTCTCAGAGTGTCAGGCACCAAAAAATAACATTAACTGCAATTGTCACTTGCAGCTAGATAGTCCCCAAAGTAACAGGCTGGGATGGGGGTGTACAAGCATAAGTTATATCTGGGAATGCTTTCAGGAACCCCATATCCTAAAAGGGAATGAAAGGAAAGGGGGCAAGGTCAGGTAGAGGAAGATGTGGATGGCAACCCAGTTTCAACAGAGGTCTTGGCCACTGTTAATTGGGGAGGGACTTTCTGAGATACACCAAAATAGGGGAAGTGGACCAAGCATTTATACCCTACCCTACCCACATCACTGGATGTGGCTGCCCCAGGAAGGCAGTATGACCTCAGAAGGGATATTTCATTCTCTTCAGCTGATGCAATCCTCAAAGAGGACGAAGAATTGAGGGCTGTCTGCTGGCAGCCCACCCAGCAGCTAGAGGAATAATTTCTTGCGCACAGAGGTGAGATCTGGACTATGCATCCCACTATCCCCTACAGCGTCGTTATAATTACATAAATAGAGTGATTTATTTTGTTTCCTCATGTAGCTAAAAGAAATTCGGCCATTATCCGAAGAGTTTGCAATATAAGAGAAATGTGGGAAAAATATTTCTACCTAACAAACTAGTAAATAACCCCTGATCAGTAGCTCCCCAATGGAACACATCAGACTGTCCCAGCCAATGGGTCCACAACAGACTCATTATTTTTTTTTTAACTTTTTTTTTTTTTTTATTAGTTGGAGGCTAATTACTTCACAACATTGCAGTGGGTTTTGTCATACATTGATATGAATCAGCCATAGAGTTACACGTCTTCCCCATCCCGATCCCCCCCTCCCATCTCAGATTCACTGCAATGGCCTCCTAGTGCTCTCCCAGTTCTGCACTCTCTGTCACCCCCTACTGGCCAATCCTGTGTACTACCTCTGTGGCTCTTTCTTACTCTTGCCTCTATGTCACTCTATTGTTTAAACATAACTGATGACTTCCGTCCCCTAGGAAAGCTGTGAAGACTCCTCTTCACAACTAGCCCATCTCCCCCTTAGCAGGCTCATTCCCTGCCCCTCCTTCAGCCCCTCCACCTCATGACTCCAGCAGTCATCCAACACTCCAGATGCAGTGCTGTGTTCACTCCTAGAATCCCTCCCCGCATTTTCCTCATGATGAATTCCTACATATCCTTTCAAGTTCAGCCCAGATGCTCCTTTTTTGTGTATCCTGGATGCACTGCTCTTATAAGACTTAGATAAATAAACAACCAATCATCGTCAAGGTGATGCTTCAGATACTAAAAGCAGGGCACCGCTGTAAGGAACAGTCTTGGCTTTACAGCTGATTGACCTTGGTTTGAATCTATTCTACTGCTTCCTGACTTTAAGCTGGGAAGTCTCCTAAGGACTTTGAGGCTGTTTCCTTATCTGTTACCAGAATAATACCTTCTTGAAAGGTTTGTTTGGGAGATGGATGTATAATACTCGGCTGAGTGTTGGGTGTGAATTCAATGTTTGCCCAGCTGCGCCCCCTGTTGGGCACACGGGGAGCAGCATCCACTCCGCCTTCTCTGAGCACAGATTCAGCATGGCACAGTTAAGTTCCCTGAGGACAAGGTCTCTCTCTCCGTGCTCATGATTGTTTTCTTCATCTTTTGAGCCTCAGTGCCCCAAAATATTTTTTTTAAACAAGTAAAACATAGCTGTTCTGGAAATGTTGAAGTAAATGGACTTGAGTTGAATTCCTTACGTTTTCTCCAATGCAGAGGACATCTATGTCATTTTTAGAGAAGGGTGACATGAAGGCTCCTAAGATGGTGATCAGTCCTGCAGCCTTGGCAGATAGGCTTAGGGGTAAGAACAGGCCTGCCATGATGATTAACACCCCCATCTTTCTTCTCTTTCCAAGGCAGCTGCTCTCCGCAGTGACGCAGCCATGCTGGACAAGTTCAGACTAAACACATATACATCATTGTCTTCATGTGTGCTTCTAATGTGTCCACATCAAACTCTGGATTGGACTCCTGGGGACAGTAAATGGGGCTGAGACCACCTCGAAGTAATTTGGAACGTGCGTACCTGTCATCCGCCTGTCAGTCTTCCTGGAGTAGCGTCAGGGCAAGTCCATGGGGGCAATGATTCCATGTTTCCATCCAACCTCTAAATGCATCCTTCATGACCTGGGCCCAGGCCAGCACACCAGATCCCACTTCTAAGAAGAGAGCATATCATGTGGCTGACACGAATTCCAGTGAGAAGAGCTGGTCACCTCTTAGCTTCTTCAATTGTTCCTCATAAGGGACATTTATGATATAATGATGGGCTTTTGGAGGAACTCACATTCAGACAGTAATTTACTTGGGGCGGGGGGGAACCTATAAACACTGAGAAGAAGACAAAGAATATCAAAGGTTGTATTTTTCTTTCTCACTCTATATTGAACAAATATTTATTAAATATCCACCATGTGTCAGACATTACTCCGTGTACTAAAGGCCCAGGGATATGAGACTCATCCCTGTCTATATAAAACTCACAGCTAACCAGGCAGTCAGTGTGATGAGTCCTCTGGTTAGCTAAGTACTAGCAGATCAGAGCCCCACTGTGGACTTGGAAAGATTCCCAAGAAAATTGTAATTTAGCTGAGGCCTAAGGGATCATCTCAGAGTTCCCGTTGTGAGACCAGGCAGTAGACAGATGGGGAAAGTGTGCTTCTATGAGAGAAAATGGTATGTGAGAAAGCAGAGGAGTAAAACAGAGGACTGGCCATTAGAAATGACAAATCAAGTTATGGCAGCTAGAACACTAAGTGTGCAGATGAGTGGTCATAAGGAGGCTGCAGAAGGTGGCAGAGACCCCACAACAGAGGGACTTAGAAGGCATGATGGAACATTCAGATCTTTTCCTCAGAGCACGGAAGAGCCAGAAAAGCCCTTCAAGCAAGATCAAAATGCCTGGTGGAAGGGTGCTATTTGCCACCTTCATTCAGTGAGAGTCCCCCAAGTTCCAGATCCTGTGTTGGCCCTTGAGTGCATTCTAAATAATCAACCAAATCTAACAGAACTTAAGCTCTTTGCAGAGCTTGTCAAAGTCTGAGGGAGTATGAGAAATAGAAGAGTAGATTAATTCGATGGTTAATTCTATGGGTCAGTTGCGTAGGCAATGGTACCCAGTTGTTTGGGCCAAGAGTAGTTTAGATGTTGCTATGAAAGTCTTTTGATTTTCATATGATAAAAGTTTATAATCAGTGAACTTTAAACAGATTACCCTCCTTAGTGTAAGTGGGCCTCATTCAATCAGTTAAAAACCTTAAATGTAAAAATCAAAGTTTCCCAGTGAAGAGAGTTCTACCTCAAGACTATAACATGGAAACCATGCCTGAATTTTCAATCTGCTGACCTGCCCTGAGGATTTGAGACTCAAGACAGCAATATCAACCCTTAACTGAATTTCTAGCCAGCCAGGCTGCCCTGCAGATTGCAGACTTGCTAGCCCCTATAATTGCTTCCTTAAAATTAATCTCTCAATAGTTGATAAATAGATAGGAAGAAAAATAGATATAGGAGGAAATGTACACACACACACACATTTTCTGTATCTTTGGAGAACCCTGAATAATACAGCTAGGCATCTGAAGACTCATTTCAATTTTATCTCTGTCATTAAACTTCCCTGAGCCCATTGTCTCATCAGCATAATGGAGACTAATTACCCACCTTTAGCACCAAGGCTGGCACATGGTAGGTGCTTCAGGTCATTTCCTTTCCCCTTTCCTTGACTGATTGATAGGAATAGATACATGCCCAAAGGGGTCACTTTCGCTGACACAGGCTGCACTTGATGAAATCTGATCTAGAATGAGAAATACTAAATCAAAAAGAATTTGCTCTTCGAGTATTATTGCCACCGTGATGGATGGCTGCTCCAAAGGCTATTTCTCAAGAGTTCACAGCAGAGAAAAATGTTCAGTCTTGATTTTATATGTGTCCAGAAAATAAATTGTATGACAAGGGTGGCGACATTTGGACGGGGAGAGGGCTTAGCCAAGGAATTAAACATGTCAGGAGCCTCAGAAGGAAAATAATGTTGAAATGGAAGGTGAAAGGGGCATATTTGGAGAACTTGACAAGTGGCACAATGGGAGGAAAAGTGGCACTCTGGAATGGGATGTCAGCCATTCTCTGCCACTAAAGCCGTGATCTGCCCTTAGTAACTCAGCAAGGTGGAAAGTAAAAAATATGAGCTCAGGTTCTAATGCTCTATTATCACAACTGGCTTAAATTATTTTTCCTTGCTTCATTGACCACACAGCAAACACAGAGTAAAACCAGGCAGGCTTTTTTTTTTTTTTTTTTTTTTTTGAGGAATCTTTGTCTAGGTCATCTCTCAAGTTGCTGTCAACAAAACTCCCACCATTAGAAATGAATAAGATGCAGAGAAAGAAAATATCTGGAATGATGTCACACGGAACACTAGCAGAAAACTCAAGTCTAAAACCCAGACCTGTGAGCTCCCAACCCCAGGGCTTTGTAAGGAATGAAGAACATTATCTAGGCAGGGGGATGGCAAATAGGCTGCACTCAGTTCTAATTGATTGATTGTGCTGACTGAGGTGTGTGAGAGCAAATGCAGGTCTAGCTGCCTGAAAGTGGGGCTTAATTGATTAGTGATGTCTGTCATGGGAGCCAGAGGTTCTACAGGCAGGACAAATATGTATCATTTATATCTGATCCAACCTTTTTCTCCCCCCTGTATTATAGCTCAGCAAAATATAGCCCACAGGCCAAAGTAGGCCCACTGCCTGTTTTTATAAATAAAGTTTTATTGGAACACAGCTTGGCTCATTCATTTGCGTATTTTTATGGCTACTTTGGCTCCACAGCCACAGAACTGAACAAGTGCAACAGAGATCATACAGTCCACAAAGCCTAAAATATATATACATTGCCTCTTTATAGAAAAAGCTTGCCAAACCTGTTCCAGATATACTATGACCCAGGCTGACTTGATTCCAGATAACGAGGCCATTCACTGATTCACTGCATATTTATTGCATGTCTGATATGATATGTTCCACACACATTATTAATCTATATATAAAATATATATGTAATATAATATTTGCTGTATATCATAGTAACCTATACTATGAAGGGAAACAACCTTAGCATGACATGTTGTATAGGTAAATTTACATTCAATATATTAGATAAATATTTATAATTGGACATACATATTTCCAAACCACGTCACCCTAAAGCTGTTTCCCTTGATAGTCACAGGATGGTTGACAGTGGAAACCTGGTCTGTATGCTTCCTTGTTCATATCCAGCAGAGGAGAGGAAGATTCTGCTACCTCCAGAAAAAATTATAAATCCTCCCCTTCTTTCAGTTTAATTAGGCCACTAAGGTCACAAGCTCAAACCTAGATAAACATTTGCCAAGGGTGTACCATGCCCAGGCTGGCTTTGTTAGGTTCCATCCCTCAGCTAGGGGTGGTGGCAGCATCCCCCTAGCCACATGGGAGAGAGAGGAATTTGTGCCCCAAATCAAGTTTCTCATAAGGACAAGGAGACAGATGGATGATGGTGACTGGTAACCACCAGAATCTACCAGAGTGGCTATCTCAACAGCATAGGAGAAAGATAATGGTGACTTCTTAGAAGAGAGCATGAAAGAACGGAGAAGAGCAGAGACAGAAGAACTTGTTAGACTGGATGTTAGACTGGAGAGCACAAGGTTGACCTGCAAGTTTCTGGCTTGTGCAGTGAGTCAATGATTTTTTAGCAATAAGACAGAAGAGTGGAAAGGTGAGGAAACTCTAAACTAGGAGGACCCAAGCCTTTCTGCCCATTTTTAAAGCCTGGCAAGCTTTAAAAAATATTTGTGTCTGGGCCCCCCTCCAGACCAATCAAACCAAAGTCTCTAGGAAGAAGCCTGGGCATTGGTGTTTTTGAAATGTTCTCCCAGGAGGTTTGAATGCACAGCCTGTATTGAGAACCACTTCTCTAAACCATTCAAGTAGGAGTGAAGCCAAGAGATTATCTGACCAAACCCCTCACTTTGAGAAAACCTGAATCCTGCCCAATGTCACACCCTTCACCACATTTTCCTTTCATCTCTGTAAGTTGTGTCTGGGTGGCCACGCTGCGGGTGACCATGTGATGAGACACCAAGGCTAGTAGAGGGTCTGACGCACAGGACTGCAGAGGTCATGGGAGGAAGGACCACAGCTGTGGCCTGCGTGCTGCAGCAGGAAGCGTGTAGTTTCTGGAAACAAAAACCAGGCTTCAGTTCCTGGCTCTGCCACCGTCAGGTCTTGGATGAATCATTTAAACCAGAGTCTTATACACTCTGAGAGGTGAGGACAATAGCATGTGTCTCATGCAGGAGTGGACAGGGTTAACTAAGAAAACATACGGAATGCCTACAGAGGACCCAAAAGACAGTTGGAAATTATTAGCACCTTTTAAAACAGGTTGGGGATGGTTAAACCCTTGTTTGTGGACTGGAAAGAGCCCAGGCTAGGAAATAATTCTGCAACTGAACTCAAGGCTTCTGCCAGATGATCTCGGTGGGCCAGGAGCCTACAAATGCATAGCATGATGAGCTATTATGATTCCAGTGTAGATTTTAGTAACAAAATGACTTCTCTCCTTGAGATGACTGATCCCAGAAGACAGCCTCATCTAAAATTTAGAGGATTTCATAGCTCTCTCAAAGGCCCAGAAATGTGATTTTTCTTCATGCTCCAGAGCTTCCAAGATCTTTTGCCAGAGCCAAACCGATCATGATTCTCTCTTGTTCCCTCTCTCTGCATCTTGAGCTATGAGTCACTGCGACCACAGGATCACTTTGGGAACTGAGAGATGCACTTGACTGGCCCCCACTCCCAGAGCCATCCAGCTTTCCACGGTCATCAGCTGTCATTATGAGAGGATGTGAATCACTGGGAACTTGCACACGTGTGTGCCTGTGTTTGTGTGTGAGAGAGAGAGAGAGAGTACAAGAGACTTACTCATTCCTTCTACATACATTACCAAAGGCAACAACTCATGGCAACCACAAAGCCATGAGTGACCTGGAATGATGGGGCCAGGTGATCATATGCCCTGGGTCCCTAGGCCTGACACAAGACCATTGACAACCTCAGCACACATGCCTCACTTCCCTTGTGACCCTCCCAAGGGAACAGCTGGCCTGAGGTGCCCCAGTCAGCAAAAATAATCTTTAGACTCAGGGAGAGGATTTAAGCTCCTTGGGAGAGAAAAAGTCAGACTAAAGTTGACAAGAAAAGAAATACTCTTCAAAAATCATGCCAGGATTGAAAGTGACATTTGTCTGTAGAGGAACAGAACCATCTATAACTGAGCAGTTCCTGTGTCAGGCACTGACATGGCGAATGTAAAGCAGCATTATAGCGCTTCTCTGGTGGCTCAGAGGTAAAGAATCCATCTGCCAAGGCAAGGGACACAGGTTCAGTCCTTCATCTGGGGAAACACCATATGCCACAGAGAAACTAAGCCCATGGCCACAGCTATCGGACCTGTGCTCTACATCCCAGGAGCCATGCTACTGAGCCCATGTTCTGCAATTACTGTAGCAAACGTTGGTGACTAATGTTCATTAGTCACCTTCACCTTCTCTAAGCCAGGCACTGTATTAAATAGGTTACCAACACCATCTCATGGATTCCACAGCACCCCTGTGACAGGCATAGCTTAGAGCCATTGCCCAAATGAGAAAACTGAGGCCTCCACCTGAGGCTCAGGGTCAGATTTCACATTAAGGACAGAGTCAGTACTGTAAGCCCTGGGGGCCTGATTCCAAATTTTATTCCCCTCAATAAATGGCGACATTATAATTGTTGTTGTTATTTAGTTGCTAAGCCATGTCCAACTCTTTGCAACGCCATGGACTGTAACACACCAGGCTCCTCTGTCCTCCATTATCTCCTGGAATTTGCTCCAATTCAAGTTCTCTGAGTCAGTTCACTGAAGCTATCTGTGGGGCACTTTAATTTTTTAAACTGTAAGGTAGCAAAGCATGGTCTTGAGCCTATTCATTCCTGGCTCCTCGTCCACTGTTGTTTCAAACTTCTGGCCTAAAATGTCCCATAAAATATAAAGCAGGCCAAATGGCCAAAGAGAGTGGGCAAATTTCCTGTGGTTTTAGGGTGTTTAGGAGTCTCCCCTGCAGAGTAGCCCAAGGAAAAATGAAGGCCAATAGGGTGGATCACAGCTCATGGTGTAATAAGAGATACTCAACAAATGGCAGCTGAGCCAGGCATTTTATGCACTTTATCTCATAGAGTCATCAACCAAGCCTATGAGCAAAGTGGACTTATCTCTGTTTTAGAAGAAACAGAGGCCCACGGAATTGAAATGACTTGTTCACAGTCACTTAGCTGGGATGTGACAGAGTTTGTACTAGAATAATAATTTTTTTTCCTTCCTATATTGAAATTCCTTGAGGTTACAGCATGTTTTGATAGCTTTCTGTTCATAGCATCACAATGCCTGGAAAAGAATCAAGACTCGATAATTGAAAGTTACTATGAACAAATATGTGCCAATAAAATGGACAACTGAAGAAATGGGCAAATTCTTAGACAGGTATAGTACCCCATGACTGAACTAGAAAGAAAGAAAAAAATGTGAACAGTCCAAGTATCAGTAATAAAATTGAATCATTAATATGAAAAAATCCCAACAAACAAAAGCCCAAGACAAGATGTCCCAATTGTCCAACAATAGATAAATGGAAAGATGATGTGGTATATATATGTGTGTGTGTGTGTGTGTGTGTGTGTGTGTGTGTGTGTGTGTGTACGTACATATTCTGTGCTTAGTCACTCAGTCGTGTCTGACTCTTCGTAATGCCATGGACTATAGCCCATGGACACTGTCCATGGGGATTCTCCAGACAAGAATGCTAGAGTGAGTAGCCTATCCCTTCTCTAGGGGCTCTTCCCAACCCAGGAATTGAACCACAGTCCCCTGCATTTCAGGCAGATTCTTTACCAGTTTAGCTACCAGGAAAGCCCATACACACACACACACACACACACACACACAATGGCATACTACTCAGCTAGACTTTGCCCTGCTTTATTTTGTACTCCAAGGCCAAACTTGCCTGTTACTCCATGTATCTCTTGACATCCTACTTTTGCATTCCAGCCCCCTATAATGAAAAGGACATCTTTTTTTGGTATTAGTTCTGGAAGGTCTTATAGATCTTCATAGAACCATTCAACTTCAGCTTCTTCAGCATTAGTTGGGGCTAACAAGCAAGTTTGGCCTTGGAGTACAAAATGAAGCAGTGCAAAGTCTAACCAAGTTTTGCCAAGAGAATGCACTGGTCATAGCAAACACACTCTTCCAACAACACAAGAGATGACTCTACACATGGACATCACCAGATTGTCAATACCAAAATCATATTGATTATATTCTTTGTAGCTGAGGATGGAGAAGCTCTATACAGTCAGAAAAAACAAGACTGGGAGCTCATTGTGGCTCAGATCATGAACTCCTTATTGCCAGATTCAGACTTAAGTTGAAGAAAGTAGGGAAAACCACTAGACCATTCAGGCATGACCTTAACCAAATGCCTTACAATTATACAGTGAAAGTGATAAATAGATTCAAGGGATTAGATCTGATAGACAGAGTGCCTGAAGAACTATCGACAGAGGTTTGTAACATCGTATAGGAGGCTGTGATCAAAACCATACCCAAGAAAAAGAAATGCAAAACGGCAAAATGGTTGTCTGAGGAGACCTTACAAATAGCTCAGAAAAGAAAAGAAGTGAAAGACAAAGGAGAAAAAGAAAGATATATCCATCTGAATTCAGAATTCCAAAGAACAGCAAGGAGAGATAAGAAAGCCTTCCTAAGTGATCAATGAAAAAAAAAATAGAGGAAAACAAAAGAATGACTAGAGATCTCCTCAAGAAAATTAGAGATACCAAGGGAATATTTCATGCAAAATGGGCACAATAAAAGGCAAAAATGGTATGGACCTACCAGAAGCAGAAGATAATAAGAAGATGTGGCAAGAATACACAGAAGAGATATAGACCAAAAGATCTTCATGACCCAGATAACCATGATGGTGTGATCACTCACCTAGAGCCAGACGTCTTTGAGTGTGAAATCAAGTGGGCCTTTGCAAGTATCACTACAAACAAAGCTAGTGAAGGTGATGGAATTCCAGCTGAGCTATTTCAAATCCTAAAAGATGACGATGTGAAATGGTTTCACTCAATATGCCAGCAAATTTGGAAAACTCAGAAATGGCCACAGGACTGGAAAAGGCCAGTTTTCATTCTAATCCCAAAAAAGGGCAATGCCAAAGAATGTTCAAACTACCACCAATTCCACTCATCTCACATGCTAACAAAGTAATGCTCAAAATTCTCCAAGCAAGGCTTCAACAGTACATGATCCAAGAACTTCCAGATGTACAAGCTGGATTTAGAAAAGGCAGAGAAACCAGAAATCAAATTACCAACATCCATCAGATCATAGAAAAAGCAGGAGAATTCCAGAAAAACATCTACTTCTGCTTCATTGACTATGCTAAAGCCTCTGACTATGTGGATCACAACAGACTGTGGAAAATTCTTAAAGAGATGGGAATACCAGACTATTTAACATGCCTCCTGAGAAATTTGTATGCAGGTCAAGAAGCAACAGTTAGAACCAGACATGAAACAACAGACTGGTCCCAAATTGGGAAAGGAGTACAACAAGGTTGTATATTGTCACCCTGCTTATTTAATTTGTATGCAGAGTACATCATGTGAAATGTCGGGCTAGATGAAGCCCAAGTTGGAATCAAGATTTCAGGGAGAAATATCAATAACCTCAGACATGTGGGTGACACAACACTTATGGCAGAAAGAGAAAAGGAATTAAAGAGTCTCTTGATGAAAGTTAATGAGGAGAGTGAAAAGCTGGCTTAATACTTAACATTCAAAAAAGAAGATAATGGCATCCGGACTTCAAGGCAAAAAGATGGGGAAACAATGGAAACAGTGACAGACTTTATTTTCTTGGGCTCCAAAATCACTGCAGATGGTGACTGCAGCCATGGAATTAAAAGATGCTTGCTCCTTGGGAGAAAAGCTATAACCAACCTGGACAGCATATTAAAAAGCAGAGACATTACCTTGCCAACAAAGGCCCATCTAGTCAAAGCTATGGTTTTTCCGGTAGTCATGTATAGATGTGAGAGTTAAACTATGAAGAAAGCTGAGCACCAAAGAACTGATGCTTTTGAACTGTGGTGTTGGAGAAGACTCTTGAGAGTCCCTTGGACTGCAAGGATATCCAACCAGTCTATCCTAAAGGAAATCAGTCCTGAATATTCATTGGAAGGACTGATGCTGAAGTTGAAGTTCCAATACTTTGGTCACCTGATGCAAAGAACTGACTCAAAGGAAAAGACCCTGATGCTGGGAAAGCTTGAAGGCAGAAGGAGAAGGGGAAGACAGAGGAGGAGATGGTTGGATGGCATCACTGACTCGATGGAAATGAGTTTGAGCAAGCTCTGAGAGTTGGTGATAGACAGGGAAGCCTTGAATGCTGCAGTCCATGGGGTCTTAAAGAGTTGGACACAATTAAGCAACTGAACTGAACTGAGCTACTCAGCTATAAAAAAGAATGAAATTTTTTACATTTGCAGCAACATGAATGGACTTGGAGGATATTATGCTATGTGAAATAAGTTAGACAGATGAAAGACAAATACTCTGATATCACTTATATATGTAATCATAAAAACAGAACAAACAAGTGACTATAACGAAAGAGAAGCAGACTCACAGATACAGAAAATAAACTATTGGTTATGGGGTGGGGTGGGGAGAAGAGGGAAGGAGCAAGATGGGCATAGGGGAATAAGAGGTATAAACTATTAGGTATAAAATAAGCTATAAGGATATGGAACACAATACAAGGAATATAGCCAAGATCTTATAATAACTATAAATGGAGTACAACCTTTAAAAATTGTGAATCACTATATTGCACACTGGTAACTAAAAAAAGAAGAAAATAAAGGTTTATATTCCTCTTTGACATTAATGTTATCCACTCAAGAATGTGCCTGGCATTGTTCTAAATATAACACATTTTTTCAGTATTCAGAATAAGCCTATGAGATAGCTTTTACATACACTTTTACGGTAAGGAAACATACAGAGACTAAGATTCTATAATTGATATCTTGGTTTGTACAACTCCAGTATTGTGTGTTGTCCAAGTCTATATACATCTCTCCTTTTTTGAAGGACTTTGGGGCCAATAATCTAATTTCTGGAACTGCCCAGCATCCATGTCCTGGGTGCCCTCAGCAATCTTCTTCCATTAGCCCCATTGTACTTGCCAAGTGAGAAACTGGAGGCTCATTGAGGAACTGAGTTTACCAACATTTTCCAGGACGTCTTGGTATTCCTAGAGTCTGAAATCAGTTTGTAAGGAGCACCAACCTCTGATCATTCTATTTTTATACCTGGAATGTGTTGTGAGCCAGCTGGCTGCTGCTACAGCTCAGATATCACCTGGCGCTTTCTTCTGAGCAGGGTGAATAAATCACATGAACAGCTAAACCAGACTGTGTCTGTCTGGGTCTGTATCTGATAAGAGACTCTCAACAAGTGAACTGTGTTCCTCTTACTGCAGGGCTAGCTATGTAAAAGGTGGCAGCCCAGTGGATAAGAATCACAGAACTTCAAAAGGAGATAGCCCGTCCAACCCCACTGCTTTGCAAGTAGAGAAACTGAGACCCAGAGCCTTAGGCTGGTATATTGGCTTGCAAGACACGGAAATCCATTCAATTTATGGAGCGTGGTATCGTTGCTGTTGTTCAGTCGCAGCTGTGTAGGACACAGTTGCTGTGTCCTACTCTCTGCAACCCCATGGACTGCAACACGCAGAGTGGTATATTTAAATACAAAAGGGTATTTTATGAAACCCCCTTGTAGGAAAGACAACCAGAAATATATGCTAACTGGAAAGTGCTCCCCCTTGTGGTATATCCAGAGATGCATCACACAGACCCTCTTCTAGGAAAAACTTCCCAGCTCAGGAGAGTGCTGTCAGCAGACAGCTTCCAGTTAGCAGCTCTTTCAGGGTTTGCCTTAGCTCTGAGGCCAGGCCAGTCTCACTCAAGGTCATGCCCTTGCTGGAGTAGCCTACATCCCATGATTATGCAAGGTAGCATATAAAGTTCCAGTCATTTTGACCCGACAAGTTACAAGTCTGATAAGCAAAATTTGCTCCTGAACACACATCTACAGTTGGAACTCTATCACAGTTTAGCTTCTCCCTCCTCCTGGTATTGCCTCCTCTTCCTTTCTTTCACAAGTGTTGGTCCCTAATAAACTTTGTGTACCCAAATTCTAAATATCTCCTTTGGGAATCCAATGTCTAACACCCTGACTCTCTCTGGACAAGTGGGATTTCCTTTCTGCACTCCTTGGTTTGCTTCATTTAACAGCACTTTCCCTAGAGTCCACTTATGTCTTCTTGAACATACCCATCATGACTGCCTCCAGACCTGTGACAGACCATGTTTTCCAAACCGACAAATGCAAGATTGTTCAATCCTGCAAGTTCTTCCAAAAACTGGCCACTCCCCACTAAGAGGAAGAATCTGTTTCTCCTTCTGTTGAAGCTGGACTGGACTTTGTGAGTACTTTGATGAACAGAATGAATGTTATTTCATTCATTCTGGAGCTGAGTCAGCAAAAATAATATGGATTCTACTTGGCCCACACACTTTCTCTCTCTCTCTCTCTCTCTCTCTCTCTCTCTCTCTCTCTCTGGAGACACTCAATCTCGGAACCTAATCACCAGGCTGTGAGGGAGCCCAAACTAGCCCATGTGATGTGATGTGTGGAAAGGAACCTGAAAACCAGCATCATCCATGAGACGTGTGATTGCATGAGACTTGAGATGATTCCAGCCCCCCACTTTTGTGACTTCTAAGTGCCAGACATGGTGAAACAGATACAAGCTGTTTATTTTTGGGTGTCTCCCATTGGTTCATAAGCTTTCCATGAGATAAAGGCCTTCGCTCCACCTACGGCAGTGCCTGGTACATGGCAAGGCAGGTGCCCAATAAAATTTTACTGACTAAATTAATGAGGTATGCACTGTGCGGTCTTAGGCAAACTACCTCTCCTCTCTGAGACTTAGCACCCTGCCTTCTGAGAAAGGGATAATGACATCCTCTTCATGGGTTGTTGAGAGGCTTAAATGAGATAAGCATGCAAATCCTGCCCCAGAGCAGGTGTGCAAGACATGCTAATTCCCTTTCCTTGGAGTTCTGCATCCAGTAGAAGGTCAAAGTGGAGTGGAACAGACAATAAAAAAGTGAAGAGGGAAATGAAGAATTGGTGCTGGAAAAGTTAGGGACATCTTCCTGGAGGAAACAAAAGTAAAACTAGGCTTTGAAGAGGCAAGCTGAGCTATGTTTGTTCAGGATGGACTCAAGTTCAAAATGAGGCAGGGACAATAGTTCCCTGTATGTGCTACCCTGGTCCCCATCAGAACAGAATCATCAGAGTAGAGACCGTGTACCAAATGGATGTGCTGTCCCCTCAAAGTTTTTCAAGTTGTGTGTTCCTGGCACCAGAAATTGACACAAATCTCTCTGTTAAGACTTTTGTAACCTAGAGGCTTTAATGGATGAGCCTCTGAGTTCTGACCCTCTCAGTCCATGGTCAGACATCAGGCAGTCATCTCAGGAAGATGTCAACAAAGCAAGTTACACAATTGTTTGCACATGGTTTTCTTTTGTATTAAATTGTCAAAGCAAACCCTGAAGAAAAATCTAACATGGTTTACTTGGAGTCATGGTTTGGGAGTCAAGAAAGAGAGTCAACACAGCAGAAGTGGGAGTTAACTGGCTTTTGGCTGTACATATTTTCTCCCCCTTTCTGGGCCTCGATCTTCCCATCTATATACAGAGAGATCTGGGTGAAAGATTGGAAGGCATCTCTTTTACAATTCTCTTGGGCTGAGATCCTTGAGGAATAAACACCAGGAATGCTGATGGGTCCCTCAGAAGGGACATTTGCGCATTTGGACAACCTTCAAGGTTGTGGAATCGGGGTCCGTTTGCAGCCACATCAGGATGGTCCCAGCACTGACCTCATTCTCTGGCACATCCTCTGTTATGACAAAAGCCTTGGTGCATCCAATAGGCCTGCCCTGGGTCAGAGGTGCAGCTGGAGCACAATCCAGCCAGCTTCAGCAGAGTTGCCTAAACCCCGGGAGTTGTATCCCTAGGAGGCCGGCCGGTGCCAGTGATTAGGGTGGATGACTGAAGTGACTCACAGAACCTGCCAAGGGTAGCAAGGGGGTGGAAAGGAGCCCTGATTTCAGGGTCAGGAAACCAAAGAAGCACTCCAGTCTCCGTCCCAACCAACTGAATATATAGGCAGGTGTTTACCCTTTCTGAGGACCCGCTTTCCACATCTCAGATAGGGGATGGGATCCTGTGAAGATCAAATGAGATCACAGATGCAGACCCTTGGAATATTACCAGCTCACAAGGTTAAGATAATGTTGTTTTTGTGTTCCAGAGCACTTGACAATTTATGAAGCTCGTTACTGCTAGCGCACATTCACGTAGGTTATCTCACACACACGCCCCCACCAACAGCCCTAAAAGGAGACACGATGAACCGTCTTATCCGCTTGCCTCTTATCTGCTCCTCTCTCGGGGCACTTAGAACATTAAACCTTCAACTATGAGTTTTTAGTTATTTATGCGCATGTCTAATCTCCCCACCTTGAATAGAAGCCAGAGCAGGCATGGGGGCTGATCATTCTTGCTCTGCCACCCCCCAACTCCCCATCTACCCATTGATTTCTGCATGGTAGGTCCTCAACCAGTAAGGAAAGTAAGGAAAAGGAGGAGGGTGGGAGGAAGACAAAGAGAGACAGGCAAGTAGTATAAACGGAGTCTTTATTTCAATGGTGTAAGTTAAGGTGTCTACCATTGTAGCTACTAGCCACATGTGATTACTTCAATTTAAGCTAATTAAAATTATATACAGTTAAAAATTCAGTTCCTCTGCTGCACTGGCCACATTTAAAGTGCTCAGTGGCTCAACATGCCCATCACTGTCGAAAACTTGGTTGGAAAACACTAGTATAGAGAAGGGAACCTGGGCTCTGGAGCCAGACAGAACTGGGTTCCAATGCTGCATCTGTGATTCATGCAAGCCACCTCACCTCTCTAAGCCTCACTGTCCATACTTGTCGATCGAGGATGCTCATAGACATAATGACGGCAATGTCCCTCACACAGCGTTGTTGAGAGAATTAAGCAAGCTACTTGCTTCACACTAATGTTAGCATTGCCTCTGCTCTGATGCCTCCACGTGATGGTAAACAAAATGGTGGGACTTGGGGCTGGTGTTTGCACCATAGGAAGTGATGGGGCAGAATGGAACAAATATAGAGAGATGGGCAGACAGACTGCAGTTTGACTCCTGGTCCCACTTGCCAGGTACGTGATCTTAGGAAGATCATTCAGCCTCTCCAGCACTCACCCTCCTTTTCCAAGTGGGAAAAAAAAAATTCATCATCTTGTTTGATTCTCATAACATCCCTAGAAGTTAAATATTCAATATATAAAAAATATTCCTCAGACGCATAGGACATGTTCAATAACTAGAAAATGACTACATTATAGTAATATAAAAATAAAACACATAGTTGAAATTACTAGTATCTGCTTTAGGTACTTATGGTCATTGTTTTTGTTATTATGTTTACTACTACTTCCCAGGGGGTGCAAGTAGTGAAGAACCCACAGGCCAGTGCAGGAGACATAAGATATGCAGTTTCAACCCCTGGGTCGGGAAGATCCCCTGGAGAAGGGAATGGCAACCCACTCAAGTATTCTTGCCTGGAGAGTCCCAGGGACAGAGGAGCCTGGCGGGCTACAGTCTGTGGGATCACCAAGTCTGGCACAACTGAAGAAATTTAGCATGCATTATTACTACTAACTAGTTGGTTAAGGGTAGGTACTCTAAGCATAGTGGGAGGTTTAGAGATCCTGAGAGTTGAAATAATGTACTTTCCACAATGTAGACAGAAATGTATATTCTGTTATGAAAATCAGATCACGCCATTGTCCTGATCAAAAACGACAATGTCTTTACCTCATACTCACAATACAGTGAAATTTCCTCCCCATCTCCAGTGCCCTCCAGCATCTGACCACTCCAGCCTCTCCCTCTAGGCACCAGTGCCCTGACCTCACTGAAGGTCCTGCTCTCACCCAAACATGCAAAGCTTGTTCCTCTTGTTCAAGACCCTGCCTGCATCTTTACTCCCTCACAGGACGCCCTCTCTTGTCTCCCGTGAGCCTCTGCTCAAACGTCACCTCCACAAGGGTCGTTTTCCTCCTCTGTGTGTGTGTGTGTGTGTGTGTGTGTGTGTACGCACATGATCAGTCCTCTCCTACTCTTTGCAACCCTATGGACTGTAGCCTGCCAGGCTTCTCTGTCCTTGGGACTGTCCAGGCAAGAATATTGGAGTGGGTTGCCATTTCCTCCTCCAGGGGATCTTCCTGACACTACTTTTTATCACACTGCTTTATTGCTCTTTATAGACTGTCATCTCAGGCAGTGATTTATTTCCATCCCTTTATTCACCTTTGAATTCAATGTTTGTTAATATAGTAATTAAAACTTGAACATAATCTCTGTGCAGGAGAGACATCATTATCTTTATTGCTTTTATCCTGTGCCTAAAACAAGACTTAGCATGGGACAGGTTCTCAGTAAATTTCAATGAATTTCAACATTCAAACAAAATCTCTCAGGTCCATTTTAAATAAAGCAGTATGTACATGTCCATCCCAAACTCCCTAACTATCCCTTCCCCCGCATCCTTCCCCTCTGGCATCCATAAGCTCATTTTCTCTAAGTCTGTGAGTCTGTTTCTCTTCTGTAAATAAGTTAATTTGTATTATGATTTTAGATTCCACACCTAAGGGGTGCCATACAATGTTTCTGCTTCTCTGACTTACTTCTCTCAGTATGACAATCTCTAGGTCCAGCCAACATTGGGACAAATGACATTACCTACTGTATAGCTCAGGGAACTCTGCTCAAAGTTACGTGGCAGTCTGGATGGGAGGGCGTTTGGGGGAGAATAGATGCATATATATGCATGGCTGAGTACCTTTGCTGTCCACCAGAAGCTACCACAACATTGTTTATCAGCCGTATTCCAATACCAAATTAAAAGTTTAATAAAAATAAATACAGTGACTAGGAAACTAAGAATCACCTCAGAATAATCATAGGAAGGAATTAGATATGACTAGCCACGTGTAACCCTGATGCTGGGAAAGACTGAAGGTGGGAGGAAAAGGGGACGACAGAGGATGAGATGGCTGGATGGCATCACTGACTCGATGGACACGAGTTTGGGTAAACTCCAGGAGTTGGTGATGGACAGGGGGGCCTGGCGTGCTGCGTTCATGGGGTCACAAAGAGTCAGACACGACTGAGTGACTGAACTGATATTGATAGCCAGGTTAAAAGACAGAAATTAGAGAAAAACAAAATTATTTTTTGAGTGTATTAGTCACTCAGTCGTGTCTGATTTTTTGTGACCCCATGGACTGTAGCCCACCAGGACCCTCTGCCCATGGGATTCTCTAGGCAAAAATACTGGAGTGGATTGCCATTTCCTCCTCCAGGGGACCTTCCCAACTGTACACAAAGGAGACTTCGTTATTGTGCATTAGAGGATACCCCAGGTTAACGGTCATAGAAAACTGTCTCTTGAGCCTTTAAATTCTATACCAATTCTCTACTATGGTTGGCTGATTGTTTCTTTCTTTATTTAGGTTTTAAGGTGAATGACCTGGGGCTATTTCTTTCTACCAACCTGATTGGGACTCTAAAGGCACAGTTGAAATGCCTATTTTTCTTGCTATCCTCAGAAGGGACTGATGTAAATCTACTGTACAATTCTCATTCTGTTCAGCTTACAATACAAATAGCTTATTATTTTTTGCAACCTATGTCTCATAATAAAGCAGTGCTGAAAAATTAAATAGAAAAAAGTTCAGTTGCCATGTAGGCTATGAAAATGATTTGCTGGTGGTGATTTTTAAGCTTGATCTAAATAGATTTACTAAGAAGGGTACTTGGAAGATGTGGTTCAAATTTTGCTATTTAAGGTATCTTGAAATTATAGGCTCACTCTCCCTAAGATTTCAAAAAGCATAAAGCTTAGGCTCTTAAGGGTATAGCAGTGATAAAAGCTTTCACAGTCATTTCTAAAAAGCAACACTTCATAGTTTTCTCTCTCCAATAGATTTCTAATATACTTGTAGAAGGAAGGCAATGGAAAAACCAAGAATAAAAATAGGTGAGCTCTCCACAATTGGGCTTCCTGCCTATTTTCCCTGTTCAAAGAAAAGGGTACTCCTGCTCAATATCTGGAGAAGGCAATGGCACCCCACTCCAGTATTCTTGCCTGGAAAATCCCACGGATGGAGGAGCGTGGTAGGCTGCAGTCCATGGAATCGCTAAGAGTCAGACACGGCTGAGCGACTTCACTTTCACTTTTCACTTTCATGCATTGGAGAAGGAAATGGCAACCCACTCCAGTGTTCTTGCCTGAAGAATCCCAGGGATGGGGGAGCCTGGTGGGCTGCCGTCTATGGGGACGCACAGAGTTGGACACGACTGAAGTGACTTAGCAGCAGCAGCAGCAGCAGCTCAATATCTATTTATACATGTTCTTAACCATTTTGGTTACTGATGCATTTTTATTATTGTGATACTGTGATTTAGTATAATAAATATATTAACTATATTGAGTCTTTGTCCATTATTCCTGGCCCATAGCTCCTAAAAATCTTGGAATTTCCTAAGTGATAGAATCAGTCCTGAATATTCATTGGAAAAAATGATGCTCAAGCTGAAACTCCAATATTTTGGCCACCTGACGTGAAGAATTCACTCAGGGAAAAGACCCTGATGCTGGGAAAAATTGAAGGCAGGAGGAGAAGGAGACAACTGAGGATGAGATGGTTGGATGGGATCACCAACTTGATGGACACGAGTTTGAGCAAGCTTCAGGAGTTGGTGAGGGAGAGGGAAGCCTGGTGTGCTGCAGTCCGTGGGGTTGCAGAGTCAGACAGAACTGAGCGACTGAACTGAACTCAACTGAAGTGATGGGAGCTAGAAAAATGTCTTTTGTTATGTTAATAAGGGGACCCAACCTAAGGATTGGAGGAGGAACTGGCAACCCACTCCAGTATTCTTGCCTAGAGAATCCCAAGGACAGAGGAGCCTGGTGGGCTACAGTCCACAGAGTTGCAAAGAGTCAGACACGACTTAGTGACTAAACGAACCACCACCACCTAAGGATAGGAACTTGTCAGCAGAGCCAGCTGCAGAATTAGAGGGTTAGAACCTTCAGTCCTACCTCCTTGACCTCTGGAGTGAGGGGAGAAGGGCTGGAGGTTGAATCAGTCTCCAATGGCCAATGATTTATTCATTCATGCCTGTATAGTAAAGTCTCTGTAAAACCTCAGAGAGGTTCAGAGAGCTTCCAGGTTGATAAACATGTGGAGGTTTGGAAAGAGTAGCTCATTCTGAGAGTACAGAACTTGGAGCACCTTTACACTACCTTGCTGTACTCATTTCTTCCATTTGGCTGTGTCTGAGCTATATCCTTTTATAATAAACTAGTAGTGAAGTAAAGAGATAAAAAATCTCCCAGGTCCTTGGAGCCAACCCTCCCTCTTCTGATACACACAGATGCAGGCTTGAACTAAATGGCCATACTGCCAAATGTATTCATTTACCCACCCGTTCCCCAATTACTGACCACACAATGGGCCCAGGCCCTGGCACAGTGCCTGCCCTAACAGGAAGCAGATGCCCTTCCTTTAAGGATCCTTCTCCCAGTCCATGGTCCCATCCACATGCAGGACATTGCCAACTGTAGTATACTGGATTGAGTTGAGAGACAGAATTCTGTAGAAACCCAGAGGAGGGGAAGTCTTCTTCAGCTGAAGGGCATCAGAAGAAACATCTCAGTGGAGACAACCTGTGAGCTGGGACTCATGGCCCCACTGATAATACTATACCCTCTGGAGCCAGGTTGCCTCCACCACTTCCCAGCTGAGTGACAATGGCAAGTTCCCTCACAGACTGGTCCCCCAGATCCCCCATCTGTAAAATGAAGACTATAATATTATATGTCACATAGGGTTGCCGTGAGAATTAAATAGAATTACCCATTGAAAGGGTTTCCCTGGTGGCTCAGTGGTAAAGAATCTGCCTGCCAATGCAGGAGATGTGGGTTTGATCTCTGGGTGGGGAAAATCCCCTGGATAAAGAAATAACAACCCAGTCCAGTATTCTTGCCTGGGAAATCCCATGGACAGAGGAGCTTGGCAGGCCACAATCCACAGGGTTGCAAAAGAGTCAGACATGACTTAGTGACTAAACAACAACATCCATTATAAAAAAAAAAAAAAAATCCTGGTACCCAGTACATAGTTCATGTCCAATAAATATTACTTATACAGCCATTTTCTTGGGACAGTGGAAGCATGCTGGACAGTCATGGAAGGAGGACAGTGCTCCCTCATAGCTGGAACATAGAGTCTGTGAGACAGGGCAGCATGTGGAAGGTGAGGCTGGCTGCAGCCACACCATGGAGGACTTCATAAGCAGGCAGAGTTTGGCTTTGATCTGAAGAGAAGGGAAAAGTCATAAAAAGATTCTAAGTTGGAAAGTAATGTGCTGGCATTTGCAGTTTAAGGAACAGTCTGACTGTAACATAAGGATGGGAAGGAGCTGGCCAGACTGGAGGCAGGAAGGAAAGAGGCTGTCACACAAATCCGACTGAGAAATAAAGTGACTTATCCGTAGTGGGAAGAAGAGAAAGATCCTGGGGAAATAAAATGAATAGGCTTGGCCACGTTTGCACTCTAGGTCTGGCAGGATACAAGAGGCACAGTCAGATGGATTTAACCCAACAGAGCTTAGGAAAAGGCCTTCTTGAGAGATGTGGTCAGGGATCAGGGAACCAGGCACAACCATGACGGGAAGGCACTGCCAGCCCCAAACCTGAGGGACCTTGGGAGGGGATGATATTACAAGAGCTCAGAGACTCAGGGGCCAGGGAAGACAGCTGACCCAGCAGGGGCTGCAGTCTTAGTGAGGATCACAGCTTCCATAGACATGGCCAGGTGGCGGGAAATGGGGGTAGGATTAAAGTACCCAGCCTCTCTCCCCTTCCACCCTGATCTCATGTCAGTGCCTCTCATTGGCCAAAACTAACTGAGAGCCACAGGTCAGGAGAGCTTGGTCATGTGATCTATAAATGTCAACCTTCATGGGTCAACAGGAGGTCAGAGGAGGGTAAAATGGGTCTGGGGGCAGGGTACATACAAGAAGAACAAGTATCACAGTCACTCAGAGGGGAAAGGGGATTGTTTGGGGGTTGGGAAGGACAGGAATTTTTCCAAACCCCTAAGGTTCCCTGCTAAAGATATTTACCCAATTAAATATCCATGAACTGGAGGATTTGCCCATCCATGTGAATCACATTCGAGTCTTCACGTGCCCCTCAGTGTGTGCCCCAAACATCTGGACCTTCTTCCCCTTCCCTTTCCTTCTGCAGATATGTACTCTTGCTAAAGGCTTGGAAAAGTTAGCCAGAAGAGGATTTGCAACAGATTAGTATAACTTCACTGGTACCACAGCTAAAAATCAAACCTGCCTATAACATGTTCAAAGTCATAAGCAAAGATAAATACATGAATGACCTGGGGTGAGGCGAGGTGAGGTTGGGGGAGAGGAGGGTGTTGGGGCTCGGGGAGTTCCTTCCTCATGCCTTTGCAAACAAAAATTAATTTTTCTGCAAACACTCTTGGGATCCAAAAACTGACATGGAAACTGTCCCAGCCCAAGGCCCTGCCCCCCTCTGCCTGACACATCTAATTCCCTTATCTCTGACGGGTTGCAGGCCTCCATGAGCTACCACAGCAGAGCACCAGGCCACAGAGATGTTGTTCTGAGTGATGCTGAGGCAGGCACACCCCAGAGATGGGAAAACCACCTGAGACGAGGCCTCTGTGACTAAGAGAGGCACAGGAGCTGCTGACAGCAACAGCTAGGACTTCTTTCTGCAAAGTGTACCCAGGAAGCCCTTACAGGCCTGAAGAAAAGAATGGCTTTCATCATTAACTGACACATTTTCCACCCTGGGGCCAGAAGCACAACTAGCCCAGAAACACTGGGAGGTACAGAGGAGACAGGCCGGCAGGTATGGGCAAGTCTTGGCTTAGAACTCCACTCTGTGTATCGCAGGAAAAAGTCTTAGCTCCTTGGGAGGTCTGCCGAGACACTTCAAGATCTGACGTCTGCTTGTCCAGGTCACTGCCTAGTCACGTCCATGCTAACCTTTCAGCCATCTAAGCTACTAGCATTTTGCTCAGACACACCCAGCAGCACTTCAGGTGCCTAGATTTTTTCACACATGCCTGTGCCTAAAATGCCCTTCTCCTCTTTTCCACCTAGAATTCTCCTATTTTTTCTATCAGACTCTTCTCTCACTACATCCAGATTTCTCAAGAAAAACACTGCAGAGAAGGAGTTGACAGATGCCCCTACCTCTGTGCCTCTGTAGAAACTTGGACCGCCCTCCGAAGCAATAAACTGAGGCTGATACAACATTGTAAATAGACTACATTTCAGTTAAAAATAAAAATAAATGAGTAATTGGGGAACAGTGTGTTATTTCCACCTCAAGACTATACATTCCTAAAAGCAGGTTGGGCATCTTAGTATTCATACCTTAGCACTGGGTTTGTCCCAGAATAATAATATGACTAGCTCATGGCACTAAAGTTTGCAGTTCTTCTGTGGGACAGTTATTCTCACCAGAAATTTCTTTCCAATTTTTTCCCCCTGAAATCTGGAGCATTTATCTGACACTTATCAATCTTGTCTTCTAAAGTCATCCATAAAAGTCCCTTCCCGGTGCTGTATCCCAGCCACTGAGATCTTCTAAATCAATATCAAATACCCACTAAGGCTCCTATCCACCATAGTCTTTCTTTTAGCCTGAAATTAGCTTTTTGCAAAACTTCAGTTTTGAATTCAAACAGATTTGAATTTGGATATAAGTTCTGCCATACCCTTATCCCAGATTACTTACCTATCAAATGGGGATAATATCAATAATAATCTCTACTCTGCAGGGATGTTGAGAGAAAATGAAATGTTGGATGGAAAACAGCTATCACAGGTCCTGACAGATAGCATGTCTTCACAGAAATAGTTATTGATGGATTGAACAATGAATGAGTGAGCTGGGGCTATGTGTTACATAGATGGAGTAATATTTTAGATCTTTAACTCTCTTATACTAGTTCGGAGTCAATAAATGGTAGATCTACACTAGGTAGATACTAGGATCTATATAGGAGAGACAATGAACAAATAAGACTTGCATGATCCATGATCTAATAGCCCCTGGGGAAGTCACTGAAATGTGAAACAAAACACAGGTGTGAAAAGTGGTATGAGAGTGAACTTGCAGGTCACTCAGATGAGTTCATCTGAGCAGGATTTTGTGTAAGTAAGGACTCGTAAAAAAAAAAAAAAAAAAAAAAAAAAACTCCTACATTAGAAAATGTAACACTTAGGCAATTATTAACTAGAATTATTTGCTCCTTGTCCTATTATTGTTTGTGTAGTTCACTTGGGTATGTTATGGAGAAAGTAAGATAGATTAGCAGACAAGAATGTTGAGTGCTGAATTTAATGTTACAAAATTTGAACAACTGAAAAGCTTCATCCTTAGTCTCTGAAAGTTACATTGATTGGTAAATATGATGGTAAATACACTAATTGTTAAATATACCAAGTCAGTGATTCTCAAGTGACAATAGATGTTTTGTAGGTTTGATACCAAATTTTTATTAATGCATAAAATTTGTTTGTTTTAACTGAGATTATATATTATTCCTGCAATACTTCTCAGCTGCAAGTTTGAGCTATAGAAATCACATAGCGTTGGTCTCCAGTGGAGTGAAATCTGCTATTTGCACTACCAAAATTTCAATTCAGTATTGTACTGAAAATCTTAGCAAGCGCAAAGTGAAGAGGGGGGGAAAAAGCACAAAACTGGGAAAAGAAAAAATAAGACCATTATACACAGATGACATTAATGGTATATGTAGAAAACCTAAAAGAATCTATGGACACACTATTAGAATTAACAAGTGAATTTAGTATGACCAATAAATTCATAAGATCAATATATAATTAAAAAATAAATTTTAAGAATATAATTTATAATGGCTTTCAGTTCAGTTCAGTTCAGTCGCTTAGTCGTGTACGACTCTTTGTAACCCCATGAATCGCAGCACAACAGGCCTCCCTATCCATCACCAACTCCCGGAGTTTACTCAAACTCATGCCCATCGAGTCGGTGATGCCATCCAGCCATCTCATCCTCTGTTGTCCCCTTTTCCTCCTGCCCCCAATCCCTCCCAGCATCAGGGTCTTTTCCAATGAGTCAACTCTTCGCATGAGGTGGCCAAAGTATTGGAGTTTCAGCTTCAGCATCAGTCCTTCCAGTGAACACCCAGGACTGACCTCCTTTAAGATGGACTGAAATGGCTTTAAGAAATGTCAAA
Source organism: Dama dama (assembly GCF_033118175.1). NCBI lineage: Eukaryota > Metazoa > Chordata > Mammalia > Artiodactyla > Cervidae > Dama > Dama dama. The sequence continues at coordinate 87,810,164 of NC_083700.1, forward strand.
TATACAGGAATTAATCTAATAAATGATTTGCAAACCTTATATGTGGAAAACTATAACAATTACTGAGAAAAATAAAAAAAATTCTGCCTGAATTGAAGGCTATACTGTGTTCAAGGATTGCAGGACTCAATATTATAACTTTGTTGGTTCTACCCAATTGGATTTATACATTCAATACAATCTCAGTCAAAATCCTAGCAATTTTTTCTGAAATGTCTCAGTGTAGATCATCCAGAAGTAGACCCTGAGTTGAGGATTTGTGGGCAAGTGATTTATTAAAGAAACATTCTCAGAAGAAACTGATTCAAAAATGAATAAGTAGACCAGGGAAGAGGAAAACAAGCTAAGGTCTGATTTCAGCCTGATCCTCCAAGGAAGTGCAGGAGTGCAACTTACACCCCAAAGATCCCCCCCTTCAAGGAAAATAAGCTAGGCTTTCATACTCATGCACCACTTAGCAATAGCTAAGGTCAACTCCAGGAGGACTCCGGCTTCTAAGCATTTCTAGCTCTCTCTACATTTGGGCGAAGTGGCTCCAGTAACTTTCAGAGAGTCCTTCAAAGAGAAGCACAGATTCAGGCTGTAGGAAGTAAAACAAAGCGAAGTTAGAACGGGAGGGAAAACCTAAAGAGTAAAAGGAATCTGAAGAGTTTGGAGTAGAGCACAAACACCTACTATATGAAAAATGAACAAGCTGATTTTAGAATGTATATGAAAATGCAAAGAGCCACACCAAACAAAGATAGTCTGGAAAGGGGGAACAAAGTTGGAGTGCTTATACCACTAGATTAAAAGACTTACTATAAATCCTCATTAATTAAAATAAGTATGGCATTTGTGCAGTAATAGACAATAACCAATGGAACAAAATTCCAGAAACAGATGCACATATATTCAGTAGCTGGATTTATATCAAAGATACCTGCAGTACAGTGGAAGAAAGGATAATGGTTTTAATAATTGGTGCTGAGTTAGTTAGATATTAACAGGGAAATACTAACCTTGAACTCTAACACACACTGAATTCAATTTCAAATGGATTATAGGCCTAAATGTGACAGGCAAAAAAATAATAATAAAGCCTCTAAAAACATATCTTCAAGACCTGGTGGTAGAAAAATATTTCTTGTGTAGAATACAAACTGCCCTAATCATAAAGGAAAAGATTCATATACTTGACTTTGTTAATATTAAAGCTTCTGTTTATTAAAAGAAACCATTGGAACAATGGAAAGGCAACAGAGTTGGAAAGATATTTGCATTACATATATCCAACAACGGATTCATAATCAAAACATTTGAAGAACTTCCATAAACCAGTAAGACTAGAACAGATACTTGTTTTAACAGTCAAAAGCCTTGAAGAGGCATTTCATGAAAAAGAATATCCAAACAGTCAATAAGCACATGCTCAACATTAGTAGCTATCAGCAAAATGTAAATTAAAACCGCAGTGAGATACCACAGCACATCCACAAGAATTTCTAAAATGAAAAATAAAAACAAGAAGTCCTGACAATACCAAACATTTCCAGGAATGTGGAGCAACCAGAACTTTAATGCACTGTTGGTAGGGGTGTAAACTGGTTCAATAACTGTGAAAATTGGACAGCTCTATGAAGACTAAAAAATGCAGTCTGCAGCTGAGTAATTCAACACCTAGACATGTGACTAGCAAAACTTTTGTTAAGTTGTGCAACAAAAGCCTCATCAAAGGATGCTCAGAGCAACTTTATTAAAAATAGCCAAAAGTTAGAAATATCCCAAATGCCAATATATATATAATGCAATGTTCTGAAGCAAAGTAAAATAAACAACTACTGCTACACCTAACATACATCAATCTCACTGGCATACAAATGAAGGAGGATCAATACAAATTAATAAAAACTGTATTACTCCAATTTTATGAATTAAGAAAGACAAAATCAATCAAAGCAGATAGAAACCAGACTAGTTATGATATGTATAGAGTGTACTGACTCAGAAGGGACATGAGAAACTCCTAAGGTGTGACAGGGGTTTATATCTTGATTGAGACGGTGGTTACTTGGGTATATATGTTTGTGAATATTCACCAAAGTTTAATATTTGCACTCTTTATAATATGTAAATTATAGTTTGGTAATAAAAAAAAAAAAAAAAGCCTTTGACTGTATGGATCACAATAAACTGTGGAAAATTCTGAAAGAGATGGGCATACCAGACCACCTGACCTGCCTCTTGAGAAACCTGTATGCAGGTCAGGAAGCAACAGTTAGAACAGGACATGGAACAACAGACTGGTTCCAAATAGGAAAAGGAGTACATCAAGGCTGTATATTGTCACCCTGTTTGTTTAACTTATATGCAGAGTACATCATGAGAAACGCTGGGCTGGAGGAAGCACAAGCTGGAATCAAGATTTCCAGGAGAAATATCAATAACCTCAGATATGCAGATGACACCACCCTTATGGCAGAAAGTGAAGAAGAACTAAAGAGCCTCTTGATGAAAGTGAAAGAGGAGAGTGAAAAAGTTGGCTTAAAGCTCAACATTCAGAAAACTAAGATCATGGCATCCAGTCCCATCACTTCATGGGAAATAGATGGGGAAACAGTGGAAGCAGTGGCTGACTTTATTTTTGGGGGCTCCAAAATCACTACAGATGTTGATTGCAGCAATGAAATTAAAAGACACTTACTCCCTGGAAGGAAAGTTATGACCAATCTAGATAGCATATTAAAAAGCAGAGACATTGCTTTGCCAACAAAGGTCCATCTAGTGAAGGCTATGGTTTTTCCAGTGGTCATGTATGGATGTGAGAGTTGGACTATAAAGAAAGCTGAGCGCCAAAGAACTGATGCTTTTGAACTGTGGAGTTGGAGAAGACTCTTGAGAGTCCCTTGGACTGCAAGGAGATCCAACCAGTCCATCCTAAAGGAGATCAGTCCTAGGTGTTCATTGGAAGGACTGATGCTGAAGCTGAAACTCCCAATACTTTGGCTGCCTGATGCCAAGAGCTGACTCATTTGAAAAGACCCTGATGCTGGGAAAGATTGAGGGCAGGAGGAGAAGGGGACGACAGAGGATGAGGTGGTTGCATAGCATCACCGACTTGATGGACATAGGTTTGGGTGGACTCCGGGAGTTAGTGATGGACAGGGAGGCCTGGCGTGCTATGGTTCATGGGGTCACAAACAGTCAGACACAACTGAGTGATTGAACTGAACTGAATAAAAAAAGAGAGATCTTAAAACACTGAAGTCCCTCAAGTTTATCACAGACACTTTAGAAAGTATTCAAGTGCGCAATGGGACATCTCAATGTTAATATTTTTTATTACAAAAATTACAGTATATTTTAAATGCAGTCTTGTAGTCTACAAACAATGTACCTATAAATAGTATGTCATGATAATTCCCCATTTAGTACATTTTGTACTACAATATAAAAATATTTGCTGTGCAGGCCAGTTAAAGAGAACTTCAATTCCAAGCACCCAGGGGTGAACTGCAGAACAGAGGAGAAAATAGTTCTGAAAGAGTGGTGAGCCTGAAGGGCAGTCACAGAAACATGCAGTAACAATTCATACAATTGTTCATACAATACATGAGGGCTTCTCAACCTTTCTGTATTTGCCACATCCATTTAAATACTGAATTTTTGCAACCAATGTTAAAGTATTAAAATAGAAAATTCATTCCATTTTCTTTTTAACTTTTATATTTACTAATTAACAGTGATAAAATATGGAATTTTTTTTGAAACTTGACAACTATGCAGAAAAATGTCAGATAAGCCTTTGGTGAGGATAAGTTTGAGAATCACTGAACTAAATCATCACTAGTAATGTTTCTCCCTTCATACACATGATCTCATACACGCCAGTGTTTGTGATCAGTTATGGTGCTTGATATGTCAGGCATTACAAATTTAATGAAAAAACAGCAACTGTAAGTGGTCTGTATGTTTTTATGAATTAAAGCAGATTCAGATACATTTGTATACTATTTTACTCATTTAAATACTAAGATGTTAATTGTATGGAAACAAAAAAATAAATGGTGTTTCATGAAGTTTACAGGGAATTGAATAGTTTTTCATGGAGGTTATAGGAAACATTCTTGTTTTCCAGTTGAGTTTGGCCAGTAAATGCTGGCAGGATCACGGAGGGCAGAAACGAGAGAGGGGTGAGTTCTTAGTCTTTCCCCTCCTTCCCTGCATCCCCATGGTTTGGGCAGTGGGGCTTCCCTGCTGGCTCAGAGGGTAAAGCATCTGCCTGCAAAGTGGGAGACCTGGATTCGATCCCTGGGTTGGAAAGATTCCCCTGGAGAAGGAAATGGCAACCCACTCCAGTATTCTTGCCTGGAGAATCCCATGGACAGAGCAGCCTGGGAGGCTGCAGTCTACGGGGTCACAAGGAGTCAGACACGACTGAGCAACTTCACTTCACTTCACTTCTACATCTCTCCACAATAGCCGCGTATGTTGAGGAGAGTAGCCGCTTTCTCATCTCTCAGTTTCATGGGGTTCTAGTAACGTTTTGCCATTTTAGCACCTGGGATGTCAACAGTTTTTGGTGACTGTTAGTCAGAACGAAATGACAACCCACTCCACTACTCTTGCCTGGAAAGTTTCCGTGGACTGAGGAATCTGGTAAGCTACAGTTCGTGGGGTTGCAAAGAGTGGGACATGACTAAGCAACTTCACTTTCACTTTCTTTTTTCAGTCTCTGGGAATATTACATATCCTATGTTGGTTTTCTATTTAAAATTCTTTTTAATTTTTATTTTTAAAAATTTTTATACACTTCTGAAAGGTTATACTACATTTAATGTTATTATAAAATATTGACTATATGCCCTGTGATGTGCAATGCATCCTTGTAGCTTATCTGACATTTGATAATCTATACCTCCCAGTCCACCACTCCTATATTGTCTCTCCCCCACTCCCCACTGCAGTTTGTTCCCTGTATCTGTGAGTCTGCTTCTTTTTTGTTAGATTCAGTACGTTGTTGTATTTTTTCAGATTTCACATAAAAGTGATATCATACAGTATTTGTCTTTCTCTGACTTATTTCACTTAGCATAATGCCCTCCAAGTTCATCCACATTGCTGCATATGGCAAAATTTCATTCTTTTTCATAACTGGATAGTGTTCCATTGTCTCTGTGTGTATATATTTGCAGATATAGGGTTGTGGTTAGAAAAAATGTTTGATGTGGTTTCAGTTTTAATTTATCTAGGCTTGTTTTGAGGCCCAGCACATGATCTATCCTGGAGAATGTTCCACGCGCAATTGAAAAGAATGTGCATTCTGCTGCTTTCAGGTGGAATGTTCTCTCTACATCAGTTAAGGCCATCTGATCAAATGTGTCATTTAAGGCCAGTGTTTCTTATTGATTTTCTCTCTGAATGATCTGTCAATCAACATAAATAGAGTGTTAAATCCCCCCACTCTTATTGTGTTATTGTCAATTTCTCTTTTTATGTCCATTAATATTTGACTTACATATTTAGGTGCTCATATTTGGATACATATATATTTACAATTGTTTTATCTTCTTCTTGATTGATCTCAGTCATTACATGGTGTCCTCCTTTGTCTCTTGTAACAATGCTTATTTTAAAGTTTATTTTGTCTGATATAAGTATAGCTACTTGATTTTCTTTTGGTTTCAGTTTGCATGGAATACCTTTTTCCATCCCCTCACTTTTAGGCTACATATATCTCTAGATCTGAATGGGTCTCTAACAGGCAGCATATATACAAGTCTTGTTTTTATATACTTTCAGCCACTCAATGTCTTTGGTCTTGTGAACTTATTACAGTATCTTTAGTATTATGTTTGGATTCCTTTTACTTTTTTGTGTGTATATATACTAAAGATTCTTGGTTTGTGGTTACCATGAGATTTTTGATTAACAATCTATCTATAAACATGGGTTTCTCTGGTGGCTTAGACAGTAAAGAATCTGCCTGCAATACAAGAGACCTGGGTTTGATCCCTGAGTCAGGAAGATTCCCTGGAGAAGGGAATGGCTACCCACTCCAGTATTCTTACCTGGAGAATTCCATGGACAGAGGAGCCTGGCAGGCTATGGTCCATGGTACAGCAAAGAATTAGACATGACTGAATATCTAGCACATGCACACACACTACCTATATATGTGATTGTTTTTAGTTGCTTATGTCTTAATTTCAAATGCCTTTTAAAAAGACTGCATTTGCATTCTCCTCCCCATCAACTACTGTTTTTGATATCATATTTTACATCTAATTTTTCTGTGTGTCCTTTAACTGTTTATTGGGTATGTAGATAATTTTATTACATTTGTTATTTAACCTCCCTACTAGCTTTGGGTATGAATCATTTCTGACCTCTACTATATGTTTGCCTTTACCCATGAGCATTTTCATTTCATAATATTCTTATTTCTAGTTGTCTTTTCTTTTTTGCTAGAGAATTCCCTTTAACGTTTGTTGTAAAACTGGTTTTGTAGTGCTGAACTCTTTTAGTTTCACTTGTCCATAAAGCTTTTGAGGTCTCCATCAATTCTGAATGACAACCTTGCTAGTTGGAGTATTTTGGTTGTACATTTTTGTCTTTCATCACTTTAAATATACCATACCATTCCTTTCTGGCCTGCAGAGTTTCTACAGAAAAATCAGCTATTCTCCTTATTGTAGTTCCCTTGTATATTCTTGCTGCTTTTCCCTTGCTGCTTTTAATATTTTCTCTTTATCTTTAATTTTTATCATTTTTATTATAATGTGCCTTGGTGTGCTCCTCTTTGTGTTAATCTTGTATGAAACTCTGTGCTTCCTGAACTTGGGTGACTTTCTTTTCCCAGGTTAGGGAATATTTCAGTTATTATCCCTTCAAGTATTTTCTCAGGCTCTCTCTCTTTTCCTTCTGGAACCCCTATAATATGAAAGTTAGTGTGTTTGATATGGTCCCAGAGGTCTCAAACTGTCCTCATTTCTTTTCATTCATTTATCTTTAGTTTGGTGGCAGTGATTTGCACTGCTTTGTCTTCCATCTCTCTGATCTTATCTTTTGTATCAGTTAGCCTACTATTAATTCCTCCTATTGTATTTTTAATTTGTTATCAACACAATGAATCAGGCAATCTTTCAAGCTCTGAAGTTAGATCTTGAATACAATTGACAGAGTAGATGGGTGATCAAAGTTTAAATTCTAACTGGAGCAGACAGTAATTCATTTTTCCTCTTTCTCTCTGCTGTGCCATGCTAATTTGCTTCTGTCACGTCCAACCTCTGTGTGGTCCTGTGGACTATAGCCTGCCAGGCTCCTCAGTGCATAGGATTCTCCAGGCAAGAATACTGGGGTGGGTTGCCATGACCTCCTCCAGGGGATCTTCCTGACGCAGGGATAAAACTCACATCTCTTACCTCTCCTGCATTGGCAGGGGGTTTCTTTACTACTAGCATCACCTGGGATGCCCTCTTTATTTAGCATCCTAGGAGGGGATATTAGCTATGACGAAGAGGAGGTTGGAGAGTAGGGATGAATGGCCCTAATTTTTCATAAAATAAGCCCCAAAGCAAATACTTCTTAATAGCATTTGGGTCACTAAATCACAACTCTCAGAGAGCGAAGTCTTGTGGTTCCCTTCTTTGCTACTAGAAGGGGTGCTGGTTTCTATTTTAGAGTACCATGCTAATCTCAACAAATTTAATTTGAGTCGAAGTCTAATGCTACATGCTCCTTTCCATGAGCAAAATCAAGTTTTCATATAACTGTGGTCTGAGTTTGACATGGGCTCAACTCGTGTGATGAACTCACATATTATACTCAGAATTTCAGATCCCCAAAACAAACGTGATGCAGGAGAAGTGCCTGGTACAGAATCTAGCACATAGTACATGTTAAATGAGTGCATGCTCAGTTGCTAAGTTGTGTCTGACTCTTTGCAACCCCATGGACCCCACTAGGCTACTCTGTCCATGGGATTTCCCAGGCAAGAATACTGGAGTGGGTTGCCATTTCCTTCTCCAGGGGATCTTCCCGACCCAGGGATGGAACCTGCGTCTCCTGTGTTGCCAGGTGTATTCTTGACCACTGAGCCATGAGGGAAGCCCACATATTGAACAGGTATGGTTAATTTAAACCTCACATCAGCCCACAAGGCATGTGAGCATTATTTTGCCTTTCTTGCGGATTATAGAAATTAGGCTCAAAAAGATTCAGAAAAAAAAGATATAAAAAGAAAAAAAAAAAAAAAAAGGCTTTGAAATAAGCTACATGTGACAGATGATACTAATAAAATACACACCCACGGCCATATTTCCTACCACAGCGAGGAAGGTTCCACAGCCTATGACAGACAAGCCTAGTACCCATAGGCCCCTTTGCTCTCAGGGTCCTTTCTCATTAATAGTTTGTTCCTGGTTTTAATCCTCTCTCCTCAATTGTAGTCAATGGTCTGAGGCCTTATGGTCTTTTATGATTATACATGGAAAGTGCTAATTGAATATCAGTTAAAGAGTAATCACATGATAGGAAGTACTTAGGATGTAAACACCCACCAGCTGTCAGACATTGGGCTCAGCACTGGATAAAAAATAGTAAACTAAGCAGGGATGGTCTTTCTCCTTGAGGAGCTTAAAGTCTAGAGTGTGAGATTCAGAAAATAAATTGAAAAAAATAACTGAACTTCTGATTATACAACAATAACAATGACTGTTGGGAATAAGTGAATGAAACCATGAAATGTTTTCTCAATGAAAAATGGAAATTTACATTATGTTTCCTTTATTCAGAGTTTTATCCCCTTTAAATTTTTGTATTCTGCAAGAATAGAAAGACATTAGTGTCAATTTTTGGAGACGGCAATGGCAACCCACTCCAGCACTCTTGACTGGAACATCCCATGGACAGAGGAGCCTGGTAGGCTGCAGTCCATGGGGTCGCTAAGAGTTGGACTTGACTGAGCGACTTCACTTTCACTTTTCACTTTCACGCATTGGAGAAGGAAATGGCAACTCACCCCAGTGTTCTTGCCTGAAGAATCCTGGTGGGCTGCCGTCTATGGGGTCACACATTGTCGGACACGACTGAAGTGACTTAGCAGCAGCAGCAGCAGTGTCAATTTTGGGTAACCAATATAATAGTTAAGTAAAAGGAATTTCTGGGCACAAGAGTGGAAAGAAATTTTGGAACCAGATAGACCAAGAATCAAATCTTGGTTCTACCACTTTGAAATCCAAAACGATTGCAATCTCATCTATAAATCTTGATAGTTATATTAGGTTGCAGTGAGGCTGAGAAAATGAAATCATTTAACATTTTTTAGCAATAAACCTGTTCTGTATACTGTATTAAGAATTGGGGTGTTGTGATTTCTAGTCAAAATCGTCAACCTATATATATTAAGAAAAAGAAGGGAAGGAAGTAGGCCTGATATAGGTGCAATCACTCTATTTCTCATTTCTCTATAAATGTCCCTGCAATCCTATTAAGTCACTATTAAGGCCACTTTGGGAATAAAATGCTATGGTAACACTCTCTATTTGATTCTAAATTGTGTCCTTAACTTTCTACTCTAAAAAACAAAAACACAAGATTGCACATCAATAAACAAGAAAAAAACATACAAACAAACAAAACCATCTTCTCAATGGCTGAAATTTCATATTGGAGTCAATTTCAAGGTTGATTGGAATGTCAGAGTTAATGATTTTGTCAACCAAAACTTGGAATTCGTAATTATCCTAAAAACTATAGATAGTGTTGGAAAGAGACTATTTGTTCTCAACTGTGAGGAGAGCAGAAGTAAGGCAGCTTGGATTAAGAGTAGACCTTCCTACTTGGTAAGATTATCAGGCCACCTGGATACAACCAATTAGCCAATTAGGACCAATTAGCTTTCACTTAATACTGACCGCTGGTTGCCAATTAGGAAATTAGGAACGGGGCGGAAACCCACAGGAAAGTCCCGCGCGCGCGAAAGTATTGACCAATGAAATTGCTTTGCAAACGTGTAACCAATCCGCTTCTCACCCTATAAATTTGTGTAACATCTTGGGCTCGGGGCTCTCTGACCCGCACCACTGCGTTGGTTGGGGGCGGAGAGTCCTGGCTCCAGTCAGTAATAAACTTCCCTTCCTGCGAGTTGCATTGTCTTGGAAGCCTTCTCTCTTCCCGCTCGGGGATTCGGACATCGGGCATAACAAACTTCTTTATCCCAGAATTGCCCCCTACCCATAACCTCTTTCTGCAAAATCTCAACTGTCTGCAAGAGTAGTTAAAATCATGGTGCCTGAATTTATAAACCACTGTCTGTTATCAGTGTTATGATTACATCACCAAGACTATTTATTCAAAAAATGACCTGACCCTTTCCCTGTAGTATCTGGAGAGGTGGCTAAATAATAGATGTAAAAATATACACATAGGTTAAATAAGTTGGTTTGGAAGTTAGATAATAAAATACATGCATCAAGAAGAGAAGTGAAAGAAGCAAAGTTCTTGAAAAGTGAGGAAGTAGTTGTCAGTAGCAAACCAGGACTGGGGTAGGAGAAGGGTGGGGAAAGGAGCCTGGAAAGAAACAGGAGGTCAAGGAGGAGGAGAAGAGAAAGAGGAAAAAAAAAAAAAAACAGAAAAAGAAAAGAAAACAAGCCTGAATTCAAACCTGCAAAAGTTTACAATCAACATTAGAGTTTCTAAAAAGAATGAGTTTTCTCCCCTATTTTGGCATCAAGTGTCACTGCAGATTTAAAAGACTCCACTATCCAGGGGTTATTTATGGGCTCCAAGACTGTAAATCTTTTATGTATGGTCTTGGAGCATGGCTTGTGTCCTCTGGGGCATGTTATATGATACAGCTGAGCCTCCAGTCCAGCTCATTGCCTAACCTTGATGCCTTTCTCTCTACAGTCTCTCGATCTTCCCACATTAACCTGGAATTCCATGCTGGCAGTGCTGGAGGGCTCCTGGAGGTCATTCGGCCCAACACTGCCATACGAAAGAGAAACTGAAGCCCCCGATATCTGTCCAAAAAACCCTTCTTCCAGACCAGAGTGCCTTGAAAAAATGAGTTTTTGTACAGAGCTGCAATTGGGGTGAGGGGATCAGGAAATGCCTACATACCTCTCTCTCAACTCATTAACTGCTATTCCCTGTGCTCAGTGATTCCTTTGATAGGAAATAAAGCTCCTCACTCTTCAGGGAGGATGAGGAATGTTGGGACTGATATTTATGGAGCACTTTCTATGTGCCAAGCACTGGGCTTCACATCCATGACCTCATTTAATCTTCATGGCAATTTAACAACACAGGTTCTACTGGTCCCCCTTTCCTTCTCTGAGATTCAGCTTCCCCAGTTGTCAGATGACCTTCCCAAGGTCACACAGAAGAAGTTCCAGAAACAGGATCCAACCACAGGTTTGCTTGCCTCTCAAATAGCAATGATGCTACAATTTGGGGGGTGGGGGGGGTGATGGATTTTGAAATCAAATTACATTAGATAAAGAAGCACAAAGATGATAATTCTCAATAAGCTCTGAGTATTCTTTTCAGAATCTCTTCTGAGAACATTTGGGTAGGGATTGGAGGCTGGGAGAGGATAAAAGCAATATTCATTCATATACTTTTCCCATAGACTGCTGGGTCATTTTAACAATTGTCTTAGGGTAGGCTATCGACTGTTTCTAGAACAGGTCTAGTTTTATGGTTAAACCACTGAGATGTAAAAGTTACTTCTTGCCCACTCCACAGTGTAATCAAGTGTTCAGGAACAGCCTTCTTGCTGCAAATTCAGGGTCCAGACTCCTCACATTTTGGGGTACTGCCATCTTCAATATGTGGCCACCAAGACTGCACGGAATAGGGAAGAGAGGGTGGAGTGCCCTGCAGAGAAGAATATAGCACTTCTATCCACCTTCTATCAGCTCCATCATAAGTACAAGAGGGCTGGGAAGAGGTGCAGCTATGTATCCAGGAAGAAGAATGGAAATTGGATCCTTGCTGAACACAAGTGTTCTCTGTCACCATGGCTGCATCAAAAAGGCAAAAAATGCTTTTGTGAACCTCTGATGAGTTTCCCTCCCATAACCATGCGAGTTCAGTGCACTCAGGATGAGACTACAAGAGGAGAAGGGAATTTCATTTGATGAAGATCACACAAACTAAAGCCGCAGAGGCAGAAACATCTGCCTATATTCGGAAATCTCCCCTCCAAGCTCTGTGTAGGTCCTAGTCCATCCCAGGCTAACAAAGGGAACCAGGTCAGATCGTGCCCCTCCTTACCTAATGGAGCATCTGCAAGGAGTTTCTCAACACTGTATGTACTACAATATAATCATCACACACATTGAGACCCTCCTCCACTCCCCAGTTTGCTTCCATCAGAATCTCCAGATAAATGCAGCCAAAGAAGGACAAGTCTGGGCTTTTCTGTCTGAATTCCTGGAATCACTGAGTCAAACCGTCTGGCCTAGGAAATCTCAGGAAGCCATGTGGCGCAGTCTCAGTGGAGGAAGTCAGGCATTCTGACTTCTCATTCAGAACTCTCTATGCTTCCAAGAGCACATGAGATAGTTGGTCGCTTTTACCCAGTGTCTTCCCATATAAGATAATGGTTTACAGATTGGAAATTAAAAGTTCAGTCTTCAAATGCAAAGGGTGCATTGGCTTCAATATATGGTTAAAATAATAAAATCAACAGAATTGAAAAAAAAAAATAAAGGAAACCCACTGGAAAACAGAGCATTAATAAAAAGCAAAGCAGAGTGAAGAAATGTGGGTTCAGTGCCTGACTTTGACGCTTCCAATCTGTGAGACCCTGGAACAGCCAGGTTCTCTCTGAATCTCTGCATCCTCTCTCATTAAAACAAAATGAAAAAAAAAAAAAAGGGTTTGGCAAAGTGGTTCTTTCTGGAGTTAGCTCTGCCCTTTAAGGGGCATTTGTAAAAGTGTGAAGACATTTTTTTTATCATCACAGTGACTAAAGGACACAACAGACATTCATCAGGCAGAGGCCAAAGAAGCTCCATGTCCTGCCCTATGGGGACAGTCTCACCCCATAAAGAATCCTCCCTCCCATAATGCTGATGGCACCTTTGTTAGAAATCCCTTGATAAGCTTACTGCCAGGATCAAAGATTTGTCATGTAAAACTGGCCTGATTTTCTGTGGTAGCTAGGAAGCTCAAAGCAAATTGGAGAACTCTCATTCACAGTTCCTTGTAGCCCAAGTCTTTGTTATTATGATACTTTCTACCTATTCTTCCCTATATCCTTTCCTACACACACATCAGTTTCATACGTCTTGACTTTTCACTGTTACTTTAAAGGTCAAATTTTAAATTAATTTTTATATTCTATTGCTATGACATTTTAAAATATATTTCTCCTTTAATATCACATTGTTTCATTGTGAACTATTTATACACATCCTCCTATTAGACCAAGTGGCGCAGTGGTGAAGAATCCGCCTCAGGAGATGCAAGAGACGCAGGTTCAATCTCTGGGTCTGGATGATCCCCTGGAGAAGGAAATGCAACCCACTCCAGTATTCTTGTCTGGAGAATTCCACAGACAGAGGAGCCTGGTGGGCTATGGCCTATGGGGTTGCAAAGAATCGGACATGACTGAGCATGCATGCAAACAAGCCCTACTAGACCAAATTCCATAATATCAGGGAATGTGTCTTATTCATATTTATTTATTCATTCAATCATTCAAAAATGACATTTTAATAACTTATATACATTGAGCACTTACTATGTACCAGAAACCGATGAGGAAATTGAAGCTACAAGAGGTTAAGTAACTTGCTCAGAGTCACACAAGTAGGTATTGCATTAGAAAGAAAGCTCACAGATAGAAGCAAGTTCCTAAACTCAAGAAGCTTGCGTTCTGACAGGTAAATACATCAATAGAGACAGTGCAGCATGACAATCTCCCAGTGTAGTTGTAGAGATGCAAAATGAGCCCCAAGGAGGGGCACAGAGTCCTGAGTCCGGAGAAGAAACACCTCTTCTCCGGTTCAGAGAAGTGATACCTCACCTGAAACTAGAGACCCAGGGAGGGTGGTCAGAAAGGCAAAAAGAACAAAGACATGCCAATTTTGGGGGACCCCAAAAATGAGAGAGTGCAAATTACAAAACCTGAAAAGGTCAGCATTGTAAGTCATTGCTCAGAATATAACTGACCAATAGGAAAACTGAAATCCAGGAAATAAAGATGCCTTGCTAAAGCCCCAGAACTTGATTCTCCTGGGAATTAAGGTGAATAGATGCTTGGGGCATAATAGCTTGTGGCCTCAGTGTCAGTCTCCCTTACATCATAAGTGTTCTGGCTGACAGCTCTAGATACTCCCCAGGCCAGGAGGAACAGGAGAACTAAGCGCTTCCTAAAAGCTGTACTTGCTGTTAAGCCTCTTCTCTGCTATCTCACTTCACCTTTCCCTCTGCCCCATTGGGAAAGCATTATTATCCCATTTCATAAACAGGAATACTGAGGCTCAGAGAGGACGAAAATGTAGTAAACCATGCCAGGAATAAAATAACTCTGTCTGACTGCAAATTGCCAAATCTTAGGAGGGTACCATACCATTCCTGCAGGCTCAGTGAACATTTGCTCAACCCAGTCATCCTTATCAACTCTGCTTTTCAGGGATTTCAAGAGGCCCATGAGTCTCCCTGTCAGATCTGCTACTGCTTCTAGACATCAGTGTTTACTTAAAAGGTCTTCACCCCTCTTCTGTGTGGTCTGAAGGAGCAAATCCAATGTCAATTTTGTTCATGCTCAATCTCAGTTTAGATAAACCGGTTAGCAGAATATGTATGATAAAACTCTCTGCCAAGTTATAAACTAAGTAGTCAAACAAACAAACACAAAATCAAATGGAGATCTAATTAGCTTGGTCCAATTACTCTCTTCCCTTCCAGTTAGTTTAGGATAATCTATAATAAACACCGGGGAAGAAAAATAAACTAGTTTCAAGTCTTTTCCCCTCTTCTTTTTAGCATTTCTCATCTTTCCTTCTCTCTCTCTATAGTTCCCCTCTGCTTTTCATCATTTCTTCTTTTAATCCCTCTCTTTCTCCTTCTTCCTTTATTTTCTTTCTGTTTTCCCTCCTTCCTTCCTTCTCCTTGTCTCCAGTGCTCAAGCAGGGGACTGAAGCCTGGGAGAGATTTAAGTAGTCTCATAAAAGCTGAATTCTGCAAGTGATCTGTCAGTTTTTTCCTCTGACACAAACAGCCTTGACCTAAAAACCATCTCAATACCTTTTAGCCACGAAACTGGATCTGGGATGCTGGAACCAGAATGGGTCTCCTGTCCTGTCAAAGTGTTTGCAGCCCAGCTAACGATGAGGGCCACTACATCTGAAATGCCAATGGGAAGGAAGCTGACGGGCATGGAATCGCCTGGCGGGCACACTGGGCACCAGACCTAAAGCCTTCTTTTCATGTCTCAGTCCCTGCCCCAGTTAAAAAATATATCTCCACTCCAAGCAGAGAGAGTAAGATGACAAGTCAGCCAAGCTTTAGCTTTTTAATAATGTGAAAATTGAAGCAATTGAGGAACAGTTATTAATAAACACAGTTCACACTCTGAAAGCATGGAAATTTTTCCTCTGTAATGTAGCAAAACCATGAGGTTGGAAATGTTGATTCATTTGAAATGAAACTCTGGCCCTAAGCTCCAACAATTGAAAGGAAATATGCTTAGTGGGAAGAACATAAACTTGGAGTCTAACTGTCCCCCAACTGCGACCTTGGGCAAGTCACTTACCTTCTTGCACCTATCCTCTCGTCTTTTCCTCTACAAAATAAGGCAAATAAATAAGCAAACAAATCAATAAACAGAACTTCCCGTGAAGAGTTTCTCTTTAGGATTATATGAAATGAACAGTGTTAAATCTCAGTTTAATAAGAGTAGAAGGACTGGGAGTTATAAGAGTCTTTCCCACATTTCCTTGTTGGCTTTATGATTGAAAGAAAGTTACTTCCCCTCTCTGGGCCTCACATACCCTCCACTCAAAACTAAGTCACACACCCAGGAATACAAAATGGCATAGCCACTCTGGAAAATCATTTGGCAGTTTTGAACCAATTAATCATATAGTTAACCTGCAACTCACCAACCCCACTACTGAGTATTTTCTCTAGGGAGAAAAAAAAATAGGTTCACACAAACACCTGTACACAAATAAGTAGAGCTGATCTCTTCATAATCAACGACAAGTAGAAACAACTCACATGTCCTCGTGACTGACTACATAAGCAATCTAAGATATATTCATAGCTTTGAAATCTTGCTCAGCAATAAGGGCTCACCCAAAAACTGCACAAATATCAAAGGCGTAATGCTGAGTGAAAAGAGTCAGTCTCAGGAGGTTGTATACTGTATGAGTCCATTTATCTACCGTTCACCATTAACAAAAGATAAAACGGTACTGGCAGAGAACAGGTCCGTTGTTGCCAGGGACGAGGGGTGGCGGGGATAATGAGATTATGAGGGCGATCTAGGGGGGCTTAGAGAACTATTAGATATCCTGATCATGCGGGTAGTTACACAATCTATTGTTGTATTGTTGTTGTGTGTGCGTGCTCAGTCAGGTTCATCTCTTTTGTGACCCCATGGACTGTAGCCTGCCAGGCTCCTCTCTCCAGGGAATTCTCCAGGCAGAAATACTGGAGTGGATTGCCATTCCTACTCCAGGGGATCTTCCCTGACCCAGTCCATGGGGTCACAAAGAATTGGACATGACTAACTAACACTCACTTTTTTTTCAACTTGGAAATGTGTTAAAATTCCTAAAACTGTACACCAAAAAAGAGGTTGTTTTCTTGTCTTAAAAAAATAAAATAATAAATTGAGTAGGAAGAATTGTAATAAATTACTCTCACATGTCCATTATTTTTTGATCCACAAAGTACTTTCATTTGATTCTCATAGCTCAGAAACCACAACTGAGGAACATAAAGCATCTTGCCTGGTAAATTTTGATGTGATCCTTGAAACCCATCCTTCCAAATTTAAATTATGAGTCCTTTTCAGCACACCTCACTAGGTGATACTTGAAGTCCTCTTCTTGTCTAAAAGGCTGTGTGTTTGTAGGAGAACCAATTATATATTGTCTTTTTTTTTTGTCTTGTTTTTTTTTTCCCCAGAGTTCTATGTGATCCTGCTCATGTTCCTGGCAATGTTTATATTTTCTCAGAGGAAAATAAAATAGGCCAATGCACAATTCAGTCAAATGAAACTTTAGAAGGAAGACACTGTTTTGACTGATTATTTGAATGATAAGAAAAATCAGTTGTCGTAAATGCTAAATTATTCATTCATGTGTTTCTTCCTTTGATACATCTTCCCTCAACCACATCACAGGGTATGCCATGACTTAGCACAAGTCATTTCCACTGCTGTGAACGCTCTCCCAAAGTCCCTTTCTGGCTAGCACCTACACATCCTTCAGACCTTGGCCCCTGTATCACTTTCCTCATGGCTTTCCCTGTCCTTCTCCAGCACACTTGCTTAGGTCTTTTCTTGGGACCCCAGAGCATCCTGCACACTGCTCTACATTGATGCTAATCATTTCAATACAGCAGGATAGCTGTCTCTCCCACCGGACTATGAGCACTAAAAAGAGAGGGACCAGCTCTGAATCATCTGGCACAGGCCTTAATTAGCACAAATAAGGGGCATTCATTCACTCATTCATTGGACAGTCATTTCTAAATCTATTCTTTGTGCCAGGCAATGTTCAATTGCAGAGAGAAAAGAACAGCCCACGTCCATATGGAGCTTATCATGGAAAAGTGAAAGAGACAAGAAAGAAACAAAAGGTATGCACCAATTCTTGATATTATATTTTATGCCAATGAAGGAAAATAAAAGAGGGCAAGGTGACAGAATGTAATGGGTTCTTGAGGAAGAAATATTTGAGCAGAGATGTGAATGAGGCAAACCTTTCACTCAGTCCTCACCCAGCAAGCATTTCCTGAAGGCCTAGTACTGCATTTTTTCCCCCAGTCTTACAGGACTGGGGTCCTCCTGTGGCCCACCGTGACTGGCTAAGCATAAGCTCATTGGCTAACATTGGCACTTTGGGCCCTGGTCCCCACAGTGACTGAAGCAATTGGGATTCCATCTGCCTGGCCCCAGGGCACACTTCCCACTCCACTGCCTCTGACAACCTCAGCAAACTTTTCCTGAGAAAGGGGTGCTGGGAGTAATTTTGTTTTGGAATCTGAGTCGGTGTTTAAATTTCAAACAGGTAACCTGCCAGTCTCCGGCCATTTGAGAACTTGGTTTCCTGTGACTCATAAAGTGCCCTTTATGCCTCAGAGGTGACATAAAATATCATTCCAATTTTGCCCTGAAATACTCCTGACTGGTGCATGAAATGGGCCTTTATGGTACATCAAAGACCCATAACTGTATCTTTTCTTGGACCTTTGATATTTTAATGTTTGGCCCATGGAAGTATTATCTCTTCAATCCACATACCACTTATTTATTTTGTTGGTTATATCTTTGTTATTGCTTCAGTGGTGAAAGGACTTAACAGGGAGAAAGTCCTAGCCTCCTGGCAGCCGCAGATCTAGATGTCCTCTGGTTTTCAGCTCCGAAAGCAAAGGCACTCAGTGTTTGAACTCTTTTGGCCCAGGTCTCATAAGGGAAATGTCAGACAACGTCCCCCTCAACAAGTGCCTCTAATTTACATTTCTTCAGAAGTCACACAGGTTCCTTCACTGGGCTCCTGTAGGCTCTGGACCTTGAGGAACTGGTATTCAGTTTAAAATAGGAGCCCGAACTTCCAGAATTAGAAATGTGCTGCTCACATTCAGCTGAGGGGTATTGAATGCCTACTGTGAGTCTCCTTTTCAATTAGAAACCTGAGAACAACTTGAAATCTCTTACCCATGTATACTTATATTCAAGATGTATTTATTCAGGTTCCAGTGTATATCAGGCTCTGGGGGAAGCCCCAGGGATACTAGTCATGAGACAGTCTGCCCTCAAAAACCTTTAGTTGAGTTCCCTTCTGGTGTATTCTCATCTTAATTTATTACCAAGTCCCATGGATCCTGCCTCCCAAATAATTTTCAGATTCATCCTCCTCTCTCTGTACCCTCTTCCTCAGATCAGGATCTCATCATTTCTCAACTGAATTATTGCCACGGTCTTTTAACAGGACTCTTAGCCACCAGAGTTACCCCATATTGTCCCCCTGGGATTCAGCCATCAGTACCAATCCTAAACTCAGATCTGATTTCGCCAGTGTTCTGCTCTAAAACTCAAGCTCAAATGTCTATAAGGTCCAGGCAATGATTAAAAATAAGTGAAGGAGCAGAGTAAGGTCCGGTCTAGGAAGATGACAGAAATAGAAATGGAGAGTGTGCACCTCACCTAAATTAAGACCGCACATCAGTCAAGTGAAACACATCTTTGGGCTAACCTGCAGGCCACCTGTGCATTCTGGCTCATGTTGAATTATTATTCCTACAGCCTCTCATTGCAGTTGCCTCATGAAGGAGCCCAAACCAAACTGCCTCATTTCTCACCCTGACCACTCCCCACCTCTGCCTTTTCTGTGTTCTAGCTATATTTTAACTGCAGTTTTCCCCAAAGCGTACACATTCATACCTTCATGCATTTGTTTATGGTATTCCATTTCCCTAAAATTACTCCAATTCCTCACCTAAAGAGTCATATTTCATCTTTCAAAACTTATTCTCCTGTATAACCTCCTTTGAAGGACCTAGAAAAAATTGATTCCTCCCTGTGTTACTTCTCTGTCCTCTGTGCCACTTTGCATTTATTGATTAGTGGGTGGAGAAGATAGGTGTGTTATTGGGAAGCTCCCTCTGGGCGGTACTTGCTGAGTGACATGAAGCAATCTTCGCTGCCCTGGTGTCTTGCACAGGGCAAGCACTTCACTAGAAGTACAACAAACTGAATTATCAAATTCAGTGCTAGGAAATCCCACATAATTATTGAATCTTTTTTTTTTTTTTTTTTTTTTACAAGAAGTAGCTTGACAAGCATGCATTACTGTCACACCCGTTTCCTAAGTGAGGAAACCAAGACTCCAAGAGACAAGTTGGCAGCCTGAGGTCACACAGGGAGTGAGGAGTGGAGCCAGGGAGTGGACAGAGGCCAGCCAGTGTCCAACAATGTGGCCCGTCCACCTCTAAAGTCAAATGTGAATATGCCAGTGAAGAGTTCTAGAAACATCTATTGTGTCTAGAAATAGTCCAAATGTTAAGGTCAATGATGGCAGAAGATGAAATGGATGAAAAAGAAAATGCAAAAACAGAGTCACACACAAGACATATGACTCTCCTTAGGCATGCTTGAGTGCCCATTACAGACTGTTAAGTTCAGAGACTGCTCTATCATGCAGGTGTCCTGGGTTCTGGCTCCAATCTTGCTTCTCACTTGCTGGGTGACATTAAGCATGTCACTTCCCTGCTCTGAACCTTCAAGTTTTCACCTTTAAATGTGGAAGCTGGACTCCCTGGTAATTGAGTTTCCTTCCTGCTCTGTGTGTCTCTCATTTCATGTCACCAGCATCCAGAGAAATGGCAGGAATTAATTGTTCCCAGATCTACCATTCCTGAGGCTCCATCTTCTGCCATCTTTCCTTGTCTATCTTTCCCTTCGGATCTCCTAGAATCTGGGAGGCCAGGAATGAGTGTGGAAAGAAGCAACAGTGAATAAGAATGACCCCAAATTTTCACATCAAGTGGGAAGATTTCCATGTGCACAGACCAATCAAAGGCATGACCTCACACAATAGAAAGTCCTGCTGTTTCAAAAGACTTGCAGTTTCCATCATTTTTGTTTATATCTTTAAAATGCAGGACTAAAGAATTTACTGATATTTAATGGATTGATCTCTACTCTTTTTAAGTGTACTTGATTCCTATTCCTTCCTCCTTGATAAAAAGCAAAAGAGAAAAATACTTTCAGTGACAAATTTACCAACCATTTATTCAGGAAAAAGTTGCTAGTCTTATGATAATTTCTGGCTTTCACTATGTCTTCTGCACTCGAATCCATACCTCCCACTGGTGCCAGAGACTAGAGGTGGGGATATTCATGAGGAATTGTAGTAGATCAGACTTTCATCCATCCTGGCTTGAATTGTGACAGTGATTGAAGAAATATGGAAAAAGAGATGAGTGTGAGAGGTAATTTAGAAGCAGAATCTGCAGGACTCTGTCAATTGATAATTGGATATAGGAGGTAAGACCAAGGAAAAATATTCTAGGATAACCTCTCAGTTCTGGTTTGGATGATGGGGTAGATGGATGGTGTTGCCATTTCTATATTGAAGACATACAGAAAGAGGGGTCCATTTGGGAAGGAAAAGTGATAAGTTCCATTTTGGACATGATGAATTTGAGGTAAGACATCTAAACAGAGATGTTCAAGGAATAGTTGGAAACACTAAGTTTAACCCCATCTTGGTAGACTGCATTATTGTCAAAGCATGTTCCATTCCGACTCTTCTCTACTGGGCCTGTCCTTAAGGAGAATCATAGTTTCCATCCCATTGACATTGGACATGTACATGTGACTTGCTGCAGCCATCAAAATGTAAAAGAAAAGATAAGCATTATTTCCAAGCAAAATTTTTAATAGACAAATGATGGTTCTGCCTTGCTCTTTTTCCCTCTTTCACGAGACTGGCATATGCCAGAGAAGGGCTGCTCCTTCTACTTTGATCCAGGAAAAAAGACCTGCAGCAGACTCACAGCTGGTCCAAGAAAGCAAGAAATAAATCTTTATTGTCATGAGCTGTTAACATTGGAGGGTTCTTTGTTACAGCAGCCAAACTTAAGCTAAGCTAAGTGATATCCCCACCCTCTCATTTTATGGAAGAATAAATATAGACCTAGGAAAAGAAATTGGAAAAGGTATAGGAAAAAAATTATCTCAAGGCTTGTGAATCTTAATAAAGTGTATTTTTCTCTCATATCCATACAAAAGTTCTCATGTCAACAGTCTTTGTGTTCCTTGAAATTAATATATTATAATTGAATACTTTGGTAGCATGGCCCAGTTTCCTTTGTTTTGAATAAGTAAAACATGATTTTCCTCTGCAGAGATATCATCTGTAACTTGTTTTCTCCCTCAGTTTAAAGGTTCCTGTCTAGCATCAAAGGCCATTAACATGAGATTTCTTTCCCACCAATTTCTTTCCCAGCCTCAGATGACTGACTTCATACACAAAAGTATTACTTAAGGCCAGGTGTGGGAACTTGTAAGACCAATAGCCATTTAAAAATATTTGTGTAGAGAAAGAAAGAACACAGGACCAAGAGTATAAAAGTCTAAGTTTTACTCTCAATGGGGCTGCCAAATGGCTGTGTGACCTTGGAAAGTTCACTTCACCTCTCTAGGCCTCGGTTCAGTATCTATCATAGAGGAGTAATATATGCCATGCCTATTTCTAAGGTTTATTAGAAGATAAAAGAGTCTATTTGGAAATGTCCTTTGAGAAATGGAACATTGAAAGAAGGGATGTGTGGGAGGTGGTAGATTCCAAGTATTGCCAAATAACCTTGGACAAGCAGACTGTTGGCACAGAATAAAATCCTAGCTGCCTGTGAAAGCATCTGCACCATGCCAGGCCAGGAGGCAGAAGTTTGGATGGAGGAAAAGACTTTTAAAAGTGCTTCCAGCATTTGCATTTCCTATAGAGTAGGCTTTCTGGCCCAAGTTTCATGGAGCAGGGGGCAGGCAGAATTCTAGGGGTCTTCTCTGCAGTGGTGGTCATAATGACAGTGATCTCTTGTCTTTAGAACGTGAGTGGACACTAACTCGCTTCAGCCATATCCGACTCTGTGTGATGCTATGGACTGTAGCCTGCCAGGCTCCTCTGTCCATAAGATTCTCCAGGCAACAATACTGGAGTGGGTTGCCATGCCCTTCTCCAGGGGATCTTCTTGACCCCGGCATATGACAGTGATCTCTTGTCTTTCAGTTCAGTTCAGACATTCAGTCGTGTCTGACTCTTTGCAACCGCATGGACTGCAGCACACCAGGCTTCCATGTCCATCACCAACTCCTGAAGCTTGCTCAAAGTCATGTCCATCGAGTCAGTGATGCCATCCAACCATCTCATCCTCAGTCGTCCCCTTCTCCTCCTGCCTTCAATCTTTCCCAGCATCAGGTCTTTTCTAGTGAGTCAGTTCTTTGCATCAGATGGCCAAAGTATTGGAGTTTCAGCTTCAGCATAAGTCCTACCAATGAATATTCAGGACTGATCTCCTTTAGGATTGACTGGTTGGATCTCCTTGCAGTCCAAGGGACTCTCAAGAGTCTTCTCCAACACCACAGTTCAAAAGCATCTATTCTTCAGTGCTCAGTTTTCTTTATGGCCCAACTCTCACGTCCATACTTGACTACTGGAAAAACCATGGCTTTGACTAGAAAGACCTTCGTTGGCAAAGAAATGTCTCTGCTTTTTAATAAGCTCTCTAGGTTCGTCATAGCTTTTCTTCCAAGGAGTAAGTATCTTTTAATTTCATGGCTGCAGTCACCATCTGCAGTGATTTTGGAGCCCAAGAAAATAAAGTCTGTCACTGTTTCCATTGTTTCCCCATCTATTTGCCATGAAGTGATGGGACCAGACCTCTCATCTTTAGAACAATATATCACAAATCCCAAAGACCATCACAATGATCCAATCACAGTCTGTTGTTCTGAATCCTCTTTCTATGAGAAACTGAGTGTCAGAGATATTAAAACATGCAAAATGAAGACCCAAGGATAACTTTTGAAGAAGGAAGTGACACAAGTGAAGACAATCTTTAGAAGATGAGGCAGAAGACTGGAGGGGTAAAGTGGAAACAGAGAGGCCAGGAGAACGGAAACTATCCCAGCTGTCCAGAGGAAGATAGATGATTAGGACCTGGACCACACAGGTGACCTGGGAGTGAACTGGAAATATTTTCAAGATAGGTCATTTGCCCAAGGTCATGTGGCAAATTAGAGGAAAAAACAGACTTGGAACTCATGTTTTAGACTCCCAACCCAGTGCTCTTCCTCTTATTTCTTATTCCTGCCACATAAAAAAAAGTTCCTCATATGATACACAAAAATTTACATTGAGCAGTTTTGAATCATAAAGACAAAAATTCTAAAGAAGCACATTGATAAATAGACATGGAAAACAACTACTATGTCAAATGGCTTCCACAGCATCTAACAAAACTACTAGAGCTGGATGTGTGCTCTGCTGTCTGTCTTTCTTCCCTCTCTTACTCTGCCCTCTTCAAAAGAAGAACTAAGAATATATCAAGAGAGTTATAGGAATTAAACTAATGGAGAAGAGCTATATGCATGTATGTATATATATATGTATTAATAATCTATGCAGAAATGAAGCAAAACCTTTTTACTTATCTAAGATCATTATTGGCAAATTTTTTTTAGGAAAGGACAGATAGTAGAAATACCAGGCTCTGTTGCAACTCTGCCATTGTAGGCAAAAGCAGCCATAGGCATATTTCACTGGAGTGTCTAAGTTTCAGTAAAGCTGTCTTTCCAAAGACAAGGAGAGGCCTGGATATGACTCATGTAACATAGTTTGCAGTCCCCTGCTTTGGAAAAAAAAGTTGTCTAAAATGGTGAAATATCAGAACCAAAAACCTAGGGAAATAATCATTCAATAATCATATCAACACAGTAGATAGATATTCTAGTAGCTATGAGACATTCATCTTATGGCATATTGGAGAGTCATTAAAACAAAGGCACAGCCACTACAGAGAACAGTATGGAGATTTCTTTAAAAACTAAAAATAGAGCTACCATGTGATCCAACAATCCCAACCCTCAGCATATATCTGGAAAGAACCACAATTGAAAAGATAGACATGCCCCAATGTTCACTGCAGCACTATTTACAATAGCCAGGACATGGAAGCAAACTAAATGTCCAACAGAAGAATGGATAAAGAAGCTGTGGTACATATATCCAATGGAATAGTACTCAGCCTTAAAAAAGAATGAATGAATGCCATTGCTCAACATGCGTGGACCTAGAGCCTACAATACTAAGTCAGAGAAAGACAAATATATGGTATCACTTATATGTGAAACCTAAAGGGGATACAGATGAACTTATTTACAAAACAGACTTAGAGTTACAGATGCAGATGTAACTGTAAGTGTAGAAAACAAACTTACGATCACCAGGGGTAAGGCAGGCGGGGGTCGGGGGGATAAATTGGAAGATTGGGATTGACATATATATACTACTATATATATTAAATAGATAACTAATCTGTTGTATAGCACAGTGAACTCTACTCAATATTCTGTAATGGCTTGTATGGGGAAAGAATCTAAAAAGGAGTATGTATATATATAACTGATTCACTTTGCTATACACCTAAAACTAACACAACATTGTAAATCAACCATGCTCCAATAAAAAAAAGAAGAAAAAAACAAAAGATATGGAGTCTATAGAGGTGCATTGAGCATTTACCAATTGCCAAGCACTGTTCTAAGCATTTTACATTAAATAACTCATTTAACCCTCCCTTCCAACAATACGGACAGAGTAGGCATTGTTATACATCTCCACTTTTCAAAATGCTTTTATTATGCATGCATAGCTTATATAATGCATGTATTAATAAAAAGGTGGTGGGGAAAAAGAAACTTGTAGGCCTCAGAGAGCTTGGGTACAAAGGTTCTTGACT
Source organism: Dama dama (assembly GCF_033118175.1). Lineage (NCBI taxonomy): Eukaryota > Metazoa > Chordata > Mammalia > Artiodactyla > Cervidae > Dama > Dama dama. Next base: position 87,835,856 of record NC_083700.1, read on the forward strand.
AAATCCAGGCCTTTACCACCTCAGTGGTTCACTCCTAGACTCCTGTCCCCTCAGGGCAGACTCCTTGGTGAAAAGGACTGCCATCAAATTCTAATAATTTCCAAAAGCTGAACAATTTGTAATTTTCCAAAGCCAAAATGCCATTTGAATTTAGTTTCTATTCCCTAGAAAAAATTTGAAACCTGAACGGCTCTCTAATCTCACAGACTTCCAGAGAAAGACTGAATGTGCACAGGAGTGTTTGTCCTTAACCTGCCCCATTTTTCATCATAAACAACCTGTCTGCATGGCCCAGGAGGGGAGCAGACTGTTCTATCTGGGCCCTCACGCTATTTCACTTTGAGCCCCTTGCTCCAGCTCTCTGGATGATGGTTTCCTTATGTGTTAAAGGGGTGCGAGACAATAGATCACACCCAAGCTAGGTTTTCCTTTAAAACTGTACATCTATGTTCAGAGGGGTGGAGGGACAGAAACTGAAGTTTGAAAAAATGGGATTCTAGTCCAGACTGTCACCATGTAGTTCCACAACCTTAAATAAGGTGTAAGGTCTGGGCCTCAATTTTCCCAGAAGGTTAAAAAAAAAAAAAATCATCATAGATAACTCTTACAGCTATAGTGTGTGAAAGAAGCACTAACCTAAGTCCTTTACATGTATTTCTGCATTTAAGTTCTTACAACTACAAGGTAAATATTATATATTATCATCAAGACTATTCACAGGTAACAGAGGTACAGAGTGGTTAAGAAATATGCCCCAAAGTCACATGAGTACATTTGAACCCAAGTCAACTAGCTCCAGAGACCATCATCTAAGCTTGACATTAGAATATCCCTTAAAAAACTGAGCTGGATGATCGCTAAGGACTCTCCTGGTTTGTACCTTCTTTGGGTCTATGATTCTGAGTCATCTGCATCTTGCTACTTTTCTATCCCCTGCACCATTCTGTCTTCTGCTCCCCTCACCACTTGCACACCCCCACCCCATCCAACACTCTGTACGTGGTTGTGAAGATTTTCTCTGTGGTTGGAGAAGAAAAGACAGCTGATTCTGTTGCAGCCAGCTCTGCATAAGCTCAAGGCTCCGGCAGGAGGCAGCTAATTCACACCCCTTGGGAACAGACACTGGCTCAGGGCTTCTCTCTGCCAAGTGGGCCTTGGTAACAGAAAGTAACAGTTATAACTTTCTGAGCTCTGTACCTGGTCAGGCCTCGGGTAGAGGCTTCTTCATCACCCTCAGTTCAAACCCAGATTTTCAATAAAGACATTATATTTTTATTAGGCAAATCATTAATTTCTGTTCCATTTCTGTGCTGTGTTCAGTCACGTCCAACTCTTTGTGACCCCACAGATGGTAGCCTGCCAGGCTCCTCTGTCCTTGCAATTTTCTGGGCAAGAATACTGGAGTGGGTAGCCATTTCCTTCTCCAGGGGATCTCCTCGACCCAGGAATCAAACCTTCATCTCCTGCATTGGCAGGTGTATTCTTTACCACTGTGCCACCTGGGAAGCCCACTGTGTGCTGGGCACTCTTGTTTGGGATTGACATATATACACTGCTATGTATAAAATAGATGACTAATGAGAACCCACTGCATAGTACAGGGAACTCTACTCACTGCTCTGTGATGACCTAAATAGGAAGGAAATATAAAAAAAGAGGGAATATATGCGTAACTAATTCACTTTGCAGTCAACACAACATTGCAAAGTAACTACACTACAATAATTTTTTTTAATTTTAATAAAATTGTTTTTTTTTTAAAGAGAGTTGGGAGAAACAGAAATGAATCTACAGATTTAGTTTCTGCCCTTCTAGAGCTTCTAGTTATTAGGGGGGAAAGCAAGCCACAGTGTCTGAAGTGTGGGTACAGGGCAAGTAAGGTTGATAATGAACTGTTGCTAGTCAAAGGGATGAGGGACAAAAATCAGGAGCAAAAGCCTCTCCAGGCTGAGGGGCAAGTGTGGTGCCCTCAAAGTAGGAGTGAAATTTCAGGCTTCATCTGTCGGTGGAGTAGAAAAAGAGCATTTGGAGCAATCACTGTGTGCTAAGAGACTTCTACATTTTACCTTGTTTAACCCTCAAAGCGATCCAAAATCACTGCAGATGGAGACTGCAGCCATGAAATTAAAAGACGCTTGCTTCCTGGAAGAAAAGCTATGACCAACCTAGACAGCATATTAAAAAGCAGAGACATTACTTTGCCAACAAAGGTCCGTCCAGTCAAAGCTATGGTTTTTCCAATAATCACATATAGATGTGAAATTTGGACTATAAAGAAAGCTGAGCACCGAAGAATTGATGTTTTTGAACTATGGGGTTGGAGAAGACTCTTGAGAGTCCCTTGGACTGCAAGGAGATCAAACCAGTCAATTCTAAAGGAAATCAGTCCTGAATATTCACTGGAAGGACTGATGAAGCTGAAGCTCCAATAGCTTGGCCACCTGATGCAAAGAACTGACTCATTTGAAATGACCCTGATGCTGGGAAACATTGAAGCAGGAGGAGAAGAGGATGACAAAGGATGAGATGGTTGGATGGCATCACTGACTCTTTGGACATGAATTTGAGCAAGGGGAGTTGGTGATGGACAGGGAAGCCTGGTGTGCTGCAGTCCATGGGGTCACAAAGAGTCAGACACAACTAAGCAACTGAACTAATCCTCAAAGCAATCGGCATTATTTCTGCACTGCAGATCGATGAACCTGAACGTCTAAGACCAAGCTGTATCAGGGTTTGACCCCAGGCCTGTGTACCCCTAAAGTCTAAGCTCTCTTCTCTGAGTCAAGCTGCCTCTCAAGGGTGTTTGGTTGTGGGTTGAAGAGAGGCAGAGTAAGAACCATAGAGCCCTGTCACTCAAAGTATGGTCCAGGAGCAGGGGTCCAGCCCCTGAATTGAGAACAAGCATTTAGAAGATTTAAAGCAATTTAACACAATACTTTTCATATGTCTGTTGGATTTAATAATGAAAACTCAGATTTGTCATTGGTGTGTCTGGTTTTTCCCACTGTATTTCTCCATGTGTTTATTTTTATTGCATTTTTTTTTAAGTACTGGTTCGCAACGGATTGAAACTAGTTTTTAAAAACTAGTTTTGAGATGCTCAGAAATGCTGCTCTCCAGGAAATGCCATGAATTTGAAATTTGAAGACCTGGACGCTGGTTTCTGTCAGCTCAGCCAGTGATAGCCCCCCTCCCCGCCGACACCCAACCAAGGGAACTTAGCAGGACATCAAGCCTCCCCTGGATGAGTTACAACTTGCCATAAATGGTCAGATCATCAGAGGAGTCCTCATATTTAAAAACCAAATCACCATTTGGTGGTATGGGGGAGGTGTGGTGCTGAAGGGAGAGGAGGGGAGAGGAAATAAGATCAAGATTATACACTTGACTCTATTATATTCATGATTTGATGAAGGAGACTGTAAAATACAGATGAAGCCAATTATTTCTAACTTTAAATAAAGAAAAGGAAGACTCGGATCCCTTTTTGGCAAACACTCATAATCAAGGGGCATGATCCAACTTCTCCTAGCGCCAGAAGGGTCTGCAGCTGCCTATGACCTCACGTCCTGCGCTCTGCTGTGTGCCCGAGCCCAGCCCTCCACCCAGGCAACATGAAATAGGTGCTCCCTTTGTCTCCTTGCCAAAGGCTATCCCTCAAGCTCATGTTTCCTCCACCTAGAACCAGAAAGCCCTTCTGACTCCTGCCAGGGTTTGGAATCATCCAATTTCCTCCTGGAGAAACTGGGAAAATTTCAGATCCTGACTTAATACTCTTGTTTTAACTCTGGAGAAATGGAGGCCCCAGGATGGGGGAATGACATACTCAGGATGGCGGACCCAGGTCTCTTGTCTCTCAAATGCATGTTCCCTTTCCCCTGCTCCATTAATGCTCCCTGCCCTGCGTTGCCTCTTTCCCCCATTAAATGTTTGTGTCAGAAGCAACCCTAGCACTGTGGCTGTGAGTTCATTTTTCACTCTGTAATTCCTCAGGCAGGTAATTTTGTTTCCATTGCCCTGAGGGAAGGAATTCATGAAGCCTGTGGCATGCAGTTCAAAGAGAAGGGCAGAATGAAAGTACAGCCAGCCACCCACCTTCCGGATTCCCTCCCCCGCCCTGCCCAATCATTTCTCATCTTGTCTTACGGCTCAAACCAAATATGAGTCTACATGAAAGAAGAAATCTTCGTGGGTGTTTTTTAAGTTAAGCCCAGCTAAGGGCAATGGCTGCCCCAGACTCAGATGCCATCTTTCAGGAACACTCCAAGTGCTGGAAGGTCATTTGGCCTTGCAGGTCTGTTTTGTAAAACCAGACAGGTGGGTTATGTTTTGTCCCCTGCCTGACAACTGCCAAGAGCTCTTTGCCCCCTTCCTTTTTTTTTCTCTAAAGTGAAGTGAAGTGAAAGTCACTCAGTCGTGTCCAATTCTTTGCAACCCTATGAACTGCAGCTGCCAGGCTCCTCTGTCCATGGAATTCTAAGGCAGAAGGCACAAACCCTGATCCAACTCCAAACATAGGAGTTTTTCTCCCTTCAAACAAGTATTTCAGGGTTTCCTTTGCCTAAACCTAGATATTCCAACTTCCTCCCTTACCATCCCTGCCAACAATTTTGCATCTAAAGTTTCCTGCTACTCCCTCCTTAAATGGCTCACCTAGAATCTGAGAGATAAACTCAAATTAATACCAAACTTTGAGGCCTTGCCAATAGAGTGCCAGAAGCATTCTGTTTGGATTTTCCAACCAGCTGTCCAAATTCCGCAATCATTATTTTATTAATGAATTTTAAAATTGATTTTACACATACACACCCCTAAGCTTTAAAGCTCTTCTCTGTAAAAAGAGAGAATAGAAGTTCAAGCAGAAAATCTTGTTTTAGAAGAAGTAGGGGTTAAAAGCATGAATCAGCCAGATCTGAGGGCTAACCCTATATCTGCCACTTAGTAGCTATGTGACATCAGTCAATTAACTGAAACGCTCTGGGTTTCAGATTTTGCTAATAACAGTACCAATCTCATAAGGTGCTTGGAATAACTAAAATTATCCACGTAACACATTTACACAACTTTAATAAAGCTAACATTCACTGCATGGTTGTAATTATTAATATGATAATTAATATGATCTGACATGAAGCCCCATGAGGGCAGGAACCTCAAGTGTCTTTTTACTTCCCTAACTCCATTGCCTGGAACAATGTCTGTCTCAGAGAAGGTTCCTAATAAATATATGTTAAATAAATAAGTAAATAATATATGTTAAAAAAAAAAAAAAAAAAAAAAAAGATGACCTGGTCTTAATCAGATACCTAGAGTTCTACCAAGATATTAGCCATTTAGTTCATTTATTTTTGCATATTTAAAAGTTCTTTTTCCAATTTACAAGTTTTCCAAAGGGACATACATTCATTCTTTTCTATTTTATTTATACTGTTTGTGTTTACAGATTACCCTTACTTCCATCACCTAGAGCATTCTAATGTTACCTTATTTCTTTCTCAGAGCAAATTTTGGTACATAATACCAAAACATTCATTTCCAAGGGAGCTCTCCTCCACTGTTGGTAGCAATGTAAACCGGTGCAGCCACTATGGAGAATAGTATGGAGGTCCCTCAAGAAACTAAAACTACAGTTGCCGTGTGATCCAGCAATCCCACTCCTGGGCATATACCCAGACAAAACTACAATATGAAAAGATAAATGCACTTCTATACTTCTACGTTCATAGCAGCACCATTCACTCTAACAGCCAAGACGGAAACAACCTAAATATCTATTGACAAATGATGAATAAAGATATATATATATATATATATCATATATATCCAGATATATATATATATTTCATATATATATGGAATAATGGAATATTACTAGGCTATAAAAATGAAATAATGCCATTTCCAGCAATGTGGATGGACCTAGAGATTATCACAGTAAGTAAAATAAGTCAGGAAGACAAATACCATATGGTATCACTTATATGTGGAATCTAAAATATGACACAAATGAACCTGTTTACAAAAACAGAAATAGATACACAGACATAGAAAACAAACTTGTGGTTACCAAGTGGAATGGGGGGAGAACAGATTGGAAGTTTGGGATTAGCAGATGCAAAATAGAATTTTATATAGGATGGATAAGCAACAAGGTCCTAACTTGCATAGGGAATTATTTTCAATATACTATGATGAACCATAATGGAAAAGAAAATGAAAAAGAATATATACATATACATATATAAAACAGAATCACTTTTCTGTATAGCAGAAATTAACACAACATTGTAAATCAACTATACTTCAATAAAATTAAAAACAAACAAAAAAATTCATTTCCCAGAGTGAAGCTACACAGATTTCCAACCAAACTTAAAAAACTTATAAGTCCCTTTATATCACACCTGAATTTATGCAAATGAGGTGATTCAGGTTGGGCCCTTAGATGGTTTCAAGGAATAGGCCAGCCACAGACTTGATCAGAAAGTTCAGTCCAACCTCACAAAATCCAGGGAGAAGAGAGGAGCTAGAGAGTGAGTTCAATCACCAATGACCAATGATTTAATCAACCATACCTACATAGTAAAACCTGAATAGAAACTCTTGAACAGTGAAGTCTGGAGAGCATCTGGGTTGATGAGTACTTCAGTGTGCTGGGATGGTGGAATAGCCTGAGAGGGCATGGAAGCTCTACACCACCCCCCACCAATGCCATTGTCCTAGGCATCTCTTCCATTTGGCTGTTCCTGAGTTATATTCTTTATAATAAAATGGTAATTGTAAGCATGGCACTTTCCTGAGTTCTTTAAGTTGTTCTAGTGAATTATTGGATGGGGTGGGGAGGAGGGTATATAAGAAACCATGAATTTGTAGCCAAGTTGGGCAAAAGGCTTCCCTGGTGGCTCATTGGGTAAAGAGTCTGCCTGCAGTGTGGGAAAGCCATGTTCTATCCCTACTTTGGGAAGGTCCCCTGGAGAAGGAAATAGCAACCCACTCCAGTACTCTTGCCTGGAGAATTCCATGGACAGAGGAGCCTGGGGCCTACAGTCCATGGGGTCACAGAGTCAGACATGACTGAGTGACTAACATTTGGACAAAAGTGCCAGCAGCCTTGAAACGGAGCAGGACCTTGTGTTTCTTGCCCCCTCCTCCAACCATGTCCTCTGCCCGCCTTTTGTCTGTGAAAAACTTTAGCCAAAGAATAAGTTTAAACAGAGAAATGCAGAAACAAAGGAAAACAGTCAAAGGAGACCAAATAATAATGTAATCATTAAGCACGGTCAAGGTCCTTTAGTTCTTTCTCAAAGGCTGTAGATGACATTCTAAGTTGCCTTTTAAATACTAAAAGAACAGGGTGAAGAAGTTAACTACATGATGACCAGGTTACCAGACTGTATCCATGATGTAAGCTGCCATAATTCTGAGAATTAACCTCAAAGAAATGGGAACAAATGGACACTGGACCTGAAGATTAACTCCCTAAAACAACTAAGATGACTGGTCAGACCACCAGCGATGAATTTGAAGATGACTGTCAGAGCTGACTGTGCTGTTTCCACATGTAGTCCCCTTCTTCTGTCTGTAAAAGTTCTTGACTACTGGTTGCCAGTACTTGGTGGGGGATGGGGGATGTTGTCAGCCTTTGGACAGATGTCCACCATCCTCCCCCCTAAATTGCAGGCATCTGAAATAAAGCAAACTTTCCTTTACACCAACCTGACCTGTTTATTGGCTTTTGAACAGCGAGCTGCCAGACCCCACACCCTCTTTCAGTAACAGTCTGGGGATCTGGGACTTGCTACTGGCTTCTGAAATAAGGAAAGACTTATGGGACTAAAGTCTAAAACTTGTGGAGTCTGACACTAACTCTGGATAGCTAGTGTGAGAATAGGACTGAGTTGTAGGACATAAGATTAGTGTTGGAGAATTGGTGTTGGAAAGATCCAGGTAGCTCATCTGTTAAATAGGAAAAATAAGGCTCAAAGGGAGAAAGAAAAAAAAAAAAACTGTAACAGAAGTCACATTTTTTTTTTTCTCTCCATATATTTCCTACGAAGACTGCCTGCTTCAGAGTCAACTTTTAGCCCATCTTCCCTACATGGTACATAATCAGAGAAGAAACGATCACTCTCATAGATGAACAGTGAGAGCCTGACTCTCATTGGCTCATGTTTCTAAAGCAGGCAGGTTTAAGAGCCTTTATTCCTTTATCTCTGTTTCTTTCTACTGGAACTAGCTGGCTGGGGGACAGCAGTTCTTCTCACACCAGGCTGCGGAAGCATTTGTCCATTCTATAGATTCATAGTTTCTTATATGTGTCATCCAAAATCCTGTTCTTGGGGAAAAGGATAAGAAGTCTATTTGGTTTCAAATCCAAGCCCTGCCATCCAATGCAACACTACCGACAATGAAGCCAGAACTTTTACCTTCATCCTTCCACCTCTTGTGTTTATTTCTCAATTGGATCAGAACTCAGAGAGAGGGAGTTACTATCACTCAAACCTCTAATCTATGAGGCACTGCTTTTAAGCTCCAATTCCAAAATCTCATTTCCTTCTATTATTCCGCATAGTCTCATAACATCAGGGCAAAAGACTTTGGGAGAAAAGAATGAATATATAAATAAGCATGTTTTTCAATTTGTAGACCAGAACATTAATAATATTGTGTAAGAGGAAGCAGATAGTCTCCGGATCCTATCCAAACTGCCTCATGTGGCTTGAAAATTTTGTAATAGTTCCTGGAAATACTTTCTGTCAAAAAAGAACTCACCCTGGGTAGTGCCAGCATGTGTTTCCATTTGTCATTTTATATATTTTATATTTGCTTCAATTATGGAACCAGCCCTTTTAAAGCCAGGAAGCATGCACTTTTTTAAAACTGTATGTGTAGAACAATGATTTTTCTTAAGGTTTATTTTATTTAAAAATAAAATAGAATAAAACCCACCATGGATCAAATGAAATGACCCGATTAAAGACAACCCTTCTCTTCCTGCAGGTCTTTTTCTAACTATGGCACTAAAATATCCAAGGTATCATTTTGACTGTTTTCCTAAATTGTTAACATATTGAAAACAGCTGTTAGGTAGGTGCAAGGAGCTAAAGGGAAAATGCCACAGGTATTCTTTTCTCTCCCACATGAATCTACCCATTGAAGGGTGGGTCATCTCTGTTCCTTTGTGATTTGAGAAAGATGAACTTTAGCTGAAATCCATTGTTTCCTAAAGGGCCGTGCTTCCTGTCTCACTGGATTTCTGAAATTTGCACGTTCTGCCCAGGTGTGTTTAATCAGCTCATTAAGTCTCTCTCACCAAGACCGCCAGTCAAATAAGAACCAGAAGCAATCATTTACTACCTATATATATGAGGTTGCCTTGTCTAATCCTCAGGTCAACCACACAAGACAGGTATTTTTATCCACATTTTACAAATAAGGAACTAACATTCTGCAATGCCAAAAGATGCAGGGCCTTTCTGAGGTCACAGATCCTAGTGGGTGGCTGAGAAGGAGCCGAAGTCTAAATGGGGCTGGCTCCAGGGTTGGTGTTATTAAGTGAAACAGCATGCCTTCCAGACCAGGAAACCAAAGCGAGCATGCGCAGATGTTGCCTAACCAGTGAGCCGACAGCAATGGGCTCCTTAAATGTTTAGCAAATGCACAGGGCATAGAATCCTATGTTTTGTTTTAAAGTGAAACCATCTGAAGCGGCCTCATTTCCTCCTGTGAAGCAAGTTTTAAGGAGAAAAAAAAATATCCGAGAGGCTGCAAGGCATCGATATGGTTGGTGGCTTTCCATGTTATCAGCTGCATAGGAGAAGGAAGCGTGCACACTTGTAGCTGTGGTCCTGCCTCCAGAAAGCATCTTACTGCTGCTCAGAGCGAGGGAGATGAGACCGAGTTCTACCTGCCTCTCCTCCTATAGTAAGATGGAGTTGCTGTGGAAAAGCGCCAGGAAGTTTCGTGTTGTAGAAGACTCTGGATTTCACCCCACCCTGCCCCCCAACCTCTGCTTCCTCCTCAGACAGGTTCTAGCAGTGGAGTAATTAGATCAGGGAGACTATGTCTCGGGAAGTCCTGTCCCCAAAGGCTCATCCAGACTTGTTTAAAGACAGCTGCTCTGATCGTTAAAATGAAATAGGACATGTAACCAGATTAGGGGGAAATTATTGCTATTAACAGCAATAATTACCCTCTGTTCAAGTAGCTTCCTGAAATAAAAGACATCAAAGCAGAAGCTTTCAATTACTTTACTTAGCACCCTGCATGAACCCTATGGGTACGTGTTCTGCCACGCATCAGAGAAAGAGGAGGAAAACTGGGGTGGGGGTGAAGGGGAAGGATGGTGCAAGTGTGCATGTGTGTGTGTGTGTGTGTGTGTATGCATGCACACATGTACATGTTCCTTGGAGAATGGAGGAATAGTTTGTGTTTTGCATGCGTGCTCTGTTGCTTCAATCATATCTGACTCTTTGCAGCCCTATGGACGATAGCCCACCTGGCTTCTCTATCCATGGAATTTTCCAGGCAAGATTATTGGTGTGGGTTGCCATGCCCTCCTCCAGGGGCTCTTCCCGATCCAGGGAACCTGTATCTCTGGCATCTTCTACATTGCAGGCAGATTCTTTACCACTGAGCCACCTGGGAATCCCAGTTTGTGCTTAACTAGATGTATATTATGGGAATTTAACTTTGAAGGCCAGTGGGACTTGATTACAGAACTTCCACAGGACCGGGGAGAAAAGAATCTCTTGGAGGGCACAAACAAAACCTTGTGTGCACCAGGACCAGGAGAAAGGAACAGTGACCCCAAAAGAGACTGAGTCATACTTAACTGTGAGTGTCCAGGAGTCTCCAGTGGAGGCATGGATCAACAGTGGCCTATCACAGGCCCTGACTACAACAGTCCTGGGAGGCACAGCATGCTGACATTAAGTCTTTTGAAGAAGATCACTATTGGTCTCAGGCCAAACTACAGGGAGGGAACAGAACCCTACCCATTAGCAGAAAATTGGACTAAAGATTTACTGAGTATGGCCCCACCCATCAGAACAAGACCCAGTCTTCCCCACAGCCAATCCATCCCATCAGGAAGCTTCCACAAGCCTCTTATCCTCACCCATCAGAAGGCAGACAGAAAAAAAAAAAAAAATCACAATCATAGAAAACTGACAAACTGATCACATGGATCACAGTCTTGTCTAATTAAATGAAACTATGAGCCATGCCATGTAGGGCCACCGAAGATGGATGGGTCACTGTGGAGAGTTCTGAAAAAATGTGGTCCACTGGAGAAGGGAATGGCAAATTACTTCAGCATTCTTGGCTTGAGAATCCAATGAACAGTATGAAAAGGCAAAAATATATGACACTGAAAGATGAACTCCCCAGGTCAGTAGGTGCCCTGTATGCTACTGGAGAAGAGTGGAGAAATAGCTTCAGGAAGAATGAAGAGGCTAAGCCAAAGCAGAAATAATGCCCAGTTGTTCATGTGTCTGGTGGTGAAAGTAAAGTCCGATGCTGTAAAGATAAATATTTCATAGGAACCTGGAATATTAGGTCCATGAATCAAGGTAAACTGGAAGTGGTCAAATAGGAGATGGCAAGAGTGAACATCGACATTTTAGGAATCAGTGCACTAAAATGGACCAGAATGGGTGAATTTAATTCATATGACCATTATATCTACTACTGTGGGCAAATCCCTTAGAAGAAATGGAATAGCCCTCATAGTCCACAAGAGAGTCCAAAATGCAGTTCTTGGGTGAAATCTCAAAAATGACAGAATTATTTCTGTTGATTTCCAAGCAAACCATTCAATATCACAATAATCCATGTCTATGCCCCAACCACTGATGCCAAAAAAGCTGAAGTTGAGTGGATTTATGAAGATCTACAAGAACTTCTAGAACTAACATCAAAAAAAGATGTCATTTTCCTCATAGGAGAGTGGAAAGCAAAAGTAAGAAGTCAAGAGATACCTGGAGTTACAGGCAAGCTTGGCCTTGGAGTACAAAATGAAGCAGGGCAAAAGCTAACAGAGTTTTGCCAAGAGAACTCACTGGTCATAGCAAACACCTGCTTCCAACAACACGAGAGATGACTCTACACATGGACATCACCAGATGGTCAATACCAAAATCAGATTGATTATATTCTTTGCAGCCAAAGATGGAGAAGCTCTACACAATCAGCAAAAACAAGACTGGGAGCTAACTATGGCTCAGATCATGAACTGATTATTGCAAAATTCAGACTTAAATTGAAGTAGGGAAAATCACTAGAACATTCAGGTATGACCTCAGTCAAATCCCTTGCAATTAGACAGTGGAAGTGACAGATAGATTCAAGGGATTAGATCTGATAGAGTGCCTGAAGAACTATGGACAGTATTTCATAACACTGTACAGAGGTGGTGATCAAAACCATCCCCAAGAAAAGAAATGCAGATGGCAAAATGGTTGTCTGAGGAGGCCTTACAAATAACAGAATAGAAGAGAAGTGAGAGACAAAGGAAAAAAGGAAAGATATACCCATCTGAGTGCAGAGTTCCAAAGAATCGCAAGGAAGATAATAAAGCCTTCCTAAGTGAACAATACAAATAGAGGAAAACAATAGAATTCGAAAGACTAGAGATCTCGTCAAGAAAATTAGAGATACCAAGGGAACATTTCATGCAAAGAAGGACAAAAGGAAGGACAGAAACGATAAGGACCTAACGGAAGCAGAAAATATTAAGAGGTGGTAAGAATACACAAAAGAACTATACAAAAAAGATCTTCACGATCCAGATAATCATGATGGTGTGATCACTCACCTAAAGCCAGACATCCTGGGATGCGAAGTCAAGTGGACTTTAGGAAGCATCACTACAAACAAAGCCAGTGGAGGTGATGGAATTCCAGCTGAGCTATTTCAGATCCTAAAAGATGATGCTAAAGATGTTAAAGTGCTGCACTCAATATGCCAGCAAATTTGGAAAACTCAGCAGTGGCCACAGGACTGGAAAATTTCAGTTTTGGCCAAAGAAGGGCAATGCCAAAGAATGTTCAAACTACAGCACAGTTGCACTGATTTCATATGCTAGCAATGTCATGCTCAAAATTGTCTAAGCTAGGCTTCAACAGTATGTGAACGGAGAACTTTCAGATGTACGAGCTGGGTTTAGAAAAGGCAGAGTAATCAGACATCAAATTGCCAACATTCATTGGATCATACAAAAAGCAAGAGAATGCCAGATATACATCTACGGCTGCTTCATTGATTACACTAAAGCCTTGGACTATGTGGATCACAACAAACTGTGGAAAATTCTTTAAGAGATGGAAATACCAGACCACCTTATGTGCTGCCTGTGAAGCCTGTATGCAGTTCAAGAAGCAACAGTTAGAAATGGACATGGAACAATGGACTAGTTCCAAATTGGGAAAGGAGTATGTCAAGGCTGTATATTGCCACTCTGTTTATTTAACTTATATGTAGAATACATCATGTAAAATGCTGGACTGCATGAAGCACAAGCTGGAATCAAGATTTCTGGGAAAAATATTAATAACATCAGATATGCAGATGATACCATCCTTATGGCAGAAAGCAAAGAGGAACTAAAGAGCCTCTTAATGAAGATGAAAGAGGAGAGTGAAAGAGCTGGTTAAAGCTCAACATTCAAAAAACGAAGATCATGGCATCCAGTCCCATCACTTCATGGCAAATAGATGGGGAAACATGGAAACAATGACAGACTTTATTTTGGGGGGCTCCAAAATTACTGCAGATGGTGACTACAGTCATCAAATTAAAAGATGCTTGCTCCTTGGAAGAAAAGCTATGACCAACTTAGACAGCATACTAAAAAACAGAGACATTACTTTGCCAACAAAGATCCATCTAGTCAAAGCTATGGTTTTTCCAGTAGTCATGTATGGATGTGAGAGTTGGACCATAAAGAAAGCTGAGTGCCGAAGAACTGATGCTTTTTAACTGTGGTGTTAGAGAAGACTCTTGAGATTCCTTGGGCTGCAAGGAGATCAAACTAGTCAATCCTAAAGGAAATCAATCCTGAATATTCATTGGAAGGATAAATGTTGAAGCTGAAGCTCCAATACTTTGGCCTCCTGATGCAAAGACCCAACTCATTGGAAAAGACCCTGATGCTGGGAAAGATTGAAGGCAGGAGGAAAAGGAGATGACAGAGGACAAGACGGTCGGACAGAATCACCAACTCAATGGATATGAGTTTGAGCTAACTCTAGGAAATGATGAAGGACAGGGAAGCCTTGTGTGCTGCAGTCCATGGGGTCACAAAAAGTTGGACACGACTGAGTGACAGAAAAACAAATTATAAATTATGCAAATATGTATTTTCACTGAAACATTAGTGAGCACCTGTAGTGTGCCAGGCTCTGTCAGAGGTGCTGTGGGTACCAACCCAAATAAGAGAGAGTCTCTGCATCCCCACCACCCCAAGCTCTAATTGGAGCAGAAGGCAGCCAAAGAGAGGATTATAGTAGGACATGGTCAGTGTTGTGCTAAATAGAAGCCTGAGTGGCTGTAGTAACACCCGGGAGCAAGCCTCATCTTCCTCGCTGGGGATAAGGGCAGGTGTACTTCCTGGAGGGCAGGATGCCTACGGCACACCCTGAAGAATGGATGAGAGGAGTGAGATGGAAAGAGGAGACTAAGCAGGGCTTCTAAGAAGAGGATCCAGTCAACTAAAGACACAGGGGCTGAAACAAACAGCTGTAATGATCTCAATTACTTGGGATGAGGCTATGGACAGACAGATCAGATACAGAATACAGAAAGCCATGGAGACTTTTAAGCAGGGGAAGGAGTGTTTTAGTAAGACAACCGTACTCATACTTTGGGGAAACCATGCTAGAAAAGAGACCCAAACCCAGGAGGACATAGATAATAGAAATTTTGAACAATTAAAAACTTCTAAAATGTGGTTAGTGGTGAATAAAGGGAAGGTGATATTCACAAGCTTCAACAACCAAAACAGCATAGGCACTGCCCAATCAGAATAAATACTAGCCAAACACAAAGCCAGACCATGCATCTGGGCAGATGGCAGCCCTGGAAGAACAATAAATGCTCTTCCATCTAGTTCACTCTCCTGGTAAGGGGGCCAATACGAAGCCTCTTGCTTTCTCCAGAATTTCTTCTCACCCCTGCCATGCTATATTGACTGCATTGAGATTCCCCTGGTTTACTCCTCCCTATCATTTCTGACTGTGGAGTTTCTCTGTTAAAGGCTGCGTGTACCCCCTGAAGCCCTTGTGGCTAACTTCAACCGCTACGGCCAGGTGGATGTGACAGTGTGCCGGCTCTGAGCCTAGGCCACAGAGGTCCCACATGTGTCCTTTTGCTCATTTTCACCCCTGCCATTGTCATAAGGCCATACCTGGGCTAATCTGCTGGAGAATGAGAGACACTGAGCAGGGGAGAGTCACCCTAGCAACCCCAGCAGAGGCCATGCTGGATCGGCCATCAGCCAGCCGATCCCTGACAAGGTGAACAAGCCCAGATGGGACCAGCAGAGCTGTCTTGCTGATCCCCAGCAAGCTCCCAACAGAAAAAGGCTCATTTGTTGTCATAGGTATTGAAGTTTTGTAGTTGTTTGCTGTATGCTTAGTCATTCATTCATGTCCGACTCTTTGCGACCCTATGGACTATAGAGTCAATGGAATTCTCCAGGCCAGAATATTGGAGCGGGTAGTCTTTCCCTTCTGCAGAGCATCTTCCCAACCCAGGGATTGAACCCAGGTCTCCTGCATTGCAGGCAGATTCTTTACCAGCTGAGTCACAAGGGAAGTGGTTTGTTGGACACCCTTATTATGGAGGTAGATAACAGATACATTCACCCTTCTGCCCCCTGCTTTTCAGAGCACTTGTGTACAAATCCGTTTTATAAAACAGTCAGGGTGTCATCCAACTCTCTCATCAGCATTCTTAATATAAAATATCAAAAATATTTAACAGGAAAGTTACCTGAAAAATCAATCAGCAGGTGGCTTGCAAGCTGAATGTCTCTTAAAGTCCCCACTCTCACTGGGAAGAGGAAAAATCCCCCCAGAAAATGTACACAGGTGGTCAGAAATGCACAGGTGGGGAATTAGCTGGGGAATCTCTGCCCTCCATTATTTGAGTACCCTGAACCCACATTAAGCACCTCTTTATTATTAATCCAATGCATTAGGACTTTAGGATATCAGCAAACAATGTACTTTTTTCTCTTAATTCAAACCAACTAAGATAAACATGGGAGACAGGCAGATATACAGAAAAAGGTTAACTTTAATGCTGATAAATGGAGCACATGGTTTGAGATAGGATCAAAGGGCTAGTCAACATTTCAGCCTGAGATTAAACTTACCCACCTGGCACAAGAGGTGCTGGAAACTGCTAGTTCCCTGCAGGACAGGATACCTAGGTGTAGCTGAGAACAGACCAGGACACACATTCCCTAGAGGTAGACAGGCAAGCCTCCCACACCCTACCTTTCTGAACTAGGCCCTACTCTAATTTCTCCATTTAATCTTAATTACTTCTTTATTGGCCCCATCTCCAAATACAGCACATTGGAAATTAGTGCTTCAACATATGAATTTGGGAAGAGGATACAAATATTTACTCCAAAACACTTGTTGCATGAAATCATGGGATTCCATTCTCTTATATGTTGATTTTTTTTTCCTTCTCCACCTGCTCTGTCTACACTTCTAATGGGCCTGCATCTATATTTCAACATATAGTAAGCAACTTGATAATATCAAAAAAGTGGTTAAAGTTTCACATTACACAACCCAGGCCAGATAAAGAAATAGATGAAAGCAAGAGAGAAAAATTCATAAACATGATAACAGCTATAATTATAAAAACATACTAGAGATTTAGTAGGTGCTCATAAACAAAGATTAAATTTTCAAGCTAAGAGTTCATAGATAAAGAATATTTGGGTTTCATGGTACCCAACAAAATGGATGTACAATGGAGGTTAAGGGTTATGTTCTATTAAACTGCCCAACAGAATGAAGGCAAGTTTGTTTTGTTATTTGGTTGTTTTTCCATAAAAAAATTAAAATTACCTAGAATGATGACAAGATTCTTGGCTGGGGAAAATTGTATAGAACTATACATATGTTTGTTGCTTGAAATAATTTTGAGTGTTGATTAGTGCATCCTTATGTTGTTGCTTAGTCACTAAGTATTGTCCAACTCTTTGTGACCTCATGGACTCTGCCAGGCTTCTCTGGCCATGGGATCTTCCAGGTAAGAATATTAGAGTCAGTTGCCATTTCCTTCTCCATTAATGCCTTAAATATTCTTTATTAATAGGAAATGGGGGGATGCATGTTTGTCTATTCTTTCAGATTTTAAAATATATATTTTATTTACGATTTAAATATCTTGAAGTGACTGAAATAATACTGCCAATTCCTGTCTATTTTTTGTCTTGGGTCAAGATTCATCTCTTTCTCTGATTCCGCCACTCCACTGCTGTCCAATTCTTGATTAGTTAGTTAATTTGTGTCTTTTTGCACATTGTTAACATTTCCAGCCACTTATGTGTCTGTAGGTCTGTATCATCTACTAAGCTGTAAAACTCTTGAGGAGGGGTGCCCCTCTCCCCATGAGGAGAGGTAAGGGGTGAGGAGGGAGGCCATGTGCCTCAGGCCTCCACGTGGAAAGGTGAGGGGCAAGGAAAAAGTTTCCTGCTGACATCCTGGCAATATTCTCCTGCCCCAAATCCCAGTGAAGTTGCTGCTGGCTTTGCTTTGGGATAGGGCATCCTCCCTGCTTCCTGACAGCACCCTTGGCACCCTGGCAGGGATATTCACTTCCAATCTTGCTGTCCTTGGACGTCTCTTCTCATGTAATCCAGCCACAGGGGCACATGTGCACAAACACAGACACACAGATATATACCGTGCAGCAAATTAGAAGGCCTTCACTCTTGACAACCTTCTAACCTAAATTCTTGAGGACCCAGACCTCCCACAGCAGCCTGGCCAGAGCCGTATAGATCCTGGAGAAGTGTGACTGCAACTCTGAGACCCATACACTAAACTAAGTGAGTCTGAACTCTGTCCTGTTATACCTCCTAATCATCTGTCCTTAGGGAAATTAATCTCTTTGAGTCTCTGTTTCCCCATCTATAAAATGGGATAACGGAACCCCATAAGTTTGTTGCGAAGCTTGAATGAAATAATTCACATATCCATCCTGTGGTAGTTAGGGTCATGCATGTGTGCTCAGTCACTTCACCATGTCTGACTCTTTGTGACCCTATGCTCTGTAGCCCACCAGGCTCCTCTGTCAATAGGATTCTCTAGGCAAGAGGACTGGAGTGGGTTTTCATGCCCTCCTCCAGGAGATCTTCCTGACTCAGGGATCAAAGTCACATCTCCTGTGTCTCCTGCACTGCGGGCAGATTCTTTACCCACCTAGCCAGCTGGGAGGCCCAATTAAGGTCATAGTCCTCCCTGAATTGTATGTTACATAAAAACACGTGCATAAAGTGTATAACTACATCTTACCTGGGGGGCCAGAGGGGCCCTGGAGGGATTCTAATCACTCCTTAGTCTGGCTTACAGGCCCAGCTTGACAGGTCCCTGACTAGCCCTCCGCCTTCATCTCCACCACCTACCATGTTCTGCATGCTGTAGTTGTGCTGAAGACATTTTGTTCTCCACTCTCTCCAGACACTGCCCCCTTTGCCTGGAATAGTCTGGCTATGCCTCTTCCCTTCTCTCACATACTCTTATCCTGTATAACTGCTACCCAAGGATCAGGCTCAGCTAAGTCTCATTTTCATTCATTCAATAAATATCTACTGAGTGTATGCTTCATTTCAGTTCAGATCAATCGCTCAGTTGTATCTGACTCTTTGTGAACCCATGGACTGCAGCGTGCCAGGCCTCCCTGTCCATCACCAACTCCCGTAGGTTGTTCAAACTCATGATGGTGACACCATCCAGCCATCTCATCTGCCATCCCCTTCTCCTCCTGCCTTCAATCTTTCCCAGCACCAGGGTCTTTTCCAATGGAGTCAGTTCTTCACATCAGGTGGCCAATGTATTGGAGCTTCAACTTCAGCGTCAGTCCTTCCAATGAACATTCAGGACTGACTTCCTTTAGGATTGACTGGTTTGATCTCCTTGCAGTCCAAGGAATCTCAAGAGTCTTCTCTAACACCACAGTTCAAAAGCATCAATTATTCGGCACTCAGCTTGCTTCTTGGTCCAACTCTCACATCCATATACGACTACTGGAAAAACCATAGCTTTGACTAGATGGACCTTTGTTGGCAAAGTAATGTCTCTGCTTTTTAATATGCTGTCTAGGTTGGTAATAGCTTTTCTTCCAAGGAGCAAGCATCTTTTAATTTCATGGCTGCAGTCACCATCTGCAGTGATTTTGGAGACTC
This sequence comes from Dama dama, assembly GCF_033118175.1. NCBI lineage: Eukaryota > Metazoa > Chordata > Mammalia > Artiodactyla > Cervidae > Dama > Dama dama. The sequence continues at coordinate 87,855,288 of NC_083700.1, forward strand.
CCAAAATAAAGTCTGTCACTGTTTTCATTGTTTCTCCATCTATTTGCCATGAAGTGATGGGACCAGATGCCTTGATCTTAGTTTTCTGAATGTTGAGTTTAAGCCAACATTTTCACTCTCCTCTTCCACTTTCTTCAAGAGGCTCTTTAGCTCTTCTTTGCTTTCTGCCGTAAGGATGGAGTCATTCGCTTATCTGAGGTTATTGATATTTCTCAGTATGCTTAATGTGTCTTAATGCCTATATTAGTCTGCTCAAGATGCCACAGCAAAGTACCACTGACTAAGGGACTTAACAAGTAGAAATTTATCTTCTCACAGATCCACAGGCTAGAGGTTCAAGATCAAGGTGTTGGCAGGGCTGTTTTTCCTTAGTCCTCTCTCCTTGACTTGCAGGCATTCATCTCTCTCTCCCTCTCTGACTCATTTAGTCTTTCCTTTGTGCTTGTGCCTGTCTATGTCCTAATCTCCTCCTCTTACCAGAACACCAATCATATTGCCCTAATGCCCACCCATCTGACCTAATTTTACCTTTGACACCTTAAAAAAATTATCTCCAAATACAGTCACATTATGAGGTGCTGGGGGTAAGGATTCAATGTATGAATTTCAGGGGAACACAAATTCAGCTTCTAACAGCACCAGAATGTGAACCATTTTCTCCCCACCAAATCTGGATGAGAAGACACTTCCAAGCACCCCTCTACATCTCCAATTATGTCAGGGTCCTTCATTGTTGCCTGCTTCCTCACCAAATGAACTATATATCAAGCCAGACTCCAGCCCAGAAAGGAAAGACTCTTCATTGGTCTTAGTCACTGTGTTAAATGTTTCAGATATGATGATGAGCAATATGTAGTAGAGATAATGATGGATATTTCTTGAATGAATGACCTTTCTTTGCTACCATTTCTGCATGCCAAAACCACATCCTTAATAGAAAATGTGGCCAAGAAGAATGTGTGATAATCATCCCCACATTTAAAAGGCCCTTTATATATTCAAGAGCCTTTACACCCCTTATATTATTTCCCTTCCTCAGTGGCCCTATGGAATGGGTACAGGCATCATCATTTGACAGGAGCAACTGAGGCCCAACAAAAATAAAGAGCTTGGCTAAACCCTCTCTGGAAGCAAGTAGCTCCAGTGGACCCAGGGAATAACTGCAGTTTTTGAAATAACAGTGAAATAAATTGAGTTTGTAGTAAAATTCACTGCCTCCCTTGAGAAGTTTGAAGCTACCCTGGCAATTGGAATAGCCAAGAAAATGCATCTTGGCTTCCCTGGTGCTACACTGTGTACCATTCTTTCCTCCCAGGGTGACAAGACTCTACACATCCCACATATTTAAAGGCTGGTCTCATCCTTTAAAGTTTGAAAGACTAAAAAATTGCCTGAACTTCAAAAGGCATTTAAGAGCCTTGCCCTTTCAAGTTTAACATTTCTTCAAGAACAAAAAATAGTTCGATGCTTGTTGCTTTTGGAATCCAGTTCTTATTACTCATGTATTTTTCCTCCAAAAGAATCATTTCACATTTGGGTAATGCTTCTTGGCAGCATTTGTCAAGAGCAGCCCGCAAAACACCTCCTGGATCCAGCATGACCTGGCTACAGAAAGGGGAGCAGGGCATGGGAAACTATGTGCCTTTTAGAGGAGCCATTTGAAAGCAAGAGAGTCATCAGAGAGGCTTACACCAAAGTATGCTGTGACCCATGGGTGAAGGAGACACAAAGTGAGGCTAGAAAGCATGGGCTTTGCCACATCTAGACCTGCTTTCAGATCCTAGTTCCACCACTCTCACTGCGTGATTTGGAGCAGGCAGCTTAGCCTTCCTAGATTTCAGTTTCGTCATCTATAAAATGGAAACTATAATAAGACATACTTCACAATATTGTGAGAATTAACAAATTACTACATGTCTTGTTCCAGTACCTGGCACATTAAAAACCAACATTTGAGCAGAGCTTACCTGCCCCATGCCAGCCTCGGGGGAGAGTCAAGAAGAGGGGTCCCGGAGATGATTCAAGCATGGAAGTCCTGTCCTAGTCCTTCCTCTCTAATTGGGGTGCTTGTGATTGTGGCTCTTGTGGTCCTGAAAGAAAGCAACTGTCTTCCTCTCCACTTACTCTGGCATCTGCCCTCTGCCAAACCATTCCTCCCCTAATCCACCCTGTTCATCTCAAATTTCTACCAAATTTCAGTTCTGAGGCTCCAGCCCCACCTGACAAGTAGCCTTCCACTTCACCTCACATCCTTACTCCCAGGCAGAGCTCTCTGGTTGCAAAAAGAATAGGTCACACTTGAACAAGCTAAAACAATAAAACAAAAACCAGAGCAGCAGTAAAGGAAAGACATAGATATTGCATGGAAACAAAACAGCTGGACCGCTCAGAACATCAAAAGGCACCAGTACCACCATGGGGTCTCAGCTTCTACGTGAACCAGTCAGAATCTCCGAACCTTCTCTGCCCTCCAGATTTCTCTGCTTGGCCACCATATGCAAATGAACTCAAATTCAACCAATCACCACTGTTTGACTATATACAAACTATATACAGTCTCTCTCAAGGGACAATTTGGATGTCCCAGTCTTTTCCTATACACAAGTGCCCTTGAATCAGGTGCCTGCTTGTACCCCAACTGGTGTTGGCCAGGGAGGTGAGGTGTGTGGCATCAACATGGCCAGCCATGTCCCTTCCTTCAGCAGGACGCTCAGAAGAGCTTCCATGCTCAGAAAACAGGTTATGGAATGTTGTAACATCATCTCTGTTGATGTGAAGCCACTTCTGTCTCTGGTTTTCAACTACAGGACTGCACTAGTCTGTTGGGAAGGGAGGAAGGAAAAAGCATGAGGAAGGAGTGGGCTGGAATTGAGGTGCACAGGCAGAGATGTTTGCCCAAGACAACAAGAGGCAGAGAAAACAGCTGGATAACCAGAATTATTGCCTAGAGACCCTGAGATCAATGCCAAGGATGCAGGGGCCATGATCAAATTAGGGAAGTGAGGCAGGTTGAGCAAGTAGAAGATCCCCATCAAGGTCAGAGATAGGGAGGGTCAGAAGCAACCCAGAACTATATAGGAATATGGGTCAAAGAACTGGTTCAGAACCAAGAAAGGGAATGGCAGCTATGCCAACTCTTAGCTGGAGTTTGGATCATCTTCCCAGGTTGGGTTGGCCATTTTAAGGTGGCTATTGGTGGTGGTGGTGGTGTAGTTGCTAAATTATGCTCTATTCTTGCAGCCACATGGACTGTAGCCTTCCAGTCTCCTCTGTCCATGGGATTTTCCAGGCAAGAATACTGGGTTGCAATTTCCTTCTCCAGGGAATCTTCCCAACCCAGGGACCGAACCCACATTTTCTGCATTGCAGGAGGATTCTTTCCTGCTGAGAAGTTGGCTTCAGGAGCAGGTTATCCATTCTCCCCAATAGTTACTACCTACAAGGCTCCTCCGCTCACCCTCGTATGGGGAAGTGCCCTCCTCCCTTGTGTGTCACACTTCCGATTTTTCTGGTACCCAATAGCATATCCAATGGCTTCACTCTTTAACCCAATTTCAGTTTTCAGCTCCCCACAGTCCCTATCCCCCTTGGAATGCAAATAAATTCCCTGGGTTCATACTAGAAGACAATTTGAAAGATCCTGCCCTGAATTTTGCTCAGTCTATCACTCCCTACTGACCACCAAACTGTGTTGAAGGCCAACTTGTTGTACCAACTTGTTCCTCTTGAAATGAGTTCCTTTTCCATCCAGTATTTATACCTAACTGGAGAATGTGAGGTTATTATTCCATTATTTCTCACTAAAAGGAATCTTGGCCCTGGGATCAGCCATTAGATCCAGTGGCTCCAGACACTGTTTCTTCTAAAAGGCACATTAGGAGCTCTTGTAAACTGGACCCTGGATGGTGTGACTGCCCATTCATCCAATGCTTCATGATCAGCTAGGCCTCTCCCAAGGCCTGTTTCTGCATCTTATACAACATCTGGGTTCCTTTCCACTTACTCCTCTTCGACTAACTAATTTATTTAATAAAAATATAGGACCTACTCTTTGCCAAACACTGTTAGGTGCATTGACAGCATTTTTGCTTTAGTTTCCAAAAGTTTATCCTTTCATGGGACAATAAGACCAATGAGTCAACAATTTCAATAAAATATGATACTAATGCTTGAATAATGGGGCAAGAGGATTCAATGAGAATAAGAAAGATTGGTTGTTGGGGTTGGGGATGAGGGGTCTTGGAAGGCTACAGGAGGAGGAGACAAAGATAAGAATTTTGAGGAGTCACACTGAACTGACTACCTAAAGAAGAATGGATAGAGAAAGAATGCAGGGAGATAGCATTCCAGACAGAAGAGCACTATGCTGAAGGTTGAGGATGGGAAATGGAGAGCTGTGTTTGAAGAACTATACAATTTTCCAGATGCCCAGCAATTTCCCCATGAATCTATCATCTGAGAGGTGAGGTCAGGGAGCAAAGCAGAAGCAGGACCCTGAGGGGTGACTGCTGCTGCTGCTGCTAAGTCACTTCAGTCGTGTCCGACTGTGCAACCCCATAGACGGCAGCCCATCAGGCTCCGCTGTCCCTGGGATTCTCCAGGCAAGAACACTGGAGTGGGTTGCCATTTCCTTCTCCAATGCGTGAAAGTGAAGTCGGAGGGGTGATTAGCCGAGAGTTTTGTGGAGTTAGTTGTGCATTTTAAGTAGGAGAGTGATGCCATTAGGTCTGTGTTGAGGGAGCTCAACAGAGGATGGGGGTATAGGCCTTGCTCCCTCTGAATGCCACACTGGGAGACCACCCTCACACCCACCCATATCTACTGCAGGGTCTGCAGAGAGAAGTGCCAGTGGAGAAGGGGAGTGGGAGGACATGAATAGCTGACCTCTCAAATGACTCTGCCATCCCTCCTTTCCTGAGCACAGCAAAGAAAAATAAATCACCCCTCAAATGGCAGAGACCAGGGCTTGCTGCACGGTTGTCTAATTAGGTGTGCGATTACACCACAGGTCTGGTTACTGGAGGCCCACCGGGACCAAATCCAACAACATCAGACAAGAATAAGTGAGACCTCGCTGGAAGTGAAAACAGGAGAGAGAGAAAAGTCTGCCACTACCCCCTCTTCACCCTCCAGCTACCAAATTGAATAGTCAGATTTTAATGAGGGATTTAGAAGGAGGAAGATAAATGATCTGCTAAGATTTTACACTCAGTTTCATTTCTGACATGGATCTCTGATTACATACAGATAAGGTAGGAAAGAATCAAGGAAGTGAGAGATAACCATAAGCCCAACTTACTCTTCTAATAAACATTCCTGAAAAGTAATTGTCTGCTGTGTGTAAGACGCTGCACTGTCTGCAGGGTACAAGGAAGTGATTAGGACATGGCCTCTTCCCAAGGAGCTCACGGTCTAATGGGGAAGAATGACTCAATAACTCATAACAGAAATTTGTTCTTTACTCCTAATTTTGATAGGGACACAGAGAACATTCAGAAAGTTGTCACAGAAGACGCTGGTTTATAACTGTCTTAAAAAGCTCACCAGGCAATGAAGAAAGAGAAGAAACTGCTTACTCAAAAGCATATATATGAGAAAAATGAAGGCTTTTTCACAAATAGTAGGGACCATAGTCCCTTGATTCCAAGAGTTCACTGGTTTTCAGGCATGCCATTCATTATACTTTCTTAACAGGGGATAAAAAGGAAAGATGTGTTACTAAATAAAGATGCACAAAAACTATCTACCCATAATAGCATATATGTAGCCCCACCTTTATAGAGTACTTTATGTTATAATTTCCCTGTGTCTCATTTATATTCAGCATCCAAAATCACTTCTGCTTCATCTTTGGACGTTAGGAGTTTTACATAGCACAAGAGTGACTCACAACTTATTATATCATGTCCACGTCTTGACCTCATTTGTACTTCTATGACTGACAGTATCATTTTTAGAAGTATTTTAGAATAGCGGGATTTCATTTGCCACTTGCTAACACTCATATATTTCCTCCCCTTCATTGAATTATACAATGCAACATCATGACCTCTTAATTTTATTGTGTCATATTTCTAAGGGAATCATCCACTTTGTCTGATGTAAAATGAAATTAAAAGCCTAAATACTAACATAACTATTAAAGAAATTGAAGACTGGTTTTAAATCTTCCCACAAAGAAAATTTCAGGCTCAGATGGATGGTTTTACAAGTAAATTCTACCAAACTCTCAAGGAACAGATAATTCCAATATTATACAAAGTCTTTTAAAGAACAGAAATATTTCCCAACTAGTTTTATGAGGTTAGTATAACCTCGATGCCAAATCTAGACAAAGATAGAATAAAAAATAAAAATTAAAGGCTATTGTCCCTCATAAATTGAGCTTCAAATATTGAAAGCCAAGATACCTTCCTGAATATGTGAAAACTTGCTTCACGGCAGAAGCAGCTTTGCTGGTGTGCAGGAAAGACCAGCCATTTAATAAATGGTGCTAGGAATATCGGGTATAAATTACTGGATACAAATTATGGGGAAAAATATAAAACTTCATACTACCTCACATCATATATGATAATTAATTCCAGTGGATTAAGGACCTCAATATAAAAAGTAGACTTCAAACATATGTAGAGAACAAACTTAATGAATACCAAGGGGGAGTTGGGGGGATGAATTGGAGGTTGGGATTGTCATACAGACACTGCTATGTGTAAAACAGAGAATTAATGAGAACTTAACGGTACAACACAGGGGACTCTGCTCAACGCTCTGTGGTGACTCCAATGGGAAAGGAATCTCAAAAAGCGGGGATATAAGTGTAACTGATTCACTTTGCTCTACAGCAGGAGCTAATTCAACATTGTAAAGCAACTATACCCCAGTAAGATTTCATTTAAAAAGTAGAACTTCAAAAGTTTAAAGGAGAGTAGAGAAGGTCTTTATAATCTTCGCAAAGGGAAAGATTCTGTAACAAGACAGAAGGCCCTAACCACAGTAAAGAAGTTAATTAAGAAAACTGATATTTGTGACTATGTTAAAATCAAAAGCTTCTCTTTGTCAACAGAGCTTGTAAAAAGTGAAAATACAAGCCATAAATCAATAGCAAAAATGTCCATATAAATAGCAAAGCATTATTATCCAAATATATGAAAGAATTCCCTCTTACCCATTAAAGATGTTGGAAAGAAGCACACCGAGGGGCTTCAAAAACACCAATAAGTGTTTCTTTCTTAAACCAAGGGATGGGTGCAGGGGTGTGTGATTTACTACGCTTTGTACCTGACATGTGGGGCTTCCCAGGTGGCACAGTGGTAAAGAATCCACCAGCCAATGCAGGATACGCAAGAGATGTGGGTTCGATCCTGGGGTCAGAAAGATCCACTGGAGGAGGAGATGGCAACCCACTCCAGTATTCTTGCCTATAAAATTCCATGGACAGAGGATCCTGGTGGGCCACAGTCTATAGGGTCACAAAGAGTCAGACACAGTCAGGCTATGGAGCACGGTGGGATGGCACATACCTGACATGTACATAGTATGTTGTCTTCCAATGAAACGTATCATAATAAAAAACACTATCTGAGAACTACACAAAATTTGGCTATAGAAATCTATAAAGAAAACATAACCACCTTAATTCTACCATCCACAGATAACTGCTGCTAGCATTTTTATATTTGTTTTTCCCTTTGTTTTATGTACCTACATTAAAAAGTTTTTTAAAAGTGCATATGCACAAATTGGCTGGAAGCCATTGACAGATAGGAATTGGTCCTTGCATGCGAGCATTTTCAAAGACAGGAAAGATAGACACGCACAGGTACATGTGTACATGTACACACACACACACACACACACACACACACACACACACACACACAGGCAGGGACTACTCTTATCACAACTTACTTCCCTAACTGGCTGCTGAAAACTTTATTTTAACCATAACTACGAAGTGCATCTCAGAATGTGAAAAAAATACATCTTCAAATCTAGAAAAGATAATAGCATAATAAGCAGGATCAGAGAGTATAAGTGAAAAGAGAAAGGGTTGGAAAATAACCATACACGAATCTGAAGAGGGAAACTGACATCAGAGAGTTTTCATGGAAAGTGAGGGAACACACAGACCTCTGGTCCATACTACAGCAGCCTGACATTTGTACTGCACCCCCTTCTTTGTGAAGAAAAGAGAAATGAGTCTACGCATGTAACATATGTGTACTTATATCTTTGCAAGATGTAAGTACTCTTGACAGCCCCTTGGACTGCAAGGAGATCAAACCAGTCAATCCTAAAGGAAATCACGCCTGAATTGTCATTGGAAGGGCTGATCCTGAAGCCGAAACTCCAATACTTCGGTCACCTGACATGAAGAACTGACTCATTAGAAAAGACCCTGATGCTGGGAAAGACTGAAGGCAGGAGGAGAAGGGGATGACAGAGGATGAGATGGTTGGATGGCGTCACCGACTCAATGGACATGAGTTTGAGCAAGTTCTGGGAGGTGGTGATGGACAGTGAGGCCTAGCATGCTGTAGTCCATGGGGTCACAAAAGAGTGGGACATGACTGAGCAACTGAACTGAACTTATATCTTTGCAAATTATTTAAGTTTATTTCTCTATTATTAATAATAAGCTAAACATGAGAAGTAATATTTTCTTCCTCACCCCAATCATTGCCTTGAGCACTTCCCAAGAAATATACACCCCTCTGTAAAGACACTGCTCTAAACAAGAAGGTCTATGGAAGGGTTTCTCTTTTTAACTGAAGTGTTAGCAACTATACTCCAATAAAAAAGGTTTAAAATGATACATGCACCCTATGTTTACAGCCCCACCAGTTACAACAGACAAGACATGGAAGCAACCTAAATGTCTATAAACAGATGAACAGATAAAGAAAATGTGTATATTATACAATGGAATATTACTCAGACATAAACAGAATGAAATAATGTCACTTGCAGCAACATGGATGGACTTAGAGATTATCAATCTAAGTGAAGTAAGTCAGAAAGAGAAAGACAAATACCATGTGATATACCACGATGCGTGAAATCTAAAATATGACACAACCTTTTTTACAAAACAGACTCACAGATATGGGAGCATTTTAAATATGGGTTGGGGGAGGTAATATGGTCAGATGTGCGGTCTGCTCATCGTTGTTTACTCACTAAGTCCTGCCTGACTCTTTTGTGACCCCACAGTCTGTAATCCACCAGGCTCCTCTGTCCATGGGATTTCCCAGGTGAGAATACTGGAGTGGGCTGCCATTTCCTTCCCCAGGGGATCTTCCTTAACCAAGGTTCAAACCCACATCTCCTGCATTAGCAGGCAGATTCTTTAATCCATATTAAATAAGATAACAAATGAATTTATTCTTCAATAGTAAGTGCAGAAGACAAGGGATGCACTCCGGCAACAAAGCAAAAGACAGAGGGAAAGGGAAAGACAAAAGAGAGGCTGTTAGGGTATGGGTTGCCCAGGGTATGGGTTTGGATTAAACTGTATCCCTGCCTCCAAAGTCAACAGCAAGGGAGGAGAAGGTGAAAAAAATTCCAAGATTTAGTTCCTAAGTAAATTTGTTATAACTAAAAAGCAGATTAGATGTGATAGCTAAGAAAGCGGCAATTATTGATGGTCATGATGGGATGGATCATGACACCCCCAACTGGGACAAAGAACACCGGAAGAGGAGCAGGGCTACAAAGATATGGGGGAAGGGCAGTTCTGAACCTGAGAACTTGAGAAGTCTACAAGATATTTAGTGCCTGGACCAAAGCATGAGAGGAGAAAGATAGAGAACTCTTGACTGCAATCTATGGTAAAATACTTTTATAAGGTAACCAGGTCACATTAACAGGCACAACTAGATACATGTTTGTGTTTGTGTGTGTGTGTATATATATATAATATATATATATATATGTATATATATATATATTATATATATAGACTCGACATAGAAGTTCACAAAACAAGATTTGTACCATACGATAAGTATGGTACATCCTGTAATATTTTTGCTCTATTAAGTGTGAATAGCAATCAACAAAGTTGATTTCCTGACTCCAGTCTGGAAAACAATAGGTTAGAGAAATTGATTTAAACAGAACAATTCATTCTAACCACTCAAGCATTATGTCATGAAAAGATATTGGATTATAGGCTTCAGTTTAATTCTAGAAGTGCCCTCTAGGAACTGGATGACCTTGGACAAGTCTGAGTCTCAGATTCCTCATCTGGTAAAATTGAAATTATGGTATTTGTTTCATAGGCTTTTGGTGATGATTAAATAAAAGAACATAAGCGTGGTATCTGACACACAGCTGACATTGAATCACTGTGAGCCCTGCCTTATCATTTCTCCAATCCTGATAGAAACACAAACTATTAAAGCAGTTTTTCCTAGGAAGTCCACCAATTTCCTGAGGATGAAGCTTAATTACTCAGACCAAAATTTCGAGAAAAAATTAAGACTGAGCTTATGCTGATATATGGATGCCTTGAAATCCTGAATAATCTGTGTGTCCTGTGACCCAGTAAGGTAATGGTTGGCCAAAATAAAAAAATTCCCTTGTATTGCAAAACACTTGACACGCACTCATATTGAAATTACGGCTCATTGAAAGGTCAGCATGGCCCCCAAGGACAGAATTGAAAAAGAATACTTGTTGTTGATGGAGGTTTTGAAAACATGATGATTAAACACATAATCCGAAAAAATAATAGTCCGATATCTCCAAAACCTAGACAGGGTTTAAAACTACATAGCCTGAAAATGAAAAGTAAATGTGCAAGAGAAGCAAAGAGGGAATGTTTTTGTTAATAAAATGAGCTTTGGAGTCAAGTGGAACTCAAATTCCTGCCATGGAACTTAGTAATCATATAACCTTGAAGAAGTACTTGAGCTCTGTGCCTCAGATTTCTTGTCTGGCAAACGAGGACACATACTAGCTGGCTTACCAGGATACCAGACTCTCATCATGGTGCTGTCTCTAACACACATTTCAGTAAGACAGCACAGGAAGTGGTTGCTTCAACCACAGAAGGAAACCGGCAGACTGAGTTACACTCGTCAGATACACATTTTCTAGTATCTACTAATATTGGGTTGGCAAAAAAAAAGTCCTGTAACATTGTATGGAAAAACCTCAACAAATTTTTGGCCAACCCAATATAATATACACTGTCTGTTAACTAGAAGGATCTAGTTACTTTGTGTCTATTCCGAAAATGCAATCCTGTTAACCATTTTCACTGTATCTTTGTGGATTAGAAACACCTAAACTAGGATTGAGTTCAGGTTTCTGAGAAGCAGATTTACACTTAACCTGTTCTCTAGATCCCCATAATGAAGAACACTCAGACATTTTGAAAAGAGTCAAACATCCTTCACAACCTTGTGAATGCCATCCTAAAAATCTTGGGAAACACTCATAGCAGCTATGCTTAGCTTTGAAAAATACATGTTGCTTTCTTTTTTACTGCATCATAATTCCAACATTCAATACTATAAAGTCAAACTGAGATAATCAGAACAGTGCTATAGGACTATGCCAGGTTCTTTCACTTCTTCATACTACAAGAGTTAAAACACGTGCAGACACATACACACACAGCTGACATAAAATAGGCACTTTCATGCCTCTGGGCTTTTATTCCAGCTGTGACTTCAGTTTGGAGTGTCCTTCCCCCTTTTCCTCTCCAAAGTGAATTCTAGTTCATTCTTCTAAGTTCAGCTCAAATATCATCTTCTTTGTCATACCTCTCTGGACTTGACCCTAACCCACCCAAATTGAAAGAAGTAAACATTCGTTTTCTCAGTTTCCATTGTTCTTTTCTTATTTCATGTGTCTAAAATATAGCACTCAATCATGTTATTTAGGTTTACAGATATATTATGTGAGTGCTCCACATATGAGATAGGGTTAAACTGCTTTAGCAACTAGATGCCCCAAAATAGAATGGCACTTAGAAGACCCACATTTATTTCTTTCTCTCTAATAATCCAGAGTGGGTATTCCAGGTCAGTGAGCATCTCTCCTCCACGTGGTCATTCAAGGACTCAGACCGACCTTGGATCTGGCGTCTGTAACACCAACCTCATGAGGCGGCTCTGGTATTTGTCATTCCAGCCAGGAGGAAGGCAGGGAGCAAGGGCACACGAAGGAGGCACTCCCTACGGTGTGGTCAGTGCCAGTTCTACTCACACTGCACTGGAGAGAACTTAGCCCCATGGCCACACCTGACCCCAACATGGGGCTAGAAAATACAGAGCCCGGCTTGGCAGCCACATCTGTCCTTCCTATAACCTCTTACTATGGAAGAAGAAAACAATACACTTTGGTGGGTAGCCCATACCTCCCATCACACTCGCATGAGGGCAGTGACAATATCCAACAGAAAACTTGGTAAATATTAGTTCTCTCGCCACCACAGAGACCATCCCCAACACCCACACTGCCAACCCCAACAATTTATAAACTCCATCAGCTTGATTTCGTTCATTAATAGTTACTACTATCTAACACATTGTTTATTTTACTTACTTTCTTTCACTTCTGACTCCCCCTTTGGGTTGTATGTTCCATGAGGGAAAGAATTTTTGCCTATCTGTTCCCTACTGTTGCTCAGTAAGTATTTGTCAAACAAAAAACTAAACCAGTAAACTTTTGCCTTTGAGAGCTGTCCTGTTTCAAACTCTAAAGACACTTGTTCTTCTTGTACTAACCTCTCTGGTCACCTGTGTTCTCAGGGCTTCAACTGATTCCAACAAACTCCTCAATCTAAATCTGCTGAGTTAATTTGCAAGATCCCTTTATTGGAGATTCAGACATTTTAACACAGAATTGTGTATTCCCATTGGGTAACTCTTTAACAACTATAGATAAATAGATGTGCTTACACAACACAAATGATAAACAGTGGGAAAGGACTTTCAAAAATATAAAGCCATACACAAATGTTAAAAAAGGTGTTTAAAACTAGTTCTTGCTTTTATATAGAAAATGGATTTTACTCTTAAAGTGGGTGGCTGTTCAGAGCTTTGGCAAAGACTCTGCAATGGAGTGGGTTCTGTCTCAGTGCTCCTGATATGGTCCAGGGAAATGGACAGGGGGAGCATGTCCAAATGAGATCACACAGGCTTGCGTCCATGAGAAACTGCAGCTGCTAATGTGCATGTTGCTGAGAATGGGAGGCAGTGCTGCTGGCAAAGCAGTAGGAATCACAAAGGGGCTGTCGACACTGCTTCAAGCAAGTCATCCTGGGCACCAAAGAACCAAGGAGTAGAGAAAACTCACACTTTCTTGGACCATGAGACAGAGATGGAGTTGATAAGCCTTGCACGACATTGGCAACAGCCCAGACCCTGGAGCAAAGGCAAGCAGCCCACTGGGAGGGGAGGATAGATGCAAACTGTTATTTATTAAGAGTCTACAACATACCAGACATTGAAAACAAATCATCCTAGGAGATTTACATACCTTATCTCTTTTACCCCTTACCAAATCCCCATAAAATAATATTAACAATAGTAATAATAATATACATACTAATATCCACTTCAAGACACTCTACTTATTAAAGGCCTACTGAGAGACTCACACTGGACCAGCATCTGTACAGCACTGTCTCATTAATTCTTCAAAAATACTAAGGTGTAACACATATTCCCCATTTTTATAGACGATAACTTTCATAAATCTCAGAAAAGTAAATAACTTGCCAAAAGCCATAGGTTTAGAAGTGTAAACCTGAGTTCCTTCAGCCATGCCAAGCTACTAAAAAGGTGAACATCAGGCTGCCTTCTATTTTCCAGTTCCTAAAGCATGAGATACTGTTGTCTGATATCAGTATTCTTGAGAACTGAGGCCAGGTAGGCAACACCAAGGAGTTCTTTTCATCTCTCTGTTAATCTCTAGGAGAACTTGGCCATGAGTTGGCGGTACCAGTGACCATAGGATTTGTTGGACCCTTCACAGCTTGTTCAGTTGTGAAGTCATGTCCAACTCTTTGCAACCCCACGTACTGTAGCACGCCAGGCTCCTCTGTCCTCCACTATCTCCCAGAGTTTGCTCAAATTCATGTCCATTGAGTTGGTGATGCTAACAACCCATCTCATCCTGTGTTGATCCCTTCTCCTTTTGCCTTCAGTCTTTCCCAGCATCAGGGTCTTTTCCAAAGCATCAGCTCTTCAAATCAAGTGGCCAAAGTCAGCATTAGTCCTTCCAATGGATATTCAGGATTGATTTCCTTTAGGATTGACTGGTTTGATCTCCTTGCTGTCTAAGGGACTCTCAAGAGTCTTCTCCAGCCCCACAATTCAAAAGCATCAATTTTTCGGTGCAACACCAGCTTTCTCTATGGTCCAATTCTCACATCCGTACATGACTACTGGAAAAACCATAGCTTTGTCTATACAGACCTTTTTCAGGAACATGATGCCTCTGCTTTTGAATACACTGTCTAGGTCTGTCATAGCTTTCCTTCTAAGAAGCAAGCATCTTTTAATTTTATGGCTTCAGTTCACATCTGAACACCCACAAAAGCCCCTGCTTTCAGTTGCAGGGGAAGGGACTCTGAGTATGTCCAAAACAGGCTGGCAAGTTGATCATCCTAAAACCAAATTCTGATCATATCAGTCACTGTTCACTCTGGAGTGAGGAACTCTGGAGTGCTTCCAATGTTAAGTTCAGGTCCTAAACTCAGACTTTGAGAAGTCCAATAGTAGCGTCTAATACTCACTGAGCATTTCCCCTGTGCCAGGCATTGGTCTGAATACTTTTCATGTGTTAAGACAGATAAACCCTATGATGAAGTGATTGTTCTTATCATCCCATTTTCCAGACTGTGAAACCAGCACAGAGAGGTTAAATAACTTGCCTAAGGTCACACAGCTGACAGTGCCCCAAGGACCATGGCAGTAGAATCAGCCCTCCACCATATTGTTTCCTTCCTGTCCAAGGAGCTACTCAGATGCCTCATTGTGAGGAGTCCAGAGGAAACCCTAAGCACTCTCATACGATACGTGCAACGCAGAAAGCAGAGGTGGGAGAAGCCTATAGGGCCATTCTTGACCTAGTATTTAAATGCTTATTCCTTGCACCCCCTCAGCAGTTTGGATATGCAATTCTGAAGTCTTTTGGGGTCCAGTGTTAGCTGTCCAGAGCAGGGGGAGCTCAATGGTGCCCATTTGTATTGGCTTTCTCCTTCTCTACCTCCCTCCTCAGTACTTCCTTCACTCCTAAGGGTTCCCTGAGACCATTCCTAAATAAACTACCCACACACAAGTCTTTATTTTGGGTTCTGCTTCTCAAGAAACCTGGGTTAAGACAGAGAAGGGCACCACAACACAGGAAACTTAACAAAAACCCAGTATTTCAGAAAGTACTGTCAGAAAACCAGCTCTGGTGGCTGCTACCATGTCATCAAGTCACTTCATATCTCTGAACCTCAGTCTCCTCATTCATTAGATGGGTTAAATGATAGCTACCTGTCTACACTCAACAAAAATAGTGTTGAGAAAACAAGAGTTTGCAGGAAAAAATAAAAAACCCTCTCAAATACACGAAGTGCTGTAAAAAATGCAAGATTTGATTTTAGGAATGCATGAAAGCTTAGCTTCTGTCTCAGGCTTTGGCCTAAATGTTCCTTTCAGCTTCAGCTTACCCTTGGGTTTTGCCTCTTTTGATAGCATTTCTGGTATCCCTGAACTTGTGCGTGACCAGTGATTGCATGACTGCGTAAGTCAACATCATATCTGATAACATCAGTGATTCCAGTAAGACAAGTCATTTGAATTAATTTGTAATATCTGGTTAACCACTTTAAAATATAGATAATCATTATAGATGTAACTTACAAGCAAAAAAAAAATCTATTGTGCTTTATGTGATAGTCTATCAATATGTCAATATAATCATTATTGCAAGAGTAATTACTGCAATATTCAATATTTATTATAAAAGCTATTCATATGTTTTTAAATTTTCATGTATGAAGGGAAACAGATTGATGTTTCACATGATTATTAAGAAAGAGTCCTTTTGCTAGATAGCTTTAGGAAAGTCATATAATAGTTTCTGAATCTAAAATTTTTCTAGAAGTTTAAGTATAAATGGGATAGTTAGAAGTGCTGAGAAATTAATATTTCTACTTTTAACTACCAAAAATGTTAATAATAAATGGTTAATAATTAATTTTGAATAATATTTAAAATTATCCTTTCAGACATGCCTCTTCTGTGTTGATAATATTAAATTTTAAGTGGATATTTTTTTTGACATTTGGCCATTTGACACTGGGTTTAAATACATTTTGTGAACCTCTAGTGTCTCGTTTCTTGATATCTATTCTCCAACAATATCTGGGGATACTATGAGCTCCTTTAAGTAAAAGTTGTTTATTCACACACCCATCCACTTATTCACTGATTCATGTCCATATAACAACTGTTTACTGAACACCTGCTATGTGCCAGTAGACTAATGTTCATCTCTATATTCCCAGTTCCTAAAACAAAATCCAATAGAGCTATTTCAAACTTTAATAGCAGGACTTTTCGTCAAATAAAACCTTACTTAACATAGACAAATAAAATTAATAAACTCATTCATACATACATAATCTGTATTGAACACCCACATGTGCCAGGCAATCTGCTAGGCACAGAGGAGACAGCAGTGAACATAACAAAGTCCCTGCCCTCGTGGGGCTTACACTCTAGTCAGGGAGAAAGATGCAGCAAAAGAAATACACAAGTAAATATGTCATATATCAGTTGGTGGCAAGTGCTACAAAGAAAAGTAAGGCACAGTAAAGAAATAAAGAGTGCTAAATCCCAAGGGGTCACTAATTTTATACAGTGTGGTAAGAAGGTGCCTCATTGATTAGGCAAACTTTGAGCAGAGATGTAGCCATCTGGGTTCAGCAGAACCCCACTATTATGGGCATAAGAAAAATACAGGAATTAGACTTTACACAAATATAGGAAGAAATGGGGAAAGTGAAGATCTGACTTGGTAGTTGGGGCTGAGTCCCTAATTAGTCCTCCTAAAGGGCCAACGTAAAAGGAAAATTGCAGCTTGCCTGGACTCTAGAAGCCAAGGATTTATAGCCACTGGAGGTGACCGTGAGTAAAGCTCGTGGAAAGGTCTATGGGGAGCTATTGCTTCTATGTAACTATTGCCCCTACAAAGTTACAGCCGAAGATCT
Source organism: Dama dama (assembly GCF_033118175.1). NCBI lineage: Eukaryota > Metazoa > Chordata > Mammalia > Artiodactyla > Cervidae > Dama > Dama dama. The sequence continues at coordinate 87,872,515 of NC_083700.1, forward strand.
GGGCATGGAGGATAAGAGAGTGAGCACAAGCTGGGACTTGCCAGGCACTGTCTGTCCATCAACACTGCCCATAAAAACTTTCCTACAGAAAGGGCTACTGCTCTCTTCCAGCCTTCCAAATCTCATGGATGTTCCTTTGTTGCCAGTTCTAACCTAAAAGATGATAGGAACAGTAATTCTGGGAAATACAGGTCCTATCTCAACCATGTTGATAGAGCTCAATCCAAAGGAAGTAAAGACCTAGCTATGGGCTACTAGAAGAGACTTCCATGTACAACATCACATACAAAGGCCCAGAGGTGTTCATGCTCAGTTGCTCAGTCATGTTCAACTCTTTGCAACCCCATGGACTATAACCCGCCAGGCTCTTCTGTCCGTGGAATTTTTCAGGGGGGAGTGGGCTGCCATTTCCTCCTCCAGGGGATCTTCCCGACCCAGGGATTGAACCTGCATCTTCTGCATTGGCAGGCAGATCCTTTACCACTGAGCCACCTGGGAGGCTCCTTCAGACTTATAATTACAATCAAATCCATGAGTGCTTTAGAGAATGGAAAGGAGGCAATTTCAAAGTCAAACCTTAGTTTGACTTAAAATAACAGAGAACAAGTATAGAAATATATTTTAAGAGTGCTTCAGACAAAAGTAGAAGAACATAATGCACCTGGCTGGAGTTATTGATAGGGTATCCTCCCAGGGATTCTGGATTCAAGATCTAGTTTGAGCACATGGGTATTGTTGATGGAAACATGGACATAGCAACAACATAAATAAAGTTGAAATTCCGGAAATCCTTTGGTATTAGTAGAGGAAGGAAATCAAAGTCTATGAGGGATAGGAAAGCTAGAGTGGATTTATCATGTGTGACCCAGTCACTCCCTATCTCTGACAGTCATGTTGATTTGAACACACTCTCCTACCAAGGCCTCAAGATCTACACTGATGAAGAGAGTATTAGCATCACTGAAAAGTGCTTTCGTGGCATCTCTCTATGGGTCAGGGATGCTGATGAGAGGGGTTCCAGGTAAAATGGAGTCACTTATTTCACTGCAAAGAGGGAACTTCAGTGGGACAAAGAGCAAGCAGAAGCATTTCATCCATGGTTTTAAACTAGGTATGGTCACCATAACAGACAGCAATCTTGCAGTGTCTGACTTACAGGGATAAGAGTGTAAAGTGCAGTTGACCTAGGCCCTAAATAAACCAGCATCTCATGAAGGACCTGGATATCTTAGGCTTTATGATACCAAAATATTATGCTACTAATATTGTTGCAGTCTCTAAGTCAATCTCCATATGTGAATAAAACCAAGATCTCTTGAATGAAGGGATGGCCAAGTACACTTGAAGAGGGAACAAAGGACTATATTTTTGGAGATATGCACTGCAACTCATTGTCCTTGTCTTTTCCCAAGGTACTGGTACTTTAAAAAAAAATAAAGAGTAAATATACTTCTAAGAAATTACTACTCACTGGCCTTATTTAAACACTGAACCCAGAACCTACTGCAGCCAAGTAGACAGAGTGAGCTCAAGTGATAAATAGAATTTAATTCAACTTTGTTTCATGGCAAGCTCAGTGGAAAGCCCAAATCAATCCTGGGATTTCGAGTATACTGTTAGAAATACATTCTCTGGAACTCACAGAATCCACACATGGGCTTCCTAATCCATGAAGAAGGGGCTAAGTAGAAAAGGTCAAGGGAATACTCCTGCACTTCTCCTTCCCTAGCAAAACAGTAGACCAAATGCACTGTTATGGCCCTGGAGGCAAAAATCATTGAGATGAGTGTCTTTATCAAAGAAATGGAAGATGTAGAAACAGTGGTTCCTACCATATCCTCAATTACTGCCAGTTTGCACAGCTCTGCGGCACTACTTACATAGAGAATATACTATGATTTACTCTTCCAAAGCTGTGAGAAACGGTGACCTTGCAGATGCTCTTTCATTGTCTATTTTGGCTTATATGGCAGACAGAGAACTTTTGGAACCATACCACACTGCTAAAACTGCCAGTGACATCTAGAGGAAGTGGTAATACATTATATATGATGAGAACCACTGGTTCTCTGGAAGAAAGCAGTCTCCTTCCCAACAGGATGTGGAGTATCCACAGCTGGGGCTTTCCACCTTCACCCTACAAACGGAGAAAGTAAAGACCGAGAGCAAAGTGACCCATCCTGGCTTACATCACCATTACGAAGCAGAGCCGGGTCTGAGCCAATTCTAGCCCCCTGCCCTGTAGTGAAAGCACCAACTCCATGCTGCGGTGGAAGGTGCAGGTTTTCTGGACTTTGAGCCATGGCTAGAAAACAATATGCTTCCCTGGGAAAGACAAGAGACAGACAAAAAAATCAAGAATTGACTGCCGGCCATGCTCAGGATGCAATTTCTTCCCAACTCTGACATCATTTGGGAGCTTATTTTCAACTGAATGTTGTGTTTAGAGTCAGTGGGGGCTTGCACCAAGGGAACTCAGTTGACAGATGCCTTTTCCTCTTTAGTTTCCAAGAAAGCAGGTGGCTACAGCCAACTCCCCAAGTACCCAAGTGTGCAGTCTAAAGTTCTCTGAATTTGGGAACAGCCTCAATCCCACAGACTCATCATCCGGGTAGAGAGATGATTCAGTCGAATGACATTGGCCATAACCATTTGAGAGTCTTTTATGATGTGGTCCAACTGTACATCAGGGACTTGGCCAAAATGTAAAGGGATTTTTTTTTTTTTAAGACTATCCCCCTTTACTTTCAAATACGTAGACCATTTGGAACATTCTCTAAACCACCTGGGCCCTGGGATTGAATTTCATGATGTACTCTATAAAAAAACAAGTCTTAGAAATAACATACCACATTAGCAACTAAGGGTGTGTTCAGATCCTATTAGCAAATGCACTCTCAAGACAGAAAGGAGAATTAATGAGAAGGAAGAGTTGCAGGTGAGTTTCAGAGGTTACCCCTGAATGGAAAAAGAATGCTAGAATTTCCATGAAGACTTAAGAAGACTAAAAAGAGTGTGTTCTAAAGTCAGTGGGCTCTAGTTACTTTTGGCTTGTAGCTGGTGGGCCAGGGGAGGGGAGGGAACAAATACTAGCAGCTGTAGCCACAACAACCCAGAGAAGATTGCTAACTCTACAAGTTACTTTTTGGGGAGGAGCTTGCATCAGGTTGTGGGGAACCCTAGGCTGACAAAGAGTAGCTCCTGCTAGAACGTCTTCATCTCTAGCCTCAACTGCTGCTTTGTTGCAGCTCACCCCTTGTCCAACTCACACTCCATCTTTCATTACAAAATCTATGTCCACGGGGAACCCACACAAATCCAGAAGGCCCCATGATCCTGAATCTTTTATTCACCACACCAAAAACCTACAGTTCCACTCTGAATGCTTGAATAACAGTGGAAAGCTGTACAGTTGATTTTGTCAAAGGCACAATGCCAGACATCTTGCACCTACCCAGAAATCCTTCTGAAAAAAAAAAAAAAATCACCATTTTCATGCATTCATTTCCTGTAATAAAGTTTCTTAATCAGTCTTCCCGAAAAGTTTAAAAAAAAAAAAAAAAATCACCATTTCCTCCTCTCCTCAAAGTTTCATCCTCATGGAAAATTCTGAAAGTCCATTCCTCTCTCCCTTCCTCCTCCCCTCTTGCTGCACAAAAGAGCTTCTCCAGCTCGCTGTCGGTTATTCTCCCACCACCCATGCCTCCTTAACCTGCCATCTTGCTGCCACAGGCAGCAAGATGTGGTCTGGATGCCTGCCTGCTTTCTCTCTTCCAAAAGCAGCTGTGCTTTTATCCACGTTTTATCTCTCTGCCCACTTGTAACCTCTATAAGTTCAGGTCTGGGTCCAACTATCTCTGCCTCCCATATCATGGCCTGTATAGCAACAATGCATAGTAAAACACCACGAATGTTTGCCACTGCAGCAGTGTTATGTGGAGATAGAGGACAGGGGCTTTTTCTGCTTGCCTGTCTGGAAACTGACCGTTAGCACCTGCCCTCACTAACCCAAGGAATACCATTTTCTCAGATGTATTAATTCTGAGGTCTGCTGTCCCAATTACCACAAACTTGGCAGCTTAAAACAACAGAAATATAGTCTTTCATAGTTCTGGAGGCAAGAAGTATGAAATCAGGGTATTGGCAAGGCCATGCTCCTTCCTAAGACTCTAAGGCAGAATTCTCCCTCCCTCTTCCAGTCTTCTGATGGCCTCAGGCATTTCTGGGCTTGCTCCTGCATCACCCCAACCTCTGCCTCCATCTTCTCAAGGCTTTCTTCACTGTGTCTCTGTCTCTACACATAGCCTTCTTATAAGAACATGAAAAAAAAAAAGTGTTTTTTGGCCAGGTGGCCTGGCATGAAGGATCTTAGTTCCCTGACCAGGGATTGCTTGAACCTATGTCCTCAGCTGTAAAAGCATAGAGTCCTACTCATGGGATCACCAAGTCATCCTAATCCACTATGATATCATCTTAAACTCGCCAACTGGATCTGCAAAGACCCTGTTACCAAACGAGGTCACGTTCTGAGATCCTAAGTAGACCTGAATTAGGAGGGACAACCCACTACACTAGGAAATGAAGACACAATATTTTGAGACAGACAGATAAAATGACTTTTGTCTACAGTGATCTAGGCAGGTGATGCCTTATGGTGAAACCCTTGCCTTGTTGGTCAAGGGGTAGCTAATTGTTTCAACAAATAAAAATGTCTTATCTTGTACATTACGTAAGAAATCCCTAACCCCTTGGTCTCCAGACCCTGCTGGACAAGTTTGCTTCCCATGTGTCTCCATCATGAGGGCCAAAGAAGCCACAGCTATTAATACAATTTCTTGCCTGCTGGAGGAGGCTGATTTACGTTTGGTGCAGCCTAAAGTTCATATGGTTTGTTCCTGTGGGGGCTGTCTTAAAGAAAAAGAATACAGAATTATGAATCTAAAAGTCAATTCAAGATTGAATATTTACTTAGAATGAGAAAATAAATGACCATACACTATAAATTTTTAAAAGCTGACAAATACCATAAAATCCCAAATTTTTGTTTTTGTTAATTAGCTTTTTTTCCTACATTTTTGGCTGCATACTCTTTGATCACCTCTTCACACAATAACAATTTTGTAATATTTTCTGCAGAGGGAACAGAAAGATCATTGAGCCCTTCTTCCTCCAGCTTGGACCCTTGAACTTTGTTTTTCTTATGGGTAGTTTAGAAAAAGTTTTAGCAGCCCAACTTGTTACTGAGAATGTCATGTAAATTTCCAGGATAACCATTAAATTGGGGGGATATCTATAAAGTTTCTTTCATATGCAAGCTATAAGGTTTCAGGGCATTTCAAGTTTTATTGTATATGACTAATGTTAAATATTTTTTGAGTTGACGACATTCAATGACCAGTTTGATGTCAGTGACCTTGTATAGCACATGAAGAGGTTTATATAATTTTTAAGTTGCCTTTTGCCAAAGCAAATGAATGAGATTACAGCTCATTTTAACAAGACACATGAAAAGGCATAATGAATTCATCCAAATAAAGCCACTATTGACCTCTGACCTATGTGTGTGCTCTACTGAGGTTACAAAATTACCTTATTCTCTGCTACTATTTTCATTTCTCTTTGGCTTTGGTGCCTTTTGTTTAGGAGTGTCCTGATTCTCATCATCTCTTTAGCTCTACCATCAATTTCATTATCTGTGTTTACTTAGCTATCATTATTATTTTGTTATCTTCATGATTTGACTATCAGAGATTAGAGTTACCTTTGTTATACAATAATAGAGCTTTTGACATTTAGTTTTAATCAACATTCTTTTTTTCAGTTTACATTTTTGGCTTCCACTCACAAGATCTGAATTCAGGTATGATCAATAATTCTGAAAAAAATTTACAGAATTATTCTAAAACTAAAAGTGATTAATACTTATATTTTATTCAGCTCTATAATTATATAAGCAAAAGTGTTTTTTAACCAACTGAGAGTGACCATGGGCAGAAATGTTGTCACTGAAGTACTTGTCTATGCAGCCTATTTTCTGACATCAGTGACAATTTTAAGTACAATTTCTTCTGGAGCCAACATAGGCTTTGTGAGAAACAGATGTGTCAGATACTATAAGATGGGTCAGACACTAAGATGGGGTGCAAAACTAGGAGACTGCATGTTGACAAACTCACTGTTGGTAGTCCTGACACAGCTCTGTACCCTGTAAATGCAGGAATGTTCCTGAGTCCTATTTGGCGCAGATAATATGAGGGGCATTTATAACTGTGCATGCTGTCTTGTTAATATACTTTTAGTAGACACGCACTTCCATTTTGACTAGGTACCAAGGAGAAACAGATCTACCACTTACAGTTTTAAAGGTCTGATAATTGTAAATACTTTTCACAGAATAGCTTCTGGCCTCATACATTTGTGAGAGTTGGGCGATAAAGAAGACTGAGTGCCAACGAATTGATGCTTTCAAATCGTGGTGCTAGAGAAGACTCTTGAGAGTCCCTTGGACTGTAAGGAAATCAAACCAGTCCATCCTAAAGGAAATCAACCCTGAATATTCATTGGAAGGACTAATGCTGAAGCTAAGCTCCAATACTTTGGCCACCTGATGCGAAGAGCCGACTCACTGGAAAAGACCCTGATGCTGGGAAAGACTGAAGGCAGGAGGAGAAGAGGGCAACAGAGGAAGAGATGATTAGATAGCATCACTGACTCAACAGACATGAATCTGAGCAAACTCCAGGAGATAGCAGAGGATAGAGGAGCTGGCACGCTGCAGTCCATGGGGTTGCCGAGTTGAACACAACTTAGCAACTAAACAAGAGCAACCATACATTTCAAATACTCTTTCTTCTCCATTGTCCTTGCATTTCTGCTTCCATAGACTAGCACATGTGTTCACACCAGAATCCCACCTCTGGCCCTGCCAGAGCCCAGTGAGTAGTAGAAATAGTGGTGGAGACTTTCCTGTGCCAGCATGACCATCACAACTAAACCAGATGTGGAGGGGACCGTGACTCACATCAACACATCTCATGCATGCATGATGTCACTTCAGTCATGTCTGATTCTTTGAAACCCTATGGACTGTAGCCCGCCAGGCTTCTCTGTCCATGGAATTCTCCAGGCAATAATACTGGAGTGCATTGTGAGGCTCTTCTCCAAGGGATCTTCCCAACCCAGGGATCAAACCCGTGTCTCATTATGTCTCCTGCATAGCAGGTGGGTTCACCACTAGCGCCACTCAGGAAGCCCCACTAAACCCCAATTAAATGACCCAACAACCCCTCAAGCAAATCCCAGCAATGTCTGCAACCCTCCAACACCAGCTAACACAAGGCAAAGTGTGATATATTAGAATCTGATGCAAAGAGGCAGGGGCCTGGACTGATTTAAATGAAATACCTAACTTTTGAACACTGTACAGATTCACATGACCATGAAAGTACATTGCTTGAGTCCCTCTCTGAGCCTTGGAAGGCACATGGACAAGTGAGAAGCCCTGAACCCTAAGTGTTATTAGCCTCAGGGTAAATTTATGTCTTCTTGGCATTCATCAATATTCCTCTTAACTTGGATTCCAGGAGAAAACTGGACACTCTGGCCCACTTCTTTCCTGGCCTAACATTTATCTACAAAGATCCCTTATATATTAAACCACAGGGACTTATTAGGAGGCAGGAAAGCTCCTCACCATGTGCTGGTAGATAAACATTCTAGTCTTTTTATAAATGACTGAACCTTGTGATTACACCCAGTCCACTCAGTCTATATCACTCAGTGACCACACACCTCCCAACCATCATCTGCTCCAAGAAGATGTGGTAATAAGGACTCTCTGGAATAAACATCATACCTCTGGTCATAGAGATGAAGGGGTTTTTTTAATTGCTTTAAAAACTCGTTCAAATATTTATCAATTCTTACTACGTATGGGGTGCTGTTTCACGGGCTAGAAATAGAATAAAGCAAACAAGAATTCCCAGCCTCACAAAGCTCATGTTCTAGCATGGAGGAGGGGGCCGACTCAGAGAGGGCAGACAATGAACCAGTAGATAAACAAACATCAGACAAGGACATAAATAAATATCTTAGATAATAAGAACCATGGAGGAAAACAGAACATGGATATCAACGGGCAGGAGGTTGCTGTACTGCATAGCGAGATCAGGGAAGCACTCTCTGAGGAAATGACATTTGAGATGAGACCTGAATTAAACAAAGATGTCAGCCATCAATAATCAGGTATAAGGGTATTATTGACAAGAGAGAAGACAGCAAGGACAAAGGCCCTGAGACAGGAACAAGCTTGGTAAAATCAGAGAACAAAAAGCAGGCCAGCGGGGCTTAGCCAAGTGAGGAAGGGCAAAAGACCTCAGAGGGGTAGGAGGGAACAAATGCTGGAGAATTGCGTAGACCATCTTATGGAACTGAATTTGCTGAGTGTGGCGAGGATCCACTGGGAAGGAGGGTTTTGAATAGGAGAGTGATGTGGTCTGGTTTATGTTTTCAGAGATTACTTTGATTCACTCAGTGGATAATCCATCATAGAGGGGCAAGACTCAAAAGAAGAGAGATAATTTGGTGATTATTTCAGTAGCCCAGTAAGAAACAATGATCTCCTATTTAATATTTATCTTTTGTCTTAAGGAAGGAGGGAAAGAAAACATTTTAAGTGGGGAAACTTGACTCCGTCATTCCTGAAACTTTTCAAACCGATTTACTGTTGCAGAGACGAGTACTCCAGTCCCTCCTTCGCCACACACCTCCCCTTTCTTTTTCAAAATGAAGTCAGCTCTTCTGTGGCTATTCCACGAGTCCTCCCCAGTTCTCTCAGGGAGTGCTCATTTCCAGATCTTTCTGTGTCTATTCAGTAAACAGTTCCTAACAGCCTGCTCAGTGCCTGTCGGGGCTTTGTGTGTGTCCTCGCACCGGGATTACTAAGATGGCTCAGAGAACACCCCCTAGGAGACACAGACATATCTAAAACTGAAGACACAAAGTGCTAAATGCTATAGTAAAGAGCTGAGGTTTTATTTCTTGCTACTTCAGGTCCAAAAAAAAAAAAAAACCAACAGGAGGTCAGCATATGAGAATCAGACACAGAGCTGCTCTTCATATAGAACAGGACCACTGACTGGGGGTTCGTGAACAGGATCTGGCCTTGTGGAAATCATCTAAAGTAGGAAGGACCAGCAGGCATATGAAAAGATGTTCAGCATCACTAATTATCAGGGAAATGCAAATCAAAACCACAATGAGATATCACCTAACACCGGACAGACTGGCTATATCCAAAAGAACACAGATAACAAATGTTAGTGAGAATGTGGACAAAAGGTAACACTTGCATACTGTTGGTAGAAATGCAAACCTGTGCAGTCATTATGGAAAACAGTATGGAGGTTCCTTAAAAAGCTAAAAATAGAACAATGATATGATTTAGTAATTCCACTCCTAGGTATACATCCAAAAAGAAAAATATTAATTTGAAAAGATGCACGTACTCCAATGTCCATAGCAGCATTACTTAACAATTGTCACAATATGGAAGCAACCTAAGTGTCCATCAGCAGATAACTAAAGAAGATGTAGTATGTATGTGGTGTGTGTGTATAAGCTCTGGGAGCTGGTGATGGACAGGGAAGCCCATGCTTCCTGTGCTGCAGTCCATGGGGTCACAAAGAGACAGACATGACTGAGAAACTGAACTGAACTTGTATATACACGATGGAATACTTCTCAGTCATAAAAAAATAATGAAATTTTGCCATTTGCAGCAACATGGATGGACTTGGAGGGCATTATGCTAAGTGAAATAAGTCCGATAGAGAAAGAAAAGTACTGTATAATATCACTTATATGTGGAATCTAAAAAATACAACAAACTAGTGGCTACCAGTGGGGGTTGAGAGGCAACACGGGGGTGGTGGAGTGGGAGGTACAAGATATTGGGTGTAAGATTGGCTCAAGGATGTGTTGTGAAACACAAGGAATATAGCCAGTATTTTGTAATAACTGTAAATGGAAAGTAACCTTTACAAGTTATATAAAATTTTTTGTTTTATAATAATATAAAGCAGGAAGGACCCCAAGTCACCAGGGTTCAGTATTAGATGCTGTTCTGGTTAAGGACTGAGACGCTGGGCAGGGCTACAGCTGTTGGCCTAGGAGGAGAGACCTAGGCATAGTCCCAGACCTGTAACCCAGGCCAACCATAGGAGAGTGAAGTCTTTACTGAAGAGCTGGGCTTAACTGTGACACAGGAATTAAGAGTCTTTTAGCTGTAAAGAAGCCCGAGTTAGAGGGAAATAGAGGAGGAAAGCAGGAAACTGCCATTTAGGTCTTCCAGCCCAGTGCCCAAGCTGTCTTATCAGCTTTCTCAGATGTGGCTTGAAAGTTGAAGATGGATAGGTGAGTCCTGAAAGCTGTCAGCCATCAAACATTAAAAATGGAGTCAGATTCTTGATTACAATATGTAACTGCTATTTGACATCTCCCCTTGGATGTCTAGTAAACAGTCAAGTTCACTATGGTCAAACAAAACTTGATTTACAATGCTTTCACCCCTCAACTTGACCTTCCCTTAGCCCTCTCCATTAAACTAAATGGCACCATCATCTGCCCATGTGCATAGGCCAAATTCCTAGGAAAGATGACTTAAACATAAGGTGGTAACAGGGAGGTGGAGGGGAGAGGGTGGATTTAGGATAAGTGCTCGCAGTCTAGATGAAAATGGGAATTGCATCGTGGAGAGAAATTCAAGGTGACTCCCAGGATTTAGACTAGTTTTAGTTTTCACTGTCTACATAGCCCTTATCTCATTCTCCCTCATTCCCCTCAGGAAGGAAAAAAAGAAGCTCTTTTTGGTTTTTAGACAAATGTCGGTAGAGAGGTAGCCTGGTCTACTGGAAAGAACATTGATTTTACAGACAGACAGATCTAGGTTGAACACCTTTCTCCATCACAGCTGGGTGATCTTGGACAATGTATTTGTCATTTCTAACTCTTGCAGCTATAAAATAGAGAGGTTAATTGCTACTACACAGAGTTATTGAGATGTTTAAATGAACATAGGCAAAGCACTTAGGATGATTCTATCCTACACATGGCAGGTAGTAATCATGTACAGGCAGAAGCATCTTTCTCCCATTAATATGCCCATTATTAATAGTAATAATATTTACTCCAGATGCAAGTCATTGCCTTATCACTCAGCCCTGACCCCTGGTTTCTCCAGAAAAGAAATTGTCTCTGATGAGAACATAGGCCTTGGAGATGTCTCTGAAATTGATTCACTGAGGGAACCTCAGTAAGACTCAGTTTCTGTATTTGAGAAATGACAATCATAGGATTTGATGAAATCACCAGTGCTTAATATCTGTCTTACTCATCAATCTGCAAGTTTCCTGCAGGTAAGGCCCCATCTCTGTGGCTTGCTTCTGTGTCTCTAACACCTGACACTGAAATGTCCCACCCCAGAAACTGGAGTTCTGACATTCACTGCCAGATTACTTGCCCAGATGCCCACTGCCCACCAAGCATTCACTACGAGGCTGTACCCAAACCAAACTGCCTTCCTACACATTGCATTGAGTGAGTACCCTAGCCTGGACCACCTGGTGGTACCCACTTGCCTGCATACTTCACTGGGCAGAGAAGTCTGTAAATAGCCAATAGGCAGGCCCCAGCATAGCCCCCCACCCCCAGATCTAGCCCAACCATCCTCCCTGATAAGCCAGCTTTAAAGGAGGAGCAGAACTTCGGAAAGTGTGTTTCAGAACACAGAAAATCATGAGCAAAGGTTGCAGGCTTACAACCTCATCCAGGCTGAGAGAGCATGCTATGTAAGTGGGGAAAAGTAAAGGCTAGAGGGAGTTTGTGCCAGACCACAAGCAGCTTCAATGCTAAGGAGGTTGGACTTTATTCTTTAGGAGCCACCAAGTTTTTTGAACAGGAAGAGATGTGATCAGAAGTTCTCCCAAGAAGAATCTTGCAGCATGAACATGTTAAATTAGTCAGGGGAGAGCCAGAGACAAGGAAACTAAACAGAAGGCTAATGCATAGTGGAGACAAGCAGCCTCCCCAATCTCAAGGAGGTTTCCTAAGAGTCACACCAAACATTGTTGTACATTTTCTATAACTCCTGGATGACCTTGAGTGAGTGCCCTGGATTGCAGTCATGGCCACAATCTGCTGTGTGATTCTGGCCAGGCTCTTCACCCCTCTGAGCCTCCCTTTTCTTATCTACATAACGAAGGGCTTGGATCAAAGGATCACTCAGCTCTGCATCTCCTTGGCCTTCAGAAACTTATTTCAACATTTGCAAACCCTTGTAAAAAGACTGATAAGGCCCTTTGATAGAAACCAGAGAGCCAAGGTGTCCAGGGAGACCCCACCAGGCTTCTCCAGATGTACACCATTACCATTTAGCTCTAAGGACTGCCAGGCAATGAAAACAGAATATTCAGGGAAATTACTCTGTAACTGGCCATTTCTCTCTCTAAGCTTAAATCACAGTACTATGAAAATAAACTGTTCCCATGAGGACATAATATTGTTCCTTCTGGACTGGCAACACAGTGGACATGCTGCTTCTGCTGATGCTTCTTTGGTACACCAATCTCAGAGGCCGTGATATATTTCTAGAGGGAGCCGTCCAGCTGTCAGGTAACTGGAGAGGAGTGGGAGAGAAATATACTATGGGTGCCTGATACTTCGCTCCAGCTGGGTGTCTCGACTCTCTGAGGAAACCAGCAGCTAGGAAGACAAAGGCATAGAGCAAACAAGCAAACCTAAACAAATCAAAAATAGCAAAACAGGAAAAGATGCTGAAAGAACAAACTGTCTTGGGAAGAAGCAATGCAGTGAACTGGGAGGAGTGGAAAGTCAGGGCAAGACTACCGCCTACCTCTATCCTGATGCATAGAACCCATTCATCTTCTGGAAGCATTTCGGCTCTCACATTCTGGGATTTGACTTTCCCACTGTGGGTTAGATAATTTCCAGTCCTCGAGTTTCCAAGGGAAAAAAGGACAAGTTTTGGAATCTGTATGTCACACGAGGCTCTACACAAACCAGTGTGTGATGTCAGGCAGATTGTTTAGACTCTTGGAGTCTCAATTTTCTCATCTGGAAAACATGCAGCGTAGCATCTATTGTATTTCATCGAATCTAACACACTTTAAACTGTAAGATTCGTTATTGTTATATATACATGTAGAAAAACATACCGACAATTAAACCACAATATAAGGTTCTCTTATCACATAGATTGTAAAATACAACATGCAACTTGATCTTAGAGATGCTAACGTGTGTGGAAATGTGGAGTCCTAGAATCTATGAAATATGATACTTGCAAGGCTGCTGTGAGCTCTAAAATGAGACCATCTGTGGGAAAATGCCTACCTAGTGTGGCACTAGACACATTTCAGGAACAAACATATATTTGTGATCACCATTGATTCTCACAAAAAATTGTCTGAGCCCTCTGCAGTTTCCTGGGAAGCAGGATTTGATAGCATCAAATGCTGAGGCCCTTTTTGCTTCTCTCCACCAACCACCAACCACCAACCACCACCAACCCGATCCTTTAGAATATTTAGCAAATGCCACTAGGTGCCATCAAGATGCTAAAAGCTTTACAAGCACTGATTCATCCATTGAGTTAGCATTCTTCCCAAACACACAGAATGACCCACGCTAAGACCAGGATGAACACAGATTGAACCTTCTGCCCTAGGCTCACATCCCCACCAGCTGTTTGACAGAAGTGTTGTCTCTGCACTGATAAAGGAGGGAGGGTTAAGAATATCATTTGACTTCTTCCCAGAGTTCCTGCTGCCCAAATAAGTGATCAGAAGATGCTCAGCCTCACCGATTATTTTTTTTAAGGTTTATATGCTTTGTTTTATGCTTTCTCCCCCTTCTCATGTTTTTAAAATTTTTATTTTCTTTTAAAAATGTTTCCTTAATCATTTAGCAACATATGTGTGTGTACATACATATACTTTTTAAAAATTTCACCTTTATTTTTTAACTTTTTTATTCCTATTTTACGTTTTAAAGGTCTGTTTAACTTTCTTACTTCGTATGTCACGGCCTATAATCATTATCCTTTAACTCTTTCATTTTCATATTTTTATTCTTTATTTTTTAGCCTTTCATCTTATTTTAAATTTTATCCAGACTTTCTCACTATTATATTTCAGCTCTGAGCCTTTCATTTCACTAGATTAAAAATTCTCTTTTTCTCATAGATGACCTTTTACTTAAAAATAAGAGCACTGAAATTTAAAATTATCTTCTTTTCTACTTCATTTTATTCTTCACCCATTTTTCCCTTAAAATTTTTCTTTGTCTTTTGTTTGTAGGAAGCATTAGTATGAACAAAGCTAGTGGAGGTGATGGAATTCCAGCTGAGCTATTTCAAATCCTAAAAGATGATGCTGTGAAAGTGCCGCACTCAATATGCCAGCAAATTTGGAAAACTCAGTAGTGGCCACAGTACTGGAAAAGGTCAGTTTTCATTCCAATCCCAAAGAATGGCAATGCCAAAGAATGTTCAAACTACCACACAGTTGTGCTCATTTCACATGCCAGTAAGGTTATGCCCCAAATCCTTGAAGCTGGGCTTCAATAGTACATGAAACAATAACTTCCAGATGTTCAAGCTGGGTTTAGAAAAGGCAGAGGAACCAGAGATCAAATTGCCAACATTTGTCAAATCATAGAGAAAGCAAGGGAATTCCAGAATAACATCTACTTCTGCTTCATTGACTATGCTAAAGTCTTTGAACGTGTGGATCAAAACAAACTGTGGAAAATTCTTCAAGAGATGGGAATACCAGACTACCTTAGCTGTCTCCTAAAAAAAATCTGGATGTAGGTCAAGAAGCAACAGTTAGAACCAGACGTGGAACAACTGACTGATTCAAAATTGGGAAAGGAGTATGACAAGGCTGTATATTGTCATCTTGCTTATTTAACTTATATGCAGAGTACATCATGTGAAATGCCGAGCTGGATGAATCACAAGCTGGAGTCCAGATTGCTGGGAGAAATAAGAACAACCTCAGATATGCAGATGATACCACTCTAAAGGTAAAAAGTGAAAAGGAACTACAGAGCTTCTTGATGAGAGTGAAAGAGGAGAATGAAAAAGCTGTCTTAAAACTGAGCATTCAAAAAACTAAGATCATTGCATCTGGTCCCGTCACTTCATGGCAAATAGAGGGGAAAAAGTGGAAACAGTGCCAGATTTTATTTTCTTGGGCTCCAAAATCACTGTGGACAGTGACTGCAACCAAGAAATTAAAAGACGCTTGCTCCTTGGAAGGAAAGCTATGACAAACCTAAAAAGAAAGAAAGTGAAATCGCTCAGTTGTGTCTGACTCTTTGCAACCCCATGGACTGTAGCCTACCAGGCTCCTCCATCCATGGAATTTTCCAGGCAAGAGTACTGGAGTAGGTTGCCATTTTCTTCTTTCTTTCTGACCCAGGGATTGAACCTAGGTCTCTCGCATTACAGGCAGATGCTTTACCATCTGAGCCACCAGGGAAGCCCCAAACCTAGGCAGCATATTAAAAAGCAGAGACCTCCATTTGCTGAAAAAGGTCCATATAGTCAAACCTATGGTTTTTCCAGTAGTCGAGTATGAATCTGAGAGTTGGACCATAAAGAAGGCTGAGGGCCGAAGAATTGATGCTTTTGAATTATGGTGTGGAGAAGACTCTTGAGGGTCCCTTGGACTGCAAGGAGCTCAAACCAGTCAATCCTAAAGGAGATAAACCCTGAATATTCATTGAAAGGACTGATGCTGAAGTTCCAATACTTTAGTCAAAACAGATTCAAAGAGACAGCTCATTGGACAAGACCCTGGGCTGGGAAAGATTGGAAGGCAGGAGGAGAAGAGGGCGATAGAGGATGCGATGGTTAGATAACTTCACTGACTCAATGGACATGAATTTGAGCAAACTCCAGGAGATAGTGAAGGACAGGAAAACCTGACATGCTGCAGTCCATGAGATCACAAGGAGTTGGACACACTTAGCAACTGAACAACAACAACAACAAATAATAACATATAAGAAGTGTAATTCCTGGGTCATATAAAATGGGAGTTCTTCAGACACAAAAGATATATATACATAATGTCAATAATATAGGCAAAATTAATCCATGCTGTTAGAAGTCAAGACAATCATTATTATCCTGATTGGTGGATGAGGATAAATCCATATCATAGATGGTCATCAGAGTTGCCTTAGTTGGTGGGAAAACTGCAGGAAGATGTGAAGGAGAAGGGCCTTAACTCCCTATGCTACTAAGGATGGCTTATTCTGTGTAGAATAAGTTGTCTATGTTGTTCTGTCTAAGTTCTGTCTAAGTTGTCTCTTAGGTCTCCTGCATTAGCAGGCAAGTTCTTTACCACTAGCACCACCTTACTCTCAATCCCTCACCAAACCCTCCAGGATAGACCCTTCCAAGGTCACAGTTCTCTCTGTGCAAACCAGCCACCTGCCTTACTAGCCATCTCACTGGTTTATCCATCTCACAATATTACTGGCGATCTGCAGAACATTAAACAAGGTCTGGCATGGAATAAATAACAGATTTCAAAAGATGTCATTTCTTTTTCTCTCTCCCCACTGGAGCATAAGCTCTGTAAGGAAGAGGACATTATCTGAGATGGGATGGGGACACAATGAAAGGACACGGAGGGTGAGCTAACACTTCAGGTGTGTGGGTAGGAATAGCTTGGCGAAAACTCTCTGGAGGAAGATTCACCTTCAGTTGACATCTCTAGGAAATAGGCACATGGAGTGGGCAACAGAGGAGAGTACGTCAAGGTGAGATGACCACACGGGCAAAGACCTGCACGTGAAGAGTGTGGAACTCTTGAGGAAATAAAGAGATTCAGTCCAGAAGTTTCTCAGCATTTCACACTACCAGCACTTTAAAATCTTTTGAGTTGTGCCAAACCATGCCAAATATATGTCACTTTCCAGGCTGGGTAGGTGGGGTGGGAGGTCTCACCTGAGAAGAGCATCTTCTTTTGAGCAATGAAGTAACTCTGAACCTCCACATGGGAGGAGCACAGGGACAAGTCTAAACCAGGTTTCTGCCACCCTCGTCACTTACCCTTGTATTAGTGTTTCCAGACTGTTCCATCAACCTTCCTGATAGGTTTTCAGGGGCTTCCTCTTGATGTGTGACTTCTTCTATAATCTCTCTTTGCACAATTGTCAGAGAGAAGCTAACTAGAATTTTAAAAACAGGACAAATTCCCCCTGACTACAAAACTTACACCGAGTATACCATACTCACTTGAAGTATTGGAATCCAAGATATCCCTGGGCTTTAGGTCCACTAAAAAAAGATCATGGGGCCCAGGGAGAGAGCAAAACAACCCTTCTCTATTTCTTCCCCATGTTCCCAAAGGGAACACTAAGTTAGTCTGTATACTATTAAACCTTAGTTTGTTAGTCACTCAGTCACATCCAGCTCTTTGTGACCCTATGGACTATAGCCCACCAGGCTCCTCTGTTCATGGGATTTCCTAGGCAAGAATCCTGGAGTGAGCCACCATTCCCTTCTCCAGGGAATCTTCCTGAACCAGGGATCAAACCCAGGTCTCCTACATTGCAGGCAGATTCTTTATTGTCTGAGCCACCAGGGAAGCCCTATAAACCTTAAATCAACCATTAAGATACCAAAATAAAGAGATTTAGCTAAAAAGTTAAAAAGGAGATAAAATTGAATAATAAAAAATTACCAGTCCAAAATAAGAGAAAAGGAAGTGAAGATGGGACAAATAGAAAACAAATAGCAAGATGACAGACCTAAACCTAAGCATATTAGTAATCACATTAGATGTAATTTGCCACATAAACAAAGATGCAATATGAAAAAATTTTTAGCAAATTGAATTTAAAAATGTAAAAAAAAAAAAAAAGGTCAATTCATCATGACCAAGTAGAATCAAGCCTAGGAATCCAAAGTTGTTTTAGTATTCAAAAAATTAATTAATATAATTCACTATATGAACTAATATATATATATATAGCCATCAATAGATGCAAAAAAATAATATTAAGCACTTGACAACATCCAACATCCATTTCTGTTGAAAACTCTTAGCAAACTAAGAAAAGAATGGAACTTCCTCAATCTGATAAAGGGCACCTGTGAAAAACCTACAACTAGAGTCATTCTTAATGGTAAAAGACAATGTTTTCCCTCCAAAGATCAGGAATATGATAAAGATGTCTACTCCTTTTACTTCTATTCAACATTGTACTGGGGGTTGGGGCAGAGTTAGTAAGTATAATCAAGCAAGAAAATGAAATAGCAGGCATCCAGATTGGAGAAGATGAAATAAAACAGTCTCTATTCACAGATAACAGAACCATCTACTTAGAAAATCCTCTATACAAAAACACTACTAAGCCTACTAAGTATAACAAAGAGGAAGAATACATTGCCAATATTCAAAAATCAGTTGTACTTCTATTTACTAGCAATAAATAATCATAAACAGAAAGTTTTTAAAATGTCATTTACAAAAGCATCAAAAATATAAATACAATTAAGTCTGACAAAAGTTGTGAAGAACTATACACTTACAATGACAAAATATTACAGAGGTTAAAGAAGATCTAAATAAATGGAGAGATAAATCCTATTCAGGGTTTAGATGTTTAGATGTCAATGCTCCCCATTTTGTCTTATTGATTCAACACATCTCAACAAAAATTCCAGAAGGGTTTTTTTTTTTTGGCAGGAATTAACAGACTGATTCTAAAATTCATGTGGAAATGGAAATCATCTAGAATAGTCAAAACAACTTTGATGAAGAGCAAAATTGAAGGGCTGTAGCTACCCAATTTCAGGACTTATTATAAAGCTACAATAATGAAGATACTGTGATAACTATCATAGACAAATAGATCAACGGAATCAAATAGGGTTCAGAAATAGAACCACACATATGTACCCAACTGATTTTTTAACAAAGAAGCAGATGGCAATTTAATGGAGAAATAATAGTCTTTTCAAAAAATGGTGCTAAGGCATTCATATGCAAAAAAGTTAATTTTTAATCTATACTTCAAAGAATATAGAAAAATGAACCAAGTAGATCACATGAAGATCTAATGTAAAAGCTAAACTGCACACTCACAAAAATTAACTTGAAATGGATTAAAGACTTAAATGAGAGACCAGAAGCCATAAAACACCTAGAGGAAAAGTCTCCTTGAGATTGATCTTGGCAGCAATTTTTTGTAGGTGAAATCAAAAGCACAAGCAACAAAAGCAAAAACAAACGGAACTACGTAAAAACTCCACACAACAGAAGAAAAAAATCAACAAAGTGAAAGGCAACATATGGAATAGGTTCAAAAATATCTGAAAACCATAAGATAAGAGGTTAATACCAAACCATAAGATAAGAGATTAAGAGGTTAATACCAAATTATATCAGGAACTCATGCAATTCAATAGCAAAAAAAAAAAACAAATCATATGATTAAAAAATGGGAAAAGAACCCTGAATAGACATTTTTCCAAAGAAGAAATATGGGTTCATGAAATGGCCACCAGGTACAAGAAAATGTGCTCAACATCACTAACAGCCAGGGAAATGCAAATCAAAATCACAGTGAGATATTATTGCACACCTGTTAGAATGGCTATTATCAAAGAGAAGTAAATGTTGGAAAGAATTCACAGAAAAGGGAATCCTTAGTCACTGTTAGTGAGAATGTAAAACTGATACAGTCACCATGCCAAAGAGCATAGAAGTACCTCAAAAAATTAAAAATAGAACTATGATATGATCCAGCAAACCTACTTCTGGTTTATAGCCAAAAGAAATGAAATCTCTATCTCAAAGAGATATGTTTCCCCATATTCACTGAAATGTTATTCACAATAGCCAAGACAGGGAAATAGCCTAAGTAAGTGTCTCTTGATGAACAAAGTAATAAAGAAAATATGAATAAATATTTGCAAAATTTAAAAACCTCAACTATAAAACTTTTAGAAGATAACACAGAAAAAAAAAAATTTGTAGCCTTGGATCAGGCAAAGATTTTTTTCTTAGATAAGACAGTACAACCATGATCCATAAAAGAACAAACTGATAAACTGATAGACACTGTTAAGAGAATGAAAGGAAAGGTCAGAGACTGAGAAAAAATATTTACAAAGCACTATTCTGATAGTGAATTTGTATATGAAATCCAAAAAGAACTCTCAAAACTCAACAGCAGGAAAACAAAGCAGCCAGTTTTTAAAAGTCAACAGAAGATTTGAACATTCACAGCAGAAACACATATAATATATATTACGTGTGTATGTCAAATAAGCACATAAAAAGATGCTCAACAGAACAGTACGGAGGTTCCTTAAAAAACTAAAAATAGACCTCCCATATGATCCAACAATCCCACTCCTGGGCATATATCCAGAAAAAAACATAATTCAAAAAGATACTCACACCCCAGTGTTCATTGCCGCACTATTTACAATAGCCAAGACACAGAAACAACCTAAATGTCCTTTGACAGATGAGTGGATAAAAAAGATGTGGTATATATATATATATATATATATACGCACAATGGAACATTTGCCATAAAAAATAACAAAATAATGTCATTTGCAGCAACATGGATGGACTTAGAGACTACCATACTAAGTGAAGTAAGCCAGATAAAGACAAATATCATATGATATCATTCATATGTGGAATCTAAAAAAAAAAAAATGATACCAGTGAACTTATATACAAAACAGAAACAGACTCATAGACATAAAAACAAACATCTGGTTACCAAAGGGGCAAGTGAGAGGGGATAAATTAGGACTAGGGGTTAATTTATACACACTTGTGCATGAATGTTCAGTCATGTCTGACTCATTGTGACCCCATGGACTGCAGCCCCCCAGGCTCTACTGTCCATGGAATTTTCCAGCCAAGAATATTGGAGCAAGTTGCCATTTCCTACTCCACAGAATCTTCTTGACCACAGGACTGAACCTGTCTCCTGCATTTGGCATGCAGATTTTTATCACTGCACCACCTAGGAAGCCCATATACACACTACTATATGTAAAAGAAAGAACCAAAAAGGACATAATGTATAGGCCAGGGAACTATATTCAATATTTTGTAACAACCTGTAAGGGAAAACAATCTGAAAAAATATACACATGTAGATATTCAATAAGTACATATACATACATATATACAACAAATATACTTCAATATATAATATATATTCAGTAAATATACTTCAATTTAAAAAACGAATATAAGCTCATAATAAAAGAGAAGAAGCAAGCATACCAAGACAAGACCACAGACCTTGAATATTCTGATCCATGCCTACCTCTTTCACCTTATTCCATATGTTCTCTCCTCTGCCCTCTTCTACTGCCATAGTCACAATGCCCTCCCTTCTTACCCCTTCATGCTCCAAAGCATCTTACTTGCTTTCTCCCTCTTCCCTAAGACATTCATTTGGCTGGCTCTCAGTTTCAGCGCTCAGCACACCTATCACTCCTGAAAGAGGTTTTCTGGATGACCCATACCAAATAGGTACCACAACACTATTCCTTTCCGCCATACAGTGTTTATTTCCTTCATAATATTTATCACCATCTGAAAGTAGTTGGCTTATTTATTGTCTAATGTTTTTACCCTCTATCTCTCCTTCCTAAAAAGAAAATACTTTAAGGGTAGAATTCTGGTCTGTCCTATCCTTTCCTTTATCCCAGTACCTAAAACACCCTTTGGCATATGATAAAAACTTAATAAATATTTTGGAATGAATGACAAAATGCAGTACACCACTGAGGTCTTATAAGTAAAAGATATAAGTGTTCACTTTTCATTAAATATTAACATTCTATACATGCAAGAGAGCTTCGTTTTAGATCAGTTATCTTCCTAACTCATACATTATTCTATTCATCTTTCTGACTTTTAGAAATGTTTACTCTTCTGTTAACAAGCCCAGATCAGCTTTTTTGATATATATAAACCTCAGACTGCTTTGTGACTAGTTCTAACAATGCCCTCTGCAACACTGGGATTTATTTAAAACTCAAGCTTAGAATAAAGAATTCAGGAGAGATTTCTTGTCTGTGGGTGTGTGGAGGCAAAAAACAAGTATTTTGATATGGCTGGGGTGTGTTGGGGGAGGGATGAAATATTTTATGTTGACCTACTGTGAGCCAAAAAAGCTACTGTGTATGGGAAATGTTATTTATCTCCTTCTTCTAAAGGTAAAAACTATGTAAGTCTTCTGATGTCAAAATCCATGTTCTTTCCAGTAAGGAAAGTAGCTTTAGGTAAAGCTATAATAAGAGAGAGAATTCTGTTATCAATCATAATAAAGTAAGCTGTACTGTAATAACAGCCCCAAATGTCAATGATAATGCACAATAAAAATTGGTTTCTAGCCCAAAGTCCCTAGTTAGTCTGAGTACCTAACTAGGATAACTTTTGCTTACATTGGTACAGCATTCAAGGATTCTTCAATTTTGTGGCACCTCTACTTTCATGCATACTTCCATGATCATTGGAGCAAGGGAAGAAGAACCATGAAGAATGACACTCCAATTCTTAAACATTTCCACCTAGATATGACCTACGTCAATTCTATTCACATTTCATTGGCAAAATCAAACCTCATGGCCTTGGCTAATGTCAAAGTTCTGGAAGGACAATCACCCATGTGACTGGAAAAAGGAGACCAGAAATACTAGTGGTAGCATCGAAGTTTTCCTTGGGTCTTAATCATGGAAGATTCTGACCCTCAACTCAAGAGACAACCGTACTGTTAACCAGTGAACAGCCATGGAAGGTTTTGAGCATTGAATGGCATTATCAAGAATTAAGGCTGTACCAAAACTGAGCCAGACAAGTGCCCTGAGCCCTACCATCTCAAATGGTGCACAGAACACAGCTGGGTCTGCAAGCACTCCAAGCAGTAATCAGTCTTGGCAAGCAGCCTGAGCCCTGCCACCCGACACAGAGATGGAGCCACAACCAGGATGGGTGAGCACCCCGAGTCCCCCTTCTCTGCACAGCAGAACAGCAGCAATACCAAGACAGGATAGCACCCTGAGCCCTACCTACCCCACACAGAGACTGACTCACTAACGCATAACTAGCTGGGCAAGCACCCCCAGCCCCATCACCTCAACCCAGCACACAAGCTGTGACCAGGATGGATGAACATCAAACATTTAGAGAAGAGTTAACACCTATCCTCAAGTTATTCTAAAAAAAAAATCTGAGGAAGGACGACTTCCAAAGTCATTTCATAGGACCACAGTTACCCTGATACCAAAACCAGACAAAGACACTATCAAAAGAGCAAATTACTTCCCAATATCCCTAGTGAACAGAGATGCAAAAATACTCTACAAAATATCAGTAAACTGATTTCAACAATATATTAAAAGGATCACACACCATGATCAAGTTGAATTAGTTCCAGAGATATAAGGATGGTTTAACATCCAACCAATGTGATACACCATATTAATAAACTGAAGAATAAAAATCGTCTGATCATTTCAGTATATGCAGAAAAAGCATTTCACAAAATTCAACATTCATTTATGATTTAAAAAAAACTATCAAAGTGGATTAGAGGGAACATACCTTAACATAATAAAGACCATATATTATAAACCCACAGCTGACATCATTCTCAATGGTGAAAAGCTGAAAGCTTTTCCTCTAAAATCAGGAACCAAACAAGGATGCCCACTCCTGTAGCTTTTATTCAACATAGTATGGGAAGTTCTAGCAATAGTAGGCAAGAAAAAGAAGTAAAAAGCATCCAAATTGGAAAGAAAGGAAAGCTGTATTTGCAGGTGACATGATTCTATATATAGAAAACCCTAAAAGCTCTACCAAATAAGTAACTATTAGATCTAATAAATGAATTCAGTAAAGTTGCAGGATAAAAATTTACAGAAATTTATGGCATTTCTGTACATTAATAACATGTTATCAGAAAGAGAGTTTTAAAAGTTCCATTTACAATTGAATCAAAAAAATAAAACATCTGAGAATAAACTTCACCAATAAGGTGAAAAAAACTATACCCTGAAAAGTATGACATTGATGAAAGAAATTGAAGATGACACAATTGAAAGAAATTCTGTGCTTATGGATTGGAAGAATATTGTTAAAATGTATTTATGGATTTGAAGAATACTGTTAAAATGTCCATACTACCCAAAACAATCTACAGATTTGATGAAATCCCATTCAAAACACCCATGGCATTTTTCACTTTTCACAGAACAACAACAAATAGTTTGAATGGAAATTTAAAAGACCCCAAATAGCCACAGCAATCTTGAAAAAGAAGAACAAAACAGGAGATATATGTTCCCTGATTTCAAACTATACTGCAAAGCTATACTAATCAAAAGAGTATGATACTGTCATTAAAACAGGTAGCTCAGTGGAACAGAGTCTAGAAATAAAACCTTTCTTATATGGTGAATTAATCTACAACAAAGATGGCAAGAGTATACAAGAAAAAGATGGTCTCTTCAATAAATGGTGTTAAGAAAACTGGACCATTTTCATACACCATATATAAAAGTAAACTCAAAATAGTTTAAAGACTTAAACATATGACTTGAAACTATAACTCTCTGACACTAGTTTTAGCAACATTTCGGGGGGAACCTGTCTTGTTTTGGGCAACAAATTAAAAATAAACAAATGGGAGTACACCAAACTAAAACTTTTGCTCAGTAAAGGAAACCATCAATAAATCAAAGGTCAACCTACAGGAATTGGAGAAGATATTTGCAAATGATATGTCTGATAATGGGTTGATATTCAAAATATGAATTACTTATATCACTTGATATCAAAACAAAAAACCCAATTAAAATGTGGTCAGAGGATCTGAATAAACACTTCTACAAAGAAGACCTACAGATGGCCAACAAGCACATAAAAAGATGCTCAATATCACTTATCAGGGAAATACAAATCAAAATCACAAAGAGATATCACCTCACAACTGTCAGAATGACTATTATCAAAAAGGCAAGAAGTAACAAGTATTTTCTAAGATATGGAGAGAAGGGAATCTTCATGCACTCTCAGAGAGTCCAACCACAGTAGAAAACAATATGAAATTTCCACATAAAATTTAAAATAGAACCACCATACAATGCAGCAATTCCACTTCTGGGCATTTATCCAAAGAAAATAAAACACATATTTGAAAAGATACATGTTCTTCTGTGTTCACTGCAGTATTATTTATAATAGCAGAGGTATGAAAGCAACTTAAGTGTCCATTGCTGGGTGAATGAATAAAGAAAACATGAAAATATATATATAATACATACATGATAGAATATTACTCAACCATAAAAAGAATGAAATTGTGCCATTTACAACAACATGGATAGACCTAGCAGGTATTATGCTAAGTGAAAAAAGTTTGACAGAGAAAAACAGATACCATATGATAACACTTACAGGTAGAAATCCAAAAAACAAAATAGATGAAACAAAAGCAGAATCAGATACAGAGAGCAAACTGGTAGTTGCTAGAGGAGAGGGGGGGATGGGGAGACAGGCAAAATAGGTGCAGAAGATTAGAGGTACAAACTTCTAGTTATAAAGAAAATCACAGGAATGCAATATACTGTATAGTGAATACAGTCAAAAATATTGTAATAACTTTATATGGTGACAGGTGGTAACTAGACATCATGGTGATCATTTCACAGTGTATAAAATATTGAATCACTATGTTGTATACCACAAACTCATAATATTGTAAGTCAACTATAATTCAATTAAAAAAAAAAAAGAATTAAGGCTCTTATGACCTAAAATAGGGATCAGTTATCCATGAGGCCTGATTTCAACCTGTGAATACCTAGAAATGTTAATTTTATTTAAAGTAAAGGACACTTAAGATTCATCTCATCTTGATGTAAACAAAGATTAGCACATGTCTATTTTTCCAAGTCTGCAGGTGGGAGATTTCTAATCACATCCCCACCTCCAGTCAGTTATTACTGCCCCACACCCCTAACCCTGCCAAAACATCTTTTAAACAGCTGGAAGTTCTACTTGCTGACTTTGCAAAAGCCCCTCTTAAATTCCTCTTTTCTTAGAAAGTAGCTCTGCCAAGTGCTAAGAAGTTCACACCAGATGGGATGCATTTACACAGAACCAGGGCCAAAGAACGCCCATCTCTTTGTGCAGGGCCCACAGGCTGGGCAGAAAACATTGTCTGAACCACTGCTTTTCACACCTGCCAGATGTAACAATGCTGTGCGTGTCTGCTTTTTGGTGAAAGTGACTTCCCTGATTAAGAAATATCTTTAAACAAATATACAGTTAGAGTATTTTCCACTATAATGCCATTCTCTTCACATATTCATGATCTTGAATCAAAGCCAAAAAGATGTTCCCTAGTCATGTGTCTTTGAAAGTTGGAGCTTGGATCTGTCCATTCCCTACTTAATTTATGAGAGAAACATGTTCTGACCACAATCACATGCCAGTTACAGTCATTTCTTTTTCCAGGGCCTGTCTCTGTGGAGTTGGAATGTTCATCTTCAAGTTCAGGTCTCTTCTATTTGGAAGATACTGTGCTTCAGTTTCTTTGGGAAGATAGTTCTGAGTTGGAAATTAGCATGCATGAAGTTCACTAAGGCACACTCAAGATCTAAATCTGTGGATGGGAAGGAAAGGATATAGGATTGGGTAGACTGAAAAGCCAGGCTTCAGCTGACCCCACAGCAAGCTCATAATTAAGCCCTTCAAAATTACCCATTCTGTAGAAAAATCCATGGGATTTTTTGCATTGAGCACTCATTGGATGCTTGCTACCCCAGAAAGGATGTATGGCTTTTGGGTAAGGAAACTCTCTCCAGGCCAGGGCAATATCCAGAAAAAACCAGGAGCATTTCCAGCCACTAGGGAGAAAAATCATTTATTGGTGAAGGGGAATTTAGGCAGCACATTACAGCATCCACTACATGTTGAAGCTGAAACTCAAATACTTTGGCCACCTGATGCGAAGAGCTGACTCAATTGAAAAGACCCTGATGCTGGGAAAGATTGAGGCAGGAGGAGATGGGGACGACAGAGGATGAGATGGTTGGATGGCATCACCGACTCAATGAAGATGAGTTTGAGTAGACTCGGGGAGTTGGTGATGGAAGGGATGCCTGGCGTGTGTGGTCCTTGGGATCGCAAAGAGTCGGACACGACTGAGCGACTGAACTGAACTGAACATGTTTTACATCCACAGCTAGAGTTCACATTAGGCAGCATGATGTCATGGGGTGGACCAAATAAGCACTAGACCAAGAACTGCCTTCAAAATTTGGGTGACCTTTAGTAAAAGCCATCACCGAGGCTCTGCAAGCCAAAAAAGATCTAGCCTCTAGTCAAGCTTGTGACTTATCTGCATGCATACTCAGTCATGTCCGCCTCTTTGCAACCCTATGGACCTTAGCCCACCAGGCACTTCTGTCCATGAGATTTTCCAGAAGAATACTGAAGTAGGTTTCAGCAGCTCTGATCTTGCCCTCAACTCCATTGTACACAGCATATGTTCAAGTCCCAGGCTGCACCAGCCTATAAACAGAAGCTAGGAACAGATTTGTCTCACCCCGGCACTTCCTTGTGGTTTCATTCCTGAATGACTGACACTGGATAACAAAGAGTCTGCTGCTATCAACCATCCTGTGGCTGCAAATCAGACCCGCTGACCCACAGCCACCAACACAGCAGACAGCACATACTCCACCCCCATTTACTTAGGATCTTACTCTTGTTCCCAGATCCAAGCTTTGGCCTGGCTTGGAGATTTCTTTTATACTGCCAGCCTCTGGGAATAGGTTAATGAATTATGACTTCCTCCTTTGGGTCCTCATCTTCTGTGATTCCAAATCTAGTTCTTCGGTTCCTAGATGTTCCCAATAACCTGTGGATACAAGCTACAAGATGCCTGATGTTGCAGATTGAATTGTGTCCCCCCAAAATTATAACACCCCAGTACCTAGATTGTGACCTTATATGAAAATTGGGCCTTTAACAGAAGTAATTAGATTAAAATTAGGTCATTAGGGTAGGGTAGGCCTATTCTAATAAAACAGGTGTCTATGAAAAGGGGAAATTTGGATATAGTTACCTACACAGGGAAAATATCATGTAAACATGAAAGCAGAGATGGGGTGACCAAGGAACATCAACAATTGCCAACAACCATCAGAAGTTAGAGAAGCAGCATAGAGTAGATTCTCCCTCACATCATCCCTGCTGACACTTTACCTTCTCTCCTCCAAAACCATGAGACAATAAATTTTTGTTGTTTGATCCAACTAGTTTGTGGTGCTTTGCTAGGCAGCCCTAGGAAGTGAATACACCTGGGAAGGTTGCGCCTCCATCCTCGCCTACATCTAAATCATCACTCTAGATAAGCCTACCACAGGCCCCCTTAAAACAGAGAATAAACATTTCACCAGAGTCACAAGGCCATCAAGTAAAAGAGATAGGAGCATATTAGAAGTCAGGTCATTTGGAAATCAAAATCACAGTAAAATATTGCCTCATACCAACTAGAATGAGGTGAAGTGAAGTGAAAGTCGTTCAGTTGTGTCCAACTCTTTGCAGCCCCGTGGATAGTCCATGGAATTCTCTAGGCCAGAATACTGGGGTGGGTAGACCTTCCCTTCTCCAGGGGATCTTCCCAACCCAGGAATCGAAGCCAGGTCTCCTGCATTGCAGGTGGATTCTTTACTAGCTGAGCCACAAGGGAAGCCCAACAACACTGCAGTGGGTAGCCTATCCCTTCTCCTGGGAATCTGCCTGACCCATTGCATTGGAGGCAGATTCTTTACCAACTGAGCTTTCAGGGAAGCCCACCAATTAGAATGGCTACTATTAAAAAGAACAAACCACACACACAAAAACAAAAGCAAAGTGTTGGAGTGGGTATGAAGAAATTGTCATGGCTGGTAGGAATGTAAAACGGTACACTTGAGAAAAGAGTATGAAGTTTCATCAAAAAACTAAAAATATAATTACCATATGATTCAGCAATTTCACTTAATTTCATTTCTGGGTATACATACCAAAGATTTGAAAGCAGAATATTGAAGAGGTATTTGTACAACTGTGTTATTACAGCATTATTGATAATAGTGTAGAGGTGGAAGCAGCCCAAAAACCCACTGGCAAGGTTTCCCCAGTGGTTAAGAATCTGCCTACTGATGCAGGGGACACAGGTTTGATCCTTGTCCAGGAAAGTCCCGTATGCTGTGAGGAAACTAAGCCCATACACAGCTACTGAGCCCAAGCACCTAGCGCCTGTACTCTGCATTAAAAGCCACCTCAGTGAGGAACCTGCTCGCCGCAACTAGAGAAAGCCTGACACGCAACAATAAAGACCCAGTGTAGCCAAAAATTAAAAAAAAAAAAAAACCCACTCCCAGATGAATAAAGAAAACATGGTTTACACACACAGTGGAATATTACTCAGCCTTTAAAAATAAGCATCCTATCACATGCTACAACGTGAATGAAACTTGAGCACATTATGCTGAGTGAAATATAAGCCAGTCACAAAGAGACAGATACTGTATGATTCTACTTACACGAGTTTTCTAGAACAGTCAGAGTCATGGAAACAGAAAGCAGAATGGTGGTTGTCAGGGCCTGTGAGGAGGGGGAGGGGAGCAGTTCCATGGGTATAGGGTTTCAGTTTTGCAAGGTAAAAAAAGGTCTAGAGATCTGCTACACAATAATGTGAATAAAGTTAACACTACTGAAATGTACACCTAAAAATTAAGAGGGTAAACTTTATATCATGTGGTTTTTAACCACAATTTAAAAGAAAAAGAAGCTAGAGGCTAGGTCATCTGGCTCCTAGCCCAGCACTTTTCCCCCTAGCACCACCTCAGCATCCACACCAACATTTTACAGAAGGACAAGGGACAGACCCGTCTTTCAGCCACAGCACTGCCCATCCACTGAAGCCAATAAATCAGCTTATAATCATCGAGGCGGAGGTCGGGGGGCGGGGGGGTCGGGGTGGGAGGCGGTGGCATTTGTTGAGCAACTATTCGGGAGCTGAAAGTGTACACTGTCTCATGTGATCTCACGGGCGATGCTGTGAAGCCGTCCTCATTTCTCCACCTTGTAGATGAGAAACTGCCCCTCGGAGGACTGAAGGAAACTAACTGTTCCAAGTCCCCTGGCTCACAGCAGGCAGACCTGGGACTTCCAAGCGCCACCCCAGTTGCCTATTAGACAACATTTTACTTGTTAAAATCACTGGACTCAGAGATTTCAGTTTTCAAAGAGGTAATTAGACTGTCTCTGCCACACGCACTCATCCTGTGTTCATGTTTGGTTTTTTTCCTTTTCTTTTCTTTCCCTCCACACCCCGCCTTTTTTTTTTTTTCAGGGAAGAAAAGTTGATCATCTAGTGAAAAACATTTTCCTTAGAGATCACATAAGATATTTGGCGACTGCCAAATATCGCAAAGGAGAAAGAAGATGCAGGGCTGAGGAATAAAAGAAAACTTTCAGCCAGTCCTTAAAGCCTTGGGAACTGCTTCAGGCGCACGCCTCCCTTGTCACCACCCCAGAACTTCACACAGCCTTTCAAGTTGGCAGACCCTCGGGAGGCTGAGCGAGGGTGGCCCAGGCCACTTCTTGCCAATCAGGAACCCTCTCGAATTCCTCCCACTCAAAACAAACCAGCTGCCCCCACCACCACCCACCCCACCCCCCCCAAGCCTTGGTGACTTCGAATTTCTTTCCCACTTGCCAAAACCTGATTTCCTGTTTCTAAGAAAAAAAACTTTTAAAATACCCCCTGGAAAAAAAAAAAAAAAGACTCCTTAAGGCAGCTTAAACATCAAAGAACTCTTAGAAAATAGGGTTCTGTTTGGTTAAGTGCACATGAATCAGAAAAAAAATTCCGATTAAATTTCCCCTTTTAAGTGCTAAGGATTTTTACTGGATTTGGGCAAAAAATTTACAAACAAAACATAAATTCTTGAGGACTGCAAGGCCCATTCATCTGGTCCAGTCTGCTTACTGCACACAGGAGGAACCCAAGGCCCAGAAAAGGAAAGTGACTAAGGGCTCTCAGCAAGAAAGTGTGGCCATCCTGGGTCCTTGGATTCTCTAATCAATTGATAAGAAGCCAGACAAGGAATTCAAGCAAGGCTTTATTTGGACTCGTGGTGCTACAGAAGGAGGGAGAGAGCAAGAAACAGGTGCCCTTGCTCTCTCTCAAGGAGAATTGGCTGGTTCCTTAATTGGCTGGTTCCTTAGGGGGTGGATAGGTGGAGGGTAAGGGCGGATAAGTGGGTTAGGTAGGAGGGGTGGCTTGGTGGTCTGCCCACCCCCACTTCTTGGCCGTGCAGTATGCAGCGTTATGCACAATACCCTGCTTTTGCTCCAGCACCTCAGAAGCAGCAGTTGGGTTTTTGGCTTTTTTGTATCTTATGGTTCATAATTTGCCCCAACTGTGGGTGTATGCAATTATTTTTAGTCTCTTGCAGTTTCTTTGTATTCTGTTGCTCAAGGAGATGTTTGTCCAGGTGCAAGCACTCCAGTCAAGGGCCCCAGGTCTCAGCCTGTCTCAGAGGCACCAGAACCAAACCCAAGCCAAGGCCCTTAATTCCCAATCTGGTGTTTTTTCTACATATCTGTCAATTTCTCTTTTAATTGGAAATTGTAAGTTTTTTTTTTTTCAAAGTCAAAGGTAATTTAACATGTGAAACCCTCAGAAGGAAGCTAGTTATGTTATTTCTTTAAAAAGGTATTAGGGTCTCAAAAGAAAAGCCTTACATATTACTGAGCAGGTATTTTATATGGGCATCATTCACTTCACCACAATTCTATGAGATAAATCACTGTGTTCTCTCCATTTTACAAAAGCAGAGTGAGGAAGGACAGAGATTAAATTCTGGTTCGTTTTTGTCTATTAATTAGGCTCCTTCTAAAACCTATTATCAATCAGGCCTCAAGGCAGTCATAAAAGGTAAGCATCATCATCTGCATTGCACAAAGGAGAAAATCTGATCTTAAAGAAATGTCTCACCGTTCTCAAGTTCTCAAGGCCGAGAAGTGGTAGAGCTGGGATTGAAACCCATGACGTGAAACTCCATCCTCTCTGTTACCCACTTCACAGGGTTGTTTCGAGGGTCAAATCAAATCATGGAAGCCAAAGTCCTTTGTAAAAACTGTAAAGGATTTAACAGATTCAAGAGATTATCGTTTGTGAGGCTAAATTGTTTTATTTTCCTAAATTTCCACTCTGGCTTTTAGCAACAGGATCCTAGAGCCTAGCAATGACATGAGGCCCAGGTCTCTCGGCTGAAAAACATTTTCCAAATAAAAGATTTGATTGAGCACACTCTTGTTTTCCTTGGGCAGGTCCCAACCCCCCAAACGTTCAATTAGGTTGGAAAGTTTTGATCCCAATGGCCATTGTTGCAGGCAAATGAGAAACGTGGAGCCTTAGTCTCTGACCCTGCCAAGGAGAAGAGTACCTGAAACAACCACAAAAAGCAGTCACCCTGCTGGCAGCTAGGCTGTCCAAATAGCAGCATTATTAAATCAAATGCTAGCTCATTCCTATGCTTGCTTGTTTACTCCTGGCTGTTTTATAAGCATCTTCTACAAACTGTACCCCACTCTGGGCATATGGGATACAGAGAGAAATGAGCCACAATCTCTCCCTCAAGGAGCCCACAGTGCCCAGGCCTTCTGCTCACAGCCCCCATGAATGTGCCCCTGCCCTTTCTGGTCACAATTTATTCTTCATTCTTCTCTGTGGGACAACAATGCATGCCAGTGTTATGAGCTGAATTGTATCCCACCAAGTTCCTATACTGAAGTCCTTCCTCACCTTCAGGACCTCAGAACATGTCTGTATTTGGAGAAAGGCTCTATAAAGAGGGGTAAAATGACATCCTGTGGGTGAGTCCTACTCTAGTAGGACAAGTGTCATACAAGAAGAAGAGATTATGATACAGACCCACACAGAAGGGAGACCACATGCATATACAGGGAGAAGACAGCCATCCACAAGTCAGGGAGAGAGAGACTTCAGTAGAAGCGACCATGCCACACTTTGATCTCATACCTCTAGCCTCCAGAATTGTGAGAAAGTTAATTCCTGTTGTTTAAATCATCCAGTCTGTGGGCATTTGTTATAGCAGCCTGATTGACTCTGATCTGCAGATTATGAGTTATTTTTTGTGTTTAAAGAAACAATAAATTTAAAAATGAACAAACATGGACCACCCTCAAGAAATTTGTGGTCTTTTTTTTTTTCTTTTTTAATTGGAGGATAACTGCTTTACAATGTTGCGTTGGTTTCTGCTACACAACAATGCAAATCAGTCATTAATTATATATACATATATATATATATATATATATATATATATATATATATCTCCCTTGTGAGCCTTCCTCCCTCCTCCCATCTTACCCCGCTAGGTTGTCTAGGTTCCTCCCTGTGTTATACAGAAGCTTCCCACTAGTTATCTGTTTTACAGCCTGTTTTACACATGATAGTGTATGTATATCAATGCTACTTTCTCAATTCATCCTTCCCTCTCCTTCCCCTGCTGTGTCCACAAGTAGAGATGAGCTGTTTTTCTTCCTTGTGCTATACTAGGTGCTGGGGACGCTAGGATGGGAAAGCTGTGGACCTTCTCCACAGAGCACACGTTCCAGCAGAGGCACCAAACTTGCAAGCTTCTTCTGCGTAGTCATTTTCCAAGTCTGGCTGTAAGGGGATGCAGTGCATTCCTTCATGTATCCCTGAACCCAGCTAGGGGAAGGACTGGATCAGGGCACATTTCCTGGAGAAGAACCTCCCCCTCCAGCAGGACGTGAAGGTGAAAGTGTTGATCACTAGTCGTGTGTGACTCTTTGAGACGCCATGGACTGTAGCCCTCCAGGCTCCTCTGTCCAAGGGATTCTTCAGGCAAGAATACTGGAGTGGGTTGCCATTTCCTTTTCCAGAGTACCTTCCCAACCCAGGGATCAAACCTGGGTCTCCTCCACTGCAGGCAGAGTCTTTACCATCTGAGCCACTAGGGAAGTCCCCCAGCAGGAAGTACAAAGAGATGTTATGCAGGAGGAGGTGGTGTCAGAACATTCCAGGCATTGCCACATGCTAAGTCCATGCAAGTGAAGGAAGGGAAGAGAGACACTCTGGCCAAAGCAGGGCCAGGTCATGGAGGGGTGTGGGCCAAGAGAGGCAGTTGGGTGGTGGCTGATGGGGACTCAGACACTGAAGAGTTTCAAGCACGATTCTGCTCAGATTTAGTCACTGAATCATCCTCCAAATGCAGTCTTTCACAGAAGAAGCACTGGAATAATGTTTGTTGATTTGAAGTGACTAAGCCAAAAGATGGCTTAGAACTCCACTACTGAGAAGAAATCACAATTCCCCTTACCCTCTCCTCCATCTAGCCAGGCCCCAGCTTCCTTCCTGCAAACCCTTATTCATTAGTGAAATACTCCCAGAAAGCTCAGGCTCACGTAATCTTCTCGGTTATATCTCTTATTACTGGTCACACCTGTGCTTCTCATTAAGCGGCCCTGTGGGGTCAGTTAGGCAGACCTGGAGCCAGTCCTGACCATTCTGAGACCTTAGGGCGGGTTGCTTCAGCTTTCTAGGTCTCAGTGCCCCATCTTTTAAGTGGGGGTAACCATACATGCCATATATGTTCTCCTTTTCCTCCTCTTATGATAGAATCCCCACCTCACTTTAGCTGGATGCCCATGGCCATGAGCCAGAGGCCCCATTTCCCAGCCTTCTTTGCAGCCAGATGTGGTCACATGGTCATGTGAGTCTACTCAGAACAATGGGACCTGAGCAGAAGTGAGATGTGCAGCTTCCAAGTCATTTCTTAAAGACAGTCTTAGCTATTTGTCATAGGACCTCTTTCATCCTTTCTGCAGGATAGGAAATGGAAACAGCCAAAGCTCTCACAAAGGCATACCACACAGGTGACAGACTGACCTACCAGCAGGGTTCCTTCATGAGAGAGGGATAAATGATAACCCCCTTCACACCACTGAATTCCTGGGTCCCTTTGTGCACCAGCTTTGTCTGTACACTAAGAAACCCACAGACTTCTTTTGGAGATTATAGAAAATCTGTTCTACATGTGGCAGGTAGGAGATTAACCAGTACTGCCATAGCTATTATCACAATGAATCAACTGAGTGTGATGACTGGTGAGCTGTGAGTGGGAAAGGAGAAGTTCACCACACTCTGACCTTGCACTCCTGTGTGTCTGGGGAAATGGTTGGACTTCTGATAGGAATGGAGACTGAGGTAGGGAGGACAATAAGGGAAGGGAACATAGAGGCAGGCTTTACCAGAGTTGAATTTGAGTTGCTGGCAGAGTTCACAGAAAGAGATGCCAATAGGCAATTTGAAACCAAGCTGAAGTTGAGGCCTAGAAACAAAGAATTGGGCTGGGGTTGGCGGGGGAGCTGAAGCTGAGACACTGGATGAGACCTCTAAGGCAGAAGGCCTCACACAGAGATATTGGATGGATAACGTGGGGCCAAGTCTGACTGAGCAAACGCTTCTTAAGATACAAGAGGAAGAAACTACTGGAAAAGCCCTGTGAGGACAGCGAGTCTTACACACAGGCAGCAGGGGGCATGGCTGGCTCTGATGGGGGCTGGGATTGGGGAGGAGTCCCCATGACCTACTAGAGGATCCCTGGGAGGACACAGAGGAAGAAACTTCATCTGGGAGATGAGCAGCCAGTATGAATGATGAACAACCACTTCCCTGGAGCTTTAACAGTGAGGGAGTGTAAGTCGTTCAGTTGGGTCTGACTCTTTGCGACCCCATGGACTATAGCCCACCAGGTTCCTCTGTCCATGAGATTCTCCAGGCAAGAACACTGGAGAGGGTTGCCATTACCTCCTCCAATGGGATCTTCTTGACCCAGGGATCAAACCCAGGTCTCTTGCATTGCAGGCAGATTCTTTACCATCTGGGCCACCAGGAAAGCCCAACACATGCCAAATATGAGGAGAAACTTCAATAAACATCTAGCCTCTAGGAAGTGGTTTGTGGGATTATAGAATGTTTCTAGTATTAAAAAATTGGATGAAATCAAATATTTTAAAAGAGGTCTGAGTGTGTGTTAGGAACTTGGTCCATCAAAGCACTTTAAAGGCAGATGTTTTGAGGAGATTCTTGTGGAGGCAGTGAAACTCAAGAGTTGGCCAGAATGATTCCATGGAACAGAAAATAGCATCTTGAAAGGGGAAAGAAATCTGTCTCCTATACAAATGTTCAGCCAAAGGATATGCACGGGGGTCTCCTCTGTGTGTGCATGTGCACGGGCTAGGTTCTGTTAGTTCACACTCGATGAAGGGGACGGATGATAAACAGGTTGGGAGTTATGAGGGCTGCGGTGGAAAATGAAGCTGGGGGTTAAAAATGTGGACAAAATGTGGTCCACTGGAAAAGGGAATGGCAAACCACTTCAATATTCTTGCCTTGAGAACCCCATGAACAATATGATAAGGCAAAAAGATATGACACTGAAAGATGAACTCCCCAGATCAGTAGGTACCCAATAAACTATGGAGAAGAGTGGAGAAGTGACTCCAGAAAGAATGAAGAGATGGAGCCAAAGCAAAAACAACACCTAGTTGTGGATGTGACTGGTGATGAAAGTAAATTTTGATGCTGTAAAGAACAATATTGCATAGGAACCTGGAATGGTTGGTCCATGAATCAAGGTAAACTGGAAGTGGTCAAACAGGAGATGGCAAGAGTGAACATCGATATTTTAGGAATCAGTGAACTAAAATGGACTAAAATGGGCGAATTTAATTCAGAAGACCATTATATCTACTATTGTGAGCAAGAATCCTTTAGAAGAAATTGGCTAGGCCTCATAGTCAACAAAGGAGTCTGAAATGCAGTACTTGGGTGCAATCTCAAAAGCAATAGAATGATCTCTGTTCATTTTCAAGGCAAATCACTCAATATCACAGTAATCTAAGTCTATGCCCCAACCAGTAATGCTGAAGAAGCTGAGGTTGAATGGTTCTATGAAGACCTACAAGACATTCTAGAACTAATACTCAAAAAAAAAAAAAAAAAAAAAAAAGTCCTTTTCATTGTAGGGGACTGGAATGCAAAAGTAGGAAGTCAAGAGATACCTGGAGTAATAGGCAAATTTGGTCTTGGAGTACAGAATGAAGCAGGGCAAAGGCTAACAGAGTTTTGCCAAGAGAACACACTGATCATAGCAAACACCCTCTTCCAACAACACAAGAGACGACTCTACACATGGACATCACCAGATGGTCAATAATGAAATCATATTGATTGTATTCTTTGCAGCCAAAGATGGAGAAGCTCTATACAGTCAGCAAAAACAAGACCAAGAGCTGACTGTGGCTCAGATCATGAATTCCTTATTGCCAAATTCAGACTTAAATTGAAGAAAGTAGGGAAAACCACTAGACCATCCAGGTATGACCTAAATCAAATCCCTTACAATTACACAGTGGAAGTGACAAATAGATTCAAGGGATTAGATAGAGTGCCTGAAGACTCTGGCACTTAGTCTTGGGTGTCTGATAGACATAGTGCCTGAAGAACTACAGACAGAGGTTCATGACATTGTACAGGAGGCAGGGATCAAGACCATCCCCAAGAAAAAAGAAATGCAAAAAGGCAAAATGGTTGTCTGAGGAGGCCTTATGAATAGCTGAGAAAAGAAGAAAAGTGAAAGGCAAAGGAGAAAAGGAAAGATATACCCATTTGAATGCAGAGTTCCAAAGAATAGCAAGGAGAGATAAGAAAGCCTTCCTTAGTGATCAGTGCAGAGAAATAGAGGAAAACAACAGAACTTCTCTTCAAGAAAATTAGAGATACCAAGGGAACATTTCATGCAAAGATGGGTACAATAAAAGACAGAAATAGTATGGACTTAACAGAAGCAGAAGATATTAAGAAGAGGTGGCAAGAATACACAGAAGACTATACAAAAAAAGATCTTCATGACCCAGATAATCACATTGGTGTGATCACTCACCTAAAGCCAGACATCCTGGAATGCAAAGTCAAGTGGGTCTTTGGAAGCATCACTATGAACAAAGCTAGCGGAGGTGATGGAATTCCAGTTGAGCTATTTCAAATCCTAAAAGATGATGCTGTGAAAGTGCTACACTCAATATGCCAGCAAATCTGAAAAACTCAGCAGTGGCCACAGGACTGGAAAAGGTCTGTTTTCATTCCAATCCCAAAGAAAGGCAATACCAAAGAATGCTCAAACTGCTGCACAATTGCACTCATCTGACATGCTAGCAAAGTGATGCTCAAAATTCTCCAAGCCAGGCTTAAGCAATATGTGAACCATGAACTTCCAGATGTTCAAGCTGGGTTTAGAAAAGGCAGAGGAACCAGAGATTCAAATTGCTAACATCTGCTGGGTCATTGAAAAAGCAAAAGAGTTCCAGAAAAACATCTATTTCTGCTTTATTGACTATGCCAAAGCCTTTGACTGTGTGGATCACAGCAAACTGTGGAAAATTCTTCAGGAGATGGGAATAACAGACCACCTTACCTGTCTCCTGAGAAATCTATATGCAGGTCAAGAAGCAACAGTTATAACCAGACATGGAACAACAGACTGGTTCCAAATTGGGAAAGGAGTATGTCAAGGCTGTATATTGTCACCCTGCTTATTTAACTTATATGCAGAATACATCATGGGAAATGCCAAGCTGGATGAAGCACAAGCTGGAATCAAGATTTCCGGGAGAAATATCAATAACCTCAGATATGCAGATGACATCACCCTTATGGCAGAAAGTGAGGAAGAGCTAAAGAGCCTCTTGATGAAAGTGAAAGAGGAGAGTGAAAAATTTGGCGTAAAACTCAACATTCAGAAAACTAAGATCATGGCATCTGGTCCCATAACTTCATGGCAAATAGATGGGGAAACAATGGAAACAGTGACAGACTATTTTCCTGGGCTCCAAAATGACTGCAGATGGTGACTGCAGCCATGAAATTAAAAGACGCTTGCTCTTTGAAAGAAAAGCTATGACCAACCTAGAAAGCATATTAAAAAGCAGAGACATTACTCTGCCAACAGAAGTCCATCTAGTCAAAGCTATGGTTTTTCCAGTAGTCATGTGTGGATGTGAGAATTGGACTATAAAGAAAGCTGAGCGCCAAAGAATTGATGCTTTTGAACAGTGGCGTTGGAGAACACTCTTAAGAGTCCCTTGGACTGCTTGGAGATCCAACCAGTCCATCCTAAAGGAAATCAGTCCTGAATAGTCATTGGAAGGACTGATGCTAAAGCTGAAATCCCAATACTTTGGCCACCTGATGCAAAGAACTGACTCATTTGAAAAGCCCCTGATGCTGGGAAAGATTGAAGGCAGGAGGAGAAGGGGATGACACAGGATGAGATGGCTGGATGGCACCACTGACTCAATGGACATGACTTTCAGCAAGCTCCAGGAGTTGGTGATGGACAGGGAAGCTTGGCGTGCTGTAGTCCATGGCGTCGCAAAGAGTTGAACATGACTGAGTGACTGAACTGAGCTGAACTGAGCAGGTAGAAATGAACAGCACAGCTGCCTTACCTCAGGGAAACTCCCGCTGAAGTGACCTTGGAGCCCAGGCAGGGGAGTGAGGGAAGACATGCAGCTCTCAGGGATAAAAGGAACAGCAAAGGCCCCAGGGTGGAAGAGGGCACAGCATGTTTGAGGCCTGACCAGGACTGCCTCATTAAGGTGAGGCAAGTGAAGAACCTAGGTGTAAAAAGGAACCCTCCTGCGCTGCTGGTGGGAATGTAAATTGGTGCAGCCGCTATGGAGAACAGTAGGGAGGTTCCTTAAAAAACTAAAAACAGGGCTACCATATGATCCAACAATTCCTCTCCTGGACGTATATGCAGAGAAAATTATAATTTGAAAAGATACATGCACCTCAATGTTCACAGCAGCACCATTTATAACAGCTGAGACACATAAGCAAACTAAACATCCATACTAAGAGGAATGGATAAAGAAGATGGTGTGTGTGTGTGTGTGTGTGTGTGTGTGTGTGTGCGCGCGTGTATGTGTGTGTGCGTGTGTGTAATGGAATATTATTCAGTCGTTAAAAAGAGTGAAATTGAGGCCATTTGCAGCAACTTGGATACATCCAGAGATTATCATAGTAAGTGAAGTAAGCCAGACAGAAAGATACATATCATAAGATATCACTTACATGTGGAAACCAAAAGAAAAAAAAAAGATACAAATGAACTTATTTACAAAAAGAAAAAAGACTCATAGACATAGATAACAAACTTATTGTTACCAAAGAGGAATGGTGGTGTGCAAGTGCATGCTCTCTCCTGAGGGAAGTGATAATTTAGGGGTCTGGGATTAACAAATACAAACTACTATGTATAAAATAGACAAACAACAAGTGCTACTGCATAGCACAGGGAACTACACTCAGTATCTTGTAATAACCTATGATGGACAAGAATCTGAAAGAGAATGTGTGTGGGGGGGGGTGGGGAGGTGTGGGTGTGTGTGTTGGTGTGTATCCAAATCACTTTGCTGTACACCTTAAACTAACACAGTGTAGATCAACTTCAATTTAATTAAAACAACAACAACAACACTTAAGGAGACCCTCACTCTTAAGGGACCACACAAATGCCAACCCAGGAGGGAGTGTCTCCTTACATTTTGTGCCCTGACCACATTTCATTCTCCTTGCTTCACCTTGGCCTAAGTCCCAGAGCTGAGTAGGAGCTGGGGAGAGTGGCAGAGACCCCAGGATGGCCCCCAGACTCAGAAGATATGGGTATCAGGAAGACCAAAACTATAGATGACTCACTTGCTTGTTCTTCCTAGTAAACCTAACGTAGAGATACCCCTACAAGCCTGGAAGGGTTATCTAAAAGGTGAGAGGGGGCTTGGATCCACTTCTTAATATGTTATAGGATCTTCACTAAGAAGCAGGAAAGAAGAGTTCCAGCCTTGCCTCCCAACAGGACATAGCTTTGCAACCTCAGCCAGCCCCCTTTCCCACTCAGCACTCAAATTGCTTTACTGTATCATGAAGGGATTGCATTAGATGAACTCAAAGTCCTCCCAACACCACCCAGGTCTGAAATTCTATGATTTTATGAATTCAGAACCAAGCTCTGTTTTAAAAAGGAGCAGAAGGATTACAAAGAGGTTATCAAAAGCTCAAAGAGAACAAACCTTTTTTCTTCTTCCCCAAGTATTTCTAAGACACTTGGGAGCCAGTTTCAGAGTTTCAGTTGGCCCAAACTTGACCAGAGTCTGGAATTATTCTCTCTCCATGGGACAGAAGAGCCCGTCTTGGATGGTGACAAACCTGGCTGTCAGTAACAGACTGGAATCTGTTATGCTAGCAAGTGTCCACACACTGGTTCCTCCGCAGGTGAGAATCACGATGGACACCCATGGGAAGGACCACTTTAAGAATCAGATAATAAAGAGGAATGTTCTGTTTTGAACAAAGAGGGCCACTTGCAGCCAAGTTTTCCATTCATGAACCTGAGCCAACACAGATATAACTGCCTCATTACTCCTTTTTCTTAGGCTTTTCACAGCTAATTTTGTTCCCTCTGCGTAACTAACAATTGCCTAGGGGATTAGAGTTTTTAAAGAATTTTACATCTTGACATCCAACCTGACTTCTGCACTCAAGATCTGAAACAGGAATTACCATCATTTCTCCTTTACAAATGAAGAAGCTGTGGCTCTCAGAGAGGAGCTGGGAACCATCCCCCAAGTAAGTATCAGACCAAAAACACACTGACAGTGATACCTTATAAAACCGGTGCCATGAAGCTCATGATAACTGAGGGTTCAGTTCAGTTCAGTTCAGTCGCTCAATCATGTCCAACTCTTTGCGACCCCATGGACTGCAGCACGCCAGGCTTCCCTGTCCATCACCAACTCCCAAAACTTGCTCAAAGTCATGTCCATCGAGTCAGTGATGCCATCCAACCATCGCATCCTGTGTCATCCCCTTCTCCTCCCACCTTCAATCTTTCCCAGCATCAGGGTCTTTTCCAGTGAATCAGCTCTTCACATCAGGTGGCCAAAGTATTGGAGTTTCAGCTTCAGCATCAGTCCTTTCAATGACTATTCAGGACTGAACCCAAGTTCAGTCCCTAGATCAGGAAGATCTGGAAAAGGAAATTGCAACCCATTCCAGTATTCTTGCCTGGGAAATCCCATGGGGATTACAGTTCATGGGTTCTCAAGAATCAGACATGACTTTGTGACTAAACCACTACTACCTACCTATCCTGTCTCAGTTTTCCAGACAGCAGGTACATAGCCACCACCTCTCCCCTCCACCCTCCTCAACACCATCCACCTCTCTGTCAAGCCCTCAAACACATTCTGACTCCTTCCTCCTTCTGCTCCTCCTCTAAAAGTCCATGCACAACAGCTCTAGGAAACAGAGTCCCGGGAGGATCACCATGCTGTGGTTCTGCCATCAGCCTGCCTCCAGGGCAGGTCTGGGTGCCCTTGGAGACCCCTTGTGCTATGCTGCTCTACGGAAAATCTTCGCAATGCCTCAGGGAGGCCTCAACCCTCAAAGGGTGGAGGAATTGGGACACTTAGACCCAGGACACCAGCAACTCTCATTTTCCACTCTTGACTCAGAGTGCCCTGCCCAGAAAGGCCATTAGACCCCAGGCTGCCCACAGATCAGCATGCCAAGATTGGTAGATGTGTTTGCCTGTGTATGTGGAGTCAAAGAATGGAAACTCTGGCCCCGTTTTTGGGAGAAAGTTCGCAAGAAACATGCTTTCTCTGACTTGACCTGATAGAAAAAGTTGGGAGGGGTCAGAGCTGGGAGAAGAGAGGTGGTGATCTCCTGAGTCACAGAAAGCAGTTGTACAGATGCAGAGAAAGCCAGCCACACCACCACCAAGAGAAGGGTGGACCCATGGTGAGGAAAAGCAGGCTGCAGAAGTCACCTTCATAAATTAGCTTGTTTTCACTTGGGGTTTTAGCAACCAGCAGTTAGTTTTATAGAAAATGGAAAAATCCAAGTTCAAAGACTCTAGTCCTCCAACTGCCAGCTTCAGACAATTCTAATGAAGCAATAAGTGAAAGAATTAACCTCAAAAAAGGACTAGGAAGTTCAGAATAGATTCCAATTTGATCTGGAAAAATTTTCTCCCTCCCTTGAGCTTCAAATAATACTTTCATTTGTTATGCTTGGCTCTGAACCATCCCAACAGCCATTCAAGAGATACCTTATTATACCTATTTTGCAGGTGAGGAAGCTAAAGCTCAAAGAAGTGAAGTGACTTAGTCAAGGTTATATTTTACTATGTGTCATAGCTAAATGGAAATTCTATTCCATGTCTGCCTGAACCTAGGGCTTCTAGCCACCATACCATATGCCTCAAAACAAACAAGAAGGATTTATTATACCTCTGATTCAAAGAGGTTAGGTTTTCCCAAGGTTGCACAGAAAATAAATTCAAATACTAGGAAGTGAACCCAGGTTTCTTACCACCAGAAAAAGAGTCTTTTGCCTCATGCCACTCTGCCCTCATCACCTCTCTTTGTTCTGATGTATCCCTTCCAGCTGCCAAAGCAGCATCTG
Organism: Dama dama; assembly: GCF_033118175.1. NCBI lineage: Eukaryota > Metazoa > Chordata > Mammalia > Artiodactyla > Cervidae > Dama > Dama dama. The sequence goes on from NC_083700.1 coordinate 87,916,246, forward strand.
GTATATAGCAGGTGCTAAATAAATATTTGATGGATAAATGAGTCCTTCTTTGAAGTGAAGTTTTATTAGGTAATCGGATAATGGACTTAACTGAGTGAGATAGTGATTCATTTTGCTCAAGGCTTAAATCTGGATTTGGAGGCAAGCTCTTGACTTAGCTGTAAAATATGTCCCTGGGCTCCTCCCCAGTTAAGGACAGGGATGACTGGAGGAAGAACCCACTGTTCCTCTCTGGAATGAGAATAAAACCATAACTGAGGCTTTTATGTTTTTTCTCTCCAGGACGATCAGGAAACAAAGACAGTTCTTGACTTCACTGCAACGTCCAAGAGAATAGGGTCTTTAAGTGTCCAGACACTGCTTTTCTTCTCATCACCTGTCATTTTGTTAAGGTTTAGTGATTCACCAACAGAAAATTGTAGAACAAAAGACCGTGGGGCTTACCTCTAGGGAAAATTCCTCCTACATCTATCTCACACATTCCCTCGAGTACTGGGGAGTACTTGGGAATGGGGAGTAGGGGAGCGAAAGGGGCTGCCACATGCAACCTCTTCTCCAGACAGGATCCCAGGCATCTTCCCCGTGAGTCTGCAGACAGGGAGCCTCAGTCCACAGTGGGAGGAAACTAAGGATCAATGTAAGTGGCCAAGCTAGGATTTGAACTCTAATTTCCCTAAGGCAGAGCCTGTGTTCTTTTCCACATACCACAATTAGAATCTCCTAATGAAAAGTATCATCACAGAGGAACCTGCTTTACAAAGAAGTACCACCTGCTTTATCTGTCAGTATGTGAGCATACAATGAGAGGGACAGAGCAGGGATGATCCCCATTTTATAGATGAGGAAACAGAGGCTGACTTTATGTTGAAAGTGATGCATGTATATGCTATGCACTAAATATAATTCCTGTTTTTACAGAGAGGAAACAGAAGCTCAGAGACAAACAATTTACCTACATATTTACATATATTTATTCATATTATGGTCCTACAATGTGCACGTTCCCACCTGACATTTATATTGATATCTCTCCAAACTTCAATTTCTGCTTTTCTAAAATGAGGATGAGTGGCTCAACTGAAAGTGATCATCTGGAGAATGCTGAAATATTTGGAAGTAGAATCTAGAGCTTTCTGATTTGAAACCTTATCGAACTGTTGTCTATTACAAGGATGACCAAGCCTTTGACTATTTTCTTCTAGTGATGCCATGAAATATGTAGCTCTTAAAAGCATCTACATGTAGAACATTTTACCAGTTGCAAGCCAGGGTAGATACTTCAACAAATACTTCACTGAACCTGTGCAGAAAGTCAATTCTGATGTTTATATGAATAATTCATTCATGGAATCAAAACTATATTCTACCAGTGTAGGAAGGCTGCATCTAAATAAATCCTGTCTGGCATGTTGCCCATAAAATGGTCAGGGTGGGGGGGGGCGGTTAGAATTTATTAATGTCCCCCAAGAGGCTGGACCAGGGGGGCCCTTCATTCAGTGCTTGATGCCAAGTGCTTAAAATTAAAATGGCCTTTGTCCTCCTGAGGTGCAAGAAACACTATCTTGGACAAAACCATGAAAGACATAGACCACTTGGCCAATCTTTGCAGAAAGTTACCTTTCCAGCCAAGATGGCTGAGCACCAATCCCGTGCTCAGGAAAGGTCAGCTGAATGCCTGGATGAGCAAAATGCTCCACGCAGCGCGGGAGGGTGGCGGAGTGGCCGAGCACAGAAGTGGGCGGAGCTGCATTTCAGAACTCTCAGGGCAGCCCCGGTGGAGAGGCATGAGCTGGGAAACTGAAACTGGAGGCTAGGGTCACACTGGGAAAGACCATAAGTGTCTGTACTGAAGGATTTTAGTAGCAAAGACATACAATCAGAACAGTTTTAGGAAAACCAGTCTTTTATTCACTGGTCAAACATCTATTGGGCACGTTGCCAGCCATAGCAGAGTACCTTTTTGTTACTGCTCCCCACGGACTGGCATGAGGAAGGCTAGCTCACAAACAGGCACTCAATGGTATCAAACATGGGACTGCTGCAGTGGAGATCCATGCCAGCTGCAGCAGGGACCAAAGAGGTGTCTCAGGCTGTGCTCTCCAAGAAGCAGACCCAGAGACAAGGGCTTGAATGTAAGTAGTTATTCAGATGTTCTCAGGAGGCATTCATGGGGGCTTGGGGAAGTGAGACAGGAAAAGGAGCTAATACCACGGGGCAGCTGGTCTTAATCCCGCTGGATGCTCCTAGGAGACTGTGTAGAAGGTTTTTCTGAGTTATTCCACCTAAGGAATGAGGAAGCTGGGCTATTAACCTACCACCTCCCATCCTTCCTTAGCTGAGGGCTGCTCCCTAGAGATGGGACCACCCAGACTGCCCACAGACTGTGGTCTGTGGCAAGAGAACGCCCTGAGGCAGTGTGTATAGGGGAGTCCCTGGGGGATGTAGGCAGGTCAAGGGATAAGACCCTCCATGGCTCCCTGGGGGTCAGGCAGGGCCTCACTGCACAGGTGGTGCTCGAGCTGAGGCTGGGAGCTGAGGCTGGGAGCAGGGTCCACAAAGGGCAGTAGAGAGGATGGTCCTCCGTGTCTGGAAGGTGAAATGAGGGAGTTGAGGAGAAAAGAGTAATGAGTGATGCAGCTGAGCAGACAAGAACCAGGTCATGGAGGACCTTGGGTTTCCTATAAGGTTTGTAGATTGTGTGCTGTGACATCATCCTAATGGCACAGGGAGGCCAAATCTGGTGATAGAGACCATTTGAGAGGGAGTGATAGGGAGGGTCCTACTGAAAAGCCCATGTGAGAAATCACAGGCTTGAAGTAGAACAGGGCCTACGGGATTTGAAACAAGGGAACTGACAAGAGAGATATTTAGAGGGACCTCCCTGGTAGTCCAGTGGTTAAGATTCTGTGCTTCCGCTGCAGGGGGCGCAGGTTCAATCGGTCATTGGGGAACTAAGATCCCACATGTGGTAGTTTAGTGGCTAAATTGTGTCCAGTTCTTGCAACCCCATGGACTATAGTCTGCTAGGCTCTACTGTCCATGGGATTTTCCAGGCAAGAATATTGGAGTGGGTTGCCATTTCCTTCTCCAGGGGATCTTGCTGACTCAGGAATCAAACCCAGGTCTCCTGCATTAAAGGCAGATTCTTTACCAACTGAGCTACAAGGAAAGCCCATGCAGGTCGGTGGGGGGTGGGGGGCAGTGGGGGGAGAGAGAGAGAGAGAGAGATTTAGAAAGAAGAGTGCTCTACCTGAGTTCACAAAGTTAGAGTTTTCTGCTGGACAAGTTAGGGAGGGAAAACAAATGCCAAGTAAAGAGATACTTGGAAAGAGTAAGAAATAAGGAAAGGAGCTGAGGAGTGGAAGACAAATGCATTACTACAACCACATCCAGGGTCTGAAGGAACAGGATACAGCCATAGAGCTGGTGAGCTTTGAGGACATCCAAGAGGTGTCCTCACATAGAAGCCAAAGGAGCTCAACCAGCACCAGAGATCAGCAGAACCCAGGAGCAGAGGTCAGGGGCTAAAGACCATGCTACATTTGCAGGCGGTGGTCACTGGGAGGGAGATCACAGATGACTCTTTTCTTCAGTGAAAGATTAATGAGTCAAATGATAGACTGGTGACAGTGCAGATAAAGAAACCAGTGCAAGAAGTTTGGCAATGAATAGAGAAAGAGATGCAGGTAGCTTGGGATGGGGGAGGGGGAGGGTGGTGTAGGGTGGAAGGGGGAGGAGAGGTATGGCAAGATCCACAGCATCACGGGAAGCATCTTCAGGCTGAAGAGTGCAGACCACACTGTGATCTGAGCAAAAGACCAGCAGAAGAAGAGGTTGAAGATAATGAAAAAGGGAGAACTTCTGGAAGGGGAAATCAATGTTTTAATAGAAAGAATTGGGACTCCCTAAGGCCATTAACCTCAGATACGCAGATGACACCACCCTTATGGCAGAAAGTGAAGATGAACTAAAAAGCCTCTTGATGAAAGAGGAGAGTGAAAAAGTTGGCTTAAAGTTCAACATTCAGAAAACTAAGATCATGGCATCTGGTCCCATCACTTCATGGGAAATAGATGGGGAAACAGTGGAAGCAGTGTCAGACTTTATTTTTTTGGGCTCCAGAATCACTGCAGATGGTGATTGCAGCCATGAAATTAAAAGACGCTTACTCCTTGGAAGGAAAGTTATGACCAACCTAGACAGAATATTAAAAAGCAGAGACATTACTTTGCCAACAAAGGTCCGTCTGGTCAAGGCTATGGTTTTTCCAGTGGTCATGTATGGATGTGAGAGTTGGACTGTGAAGAAAGCTGAGCGCCAAAAAATTGATGCTTTTGAACTGTGGTATTGTTGGAGAAGACTGTTGAGAGTCCCTTGGACTGCAAGGAGATCCAACCAGTCCATCCTAAAGGAGATCAGTCCTGGGTGTTCATTGGAAGGACTGATGCTGAAGCTGAAACTCCAGTACTTTGGCCACCTCATGCGAAGAGTTGACTCATTGGAAAAGACCCTGATGCTGGGAGGGATTGGGGGCAGGAGGAGAAGGGGACAACAGAGGATGAGATGGCTGGATGGCATCACCGACTCAATGGGCATGAGTCTGAGTAAACTCCGGGAGTTGGTGATGGACAGGGAGGCCTGGCGTGCTGTGGTTCATGGTGTCACAAAGAGTCGTACACGACTGAGCAACTGAACTGAACTGAACTGAAGGCCATTACTGCCATTTAGTCCCTGGGTAACCATGGTAACCAGCTTTCAAGATGACCACCCATGATCCCTACCTCCTGGTATTCACACCCTGTGTGGTTCCCCCCCACCCACATTGTACCAGTGTTGTTCTGTGTGACCAATAGAATATGGCAGAAGTGATGGTATAGCATTTCCAAGATCAAGTTATGAAATGCTGTGGCTTCCCTTTAGTGCTCTCTGAATCTCTCTCTTGAAGCCCTACAGGGATACCCACATGGTAGAAATGAAACCTTCCTGCATAAGCTTGAGCTTGGAAGTGGACAACCCCTTCCCCAGTGACTGCTTAACTACAACTTCATGAGAGACCCTGAGCCAGAAATCACCCAGCTACTCCCCTCACAGCTTCCTCAGCCTTGGATACTGGGAGAGATAATACCTGCTTGTTCTTTTAACGAAGACTGAGTCTTGGGGAAATTCATTACACAGTGATGGGTTAACTAGTACAATGGTCATCCTGGCCTGGTTAATGGGAAGGTAAAATGAAATAAAGAATGGAATGGTGTAGAGATTCATGAAAATACAGAGGAGAGACTAAGAGGCAGACTCAGAGAGGCAGGAGGAAAAGCCTCCTCTCCTTCTGACCTAGGGGTGGAGAGCAGAAGCTTCCCGTACTGCTGTGACCGAGTCCCTGCCCTGCCAGGCCCAGAGATACCTCCTCCGGAGCACCTGACTGCATCCCCAGACCTCCCTGCAGGAGTGAGGCACCACACAGCTTTTCCCAGAAACCATGGTTAGCAGAGGTCTGCTTAGTACTTGGGTGACAGAGGCAGAGCCAAGAGGGGAGAAGGGGAGAAACAGATGGTACTCAGGCCTCACTCAGGGCAAGGAGTGGGTGGGAGGCCTTGAGGAGAGGTGTGAGGTGGCGGGAACCAGGAGCTGGGGAGGGCATGAGGAAGGTGAGAACAGATCCGCCAGCCTGGGCGGGAGGCTTCTCCACCCTCGGGGGCCACTGGGTCTTGGAGTGCAGGAAACTTCCCACATGCCTCTGATTGAAGGTCTGGCTCACTTTTTATCCTTTTAAAGTAAAAACTCAGGGATATACCCAGGCCATCTGTGTTTACTAGATTTTCCATCTCCCTGACGGCCAGGAAGGTGCTCTATGGAAGACCAGAGCATATTCCACCTCCCCACCCAACTTGGCCTCCTCCTTGCCAGCAGGCTGGACCTGGCTCCACACACCTCCATCCAGAGACAATCAGAACCCTTTTAAAGGGATGACAACAGGTCTCCTGGGGCATTTCACCTAGTCCTGGAAATCCCGGAGATGGTGGCTGCATCTGAGCCATTTCCCTTTTTAGGTAAAAATGATGTGTCCCCAAGACTAACCGGACATATTAGTGCTTATCTTCTCCAGAAATCAACCAGCCACATAAGAAAGTTTTAGTTAACAAACACATAAGAATGAAAAAAATCAGTTGTCAAATTATTGCCTCATTTCCAAACTGTCTGTGTTTTTTAATGCTATAAAAACAGAAAGACAGCTGTGGCTCAGGCATTTCAGTGAGTGTGTGTGCTCAGCCCTCAGTCGTGTCCAGTTCTTTGTGACCCCATGGACTTAGTCCACCAAGCTCCTCTGCCCATGGAATTCTCCAGGCAAGAATACTGGAGTGGGTAGCCAATTCCTGTTCCAGGGGATCTTCATGACCCAGGGATTGAATCCACGTCTCCTGCATCTCCTGCGTTATAGGCAGATTCTTTACTGCTGAGCCACCTGATAACCCATATGAGTGAAGCCAGAATCATGAATCTGCAATATCTCAGCCTCTTCCCATCCCCTGAAGGATAAACTCAAGCCCTCCCTAAGTGACTCCTGTCTCTATTTCCATTTACAGCCACAGTCCCTCTGGGGAAATCTCCCCCCAGCCCAAGACCCCCTTCTCAAACCTCCACACCTTTGCTCAGGCTGTGGCCTCTGCCTAAAACACCTTCCCTTTCTCGACCAGTGAAAAATCTACCTACTCCTCAAGATCCGCCTTTCCCCAGGGACCTCCAGATGGAGCTGTCTTTGAGGACAGAGCAGCACCTCCTTCTCTCTGTCCCCTCAGGACCCAGCATTGCCCTGGTATTAAGGAGATGCTTCATGTGTTTGTTAAAACACATCACCGGGAATGAAGCCATTGACTCAAGTTCTTTTCTGGCAGGAGGGGGGCCATTCCTGCCACGCTGGAGGGAACGCCCGCCTGGGAGAAGGTGCTGGAGAAGGCATGAAACACTCTGTTCCTCTGCTTTGCTCATCTCCCAGATGTCAGGAGGATGGGAAAAGTGGATCTCATCCTCCTCATCACAAATCATCCGGGTGTTGCTCTGGTTTTTCTTTAAAAGGATTATTAAAAGGGAGGGACCCTCCAATTACAGCCATGTGGGGAAAGCATCACACATTTCAAGAGAGGAGAAAAAGTGCTCTGGTAACTGGCCTGGCTTTGGTCCACAGCCTGTCTCCCTCCAGGGCCTAGAAATGCTGCCACATGGGGAAGAAGGTGACTGCAGTCCCAAGGGGCAGGCAAGTGATACATGTTGGCTCCGATCTCACACAACGCAGCTGCAGAAGCCAAGGGGGGACATGAAAGCATCACAAGAAAGCCTTCCCAGGAGGCCTGCCTCCCATTCCTTGCAGATCTGGGGGCCTCTTTGCTAGCAAATCTGGTGGCCTTCCCCATTCAGAGTCTTTCTGTTTCCTGCCTGGCAAACACCAAGTTAGTATTAATAAAAACAAACCCTCTGCATTGTGGTGCTGGTTAAAGGAGACCATCAACTCCATGAGGACAGGTAGTCTGTGATGGCTGACAGATGTCTCAAGGAACAGTGGTTGGAGGCATGAATGAAGAAATCATGGTAGCCCTAGGCCCACCATAACTTACACTGATACTAGTTTCCCTCTTTTCTGCCAGGAATAGTTGAGTCCAATAAATGTTTATGAAGCATTTATCCTGAATGTGCTTAGTGTGGTGGAGAATACAAAAGAGGTACACCGTGAGGCCTCCTCCAGACTCTAAGATGATGTCAACACCAGTAAAACACAGGATAGAATGAGGTAAGTGGACGAAGAAAAGAAGGCTATGGGAAATTGGCTTGAGTTGGGGGATCGGCTCTGGTTGATCCAGCTGGAAAAAAAAGAAGTGAGGAAAGTCTGAATGCCAGCCCGCACACAAAAGATGGCATGACAAATGATTGTGGGGTACACTTGTATTTTTATTAGACTAAGGGATCCAGGATTGCCTGAACTCTCTTGCACATGAAAAATCAAAGTTTATATTAATAGTTGGACTTGGATCCAAACCCTCCAAGTGGAGTATGCTGGAGCTTTTTCTGAAGCTCTTAAACCCAAATTCAGATCTGGGAATCAGACCACCAGGCAGCCAATGTCGGGGACAAGAGGCCGAAGTTGAAAGCCCTTGAGCACATACTTGAAGGAAACAGGAAGAGGCTGGGTCTCCTCCCTGTAAACTGGACCCTGGCTCCTCTCCTGCTCCTGGATCTTGGGGGACAAAGCAGAGTCACACTCCCGTGCATTGTCTTTTCATACCGTGATTCCCCCAGCACTGCTCATGAGTTTACCTCGCTATCTTGGGATCTGAATCATGATTAACCATTTGTCCACACTTCTGGGAGAGGGGGAGGAGAGGAGGTAAGGAGGAGGTAGAAGGTGGTAAGGAGGGAGGTCTCCCTGCTAAGCAGCCCCCTGCACTTGGGGGCTACATGTAGTGGAAAACATCTTACTATTCTCTGGTTCTGCCTCTTTGCACCCACTGCATCCTCTTTGTTCTGCCAACACCTACTTATCCTCCAAGATCCAGGCAGGATCACTTCCCCCAGGATGGCCTCTCAGATGCCCTGTCTGAGTCAACTGCTGTCTCAGAATTGAGCACAGGGAACCACCATGCCCAGGGAGAGCATCGTCCACATTGCCTTGTCTTTTTTTTTTGCAGGCAGAAAACACACACAGCAGCTTATGTTCTTGCTTTTCTCTCTCTGTGTCATGCACACACACACACACACACACACAGAGGCATCACAATATATCCAGATGGCCCTTAATAATGAGAACTCTTTCTCCTTGGTAATATTTTAACCTTTATTATACACATGCCCAGATATGATTTCATTCAAGTAGCACAACAGTCTTACTCTAAGCAGAGACAGATCTCATCCTTGCTTCCTACATAGACCAGTTTAATAATATGGAAACGATTCTTCAACAACAGTCAGAAGACTGATTTGTATACCTGGAATCTGTTGATATTTGCTATAGACTGAATGTTTGTGTATCCCCACACCCCCCAAAAAAGTCCATATGTTGAAATCTAAACTCCAATGTGATGGTATTTGGAGGTGGTGCCTTTGGAAAGTAATTATATCATAAGGGTGGAACCCTCATGAATGATATTAGTGTCCTTGTTACAGAGACCCCAGAGAGCTCCCTTTCCCCTTCACCATGAGGACATGGCAAGAAGATGGCCATCTATGAACCAGGAAGTACGTGTACGCCAGGTACCTAATCAGGACAGCTCCTTGATCTTGGACTCTGCAGCCTCTAGAACTGTGAGGCATAAATTTTCCTTATTTATAAAACACCAGTCTATGATATTCTGTCATAGCAGGCCAGATAGACTAAGACAAGGTTTAAGGTTGATAAACTTAAAAAAAAATAATAATAATAAATTACTTATCCTTTAAAGCCAAAACAAGAGTTCCTGGGAAGGTCAGAACATGCCCCTTGTGGAATGTCTGTGTCTCCTTGGACTGTAAGCTCCCTGGGGCAGGGCCTCTACCTGCTGTGTTCAGCACTGTATCTCCAGGACCTAGCCCTTGCTTGGTAAGTGATCAGGGCTCAAATTAATACATAAGTAAATGAAAAATAAATGTTCTTTCCTGAATTTCAATTGTCTGTGCCTAGCAATGAGGGAAGATTAATGGAGGAGCTGTGGTATGGCCACAAGTTCTTTCAGGCCTGAACTTCATGAGTCGCTTTCACTGCTGACATGTTCATAGCAGGTTATGAACTACAAAGAGCCTTGATCCTCATAGAACCTCATAGGTGAGTGGTTCATCCCCCACTGAATGCTAGGTTCATTGAGGACAGAATCTTAATTATTTCTGTGTCCCAGGACTCCTATTTTTGCATATGGCAAATGCTTAGTATGTCCATTCAAGACCTAACCAAGTAGTGACCTGATGCTCAGATGGGCAGCTTGTTCCAATCACACAGCTTATTGGTGATGGAGCCAATGGGGTGCCCAGGTCTCTGTACTTCCTACCCTATTATATCAAGTACTGTGTGATTCTTTTTCTAATTTTTTAATTGGAGGATCATTGTTTTACAATGCTGTCTTGGCCTCAAGTACTGTGTGATTTTATACATGAGGCTGTAATGGAGACTCAGAAGTAGGACCTCATCCTTCTGCCCCCACAGGCCACTGTGGTCATCAAAGGCCAAGAGGATAGGATTCCGCTCTGCACTAGCAGGGCTCCTCTGGAACTAATGCAGTGGCTTGCTGCAGGTATCATTGGGAGTATCTGAGCTTGGAACATACCCGCTTCCAAGTGCAAAAGACAAAGCTATGGGACAGTTGTAGGATAAGTCACATCCCCACAAAGACAGGTTGTAGATCTAATCTCTAGTACCTGTGAACATAACCTTATTGGGAAATATAGTCTTTGCAGATGTAATCAAGGTGAAATGTGGTCATACTGAATTATATCCAGTGAGTGGTATCCTTATAGGAAGGTCACGTGGAGCCAAGGGAGAGTGAGAAATCCATATGACCACAAAGGCAGAGATTGGAGCCGTGCAGCTACAAGACAAGTGTTGCCAGAAGCCACCAGAAACTAGCAAGAGGCAAGGAAGGATTCTCCCCTAGGGCTTACAGAGGGAAGACAGCCCTGATGACACCTTGATTTCAGACTTCTGGCCTCCAGAACTGAGACTATAAATGTCTGCTGTTTTAAGCCAGTTTTTGGTACTCTGTTACAGTAGCCGCAATAAATTAAGATAGGAACAAAAGCTGAAGTAAGAGATGTTTTCCTTTAGTACAAGCAAGAGGAAAGGACATGGGAAGAGGGCGAGTAGAGGAAATGAAATGAGATGGAGACATAATTCATAGTTAACATTTGAAGACCCAGATAGATTCCTATTACCTGTAGTTGTAGAAGGTGTATATGTTTATTTATCAACACCATCAAATGATATTGACAGAGAACTGTGTGTATGTATAATTTTACACAATTAGGGAACAGTATCTATTCATAATAAAACAATCAACTGATTTTCTTGTTCACAATTTGGAGGAAGGTATACCCAGTCAAATGGTCAACAAGTGTTCACTGAAGCTGCTTCCTGCAACTGGCACACAGAGACTCAGTAAACGATGGCCCTGCCCAAGAAGGCTCACGATTCACATTGGGAGACATCACATTGAATCAGGCACACACACAAACATTTGACATAACTCCTTGGAGCACACAGAGAAGGCAGGGCAGGAACGTTTAACAGAGGAGATGTTCATGTGAGCTGAGTTGCTGAGGAGAGATGCACCATGGGGTTGCTTAAAATGCAATCAGTGTGATAAATGATATAGTGAAAATGAGTATACTACCCAAAGCAATCTATAGATTCAATGCAATCCCTATCAAGCTACCAACAGTATTTTCCACAGAACTAGAACAAATAATTTCACAATTTGTATGGAAATACAGAAAACCTCGAAGCAATCTTGAGAAAGAAGAATGGAACTGGAGGAATCAACTTGCCTGACTTCAGGCTCTACTACAAAGCTACAGTCATCAAGACAGTATGGTACTGGCACAAAGACAGAAACATAGATCAATGGAACAAAATAGAAAGCTCAGAGATAAATCCACGCACCTATAGACACCTTATCTTCAATAAAGGAGGCAAGAATATACAATGGAGAAAAGACAATCTTTTTAACCAGTGGTGCTGGGGAAACTGGTCAACGACTTGTAAAAAAATGGAACTAGAACACTTTCTAACACCATACACAAAAATAAACTCAAAATGGATTAAAGATCTAAACATAAGGCCAGAAACTATAAAACTCCTAGAGGAAAACATAGACAAAACACTCTCTGACATAAATCACAGCAGGATCCTCTATGACCCACCTACCAGAATATTGGAAATAAAAGCAAAAATAAACAAAGGGGACCTAATTAAAACTAAAAGTTTTGCACAACAAAGGAAACTATAAGCAAGGTGAAAAGACAGCCTTCAGAATGGGAGAAAAGAATAGCAAATGAAGCAACTGACAAAGAATTAATCTCAAAAATATACAAGCAACTGTATTTTCAATTCCAGAAAAATAAATGACCCAATCAAAAAATGGGCCAAAGAACTAAACGGACATTTCTCCAAAGAAGACATACAGATGGCTAACAAACACATGAAAAGATGTTCAACGTCACTCATTATTAGAGAAATGCAAATCAAAACCACTATGAGGTACCATTTCACGCCAGTCAGAATGGCTGCTATCCAAAAGTCTACAAGAAATAAATGCTGGAGAGGGTGTGGAGTAAAGGGAACCCTCTTATACTGTTGGTGGGAATGTAAACTAGTACAGCGACTATGGAGAACAGTGTGGAGATTCCTTAAAAAACTGGAAATAGAACTGCCATATGACCCAGCAATCCCACTGCTGGGCATACACACTGAGGAAACTAGATCTGAAAAAGACACGTGTACCCCAGTGTTCATCGCTGCATTGTTTATAATAGCCAGGACATGGAAGCAACCTAGATGTCCATCAGCAGATGAATGGATAAGAAAGCTGTGGTATATATATATATATATATATATATATATATATATATATATATATATATATATATATACACAATGGAATATTACTCAGCCATTAAAAAGAATACATTTGAATCAGTTCTAATGAGGTGGTTGAAACTGCAGCCTATTACACAGAGTGAAGTAAGCCAGAAAGAAAAACACCAATACAGTATACTAAACACATATATATGGAATTTAGAAAGATGGTAACGATAACCCTGTATGCAAGACAGCAAAAGAGACACAGATGTATAGAACAGTCTTTTGAATTCTGTGGGAGAGGGCAAGGGTGGGATGGTTTGGGAGAATGGCATTGAAACATGTATATTATCATATGTGAAACAGATCACCAGTCCTGGTTCGATGCATGATACAGCATGCTCAGGGCTGGTGCACTGGGATGACCCAGAGGGATGGGATGGGGAGGGAGGTGGAGGGGGGCGGTTCAGGATGGGGAACACATGTACACCCGTGGTGGATTCATGTCAATGTATGACAAAACCAATACAATATTGTAAAGTAATTAGCCTCCAAATAATTAATTAATTAATTAATTTAAAAACAAAGCATAAAAAAAGAGCATTCATGAAAGGAGAAAGATGGATTTCATGCAAAATCCAGAGCATGCCTCATTAAAGGGCCAATGGTGTCCTTTGGTTTGGTGGTATCCAGCAAAAAGGAAGAAGACAGATGTGTTGATTACCTATTTAGTACATGTGAATTTCTCACTATACATATTGAAGTGTATAAGAAATGCAACTTATTTTTTCTACAAAGCACCCTATTTTCTATAGACTAAGTCCATTCCCCAAGGGCAGAAATCCTAGTAAAATCAACTTGATGTTTTTCTTAAACTAACTAGGTTTTTCTCAAGTCAAAGTTTTGTCCCTCCCAGACCAATCCCAGGATGTACCTTAGCCCTGATGCAGTGAAGAACGCTGGAATGGAGGGGCTGGCACATGGTGTCAAGGCACTGGAGAGAGGGTCAGGGAGGTAGATTTCTCATCCTAAGTGCCAACATCCATGGAGACAAATGCAGAACCTGCTACCCATCATCCCTTGCCCACTCTTGAAATCCCTAGACCCATTCCATGTCAATGTCATATCAATCTCCACTGCTCTATACCACATGAATGTTATGGTTTGTAATTGTGTCAACTTGACTAAGCTATAAACAGAACTACATTTCCCAGACTAGCTTTCCTATACAATTTCAGGTTGGAATTGGTCAAAAGAGAAAAGTATGGAAGACTGAGAAGTGGAAGTAAAGCAGCATCCATTGCTCTCTGTTGTATTTAGTTGAGGGAAAGGGCAGATGCAGAGGGTCCTGGAGATCTAGCTCTTTCTCCCTCACTTGTCTGACTGCACCAGTCTCAGAAATGTTGGTTAGAGACTTTTCTTTGATCCTTCAACTGCCAGTTCAGATCTTTATTTCCCCAGTTTCTCCCATAGTTTTATGAGGTCTTGTTTCTAAAACAAATCCTTTATTCCATAACAATTATAACGAGGGGAGTAATGAGAAAGAAGGACTCATGGAACACAGCTGCCTTTCCTTCCTGGATCACCAACTAGCCTAAACTTCGAGTGACAGAAATAACCTTTCTCATTTCAGTCACTGTTACTTTCAGCTCAGCTAGAGAAGCAAGCAAATATCCCATTATATTGTCATTCCACTTATCCAGGTCAAAGCAGAGGAAGACCCTTGTGGGTCTCATGTTGTCCTAGAATGGGGAATCAGATGCTGGCCAGAAGTTCCCCAGTTCCCCTTCTTTGGGACTCATCAAACTCACCTGGGGATGCATTCACCCTCTCTTTTATCTTCAAGAGGGACAAGGAAACACCTGGACCAAAGACATACTTTGTTGCCCTCCTTTCCAACTCTTCCATCTTTCTACCAACCCAGAAAGGCTTGAGCTCTTTTTATCTAAGACAATGGCAACATTCCTGGATCCTCAGCTATTTAATGCATAAACTGCAGGCCCTGAGTTGGTCTAGGTTTTGTCCTCTGTGTAGACTTTGTTGCTAGGAACTTCAAAATTTTGCTTAGAAATCCTAATGGTGACTTTTTAAAATCAGTGTTTCTTCCCTAATGACCATGCTTCAGCGAGTCTGGAACATGCTGGCCACTCTTTGGAAAAAGAGGGGACAACAATTAATACTTGACAGTATCATCTCCAACACCTGTGAAATGCAGAACATCATGCTAGACTTGGTTCATTATTTCCACAACCAACCCCTGAAAATGAATTCTCTCATTTGTGAAATGGACATAACAGGACACAGACCAATGAAGTAACTTGCTTAAACTCACATAGACAGGAAGTTGTGGAACACGACTTAATCTCAAAGCCATTCTTTTTCAGCTACACACCTTTGTGTGGCTGGGGGGAGCCAGCTGCTTGGGGATGTGGAAGGCACTTTGGGCAAAATCTAAGGGATGGGTAACCTTGAAAATCAGGCAAAGGGAAATGGACTCTGGTTCCTCTTTCAATTTTTTCCTTTTTAGTTTTAGCTTATTTTAAATGGCTGCATTTCTTCCATTTTCTTTCACAAAAGGGCCTTAGATTAAATTCATATTTCAACCTTTTTAATGCTTAACTACTTTTTATGTCCTAGGCAGAAATCTGACCATTAAATAACATAAACATTAAAATTATATTCCCTTTCAGAATAATGAAAGATTAAAACAGAAGCATGGAGAGCTTTTTCAAAGACACACTTCTTAATATTCTTTGTAATCCCAAACTAATATTTATTGTTTCGCACCAATAATTTTCATGATTTAACTATAAATATTGGAATATTTTTCTTACATATTAAATGAACCTCAAGAAAAGGAAACTTGCCTTTGAAAATCGGTGACTTCTACAGCTATGTATAAATATTATGTAGATGTTTTGAATGTTTTCTGTTGAACAAGAGTTCTATTTCTCTTCCCCAATACTTACAGAGTGATTTATTTTTCTTCTACAGATTTAAAGGCAAGGGTAGGAGAGAGTCTTTGAAGCAGGGTGTAGTAGTTTCCTTTTGCTGTTATAACAAATTGCCAAAAAGTTACTGGCTTTAAAAACAAAATTATTCTTTTATGATTCTGGAGGTTGGACTCCAAACTCAGCTTGAGTTACAGTGAAGGTGTCGGCAGGTCTGGCACCTTCTGGAGGTTCTGATGGGAAGATCCATCTCCAGGCCTTTTTCAGTTTTGCAAAGCCACTTTATTTCTTGGTTAGCAGCCCCTTTCTCCATCTTCAAAGTGTCTCACCTTCTTCTCTGTTCTGTCATCATATTGCTTTTTTTTTGGACCCTAACTTCTGTGCCCCTCTTACAAGGACTGTTATGATTACATCTGGCCCACCAGATCTTCCAGCACAGTCGCCCCATCTCAGGATTCTTAATTTAATCACAACTGCAAAGTCCCTTTACTAGACCATGTCTCATATGCCCAGGTCTTGGAGACTAGGGCAGGGACATCTTTGGGGGCCTTAGCTTACCACAGTGGGGACACTTGTGGGGAGTGCAGCTGTAGGCACTGGTGGAGACCGAGGATGTATGTGGCTGTGACCCTGCAGAGTCAGAGTAAAGAGCAGAGGTTTGTGAACCAGAGAGATCCAGTCAGGAACAGCTATATAATTTGCAGGTCCCAGTGCAAAATGGAAATGCAAGACACCTTGATCAAAAATTATTAAGAATTTCAAGAAAGCACAACAGAGCATTAAGCTACACAGGTGGCATGCCCAAAAAGCCAGTTCAGAAGTGAGTTACAGGCTGGTCTGGGCCATTTGCTACTTCTGTGACCTTGGACAAAGTCATAAACTCTTTCTTGGCCTCAGTTTTCTTACCTATAAAACTAAAAAAGCACTCCTGTATTACAGGTATTAAAAAATTACCAAATGCTTACTGGTTTAAAACAACAGAAACTTAACTCTCTCGCAGTTCATGAAACTAAAAGTCCAAAATCAAGGTGTTGGCAGAGTTGGTTCTCACTAGAGACAGTGATATAGAATACGTTCCATGCCACTCTCCAGGCTTCTGGTGACCATTGGCAGTCCTTGGCATTCTTCAGCTGGTAGATTCATCACTCCAACCTCTGTCCCCATCTTCATATGGGGACATACAGACATGTCTGTCACATACAGACATCTTCTGTCTGTATCTTCAAATCAAATCTCTCCGTTCTCTTATAAGGATACCAGTCATTGGCTAGAGTGCCCACTCTAAATACGGGATGACCTCATCCCAAAATCTTTTACTTAATTGTATCCACTGACCCTGTTTCCACACGAGGTCACATTCATAGTTACTAGGGTTAGAATTTGGACATTTCTTTTGGGAGGAACACTATTCAATCCACTACACTAGGGTTGTTGTGAATATTCAAGATACTCTATATGAGATGCTAAACAAAGCACCTTGGACATATACTGTGCTTAGCTGCTCAGTCATGTCCAACTCTTTGCCACCCCTGTGGACTGTAGCCTGCCAGGATCCTCTGTCCATGGGTTTTATCCAGGCAAGAGTACATAGGAGGCTCTAAAAATTATACTTATTATTATTACTAAATATAATAAAAGTAAAGCTTGGGCATACATTTGATGATGACTAACATCTAAGAATGGAAATCCAGAGAATGAAAATGACTTGCCCCATGAGTATCATAGGGAACCTGAGGAGCTTGCTTATTTCTAAAACAGACTAAGCACAAGAGGGCAAATCCCTGGGCTCCAGGCTTGCCACAAAGCAAAAAATTTCCTAGGGGAGCAGCCCCAGACACTGGGGGAAGCTGAAGTAGAGGCAAAAATTGGCACAGGGACACCCCACTGGAAAAAATGGGGACTTGGCAGGTAAACAAAAGATTCACCCATTTGTCCCTTCAATCACCCATTATTTATTGCCCACCTACTAGAGTCAGGCATGGCACCAGTCTCCAGGGATACCAACCATAGCAAGAACACTATATTTTAGAAAGATTTCTATTTTGAGTGGGGGTGGAGAGGGACAACCTTTTTAAATTTGTTTGCTTTTGTCATAAAATTAATTAAGATTATTAGAAAATATTAGAGGAAACAGATGGCCTGAGCAGGTAGTTGTGGTACAGAGAAGACTATAGGCTTCAAACATGCTCACATAGCTGTAAGATCTTGGTCATGTCATTCAAACTCGCTGAGCCTCAGTTTCCTCATCCGTAAAATAGGGGTAATAATATTCCTCACCTCCCCATTGGAGAAGGCCTATATGACATGAGAAAACACATGTGAAGCACTTGGTACAAGAACACAAACAAGGAAGGTTTGCAATAAATACCCCCTTTCCCTTTCAGGTTGGTGTTTCGGAAAGAAGACCCAAGCATCTCGCATTCATTCACTATATAATATGACACTCGTATTCCCTAAGTCAACTTTCACCAGAGGCTAACGGGCTGTTTTCTTTCAGTTCAACCAAGATATTTTCCTGGCTGGGCTGTAGCTGGAAAGAAAAGCAAGAAATATAGGATACAGTGAACTTGGGAAATCTTTCCTGTAAAAACCCTGGCAGATTTATCACAGATGTCTGGCCCACTCATGGCCTTCTCCTGAATTCTATTAAGAGTAATAACAAACAATCAGGAAACTGAACCCCGAAGCCCAGAAAACAGTGTTCTGGGTCTCTGGCAAAGTGGGGTCATGTACACACACATGAGACCCCAGGCCCTCCAGGTACTCTTGGTTGCTGGGACAAGGAAGTTGGCAATTACAGAGCACCCCTGATGGACGCTGCGCTAGGCCTTCTCACATGCATAAGCTCTTTTGGATCCTTGAAAAAAGCTGTTGGGCCCTCATTTTTCAGATAGGAAAACCTAGGGCTAAGAAAAGGGGAGCTTTTTATGCTGAGATGCTCAAGCATGCTAGCACATTGGACTCACTTAGGGAGCTTTGTAAAATACAAAGGTTCTGACTTGGCAGGTCTGAAGTAGGGGCTCTGGCATGAGTGTTTTTTATAAATATCAGAGGTGATTCCAATGTATACATTCTGCTGACTAATGACCTCTGCAGCACAGGCTCTAAGTCTGTGAGATTTGGACTGATGTCCCATCTCTGTCAGTATCTAAAAAGGTAGCACTGAGCAAGTTGCTTGATCTCTCTGAGCCTCAGTTTCTAGTTCTGTCAAATGGGGGTTATTAAACCCAGTCCATAAAGTTTTTTAATCAAAGTGAAAGTCGCTCAGTCATGTACAACTCTTTGCAATCCCATGGACTCTACAGTCGATGGAATTCTCTAGGCCAGAATACTGGAGTGGGTAACCTTTTCCTTCTCCAGGGGATCTTCCTGACCCAGGGCTCAAACCCAGGTCTCCCACATTGCAGGCGGATTCGTACCAACTGAGCCACAAGGGAAGCCCAAGAATACTGGAGTGGGTAGCCTATCCCTTCTCCAGGGGATCTTCCTGACCTAGGAATCGAACCGGGGTCTCCTGCATTGCAGGCAGATTCTTTACCAACTGAGCTATGAGGGAAACCCTTTTTAATCAAGAATCTTAGAAAAATGAGTTGCTAATCCACAAGAAGTACTCAATAAATCATAGCAAGTCATATGGCTACTGATTATTTCTGTGACCTTGAGCAAGTTTCTTAACTCCTCGACTTCAAGTTCTCTTCTGTAAAATGAGGGACCTTAGGATAGAATCTTTAGGAAACATTTTGCTCCATGTAACCCTGAACGGATGTCTGTTAATATATGTCCCTCCTTCCATGAGGATGAACCCCAGTGGCCATTTAAGCGATCAGCCAATTCTGGACAAAGAGCAAGTTGAGCAAGAAAACAGTGCTTATTTCAGGCCAATGTGTTTTTCTTCTGTCTTCCGAAGAGCTGGCTCATCCACCCCAGGCTGTACTGCAGCCGATGCTTGCTGAAATGTCTCCACATAACCCTCAACCTGCCCTTCCTATTATACTCTCCTCATGTTGCCCGGAGTTACATAAAGCTCTCAAGTAGCAGGAAAGAGCATGACGGCACTTGTGATCACAACAGTGAGCTGGGGTGCCTGGTTTTGCTCCTCCAGTTTGCAGCCATGGGTGAATGGAATGTAGGACCAGCCATTCATTCATCCCTTCAATATGTCTGGCCCCACTGTGGGCTAGACGCGGTGCTGGGTGCTGAAGATGCTGAGACAAGATGCAAGGCCTGTAGTAGATTCGTGATCAAAGGACGAAGGGACAATCATGATAAGAGGCCAGTGTTGTGACTCGGAGAGGGGACAGATGTCTGGGGGTGCACCAAGGGGACCTGGAACAGAGCCCAGGGCTGCTTTACTCACTGATTCCTTCATGCATAAGCACATCTGTGTGCCAGGCTCTGGGCTAGTCACTAGCTTTCTTGGGTCATCATCACATCTGTTCTCAGGGCTGGAGCTGCTCACAACTCCAGTCCTGGGCTCTCATCCACCCATGTGCAGGGCTCAACACCACCCAGGAGTATAGCTCTGTACTCCTAGGCCCCTGGAGCTCTAGGTCTTTCTAGGTAGACTCTACACCAAAAGCTGAGAACACAGAGAGACAGCAATTGTTCCACAGACACGGCAACCTCAGTCCTGAGCCTGAACCAGGCGTAGAAGAAGGTGGTGAGATGTGGTCAGCCAGTTGATGAGGAAAAGCAAAGAGATCAGAGACTCCAGGCTTCTCCTAGGAGAAGGAGGGATGGTCAATTTCTTTCTCTAAGATTCTCAAAGTTTACTGTGCCAGGCACTCTGAGGAATACAAACACAGCCCCACCTAAGGAATTCAGTCTAGGCCTGGCTGGGTGCAGCAGCCAGGCTAACCTATGATCTGTCTCAGAGGAGTCAGGAGGGGCCTTGGCCCCACCCCTCAGGCCCAAAGGGCCTCATTAGAAGTTCCATTTGGGCTCCGAAGAGGCAAAATGTACAGCCCCAGGCATGTTCCAGCAGGATTAGAAAAAGGGGATGGCCATGGTCGATCTTAAACACATCCTATTTTATCATGCTATTTGGCTTTTTTTTTTTCTTCATTTTTTATTATCTACAAGAATGACAATGGCTGAGTCCTCTTTAGATCTCCCAAAACTTCATCTATGAGCAGCTTCTTATGTTTTCAACCTCCTTGAGTTGCCCAGCCAGCCACACGGCTGTAAAGATGGAAAAGGCAGAGGGAAATGAGGCTCCCAGAGGTGATAAGACTCATCTACAGTCACACAGATGCCAATCCAAGATAGGAGGCAAAACCTGAAGTCTGACAGCAGGCCATGTGCATGGGGCCATTTCATCTGGCCAAGAACCCTGGCCCCAGAGAGGGGGCAGTTGACTCCTGGCTTCATAGGATGCCCATAAAGTGACCTTCTCACTGATCTCTCCACACTCTCATCGAATGAGAAAAGTGGGGGACATTTCAAGAAAACAAGAAATTTCAGATGAAGACAAAGAATTTTAGAGTGAGCCTGGCCCAGGAGAAAGCACATAATCTTTGGAGTTAGGTCTTCAGAGTCCATACCTAGGCCTACTGCTGTCTGTGGGAGAATCAGTTGTGAGCATTTAATAAGAGACCGATGCATGTAAAGCACCCGATGCATGTGTGTGTGTGTGTGTGTGTGTGTGTGCATTCAGTCGTGTTGACTTTGTGTGACCCCATGGACTTTAGCCCACGTGGCTTCTCTGTCCACTGAATTTACTAGGCAAGAAGACTGGAGTGGGTGACCATTTCCTTCTCCAGGGGATCTTCTCGACCCAGAGGATCTTCCCAACCCTGTTGGCAGGTGGGTTCTTTACCACTGTGCCTCTTGTATAGGTGTTAAATTGTAGCAATAATAACAGCAACATTTTAATGTTTTTTAATTGGAGGAAAATTGCTTTACAGTGTTGTATTGTTTCCTGCCATACAACACTTCGAATCAGTCATAATCATATACATATCCCCTCCCTCCCCTCTCCCCATCCCACCCCTTTAAGTCATCACAGAGCCCCAGACTGGTCGCCCTGTGTTATATAGCAACTCCCATTAGCTATCTATTTTGCACATGATAGTGTATATATGTCAATGCTTCTTTCTCAATTCATCCCACCCGCTCCTTCCCCGGCTGTGTCCACAAGTCCATTCTCTACATCTGTGTCTCCAATCCTTCCCTGCAAATAGGTTCAGCAGTATTTTTTCTAGACTCCATATATATGTTTTAATATATGATATTTGTTTTTCTCTATGACTTACTTCATTCTGTATAAGAGGCTCTAGGTTTGTCTACCTCATTACAACTGACTCAAATTCATTCCTTTTTGTGGCTGAGTAATATTCCATTGTATATATGTACCACATCTTTCTTATCCATTCATCTATTTTTTTTTTAATTTTTCACACTTCAGTCTTTATTTTTTTATTTTTATTAGTTGGAGGCTAATTACTTTACAATATTGTAGTGGTTTTTGCCATACATTGACATGAATCAGCCATGGATTTACATGTATTCCCCATCCCGATCCCCCCTCCCACCTCCCTCCCCATCCCATCCCTCTGGGTCTTCCCAGTGCACCAGCCCTGAGCACTTGTCTCATGCATCCAACCTGGGCTGGTGATCTGTTTCACACTTGATAATATACATGTTTCAATGCTATTCTCCCAGGTCATCCCACCCTCGCCCTCTCCCACAGAGTCCAACAGTCTGTTCTATACATCTGTGTCTCTTTCTGTCTTGCATATAGGGTTATCATTACCATCTTTCTAAATTCCATATATACGTGTTAGTAGACTGTATTGGTGTTTATCTTTCTGACTTACTTCACTCTGTATAATGGGCTCCAGTTTCATCCATCTCATTAGAACTGATTCAAATGAATTCTTTTTAATGGCTGAGTAATATTCCATGGTGTATATGTACCACAGCTTCCTTATCCATTCGTCTGCTGATGGGCATCTAGGTTGCTTCCATGTCCTGGCTATTATAAACAGTGCTGTGATGAACATTGGGGTGCACGTGTCTCTTTCAGATCTGGTTTCCTCGGTGTGTATGCCCAGAAGTGGTATTGCTGGGTTCCATTCATCTATTGATGGGCATCTAGGTTGCCTCCATGTCCTGACTATTGTAAATAGTGCTGCAATGAACATTGGGGTACATGTGTCTTTTAGAATTACGGTTAAAAAAAATTGTGGTTTTCTCAGGGTGTACACCAAGTAGTGGGATTGCTGGATCATATGAGCTTCCCTTGTAGCTCAGTTGGCAAAGAATCTGCCTGCAGTGCCAGAGACTGGGTTCGATTCCTGGGTTGGGTAGATTTCCTGGAGAAGGAAATGGCAACCCACTCCAGTATTCTTGCCTGGAGAATCCCATGGACAGAGAAGCCTGGTGGGCTACATTCTATGGGGTCACAAGAGTTGGATACAACTTAGCAACTAAACCACCACCAAGGTAGATTTATTCCTAGGAATCTCCATTCTCTTCTCCATAATGGCTGTATAAGTTTACATTCCCACCAACAGTGCAGGAGGTTTCTCTTTTCTCCACACTCTTTCCAGCATTTATCATTTGTAGATTTTTTTGATGATGGCCATTCTGACTGGTGTGAGGTAACAGCAACATTTAGCTCGGGCTTACATGCTATTCTGAGCACTTCCCATATATCAACTCTATGATATAAGTTATAGCAATAGTCTCCCATTTGACAGATGAGGAAATAGAGGCACACACACACACACACACACACACACAAAAGAAAAAAAAAAAAAAGATAAATGCTGAGAGTCACACAGTTAGTAGGGAGAAGTGTAGCTAAAATGTGAACACAGGCTCCAGAAACAGGGCCCCAAACCAGTGTGCTATATCATGCCCTTTTGTAAGCAGCATGTATGCTTGTGTGTCTCAGTGATGTCCAACTCTTTTGTGACCCCATGGACGATAGCCTCCCAGACTCCTCTGTCCATGGAATTTTCCAGGCAAGAATACTGGAGTAGGTTGCCATTTCCTACTACAGGGGAGCTTCCTGACCCAGTGATTAAACCTGTGACTCTCATATCTCCTGCATTGAAAGCGACTTCTTTACCACTGAGCTGCATCCCTCATAAAACAGAATTAACGGCCTTTACTTCCCCTAAAACTGACTTTAGCAAATTTCAGAAAGAATTCTGGGCCTAATACTGCAGACCCAGTAGCCTTGGTGGCTACTCCCTAAGCAAGGTCTTCTTGGCTTTCCCCTTCCTTACCCCTTACCTCTCTGAGGTAAGGCCATCCCAGTGCCTGCTGGCCCACCCACCACCCACCTTTCCCAGATGGGTACAAAACTCATCTCAAGTCAGCCTGCCTGGATTCTGTTTAGACATTCTTCTCAGAAGCAGATAGTACAGATGCTTCTGCTGAATGAGAAGCAGGTACAAGTTTACCCCACACGTCAAAGGACAAGACAGATGGGTGCCCCTCAAGGCACTCTCGTCCCACCCAGCAGCAGGCCACCCACCAGCCTCCCCTACAGCCCTGACCCCCTGGGGACCCCACCAAACTCTCTCTAGTCATCATTTCTCATTTCACACTCTGGGAGGGGAGAAAGATCTGCATTAGGTGGGAGATAAATTTTCACGCAGACATCTTCGTTGGCTTTTTTTTTTTTTTTTTAATCTTCATTTGTCACTGCACTCAGGCTTCCTTTGTGGCTCAGCTGGTAAAGAACCTGCTTGAAATGTGGGAGACCTGGGTTCGATCCCTAGGCTGGGAAGATCCCCTGGAGAAGGGAAAGGCTACCCACTCCAGTATTCTACCCTGGAAAATTCCATGGACTGTATAGTCTATGGGGTCGCAAAGAGTCAGACACGACTGAGCAACTTTCACAGTTACTGCGCTCACCCAGAGGACTGAGGGAGTTAAAATGTGTGAGCATCTTCTGAGAGCAGGCATTCGGGTATGGTATGTATATGCTCAGTTTTCTCATCCACAAAATGAAGATACCTCTTCTACAGTGCTGACTGGGGATGAGATCAAATAAAGAGACATTTTAATGAAGAAAAACAGCCTTTGTCACTGGTTCCCCTAAGATAATAAGCTTTCTATTGTGCCTTTTCTTAGAACTGATCCTAAAATGGAGCTCAAAATGCCAACTAAAGGGTGGATACAAAATCCTCAGAGCCCTTATTAGCTCATTTAAATAAAATAAATAAAATCAAATGAAGCCTGGATCTTCACGTTTCCTCCCGCCTTGCCTGTCAGGGACTAGCAGGCCCGATTTGGGGTTCTGTAATTAAGAGAGGCATTAATAGCCCCTATCTGTCCCCAGATCATCAGGGCAGATAGAGCCCAGCTCTCCGTTGTCAACACGGAGCACTGGGGGTCTCCACAGCAGTGTGGTAGGCCTTCCTCCTCGAGCCCAGGGTAATTGATGAGGTGTGGAGGCAGCGACTGGACGAGGAACCAGTGAGAGCGAACAGAGCGAGTGATTAAGCAGAGGAGCAGAGCGGCTGGCCACACTCGGCCTCCTCAGAAGACCCCTCTTTGGAGGCCATCCAGACAGGAAACGTGATCCTCCACCGGCCAGCTGGGTCTGTTCACAGCAAACCTGGTTCAAATGGGAAAACACTTTTCAGTGGCCTCTCTCTTCTCATTTTTAGATTAGAGGGTGACAATGGACTCGCCAAAGGAAAAGATAAAGTTTGCTTCACATATGGAATCAGGTCTGGCTGCCAGCCGTCTGCTTTCCCGCTCCGTCCCCCTCTCTCCTGCTGCCACTCTAGCCGCCTTATTTTCCAAATGAGCCGCAGACCTCAGTCCCTCCCAACCCTTGTCCATTCTGGTCCTTCCACCTGGAGGACCTTTCTGTCTCCACTCTACCTGGACAGCAACTTCTTCTTCTTCTTCTTCTTCTTCAGGACTCCAGTCAAAGGTCACCTCATCATCCTTCTAGAAGGTTCTGGGACCCTCCTCTGCAGCCTTGTTGAGTCAGAGACTTGGGTGGAATCATAGCTCTTTTCATACTGTGCCCTAATCACCTAGGGATAGGTTAAAATGAAAAAAACCTGTCATCCAGCAGAGAACAGAGTTCAAGTCTGGTCCAATGCTTATACCTGCATGACCTTGGGCAAGATGGCTAACCTTCAGCCTCTGCTCCCTTGGCTATTAAATGGGGATAACGATGCATATCTAAGCCAGCTGCAGCAAGCAGCAGCTGAGACCACGTGGGGATGGTGCCTGCAGGGGCCAAGCTCGTGGCAGCTCTGCTCAGTGTCACTGGTGTTAAATGACCTCCCCGAAGCTGCGAAAGGAGAGGGGGTTGAGAATCTTATATTTAGGAGATCTAGGTTTAGTACGACTCCCCTGCTCCTTTCTTTACAATAATTGTTTTTACTCTGTTAGTAAAACATTTCAACTGCGTATTTTGAGTTTTCTTTTCTCTCTAATTCAACCCTCGCCAGCAGGCTGTGCTGTGAGTTTGAGTGATCCCCCCTGGACTTGGGTGCCACCAGTATCAGTAGGTGAGATTAGGGATGTCTCTACAATGTGTCAGTCACTGAGCCAGGTGCTTCCCATGCTTTTAATCTCATCTATACAGCCGATGTCCTCATACTATAGATGACAAAACAGAGGAGCAGGCAGTCTGGATTGCCATCCACCACTCAGTGGTTGCATGACCCAAGGAAGCTCCTGAAACTACGGAGCTTCTGTTCCTCACCTGGCAAGTAGGGATCATGTGAGGAATGAATGAGACGACGCAGGTGGTGGGTTAGGTAGGGTGCCCACGTTAGGTTAGGTGGGTAGGTGTATGGGAAGCCCACGGCACACGCTGTGCTGTTGCAGGTAAACCTAAGGTTAGCCCTTGATAAATGTCAGCCCTCTCCACCTACCTTAACCCCAAGTCTTCAAGGTTCCCCTCAGCCATAATGAATTTAGGTTCCTCAATTCCCCATACTCTCTCACCTTAAGTTCTTCACTTGTACTGTTCCATTTGTCTGAAACATTCCTCTGCTCTCCCCTGCCAGCCAACTCCAACTTATCAGATTAAATGTCAGCTTCTCCAGGGGGCCTTCCCTGTTACTTTACTCTGAGTTATACCCTACTCCTAGAGGTAGCCTACACTAGCCCCATCATTTCATTTCACTTCACAGGTAATAGGTAATTTTGCTAAATCCGAAGTTCAAAACAACATAAAATGGTATAAAGTGGTGAAAAACTGGCTTCTAACCCTGCCCCATCCACCCACCTTCCCTCACCTCAGCAGGTTATCACATTCCTTAGTTTCTTGGGTATCCCTTCTAGAGTTACTTCAGGCAAATAAAAATATGTATTCTTACTTTCCCCCTTTCTGACACGAAAAGTAGCACACTCCATAACCATTTCTCACCTGGTTCTGGCCAAATCACACCCCATTGTGGAGATCATTTCTCATCAGGATGTACAGGACTTTCTTTTTCTTTCCCACCATAACCTAGCATTCTATTGTATGGAATTTACCTAATGAGTTCCAACTGATGAACATGTATATCTGCTGGGTTGCTAGTGTGCAGTATATGTAGAGGGTAAATTTCTCCCAGAAATGAGGAAAAGGCATTTATAATGCAGTGTAATATCTTCCCTGATTCAAATGTAAGCCTCATGAGGGTTGGGACATCTGTCTTCACTGAGCATAGGGCAGAGCCTCCCACCCACACCCCTTCCAGGGCTCTACACCCTCCCACCATACAGCCCCACTTGGAAAGGGACACAGATATCTGTGTGTTTCCTCTTTCTAACCTCTCTCCCCAAAAGCAGTATTCCTGCAATACCCCAGGAAACAATTTATTAATATTTGAATTCTCAACTCAGGTTGCCAAATACTAACTTAGCAAGATTAGCATTTGAATTTCCAACAAGAGAGTAAGGATGGGGAGCCTTAGAGGTTGACCTGGTTCTTTGCCATTTGCCTATCACACCCCAGATCCGTTGTCAACTATGCAACTTTCCAAGGCTGGGGGGAACTACTCAGTGATGGTATTCCTATCTCTGTGAAGGCCACTGCCATTGTCACCAAATCAAGCTACACTTGGGACCCACTCATTCTCGCCACTCATTCTCGCTCTTCTTTTTCATAATTTCATATCATCAGTCATCAAGTCCTATCAATGATACCTCTTAAAAATCCCTAACATCTCCATAGTCTCTGTATCTTTTCTGGATTATAGCCTTATCCTAAATCTCTCCTCTACTGAAGTACAGTATAATTTTCAGAAAGTTAGAATAAAAATGACTGTCATAATAACATAAAGTTAACATGTGTTCAAGATTTATTTAACTCATTAATGAGGAAACCTGATAGTAAACCTGGCTTGGAGTATTTTTGAAGGCTGAGTATTGCTATTACATAAGTGCTACAGAGAGACTATTGGAATAAGATATCTTATTAGATACAAAACTAGTTAATGTCCTTCAGGACAATAAAAGCAGAATGTTTTTTCTATCAGATAAACTATTTTATCTCTGGCAGACAAAAATCCACAAATCAAAAAGGAATTTCACAAAGCCTGGGTCTAATCAATAGTAAATAATATATCCAACAAGAATACATGCAAATTTACTTCTGTCATTTCTGACTCTTTGCGACCCCATGGACTGTAGCCCACCAGGTTCCTCTGTCCATGGAATGTTCCAAGCAAGAATACTGGAGTAGGTTGCCATTTCCTACTCCAGGGGATCTTCCCAACCCAGGGATCGGACCTGCATGTCTTGTGTTTCCTGCATTGGCAGGTGGATTCTTTACCACTGTGCCACCTGGGCTTCGCTTGCCCAACAAGAGTACATTCTCGGAAAGAAAGATGGCAGCCACCTTTTGTTTTTGTAAATAAAGTTTTATTTACATCATTTATGTTCATTCACTTACCTATTATCTTTGACTGCTGGCATGCTACAATGGTGTTGTTGAATGCCTGTGATGGAGAACATAAGGACCACGAAGATTCTCACTTCCCTCCCACCCACTTCCCAGACTGTTACCAGAGCAATCCTTCAAAATCATGCAATGCACATTGTCAGTCCTCTGCCTAAAATATTTCTGAATTCCCACTGCTCACTAGTTAACTTGACCTTGTACGAATCCCTGAACCCTCTGACCCCCAGTCACCTTTACCTGTGATGACCTCTATCCTGGGATACGTGTGACAGCTCTGTGGACCCAAAAGCCTGTGCACAAGGTCTGTAGCTTACATCTGAGATCAGGAGGATTCATTTTTCTCCACATCTCAAAACACTGGGAAGACTTTGGTTGGGCATCTCTGGTTTGAGGGAACTGGGGATGAAAAAACGATTAATACCAACCACCCCTGAAGCTTTGGGGGAGAATTAAGGGGGAAACTTGTTTATAGAGCTTGGCACCTGGTAAAGAGCTCCATAAATGTGAGCTTATTCCCCTACAGTCCACTTACCTCATGTGGATCTGAAATAAGGATTATGCTTCTGAGAGGGAGAAGAGGCAATGAGGAGGAGAGGGACACCGAGGCTGGAAGGGAAAATTGCAGTGAGGACATCTGCTTTCTATTCCCCAGACTCAGGGCCCCCAGCCGCCCTCCCGGTGTAACGTTTCTCCATTCTGTCTAAACAGAAAGGATGATTCTCGTAATCTCGGCAACAAAATACGCAAGCATAAAAATGGGTCATATTTTACTTTAATGAGAGAAACGAGGGCCTGTTTCCTTCACACAGAGAAGCCTGGGTTGCTGTAATTAACACCAAATGGGCCCGAGGCTGATCTCTCAAATGTGAAGAGGTTGTTGGATTTGGAAGAAACCTGGGGCCTCTGGAGGTGATAAGCATTGCCATCCCTCCACTCCTCCCATCCCTAACTCCCTCTTCCAGCCAGCTGCCAGGTCCTGAAAAGCAAGGGAGGATTAACTTTCATTAAGCACTTACTAGGTGCTTCACAGGAAAACACACATGGGAAAGCATGAACACACAAACACACACACACACACACACACGGATGCAATCAGGAGAGGCATTTCCAGATCAGAAGACTAAGCCTCAGAGAGGTGAAGCAATTTGCCTAATCTTTGCCAGCTTGGAAGAGATGGGATCCTTCAACATCTGGCATTAACTTCTCTTTCAAATCTCATCCCTCCCATAACAACCCTCCTGTATAGCAAGGAGATCAAACCCAGTCAATCCTAAAGGAAATCAGTCCTGAATATTCATTGGAAAGATTGGTGCTGAAGCTAAAGCTCCAACACTCTGGCCACCGGATGCTGGGAAAGATTGAAGGCAGGAGGAGAAGGGAATGACAGAGGATGAGATGGTTGGATGGCGTCACCTACTTGATGGATACGAATTTGAGCAAGCTCTAGGAGTTGGTGATGGACAGGGAAGCCTGAAGTGCTGCAGTTCATGGGGTAGCAAGAGTTGGACGTGACTGAGCAACTGAACTGAACTGTAGTATATAATCCCATCACATTGGACCACTTTCCATTTCCCATTTATGGCCGACTCCTGCCTGTTTGTGGGCTGGCAAACCAACCACCTTTCCTTTACTCGTTTGCTGTTGGAATCTTGGTTCATCTTTCAAAACCAAGTCAAAATTGAGCAGAGCATGGATTAGTGGCATAGAACATACATATGGACATTGGGATCACTCAAATCATCTTCATATACCAATCCTGCCATCACATTCACCTCTTCGCTTTAAGCCCTAGTTGCCCATGTGTAAAATGAAGATAGCAACACAAAGGTGTGGTAGGAGTGAATGAGTTAACATATATTAAATGGCTTGCACAGAGCTTTGAACCCAGTACTTGCCTTCTATTTATCTGGCGGAAACATGGCGACATTGCCAGCCATCAGGAAAGAAACTTAAACAACAAAGGCATTTCAAAGGTGTACTCTCATGATGAAATGACTACTCTCACAAATGACCATGAAATGTCCCAACCCACTCCCCTTGCCAGAGACATATTATCCCAATGTGCCTACCTGCCCACCTTTTTTGGGGGCTGCTCCAATGACAACAGTTGGACACGGGTGACAGGGTGTCAACTCCCTAAGCTAGTCCTCGGTTGCTGATCCTAGACTTACTACAGAAAGTTGTCAGCACCATAGAGTATCTGATCTGTAGGCAAATAAAAGTATAACAACAGTGACAAATTCAAACTATTGCTCTTCCTTTTATAAGACCTCTTTCAGATGAACAGGTTGGCATTCCACTATGAACAAAGAAATGGGGCTTGAAAAGATAAGAAGACAGGAAGATCAGAGAGGAAATTTTTGGAGGATTCTACAAAATAATGACCTGAATATGTGCTCAGGGTCTTTTCACTGTTCCAACTCCCAGGGATCATTCAACCACCAAAATAAACTTGACTCATTGTAGTGGCCTAGAAGAGAAGCCAGGTATGGCTGACACTTCAAATACTGGGAAAGAGGACTTAGGATGAGGGAGTCATCCATTGTTACACCAAAGGAAGGACTCAAACCCCAACTGAAAAGAGGCTTGCCTTCCTAGAAGAACCTGCAGTGAAGAATTCAATTATGAGGTCATGGGAAGAAAGTATGAGGTACCCTCTAGGGTTAGGGAGAGGAACCATCCCTCCAACTAGCTCTGTGTGGCTCTAGAAGAGGTCAGCTATTTTGAGGTGGCTGTGTCAGAGGGAAGTGGCAACATGGGGTTGAAGACACCCCATTTCCACTGGAATATTATAACAAAGAGGCCTCCCTTCTATACCCCATCTTAACAAACCTGTCATCAACAACCTGCCAGAAAAGAAACTTCTCTGACTTCCACTGCCTATTGACCTCCCTCGGCCCAAAAGACCCCAATGCCTTGTGTGCATACTCTACAAATCATGTACTTACAGGCCAGATATTATTAAAGGGATCAGAAGCCATTGAGGCAGGGAGACCTTTCCCAACATGTGGCTTTTAAGGAGGCAAGATATAGTTAGAACTCTTAATGAGATATTGTGAAAGCACACACACAAAAACACCTTTTAGTACTATACACATTTTCTAAATTCTAAAGTTCAATAGAAAAAATTTAAAGCTAAATGTTATTTTCAGTTTTTCTGATTAAACTTTAAAACTTAAATTTGTTAACTTTAAAACTTAAAGTTAGCTTTAAAACTATAACATATTAGAAAGTTGAACACAAGCAGCAGTCACAATACAGAGCAAAAACTACTTAAATTTAAGACCATAGATGAGAAGGTAAGAAACATAAAAGACAAAAGCAGGAGATAGATTATCTAAGAATAGACTTCT
This sequence comes from Dama dama, assembly GCF_033118175.1. Taxonomy (NCBI): domain Eukaryota; kingdom Metazoa; phylum Chordata; class Mammalia; order Artiodactyla; family Cervidae; genus Dama; species Dama dama. Next base: position 87,947,956 of record NC_083700.1, read on the forward strand.
AAAAAGGGAGCAAGAAAGAGATGGAGGAGGATTAATAATGGGCGATGGAATTAAAGAAAATTTCACTGAGGGGAGGAAAAGCAGGAAACTTCATATGGAAGTTGCCTTGAACAGGAATAATTTTAAATAACACACACCTAGACATACTCTGGCAAAATTACTGAACTCCAAAAAAGAAGAAAAAATTTTTATGAGTTTCTTGTGGCAGCCATGAAGATGTGCCTCTCAGATCTCCTACTACAGGGAATCTAATTAGCTGATGGCCCCTCTCCAGCCCCTCTGAAACTACCACAAAGTTCATGCCGAGGCCTTGCTTTCTGCAGACAGCTCCCAGCCATGACTAAGCATGCAAGGGTCCTAATGTAGGCCCACTCCCAAGTGATGCAGGATGCCTCCTATGAAAAACTTTGGTTCAAGGACTCCCAATAGACCTGACCAAACCTTTCCCAGAGCTGCACTGCTGTCAGAAATAGCTCCTGCCTTAACTTCTTTCTTTACCACTCTGCTTTCATAGGTCTTATACCTCCATTGTGGTCAAAGTTTCTCATGCCCTTCACTTCCTCTTTTGATAAATCTCTTACCTATCTAATCCTTTCTTTGTGTCATTTTAGTATACCTCAACTAGCACAGATATACAAATATATTGGTAAATAGATAAATAAATGGTTGATAGATAGACAAAAATAAATATCTGAATTTCTAGATACAACACTGGTAATAGAAGACAGTGAATCATAATTTTTAAATCGAGAGAAAAAAATGCACTGCAATTCTATCTATATTCCACCAAAACATCCATTTTAAGCAAAGGTTGAGTTAGATACTGATTGATGCTCCCAAATATTTCCAGTTCTCTGCCTTCCAGGCACACAGAGGGCTTGGCATGACTCTTTCCTTTGCAGTTTGGCATGGTGAAATTCTTTGGCCAATGAAAATGAGTGTGTCCCTCCTGGGCAGAAGTATTTAATGGTGGTAGGAGACGTTGCAGCATTCTCCCTTGCTGATGTGATCTAGGCAGCTCCTGTTGATATGATATAGACTCAAAACACTGAGCCTTCACATAGTCAATAAACTCCCTAGTAAGTCCCCTGGGATCAGCAGCAAACTTCGTATGAGCAAAAAAGACACTTAGGATTCTTTTAAGCCTTTGAGATTGAGGGCGGGAGTGTTAATTCCTGCATCATCTGTTCCACCAGTGCAAAGGCCAAGAAAAAAATGTAAGCTCCATGAAGATAAGGCCCTTGACTATTCTGTCATACCCTCTTCCCCCAGCAACAGCACTAATTACTACCAAATATAGCCTTCTTGTTGTTGCTATTCTTATTTAAAGAAATTTTCAAACATTAAAGAAGTCAAAGAGTTATGTGCCTTTAAAAAAAGGCATACCCCTAGCTGAGAAACCACTTGAGAAGGATTCTAACCAAAGGAAACTTAAATTAAAACAAAAGTCTCAAGATACAGAGGATGACAAGTATAAGAAAAAGTAGTAAGCAATGAATCTTATGGTATTTTATTATTAAATCTAAAAACAAATGATTAATGCTTGACTGGGAATTGTAATATGAGTTAAGTGAGGATTATTGAAACAGAAGAGGCATATTGTAAGAAAATATGGGATAATAGAATGAAAGTGCTGAGTTTACTCGGCAAAACCCAAGAGGTAGGGGTTGGGGGTATAGGGGGAGAGGTTTCACGAGGGGGTAGGAAAATAAAGAAGTTAAAATGTTTAAAGGTTTCATCACTATGGAGAGCACAGGGCCAAGTAAAACACTGAGGGGAGAAAGAATTAGGAAGACTTGTTCAGTTTTTACATAGCAATAGAGAAATATTTAACTGTGAAGATGGTTAACAATTACTGTGACTAAGACACCTATTATTTGACCATTTATTCAACAAATGTATTGAGCACCTAGAATATGCCAAACATTTTTCTAGGTGTTGGAGATAGATAAGTATATACATCAATAAATACAGCATGCAAGGTTCCTACGCTCATTCTCAAGAAGGAAGACAAGCAATGAACAGATTATCAAAAAAATAACAAGATAATTTCAGATGGTGATAACTACCATTTCTTTTCCTTGGCTGATACCTTAGGAAAGAATAGAAATTATCCATATTAAGCTAAGGAGAGCATAATGTTCTAAGCAGAGAAGTTACGGCAGTGATAAGCTTAATATGTTCAAGCATTAAAAGGAAGGTTAGAGCAGCTGGAGGCTTGTGTGTGTGTCCAGAGATCAGGATGGGGTTGCAATACCAGTTCACAGAAGTGACAAATCACATAGAACTTCATAAGGCTAAGTAAAAACATACAGTTATTCCAAATGTGTTTTTTTTTTTTCTTTCAGTTTTTTTTTATTTATTTATTTACTTTACAATATTGTATTGGCTTTGCCATACATTGACATGACTCTGCCATGGGTGTACATGTGTTCCCCATCCTGAACCCCCCTTCCCACCTCCCTCCCCACCCCATCCCTCTGGGTCATCCCACTGAGGGGCAGGGGGAGGGTTTTAGGAAGAGGAGTATCATGATCTCATTTGTTTTAAGAAGATTACTGGCTGACAGAGAAGGAAATGACAACCCACTCCAGTTTTCTTGCCTGGAGAATTCCACGGACAGTGGAGCTGAGCAGGCTACAGTCCGTGGGATCACAAAGAGTTGGACACGACTGAGTGACTAAATAACAACAACAACTGGCTGATGCATGGAGAAAGATTATAGAAGGCAAAGAAGAGACAGCCAGTGGGACATAACGGTGGCTTAACCAAGAGGTAGCCATGGTCCCAGGTGAAGGGAAGGGAAGAATCAAAGTTGACTCAAAATTTCTGGCTTGAGCACTTGAATAGAAGAATCAGGGCCTACTGATAGGGAACTAGAGAAAGGTAGGTTGTAAATAAAGCAAAGTTTAGGTGAGCTCAGTTTGAGATGCTTGCTAAACCTCCAAGAGAGAGACATGTCCAAGCTCACAATGGATATGTGAGCTTAAGTGAGAACTCAGGGATGGAGGAAAATGTTCATCAGAGAGAAGGTATCTAAAGCCAGAGGAGTACTCAGGCTACTGTATTTACATAGCTACCATATAAAGCACCTAGCCTGGGACTTAGCATATGGTGGGTGCTCAGGAAATGGTTCTCTCTCCTTTCTTCTAAGGATGAGTGATGATGGTCTTCTAGAATGAATGCTCGGCCAAGTGTCAGGAGACTCGATATTAACCCTATCATAGGAAGGACATATCACCTTCTGGTCTTCAGTTTTCTCAGTGACTATAGAAAAGGGCTTCCCCAGTGGCTCAGACAGTAAAGAATCTGCCTGCAATGCTTCAGACCAGAGTTCAATCCCTGGGGTGGGAAAATCCCCTGGAGAAGGGAACAGCTACCCACTCCAGTATTCTTGCCTAGAGAATTCCATGACTAGAAGAGTCTGGCAGACTGCAGTCCATGGGGTTGCAAAGAGTCAGACATGACTGAGCAACTAACACTTTACTTTTTTCTTTTCATACAAAAAGGAAACATATCAATAGTGATCATGTGGGGATGGGGTGGGGTGGGGGAAGGGAATGGATTACAATGAAGCACAGGGAAACTTTAGAGGATGGGTATTTTATTTATGTTGACTGTGCTGATGGTTTCACAGATAAGTTCATATCTCAAAATTCATCACAATTGTACACTTAAATAGGTGTAGATTATTGTGTGTCAATTATACTTTAACTATACTGCTAAAGTAAAAATGAAGGGAACAATTTTTGCTTTATTATCTCCCTGGGTCACTGTGTCCCTAGGATTAATTATAAAAACACTTGAAATAATAAAAATGGACACAACATAGGTCACATGGAATGTATTCTACTGTTGTGATGTTTTTCTCTCTGCAAATGGCCACTGTCTTATTTGGGGGTGGATGGCATGAGTTGAAAGATACATGAAAGAAAAATATGAAGATTTTCCTGAAAAACTGATAAGGCAGATGGGAAGGAGACTGTATTAGTCAGGGTTCTCTGGAGAAATAGAACCGACAGGATATGTGTGTGTGTTTGTGGGTGTGGATATGGGTGTGGGTGTATGGTTTATTTTAAGGAACTGGCTCACACATTGCGAAGGCTGACAAGTCCCAAGATCTGCAGTTGGCCAGCTGGAGGCCCAGAAGAGCTGATGGTGTAGTTCTAGTCTGAGTAAAAGGGCCTAAGACGCAGCAGAGCTCAGGGTTGAGATCCAATCTGAACTTGCAGGCTCAAAGCCCAGGCAGAGGTGATGTTTCAATCCTGAGTCCAAAGGCATGGAAAAACCAATGTCCTAATTCAAAGGCAGTAGGCAGGATGAGGTCCCTTTCATTCAGCCTTTTTGTTCTATTCAGGCCCCCAATTGATTGGATGAGCCCCCTCCCATTAGTAAGGGAAATTTGCTTTACCAATGAGTCAGGAGACAGATGAGCTGCAGGTTAAACATTAACAACCAGCCTCTTGTTTGCATTTCATGGAGCAGGAAGAAGTGGGCTTCAGGCTGGATACTTACAACTAGATTCCTGTTTGCATTCCCTGAGACAAGAGATTGGTGGGCTCTAGTTAAGGCATTTGCAATTAGGCTCCTATGTGCCCTCTCAAATAGAAGTAACAACAGAAACAGGGTAAATAGCCAGTCTTTGACTCTTGTAAAACCCCAGTAAGTTTCTTGAGAAACCCCAGTTAAGACGGTTGGAGCTGGAGCAGCTGTAAGGAGATACCCCATGTCCAAGGGCAAAGAAGCCCCAGCAAGATGATAGGAGGGGTGAATTCATGTTTAGAATCAAACCCCATTCCTGCCAGAGACGCTCAGAGGGATCAAACAAACCTCGTGCACACCAGGACCCAGGGACCCCACAGAGACTGAGACAGAACTCTGTTTGAGTATCTCCCGTTGTGGTATGGGTCAGCAGTGAACTGCCACAAGGACAGGGGCCTTGGATGCAGCAGATTGGGTATGGCATAAGCCCTCTTGGAGAAGGTCACCATTAACCCCACCATAGAGATGCCAGAACTTACACAGGACTGGGAAATAGACTCTTGGAGGGCACAAACAGAACTTTGTGCACCAGGGCCCAGGAGAAAGGAGCAGTGACCCCACAAGAGACTGACCCAGACTTGCCTGTGGGTGTCCAGAAGTCTCCAGCAGAGGCGTGGGTCAATGGTGGCCTGAGGCAGGGTTGGGGGCACTGAATGTAGCAGTACATGCATGAGATCTTTTGAAGGAGGCTGCCATTATCTTCATTACCTCCACCATAGTTTAGTTCAGTTCAGTTCAGTTCAGTCGCTCAGTCTTGTCTGACTCCTTGTGACCCCATGAATCACAGCACGCCAGGCCTCCCTGTCCATCACCAACTCCTGGAGTCTACTCAAACTCATGCCCATCGAGTCGGTGATGCCATCCAGTCATCTCTGTCGTCCCCTTCTCCTCCTGCCCCCAACCCCTCCCAGCACCAAGGTCTTTTTCAATGAGTCAACTCTGCATGAGGTTGCCAAAGTATTGGAGTTTCAGCTTCAGCATCAGTTCTCCCAATGAATACCCAGGACTGTCCTCCTTTAGGATGGACTGGTTGGATCTCCTTGTAGTCCAAGGGACTCTCAAGAGTCTTCTCCAACACCACAGTTCAAAAGCATCAATTCTTCGGTGCTCAGCTTTCTTCACAGTCCAACTCTCAAATCCATACATGACTACTGGAAAAACCATAGCCTTGACCAGATGGACCTTTGTTGGCAAAGTAATGTCTCTGCTTTTTAATATGCTGTCTAGGTTGGTCATAACTTTCCTTCCAAGGAGTAAGCGTCTTTTAATTTCATGGCTGCAGTCACCATCCGCAGTGATTTTGGAGCCCAAAAAAATAAAGTCTGACACTGTTTTCACTGTCTCCCCATCTATTTCCCATGACATGATGGGACCAGATGCCATGATCTTAGTTTTCTGAATGTTGAGCGTTAAACCAACTTTTTCACTCTCCTCTTTCACTTTCATCAAGAGGCTTTTCAGTTCCTCTTCACTCTCTGCCATAAGGGTGGTGTCATCTGCATATCTGAGTTTGGCCCACCATAGTTTGGCGCTAGGTAAATAGCAAGGAGGGAACACAGCTCCACCCATCAACAGAAAATTGGGTTAAAGATTTACTGAGCATGGCCCTGCCCATCAAAACAAGACCCAGTTTCCCCCTCAGTCAGTCTCTCCCATCAGGAAGCTTCCGAAAGCCTCTTGTTCTTATCCATCAGAGGTCAGACAGACTGAAAACCACAATCCCAGAAAACTAACCAATCTAATCATACAGACCACAGCCTTGTCTAACTCAATGAAACTATGAGCCATGCCATGTGGGGCCACGTGAGATGGATGGCTCTTGGTGGAGAGTTCTGACAAAATGTGGTTCACTGGAGAAGGGAATGGAAAACCACTTCAGTATTCTTGCCTTGAGAACCCTATGAACAGTATGAAAAGGCAAAAAGATAGGACACTGAAAGAGGAACTCCCCAGGTCAGTAGTTGTCCAATATGCTACTGGAGATCAGTGGAGAAATAACTCCAAAAAGAATGAAGAGATGTAGCCAAAGCAAAAGCAACACCCAGTTGTGAATGTGACTGGTGATGGAAGCAAGGTCCAATGCTGTAAAGAGCAATAATGGATAGGAACCTGGAAGTTAGGTCCATGAATCAAGGCTTATTGGAAGTGGTCAAACAGGAGATGGCAAGAGTGAACGTCAACATTTTAGGAATCAGTGAGCTAAAATGAACTGGAATGAGTGAATAATTTAACTCAGAAGACCATTATATCTGCTACTGTGGGCAAGAATCCCTTAGAAGACATGGAGTAGCCATCATAGTCAACAGAAGAGTCTGAAATGCAGTATTTGGATGCAATCTCAAAAACAATAGAATGATCTCTGTTCATTTCCAGAGCAAACCATTCAACACCACAGTAATCTAAGTCTATGCCCTGACTAGTAATGCTGAAAAAGCTGAAGTTGAGTGGTTCTATGAAGACCTACAAGACGTTCTGGAACTAATACCTTAAAAAAATGTCCTTTTCATTACAGGGGACTAGAATGCAAAAGTAGGAAGTCAAGAAACACCTGGAGTAACAGACAAATTTGGCCTTGGAGTACAGAATGAAGCAGGGCAAAGGCTAATAGAGTTTTGCCAAGAGAATGCACTGGTTATAGCAAACACCCTCTTCCAACAAAACAACAGAAGACTCTACACATGGACATCACCAGATGGTCAACACCAAAATCAGATTGATTATATTCTTTGCAGCCAAAGATGGAGAAGCTCTTACAGTCAACAAAAACAAGACTGGGAGCTGACTGTGGCTCAGATCATGAACTCCTTATTGCCAAATTCAGACTTAAATTGAAGAAAGTAGGGAAAACCACTAGACCATCCAGGTATGACCTAAATCAAATCCCTTATACAGTGGAAGTGAGAAATAGATTTAAGGGACTAAATCCAATAGACAGGGTGCCTGATGAGCTATGGAGAGAGGTTCATGACATTGTACAGGAAACAGAAATCAAGACCATCACCAAGAAAAAGAAATGCAAAAACGCAAAATGGCTGTCTGAGGAGGCCTTACAAATAGCTGTGAAAAGAAGAGAAGTGAAAAGCAAAGGAGAAAAGTAAAGATTAGACCCATTTGAATGCAGAGTTCCAAAGAATAGCAAGGAGAGATAAGGAAGCCGTCCTCGGTGATCAATGCAAAGAAATACAGGAAAACAATACAATGGGAAAGACTAGAGATCTCTTCAAGAAAATTAGAGATACCAAGGGAACATTTCAAGCAAAGATAGGCTTAATAAAGGACAGAAATGGTCTGGACCTAACAGAAGCAGAAAATATTAAGAAGATGTGGCAAGAATACACAGAAGAACTGTACAAAAAAAGATCTTATTGACCCAGATAACCACAATGGTGTGATCACTCACCTAGAGCCAGACATCCTGAAATGTGAAGTCAAGTGGGCCTTAGGAAGGGGCCTTAGGAAACATCACTATGAATAAAGCTAGTGGAGGTGATGGAATTCCAGTTGAGCTATTTGAACTATTTCAGATCCAAAAAGATGATACTGTGAAAGTGCTGCATTCAATATGCCAGCAAATTTGGAAAACTCAGCAGTGGCCACAGGACAGGAAAAGGTCAGTTTTCATTCCAATCCCAAAGAAAGGCAATACCAAAGAATGCTCAAACTACTGCACAATTGCACTCATCTCACATGCTAGTAAAGTAATGCTCAAAATTCTCCAAGCCAGGCTTCAGTAATAAGTGAACTGTGAACTTCCAGATGCTCAAGCTGGTTGAGCTTGAAAAGGAAGGAAAGGAAGAGGAACCAGAGATCAAATTGCCAACATCCACTGGATCATAGAAAAAGCAAGAGAGTTCCAGAAAAACATCTACTTCTGCTTTATTGACTATGCCAAAGCCTTTGACTGTGTGGATCATAATAAACTGTGGAAAATTCTGAAAGAGATGAGAATACCAGACCACCTGACCTGCTTCTTGAGAAACCTGTACGCAGGTCAGGAAGCAACAGTTAGAACTGGACATGGAACAACAGACTGGTTCCAAATAGGAAAAGGAGTCCGTCAAGGCTGTATATTGTCACCCTGCTTATTTAACTTATATGCAGAGTACATCATGAGAAACGCTGGCCTGGATGAATCACAAACTGAAATCAAGATTGCCAGGAGAATTATCAATAACCTCAGATATGCAGATGACACCACCTTTATGGCAGAAAGTGAAGAAGAACTAAAGAGCCTCTTGATGAAAGAGAAAGAGGAGAGTGAAAAAGTTGGCTTAAAGCTCAACATTCAGAAAACTAAGATCATGGCATCTGGTCCCATCACTTCATGGCAAATAGATGGGGAAACAGTGGAAACGGTCGTTGACTTTATTTTGGAGGACTCCAAAATCACTGCAGATGGTGATTGCAGTCATGAAATAAAAAGATGCTTACTCCTTGGAAGAAAAGTTATGACCAACCTAGACAGAATATTAAAAAGCAGAGACATTACTTTGCCAACAAAGGTCCATCTAGTCAAGGCTATAGTTTTTCCAGTGGTTATGTATGGATGTGAGAGTTGGACTATAAAGAAATCTGAGCACCAAAGAATTGATGCTTTTGAACTGTGGTGTTGGAGAAGACTCTTGAGAGTCCTTGGACGGCAAGGAGTTCCAACCAGTTCATCCTAAAGGAAATCTGTCCTGAGTGTTCATTGGAAGGACTGATGTTGAAGCTGAAACTGCAATACTTTGGCCACCTGATGCAAAGAGCTGACTCATTGGAAAAGACCCTGATGCTGGGAAAGATTGAAGGCAGAAGGAGAAGGAGACAACAGAGGATGAGATGGTTGGATGGCATCACTGACTCAATGGACATGATTTTGAGTAAACTCTGGGAGTTGGTGATGGACAGGGAGGCCTGGCATGCTGCAGTCCATGATGGGGTCACAAAGAGTCAGACATGACTGAGTGACTGAACTGAACTGAACTGACTCTTGTAAACACTTCAAGTTAACAGTCACGGCAAGGACAAACAGGGGCAAAATTGTGTCCAAGTAAAGGATTAAGGGATCTCTGTCCCCCATCCTGCTTTTTGGGACATGGGAAACTCTACACATATGCAGAAAGGATCCTTGGTTGTCAAACGTCATGGGATAATGCCAGGCCTTAATGAGTCTTGCTCCTCACAGAAGCCTTCACTTCGAAATCTATCTTGACTGAGGGGTGCGTGCACACCCAGGGGAAGGTTGCAGGGTGGGTCAGGTGTGGAAAAAGAAACCAGATATTGGCTAAAGACCTGGAAGAACTGACCTATATAGATGACTGAACCACGTCTTTACTGTACTGCTTCTCACTAGAGGGGACACTCACACCCTTTCTCTCCAGGTGTGCATCTCTGCCTTGCTTCTGTCTTAACTAAACAAACTTTCTCTGTGTGCTCTCCCACTTGTTGTTGAGCTATGTCTCTAGAAATAAACTTTGTATTGGCATTTACACATTTTGCCTCTGTGACAAATGCATTTTTCACTGAGAGCAAAGATCCAGGGAAAAATAGCTTCCAACCTCTAACCCTTGCTGCTTTGGTGGCTAGGGTTCCTGGTTTTCATCCAGGCTGAAAGTGAAAGTGTTTGTTGCTCAGTCATGTTCAACTCTGCAACCCCATGGACTGTAGCCCATAGGCTCTTCAGTCCATGTGATTCTCCAGGCAGGAATACTGAAGTGCTAGCCATTCCCTTCTGCAGGGGATCTTCCTGGCCCAGGGATTGAACTCAGGTCTCCTGCACATCAGGCCAGATCTTTACCGTCTGAGCCCCGAGGCTACCCAGGTTCAGCTCCTAGACAGAATTAAGATCTCACTTCACACCACTGCTCACTGCTGCCTCATCCATGAAAATCACTAAGTGCACCAATTTAAAACCCACTGGAAAAAAAATAATAATAATAATAAAAAAATTTAAAAAAAAATAAAAATAAATGTTAATCTCATCCAAAACACCCACAGACAGTATAATGTTTCACTAAATATCTGGCCATCTGTGGCCCAATCAAGTTGCCACATAAAATTAACCATCTCTATCAGGGTACACTTCTATTACCCCCTTGTCACAGATGAAACTCAAAGGGACAAAGAGTGATAACCCTTTGTCCAAGAATACAGAATTGCCAAACTGACAGAGCTGGATTTTCAAATTTCATTTCATCGGAGCCTACTGCACCAAACTCCACTTCTTAGAATTCCAAACTTCAGAGCTGAATGAGCCCTTACAGATTCTCTAGTCCCATCTCTTGTTTTACTGATAAGTGAAAAGCTGAGGTCACACAGCTAGTTATGGAGAGAGCTGGGGGTCCAGCTTTGACTAGTGCTCCTTCTGTCCACATCACCCCTGCTGTTGGGCTCTTAGTCAGAATCCAGCTCCATCTTTGGCCACTTGTTCCAGCCCAGCCTGTAGGGAGAAGGAGCCTAATCTGGGATCATGTTCTGCCCTCAAGGTCTCAACAGTGATGGAGAAGATTTCCACAGGTAAGCCCCCATCCAGCCTCTCACCATTTGCAGCAACCCCCCTCCCCCGGCCAAGGTTGACCAGGTGCAGAAGCCCAGATCTTTCACAAGGAGTCCATTAGCACCTCTTTTCCTCCTCTGGTGGAAAAAATGATGCTCAAAGAGCCTGACTTCAGGAGGGTGGGGCTGCCTCAGGGGGTAATCTTCTCTGTAGGAGGTTTCGCTTTGGGGAAGCTCATTTCTTTAAGGTCATAAATGACTGGATCCCAGGATGCTAGAGAGTTCCAGAGAAGTAAGGAGTTGGGGAAGGAAAGGAGAGGAAACTTTACCAGAGAGAGGCTACCCCAGGAAAATTTTTTATAGATAATGCTATTAGCCTTTGAGAACTTGCATGTCAGTCGCTAGTCTAAGTAACTCAGAGTATCTCAATTGCCCTAGTCACCCCACAAGGTAGGTACATTTTCTTACCCCATTTTACTAAGATTAAAAGAAAAACTGAGGAACAAAGATGCTTAGTGATGTCCCCAAGGTCATAGCTGGGGAGCTTATTTTTTACCTGTTTGTCCAAATTCAGAAGCTGGGTCCTAACTCTTACACAGAAGTTTTACAGTTTACAAAGCATCTTTCCACCAGTTATCTCATTGGATTTACACTGTATGCCTGTGAATTATGGTTTGCTATTTGGCTGGATTTCCTTCAAGTTTACTAAACACCCACTCTGGGGCAGTCAGAGTCTCTGCACTCAGAGAGCTGCAGATTAGCAGGAGGCAGTGTGTGTGTTAGTCTCCTCAGTCATGTCCAACTCTTTGTGATCCCATGGACTGTAGCCCACCAGGCTTCTCTGCCTAACCCAGGCAAGAATACTGGAGTGGGATGACATTCCCTTCTCCAGGGCATCTTTCCGACTCAGGGATCGAACCCATGTCTCCTGTGTCTCCTGCATGGCAGGCAGATTCTTTACTGTCTGAGCCATTAGGGAATTCAGGAAGCAGAGACAATTTCAATACAGTCTTTTTTATTATTTTATTTTTTAATTTTATTGAAGTAAAGCAATGCAATAAAGTACACAAATCAAAGTGTGTAGTTCAATAAAATGCTCATTTGATATAAACATATATATTTATAAATGTGTGTTGTGTATAACCACCTTATGAATCAAGATATAGACTATTTCCAATACCACACAAGGGTATCTAACACCAAGGTCACCATTATTCTGACCTCTTTCACCTCTTTTATCAAGCTATTTTGCTGTCCTTTGCTTTTATTCAAATGGAATCCTATAGTCTGTTCCCTTTCATAGCTGGCTTTCCTCACCCAACATTCACAGGTTGCCTCTGTCATAGTTTATTCTTTTTATTGCTGCATGGTGTTTTATTGCGTGAATTCATTCATATGCTGCAGCTTTGGTATCTATGACACCAACTCTGAGACAAAGATTAGCATTCAGTATCATCACTAGGACGTGCTCTTGGGATGACAGCTGTGGAAAGGAAGGACAGGAATAGGATTAGCAAGAGGGAGAATTCCAGAACTCTGTGCAGACCTGAGCACTCTCTCAGCCAACCTCACAAGGTGACCTAAAGCTAAAAATGATCTTAGTGGCATGGATGTGTGGATAAGTGCCACCCCCAGAAAGGGCAGCCTTGGGCAAGGTGGTTTTAGACAGCCAAGGCAATGCTGGAAGAGGCTGACAGCCTGAACGTTGTCTGCCAGTGACGCTGGCAAAAGCGAGGGCAGCAAGTCCCGCCTTGAAGGGGAATCTGAGCAGCACATGACCGTATCCATCATTCTTCATGCATTTCTCCATTCTCCTGTTGATGGACCTCTGGGTGGATTCCAGTTAGCACTATTATAAATAATGCTGCTATAAATATTCTTATAGCTGTCTTTTGATGGACATAGCCACTTGCTGCTGTTAGACCTATAACCAGAAACAGAATGCTGGATCAGTCATAGAGAATATATCAATTTACACTCTCACCAGCAATGTTTCAGTTGTTCCAAATTCTAAAATTAAAGTGTCTTTAATTTTAGTCATTCTTGTGGGTGGGTCTTTAGGGGTACCTCACGGTTCTGATCCGCGTGCCCTTGACTGACTAAACTGCATGGCCATCCAGTATCTGCCCAGGCTCTCATGTCTGGTCCTGATGGGGCTAAATTTGAACCCAAGGTAAGTTGGGTCTCAAAATGCTATCTTTCTCCTTGTCTATTCAAAGACGGGGTGTGTCTTTACAAAGGCTGAGCTACTTTTGAAATCATCATGAGCTTGAACCAACCTGCTCTCCTGCTGGGTGTGTGGTGTATATGGGTTCCCTTCTGGGGCAGATGCTGCTGGAAGTCTACCCATAGCCAGTGCCTGCTCCTTCCTTGCTCTCATACACTCTGGGTTTAAGAGAGAGGACAAGGAAACATGAGGGTGTGTTGCTGGGGCCACTGAGACTCAGCTTGGGATCTTTGACAACATTCTCAAACAATTCAGTTTCCTAACCCCAGAACCCCCCATAGTTCTAATGTTCCAAAACATAAGAAGACATATTTTCTTTCCATTAAGCCATTTGAGTTAGGTCTTCTGTTACTTACAGCTAAAAATATTCTAACACCCCCTTTCCCACACCTCAACTTAGACAAATTGGAACTTCTCTTCCCACTTCTCTTTACAATGTGGTTTAATGGAAAAGGAAAATGCAGAAACCTCATCCTTATAATGTTTATAATAACAGATTATTTTCATTCTACACAGAGCAAATCTGAGAAGTAGGTGTTACTGTGAAGTCTATCAAAATAGACGAGAAAACAATAGAATCAAGTCTATGCTTCCTAAAGACTTGATTGTCTCCAAAAGCCCTTCCAAGCAATGACTTGATTTTTTTTCCCAAAACTATAGCCAAGACAAAGACGGAGGAAGTGTTGTGACTATGGCCACACATCTAGTAAGCAGAACAGCTGAAATCTGATGGACTGAGGTTCATGCTCTTTTCTTTAGATGTCTATGTAAAACAATTCTTCCCTTAAAAGAAAGCACGTGAGCATTAAAACCAGAACTTTGGAAAGTTCAAGTACACAGTCTCCCCAGGTTTTAACTGCTCAATAAACAGCCCTCAGCTTCAGAGGATGCAAGGTAGAATCCCTCCTGCATTATCTCACAGAGGACACATATTCTGACACTGAGGAGAAAATGAAAGTGACTCTGTGTCCAAGACTCATAAAGTTAGCACCTTTGTAGAGATGGACAGTCTTCCCTGAGGTACTGGAAATTCACTGAAAGCCAGCCCTGCTGTGCAAAGAAAAGGAGAGCAGAGGTCCTTCTTCTCAGCCTCAAGGGCGGGGCAGGGGAGAGGAGACGGCTCCTTTCCACACTGTACCCGCCAAAGGCTTGGAGTCACTGAGAGACAGAACTGCAGGTCTTTCTCCGGCCCTCGGGACTCTGATCCTCCTCCACTTTTGCCCTTTCCTGCCAGGGTCTTCCTTCCCTCTCATCTCTGGAGCTGTCAGCATCCTCTCTTCCCTCTGCAGGCCTCTGATCTCTGGACACTGGACACTGGAGAAGGCACCATCCCAGCTCCACAAACACACTCTCACTTGCTGCCCCAAAGTTAAGTCCTTGGTCTCTTTGTTTTATGGTTCTTATCGTGAGCTTTTAATGCAAGTGTTTAACTGAAACTCACTTGGCTTTGCTGAAAAAGGGATGACAAGAGGATGGAGGTAGACAAGAAGACAGGGACCACTCCAGGCAGGAAATTGCAGGCTTTGTTACACAGTTGGGACTTATCTCCAAAGCGAAGGGAATCCATTGAGGGATTTCAAGCAGGACCATTAGATTAGGTGTGAGCTTTAGGAAAATCACTCTTATGGTCAAGGGAAGGTTGGGGAGAAAAAGAACGGGACAAGACTAGAAACCAAAGGCAATCACCTAGGGTGCTTTTTCAGGTAAGGAGCTCCCTGTCACTGGAGTGTGCAAACAGATGTAGAGAAACTGTAGGGAGGACTCCTATGATGGATAAACAATTGGACTAGCTCATGCCCAAGATCCTTCCAGATTTAGACATGGAGATTCTCTGCAAGAAAATTTACCTGTCCAGGTCCAACCTCCCTTCTCCCAAGTTCACAGGCCATGAAAATGAGAAGTGCCAAGGGCTGGAAGTCAATCTGGGATGGTAGTGTCTAAGTTCAAGCCTGGGTAGGTTTCCATCTCCGTGGCCCATTCAAGATCCTGCAGCCAGTGCCCACCATGGGGACAAGGGGTGGGTCCATTTTGTTGTGCAACAGCTCATAAATCCAGGAATTACAAACAAAGGTCATTCTGTTACAGGTAAATACCATTTGAAATACAATCTCTGTAAGGGCTTTATGTTTGTCATGAATTTTATAAATTGTTGCAGTAATTAACAGGGCATAAAACAGTCTTCCTACCCCATCCAGAAAGGCCTTCCTGAATGCTGCATTGTCAGATGTGCCACTCAGCCTCTTAGAGTGGCGGTGACTTGGGTGATACTGGGAATAGGAGGAGGGTGGGGGGCTCCAACCCTGGGAAAAACGCCTCCATTCATGAGCCAGTAGTTTAATGGGCTCATTTTAGGAGGCTTAGAAAATGACATCGAGATTTACCTCCTGGGCCCTTCCCTCTATAAATTAGAAAGGGCCCTGGGGCGTACGAGACAATTAGGACCTTCCTCTACATTTCAGACTGAAGTTGGGCAATGAGGACCCTTTTCTCCTTTGCTGTGACTGCATGCATTTGGGGTATTTTTCTACTTTTTTCCACCTTTTTCTTTCTCCCTGGGAAAACCATCAAACACTGTATGGAAAAGAAAGACTCCAATTCATGAACACAGTTTTGGTTTCTTTCTAGAAAATAGTACATTCTTGAAGTCTCAAATGACCTAAAGAATTGATTCAGAGCCCTCCTGTTCCTGCCACCCTGGAGGATTCTGTGTCCCCTTCCAGACAGCTTGCATGATGCCAGGACAAGGCAATGAGCATGGTGGCCTTGGTACTTCCTCTGCATGAATTTTTAATTGAAAAAAATAATTTCAGCAGACACAAAGTATAAGTGGTATAAATAATATTTATGAACCTACTACCTAGATGAAAATGTAAAACATTATACATCAAACTGAAGCCCCTGGGCCCCTTCCTATATTTCAATTACATGTCCTGTGGGATTTTAGCAGGAAGTGACATGATCGGATGAGATGTTGAGAGCTCACTCTGACTACAGTATGGATTGGAGGACCAGTCTGGACTCAGAGGGACCACCAGACCAAAGACTAGAGCGCCAAAGGCCCCACTCCACAGCCTTCAATGCTGAGCGTGAAAAATCAACAGGCAAACAAAGTTTACAATAATGGCAACTTATACTGGTTTCTCAACCTTCAATTCACTGCATATTTTTCAAACTGACTAAACAGTCAAATTCCCTCCATAAATCTTTATTTAATTCCAATTTTACATATATGCAAAGTGAGACTCAAGGGTATTAAATAATTTTTCCAAGATTACACTGCTGGTTTTGAATACCAGCTAGTGCCTCATGGCCCATTCCCTTGACGATGGGTCAGTCTAATATCTAGGACAGAACCTGGCTCATAGACTGCGTGTGCTCTGTCGATGCTCAGTGTACAACTGAATCACTCCGGCTACACATCCTCTCTGCTCTTTCGAGATTTAATCATGTATCGCCCAGTGCCAAATTTTTTGGCATTTCTGCACGTAAAATAATTGCCAATTATATATTTCCTAACTTAAAAGTAAACTCCTTGAAGGAACAGTAAAGTTTCTTAACTCCTGGCACAAAGTAGGAACTCATCATTATAATTATGTAACAGGCACATAGACTTTTAAACCAGAGGAAATATTTTAGGACATTTGGTTAAAGTCTTTTATTTTATAGATGAGAAAACTGAGACTTGGAAAGAAAAAACTGCCTGACCATGGTCCTCAGAGTGAGGCAGGAAATTCTGTGCATGTATAGCAGGGCCACTTTCTCCAAGATCCTTCAGCCAGCCCATATTTAGAAACCCTCTGCTATGCCAGGCTCCAGGATGAGCACTGGAACATCTTGGGCAATAAGATAGAGCACTTGCTCTGTAGGACACAGGGGCTCATGGATCACCCCACTATACAAAGCCATATCACAGAATAAAACAGAAAGGAAGAGCCTATGTCCAAAGAAAAACATTCAAATTTCATTGTTATACAGTTTGCCAACAAAACACGACACATTTGGAAGCAAAATTTGGCCATTTGGCCATTGAGGCAGCAGTTGTGAGCCCCCTAGAGAGTCCATCATTCCACTGGTGATTCAGAGTCAAGAGGCAAAGTGGCTAATTATGCTGTCTGTGCATCCACAAGACCTATATGACATTAAAACATTCATTCATGAATTTATTCTGCCTTCACACTGACCACAGAGCTCACACTCACCACAGAGCTCACACTCCACCTGGGATCAATTATTGAATGGTCACCTTCCAAACACGAATCTAGAGTCATAAATGTCTAACCCAGTCATTGCACTTCTGGGAATCTGTTCTGAAGAAATCATCCTAAGTCTTGAAAAATCACACATGATGTTCGCTGAACCATGGTTTATAATGCAGAAGAACTACATATAGTAATAATAATTATAAGCATGTGTTAAATACTTTTCATTTAGGTTAGCATATCAAGCACTGTGCTAAAGGACTAATAAATATGATTTCAATCTCATTAGTTTTCACTATCAACTCTATGAAAAGGCTATGATTGTCCCCATTTTACAGTTGCAGGGATTGGGGCTCAGAGAGGTAATTAGCAAATCCAACTTTGTAAAATTAGAAGTGGTGGTGATATAAGACATCCCAGAGCCAATGATCTTATACATTAGACTTAAGATCAAACAGCAGAGCAGTAAATAAAGGTTTGCATTTAATGTAATATTATCCAACTTCTGAAAATTATGTTTATGACAACTACCTATACTATCCAAAGCAATGAAAATAATAATGAGTTTGACATTTGTGTTTTTACAATGACAATTATGGTTATATGTATATACACACACACACCCTGAAAAACTATAAACCAAAATTTTACCAGTGGTTGCCATGAGGTAACATTGTCTTAGTCATTCAGTTGTGTCTGACTCTTTGTGACCCCATAGACTATAGCCTGCCAGGCTCCTCTGTCCATGAAATTCTCCAGGCAAGAATACAGGAGTAGTTTGCCATGCCCCACTCCAGGGGCTCTTCCCAACCCAGGGATCAAACCCAGGTCTCCCACCATTGCAGGCAGATTCTTTACCATCTGAGCCACCATGGGGTGATTATTTTACTTTGTCTTGATTTTTGAAATATTTTAGAATCATCATGGCAAATTACTTTGATAGTTGGAAACGCATGTTTACTGTATTTATAAATAATAATTCTAACAGGTGTCTACCCTCCTCACATTAATCATCTGTAGAATTTCTGGCAGAAAACATCCACTGTGCAGAGTATTAATGATACAGCAGTTTGCCAAAAAATGTTCAGTCTTAAAGAGAAAAAAGAAACAAGTGGAAAAAGAACAACTGTGCACTTCTCTGTCATTTTTTCTCATCATTTCCCCTGTCTTGACCTCAGACCTTCCTAAAATCAGAGGAAGAGAACCAGAATCTCACGGAATCCCTGACTTGGTAGGAAGCCTGGAAGTCATCTGCCCATTCCCTACTGGATACAGAAATCCCAGCCAAGGCACTGCAGAGATTTCTGAGGCTGTGACACTCAATGGTGTTGGGAAACAGTTCTCCACGGGTCCCTAATGTTTCTGCATATCCCGTAAGCAGAGGCACCCAATTTTTTTTCTTTTCTTTTTTTTTTTTTTTTTCGCTGAACCATGCAACAGGCAGAACTTTCTGCACCAGGGATCGAACCCATACCATCTGCCCTGGAAACACCACGTCTTAGCCACTGGACCACCAGGGAAGTCCCAAGGCACCAACTATCTTTTCAAAGATGTTTGTAGAACAAACAGACTTGGAAACTAGAGTCTCCCTCAGGAGCAAAAGGCAGATTTATTTGCCCCCAGAGAATAAAAGCAATGTCTTCGCCCAGGGCAAAGGTCAGGTGGATTTGCATGCCGCCATTCTAAAAGATTTGTTTCCCTAAACTCAAGTTTCATCAGTCCTGAAGCAAACTCAGTCTCCATGCAGCACCTGTCTGGGCCACGTGGCATCACCGCCCCCTTCACTTCACCTCAGGACTTGAGGGACAAGAGAATATCACATAAGCAAGCTTGTGCTGCTCACTGTGCCATGAGTAATAAAGTTCTTTGTCTCCAGCCCAGAGGCCACCAGTTTTCCATGACATCCATGAAACCATGGCAGGCTAACGTGTTAACTTGGAAAGAGGGAGAAGTCCTCACTCTTCTTCAAAACTATTTTCTAAGACAATTCTTCCTCTGGTTTCACATGTATCCATGTTATTCCCAGATGACATGTATAACTCCTTCTCTTAAAATTTTGTTGTTAGAGTAGATTTAAGCTAGAGTTCAAGCCAGATTTCAAGTGTATGGTGGTCAAAAGACCTGGGTTGTCGACATTGCCAATCCATTTGCACCTATTGTTCCAGCATAGCTATTAACACTCCTTTCCATTCCCCAAACTGTCCTAGTTTAGATGATAAATTACACGTGCACTCTGACTAAAGGGAGCTAGGATGGCCAAGTTAACAAGAGGGAAAGCCCAAGGACTGCAGACCCTGCCTGTATCGTTCCAGCATTTCCTGTCAAAACAATAGGATACAAAGCAAGGCTTTATACGCCAATATTAAAAATCTTATGACTCTGGGAAGCTATTGAACCTCTTTGTGCTTTGATTTCTTTATCTGTAAAATGGCAATAATAATAGTATCTGTTTTATAAGGTTGTTGTAAAGACTAAATCAGTTAAATATGTAAGTATAAAATACTTAGAACAATGCCTAGCCTACAATATAACTATCATGCATTGACTTTTTATCATTTTAATTATCACCATCACATTCATTTAACCTCAAAAACTAATTACTCTGGCAGTTTATCAGCACCCACAGATCTATTTCATGCATTCACGGAACTCAAAAGAGCCCTAAGTGGTTATTCATGCCATACCCTTGACTTCGAGCAAGACTGTACTTCATCAAATTCAAGATGGTGGCTCTTTTGACTTCATGAAACTCACTGGAGGACCCTATATAGCAGCATTACAGAACCATGCAATAAATAATTAGGAATAAATTAAAGCAGTCTCATTCCTATAAACTTGTATCTGCTTCATGACTCCAAACTTTCACCATTTTGTATGTTAACGGTGGAATGCTGGGTGGATATGCGTGCCTATATTTTGTTAAAGATTCTACTCCATATCTAAGAGGGAACAGAGGTACTAGTAATATTTATACTGCAATAATAGGCAAATAAGGACAATGCAAGGCAAACTGGGTCAGATGGTCAAATGGGACTAACACACACAAAGGAATGAAACGGGCTGTCTTAGGAGCTAGTGGGCTCCCTGATGCCAAGGCCTCTCAGTAAACTTAATTGGATTGTGGGCGGTGAGCAGGGAGCCCTCTTCTCACATGCTGGTGCCCAGGCCCGACAATTTAATTGCAGGGTAGCATTTCAGTTACAAAGCAAGAACTTTCCAACTCTGGTGGGTTGGCCAGGGGGGTCAGAGGGGATCTCTGAATCTGCACACTCTATAAAAGGCAGGACATTTTTATGGCCCTGGGGGGACAATAAATGTGAAAACACCAAAGGTGGCAATATAACCAGTATGCAAAATATCCCACAGGGTCTTAAATCTCAGAGCAGCACAGCTCGCATTTGATTGTCTTCCAGTCCTGACAAGTATAATGATTGTCCAAGACACCCTCCACTAGGCATCAGGAAGGAAGTGTCGAGCATGTCAAGTATGAAATATTCCTCTTTTTAAAATTCGTTTATTCCTCAGGAAACCTGAGCTGCTTTGCACACTCTAAGTGTGTGCCTGTACCCTTTGTGAGCAGAACAATTGAAATGGATATGAGCATTTGTAAAACTAAGATCTTTGAGATTCAGCAGCCCCCGCTCTCCAGCCCCAAGCCATGATCTGCAGTACATTGTAGCTATGCAGAGAATTTGTTCTGTCTGATAATTGCTGGTCAGACTGAGGACTAACATTCTTTGTACTTGTCACTCTAGGTTCGCCTGATCAGAGGGGCTGCAGGTTTTTCTTAATCAGGGGAAATAATAATAATAGTAATAATAATATCAGCTTTGATGACTGTTACAATTACATCTACTGTATCCTGTGCCCTTATTATGTAGGTATGTGAGTCCGTTAGATCCTCCAGGAAGCAGACACTGAGAATAGGTAGGGTTACGAGGGGTAGATTGGGAGTAGTGTCTGTAAAAGTTTCAGGTGGGAGAAGGCAGGATTGAGTGGGGAAAGTCCAAAAGACAGGTAAGAATCTGACACCAGGAAAAAGAAAGCAGGGAGGAAGCGGGATTCGCAGAGAGTGACCCTAATAGCAGCACAGAACTGACCACTGGCTCCCAACCCAACAGGACCCTCGCAGCAAAGACAGCCCCCTGGAGGACTCCCATGCTGGGCAGGAAAGGCACCAGGTACTCAGTCACTGGCCTTGGGTCAAAGACGGTGGCAGGTCCTGGATGGGCTGTGGCTGAGGACTTTCAGAGCTCCGTGGCTGCCTCTGTGTTATTCTGCCTGCTTTATCATCAACTAGAAAAGTAGAGCCCCGAGAGGAAGCTCCCCAAGCACACACAGCCATGAAGCTGCAGGGCAGAAAGAGAGTTGGTACAGACCTGCATTCAAAGGCCTACCTTCTTAGATAACCATCAAGGGAAACCATGAGAAAGAGGTGAACATCTCTAAATATGTTTTATTTTGCACATTTTAAGCTACATTCAAATGTTATTATATTGCATTTATTCTTTTGCAACTTGCTTTTTTCATATAATATTTTATCTATGAGATTTATCCTTAGGAATACTTCTAGCCTATTCTTTGTTTTTTCTTCTGCTTCATAGTATTTCATTAATAAGAGCATTCTAAATGCTCTTTATTTTTTTTTTTACAACAGATTCATCTTATAATTTCATGTTGCTTAAGCAAGAACAAAATAAAAATAAATGTAAAGAGGTCTGGGTGGATCAGTCATGGGGCTCCTCTAAGTCTGTGCTCTTTGTCTTCTGCTTGGATAGCTCTTTGATGGCATTCATCTCTGCAGGGGTGAACTTGGGGGTTAGAACCACCGCATCATAATCGAATTCTTCATCAAGCGAGAAGGGCTGAACTTTGTCTCCAACGATCTCTTCCCTTTGTTTCTTCCCTCTGCTCCTTTCACGGTGGGCCCGGACTTCATTCCAGGGGTGAGAGGCTGGCCGGCCACAGAAGGAATGTAAGAGGGAACACTCAAGCTCACTTCCTGCTCCACTTGTCCTGGAAGCAGCGGCACGTCCTTGCTCAGTTGGGGATTAATCTCTTCATCCAGGTCTAAATCTTCTATATCAAGGAAACTGTCTACCTTCACCTCCCCTGCTCAATTCAGATCACCTTGAAAGGAACTGCCAGCTTTTTGGCCATCATCTATCATTATCTGCTCCTCTTCTGAACATTGTGATGAAGTACGAAGAAACATGGCTTTATTGCTAAGATGGTGATCATTTGGTTCATTTCTCTGAGTAAATTTTATTGAAGTAAAATTGTTTTCTGAAGAATTAGTTCCAAAGGCTTCTCTTTTGGTCACATTATCTTTTGAAAGATGAGTGAACGTTCTCAGAAATTCTTCATATGTTTGCTCATGACAATTAACAAATTTATCCAAGACTTCTTCAACTAGCCAATCTTCATCCATCATCTCCAATTCTGGTGTCTGGGCAGGCATTCCTATTCATGAGGCCACTTTATCTCCCATTTCCTAGTTTTCTGTCTTGACTCCCAGCTAGTCACTTCTCATTTTTGGCGTCTTTACTCGGCGAGACTTGTCTCCTCTAAATGCTCTTTAGAACATTCTCAATGTTCGTTCTCTTATTGATGAACATTAGGTTTCCCTTTTTTCTTTATTAGAAATAATTTGATTAAAATATTCATGTTTAAAAATAAATATAATAAAACTTCACAGAGGGCCTTTTATGTTGTGGTTCATAACTCAGCCGTGGGCTGCAGGTACTCAAGGAGGAGACACAGCCTTTCTCCCCAGAGAGATGGTTTCAGGTTAGTGTGATGAGTGTCTGGAGGATGGAGTTGTATGCCGATTTAGGGAGGTGAGCTCTTCTAAGCTCCACAAGCTTATGTCAAGGGCCTTGCGTGGCCGGCAGACAGCAGTGCCCAGGAAGTGTGCAGCTAACAGTGCATAGAAGAGCTGTGAATGAAGTGCCTGAAACCAGCTTCCTCCCAGCTCCTTGTCTCTACACTGTGCCTGTCTTCCCCTTGAACTTCTGGACATCCAGTGCTTAATGGAGCTCAACCTTCACATTTGGCTCAAACTCAACTCCCAGCCTAGAACTTACATTTCAGTCCTCTCCTTTGACATCTAGACCTGCCCAGAGAGCTGAGAGCCTCACAGATTGAACAGTGTGAAACCATCCCTGTGAGGCCAGGGCCCAGGACCCAACCTCCCACTGGAATGCAACCTGATCATCTACACCACACCAGCTCAGCCCTTGTCCTATACCCTTAACTAGAAAACACTTCAAGGCAGAAGAGTGGCACTGGCTGAACTGAAATGATTTGGATTCAGCCTTTCATGGTTTCTGGAGTATCCAATGGTCAGAACTAAAACGTCTGCTCTGGAACTGCTATCCAGGCGCTTACTCTCACACCCAGAATGGTGGAATTTGACCACTGACAGAGTTTCTCATGAAGAATGCAGACTGATGGAGAGTGTCAGCTTAGAGTCAGAAGGACTTTCAGTCCCAGCTCAGCCACATCTTCATGGACCTTGGGCAGACCACTTCATTTTCTGAGCTTCAGTTTTCCCATCTGTATAATAAGAATTGTGGTGCTGGAAAAGATTCTAGAGAGTCCCTTGGACTGCAAGGAGATCAACCCAATCAATCCTAAAGGAATCCAACCCTAAATATTCATTTTGGAAGGACTGATGCTGAAGCTCCAATACTTTGGCCACCTGATTGAAGGCAAGAGGAGAAGAGGGTGGCAGAGGATGAGATGATTAGATAGCATCACCGACTCAATGTACATGAATCTGAGCAAACTCTGGGAGACAGTAAAGGAGGGAAACCTAGTGTGCTGCAGTCTATGGGGTCACAAAGAGTGGGACATGACTCAGCAACTGAATGGCAAGAAGAAGAAGAAGCTAATATTTTAGAGCTAATATAAAGGTTATTTTACAGATTCAAGAGCTAACATACAGAAGCTCTTTGCCACCTTGAGTCACAGGACTATTCTAAGGTTTAGTGAAAAATAAATACAGTGTGTCTAATAAAACACCTAGAACATAAGAGGTACAAAATAAGTTACACTTATAAAAATTAAGATCATTACTGTTTGCCAACAACTTTATTCATAAATAGCCTCTCAGAACAATGTCTATTTTACAGAACATTTACAAATCCATGACCTTGTTTGATCCTTTCAACCCAGTCAAGAACAAACTCCATAGCTCCATTCCACAGAAACATAAACTGAGATTTAAGTAACTGGCCCTCAGATCCCTGTTCAGGGTCACCCTGTCCCAAAGCAAAGGAGCTCACTCACCAGATCTGCTGCCCCACAAACTGGAGACTCTCACTAGGTTCTTCCGGCTCTGGTCACGCCACGGCTCTCTGAATTCCATAAGAGCAGAAATTCCATTTCCCGCTGCATTTGGAAACTCTGAGAATCAGGTGGTTAAAGAACAGGCCTCTGGTCACACACAAGCCAGAGGAAGAGAAGGAACCGAGTTTCTGTCCAGTTTCTGAGCGAGTCTCCTGGGCCAAGCCTTGAGGGGAGCTTGGCAGCATCTCCGAAAGCTAGGCTGAATCTCACATGCATCTGAGAGGCAACCTTAGAAGTAAACCCATTTTACTGATGAGGACAATATGATGCCTTGAAGGAAATGGGATACACTGTAGGGATGTGCAAACAGCCCTGGCAGGGAATCAGGAGCCCTGAATTGAAGTGTTAGCTCAGGTGTTGACTGATTCACAGTGGAGCTACAAGTAAGTCACTACTCTCTTCAAGCCTCAGTATCCTGCTTCAAGATTTTCCTACAGTTCACTCAGAAACCAACCCAGGGAAAGCCCCTCACAATCCACACTGCACATGGCCTCTTACAGAGCTCCAGGTCCTGGTGGCTTCTTGTGATGCTCTCAGGACTTAACAACTCAGCCTGTGTGGGCCTCCAGGTCCCTCATCCAGGACCTTCCTTGCCATTCAAACACATGGTACCAGTTAGGAGTCCTCAGCCAGTCTTCTACCCATCGTGCAGCTCAGAGTAGAAGCCTGGTTACAGTTAAGTGCCTGAAATGTGGAGGTGAAGCCATAAACAGGATCCAGGCCACAGCAGGTAAGGTGTGGATGAGAGGTCTCCAGGCCAGCCAGGGTGGTACCTAGATGACAATGAAGCTGGGATTCTCACTTTTCAATAGACTCAGGTCCTGTGGGATGTGAGGGTCTTTCTTGGGGGGCAGCTAGGGAAAGCTCAGTGCTGTTGCATAGGGGATAACCCCTTTCAACTGAAAGAAAAACACCCAACATAAGAACCGTGAGTTGAGTTTAATTCAGAGCCTTAATGAGGACTATAGCCTTTCAGTACCTCTGGGGGGGACTGCTCTAAAGAGTCAGAGGGCGAGGCCAGTGTGTGTATGATTCTGGCGAGATAGTATGTGCAATCAAGCATACATCTCAGTGAAGGAAGAGGGACTGATATCTCAGTTAACCATTTTAGTGCTTTTTGATGTACGGGAAGAAACAAGAATCTGGACTCATAAAACCTTTCTCCTAAGATAAATTTAAATATTTACGAGGTCTTGTTTTTCCAGAGCACAGAACGCCTTACCCTATTCTTCGTCCTGAATGCCTCTCGGGTGCACTGTCAGTCAAAGACATCAGGGATCAGTGGCTTAATCCTTGTAGAACAGAGGATAGGCCACATGCTTGGTTTTACATGCATCTGTCTGAGACCCAGCGCCTGCACGCCATCGGTCTCTGATCCTGCCACTCTGGCCTGGGAGACTCCTGGAAGGGCCCATACTGGCAATCATAGAGCTGGGCCCTGTAAGATCTTGACAGAGAAGCAGGATTCAAAGGCCCCATGTTCCCTAAATCTTACTTCACCTAGAGGTCTTGACAACTTGGAGACACTTGATAAAGGCAAATGTGCCTCAGAATTTCTCCACAGTTTACTCAGAAACCATCCATTCAGAGACCAGCCCTCACAAGCCCACACCCCTGTATAATTTACAAAGCTATGGTTATTGATATTTTCATTTATATAAGGGTAAACTGGGGTTTGCTGGCTCCAGAATTCATGCTGTTACTCATTATACTGCATCACCCTTTATCGGTCAGCATCAACAAGGAGACGGAAACTTAATGGGAGCAGGGACAGATGAATATAATAAACTAGTAACAGTAATATCAGGAAAGGGAGACCAATTATATATCCTGAATTCTTTCTGCCATAAAGCACCGCAGAGGCAAGCGTCAGCAAGCCATCCATGCTTGCATTCAGCCTCCAGGGTTATCTTCTCTATCCTGGGCCTGTGCTGAAGGGTTGGAAATTCAACAGTGCACAATATAGATACAGCTCCCATCATCACAGAGTTCAGGCTCTAGCAAAAATGCCTCATATTTTATGGGCAAGGATTAAGAAATACCAATTGAGACAATGAAATTAATTGAGACTGAACACCTGGAATGCCTACTGAATAGGGACTGGCATATCTAACCCCACTCCAAAACTACAGAATCAGAATTTTAAAAGGTGCTCAGAGAACACACGGCACAAACACATGAATCTGGTGGGGGAAGAGGGCATCAAGGAACACCTTCCAAAAGACTAATAATAGAAAAGTTCAGCATTCCTGAAGGCCAACTAACTGCAGGACATAGTGCTAAATGTTACATGTGCATTATCTTCTCTTGTCCTCCAGCAGCCAGTTAGGATTCCATTTGTTAATCACGTCAAATTTTTGAGTTATTATTTTCATCCCTATTTTACAAATTATTAAAATGAGTCAAAGAGAAGTTAAGAAGTTTGTCCAATGTCATATAGCTAATAAGTAACAGATCATTAAGCTATAACTATTCAAGCCAGCATGCTTCCTTGGTGGCTCAGTGGTAAAGAATCCGCCTGCCAATGCAAGAGACTTGGGTTTGACCCCTGGGTCTGGACGATCTGCTGGAAAAGGGAATGGCTATCCACTCCACTGTTCTTGTCTGGAAAATTTCATGGACAGAGGAGTCTGGCAGGCTACGGTCCATGGGGTCACAAGAGAGTCAGACACAACTTAGTGACTACACAATAACAATTCAACCCAGCACCTTTGGAAGTTTTCCCAAAACAGCATTCACCTCTCTCTGCCCTTCTGCCCATCCTGCAGACTCTTCCTGTCACCAGCAAAGAAATAGCATGTGCAAAAGCCCAGAGGTAAGAAAGAACATAAACTAGACTATTTAAGGTGGTGAGGAACAGAAAATTCTATTGATGAGGCTAGAGTAGAAATGTTTAAGGTAAAAAGCATGCTGCAAAATCTAGATCCAACAGGCAGATGCTTTTAACCTCAGTTTAGCCCTGTGACCTGCCTAGAAAAGTGTTCATCTTATGTCCTAAGCACTCCTATCTTTGCCACCACTGCAGCAAGGCATAAGTACACCTAAGAATCCGAAGTAAGGAAATTGGCAAAGTCTACATTTCAAACTCCCCTCTGATCCTTGGGAACACCCAACTCAGAATCAGTGATTCAACCCCTCTTCCTTACCACCCCTCTGCCTGGGTCTTTGCAGTGAGACAGCAACCAGTGGTCCAAGCCCAGCTTGTACTTGTACATTTCCCTCCTGTCATCAAGATCAACTTGTCTTGTGTCCCTGTGTTCACTGAGTTACCAATATGATTAATGAATAATATAATTCATTAGTTTCTTTTTAAGTTTTTTTTAAATGTGGACCATTTTTAAAGTTTTTCTTGAATTTGTTATAGTATTGTTTCTATTTTATGTTTTGAGGCGGGGGGCGGGGGTTTGGTGACAAGGCATGTGGGATCTTAGCTCCCTGACCAGGGATTGAACCCACAACTCCTGCAATGAAAGGTGAAGTCTTAACCACTGGACCACCAGAGAAGTCCCCTTTCACTTCTTAACAGTGACAAATACCAGGATGAATAAGAACAAGCTTGTGTTTTGGGTTAGGAAAAATGGATTCGAGTTTTGGCTTAGCTATTGGCTAGATCTCTGAGCCTTAGTTGCTTCATCTGAAAAAATAGAGTAACACCAACCCCTCAGAGTTGCTAAGAAATGAAAGATAATGTCAGTGAAAATCCACTTGAAAACGCTTTACAAAAATTATTTCAGTAAACTTGAATTTGGCCACCTAATGCCTGTCTGGTTCATTAAACCTCCTACTAAGGCTAAATGAGGGTAGGCGCCATGTCTGAGACATTTTCTTAGGTTTATCCAGGTCAGTGGTCCTGTGTGAGGCTCTGGGATCAAAACATCCTGCACTAGATTCAGAGTCTGCCATTTACTACCTGTGAGACAATTTGCTTAACTTTACTGTATCTCAGTCTTCCCATTTGTACAATGGACGTAATGATAGTACCTCGCTCATAGGATTGTTGTGAGAATTAAATACAATAATACAACGAAGTCCTTTTCGTAGTGTTTTACATATAGTAACTGCTCAGAAATATTATTTACTTTTTAAAAAATCTTTACAACACATTTATAAGGGATGTATTATTACCTTGTTCTTACAGATGAGTAAACTGAGGCCTACAGAGATTGAAGTCTCAACCAAGAACATCGAACGAGTGAATGGCATTGTTGAGCTTTGAACCCAAGTCTGTGAAATGCCAAATTCTGCTCCTATTCCATCTGCCCCATCATCTCTCGTTGGGGAGCTTGGCCGACAGCTTCTCAGATGGGATCATGAGTTCCTATATGAGCTCATTGGTTAACACAATCTCAGGCTCCAATTTAAATGCTCTCCTCTAGAGAAAGGGTAAGATGGGGACAGGGTTCCTCTGTGCAGCAGAGGCAGGGATGAGAGCATCAAGAAGAGGAGGGCTTTGAAAACCTTAGAAAGTGTGTCAAGGGTGGTCTGAGCCAGGACGGTGGCAGGGAAAGGGGAAGCCAGACTCAGAAGAGCATGGAAGGCAGAGGAGCAGGAAGACCCTGCCAAAGGCCCGAGGCTTGGCCCTGCCTCCCTTTTTATCTCCCTCCATGTCTAGAGGGGACCTTCTTTACACAAGGCTTTACCCCAGAAGAAAGAAAAACTGCATCAGGAGACATTTGCTCTCATCTGGTGGAACGCTCAGTCCCCATTGCAAAGCAGAAAACACACCACCCATAAACAACCCTGAATTCTCCAAAAACCCAAGAGCTGGCACACAGCAGCTGCCTTGTGTCCGTGCCTCTGATTCTGCCCCTCAGGACAGGAAATTCATTCTCCTACAAGTGGTGGTGGTGGTTTAGTTGCTAAGTCGTGTCCGACTCTTGAGATCCCATGGACTGTAGCCTGTCAGGCACCTCTGTCCATGGGATTCCCCAGGCAAGAATACTGGACTGGGTTGCCATTTCCTTCTCCAGGGGATCTTCCTGCCTAGGAGAACCAAAGGTCAGATTTGGAAGGGTCCTTAGAAATCATCAACTGGAACCTTGGTGGGAAAACTAAGGCCAAGGTTGGAAAACTATGTGAAGAGGAATACTTAGCTACCTCTGCAGGCAATGGGGAAATAGTCAAATCTTTTCCACCTCATTCATTCACTCACTCATTCATTCATTCATTCAATATCACTTATGAAGATACAGACTCTATGCTCAGAATTAGAAGCAGGAAGCTACCAACTAACAGTCTAAAAGCATCATTTTTTTTTTGAACCATTAGAATATTTTTAATTTTTAAGTTGACAACATTTAAAAATCAGCATATTTTTCATCAGTATCCAGATATTTGTCTTTTTTTAAATAATCGGATCTGACCTCACTTCCCCAAGCCTGAAAACACTTCTGACTTGGGCCCGTGGCTCAGCCTCATGCCTAACCCCTCCATTGCACCTCTATCCCACCCTCACTGCACCTGCTCATGTGTCTGAGGAAGTTTGCCTTGCCTTATCTTACTCACTTTATCTTATGTAGTTTTTACACATGCTAACTCCCTATTCAGTAGCACCTCCTAAACTTAAAAGTGCCTATGAATGGCCCGGTTTATTGTTAAAATTCAGATTCTGATTCTATGGGTCTGGATTAGAATCTGAGATTCTGTATCTAACAAACTGCTGGGTGATGCTGGGCCTCCAGGCTGGTCCAGGGCCACACTTTGAAGATCCAGGCTCCCAATAATACCTGGCTGGTTTTCACATAAGCCTAAGACACATTCCACTCTTTCCATTTGTCTAACTTCAACCTCTCTGTCAGGACTCAGTTTAAGCACCCCCATCTCCAGGAAGCCTTTCTTGAGTGCCCAGGGTAGGCTAAGCCTAGTTCTCAGCTCTCAAACCTTTTGTGCTTCCCTCTGTCCCAAGGTAGGAAGTAAATATAATCCAGTGTGAAGTTTAAATAAATCTCTTTGCAATCTAGTTCCTTATACATTAATATAGGTTGGTGGAGAGACAATGCCTGAGAGCTTGGTGAAGTGGAGCAAATGGAATGAAGTAGAATTGAATTCAAGTCTTTACTCACCAGCTGGGAAAGAAACATTACCCAGTGTCTCAGCTCTCTGAATTTGATTTCCTTTGTCTGTAAAATGAGTATAGAATTATGCTCTGCTCAGGTTTCTTTCCAGTATAAAATTACATCACACATCTAACTCAATGCCTGGCACCCAGTAGGCAGTGAATAAATATTTATTATGACTTACCTCCTAGCCAGGCCTTGGGTGCTGCAAAGCTCTCAATAAAAAAAGGACAGGCCTTTGATCTGATAGACTAGAGTGATTGTAGATTAACCCAGGCTTTCTGGGGATGCCTACAGCCCACGGGCTGGTCATGGCCCTGTAGATATCTCTGTTCCTCTGGTCACACATCGGACCTAGGCAGCAGGGGAGAAGCTACAGCCCTGGAGCCACAGACTTGTGTGGCCTTAGCCTCCTTATTTTTGCCTGTCTGATTTGTGGTTTTAGCTGTATCTGTCAGCCTCTCCCCAACTGGTTATTAACAATCTTCTCTCTCTCTTCCTCCTCTCTTTTTTTTTTTTTTTTTTTTTGCTTCTTCCTGCATTCTTCACAGCTACCATCTCTATGCAAAGTTAATCTTGGCTCTGGGAATAGGTTGTGGTGAAAAGGGCACTGATCTGATTGGAGAGCCAGACAGTCAAGAATCCAGTTCCTGACTGCACTCACAGTCTGCGTGCCCTTAATTTTTTCAAGCTTTGTGGATTAGTTATCAATGGCTGAGTAACAGATTACCCTGAAATTTAGCAACTTTGAACAATAAGCGTGTATTAGGTCACCTAGATTCTGAGTGTGTGGAATCCAGGAACAGTGAGGTTGGATGGTTCTGGCTCAAGACCTCTCCCGAGGTTGTTGTTCTGGTGTTCAGTTGCTAAGTTGTGTCTGACTCTTTGAAACCCCAGGGACTGCAGCACACCAGGCTTCCTTGTCCTTCACTATCACTTGGAGTTTGCTCAAACTCGTGTCCATTGAGTTGGTGATGTCATCCAACCATATTATGCTCTGTTGGCCCCTTTTCCTCCTGCCCTGGATCTTTCCCAGCATCAGTGTCTTTTCCAGTGAGTTGGCTCTTTGCATCAGGTGGCCAAAGTATTGGAGCTTCAGCTTTAGCATCAGTCCTTCCAATGAATATCCAGGGTTGATTTTCTTTAGGATTTACTGGTTTGATCTCCTTGCAGTCCAAGGGACTCTCAAGAGTTTTCTCCAGCACCACAATTTGAAAGCATCAATTCCTCGGCACTCAGCCTTCTTTATGATCCAACTCTCACATCCATACATGACTACTGGAAAAACCACAGGTTTGACTATACAGACCTTTGTCAGCAAAGTGATGTCTCTGTTTTTTAATACTCTTAAGTTTGTCATAGCTTTCCTCCCAAGAAGCAAGCGTCTTTTAATTTTGTGGCTGCAGTCACCGTCCGCAGTGACTTTAGAGCCCAAGAAAATAACATCTTTTGCTGTTTCCATTGTTTCCCCATCTATTTGCTATGAAGTGATGGGACCAGATGCCATGATCTTAGTTTTTTGAATGCTGAGTTTTAAGCCAGCCTTTTCACTCTCCCGACGAGGTTGTTTTTCCAAATGTTTGACTGCAGCTGGAGGATCTGCTTTGACAATGGCTCACTCATGTGGCTGTCAGCAAGAGGCCTCAGTTCCCCACAACATCAGCCTTACCTCAGGGCAGCTGGCTTCCCCCAGGGCAGGTGATCTGAGACAGAGAGAGAGAGAGAGCAGCAGCAACCAACATGGAAACCAGTCTTCTAGAACCGCCTATCACAAGGGATAGCGCTGCAGTCCATGGGGTCGCAAAGGATCAGACACGACAGGGCAACGGGACAGCAACAACATCGCAAGCGATGCCATTGGTCTGGCACACACTGCTGGCCAACCACACACAGGCCAGCTCTCGAAGAGCATGGGAAGGGACTGCACCAGGCTGTGGAACAAGGAGGCAGGATCGCTGGGGACAGTCCTGGGGGCTGGCGACCTGTGATGGGCTGAATTCATGTGTCCAACTCCTAACCCCACCCACCTCCAGTACTTCAGAATGTTACTGTTTGGAGATAAGGTCTCTAAGGTAATTAAGGTAAAATGAAGCTGGGGAGGACCCTCAACCCGTACGACTGGTGCCCTGATATGAAGAGGAAGTTTGGACGCTGATGGTTACAGAAGGAAGATATGTGAAGACACAGGGAGAAGCCAGACCTCTACAAGCCAAAGAAAGAAGAAAGCAACGCTGCTGATCTCAGATTCCCAGCCTCCAAAAGTGTGAGAAAATAAGTATGTGTTGTTGGAGCCACCCGGCCTGTGGCTCTTCGTAGGGCAACTCTAGAGAACCCATAGACAACCACCCCTCAGTGCTTCCTCATGCTTCTCTCAGGGACGTCTGTGCCAAGTGCATGGCAGAGCACCCACCGCAGAGCAGAGAAAGCCCTCAGGGATGGTGGTCTCCATGGACAGGCTTCCACATCCTTAGGAGTGAGTCCCAGAGGGCCTCAGTTCACCCCAGTGAGGGCTATGACCCTTCTTGAAAGCTCATGGAACAGTTCTAGACCTGGGCTTTGGAGATGAGAAGCAGGTAGTGGCTAGCAGAGCAAAGCTTTACCTTCAGAGGCTGCTAGGGCCTTTGGCAAATTACAGGCTGAGAGGTCTAGAGCCCCCTCTTTCCCTACAGTCAGGGAGAGAACAGGCTCACATCTCAAGAGTCCCTCTCCTCTGCCCCCACTTTGTCAGCTGTCTCATTCCCTCCTCCCAACAGGCCTCAGATCTGGGGCCTTTCAGCCCCATTTCACAGACACAGCCTAGGCATGGTCCATAACATGTGCAAGCTCACATAGCTAGGGCAAGGCCCAGTGGAGCTTTGATTCCAGGTACGCCCACTGCAAAGCCTGACACCTGGTCCCCCTGCCCTGCTGTCTCACAACACAGGCCTGCCTTCCAGGGCTTGCAGCCTCCTTCTTCTCTGTGTCTTCAGCACAGCGTGTGACATGGAGGAGCTGCTCGATTCATATTTGTATACGAGAAAGAACGAGTTGGAAAAAAAGCCCATGAAAAAATAAAATAGGGTACAGAAAATAGCAATCTAGTGGCCATATTGAAAGGGACATACAAGTTTTATCTCCTCCAGGAAGCCCTCCCTAACCACCCTCTTGAAAGAGACCTGGCCTGGGGTGTGCCTCTCCAGTGGTACTTAAGAGACTGTCAGCCACGGCTGACAGGGCTCAGGGGGCAGGAAGGCAGGTCAGGTGGGCCGGGGGAGGCCCTGAAGACTTGTCGTGGGGCAGCCACAGAGCTGAGTACCCTCCATACAGCTCATTTGGCCTTCCCAGCTTCAGGACAAGGAGAGAATTCTTAACTCTGCTGTCTCCCTGTATCCTGACAACTACCCCAATTGTCTAGCTGATCACTGAAGCCAGGGTGGGCAAGGCAGCAGATAGGAAGAAGTTGGAGGAAGACTTGAGGAGCTGTGGGAACTACAAACATGTTTGTTCTCTCCTGCTTGGCACGGCAACAAGCCAGCAGCAGCAACAGGCATGCTGTATTCTCTTGTGGCTGCTCCAGTGGATTCAGCCACAAGGGCTTTTCAGGTGGTGCTTACATAGGTCTTGATGCACATGCATAGTGCTGCAAACCATCTCAGCTGTCACATAACCATGCAAAGTCATTATTTACAAAATGTGGGGTGAGAGCAAGAGGACGTGGAGTAAGACAGCCAGACCACTGCCATCTCGGCTGATCTGCTCTTTCCCTACGACTACTGTGTTCAGTCTCCATACACATGAGAGAAGTAAGTGACTTGCCCAAAGTCACAAACAGAGAGCACCCTGTCTGGCACCTGGGAGCTTCCCCAGGGCAGCCTGCCCCTCAGAGGGAAGACCACCCAGACCAGCACGCCAAGCACCACAACGGGAGGTCAAGGCCACAGGGAAGAGGGCAGAGCTTTGAGTGGCTCACTAAGATGGGCTTTTTCTTGAGGGCACGAGGCAACCACTGAAAGGTTTGAAGCAGTGGGATCCACGCCATCTGACTAGTGTTTCGGGAAGGTCACTACGGCAGGAGCAGGAAAATGAAGGGAAGAATAGAAATTAGATCAGTGGTTCTCAGAGCATGGTCCCCAGAGCAACAGCATCCACTTCACCTGGGAGCTTGTTAGAAACGCCAGATCTGAAGCAACACCCGCCCCCCACACCTTGCCTGAGTCTCTGAATTAGAAGCACTGGGAAGGGGTCAGCCATCTGTTTCAGTAAGCCCTAGAGAGGAGCTGGGGGCAAGGGTGGGCCACAGTCCATGGGTTCGCAAAGAGTCAGATATGACTGAAGTGACTCAGCAGACACACACAGGGGACCCATCGACAGATGAATGGATAAAGAAGATGTGCTGTATGAATACATAATGGAACATTATTCAGCCATAAAAAAGAGTGACATATGTATACCTATGGCTGATTCATGTCGATGTTTGGCAGAAACCAACAAGATTCTGTAAAGCAATTATCTTTCAATTTAAAAAATTCAAAATTTAAAAAAAAATGAAATAAGCCACTTGCAGCAATGTGGATGGAGCTGGAGATTATCATACCAAGTGAAGTAACTCAGAAAGAGAAAGACAAATATTATATGAAATCCCTTATATGTGGAATCTAAAAAAGTGATACAAATGAACTTATTTGCAAAACAGAAATAGACTCACAGACATAGAAAACAAAACTTATGATTTCCAAAGAGACAAGGAGCGAGATAAATTTGGGATTTGGAATTAATAGATACACACTACGATATTACTATATAAAATAGATAAACAACAAGGACCTAATGTATAGTACAGGGAGCTATATTCATTATCTTGTAATAACCTATAATGGAAAAGAATCTGAAAAAAAATCAGTTCAGTTCAGTTGCTCAGTCGTGTCCAACTCTTTGCGGCTCCATGGAATGCAGCACACCAGGCTTCCCTGTTCATCACCAACCCCCAGAGTTTACTCAAACTCATGTCCACTGAGTCAGTGATGAAAAAGAATGTACTTATGTATATATGTGTAACTGAATCACTTTGCTATATACCAAAACACTGGAAACAAACTATACTTCAATTGAGTGAATAAATAAATAAGTGCTGCAGGGGATTCTGATGGCCCCTAAAGCTTGAGAACACCTGGTCCAGAGTTCACAGGATCAGTTAGAATTTTATTCAAATACTTTAGAGAAGAGAAGATGGGAACATAAACCATAGCAATGTATTAAAAGTCTTAAATTACTAGCATTAAAATACTAGTCTTTATATCTTATTTAATTACCATTATTTAAATCATGTAGAATTATGCAAAATAGCCCTATAGTATGTAATGGATGATTTCTGTTCTTCAGATGTGAAAAAGAAGGTTCAAAAAAGTTGAAGCAAAGATCATAAATCCACAAGATGACCTTGCAATTCCTTACCCAAACAGGGACACCTTTGACAAAGAAAGCAATTGCTAATCATCATTACCCAGAGTCATCAGGCCTGAACGGGATTGGCCAAGGATGTATAATCAGTCTGGAGTTCAAGCCCAGACCATAGATGCCAATGCCTGTTGATACCCCTGTGAGTCTGCCACTGAGCATCCTCTTCCTCCTGTGAGTCTGGGGAAACTGGGGGTCTGGGACCCATGGTCTGGACACTGCCTGCTATGGTTTCCCCTGGAGAAGTGGGAGAGATGGAAAGGAGTACTGTGTTCTTGCCCATCTGCTCCTTTTTAGGGTCTGGGCAACCTGACCCTTTTGTATTTTATTTCTAGTCCAGAGCATAAGCAGCATATCCTGGTTCCACCAAGAAATATTGCAAAAGTCAGAACTAAAACAAGCATGTGAGGCTGCCCGGGACCCTTCTGGAACACTCTCAAAACAGTAGCTCTGGGACGTAATGAGCTGCTGCCACCCTTGAGCC
This sequence comes from Dama dama, assembly GCF_033118175.1. Lineage (NCBI taxonomy): Eukaryota > Metazoa > Chordata > Mammalia > Artiodactyla > Cervidae > Dama > Dama dama. Next base: position 87,984,727 of record NC_083700.1, read on the forward strand.
CTGGGACAGCTCAGCTACACAGGAGCCCCCCACCCTCAGGGCTACACCAGCCACTACCTGAGCACCTCCCCACCCTACAGTTTGCAAAATGCTTTTATATCTGCTGCTCAGCTCCGTTTGCTTCAGGCTCTGAAGCTGCAGAGCAATTACAGGAGGAGCCGCCCTACAGGAGTAGCTGCGATTCCCCACGTAGCAAATGAAGGACCTGAGATGCAGAGGAGCAGAGCAATTTACATGAAAGTTGCCAGCAGAGGCCTGGCTGGCCCTGCTTGTCTATCTTTTGTAATTGTCCACTCTACCATTTATATATTTGGAAAGAGAAAAAACTCGGCAATTTGTTTGGAAGATGGTAAATCTGAATTCACGCAATCTTTTCTTCCACTTTTAAGAGGGAAAAAAAATTGGGAGTTGGTCTTTATGGTTAGTTTAAGTCTATCATTATATTAACTCTGCTTTACTGAGGTGCAAAAATGGAAAATTCTTCAGACTCCAAGGTCATCGTGCCGTCCACTGGGCTAACACAGCAACAACGCCTGGAAAACGGCAGTGGCCTTGTTGCAGGATCCACTGTGTGCCAGGCACCAGCTGGGCACACAACACTAGTAACCTCATGTAACCCCTTCTTTCCAGATGAGAGACCTAAATCAAAGAGGTGACAATGACATCCTTGAGGCCACATATCTAGGGAGCCAAGATTTAAACCTCATCAGATGCCAAAACTAGTGCACAGGGAGGGCAATGTTCCAGAAATCCAGTTCATTTCTATGCCTTGAGTCTTTTTCACATTTCCCCTGTGTTGACTCCTATACAAAGGACACAGGAAAAAACTAGAGGTTACAGTCACCTCTTGATATCCGCTGGGGGACTGGTCTCAGTCACTGCCCCCACCAAGATACCAGCATCCACTGGTGCTCAACTTCCTTATATAAAATGGTGTGATATTTGCATATAACCTACACACATCCTCCAGGATACTTTAAATCATCTCTAGATTACTTATAATAGCTAATGCAATGAAAATGCTATGTAAATCATTGCTGGAGCTCAGAAAATTCAAGTTTTGCTTTTTGGAACTTTGTGGATTTTTTCCCCTGACTATTTTTGATCCATGGTCGGTTGAATCTGCAGATGCAGGACCCATGGATACAGAGGGCCTACCGTACTCCACAATTTTCCCTTTTTCCTCAAATCTCCCGCACCTCTTCCCTATACCCCCATCTCAGCTGATGACTTTGCTGTCTCTTGTCACTGAGAAACAAATGAATCCTGAAGATAACTTGTACACGTTCACACCCTCATGTCCATCGTCCACCCTGTACACATGCCTATGGGTTCTTCCATTCCTCCTGTCTCTAGAGACAGTCTGTCCTGTGGAGAAATTGACTCCATTCTCTTCTATGCTTTCAAATTTTCCCTCTGCCTTTTCCATCCTCCAGCAAACACCTATGTCCTTCACATCTCTCTTACAAAACCCAAAATTGACTCTTCATGCTCCTCCAGCCACTGCTCCATTTTTCTGTTTCCGTTTACAAAAGAACTCCTCCAAAGAGTTTTGGTATTCTCCCTGGCTCAATGCCCGCCCTGAAGTTTCACCTGGACCCTCTCCAGTCATGCTTCCACCTCCGCATCCTACGAACATGAGTCTGTGAAGGTTACAAATGACTTGCATGTGCTGAATCCAACGATCAGTTCCCTCGAGCGAACAGCAGCTTTGGACACAGTTGATTCCCCTTTCCACTATGGTGCTCCTTCTTTATTTGGCTTTCAACATTCTCTTGATTCCCCTCCTATCTCATTGATGACTCCTGTTCAGCCTCTTTCTCTGGTTTCCTCTCTTCTCCCTGCCTCCTAAAGTTAGAGGGCTACAGAGCACCATTCTTTGTTTCTTCATATCTCTTCTCTGGATTGAGAGAGAAGTGACAGATAGATGACAGATACATACATACATTCTTACCCATGGAGATAAATACACAGATATATAGATACATAGACAGACAGATGCTTGATGATCTCAACCAGATATATGGTTTTACAGATCATATGCTGACGATTCCTAAGTATGCATCCTAATTCCAGACTTCTCCCCTAAATCCTTGACTCATATATCTGCCTATTCAACATCTCCTCTTAGACATCTAATCCTTAGATATCATAGATATCTAATAGGTATTTCAGACTCAGCGTCTCCAAATTTGAACACCTGGTCTTCATCCCAAACTCTGCTTCATCTCCAGTCTTCACCTAAGTTGAGGGAAACCCAGATCTTCTGGTCAGATAAGTCAGTAGCTCAGAGTCATCCTTCTCTCTCTCTAATCCCACATCCAATCTGTCAGAAAACCAGGCTGGGCTTACCTTCCAGGTATAGACCACTTGCTACCACCTCTGTTAGCATCCTGGTCTGAGGTATCAACCCCTCCCACTTGGATCTATGCAACAGCCTCCTATCCAGCGTGCCTGCTGCCAACCCTGTCCCCTATCATCCACTCTCAACCAAGCCACAAGAATGATCCATTTAATTAAAAAGATGGATAAAGTTATTTCCCTACTCAGAATCCTCAGTTGACTCCTCATTTTACTCAGAGGATAAGCTGAAGCTTAAGCCTGAACTTCAGTCCCTGTGGTCCAGGTGTCTGTCATCACTCTGACCTTCACTCCTGCTGCTGTCCACCCGGCTCCCTCCTCTCCAGCCATGCTGGCCTATTTGCCTCTCTGCCGAGAACAATTTTTTCCAGATATACACACGGCTTCCTCCTTCAAGTCTCTGGTCCAAAGTTAACTTGTCCTTAAAACTGTAACTGTTCTACCCCACCCCACCCCACCAGCATTCCCAGTCCCCCTAACCTGATCTATTTTTCCCATAGCTCTTACCATTTTAGCCATGTACTCAATAACTTCCTTTTTCTTGTGTTTATTGCTTATTGCCTATCTTCCCCCCACTAGAATGTAACTTGCAAGAGGGCAGAGTTTGTTTGTTTGTTTTATTTTGGGCTCACTAATAAAGCTCAAACACCTAGAATAGTGTCTGGCACACAGGTGCTTTAGAAATATTTGTTGAATGAATGAATGAGAAAGCAACATCCTTACCCTGAAGGATATTTCAGCCTTGCTGTGAGTCTCTAACATCAGGGGCCACTCACACTGACAGATGCCCCTGAATCCCTTTCCTCACCCTCCCATTTATTTCTTCCAACTCTTATGCAGCCAACACCTCTACCATTCACCAGCAGGGCTGCATCTGGGAATTTGTTATTTCTTGGACATGAAAGATTATCATCAACAACCCCAACAACTTTTGTCTCTTGAGCAATGATTATGTATAGGGATCACACTAGACATTTTGAGTATCTTATCTCTGGTCCTCATAACACCACTGAAAGGGCATTTTAAGTCTCTAACTCCTCATTTGTAAATGAGGACAGTGAAGGGGAGCAGAGCTTGGTCACATTAATAAATGAGAGTGATGACCTGAACTGGGTTCATCAGCCCCAAATCCTGTGTTCTTTCCACTCCCACCTTGTTGGGAGGGAGGGAGGAAGCCATAGCTAAACAGCTTTCAGCTTCCTGCTTCCTGCTTTTCTCTCTTTCTCTGAAATCCGTACTCCTTAGAAACAAAGGATTTGGAGCTACCCTCTCCAAACTCAAATCCTGGCTTCACCACTTACTAGGTGTGTAAACTTGGGCAAATCACTGATCTCTCCTACTTCTCATTTCCCTCACCTGTAAATGTCAATAATAACAGCACCTGTCAATAATAACAGCACCTACCTGTGAAGTTGGGTCTGGATTAAATTAGCGAACACTTGCTAGAGAACATTTAAAATACGACTTGGAATGTGGTAAGTAATATTGCTGTTATTTGTTGTTGTTACTATTATTCAACATGGATCATGAGACTGGTCACATGGAAAGAGAAAAGAGACTATAAAGCACTGGGGGAAAAACGCTCCAAAATATTAAAACTAGTGGCCTCTGGGGGAGGTGGAGTTATAGGTACTGCTATCTCTGCCTCAATAACATAGGAATTGATAGATGACCCACTCAAGTTCAGGAAACTGAAACCATTATATAGAATCAGAATTCAAACCCCAGTTCTTTTGAGTCCACATGTTGTAAACTCTGGGCTTCCCTGGTAGCTCAGCTGGTAAAGAATCTGCCTGAAATGCAGGAGACCCTGATTTGATTCCTGGGTTGGGAAGATCCCCTGGAGGAGGGCATGGCAACCCACTCCAGTATTCTTGCCTGGAGAATCCCCATGGACAGAAGTGCCTGGTGGGCTACAGTCCATGGGGTTGCAAAGAGTCAGACACGATTGAATGGCTAAGCACAGCATAGCCTTGTGATCTCTTTCTCCAAACTTAGTTAATTTAAAGATCTAGAAAGTGAAAATATAGGTACTATATTTTCTGGAAAAAAGAAAAGAAACTCATATGTAAGTAGACCTGTGCAGTTTCAACCCATGTTGTTGAAGAGTCAACTGTAGAGAGAGAGACAAAGATTTTGAGAAATTGGCTCAAGCAATTTTGGAGGCTGACAAGTACAAAGTCTTCAGGGCAGACCAGCAGGTCAAACTCAGGAAGAGATAATACTTCAGCTCAAATACAAAGACAGTCTGGAGACAGAATTTGCTCTTCTTCAGGGGAGATTAGCCTGTTTTATCTAAGGTCTTTTTGAGACCCATCCACATTATAGAGGGTAATATGCTTTACTGAAAGTCTACTGAGTACCTTGACAGTCACGTCTAGACTTGCCTTTGACCAAAGGTCTGGATACAATGCAATTGATGGATAAAATGAACCCCATCATAGGGGATAATACCAATACTTCCCCCTGGAGCTCATGGTAAATAACAAAGGAGATGGGACATAGGAAAGTCATTTTGAAAGCTGCAAAAATCACCTAAATATGGGGAATCACTATTCTTGAAAAATGCCAGAAGTCACCTTTTTTTTTTTTTTTTTTTTTTTTTTTTTTTTTTTTTTTATGATGACACCAAAGTAGGAGAAAGCAAAGAGCCTTAACCCCGGGGGAGACCTCCTATCATTCATACACTCTGCAAGAATCAACCACATGTTTGCTTTCTCTTCCTCCCATTTTGGATAGGCAGAGTTTTCTAGATCCCAACAAATGTACTTAGCCCCTCTGAGCAGTGTGTCAATAAGGAAGAAGTTTTTAGTTTTGAGCTGAACCTAAATCCTTAAAATATTCCACAAGCCCAAATCTCAATAGAATAATTTAGACAGATATCCAGTCATGAAAGATAGTGATAGAGATAGTCCTTGAATAGCTGCCTTTTCCAAGCTTCAACTTCCCTTCCCACACAGCAGAGCTCATGCTTACTGTTGCCCAGATCACTCAACAGTCACTGAGACTTACTGAAACATGAAACTAGCTATCCTCTGAACTGTGATATTTCCAAATGCCAAGGAATTTTTTTAATCATTTGAGAACATATACAACATGACTGCTGGCTTTCCCCAGGTGAGCAATCCTACAGCAAGAACAGAGATGAATCTGTGATGCTTTTCTTTTTTTTTTTTTTTAATTTATTTGTTTTTTGCTCTGCTGGGTCTTCATTGTTGCTCAGGGGCTTTCTCTTGTTACAGTGAGTTGGGGCTACTTTTCATTGTGGTCCATGGGCTTCTCATTGCAGTGGCTTCTCTCGTTGCAGAGCACACACTCTAGGCGCAAGGGCTCCAGCAGTTGGGGCACACGGGTTTAGTTGCCCCACGCAGCACGTGGTGTCTTCACAGACCAGTGATCAAACTTGGGTTCCCTTCATTGGCAGGCAGACTCCTAACCACTGTACTGTTAGGGAAGTCCCTCTGTGATGCCTTTTATGAGTTAACTTTGGAAGTCACACAGGGCAGAAGAATAAGATAGCACTTATTGAAAAGACAAGTGTCAAGGAATTGTAGATCTATTTTAAAACTACCACCAAAAATGCCTGTGAAACATAGTAGAAAGTGAGAATGGGATAGGGGTGTCATTCAGGTAACATGCTCTACCTCAATTAAAGGTTCTGTGTTATACATTTAATGCATCAACATTCTAGATTTAACATGCTCAATAATAAATATGCTTCATTTATGACTTAAAGTATTGATAGATGGATCCTACACTGAACTGAAAGTTGCTCAGTCATGTCCAACTCTTTATGACCCCATGGACTGTAGCCTGCCAGGCTCCTCTGTCCATGGGATCTTCCAGGCAAGAACACTGGAATGGGTTGCCATTCCCTTCTCCAGGGGAACTTCCCAACCCAAGGATCACATCCAAGTCTCCCACACTGCAGGCAGATTCTTTATTGTCTGAGCTTCCAGGGAAGACCCTAAAGTGAAAGTGTTAGTCACTCAGTCACATCCAAATCTTGGCAACCAAGAACTGTAGCCCACCAGGCTCCTCTGCCCATGGAATTCTCCAGGCAAGAATACTGGAGTAGGTAGCCATTCACTTCTCCTGGAGATCTTCCCAACCCAAGAATCGAAACGGGGTCTCCTGCATTGCAGGCAGATTCTGTACCATTTGAGCCATCAGGGAAGCCTGGATGCTACACTGTAAGTATTCAAACAAGAAGGAAACTTCCAGATCATAGAACCAACTTCCTCATTTTACAAAAGGGAAACTAAGGCCCATAGAGGGGCGGTGATTTTCCCAGGACAACTCAGTGAGCCAGTGGCCCAGTTCTGCCCAGAAGTTTGATTCCCTATCCCCTGGCAGAACTTTTCCCAACACTTCATACAGGGCCATATGTAACGGGCTTTCCCCAGATCAGCTTGAGATTTCCTAAGAAGAAAATGAGCTCTAGAGAGGGTGATGTCGTCAGGGAAGAAAGAAACAAAATGAATTTTAGGGATTCTCAGGAACTGCTGAGACCCTGAGGCCCTTCTGGCTATGCAATGAGCTGCCCTCCTTCCAGGAACTCGTCAAGAGTGAGGTTAGCCAGGAGAGGAAGTGGAGACGTGCTCCCAGCTGCGTCACTCACACCCACTGCAGTCAGGGCTGTCATCACTGCTTGTTGACTGGGAACACTGACCAGAAAACCCCTGCCATGCGGACAGTCCTCCTCGGCAACTCAGGAACACAGGGATCAGCTCAAGTCAAGGACGTAAAATGACAAAGAAACAGACCAAGGTAGCTGAGAGAATATATTACATTGCTTTCCAAGTTGCTTATTACACATTTTATGCACTTTATTGCTCTATAATGATTTTCGTTTAGTGACTAAACAGCAACAACAACATGCTCTGTGACAATTTGACATTATTAATATTTATACATCAATGCATTTTTATGGTCAATAAATGTGACATAACAATGTGTGCTGTACTCAGATGCTCAGTCATGTCCGACTCTGTGTGACCCCACAGACTGTAGCCTGCCAGGCTCCTCTGTCCATGGGATTCTCCAGGCAAGAATCCTGGAGTGGGTTGCCATTTCCTACTCCAGGGGATCCTGCAGACCCAAGAATCAGACGCACATCTCCTGAGTTTCCTACATTGGCAAGTGGACTCTACCACTGCACCACATAGTTTTAATTGTATGGATTATGTTGGAGATTTTCATCTCCCAGATCTCCCAGTTCTTCAGAGTGAAGAACTCTGAAACAGTAATAACAGAGGTAGCCATCCTTGCCCTTGTCACAGAGAGGTAAGGTAACATGGCAGAGGAACGCCTGTCTTGGGGTCAGAATGCCAAACTGAAATCCTGCTTCTGCCATGGACCAGCTGGGACTTTGAGAAAATCATTTGATTTCTCCATGTTGCAGTGTCTTCATTGGTAAAATGGAAGTGATTTTAGTTGCTGCCTCATGAGACTCTTGGGAGAGATGAACAAGTCAACTTCTCAAAAGCACAGCAGAGGCATTGTGCAATGTGCCTGGTGCATTGTGGAATCTCAGGGTTTTCAGTACTTGGCACTTAGTATTGCTGAGTGCTTTAGTCATACTATCCCTCTTAGGCACCAGCACCCAGATGTTGCAATTCAACCCCCTGCCCAAGATCACAAGGCCAACTTTCCAAACCAGAGAAGTTGAGCTAAAAGATCTCTGAGGTCCCATTCAAACAACTATTCCATGTGCCTCAGAAGGTTGAGAATAAACTGTCTCCAAAGTCAGTCATGTTAGGATTCCATCAAGTTCAGAAAGACCTAGGGAGGGAGACTGCTTCACTTACTGCTGCTGCTAAGTCACATCAGTCGTGTCCGACTCTGTGCAACCCCATAGACGGCAGCCCACTAGGCTTCCATCCCTGGGATTCTCCAGGCAAGAATACTGGAGTGGGTTGCCATTTCCTTCTCCAGTGCAGGAAAGTGAAAAGTGAAAGTGAAGTTACTCAGTTGTGTCCGACTCTTAGCGACCCCATGGACTGTAGCCTACCAGGCTCCTCCATCCATGGGATTTCCCAGGCAAGAGTACTGGAGTGGGTTGCCATTGCCTTCTCCCCCGATTCACTTCATACAAACACAAAATGTTCAAGTTTAATCCTCAACAACCCTAGGAGATTGTTATACTGCCACCCCATTTAACAGACAAGGAAATTGAGACACACAGAGTCTATTAGGTGACACAAATAGTAAGCAGCTGAGTCATATTCAGACCGGGGTTTAACCACCCCAGGTCCTGAGTCTGCTGGGCTTAACCACCTCTCTGCATCCTAACTGACAGCTTTCCTACAGTGACACTGTTGAGATGTGGGTGAGATGAAGTGTTGGATGGAATCAGCTGGCAGCTGAGTACTGATTCCTCATTATATATTTGGCCATCTGCACTCACTCACCAGTCTCCTTGGGTGAGGTCTATGTTCTGTGTTAAAAGTACAGAGCTGGGGGACACAGACATTAAAGAGTCAGAACAGACACATTATATTAATATACATTTTTTTTCAGGCACTTAATGTATGGCTGCCCACTCTTCCCTGAATCTGCCTCATGCAGCTTTTGAGCCTTTGCCACCCTCTTCCTTCTGCCTTGAATGTGTTCTGCCTACACCTCCACTTGGAGAATGCCTACTCCTCCTTTGAGGTCTTGCTCACATCACTTTCTCTTTGAAGCCTTCTCTGAGCTTCCCCAGGCAGAGTTTCTCTGTCCCTTATGACCCCCCCATCCCCGATTTTGCACTTTTCAAAGTCATAGCATTTATCAGTTTATACACGGCTCACCCCAGAAACACGTCTCTCTCTCTCTCCATAACCTTTCAATAATGTGCAGCCCAAGGGCAGGAACTGAGTTTTATTCAACCTCAAACCTGCTATGCCCAGAATAGGACTGGCTCGTAGTAGAGAATTGATGAGCATGAACTGACCAATTAAATGAATGAAAGACCCTTTTCTTCAAAGAGTTTCTGTGATTCGATATGATATTTTTCCCTAGAACTTGTGGTTTTCAGGCCAGAGGGTGACTTTCCCACCACGTCTGCTGCAAACAGCTCTATGAGTTTGGCTTTCTTAGAAGAACAAGTATTGTGTGTTGGTGCAATATAGGGAATCTAGAAAATGGTACAGATGAACCTATTTGCGGTGCAAGAATAGAGACATAGAAATAAGAGAAGAGACATGTGAACACAGAGAGGGAAAGAGGGGGTGGGATAAATTGAGAGAGTAGCATTGACATATATACACTCAGTTCAGTTCGGTCGCTCAGTTGTGTCTGACTCTTTGCGACCCCATGAATAGCACGCCAGGCCTCCCTGTCCATCACCAACTCCTGGAGTCTACCCAAACTCATGTCCATCAAGTCAGTGATCCCATCCAGCCATCTCATCCTCTGTCATCCCCTTCTCCTCCTGCTCCCAATCCTTCCCAGCATTAGGGTCTTTTCCAATGAGTCAACTCTTCGCATGAGGTGGCCAAAGTATTGGAGTTTCAGCTTCAACATCAGTTCTCCCAATGAACACCCAGGACTGATCTCCTTTAGGATGAACTGGTTGGATCTTCCTGCAGTCCAAGGGACTCTCAAGAGTCTTCTCTGACATCACAGTTCAAAAGCATCAATTCTTTGGCACTCAGCTTTCTTCACAGTCCAACTCTCACATCCATACATGACCACTGGAAAAACCATAGCCTTGACTAGATGGACCTTTGTTGGCAAAGTAATGTCTCTGCTTTTAAATATGGCTATCCAGGTTGGTCATAACCTTCCTTCCAAGGAGTAAGTGTCTTTTAATTTCATGGCTGCAGTGTAAAATAGCTAGTGAGAAACAGCTATATAGTACAGGGAAATCAGCTTGCTGCTCTGTGATGACCTAGAGGAGTGGGATGGAGGTACTGTGGGAGGGAGGTTAGAGAGGGAGGAGACACACATATACATGTAACTGATTCACTTTGTTGCACAGCAGAAACTAACACATTATAAAGTGCTTGTACTCCGATAAAAAAAAAAAAAAAAGCTTGACTTTCTGGAATATTTCCTACACTTTCCTATGATCATATCCCAGTCGTTTCCTGTTTGTTCACACCTCATAACCCCCTCCTTCTTCCTCATCTAATAGTTGCAGTCTGTTTCCACTTTATCCCAGCATGCTGGACAGTACTAACCTGGATTGACATCCTCTCATCAGACAGGCCTATGGGCATTTGGGGCAGTTTCCTGGAACTGCAATAGGGACCACGTCTTGGGATTTGGCTTCTACCACTTATTCCCTGGATGAACCTATTACTCCACTTTGCTAAATTTCGTTTTCCTTATCTGTAAAATGCAATCTCTCATCCCTTCCTCCATAGAATGATGTGAGAAGTCAACCAATTGTACATGTGTGAAGTGTTAGCACATAGCAAGCATTCAATAAAGGCTCTAGTACCTTTCCTTTTCCTTGTGCAGACAAGATCTGCTTTTAATCATAATGCAATCCATTATCTGGGAGAAATAACATCAACCTCAGATATGCACATGATACGACTCTAATTGCAGCAAATGAAGAGGAACTAAAGAGCCTCTTGATGAAGGTGAAAGAAAAGAGTGAAAAAGCTGGCTTAAAACTCAACGTTCAAAAACGTTCAAGATCATGGCATCTGGTCCCATCCCTTCACAGCAAATAGATGGGGAAAAAGTGGAAGCAGGGACAGATTTTATTTTCTTGGGCTCCAAACTCACTGTGGACAGTGACTGCAGGCAGGAAATTAAAAGATGCTTGCTCCTTGGAAGAAAAGCTATGACAAACCTAGACAATGTATTAAAAAGCAGAAACATCACTTTGCCAACAAAGGTCCATATGGTCAAAGCTATGATTTTTCCAGTAGTCAGGTATGGATGTAAGAGCTGGACCATAAAGAAGGCTGAGTGCTGAAGAATTGATGCTTTTGAACTGTGGTGCTGGAGAAGACTCTTGAGAGTCCCTTGGACTGCAAGAAAATCAAACCAGTCAATTCTAAAGAAAATCAACCCTGAATATCCACTGGAAGGACTGATGCTTAAAGCTGAAGCACTAACACTTTGGCCACCTGATGCAAAGAGCTGACTTATCAAAAAGACCCTGATGGTGGGAAAGATTGAAGGCAAAAGGAGAAGAGGGAATCAGAGGATGAGATGGTTAGATAGCATCACCAACTCAATGGACATTAATTTGAGCAAACTCTGGGAGAAAGGGATGGACAGGGAAGCCTGGCCTGTGGGAGCCTGGTGTGCTGCAGCCCAGGGGGTCATAAAGAGTCAAACATGACTTAGCAATTGAACAACAATCCATATATCAGGGATAGAAATACATACTGTGCACAGTTATGAGAAGTAAGATACCTAGAATCTACCCAACCATTGTTAGATCCTCCCTACCAGCCCTCTCCCTTGATACCATGTAGTTAAGCAGAAACCCACAGTGTAGTTCATACTTCCCTGTGGCTCAGACCACATTGCATCGCACCTACTTGTTACTCATTAGCATACCAGATGAACAGAGCAGAGGGGAAGTGATGAGTTCTATCTGGAGAAGTGGGCTGGAGAGGCTTCAGGGGCTGAGACCGAGAGCGGAGAAGGGGGGGCAGTGCATAAAGCATCCCTTCCTCCTCAGACCTCCAGACTGAAGGAGGAGGCAGGGATAAGAACAGGGACTCAGAGCTCAGCCTGCCTGGATGAAGTACATGTAGGACAAAAAGAGGACTTTGAGTCACAAAATCAAAGTGAAGTCTTGGCACTAACATTAACTGGTCAACCTTGGATGAATCTCTGAGCCTGTTCCTACTCTGTAAACGAGTTGGATAATGCCAACTCGTACAATATCAGAGTTTTGCACAAAGATCACACGAGATAATCCAAGTGGACACACAGTTTAACTACAAGATGGTGGACTAATGGGAAAAGATCTTTTAATAATCTTATACCCTGTTTCTAATCTCCAAGCCTTGGGGTTCTCTGCCAGCCCACTTTGCCAAGAATTTCTTCAGATACCATTGCAAGTGCTTTGCCCAGATCCAAAACTCTCGGTGGCTTTGGTAAGAAGATTGGCAACTAGAGAAATCTCTCATGTTTATTTAGGAGAGTTTGATCTTTAGCCATCTTTGCTGTTTCCTAAAAAATAGATGAGCAGATAAAGACAGAGGGATGAAAAATAATAGAAGAATTAGTAAGCTACACAATTATCATTCCCTTTACACCTTTACCATAAAACTAATCACTTGTATTTCTTGAATTAGATGTGGACTCTTGACAGGTAGGGGTCATGAATAAATGAAATTATATTTGAATATCCACATATGTTGCATACAGAACCTTGGACTCACGCCCAGGCAATTCTTTCATGTGCTGCCATGCAAGAGGAGGTCTCATATGAAAACTAAGAACTGATATTCCTTCCCTTCCAAGTGTAAACAGAACCCTGATCCAGGAATTTACTGTTGTGCCTCTCTGGTAGGCATTAGCCAGTATTGATTAATTTAGCATGACTGATGGGCACAGTGTTAGGAATTTTCTTCTTTCCCCAAAACCTTGTAATCAGAGTAGGCACTCAGGAAATTAAATCCATAATTATGCACTGTATATTTTGTTGTCTTGTCTCTGATTCTTACAATGATACTGCAGAGTGGGTACCTTTGTGCCCATTTTACAGATGAGAAAGGTGATAAAGTTACCATTGAAGTGACTTTGAGTATCAAAGATGGTAGAACCCAGATTGGGACTAAAATCAGTCATCACAACACAGCACAGATTTTTTTTCAAGTGTCCATCAAGTAAGAAACTACTTTGCCAAGCACTGGGATAGAATGATAGACAAAAATCAGTCTTGTCATTGCCCTGTGCAGATCACAGAATGAATATGAAAACAGATTCATTGGATTTACCATCATTCCTAAATTTTTCCAGAGGAAGTTACATATAAACTGAGTCTTAAATGATAAATAGGAATAAGCAAAAGAGAAGAGGAGATTTCAGAGCAGGGAGCCTTTCAGACAGAGGAAGCAGAGTGGGGCATGTTCAAAGAAAGGAGAGAGAAATGGGAAGAGAACCTAGAGAGGCAGCGCTGGGTTGTGGGGAGCTGGCAGGACTGTTCAGGAGTTCAGACTTTCTCCTGAGGGCACTGGGGGCCTCTGAAGGTCTTCCATGGGGAAAAGTACATACCTATTTGTGTCCCCTGAATTTCTTCTCCACTCTCATCCAACCTCCATGTTGCATCCTGCAAGGTCATGGGACAATTCATTGCAAAGTAGTCAGTGGTCCAGGGCAGGGATGCTGATGACCAGGATGCAAGCTGTGGCAGTGCAGATGGAGAGGAGAGGATGAGCTGAGGGATCTCGGGGAAGCAGCCAGACCCTGAAGGCCCTTGAAAGCCCACAGCCCATTACAATGTGGACGCCAGATCCAGGATGTTATGAAGATGAAGAATGAAGATAAAGAAAAGGGACCTGAGGGACTAATAAGCAGGAGTGTTGGTTTGAATTATGTTCTTTGCCAGTGTATTCTTTTTTCTATACTTGTTCCTTCTTTTTTCCCCAATCATATGCATGAAGATATAAACTAAAGTATTCTCTTTTAAAAGTTTATATGGGATCATAACCCTGTTTTATATATGGGAAAAGGCTGACTCCCAGTGGGTTTTCTGTATTTTCATATTGCCATAATTCAAACAATGTGATGAATCAACTTGCTGTAATTTCCAAAGCGGGGCCCAGAGAAGCCGAATTTTACAGGGAATTTATTGAGCTGTGCCCTGGGGCTAGGTGGTAGTCCTTAGAGGGAAAAGGTATTTCTGGAAAGATGGAGGAGGGAACTACCGTTTACAGAGTGTTTCCTGTGTGCCAGGTCATTTATCCCTCAGGAAAGTCACATGAATGTTATTTCGTGTAGAAGAAAAGCTGAGCGGCTAAGTGACTTGCCTGTGGACACCCAACGGCTAACGGGAGACCCCAGCTAACTCCAAAGTCAGGTTCTTTCCCAAATAGCACATGCCTCCTGGGCATAAGAAACACACCCTAGTGGACTTGACTCAAGGAGGGAGGAGGCTTTATAGATTTTCTCCCTGTCTCTCCAGCTTTAACAGACCTGGGTGAACCTAAGTAGGTCCCCTCACTTTGTCCTGAGCACACCCCTCTCAGGGACAAAAGGGGAAAATGAGGGCTGTGCTCTTTGCAATTAATTTTCTCTCCTGACCCCAAACCTTCCCAAGCTGGCACACAGCGCCTATGGCTTCTAGTCCTAACTCAAGGTCCAGTGTTCACAGCCCATTCCAGGGAGACCATTCAACTGATGAGCCAAGGAATTATCTGCTTCATCTAAGAGTCTCTTACAAACCTGAACAGATCAACGAGAATATACAAATCGGAGACCCTCAAAGCCACTGAGGAATCTGATCTGCTCTCTCTGCAGTCATCAGTGCTATGATCCCATTTTATGTTTAAGAAAGCTGAGACTTGGAAAATTTGAGTAAGTTATCCACAGTATTTCGTAATACCATCAGGCTGTGAATCTCAATTTCAGATATAAAAGTAGCCGGCACAATCTTCCATAATAGCACGTGTTCAAAATGTATTTGCCTGCCTGCTACCAGTTCTCACCTTGACCCCTGCCCCTCACTCTGGAAGATGGACATCTATTGGCATTTCCCTAGAGTGAACGCAGCTGCTGCCATGTAGATCTGAGCCTCCATCCCTAAGATGTGCCATACGTGGACCGTTGAAAGAATTAACAAGCCCATATGTGGTGCAGGGTAGACTGGAAGCCTGGACTAAGGAGTCATAAAAAATTTTTAAGAGAACTTTATGGGAGTGAGCCCTCCGGCAGGCCAAGCAGTGAGGCAGAGAGTGGCAGAGGAGAAATGAGCAGATCCAGAGGTAGGAAGTCAGCTCTGATGAAGGAAAAGGAGCCCAGAAAAAGCCACATCCCCCAGGGGAAAGTTGTGAGCCCAGAGCTGGGGCTGGGGCCCAAAGACCAGGGCTCTGACTAATTCCCCATGTGATGGAGGGCCAGTTCCTTCCCTTATGCAGCTGTGCACCAAAGAATATGCATGTACAAAAATGTTCTAAAATGATAATGAGAAAAAGAAGAGGGATGGGAAGAAAGAATTGCTTCAGATGGGAACATCCATGGCACCGTCACACCCCTCCCTCTGTCACGTGCCCTGTGACCAGGACACAAAGATGTGTCCTCATGCTCCAAACCAACTATGCACACAGTACTATGCATATGCTGCTCAGACTAAGCTGAATGTTCTCTCCTCTATTCTTTACCTGGAAAATTTATAATCTGGTTTTCAGTTTTCAGGGCATGTCACCTCCTCCGCGAAGCTTTCCGTAACTCCCCTCCCATTTTCACCCACTCTCAAACACAGGCATTCACACTTTTGAGTTTTTACATCTTTGCTTTCATTTGGCCGGGCTTCCCAGGTGGTTCAGTGGGTACAGAATCTGCATGCCAATGCAGGAGGTTCAGAAGATGTGGGTTCAATCCCTGGATCAGCAGGACCCTCTAAAATAGGAAATGGCAACCCACTCCAGTATTCTTCTCTGGAAAATTCCATGGACAGAGAAGCCTGGCAGGCTACAGTCCTTGGGGTCACAAAGAGTTAGATATGACTAAGTGACTGAGCACACACACATATCGGGTTGACCAAAAAGTTTATTCAGGCTTCATCATGACATCTATGGAAAACTCAAAGGAACATTTTGGCCCACCCAATATATATCCAATGACAGCATTTGTCCCATTGTGTTTTCATCATAGTAGTATTAGTACTGGTAATATAAAGCTTCTATTTAGGGAAGCCATATTTTCGATGCTGTGAAAGTGCTGCACTCAATATGCCAGCAAATTTGGAAAACTCAGCAGTGGCCACAGGACTGGAAAAGGTCTGTTTTCATTCCAATCCCAAAAAAAAGCAATGCCAAAGAATGCTCAAACTACTGCACAATTGCACTTATCTCACATGCTAGTAAAGTAATGCTCAAAATTTTCTAAGCCAGGCTTCAGCAATACGTGAACCGTGAACTTCCAGATGTTCAAGCTGGTTTAAAAAAGGCAGAGAAAACAGAGATCAAATTTCCAACATCCACTGGATCATCTAAAAAGCAAGAGAGTTCCAAAAAATCACCTATTTCTGCTTTATTGACTATGCCAAAGACTTTGACTGTGTGGATCACAATAAACTGTGAAAAATTCTGAAAAAGATGGGAATACCAGACCACCTGCCTCTTGAGAAACCTGTATGCAGTTCAGGAAGCAACAGTTAGAACTGGACATGGAACAACAGACTGGTTCCAAATAGGAAAAGGAGTACGTCAAGGCTGTGTATTGCCACCCTGCTTATTTAACTTTTATGCAGAGTACATCATGAGAAACGCCGGGCTGGATGAAGCACAAGCTGGAATCAAGATTACCAGGAGAAATATCAATAACCTCAGATATGCAGATGACACCACCCTTATGGCAGGAAGCAAAGAAGAACTAAAGAGCCTCTTGATGAAAGTGAAAGAGGAGAGTGAAAAAGTTGGCTTAAAACTCAACATTCAGAAAACAAAGATCATGGCATTCAGCCCCATCACTTCATGGGAAATAGGTGGAGAAACAGTGGAAACAGTGGCAGACTTTATTTTGGGGGGCTCCAAAATCACTGCAGATGGTAACTGCAGCCATTAAATTAAAAGATGCCTACTCCTTGGAAGTTATGACCAACCTAGGCAGAATATTAAAAAGCAGAGACATTACTTTGCCAACAAAGGTTCGTCTAGTCAAGGCTATGGTTTTTCCAGTGGTCATGTATGGATGTGAGAGTTGGACTTAAAGCTGAGTGCTGAAGAATTGATGCTTTTGAACTGTGGTGTTGGAGAAGACTCTTGAGAGTCCCTTGGACTGCAAGGAGATCTAACTGATCCATCCTAAAGGAGATCAGTCCTGGGTGTTCATTGGCGGGACTGATGTTGAAGCTGAAACTCCAATACTTTGGCCACGTGATGCGAAGAACTGACTCATTTAAAAAGACCTTGATGTTGGGAAAGATTGAGGGCAGGAGGAGAAGGGGACGACAGAGGATGAGATGGTTGGATGGCATTACTGACTCAATGGACATGAGTTTGAGTAAACTCCAGGAGTTGGTGATGGACAGAGAATCCTGGTGTGCTGCAGTCTATGGGGTCGCAAAGAGTCAGACACAACTGAGTGACTGAACTGAACTGACTGTTTTTTTTTTTTTTTTTTTTTGCCAGTTTTAGCCCTTCTATAAGTTGTATAATTTACATTTCATCCCAATGCCATAAATTAGGTATGATTTTCCCAGCTTTAAGAAATGAAGAAACAAACACCCCAATGAGGTCAGAAATCTTCCTGTGTGTATCCTTGGGCAAGGGACAGTGCCTATACTTGGAGCAAGTTCTGACTCTGTTATACTTCCAGACTACTCACTCCAGACAAAGAAGTAATAATAGGCAACGACCAAAATAATGCATAAATGTCACCACTGAGTTAAGGGAGCTTCCATGTGAAGCATGGCTTTAAACAAGCATTTTATTTTGCTGCAACTATCCATCCCAGAACACCGCCACTCAGGGACAAAAGCTAGTCATAAGGACCACATAATTTAACCACGGGAACTTGAAGGACTAGGCAGGCTAGAGGCTGGCCCAGGTCACGGCACTGCCTTTGGCACCTGCCCAGCAGTACTTCTCAACTTCTGGTGAGCAGCCCTCTCCAAACCACTCCTTCCCGGAGCTCTGCATTGGCAGTGGGCCTGTTTTCCTTCCCTGAAACAGAAGCTTTTCTGAGCCTGTCCTTAGAGACAGAAGGAGCACCAAACCTGTGTTTCTTGGTTGCGCTCTCCCAATTAAGCAAAGAAACCAACCAAAGACTCCACGAGTCAAACTAATTGCATCTTAGCCTGATCTGTGCCTGCCAGCTTTAGCCTAGAGTCAGGTTTTACAGGCCACTTAGCCCCATACCCAGGGTTTATGATGGAAACCCTGACAAAGCTGCACTGATAAGACTGCAGAGGACCCAGGAGACCAGAAAACCTAGTAATTTTCCAGGATCTAAACCCAGCTTCCATTCTGAGGGCCCCTTGCCAGCCGAGACTCTGAAGTGTCAGCCAAGAGGGCCCTGGCAGAGAGCTGTTTGTTTCCACTTCAATGCTCTCTGGAAATTCGGTGTGATACCTTGCTGGGATTTTTAATGACAAGTTTCTCCTTCAGCATCACCTGGTATGCAATTAGTTTTCCCTTCTTTGGACTGCCGAATCGTTTATTCATTTGTTCATTCATTCACCAAACTTAAACTCTTGTGAGTTGCCATATGATCCAGCAATCCCACTCCTGGGCATATATCCAGACAAAACTGTAATTCAAAGATACCTGCAACCTTATGTTCATAGCAGCACTACTCACAATAGCCAAGACATGGAAACAACCTAAATGTTCATCAACAGATGAATGGATAAAGAAGCTGTGGTACATAGACATACAGTGGAATACTACTCAACCATAAAAAATGAAATCATGTCATTTGCAGTAACATGAATGGGCCTGGAGATTATCATACTAAGTGAAATAAATCAGAAAGAAATATCATATGATACCACTTATATGTAAACTCTAAAATAGGATACGAATGAACTTACCTGTGAAACAGATGCACAGACATAGAGAATAGACTTGTAGTTGCCAGAATGGAGGGAGGAGAAGGGTATACTGGAAGTTTGGGGTAGCAGATGCAACTACTATACAGAGAATGGATAATCAAAAAGGTCCCACTGTATAGTGAATGTCCCACTGTATAGTCTCTAAGGAAACTCCATACTGTTTTTTACAGTGACTGCACCAGTTTATTTAACATATTTTCACCAACAGTGGTGGAAATTCACTACATTCACTATCCTGAGATAAACCATAGTGGAAAAAAATATGAAAAGGAGTGTCTATATGTATAATTGAATCACCGGGCTGTACAGCAGAAATTAACACAACATAGTAAACCTTTTTCAGCTATATTTGAATTTTAAAAAAATTTAAACTCTATTCCTTTATTATGCAGTTTGTGCACTGCATAACTCTAAGGGGCTATAAGTTCATAGAGTACTGTCCGATAACTGTGGCATAGGGAGAGTAAAAATAAAACAGAATGTGAAAATGCCATATATTCAGTCTATTATAGATGGCCAACAAACACATGAAAAGATGCTGGACATCACTATTTATTAGATAAATGCAAATCAATGAGATATCACCTCACATTGGTCAGAATGGCCATCACTGAAAAGTCTACAAATAAATTCTGAAGAGGGTGTGGAGAAAAGGAAATCTTTCTACACTGTTGTGGAAATATGTTAAATAAACTGGTGCAGTCACTGTAAAAAACAGTATGGAGTTTCCTTAGAAAACTAAAAATAGAAATATCACATGAACCCAGCAATCCCATTCCTGGGCATATACCCAGAGCAAACCATAATTTAAAAAGATACGTGCAAAAAAAAAAAAAAAAGATACATGCCCCCTGATGTTTATTGCAGCACTATTTACAATAGCCAGGATGTGGAAGTGACCTAAATGTTCGACAAAGAAATGGATAAATAAGATGTGGTACATATACACAATGGAATATTACTCAGTCAATTATAGAAGAAAGAACATTTAGAATAAGTTAACTGGATCATACAGCAATTCCTAGGCTCTTATAGCAATTTCCATTGTCTTTCTAACACAGAAAAAGAAAATCAGAATTATCACCCCCTTTCCTGGTGGCTCAGAGGTTAAAGCACCTGTCTGCAATGTGGGAGACCTGGGTTTGATCCCTGGGTCGGGAAGATTCCCTGGAGAAGGAAATGGCAACCCACTCCAGTATTCTTGCCTGGAGAATCCCATGGACAGAAGAGCCTGGTGGGCTACAGTCCATGGGGTCACAAAGAGTCAGACAGGACTGAGTGACTCAGCACAGCACAGCACATGGGGAGCAGGCGGGAAGGGGACAAATTGTCTTCAATTGAAAAACCACTTGTTTCAAATAACCTCTTCTTCTCCCCATTTCCTCACCATTCCCTTCTATTGCCCACTGAATGAAGTCAAAGACACGGATTTTCATTCAAGAACCTCGGGCTGGGACTCTGCTTACCCATGCAGACCCATCACTCACCATTCCTCCTTGCACTCCATCCCACACTTCCCCTCCAGGCAGGCATTCATTATTCCCACCTCCTACCCTATTCTCCTTGTCCCCCAAGGTTCAGTGTGGGTCCCTTAACTTGTGAAGCCTTTTCAGACCCTTCCATCCCCCTGAACAGGTGGATTTGTCCCTACATGAGATCCTTGGCACCACAGGGCACCCACAGCACTTAGACTGGTGGGAATATCAGTTCTTATGAACCACATAGAATATCAGTTTCTATGTCTTTGAATTACTTAGGGATAATAATTATGCATCCCCAGCACTTAGTAAAATTCTGGCTCGAAGAGGTTGATTTAGTGATTGCTCTATCATATTCAAGTTCAATGAAGGATTAAACAGTAAAAATATAGAAAAGCCCATAGGCTCCACTAGCATGCCCTACAGAATTATCTGGAACTTCTGGCCAGAGAGACAGAGCTCTCAACTCTGTGGTCAGTTGACCAGTCATCTGATCTTGGATAAGTCAATTAATCCCTCTGGTTTGCCTCAATTTCCTTACGTTTTAAAACAGTCTCTCACAATAGTTTGAGGCACAGCTGAGTTACTACATGAAAGCACTTAGTGAGTTGCCATTAACTGTATGAACATGAAAGGTTATTATTTCTTTTTAATAGTAAGATCCTTTAAGACATGGGCTTCCCAAGTGGCACGAGTGGCAAAGTACCCACTTGCCAATGCAGGAGACATAAGGGACATGGCTTCGATCCCTGGGTCAGTAAGATCCTCTGGAGAAGGGCAAGGCAACTCACTCCAGTTTTCTTGCCTGGAAAATCCCATGGACAGAGGAGCCTGGCAGACCACAGTCCATGGTAGCCAAGAGTCAGACACTACTGAAATGACTTAGCATGCACATGCATGCCTTAAGACCGCCACTCTCCTGCACTGTAGGCAGCTTCTTACCACTGAGTCACAGGGGAAGCTCAAAAATGTTGAACTAAAATATTTTTTTAATTTTTTATATTTTTCTAGGATTCCTCTTTCCTTATATTGAGGCTTGGTCATAGCCTAGTTGTGAAAGGCATTTTATTTGTTAGGGTTCCCCCCTCTTGAAAAATAAGCCTTTTTGGAGAGTGTTTAAGATCCTCTATGACCCACCTCCCAGAATATTGGAAATAAAAGCAAAAATAAACAAAGGGGACCTAATTAAAACTAAAAGCTTTTGCACAACAAAGGAAACTATAAGCAAGGTGAAAAGACAGCCTTCAGAATGGGAGAAAATAATAGCAAACGAAGCAACAAAGAACTAATCTCAAAAATATACAAGCAATGCCTGCAGCTCAATTCCAGAAAAATAAATGACCCACTCAAAAAATGGGCCAAAGAACTAAACAGACATTTCTCCAAAGAAGACATACAGATGGCTAACAAACACATGAAAAGATGCTCAACATCACTCATTATTCAGTTCAGTTCAGTTCAGTTCAGTTCAGTCGCTCAGTCGTGCCTGACTCTTTGCCACCCCATGAATCGCAGCATGCCAGGCCTCCCTGTCCATCACCAACTCCCGAAGTTTACTCAAACTTATGTCCATCGAGTCGGTGATGCCATCCAGCCATCTCATCCTCTGTCGCCCCCTTCTCCTCCTGCCCCCAATCCCTCCTAGCATCAGGGTCTTTTCAAATGAGTCAACTCATTATTAGAGAAATGCAAATCAAAACCACAATGAGGTGCCATTTCATGCCAGTCAGAATGGCTGCTATCCAAAAGTCTACAAGCAATAAATGCTGGAGAGGGTGTGGAGAAAAGGGAACCCTCTTACACTGTTAGTGGAAATGCAAACTAGTATAGCCACTATAGAGAACAGTGTGGAGATTTCCTTAAAAACTGGAAATAGAACTGCCATACAACCCAGCAATCCCACTCCTGGGCATACACACCAAGGAAACCAGAACTGAAAGAGACACATGTACCCCAATGTTCATCACAGCACTGTTTATAATTGCCAGGACATGGAAGCAACCTAGATGCCCATCAGCAGACGAATGGATAAGGAAGCTGTGGTACATATATACAGTGGAATATTACTCAGCCATTAAAAAGAATACATTTGAATCAGTTCTAATGAGATGGATGAAACTGGAGCCCATTATACAGAGTGAAGTAAGTCAGAAAGATAAACACCAATACAGTCTACTAACACGTATATATGGAATTTAGAAAGATGGTAATGATAACCCTATATGCAAGACAGAAAGAGACACAGATGTATAGAACAGACTGTTGGACTCTGTGGGAGAGGGCGAGGGTGGGATGACCTGGGAGAATAGCATTGAAACATGTATATTATCAATTGTGAAACAGGTTGCCAGTCCAGGTTGGATGCATGAGACAAGTGCTCAGGGCTGGTGCACTGGGAAGACCCAGAGGGATGGGATGGGGAGGGAGGCGGGAGGGGGGTTCAGGATGGGGAACACATGTAAATCCATGGCTGATTCATGTCAGTGTGTGGCAAAAACCACTACAATATTGTAAAGTAATTAGCCTCCAACTAATATAAATAAATGAAAAAAAAAAGAAAAATAAGCTTTTTCATTTGATAAAGCCTATCCTACCTAGACTCTTTGTATTTCAATTCAGGAATGTTTTCTTTCTTCCTGGGCAGAATTCAAAGAGTTTCTTTGATTTCCCTGAAGCAGGCCACATCCATAACAGGAGGACATTTTTTCTAATAGACTGTAGCCTGTAAATCTTGAATTTTAAAAACTGTGCAGAATGATAACAATTAGGATAGAAAACTTTACAAAAGGAGCTTCTTCTAAAATGTATTCTTCATTTGAGACAAAAAAGAAATTGCAGTAGTCTTAAGGAAGTGTCATTGAAAGAAATCTCTAAAGAATTTAGCACTATTGTGGGATGAATTGTGTCGCACACAAAGGTCCTAAGCCCCTGTATCTATAAGTATGCCTTATTTGGAAATAGGAGCTTTGCAAATGTATCCATGTTCAAATGAGGTCATACTGAATTTGAGTAGGTCCTAATCTAATAAGGGGCTTCCTGGGTGGCACTAGTGGTAAAGAACCTGCCTGCCAAGAGAAGGTTTCAGTCCCTGAGTTGGGAAGATCCCCTGAGGGAAGGCATGGGAACCCACTACAGTATTCTGGCCTGGAGAATACTATGGACAGAGGAGCCTGGTGGGCTACAGTCCATAGGGTCACAAAGAGTTGGACATGACTGAAACAACTTAGCATGCACACACTGATCTAATATGACTGGTGTCCTTGTAAGAAGAGAAGAAGAGACACAGACAGGGAGAGAACACGTGAAGACAGAGGCAGAGACTGGCATGATGTAGCTACAAGCTGCACTGCTGGCCTTTTCCTCCATTCCTCACTTGATGTTTCTCCAGAGGAGGAGGAAAAAGTCACCTCCTTCTACAATATATAATTGGTGAGTCTAGAAAAAGGAATTCAACATGCTCAATAAGGCTCCATCCTCCTTCTGTTTTTCTAAATTGCTTAAAGGAATGCATAGTTTTTGCTTCTCTATTTAGTCTTATATTTAGTGTGGCAAGCTGCAGCCCTAGGATAAGGCCTATGGTGATTCCACTATGCCAGTAATGGGGAGAGAGTCAAAATTTAGAGGCAAAATGTGAGCACACCCACTTGGCCTCTGATTGAAAGCCATGTTCCCCAGTCAGCTTTATCAATCATAAATGTAGTGTTTTAATATGCAATTACTGTATCTATCTCTGAACGGGCTTTAAACTCAAAAAGAGAAGTAGATGATCATTTATTTCATCCAGGGAATTCAGAGGAGGGGGTTCCAGAGCCTTATGGCATCATCAGTGATTGACAACTGAAGGGCAATGTTGATTTTGAATAAAAGAATTAGGTGGCATCTCCAAAAATATCTATTGTTCTAGATTTGCTCTTTACTGGAGTAAATCATTAACATTGGACACTTGGTATGCAGTGGCTGATTTTTTTCTCTAACAAACAGAAAACACAAGAAGAGCTTTATTTTCTCCAGGCAGAAACAGCAGTATACTTGGTCTGTACAAGACAATAGCAAAATTCCCAGTCTATGCCACAAAATTTAAGCCACAAAGACCTTCACCATCTTTCCCAGGTGGCAAAATGTTACTTCACTACACTAAAAGCATCATTTTATTAGGGCTAGAACGTAGGAAATAGCAAGTACTATAGATGTTTATGGTAAAATACAGGCAAGCCGGGGATGAGAGAGAAATCCCATTAAAATGACAGACTTCTGTGAATTCCTTATGTGCTCTCTGCTCAGTCGTGTCTGACTCTTTGCGACCCCAGGGACTGTAGCCCACCAGTCTCCTTTGTCCATGGGATGTTTGGGGCAAGAATACTGGAGTGCATTGCCATTCCCATTGCCAGGGGATCCTCCCTGACCCAGGGATTGAACCCAAGTCTTCAATCATAGCAAGCCTCAGCACAAGACTGATGATAAAAAACTTTGAAGCATAATAACAAATCCAGGTACTATTCAGCAAATATTTACATTCCTCTTAAAAAACATTGTGTGGATTGTGATTGGGCCCTTTTGGACAATAAATGACTGAAAATATGACAGAAAATAAGCACTCACACCTACCTGAGAACTGTGAACGGGGTGTTCTATAATCCACCAGCCATAAAGTGCATGAGCTGCAGCTTTCCAACATCAGATGAAAATGTATACATGGGACCAGGCACAATAGTTTCGTAAAGCAGCAGTAAAGGCTTCCACCCCCAGAATGTGCACTCCTGCCTTAATCCGTCTCCTCCCTCAGCGCATCCCGTTAGGGCTGAGAGATGATGAGGTGGAATAGGCATTGATGATTATGGAATGAATACCATGTGTAAGATACTTACTTTTATTATTTTCTTATTAATACTATCTCTTTTTATCCCAACAACAGACACGGGGGGGGGGGGGTCATTACACTTTTATCATTTTACATTCAAGGAATTTAAGGCTAAAGAGATTAAAATAACTTGTCCAAGGTAACATAACTGGTAAGTGGCAGAACCGACATTTGAAGATGCCAAAGTCTTTCCATAGAGGCATTGTCAGGAGAGAGCAATCGGCCAAGTGGCAGTGGTCGGGCTGTCTCACTCCATGCCACTCATATCCTACAGCTGGGATCATCTGTAGCATTGCACACGCACATCATGGTATGGTCCTGTATAAGCACCACCTGAAAAGCTCTTGATAGCGTGACAGTTGTGTTGTATTGATAGATAGACAGTTGTGTTGTGATAGACAGTTGTGTTGAGTTGAGTAGTCGTTGTCGCTGCTGTGTCAGCCATGAGAGAGTAAAGCAAGTCTGCCTTGCTGCTGCGAATAAAGAATGTCTGCAGTTCCTACGGCTCCTCGCATATTCTTCCAGCTTCCCAGCTTGTTCCTCGCCTACCCTCGGTTTGGCGAACAGTGAGATACAGTGAGACAGCCATGGAGCACCCAATCGAGTGTACTAAGAACATGACTAAGAACAAATCCAAAATGGACTCACGTCAAGTCCTTTCCTTATTTCACAGTCCTAATGCTATTTCTCAAGCCACATGGTACATGCTCAGTGTTATATACCTAATTTTTCACTTCCTGTGGTCAAGCTGATTTCTTAGCACATAGTAGATAGTTAATAGTGGCTAAAGAAGAAGAAAAATCATAGCAGAAATATGGAAAAGTTAAAAAAAAAAAAAAAAACTTTTATTTGATACTACCAAGAATTAGTTCAGTTCAGTTTCTCAATCCTGTCCGACTCTTTGCCACCCCATGGACTGCAGCATGCCAGGACTCCCTGTCCATCACCAACTCCTGGAGTTTACTCAGACTTATTCCCATTGAGTTTGTGATGCCATCCAACCATCTCATCCTCTGTCATCCCCTTCTCCTCCTGCTTTCAATCTTTCCCAGCATCAGAGTCTTTTCAAATGAGTCAGCTCTTCGCATCAGGTGGCCAAAGTACTGAAGTTTCAGCTTCAGCATCAGTCCTTCCAATGAACACTCAGGACTGATCTCCTTTAGGATGGACTGGTTGGGTCTCCTTGCAGTCCAAGGGACTCTCAAGAGTCTTCTCCAACACCACCATTCAAAAGCATCAATTCTTCAGTGCTCAGCTTTCTTTATAGTTCAACTCTCACATCCATATATGACTACTAGAAAAACCATAGCCTTGACTAGAAGGACCTTTGTTGGCAAAGTATCAGAGAAATGCAAATTAAAATAAGCAAAACATTATTCTCAATCTCACTTCTGCCTATCAAATTGACTGGGTAGCTTGGTATGCTCTTTCTGAAAAGTGATTTGACATTATCCATTGTCTTTAAAAACCCATGCTCTTTGCTGACCACTCAGTTATTTCCTTAAGATGAGAACCTAAGTAAAGATTTATAGACAAAGATATTCATCTCAGCTTTTTTTATAGTCTAAGCAGAAAAAGAGATGGGGGCAATTTTCCAAAAACAGGTGAATGACAGTATAAATTCAAATGATGGACTATTAATTCTGTAGAATTTCTAATAACATGAGAAAATTACTCCAATACAACACTAAATGAAAAAAGAATTTAGTAAATACAATTGTATGTACAGGAAGCTCCTCGTGTTGTATGCACAGAGCTCCCAGCTAGAGCTTAAGCAATATGTACCCTTGGGATTGAGGCATGTCTGGAAATAGCGGGTGGAAGGATGGGATGACTCCAGCAGAATTGTCCTGGGAGAGCAGCTAGTAACAGGAGGGAGGGGCCAAGCCACAGAGCCCCGTGCATAGGCGGGGCAGGGGCTCCTCTGGGAAAGAGAGGGTGTCCGTCACTTAGCTCCCTGGGGACTCAGAATATATCTGAGCCAAGAGAGAGGAGGTTCTGCTGTTTAGATTGTGTGACAGTATAGCAAACTACCCCAAAATTTGTGACTTAAAAGAGCAGTTTATCTTGTTCCTTGATGGTTCCTTGCACTAATTGGGCAGTTCTCCCTCAGGGTCTCTTATGTGGTTGCAGTCAAGTGTCTGTTTGGGCTGGAGTCACTTGAAGTCTGGACTCTGGAAATCCAAGATGGCGCACCCACATGCCTGACAGTTGGTGCTGACTGTGTCCTCAGATGGGACTGTCATCTGGAACACCTACATATGGACCCTCTATAAGACCTCACATTATATGGTGGTTGTTTCGGAGAGGAAGGAGCCCAAAAACAAGCATTCCAAGAGACCCAAGTAGCAGTGGCAAGCCTTAACATTCTATTGGTAGTAAGTCACTAGGACCAGCCCAGATTCAAAGGATTGGGACTAGATTTCACTTCTTGCTGTGAGGGGCAGCAGGTGCTTGAAGGCAGAGGTAGAGCCTATGTTGGCCATCTTTCAAGCCTATTTACCACAACTATTTTCAATAAAAAGTTCTGGCAGAAATTGCTACGTAGGACCTAAAGCAGGTGTTTTTGTACCCCAAAGTATAAGCCAAAAGGGGTAGAGCCTCCCACCTCCATAGGAATGTCAGCTTGGCTTTGGTTTCCTGCAGGCTCTGGAGAGCTCACCTGTGCTCTGTACTTGGAAGATGGCCCCACAGCACCAGGAGGGGCCAAAGTCAATGGCAGCTGTAAGATTCATGACAATGACCATTAGGAAAAACTTTGAAGGTGGGCCCTGGCAGCAAAAGCAAGGCACAGTCAGAGGCCTGGAGGCCTCCTGAGCAAACATTGCTGTAAAGACCACAACTTTGAAAATACAAAAAACAAAGGAGTTGTTCCTGAGTTCATCTGAGAAATTCCTTAGAACTTCCCAGAACTAATTCAGAAAACCTTTGCAAAACAGGGAGAGCCAATAAAATATACATAATGACGACTAATATCAACCCATTGTTTTCATGCCAGCTTGATGTAAAGCAGGTTATATGAGTTAAATGAACACTTATGTTTCTATGCACACACATGTAAATGTACACAGACAAAGAAAAAAATGTATTGGAAGAAGTTGTACCAAAATGTTAACAGCGTTTCTGCAAACTCTGATGTCAGATCTCTTTGATACTAGGACAGTGTTTTTAATCCCCTTCTTTGTATATTTTTCTATATATTCCCAATTTTCTAGGATGAAGCCTAATGCTTGTATAACTAGAAATACAAAAGCGACATGTATCTTTAGTGATGGGGATTGCTCTGAGGTCACGAGGGAAGGAGGTCTCCCCAGCCCAGGCCCTGGCTCTAGATACAACAAACAAGGCAGCCAACAACCTCTACAACAGATTTGGCCTCCAAAACGGCTCAAGGGAGCAATGAGCATAGCAGGTCAAGAGCCACTGGGTAAGTATGTCCAGACTGATCCCAGGTGGACTCCCACCAGCTTGTCATCCCCCCAGGTTATCCTACCCAGGCCCCCAGAAGTTGTGCTTTGCTTACATGCATACTCGTAGGCGTTTTACTCCCACACACATTAGTAGCTTTTCATCAAACCATTTCATCACACTCAACTCCTTCAACACAGCCCTTGTAAGTTTTCTTTATTTAGCCTCAAGACATCTTTCCTAACCTTCTGGAAGTCTAAAAGCACCACTTCTGCTTCCAATTCAAGGGCAAGTTTCTCACTTTCCCATAGTTCTATCCTCCACTCATTCTGTTCAATTTCCCACACCTTTGGGAGTGGGGGTGGGGGGGTACCAGGGAAGCTGAAAAGAAAGCAAAAAGAATGTGAACCTATCCAAAGTCTGGTGACCAGTGACAGAGCCAAGCACCCATCTGAACACCCAGGGCAGAATCATGTCTGTGCTCCTGGAGCACCCCAAGCTTTCCAGTAGCACATCATCATGGAGCAGGAGCACAAGCAGCAGGAGGAAGAAGATGGAGGAACAGAAAATGAAGGAAGAACAGGAGAGAAGGAAGAAAAAGAAGCTGGAAAAGAGAATGTCACTGGAAAAGACCCAGGGACAAATCTTGATGTTGCAGGAGAAGATTTGGCACTATAGGAAGAAAAGCACCTGCTTTCTCCTGTAGAACGGTATCCATCAGGGAGACCAAGTTCATCACAGATGGTCCAAAACAAAAACAAAAAGATTTTGTAAAAGGACTGTTGGAAAGATAAGGGAACAGATGAGAATCTTGGAGCACCAAACCCTGGCAACAGCAGTGAGCTGTTAGCACCCCCAGGGCTGGAGGGACAGGATGGGGCCGAGACTATGTTAGTGAAGCTATGAAAACCAGCAGGACATCAACCACAAAATGCTGCCAGGAATGTGGCACTGGGGTAGCGAAGTAATACCCAGGGCCTCTCTCTTCCCACTGCTCCACCTCCTGCCAGGGCCTCCCATGAGCCAAGCTGATCCTCAAGGGAGTGAACCCACGTGGTACAGTCCACAAGGGTCAACCTTCGGATTCCAGAGCAAAGCAAAGAGTCAAAAATAGAACTGGGAGCAAATAGAAAAGATCATAATAATATCAATAATTTTAAAGCTGGATAGGTAAGTAGACAGAGAAATAGATACTGTTATTATCCCCGGTGGAAAGTTAGGTATTTGCTCAAGGTCTTCTAAACACCACATTGTATCAATACTTCTTTCAACTCACCAAGATGGGCAAGTAGATGACCTGGTAAGCACCAGGAGGCAAGTCAAGTATTATGTCAAGTATGTCACATACTACGACAGCATATGGCTGGGAGCCCAAACAGTGGCTGGGGGAGAAGGAGCTGTCAGACAGGCTTCTCAGAAAAGGTGACTCCTGAGCAGTCTTTTTTTTTTTTTCTGATATGAAATATTGGCTATTTCCCCCCTGTTGTACAATATGTCCTTGAGCCTATCTTAAAAGAGTTTTTACCTCCCCTTCTTCCTCCTTCCACTGGTAACCACTAGTTTGTTCTCTGTATCTGGGAGTCTGCTTCTTTTTTGTTATAATCACTAGTTTGTTGTTATCTTTTAGATTCTGCAAATAAGTAATATCGTATAGTATTTGTCTTTCTCTGTCTATTAATTTATTTCACTTAGCACAATGACCTGCAAGTCCATCCTTGTTGCTGCAAATAGCAAGATTTCATTTTTTTTATGGCCTTTCATGAGCATCTGACCCCAGAGCAACCCTCACCTTCTCTGAAATTTGATAGTCCCTGATTTTGAACCTTTCAATTCAGCATTTAACTTTTTAAAGACAGTATTATTCTTCAGATTCTTCTGTGTAATAGGTTTTTTCCTAGCTTTCTAATTATTTTGTATTACCCCTGGGCTGGAAGAAGCACAAGCTGGAATAAAGATTGTCAGGAGAAATATCAATAACCTCAGATACGCAGATTGACACCACCCTTATGGCAGGAAGCAAAGAAGAACTAAAGAGCCTCTTGATGAAAGTGAAAGAGGAGAGTGAAAAAGTTGACTTAAAGCTCAACATTCAGAAAACTAAGATCATGGCATCTGGTCCCATCACTTCATGGCAAATAGATGGGGAAACAGTGGAAACAGTGTCAGACTCTATTTTGGGGGGCTCCAAAATCACTGCAGATGGTGATTGCAGCCATGAAATTAAAAGACGCTTACTCCTTGGAAGGAAAGTTACGGCCAACCTAGACAGCATATTAAAAAGCAGAGACATGACTTAGCCAACAAAGGTCCATCTCGTCAAGGCTATGGTTTTTCCAGTGGTCATGTATGGATGTGAGAGTTGGACTGTGAAGAAAGCTGAGCACCGAAAAATTGATGCTTTTGAACTGTGGTGTTGGAGAAGACTCTTGGAGTCTTGGAGAGTCCCTTGGACTGCAAGGAGATCCAACCAGTCCATCCTAAAGGAGGACAGTCCTGGGTATTCATTGGCAGGACTGATGCTGAAGCTGAAACTCCAGTACTTCGGCCACCTATGCAAAGAGTTGACTCATTGGCAAAGACCCTGATTCTGGGAGGGATTGGGGGCAGGAGGAGAAGGGGACGACAGAGGATGAGATGGCTGGATGGCATCACCAACTCGATGGACAACTCCAGGAGTTGGTGATGGACAGGGAGGCCTGGCATGCTGCGATTCATGGGGTCACAAAGAGTTGGACACGACTGAGCAACTGAACTGAACTGAACTGAACCCCTAACAAACAGCACCCAGTAAGTCTTTAGAAGACCTTTGTTGATCGGTTTATAACCCTTGGGTTGTTTAGAGTATTTTTCTCTGTGTTAAGTAAAAAAGAATTCCCCCTTTCAGCCTGTGGTGAATGATAGGGTCTTACTAGAGCATTTCTAAATGTCCCCTGCAGCTCCTGGGTTCTGGTGGCCAAGCTGGGGACATGACCCTGGCTGAGCCCTTCTCTATCCCCTATTCAGCACTGCCCCCTGTCTTTTTCTCACTTCCTTAGATGGGGACATAGATAGCCTGTCTCCTCAATAGGAGTCACTGTTATTTTTATTAGCAAAGCTTCACTTGTAGATCCTCAAGACATCTATCAACCTTGTGTCTAACCCAAAGCATTTTCTGATTTTATCATTTCTAATTACTATGATGGAGGTGTGTTAAAACTGTAGATTCTTTTTCCTCTGGAGATTTGCAGAAGGAGACTATTTTCTGCTGGAGATTGGTTTCTGGATGGCATGGCCAAAAGACTGGGGTGGAGTAGCTGAAACTGTCCATCTTTCCCAGTCATTTCCACAATTTCTGAGCAAAACCACCCTCCACTGACAGTTATGTTCACAGGGCTCACATGAGTCAATTCAATGACCTGCAGCCCACAGGAGAATCTGACTTCAACTGAAAATAGGTCCCCCATGTCCTAAGTTCAAGTGCCTTGCCTTAAATACTTCTTACAGTCAGATAAGACACATACAGTTCTCCAGAAAAGTACTAATGTTAGGAAAGAACAGGATGGAATTAGAACATTTCATATTTACAAAAATCCCCTGACACCGGGCCACTGGTTACTGGAGGCTAATGCTTTCTGGGAAGGAAATGTTCAAAGATAGATGACTATAAATATTGTTAGTAGGATAGAAGACACATTTATTCATTCATTCATTTGTTCATTCATATATCCATGTATGGCAGATTTTGATAGAAATACTCTGGGTTTCTATTCATAAAACAACAGACTAGAGTTGTCAATATGGGTTAACCTGGAGAGCTCAGTTTCTGGTTAGTCACCCACTCCAGGAAGCCATCTCCAGCCTCCTGTGTATAGATTATGGCTCTTCCCCAAAATTATGCAGTGCAGGCACCAGTTATCTGATCTGTATCTCTAACCAGGGAGTAAGCTCTATAAGCGCCATTTAGCTCATTATTATGGCCCTATCATCTGTACAGTGCCTTGCACATAACAGTTGCTTAATAAATATGTGTCAAATGGTTGGACAAAAGAGAATACAAAAGAGAGTATTCATGTGTATATTCATTTATTGATTCATTTATTCAATCCCTAACAATACCTGGAAAGGATCTTTATCTGGGGGCTTTATAAACAGAACAAAAATAATAAACTCAGAATGACTGATCTCACACATAGGGATGGAAATTGGCTCAGTCAAGTGGGATGTGTCTCAGACAGACCAGTAAATGGGTAGTTTCCAGTGTGGGGGTGATTGGAAACTAGATGAATGGACAGATGGGTAGACAAAATGAGTATAAAGACTTGCAACAGAATCACAAGACTAATTTTCAGCTTCAGACAGGTGTGGCTGGGGGAATCATCTCCTCTTGTTCCGATTTACAGTCTCTTTTTGTATTCTCCAGGGATAGAAATGCCTCCATTAGGCAAATGTCACTTCCATTACCTGCAGTCTACCTGCCACCCATAAATTTACCTATATCTACTCTCCATCTTCTATCTTCAGCCTCTTTCTCTTGACTCACTGTGATTTCATAAATGTGGTCAAGATTCTCTATTACATTTAACCACCCCCACCAGATTCTGTATCTTAGATAGTCACTTTCTAACTCTTTTCCTTTCCTTCATATCCAAGATTCCCTTAAGAGCATCTTCACTCACTGTCTTCACTTCTTCACCTCTTCACTTCTTCACCTCACTTCTCAAGCCACTGAATCTTGGTTTCGACACTCACTATTTCATAGAAATTGCTCTTTCCATATTATTTGCTAAACTGGTAGTTACCTCTTAGTCCTTTTCCTAACCTCTGCAGCTCTTACCACTGTTAACCAAACCTTCCTAAAGGTCTGCCCCCATGGGATTCAATGATGTAATTCTTGAAGAGATTTTCCTACACCCTTTCAGATCTTGATCCTTAACTGTTGAGGCTCTTCAAGGTTCCCCCTCCAACTGTCAGTTCTTTTTTCAAACACTAATCCTACTTGAAGTCATTCAAATCCATGTCTTCAAAAACCATCCATATTCTTGTGCCTCCAAAAGTCTGTCTCTTCTTCCCAGAGCCTTCTCTAAGCACCAAAGCTCTGCATGTAGATGCCTGCTGAACTTCTTCACCCAGATATGCCAAAGGCAGTTCACACTCAACGTGTTTAAAATTGCACTTGTCAACTTCCTCCAAACTCTGCTGCTCGCTTCCATGTTCTCCATCCCTGTGAGCTACCTCCATCCATCAGTCACTCAAACCAGAAACCTTGGGATCCTCATTGCCTCCCTCATCTCTAACTAGTCAACAAGATCTATCAATTCCAGTTCCCTAAAGTTTGTTTAAATCTTAAATTTCATCTAATTCTCTCCATTCTCATATCTGCTGCCTTAATTCAGGTCACCATCATCTCTTGTCTGGATGAATACAGTCTTCAAGCTCTTCTTATCCCCAGTTTTTTATTTTCTACTTTGCAACCAAAGTGATCCTTCTAAAAGACAAAACAGACCATAAAAAGAATCTCTTCTCTCTCTCACCTTCAACTCACCTAAAATACTTCATGGACTCTGCTGAAGACTTCAGGGCTAGTCTACAGTCCTCATCCTGACAGTCAAGGATACGCCCACGTCTCCAGTCCTGCCTCCAGGCCTCTGTTACATCTGTCCACCTCAATCTGTTTATAGTCTCTGGACCACATTACTTCTCTTTTTCTGGGCCTTTGCTTCTGCTGACTCTTACCTAGACTTCCTTTCTCTCTCCCTTCTACACTTAGCAAATTTCAACTCATTTTTAAACCTAGCTCAGATATCACCTTTTCAGAGAAGTTCTCTTTTACTCCAAGATTGAGTGAAGAGCTGCTATGTGTTCTTATGACCTAAACCTGTGGTGTCTTTCCTCTGTAGTTACCAAAAACAATGAGAAGTCTGAAAGTTTTAACCGCAGAGTCCCAAACCTAGCACATGGTACATGTCAGACATTTCACAAAATTTTTGTGAACAAGTTAATGATCCATATATAGAATGAAGAATGGATGGAAGGGAGGAGAGTTGAGTAATTAAGTCATCTGTAACTCTTAATTTCACTCCACACTGCATATCCATCATGCCCTCTAGTGACTGATGGAGTCATTGTAGGTTTAGAGGACACTGGGCTAATCAGTAAACACAGACTGAGAACCTAATATGTGAAATGCCCAGTGCTGGATGCTGAACAGGCTCAGAATCTAGCAGAGCAATAACACATGTACCAAAGGATCACTCTACGGTAGGTGCTGTGTAAAGCAAACAGCCAGGTAAAGTAGAAATGACAAGAGTTTGGGTGTAAACTCACTCTCAGTCTAACACTCTCAAGTACTAGCTGAACAAATTTTCAAAGCTTCTCTAGGCCTAAAATTTCTCATCTATAAACACTGGGTTCACAATACCTACATCTCATGATTTTGGGGAACATTGAAAGAAATAGTTCATCCCAGGCACATGAAAGGTTCCTTACAGAGCCTGATGAACTTGATAAACCTCCACAAAAGCTACCTCTTTCCTCTCCAGATGCTTGCTTGCTCACAAATCTGTGATGCCCCCTGGGACCTATTAGAGCGGAATTGAAATGAGAAGGAAGCTTCATCCATGCCTGGGGAGCTGGCACATCTTTAAAACCTTGATTTTAAAAGGTTGGTGACTCCCAGGAGTCCATGTGGTTCCCAGGAAAGTGCTCCTGGAACCTGGAGCCATCTCTGCAGGCATTGAGCAGGACTGAATGCAGCTGAAACATTCATGGCTCCCCTTCCTGTCTAACAGGACCATGACCCCTGCTGTGGCCCAGGTGTCCCTTTTATGGCCTCTGGAGATGACCATGGCATCCTCTTCTGCCAAAGATGTCAATTGCTGTCCCTAAGCTACAGGACACTATCAAAACTCCTTAGCATGACATGTGAAGTCCTCTAAGGCCCAGGCTCCTCTGCATCTACACCAATCTGCATTCTCTACTCCATCCACACTAGGCCCTGTTGTGAGCCGTGGCCCCCAAACATCTTGTCCTCCAGCTCCTCTGGGCCTTCTTCATGCTGTTCCTTCTGCCTGGAACATTTTGTCCTGGTTCAGCACCTGGCAAAGTCTTCCCCATTTTCTAACATCCAGTTCAGGCATCCACTCCTTTGAGAAGCCTTTCCAAGTCTCGGTCAGCTGCTCTTTTGGTTGACCTGTGCCGTCTCTGAGGCCAGGAATGCTGAGAATGGCAGAATCAAAGCCAAAGGGTGTGGCTGGAAGAAGCAGAGCCAGAGCAAAGGCCTAAATTAAAGTCACATTAGAGGAAATGCATATTCACCAAGAAAACACTTTTTTTTAAAGTGTTTGCTTTAACCATTTTACACAACATCTTCCATGAGTCAGGAACACTTCAGAGTGCCTTCATACACTGACTCATTTAATCTGCACAACTACCAGATTAAGGCAGGTCTATTGTTACCCCCATTTTGCATATAGGAGATACTGAGGCCCAGGGAAGTCAAGTAACTTGCCCAAGTTCAGAAAACTAGTAAGAGAGCTTTCATGAAGGGCATGAAGGGCTTGTTTCAGAAATAGGTGAAGACAAAAGGAGAAATAATCAAAGAGGATGAGGAGCAGGTGGGGGATGGGGCAAGCAGGCAGCTTCACTATTCCCCTAGACATTCATTCAATTAAAAAATGTTGTGCATTTGTGCCTCACTCTGTATTACGCTCTGGAATTACAGTGGTAAACAGGTTCAGTTCCTGGCCTTATGGTGCTCATAATACAGTAGAGGAAATAGGCAAATAATCACACAGATAAATGAGTATGCATCATGGAAAGTCATGCTGTTGTTCAGTCTCTAAGCTGTGTCCGACTCTTTGTGACCCCATGGACTACAACACACCAGGCCTCCCTGTCCCTCACTATCTTCCGGAGTTTGCCCAAGTTCATGTCCATTGAATCAGTGATGCCTTCCAACCATGTCATCCTCTCTCGCCCTCTTCTCCTTCTGTCTTCAATCTTTCCAAGCATCAGGGTCTTGTCCAATGAATCAGTTCTCATCATCAGGTGGCCAAAGTATAGGAGCTTCAGCTTCAGCATCAGTCCTTCCAATGAATATTCAGGACTGGTTTCCTTTAGGATTGACTGGTTTGATCTTCTTGCTGTCCAAGGGACTCTCAAGAGTCTTCTCTAGGACCACAGATCAACAGTACCAGTTGTTCAGCACCCTGCCTTCTTTATGGCTCAACTCTCACATCTGAACATGACTAATAGAAAGACCATAGCTTTGACTATACAGACTTTTGTTGGCAAAGTGATGTCTTTGCTTTTTAATACACTGTCTAGGTTTCCTTCCTAGGTGTCATAGCTTTCCTTCCAAGAAGCAATCATCTTCTAGTTTCATGTCTACAGTCACCATCCACAGTGATTTTAGAGCCCAAGAAGAGAAAATCTGTCACTGCTCCCATCTTTTCCCCCTCTACTTGCCAGGAAGTGATGAGGCCAGATGCCATGATCTTGTTTTTTTTTTTTTAATATTAAGTTTTAACCTAGCTTCTTCTCTCTCCTCTCTCACCCTCATCAAGAGACTCTTTGGTTCCTCTTTGTTTTCTGCCATTAGAGTGGTATCGTCTGCATATCTGAGGTTGAAGGGAAGTGTACATGTTACCATGAGACTGAACTGAAAGGGCTATCTAATAAATACTGGGGTCATACAGTGACATTTGTGCTGAGACAAGATAGACAGACTGCCCAAATGAAGGATGGAGGGGAGAAGAAATTGCAAAGTTCCTGTTGAGCAGGGAGGCAAGAAATGAGGCTGATGAGGCCAACGGGTACCAGATTATTCAGGACTTTGGGGTAGAGCACATGGGCAGAGGAATAATGGGAGACTGGGAAGGGAAGCTGAAGGTAGATCTTAAAAGCCACACTTAAATGGTGGTACTTTATCTTGGACATACAATGTGCCTCAGTATCTCAGGAGCCAAGAGTCTTGAGCGTGTCATTTTGAAGATGAAAAATAAAAACAACCAAAATGGTACATGTTCAGTGCGGTGGGTATGGGGAGATTTGAACCATTCAGAAGGAGAATGCAAGTGGTCAGCCAAGTGGTCCCAGCCTGGAAGGAGTTAACCCCTTCCCACTCTTGGTATCTTCATCAGCCTCGGCACTCCGCAAAATAATCAGCTATCATTTATCAGTGTTCTGCAAGGCAGCATTTGAAACTGAGGCAGGGCAGTAAATCAGACACATATAATTTGAGCCCTGAAGTATAGTAATTCTTCTTTTAATGCAACATCTGGTACAGATAATACAATTTGCAGGAGAAGGGAGCCAGGAATGCAAGTCAGGGCCCTCAGTATTGGGCAAGCAGAGCTAGAAAGCCTGCTTTCCCTCCCATCCTTCCAGCAATACCATGGACTTAAAAAGGAGCTTTATTATGACTCCCTTGGCTGGCCAAAAGGGAAATCAAGTTAATTATAGACTTGTTTGCCGGTTATTAATTAAACCCCAGCTAAACATAAAAACACGGGGGAAGTGCCACTTCCCGCTCCGTGCCTCCAGCCCCTGAGAGCCGAGGAGTGTCGTTCCTGCCTTTGCAGTCCACTCTGTGTCCTGTTTCCTCTGCGGATTTTCTCAGGAGGGTCCCAGGCCCTTTGCCCTAAGTGCAAACAAAACCTTATTTTTAGCTGAGAAGGAACACAACACTGAAAGCTCCAAAGCAGCAGGGGGACAATAGGAGGAAGCTTGCAGACACTGCCTGGTCGTGACACCCAGGGTTCCGGGGCTGCCACACCCTCCTGCCTCCTGCAGCCTCCCAAGTTCGCCAGCATCCCTGGTCCCCAGTCAGATACCCAAGCTTCTCCTGCACACTTGCTGTGCAGTAGCTATACCTAGTGACTAGAAGGACGAGCTTTCTGGCACATGTCCGGGCTCCAAACTTAACCCCTTCACTATCTCCTTCTTGGGCAAGTTCCTACACTGCTCGGCTTCAGATTTCCCTCTCTAAAATGGAGACATGAGCAGTGCCCCCTCCTAGGTAAGCTGTGAACTTTCAACATGATGAAGTTTGCTGAACACTGAGCAGGTACGCAGCACATGGTTGCTAAGAAACACTAGTTTCCTTTTCCTTACTCTTCCTGGACACCAGCGTTCAGCTTTGGGTCGTCCACCTAAATGTCAAATGCTAGAAGGTTCACCTGTGACCTTGACATCTCTCAAAAACTTTCTAAGCCTTTCTCTATTTTCTCATCTTCAAAATAGAAGCAAACCAGTGCCCACCAGAGAGTGTCACTGGGAGCATTAGACGATGGGAGCAACCTAGTGCCTGGCTCTAATTGATGCTTAGCACTTATTAGTGACTAAGTTACCTGAAAACAACCCCCGAATACTTAAAGTTGAGATTCTAACATCAATATCTGTGGCACAAAGAGAAAGACAATCAATCAACAGGGAATCACCCCAAACTAGCCTCATTTCCTACTGGAGTTGAGATGTAAAATCACCAGTCAAGAGCATTCCACAGATGTTGTGCAAAGACATCGTAAGAGAATTTGGCTGATTCCTTGGCAAAATCTAGCTAGCCCCCCCGAATCACCCAGTGGACATTTTCTTTGCTTTTCCATAGAGAGCTAAAACATCACCATCTCTATTAGCCCTAACCAAGCCATTTTTCGGATGTGAAAAGTCAAGAGCCCTCTGACCACCAGTGATTTCCTTCAAAACAGGATTTCCCAGTGTTACCAGTCACATGGAGAAGAAGGAAAAAAAAAAGCGTTCCAGTGAAACCTGCCAATGAAACGAAACTTGTTTATGTGATTTCCAGACTCCAACCACCACTCTCTACCCTCCCTTGCACTCCAACCAAATTAAGGACTGTTGAGTCAGCACCAAATCCTCCCAACCTCACCCACTAGAGCAGGCATGGGCAGCCTGCCCCTGCATCAGCTGTGTGAGCTGGGTTCACAGACCTTCACTAGCATCACACAGTTGAATTCAAACAATGGATGCTTTTAATTTTGTCTAATAGTTTTAAATGTATCATTTCCATTTTCTACTACCTCCTGGCAGAAATCCTTATACTCAGATCTGAGTCCTAGTTCTGTGGCTTAGGTCCCTATAACACAAAAGCTAGAGAGAGAATGGTAAGCAAGATCTAAGAGATCTCCACAGAAGGAACAGATAATAAACACACAGTTACACAAATATTAATAGTTACTTGGTTATAACTTTACTAAGCTGCAGGTACCAAAAGAGCATATAGCAGAGGGACCAGAGCTAATGCACAAGTCATTATGCCTGTTTTAATGGTAAAACTGAAGCCACAGAACTCATGTGACAGAAACAGCATGGAGCTGCTGTCCAAGGAAGGACTAGAGAAGGAAAGAGAGGAGGGATTGCAAAACATTTGTAAATTTCAAAATGCTCTGTATTTGAAAAAATTACAACTGTCATTCCTGTATTCTGGTATACCATGCTTAAGATTCTATCAAAAAAAATTTTTTTAGTAACCTACATCAGAGTTTTCCTATTTATTTCCTTTTTCTAACCTTCTGGGGCCTGGGGTGGGGTGGGGTATTGGGAGAGAGTATCTCAAGACAGATGCCTCACCTAACATTCTGCTGCTTCTGCTGCTACTGCTGCTGCTAAGTCGCTTCAGTCGTATCCGACTCTGTGCAACCCCGTAGACGGCAGCCCACTAGGCTCCGCTGTCCCTGGGATTCTCCAGGCAAGAACACTGGAGTGGGTTGCCATTTCCTTCTCCAATGAAGGAAAGTGAAAAGTGAAAGTGAAGTCGCTTAGTCATGTCCGACTCTTCGCAACCCCATGGACTGCAGCCTACCAGGCTCCTCCATCCATGGGATTTTCCAGGCAAGAGCACTGGAGTGACCTAACATTCTAGCATCCACCAAATAGAACTCTTCCTATATCAGCTGTCATAACTTGGAAAAGTTACTCAGCTTCTAAAACTGCTCACCTGGTCTGAAAGAAGTGGATGATAATATCTACCACACAAAATGACTGTCAGCATTAAATGAAACAGCATATATACAGCCTGACACATACTAAGTGTTTATAAGTGAGAGTTCTCCTTTGCTTCTCTTCCCTCCCCTTCCTTTCTCTCTGGAGAGGTCTTCATTGCACAAGAAGATGAATCAGCATTCTAGAAGCCTAGCAGGAGGTTGCTGTCAGAGGCATGCCCTACCCTTGTCAATATGTGGCTTTGGTCTTGGCTCCAGGAACTTAAAATTTAAAAAGAAATTTATATGGCATAACCCTCACTCCTAATTTCCCACTTGCTGTTCATGACTTACCAATTGCATGAAGGGCAAGAGTGGTTCTGAGGGGAAGGACGCATGTGTGTGTGTGTGTGTGTGTGTGTGTGTGTGATGGGGGAGAATGTAGAACAGAACATTTCTATGGTTTTTATTTATAGTTCTGGGAGCTTGTCAATAGCTTAATAAGAAAATTATTTCTCCTTTTTCTTTCAGTATTGAGCAGTGATGCATTTCACTTTTTAAGCAGAAAAACTTGGGGACAGCATTGGAGGTAGAACTTGACTGTTGCATTCCAGATACTTAGAAAGCCAAAGACTACAGAATTGCTACATGTCCCAAGACCTTCACATGCGAAACTGGTTGTAGAACTTACATGAGGAGGAGCTTCACTTCCCCTGAGGAGCTGGCATGCTTCTATGTGATGAAGAGAAAGACATTCCAACCCCTACACTGTGTCCAGCTTCAGTGCTAGGCCCTAGGCAGCTGGAGATGGAGTGGAAAAGACAATAGCAACATAATCCTTGAAGCTCATAGGTGACCCTCTGCAGTCTAGACACAGAAAGTTGAGATGGTAAGAAAATTGCAGAACAAGAAACATTATTAAGGAGCCACAATGTGTTAGGTGTTTTGACAGCATCAAACCTTCCCTTTTGCTGTGTACTTGACCCTTTATTTTTGGGGGCTCCAAAATCACTGCAGATGGTGATTGTAGCCATGAAATTAAAAGACGCTTACTCCTTGGAAGGAAAGTTATGACCAACCTACATAGCATATTAAAAAGCAGAGACGTTACTTTGCCAACAAAGGTCCATCTGATCAAGGCTGTGGTTTATCCATTGGTCATGTATGGATGTGAGAGTTGGACTGTGAAGAAAGCTGAGTGTCAAAAAATTGATGCTTTTGAACTGTGGTGTTGGAGAAGACTCTTGAGAGTCCCTGGGACCCCAAGGAGATCCAACCAGTCCATCCTAAAGGAGATCAGTCCTGGGTGTTCATTGGAAGGACTGATGCTGAAGCTGAAACTCCAGTACTTTGGCCACCTCATGCAAAGAGTTGACTCATTGGCAAAGACCCTTATTCTGGGAGGGATTGGGGGCAGGAGGAGAAGGGGATGACAGAGGATGAGATGGCTGGATGGCATCACCGACTCGATGGGCATGAGTTTGAGTAAACTCCGGGAGTTGGTGATGGACAGGGAGGCCTGGCGTGCTGCGATTCATGGGGTCGCAGAGAGTCAGATACAACTGAGTGACTGAACTGAACTGAACTGAACTGACCCTCACAATGATACTGAGGGATACAGATTTCTAGATACATGATCAGAGCCAAGGTACTTAAACTTGTAGTGCATTTGAGGACCCTGGAGCCCAGACACATAAATGGCAAAGCTAGAATTCAAGCTCAGATATGATTCCAGAGCCCTTTCTTGTCTACCTTGTCATACAGCCCTCAAAGAGCTCAAGGAAGTGAGAATGAAAACAAAATGACCACAGTAGGCAGAATAACTCAGAACCCACAACAAGGGTGGGGTAAATCATCACTGGGGCAAATAGCCCCTTATTCTTCCTAAACCATAAACTGATAAAGTAATGGTCCCGGTATCCTCAAGAAAAGGTTAGAAAATGGGCAGGGTCCTCCACTGAAATAGGCAGAGAAGCATGCAACTGGTTTAGAAAGACTTCTACCCAAAATGATTACATAAAAATTTGGCATATGAAAGGGTTATTGGAAAATTGACTTAAGTGACACAGCTCATTTCCTGATGAAGCCAGATTAATGGGACATGACCGAACCGAATTCCTCAAGAAGTAAATGACTCACCTCTCCTCCTGCTGGGCTGCCTGGAACTTTCCTTGTGCTTGGCCTTCTTCCCTTTCTGAAAACCCGGCTGCTAGGAAGGGAAACTCAACTGGGAAAAATGAGAATCTGTTCTTTACCTCCAGGTTCTCCATTAATTAGATTCTAAACTAAGTGGCATCTGAACAGCCAAAGTAGACACCCCTCCCACCAAGTTGCAGAGTTTACACTAGGTAAAAACCTGGAGCTTACTGAGGAGGCCCAAGGTGATCAAGATGCCCAGGTAGGTGGGGTATTGAAAACAACAAGATTAAAGGATGGTATCAAGGAGTCATGTGGATGGACCTCTCAGAATGGGCACACAACAGGAGGCTATCTGTGTCTGTGTAGATGTTCACAGCTTCCCTGGTAGCTCAACTGGTAAA
This sequence comes from Dama dama, assembly GCF_033118175.1. NCBI lineage: Eukaryota > Metazoa > Chordata > Mammalia > Artiodactyla > Cervidae > Dama > Dama dama. Next base: position 88,027,968 of record NC_083700.1, read on the forward strand.
GAATTTGCCTTTACAAAAATGTTCACAAAAAATATTCATGAAAAAATGTTCACAAAAAAGATACAAAAAGATGTTCTCCCCCCCCCAAAAAAAAAAAAAAAAAAAACTATGTTATCTACTACAAAGGAACACTCAATAATCAGACAGTCACAGTCGCAGACATGGAGGTGAGTAGTCCTGTGGCCAAATCAACATTGGTCACAGAAGTCTATGTAATTGAACCTGTGCATGTGTTCAACACAGCACCAGCAGAGACAACTGCTGAGCCTCAGATATGACATTGTTTCAAGGGAGACCATTCGGTCACATGGTCTGATCACATGAAGGTACTTTATCCTCACTTTAGCAGATAACAACATGTATATGAATTTGACTTCCCTGCCTGTCAACATCTCCATCTATAAGCATAAGAATGTCTTCTTCTCCATCATGGAATCCATCACAACATTGCTTCTTATCAAAGAACTCATTTTACAGAGAGAAGGGGGACAATGAGCTCAGAACCATGAGTTTTATTATGAACTCAATCACTCAGAAGCAGAGAGTCTAACAGATAGAATGGTGGAATGGGTGGAATGGCCTATTAAAGACTGAGTTATGGTGCTGACATCCAGTCCTATTACTTCATGGCAAATAGAAGGGGAAAAAGTGGAAAGTGACATTTTATTTTCTTGGGCTCCAAAATCACTGTGGATGGTGACTGCAGCCATGAAGTTATAAGACACTTTCTCCTTGGAAGGAAAGCTGTGACAAACATAGACAGTGTATTCAAAAGCAGAGACATCACTTTGCTGACAAAGGCCCATATAGTCAAAGCCATGGTTTTTCCAATAGTCATATATGGGTGTGAGAGTTGGACCATGAAGAATGCTGAGCCCCAAAGAATTGGTTCTTTGAATTGTGGTGCTGGAGAAGACCCTTGAGAGTGCATTGAACTGCAAGATAAAACCAGTCAATACTAAAGGAAATAAACCTTAAATATTCATTGGAAGGACTGATGCTGAAGCTAAAGCTCCAATACTTTGGCCACCTGATGCAAAGAACTGACTCATTTGAAAAGACTGGTTCTGGGAAAGATTGAGGGCAGGAGGAGAAGGGGACAACAGAGGATGAGATGGTTGGATGGCATCACTGACTCAATGCACATGGGTTTGGGTAGAATCCGGGAGTTGGTGATGGACAGGTAGGCCTGGCGTGCTGTGGTTCATGGGGTTGCAAAGAGTCGGACACAACTGGGCAACTGAACTGAACTGAAAGCAAGCTCTTACTATGACTATGCCCTTGCAATACATTGCAGAAATGAAGAAAGTTGTAGCTATGCAACCAGTCATCCTCAGTATCCCCAGTTCCTCCCTAGCTTCTAAAGAAAGTCTGGGTGATTTTGTCTGGCTGGTGAAAACTAGATGCAAAGAACACTGGGAAAGTGATTTGTCTTATCTTTTCAGCTCCTCTGGTGGAAGCCAACTCTGCCATCTAGAGATTGATAAGACAGAGAAGGAAGAAGATTAGAACCAAGAAAAATAATAAATATCTCCTATAAGGAAACACATCAAACACCTACCATGAATCAGATAATGTTTGAACTGAGATTTGACAATTAGGTTAGAATGGCCAGAAGGGAAATGGCATTCCACAAAGAACCATATATGATTAAGGCTGTCTTAAGCATCCCAATCAAATCATTCCATGGATTTGGGGTGTACAGTAGGCATGGAAGATCACTGTTTACAGCAAAGAAGTTAAGCAACCTGGCCAACATCACATATTCTGGTATACAGTGGGACAGTAACTCAAATTCAGTCACTCAGAGGCCAGGCCCAATTCTACCACCACCAGTACCCACCCCCCAACTCTCCCCTTTGCTCCTGGCTTATGAGATGTTAAACACACAACCAGAGGGCAAGGGATTGAATATTCTGGGCCAAGATCATCATCAAACTAAATAAGCCATGCTGATTAATCTAGAGTTGGAATGCTAAGGCTTTTCTCCAAGATGGAGGAATGGGAAGATCCCAGCATGCTCACTGGAAGGAAACTCTCAGTTCTACAAAAGCAGGTTTTCCAAAATATTCAGTCCCTCTCCAGATGCAAGCAAGCCCTTGTCACATCCCTATGCTAAGTCCAGAATCAAAATTTTAATTTCTTTTGTGGGAATAAGGAGTCATCCATATGAAAATAAAATACACTACTGACCGAAGGGGAAGGGACGAAACGGGAGTCAATTTGGTCTTTGCTAAAAAAAAAAAAAAAAACCAGGGAGCAAGGCCCACAGCTGCCTCCCCAGGAAGTCCTATTACTACGGACAATGGCCCAGTTGTTCTCTCCTGCCCAAAGAAACCATGTAGTCTCGAACCTGAGGGCTATTCACTGTCTTTTTCTATTTCTTTCCTTGAAACACAATTTATTGGAAATACTTCCAGATCTCCAGGGGGAAAACAAAAGGCTGGCAGTAAAATGAAACACCTAATTAACAGAGAGAACTGCTCCACTATTGCCAAAGAACTTTCTGCAAGACTCCTGGCTCCTTGAAGAGAGAAGTTAGGGGAGGGAAACCTAAGCAGCACTGAGCCCCTCTTATTGTGCACACCATAGTGCCAGAAGGTAGCATAGAGTAATGGTGATGAACACTGGCTTTGGAGTCAGACTGCCTGGGTTCAAATCCCACCTTTGCCACTTATTAGGACAAAGCCCATAACCTCCCTGGGCTTATGAAATGAGGATAATTGTTGTCCTTCTTAAGGTTATTGCAAAGTCAAGTGAGCTAATTCATTGAAGTGATTAGCATACCTAGTACTGTGAGCTAAATATTAGCTATTATAGTTATATGTCAGGTAACTTCATTATCTAAGTCTGGATGAGGGGTCATTATACCCAATTCACAAGTTTGTGGTGAAATTAAGCTGGAAAGTTAAGCTGTCTGCCTACATGGTAGAACTAGGACTAAATTCATAGTTGTGAAATTTTAAAGCTTGAGATATTTCCAGAATATCACGCTGCCTACTTCCCCTATGAGAGGGCTTTCTCATCACTGCCTTCACTGGCAGCCTGAGAAGTTTCACCATTGGCCCCAGAGTCTCCTGCCTCTGCTCGTGAACAAATACCCACCATGGGGACTGTGGTCAGAGGACTCAGGGACAAACAACCCTCTGCAGACCATATCCGGACTGTTAGCATCAAGAGGGGATTAAAGACATGAGGAAAGCAAGAGGGGAAGAAAAAGGGTGATAACAGGAAACAATCTGCTCTGATTGCATGTCTGTTTCTATGCTCGTATCCAGCCTTTATGTTCAGATACTAGATAGCAGGATAAGACTGAGTCTCACTTGGGACAGCAAATTTCTAATGAGGGTCCTTGAAGTCTCACCTCAGTGACTTTTTCAACTTTCATTTATCATTTTTCAAATCAATTTAAGGCCTTGGCAACCAGCCTACTTCTTTCTCCAGCATTCCCCCCACCTGCCTTCTGCAGAAAACCATCAAGTAAAGCATCTGACAAAATACTTAGTGCTCAGCCAGTGTCTGGCATTGTAAGATGGCTCCAGGGCCAGCGGGGCACTTCCAACCAGCCCCAGTGGTTTTATCCAGTGTCCAAAAGCAGCTGTTCCCCTGGGGCTTGAGAAGAATGCATTTGGACAACCCTTTACCGTCCTTCCTTGCCTCTCCCTAGGAAGTCCTCTCCTCAGCCAAACTGGCCAGGACCACAGGCCTGCTGCATTTGCATGTGTGTTTGTGTGTGTATGAGTGTCTTCCCACTGGGAAGCTGGCTCATGAAGTCTCACCCCCTCCCCCTGCCCCAAATTAAAACAAGCTGGTTGCAGTTGTGAGCAAACTCAGCTCACACCAGCTGGGCCCTGCTTGCAGCTTCAGAAAATGCTGTTTCATGTTCAGATGCAAATAACCATTTCCTCTCTAGAGCGTGCCTGGACCGTGTTCCAATCTGAATGGGGAGCAGAGGGGAACAGAGGCTCTGGAAGAACATGAGGCTGGGACTGTCAGCAGGGATTCTGCTGTCCTAAACTTTCTCTGAATTCAGAGAGTGGTCAGTGCCCCACAGGAAGTGTGAGGACAGGAGGGAGAAGTTTCCAGCATTTCCCGCAGCTGTGCCTGTACCCTGTACCCTCTGAACAGGTTCTCCTGCCTCCTGGCATGTCCTCTAAAAATGCCTGCTGCCATAGTGATTCCATCACTCATTCACTCAAATGTCAGTTACTGGACACTAAACTGTACTGGATACTGCTGCAGGCATTATCAGAATCACATAGCGGGTGGCAGGATCCGTCCTTAGGAGGCTTGTATTCTAATGATCATTCTCATGTGTAGTTCTTAACTCACCTCTATCTCAAAAGTCCTCAATGGCTCCCTATGGCCAACTGAATAAAAATTAAACTTCTTAACGCAGGCAGGACCCTCCAGGCTCATACCCGAACCCATTTACCCAGTCCTAAATTTCATTGTTCACCAGTCATGAGTGTTGGGCTGCACCCCCACAGGCCTACATTCAGGACAGAAGAGAGAGCCTAGAAACAGAAGAAAAAGTCTGAAGTCGGTGATAGAGACACCTACGGTTTAATGTATGGGGAAGCTGAGCTGTCTGAAGCAAGGTCCTAGAGCGACACCCCACCATGTGTGGCAGATGGTGGCAATGTCCACTTCAGGGGGAGAGGGGGAGGTTGCCAGTTATAGGGGAAATGACATCAGGTGGGCCGATTTGTTACCAGGAGAACTGGCAGAGCGGCATGGCCCTCATGGTCCCTTTGATAAGCTCTCATGGTAGAGATATTCTAATGAGATGTTCTGATATTCTGATCAGAACTAAAACAATGCCCAGCTGGGGCTGGGGCTGGTCAATCAGTGAAGGTGAGCCAGGGAATGTATGGGAGCAAGAGAAGAGTCATCCTGGGTGGCTGACCGTACCATGAGCCTGTTGAATATCTACCCACCCTGCAAGATCCAGCTCTAGTGTCATCTCCTTGAAACCATCCAGGGTCCCCCAGTAGGAATGAACCCCTCCTTCCTTTATGTACTCACAGCAAGATCCCAGCAACTTACAGTAAGGGTAAATCACGGCGGTCATCCAAAAATCCAAGGCAACCCTTCAACAGTCCCTTCCTTCCCGGGCTGAAGTGTGTGTTAAGACTAATTAATTTATTGTGGTGAACATGACTCAGGTTCCTTGATGTGTGACTTAACTAAAATTTATTGAGGGCCTGACGTGAAGAGCTAACGCATTGGAAAAGACCCTGATGCTGGGAAAGATTGAAGGCGGGAGGAGACAAGGACGACAGAGATGATATCGTTGGATGGCACCACCGACTCAATGGACGTGAGTGAGCAAACTCCAGGAGATGGTGAAGGATAGGGAAGACTGGTGTGCTGCAGTCCATGGGGTCGCAAAGAGTCGGACATGACTGAGTGACTGAACAACAACCGTTGAGGGCCTAATGTGTGCCAGGGTCTGTGCCACATGCTTTATTTCTTCTTGTCTTCTCTGCTTCTATATACAGATGAGGAAACCAAACTCAGAGTGGTGAGGTTATTTACCTAACGGCACACAGGGTTCCCTTGCTCACTCCCACAGCCATGTCTCCCACCTGTAGCACAGATATGCTCCAGGGCACAGAGGTGTACCGTGGGGGGCAGTTCAGTTCAGTTCAGTCGCTCAGTCGTGTCCGACTCTTTGCGACCCCATGAATCGCAGCACGCCAGGCCTCCCTGTCCATCACCAACTCCCAGAGTTTACTCAAACTCATGCCCATCGAGTCGGTGATGCCATCCAGCCATCTCATCCTCTGTCGCCCCCTTCTCCTCCTGCCCCCAATCCCTCCCAGCATCAGGGTCTTTTCCAGTGAGTCAGCTCTTCGCATGAGGTGGCCAAAGTACTGGAGTTTCAGTGGGGGGCAGAGGGCTGTGGGAAGTTACAGAATAAATACTGGACCTATACCTGAGGCATCCTTTTCACTTACTGGTAAGTAATTGAAATGCTATTTGATTTAAGAATATCTTCATTAATACAAGGGTTTCCCTGATAGTTCAGTTGGTAAAGAATCCGCCTGCAATTCAGGAGACCCTGGTTCGATCCCTGGGTCAGGAAGATCCACTGGAGAAGGGATAGGCTACCCACTCCATTATTCTTGGGCTTCCCTTGTGGCTCAGTTTGTAAAGAAACTGCCCGCAATGCGGCAGACCTGGGTTCGATCCCTGGGTTGGGAAGATCCCCTGGAGAAAGGAAAGGCTACCCACTCCAGTATTCTGGCCTGGAGAATCCCCTGGACTGTATAGTCCACGGGGTCACAGAGTCGGACACGACTGAGCAACTCTCACTCGCTCACTAATACAAACCCAGATGTTGCATATTATGGATTGGAATTTTAAGACTGCAAAAATTTTAAGCATGAAATGCAAGTCTTCAGATCCATTCTGCACCAGAGAAGGGCACTCGGGGCTGCGCTCCAGGCCTCTCAGCTGGCACCCATTCAGGCTTCTGTGACATGAGGGCTACTTGGATGGAAAAGTTTTCTTTAATGTTACACTTTCCTGAAGGCAGAAACACTGGCAACAAATGAAGGCCAGGTAGAAAGCGAAGAAGAAGGTGGGAGAAAGAAGCCTTTAAAAATACAGACATTCAAAGAAGTACTGAGGCCTGGGAGCACTGGGGCTGTGACCATGAGCCCTCCATGCATCTGAAGGAAGGACACAGTAAGAAATAATATTTCTAATAGTGGGTCATCCAAGAACAAAAAGGAGGGGCAGCTAATCATTTATTATATTCTGTATACTAGTTTCAAAAGACAATGACATCAGGCATTTGAGGAAACGTTCCAGTTAAAACAGTTCAAACTGTTAAAACATGGGTGCTTAAATATAGATATAGATATAGATAGATACACACACACACATATATATATTGCATTTTCTTACTGAACAGTGCATGTCCTTCCCCTCTTAAGATGTGGGCCCTGCATGTGGCAGGTGACTAACTGATGTGGCTGGCTGAATGATGTGTTCTTGATGAACTGATTCCTCTTCTGTAGCATCTTCTGTTCTGTAGAGACCTGAGCTGCCTGGCCCTGAAGAAAACCATGATGGTAGAAATTCAGTCGTTATGTCAAGAAACAGGAGGAGTTTACATTGTGGAGGGTTATGAAAAGGAGAGAGTCCTGTATCCCTCAGGGACTCTACTTCTCATAATTTAGAATTGATTCTAGCAGCTATTGACTTGGAGCAACGCTGGGTTTCCTGAGTACAGATGAGTTCTGAAAAACATGTGTTTTCATTTTCATTGTGTTAATTATCTGGAAAAAACAACTCAAATTTAATAGAGGCCACATGAGCCAACCCATCCTCCCCCCCTATAGCTTCACGGCCATGCCTACCTTGGGGTTACCTGGTCACACACTTCATTTCTCTACATCCCAGATTTGACTTCAGGATGTTCCTCAACACAGTACTCAGGCAGATGCTACTGACGGACCAGAGCTGGCAAGAGAAAAGAGCCTTTGTTTGACCTCCCTGATCTGGAGCCCAGGCATTAGATGAAGGATGCTGATGGAGTGCTTGCTTTACGTATGCCTAGCTCACACTGACTCTAAAGAGAAACCTGACTATGCCTCTCCAAAGGTCTTCTGTGGCTTCCCATCCCTACAATCCACACAGCTCCATTGTCTGTACCAGCCAGCCTTGCAGGCTCCTCTGCTGCACAGTCACACAGTGGCCCTACCCTCCAGCCCGCCATCCACCATCTCCCTGCCTTTGCAAACCTGCTTCTTTGGCCTGGGGCAACTTCCTCCTCTCTTACCTAGAGCAGTGGTTCTCAAACTTCAGCAGACCTCAAGGACTGGTTAAAACACAGATAGTCAGGCTCCCATAACCAGTTTCTGATTCTTTCTGCCTGGGATGGGCCCTCAAGATTTGCATTTCTCATGATTTCCTAGGGAATGCTGGTGCTTCTAGACTAGGGACTACACTTGGGAAACTATGCGGGCCAATCTAGCCCAACTAAAGCTTCACTTCTCCTAGGAAGCCCACCCTGACTGGCCTTCTCCCTTACTGTTAGGTTCCCCCCTTGGACTCCCACATCCCCCTGTTACTTACTCTGTCCTTTCATAACGAAGGGTTATGAAGAAACCTGTTGATGTGTCTATATTCCCTCTCAACTGTAATCTCCCTGAGACTTGAGCTTAATCATGTCTTTGTTATCTCCACACCCCTAATGCCTCACACCTGAGTACATAGGACAGGCTCATTAAAAATTTTTAATGAATACAAACAAGCAAGTAGATGGAGACATATTTAAGAAAAAGCATAATACACTCAGGAGGAATATTATCACTGTGGCTCACCCTCCCTTACCTGGAAGACTGCCTCAATTTCCTCCTGTTCTCTAGGCCTCCAGTCTCAGTACCTCCCTGTCATTGACCATACTAACTCTGCCACACGCCTGCCTAAAACTCTCTTATGACTCCACATGGCCATCAGGAAAAAGACCAAGTTCCTCATCCTAGCATTCAAAGTCCCCAGGTTTGGGCCCCAACATAATTTTCCAGGCTCATTCTCTTATACACCATGTTCTCAGTCTCCCAGACCTTATCCTTCTGTGCCATTTCCTCTATAAATACTACCCTCCTCCCTTTTCTTCCTGGAAAACTCCTATTCATGCTTCAAGACCCAAATCAAATATTACCTTGTCTATGAAACCCTCATAGATTAGTCTTGGCCTAGTAACTTATTTTCATAGCATGTAGTATTTAAAGCTAAGGCAGGTCTCCTTACAACCTGAAAAAAGAAAAAAAACTCTTCCCTGCTTGTCCAATGCACAAGCCCAGTGAGATCCAGAGCTCCTTTTCAGTGGGATCAAAATGTGTTTACATAATCAAATAATCAGAAAAGGAAAATCTTGTGAAATTGGCTGAACAAATGGGGTGGCTTCAGTGTCCTCTCATGGACTTGCGTGAAAAGCAGAAATTCAAGAGGCCTTTGCAGCCTCCCACTTTGTGCACAAGCACACACACACACACAGTCTGTAGAAAGAATCTGACAGCAGACAAAGGAGACAGACACGCCAGCTCAGAGATGCAGGAAGAAACAAAGGTGAAACAGAGTGGGAAGCAAAAGACAGGGGGAAAGTGAGAGAAACTAAATAGAAAAAGAAAGAGATGAGACTTCCCTGGTGGTCCAGTGGTTAAGACTGCACCTTCCAATGCAGGGGCGTGAAAGTTCAGTCCCTGGTCAGGGACCTAAGATCCCACATGCTTCGTGGCCAAAAAAAGCAAAAACAAAACATAAAATAGAAGCAGAATCATAACAAATTCAATAAAGACTTTAAAAATGGTCAGAAAAAGAGAGAGCAAAAACAGCAAAAAATAAGGGAATAAAAACAAAGAAAGGTGTAGCAATACAAGAGAAGGAGGAAGAAAAGGGAAAGGAGAAGGACAAAAGGGGAAGAAAAAGACAGAGACACTTTGACCAAAAAACCCAGAGAGACACAAACGCATATGCAGATGAGAGATGCAATGGACAAGGAAGACAAGGAAGTAGATCAAAGAAAGATGAAAGCCAGCCATGTCTCCAAGATGCTACACTGTGATAAATGGTCCATAGAAGGTACTAATAAATATTTCAGATGAATATAGGATGGAATGGAGAGGAAAAGACCCAGCTATGGACAGGAAGGGAATAGGATCAAGCTCAAACTTGGTGCCTGCTGTTTTCCCACCACATAATCTATAAGCAATAGAAAAATGACAAGTCGGCCAAGAGCACAGATGAGCATGAGATCTCTGATTTTGGCAATAGCCTCCAAAACCTTAAGGAAAGGACACAGTGTCTTCTAGCCCACTAAGGGCCAGACCAGCTCTGGGAAGAGACTGAACAGACCATAGAAATTCTTCACTGAGATCAACATAGTAATACGCTGTTTATCCCATCCTTGATTGATTCCATGGGGCATGAGGAAGTGGAACACGCAGGCAGTCTGGGCACCTGGCTTCTGGTCTGGGTCTTGCAGCTTGTTGGACAATCAGCTTGGACAGTCACTGTCCTTTTCTGGCCTCAGTCTTCCTAATTAGAAAGGGAATATGGAGGGGTAATTGGACCAGATCACTTTTTCCATCTTTTGCTTTTTTTTTAGTAAAAAAAACTTTTGTTTCCTAATAAAATCATGGGCTAAAGTCCAATATAGAAAACCGATTAAAAATGAAATTTCTCTGGTTCAAGTTAGATGAGAGCTCAATAGCACACAGACAGCTCTGCTAAGCACAGAGGGAGCGAGGAATTTAGGAATCATCCTGAGTGTTTTTTTTTAAGGGGCTGTACCGTTCTCTGCTTCTATACACTTCTGCTCTACAGAGCCCGTGTGTACTGCTCGAGAGGCCTCAATGGGCTGGCTTGCCCAGAACCACCCTTAGTCCAGGGTAAGAGGGACCCTAGTCATGGGCCTGTGGGTTAGAGGGTCTCACACACACACACACACACACACACACACACACACACACACACACACACACAGAAGGTTGGGGCTTAGCACTGGCACAGTGCCGCCTGTAACACAGCCAATCCCTGGACTAACACTTTACTAGGTCCAGGAAAAGGCATCCTCTCTTTCCTTCTGTCCCTGAATCAAAGAGCAGCTGGGTCCAAGAACTGTGAGAATTTGTGCTGCCAATATCGGAAACGACCCTCCTTCTGAGAATGGAGAAAACTGAAGGGTCAAATTGCCTAGAGAGGACAAAAGACAGATTAACTGTCATTCAGAGAGCCTGACTGCCATCAATTCCTATATTGTAAAATATTGGTTTCTAGTAATGCTCTTCTTTTATAACATTTGAATTCATAATTTCAAAGGTATTTACAAATGAACCCAATAGTCACAGTAGCTTAAGGAAAACTCTGTAATATTAATTCAGTTGCTAATAAAAGTGCTTCTTATATACAAGTCTAGAAGAAACATTAGTGAAATAACAATAGCCCTATAAAAGGGTAACTAAATGGCCATAGACTGTTCTATTTTTTGATAGTTTTGCTTTCATTAAAATATGTAAATATCCCTATTTAAAACTTCAAAAATTTTACCTTTAAATATTTTATAGTTTGATATTCACTGAATACAGTTTGTAGTTTGCCTTTCAGTTTGACTATATCAGAAAAATAAAATTTCTGAAAAACATAGAATATTGTTTTTATTTTTACATTTTAATGAGAATATTCAAATTATATATACATTAAATACAATTACATTTTATTTTCAATCCTTTAGAATATATCATTGAGAATGAATAAAAATTGTGATCATGATAGAAATTTCAAAAAGTGAAATTCAGAAAATACAAAAGCTAAAAGGAACAAAGGAAAAGAAAAACTCAAAGAGAAAGTCTTTCAGTTTTTTTATTGAAAATAGTGGGAAAAAGCTGAAATTCCTAGATCTAAAAATAAGACTTAAACTCAATATCAGAAAAACAAACAACCTAATCAAAAAGTGGGCAGAAGATCTAAATAGACATTTCTTCAAAGAAGACATACAGATGGCCCAAAAAGCACATGAAAAGATCCTCAACATTGTTAATTATTAGAAAAGCACAAATCAAAACTACAATGAGGTTATCACCTAACACCAGTCAGAATGGCCATCATTTAAAAAGTCTACAAAAATAAATGCTCCTACAATGTTGGTACAAATATAAATTAGTGCAGCCACATTGGAGAACAGTATGGAGGTTCCTTAAAAAATTAAAAACAGAGCTACCATATGATCCAGAATCTTTCTCCTGGGCATATACCCAGAGAAAATCATAATTGGAAAAGACACACGCGCCCCAATGTTCGCTGTAGCACTATTTCCGATAGCCAAGACATGGAAGCAACCTAAGTGTCCATCAACAGAGAAATGGATAAAGAAGATTCAGTAGGTATATACAATGGAATATTATCCAGTCATGAAAAGAATGAAATAATGCCATTTGCAGCAATAAGGATGGACCTAGAGATTATCATACTAACTAAAGTAGGTCAGACAAAGATAAATATCATATGATATCACTTATATGTGGACTCTCAAAAAATGATACAAATTAACTTATTCATAAAACAGAATCAGACTCATAGACCTAGAAAACAAACTTATGGCTGCCAAAGAGGAAATGTTTGGGCAGAGGGAAAAGTTAGGAGTTTGGGATTAACATATACACACTACTGTATATAAAATAATAAGAACCTACTGTATAGCACAAAGAATTCTACTCAATAGTCTGTAATAACCTATATGGGAAAAAAATCTGAAAAAGAATGGACATATATATATATATATGTATAATTAAATCACTTTGCTGTACAGGTGAAAATAATAGAAATTTTTAAAAACTCTGGCTTAGAAAAATGTCCACATTTATATAGCATCCATTAAAAAAAGTGATATTGGATATTTGAATGATATTTTGAATAGTAGTATTCAATACCTGGCTGCCTCCCTGGTAGTTCAGATGGTAAAGTGTCTGCCTGCAATTCAATGACTGTCACTGCTTGGGTCACTCTTCTCTGGCTATATCTGTATTTGTGGGTCTCCTTCTAGACTGTACTATGTTTTATTAACCCACACATCTATCTTTGCAACAATACCCACTCTGTCATGATTATCATGGTTTCATAAAAAATCTTGGTATCAGGTTATGGCAACTTCTCCAACTTTGTTCTTTTTCAAGTGTCTCAGCTACTTTAGGTTTCTGCATTTCCATGTAAATTTTAGAATAATCTTGTCCGTTTCTACAAAAATTCTTCTGAAATGTTTATTGGGGTTTCATTACATCTATAGATTAATTTGAAAGAGAATTAATGACTTGAAACTAATCAGTTTCTGATTCTTGAGCATAGTATATTACACTACTGGCTTAGGTCTTAATTTCTCTCACCAGTGTTTTACAGTTTTCACATATCTAAATAAACCTATTTTACTTCCTTTTTTTTTGATGCTACTTTAAATTACAGTGGCTTTTTGTTTCATTTTCAATTGTCTCTTGCTCTATATAGAAATATAATTGATTTTGGGCATATTGTACTTGTATCCAATGACCTTGCTAAATTCATTTAGTTCTAGGAGATTTTGTAGTTTTCATGGGATTTTCTACATGAATAATCATGTCATCCACAAATAAAATCAGTTTACTTCTTTCTTTCCAATCTGAGCCACTTTCATGGTGGCTCAGACAGTAAAGACTCCACCTGCAATGTGAGAGACCCAGATTAGATCCCTGGGTTGGGAAGATCCCCTGGAAAAAGGAATGGCTACCCACTCCAGTATTCTTACCTGGAGAATTTCATGGACAGAGGAGCCTGGCAGGCTACAGTCCATGGGGTCACAAAGAGTCAGACACCCCTGAGTGACTTTCACTTTCCAATCTAAGTGCCTTTTTTCACCTTACATTATTGACTCTCTGGGGTCTCTGGTAAAATAATGAATACAACTGGTGAAAATGGACATCCTTGAGCGTAGGGAAAGGTATTCATTCTTAACCTCAAGTATGAGGTCTCAGTTGGAGGTTTTATTGTAAATGACCTTTATCAGGTTAGAAAAGTTTCTTTCTGTTCCTAGTTTGCTGAGAAATTTTATCATGAATAGATGTTGAATATTGTCAAATGTTTTTTCTGTGTCTATTGAAATGTTCATATTCTTTTCTCCTTTATTTTATTAACATCACGTATTACATTAACTAAATTCAGGTGTTATACAAAATTTGTATTCCTGGAATAAATACAGGATATTGCTGGACATGATTTGCTAATTTTTAGCTAATATTTTGCATCTGTATTCATAAGGGAAGTTAATATTGAATTTTCCTTTCTTGTAATATCTATGGCTGGTTTTAGTGTCAGGGTAGGTAATGTTAGGTTCATAAAGTGGGTTGGAGAGTATTCCCTCTTCCTCTAGAAAGAATTTGTGTAAGATTGCTACTATTTCTTTCTTAAATATTTAGTAGAACTTATCAGTGAAGCCATCTGGGCATTAAGATGTTTTTGTTGTTGTTGTTCTGTGGGGAAATTTATTTTTAACTTTTTATTTTGAGATAATTTTAGACTTATTGAATAACTGCAAAAAATAGTACAGTGAGTTCCTGTATATCCTTTACCCAGCATCTCCTAAGGTTAATAGGGGTTCAGTCTTTTCCATTCAAGTATTTTTTTTCCTCTGTGCCTTAGTTTGAATACTGTTGTAGAAAGAATTGTGCCCCCTTAAAAATGTATGTGTAGAAGCCCTAATCCCCAATGTGACTCATTTGGAGATAAGACCTTTAGTGGAGGGAATTAAGGTTAAATAAGGTCATAAGGATTGGTACTAATCCAAAGGACTCGTGTTCTTATAAGAAAGGAAGAGACATCACAGGACATTTTCTCTCCCTCTCTTTCTCTCTCTCTCTCTTTCTTCTTCTTCTTCTGTATGTACACAGGCAGAAGAGGGCATGCAAGGATACAGTAATAAAGCAGCTATCTGCAAGCTAGGAAGAGCAGTTCCACCTTAAACCAAAACTGAAGGCACCTTGATATTGGGCTTCTAGCCTCCAGGACTATGAGAAAATGAATTTCTGTTGTTTAAGCCACTTGGTCAGTGATATTTCATTATGGCAGCCCAAGTAAACTAAGGCAGATAATTTATTGTTTCAGAGATGTGTCTTCCATAACATCCAATCTGTGTTATCCCATTAGATGTGGATTTTTTGTTTAAAATTCATTGTAAAAAGAAAATTGTATTTTTCACCTATATGTTCTATTTCACTGTCCTTTTAAAGTCTTCCATTTCAGTATTTATTGTGTCCATGTTTTCCTTTAAATACTTAAAACAAAATTATAGCTATTACAAAGATCTCATCTGCTAATTCTATTATCTGTCATTTTTGGACCTGTCTCTATTGGCTGATTTTTCCTTTATTATTATCTCATTTTCTTACTTCTTAACATGTCTAATAATTTCTAATTGAATCCAGTACATTGTTGTGTACTGGATTTTGTTGTCCTCCTATAAAGAGTGTCAGGTTTGTTCTGACAGGCAGCTAAATAAATTATGGATCACCCTGATCCTTTTAAGATTATACTTAAGCTTGATAGAGAAGCCTTTGATTTGTGGCTTGTCTAGGACTTCTCATAGGAGATGATCCTTCTGGTATTTACTGAATGTCTTAGGTGTTCAATGGGATCTCTCTGCTCTGGTTGCAAATCTCTCTCAATACTATGAGAGCTTTAGGAATTGTTCTGCTTACAGCTCACCAGTCATTCTTTTCATGGCTGCATAGCTTTCCTCTGTGTGTGTGCAGCTTAATATTTAACAACAGACTCAAAAGAAACCCGTGCAGATTTCTGGAGCTTTTTCTCTGTGTAGTTCCTTCCCCTTTGGTCTTCTCCTCTGCAAATTCCAGCAAAGTCCACCTCCCTGAACTCTGATCTCTGACTCCTGAATTCCATGAGACTATCATAGTCTGACTAAAATTCTCACCCTTATATCATAGCACCAAAATTTCCTCTGGGCAGAAAGCAAAATTATCATTGGCCTCATTTTATTTGTTTTCTTTCTCTTTTTTTCATTTATTTTGTGCATTTTTAAGCCATGCTATCAAAAGAAAGCAAGAGTAGCTATAATAATTTCAAACAGAGCAGACTTGCAAGCAAGGAATATTATCAAAGATAAAAAAGGGCATTACATAATGAAGATTAAAAAGCATAATTGCTAATTTTGCAGAAGTGGAGGCAAGAAAATTAATTTTATGGAATAATAACATCAAAATTTATGAATTGTGTATGTCTGTCACTCATCCAAACATTTTTGGCTCATCAACAGAACACTCAGATATATTCAATAGCAATGAAATTCAGTCATATTTTATACTTTGCCAACTTTTACTCATTTAAAAGCTACATTTTAAATGTAGTTTCAAGACTACATTCAAAAACATAACATGTTGCTTTAATTTCAAATTATATTTTCAAAATATATTGCTTAATAGTTTATTGAGTTGATTTATAACTTTTAAATATTTAGACATATGGTGTACAGGTTCCATGTGAACTCCTGCTACAGGCCCTGCCAGTGTGAGGGATGGGCCTGTCCTTGCCATTACACATTCTTCTGCCTCCAGGCTGAATCACCCCCCAAAGTCCCTGCTCTCTATTGGCGGTGAACACTGATGCCCCCTATCCATCCCTGCAAAGGCCTGACTCTCCTCACAGTCCAAGAGGAGTCCTATGTTCCTTTCATCCCTGATAATGGCCCTGGAATTCACATCCACCCCCTTAAGGCTGCCGTGGATATTAGCTGCTCCCGAATCCCCTTGCATCTCTGGACCACTTGGACCAGTGCTGCAACTGCCATCATTGGCACCAGTGAAGCTGGAGCTTTGGGACACTGCAAATGTGTGTCCTCTGCCTGGCCAAGGGCAGCTGACTATCCTCTAAGCCCCATATTAGTTTCCTAAGGCTGGTATAACAAACTCTGTAGCTTTAGACCCACAGAATTGTATTTTCTCACAGTTCTGGAAGCCAAAAGTCCAAAATCAGTGTCATGGGACCAAAATGAAGGTGGAGGCAGAGCCATGTTCCCACCAGAGGTTTTTGGGGAGAAGGTGTTCTCGTTGGTGTGTGGCTCCTTAAAGAAGGCCTCTTCCTTGATGTGTGGCTGCATCACTCCAGTCTCTGTCTTCCAGATCACACTGACTCCTCCTTTTCTGTTTGTCCTCAAATCTCCCTCTGCCTGCTCTTAAAAGAATACATGTTGTTGAATTTCAGAACCACCCTGATAATCCCAGATAATCTCCCCATCTCAAGAGATTTAGCTTAATTACAGCTCTAGAGACTCTTTTTCCAAGATAAGACCTACAGGTCAGAGGGATTAGGAATTGATATCTTTGGGGGCCATTATTCATCTTAATATGATGCCCCACCCCAATTCTTGTTCATACCACTATCACAATTGTCTCAATCCTCCATCGCCAGTTCAATGTCTGAGCCAAAATCTTGACCCAGTTCAAAATTTTACCCCTCTTCTCTCCAAGGAATAACAATTCCCAGAATGACTGACAATGGAATCAATTATTCTCTTCAAAAGAAAACCCTACCCTGCTCACCAGAATACGGCCTTGCTTCTCGAAAACAAAATAACAAAATAACTTAATTTTGTATAATCAGATTTTGGGAAATATATGAGTCTTATCCATGCTCACTATGTTGTAATTTTACATTATAAAAGCCATTTGAATTTTTTTTTATTTTCTTTCATCTGTTAATGTCCTCATGCACCACTAAACCTGGGGTCCTTTGCAGACCAGCATGCGTCTAGCATGTTTCTCTCTCTTCCACACTCATCACCCCAAGTTCTCATGGGATCTGATGTATTAGGCACTGAAGAGGTGCTTGTTAACTCAAATGCATCAAACAAATTGAAGAGTCTTGGGAAATAGAGGATGGAAATCCCCTTGCTTAAGCCATATTCTACTGTACTTGATGGTTGTAATAATTACATTTAAGAGCAACAAAGTGGACGGAAGGAAGGAGAGCTGGGGCTCTAGTCCCAGCAGGGCTATTAACTAGCAATGTAGCCGGAGAGGCATTACTCACTCCCAGGCCTGGTTTTGCTCACTGGTCAAGTGGGGATTCACACCTTGACTGCTCAGGGCTCTTAGGGGATTTACAGTAACCATGTAGATGAAGGTCACGTGCAGTATAAAGAGCGGGGCAAATGTGTGTTCTCCTTGTTAATAACTCTATGGCATGGATATTATTATCACCATAAAATTGGTGTTATTATTTTTTCATAACAATTATTTCATTTTAAGGGCTTCCCTGGTGGCTCAGATGGTAAAGAATCTGCCTGCAAATGTGAAAGACCCAGGTTCAATCCCTGGGTTGGGAAGATCCCCTGGAGAAGGGAATGGCAATCCAGTATTCTTGCCTAGAGAATTCCATGGACAGAGGAGTCAGGTGGGCTACAGTCCATGGGGTCGCAAAGAGTCAGACATGACTGAGCGACTACATTTTATTTCGTTTTATTCTTTAAAATAAAAGAGGTTGGTGACATGCAATCCCAAATAACACTCTGCCAATGATGGGAAGAGCCAGGGTCAAAGTCAGCTCTGATTCTACTATGAGCAGGAAGAGAACACTGATAACCTTTCAGTATCTGGCAGATAGAAATACACAAACTTCTTTCTTTCCTTATAGGAAGATTCTGTTACTTCTAATCCTCTGTGTATAACCTAAATGTTTAACATGTTGGAACCCTGTGTAACATAGGAAAAAACAGGCTAGGAATGAGGGTCTAAAAGGATACACAATTTTTTTAAGTTGCTTTCTACTCACAGATTTTATTTGGTTTCTTTTGGGGGGGGGGCCTACATTCCAGTTTCTACCTATCCATTCTGAAAATACACATGCAATGAAAAAATACATATGCAATAATAAAAATACATATGCAATAATAATAATAGTAATTATTATTATTATTTTAATAATAACTATCATTTATTGAACAGTTACTCTGTCCCAGGTATTATTATCTGTAGAGCTCAGGGCAACAGAGAAAAATGTCATGGTTTCGCTAAAATATTTGAAGGTAGAGATTACATTGTAGGCTATCAGATAATGACCATCAAACAGGTCAGGAAGAAAATTAAATAAAAAGCAACACCTCTAAAAAAAGAAGGCTGGCTATGTCCTAGATATTTATACTTGTCACAAAGTGCATAGGATAGATTCTTTGGAACCAGGCTGTGGTCAGGGATCAAAATTTATAAGCAACAACAGTCTCACCTAAAAGAAAAGGAGAGAGAAGTTTGGTTTGGAGAATTTAAAATACAGAGTTCCCTGCTTTCAGTCTAGTGGATAAAATACCTAATGCTTGCTTTTTTCTTTTTCTTTTATTTGGTAAATAAAATACTTCTGTGATAAATATGTTGTAAGGAAATGCTCACTGTAACTAATAGAGGGTTGAAAAACTACAAAACTAACTTAAATTTTATACAGATTGTAAATCCTTATATTTAATTTTTCCAATCTTATTTGGCTATTAATTTGCTAGAAGCCTATGTTGCATATATTATGCAAAGAAAAATCTCACTCTGGCTATCACCCTCATACTATTTTGAATAATGCTCAGCTATCCATTGAAAAGGTTTAGGTGATTGTTGGGGCTTTCCAGGTGGCACAGTGGTAAAGACTCCACCTGCCAATGCAGGATGTGTCAATCCCTACGTCGGGAAGATCCCCTGGAATAGGAAATGGTAACCCACTCCAGTATTCTTGCCTGAAGAATCCCATGGATAGAGAACCCATGGGGTTGCAAAAAGTCAGACATGACTAAGCACACAGAACATGTTTGTTTGTTAATGAAAAACCAGCCTTTGGAGAGCTTCTTAATATTTATAAAGCCCTTCTTCATTTATGCTCTCAGCTGAGCCCCACATCAACTTCCAATTATTACAGTTAAGAAAAATGAAACTTAGGGGGATTTTTTAGTAGCAGTCCCTAGGAAGTCACCAGAATAAGGAGCATTATAAAACAAGGACACCACCAAAGCAGGAAAAGAAACCCAAAACAAGTCTGGGATTTGAAGGTTTCCACACTCTCGTTTGAATCCCAACCCTGCCATTAGCAGCACAGAGTCACACTACTTGGACGTCTTTTATTTTCATCTGTTTCATCCCTTTCTGCCTCAGCAGGGTATTAACTTCGCAAGGACCAACATCTATCATGCTTATCTAACTCTGAATTCTCAGCACTCAGTCCAGTGCCTGGCACATAGTAGCTGCTCAAAAATATCTCTTGAATATGTTTCTCAAACATACCGAGCTACTGCTCCCGTCTGAGACCCAGCTTCACCATTTGCAAAATGGTGTCAGAACTAACTTAAAGGGTAGTAAGGTTTAAGGTAAAAGACAAATGTTAACTTCTCGGAACTTCCCTGGTGGTCCAGTGATTAAGAATCCGCCTTGCAATGCAAGGGATGCAGGTTCAAACCCTGGTCAAGGAACTAAGATACCACACACCACAGAGGAACTGGGCCCATGCACTTCAACCACTAAGCCAATGTGCTCCAGAGCCCAGAACTGCAATTAGAGAGTTAGAATGCCACACCAAAGATCCCATATGACACAGCTAAGACCCAAGGCAGCCAAATAAATTTTTTTTTTAAAAAGAAACAAATTTTAACTTCTCAATAAAGGGTAATTTCCCCAGGCTGCCCTTTGCCTTGTCCTCACACAGGTCCACTCTTAGAATGCCCATTCTCTGGAAGGCAGGCTGTCATAGAGACAGGAATGAATATTTGGGTGCTGCCATCATTTCTGAGCTGTGTAAATACTATATGACACAGAAATGAAAAATGGTATCGCTGTTCAGAGCTAAAATCAACATCTCTCATTTTTAATGTTCTGCCAATGAACATCTCAGCCACTTTAAAGAACTGGGTCCCTATTTATACTGCCTCACTTAGCAGTTGTGTTTTTTAAAGGAATAAACATTTCTGTTTGCTGAGCAAAAGTGAAATGAGATTTAGTAAATACACAACTCATTTGACCAACACACTCCATGCAAGGCTCCGAGCTGATTGCTCGAGATAGATTTGTCAGGGACAACAGCACAGCGTACAGCTCATCCCTCATCTCTAACTGTCCAATGTAAAGAGGCAGCAGATTGAAACAGAAGAGCCTAGGCTATAGAGTCAGACCTAATTTCAATCCCAGTTCAACTACGTGTACACATGTAACCTCAGAAAATATCCTCTCTCTGTTAGTCAGGGTTCTCCAGAGAAACAGAGCCAATAGGATACACTCGAAGAGAGAGAGATTTAGTCTAAGGAACTGGTCCACATGACTATGAAGGTTGGCAAGTCCAAAATCTGTAGAGCAAGTAGTAGGCTGTCAATTCAGTTAAAGGGGTTTCCCCAACGGCTCAAAGGTAAAGAATCCACCTGCAATGCAGGAAATACAGGAGACACAGGTTCAATCTCTGGGTCAGGAAGAACCCTTGGAGAAGGAAATGACAACCCACTCTAGTATTCTTGCATGGAATATCCCATGGACAGAGAAGCCTGGTGGGTTACAGTCCGTGGGGTTGCGAAGAGTTAGGGTTAGAAGTTGTTGCTGCATTTGAGTCCAAAAGCCATCTAGAGGCAGAATTCCTTCTTACTCAGGGGACTTCCATCTTTTTTTTTTTAAGGCCCTCAACTGATTAAATGAGGCCCATTAAATGAGGCCCATTATGGAGTTAAGCAGCTTTACTCAAAGTCAACTGATTTGTGTTAATCACGTCTTTAAAAGCACCTTTATTACACAGACTGATTTTTGACCAAACAAACAGGCACAAAGCCTAGCCAAATGGACACATAAAATTAACCATCACGCTCTCCAAGACTCACCTTCTTCATCCACGAATGAAAAACATACAAAGCTAGAAAAGCACCTAGCTTATAGTAAGTACCAGATCACGTCATACCAAGGAACTGTACTGTTCTAGAAACATCGATAGGACATCTACCACGTACCAGGCATTGTTCTAGACCCCAGAGATGCAGAGGTAGAACCTTTCCCTTAAGAATGTTATTATCTAGAGAGGGAAACAAATGCTTCAGCTATCTGTTATGATAATGTAGGAGTCCAAAGCAGGTGGGCCCAACACAGCTGGGAGAGACAGGGGAGGTCTCCTGGAGAAAGTAATCCCCGAGGTGAATGTCTCAGAGTGACAAAACTTTAGTCAAGTCCAGTAAAGCAGGAAAGTTATTCAAAACAACAAGAACATAGCCAAAGGCTTGGAAATATGTAAGACTGTGGCATATGTGAGAACCAGAGCTTAAAGTGTGAACTGGTAAGTGATGGGAGATGAATTCAGAAAGGTAGGTGCAGCCAGATCATGAAGCGCCTTGGTGCCATATCAAGAGGCAGGAATTTTCTTAGGACTGCCATAATGAATGAACCACAAACATGGTGGCTAAAACCAGTCACTTATTCTCTCACGGTTCTAGACTAGAGGGCTGAAATCAAGGCATCAGCCCTGTCAACAGGGTTGTTCTTTCTGGAGCCTCTGAGGGAGAATCTGTCCCAGTTTCTACCTATCCTAGTTTCTGGTGGTCGCACATCACTCCCACCTCTGCCCCCATCTTCACATGACGTGCCCCTGTGTGACTTTGTGTGTCAGAAGTTCCCTCTTCATATAAGGTCATCAAGTCACGGGGTGAGGATGAGCCAGCCTTTTAATGCGGTTACCTCTGCAAAGACCCTCTTCCAAGTGAGGTCCCATTCATAGGTATGAGGGGCTAGGACTTGAACTTACCTTTTGTGGGGACAAAATTCAATCCACAACACAAGGTAATGGGAGTGATGGTGACTGTGTTATGAAGGAAGAGGCTTCAGGCTCCAGCATGAAGGAGAAATGAGACTAGATGCTTTGGTCACTGGGAAGGTCAGAATCAAATGAGCCACATGTGTACATATGCACCTTTTGAGGGGAGCGCATGTACAGGGCACCATGATTGGTACTTAATTTATGACCATTATTCCTGACTGCCTCTCATTTTCTACCTATCCTTATATATCAGCCAGAGTCCTAACAGGAAACAGATGGTCCACTGAAATTAGTGTAATTCAAGCAGGCTTTATTTACGGTGGGACTACTTACAGAGGTGTGGGCTGGAGGGAAGGGAAATACAGTGACCAGGGGCCAGTAACAGTGGGGTTTCTCAGCCCTCCTCCTGAGGGACAGAGCAGTTACCTGTCTAGAAGCAGAAAGTCTTGTTGGGAAGGTTACCTTGAGAGGACTTGTGTCCCGCATGGAAGGACGCAGCCTGCCCAAAGAGACCTCGCAACCTCACCCTGTTCTCCTTTTGACCTTCTGCTGGTCATTCCCATGGCCAAACCCACAGAGAATCTAGATACAGGTCACTCCAGCCAGTTCCCAGAGCAGACAGCAACATGGAGAAGGGTGGAGAGTGGATCTGGAGGGTCAACACCCTCCCCAGAAAACTATTAAAATTATTTTTCCTTCATCCTGAGTTCCTCATTTATTTTTCATTCTTTTATTACTCAGACTCTATGTTTAGGTCAGCTACTTCAAACCCTTTCTTTTTTAGAGTCAAAAGAGGAATAATATATGTAAAGTTGGGACAGGCTTCCCTGATGGCTCTGACGGTAAAAAGTCTGTGCAATGGGGGAGACCTGGGTTCTTTGATCTCTGGGTCAGGGAGATCCTCTGGAGAAGGAAATGGCAAACCAGCAGAATTTCCTGCCCTAGTCCCCAAGGTGCTCTGTCCTCTGGAGTTTTCACGCTGCATGAAGCCTGTTGTTGAGTCACTATGAGGGCTCACAGCCCTTTGCTCATGTTCTCCTGGCCACTCATCCAGTTACATAAACTCCCGGCAGGCTTCCTATCGCCAGGGCTTTCCAAGGACATATTTGAGGCAAGAGTCATCTTGGCACCAAGTGCTTCTGACAGATGTTGCAGACTGCCATGTGAGAGAGGCCCAGATGGGGTACATAGGGGGCTGAGCAAGCCCCAGGAGGGTCCACAGGCCCCTCATCTCACATGGAGAACACATCAAATAATTCTGGGCACAGACTGGGAAGATCATCTTTCCTCTCTGAGCCCCAGCTCACTGCGGGAGTATTTAGACACAGGAACAGATGTCAGAGCTGGGGGGACTCTTGAGACCGACAATGCAAGCCCTTTGTCATACAGATGTGCAGACTAAGGGCCAGAGAGGGGCAGGCTAACAGTGTAACATGGCTAGGGGTGATGGGGCCCCGGCTCTTAGGCACATTGTGCTATGTGCCATGTTCATTCATTCGTATTGTTATGCATCAAAGATCTGCTATACCTGCTACGTGCAGGGCACCAGGCCAAAAAAGGCAGGTCCATATGGGGACAAGGCTAGCTTTACCCTGTCTTCGTGGAGTCTACAGAATAATCAGCTTTCTACCACCATCACTAATCCTCACACAAGCCTGCAAGGTGTGGGAAGGTCTGGGAAACCAAAAGGACCCAACCCAACACTTAAGGAAGTGGAAAACTAAAGACAAGAAAGTCACCACATGTAAGTTAAATATTAACCCTTTACAGAACATCACAGAGATGTGGACCGTCACGGAAGGAGGCAGAAAATGCTTCCAGATCTGGAGGCCTTGGCTTTAACCTAATTAAAGATACCGGTATTTCTAAAGGAAAAGACTGTCCATCTGCAGGGTATGGGTCAGGCATAGAGGCCTAGAAAATGAATAAACAGAAGCTTCTGTTTAGGAAAATGTCAGGAAGTACTGCCTCAGCTCTGTTGTGGTTTTTCTCCCTATTTTCATTGAATAAAATAGGGAAAAGCCTGTTTTCCTCAACTTCAAGGAAAATTGGATTTTCTCCTCAAATCAGTCTTCTGACGGCTAATTGATTCCAACAATCAAATGAGTTTGGACTCAGCATTGAGCCAACACAAGACTGTGACTTTTGTGGTCTTGTGATGCAGGCTCACTTTGGAAGGGCTGTCTTGTGAGTATTTCATGCTGTCCAAGGGGGAAGTGCCTTCACCAGTGGACTTCTAGTGAAGAAGAACAGGGTTTCTGGTATCAAACAAACTGATTTCAAGCACTGGTTCCATCACTGAAAGCTCTGTGACTCTGAGCAAGCCAGTTACCCATTAGGAGTCTCAGTTTTCTCATCTATATAATGGGAAGGATTATAATCCTTTCTATAAGTCTGTTTTACAGGTAGCAGTTGATACCATAAATAGAAATGTTTAAATGCTTTTCACATAGTACTGAACAATTGCCATTATCAGTATTACTGCATAGAGTACTCCATAATTATTAGTTTTATTAATTATTAGGTATTAAAAACAACCATTTACAGAGTTCACATGGTTAACAGTGGTAAAGTTGTGAAAGTTTTTTCTAGATAACATTTTTAAGTCAATTTTTACTTTCTTTTTTTATTCTAAAGGGGAATACACATTCCTCATGAAAAAATAGAAAATACAGAAAGATTAAAAAGAAAGTTTTATTTTTATCTACAATCCCACAATCTAGTGATAACCACTCTTAACATGTTGGTATATTTCTCTCCAATTTTCTTTTCTTTGTGTGTGTGTGATAGAAAGAGAGGAGTTTGACATAAATAAAACCGTACTTTATGTACATGACTACTTCCCACAGAAAATGGTTCTGTGATATTACTTCTGTGCACTATAACTTACACAACCAGGCTCAGATGGTGAAGAATCTGCCTACAATGTGGGAGACCCAGGTTCTATCCCTGAGTCAGGAAGATCCCCTGGAGAAGGGAATGGCAATGCACTCCAGTATTCTTGCCTGGAGAATCCCATGGACAGAGGAGCCTTGTGGGCTACAGTCCATGGGGTCACAAAGAGTCAGACACTATTGAGCGACTTACACTTTCACTTTCTCTCATTCTCTTACTGTTAGGCTTTTGAGGTCCCCCCCACCACAAAATTTTGATTCTTATAGTTCATGCTGCAACGAAATTGTTTGCACAGAAATCTTTTTATACCTCTCATAATCCTTAGGAGAAGACTCTCTTGGAATTTTTGGATCAAAGGATATAAACTTTTTTAAGACCATAACACATTTTGTCAAATTAATTTCCAACAGGATTATGCTAAACCACCCTTTCAACAGAATGTGAATATCCATTTTAAAATGCTTCATTTCATGAAAAAAAGTGAAAACACCTTTTCTTTATTTTCATTCCTTTGATTAGTAGTAAACATGATAGCTGTTGTTGGTTCTTTTTCTAAAAAATGTATCTAGAAAGTTTTTATGGTGTTGGCTGGGATTGTCTCTGCTCAGTACTTTTGCTCACATCTCTCTCCCTCACCCTCTGTCTGTCCATGTCTTTCAATTATTTCCTTAAAAAAAATGAAAGAAAAAGAAATGTATGTTTACACCTTTGACCCACTTTTCTACTATATTTCATAATTTTTCTTACCACTAGGCATGATCTCTTTATATAATAAAGATTTTTTTAAATATCACATATGTGGCAAATAAATTGCACAGTCTATTTTTTGCCTTTTGTTTCTTAATGATGTTCTGACATATATTTTTAATTTTATATAGTTTGAAAATTTACTATAAAATTTAATTTTGTTCCTATAAATATAGTCAACTACAAACCCTTAAACCTCACAATGAGCAAAAAACTCAATATAGTTAGATCTTTTATACTATAATAATATAAAGCATATTATATTACATAATATATAATAATTATAAAACATATGTGATATATGGTTTATATTATAGACATAAATGATATATAGCATACTATATTCTTGCTGATTTTCTGGGGTGATGTGTGCATAGAGATTTATTGCACTGTTCTCTCTTTCTATGACTGTTTTACATTTTCTCATGCATGCATGTTTAGTCATTCTGTAGTATCCAACTCTTTACAACCCCATGGACTGTAGCTGCCAGGCTCCTCTGTCTGTGTGATTATTCAAGCAAGAATATTGGAATGGGTTGCCATTTCCTCTTCCAGAGGAACTTCCCAACCCAGGGACTGAACCTGTGTCTCCTGAGTCTCCCGCATTGGCAGGTGGATTCTTCACCACTGAGCCACCTGTAAATTTTCTCATTGCTCTTCAGTCACCTAGTTGTGTCCAACTCTTTGTGACCCCATGGACTGCAGCATGCCAGGCTTCCCTGTCCTTCACTATCTCCCAGAGCTTTCTCAAACTCATGTCCATTGAGTCGGTGATGACATCCAACCATCTCATCCTCTGTTGTCCCCTTCTCCTCCTGCCCTCAATCTTTCCCAGTATCAGGGTCTTTTCCAGTGAGTCAGTTCTTTGCATCAGCTGACCAAAGTATTGCAGCTTCAGCTTCAGCATTAGTCCTTCCAATGAATATTCAGGATTGATTTCCTTTAGAATTGAGTGGTTGGATCTCCTTGCAGTCTAAGGGAGTCTCAAGAGTCTTCTTCAACACCATAGTTCAAAAGCATCAGTTCTTCAGCACTCAGCCTTCTTTATGGTCCAGCTCTCACATCCATGCATGACTACTGGAAAAACCATAGCTTTGACTATACAGACCTTTGTTGGAAAAGTGATGTCTCTGTTTTTTAATATGCTGTCTAGGTTTGTCATAACTCTTGTTCCAAGGAGCAAGCATCTTTTAATTTCATGGTTGCAGTCACCATCTGCAGTGATTTTGGAGCCAAGGAAAATAAAATCTGTCACTGTTTCCATTGTTTCCCTACCCATTTGCCATAAAGTGATGGGACCAGATGCCACAATCTTCATTTTTTAAATGTTGAGTGTTAAGCCAGCTTTTTCACTCTTCTCTTTCACCTTCAATCAAGAGTCTCTTTAGTTCCTCTTTGCTTTCAGCCAGAAGGGTGATGTCATCTGAGGTTATTGATATTTCTCCCAGCAATCTTGATTCCAGCTTGTGCTTCATCCAGCCTGGCATTTCACGTGATGTACTCTGCATATAAGTTAAATAAGCAGGGTGACAATATACAGACTTGTTGTGCTCTTTTCCCGATTTGGAACCAGTCCATTATTCCATGCCTGGTTATGACTGTTGCTTCTTGACCTGCATACAGGTTTCTCATAACAAATCTTCTCATAACAAACCAGAAAACATCATTTTCATAGTCTTGACTTATTTTCTACTGTCTTTCAAGTTTCGTGGACATAAATTTCCAATTTGTCACTTCAGACAAATTTTGAAATCTCTCTAAGCTTTGGTTACCTCTGCTACTAAAAAACAAAATCAAACAAATAAGTAAAAATACACCAAAATGTTGAAAGGAGGAAATGAAATAATGCATTCCTAGTATATAATATTGGGCTTTACCAGTGGTAAAGAATCCACCTAGCAATGCTGGAGATGTGGGTTCAATCGCTGGGTCAAGAAGATCCTCTGGAGAAAAAAAATGGCTTCCCACTCCAGGTTGCCTATCTGGGAAAATCCCATGGACAGAGAAGCCTGGTGGGCTACAGTTCATGGGGATCACAAAGAGTCAGACAAAACTTAGCAACTGAACAGCAACAAAGTAGAGGATATAGTGCCTGGATCCAGGAGGTGTTCAGTAAAGGTTTATTATTATTATTATTATAGACTCTTTACCATCTCAGCCACCAGAGAAGCCCATTATTATGATTATTATGATTTTATTATTATATTACTACTACCATTATTTCAATGTTTATGTCTCAGACTTCCTTTGCTGCAAGAATCAGAAACTAAAGTTTATTTCAAAGATATTGGGAATTGCAGAGGACAAGTTCAAGGAAAATTTAAGAAAGATGCTTAGAGACTTGGCCTCAGAAGAAACTTGCTGTGACTGCTGCAGGCCTGCCGAGCACAAGTGCAAAATACCCTGGCGACAGTTAGCCTCACAGAACCAGTCCTGCCCCAGTCCTGGACACCTACCCCGACACTGGCCCACAAATGTTTCTGAGCGAGCCCTGCTTCCTCTAGCTGTTCCTTTGGGTAAGTCTGACTAGTGAATCCTTGAGGAGTCAGACCCATAAAGCTTAAACCTTTGCAACCAGGAGTTCAAAAAATGCTGACAACCGGGCAGAAAACTTAACAATGTCCTATACAGTCTCCTTGCTAACTGCCCATATCTCACAGAGATCTTCCTTCCATTCTGGAGCTTGACAATGACAACAGTTGTTATTACCCAACAACAAAAATCTAACATAACATCCATCATTGGGAATGTCCTCGCCCTCTGCATACAGGAGGTCAACCAAACACTCATCAGTTTTCATTCTGGGCAATGCGTCTGGAATCTCTGGGTAATGTTTCTCCTCCTCTAGTTCCATCACAATTCTATCTGAATGTGCTAGAGCCTGTAGACAAATCTGTAAAATTCACCACCTCCACTATGCACCAGTCAAACCATAAGAGAACAAAGAGAAAAAGGGGAAATTTGTTATAATACAGCATGGCAAAAAAAAATTCCTAGAGATATCTTCAATAACTCGTCATGCAATTATCATTAGGAAGAGTGAGGGAGAAAGAGAAAATTAAATACTGTGTTTGTTCCGCTCTCAGCTAGCATCTCAGCTGGTCAGAACTCTTGACTCTGTGGGGTGACCCAAACCAAATCTTCATTCCTGAAGGATCTGAGCCATTGGTGGTCTTAGCAATATGGAGACTTAGAAGTTCTTTGTTGTTGTTGTTTGTTGTTTGTTTCAAACTCCTGAATTTTAAAAAAAAAAGAAAGAAAAAAATGTAGAAGACCCCACAGAGGAACTTAATTCCAGATATACCCTTCCATGCCCAATTTCATTAGCAGCAACCTTATTTTCTTTTGGTCAAGACTAACCACCATAAAAGCACAGTAACCTCCTTTTCCACCTGTTCACTGAGAGTAAGAAGGAGCCGGAAAATATCCAGGTAACGATTCAGCTTCCAGCCCCAGGACCCATTGCTGAGAACCCTGATGAAAGAACACCTCCCTTGGCACAGAGACCTCTGCACACACAGAACCCAGAGTCTCAGGGGTGGAAAGTACAATTCCATAATCAGGGGTCATTAGGCATGGCTGCTCTAGCAGGTCCTGTCTGGGGAGACAGAAGCTCTAACAACTCAAACATCAGGGAACTCGATTCCAGACTGCTACGCATATAATTTAGGGTTTCAGGGTGGCTGGAGCTGGTCCCTTAAATCTAATTAATGCATGCTACTGGGTTCTCAAGGGTGCACATGCCTCTAGAAAATGCTCTGGGTAACTTATTGGGGGAACCTGGAATTAAACAAATGTGTTTGATCAGCAAATCCTTACCTGTTAACCTCAGGTGGAAATATATTCCAGGTAGAAAGGAATGTTCCAAAAAATAGTTGAGGACATGCTGCTATAAAGAAATCCAGAGTTGGTTTTGCACCTGTCAATGGCATGGAACTGTTCTGAGGATTATATTAAGTAACAGATGTAAGGTGTGTCACATAGGAGGTATTCCATAAAAATGAAAATGTGTCACCCCGTGCTTCTAAACCATGCTAGGGATGAGGAGGCTGGGTGTTTATGTAGCCATTTTATAGATTAAAAAGCTGGGGCTCAGAAAGGATAGATTAATGAGGACACAGGAAGTGGGAGCAGCAATGGCAGGAACTGACCTTGGCCTCCTGGCTCCAATTCCAATTAATTAGACTCACCACTTCCCAAGACACACAGCCTCAATCTGGTCTTAATCACCCCACAAGTTAACATTTCACAAATACTGAGTCACAGCTTCCCCTCCTCTTGGCTGCCTGAGAATCCCAGCACACTCCATCCCAGGCCTGGCAGCTCCCACCCTTTTCTGGGGCCTCTGATGGGGATGCTCGAGGCCCAGCCTGCCAGGAACTGAGGGAGTGGGTGAGGTATCTGCGCCTGTGGAGGGACTGACCCGTGTGAGCTGGCAGAATCTGAGACGCTGCCAAGGACCACATCAGAAAGATAATATTTGAAGAGTGAAATGTTCTCCAAAGAATGTGAAATTCTTCAAGCGAGTAAGAGCCTGAACTTCTCTGGGCATGACTCACACTAGATGGGCCAGAACGTGAGCTGTAGACAGCAGGTGAAACAGGGCATGGGAGAGCAGGGTGTACAAGCTGAAAGGGGTTTGGGAGATTATCTGTCCCTTTAGCAAAGGAGAAACTGTGGTTCAAAGCAGGCTGACACATCCAAGGTCACACCACTGAGGGATAGCCCTAGAACCTAAACCCAGACTTTCTTGTTCATTTGTCCAATATTAACTGTGTGCTTCCAGTGTGCCTGGAGGGCTATTAGGTAGCGCTAAGAATCCAGCAGTAAACCAAGCCAGCAGGATTTCCGTCTCCCCAGAACTGACTTTCTAGACATGAGGAGAGAGACTGTAGCATGTCACTGTGGTGAATGAGGGGTGCTATGATGGTGGTGGGGAGAGGGGTACAGAGGGCTCTGGGGGCACAGGGGAGGGTGGTCTCATCCAGTCTGTGGAGTCAAGAAGGGTCTCCTGGACCAAGTGATGGTACAGCTGAGATCTAAACACTGAGGAGGTGTGAATCAGGTTAATGGGGTTGGGGTGGAAGGAAGGAGCGCACCCCAGGCAGGAGGGAGTTATGCAAACTAGGCACAGAACTAGACCCTTGTTTCAAAGAAATACATAACCTACGGATGCCCCACACTGAACAAGTACCCGGGTACAAAGAGAGCATGAGAAAAGACGAGCTGGCTACCAAAAGGAGGTGACATCTGCATCTTGACGGGTGAGTAGGACTTCAGCAGGTACAGAGAAAGCAGATGGCTAGTCCAAGACCAAGGGATTATGTGGGAAAAGGCACTGAAAAAGAACTTATGACAGGATGTGCCTGGCACAGGAATTGACCTTTATGTAGGAGATCAATACATGTTTGTCAAATACTAAACCTTGGGACTTATGGTCGTTGGTAGGGCTCAGAGAAGCACAGAGGGTGTCCTGGTCTCCCATGGCTGTTAGCAGCCCTCCCAGCTGTAAATTTAGAATGGCTGCTGCTTAAGCACAACACAGAGAAGGGGGTGACCCAGCATCACTGCCCACACCCAGTTCCCCATGCCGCTGCAGGGTCTGTACTGCCCCTGCAGCCCAGCAGGCAGCTGGTGTCCATGGATCCCAGGGTTTCTCAGCCCCGAGGACCCCAAGTGGGCAAGGAGTAGTAAGAAGGAACAGTCTTTCAGCTAATCAATTTTACTCTGATTATGGGATAAATCTTTTGTCTTTTCATACCTTCATGGGGTTCTCAAGGCAGGAGTGCTAAAGTGGTTTGCCATACCCTTCTCCAGTGGACCATGTTTTGCCACAGGATTGGAAAAGGTCAGTTTTCATTCCAATCCCAAAGAAAGGCAATGCCAAAGAATGTCCAAACTACTGAACAATTACACTCATCTCACGCACTAGCAAAGTAATGCTCAAAATTCTCCAAGCTAGGCTTCAACAATTCATAAACCTAGAACTTCAAGATGTTAAAGGTGGATTTAGAAAAGGTAGAGGAACTAGAGATCAAATTGCCAGCATACATTGGATGATAGAAAAAGCAAGAGAATTCCAGAAAAACATCTACTTCTCTCTCATTGACTACACTAGAGCCTTTGACTGTGTGGATCACAACAAACTGTGGAAATTTTTTAAAGAGATGGGAATACCATCTTCTCCAGTAGCTCAGCTGGTAAAGAATCTGCCTGCAATGCAGAAGGCCCCAGTTCAATTCCTGGGTTGGGAAGATCTGCTGAAGAAGGGATAGGCTACCCACTCCAGTATTACTGGGTTTCCCTGGTGGCTCAGATGGTAAAGAATGCACCTGTAATGTAGGAGACCTGGGTTTGATCCCTGGGTTGGGAAGATTCCCCAGAGAAGGGAACAGCTACCCACTCCAGTATTCTGGCCTGGAGAATTTCATGGACTGTATAGTCCATGGGATCACAAAGAGTCAGACATGACTGAGCAAACTTTCACTTTCACTTTTTCACTTACCTGCCTCCTGAGGAACCTGTATGCAGGTCAAGAAGCAACAGCTAGAAACAAACATGGAACAACAGACTGGTTCCAAATTGGGAAAGGAGTATGTCAAGGCTGTATATTGTCACTCTGCTTATTTAACTTATATGCAGTGTACAGCTTTAGAAATTCCAGGCTGGATGAAACATAAGCTGGCATCAAGATTGCCAGGAGAAATGTCAATAACCTCAGATATGCAGATGACACCACCCTTCTGGCAGAAAGTGAAGAGACACTAAAGAGCATCTTGATGAAGGTGAAAGAAGAGAGTGAAAAAGTTGGCTTAAAACTCAACATTCAAAAAACGAAGATAATGGCATCTGGTCCCATCACTTCATGCAAACAGATGAGGAAACAATGGAAACCATGATAGATTTTATTTTCTCTGGTGCCATAATCACTGCAGATGTTGACTGCAGCCATGAAATTAAAAGAGGCTTGCTCCTTGGAAGAAAAGCTATGACAAACATAGACAACATATTAAAAAGCAGAGACGTTACTTTGCCAACAAAGGTCCATCTAGCCAAAGCTATGGTTTTTCCAGTGGTCATGTGTGGATGTGAGAGTTGGACTATAAAAGGCTGAGCACCGAAGAACTGATGCTTTTGAACTGTGGTATTGGAGAAGACTCTTGAGAGTCCCTTGGACTGCAAAGAGATCAAACCAGTCCATCCTAAAGGAAATCAATCCTAAATATTCATTAGAAGGATTGATGCTGAAACTGAAGCTGCAATATTTTGGCCACCTGATGCGAAGAGCCAACTCATTAGAATAGACCCTGAAGCTGGGAAAGATTGAAGGCAGGAGGAGAAGGGGACGACAGAGGATGAGATGGTTGGATGGCATCACTGACTCAATGGACATGAGTTTGAGCAAGCTCTAGGAGATGGTGAAGGACAGGGAAGCCTGGTGTGCTGCAGTCCGTGGGGTCACAAAGAGTCGGACACGAATGAGTGACTGAACAACAACAACAGTGGGATGAATGGAGCAGGCAAGATGAAATAGAAAGACAAGAATCCCTAACGTCCCATCCAAGAACACAGGGAGATACATTAAAGAAAACAGTGCTAAAAATAGCCTCCCCGTGGAAAATCTTTGTGGTGCAGGGTGGAAATAGAATAAAGATGGTGTTGCTTCAAGTTCGTCACTTCACTACTTGCTTCCAGTTCGTCACTTCACCACTTGCTTCCATGGGAACCGAGATGAAATAGCTGAGCTGGGTCACAGCTTCATCTTTGAGGCCTGGGGAATGGGAGCCTGGGACACAGCCCCGGCACAACAGCCAAGGCCTTTAACAGGAACTCAGAAGGAGGACAGACTGCAGCGTCAGTACCCTGTGGCCAGTCCTTGTGTGCCTGCCCCAGAGACAGTCTTTGGGCTGTGCTCGACACAAGATGCTGTGCCCAGATGCACTACTTGTGGAATGCTAAACATTCAGACTTGTAAAAGACCTTGGTTTTCATGTCATGATTGCCATGTGTTTTTTGAATTTGAATGCCATGCTTATTTTACTGAAGGATTTACTTTAATTTTAAATAGAAATTGATGTTTTACTTAAACCAGTAATAATTACTAAGACATTTGGAAGACTATGTTCAACTGATCTAGATGCAGCGTGACTACTGTTTACAATAACCCTGCAAGAGAGCCTCCCACGTGTACAGGTGAGGCCTCGAGAGGCACAGGAACAGGTCTCTCTGACTCCAAAGTCCCACGAGGCAGCACCAGACGAGGACACGTGTGGGTGGACTGCTGCCCAGGATCACAGTGGTCTGGTTAGTTGACATTTGAGGCACAGGATGGAGAGCAGTGAGGGATGCACCTAGGGAAACAGAGACTTATCCCAGGCCTGCAAAGTCCTATGGAAGATACTGCAGGGACCAGAGAGAGAAAACACAGCGCCTCTCCCCAGAGAGCTCACAGACTCAAAGGAGATAGACAAGAAGCCCAGCCTTGAGACTGAGGCTGAAGGCTCCCTTCAGGAAGGACAAGCAGCCCCACTTCCTCAGCCAGGCAGAGCCGGCCACAGTGCCAATGACCATGACCCACAGGCATTCCCTGCTGCATGCTGCTCATGTCATCTGGAACCCTGGTCAGACCATACTGTAATCCTCTGTTTTCCTGTCCTCTGGGTCATTGCTCTTTCTCCCTGTCCCCACTCACCCAATATCAGGCAATACTCAGGAAGCCTGTGTGTGGTCCCATGGCCCTGACCACAGCCTCCATGTCAAATGTCAGCTGAGGACTTGCACACACCCCACACCCCACCCCACCCCCAGTTCTGCAATAACCACTTCAGCATGCTAAGCCTCTTGGTTTACATTTCTGCATCTCGTTCTGAGTGAATAGAACCTCTCTGTCTGGGAAGTAGGGGACAAGGCAGAGCAGCTTGTCCCAGCGGCCAGTCAACAGTCCCTAATTTGATTTTTTTTTTTTTTTTTTTTTGGCCATACCAAGTGGCATGTGGAATCTTAGTTCCCCAACCAGGGATGGAACCCATGCCCCCTACAGTGGAAGAATGAAGTCTTAACCACTGGACCACCAGGGAAACTCCTTAAAGGCATGGCCCACGTCTTGTCTCTGCATACTCAGTGACCAGTTCTAGGTCTGACATTTAGTAGGTATCTAGAAAACATTTGTGGAATTGAATTAAAAATTCATCCTGGGAACTCCCTGGTGATCCAGTGGTTAAGAATTCACCTGCCAATGCACAGGACATGGGTTCGATCCCTGGTCCGGGAAGATTCCACATGGGGCAGAGCAACTAAGTCTATGCGCCACAGCCCCTGAGTCCGTGAGTCACAACTACTGAAGCCCATGTTCTCAGAGTCTGTGCTCTGCAATGAGAGAAGCCACTGCAATGAGAAGCCTGTGTACCACAATTAGAGAGTAGCCCTCACTCACTGCAACTAGAGAAATCCCATGCAACAAGAAAGACCCAGCACAGACAAAAGTGAATTAAAATTTGTTTTTAATTTTTTTAGTAAAAAAATTTTTTAAAGAGAAAATTCACCCTGACTCTCTGAAATCTCTAATTTTTAGACAGTAGGGTCCACTTACCAAAATTCTTCCACGTATCAGCTCTTTTGGGCAAAAGGAAATGGTTGAGGTGGGAATTAAGCATTCATTGAGCATTTACTAAGTATCAGGACTACATGGTTTCCAAATGTGGCTTCATTTAATCCTCCAACAACTCTCTGAAGTAGTTGTTCTTTTTCTTTTTATAGAAGCAGAAATAAATCTTACAACAGCCCCTGGTTATTATCCTGGCTCTGCCATTTATTAGCTGTGTGCCCCTGGGGATACTTCGAGTCTCTCTGGCCCTATAATCTTTTTAGTTCATCACTTTGCCTCCTAGGGCTTTGAAGACAACAACTGCATTCCCTCTGAGAATTTTCTTATCTCCAAGCAGCACATCACCAGCTATTTTCAATGTCTTTCATGGTACAGTGGTCAAGGGCACTGGCTCTAGATTTAGAATAACCAGGGTTTGTCCCTAACCGTGTCATCTTGTGCACAAGTGACTTAACCTCTCTGAATGTTGGCTTTCCTATCTGTATGACATGGGATACTCACAATATCATCCCATAGAGTTGTTGTGAAGATTAAATAAGATCACAAGTGTAAGCACCTCACACATGGCACATAGTAGGTCCTCGTGAGATGCGCTGCTTCTGGCTTTGAGTTCCTCCTCCCTCCACCATTTCAACTGAATTCAAGCCAGATTGCTGATGTCTGATTCCCATCATGTGACATCAGAACTGGACATTCTCTGGGGGCTTTGTTTTCCAGAGAACATCACAATCTGCCATGTCAGCCCAGATCCTGCCTCTTGAGGAGAAGTAAGGATCCGGAGCATGTGAATAGGACTAGGGTCATACCACTTCCAGGAACCCACACAAGATCTGCTGATAAATCATGACTCAAGAACTAGTGATAAATAAACTGATGTTTACTCTAAACGCAACAGCAAAAACAGGGATTTGACCTAAATAGTTGGATTTTTGTTACATTAACTGTTTAAGAGCAACCATCAGGGAAGCCTTCTCCATCCCAGGAGATTTAGTGAATATAATACCAGGAAGCAGATCACCACCCTGGGGTGCTTTCTTAAGTCTCCGAGGACATTTTTTCCCATGTAAATGTTCTAAAATCACAATCCATCTGATAATCAATGGACAACAATAATCATTAAAATAGTGCCAAGTTCCTCCTTCCAAGAATTTATGATTAAATTGATGATGGTGCTCTCTTGGGCAGCACACATACTAAAATTGGAATGATACAGACAAGTTGGCACAAGATTGCACAAGGATGGTGAACAAATCTGTAAAATATTCCATATTTTTTAGAGAATAAACTTATGGTTGCCAAGAGGGTGGGGGTGAGGGAGGAACGGGTTGGGAGGCTGGGATTAGCAGGTGCAAACTATTTTGTGTAGAAAGGATAAACCACAAGATCCTACTATATATCACAGGGAATTATATTCAATATCCTACAATAGGCCATAACGGAAAAGAATATGGAAAAGATGTATAACTGAATCGCTTTGCTGTATACCAGAAACTAACACAACATTCTAAATCAACCATACTTCAATAAAATAAATTTTTTAAATAATAAAATAAATTGATGATGAACATTAGGACAGAAGAGGCAACCATTAACTGAGTACCTACTATCTACTAGATCCAAAGCTGTGTTCCAGATCCTTCTGTTTTCATTGCTTTCTTTTATGCTCTTTCAGAATGTATTTTCCCTTTATAAAAATTAATAAACATTGAAGAAACTTTAAAAATACAAGCAACTCAAGTATCCTGGAGTTCCCCAGTAAAGAGACATCTAAAGAGCCCCTTCAGAATCTCAGGGGCTGTAACACAGTGAAAATATTAACTTGCATAATTGTAGGAGCAAAAGCACACTCCACCCACATTACCACCTGCTATTTCTGAAGATCCCAGGATAACTTACATTCTTTTGGTAGTCCCCTCTCTCTCAGACCTCTGCTCCAAGCTTCTCTACCATTCAATTCTGCCCATCCAAGCTTCCCCAAGCTGCCACTGGATCTTCCTCAGCCTTCCCACACCTAAACATTGATCTTCCCTTAATTTCCCAAAGTACAGGTGACACTATACCTGAGTGTTTGACCAAGTCTATTCAAGTCCTGAAGGGACTACAAGGGCACTACAACACTGAAAAGTAAAATGGAAAATGAATCCCAGATGGCACTGAACCCAAAGACCAATGTCCTTAGTCTATATAAGGGACCACCATCCTCAACCAAAGCAGGGCGCCATTTTGTTCCATCTAGGCTAACCTCATGATAGAGAATTCCCTCTTACCTCCTCTCCCCTGGGTTCCATGGCCCCAGTTCTCTCCCTCTGGATACTGCTGAAGAAGCCCAAAATGTGTTACTATATTAGCTAAGATTAAACTAGCTACTTTAACAGTAAAACTCTGACATCCCATGGGTTTAAAAGAAGAATTCTGTCTACCCTTACAAAGTCCAGCCAATGAGAGGCAGGGGCTCATGGAGCTGTGCTCCATAGAATCGTACAGGGACCCAGGCTCAGAGGATCTGCTGTCTTCTACACAGCTTGCTCTGGGCATCAACACCCAGTCTGAAGACAGAGCAAGAGAAGGAATCATGTGTAAACGATTTATGTGGCCAGTGTTGCAAGTGGCATGTGAAATTTCCACTCATATTCCACTAACTAGAACACACGGCCGTGCCTTATTGCAAAAAAGGCTGGGAAACATAAAACAACTTGTGCCCAATAGGAGAAGGAAGCAGATTTCTCAAACAATAGTCACTCTCTGCCACAGGCACTATTATCATACGTCCTGTTCCCAGGAAGCCAAGAGCACCTTCTAGATGATGATGCAGAGCAATTGACCACCTATTCCCTTTGCTTCAGGGCTTCCCCAGTGGCTCAGACATTAAAGAATCCATCTGCAATGTGGGAGACCTAGGTTCAATCCCTGGGTTGGGAGATCCTCTAGAGGGAGGCATGGCAACCCACTCCAGTATTCTTGCCTGGAGAATCCCCATGGACAGAGGAACCTGGCGGGTTACAGTCCATGGGGTCTCAAAGAGCTGGACACGACTGAGCGACTAAGCACACACTCTACTTCAAGATCTCCTTACAGACTGGCTCCTGGCCACACTGCTCCAGAACCAAAAGCCGAGTTCAGTGTTTTTCCTAAACAATAAAGAAATCTCCCTCCCCCCAAAAAAAGGAAAAAATCAATTCTGCTGCCAACCCTAGAACTCAGAAATACTTGCTATTTTTTTCATGTGTGTTTGTCCCCCTACATTGAAAAAATGTTTAAAGAAATTACTCATAATCTTATAACTCTAATAATTTTAATGTATTTCTTTCCTTAATATTTCTAGATGCCCAAATCTTGTGTAAACTTCAAAGTCTTGTTCCAGTGATATATCTTTCTTGAGCCTGAGGCTCAGAGAGACTAAGTAACTTGCCAGAGGTCACACAGCTAGGAAATAGTAGAACCAGATTTTGAACCATGCTTTCACCCCAGAGTTGAGACTCTTGCCAATGCAGCATGCTGCCTCTGCATAGTCCTTGTAACTGTCCCTGGCCTTTTAGTCACTCATGTCTGCTGGATGGTAATTATCTGTGTCTAAAATGACCCCAAATTTGTGAAGCTTTCCATATATTAGGGTTAGGATTAGGGTTAGGGTTAGTGACTTCTGTAAAAAACCTTATCTTCCCAAATGTCACCTCCCAAAATTACATAGTTGTATTTGATTCCTCTTTGCAACCACAGGCTTCCCTGATAGCTCAGTTGGTAAAGAATCCTCCTACAATGCAGAAGACCCCAGTTCAATTCCTGGGTCGGGAAGATTCCCTGGAGAAGGGATAGGCTACCCACTCCGGTATTCTTGGACTTCCCTTGTGGCTCAGCTGGTAAAGAATCCTCCTGCAATGCGGGAAACCTGGGTTTGATCCCTGGGTTGGGAAGATCCCCTGAAGAAGGGAAAGGCTACCCACTCCAGTATTCTGGCCTGGAGAATTCCATGGACTGTATAGTCCATGGGGTTGCAAAGAGTCAGCCACGACTGAGTGACTTCCACAAGGCTTGGTTCATAATAGCTGTTTAATTCTCTACCACCCAAAGAAGCAAACATCAAATTGGAAGCTACCTAAAAGGTTCTGCTCCAATCTACTGCCTAATTCACAGCCTTCCTTCCCATTTCACCCATGACCACAGCACAGACTTTGTTCATTTCCATCAGCACAGATCCAATCCAAGTTCATTTTCCCCTCCACCACCGTGTGACTTTGGACAAGTTACTGAACTTCTCACTTTGTGAAACTCAAATGAGTTAACACACAACACATTGATAAACGGTAATGATTGTACAATTATTGTATTGGCCAAGAAGTTCATTCAGGTTTTCCATACATCTTATGGGAATAATATTACTTATTAATGTTATTACTTATTTTTAATATTAATTTATTACTATTCATATTATTACTTATTATTACCACCATTATCCACCCTCTGATTTTTCCACATTGCTTACCATAGAAAGAAGTGAATAAAAATTTTAAGGGTTGGCAACAAAAAGGTGAGATTTTGAGTGGCTTCTCATGACCCTCGGAGAACAGAGTGGTGCAAGTACATTTTGGGGGAATTCTTGACCCTTCTAAAATCCCATTAAACCTAAACACACATCTGTTAGCACACACCAAGCATGCAGTGTCTGCTTTCACCCAGCACTGAGTAGTACAAGAAGGAATATTATATCCAGTAACTCATATGGAACTATTTATCCCCAATCACTTTGTGCTTTTCCTTCAACTTTTCCATAGTCTTTAGTTTCAAAGGCCATTTTAGAATGACTAAATTTCCTTGCGAAGTAAGTCTCCCCCTGCCCTAACCAAAAAAAAAAAAAAGAGAGAGAGATTGTTTTAGGAAAATCTCCTCGGGGTGTAAGGGCTATGTGTTTCCAAACTTGCTTTCTCCTGCTTTCCTTTCTTCTTTTAAATAAAAATTTCCCAGGAAACCAAGATTCGTTAAGAATGATGGGGGAAAAAAAGACTGAATTGAAAGGAGTCTGAGTCTTCGGGTTTAGCAGGGAACTCACAAGCCTCTTTTAGGAGAATCTTTTAAGACTGGAGGATATGGGGACAGGAAAAGACTTCAGACGTCATATAACTCCAACTCCTATTTTGGAAATAGAAAAATTGAGGTCTAGAAGAGAAAAATTATCCAAAGTGACACAGCAAGTCAGCCAAACAACTGAGATTTGAACTCAGGTCTCCCATAATTCAGCCAAATTAGACCAACTTCTCTAGAAAGCAGAGCCTGCCAAATGCAAGGACTACATACAGGGTTGATGCTTTACCTGGCAGACACAGTCCAGGCAGTGAAAGTGAAGAAAAAGGTAAATGAGACTAAAGGTGGTCAGTCGTGCAAGGTGATGCCGTGAGAAGCCCTCTTGTGCCTGCACCAGTCAGACTAGTTTACTCAGCACTCGGGACATCTCAGGAGCTGTAAGGAGAAACTGCCTCCCTAGGTTGGACATCTAGAAACTGCATCATCCCTGACCAGTCAGAGGGAAATTGGTGGATTACGAACAGTTCGGTTTCCCCAACCTCAGTTGGGATAGCTTAGGCATATGTGCTACACTGACTCCCAGACTGAGTGACCGATGTGTCTGAATTGGCCTGGGATTTCCCTGGATTCTGGTGGCTCAGCCAGTAAAGAACCTGCCTGCATTACAGGAGACACAGGTTCGATCTCTGGGTCGAGAATAGCCCCTCCAGAAGGGAATGGCAACACACTCCAGTATTCCTGCCTGAAGAATTCCATGGATAGAGGAGCCTATGGACTCCTCCACCAGCCATGGACTGGTAGCACAGTCCATGGGGTCACAAAGAGTCAAAGAGCTGGACATAACACACCTGAGTGACTAACACTTTTTTCATACTTTCCCTGGATTTTGCACTGAAAGTTCCTCATCTCGGCAAACCCCTTAACCCCAGGTAAAGTGGGTCAATTGTTCACCTTCTCCCAGTGGATCCCGGTGTAACTTGGCTCCAGCTGTCCGTGGTAACTCCCTACTGGTTTCCTTTCCTTCCCTATTGATTGTCCTGTGTGTGTTTCCTAGGATCATAACCCAGTTAAACTGTTTGCCTTTCAGTCTTCCTCTCAGGGGTGTCTGCTTCTAGGGGAACCCAAGTGTCTGGCACATAGCATGTGCTCAATAAATATAATGAGAAATCATATTAAAACAGCATACACTGTCTTCTTCTCCCTTCCAGCTGCTTTGGGAACTCAAGCAATGCAGTCTTGTCACCACTGGTCTGCTCCTTGGGCACCCCACAAGTCAATAGTCTGAAGGAGAGCTTGGCTCTGGTTTTGCCTGCTCTAGACAGCAGCATGGTAATGGAGATTGTCAGGCAGGATCTAACCTGCCTGGGCACATATTTATATACCACTGTAGTTGCACAACTGCTTTAACTAGGGACTTTTTATACAGTTGAGAATGACTAAACTAGGCTATAACACTATATACAATTTATCATACTGTTAATTTAAGTCCCTTGTGTATATAATAATGCAGAATTCCCTACAGCGTGATCAGCAGTCCACTACCTACATCCTAAACATGGGGCTGGCCGGCTTGTTCAAAAAGATGGTCCAAGGTCCTACGCAGACGCCCCCTGTTGAATGCTGCCAGGTGCAGCCCCATCATCTCCAAGAGATACTGAGGCCCGTTAAACCTGGAGCTTCACCAGCCTGAACAACTAACTGACGGAGGCTTTCTTCCTCCTTCTCGTGGGACCAGTGAACTTCCTCTCCAGGCTCAGTTTGACTCCCATGGACTCCTCCACTTGTACCACCTGATTTCTGAAGTTCCTCTTGGTGAAAACCCCTTACTGCTCTTGACCAATGATCCAGGCTGATACTGCCACTGCCTAGGGTATCTGTGTTTTCAATCTCTGCTTCAAAGCTTGTTCATGGTTGGCTGTAAGCACAAGCCTTTATCCATCATGGTGTCCAGAGTAAATGCCTACATCGTATGATGAATTAACCCAGCTGCTGCTTGGCCAGTCCTTCCTGCCCTGGGCCTCTGTGTCTTCCTGGCCTCAGGTGCAGAAAAGGATCAGCATACTTTGAGCCTCAGTTGCCATCATCAAAGAATGTTTTATTCTACTGCCTGTGCTGGCAAAAGAATTTCATCTCTGGGACCCAAGATGGAAATGGATTTTCCCCATTGGGTAGAACCCAAAGACCCTGATATCCCCACATGATGCAGTGAGTGTCCCACCACTGCCCACCCCGTCTTGCCCAGTGGAAACAGCGCCAGTGTTCCTGATGAGCCACTTAGCTCCCATGGTGGGGTCTCCTCATATATTTTCTTGTGTGTACATAGATTCCCTCTACCACATTATGAATTTCTTAAGGGCAAGGATCATGCCTGAGGGACCTTGCAACAAATCTAAATAAGTCCCAGCAAAATACCTAAATCTTGGTTCAGAAAGGTGTTCCAACAATATTTCCTGGAAAAAAAAATATTTAAATATTTGCTATAATATATAGATAATACATAATAATGAATGGTTAATGTCTATGCCATTATCTTGTTTTTATTTTCTTTACAATACTTATCATTATCTAAAATTACGAAGTTTGGGGACTTTCCTGGCAGTCCAGTGGTTAAGAAGCTGCCTTTCAATGCAGGGGATGTGGGTTTGATCCCTGATTAGGGAACTAAGACCCCACATGCCTCTAGGAAGCCCATGGGCTGCAACTACTGAGCCTCTGCACCACAGTGAAAGATCCTGCTAACTGTAGCTAAGATCCAATGCAGCCAAAAATAAATAATAAATAAATTAATATTTTTAAATATTTTAAATAACACTACCTAGTTTGTTTATTTGTTTATTGGTATAGTCATTTGTTGCCCCTCAAACCTGACACAGTCTGTAAAGAATCTGTATTGCTTGTAATGCAGGAGATTTGGGTTCAATCCCCAGGTTCAATCTCTGGGCCAGGAAGATCGCTTGGAGAAGGAAATGGCAACCCACTCCAGTATTCTTGCCTGGGAAATCCCATGGACAGAGGAGCCTGTTGGGCTAGTCTATGGGGTTGCAAGAGTTGGACACGACTAAACCAGCCACCACCAAACCTGACACACACTAAAATGTAAATCCCCAGCAAGTGCCATGAGCCAAATCATGTAGCCCCCAAAATTCATATGTTGAAGTTCTACCCCCAGTAATTCTGAATGTGACTGTATTTGGAGACAGGATTCTAAAAGAGGTAATTAAGTTAAAATGAGGTCATTTCAGTGGGCCCTAATGCAGCATGATGGCGTCTTTATAAGAGGAGTAACTAGGGTAGAGATAAATACAGAGGGAAGACCCTAGGAGGACCCAGAGAGAAAATGGCCATCTACTAGCCAAGGAGAGAGGCTGGAGAAGAAACCAATCCTGGGACTTCCCTGATGGCTCAGTGGTAAAGAATCCATCTGCCAGTTCAGGAGACACAGGTTCAATCCCTGATCTAAGACGATCCCACGTGCAAAGGAGCAACTAAACCCCTGCATCACGAACTTTGAGCCTGTGCTCTAGAGTCTGGGAACCACAACGGCTGAGCCCATGTGCCACAACTACTGAAGTCCGCATACCCTAGAGC
This sequence comes from Dama dama, assembly GCF_033118175.1. Taxonomy (NCBI): domain Eukaryota; kingdom Metazoa; phylum Chordata; class Mammalia; order Artiodactyla; family Cervidae; genus Dama; species Dama dama. The sequence continues at coordinate 88,072,120 of NC_083700.1, forward strand.
CTGTGCTCAGCAACCAGAGAAGCCAGCACACCGCAGCTAGACAGTAGCCCCACTCACCACAGCTAGAAAAAGCCCACACAGCAACAAAGACGCGGCACAGCCAGAAAAAGAACCAATGCTGCCGACACTTCCATCTCAGACTTCTAGCCTCCAGATGTCAAGAAAATAAGTCTTGTTTTTCAAGCCACCAGTCTACTGCACCTTATTGTGGCAACCCTCACAAACTAGTACAGCAAAAAAAAGAAACCTGCCTTGGTTACTCCTGTATCCTGAGCACCTGGAACAGTTTCTGCCACATAGTAGGTGCTTAAGAAATAATCAGTGGGGACTTCCCTGTAGTCTAGTGGCTGACTTCGCCTTCCAGTGCAGGTGGTTAGTGCTCGATCCCTCGTCAGGGAACTAAGATCCCACATGCCTTGAGGCCAAAAAACCAAACCATAAAACAGAAGCAATATTGTAATAGATTCAATGAAGACTTTAAAAATGGCCCAGATCAAAAAAAAGAAAATATTTTTTAAAAAAACAATAATCATTGAATGAACACTCTGAAAAATACAAACTATTCACTGTTCCCCCTCAAATGTACAGACTCTTTCATACATCTGTGTCTTTGCTGTTCCTCAACCCAAAACCCCCTTCTCCATCCAGCCAAAGAAGTCCTATTCTTCCTTCCAAATTCAGTTCAGACTCATATTCTCCTTGACCCCACCAGACAGAATTGACTACTCTCTTCTCTTTGCTTTTCTGAACTTTGTAGGCATACATCTACATCATTGTAGCTGCCAGGCTGCGAGCCTGACTTCAGAAACCATATTTAGTTCTGATCCCTGCCATCCAGTTTGGGGTGTGGTCCAGAGGACATGATCCATCATTAAACCCCCAAACCCTTTGAATCCTTCTTATCTGACTGCAAAGCAAACAGTCCTTGTCTGCTAGTAACCTTCTGCCTGAGGCAGGACAGATCCATAAACTCACATCTCCGGCACATACTGGTGTGGAAATAACTTTCTCGGTCCAAGATGGAGCCCCTCCTGCCCAGGGTGCCAACCAAAATGTGTATAGTTTTCATGTTCCTACAAATGCTTCACTTGCCAAGAAACACAGTATACCTGTTCAGCCTGTCCCCAGATGCCAAGCCAGCTCTAGGCTGTCTACTTACTTCCTTGTTCCTTCTCACCACAAACAAATTTGACAGGTGATCCCAGTCAATGAGATATTTTCTATTTTTCTCTTCCTTGTTCTTTATTCTTTACCCTGTAAGCTTCCTGCCTACTGCCCCCACTTTGCAGTACTATGGTTGGAGACTGTCCTGCTTCATAAAATTTGTTTATCACCTACATTGTCTTCCTGAATCACTTTTAACACTATTGAGTGAAGTAAAAGTCAGTCAGTCAGGTCCAACTCTTGGTGACCCCATGGACTGTAGTCCCTCAGGCTCCTCTGTCCATGGAATTCTCCAGCCAAGAATACTGGAGTGGGTAGCTGTTGGCAGATTCTTTACCATCTGAGCTACCAGAGAAGCCCAAGAGTACTGGAGTGAGTAGCCATTCCCTTCTCCAGGGGATCTTCCTAACCCAGGGATTGAACCTGCGTTTCCCATATTAGAGGCAGATTCTTCACCAGCTGAGGTACCAGGGAAGCCCCATTTAACACTAGATACTCAACAAATACTTGTTGGATTGAAATTTACCAAGTTGTTGATAAATTTCACATTCCCACTCTGGTGTTTGCTTAGAATGTCCACCTTTATCCTCTCCTTCTGAACAAATCACCCCAATTTTTCAAGTCCTAATTCTTGTAGAATTCCCTACCTGGCTCTTCTCGAATTCGCTGAGTTCTAAGAATTATGAACATGATTCACAGTAAGAAACATGAACACAGCCCAGCTGTGAGGGGAGCACAATGCTTCCATCCTAGATCCCAGAGCACTTCTTAACTCTGAAGCCAGCAACAGGCAGGTCTCTTCCTGCCCTGCACTGACCCATCTTGGGGTGGGGCCCCTCCACCCCCAAGGGACTGAGGCAAAACCAGCCTGGGTTGCACAGCCTGAGTTTTGCCTTAAGGAACAAAATCTGCGTGGAAAGAAAACACTGACAGGAACCATCTGCCCTCCCCCAAGGCTTGAAAGAAGCTGCATGTGGACCCCTTAATCCTTCCTCTCTCTCCTCAGCCAGGAATGAATTTCATTTGGAAGGAAAACGAGGGGGGCTGTGAGGGAGAGGGAGCAGAGAGGTAGGCCAGACACATCTGGACAGCTTTGCTCTGTAAATTCAGAAGACTGTAGGGAATCACTTTCTCCCCTTGACAAAGGAAATGGGCCATGGTCAGAAATTGATGACTTGCAAAACTCATGCAGGCGAACAGGTTATTGTGCCTCGAGGTCTTTGGGGCTTAGGAAAAAAAGGAAAGAGCAAATAATTTAAATGGGGCGGCAGTTTGTGTGACCAGAAACCCCACCACCAGCACCAGTCAGCAGAGAGAGCAGTCTAGGGTCCCCAGGGTCATTCCTTTATTGATTTGTTCAGTTATTCAGCAAAAATATTTTAAAATATGCTTGAGGTTTTTTGTTTTTTGTTTTTGCCAGGCAGGATGCTTGGTATTAGGGAAATAGTCAAGGGCTTAGATTCATCTTCATCTCTAATACCCTCACAGGGGAAACAGTCACGTAAACAATAATATGCAGACCAACAGTCACAGGCAATCATCCAGAAACCAGGACAGATTGGATGTGAAGAACTATAAAAAAAGTATCTGAAAAAATGATTCCCTTAACTAGTACCTAGACTTGGGGAAGGGGTGACAAAGCTTTGGAAAACAGGGCACAAACCTGGATTCTGAAGGCAATTCAGAAAGAAAACAATTTACAAGCGAGAGGGCAAGAAGCATAGTAGTGTGAAAGTCAGTGCACACTTGGGGAACAGGAGCAGTTGGGTGTTGGGTGTGATCACAGCTGGGAAATGTTGTGGAAAGTGGTGGGAGACACACCTGTAGAAAGAAGCAAGGACAGCTTCCTGGAAGCCAGGGTGTGTATCAGTACATCAATGCCGTGTGACCTTACCCGTGAAAGTACTGATACATACTCCAGAAGAGAGACTGAAGGAAACAAGGAGGGGCTGAAGTCCAAAGCAGCTCTTTATAAACATAAAATTCATTTGGAATTATCATTTCTCCTTTCAAAAAAAAAGCATGTGGATTTTGCAATCTGCTTCATAATTTTGGCTGTAATTGTTTTTAAATGTTTTCCTAATTCTTCAAGTAGAATGAATACCCAGCAGATGGTTTCATGTCTTCCACCACATGGCCGTGTAGCCCTAGGCATATGTAAACCCTAATCTGGGAAGCAGAGCTTGTTGAAGGTGTAGCCCCAGTCAAAGTTTTAATCAAAAGAAGATGAAGGAAGAAAATGAACCCTTCATCCCTAGCTCTACCTTGCTTGATCCCAGAGCCCCCTCCTCCAACAAGCAAGAAAATAGCAGTAAAAGATATAGTTCTCTCTGTGCGTGCATGCAAGTCTCTTCAGTCGTGTCCAACTCTGTGTGACCCTATGGACTGTAGCCCCTCAGGCTCCTCTGTCCATGGGGATTCTCCAGGAAAGAATACTAGAGTGGATTGCCATGCTCCCTCCAGGTCTCTCTTCTGTAAGTGAACACAAATCCAGAGCAACATAAAGGAGGACCCCTATCCACTATGCAGTGCACATTTCCCCTCTTCTGCCAGTGCCACAACTTATGAGGGATCTTCTCTAACAAAGTGACCCAACTCTTCATTCTCAAAACATCTCAGTCCTTGGTGGTCCTGTTCCTGTAAAGGTCTAACAGTCTAACAAGGGGGCATGGTAATACAACAAGAACAGAGGAATCCTTACAGTTCCCTCTGTGTTCCTCTCTGCCCTCTACTTTGTATTCAAATACAGTTTCTTTTCATTGATCAAGGTCAACCACATAAACCAAACTCTATTCCTTTGTTTTCTGCATGGCTCCTAGAGCCCAGGTGGCCAGGGAACCCCCCATAACTTCTAATTTAGTAGAAGAATGACTGTTTTCCCAATGAGATTATTCCTTCCTTGGGTACTTTCTAAGGTTTAGCAAACCACAGAACCCCAAATTAAGAAGCAACATTGTCAGCATGAATCATTCCTTTCAGTTATAAAAGGTACCACCCCACCTCCACCTCTCAGTTCCTAAATCTACAGTCACCCATTCAGAATATGTGTTACATTCTGAAAAAAAGCATCCTAAACTTGTAGTCAGTTACCTCCCACCTGTTGTCATATCCAAATCTTCAATATGATATTCACTGTACTTTAAGTTCATCCAGAAAAGGAGATTTTGATAAAACCAGTGATTGTCATAATAATCAGTCCACTGCCTTATTTCTTTCACCATACGTATCAGGGACTTAAATTTGGTCTGTGGGGCTGAAAACCTAGGTATTAGCAGTGGCAAGAGACATGGAATGGAGAAGCCATGAACCTTTGCACAGTGTATCCATCACCTCTTTCGCTTGCCTCACATCCTCTCAATTTATCTTCATTTCCACCTATTACTGCAGCAACAAGCCTGCAGACTTAGCCTGAAAGATAATGGCCTCAACCCTGCCACTCACCTCAGGCTTTTGCCCTGGCATTCTCTGACACTGTGGTGTAAGATGCCTACAGAGGCCCTTTCAGTTGGCAGGCATAGGCAAACCTAGAAATAAGAGGGTAGCAGCACTCCATGGAAGCAATAGACAAACGCTTCCTTTTTTTCATCACTTGGGTGGAGAATTCTGAAGTTCTCAGAGAGTCCCAGTGGAAAAGCCCCAGTCACCCACCGTGGTGATCAGCTCAATAGCACAACCTGATATTGACCTTCCTTTCATCCCCATTTTCCTCTTCCCAGACCACCACCTATTTTCTCTGGAGTCACATCCCAATATAAATAACCTGCCCATAAACATTTTATCTCTAGATCTACTTTCAGGGATAACTTAATCTATGAAAGTTGATATTAAGAAGTGGTCTTGAGGGCCTTCCCTGGTGGTCCAGTGGTTAAGACTTCACCTTCCAGTGCAAAGGGTGCAGGTTTGATCCTTGGTCAAGGAGCTAAGATTCCACATGTCTCATGGTCCAAAAAAGAAAGCATAAAAACAGAAGAAATATTGTAACAAATTCAATAAATACTTTTAAATGGTCTACAACAACAACCAAAAAAGTCTTCAAAAAAAAGAAAAGGTGTGGCCCTGGAAAGCAGGACTTCCAGGTGGGATTCTGGAACTGTAATACTCACTGGCCAGATGGTAAGAACCCACTGCTGGTGGTGGGTGGGGTGGTGATAATCCCCAGAAGTACAAAGTACCAAGACAGAGGTAGGTTGGAAGGAGTTAAAGAAAGCATGGGAACATTGAATGACGTGACAGTGGTGGTAACTGTAAGGACTGTAGATATGGCTACTTGTGGTCAACAGATTTAGAAGCCCTGTCAAAAAGAAAATGACAGCTCAGTGAGCCAACCATCTATCCAAGACTTGCTATAAACAGTCAGGAGGCCTCGAAGGCAGCTGGGATGGCTCTTTGAAGCTTGGACACAGATTTGGCCTATAGTATCAATACATGAGAAGGATGTACCCAAACTGCCCCTGCAGAATACTGAAAGGGCTGGAGGCTCAGGAAGTCAAGAATATCAGAATGGTGTTCTCATATGAGACCATTTAGCACCTTTAATCACAGGATACGCATGAAGCCTGTTGTATCCCCAGGTCAGAAGAGTTGATTAGAGAGCCACCCAGATTGCATTTTGGAAGAGCTCAGATATCATTTTTTCAATCTGGGCTTCTCTTAAGCCTTCTAGTTTTTTCAGGTCACTTGGCAAATGGATAAGAACAATATACCTAAATGTGACATTAACTGAATTCCAAATTTTTCAGAGACCCAGTTACCTTCATGCCTCCTTCATAGTGGAAGGGAGACCAGGACCATTTTCTCCTTGGAGGAGCTATCTGACATGTGCTAAATCAGGGAGGGATCTGCAAACTAAGATCTGCAAGCCAAATCAAGCCCACAGCCTGTTTTTGTAAATAAAGTTTGTGGGAACACAGTCATGCTTATTGTTTGCATATTGTTTATGGCTGCTTTATCACTACAATAGCAGAAATAAGTGGTTGCAAGAGACATGGTGTGCCCAAAGCTAAAATTATTTCCTATCTGACCTTGTACAGACCACTGGAACTGTACAGGCACTCGGTTTCACAGAATGTACAACTCACCCTCTGCACAAATGTATCTTGCCAAACATCTAAGCAATCTGCTAGTTCTAGGTCTTACCCACTGTAGGAGAGGAAAAAGTTTTCCTTGACCCTTTTATGGTCCCTGACTGGGTCTGAAAATTAAACTGGCAAAGACAGATAACAGGAGAAAAGCATACAAGTTTTATTGAACTTTTTACATGTGCAAGGGAGCCTTCACAAGAAAATCAAGGTCCAAAGAAGTAACCATGGAAGGAAGATTTTATATCTTTTAAACAGAGGAACAATAAATTTGTGAAGAATTGAAAAGACAAAGGAAGTCCAAAAGTGAGGGGCTATATGTGTGTGTATTATTTATTTTGCTGTATAGCTGAAACTAACACAATATTGTAAAGCAACTGCTTTCCAATAAAAATTAATTTTAAAGGTTTTAACATTTAAATCTAAAAAAGGGGAGGTGGTGCTGGGGCTTGGATAATAAATAGTAAAGAGGTAACTGGGCAGAGAAGAGTGAGTTTAACAACATTTGACTGCACAGTTCTGTACAAATTTCTTAACCTCAAATCCCTCATCTCTTATGAATGTCTTCCTACCTTCTGGTATAGGGAGTGTACAATTCACAGAGGAGTTTTATGACCTGTTTCAGGGAGAAGTAAGGGGAGGGGTCGGGGAAGAGGTCAGAATGGCCTTCCTGCTTCTTCCATTTTCTCAAACTCCTTCAGCTTAAGATATTCAATGTGCCAAGGTGCCATACTGCCACCAAGCTACTGGACAAACATGACGTCCTATAAGATAATGAAGCCATCAAGACCCAGTAGAATAAATCGTAGCATGGATCGGGAGAATTTACACATTCCTGAATTAGGATAGTAAACAAATGAGTGCTCTCCCTACTAGATGCACGCAAATTGCCTCTGATGTTCACTGTGACTCAGAATGAGGAAAAATGTATCTGCCTGTTCATTGGCTGCACATCCAATGTCAGGGGTTGTATTCCTTAGTTCCAGGAGGAGACCACATCTGAAACAGCAATTCAATTGGGTTCTCCACCTAATCACATGTGTGATAAACCATTATCAACTCAAGGATCCTTTAACCCTGGCAAGTGGAAAAATTAAGTGGGGATGAGCTAGGAGGCAACATGACTGTATCTTTCAAGCCTCTGATAGTTCTGGTAGTGTCTTCAGCTCTGCTCAAAGATGCAGTATGACTGAATTTGATATCTCTCCTTTTTGTGTAACTGGTGAATATTAATGTCTTCTCTGTGATCCTTGCTCCATAGTAGGCCTTCTCATGGTTCAGGAAGCAGTGTGTAATTGCTGTCAGTTGCTGAAGATATCCATTCCAGCTATGTATTCAGACGTGGGTAATCATAACAAGGAGATTTAGTGCTCAGCTTTCTGCCTATGAAGAGAACTCAACTGAGATCTCAATTTATCTCTTGGCCTGCAAAAGTCCTCCTCCACTCCCCCAGTTTAAATGGTAAACCATGGTACAGTTCTGAACTCCTAGCTTTAGCTTGGAGTCAGTATCAAATAAAATTCCAGAAGGTTGGCTACATCTTTTTCCTTGGGATACAGTTACTGGGCTTACATGGCAGCAGCTTCCTTTGAGAAAGACTGAGAAGATGTTCACAGGGATATTAGGTATCTATGGAGCCAGGGTCCATTGTCAATGGTTCAAAGGTTCCAGGCCTCCTGTTCAGCCCTGGAACTCAGGGACTGTCTACTGGGTCAGGTGCAGGGTTGGAGAGAAGGGTGGGCTGCATTGGGAAGTGTTCACCTGCCTAAGTGACAGTCCAGCAGGAGAGCCAAAAATTATACATGGAAATGTTTAATGTCTAATTGCATTGTGATACAGCATGATATGAACATGGAGTACTGTCAGAGCATGCACCCTGCTCCAGTCAAGAAAGCTGCCAAGGAAATAACATGTGAGCCAAAATCTGAAGGATAAATAGCTAAAGAATCAGAGTACAAAAAGCATGACATTATACTCCCAATTTTTGTCCCAATTTTCTTTTACTTTAAAAGTTAGATGTTTAAATGTATGATTGGAGTATCCCACTACTCAGTTTGGGGAACATCATTTCTATTCTGAGAACTGACCAAGTACAATGTGAATGTTTATATGCAACACATACATACACATGGGCTTCAGTGGGGCTCAGATGGTAAAGAATCTGCCTGCAATGTGAGAGACCCAGATTAGATCCCTGGGTTGGGAAGATCCCCTGGAGAAGGGAATGGCTACCCACTCCAGTATTCTTACATGGAGAATTTCATGGACAGAGGAGCCTGGAGGGCTATAGTCCATGGGGTCGCAAAGACAAACACAATTGAGCAACTAACACTTTGACTTCACTTCATGCATACACATGTGTAGAAAATGTCTAGAAAGCTATGTAATAAAGTGTTAATGGTGGGTATCTCAGTAGGTGGAATTATAAGTGGGTTTCTCTCCCAAATAAATTGTTCTATGATTATTTTTCACATACCCAAAAAAAAGCAGTTACTCTTTTTGTTATAAGACAAAAAGAGATTCATTTGTTTTCTTTAAGAGAAGCCTCTGCATCAATTTTTAAGTCATTTGACCTCTTGACTCTCTCCTCCAGCTGGGCCTGGCCGTACACCTGTCATCATGAACTTCCAGAACTGAAATCTAAACCCTGGGAGCAGTGAGCGGTGTCAGATTTGTCCCAAACTGCAGCATTTGGGATTCCAGTCCTGAGCCAAGGGCAGAAGCTCTAGCGCTGGGAAGATGCTCAGCATTCTGACTTTCTGGTCCATCTGGTACTGACTACTGCCCAGGCAGTGTGAATCCTGGGGTCAAGGAAGAGACAAACCATCAGTGTCCGTCTATGCATCTCCCACTTCACCTAGGAGACTGGGCAGGCTGCTGTGATCCAAAACTTCACTGACTTCAGATAGAACAAATGCCTGGGCCAACAGCTTAACCATTTTGCATTGAGGATCATCAAAACATCTTGAACTCTTTCTCTAGTATTTTGAGTTTGTCAAAACTTTCAGTCATGCTTGGCTGATTAATTCTAAATGCATGCAGCTTAAAAAGAAGCAGGGAGGGAGCAAATGGGATCCTTATGGTTTTCATTCATTCACACCTAATTCAGCCAGATGTGGGAGAATGGTGGGGGAGGGGCGCCAGATGCCCTGGGTTCAGTCATGGAGTATTCCGTCAAGGCAGGGGGCTGACAGGGACCCCGGGGGCCAACAGGGAACCAGAAAACCTGGATTCTTGTCCAGTCTTTTCTAAGTGCCTCCTCTCATGCCAGGCCCTGTGCTGGATACTGCAGATACAAGGTGAGCCAGGCACATTTCCTGCTTTCCAAGGATTCAAAGTTCGATGTTAGAGATGAATATATAAGGAGCTAATTCCCTTAAAGAGTGTCAGAGATACACAGGGTATAGTGGGACTTCAAGGAAGAGGCAGTCTGTTCTTCCCAGAGTTTAAAGAAAGGCTTCAGAGAGTACAATAAGGCTAAATTGTTGTTTAGTCACTAAGCCATGTCATGTCCGACTCTTTGCAACCCCACCAGGCTCCTCTGTAGCCCACCAGGCTTCTCTGTCCACGGGATTTTACAGGCAAGACTACTGGAGTGGCTAACCATTTCTTTCTCCAGGGGATCTTCCCGACCCAGGAATCGAACCCACGTCTCTTGCAGGCAGTTCTTTACCACTGAGCCACCAGGGAAGCCCCAGTGGCACTAATGCTCACCCTGTATTGAGTACTTGTCATGTATATTAGTTTCCCAGGGTTGCCTTCACAGACTGCCACCTACTGGGTAGCTTAAAACAACAGAAATGTATTCTTGCAAGTTCAAGATTCCGGATATCAAGGTGTCAGCTGAGCTGGCTCCTCCTGAAGGGTCTAAGAAGAATCTGTTTCACACCTCTCTTCTAGCTTTAGGTGGCTCCAAGCAACCTGGGTGTTCTTAGCTTCTAACTGTTTCACTCCAAACACTGCCTCCTTCATCACACAGCTATCTGCTCTGTTCTGTGTGAATCTTGTTCCTGTAAGACGTCAGTCTTCAGATCTAGAACATACCCTCAATTCGATATGATTTCACCTCAAAAGTCTTATTTCCAAATATTTTGAAGTTCACAGTACAGGGAGGTTAAGGCTTGAAGGGCTTTTGGAGGACACAGTTATACTATACCACATTGCAGCCCCTTACATACATTATATGATTTAATTCTTACAACAGACCTGTGAGACAGGTACTATCATTAGCTCTGTTTTATAGATGAGGAAACAGACATTCAAAGGTAAAGAACTGGGCATTCAGTAAACATGCTAAGTGAAACAAAAATTTGTTCAATCGACCAACCATATGACATGACCCAGCATACACAGCTGACCTACTGCAGGGAGAGTATATGATACACACTGAGCTACCTGTGTATGAAGATCAGAGGTTTAATCTGTATTTTGAGGGTGACAGCTTACTAATAAAACAATAATGCATTCCAATAAAAAAAAAAAAAAAAAAAACGTAACCAGTAAGAGAAAATGCATGGTTTGAACACAGGTCCAACAGACCCCAAAGCCCTATCCTTAGTCAGTGTGTTACTCTCTTAGGTTGAATCTTGTATGGTGGCTAGTTGTTTATCAGGGAGATGACAAAGTACCTGGGAATTACTCTTTCAAACAAGACAGAGCATCTAGGGGGAACCAGCGACCTCAGGCTTCCAAAAGCAGGGCCAGAAACATGTGAGGTAATGAAGAAACATACAGCCTGAGCTCAAAGTCCAATGTGAGCCCCTCCGGTCCAGTACACAGCTAAGGGGAGAGGCTTGCAAGGTAAGTGTGGAGCTCTGGGCTGGGACAGGTGCCTGGATGCAAGTGATAATGAAGTTCCTTCAGCCTGGGTGTTTCTGACAGTGTTTTCTCACAAAGCCATGGCTTCCGTGGACTCTGCTCATGGTGACCATCTTTGCTCAGAGCCAGGACAATGGACCTCAGGAGCACAGAGCCTGACATCCTCGTGGGTGCCCTTCTCCCTGCCCTCACTGCCCTCCTCCCTCTTTCCTTTATCTAGGCTTCTTGGAGAGCTTTTTATCAGCTCTCACTTAGAGGAAGCAGGGGCAGCACCAAGGAGAGGCATTGCTTCCAAAGCTCTTGGTTCTCATTCTAATTGAAGCCCATGCCTGGTCCTCCTAAGGTGGGACTCCCTCCTATGGTGGGAGCCCTGTGGGCTCCTGCACTGCACTGGCCACATCTTCCGTATCTATACAATCCAGCTTCTTCCACTGACTACTGGGCTCCTTTTGTGCTTGGCTGACAGAACCAATTATGTGAAGAAGCAAAAATCACCTGCTCCCATCAGGGGTTAGTATCTCCTGTCTGTTTCACAGCAGACAATGTGCTTGTGACTCTGCAGTAAGTAAATGCAGGTGCCGAGTCACCTGAATGTGACGTGAAAGTCACCTGAAGGTGCTGTGTCTCTGTGTCTTCCTTTCCTTCTACCCCACCCCCCAAGAGTGCCCTACGTTCTTGCCGCGATGAGCCAACTTGGCTTTGTTTTCTAGACAGGACACACCCAAGCATTCCTCCGGGCCTTTGCTTTTGTGATTTCTTCCGCCAGGAGCACCTTGCTTCACCTTCAAGCTCGTACTGGTCCTTTAAGACCCAGCTGAAATGTTATCTCTCTGCAAATCTCTCCTAGCTTTCCCAAAGTGACTCACCCAGGTTCTGGGTTTCTAAGTCTTCCTTCTTAAGTAAAGCACTTGCGTCACATCTGTTTCCATTCTTTTCTCCCCCAGATAGACTCATTCCTCCATTTCTATTTTCCCAGAAGAGAGCAGAGTGACTGGCACATAGTTGGTGCTTGGTACAAGTTTATGGAATAGGGGAACAGGCAGGAGGGAGTTAAATGTGATTTCACTCCAAGAGTATGGACACCGGCAGAGCAGATGGAAACCATTTAGGGAATGCAGCTCTTCCTCTCCAGCCCCACCCTCTCCAGCCTGGGGTCCACCTCCCCGGGGTCTCACCTGAGCTTGAAACACCCAACAAGGACAGTGCCCACTTTAAAGCAAATGCTGTGGCCTCTCTCCTAAAAGCATGTTCTCTGAGCTCTTCTGCATGTTTCCCACTGTTGATCTCATTTCCTGCGTGAACTGCCTCTAGGCTCATGACAGCCATTTAACTCCTGAATATCTGAGGCTGTTACCCCTCCAATAGAGATGGAAAATGGAGTGTTCACTTATCATCAGCCAACAACAGGGGGCACTGGGCTGGACTGGACACAGAGATGAATGGGACTCAAGCTCTAGCCTTGGGGAGCCCTCCTTCAGGAGGGGTTGACAGCCTAATAAACAAATATACATAACACAGTGTGGTTCACAGTGAAAAAGAAGAACCACCAAGTCAGGGAGCAAGGATGGGAAGATGTATGTGGGAGATACAAAGGAAAGGAAGGGCATCAGACTTGAAGTGTTCAAGGAAGGCTTCTTGGCAGAGGCAACACCTAAGCTGCAATTTTAACCACGTGCAAACACAGGATCTTAAATAATTTTAGATCCAGACTCTTGGGGTGTCTAGAGAATCCCCAAGGCAGTGTTAGGAATGGAAATATGATGCTGTCATCTACAGACCCTGGAGCCTGCCATTTCTACAGGTAGGGGAGACCCATGGCATAAAACTCCTCAACAGTTGCATGGGCTTATCTGTCCCTGCCACTGGCATCCCTCAGGCCCCACAGCACAGAGCCTCAGAATTCAAAGCGCTCTAATTCTTGGTCACAGTTCTCACTTTGAGTCTCTGTAAAAGGTCTTACCTTTTATCTGACAGAGGCCTTGTAAGATGTGCTATGTGTTTTCACTGGGTTTAATTCATTGCTGGGTATGTGACCTTGGGCAAACCACTGAACTAGCTCAGTTTCATGCTCTGTTAAAGAAAGGTAATAATTAATAATATCTCCCTTATGGTTGTTGAGGGGATGAAAGGGGATACAGGATGGAAACCTCGTCTTCCATGCCTCTTTGCTCCCTTGATCACATCATGCTCTTTTCTGCCCTCTTTTCCGCCTGTTTCTCTCGGCGGGAAGGTTCTACCTCAGTTTAGTTGTTTAGCCCCTCCTGTCTTCTAGGACCCTCTTGAGGTCACTCCTCAAGACAGCTTTCCCTGACACCTCAGACCCAAGTACCTTATATCACAAAGGCTCACAGTAGCTGGAATTTCTTTTACACCAGACTCAATGACCTTGAGCATCAAGCAGGTCACGACATCTTTGCCAGCCAACTCTAAGATCAAGGACATCAATCTCTCTTGTTCAGTGCTGTATCTCCAACTAACTCACAGGGTCCGGCACACAGCAGGTACTCAGTAAACATCTAGTGAATGAATGCATAGGTAAACAAGTAAATGAGAACTCAGTGATGATGGATATTACTAATGATACTATAACCTCAGCCCACCACTTACTACCTATACGACTTTGTTGCATCATCTGTAAAATGAGAAGAGTGAGTATTCAGAATGACCCTGCAAACTAGCTATTGATTTGATGTAGATAAAATGTTTATCTCATAAAATGGAGTTAAACATGTCCAAAATGGGGTCACTTGTGCTAAGCCCCATGTCTTGATCTGGTGCACCAAACCAAGGCTTAACTTACAGTTTTGGTTCTCCCAGAAGTAGAACCTCAGTCAATCAGAAATTACCTGACCAGCCCTAAGTAGGTAATCTGCCTGATATACCCCTGCCAGGTATAACTTCCTTGTTCCTGCTCCCTTCTGCCTGTAAGTCTTTCATTTCATACAACTCTTAGAGCTCATTTCCATCTGCCAGATTGGATGCTGTCTGGTTCAAAATGATTTTTGCTTAAATAAACTAAATAGTTTTAATGTGCCTCGGTTTATATTTAAACAGGAGGGGATCACCAACTGACAGGGACTCTTCTCATCACAAGGGCAAAGGGGAACTAGGGCCTCTTTTTCAGAACCCAAAAGGATCCTTTCCCAATGTTTCCAAAGGTCAGAAGAATGCTGTGATCCTCACCCTCATATAACCTGGCACTCTCCAGGAGAGCTTGAAAGGAAAAAGACGCCCGTGGCCATGCCCGGTCTGCTGCCTTGACAACCGAGGCTGCCTCAGCGTGGGGGCTACTGCAAATCTGCACGCTCCTGCTCCCAACCAGAGCAGAGAGGCAGACAGGGGATCATTGCCAATGGCTTCGTGCAGATTCATCATTTCAAATCCTCGTTCTTAACATGTGTTTTCGATCGCACGCAAAACATGGCTTTCTGGTTTCCATTACCTTTGTTTCATTTTAGAATATAATGTTTTTTATAGCCTTGGGAAGGGAGGGAGTTGCAAGCAAGCCAGTGAGAGTGTGAGTATATGCTTTTTATGTTTCATCAGAAGAAAGAGGGATGAGAGAGCCAAGAAACCAGCGATGGCAGGCTTGCCTCTGACTCCTTCAAGTCAATCACTGATTCCCCAGACATGCATTGAGCACCTACTCTGTGCACACAGAGAGAGAGGATAAAAAGATGACCCCCATGTGGTCCCTGCAGTCTAGTAATTTGCAACTGAATGAAGCAAACTGGCTCACAGCACCACAATAGGAGACAGATTTTTCTTCTGGAAGGGAAGGGGAGGAAGTGGAGAGGGAGGAGAGGACGGGAAAAAAAGGAAAAGAAGAATGAAGGAAGGGAGAGGTAGGAAGAAAAGGAGAGAAGAAAGGATGAAGGCAGAGTGGAATAGGGGAAGGGAGGAAACTAACTGGTATTTATGACTTCCTGTGTTCCAGGCACTAGGCTAAGTACCTTCCATCTTGTATTCTATTTAATCCTCATAACAGCCTTCTAAGGAAAGTTCATTTACCATTTTACAGATGAGAAAGCAGAGACTGAGCTGACGCCCAACATTTCATGGCTGGTAGAACAATCTGAAGGTGTTGCACAGGCTCTGGAGCTGGTGGTGCCAACCCAGCTCTGCTGTACAGACTAGAACCTCCTTGAGTGCACAAGGCGCCCACAGCCTGAGAACCTCTGGATCCTTGAAGTTCTCCCAGAAACACAGAAGTTTAGAATCAATGGAACTTAGAAATCATTAATCCAACCCACTGGAGGAGAGGCCAAGATCCAGAAACAGGTGGTGATCACTTGCCTTGGGTCCTGTGGAAGGTTCATGGAAGATCTGGGGTCCAATCCTTCCCACCAGAGCCCACGGGGAAGTCAGCAATGCCAACAGCCATGGCATTTAATTGTTTCCAGACTATGGAAGACTGCAGTCCACCCTCCTTGCTCTGTCCCATTCTGGCTCAAGCATTCCCAGGTCTGCTGAGCAGAAAGGTTTGTTTTGGCAGAAAGCTGGGTGCTGTCCAGCTCGATAATCACCCGTGTTAACACACCATTATGTGTGTCGTTAACAGACTTGGCAACTGGGATTTCACTTTTTTTTTTCCGTTTTCTTTTTATTTTCAAAAAATAAAAAAATAAAATGCAACCCCCATGTGTGAATCAGAAGGACCAGTCACACAGGTGCATGTTGACTGTGCCTGGAAAAGGAGGCTTTTCCAAAAGCAGGTCTTTCTGCCTAGGACAGAGATCACAGCTTTGCTCTTGAAGGAGGCACCGTCTGTCATCAGGAGTGGGATTTGCCACTCATAGCCGGGGCCCCCACATCCAGTCTTTCCTCCCATGCCTTACCAGCACCTTCCCTATACCAGTCTAGCTGATAGAATGGAAAAGGTAAGGGCTATGAGCTCAGACAGACTGGCTTCATCAGCTTGTGGCTTGTGAGGACTTAATTGAGATTTAACCTCTCTGAACTTCAGTTTCCCCATCTAGAAAATGGAGTAACAATAAGATATCATATATCATCCTTCCCTCCACTTATGTCATGCTCAGAAACTTAACCAATTTTAAAAAAGAAAGAAAAACATTTAAAAATAATATTGTACTCCTATGATTTGGCAGGCCTTGTTCTAAGCACTTCGAATAGAAAGATAAATCAGATACAGATCTTGCCTTCCAAAAGTTTACAAAAGGCTCACAGGGGAGCTAAAGAAATTTAATCATTATTCCACAAATACACACTAAGCCAATGTTAACCCATTTCCAATGCTAACACCCTGGTCCAAGTCACAGGTTCACTCTCCTTGACCCCTGCAGTTACCCAATCAGCCTCGAGTTTCCTCCCTTCCTCCTTTACAGTCTGTTCTCCACAGAGCAGCCAGCATGAGCCCTTAAAACACCAGTAAGATCATGTCACTCTGCTGTTCACAACCTCTTAATGGCTTCCTTAAATTCAGGGGGAAAACAGCTTAAGTACTTAGACTGACCTAGAACGTCCTAGGATCTAGGCCCCTCACATCTCACTGCCCACCTCGTTCACTCTGCCTCTGCCCCACTGGAATGTCTGCTTGCTATTCACTGAGCACTCTTAGAAGCTCCCACTTCCAATTCTTCATTCTTCCCAGAGATCGGAGTTCCCCTAGGTATCTGCACCTTCCATCACTTCACTCCTGCTGCTCAAATGTCATCTCATCAGAGAGACGCTCAATTCACACGAGCATTCAGGTGCCTGCTTTGTCCTTACTCTGTTTTCCTTTCCTCCGTAGACTCATCACTTCCTGAACGATAGTGTTTATCTATTTGTTTGTTTTCTGCCCTTCTCATCAGAATACAAACTGTCAAAGGGCAGAGATTTTGGAGCAGCACCCTTTTCATACTATGTCCTCAATAAACATCTATTGGGTAGAAAAGTGATACAAAACAAAACATACTGTCTGAAAAACAACTTCACGAAGCAGTAGTGAGACCAAAGGGACAGACAGAGGCCACCGTTCCTAGTCTGTGTGGGGAGGACGACAGAGGGAGCTCCTTGGGTCTTCTGAGCAGGTACTTGGCCCGGCTGTGGAAGATCAGAGAGAATTCTTTCAGAAGGAAAATACTTCTAAAATACTTCTTTATAGCCGGGGCTATAAAGAATGAGTTAGGGTACAGAGAAAGATAGGAAAGTTGGAGACAGGGGAAGGGTATTTCAGTTAGAGGAAACAATATGAGAAAAGGAATACAGGAAAGAAGCAGGTTGGCATGGTTTGAGACCCCAAAGATTCCAGTTTTGCAGAAGCCATACCTCTGTGTGTGTGTGTGTGTGTGTGTGTTGGAGGTGGTATAGAATAAAATGAAACTAGAACACCTTCTAACACCATACACAAAAATAAACTCAAAATGGATTAAAGATCTAAATATAAGACCAGAAACTATAAAACTCCTTGAGGAGAACATAGGCAAAACACTCTCCGACATAAATCACAGCCGGATCCTCTATGACCCACCTCCTAGAATATTGGAAATAAAAGCAAAAAACACAAATGGGACCTAATTAAACTTAAAAGCTTTTGCACAACAAAAGAAACTATAAGCAAGGTGAAAAGACAGCCCTCAGAATGGGAGAAAATAATAGCAAACGAAGCAACAGACAAAGAATTAATCTCAAAAATATACAAGCAGCTCCTGCAGCTCAATTCCAGAAAAATAAATGACCCAATCAAAAACTGGGCCAAAGAACTAAACAGACATTTCTCCAAAGAAGACATACAGGTGGCTAACAAACACATAAAAAGATGCTCAGCATCACTCATTATCAGACAAATGCAAATCAAAACCACAATGAGGTACCATTACATGCCAGTCAGGATGGCTGCTATCCAAAAGTCTACAAGCAATAAATGCTGAAGAGGGTGTGGAGAAAAGGGAACCTTCTTACACTGTTGGTGGGAATGCAAACTAGTACAGCCACTATGGAGAACGGTGTGGAGATTCCTTAAAAAACTGGAATTAGAACTGCCATATGACCCAGCAATCCCACTCCTGGGCATACACAGAGGAAATTAGATCTAAAAGAGACACGTGCACCCCAATATTCATCGCAGCACTATTTATAATTGCCAGGACATGGAAGCAACCTAGATGCCCATCAGCAGACGAATGGATAAGGAAGCTATGGTACATATACACAATGGGATATTACAAAGTACATTTTCAATAGAAAAACCCAGGAGCCATGGAGTGTTTTAAAAACAGGAGCATGTAATTTGTGATTTTAAGTTGCTTGCTAATTAATGAGGGTACCAGTATGAGTATGCCTGCCATCAGTGAAATAAAACAAACAAAACGGACAAAGCACAGAAGGCAGTAGTTTTCTGGCACTGGACAAAAGGCAGCACAAGGCCAGGATGCCAGAAGGAGGGGAGTCCACAAGGTGAGCCCCGAAACTGCCCCAGCTCTCTGTCTGGGGAGGATTCTCCCACTGCAGAGCAGAGAGCCTGCGTGTGCACACAACATGATCATTCTAGTGAGCTGAGGAGGTAGAAATCAGAGCTCAGAACAGCTGGAACGGCAGGGACTGTGAGGAAAGGCACAGAGAGGAGTGAGCGGCACAGAGGGGGGTCTCCAGAAGCTGTGGAGGGAGGCCTATAAAGTCCTGAGCTGAAAGCTAGGCTGTACTCAGAGTAGCTACAACAGAGCAGAGAACAAAACAGATACTGAAAGTTAAGCAGTGCTAGAGAACAGTTCAGCCATAGGGGAGAAATCTTGTTCACACCCAGGTCTCCAGCTGCGACATGAAGATGATGACAGTGTAAGAGTCAGGACCACACCCCAGAGTCCGGCATACTCTTGATAATCACTGGCCATTAGAACTTCTGCAATGATGTTAATGTTACTTGACTGGTCCAAAATGATAACCATGAGCTGCAGGCAGTTATCAAGCAAGCACTCAAAATATGACTAGTACAACTAAGGAAATGAGTTTGTCATTTATTTCATTTCACTTAATATAAATTTAAACAGCTACATGTGGCTGTCGTATTTTACAGAACAGCTTTGGTCCCACCAAAATAAAAAGCCCTAAATCCAAGACCTCACAATATCCACAATAGACAAAGATTTGAAGGTTGGCCCCATCAAGTTAGAGTAGCTTGAGAAAGATGGGCTTTCCACAGATTCTCCATATCAAAACCTACAGTCAAGGTGATGAGCCAGTCTAAATAGATTTATTTTGATAAGCTAAAGAGGCATATTGTTAGCGTTAGAGCAACCACTAAGAAGCAATAAGAAGTATTGATGAGAAGCCAAATAGAGGAAATAAAATGGAATTCTAAAAATATGTATAATTAGGAAAGGATCATTAGAGAAACAATCCTCAAAAAACAAACAAATGAAAACAAATAGCAAAATGATAATCTTAAACCTAAACATATTTATAATCTTACTAAATGTAAAACTCCCCAATTAAAATAAAACAGAATGACAGACTAGATTAAAAAGCAAGATTCAAGAATATTCTCTCTATAAGTGATGCACTTTAAATTTCAAAGCACAAATATGTTGAAAGTATATAGATGAAAAAGACATATTATGAGTTATGGGCTGAATTGTATCCTCCTCCACAAATATGTTTCCCTGGTAACCAGATGGTAAAGAATATGCCTGCAATGAAGGAGACCTAAGTTCTATCCCTAGGTCAGGAAGGCCCTTGGAGAAGGAAATGGCTACCCACTCTAATATTCTTGCCTGGAGAATTCCATGAACAAAGGAACCTGTCCATGGGGTCACAAAGAGTCGGACACGACTGAGTGACTAACACACATACAAACACACCACAAATTTACATGTTTAAGCCCTAATGCCCAATGTGACTATCTTTGGAGATAGCAACTTTAGGGGGGGCAGGGGTGGCTATTAAGGCTAAATAAGGTCCTAATCCAATAGGACTGTATCTCTGTTTTTACCTTTTTTATCCTTTTCTTATGTGGAAAGGAACTATCAATACTTAATCAAGGGGCGGTACGGATACAGCGCGGGCCATGCAGGACACAGGCTTCCAGGTTGCAGAAAGGTTGCTTCCAGGTTTCAAAAAAGGATATGTGTGACCTCAAGTGTAGTGTCCTGTTCTTTGCACAGTCAGAGAATATAGCTGCTCATGAAAACTGTTTGCTGTATTCCTTGGCACTTGTGGAATGTGAGGACCATGACGCATATAATAATGACAGAAATTTTGACGTGGAATCAGTAAAGAAAGAAATCAAGAGAGGAAGGAAGTTGAAATACATGCTTTGTGAGAAAACAGGAGCCACAGTGGGATGTGACTTAAAATCCTGTTTCAAGAATTACCACTTTTTCTGTGCCAAGAATGACCACACAGTTCTACAAGCTGATGGACTTAAAGGAATTTAGAAAGTGTTTTGCCAACAGCACGCTGACCCTCAAAATGATCTACCATCAGTAAAGCCTTTGTCTGGTGTCTTCCATTCTCACCACAGTGAGCAGACCAAACCGAGACAAGCCTACTTTTCAGGAGTGAAAACAAAAAGAGGAAGGAGAAAACCTCTCCCAACAGGCAATCATGTACAGCCACCTGAAAGAACGGCACTGAAGAAGGAAATGAACGGCAGACACACAGGTGCAATTGCGAGAGCTGCTTTTCTTAAGAAATGTAAAGAAGCAGGATTTCTTGGCTCTTTACTTGAAGAAATATTAGACAAACTTCATGTGATTCAGGAAAGACTAATGGATGAGACTACTTCAGAATCAGACTGTGAAGAAATCAGGACTTCACTTTTTGACTGGAGATTGTTTGAAGACACACTTGCAAATTTTCAAGCAGCAATAGAGAATCAAATTCATGAATCTGAAGAGAGGTGGCGGCAGCTGAAGAAAGAGATTGAGCTACTCCCAGACTTAAACCTGGTACTCCCACCTTCCGTCAAGTTCCACTTCAGATTCTTCTCTGTCTTCTTAAGAAGGACCATTTCCTAAGCCAGGAATCGAGCACAGTTGCAAACAGGGTGAAATCTGGAGATCGGCCTGTGAGAACCACACACCTTCAGCACCAGGCCCCTGGGGTCTCTCTGATCCTTGCCTGCTCTTACCTGTTCTTGCTGATGGGCATCTGATGCCTGTTTCCTGCCTCCCCCTGCTTACCATCATCTCACTTCTACCTCTCCCCCGCTAGTAAAATGTTTCTGAGTCTACTTGAGTATATTAAACCATGGCTCTAAATTCCATTAAATTAAATTAAACCTCCAGTAAATTAAACCTCCCATGGCTCTAAAAATCCTTTGGTGGCCTCCTCCACTCCCCCACTCCAGTGAGCTAAGTGGATTCCAGGTGCTCCCACCCGGGACCTTTGCTTGTCCTGCTGTGAGGTCTTTATCAAGATCTCCTCATACCTGTTCCACCCGAGAGTCCTTTCCCCTCATATCTCTTCTCTGTGTAAGCCACTGTATCACACATCGAACCACTGGAGTATAAGCAGCCTGAGGGCAGAAACTCCCATTCCTGTGTTTTCCACTCAGTCATATTTCCAGCAGCTAGCATGCTCAGTAAACGTTAAATGCATAAACTGTTTTTATCTTTCGAGACAAGTTCCACATCATAATGCCTCTTTGATATAATGAATTTTAATAGTATACATTATCAAAAAAAAAATACTTAATCAGGGATTATAGCACACACACAACCACTCTAGTAGTTGGAAAGGTTAACTGACATAATAGAGGATTCTTTTAAAATGTAAGCAACAATCTCATTGCCTTTCAGCACAAAACCCTCAGATGGGAAGATGAAAATGGAGAGATGAGAGGGAAAGAGGGAGTGCTGGGGTTTGGGGTGAGTCTCTGAAAAGATTTCATTGTTGGAGCTCCCTGAAAGATGCACAAGAAAGCTTCTTAAGAAAGGTAAAGATAAGAAAATTTTGTGTAATAAAAATCTGGTTAAAGTAAAAAAGAAAGGAATGAAGTGAGGGAGGGAGGGAAGAAGAAAAGAAAAAGAAAGAAATTCACATCACTGGCTTCCCATCTCAGAGAAAAAGCACAAGCTCTTGAACTGGCCAACCAGGCACCACGGAGTCACCGAGCCTGTGCTCCTCTGGCAGCCCCACCCCCTCTGCTCGCCCCCCGTAGACGCGTGGCTCCTGGTTGGTCCTTGGGTCCAGCAGGCACATCCCCGCATCATTAGGGCCTTTGCACTTGCTCTTCTCCCTGCTGTCAAGCCGCCCCCGACTCCCAAGCAGATGCTTGCTCCCTCACCTCCTTCATATCTGTGTGAAAAGTCACCCTCTCATCAGGCCTTACCTGACCCCCCTTCTCTATTTAAAATCCCACGTGCAGACCCTATGCCCTTCTGTTCTTTATTTTTCTCTACAGCACTCACCATCCAACATAATATAAACATTACTTACATATTTTATTTATTTCCTGACTGCTCTGCAAGGATATAAATGTAAGAACATCAGATTTTGTCCATTATGTTCACTGCTATATCCTGGTGACTGATATGTGCATAGAACATAGTAGGTGCTCAGTATATACAGTTCTCCCTCAGTGTCTGGGGAATTGATTCCAGGACCAAAATCTGAGGATGCTCAAGTCCCTTATATTAATAAAGTGGAGTCATATTTGTGCATAAGCTATGAACACTGTCTAGATTACTTATAGTAATCAATAAATCACCTCTAGATTACTTATACTTATTACTGATTATTATACTTATACTTATTACTAGTACCTAAGACAACGCAATGTTGGTGGTATCCACAGATGCAGAACCCACGGGTGTGGAGGGCCACTATTTGTTGGGAAGAAGGAAGGAAGGAAGGGACACATGAAACATTTTTCTCAGCACCAAGCACATAGTAAGCCTCTAGGCTTCCCTGGTAGCTCAGTTGGTAAAGAATCTGCCTGCGTGCAGGAGACCCGGCTTCAATCCCTGGGTTGGGGAAAATCCCCGGAGAAGGAAATGGCAACCCACTCCAGTATTCTTGCCTAGAAAATCCCATGGACAGAGGATCCTGATGGACTACAATCCATGAGATCATAAGAGTCAGACACAACTTAGCAACTAAACCAGCACCAAACCTCTAGTGAAGGATAATTTTTATTACTGGATCTAGGAAATGAAGCTTAGAAAAAACAAAAGCCTTGACCAAGGGCCTTGGAAAGTTTTTGATGAGACCAGTGCAAAGCTCCAGGTCCCCTGACTTGAAGCATACGCATATATTCACGCGAAGTCACTTCAGTTGTGTCCGACTCTTTGTGACGCTATGGACTGTAGCCTGCCAGACTCCTCTGTTCATGCGATTCTCCTAGCAAGAATACTGGAGTGGATTGCCATGCCCTCCAGGGGATCTTCATGACCCAGGGATCAAACCCACGTCTCTTATGTCTCCTGCATTGATAGGCGGGTTCTTTACCACTAGCGCCACCTGGGAAAGCCCCAACTTGTAGCATATAATTAAGGGGAAAAAAAGTAAAAGAAGGAAAAAAAGCTTTGACTTCCTGTTATGCACTTGGCACTTTCACATTTAATCTTTCTATTAGTTATCAGAGGTGAAGGTGTTATTTTCATTTCAGTTCTGAGAACACTGATGCTCAGAGAGGTCAACTTCCCAAGATCACACAGCAAGTAAGCAGTAGAATCAGGATTCATACCCAGGCCTGTGATTTGAAGCCCAGTCCTTTCCTAATAATTCAGGAGAGAGGTGTGGCCAAAGTGCCAACAGCTCGAAATGAAATCCATCACTCACAGCCCAAATCCAAACCTCCCCTCATTTAGCCTCAGGCAGGTTTTCCTCTCAGCCTTGACCTTTAAGAGAAGTCTGCTGACACTTTGGCGTCTGCCTTTGAAAGTCAGCTGCCCAGTTTCTCAGACTCCTAAATTGCCTGCAAGAAGTGTTTCATTATTCTGTCCAGGCGACATCAAGTACCTGGGCCGTATTTCATGAAAAGTTCCCCTTCAGGCCAGGCCACAGGGCAGGTAGCATTTCTGTCTCCAGGAAACCCCTAAAATCCACCTTCTGGATAATTCCACTGGAGACAAATTAGGAATGAAAGCAGCTGCCTGCCCTCTTTCATGTTGCTGGGGGAGACGGATGGGTATGGGCAGCCAGGCACCAAAGAATTCTTTATTCTTCCGACACAGGGGAAATTGAGGGAAGAGAGTAAACACAGCACCTTCCACCCATACATCAGTCACGGGCACTGTGGGCAGGGTGCAGGAGGGGACCAAAAGGCGTCACTCCCAAGGCAGAAAGCTCACAGTCAAGTCACTTGAACTAGAAACGTATTTACTATATAAATGAACAATAATGTATACATATAGTTGATTCACTTGGCCATACAGTAGAAACTAACACAACATCATAAAGCAACTATATCCAATAAAAATTAATTTAAAAAATTGAACAATGAATGAAGACAGCAACCATGTCTTGACAACAATCAAGTTTGTCACTGGGTTTTCATTGTGATGCCAAATCCTTCTCCATTCCAGCTACACGTCAAGTGTACACCGCTCTCCCCAAGGTTTATATGTTCTCATTTCTGTCCTCAAGGAGGTGCCAAAGCCAACACAGCCAGAAGGGGAGGAGGATGTGGGTGGTACCCTGGCAAAGCTGGCAGCTGTGAAGGGGGTGGGAGATTCCCCTGCACTGAGGGCCTTCTCTCTGCCAGGTGCCCACGTTAGTTCGTTAAATCCCCAGGACAACCCCAACAGGTAAGCATGGTTATTCCTATCCTAGAGTGAGGTAACGGGGGCTCAGAACAAGGAAGTGCATTTCCCAAGAGCATTGGTTCTTAAACAAGACAGGACACTGGAACCCAAAGTCAACTCTGTGTATCTCCACTATGCTTGCTTCACCCTTTTTGCAAGGCCTCCCAGAAAACTGGGTGGGAAGCTGTAAGTACCAAAAGGGTTCATCACTTCTAGCTGAGGCACCATAGGAGTGCTTCCTGGAGGAGGAGGCATTTTTTGAATTAATGCTGAGGCCAGTTGGGGTTTGGTCATATGTCCCCTACACACACACACACACACACACACACACACACACACACACACACACACACTTCTGCATAGACCCAGGGTGGCCTTCAGCCATTGACCAGGCAGGAAGAATGTGTGTACACACTTGAAAGTGAGCTGTTGATTTAGTGCTGGCGACACTCCAGCCATGGAAGTGGGGGGTCTCAGCATACTTATTATTTCTTTTTCCACCAGCAGAAAACATCTGTCCTGTGAAAATTATATTCGCTAAGAGACCACGGCATACCTGTTGGGAGACCCGCAACCCTCCCCCAAGCCTCCCTGTCAGCAGAGGCTTCAGCTTGTGCTCTGATGGAATTGACCATGGACCCCTAAAGACTCTTGAGCTGAGTGAAAGGAAAGAAGGTGTCCTTGGACAGGGGCATCCCTGAGGACCACTGACATGGAATTCGGGACTCTCATGAAGAGAACATTGACTCCACCTGAACTGCCTCTTGGAGAAGGAAATGGTTACCCACTCCAGTATTCTTGCCTGGAAAATCCCATGAACAGAGGAGTCTAGCAGGCTACAGTCCATGGAGTCGAAAAGAGTCAGACATGACTTAGCGACTAAAAACAACAGCAGCAGAACTGCCTCTGGATCTCACTCAATTGACACATTAAGTCACCTAAACAGAATTCCTCTAGCAGAGTAAAAGGAAACACAATAGAAAGAAGAGTAAAGAGGACCAAATTTTCAAAGACCCTAGTATGTCCCAGCATTGTACAAACTTCTCTCTCTCTTCCCCT
This sequence comes from Dama dama, assembly GCF_033118175.1. NCBI lineage: Eukaryota > Metazoa > Chordata > Mammalia > Artiodactyla > Cervidae > Dama > Dama dama. The sequence goes on from NC_083700.1 coordinate 88,097,927, forward strand.
CCTCCCCTCTAGAGACCATGACACTCTTCATGTATTTCTACCATTTGCAGGACTGGGGCGGTGGGGTGGGGGTGGGCGGGGAGGTGGGGAGGTAGGGTGGCGAGTAGTCTACAGGAGACCAGAGAGACAGCATGTTATCCTGGAAACGGCTTAGGTTTTGGAACGAAGAAGCGAAGGCCACCCAAGGAAGCCAGGAAAACTGACATGGGATGCAGGTGTGGGGTTGCAAGCTCCCTTAAACCTTACCCCCAACCACTTCCTCCAGCAAGTAGTCCCAGTTGACTATAATGTCAAGGACATTTATGGGTTTAGCAGAAAGATAAGCAGCACCCAGATTGGGAAAATTCTTGAAAGCCAGGATGCAGAGATTGAGCTTAATTCAGGAGGCACTGGGGAGCTACTGAAGGTTCTGGGGAAAGAGAGAGAGTTTATCAGGCTTGTAGATACAATCTGTTATGAAAGATACACATATACCTCAAGGGTGCTAGTTTACAGAGAGGTCCTAGAGACCGTCCTGATCAGCGGACACTGTCAGTCACCTTTGCTGGTCTGTGAAGAGGCACCATTTAGCCCATGAGTCCACTGATGGAGCCTAAGGACTAAGCAGGCACGAACTGGGGCAACTGCCAATGTCAAGCTCATCTCAGAAGCAAGGTCCACTTCTAGCCATGAACACCTTCCTCCAAGACAAAGGGAAATGGGCACATGGGACCTAGCATGAGCACCCAGAGCGACCTGGAGCCACATGCTCCCTTCTGGGACCTGCTTCACTCCGGGTGGTCTGGATGGAAGCTGTAGTGCTCAGTAGCTCTTAGGCGAGTCACTGGGGGTCAAGCCCCTGCTTCGTGGCAGCCGAGTGCCAACCGTATACTATACAGTTACTTCTCTCTCCAGATACTGCCTTCAGGGAGAGGGCCTTCTTAGGCAGGGGTCCTGCCCACCAGCTTCATGACCTCCATCCATCAGGTAAACTCTGGGCCCCAGTGCAAGCTCTACCATTCATGAGCGTGTGACTTGGGGCAGCTACTTCATGGCCTAGTCCCTCACTTGTCTTACCTATATAGAAGTAAGATAAACGCCCGCCTTGCAGGGTGGTTGTGAGCAGCCAAGTTAGTCCTTAAAGCACTGAGGGTGGTGGGAAGACCAGCACGTGTAAACAGCTGATGCCTGTTAGTCATTCATACTGTGAATTAGGGCTACAATAGAGTGACCCTAGATGCCTGGTGGGGAGAAGGCAATGGCACCCCACTCCAGTACTCTCGCCTGGAGAATCCCATGGACGGAGGAGCCTGGTAGGCTATAGTCCATGGGGTCACTAAGAGTCGGACACGACTGAGCGACTTCACTTTCATTTTTCACTTTCATGCATTGGAGAAGGAAATGGCAACGCACTCCAGTATTCTTGCCTGGAGAATCCCAGGGACAGAGAAGCCTAGTGGACTGCCATCTATGGGGTCGCATAGAGTTGGATGTGACTGAAGCGACTTAGCAGCAGCAGCAGCAGGTGTCTGGTGAGATGCTGGGAGATCCTGGGGAGGAAAGGATAACCCAGAAGAGGTAGCATTTGATATTACCAAGCAGAAAGGCTATAACAGGAGGAGCCCAGGCAAGGAGAACAGACAGTGGGGGGAGGTGAGTGACAGGTGGGAGGGAAAGGTAGATGGGCCCCAGACTCTGGACAGCATCTGAGAACAGGCTAAGGATTTAGACTTTGTCCAGTGGCAGTGGGGATCCATCAAGAGGTGGGGCTTAAAAGCGGGGTCTGGCCTGGTTAGACTTCGAGGGGACTCCGGCAGTCAGAAGAAGATGGATAGAGGAACCATCACAGCTACAGAGGGGCCAGACCCACAGGAGAATGAACAAGGTTGGATGGTGTGACAATAGATGCAGCCATTTGAAGGCTTCTCAAAGTTTCTTGCAGCTCCCTTCTGGCTTGACATTCCAGGATTGTGGGATTCCTCCAAGACCTCTACGTGGCTGCAGCTGGGCAGTACATACACTTCAGGGATCTCCTGCCAGTTGCTTGGAGCTGAAAAGGCAAAAAGCTCCACAGGGAGGTGGTCAGAAGCTCTGCATTGGCTATGAGGTCTCCTCCCATCTCTCTTCGAAGAATCCAGGGAATGACAGAACCAGAGTCAGGCCTGGCCAGGGAATCGGAGGGGTTGGGGCCATCCTCTAAATCCAAAGGGATCAGCACACCCACAGGGATAGCTCTGTACCCCAGGTTCCATCAATCATCCCAGTGGCCTTCATCCCAGCTTCGTGCAGCTCTTTCTGCTGTAAACACTCTGCTGCTCCAAGAGATTTGTCATGCTTGGAGAGCCGTGCAACAAGGGCCACTGGGGTCTGGGTAAGGGAGGTCCGAGGGGAGGATGAGGGAGTGGGGACAAGGCAGGCTGCAGACTGGGTGGGAGATGCTCTCTCTGCTGGAAGCCTGCCCAAGGGGCTAAGCAGAAGGGAACTGCTGCTGACTGAGAGCTGATCCTGGCTGGGTGCTCTGCTGGTGTCCTCTGGGGCTTCCCAGGTAGCACCGTGGTAAAGAATCTGCCTGCCAATGCAGGAGACACAGAAGATGTGGTTTCAATTCCTGTGTCACAAAGATCCCCTAAAGAAGGAAACAGCAAACCACTCCAGTATTCTTGCCTGTAAAATCCCATGGACAGAGGAGCGTGGCAGGTTACAGTCCATGAAAGACTCAGATACAACTGAGCACATACACACACAACTCATCACCCCAGCAACACAGTAAGGCAGCTTTCGCTACTGTCCTTTTAACAAGATTAAAATTAGAACATCAAATTATTTGCCCAAAATCTACACAGCTACTAAAAGTCAGACAAAGGTCTGTGTAGTCAAAGCTATGGTTTTTAAAGTAGCCACGGACAGATGTGAGAGTTGGACCATAAAGAAGGCTGAGTGCTGAAGAATTGATGCTTTTGAATTGTGGTGCTGGAGAAGATGCTTGAGAGTCCCTTGGACAGCAAGGATATCAAACCAGTCAATTCTAAAGGAAATCAATCCTGAATATTCATTGGAAAGAGTGATGCTGAAGTTGAAACTGCAGTATTTTGGTTATCTGATGCGAACAGCTGATTCATTGGAAAAGTCCCTGATCCTGGGAAAGATTCAAGGCAAAAGAAGAAGAGGGTGGTAGAGAATGAGATAATTAGATAGCATCACTGACTCAAAGGACATGAATCTGAGCAAACTCCAGGAGATAGTGAAGGACAGGAAAGTCTGGCATGTTGCAGTCCATGGCATTTCAAAAAGTCAGACACAACTTAATGACTGAACAACAGCAAAAAGGCAGACACAGATTCAGGCCCAAGTTCATCATCCTCTGAAAAATATTCATTCATTCATTCATTCATTCTCCCAACAAAAGTGTATAGAGGGCCTACAATATGCCAGGTCCTGTACCAGACACCAGAGATACAAGTCAGACATATTCCCTGCCCTCTTTCAGGAGAGACCAACAATACCAACTTCATAAATGAGCAAGATAATTCCATATGGTGATAAACTGTAGCAGGGATTATCAAAATATAGCCCAGGGCCCTAGTCTCACCTATGGTCTGTGTTTACATCAAAGTGCTAGCTAAGAATGGTTTTGAGATTTTTAAGGGTTATAAAGAAAGCAAAGGAGAACAGGAAACAGAGATGGCACATGCCCCATAAAGCCTAAAACATTCACTATATAGTCCTATGCAAAATCGCCAACCCCTGGAAGAGAGAAAGCTCACCTTGGCAGTGAGCAGGGAAGGCCTCTCAGTGATAGTGACTTTGAACTGAGACCCAGTGATGGAAAAGAATCACGAGATGAAGAGATCCAGGAAGAGAGAACAGCAAGTGAATGCAGAAGCCCTGGGTTAGAAATAAGCTTATCAGTTTCAAGAAATAAAAAGAGGGCCAACGTTGCCCAGGCACAGGAAATGAGAGGAGAAGAGGCGTCAGGTAAGCTCATGGGGAGAAGCCGGGAACGGATCCTGCCAGGCTTTCTGGCTCAAGACCGAGAGTGTCCTCTCCACTCAACCTTGCTTCTGGGGTGGCAAAGTCAAACGCAAATCCAGCAGGTGTCAGGATGCTCAGGGTCCGATCTAGTGGCCCAAGCACAGTAATAAGAACCCAGGGACCATGAGTCGGACACAGCTTCCAGGGGATGTGATCACCCAGTGGTCAGAGGGTACCAGGGAGATGATCCAGGCTGAACCAGGCTGCAGGAGCTTGGCAGGCTACCAGGACCCTTGCCAAACAAGCTGCCACCCAAGAAGGCCTTGAACTCCAACAGGAAATAAAGGGATTAAAAATCAAGAGCCAAGGATGAGTGATGATCTGCCGAGGATGGTGCTGAAAACAGTGACTTCTCAAGCATTTGGCTACCCAGGCCTCACCACTGCACATCAAATGCTGGAACCTTGGCCACATGACTTACACTGGCCCCTCCCACCCTCACTACTCCCTCTTCTGGTCAGCAAGGTTCAGGAAACAGGAGGAGTCAACTAGAGAGAGAATGGCAACAGTGGTTTCTTCTGGAAGGAGCCCGTGAAGTGGATGCTGGTAGGACTGTGCAGAAAGCGAGTGTGTTCGGTTGATGGCCGGCGCACATGTGGTCCTGGCATCATGCAAGCACTGCAGGGGACTGAACTCGCGCTAAGTTCTCTGACCACGGGGAATGAGAGAGGCGATCATCAGTGTCCATCGCTGTAACAGTTTGTACTTTGGCCACCGCTTAGTTTAAAATGGCTCTGCTCCTAAGCACGTCCCCAGGCAACGTGTGTTTTGTAATTTGATTTTTCTTCAAAACAACTTTTATTGGGTTTTTTTCCTTTTTAATAAAGGCAACACATGTTCCTTTCAGGAAAATCAGGAAATATACAGATACCAAAATGAAGAAAAGAAAAAACACTTATCCATCTACTCAGATACAGCCATTGTTAACATACCTTGAAGTCAATTTTTCTAGGCTTTTCTTTGTGCATATATAATTTATCAAGTAAATGTAACCCAAATATCCTCCAGGTATTACCAGGTGTGGGGGGGGGGGGGGGGGTCAACTCAGGTAGATGAATAGTCACCCTGCTGACTTGATAGCTTATACCTGCCTGTCACCAGGCCCCTGGACTTCTTTCCGAGGTTCCTCCCTGCTCAGTATCCCTGGACATCTTCAAGAGTGTCCCACACAGCCTCCCAAGCCAGTTCACACCTTTGTCAGTGCCTGCCACTGCCCACACCCCCGTCACCTTGTTGCTGCTCCTCACAGGCCACTGCCCTGAGTTGCTCCCCCAGCTGAATTTCAGCAGTAAGAGGGACACAACACACATATGCTCTTAGAACCTTTTTTTTCACTTGTTAATATATTACAAACATCTTTTTCAGTACGTATGCTTCTACCTGGGGCTTCCCAGGTGGCACTAGTGGTAAAGAACCTGCCTGGCAATGCAGGAGACATAAGAGATGCAGGTTCAATCCCTGGGTCAGGAAGATCCCCTGGAGGAGGGCATGGCAACCCACTCCAGTATTCTTGCCTGGACAATGGAGCCTGATGGGCTACAGTCCATGGGGTCACACAGAGTTGGACACAGCTGAAGTGACTTAGCACATGCTTCTACACCGTGTTTAATGGTGGCATAGTATTCTATTATATGCATTTAGCTTAATTTCTGTTAACAAACCCTATTATAGACACAAAGTTGTGACCAACCCAATATTAAAAATAAAATTGAGAAACCTTACTTTTAAGTGAAAAACACCCTTTGGCAAAAATTCCTTATCAACCTTCACGCTTTAGAGGAAATTCTCTTGGTCAACTATTAAATTCAACTGGGATGAAGCATTGGTTAATGTGTCCTGTACCACAGTATGCTCTACACTGAACTATCCTGAAGGAGGATGTAGAGATTGGGTGAAGGTAGTCTGCATCCTGAATGAGCTCACAGTCTCCTGAGAGACAGACCTGGGACAGAAATGACCTGATGGGAGGCAGAGCGCATGCTCCTGGTAGAGGACGGCCACGAGGAGTGTGCTTCAGAATGTCATGGCCCAGCATCTGTTCTGCCTTGGATTCAAGGAGGAGGTAGCACTTCACCTGGGCCTGGATGATAGCTGTGATTTTATTCAGGAGGGAGGAAAAAGACAAAGTAAGCGAGGAAATGAGTTGGTCAAAGCTGAGGTGTGGAAACAGTGAGGGACAGGGTTTGGCAAGAACAGGGAGGAGTCTGACTCTGGAGAACAGAGAGCAATGAAAGAGAGAGAGTGATAGAAACAAGTCTTGAAAAATAAACCAGTCATGAAACAATGTGGAGCCATTGATGATATCAAGGTCAGGAGGGGCAGAATGGGAAATTAAAGAGGAAAACTCAGCTCTGAGGTGGTAGTCCTTAAAACATTCTCCCCCAAATAAAATTTTTCCTCTGTGTCATTATTCTTATTTCAAATACTATCATCATATAAGTGTAGAAAATTATACTAAATACATTTTTATAATCCTAAAACTGACCATGTTGATTTTGATCTACAACAATGCCAAAAAATAAAATTCTATACCTACAATCTACCCAATAATCTCAGTGGCTATTTTTCCTCATAGAAAAGTCCTGAATATTCCAGTCTTTGTTAAGACAGAAGTGCTCCTGGTCGTATGGGTACACTGACCTTCCTTTTTACTCTCACACCTCAGGGCTTTTGCAACTGCTATTGCCAAAGCCTGGAATTATTTTTCCTTTTCCACTTCACCTACCAATCCCAATATACTTTTCAGATTTCATTTCAAACTTCACTCTTCCTAACCCTCCAAATGTGGGCTAGGTCTCCCTACGCTACGTTCTTGGGATAGTCGGTACTTCTTTTTAGCATTTATCATGATTAAAATTGAATAGTTTAATGGTTCACTCAAGCCCATGTGTTTAAACTCAGGAGGTCAAGGCCAATATCTCCGACTTGAATGTAAGCTCCACGAGGGCAGGGATTATATCCTTGCACATAGAAGGTACCGTTAGGTGTTTCTCAAGTGAATGAGTATCGCTCATAATCTATGTGTCCAAAAATTATTGATAATTTCAAGATTTTAAAAAATGTATTTTCTCAGAACAACAGCCAAGTAAAATTTTATAGCAATCATGTCTTTTATTTGTATTTGTCTTTTCATAATAACCCACCTACTTCTAGAAAGGATTTAAAGGAAATTTGCATAAAAGACAAAGTTGTGAAGATATTAAAACTCAAATGGGTGGGTCCATACTTGATTGACAAAGTGATTTAAATCCACAACCTCAATACCTTCTGAAAAACTATGGGAGGAATTTTTGTGGGGTGGGGCTTGTCATCCAAACGAAGGCTCAGAGAAGTGAATGAACATGCTCACCTCACAAAACCAAGTAGAAAAAAAGGAGGCTTTTCTAGGGCAAGAAAACTAGAAGTTACTGCTCTCTACTGCCTCTTGTTGATGTGAAGAGGAAAGAGCAAGGCTCTCTGGGTTTGCTAAAGAAGCCAGCCCTGCATTCCTGCGGGGGGTCACTAGTGCTAAGCAACCTGGTAAGACTCCCCAACCAGCTCCTGTGACCTTTCATCTCCCCAACTTTCCACTTGGCCAGATTCTCGGGATGCCTAATTGCTCCAATTTACACAGGTGGCACTAATAGTAAAGAACCCTCCTGCCAATGCAGGAGACATAAGAGACACAGGTTGGATTCCTGGATCAGGAAGAATCCCTAGAGGAGGGCATGGCAACCCACTCCAGTATTCCTGCCTGGAGAATCCTATGGACAGAGGAGCCTGGAAGGCTACAGTCCATAGGGTTGCAAAGAGTTGGACATGACTGAAGCGACTTAGCACGCACAGACTTGCAACCAGAATCCAAGAATCAGATTGATGGCCTTCAGAGTCCAGACTGGCTGGCTGGGCAGGCTGTGTGGTCTCACGTCAGTCGATGCTTCAAGACCTACCCTCTGAGAGGTGATCTCTGAGCCAGGTGAACATATCCCAGCTGTGTGTCTTCATTCCCCTGGCCTCAGTTTCCTTCTCCTCAATAAAACCAGGATGCACGTGGCTTTACTAGGACACTGTGACACTGAAACTCAATTCAAAGGTAGGCATATAGAAAACATTTGCTTCCCTTGCTTCCCTCTATGTTTTTGCTGGCAGTTTCGGCAGTGCCTGAAATATCTATCACTCTCCTCCCCTGTGCTTTGGCCGGAGCTTTGGAGCCTGTTTCCAGGTAGTGAAGTCACTGGATGCTGAGCCAGAGGGATGAGTAACTGCCGCTCTCTCCAGCTGAACTTTTCTCATACAGGTGTCCGGAGCAAGGCAGCCCAGGCTCCTCTGCCCAATCCCGAATCAGGCCATTACACCTCATGTGCTATGAGGCAACAGAGCAAGCGCAGCCAGTCATGGCTATAAATCCAGGGCATTTATAAAGTCTTTGTGCACCTCTAAACTCAAATAACCTCGAGTCCCACAGGATTGAAGGAAACAAGTTACAATTGTTGTTTGTTCACCAAAACCTCATTCTTCAGAGGAACAAGGAGCCAGGACACAGGTGTCACTCAGTAAATTGCCCAGCAGCACCTCAGTAAATACCAGCAGCAATGGTTGCAAGGTGGGGGAAAAAACTGATCAAATAATGAGCTGGAGGAGAGAGCAGGGCTTGAAGCAAAGAAATCAGCCTGGATAGGGCAGGAACCCAGAAGATTCCTTCTCTCTGTGCCATTTGCAAATGTGCACATTCAGAGTGATTCACTTTAATGTTTCATGAGGAGGGGGCCAGGGCTGGCTCAACTCCAGATCCAGGTGGTCACTAAAAGTAAGCCACCGGTTCAGAGTTGTGGGACAAATTGTCTTCTCAGTGAAGGCAGAGAAGTACAAGGTGGGCATCCAGCTAACAGATAGAGCCAACATAGCAACGGTGGGAGTGGGCTGGGGCTCATAGAGCTCACCCCAGATACCAGCAAGCCAATACCAGCAAGCCACTCAGACTCAAAGAGACGCCCACCTGCTAGACAGAGGGTGCAGAGCCCAGCTGGTCCTGCACAGGCTTGGCTCAGAAGGGATGGTGATATTAGAGAAGAAGAGCATTTTGAGAGTATGTCTGAGACAAAAGCAACCTCTTCACTTCAAAAACATAAACAGCAAAACAAAACAATGACCAAAAAAGAATAAATTGAGGCCAAGAGTGAAGAAAGTCATTGGCTGATCTTGCCATCCATTTGATGGCTATCAGTCACGCTGGAGGGGCTTCCCAGTACGGCAGTGGTTAAGTATCTGCCTGTCAGTGCAGGGTTTGATCCCTGGGATGGGAAGATCCCAGAGAAGGAAATGGGAAACCACGCCAGTGTTCTTGCCTGGGAAAACCCATGGACAGAAGAGCCTGGCGCTCTACAGTTCAGTTCAGTTCAGTCGCTCAGTCAGGTCCGACTGTTTGCGACCCCATGAATCGCAGCACACCAGGCCTCCCTGTCCATCACCAACTCCCAGAGTTCACCCAAACCCATGTCCATCGAGTTGGTGATGCCATCCAACCATCTCATCCTCTGTCGTCCTCTTCTCCTCCTGCCCCTCAATCTTTTGCAGCATCAGGGTCTTTTTAAATGAGTCAGTTCTTTACATCAGGTGGCCAAAGTGTTGGATTTTCAGCTTCAACATCAGTCCTTCCAATGAACACCCAGGACTGATCTCCTTTAGGATGGACTGGTTGGATCTCCTTGCAGCCCAAGGGACTCTCAAGGGTCTTCTCCAACACCACACTTCAAAAGCATCAATTCTTCGGTGCTCAGCTTTCTTTATAGTCCAACTCTCACATCCATACATGACCACTGGAAAAACCATAGCCTTGACTAGACAGACCTTTGTTGGCAAAGTAATGTCTCTGCTTTTTAATATGCTATCTAGGTTGGTCATAACTTTCCTTCCAAGGAGTCAGTGTCTTTTAATTTCATGGCTGTAATCACCATCTGCAGTGATTTTGGAGCCCAGAAAAATAAAGTCTGACACTGTTTCCACTGTCTCCTCATCTATTTACCATGAAGTGATAGGACCAGATGCCATGATCTTAGTTTTCTGAATGTTGAGTTTTAAGCCAACTTTTTCACTCTCCTCTTTCACTTTCATCAAGAGGCTCTTTAGTTCTTCTTCACTTTCTGCCATAAGTGTGGTGTTATCTGCATATCTGAGGTTATTGATATTTCTCCCAGCAATCTTGATTCCAGCTTGTGCTTCCTCCAGCCCAGCATTTCTCATGATGTACTCCGCATATAAGTTAAATAAGCAGGGTGACAATATACAGCCTTTACGTACTCCTTTTCCTATTTGGAACCAGTCTGTTGTTCCATGTCCAGTTCTAACTGTTGCTTCCTGACCTATATACAGGTTTCTCAAGAGGCAGGTCAGGTAGTCTGGTATTCCCATTTCTTTCAGAATTTTCCACAGTTTATTGTGATCCACACAGTCAAAGGCTTTGGCATAGTCAATAAAGCAGAAATAGATGTTTTCCTGGAACTCTCTTGCTTTTTTGATGATCCAGCGGATATTTGCAATTTGATCTCTGGTTCCTCTGCCTTTTCTAAAACCAGCTTGAATATCTGGAAGTTCACAGTTCATGTATTGCTGAAGCCTGGCTTGGAGAGGACTACAGTTCATTAGGTGGCAAACACAACTTAGCAACTGAACAATACCAACAAGTCATGCTGAAAGTACATGCAGGCCTCTTGAGTGACAATTTGCTATGCCATTTACTTGAGCTATTGACACATAAGAATAGAATTGAAGAGTTGTAAGGACTTATCTAATCCTATGATGGAGAACATGTGGCCTGTGTGATACCAACTGCCTCCCACTCACAGGCTTTCTTCTGCTTCAGTGGCTTTTCCAAACCCCTTCTGCTGGGACTCCCTCCTTGACTTTCTTTTAAAACAAAGACTGGAACCTAAAAGAAAAGCTCTTCTACACTAAAGATATAAAGATAGAACTGTTGCAGGAAGGAGGACTCCTTCCACCCAAGAGTGGGTTCTTGTCTAACACTCAGAAATGAATTGTTTGAGGAGATATGTGCTGCCAAAGCACCAGTTCTTACCAAAGCAAGAACTAACAAGCCATCACCAACTGGAAGAATTTGGGAAAGGTCAAAAGGAAATACCACATGTCTACCATCTCCCAGAATCCTCACTGGAATCCATTTTGGCTGAACAATGCAAGCACCACCAGGATAGACCCTGAGTCAGAATGATTGACCAGAAACAACCTGGATACTAATCCTATCATCATGGGCTTCTCAGGTGGCCCTAGTGGTAAAGAACACATCTGCCAATGCAGGAGACTTAAGAGATGTGGGTTTGATCCCTGGGTCAGAAAGATACCCTAGAGGAGGGCATGGCAATCCACTCCAGTATTCTTGCCTGGAGAATCCCCATGGACAGAGGAGCCTGGTGGGCTACAGTCCATAGGGTCGCAAAGTCAGACATGACTGAAGTAACTGAGCATGTGCTGACAAAGCAAGAGACATCATTAGGAAGTGGTACCCGGGCAGAGAGCAGGAGGGTAAGGGAAACCAGGACTGCTCTCCATGTGGCTCGAAGTCTCCAGTTTTATGGTGATAGGATTTGTTTATAGGTTGTCTCTCTTGGACTGCACTCCCTTGGACTGCAAGGAAATCCAACCAATCAATCCTAAAGGAAATAAGTCCTGAGTATTCATTGGAAGGACTGATGCTGAAGCTGAAACTCCAATACTTTGGCCACCTGATGTGAAGAACTGACTTATTGGAAAAGACCCTGATGCTGGGAAAGATTGAAGGCAGGAGGAGAAGGGGACGACAGAGGATGAGATGGTTGGATGGCATCACCAATGCAATGGATATGAGTTTGAGTAGGCTCCAGGAGTTGGTGATGGACAGGGAAGCCTGGTGTGCTGCAGTCCATGGGATCACAGAGTCAGACATGACTGAGTGACTGAACTGAACTGAACACAGGCTGGGGGAAATAGACTTCACTTTTAAAGGGTGTACACAAAACCTCACACATACTGGGACCCAGGGCAAAAGAAGTAATTCAATAGGCGCCTGGGCCAGACATACCCAGTCTTAGAGAGTCTCTTGGAAAGGTGTGGGGAGGGGTGCGCAGCTACAGCTTACCCTGGGGACTACGACACTGGTAGCAGACATATTTTGGAACATTCAACCATGTAAACACTCCTGGTTAATGACATACTGGCTCTAACACCGAGACCTGGCCCCACACGACAGCCGGCAAGTGCCAGTGCTGGAATGCTTCAAACTAACCAACTAACTAGGCAGGGACACAGCCCCACCCATCAGCAGACAGGCTGCCTGAAGACTGAAGAGCCCATAGCTACCTCTAGACATGCCCCTAGACCTGGCCTTGCCCACCTGAGGGTCAAGACCCAGCTCCACCAGTGGGAAAGCACCAGCACCTCACACAAGGAAGCCAGCACAAGACTCTAGACCAGCCTCACTCACCAAGGGACAGGCATGAGAAGCAAGAAAGCTATGACCCCATAACAAAGGCCAGACTCTACCCTGGGACCAGCTGGACCATGGCCTTGCCCACTGACATGCCAACACAACCTTTGGGACACCGCAAACCCCATAACCTACTGTGGCAGAAACCATCCCCCCACCCCCACTCTATGAACAATCTGAAATGAGCTCTGGGATCCCTGGGCCCTGCAGCCAGACTCCAGGAACCAGTTGCCTGTTGGTTCTAACTAACTGGCACTATCTACAGGACCTGGCTTCACCAGCTGCCAGTGGGTGGGCAACAGCCTCAGAGTCTTCAGGACCCTGACTATGCCCCCAAAGTGAGCCAGCACTAGCCCAGGACCCCCTAGGATTCCACAATCAGCCACCTCATGATCAGCTCTGCTAAAGAGCAGGCAGCAGCATCTGCACCAGGCAAGACCTAGCAACCAACCAGGCTAGGAGCCAACCAAGCCTACCAGACCGCACATATAGTCAACCCACCACAACAGAAGAACCCATGCAGCGCTTATAGGGGGAACCCCTAGAGCATACAGCTTGGGTGACAAGAGGGGAATACACTGCTGGGATGCATAGGATGTCTCCTACAGAAGGCCACTCATCCAAAGTTGAGAAATGTAACTAAGATGCCACATACATAAAAACATAAATGGCAACTTAGATGACATGAGGTGGCAGAGGAATAAGGTAAAACCCCAGAGGAAGAACTAAGTGGGACAGAGATAAGCAAGCTATCTGAGAAAGAATCCAGGGTAATGATTGAAAAGGTGATCAAAGAGCTTGGCAAGAGAAAGATGTACAAAGAACGAAGATTAAAGTTTTTAACAAAAAGTTAGAAAATATAAAGAACAGTCAAACAGAATTCAAACAGAATTGCTCTCTGTATAAAGAACAGTCAAACAGAATTACTCTCTACATTTTCTAACTCTATGTTAAAAACTTGTATACAATAACTGAAATTAAAAATACACCAGAAGGGTACAGTAGAAACTAGTACAACATTGTAAAGCAATCATACTCCAATAAAAATTAGTTTTAAAAAACACACCAAATGGAATCAGTATTAAACTAAATGATACAGAAGAATGGATCAGTGAGCTAGAAGACAGAGTAGTGGATATCACTACCACTGAAAAGAAAAAAGAAAAAGAATGATAAGAACTGAAGACAGTTTAATAAAACTCTAGGACAATGTCAAGTGCACTAATATTTGCATTGTAGGAGCTTCAGAAGGAGGAGAAAGGGAAAATATTTGAAAAGATAAGAGCTGAAAATTTCCCTAACCTGAGAAAGGAAATAGTCACCCAAGTCCGGGCGGCAAGCAAAGAGAGCCCCATACAAGATTAACCCAAGGAGGAGCAGGCGAGGACACAGTGTAATCAAAATGACAATTTAGGATGTAGTGTAATCAAAACAATTTAGGATGACATGAAAGTGAAAGTTGCTCAGTCATGACCAACTCTTTGTGACCCCATGGACTATACATGGAAATCTCCAGGCCAGAATACTGGAGTGGGTAGCCTATCCCTTCTCCAGGGGATCTTCCCAATCCAGGAATTGAACCAGCATCTCTTGCATTGCAGGCGGATTCTTTACCAACTGAGCTATCAGGGGGAAAGCACCAAGAAGAAAGCAACAAATAACATACATGGGAACTCCCATAAGTCTATCAGCTGATTTTTCAGCAGAAACTCTGCAGGCCAGAAGGGAGTAGCACAATGTATTTAAAGTGATAAAAGGGAAAAACCGACATCTAAGAAAGACTTGCCTGGTGGCTCAGACTGTAAAGCGTCTGCCTACAATGCGGGAGACCCAAGTTCAATCCCTGGGTTGGGAAGATCTCCTGGAGAAGGAAATGGCAACCCACTCTAGTATTCTTGCCATGGAAAATCCCATGGACGGAGGAGCCTACAGTCCATGGGGTCTCAAAGAGTCAGACATGACTGAGCAACTTCACTTCACTTCAAGAATACTCTACCCAGCAAGGCTCTCATTCTGATTTGATGGAGAAATCAAAAGCTTTACAGACAAGACAGAATGTACCTCCTCATGCTATAAAGTCTAGTTGGGGCTGTTAATCACAGTGCTCCGCCCCCTGGCATAAGACTGAGAACACACGACCCAGGACTAAAGTACTCTCTCTCCCGGCCATACATTTTGGTTTGGATATGGACAAATTACCAAAACCTATCCAATCAGAAGCCACCCAGGGCTTTTCCACCAAGGTTAAATAGAAAGATATCTCTTTCCCTCAAGGTTGTAAGTTAGAAGCATCCACATGTCTGGGACTGCCAGCAATCACATTGCCCACCCAATAAAAAGAGCCTTTGTGGGAAAAGCAACCAACCAAAATCAGGCAGAGCCAAGAGACGGAGAGGGAAGAGCTTCAACAACGTGTGTGCCCTTTCTTGGGTCTCAGGCAGTTCTCCCTGTGAGAAACCCTGTTAGTGAGCCAATACACTCTCTTTTTATTTATAGCAGTTCCATGTGGATTTCTGTCACTTGCTGTCCTGAGTAATATCACTCACCACTTACAAAGCTCTTTATTGTTGAGCCCAGACATAGTTTCATACTGTTTCTCAACATGATGCCTCACAGAGTTGCCATGTTTATGTGATACAATCAAATGGCCTTCCCAGAGTCTAATCTAATGCTTTCAATTGGCAAATGAAGAAACAGAAATCCAGAGAAGGAGAAGCATTTCTCAAGCCCAGCTAATAACAGAGCCTAGTTCATGCCCAGTGGGTGCTGGATATTACTTGATATCAACCCATTTTACAGTTTAAAGACCAGCTGCCAAAAGTTGAATAAAAGCTCATGAAATTCTCTGCACCTTTGGTCAGCATTTAGACCCTCCCTACTGCACATTCCCCAGTCTCTTAGCTGTATGCCTTCACAGGCTTGAAGTTTCCTAGGATTTCAGTGTGAGATTTTGTGTGCCTCTGAGATTACAGTTTTGAATGGGACTCTGGAGAAAGCTATTTAAAAGCATAAAGAGAGGTCCGTTTTACTGCTACATTCCTCTATCAGGAAGACCAGTTCTTTGAGAGGTCCTTTTCTAATGTTCACTTATTTCTCTGGTTTCTTCACACCTCATAGTCTCAGCGCTGAATCTTTTTATGCCAGAGATGGTATGACCAGAAGTTAAAATTTCCCCTCCTTTAATTCAGGCGGTATATTTCTTTCAGTATAACCTAACAAATCATTAGCTTTTGGAGCAACCTCATGATTCACTGTGAAGAATCAAAAAGCGGGGAGAAAAAAACAATTGAAAGAATTTTTAGCCTGAAAATGAGAGTACTTGGGGAAAGTACACTGTGTTTTTAAAGGATTACCATGAGTCAGGAAAATTAGATTTCTGTAGAATCCAAAGGGAAGAATAGGAGTGAATGGGCATAACCTACAAGGAGACAGATGTATAGATCCAGAAACTGAGGCTCAGAGAGGGTTAGTGACTCACTGCAGTCACACAACACATTGTTTATCAAATAAGAATGTCAACTAAGACCTCTTAAAGGTTCAAACATCTTGAGAAAGCTGAGCAAGACAAAACCTGGTTCGAATCCAGTGTCCACTACTTTCTCCCTTGGGCAAGAAGCCCCTGAAGTTCTCTGAATCTCCTTAACCATAAATAGGGCTTCAAATGTTGAGGTTCCAAAATCAAATGACAGAACATGGATAACAGGTCTGCCATGGTGAAGTTTAGCCACTACTGGCACTCAAAAAAAAATTCTTATTTCTCTCATCTTTCTTCTTTTTACCTCACTATATCACCACCTCTTTTCCTGCAATGTGAACAGCACAGGGTCCAATCAAACACAGTGTCCATAGTGGGATTTTCTTGCTCTAATCAAAAGGGCAATTCTATTGAATTCACTGAATGCCAGGTAGCACAGTGATAAGGAGTCTGTCTGCAATGCAGGATACCTGGGTTCAGTCCCTGGGTTGGGAAGATCTTCTGGCGTAGGGAATGACAACCCACTTCAAAACTCTTGCCTGGCAAATTCCATGGACAGAGGAGCCTGGTGGGCTGCAGTCCATGAGGTCACAAAGAGTCAGACACGACTGAGCTCCCACGCACATCCGTCCATCTATATTTAACTCAATCCAGGTCAGTGGAAGGGCAGTGCCCAGAGAGAATCTGGCAAGACTGATGGATATGGAAGATGATGCTTCCACCTCTCCCAGAACCTTGCTGGCCCCCGCTTTGAGCACCTTGTCCATCACTTCCCCAGCAAAAGCAACTGCCTGCTCCTTTCTCTTGCCCAAGCTGGTGTTCAATTTTGCCTCAGCCATTCCAAACTGAGTTCCCAGAATGCACTTTTCCAAGTCCAACTTCCAAACCTTTACTTGTGCTATTCCCTCTGCCTGGAATTTTCCTCTGTTTTTCCCATTCATTCTTCACATTTTATGTGACTATACATTATCCTTGCAGAAAGCTTTCCCCAGAGTTTCCAGGCTTGGCAGTCTTGGTTTTGTTTGTTTAAAGTAAATTGAATCATCAAGTACAAAAGACTCAACAAAACCTCTTTTCATCATCATTGCCAGCCTCATTATCACTGGCTAGAGTGTAGTCTGCATTTGGGTAGAGCTAGAATAAAGTTTTGGGTGCTGGCATGGCAACCAAAGGAGTGAGCATAGCGTGGTGGTTTCATTACTTTTTTAAAGCAGTCAGGACACTAATAGGGAAGTAAGACTGACCAGTCCAGAAGGCTGGCACAGTGGCTTCTATTCCCTTAGTAAATATACCAGTAGTCAGGGGGTGAGGAGGACCTAGTTAGGACTGATATATAAACTGTAATGAAGAAAGTAAAAGTGTAAAGTTGCTCAGTTGTGTCTGACTCTTTGTGACCCCATAGGCTGAAACCTGCTGGGCTCCTCTGTCCATGGAGTACCCCAGGCAAGAATACTGGAGTGGGTAGTCATTCCCTTCTTCAGGGGATCATCCCAACCCAGGGATAGAACTAGAGTCTTCTCTATTGCAGGCAGATTCTTAACTGTCTCAGTCATGAGGGGAGCCCATAAAACCTAATACCCCTGACCTTACTGACAAGGTGTGGAACTGCTAAGGAGCTAGAATGTTTTTTCTCCTCTGACCTGCCTCCAGAAGGATGTTCAGTGAATAGAAGGTCAGGACCACAGAGAACAACATTGTAATCATTCAAATGTCCCCTGTCATCAGCCTTCCCCCTAAAGATATACTCTCCTCAAAGATCAGACTGACCATGTCCTTGAGCAATTTGATTCCTATGGTCTTAGTCAGCTTAGTTTGCCATAACAAAGTACCATAAACTGGGTGGCTTAAACAACAAGGATCTATTTCTCACAGTTCTGGGAGCTGCGAAGTCCAAGATCAAAGTACTGACTGATTTGACTGCCAATGAAAGCTCTCTTGCTGAATTTCAGAAGGCTACCTTCTCACTGTGCCCTCACCTGACAAAGAGAGAGAGAGAAAGATATCTGGTGTCTCTTCTCAAAAAGACATGAATCCTACTATCAAGGCCCCACCCTCATGACCTCATCTAAACCTAATTACTTCTCCCAAAGATCCCACCTCTAAATACTATCACACCGGGGCTTCGGGCTTCAACATATGAATTTGGGGGTCAGTTCAGTTCAATTGCTCAGTCGTGTCCGACTCTTTGCAACTGTAGCATGCTAGATTTCCCTGTCCATCACCAACTCCTGGAGCTTGTTCACACTCAACTCCATCGAATTGGTGATGCCATCCAACCATCTCATCCTCTGTCATCCCCTTCGCCTCGCTGCCTTCAATCTTTCCCAGCATCAGGGTCTTTTCAAATGAGTCAGTTCTCTGCATCAGATGGCCAAAGTATTGAAACTTCAGCTTCAGTATTAGTCCTTCCAACGAACATTCAGGACTGATTTCCTTTAGGATTGACTGGTTGGATCTCTTTGCAGTCCAAGGGACTCTCAAAAGTCTTCTCCAACACCACAGTTCAAAAGCATCAGTTCTTTGGTGTTCAGCCTTCTTTATGGTCCAACTCTCACATCCATACATGACTACTGGAAAAACCATAGTTTTGATTAGTTGGACCTTTGTCGGCAAAGTAATGTCTCTGCTTTTTAATACTTTCTAGGTTTGTCATAGCTTTGCTTCCAAGGAGCAAGCATCTTTCATGGCTGCGGTCACCATCTGCAGTGATTTTGGAGCCCAAAAAAATAAAGTCTGTCACTGTTTCCATTGTTACCCCATCTATTTTCTGTGAAGTGATGGGACCAGATGCCATGATTTTAGTTTTTTGAATGTTGAGTTTTAAGCCAGCTTTTTCACTCTCCTCTTTCATTTTCATCAGGAGGCTCTTCAGTTCCTGTTCACTTTCTGCCATAAAGATGGTGTCATCTGCATATCTGAGGTTATTGATATTTCACCCAGGAATCTTGGTTCCAGCTTGTACTTCACCCAGCTGGGCATTTCCTATGATGTATTCTGCATACAAGCTAAATAAAGCAGGGTGACAATATATAGCCTTGACATACTCCTTTCCTGGTTTGGAGCCAGTCTGTTGTTCCATGTCCAATTCTAACTGTTGCTTCTTGACCTGCATACAGATTTCCCACGAGACAGGTAAGGTGGTCTGGTATTCCCATTTCTTGAAGAATTTTCCACAGTTTATTGTGATCCACACAGTCAAAGGCTTTGGCATAGTCAATAAAGCAGAAGTAGATGCTTTTCTGGAACTCTCTTGCTTTTTCGATGATCCAACGGATGTTGGCAATTTGATCTCTGGTTCCTCTGCCTTCTGTAAATCCAGCTTGAACATCTGGAATTTCATAGTTCATGTACTGTTGACAACTGGCTTGGAGAATTTTGACCATTACTTTGCTAACGTGTGAGATGAGAGCAATTGTATAGTAGTTTGAACATTCTTTGGCATTGCCTTTCTTTGGGATTGGAAGAAAATTGACCTTTTACAGTCCTTTGGCCAATGCTGAGTTTTTCAAATTTGCTGGCATATTGAGTGCGGCACTTTAACAGCATCATCTTTTAGGACTTGAAATAGCTCAGCTGGAATTCCATCACCTCCACTAGCTTTGTTCATAGTGATGTTTCCTAAGGCCCACTTGACTTCAGACTTCAGAATGTCTGGTTCTAAGTGAATGATCACACTATTGTGGTTGTCTGTGTCATTAAATCTTTTTTCTATAGTTCTTCTATGTGTTCTTTCCACCTTTTCTTAAAATCTTCTGCTTCCATTAGGACACAGTCCAAAAGACCTACTATTCACCAAGATCTACATGGTGGTGTTTTGTACTGTTGAATTTTTTAACTTAAGCATAGTTGATTTAAAACATCATATTAGTTTCAGGTGTACAACATAGCAATTCAACATTTTTATATATACTCCATTTAAAGTCACTACAAAATAATGACTATGTTTCCCTGTGCTGTACAATACATCCCTGTTTCCCAACCAATTTATACATAGTAGTTTGTAACACTCAATCCCCTACCCTTATCCCATCTCTCCTCTGCCTTCCTCTCCCCACTGATAACCAGCAGCCTGCTCTCTACATTTATGAGCCTGTTTCTGTTTCACTATGTTCACTCATTTATTTTTAGATTCTACATATAAGTGATAGAATATAATACTTGTCTTTTTCTTTCTGATTTATTTCACAAAGAATAATATTTTCTCTGGCCATCCATGTTGTTGCAAATGGTAGAATTTTGTCCCTCTTATGGCTGGGTAATATTCCATTGTGTATTTATATACACACATCAAGAAGCCATCTGGTTCTATATCCTTTGGAACTGGCCCAAGGGAGAGCATAAGTAGCCCCTTGACCATTCCAGCAGTGTTTCCTGCATTTAGAAACAAAGCCTTGAGAGTCCCACAGCCTGCATCTGATCTGGGTTCCAGTATTACTCATTTGGCAACCCTATCCTTCTGATCCTCAGTTCAGTTTCTTTATCTTTAAAAAAAATAGTAGTGCTACCTTCCTCCAGGCTGTTTTGGATATTAAATGAGATCCCCTATGACACCATTGCTAACAGAAAAATAGATGCTCAACAAACAGGAGTTGATGCCTCCCAGCATCAGTCAGCGCATGGGCACTTGGCTTGGTAGATCTAGGAAACTCTCCTGAACTGAGTTGGAGTTCACACTGCCTCAGAGACTTGTTCATATTGATGTTCTTTGACATGCAGACTTTCTTACAGCTGGTTCATTCTTTTTTAACTATGTTGATGGTCTTCTGGTCCTCATGTCAGCCTACTTTACAAAGGTAGCTTTGGCCTATTGGCATCTAAAATGTTTTGCTTTATAGTCAAACTCACAGAAGACAACCCTCCCTCTCTTATTTTCAAAGTCTTTGTGGGTACCTCTTCAGCAAAACCTTTCAGCTCCCTATGATTCTCAGGAGAGGAAATTCCACCCTTTCTGCAGCCAGTGCCAGAGAAACTATTTCCTAATGGTTTCATTATAGCTGGCATGAGGTTATGAGTTTGGTTTGGAGGTTGTAAACGAGCCCATAGAGGGCAACTCACGGGTAGGTGTGCCGCCCTCAATGAGGTGAGGCTGCTCTCGGAGCTTCATTTCACTTGGGCATGCATCACTGTGGTGGTGGCTGTGGTGATGGTGATGGAGGTATAATAGTAGTAGCAGCAGCAGCAGCGTAAGACTAGCATTTTTTCAATTCAGTTACACATTTCCTGTTAAAGAGCTAATGGGCTCTTTGACGTAGTAAAACACTGCAGATCATCCTATCTAGCCCATCATATTTGCAGATGAAAATGTAAAGAGTCACTAGCCCAGCCAGCAAATGAGGGAAATAGCTCTGGTGAGCAATAAAGGGATGGATATGGATGTCCCACATTCAGCCGTCTATTTTGCTGATGAAAAACAAGGCCAGAGAGGTCATTACACAGTTAGAAAGCCACAATAAGATCATTAATTCCCATCTGGAGAGCCTTTTTCCCTGAGCCTGAGATACAACCATAAAAATACAATGACAGCACTGCAAAAGTTGCATGCCATATTTCTCAAACTTGTGTCACATTACCAGTCCATATCACCTGTAGTTTATCATAAAATAATATTTATAAATATGCTTATTCTTAATTATTCTTAACATGTGCTCAATCATGTTTCCTATTCTTTGCAACCCTATGCACTGGAGCCTGCCAAGCTCCTCTGCCCATGGGATTTTCCAGGCAAGAATGCTGGAGTGGGTTGCCATTTCCTTTGCCAGGGAATCTTCTCAATCCAGTGATCAAACCCACATCTCTTGCATTGGCAAGTAGATTCTTTACCACTAGTGCCACCTATTATCTTTAAATTGCACAGTCATATGACCATAGCTATACATCACTCATAATCTATTTTTGTTTTAACTGATGTGAAACTGTCTCCTCAAAATTTTAAATGACACAATTTTGCACAAAAATATTTTAATTGGTATACTTTTTGCTCACTGAGAAACAAAACAGATTAATGAAATATGGTATTTGAGGTGTTAATTTGTTAAATGTGAAAGTCACTCAGTCATGTCCAACTCTTTGTAACTCCATGGACTATACAGTCCATGGAATTCTCCAGGCAAGAATACTGGAGTGGGTAGCTGTCCCCTTCTTCAGGGCATATTCCCAACCCAGGGATTGAACCTAGGTCTCCCACATTGCAGGAGGATTCCTTAGCAGCTGAGCCACCAAGTAAGCCCAAGAATACTGGAGTGAGTAGCCTATCCCATCTCCAGCAGATCTTCCTGACCCCCGGAATCAAACCAGGGCCTCCAGCATTGCAGGTGAATTCTTTACCAGCTGAGCTATACAGGGAAGCCCAATCTGTTAAATATAACCATTTAAAATATGATTTTTTTTCATTCTGTTTTGGTGTTTCTTCATTTTTAATCCACTTTTAATACAAACCTCATAAAGGGGCCCAAAATTCTGCTTTGCTTTGGAAGATCCTTGGTCTTCACATGCCAAGTCTTTCATAACCCAGCTCTTCTCCTCACATGGCTATGTGACTTTATCACTGTCTCAGTCCAGGCTATTCTAACAAAATGCCACCGACTGAGTGGCTTTAGAAGCAAACATTAATTTGTCACTGTTCTGGGGGCTGAGAAGTCTAAAATCAAGAGACCAGCAGGGTTTTATCCTGGTGAAGACCCTCTTGCTGGCTTGCAGATGACTGCTGCTTGTGATGTCCATACATTCATGTCTATCTCTCTCCCTACAAGGGCACTAATCCCATCATGGGGCCCCATCATTATGGGCTAATCTAAACCTAATTATATCCCAAAGACCCCACTTCCTAATAACATCACTTTGGGAATTAGAGCTTCAACATATGAATTTGGTGAGAGGACACAATTCGTAACAACTATGTTACTGACATTCCTAAGCCTCATTCTCCTCACTTATAAAGCAGAGATCATAACAGTCCCTTCCTTCACAGGGTGGTTGAGAGAATGATGGCTATCTGGGGTCCAAAAAAGGGGAAATAAGTACTTGTACCTGGGTTTGTTGGAGGTGATGGCAAATTAAATAGTCTGAAATTATCTTTCAAATTCTAGAGGGTTATAAAAACTTTAGCTACCGACATTATACTCAGACACCTCTCTGCTCTGTAGTTAGATATAAACATTAAATAATATTGTTGTTGTTGTTCAGTCACTAAGTCATGTCCAACTCTTTGTGACCCCATATGCTTGCAAGGGGAAATAAAATAATAAAAAGAGAAAAATTTGTAAAAATCCAAATGTCAAACCCCAGTTAAGCCTTTTTCCCAGGGTGCTGCATTCTTAAAACACTCCTCCTGTGCTCTTCCCACTGCCAACTTCCCAGGATGGTACATCATTGGGAGTAATAGTTACCAAATGGATGAAGAAAGAGAGCCAGCATGGACAGTGGGAACAGTAGGAAGTGAGCCGCCTGCTTTAGAAGGCTGCTTCCAAGTAATGGAAGGCTAGACACTCTGGGACAGGGGTAGACATTCCAGCCTGGTGCTGTGGTTTTATTTTTGAAGTCAAAGTGAGTTATTTCTCAACCTCATCCCATCAATGATGTGGTCAGAGGAAAAAAACCCTCCCAGAGACCTGCCAATTATTCATGGAGGTCATTCCTTCCAGACTATTGCAACTTTAGGTCTTATTGTGTGCTTGAGAGTATTTCTATGGGGAAACAAGGATGATTAAATTAGGCACTGCTGGAAAGCCACCATCATAGCCTAAACACCCTAATTCTTAACCATTAAAAATGCTGTTGAGCATTTCCTCAGTTTTAATCCAGTTGATCATGTGGATCTGGCATGTTTCCAGTCAGTTTGATGCCAAAAGCTCTTGCAGGAACTTTTATTTATTATTTTGTCACCAACATACTTCCAAATCAGATGTATGAGATCTGATGGGTGAGGCTTTCTCCAGTCATGAGATTTCTCCATAGCTCTTCCCTTCATTCAGCAAACCTTGGTGAAAACTTGCCATATCTCAGGCCTTGGTTTAGCCTTGGGATTCAAAGATAATTAAGTACAAACATCCACATTTCTCCTGACGATGTGGAAGCCTTATCTTGTATACAGCCTCTGTCCTATTCTGACTTCTAATGATGAAGCATTATCTATGTAATCATTCATCATTCCTTTCCTTTTTTGCACTAAAGGCTGTCCCTAGACGATCCTCAAGGATGGATCTACTGAGATTCAGTCTAATATCCAGATGTGTGAGTACGTTTAGAAGAGTCGCCAGACCTTTGGAACAAAACTTGCAATAACTTGATTCAACTACGGAAACCTTTCTGAGACCCTGTTCAAGTTTAATATTGCTTTCCTGAGGCTCATCCATTCTCCGGTGCCTCATAGGTTCTTCCAAGCCACCTGCTGCAGCTGACCCAGGTTCACTAACCCAGAACTGGAGAGTCATTTCCTGTTTCAAGTATTAGAAGAGATTTGAATAAGATGATACAGAGCAGCTGTTTTCTCAAGCCACAGAAGGGAGAACAAAAGAAGGAGCACTGATCTGGAGTAAAAAGACGTGTGTTCTTAGCCACACCATCTCCAGCATGCTGAGTGAGGATCAGAAGTTTCTTAGGACTGGACCCTGCACTGTGATCTCCTTCTGAGCTTCACTCCTCTCCTCCACCCCAACAACCCCCTTTACAGAGTCTCTTTTCCAAGATCTTAGCCAAGTCTCATCAAGGCTGAGAGGAGCTAATTCACACTGAAATGTTACTTTACGACCAGTGAGCCAATATTAGAAACCAGTAGTTTGTGTGTGTGTGTGGGGGGGGGGGGGGGGGGGAGGGGTTGTTGTGTGGTTTGAGCAAACACCCAGTTTACACCTTCTTGATCAAACAGCACTTCTCTTTCCTAAACATTTTCTTCTGACTAAGGCACCTTGCTGAGAGTTGGAAAGACAATGATGAAGTGAGGTTTTGACACAAATATCCAAACAAACTCTGGGAATTCAGAGGCAAACCTAACTCATCTTAAGAGAACAAGGAAAACTTCCTAAGGGAGAGAAAGTGTTGCCTGAGGTGGCTCTGGAAGGAAGAGCTGTGGGTTGGTTAGCCAGAAAGAAAGAGGGGAAAAGATATCATAAGTAAAGGAGACCATGAGCAACTATGCTACGGTGTGAAGAAGCAGCATGTACCCACCAGAAGTGTGAAGTTATGAGAAGAAAAACTGAAGCTGGGGTAGGTAGGTGAGGATAGGAAAGAAAGAAGGAGACCAGTTCCAAAAATCCACGCAAGCCAAGAATGAGATCACCCCTCAGCTAACAACCTTTCAGTGACTTCCTCTGTACTCAAATTAAGATCCAAATTCCAAGGAATAACGCATCCACTGGACCCTCGAAAAGAATCAACTGATTGCTTTTGTTTCTTTATCAGGTTGTTTAGAGGTTCTTTAGAGAAGTGAATCTTTTTTTTTTTTTTTTTTTTTTTTGAGAAGTGCAATTTTTTTTTCAAACTGTGAGGGGAAAGCTGTGTTTTTTCATTTTTTAAACCACAGGGAAATGAAATGCAAGTATTGTTGTTATTATTATTATTTCAAGCATATAAAAATATCAAAAGACAGTATAATGAACATCTTCATATCCTTCACTCGTATTAAAAATTAAAGCATTTCAGAAACTGTTGATGTCACCCTCCCTAATCTCATTCCCTTCTCTGCATCCCAGAGGAAATCACTGCCCTGAAGTTTATATATGTCATTCTGTTTTACATTTTTACCACATATGTCCTTGTCAAAGTAAATATTGTTTTCACATGTTTTAAAGCTTTAACAAGTTGCTCTGATCCTTCTACAACTTGCTTCTTTCACTCAACATCGTTTTTGAGATATATCTATATTGCTGTATATAACTCAACTTCATTTGTTTTAAGCTATATAGTATTACATTGTATGAACACAGAAATACACCACCATTTATCTTCTCTATTCTCCTCATGATGGACATTTAGGTTATTTCTAGTGATCTGCTATTACAGGTGAGATTGCCATGACCATTTTCGTACACGTCTCTCTATGGACTCGCACAGGATTTTCTCTGGGGGATGTCAGTCCTCTTGTCATAGGATATACACATCTTCAACTTAACTAGCTTTTGGCAAAATTCCTTCCAAAGGTATCTAACTAATTCAAACTCCTACCTCCAGTGTATGAGAATTCCTGGGAGTCCACATTCTTGCTAATACTCGATTTTTAAATTTTCACCAATTTTACCTGATAAGTGTGAAATAGTATCTAATGGCAGTTTCAATTTGCATTTCTTTGATGCACCACTAATGAGGTGGAGCATCTTTTCATTTTTATTGGATATTTTGTAAATTACGGATTCAGCATCCATTGCCCATTTTTCTTTTGGATCCTTTGTCTTTTCCTTAGTAATTTATAAGTGTTCTATATATTTCATGGATAAAACTCTTTTGTGTTTCTTACATTAAAAGAATATCAGGAAATTTTATCAAAGACTAGAAATAGGCAAAAGAGCTTCCTGGGTGTTCTTTCATTTAAATTCTGAGCATCGTCTAGTGGTCCCAGGGTTATCAGGTGCTATGCCCCTTTGACTATGTTTGATTGACTAAGCTATCTGACAACGCTGTGGGGGATAAAACTTCACTTGTAGAAAACTAATCATAAAGCAAATGTTTCCTGTTCAGGTCAGTGCAAATAATTCTTGCTCATAGTGATCCAAATGGATTTTGTCTGAAAGAGAATATAAGTCTCTGTAAGTCAAGTTCACATTTAATCTTTTATTACTCCCTTCATAAATTAATAAGTTAAAAGTCACATTCATTTGTGTTATATTTGTATGACAGTTGTGATTTTATATAGTCAAAATGATATTTTTAAAAAACTTTATTTAAAAGCTTTGGTATACATATATATAAATACTAAGTATAATATATAAATTTTAGAAAACTTATGAATTCTTACCTGACTTAAAAATATATGACATTTTGACTCCATTTGTTTGACTTAGTATGAGTAGAATACTAGATTTCTAATTTAAAAAAAAATACATATGCAACAAGGAACAAAGTTCTACTGTATAGCCCAGGAAACTATAGTCAATATCTTGTAATAACCTAAATTGGAAAATAATCTGAAAAATTATATATGTGTATATGTATAACTGAATCACCTCGCTGTGCACCTTGCCGTGAAACACTGTAAGTCAACGATACTTCAATAAAATATATATATTAAGAAAAAAATTATATTTTAGCAAGGGAGCAATTTTCAAAGAAAAAAATAATAATGGAGGAAAGCTGACCCTTCCAAGCAGAGCCAGACAGTACAGCTGAGTCAGGAGGTTGGGGGCCTAAGGCCATCCTGCAGTGAGTGGCTGACTGAGACCGTGAAAGCTCAGTCTACACGGCAGTAGCCGGAGAGGAGCCCTGAAAGTCCACAGCAGGCTGCGCAGCTGATGTGTGGGCCGACGCCACCGTTCTCCTCTCTGGTGAAGTGGGCAGTGTGATCTACCTCTCTGCGCCTCAGCCTCCTCATCGGCAAATCTGGAATAAAAGCATTCTCCTCGAGGACTACCATGAGAATTAAACGAAGCAATGTATGTGAACTACGCATGCTATAAGAAAATAATCGTTAATAACAGCCTGATTGTACTGTTATATAATAAATCCAGCTGGCATATATTGGGTGTTTATTTTTACGACCAGATAAAAAGCAACGAATGACAAAACCCACTTCAATATTGTAAAGTATTTAGCCTCCAACTAATAAAAATAAATGGAAAAAAAAAAAAAGCAACGAGTGGGGAGACTGAGGATTAGACACTCTGAAGCCCCAAGTCTTAAGCAGGAAGCTAACTAGTGGCTATGTTATTGTCCTAGTAGAGCTGACCAGGCATTCAGAGACAGACTGGGGAGTAGAATCTGCTCCCAGCTAGCCATGGGGCTGTGTGTGATTCACATCACTTCTCTGAGCAACAGCCACACATCCCCTCATTCCTTGGATAAACTCACTTCCCCTACCGTAAAGTCCTGTACTAAAGTGATGGTGCTGGTGAACTGGGGAGGTGTAGGGGCTCCAGTTCCTGAGCTTTTAAGATGGAGATGAAATGTTGACTCATTTAACTCCTCATTAGTGTCCCCGGGCTGCCATAACGAAGTATCACAAACTGGGTGGCTTAAAACAACAGAAATGTATTGTCTCACAGTTTCAGAGGTCAGACGTCCAAAAATCAAGGTGTCAACAGCAGCACTCTACCTCTGAAACCTGTAAGGGAGAATCCTTCCTTGCCTCTTCTGAGTTTCTGATGGTGGCTGTCCATCCTCGGCTCCAGCCTCTGTCTCTGTTGCCACATGATGTTTTCATCACGTGGTCATCTTCTAAGGACACCAGTCATGTTATATTAAGGGCCCACTCTACTATGGTATGATCTCAGCAACGATCCTATCTCCAAATAAGAAATAGAAGGTACATGAGATTTCACATATCCTTTGGGGAAGGCACACTCAACCCGCGACAGTACCCCAGATGGGTACCCTGAGTAGGAGAGACCTTCGGGGCCTGAGACTGACCCGGCATGATCTTCCATGCAGTGCTGGAGCTTTGGCCTTCCAGCTCCAGAGAAAACAGAAACCCAGATCCTTTTGAAATTTGGGATGGAAATTTGGAGAGTGCAGTCACACTTCCCAGTGTAGAGCTTCCTTTGATGTAGCCCCCAGTTCGCAGTAGGAAGGCTTCGGTAAAATGAAGGGGAAGAGACCCACCTTTTCATCCTGAAAGATTAGGGAAGTAAGGTGTCAAAAGTGTTATACTAGATTAGTGCTCCCTTTTCAGAGAACAGAGCCCGAATCTAGAAAACATGAGAAGCAATAATTTGTCTCTTAAAAAGAAAAGTTCTCAAAAAAAAAAGTTCTCGACGATGCAGGAAGGGAAGAGAGCCAGCATTTTTACTGAGAGCCTCCTTTGTGCCAGGCCATATGTGAAATGGTTTACAAACACCATCTCTTTCAATCCTCAGGATAATTCTTTGATGAATAACCCCATTTGACAGGTAAGGAAGCAGGTTGAGAGCCATTAATTAAATTTTTACAAAAGTCCCACAGCTAAAGAGATGTCAGTACTAGGATTTAAATTCAGATTTGTTGCATAATCAAGTTTATAATCTTCCCTCTACATTGTCTGTTTATAATTTTACATCAGATAATGTATGTGAAATCTTGAAGCACTGTATCTGGCAGACAAGGAGGAGGCAATAAGGATTTATATCCATCCTTCCTCCAGAGACTGTTTCTGGAATGAATGAATGACACTCGATGAACATACGGCACCCTCTGATCCTCCGATTCTCACATGAACCCTTGCTCCTCTGAACTTCCAGGACTTTATTCTTTCCCTCTCGAGTGGAACTTACTCTTCTCCCTGCCATTCCCAGCCCTTGGTTAGTACCTCAGAGAAGGAATGAGTCTAACTCATCTTTGTACCTCTCGGGTGTCCTGCACTGGCCTGATATGCAACAGATGCTCAATATCAGTCTGCAGAGGGAATGAATAAGTAAAACCTCCTGTAAAGCACACAGCTTAGTATTGGTTAACATGGTTGGGTTAATCTGAGAGTATCCCTAGGAAGTTTAGAGGAAAACCTGAGATGGGGCTCAAAACAGCACTCCTGGCCAGGCATGGTCACTAAGCTATGGTACAGACTCAGCTCCTCTCAGCCCTCTCTTACACACCCATCAAAAATACAAGGGGCTTGCAGAGCTCTGTGACCACCAAGAGGGTTGGGATGGGGCGGGGGAGGCAGGTTCAAGAGGGAGAAGATATATGCATACTTAAGGTTGATTCACGTCATTGTATGGCAGAAACCAACACAATATTGTAAAGCAATTATCCTCCAATTAAAAATAAATTAAGGACTTCCCTATGGTACGGTGGATAAGAATCTGCCTGCCAATGCAAGAGACGTTGGTTCCATCCCCAGTCCAGGAAGATTCCACATGCCGTGGAACGTCTAAGCCACTGTGCCACAACTATTGAGTCCATACTCTAGAGGCCACGAGCTGCAACTACTGAAGTCCATGCACCTAGATAGAGCCTGTTCACCACAACAAGAGAAGCCACTGCGTGGGGAAGTCCATGTGCCTCAACGAAGAGTAGCCAGTGCATGCAGCAACTAGAGAAAGCTCAAGTGCAGCAAAGAAGACCCGGCACAACCAAAAATAAATAATTTAAAACAATAATAAATAAAAACAATTTAAAAATAATAATAATAATAAGGCATTAGAGGTAAAGAACCCAACTGCCAATGCAGAAGACCTAAGAGATACAGGCTTGATCCCTGGGTCAGGAAGATCCCTTGGAGGAGGGCATGGCAACCCACACTCCAGTATTCTTGCCTAGAGAATCCCATGGACAGAGGAGCCTGGTATGCTAGCTGCCCATAAATTTTTAAAAATACAGAGGCTTGGACTAATGACCTCTGAGTCCCTCTAATCTCTTTATCTAAGTCTCGGTGTTTCCAAGGTCAGAAGGGGTTATTGACTACACGGCATCCAGATGCCAGCAGGGCCAAGGCTGTCCAGTGATGGACAATCCTTTCTCAGGTCCCCTGAACCACAAAAATCAGTATTTGGGCATCTTGCCAATTTCCTCTTACTATTTCCCAACAGAGCACTTTCCAAAGACAGCTGGAATGAAGGACCATGTTCTCTCGGCAGGAGGTTCCTCCTAGAGCCAAAAAGAATGCCAGGACCTGGACCATGTTTCCATGAGACAAACAGAACAGCCACTCCCCATCCCCACTGTGAAGGAGCTGTAATAATGCTAAGTAACACTCACCATGCCCTAGGGAAGCCCTCTGTGGCCATTCCTGCATGTGATTCTCATGTGACGCAGATCTGTGCCATGATTTTTACTCCCCATCTCACAAATCGGGAAACCGGAGCTCCAAAGAGATTCAGGATCTTCAACCAGGGTCACCTACCTATCTCCACATCCCAAGGTCTACTTTCTGTTTTTAATTTTACTTTAAAAAATAGGAAATGTGTACAGAATGAATAAGTGTTTCTCCCACTCCTGGTCTCCCAGCATCTCATTCTCTGGGAGGGTATCACTGTTATTAGCTGTTTGGGTATTCCATAAGAGGTCTTCTCACTGTGAGAGGCAAGTGGGTTATACTTATCTATCTGTAGCGTGCTGTAGGCAGTATTCTGCCTTTTCTTTTCCCATTTACCAGTATTGCCAGGTGGTCCTTCCTTCCATACCAGGATATAAATATATGTCTAGCTCCTCTTGATGGCTGGATAACAGCCCATCATCTGAAAGTCCCATAATTTTGAAAGACATATACAGACCCCAAGCTCTCAAGCAATGATGGTAGCAGGGAGGAGTTGAGAAGCTGGACTGCCACATCCACATGCCCAGGGTCACTGAGCATTTCAGATCAACTGACCCTTTATGAGATCCTTATACAAAGATTTGCTGTCTCCTTGAAGACTAACTGAAACAATACATGAAATGCATTCTGTGTTTGACACACACTGAGTGCCCAGTTCTACTAAAGGCAACAGGTATCTGACTCTATGGGCCAAAATGTTGGGATGGTAGAGAGGACCAGAAGTCAGGGAAGGAATTTGCCCTCTTCCCCAAGATCAATGGAGTTATGGAAAAACAGCCAGCCAGCATTTAAACCCAGCTCCACCACCCACTGTGTATATCAGAGATGGCTAGACAGGGATCTGTGGAACGCCTCTACTTGCAGAGATCAGGGTGGCCAAATGGTCATCCAGTCTTTCCCAGGCTTCTTTGCAGCCTGGTGTGGCTATATTCTCACCAAGACATTATAAAGGGAAATTGCTAGCCTTCCATTCCCTCTTTTTCCCCTCTCCCATGGACTGGAACTCATGTGTGGTGATGGCAAAACACCTTCAACCAAGTAGACGAGGCAAGACTCTAATGACAAAATGAGAAGGAACTCAGGCAGCTGCATCACTCAGCGGGCAGAGCTGTGTGTGGCCTGCTCCATGCATGTGCTTTCTGGAGTAAACTTACATGAGAGAGCCGCCCACTTGGATCTGGTTTTAGTGACAGTATTTTAAGGTCTCTGTTAGAGCATCTTCACTCTTAGCCCAATTAATACACAGTGTGACCTTGAACAAATCCTTTGACATCCCTAAGCCTCAGATTCTAAATCTTCAAATCCCTCATAGAGATTAAAGAGAAAGCAAACAATACCCAACACAGTTATGGCTCAATAAAAGACTCTCTGGGGCTCAGTTTCCCCACCTGTAAAATGGGTATATTAAGCACACCTTTGTGAAACCCAAATGACATAGCTGTAAAGCTGATACCCAAGCTATGAAGCCCTGCACAAAAATTAGCATTGCTTTAGGATGCTCTGGAACACTTGCTTGTGCTTCACAAATGCTTCACTAATGTCCATGCAGACAGCGAGCCAAGCACATATGCTCCCCTGGGGACAAAGGGAGGTCAACTGGTGTCTCTGGATTATGTTCCCAGCATGTACAATCCCAGAAGTTCACACGCCTGAGCACTACACCATCTGAACCTCCTCCAAGCCAGTGCCAAATGGTGGATGTCAACAGCTTCACGGCCCTCTGCAAACCACTGCTGGCAACAGCAACACTACATAGGAGGCATTTCAGAGTTTACAGAGCAGTTCCACAGCCACAAATTCTCTGAAGCATCTTGGAACCCAGCAAGGTAGGCAGGATGATTTGCATTTGAGGGAACAGTGCTGAGACGGGCCACAAGGAGTTAAGAGTTCCTGGGCAGGGTCCATACCATACCACCTGCATCTCGAGCCTGTATCCGAGTCTAAAGTTCTTTCCATTCCCCTGTCAAATACCTCCTGTAACAGAGGAAAATATGCTCATCTGGGACCCAACTTACAAAGCATAGCACTGAAACCTATTTTTTCATTTAATAAACAGAGGATTTCTCCCTGCCTGGCCCTGCGCTGAGCCCTGCAGAGACCAGTGGGCCAGGTACAGAGCCTGCTTTCCAGGGACTCAGGACCACATGGCAAGTGTCTGGATGATAGGACCACATAGTGAGGATATAACAGGCCAGGTACTTCACCTAAGCAGTCTCTGATTCTTATAACAAAGCTGCAAAGTGTATGTATGTTTTCCCCCAAAATTTGTGATACGCAACTGAGGCTCAGGGACACTGTGATTTGTTCGATGCCACCCAGTCTGTAAGTGGTAAAAGTGGAGTTAGTTTCTAAGTCTACTCGATGCCATAGGCTCTTTCCTGAAAAATGCAAAAAACTCCTCAAAATGTCTTCAAGATAGCATGTCCAGGATGGAATCATAAGTGCCACAGCACCCGCTGAGTGCTGACACGTGACATCAAGTGACCAGCTAATTTATTTCTCATTTTTATTTCTCAGTTGATAACTTCATCCAATCACAGAAGTGAGGGGGGAAAAGATAATCTAGTCAAACGTTCTCATTGTACAGACAGGGGTGAGGGGTAAGGACCAGAAAACCTCTTGTCAAAGATCACACAGCACACTTAATATGAGAGTTGGAATTCAAGCCTGTGTATGTCTAAATTTAAAGTCCAGATATTTCCACTTCACCATGTTCTGGATGCTCACCCTGGGACTTGGCACTTACTTTCACATTCTTTTTTGTCTAAAGAGTATCTCCTGCTTAAGGCAGGAACCAGTTGTATTTCATCTAAGTGTCTCCAGTGCTTGACATGCAGAAAAATGCCTTTAATGAATGTGTGGTGGCTGAATGGGATGAAACAACAATAATCATCCCCATTATATAGATGAAGAAACTAAGGTTCAAGGAGATTAGAATATCTGTCCAAGGTAACAGAGCTCACAAGCCACTGTTGGCTGGAGGACCTCTGTAAGGCACCAGCCCCACTGAACCCTGGACAACAGGGACAGCATTCAGTCCCAAGTAAGGACCCTTGCCCACTTCCTCTTAGTGTTGGAAAGAGCCTTGGGGTTGGGGTCCTGTAGGAGGACCAGGTACGTGACTCAGTAGGAAGTCATGACAAGTGTGCAAGGTGGAGGAAGACCCATTCCAGCAAGCACCGCCCCCCACGACCTTGCAGGGGGCCTCAGGCTCAGCTGGCCAAACGAGTCACACATGTTTGGAAGCCAGTGAAGAACCTTGCTGGGGGGCCAGGAGGGAGATCCGTTCTGGGGGTTCTGCCAGGCCTAGAGGAGGGACTTCCAGCACAAGGTCAGGACAGACAGATGTGTCCACGGCCCTGCCAGAGGCCAGGCTGGCCCCAGCTTATCAACCCCGCCTCCCCCCGCCCCTCCCCACAACCCGCCAACCAGAGCCATAACTCTGTTCCAAGCTCAAAGTGTTCCGGTTCCCAGATTAGACCATGGAAAAGTGATTCCACGTGGACTTTTTAGCTTGGTCGTTTACACAACCCCCACCCACTACCTCCAGCCCAGAATCTCAGGGCGGCTGTTTCGTGTCAACACGAGGATGTTGCTCTTTATTTTCTTCTCTCTTGAACTCACAAAAATAACTCTGCCAGACCCTAATATCCATGTGAGCTCTCAAGAAGCTGGGCTTAAACATGTTTGCACGTCAGGAACAAAACAATCCCATATGTGGTTGCTGAAACGAGGTGTCCTCTACGTGGCAAGTGGCTGCCTCCGTCAACCTTGGGGATGATACGGGAAGAAAAAATAGGTATACAGCCCACCCCCCACCGCCAACTCTTTACATAGGTCTTCTCATTTAATTGGTAATCTTAATTCTGCAGGTGAAAACCTAATGTTCAGAGAAATGGGAATAGTTCAAAGTCATGCACTCACTCGACACACACTGCTCATTTCCAACAATATGCTCAATCTGGGTTTTTGTAGAGAAAAACTTTTTTCTGCTATGTAAGAGGATTCCCTCATGGATTCCTTCATGAGTTCCATGCAAAGTTTCCCAAAGTACAGAAAGTAAAGACTAACTCTATGAGAGTTTAAGAGGCATTTGGGAAAAGTGAATTCCATGCATGAATTAGCCTGGAAGCCACTGATTAAATAGCAGTTACCTAGGAAATCACTGATTAAAGAAATGAGTCAGTGCAGGATTTTCTTAAATACAGGATTTTTCAAAGCTTTTAATTGGTTAAAGTGCATTTGACTCTCCCAGTAGAGTATGTGTATAGAGTATGCAGTATTTTCCCAAAGTTATGAGCTAGATTTTTAAGAAAAACTCTTTTGGAAACACTTCCCCAATACATTTGGTGGAATCATATGAAATTGCCAACATTTGACTGTTTTTTAACCTACAAAACAGCATCTTCATGTTTCAGTATGTATGATGTGAGGGGTCACGTGTTTCGTGCCTCCTTTATGGTATCTCATAATGTGCTGTGACTAAAGGGCACTTGACATGTAATCTTTTATGTGCTTGCTATTAGAGCTGGAAATAGTCCTACCCCAGATTCTTGCTTATCCTTGCATAATATGGACTTATCACAGGAAGCAGTTACCAAACCAGAGAATATGTTGTCCAGCCCCGCTACATCCAGGTAGCTATGGGGAGCTACTGTTCACTATGAAATGTGAACACATGTGACACAAGCCACTGCCAACCAAAGTCAGGGGAGAGTTAGATGTGTCTGCCCCACCTTCTCTTTTGTCCATTGTCTGACTGAATACAGTGGATTCCATGGTCCCAGAGGCTGACAGATCCACAAGACAGAAAGGCATTCAGCCCTGATTCACTACCTGATGGAAAGCCACCCATCAACAAGGCATATTCACCTTGAACTATTAGATGAGGGAGAAGGAAATCCATCTGGAGACAGGGGGTGATGCAGTTGTCATCATCACAGGAGAAAGTGTTATCCTAACTTAACACAGTAAAACCAGGAGCTGGCAGGGAGAATGGCCATCTGGGACCCTGAAGGTGGCGACAGGATAGAAGAAAAGAAGACCAGTCTCAGCCAGCCCACATAACAAAGGGATCACTGGTCAGGATGGAAGCTCTCTTAGTCAATGCAAGCTGCTCTAACAAAATGCCATAGACTGAGTCAATTATAAACAATAGGAATTTATTTCACACAGTTCTGGAGGTTGGGTTGTCCAAGATCAAGGTGCTAGCAGATTGGATGTCTGGTGAGAGCCCCCTTCTTGGCTGATAGATGGCTTTTCACTGAGTCCTTGCATGATGGAAAGGATGAGGGATCTCTCTGGGGTCTCTTTTAATCCCATTCATGAAGTCTGTGCCATTATGACCTAATTACTTCTCAGAAGTCCCACCTCCAAACATCAATACATTAGCGATTAGGTTTCAATATATGAATTTGGGGGCACATACACAAGCATTCAGTCCAAAGGAAAGCCAGTACAATTTGTAGGAAGCATAATATGAAAGAGGAACTGTGCTGATGACAAGACTATTGTGCAAAATGCTAACATTTGGTCTGGATGCTGCCATGCCTTCCTTCCACTCACTCTTACCACACCTAATTAGTCCTCACCTAGTCCTGTGGATTCTACATTCTCTGTCCCACAACCCAATCCCCTCCTTATCACCTCTGCACTAGATACACTGTCTGCATCGGATCTCCCCTATGCCAGGCTCACACCAGCGCCTCCAAAGCCACACACAGAAATATTTCAGAGAGATTTCCTTAACATTGAAAAATCTAACCATCTCTCCCCCTGTGTTAACCCTTAAGTGCTCCAAGTCTGCCCCAGATAAGGTCCAAACTGCTCAGGTACAGAATTGGACAAGTGAGTCCCCATCTTCTGAGCTTAGCATATTGAGTGACATAAAAAGACGATGAACTTTGGAGACAGACTACTCTTGGTTTCCTCCTTGATCTCCCCACCTCCTACCTGCATGGCTATGCACATGGACTCACACTTTTGATCTTCCATTTCTTCACTGATAAGATAGAACACTGCCATAATGTCTTGCACATAGAAGGTACTCCATGTTAATTGTCTTTCTTCCTTTCACATAAATAGAGCCAAGGGCACTAGACGTGAAGGTGGGACCCCTGACTTTTCTCCTGGGCTGACCCCAGCATGAAGCAGGGGCTCCATGCATGCGTGCCCGCCAGATGGATCAGTACTAGAGTCCTGCCTTCCAGCCAGGTATCCTTTGTCTCTCACCGCAGTAACTGTGTTCAATTCCAGGCACGAGAAGGCTGCCGTTCCTGCAGAGTCTGCGGCACTTTGCTGTGTCTGCCATGTAAAGTGACCACAAAGCTTCTAAAGGGGCAGGAGGAACTCTGCCCCACCCCACCAAATCTCCCCAGAAGAAACAACTTTGCCCATCAGAGAAGCAGACAGAGGGTAGCCCTGGACCCAGAAGCAAACTGGCCTCTAAACCAGGCGGGCAAAATCTTAGAGTCCTTTCTGCTCATCTTTGAAAATAAGATGGAAGCGAAAACACTTAGCTTCTCAAACCAAACATCTGTTTGCTTTGCAGTTCCTGGGGATGAGTCTGTCAAGAGAGCTCACCTTCCCTGAAGGCTCCCAGGAGAGGCCATCAATGTGTGGGCCATTTTCCTGTGAAAAAAGGGCCAAGTTCCCAGAGAAGTCTCCCAGGCAGCCGACCGTCAAGAATGATGTCAAGATCCTCTTTACACACCTGTTCTTCTTTTCTTGGTCCTGAGACAAATCCTGTCCCTAAGGCAGCCCATCCCATTGCTGATCTCATTTTATGAAATGAGTATCATTCCATTCACTTTAATGAATGTGGCCCCTTTGTTCTACCTACGCTCTTCAGCTAAAATAAACTTTAGGACAAAGGCAAGAAGTGGTACTCAAACTCATACAAAACCTCATAGGAAAAGTAGTTGTTCTATACAGCAAAAAGCCTCCTGATACTTTTTGCACATCCTTTGCAATCATAGAATCATAATATCACAAAGTTCAAAGTAAC
The DNA here is from genome assembly GCF_033118175.1 of Dama dama. Lineage (NCBI taxonomy): Eukaryota > Metazoa > Chordata > Mammalia > Artiodactyla > Cervidae > Dama > Dama dama. Next base: position 88,135,746 of record NC_083700.1, read on the forward strand.
TATATTTAGTTCTTGAACTTCCACCACGAGATTCAACTCCCCACTATTGGTCTTAGAATTGAAGAAATGGAATAGTTCAGCTATTCAAATGGAATAGCCCCTGGAGACCACATTAAAAGATAGGTATTCACTACCAGTTTATCATGTGTGATAGAGACTGTTGTTTGACTACCCAATAGACATTTCCTTCCCACCTTTTTCATGCTAACATATACACACAAATACACAGAGGTTTGTATTTCCCTAGTCTTGCAACTAGTAGCTGCTATGTGACAAGTCAACTCTACATGACCTACATGTACATGGTGATCTACATGGAGAAACTTAATAGAGGGCTTCAGGAAGATATCCTCGCCTGACAGAGAGATGCTACTGTGGCATCTCTGGGTATCCTCTGGCTTCCTACATTTGAAAATAGTCATGTGAGGACTGAGGCTTAGGTAGATCTATTTTTAAAAGATAATTTTTATGTGATCTATTTTTAAAGTCTTCATGGAATTTGTTATAATATTGCTTCTATTTTACGTTTTGGTTTTTCGGCCATGAGGCAGGTTGGATCCTAGCTCCTTGACCAGGGGTTGAACCTGAACCCCCTGGACTGAAAGGTGAAGTCTTAACCACTGGACCACCAAGGAAGTCCTGAGGTAGCTCTATTTAAATCATAAGACAGTGAGCCAGAAGACAAAAACAGTGTCATGAGGAAAGAACAGATGGGTGGGAAGAGGCTGGTTTTGTGTTGGGGTTCTGGTTTGTTTCCAGTTTTGACTTTTTGGCCCCTGAACCAGACTGGAACTGCCTACCTCTTTTTTTATTGAAGTATAGTTGATTTACAGGAGAAGGCGATGGCAACCTACTCCAGTACTCTTGCCTGGAAAATCCCATGGACGGAGGAGACTGGTGGGCTGTGGTCCATGGGGTCGTGGAGAGTCGGACACGACTGAGCGACTTCACTTTCACTTTTCACTTTCCTGCATTGGAGAAGGAAATGGCAACCCACTCCAGTGTTCTTGCCTGGAGAATCTCAGGGATGGTGGAGCCTGGTGGGCTGCCGTCTATGGGGTCGCACAGAGTTGGACACGACTGAAGTGACTTAGCAGCAGCAGCAGCAGTTGATTTACAAAGTTTTAGGTGTATAACAAAGCAGTTCAGTTATGTGTGTGTGTGTGTGCATTCTTTTTCAGATTCTTTTCCATTATAGGTTATTACAAAATATTGAATATAGTTCCCTGTGCTATACAGTAGGTCCTTGTTGTTTACCTATTTTATTTATGTAGTGTGTATCCATTAATCCCAAATACCCAATTTATCCCTCATCCCCCTTTCCCCTTTGTCAACAATATGTTTGTTTTCTATGTCTGTGAATCTATTTCTGTTTTGTAAATAAGTTCATTTGTATCATTTTTTTAGATTCCACATATAAGTGATATCATATGATGTTTGTCTTTGTCTGACTTACTTCACTTAGGGTAATAATCTCTAGGTCCATCCATGTTACTGAGAATGGGGAACTGCCTACTCGTAAGCCATTGTTAGTCAGATGTTCAATTACTCGCACTGAAAATATCTTAACTGAGGCCTCATGCATTATTGATCCATAGTATACAGATGTCTTTGGGTATGAAGGAAACCCATGGGGAATAGATGATTCAAGGATTAAGAGTATAAAATAAACCTTTATAAAAACTGGACAATGCAGATATATTTAATGGTATCAGTAAAATAGGAATGATAATAAAATCTACAGCAGGAGACTGTTCTAAGGATTAGATGAGTTAATACATGCAGGGTAAAGTTAACAGTGCTGGCTAATTATAGTCATCATGTTAATCAGCAAAAAAAATATAACTTTTTTTTTAAGCATATGAGCCATGGCACTGGATTTAGAATCAGAAAACCTGGCTTCTGAACAGATACTTCTTCTCTTTGATCATATATCAATATTTGTGACTGTTGTAGGACAATGAAGTCTCAGTACAATACAGTTCCTGTGTCAAATGGTGTTGAAAGTTTGATGAATCAGATAAATTTTCAATTACCGCACATTTCCTATTCAGTAATGAAATAAATGTATCACTGGAAGTCTTTAAAGTCTTTACAAGTGACATTAGTAAATAAAATGGAACTTTGGTTGTGCAACTAAGGAAGAGTCTGAAAATAACTTCACATGCAATTTGTTTTCCTTTCCTAAAACAATCGTTGGACAATAACCAATCTGAGCAGGAAAGTAGATGGACAGGGAATGTGAATCCTTGGGGTTTAGGGGTCTTACAACTGCCTCTGGGTAAGTCCTTTCCCATCCTGGAGTCTCGGTTTCCTCATTGTAAACTGTGGGCAAGAGCCTGGAGCAAGAGTTGGACACCACAGTCCTTGTCTCAGCTACACTCCTCAGCAGGGACACTCTGAAACAAGTCACTTTCTCTGAGCCCCATCACTAAAATGAGGACAAAAACACCCAGCAACCTCACAGGGAAGCTGTGAATGTCAAGTGTTAGAACATGTGAAATATTTCAGGGTAAGCCTCTAATAAATTTTAATTGGAGTCCATCCAAGTTCCAACATTCTATAGTTGTATATAAAGTGTGACCTGAAAAAAAAAAAAAGTGTGACCTGGAAGATGGAAAGGAACAGAAGAGATGGCGTGTTCTTTGTCCCACAAAACCACATCTCAGATAGGATGGATGGGCCCCACCAGGAGGCCAGGGCTCCCTTGCAATCAAAAGACTCTTGGCCAACATTTAACACAAGGGACACATATTAGATTCAGGAGACAAAGATGTCCCTAAGGGGCCCCTGGGTGCTGGTTTAAGAAATGATGGGCAGTAAATACGGGAAAGGTACAACCTCTGAAAAACAGATGTCTATGGGAGATCTTCAGTGCCTGAGTAGTCTTTATCAGAATTCCCACAGTTATGAGGTCAGATGGGAAGCAAAGATTGAACATGAAACCTTCACTATTGTACTCCCACCTATAAAAGTAGCCCTCATTCAAAGAGCAGCATGCACACACATACACACTATTTGACACTAAAGATTATAGCCTACAAAGAAGAGGATGTGATGGGCAGAAGGCCTCTCTTTCATGGTCAAAAGTTCCTTATTTAATAATATAAGAAATACAGGATGCAAATGTCCTACAAAGTAATACTGCAATTTCCAAAGATGAGGATTGTAATGAAGTCAATGAAAGTAATGGTAAAGAGTTGCATGAATCATGAGCAGTGTCAGTGAATAATGATAATTGGCCAGTAGACTAGTTAGCCATTAAAGAGAAGAAAATTGAAAAGGATAATGACACAATAACTGCTTTGATGGAGAGTGTATAATATAGTATGAATGAAGCTCAAGAAAAAATTAATAAGATTTCTATCATAATTATACAAATTATCCTGCTTTTAATCATGTTGCAAAAGTCAAATATAAAGGCTGCCTTTCATCTGAGCATATGTTATTTGGAAAATGATACCAAAGAAACAATATTTGATTCATTCTTGGTTCACTGTAAGCCATTCACATATAATTGCAATGCAACCTAAATTTTGTTTAAAAAAAAATAAGATAAAATAAACATGATGATAATTTTTTTATTTATTTTCAAAATAATCTCCAACCAAACCTCTGACCTTTTTTTTCTAGGCTCCATGAAACCATTGCCGTTATTTTAAGTTTAGTCATTTTAAGTGACTAATTTTGAACATGAGAGCCTCTTTTGTATAGTCAGACGACAATAACCAACTCTACACGGAATCCAGCCCTTGCTGGGCTCTGAGGACCTGAAAATGAATACATCAGACAGAAGAAACAACTTGTACAACAGCTAAGGGTCAGGAAAGGCTTTGCTGCACTGAAAGATGTGAGGAAATGAGTAAAAGGAAGTGTAATGAGTAAACATTGGACAATATAAGTTCAAAGGGTCAGCAAGGACCAGCTCAGATGAGCCTGAAGTCTTTGCTAGGCAGTTAGAATACAAACTTAAGAGTGCACAGGGGAGTGAGTTTCAAGCATATGTCCTGCCTTGAGGGTTTGGCGGCAGGAGGTACTCATAAAGCTCCCCAATTTTCTTGTCTTCAATGACTAAGAAGCCTGATCAGCAGGAATAGTAAATCCAGAAGGAGATGATGAGTTTGTTGCAGGAGGAACAGTGTGAAATGTCTGCGGACTTGCATGTGGACACACCCAGAAGACATTAGAAAGAAAGATCTGAAGGTAGTCAGAGAGGAATAGCCCAAAGACAAGGGCAGGGGAGTTACTGCTTTGGAGGACACAGCTGAAACCAGGCTCTCGGGCATAATCTCCCAAAGAGAGCATATAGATAAGAAGAGGAATCCACAAATGAAACTTCTGAAAGAGCTGAGAAAGAACTTGCAGCCCACCCAGATGACTCAGGTTGGAATATTGTTACCAGATCCCCAAGCAGCAACAGGGAGGAAATCACAGATAGACCTAAGGAGTCCAAGAGGATACATTTATAGTAATGGAACTTTATTTTTATGCAGGCTCCTTTTCCAAAGGTTAATGGTATCACTGAGCTTGGCTTGTTACATGTTGCCAATTCGGTAATGAAATAAAAGCGCTAACTGGATCACTAAGGGAAAACTTGAATTGGTCAAAATAACCTTTTCTCTTTGTAAACATAAGAAAGTTCTCTGATTGTGCAACTTGAGTACACAGCCAGCTGATGTGAAATTATTTCATATGTAAGTACCTCACGTTCACTTCAGCCCCAAAATCAAAATATGAGGTGGCAGAGTTGAATAAAAAGAGAAAAAAGTAGGTGTCAGGAGGCTCAGGAACTAATTACCATTCTGTCGTTGACAGGAATTGAGACCTGTGATGTATCATTCTCTCTGAACCTCATCAGTGAAGTTCAAAAAATGGGTTTGATGATACCTGAAGTCTCTTTCTCACAATAAACTGTGGAAAATTCTGAAAGAGATGGGAATACCAGACCACCTGACCTGCCTCTTGAGAAACCTGTACGCAGGTCAGGAAGCAACAGTTAGAACTGGACATGGAACAACAGACTGGTTCCAAATAGGAAAAGGAGTACGTCAAGGCTGCATATTGTCACCCTGCTTATTTAACTTATATGCAGAGTACATCATGAGAAACACTGGGCTGGAAGAAGCACAAGCTGGAATCAAGATTGCCGGGAGAAATATCAATAACCTCAGATATGCAGATGACACCACCCTTATGGCAGAGAGTGAAGAGGAACTGAAAAGCCTCTTGATGAAAGTGAAAGAGGAGAGTGAAAAAGTTGGCTTAAAGCTCAACATTCAGAAAACTAAGATCATGGCATCTGGTCCCATCACCTCATGGGAAATAGATGGGGAGACAGTAGAAACAGTGTCAAACTTTATTTTGGGGGACTCCAAAATCACTGTGGATGGTGACTGCAGCCATGAAATTAAAAGAAGCTTACTCCTTGGAAGGAAATTTATGACCAACCTAGATAGCATATTAAAAAGCAGAGACATTACTTTGCCAACAAAGGTCCGTCTGGTCAAGGCTATGATTTTTCCAATGGTCATGTATGGATGTGAGAGTTGGACTGTGAAGAAAGCTGAGTGACGAAAAATTGATGCTTTTGAACTGTGGTGTTGGAGAAGATTCTTAAGAGTCCCTTGGACTGCAAGGAGGTCCAACCAGTCCATCTTAAAGGAGATCAGTCCTGGATGTTCATTGGAAGGACTGATGTTGAAGCTGAAAGTCCAATATTTTGGCCACCTCATGCAAAGATTTGACGCTTTGGAAAAGACCCTGATGCTGGGAAGGATTGGGGGCAGAAGGAGAAGGGGACGACAGAGGATGAGATGGCTGGATGGCATCACCGACTTGATGGGCATGAGTTTGAGTAAACTCCGGGAGTTGGTGATGGACAGGGAGGCCTGGCGTGCTGCGATTCACCGGGTCGCAGAGAGTCAGACACGACTGAGCGACTGAACTGAACTGAACTGAACTTGAAGTCTCTTTCAGTAGTGAGACTACAGTTCTGCAAGAAAACAGGCCAGTAGGCAACTAACTCTCACTGGACCTCTATAACATCCCAGACCCATACATACTTCATCTTATTTAAAACGCACAGCATCCCTGTGAGACAAGCTCTATTATCGCCAGTTTAGAGATGGGAAAACTGGAGGTCAGAAAAGTTCCGTCTGATATTTGAAAGAATTTAGGTGTTGGTGTCAGATAAACCTGGCTTTTAATAGGTAATAATACTTACAAGGCCAGTTATCAATGTGATGCCTTTCAGTTCTGTACCCACCTTCACTGCCTGGCTTTGTGCTGCTGAAGCCGAACCCTGTGAACATTTCTTCTTTTGTCAGGTGACAAATGTGAAGCTTTGTCAGTAGAGGGTGCTACAGGAGGAAGGGTCTTTCCTTCCTGGTTCCATGTGCTTGCCTTCTCCTTGCTCCTGTGGTAAATAGCAACGAACATGTAAAGGACACCCAATCTCAAGGGTGCTCACACCTCAGCAAGTTTCACCAGCACCCTAGAAGGCAAATCTGCAGCAAATGTCAGCAGCACTCTCCCAAGCAACCCCTCAGGATGTCTTAGCCACACCCCAGGTCCCTAGAGAGTTTTGTGGGTACCCCAGGGGCTGCTTTTCACTTTGTGGCACTACTACAAACCTCTCCACCATCCAGTAGACTACGTCACACCCTTTCCACTGAGGTCTGAATCTCAGCCTAGGAAGTAAGGATCCTCTTCCAATTTGCTCCTTCCTTGTATACTGAAAGAAAATTCTCATGCAGCCCTTGACTCATAGCACTTCCAAATGTGGAGGGGCGGGGGTGGGGACACACCAACCAATTCTCCAATATCAGACACCAGCTGGGTGTCCTACGGTTCAGCTATGACATTAACCTACTGAAGTCAGTGCAGACCCACAGGCTCAGGGCAAAATCCCATGTTTGCCTTGTGACTTCAGATGCCAGTCACAAGTCCCAGGTACTCACCTAAACTTCTGATCAACTGTATTAATTGCGGGTTCCCACAAGCCCACAAGGCAGAGGAGCCAGAGGTCAAATTGCCAACATCCGTTGGATCACAGCAAAAGCAAGAGAATTCCAGAAAAACATCTACTTCTGCTTCATTGACTAAGCTAAAGCTTTTGACTGTGTGGATCACAACAAACTGTGGAAAGTTCTTCAAGAGATGGGAATACCAGACCCCCTCACCTGCCTCCTGAGAAATCTGTATACAGGTTCAAGAAGCAACAGTTGGTACTGGACATGGAACAATGGACTGGTTCCAAATTGGGAAAGGAGTACATCAAGGCTGTATATTGTCACCTTGCTTATTTAACTTATATATGCAGAGTACATCATGTGAAATGCCAGGCTAGATAAAGCACAAGCTGGAATCAAGATTGCCAGGAGAAATATCAATAACCTCAGATATGCAGATGACACCACCCTTATGGCAGAAAGTGAAGAAGAACTGAAGAGCCTCTTGATTAAAGTGGAAGAGGAGAGTGAAAAAGTTGGCTTAAAGTTTAACATTCAGAAAACTAAGATCATGGCATCTGGTCCCATCACTTCACAGAAAATAGATGGGGAAACAATGGAAACAGTGACAGACTTTATTTTCTTGGGCTCCAAAATCACTGCAGATGGTGACTGCAGCCATGAAATTAAAAGATGCTTGCTCCTTGGAAGAAACGCTATGACCAACCTAGACAGCATATTAAAAGGCAGAAACATTACTTTGCCAACAAATGTCCATCTAGTCAAAGCTATGGTTTTTCCAGTAGTCATGTATGGATGTGAGAGTTGGACCGTAAAGAAAGCTGAGCACTGAAGAACTGATGCTTTTGAACTGTGGTATTGGAGAAGACTCTTGAGAGTCCCTTGGACTACAAGGAGATCAAACCAGTCAATCCTAAAAGAAATCAACCTTGAATAGTCACTGGAAGGACTGATGCTGACGCTCCAAAACTTTGGCCACCTGATGCAAAGAACTAACTAATTAGAAAATACCCTGATACCAGGAAAGATTGAAGCCAGGAGGAAAAGGAGATGACAGAGGATGAGATGGTTGGATGGCATCACCGATTTAATGGACATGAGTTTGAGCATACTCCGGGAATTGGTAACGGACAGGGAAGCCTGGGGTTCTGTGGTCCATGGGGTCGCAAATAGTCAGACACAACTGAGTGGCTGAACTGAACAAGCCCCTACTCAGGTTCAATTGTCTGTTATAATGACTCACAGAAGTCAGGGAAACACTTTCTTACATATGCTAGTTTATTATGAAAGATACGATTAAGGGTACAGATGAGCAGCCAGATGAAGAGGTGCATAGGGTAAGATCTGGAAGTGATCAAGTGTAGGCTCTTCTGTCCCCAAAGAATTGGGGTGCGCCATGTGCCACTCTCTTGGCATGTGCGTATGTTCACCAACCCAGATGTTCTCCCAATCCCATAATTCAGGAAATTTTTTATGGAGGCTTCATCACACAGGCATGATCGATTTTTAACTCAATCTCCAACCCTTCTCCCCTCCCCAGAAGATGGAGAGTGGTTCTGAAAGTTCCAAGTTTCTTAATCATGCTTGGTATTTCAGGTGACCATGCAGAAGCCTTCCAAGAGTTGCATCATTAAGACAAAAGACACTCCTATCACCCAGAAAATTCCAATGGATTTAGGAGCTCCATGTGAGGTGCTCCTGCCTCCTCCATCACTCAGGAAATCATAGAGCTTTTGGAACTCTGTGTCTGGATTCAGGGCACAGAAACATATATATATTGTTGTTGTTGATCAGTCACTGATTGTGTCCAACTCTGCAACCCCATGGACTGCAGCATGCCTGGCTGCCATGTCTTTCACTATCTCCTGGAGTTTGCTCAGATTCATGTCTATATTTCCTATATATATATATTTCTTATTATTATGTTTATATATATATATTTATATTTCTTATTATTTCAGAAGTGTCCTGCCTCCACCTTAGAGGAAAAGACTTCTCCTTACTTCCTGTATTCCCTCATTCTTTAGTGTTATCTTGGTCTTTAGAAGTTAATATTCCCTGTAACTCATTTATAGTTCTTTATATTAAACTTTCTCTACTCAAATTACTTATGTGGTTTCTACCTTCTGACTGGACCTTAACTAATATGCTTAGAGAAAATCACTTAACCTCTCTGAACTTCGATTCATTCTTCTACAAAATTGAAATAAAGTTAAAATAAATTATTAATATAGTATAAACATAACTTTTGTTTGCACCAAGGAAGCAAACAATTTGTGTGACTGGCTTTACTGTGCTATTCACTTTATAGTAGTGGTCGGTAACCCAACGTGCAGTCTCTCCAAGGTGTGGCTGTATATACAGCACTTAGAAGGGTGCTAGCTAGAATGCTCGATAGTTGAAGTTTTTTTTTCCCACAAAGTCACACAACTAGTAAATGGTGGATGTGCAATTGAATCTAGACCTAAATGATTCTAAAGATTATTTTCAGTGCACAGCTAAATGTTAAAACACCCATTTCTTAAGGAACATGAGCCCTTAGAAGACAATCAGTGTAGTGGCTAAGAGCCTGGGTTTGGGAGCCAAAAAGTCTGAATTTTGTACCAACAGTTATTCATTGTGTGTCCATAAGCAAGTTACTTTACTTCTCTACTCCTCAGCTTTCTGGTCCATACCAAGGAAATAATACCACTCACCTCACAGGTCTTCGTAAAGATGGGAAGGGTCATGACACAAAGTGCTCAGCTTGGCGCCTGGCCCAGGACAAGTTTCAATAGTTGATTACTCTAGTCTTGTTTCCTTTACACTCTTCACGGTTCCATGAATAGATACTGTGAGAGTCTGTGGTGGTGTTTTAAGTATTCAATAAGTTTGTTGAATGAATAATGAATGCAGGGGGGAGACAGAAATTTGCTTTAAAAATATTGGAGGTCAGAAAACATGCCAAGGAACTATTAAAAATGCCCTCCCCTTGGATACAGCCCATTGGTTAATGGGCAACAAACCAAGCACCTGGCACTTTCCTGCCAGAAGGCGAGAGGCCCCAAAGTCAGCATTGCTGGGCAGCCATGCCAGGAACACACCAACAGAGCAAGCCAACCTTCTAACAGAGAGGACACGCGTACTGATATGTGAGTGGCATCTCTGGTCAGCTGGGAAATGAAGGAAGTCGGGAAGCTTTGGAGGAGCAGCTCCCCACACCCAGAGCCGACCTGGACTGAAATAATATTAAGTACTGTAGATATAGCATCACTGACTCAATGGACGTGAATCTGAGCAAACTCCGGGAGATAGTAAAGGACAGGGGGATCTGGGGTGCTGCAGTCCATGGGGTCGCAAAGAGTCAGACAAAACTGAGCAAATAAACAATAGCAATAACAACAAACTATCTGTGAGCTGGCCTGTACCACTGCTCTGCCAGGCCCTGACATCCCTGACCCATTTTTCACACCCCTGAGCGGGGGTGTTCAGTCTGATGACTCCTGCCCCAGGCAGCTCTAAGCTGTTACAACTGCCTGCTCTGTGACCTTGGACAAGACGCTTTGCCTCTCTGAGCTGTTCTGTAAACAGAGATACTAACACTGCCTACCTCACAGAGGCAGAGGAACCGAGACAGCATTAAATCTCAGGCTGCAGGCTCCCTCCACAGAGCCTCCCCAGTCCCAGCAAAGGCGGGCACAGGAAGTGGACGCTCAGCCAGGACAGTGCGGGCCCTGAGCAGCAGCTCTGAGTTCAAGAATTATCCCTGGATAGAACTGGCTCTTGACCAAACTGCGGGTGAAAAAACATAGCAGCTAATTTTTATTAAGCCTTTGTGCCTGACTAAGCATGTCACATTAAATAACTTACTTACTCATCATAATAACCCCTCCCTACCCCTATTAATAATGTTCATATAATATCACACATCTATGTAGTTCTTTCTTTGAGAAATAGAGAGTTTATTCAGAGAGATACATAATCCACAGGCAGAACACTATCCACCCACACGTAACTGTATATAGCTCAGTTGTGTCCAACTCTTTGTGACCCCACGGACTGTAGCCCGCCAGGCTTCTCTGTCCAAGGAATTCTCCAGGCAAGAATACTGAACTGGATTGCCATTTCCTTCTCTAGGGGATTTTCCTGACCCAGGGATCGAACCTGGGTCTCCTGCATTGCAGGAAGATTCTTTACCATCTGAGCTACTGGGAAGCCCTTTCACTTTCACACATAACTGTAACTCTCTTCTGCTAAAAGCCAACTTTCACATCCACAATTTTCTTTTATCCTCACAGCATGTCTAGGAGGTGAAAATTGCTTTTACCCCAATTTACAAATGTAGACATGATCCCAGAGAGGGGAGATGCCTTGTTTTTGGTGGCAAACAGATTTAGGACAGAATCAGAGAATGCAGGTCTCGACTCTTGGAGACCAGTACTTTTTCAGCTTCAAGACTCTTGATTCCCTCACCCTCTTCCCACAGATTCCTATGCCTGGTGAACTGGATTAAATAATTTTAAATGCCAATGAGCATTTGGAAGAAGCAGTATGAAGATAATATGCCCCTGGAAGTGATTTGTAGCCACCTCCCTCAGCCTCTTTGAGGCCATTTAGAGACTATGGAAATACACCACCAGATCTCTGGAAGCCCCTGTCTTACTGCTGCCCCTCTGGATCCACCACCACGTGTGGGCTGATGCCAGGCTTCCCAGGGCAGCTCCCAGCCAGTGACGGAGTGCAGCAGGGGCAGAGGCACCTGCCCACTCTGCCAGGTACAGCCAGTGACTGAGTGCATCACAGAAGCAAGTGCCCGCCCACCCCTACTCAGCGTGAGCCCAGAAGCAGGGCTCCTCCAATGAGGAGGAACCCCTATATCAGCCTGGCCAAAACTTTCTCAAAAGTGAGCTTAGGTCTGAGTCTGTCCTGTCCACCCCTCCTAACTTTCACCTCTGCTCTCCCAGGGGCAGACCCACATCACTTCTACAGGCTTGCCCTGCCTGCTGCCGCTTTCTCCCCTTTATCCTTCACCAGCGTTTCCCCAGTAAATCTGTTGAATATCTAGCCTTGCCTTGGCATCTGCCTCTCAGAGGACATTACCGTTTCCTCTTAGTTGAAGATGTGTCACAGATGACCAGAAAGACTCTCATCCTTCACTTCCCACTACAGTGGAGCAATATAAGAAGACCAGCATTTGTGTACTGGGTCCCCCGCTACCCTGCTCTGTACTCGCAGACCCACTTGGCTCTCTCAACCTCCGGCATGCTAATCTTGACCTGCTTGTCACCCAGGCCCTCCCTCCCCTTCATCTGACCCCCACCCAGGCATCTCCCCACCACTCTAGCCTCCAATCTAGCTGCCCTTCCCAGCACTGAACTCATCTTTCCCTTCCAACTCCTGCACCAGGCTGGGCATGGCCCCTTGGACACAGGCCTGGGGCCTCTCCCACAAGTAAACCATGTAAAGGACAGTTCCCCCCAAACCCTGCATCTCTCTTTGGTGGGGATTATGCCTGGTAGACAGGGTCAGACATCTACAACTGAGCCTCCCCTGAGCTTCCTTCCCTCAAGGCAGAGCAAGGCTGGCCCTGGTGTGTCACGACATGAAGGACCTTCACAGAGATTCCCAACCAAACTATGACGGGGGACAGGGAAAGTGGTCCACAGGTCTGAACAAACGCCAGGTCCAGGTTGGCAGAGGTGTAGGGAATGCAGAGCTCTGTAGGGAGTCAGGAACTCTGAAACAGAGGAAGGGATCTAGGATCAGCAGGCTGGACTCAAAGGAGAGAGAGTGTTAGGACTGTTGCAGGGTCTGACGAGTGTCTCAGGGCCAGCCAGCCTGACTTAGAAGGTAGTTGGAGTGGGTCATCAGTCACTGCACCCACCACCCAAACCTCAACCCTCAGGTTATTCTGGAGGGCATTTTGGTGCCCAGTATTCTTTTTGTAAAGCTCGAGATGGACCTTACTCTGCCCAGTTGCTCTACTAGGCTCCCACTTCAATTTCCAGTTTTCCCTCTGTTTATTGCCACAAGCATGTCTCTGATTTCTCCCAGACACTGGAGGGGCTGGGTGCTGATCCCCAACAACTCCAAAGGTGAGTGGATAAATACTGCTCTGCTTCTCCCAGCTCATTTAAAACCCCTGCCCCATCCCAACAGATGGGTGCCATCAACGCGTGTGCCCTGCACCATCGCCCGCCCTCCTGGCCACCTCAATCCTTCCCACTCACACAGCCATCCAATCCTTTCCAGCTGTGTGGTTTTCTCCCACCCTTTTTCTAGTCCAAGTCCCTGAGACCCCTGTTGGGTAAAGGTCAAGTGTATGTGTTTCTGAACTTCACCAGTGTGTGTGCCTGAGCCACACAGTAAGGCCAAACAATTCTAAAACACTGGAGTTTGGAACAGAGAAAGGTTTAGTATAGGGCCATCCAAGGGTGGCTCATGGGTGGCTCATGGCCTACAAACCCCAAAGTTACTGAAAACTTTCATCAAAGACCTTTTAAAAGCAAAAGGTAAAAAAAAAAGAAAAAAGCAAAAGGTAAGGGAGGGATGTACTTAGTTGTGGCAAATTTCCTGGTGTCAGATCCTTTGTTCTTGAAGTCAGGTCATAGTCTTTGAATGTTATTCTCTGTCCTGACAGGAAAGAGCGAGATCCCCAGGTACAACCTTCACCCTCCAACGTCCCGGTCCTGGCTCAGCGTAGCCTGAGCTCAGTTGGCAGCTCCCTCCGGGTCAGGTGCCCAGACTCTCCTCAGCTGCCATTGCTGAAGGGGCTAGACGCCCAACCCAACTGGCCCTCAGGTTCATCCAGCAGCCCAGAGAAGGGAGACCAGGTCCCACAGACTGCGACCCAGGCAGACAGTCACTGCTATTAGGTCAGAGAGTCCAGGATGGGGGAGAGGTGCACCGCTGCCGCAAGGCTTGGGTTGAGGCTAGTGGGTGGCCTTGGCGAGGGCTCTGGAGCCCTGCAGAACACAGTCCCCCAGCCTGTTTTCTGGGCCCCCCAGCTCACCCACTGGCCCAAGGCTGGGTAAGCTGAAAGGCCTCAGGGAGAAGGCTGGGATCCACCTCTTACCTCATGCTCCACCTCACGACCACTACTCCACTGTTGTCTGATTCCCCTCCCTAACCACCATTTCTTAATAATTGCTTGTCGGTGAGGCCCACTGCTGTGCTGCCCGATGATGGAACAGGACCACTAACGTTCTCTCACTGATAGTTGGTTGCCAGTGGGCAGGGCCCACTGAGGCACCGACCAGTGAGTGAGCAGGACCCATTGCAGAAGGTCCTCTTGAGATCATCCCTCAGGGCTCTCCCAATTTGGGAATCCCATGGCCACTGGGCTCCCTAATCCCATAATCCCTTGGCCCCAGTATCCCTTGTGCAAACGCTGTATCTGTGTTTGCTTCCTTGTGCTCACAGTGGAAAAGGGGCTATGAAGTCAGGCTGCATCCCCTATCTCCTGGCATCTGTAACTACCCAATCTCCCCATAAAGGACCTCCTGCCCAGATATAAAGAGGACTCCTCCACCTCCAGCCCACTCCAGTCCCAGCAGCTGGGACCATGACCTCCCTAGCCAGACCCACAGAGGGAAGATGAAAGAAATCCAGCACTGCACGTTCACCCCTACTAATGGTGACAAGTCTACTACACAGCTGCTCATCTTTCCCAGCAGCACGCACGCACACACACACACATGTACACATGACTCACACTCACACTAGTGGCCCACCACATCCAATTGCTTCTTGTCTCCCAACACATACAAACTCTGACACAGACCTTCTTGCTCTTCCCGCTCACATCCCTTCTCTCACTTTCTCTCTCTCTCTCACACACACACACACATACACATGCATGCACACACACATATCAAAGACTACTTCTGGCCGAGGGAAGAAACACTGAACTCAGGCCATGACCCTGATTCTCCTCTCTCTCTCTGGACCCAGTAAGCAAGGGCTCCCCACAACTACTTCTCTGTGTGCCCCCATGCCCTCTTCATGCTCCCCCAGACCTTCTCTGTGCTCCCCCAGGTCCTCTCTGTGTTCTCTCCCACACCCAACCCGCCCCCCAAGGGCCTCCCTCTCCTGCCAAGCCCAAAGTGAACCAAGGCCAAAGTGCTGAAGTCAAAAATGTTTTCTAAGCACCCAATTATATTCTCAGGTGAAAAAAGGGCATGAAGAATGTCTCTCTGTTCTTGGGCTCAAACAGAGATGCTAAGAGAGGCTCCAAGGGAATAGGAGGCTGAGTAGGCTGCATCACTCTCTTCCTCAGCCACAGGGTAGAGGGGGGTGGTCCTGGGGGAGTTATAAGTGATTCACTTTGTACCTCATCATAAAAACATATTTATCCCCCCATTCTAAGGGAGCATCTACTAAGCCACTTTCCTCATCCTAAAATAGTAACCAGCATTGATGAGTTCTTATGCTTGGCCAGGGACTGTGATAAGCACTGGATACATATTAATTAGTTAAAATTCACAACAACCTTACAAATATTATTATGATCATTGTTTTTGCAGATGAGAAAACCAAGGATTAGAGAATTTAATGTGCCCAATACTACCCAGCAGGTAAGGAATGAGCTGATAAACAATCTGTGTGACCCCCAAGCCCACTATTAACCACCAGACTCCACCACCTCTCCTGTCCTTCACTGTGGGACTCAGAAAGAACTAAGTTGAAATCCTGACCCTACTGTTGACTGACTGTGTAGCCCCAGGCAAGCTCCTTAATCTCTTTGGATTTCCACTTCCAAACTACTGGAAATCTCATGGACAGAGGACCCTGGCAGGCTATAGTCTGTGGGGTCGCAAAGAGCCGGACCCAACTTAGCAACTAAACAACAGCAATAACAAATTAATGTTATCAGCATACAGGTCCAACCCTCAGATAGTTCACAAATAACTAATACGAGCACACAGGTCACTAACGCAAGGCTGGACATTTGAGAAAGATAAGCCGAACATTCTGGGAGGAGAAAGAAGAGTGGCTGCCACAGTTTGGAGCCCTCAGACAAAGCATTAGACCTGGCTTCCTTCCTTCATTTCTTTGCTTTAACAACGTCCTTCCTTTCTTGAATCAGTGTTACCTTATTTCTGTGCTAATTGTTTTCCAGGCTATGTCCTGGGCCCTGGGGAGAGAAAGCCACATAAAGACATCGACTCAAGTCATTTACACTCTAATCAGAGACATGTAAACCAATAATCACAAATGAGTTCTAGTATGATGGAAGCCAACAGACCACCAACCACTGTCAGGAAAGATGGTTGAGGAGCCCAGAAGGAAAGATTAACATAGACCTTTCCAAGACAAAGAAAAAGACTGTTTGCTTTTTCCTGGCCTGCCCACTTCTCTCTTTCTCTGTCTCTCTCTCTCTTCACATCATTCAGGTATATTATATATAAATCTGTATATTGTCTTTTCAATTAATATTATTACATAAGAATTGTCCTATATGTAACTGGTACAGTGAATAAATAGGACTTAAAGGATATAGTAGCTCTATTTTTGTCTCCTATAGTCCTTCAAACTTATTCAATGGGGAAAATGCCTCCTTGTCCTCTGGATGAAAACCACGGCAGTTCTCATGAATCTTCTGTGCACCGTTATGATTTTTTCTAATGTTCTACAGTTTTTTATTACAAATTTAGTCTCATATATACACTACCATGGACTTCCCTAGTGACTCAGATGGTAAAGAATCTGCCTGCAATCTGCCTGCAGGAGACACGGGTTCCATCTCTGGATCAGGAAGATCCCCTGGAGAAGGAAATGGCAAGCCACTCTGGTATTCTTGCCTGGAGAATTCCATGGACAGAGAAGCCTGGTGGGCCACAGTCCATAGGTCACAAAGAGTCAAACATGACTGAGGAACTAATACTCTCACTTTACTTTCATACACTACCATGTGTAAAATTAATAACTAGTGAGAACCTGCTGTATAGACAATAAGCTAAGCTCAGTGTTCTGTGATGGCCTAGAGGAGTGGGATGAGGGGGAGGGTGGGAGGGAATTACATGTACATATAGCAGATTCACTTCATTGTACAACAGAAACTAACACAACATGTAAAGCAATTGTACTTCAATTAAAAAAAAAAAAAACATGAAATAACCAAAGCTCCAAACTTGATTCAGAGTCAGCTGCTCCTCCCTCCCCCTGGCGAGAGGCCTGCTGCCAGCAAGAAGCCCCCCCGAGTGGGGTGGGGAGAAGAGGAAAGCTGCTGTCCTTCCTCCTCCACTGCACCCTGCCACGTTTCCGCCGCCTCTGGCTAACTGCTTCCTTCCTGCCCCCCACCCCCTTCCAGCGTTGAGGAGAGAAAAAAGGAAAGCAAGATAGGAAAAGCAAGGACATTCTTAGTGGGCTGATACTGCCCTGAGAAAGCTTTATCACACTCAGCTCAGCAATGTTTCAAGCTCATTCTTTAAACACAATTTCATGGCTTCTCAGAGACCCCACACCTGAAGCTCCCTTAACAACAATACATTCTCCTCCAGCTTGTCACTTATTGCTTCTGCAGCCCCTGGGAACCCAGAAATTCACCACTTGCCTTTTTCTATTGAATCGGGTCCTCACTCTAGTCAGGCATGCGCACCAGCTCCCTCTCCCCTGTGGTCCATGCTTGGTGCTTAGGAAACGCTCTCACATCCTTTGCTCCAGCAAACTCCAGAAATGCAAATATCTTTTAATCTGAGTCATAAAGTCACTAGATATCAGATAGCAAAATAAACTATAAGACAGGACTCGCCAGAGGTCTTCATATTCATAACTTTAATAACCAAATATGCCTTCCAATATTTATTCTCCTTTTCTTCCATAGTTATAGTACCCAAATTTTTAACTGGGCACATTGTTATGATTAAATTTTCCCACTGAGATATAAACAAAGTGTCATGTGAGGAAGTCTAAGATGTCTCCTTAGTGTGAGAGTATACACAGGTCTTTGTTCCTTCTTCCATCCTGTTGCTGGAAGTATGGATGTGATGGCTGGTGCTCTGGCACTCATCCTGAGCCATAGAGACAGTGGTCTTGCTCTAAGGAAGACGGAGCAGAAAACTGGAAAGCAACTGTGACTACTGATCCTTCAGAACAGTTTTGGATCGCCTTGCCCCCGACTTCATTTACTGAGATCAGTTTCAATTTGTTTTAAAACACTGTTTAAGTGTTTCTTTCCTAACTCTAATCCTAACACACTGTTTAATAGTCTATCATATGGCTAAGCCATAGTGTATTTGATCATGGTTCTAATATTGTTCCTTCAGATGGTTTCCAATTTTCACTTTTAGAAATAACACTGTAATGGACTTTTGTACATATTCTGGGTTATTTCCTAAGGTAGAAAATAAAACTTTTGCTATATATACAGGTCTGCATGACTTTCCTAAAGTTAGACTCTTACCTTCTCAGAAGCAGCAGTGAGGAGGTCAGGTTGTTCCTATAATTAACATGCTTATGGACTTTACGGATGGACACACACATCGGTGATGCGTATGGCGTCACCAAGGCAATGGACGTGAACTTGGGCAAACTTTAGGAGACAGTGAGGGACGTGGAGGCCATGGGGTCGCAAAGAGTTGGACATGACTGGGCAACCGAGAAGCAACAACATGGACTTTAGAACACAGCCCACTGGGCTTGTCAGCTCTCGTGACTACAATGCTGCATAACAAATACTTCAAAACTCCATAGCTTTCAACAACAAGCATTTCTTCTCACAATTACAAATCTGCAGATCAACTGCACTTCAACTGATTCAGACTAAACTGGTCTGGGAAGCTCTGCTTCAGCCTGCTGATGGTGGGGTTTGGCCAGAGTGTGGTTGGGTCAGGTCTGCTCCACGTGTTTTTATTCTTAAGCCTGGACTGAAAAGGTTGTAGCTACCCCAGAACACTTGTAAGGAGTGGTAGATAAGTCTGGGCATAAGAGTGACACTGCTCAGGGAAAGTCTCAGCAGGAAAGACAGGAAGCAAGTGGCCAAGCTCTTCTTTAGCCATTTTCAAAAAAACAGTGCATGCAAATGAGCTGATTAAGCAAGATTTGGAATTGGTCAGCAACGCTGATTAAGCACCTACCCTTGGTTAAGCCTATGTTAGGTGTTTTCAGAAATATCAATCCTTGAAACAAAGAAACTTAGCCATACCCCTTAAGGTCATAGAGGCTCAGTGCTAAAATAGACCAAAGACAAGGAGGAATGCTTTGAAGTTCTCTACCAACCTCAGTCAGTGCTGAGGATCTGATAGTTGTCACAGGGGCAAAAGGATTTGAGCGGCCAAATCTGGGCAACCAAATCTTAGGTTAAGGTAAATGACGCTCACATCTGACTTCCCAAATCCGAAGCCGGGGTCTAGGTCTACTATTTTCTGTGCAAATTTAGCAAGGTGATTACCTATCTGAGGCTCAGTTTCCCCATCTGCAAAATGGGGTGGTAGGATTACATACCTCATTGGGATATTGTAACAGTTTGGTGAAATAACACACCTAAATTTCTCAGAGCAGCACCAAGCCCAGAAAAAGTGCTTGATTCACGTTCCTGTTATACCAGGGTGGAACACTTAACTGCTATCAAAACTCAGATTGACTAAGAACATGTGGCTCCTTTGTTTTGTGTATAACTTTTTTCCTCCTAACTAGTAGTTGTACTTTTTCCAATGTTTACTAATTTCAAAGAAGAAAGTATGAGATAGTTGTTTTAGTTTACATTTGGGCAGATAATTGAGGTTAATGTTTTTCATACATTTATCAGTTAGAACGTTTTTAGAAGCCTTTCAAAAATGGCTAATCTTTGTCCTCTGAGAGTAAATTTGATTTTTTTAAATAGCCAAAAGCCATTCAAAAGGATGACCTGATTACTTCCATGTCTAATGAGGTTTGAACCTCAGTATAACACAATAACATAAATGATCCTCTCAAGGAATGTTTACTCTCGAAGGGGAAATGAAGGCTTAAACTCTCAGACATACCAGTCTTCTGGCTCCCTTCCTGGCTCCTCTCCAAAATGACATCTGGGTGTAAGGGGGAAGAGATGGGGTTTTAGTGATGTTATGGAAGGTGGAAAGTCATATTTTTCTGGCTGCTCTGGCTCTTCTGGCCCAGGTGCGGTAGGAGTCCCTAATCCACCTGCTAAGATTCACAGTCGAAGTGTGTGTCTGTACTAGAGTAACTTGTAGACTAGGCTTTCCACAGCTGGTCAGAGTACAGGAGGCTGCCTGGCTGCCTTTGCCTTTTACCAGCTCTCTCTGGCAATTTAGGCTCCTCTGTGGATTCTAGACATGCTCCCATCTACAATGACTCCAACTTGGCCTGGGCCAGGTGCTCCCCTGCACAGCCCTTTTTCCAGAGCACCTTGACACTGCCCAACCACGGCGACCCCCGTTGGGCAATGTTTGCTAGCCAAATTCCCACCACTTTCTGGGTGGCCATCCCCACCTGGCCACACTACACTGCCATATGGATATGGTCACAGCCCACAGACAATATATCAGCAGTCTCTGCTGGTTTTTCCAGTAATCATGTATGGATGTAAGAGTTGGACCATAAAGAAGGTTGAGCACCAAAGAATTGATGCTTTCGAATTGTGGTGCTGGAGAAGACTCTTGAGAGTCCCTTGGACAGCAAGGAGATCAAACTTGTCGATCCTAAAAGAAATCAATGCTGTATTTTCATAGGAAGGACTGATGCTGAAGCTCCAATACTTTGGCCACCCGTTGCAAAGATCCAACTCATTGGAAAAGACCCTAATGTCAGGAAAATTTGAGGGCAGGAGGAGAAGAGGGTGACAGAGGATGAGATGGTTAGATAGCATCATTGACTCAATGGACATGAGTTTAAGCAAACTCCAGTAGATAGTGAAGGACAGGGAAGCCTGGCATGCTGCAGTCCATGGGGTCTCAAAGAGTCGGACGTGACTTCACAACTGAACAACAATAAGAACCCCGTTGCCCTTGGTTATACTCATCCAATGTACCTCTCAACTTGCTGGACCAAAGCTGGGAGAATATCCAATGTAAAATGACCTCTTACCTTCTCACTCCTCCTTTCTCTTTCTATGTTCTTTTCACTATCTCATGGCATCCCAAAAGGTCAGAGAGTCACGTCATGCCCTCCATCTTTCACTGCAGATTCCTGGAGATGACTTAATGGAGCACAGAGGTATTTTTGGTACACTCTGAGGAACTCCATAAGCTGGGTAAATCAGAATGCATTGTTGAAAAGCTAAAGGGGAAGACTAAAGAAATTCAGAATTCCTCTTTCAAGATAACACCTGGCTTGTGAGGTTATTTTCCTGCTGAATAATTCTATTTAACTTGTCAGAGGAAGAATATGAACTTGCCCTTTCTTTTTGCATTCCTTCTGTTATAAATCATGATCTAGCCCCAGGATGATGGATGCCTCAAGTCATCTAGAGCAAAGGCCAAGAAAGGAAGAAAGCAAAAGAGAAAAACACATTAATAGTTTTCAAAGCATCCCCTTCATAAAGCCATTATGACTAGCTATCACGATAATTATCCTTTCCTTTCTTCCTCTAATTTGCCTTAGAGCTTCTCAACTCTATATCATGCATAAGAATTTATGTGAACATGTGGGCCTTGTTGAAAATCTGGTTCAAACAAATCAACTGCTAAATGTTTTTTAGGAAATGAAGGAAATCCAGTATAAGATAGTATCAGTAAATCACTGTTAATTTTGCTGTTTTAATGTCATTATAGCTAGGTTTAAAAGAAGTTTTTTTAATGTAAACAAGTGACTGATTTCTATGACCCACTTTAAAATATTGCAGCAAAATAGAAGGTGGAAAGGCTAATTGATAGCCTTTGATAGCTAGTTGATAGTAGATAAACCAAATACGGCAAAATGCTGAGTCAAAGCTGAGTGATGGCTCCAGAGAGATTTTTCTGTACACTATTTCTGTGTGTGATAGACATTTTTAAAATTAACAGACTTTCAAATTACATGGGGAACTATCAAATACAACCCTTGGAGAAGGAAATGGCAACCCGCTCCAGTATTCTTGCCTGGAGAAGTCCTTGGACAGAGGAGCCTGGTGGGCTACAGTCCATAGGGTCGCAAAGAGTCAGACACAACTAAGCAATTAACACATATACACATAAAATACAAATAAAGTGTGCCACACTTAATAATCAGGTCAAGACTAATATTGATTATATGCAATTTTTGCCTTACAGGATCAAGCGTAATTCAACCTAATGGCAATGCCCATCATATCATCCATTGTCAGCACTGAGTTTTATCAGTTTTACAATGTTTGGGAGGTTTTAGTGAGGCTAAATTTTTTTCGTAGATTTATTACGTCATAAATGCTTAGAAGGTCTTTCAAAATGGCAAATTTTTGTCCTCTAAGAGTAGATTTAATTTCTAGAAATCACCAAAAGCCATTTACAGCTACCTGGCAAAGAAACAGGGAGAATGGTCAGCCATCATTTTTAACCTCCTAATCTTTTTCTTCTTGTTTATGTGGCTGTATCAGGTCTTAGTTGTGGCACATGGGATCTTCATTGCATCATGTGGGGTCTTTCCTTGTGGTGCACATATTCAGTAGTTGCAGTACTCAGGTTTAGTTGCTCTGCTGCATGTGGGATCTTAGTTCCTCGACCAGGGGTCAAACCCGCATCTCTTGTATTGCAAAGCGGAATCTTAACCACTGAACGGCCAGGGAAGTCCCTATCCCCCTAGTACTAATAAGGACTCCGCCTCATTTTTTCCCCAGGCCCTACTGATGGCCTTCTGGAAAGCCCTGCTCATTCAAAAGATGTAAGTATCTCCCACTGACATCAGCTCGCTAAAGGAAACCATCTCTCAAATTTGACAGACATAACACTCCCCTGAATGACACTAACAGTGTTGAAGATGACAGCTATAATGCATTTTGCACCAAGTTCTGAGCATTATACATACACGATACCTCTCAAAAATTTCCAGAAAAGTGCCTCAATGCATAGAATGAGTAAGAGAGCCCAGATGGTTGTAAAAATTTAGTCTAAGGCCAACTAGAGCAAGTGCAAAATTTCATTGAAGTCTCCAGTTTATATTTGAAAAGAACATGACTTTTACACTCTGTTCCTCATAATGGTACTATCTAACATTTATTGAGCACTTAAAAGAAATGCTCTTTTAAGCTTTCTCTATATATTAATTCTCTACCTTTTTGGTGTTTTTGTATGAAGCTGGCACTATCATTACTCTATTCTGCCAGTAAGAAAACTGAGGTGCAGTGAGGTTAACTAGTTTAATTGAGATTGCACAGCCAGCAAGTGTCAGAGCCAGAATTTGGACATAGACAGTCTGACTCCAGAAAATGTGCCTTTACCACTATGATGAACACACTCCATAGTGTGTTCACACTCTCTTTAAATTAAAAAAGAATCAATGGCATCTAGTAATTTACTGTCCACCCGTAACACTGGAACATCATAGCCAGCCTGTGCCTTCTCAAGGCCCCAACATGTATGACTGTGGGATCAGAGTTATGACTACCCAGTTGGAAAAACACAAACATGTGCTTATCTCCAGTCCTCACAATGAAAGAGCAAAGTAAATATTTTTATTTTGTTTAAAACTTTGCCAAACCCAGGATGACTCCCTTCTCTGGGACAGGCCTTACTTCCATTCTTTGTAAAATATAATGAGAGGCTTCTCTGGCTGCTCAGTGGTAGAGAATCTACCTGCCAATGCAGGAGACACAGGTTCAATCCCTGATTCGGGAAGATCCCACGTTGCTGCAGAGCAACTAAGCCTGTGCACCGCAGCTGCTGAGCCTCTGCTTGAACCCAGGAGTTGCAGCTACTGGAGGAGGCCCCGCGCCCTAGAGCCCCACCCTGAAGCAAGAGCAGCCACTGCAATAAGAAGCCCCCACTCACCACTGCTAGAGAAAACCCCATACAGGAATGAAGACCCAGCACAGCCAAAAACAAATAAATAAACAAAATTATTTTTTTAAAAACCAATGAAACCAAAAAGGAGTGAGGGGTCAGACAAAGGTTTATTTCACTTTCCCCTTTGGTCTTTACCAATGGAAAACCTGCAAGGTTGCTGCTTCTCAGATCTCTTTGAATCAAATGTCACACGCACATGCATGCACATATAAAGGGACACAAGCATACATACACATGCACATGTACATGTGTGTACATACAATCTAAGCTTAGGTCAGTTGGCCCTAAGAACAAGCACCAGTCATGTTCCATGCAGACAGCACAACTTCAGGTGACAAGTAATAAACGGACAATGGAGACACAGGTTGAGGCCCCACAGAATCAGCTCTGTCCCAGTAGAATGAACTCCAGCCTTTAGTGCCTGTTTACACCTTCTGAAGTCAAAATAGAAAATTCACAGAAAGAATTTTCATAATAAGCAATGAAATTTTCCTAACAAGCAGGGGGGATATGCACCCCCTTCGAGTCAGGCACACTTGATTGACCCCCAACTGGTCTGGTCTACAGTTCTGTGGCTGTGGGCAAGTGTGCTCACCAAGCCCCCTTTTCCTTATCCACAGAACAGTCAAAGTAACAATACCGCATCTGTGTGATAACCACACAAGGTTTTTCCAGGACTAAATGAGACAACACGTGGGAAAGTACTAACCTTGTGCTTGGTGAATCATAAGATCTCAGTAAATAGAATTTATTTGGAGTCATAATAATATGTGAACTGTATACACACACACTCAGTGTATTTGCACAATCATTTCAGGAAACCATCCTCCTAAGAGGACCAGAGTACGCCCTGAGGTCAGATAGAAATGTGGTTTCCCTTGTAACTTTTTATGCTGTTGGAATGTCTAAAATATACATATACACACTCCTTTCTCAGAAATATTTTTATTGCTTACTGAGCATGGCCGCTCTCATCAGAACAAGACCCAGTGTCCACCTCAGTCAGTCTATCCCATCAGGAAGCTTCCATAAGCCTCTTATCCTTCTCCATCAGAGAGCAGACAGACTGAAAACCACAACCACAGAAAACTAACCAATCTCATCACATGGATCACAACCTTTCCTAGCTCAATGAAACTATGAGCCATGCCATGTAGGGCCACCCAAGATGGTTGGATCAGGGTGGAGAGTTCTGACAAATGTGGTCCACTGGAGAAGGGAATGCAAGCTACTTCAGTATTCTTGCCTTGAGATCATAGGCATACTGTTCATGGACAGTATTAAAAGGCAAAAAGATAGGACACTGAAAGATGAACTCCCCAGGTCAGTAGGTGCCCAATATGCCACTGGAGGTCAGTGGAGAAATAACTCCAGAAAGAATGAAGAGACGGAGCGAAAGCAAAAACAACACCCAGTTGCAGATGTTGACTGGTGATGGAAGCACGGTCCGATACTGTAAAGAGCAATATTGCATAGGAACCTGGAATGTTAGGTCCATGAATCAAGGCAAATTAGAAGTGGTCAAACAGGAGACGGCAAGAGTGAACATTGACATTTTAGGAATCAGCGAACTAAAATGGACTGGAATGGGTGAATTTTCTCAGATGACCTTAATATCTACTACTGTGGGCAAGAATCCCTTAGAAGAAATGGAGTAGCCATCATAGTCAACAAAAAAGTCTGAAATGCAGTACTTGGATGCAATCTCAAAAACAACACAATGATCTCTGTTCATTTCCAAGGCAAACCATTCAATATCACAGTAATCCAAGTCTATGCCCTGACCAGTAATGCTGAAGAAGCTGAAGTTGAACGGATCTAAGAAGACCTACAAGACCTTCTAGAACTAACACCCAAAAAAGATGCCTTTTTCATTATACGGGACTGGAATGCAAAAGTAGGAAGTCAAGAAACACCTGGAGTAATGGGAAGATGGAGAAGCTCTATACAGTCAGCAAAAACAAGACCAGGAGCTGACTGTGGCTCAGATCATGAACTCCTTATTGCCAAATTCAGTCTTAAATTGAAGAAAGTAGGGAAAACCACTAGACCATTCAGGTATGACCTAAATCAAATCCCTTATGACTATACAGTGGAAGTGAGAAATAGATGTAAGGGGCTAGATCTGATAGACAGAGTGCCTGATGAACTTTGGACAGAGGTTCATGACACTGTACAGGAGACAGGGAGCAAGACCATTCCCGTGGAAAAGAAATGCAAAAGAGCAAAATGGCTGTCTGAGGAGGCCTTACAAATAGCTGTGAAAAGAAGAGAAGTGAAAAGCAAAGGAGAAAAAGAAAGATATACCCATTTGAATGCAGAGTTCCAAAGAAGAGCAAGGAGAGATAAGAAAGCCTTCCTCAGTGATCAGTGCAAAGAAATAGAGGAAAACAATAGAATGGGAAAGACTAGAGATCTCTTCAAGAAAATTAGAGATACCAAGGGAACATTTCATGCAAAGGTGGGCTCAATAAAGGACAGAAATGGTATGGACCTACCAGAAGCAGAAGATATTAAGAAGAGATGGCAAGATGTACAAAAAAGATCTTCACCACCCAGATAATCATGATGGTGTGATCACTCACCTAGAGCCAGACATCCAGGAATGTGAAGTCAAGTGGGCCTTAGGAAGCATCACTATGAACAAAGCTAGTGGAGGTGATGGAATTCCAGCTTAGCTATTTCAAATCCTCAGAGATGATGCTGTGAAAGTGCTGCACTCAATATGCCAGCAAATTTGGAAAACTCAGCAGTGGCCACAGGACTGGAAAAGGTCAGTTTTCATTCCAATCCCAAAGAAAGGCAATGCCAAAGAATGCTCAAAGTACCGCACAATTGTACTCATCTCACACATTAGCAAAGTAATGGTCAAAATTCTCCAAGCCAGGCTTCAACAATACATGAAGCGTGAGCTTCCAGATGTTCAAGTTGGTTTTAGAAAAGGCAGAGGAACCAGAGATCAAATTGCCAACATCTGTTGGATCATCAAAAAAGCAAGCGAATTCCAGAAAAACATCTATTTCTGCTTTAATGACTATGCCAAAGTCTTTGACTGTGTGGATCATAACAAACTGTGGAGAATTCTTAAAGAGTTGGGAATACCAGACCACCTGACCTGCCTCTTAAGAAATCTGTATGCAGGTCAGGAAGCAACGGTTAGAACTGGAAAGGGAACAACAAACTGGTTCCAAATAGGAAAAGGAGTACGTCAAGGCTGCATATTGTCACCCTGCTTATTTAACTTATATGCAGAGTACATCATGAGAAACGCTGGGCTGGAGGAAGCACAAGCTGGAATCAAGATTGCTGGGAGAAATGTCAATAACCTCAGATACGCAGATGACACCACCCTTATGGCAGAAAGTGAAGAGGAACTACAAAGCCTCTTGATGAAGGTGAAAGAGGAGAGTGAAAAAGTTGGCTTCAAACTCAACATTTAGAAAACTAAGATCATGGCATCCAGTCCCATCACTTCATGGCAAAAAATGGGGAAACAGTGGAAACAGTGGCAGATTTTATTTTGGGGGGCTCCCAAATCACTACAGCTGTTGACTGCAGCCACAAAACTAAAAGCCGCTTACTCCTTAGAAGGAAAGTTATGACCAACCTAGACAGCATATTAAAAAGCAGAGATATTACTTTGCCAGCAAAGGTCCGCCTAGTCAAGGGCTATGGCTTTTCCAGTAGTCATATATGAATATGAGAGTTGGACTATAAAGAAAGCTGAGCACCAAAGAATTGATGTTTTTGAACTGTGGTGTTGGAGAAGACTTTTGAGTGTCCCTTGGATTGCAAGGAAATCCAACCAGTCCAACCTAAAGGAAATCAGTCCTGAATATTCATTGAAAGGTCTGATGCTAAAGCTGAAACTCCAATACTTTGGCCACCTGATGGGAAGAGCTAACTCATTTGAAAAGACCCTGATGCTGGGAAAAGATTGAAGGCAGGAGGAGAAGGGGATGACAGAGGATGAGATGGCTGGATGGCATCACTGACTCAATGGGCATGAATTTGAGTAAACTCCGGAAGTTGGTGATGGACTGGGAGGCCTGGCGTGCCCCAGCGCAAAGAGTTGGACATGACTGAGTGACTGAACGGAACTGAACTGAACTGAGGTTTTTGGGCTTTCCCCAGTAATTCAGCTGGTAGTGAATCCACCTGCAATTCAGGAGACCCCGGTTCGATTCCTGGGTCAGGAAGATCCCCTGGAGAAGGGATAAGCTACCCACTCTAGTATTCTTGAGCTTCTCTGGTGGCTCAGACAATAAAATATCTACTTGCAATGTGGGAGACCTGGGTTCAAACCCTGAGTTGGGAAGATCCCCTTGGAAATGGGGATGGCAACCCACTCCAATATTCTTTCCCAGAGAATCCCCATGGACAGAGGAGCCCAGTGGGCTACAGTCCATGGGGTCACAAATAGTTGGACACGACTGAGTGACTAAGCATAGCATAGCACTGTGGTTGTTTGTTATAAGCTTTTGGAAGACCAGATCATGTGATCTGGAGCCTCTTTCTGGGGTCTCTTTTGCCTCCATCCTCTCACAGGCAGACCCACTGAAGGCCCAGCTGGAGGATCAGACTATACCTACCTTGAACGTATAACCACCAGCATGTACAATAATTGACAGGAAGTAAAGCCAACACTTTCACTCTGCCTGCTCAACGTGGTTCTAAGTGCCCCCACCAGGCTAAGCAGTTTGCCTAGGGTTATGGAGTTGGAACATGCTAGAGCTATAACTGGAACCCTGATAGTCAGGCTCCATTCCTGCAGTTCACAATTAGGCCGTAGTGCTTCCAGCCACACTATGATGTTTCTCGCCAAATATTAGCTACTATTCCACAATCTGACAGGCCCCTGCAACCCTGCCTAGTCTTTGCCTTTAGACCAACACCTTCCCTGAACCCGAGCCCACAAGCAGGAGCTCAGAGCTCTTGCTCGGCCTCCCAGAGAGCCCTGTCCCCTCCCTCTCTCTGCAGCCTAGCCTTCTAGCAGGGTTCAACCAGAGCACCTCCCAGCAGTTCAGTCCACTGAAGCTGACTGGGTGCCTTCCCCACCCCCAATAGTTTCTGGAATCAAGGCTGATACTGTTACACCCCTTGAGACCCTCAGCAGGCTGGGGGATGAAGGAGGTCCCGTTAACAATTCAGATGTTACTGGCTCAGAGCCCTCACCTGCTGATGAAGAATCTGCCTTCCTCAAAGCCTCCCCTGAGGTTTTCTGAGACATCTCACAAGCACTGGGTTCTGAGCTACCCTCAAGGGCACCTGTGGCTAGGAAGCTTCTAGGGGCTCCTCCCTGCCACCACTGCTACCAGTGAGAATGGCTTTTCCTTCCCAGGACCCCCAGAGCTGCACATTTCTGTCCTCAGGACAGACCTTGAACCCACCCACACTCACTGGGAAGAGAGCCCTCTCCTCAAACTGTATCTCACTTTGCCAGCTGGGCCCCAAAACAGCTTTGCTCGGAACCAAATCTCACAAAGGGTTTTGTAAGAACCACATCCTAAGCCTTTGCCTTGGACCCCTCTATTCAGAAGACTGGGATCTAAACCTTGGGAACAGCACTAGCAGTGAGGTTTCATCAACCTCTCCCTCCCACACATTTTCATCCACCCCTCTTCTCTGACTCCAGGGACTTGTGAACAACATCCTCCTCAGCGGCTCCAGTTCCCCACAAGCACACCCTGGGAAGCTGTGGTCAGGAGCTCAAATGGCCAGGGCATTCTCTAAGTTTTCCCTGGGCTCAACTGGATCCATCCATGACAACAAGTGTCTGATGACAGCAGTCATGATTAAGTGTGCAAGGTGGGCTGGATCATTTACAGGAAATGTGACACTAAACCCCCGTTTGCAAATTAGGTAACAGTATCCCTAGTGACAGGGGCTTCCCAGCTGGCACTAGTGGTAAAGAACCTGCCTGCCAATGTAGGAGACCTAAGAGATGCAGGTTCGATCTCTGGGTCCGGAAGATCCCCTGGAGGAGGGCACAGCAACCCACTCCAGTATTCTTGCCTTGAGAATCCCATGGACAGAGGAGCCTGGTGGGTCCTAGTCCATAGGGTCGCAAAGAGTCAGACACAACTGAGAATGCATGTACACATGCATGCACGTCCCCAGTGACAAACAAAGAGGTGGGCTCAGAGAGTTTTAGTGATGACCCCAAGACTATGAGATCAGAAAGCAAAGTTTTAATATTAATATTCAAGCCCAGTTGCTCCTCGACTGTGCTTTCCCCAGCTTACCTTTCATGTCCACCCTGTGGTCTCTAACTAAGGGTGTCTCCTCGGCCCCTATTCTATGCCCTAGAGGCAGGATGAAGGTGGGGTTGTGGAGAGTGTGGAGCAAGAAAACTCAGGCAAGGCTGGGAGCATGGGTTTCTAGCTGTCTGATGTTTCAGTCCTAATGGTCATAGGGAATTATCAAGACTGGGGGAAGAGTGGAGAGGAAGGGGACACGCTTCTTGAATTGTATTAATAGCTTAAGAAATTCAAAACAGCCCCTCTCCCTAGGGACTGAGGAAGACTTTGGATTCCCAAGACTCCAGGGCTTCTCAGAGGAGGCATGTGTCCCTTAATGGGATGCTGAGTGATTTTTATGTGCAAGGTTTATTTTAGGCAAGAAGAGGAAAAGGAAGAGGGAAGCATGAGCGTATCATGTGCAAACTATTTAACAGAGTTGGGTTTTTGTCAGGGAGGAACATTTTGGGCTCTTGTCCACCTTTCCTGTACCAGGCAGGTATCCCAGACAACAGTTCTTGCCAGTGGAAGAACATGACAGTAGAAATTGCTGCTCTGTAACCTAGTATTACAGGTGAGTGGGAGGCACCCAGGATGCCAACAGAACCAGGCTCTCAGGAAGGCCCAGTTTGATCTCATGCACATATCAAGCATTAATCACACATGTGCTGGGTACTCTGCTAGCACCATGAATCATGTAGCCAAAATCATATAATTATACCAGGCATGGTTATCCCTATTTCAACAGTGAGAAAACCAAACTTTAGTAAAATGAAGTGCCAAGGTCACATAGCTGGAGAATGTCAACCTCGTGGTTCAAACCAGCATTCTGGGACTCTGGGCCCAGTGTCTCCCCACACCAAGGGCCCTACTCACATTCTAGTGAGGACTCATTTCTGCACTTGGGCAAGTGTCATACCCTGTGATAGGGGCTGTGCCAGGGAAGCAGAGCAGTTCAGAGAATAGACTGTGAACTTGGACAAACCCAGCAGTACCACCTGCACCTGCAGCCTACCAGCCATGTGGTTCATCGTTTAAACTCTCTACATCTGAGTTTTCTCATCTGTAACATGGAGATATCCAGTCCTACTTCATAGGGGTGATGAGGATTAAAGAAGAAATGAAAATCCTATCACCCAGCATCTGGCACATAGCATCAGCTGACTAAGCAGGAGCTGCTGTTATCATGATTGAAATAAGGCATGTAGGAGGAAGTGTGTGAGAGAGAGCGATGCTGGACTCAAAGCCAGACCCAGTAGAGTTATTCCTGGGCAATTGGAGTCACAGTGGGCAACCCCTTTTCTAGGGGTTGGCAGGAGCCTATAAACACCTGAGACAAGAAATAACTATCGCTCTAGCTATCTCCCACCTTCTGCCTGGGAAAAGAGGATGCCAGGAACCTAAGCCTAAGCAGGGAAGCTGAGCTGTTGGAAGAATGGAGTAAGCTTTCCTGTCCTGGGGACCTTCTCCATGCAGTCTCACACCCAGATGCCCAGGGCTGTGTCCTCCTTGGCTCATTCCTAGCTACCTGGTCTTGCGAAGGAACTTAGCCTCTCTGAGATGCAGTTTCCTCATATTTAAATTGTGCAGGGATATGGCAACCCACTCCAGTATTCTTGCCTGGAGAATCCTATGGACAGAGGAGCCTGGTGGGCTACAGTCTCTGGGGTCACAAAGAGTCAGACACGACTAAGCAACTAACACAACACAACAACAATATGCCTATCTCGTTAAGAAAAAGAATGCAGGGGACTTCCCTGGTGATCCAGAGGTTAAGATTATATACTTCCTGCAGGGGGCACAGGTTTGATCCCTGGTCTGGGAACTAAGATCTCACATGCCTCATGGCACAGCCAAAAAAAGAATGCATGCAAGCCATCCAGTGCAGTGCCTGGTACACAGAAGTGCTGCAGAGACAGCAAGTATATTAGCTGCCCTCTTTATGCCCTCTTGGCAAGCTCTGACCTGTGCACCCCAAAGCCCTCCCAGTCCCAAGTGGTAGGAAGCCATCAGCAACCTCCACACCTCTGTGCACACATACACGTACACACTCGCAGAAGGAAGGATCAGGTCAAAAGCAATCTCAGCAGATTTATAAGTTCTGCAGAGTGGCAGGAGACTGTGGTTCTAGAAAGAATGTTTCCTGAAAAATTGACCAGCTCTTCCTTCTGCCTCAGAGTCAGTGCTGTGAGAAGCACTGCTTCACAGAATCTTCACCTTGTTCCCTTTCCCCT
The DNA here is from genome assembly GCF_033118175.1 of Dama dama. Taxonomy (NCBI): domain Eukaryota; kingdom Metazoa; phylum Chordata; class Mammalia; order Artiodactyla; family Cervidae; genus Dama; species Dama dama. The sequence continues at coordinate 88,168,064 of NC_083700.1, forward strand.
ACCCCATCCCCATCCAGCCCCGCAAAAGCAGATTGTTCCTCATGATCTGGACAACATCCACTTTGGCCAGCCCTTAGATATGTTTCCACTTTGGCCTGTTAAAGCACTTCCTGAACACAGTTCCTCTCTAATCTGGGTTCCTCAGCAGTCAGGCCCTGGTGGGAGCAGCAGCAGGGAAGGGGTCAGGAAAAGGGGTCAAGGTGTCAGATAAAGGGGGCCACAGGAGGCCCTTTCATCGGCAGCCTGAGGAGAAGCTTTCCCATGCTCACCTAGCATCAGCAGATTGGGCGACTTCCTTTCCCTTCCTTGTGGATGTAGGCAATTGAGATGGACCTTCAGATTCCCATGTCTTGTCTAGCCTTTGAAGCAAGCACTGTGTTCCCTGTCTTACAAATGGAGGCACTAAATTCAGAGAGGAGACATCACTTTCCCCCGATGACATGAATAGTGAAAAACACAGTCATGGCCTCAGATCTGATTCTAAGCCAGAACTCTGACAACAATAACAAAAGCACTTTGCCTGTTTTGACACCTTTAATTTTCACAGAATACCTGTTAGCTGAGTACTCCTTTATCCCCATTTTACAGAGGAGGTATTTGAAACCCAGAGAGCTTAAAGTACTTACCCAAGATCATAGAGCTAAGAGGAAAGGAGTAAGTCCCAGCCCAACCCCCAGTAAGACTGGATATACTGGACAGTACATGAATGTCCAGCAGAAAACAACTAGAGGCCACTAGTGATGGTCACTGCCCCCTTGACTGGCTCAATGAGCCTGGCCAGCAGACCAACCCGTGGGTGGAGCCCAGGAGATGTGTTTTTTCTTGAGTTCCTGCCCTCAACATCCAGGCCACACCCTTACTACACTGGTTTTGATGACAGGATGCCCATGGAACTTTGAATTACTAGCTTCCCTGGGAAGGCTCTGGGTACCTCTAAGTGTCATCTCTCCCATTGTCCATTCACGACACTGCTTCCTGGCTTCTAAGAAAGAATAAAATTAAATCTAAAACCCTGTTTCCTGACTCTGTATCCTGCTGCAGCCTCACCAGGCACTCAGATGCTAGAAGATCCAATGAGGTCATCTGGGATGGTCATCTTGTTCAGTGCCAGGCAGAGAGGGGATTCTGAATGGCATCACTTCCTTCACCCTTGCTCCTTACTTTGGGGTCCCTTCTGTGCTGGAGATAGAGCAGTGTACAAGAGGGAGTGGGCTCCTGCCCTCACAGGGGTTGTAAATCTGATGTGAGAAAAAGCCATTAAATAAGCGATTACAGATGTGATGCACATTACAAAACAGGAAGTCTGAAGACTGAGTTGATAAGAGAGGCTTCACGTGTGTGTGTGTGTGTGTGTGTGTGTGTGTGTGTGTGTGTGCGCTGTGTGTGCGTGTATTGGGGGATGGGGGAGAGTGATGAGGAAAAGCTCTTCTAAGGCCACATCATGTAATGGAAGGAGGAGCAAGAATTAGCCAAAGGAGTGGGGACTCTGAGCTGTGCGCTGTGCTCCTGTCCCTCCCAACAAATAGCAATGTGGCCTCAGACACTGCTTCTCTTCTCTAGACCTCTACTTTCCCAGTCATGCTCTATAAAGGTAGCTTGGTCCTGTGAAGCTTCCGTCAAGTTCTAAACACTTATGGTATCTTTGGCATCAAATTCAGGCAAAAGAAAAATTGCTTCTGTATCTTTCCTATCCTAGGATAATGCATATTACACTTCTGTCCAAAATTTAAACTAGGATGTCTCTGTCCTTAGCAAGTCTCTGAGCTCCCTAAGGTCAGGGATGGACTCTGTCCAATGTGTGTGCCTCTCATGCTCAGGACAGGGTCTAGCACAATGGGAACAAAAAGCCCTCTTGATCTATGTCTTTTAGAGACTGTGAGGTCACCTTGTAAAGTCAGAGGCATTAGAAGAGATCCTATCAGCATCCTAAGGGCTTCCTGGTGGCTCAGTGGTAAAGAATCCTCCTGCCAATGGAGAGACAAAGGAAACACGGGTTTGATTCCTGGGTTGGGAAGATTCCCTGAAGTAGAAAATGGCAAACCACTCCAGAATTCTTGCCTGGAAAATTCCATGAATAGAGGAGCCACTAGGTCTACAGTCCATGGGGTTGCAGAGTCAGGCCCAACTGAACACACACGCATGGCCTATGGGACTCCTAAGGAAATTAAATAATAGTTGTTAAGACCCTATGCCCATGTTATCACATGCAGTTGTGAGCACAGCCCTATGGAACATGCATTATTACCCCCAACCCGATCACAGATAAGGAAGAAGAATTAATATTTATGGAACAGAAAGTGGCTTTAATGAAGGAAAGAGATTTGCCCACAGTCCTGAGGAATAACTAATCTACCTAAAGCTAAACCCAAATCTGAGATTAACTCCAAAGCCCATGCCCTTCATTCATTCATTTAAAATATCATACCTAGCGCACGACAGATGCTGCTGGCCTATTCCACCCTATGTCATCCGTAACCTTGAAAGATCCAGAAGCAGAAAAGTGGGGAATGAAGGAGGGGTGAAAGGCAGACACCCACACACTCCCTCCCTTATCCAGGTCCATCAGGCCAAAGCCTGGCCTGAACTAGGAAGAAAATAAATTCGAAATTGGATGTGAGATTTAAGTTTTAAAGAACTAACTGGCCAGAAAATGCTCAGATCTTCTCTAAAGGGATATTCTCAAACACATCTGTAGGCAATGATTTAGAGGGAAATAAATCTGTCCCATGCTTGCATCTCACCAAGCTCTGTTTGTTCAATGTACTAGTTATAAGAGCATGGACCCCTTATGGCAGGAGAGACACAGGGTTTTAGGGAAAGAAAGAGCAGAGGATCCAGGCCAGACATATGGAGTCAGAGACCTCCCAGAGGAGCCTCACAGGATGAACATTCAGGCACAGGTGTGCTGTGGAAACATCCAGTATGGCTAGAGTGACAAGTGAGTGGATGTGAAGTGTCTGGAGAAGTGAGGGAAGGAAACAGCAGACCGCAAAGACCTTCATAGGCCCAGGTAAGGATTCTGGACTTTGTTCCAAGGGAAAAAGAGCCTTTATGGGTTTTAGGAAGGGGAATAGCAATCTGATTTGCACTTACAAAGTATAGTCTAGTTATAGAATGGAGTAGGAATTTGAAAAGCAAAGATGCCAATTCAAGAAGCTTGTGATGAAACCCAAGTGATGATGGTGGTTTGGACCAGTGACGATGGAGATGGGAGGAAGATGGTGTGGAAACAATTTCAGGGAGCCTAGCAGTATTCCATGATGAGAGCTTTGTCATCTACAATTTCTCCAGAGGAAACTCAGGGCATCAGGATGAATGTGTTACTTTTGATCCAAAGATGTGCTTGACTAAAAAGACTCTGGCCAGGCCTTGCCCCTGACCAGTGACGCTAGAGGCTTTGGAACATGGACCTGGGAGGGAAGGGAAGGGGATCAAGGCCTAGACAAAAAAGGCATCTGGCATAGGCAAGATCAAGTGATGGATGTATAAAAATGTAAAGATCACTTAGCTAAATCTCTCATTTTACAGCTAAGACTACTAGGACCAAAGTGTAAAAGCTAAAGCACAGACTCCATTGTCCAACAGACCTTGAGTTCATCCTGACTTAGTCACTGACCAGCTAGAGAAGTCACTTGACCACCATGAGCCTAGATTTTTCATCTGTTAAGTGGATGTAATAAGACTTTTTTCTTGTAAATCTTGCAGGCAGCTTGGGGAAATTAAGTAAATTACTGATCAATCACCAAGCACAGTCCATTTATTTAGGCATTGGAGACTAAGCGATATGAGCAGATATGGAAGATACTCAGAAGTTAGGAAGAAGAGCAATCGGTGACTGATTGTTCAAATGTCGGGGGGTGAGAGAAAAGACAGAGGCCAGGATGACGCTCAGACCGAGCATATAGGACCCCTCCCACAGTTTCCCCAGCCTGCCTACCCTGTGTATAGGAAGCTAACACAACAGTGACCTGTGAGTCAGCAAGCAGACATCCTGCCATTTCACAAGTGAGGAAACTGAGGCTCAGAGAAGGGAAGCAGCACCCGCGATCCTCGCGTGAGTAAGGAGCAACTACCGATCTCAAACCTGGACCTGACTGCAGCCCACACACACACACACACACCCCCACCAGTTCCGGCAGGTGACTGATTTAGACGGGAGACTTGTCAGGAGCAGCCGGGCGCCTGAGTGAATTTGTGACCCCAAAACCAGGTGTTCCTGCCGCCTGCTGACAGCACCTGGATTACGTATGGCAGGAAGGGGAACAGGCCCCAGGCTTTCGACACCAAATCTCGGCACCGACCCGCTGTGGCTCCCAGAGGCCTCCTGCCCTCAGACTTCCGCGGTCCTCAGCGGCTGTGCTCTCAAAGGGTAGTCTGAGGCCAGCAGCCTCACTCCACCTGGGAGTTCATTTGTAAGGCAGAACCTCAGATCTACTGGACCTGCTGAGTCAGAATCTGCAGGTGACTGGTGTACTCACTGATGGGTACAACGACCGCTGAGCAGTTTAGAGACTTAGGTAAGCGTCCTGATCAGCACCAAGAGGCTCTGCGCCCCTGGGCAAGCCCCTGCTAGCTGAGTCTCAGCTCCCTGTCTGTGAGATTAGAGTGCTTAGACCAGGTACTCTCTAAGGGGATGCCAACCAGTGGAGGGAGCAGAGGCCTGGGAAGTCAGATTCAAAGCTCCATAAGTATTTTAACTAAGTAGCTAAATAATGCCACAGGTTTTTACCAAGCACCTACTATATGCCAGGCATGCCAGGTCCTGGTGACAGCAGTGATCCCCAAGTCCCTGCTCTAATGAAGCTTATATTAATTAATTCTCTAGTTAATGAAATGGAGTTAAAACCCAGTTCTACTCCCTAAAAGCTGTGACCTTGGTAACATAACTGAACCTCACCCATACCTAGTTTTCTCACCTGTAAAATAATAACAATAATAAGAAGAGCAGCTGACAATGATTGAGCTCTTACTGTCAGGCACAATTCTAACCACTGAGAAGGATTCCCCGGGAGGCAGTAGGGCAGCAGTTCCAACCTCCCTGAAGACTTTGGGGTAGCTGCTTGCCGTCTCTGTGCCTGGGTTCCTGTGATGGATGCAGTGACCCCAGGTGCCCTTTAGAGAATGAAGAACAGTGCCCCCAGTGTCTGGGAGTGCCGCCTCGGACAACCCGCAGCTGGCAGCCTCCTTCAGGGATGGCTTTGGCTGAAGAAAACTGCCTCTCCCAAGTTCATGCTCATGTCCATTGTCTGATCAACACAGTGGTTACAGAGCTCAGTCCCCTCCCCCCAACTTGGACCAAATGAAGGACCATGCAAGTCAGAGCACCCCATGAGGTCAGCTAAGATCTCAGCTGAGACCCATCACCATTCAACTTCTCCCTCGGGCCCTCCTGCCTCCGCCCCTCCTTCCATGGGTGCTGGTCCCTAGAACACCCCCTTAGAAGCAGCTGCCACACCCTTCACCATCTGGAGTCAGCTTCCTGAGCAGCCCCAGTCTTCGAGTTTCCTTCCTGTAAAATTGGGATGACAGCACCACCTGCCATGCGGGGCTTTTGTGCACATTGAACGAGTTAGTGAAAGTCACCCAGTCGTGTCCGACTCTTTGCAACCCCATGGACTATACAGTCCATGGAATTCTCCAGGCCAGAATACTAGAGTGGGTAGCCTATCCCTTCTCCAGCGGATCTTCCCAACCCAGGGATCGAACCCAGGTCTCCCGCATTGCAGGCGGATTCTTTACCAGCTGAGCCACCAGGGAAGCCCTGAATGAGTTAACATAGATGTAAAACGCTTAGGGTATTTGGGATGTGGTATGTGTTCTCAATGGGTTTGCTATTATTATTACCATTGTTGTTGTTATTATGCCATGAAATACCATTAAGGAGGAAAGTGTCACTGGCCCCATTCTAAAGGGAACAGCACGTGCCAGGGCACTGAAACAGCAAAGGGTATGGTATGATCAAAAGAGTTAAAGAAGGGAGGCCCAGGAGCAGGGGAGATGGTAAATAAGGAGAACCTGAAGGGGAGGGGTGTGGGGACAGGATGCCAGAGCATGCTGGCCTGACTTTATCCTCTTGACATGGAACAGGCCAGACTGGAGCTCCCTGCTCCTGGTGATGATGGGCCAGTGAAAAACTGAGTAACCACCCTGCACACACCAGCCCCCCCACCTCTGCATTGCACCCTGAGGTATTCTCTTTCTGTGAACCACATGTGACTGAATGAACGAATGGATTAATGAATGAATGAACAGTGAGGGGTTCCATGTGACAGGATTAAAAAAGACACAAGTGATCTGTGAAGAACACTGTTTAAGATGTGAACTGAATTATACGGCATCTCCCTGCAGAGGTTTCCAGAAGAACACTGCAATGGAAAGAAGCCAGCCTGCACAAAGGAGACAGTCCAGGACTGGGACTCAAGCAGCCCAAGGTCCTGGCTCCAGCTATGCTGTGTTGCCCTGAAGAAATGTCTCTACCTCTCTAGGATTCGAGTCTTTATCTGCCAAATCATCTCCAAGTTCTTAACTAACTCCCTCATTCAGGAAAAAGCCTTTCCACAAGAATAGCCATCCTATGTCTAACATAAATGTTTGTGAAGGAAAGAAAGGTAGTCAGATTGGCCCAGAATATTTGGAACAGGTGTAGGTATGGATAAAATAAGGGAATTTGAAGTCTTTTTCCTTTGGCCCTGATTCAATACTTAAGATTCAAATTTCAGAGTTATAAATGCATATATCTTTTGTCCCAGCAGTTCTGCTCCTAAAAATTTTTCCTATAGTTAAAACAAACTTATCATGGAGCTCTTCATTACAACAGTGTTTGTAATAATGAATATTAGAAACATCTAAAGGACCACCAATGAGGAATGGGGGAAATAAATTAAAATACCCTACAATGAAACATTGTGATACTACAAGAGAAAAAGAATAACCAAGTTTGCTACATGCTGGTAAGGAAAAATCTCAAGATATACTTCCAAGTGAAGAACTAAAGTGCAGAACAATGATAAACTAATGAAGTTTAAAAAAAAAAAAAGTGGGGGAATAGTACTCTCTGTACTCTGTGTTTGTATGTACATAAAACACCTCTAGGAAGAAAAACAAGTGAGCCATAGTGGTTGGTTTGAGGAGTACTGTGGGCGGTGTGACTGAGCAGATGGGAGGAAGAAGTGGGCAGGAAATTCTCACCTTATGTTATTCTACAGTTTTTTTCATTTCTTTAAAAGTTCAATTCAGATGAATAAAAAATAGTATATGTGACCAGGGCAATATAGTAAAGATATTATTACACAGAGCAGAGCTTAATTTTCCTGTTTGCTTCTGGATTTTGCAGCGTGGCAAGAAAGCACCTGAGTGAAATCAGTCTCATGCCTTGTAGAAGTTCATTCTATACTTTTCAATGTTTAAACCTACCACCTGGTCAAAAACAGAGGAGGAGCAAGTGACCTCCACTGTTTTCATTCCACTCAGCCCCCTAAGGGGGGCCAATGCCAACCCCTTCTTCCATCTGTATGGCTCTGCCCTCTTTCAAGTAAATCCACTTCTTTTACAAGATCACTGATGTCAACATGTGAAGAAAGACTGGTATCTCTTTTTACAAATAAAGAAACTAAAGTTCAGCAAGAATAAGTCACTTGCCCAAGAACACATAAGCAGTGAATCAGTTAAAATATTTTTAGCTATAAGTAACAGAAAGCTGGATTTTAAGTACCTTAAACAAGAGAAGTTTATTAACCTTCATAGCTAGAAGTCCAGAAATGAGGGAAAATTCTACATTTAGTTAATCCAGGGGCAGGAAGATGTCATTAAAGGCTCAAATGCTGGCCAATCTTGTGCTTTGGGACCTCAGCATATGGCTGGTTTCTCTCTTCATGGTCACAAGACGGCTGCAGCAGGGGTCGCTTGAGGACACACTATCTGAGAAAAAGAGGACCTTTTTTTACTGTACATCTCTCTTATCAGCAACGAAATTCTTTCCCAGAAGACCCAGTGAGTTTCCTCTTACATCATATTGACTATATGATTCATTCATATGTCCATATCCAAACCAATTACTGACAAAGGGTTTGAAGCTACTATGGATGGCTCAAACCAACCACAGTTCATCCTCCTAAGCCTGAGGGTAGAGCCTTCTCCCCTAAACACATGATACCCCAAACTGGAGAGTCATTAGCAAGGTTGGAATAACTGTAATATCTCTTCAGGTAGTAAGTGATATGTTATCTCAATACAAAGCTGGACATGATGACCTGGTTAACTATCATTAACAAAACTCAGTATTCAGTAAACCACTGCTGAGCACCCAGTCGGACATGACTGAGCAACTTCACTTTCACTTTTCACTTTCATGCATTGGAGAAGGAAATGGCAACCCACTCCAGGGTTCTTGCCCAGGGACAGGGGATCCTGGTGGACTGCCGTCTATGGGGTCGCACAGAGTCAGACACGACTAAAGCAACTTAGCAGCAGCAGCAGAGCACCCACTATGTGCAAGGCAATACATACAAGGTACCAGGGATTCCAAAATGGAGGCATAGGCCTTTAAGGCCCTTCCCACTGTAGTAAGGAACACAAGTAAAGACAAGCCCACTTCAGCAGGACCAGGACCATGAGGAACTAAGGCCCAGGGGACTGCAGGAGAGAGAAGAGGCAACTGGCCAGTCCAGAAGATTAAGGGCAGATTTTCTAGAGAAGGGGCGCTTGCATGCTAAGTTGCTTCAGTCATGTCCAACTCTATGCGACCCAATGGACCGCAGCCCACCAGGCTCCTCTGTCCATGGGATTCTCCAGACAAGAATACTGGAGTGGGTTGCGGTGCCCTCCTCCAGGGGATCTTCCCAATGCAGGGATCGAACCCGGGTCTCTTACGTCTCCTGCATTGGCAGGCGGGTTCTTTACCACAAGCACCACCTGGGAAGCCCTTGGGCTATGAACTAAAAAACTGGAAGTAACATTCAGGGAGTGTAGTCCAGGGAGAGTGAGCAGCCTGTGCAGGAGCCTATATGGGAAAGACCACTTGCGAAAAGATGTGGGTGGGCTAGCGGGGAACGGAAGAAAGTGCTCATGGGGACAGGGTTGGGAAGAGGGCAAGGAGCTCTTCTGGTGAGCTCTGTCAGTCAAACTTTATCCAAGAAGATGGGAAAGTCAGACAATCTTTAGTAGATGACTGACATCATCAGGTTTGCATTTTATTTTTTTTATGTCTATTTTATTTATTTATTTATTTGGTTGTAAAGGTCTTTGTTTTGAAAAACAGGTACTTTTGATCTTCATTGCAGCCAATGGGATCTAGTTCCCTGACCAAGGACTGAACCTAGGCCCCCTGCATTGTGAGTGTGGTGTCTTAGACACTGGACCACCAGGGAAGTCCCAGATTTGCACGTAAGAAAGAAGAAGATGGGAAGAAAAAAAAGACCAAAAAAAAAAAAAAAACAGCAACAAATGGAGAAGGACCAATTAGTTATAAATAGTGACTGAGCACCAGCCTCTGTCCCAGGCACAGGGAGGCTGGCGTGAATTGGGCAGAAACTGCCCTGACCTCCCTTTCCTGTTGAGAAAAATCAACATCGAGAACTTTCTCCAAATTGGTAACCACTGATGTCAGTGGTGTCAGTGGAGGCTCTGAGGAGTAAATGAGATCCAAAGAATGAATAAGAATTCATTTCAGTTCAGTCACTCAGTCGTGTCTGACTCTTTGAGACCCCATGAATCGCAGCACGCCAGGCCTCCCTGTCCATCACCAACTCCTGGAGTTTACTCAAAGTCATGTCCATTGAGTCAGTGATGCCATCCAACCATCTCATCCTCTGTCGTCCCCTTCTTCTCCCACCTTCAATGTTTCCCTGCATCAGGTTCTTTTCCAATGAGTCAGTTCTTCGAATCAGGTTAGCCACTGAGGAAAGGGATGAAAGGTGTTCAGGTTAGCTGCTGAGAAAAGGGATGAGAGCGTGGATCAAGCCCCTGAGGTGCAAAACACTTGACTTAATCAAGGGACTGAGTCCCACAGAATATCAGGTGCTCAGGGAACAGGGGTCTCAGAGGCAGGAAAGAGAGCTGGGAGACAGCAGAGCCGATGCCCACAGCCAGGCTAAGGGGCTTACATTTTATAGAGAGAAAGGAGTAGAAGAAACACAATGAAGAAGCAGAAAAAGAGAATTGGAAGGCAATTTTCCTGAGTTCAAGCCATTTGACATCAAACTGGCAGCTGAAAACCCCAGGATGGGATTTCAGAGCACGAACTGGCCTTGGGCCATCCTACCCAGCCATGGACGGTGTGACAGCCCCCCAGCGGTCCCACACCTCCCCCAGCCAGCTCAGGGCCCTCCCCAAGGTGGGCTTCAGGCCTCAGGGGAGACCTTCACAAGTGAGTGATTTGCCCCAAGCACCAGCAGCAAAGGGCTGGCCCCTCTCCCTGGCAGCATCCAGGAGATCTGCTGCAGGTGGAGGCCATGAAAAAGAGACTAGCACGTGGCCCGAGACACCTGCAGGGAGGAGCCCCATATATGTCCCCCTGACCGGGAATCCCTCCTTCTGATGCTGAGGGCAGAAACCTGAGCTCTGTTTGACAGGAGTCAGAGGGGCCCTGTAAACACATTTCCCCTTTGGGCAGCTTCACAAAATCTGTGATAGACTTGGGTCTAGCAGAATTTAGAATTTTGTAGCCAAAATGCATCTTCAGAACCTTTGAATCTCACCCCTTAACTTTAGAGAAGAGAAAAGCAAAGCCTGAGAGGAAAAGTGACTTGCCCAAGGGCACAAAGCCAGTCCTAGCAGAACGTGACTGGTGTGTAGGTCTGGAGACTCTTCAGTGCTCCTGCCAATGACAACGATAACAGCTCACAAGTACTGAGCCCTTGTTGTGCCTTAGACTCTGTCCTAGGTGCTTGGAACATTTTATTTAATCTGCACCACTACCCCATCAGACAGGTAATAGCATAATTCTCATTTTACAGATAAGAAACTAAGGCCCAGTTTAAGTAACTCTCCCAAACTTGCAGTTAGAACTTGAACTTAGGCAGCCTGCATTTTTCTAAAAGGCCGCTCAGAACTGCAAATGGATGTCCGACCCCTTGGTTGAACCCCACCTCCTCCTAAAGACAAAATCTATTCACTAATGTGGACCCTACTTCTTAAGTTTTGGTTAGTTTTGGACCTCAGGGGGTTCACCTCTCTTCTCCCACCAACAGTCTTTCCTCATTCTGGGATAGCCAGTGGTCTATGCTGACAGAATACCAGGAAAGGATGCTAGCCTTTTTTCCCCTATGTTGAATAAATGCTTCTATCTCCAATAACCTCAGGCAGAAACACCAAGGCCTCACATCAGTATGTCCGCTGAGCACCGGCCCCTTCCACCACTCACCATCTTTCTGTACTTGCCTCTCTGTCCCTGCTGACTGACTTACATGAAATACTTCACCAGGTTTCCTTGTTCTCATGGGAACAGTGGGAAATATGACCCAGAGATTAAAAGAAGAGAAAAGAGAGGTCAGGATATTTATTCCCCAAGCAACCTCTCTTTCTGGTCACTACAGGCTGCCTAAATCCCTCTCCTGCAGGCCAGCTGCTATAGGGGGCCCTTCCATACAGCCCTCTCTTCCTTGGGTCAGGTATCACCCCTGCCCCTCACTACTTCAGGATTAGCAATGGTTTAAAAAAAAAAAAAAAAACTACAACTTCTCTGCTATTAACTCCAAGGTTCTCCAACATCCCTTGTGATCTCCTTACCCACCATTCTGCCATGAAAAGTGCCCTCATTCACATCTCAACACATCATAATTTGAGGTGTCTACTTCCTGACTGTTGGGCTGCTATTCCTTGACCTCCTGGATTGTACATTCTGTCGCAGCCCAGATGAGCTGGGGCAGACCCTGGTGGCACCTCTCCTCCACCTTCAACTCTCCCAGTCCAAGTGGTTCAAAGAGGGCTGCCACCACTACCTCCATCATGACTTGGGAATGGAGTTCTGCCAATGGAAAAACCCAGGGTGGAATGGTCCTGGTGATAGGTTCAGGGTGGGCACATGACCAGAGTTAGTACAAATAAGAGTCAGTAAGAGGGCTTCTCTTCAAACTAGGGCAGGAATCTGCTCCTAAAACTAGGAAGAGAAGTACCAACCAGGAGCTGCTGCTGACCATCTTTCCTCACTGGAGGAAGTGCCTGCCTGAGAATGCAGCAAATACAAAGGAGCATAGAGTAGAAAGAGGAAAAGAAGGAAAATCCTGAACTGATCGTTAGGGCATCTAGTTTCGGTCCTTCTTTAATTCCCTGGACTTTCCAGTAAAGAAAACCAACCCAGTTCCTTGTGTGCTTAAATCTATTTGCGTTTCTGACACCTGCAACTAAGTCCTAACTAATACAGAAGGTCTCAAGCTCATCAAGGATTTGAGATACAGATCAGGAAATCTGAGGCAAAGCCCACACGTGTGGGACCCAGCTGGGAGAGGGCTGCAATTCCCAGCGTAGCTAATAGTTCAGTAGGTAGCCCCTGGAATCATCCTGCTTGGGTTTGAACCGTGGTGCAGCTATTTCTTGTCTGTGGGAGGTACCCTCAGTGCCTCAGTTTCTTCGTCTGTATGATAAAGGTATTCAAAGCAATGCCTTCCTACCTGGACTGTGGGAGGATGAGATAGACTACCCCACATGCAGCACTTTACAATTCTGGGCAGGTTGTAAACTTTCAGTCAACGTTAGGTCTTGCTGTCATCCTAAGGCACACAGGCGACCCCAGCTAGCTCCAGGCTTCAAGACTTCTTCCACACCCACCGAGTTGAGACAGCTGAATCCAGGCAACTGGACCGGCACCCAGGTCAGAAAGAATCAAGGGTCCTGGGGTGGAGCTGGTTGGAGAAGACTCAACACTGACCAGCTCCCATGAGGTTAGGATGAATGGGGGCCCCAGGCTAGCAAGCTCAGGGCATCCCTGGTCTGCCCAGTATGAACCTCAGCTCCAAGTGCTGCTGCAGAGCCTGCTGGGAGGCCCCTCCCTTCCCCCACCATGACCACCCCCAGATGTTGTGATGAGTCTTTTATAACCACGAGCAGCACCCCCCAAAAGTAGGCACCAGACCAGGGCCCAGCCTGTATCGTGTCTAGCCTGTATCATCTCCAGGCTGCCAAGCAGTTTGTAATTGTGTTTGTGATGCCCAAAGGTAACATGGGATGTCTTTGGTCAGAAAGGAAAGTATTTGTTGTTCAGTAACTAAGTCGTGTCCGGCTCTTTGCAACCCCATGGACTGCAGCACACCAGGCTCCTCTGTCCTTCACTGTCTCCTGGAATTTGCTCAAACTCATGTGCATTGAGTCAGTAATGCCATCTAACCATCACATCCTCTGTTGCCCCCTTCTCCTCCTGCCCTCAATATGTGATTGGAGCTAGAGCAGGAGTCAGGAGGCCCAGGTTCCAACCCACGCCTGTCATGGGTTCACTGTGGGACCTCAGCTGGTCCCTTCTTGTCTTTGGACCCAGTTTCCTCAACAGTGGCCTCCTGAGTGGGAAGTAGAGAATGGGGAGAAAAGGCAATGGGTTAAGTGGCCTCCTTCCCACTTCATGGTTCAGAAATTCCCTTTTACCACAGAGGCAAGTGACTCTGCAGTTTGAGAAAATGAACTTTCTTCATCCTGGAGCTGGTTATCCTGTCCTGCTTTTTCTGACTATTGGCTTTCACCTTTTACCTCCTTGTGTGGCTCTCACTAACCCAAAGCTTGTAACCTTTCCTCCTTTCTTTTCACATCCTTTGAGAGTAGATTCTAAGAACTCATTGGTAAGATTAACGAATGACCAGTGTTTTCATAACACATTTGCAATTCAAAGCTAACTTTGCATTGATGGCTTTATTTATCCTGAGCTGAATGGACGATTACAGTGGCGTAGCCCTAACCTAAGACTTGCCCCCTTGACTATAATTGCTTGTTTCAGCACCTCCCTTGTGAAATGAAATCTCTAGGACTGTGGGTACTGCTTCCACCTGGTTTGCCACTGTTCTCCCAGTGCTGAAACACAATCCCTGTCACAGAGTCCACTCTTAATAAATATATACTGACCAAATCACCCAGGGGCCTGTAGCTGATTGAATGTGGAAATTTGAGAAAGAAAGAGGAGTCCAGGGTGGCTGGAGGATTTATCTCCTAGTGAGCCCATCAGATCACTGCAGGAAAAGCACACTTAGAGTAGCGCGGTGGTTAAATGATCCAACTAGGATCATAGTAGCTTCTGGCATGAAGGGCAATGTCTAGGTAATGCTCTCATAAGGGCCAAGGGAAGTCCTTTGAGGGGTTTTTATGGACCCTGATCATTCTGCAGCCTGTAACACCAAATCAGATAGGTCAATGGTATTTCGTTGCCAGAAGATCATCTGTGACAATTTAAGCAAGTTAGGAGACTATTTGGCTCAGATCAATCTGAAAAAAAAAATGTTCCATGGAAGTTTCAAGAAGAAAATTAAAAAAAAAAAATGAACCCCATGGAAAACAAATGTTTCTGACCTAGGTCAGACTCTTTAAACAAAACCACATGAATGTTCAGACACGTTTGTCAATTAGCTTAAAGGAGCATTCACCACACCTTCCAAATGCTTTCTTCTTTGGGGAGGGGCTTTAATTAAAAGGCCAGAGGAAGTCTGGCACAGAGGATGACAAATGGGAAGGGATCACCTTAGAGAAGCCATTGGCACAGAAACAGAGAAATCTGGCTTGGCTGGGATGCTCAAAGTTTATTAAAATTCCCCAAGTGTGAACTCACGCCTGAGTCAGACTGTCAGTGGGCTGCCTGAGGAGGAGAGTGGGGGCCCATAATGAATTCTACAGCCAGAAGCTTTACCACCAACTTCAGTTCCAAGACTGAGGCTGAAGCAGGGGAGTTGGAAAACCAAACCTTGGATAGGGAGCCTTAGGAGAGCAGGGTCCCAATGCAGAACTGGACATGCCTTGATGGAGTTACCCCAGCTTAGGTGGGCTCAAAAAGGGAGCATGTTTGGGCCTCAGCCAACAGCTAGTCTAAGGGAAATAAAGCTGAAGCTAAAGAAACCATCCAGGCATTGTATGGCTGTACCCTAAACAGGAAGGGAGGCTTGTTGTTGGGGCCTGGGGGTAACCCAAAGGAGCTACATGGGCCCTGCTTTGTCCCTCCATCCTATAATTATCTGTGCTCCCCAGAATTCAGTCTTGGCCTGTTTCTCCTCTCATTTACTCCTCTCCAGCTCTAGCCATACTCATGAGCTCCAGACTCAAATGGCCATCTGCCTACTGGCCTTCTCTTATGGGATGTCCCGGGGGGCCCGTCAAACCTCTATTCACTGTCAGTGACCTCAGGAAAATTACTTATGCTTACTGAGCTTTTGTTTTCTTTCTTGCAAAATGGGCATCCAAATATCCACTTTACACAATCCTTTTGAGATTAAATGACTTAATGAATGACACATACTCAATCCAGGGCTTACTCAATATCTCTCCCCTTCATCCAGGAATATGTAGTCCCCCATCATGTTCCAATTTGTATTTTGGCCAATCATTCGGGCTTCTGTACACCCTTCACAGGCAATAACCAACGCAACTGAATTTAACGGCACTTCTAGAGTTGTGTTCTCTGGTGATCCATGTGGAAAATGGAGCCAGGTATTGAAAGGCCCTTCAAACCCAAGATCCCCCAAACCAGACTCATATTCTACCTACCCTGCATTCTACCTACTGCTCATCTTAAATCCCCTCTGTGAGTGAATGGCAGAACCATCCAACCAAAACCCCTGAACTGAAAAGCTGGATATTAGCCTCAACTCCTCTCTTCCCAGCAGTTACCAAGTCCAGCTCTATCTCTTAAATAGATCTTAAACCCATCATCTCTCATCACTCCCCACCTAGAATAGCTCAGATGTATATAGGGGCTTCCCTGAAGAGGCTATGGTAGGTCCAGCCAGCTGACAGTGATTCAGAGACTTTGGATGGCCCCGTTTGCTTCATCTCCTATTGAACTGCATATGCCCTTCCCCAGGCTTGAGTCCTAAAATCAAGCCAACCAAACCAGCTCTTACAGAGCTCAAGATCTTAAAGTTTTGCCCTAGGACTCCTTATTTCTCCTTCAGCTAGAGCTCCTAACTTGGCCTTGGCTAGAAGCTCCAACCCCCTCCCACCCACTTTGCCCCACATTCCTTAGTGCCTGCTTGCCTCTTCCTCTTCCTCACCATCCCCCACCTTTCACTCTGAGCTGCTCTGCAGATCCTTTCTTGAATGAGGCTCTAAGCCTGAGTTAAGAGCCTTCTCTGAGCTCCCAGAGAAAGGAGCTTACTCTGCTTGTTCTGCTAATGCCTGTTACTTCATCGCACTGTATTGGATTTTCCTGGTCACTTGTATAATTGGCTCCTTGAAAAGGGCCACCTCAGATGAGGTTAGTTTCTGTTATCTATCTAGAAACAGGGGCAGCAAGTCACTTTAGAGAAAATCACTTCAGTGCCTAAATCAATAGTTGAACACATTACAAGTTTATTTCTGTCTTATACCGTAGCACAGTGCAGGTTGGTGGGAATGGGAAGCTTGCTCTATGTGTTAGGAACCCAGACCCCTTCCACAGAGATCCTTAGGATTCTTTCCACACAGCAGGTAGATGAAGTACGAGAACAAGGATCACACATGGGTCAGATCTCGAAGTGGTGCCATCATTTTCATCCATATTCCATTGGCTAGAGCCCAGTCACATGGCCTCATGCAGCTTCAAGGGAGTCTGGAAGTGCAGCTGAGTTCCATACCCAGGAGGAAGAAAAGAACATGAATATTAGCGGGTACAAGTATTTTCTGTCACCCCTGACAATGTTTACCAGGCAACAGTTTCTCCATTTGGTCAGCTCCCAAGTTGAATGTTGGTAAGGAAAATCATCCACCCTTGAAGATGGCACCCACCATCCACCCACCTAGCAGGCACCAGACCATCCTGAAGCAGGTCATCTCCTGTGGAAGGTGGTGCCTCCTGCCTTAGACAGCAGTCTGACTCCTTCTGATGAGCTGGAAGACAGCAGGTTTGGGCCTCCCCATACACATAGTAGCAAGTGTCTAGGGACTCTAACAGGGTTCCTGGAGGAGAATGTACCAGCTTCTTTTAGTAAGAACAGGAGGAAGTTAGAGAGAAGACTGCATTCCAGGACCCTGGGGAGGACTATATCTACAGCCCAAACTGTGAAGTCAGACCCTTATATTTTGGTCCTTTCTGCTAAACCCTGAGCTACTCAGAGGCAGGCTCTGTCTTATTTTTCCTACAGCCTGGTGCAGAATCTGGCATGGAGTGCTGGCAAATCCACCTCCTCCCTGGACCCCACACCATTGCAGAATCTGCTCTGGGGAAGCTGACTCCAGTTAGGTAGGACAACCAGACCTCAAGGAGAGGCCAACAGAATATTCACTCAATACCTGGCTCCATTTTCCAAATGAGTCACCAGAAAACACAACTCTATAAGTGTCATTAAATTCAGTCCTTTTGGTTACTGCCTGTGAAAGATGTACAGAAGCCAGAGTGATTGGCAAAACTATAAATTGGAACATTATTATTATTATTGAGCATGTTTCACTCATTAAGGCATTTAATCTCAGAAGGATTGTATAAAGTAGATATTTAGATGCCCATTTTGCAAGAAAGAAAATGAAAGTCCAGTAAACATAAGTAAGTTTCCCAAAGTCACCAAGACAGTGAACGATAGCGTCAAGATTTGAACTCAACTGGGGGAAAATGGATATGCATATACTCAGCCAAGTATATGTATGGTTGAGTCCCTTTGCTGCTCACCTGAAACTAACACAACATTGTTAGTGACTGTACCCCAATACAAAATAAAAAGCTAAAAAAGATCAGAACTCAAATCCTTCAAACCTGCTATGGTGCTGGCCTCTTCCCACCAACAGAAGCAGCTAACAATGAGGCAGAACTAAGGGGACAGCACTACTAAGAAAAGTAAGGGGAGTGGGGAGTTACTTAAAAGAAAACCAGTTTGTGACAGCAAGAGGAGAAGGCAAAAAGAAAGAGCATTTGTTAGGGGCAGCAGTCTGCCAGGCACAGACTTGAAAGTCCCCCATGTGTCACCGCATCTAATCCTCACAACAGCCTATAAAAGAGTTTCCAATTATCTCCATCTTAAGAGGAGGAAACTGGACACAAAAAAGTGAGGTTACATAGCCAATGCTGAAACTATAATGTAGCTGAGATTGAAATGTTATCTACCTAACTCAAGAAGGGCTTAAGATTTTGTGGTCGAGGCCCACAGCCACTGCCACGCTCAGTCAGATAAAATCCAACACTGGCTGGTGACCTGGGAAGATCTAGGAAAATAAAATGCCAAGTTCATCTGGCTAGAATCCAGCCCTACTCAGTGGCTCTGGAATCCAAGATGGTGTTTCCCTGTTTACACTCAGAGCAAAGGTGTTTGGGGCTGGAGGCTTTGGAGAAAAGGCGAGACAGATCCTGGCCCCTGCAGATGGAAGCACTCTGCATTCCACTTACCACTTCCCACATGTACTGCCCTGGTGCGGATCCATGAGTGTATTGTACTTTAAGAGGGAAAAGGTGCAAAGATAAACAAGGAATAAAATCCAACAATGCATAAAACCCCAAGTGACAAGAATTGCTGCCATTAAGGAGACTTCCTGTCACCTAGGTTGCTGGCTTGCTAAAATCTATTTTCTCTTGAGAGCCCTGGTTCAAATGCCATCTCTTGTAGGAAGTCACTCCCTGGAAGGAATCCCTCCCTCCCTCACCTTGACTCTGTTGTATGGTTTGGAATTTATCATATTCACCCCTCAAATTAACCATACCCCTTCACTAACCTGTAAGCATACTGAAAGCAAAGACCTTGCCCTCTTCATAGTCATAAAGGAGAATTAATGGTCATATTTGTGGTCTCCATGCCCACATGCTATACATTCATCATCTCCTATAATCTCAGAGTGTCCCACATTTGTTTTCGCCATGTGGAAAGTCATGGTCAGAAAGTTCACTCACAAGGTCAGGATCCAAACCCAGATCCAAGACTGGACTCTTTCCAACAGATGACAACACATAAAGTATTTATTGAAAAAGTTATTCGTTCAATATTTGTGAATTCATGGGTTCCAAGCCCATCACCCTCTGTGTCAAGTAAAGCCAGACATGACAGTGTACCAGTTTTCTATTGCTGTGAAACAACCCACCCAAATAATAATCAACACCACATCCTGTTGGCATCCAATAACAATCATTTTCTTTGCTCCCAGTTCTGAGGATGGGGAATTCCGGCAGGGCTCAGTGGGGAACCTCCTCTCTGCTCTGTAGAGTGTCTGTTTCACTCCTTGTGGCCTCTCTCTCCAAGTGGCTACTCTGGGCTTCTTTACATGGCAAATATGTTTTTCTCTGAGCAAAAGCAAAAGCCTTCTAAAGAGGCTCCTTAAATCTCAAGATGTCAATTCTGCTGCATTCTCCTTGCCAAAGCAAGTCAGAAGTCCAACCTAGATTCCAGAAGGTAAAGAAATCAACCCAAATTCCTCATCAAGAGGAGGAGGCAAGGTCACACTGCAAAAGGATATGACACAGGAGAAATAATCCACGGGGGTCTTTTTTAGCAGTCTGCCAGATACAGATGACAGATTCTGATCAGAGCCTAGAGCTGTGGGATTAACTCTGTGCACCTTTAAAGAAGGGGCTTCCCAGGTGGCACTAGTGGTAAAGAACCTACCTGCCAATGCAGGAGACCTAAGAGTCATGGGTTCGATCCCTGGGTCAGGAGGATCCTCTGAAGAAAGAAATGGCAACCCACTCCAGTATTTTTGCCTGGAGAATCCCATGGACAGAGGAGACTAGCAGGCTACAGTCCATGGGATCATGAAGAGTCAGACATCGGTGAAGCGACTTAGCATGCACGCACTCACCTTTAAAGAAATAGAGGCAATTCCAACTCTGATCTGGAAATCAGAGCAGAGCTGCATCAGACCCCGAATTTTTCATGAGTTTTCTCCTTTCTCTGTTGTGGCCATGGTTTGCTGTGATAATTTTCACATCCACTTTACAAAGGTATGCACAAACATCATCACTTGTACAGTGATGGAGCAATCTCTAAGTTAAAACTTCTTGCCAACCAGGGGTTTTGTTGTGGCAGGAACAGTCTGTTGGGAGCCCATCTCAGAATCGCTGGCACCACCACAGCCCTCACTGAGCACAAGGCATGAAACAGGCACCAGAATCAGCTCTTAACTTGACCTGAGCCACTCTCTCAGATTCACAGCATTCAAAGTGGCTGCTGCTGCTGCTGCTAAGTCGCTTCAGTCATGTCCGACTCTGTGAGACCCATAGACGGCAGCCCACCAGGCTCCCCCGTCCCTGGGATTCTCCAGGCAAGCGTACTGGAGTGGGGTGCCATTGCCTTCTCCGATTCAAAGTGGACGTTTCATTATCTGGCATTAACTAGGTGGGAAATTCCTGGCTGGGCAGGAACCACAGGAGAAAGAGACCAACAAGGGAGATAAGTCACACCTGCCAATTAGTGCCTGGAAAGACACAGCCTGTCCTTATCCAACCTGCAGATCAATAGCAGACATTTATACTCAATACCCTCTTTAATGCAGGTATGTGACAACCCTTTCAAGTTCACTACCTGTGTAGTGAGCTGTAGGGGGTTCCCAGCAGATTCGGGGAGTACACTAAATCTGTAGAAGGGGTGGGCAGTAAATAAAGGGGCTCTTCTGTAAGATGTGAGCTGAATTGAAGCAAACCATCAAGGGGGGTTTAGTGCCCCGGGGTTATCAGCAGCCAGGCTGCCTACAACTTGGCTAACTTGTGGCCTCCTGGGCTGGGAGGACCCCCTGCCAGTCACTCTCCTCCCACCCCCATCCCATCCCCTGCCAGTGCCAACTATTGGCTGATCCCAAGCCAGAGGGCAATGAACCCATAGAAGCAGCCTGTTAGAGTCAACTTCCCAAGGTGCAGAGGAGAGAAGAGAATGGATCTGCAAGGACAAAAGACAGATAACCAGCATATAGCCCCTTGGCTAAGCAGCATATTGTGAGCTGTTCCTAAGAACTGGCCCCCCCCCCACCGCCGCCGTCCCCACCTCCCTGCACAATCATGCCTGCCTTGGTAATCTTTAAAATCCAGTTTCACCCGATTATGCATTTTGTAAGGGGAAGAAGGAGGACAGGATACTGAAACTGGTCCAAGAGACATCCCCTAAGTCTCGGTGCTTTGACCCATAAATTTTGGGTAATTTGTGTTTCCTGGGGTGTGAAAACTCAATGAGCTCATATTTGTATAGGATCCTTATAAAGTATTAAATATAAAGCAATAGACAGATGTGCTCAATTATATCCATTGGGGGTGGAAAGGCCACAGATGTGAGAGTACATCTCCTGTGAAGAGAACACTGGGCATGTCTGGACCAGGCCCTTCCCTTCCATCACAGCCCATCGCATGACGTCATTCCCCAGACAGAAGTCCCGGGAAGCTCTCACATCCCTCACAGCCACCTCCGCTCTGATCTGTGAGGCCAGCACAGGGTCCAGGCCAGGCCTCTGTGGCATCAGCAATGACCGACTGAATGGGCCATTGGGAATTCAGTCCCTTGTCAGCAAGACTGATGAACCGGATGTGCATCAACGTCATCGGAGCTGTTGTTTCAGGAATCCTCTCCACTCCAGAAAGGCCCCATGGGAGCATTTAAATCCACAAGGTTTATTTAGGGCACACGAAGTAAGTCAAGGATGCCAAAGAGTGCGCTCCCTGGGGAACTGCTGCAGAGGCTGCTGGCCAGAGAGAGACAGACAGGAGTTGGCCAGGCGAGACTGGCCCTTCACATCCTCGCAGGACCATCGCCAAGCTCTTGGAAAGAACAGATTCAGAATTTAAGAGGTTCTTTGTGATTTTTATTGTATTTTTTAGAAGACATTGGATGGGTATAGCGGGAATGGGGGTGAAGCAGCTTGAGGACCCATGGAAATGGCATCAGGCGTGCACCCTCTTGACTTAAAGTAAAATTTCCATTTGACTCCAGAAGGAGGGGTGGACTTCTGCTCTCCTTTCCCACTGAGTGGCTCCCACTGCCCACAAAACAGTGCCCAGAGCTCCTTAATCTGGCATCTCAGAGCCTGCCCAGCTGGCCCCGGCCTACATTTGCAAGTTTACTTCCCAATACTACACTTCATAGGCTCACACAGTCTGGCTTCATATGGTCATCAGAGGCATAGGCTTCAGAGCTGATATACCAGAGCACTAACCTGGGCCCTGTCCCTTCCCAAGCTATGCGACTTTGGGTCAGGGGTCCAGGCTTCCTGACTCAGGTTCCACCTCCTAAAAGTAATAGTATTTGCTACAGATGAAGTGAGGTTATGCAGGTAAGGCCTGCAACACATTGCCTAATCCAAAATCAGAAGCCAATCAAATGCATGTGATAACTAACCAATCTCCTGGTTGTGCTGTGTCCTTTACCCCCCAGAATACTGCCTGCTCAGTCCTCCGCCAATGCAGACCCACCCCAAGCCCAACATTTCCAGCTGCTCCAACCACAGGAACCCCTCCCCTGGCTTTAACTTAGGATGTTAAGCTAAGTTGCTTGTTAAGTTAAGCTGCTCCTTCCTCAGGACTCCAAGTAACCACATTTACCCTGCAAAGGCTGCCACCAAGAGACAGAAATACCGGGAGATTAAGCACCAAAAGACCCCAGGTCAAGTCCCAGCCTTTCCAGTGATTTACCACCTGATCTCTCACCTGTCACCCAACATCTCTGAACTTCTGTTTCCTCTCCTCTAAAACAGGGAAAATACCCCCTGCCACTGGTGGAAAAGCAACAGGATAACATGTGGAAAAGGACTTCATAAACTTTGAAATATCGTGGAGTATTTAAAAAATGAAACTATTGACTTTCAGGACAACAGTAATACTAAGCCAGAAAGACTAACTTTTTATGATCTGGTTCTTCAATTTCCATCTATGATGTTTCTGCTGGAAGACCCAGTGAAAGTGAAAGTTGGTCAGTCGTGTCCAACTCTTTGCGACCCCATGGACTATACAGTCCACGGAATTCTCCAGGCCAGAATACTGGAGTGGGTAGCCTTTCCCTTCTCCAGGGGATCTTCCCAACCCTGGGATCGAACCCAGGTCTCCTGCATTGCAGGTGGATTCTTTACCATTTGAGCCACAAGGGAAGCCCAAGAATACTGGAATGGGTAGCCTATCCCTTCTACAGGGGATCTTCCCGACACAGGAATCAAACTGGGGTTTCCTGCATTGCAAGCAGATTCTTTGCCAGCTGAGCCACAGGCCCAGTATACAGATTCAAATATACTATCTGAGCCACCAGAGAAGCCCTCAAATATACTGGCCACTCCAGTTCACTGTCACCAACAAGCAGAATTTCCACAGACACCCTCTGACCCCAAAGTCCTTCTCTGAAAAATGTAGAAATAATTTATGTTCTTGAAATGCTACTTCTCATTTGCAAGGTGCTTTTGTAGTTTACAAACCACACATACATCCCAGGGCCTAAGGAGCATCAGTTAAATGAACAAGCCAGCCAGAGTCCCTGGCAACAGCCTGGGTCACTGATCTCCCTCCAAACCAGAAGGGCCTAGAGCTTCTGATTACCTGAAAACCTGAGAGCAACCCAGGCTCACCTACAAAGGGCCAAATGCCCGTGGGAAATGGGATTCTTTCCAACACCTGGTCATATGTCAAATATCAAGCTGGAGTTCTATAACCTGGGAGGTAAAGGATTGCTTCTATTTTATTTCTCGCAATGTACAAATCTAGTCATTCTTCTTTCCTCTCCAGCCTACAGCTTGAAAACACTCTGAGAACCCAAGTGACCTACTCAAGCCGCCTGTCAAGGTCTCTACGTAGCCTATGCCACAGCTTCCTTCGTTTTAGCCTCTTTAGCTGACGTGTCTTAGGCAACATCTAGTTCACAAGGCTTAAGCTGTCCAGTTTCTTTGAGATAGGGGAAGATATCCAGGGGAAGTAAATTTATCTGTAAGCACAAAAAGATTAGCTGATGTGTGTTTATTGCTACACACCATCATAGCTGAGATCAGAACCTGTGGTCTTTAATGTTCTAGGCTGCCTCAGCGATTTCCACTTAAACAGTGGAAATCCTGCTGTAAGGAAAATGATGGGTTTTTAAAAAAATTTTATTGAGGTATAGTTGATGTGTGATATTGCATAAGTTTCAGGTATACAACATAGTGATTCACAATTTTTAAAGGTCATACTCCATGTATATTATTATAAAATACTGGCTATATTGCCTGTGCTGTACAATACATCCTTGAAGTTTATCTATGTTATATATAGTGGTTTGTACCTCTTAATCTCCTACTCCTATTCTGCCCCTTCCCACCACTCCCTCTCTCCACTGGTAAACACTAATTTATTCTCTATTTTATCTGTGAGTCTGCATCTTTCTTGTCATAGTCGCTAGTTTGTTATATTTTTTAAATTCCATATACAAGTATTTACCTATGTCTGACTTATTTCACATAATATCCTCCAAGTCCATCCACGTTGTTGCAAATGGCAAATTTTCATTTTCTTCATGGCCGAGTAGCATTCCTGTGTGTGTGTGTGTGTGTGTGTGTGTGTGTGTATGGGTGTATCACATCTTCTTTATCCATTAATCTGTTGATGGACACTTAGGTTGCTTCCATATCTTAGCTATTATAAATAATGCTGCTATGAACATCAGGTTGCATGTATTTAATATCTTTTTCAAATTAGCATTTTTGCTTTCTGTTTTTCAGATATATTGGAATTGCTGGGTCATATGGTATCTATATTTTTGAGAAACTTCCATTCTGTTTCCAATAGTGACTACATTAATTTACATTCTGACAAACAGCATATAAGTATTCCCTGGAAACTGACTGGGGTCTAGGAAGTTGAACTGAAGTGAAAAAAAAAAATCATTAATCAAAGCTCTGCCCCTAGTTCATTGTGTAACCCTAAATAAGTCAATTCCCTTCACTGAAGATTATTTCTTCATTGGTTAAATGAGAGTTGGACTAGATGAGATAGAACAAGTACATATCACCCTCACTCATCCACCCAAAAGCCCAGGCAGACATTGCTAATCAACCACAGCACCCATTCCCCATAAGCAGGATGCAACACATTGCTTCAGGCAATCTGTACAAGTAGATCAGACCTGCCACATGAAGTAAATAAAATCCATTTACCATCCCTTGGCTAGATGGTTTTCATCAGTTATGACATTATACCACCCATGAAGCATGAAAACAGAGATTAGGAAACCTGAGACCTAGAGAACACCTGCCCATGGTTTCAGTGCCACTGAGAAAGTATCACAAAACCTGAGCCTCCATTTCCTCATCTGTAAACAGTGAAACAGCTTTACTTTCCTATTTTCAAGATCTCTTTGAAGATGAAACTCAAAAACCACATAAAAGAGCTTTCTCAACTGAAAGTCCTCTAATAATCTTAGTATATTAACATTTGTTAGTGAAGGTCACTCAGTCATGTCCAACTCTTGTGACCCCATGGACTGTAGCCCACCAGAATTCTTCTGTCCGTGGAATTCTCCAAGCAAGAATACTGGAGTGGGTATAGCCATTCCCTTTTCCAGGGGATCTTCCCAACCCAGCAACCAAACCTGAGTGTCCTGCATTGCAGGCAGATTATTTACTGTCTGAGCTACCAGGGAAGCACAACATTGTTAAGCACCATGCTAGTTACTTTAGATTTATTTCTTGTCTCATTTGAGTCTCACAGCAGCACTATAAAGTTGGGTTTCTAGCACACTTGTAACCAAAGATCTTATTAATATATTGTGAACTCCTCTCTTTGTCCAAATGTTCACCTTGGAGTCTAGTGTAGTCAATAAATATTTACTGATTTTATATGACTCTCTGGAGGAAATTGGGTGACTCCTGAAAACTTAGGGGCATATTTTAGAAGGTAAAGTATAACAGTTAGAATGCACTGGGATGACCTAACAATGATTTCAAATCCTAAGGATGGTTGAGGATGTGATATATGGACCTTCACCTCATGGTTCCAAGATGGCTGCTGCAGCTCTAGACATCACATTTTCACAGTATGTTTCCAAAGTAAAAAATCACAAGGGTAGCTGAGACAATGAAAGCTCTCACTGAATACCTAGTTTCCTTTATCAGGAAAGGAGATGCTTTCCCCTGCTGACTTCCTTATGACTCATTGGGTCATATGATCACCAGAGAACAAAGGAGACTGGAATAAAAGAGTACCTGGGAAGAAGGCAAGGGAGGAAGGGCCATTAGGTAGCCAAGTAGTAATGTCTACCATAGGGAATATTTTGAGGAGTCTTCATGTATTAGTTTCCTGTTGCTGCTATTACAAATTACCATAAATGTAGTAGTTAAAGTAATAACATGATTTTATTATCTTACAGATCTGGAGGTCAGAAGTCCAAAATGGGTTTTGCTAGGCCAAAATGAAAGTGTCAACAAAACTGTGTTCCTTTCAGAAGCTCTAGGGGAAAACCCTTTTCCAGTTCTATAGGCTGCATTCATCCCATTACTTGGGGCCCCTTTTTCTATTTTCAGTGCCAGCAACAAAACATCTTCAGATCTCTCTCTGACTCTGGCTCTGCTTCCATCCTCACATCCCCTTCCCTGATCTAACCTTCTGCATCCCCTTCCAGCTTTTAAGGACACGTGTGAGTACATTGGGTCCACCAGGATAACCTCCGTATCTCAAGATCATTAACTGAATCACATCTGCAATGTTCTCTTTGCCACATAAGGTAACATAGTCACAGGTTCTGAGGATTAGGTAGTGGACACCTCTGGGGGCCTATTATTCAGACCATCTCATTTCACATGATTCCTTACAAACCTCCTCTTACTAAACACAGACTCCCCCTCCTAGAGGAAATTTAAAAACAAAAC
This sequence comes from Dama dama, assembly GCF_033118175.1. NCBI lineage: Eukaryota > Metazoa > Chordata > Mammalia > Artiodactyla > Cervidae > Dama > Dama dama. Next base: position 88,194,935 of record NC_083700.1, read on the forward strand.
AAAACTGCAAACTTGTCATCTTATACATCTAATCACTTAAACATCAATGTTAACATTCAGAAGACCACAGAAAGGCTAGTTCATGTCCATCTTGCAACTTCTCCAAGTTCTTGAGAAGAGATACACAAAATAAATTTGAAAACAAAAAGAAATGCCTTTCCTGGGTTGAGGGAAATATTACTTCTTAGACTATCCAACAGCACCCCCCAGTGTCATGAAGCAGAAACAGGGAAGGAGGGCTACCATTTGGTTAAAAAAGAATCAGAATGTTTAGCCACAATCATGAGGCACAGGTACCCAGGCCCCAGTCTCAGAGATTTGGAGGCAAGTGATCTGAAGCTAGGCCCAGGTGTGAGAAGTTTTTTAGAGGTCGCAAGGGATCGCATGTTCGGTTAGAGTCACGGAGTTCAGCATAGAAATAAACATGGTCTGAAAGCCCTTAGGCCCTATTGTTCAGTTGCTAAGTCATGTCCAACTCTTTGCAACTCCATGGACTGTATTACTCCAGGCTTCCCTATCCTTTACCACATCCCAGAGTTTGTTCAATCTCATGTCCATTGAGCTGGTGATGCCATGCAACCATTTCATTCTCCTTTTCCTCCTGCCCTCAATCTTTCCCAGCATCACAGTCTAGAGATTCAAAAATAAATATGATAAAGCTCCTCTTCTCAAAGAACTTTCAGTCTCAATAGACGATGAGAGCTGGAAGAGACACTGGTCACAACTAACATCTGTATGACTTAGGGCAAACTATTTAACCTCTCTGTGCCAGATTTCTTCTCTGCAGAATGAGGATAACAATAGTGCCTGCCTTAAAAATGTTATTAAGAGAATTAAATGATACAATTCACAAAAAGCATTTAGTATGGTGCCTGGTACAAAATAAACACACAATGATGTTAGCAGTTCCTAGCAAGTTCCCAGGGTAAAAAGTACATGGCCCACATGCTACCAGTCCCGTCACACAGAGCAGACACTACTGATTGATCTTAACTCTTTTTCATACTGAATCTGGACAAAGTTTCTCAATTTCACTCAAACCAGCTCTCCATTGCTGGTGGGGAGAATCAAATTTGCCATGCAAATTCCTGCTGCATTTTTCATGTAAGGAAATGGAGACCCAGGAGGGCCAAGCTCATTACATGAGCCTGTGCAAAGCTCAGTTCAGTTCAGTCGCTCAGTTGTGTCCGACTCTTTGCAACTCCATGGACTGCAGCATGCCAGGCTTCCCTGTCTATCACCAGCTCCCAGAGCCTACTCAAACTCATGTCCATCGCGTCAGTGATGCGATCCAACCATCTCATCCTCCGTTGTCCCCTTCTCCTCCGGCCTTCAATCTTTCCCAGCATCAGGGTCTTTTCCAATGAGTCAGTTCTTCGCATCAGGTGGCCAAAGTATTGGAGTTTCAGCTTCAGCATCAGTCCTTCCAATGAATATTCAGGACTGATTTATCTTTAGAATTGACTGGTTTGTGCAGAGCTGGGAAGGTCCAAATCATCCCACCTGGAGCTCCGCACATGCGCCCTGCAGCATATACCAGCTTGCTGGACTCTGCCTCAGCCACAGCATATACCACACTTACAGACACCTCCTGTCAGGGTTCCTGGCTATTCTTGTCCTCTCCATCTGCTGCCTCCTGGATGTTTTGTGGTGGTAGAATGACCTCAGAGTCTCTCTGTGGGCCAGAGGCCCAGTGTGACACTATAAGAACTCACACCTGGAGATTGAAACCACTCCCACTTAGCAGAACCCTGACACCTGCCTTTTATTAATTGCTTGATTGTATCTGATGTACTTCAGATAGCTTCATGTTGATCCTGCCAAGCAGGGATTTTTATCTCTATTGTAACGATGAGAAAACTGATACTGAAAGGAATTTAGTATCCAGTCCAATGTAAAATTTTTAAGTGGGCTTCTCTAGTGGCTCAGTGGTAAAGAATTTGCCTATAATACAGGAGACTTGGGTTCGATCCCTGAACTGGCGAGATCCTCTCGAGAAGAAAATGGCAACCCACTCCAGTATTCTTGCCTGTGAAATCCCATGGACAGAGGAGCCTGGCGGGCTACAGTCTATGGGGTCGCAGAAGAATTGGACACGACCTGACATCTAAGCAACAAAATTGTTAAGCAGCAAAAGAAGACTCAAATCCAGGTCTGATAGGAATAAACTTAAGTATGCAGCACACCTTTTAGCTTCACACATCCATAACTTCATGATGCAGAGCCATTATACTTTGCCAGGCTCCTAACGAACCAAGCTCTCCTCCCTCATAACATTTACTCAATTACATTGGCATCTGTCCTGTCCACTGACGAGTCTCCTCTGCAAAACTAAGGTCCTTCAGCCACCACTCTTCTGACACATACACACATGCATACGTAGACAGCTTCTCCACCAGCTGTATCCTATTTGTTTTTCAGTGTTATGCTTATAACTTACTCCTCCTCCAGGAAGTCTGCCTAAACTGTCAGGTGTCCCTGCTATAGGTAACTGTATCAACCTATATGTCCTTTGTCTCAACATTTGTCAAACTGTATGGTATATGCTCTCTAATTGCAGTAGAAATAATCTAGTTCCCATTATATGTAAAAATTAAGAAACACTAACAAATACTGCATGATATCATTTAATATGTGTTATCTAGAATAGTCAAAATCATAGTAACAGAGTGGGTGTTGGTTACCAGGGACTGGAGGCTGGGGAAAATGGAGAGATGCTGGTCAAATTATACAAGCTTTCAGTTATAAGATGAATGAATTCTGGAGACCAAATGTACAGTATAGCGACTAGAGGAAACAGCTGGTAGAGACAGTTGATAATTGCATATTCTATATTTGAAATTTTCTGAGAGAGTATATATTTCAAGTGGTCTCACCACACACACACACACACACACACACAATGGCAACTATGTGAGGGGATGGATATGCCAATCAGCTTGATTGTAGTAATCATTTCACAATGTATACGTATACCAAAACATGCTCTTTACTTTAAATGTATACAATTTTTATTTGTCAATCATACCTCAATAAAGCTAGTAGGAGGGAAGTAATAACACTCACTTATACTTAGCAATAACAGCTACCATTCATTGAGGCTTCTGCCAGGCACTCACTATACCAGGCCTTGTATCTACACACATACATGTATAAAATCTCATTGACTGATCACTCCCAGCTTCTGAGGTTATCACTTTCCTCATTTCACATCAGGTAGGAGTGGGAACTGGCAGAGAATGAGCTTCAGATAGGTTAAGTCATCTGCCCAAAGCCATACAGATATACACATGGCAAAAGCAGAATGTGGACGCAGGTCCATGAGTTCTCAGAGCCATGCTAAACTGCCCTGATGCAGTATATGCAGTGTGACTTCTTCTCACACCTTGCACAAGGGCCAGTGGCCCTGTGACAACTAGTTCAGCCTTGGAAGGCAGCATTCCTTTCTTCCTCTTGGTACTGTGATGTCAACTACAAGAAAGGATACCGGATTGTGACGGTTAATTAAACTCAGTCATCAGGCATTGCTAATAAATAGCCAAGTTCTCCCAAAAACTGTCCCAAAAATCACATGTTGGAGATGGTGAAATAGAAGGAGGCTGGGGACTTGTTCCTACTTCCAAAACACAAGAAGGACCTGTTGAGGCAGATGAAATAAGATCCAGTCCATTAAACTATATACGTTTGCTTCCCATCGGAACCTGAGCTTTATGAAAGAAGAGACGGTTTTATTCCTTGTTGTGTCCCCAGATTCTAGAACCATGTCTGCCGCAAAGTAGGTGCTCAAGGAAAACCACCATTGAATGAGTGAATGGACTCATATTAAACCCAGATAATGGCAGTGCAGGAATGATGAGACGGATCCTGAACAACCCAAAATCATTGTTCAAAGTTTTCCAAATATGGCACAAAAAATTGCTTCGTGTAAATTCAAGTGGTAAAAATTTTATCTGCTTTTTAGGAACACATTTAGCCTTTTTTCTTGTGTATCCCTTATCCAAAATCATAAAAAGTTGCTTAATATGAAATACACTGATGAGGGGAGAAGAAAAAAATAGGGGTGTGGGATTAAGAGATACAAACTACTATGTATGCAATAGGTAAGCAACAAGGAAATATTGGATAGCACAGGGGATTATAGCCATTATCTTGTAATAACTTTTTTTTTTCCTGAAAAGCTGTTTATTGGGACAGTAATCAAGGAGATACTCCACTGACCCTGATCTTCAGTGGTAAAGAAATATAATCTGTGGAAACACTGAATCACTATGCTGTATACCTGAAATTAATATTGTAAATCAACTATACTTCAATTTAAAAAGTAAAATACACTCATAATTAATGCACATACTCTTTATCTTACCATGCATGTGTGCTCAGTCTTATCCAACTCTTGTGACCCCCTGGACAGTAACCCGCCAGGCTCCTCTGTCCATGGAATTTTCCAAGCAAGAATACTGGAGTGGGTCAAGAGAAGGGGAATATATGTACACCTATGGTTAATTTATGTTGATGTATGACAGAAATCAAACCAATATTGTAAAACAATCATCAATCAATTAAAAAGAAATAAATAGATAAGTCAAAAAAAAGAATACTGTAGTGGGTTGCCATTCCCACCTCCAGGGAATCTTCCTGACCCAGGGAGAGAAGCCACATCTGTGGTGTCTCCTGCATTGGCAGGCAGATTCTTTACCACTGAGCCATCTAGGAAGCCCCACTCTTCATCTTATATCATCCCTAGAAATAATATGATAAAATATACTAATAATTAATTAGCAATATTGCATAAATTATTTGATGAGAAATGCTATTAAATTGCTACCACTGTTACTGTGAAAGGGTCAAGGAAAGCACGTTGCACAAAAGGGACAGAGGAGCAGAAGTGGGGGCAGAAATCAGAGGCAGGAAGGTGCTCAGAGGAGTGGCTGAGACAACAGAAGATGGAGGTAAGAGGAAGCTGAGGGACCTCCCTGGTTGTCTGGTGGTTAAGACTCTACGCTCTCAATGCAGGGGACCCAGGTTCAATCCTTGGTGGGGAAATTAGATCCTGCCCTGCATGCCGCAATTAAAGATCTTGCACGTGGCACCAAAGATTCCCGCATGCTGCAAATAAGACCCAGCACAGATACCTAAATAAAAAGAAGAGGAGGCTGAAGCCAGAGGAGGGGCTCTCCAGGAGGGGACATTTTAGGAGAGGTTTGGGGGTGTCTGGGAGGAAGGTGCGTGAGGCATTCTCAGCAATGCAGGTAGACCCAGAAACTTTGCTCCTTCATCCCCAGGACTAGGCTACTCTGTTCTCTGGCTGTGCCTCCCAGGGGCTAATTTGTGGTCACTGGGGTTTTTTTCCTAAATGCTCTGCCTTATTTGAAATCATGGTTATTGTGCAAAGCAGTTCATTCACCCCCATCCCCTCATCATGGAGAGCTAAGCCTAAACTAACAAACTCCTGAAATAAGAACGTACCGGAACCAAGAGTAGGTCCTTACTAAAGGTGGTTAGAGAAAAGAGATGACTGTCTCCTGAGAGTGGTCAAGGGCAGCCTTTCCTATTGATTAAACCACATCTTGAGGCCCCATTCAGTCCTGATGGCAGGTGACAGGGGCCATGAAGTGAAACTTCAGCCACCGTCACAGCTGAGCTGCTGTCCACAAGAGGGCAGTGGTGCACATCAGTTCAGCTCCATTCAGTTCAGTGGCTCAGTTTGTCCAGCTCTTTGCGACCCCAGGGACTGCAGCACGTCAGGCTTCCCTGTCCGTCACCAACAACCAGAGCCTGCTCAAACTCATGTCCATCGCGTCAGTGATGCCATCCAACCATCTCATCCTCTGTTGTCCCCTTCTCCTCTTGCCTTCAATCTTTCCCAGCATCAGGGTCTTTTCCAATGAGTCATTTCTTTGCATCAGGTGGCCAAAGTATTGGAGTTTCAGCTTCAACATCAGTCCTTCCAATGAACACCCAGGACTGATCTGCTTTAGGATGGACTGGCTGGATCTCTTCGCAGTGCAAGGGACTCTCAAGAGTCTTCTCCAACACCACAGGTCAAAAGCGTCAATTCTTCAGCTCTCAGCTTTCTTTATAGTCCAACTCTCACATCCATACATGACTACTGGGAAAACCGTACCTTTGACTAGATGGACCTTTGTTGGCAAAGTAATGTCTCTGCCTTTTATATGCTGTCTAGGTTGGTCATAACTTTTCTTCCAAGGAGCAAGCATCGTTTAATTTCATGGCTGCAGTCACCATCTGCAGTGATTTTGGAGCCCAAGAAAATAAAGTCTGTCACTGTTTCCACTGTATCCCCATCTATTTGCCATGAAGTGATGGGACCGGATGCCAGGATTTTAGTTTTCTGAATGTTGAGTTTTAAGCCAACTCTTTCATCCTCTTCTTTCACTTTCATCAAAAGGTTCATTAGTTCTTCTTCACTTTCTGCCATAAGGGTGGTGTCATCTGCATATCTGAGGTTATTGATATTTCTCCCAGCAGTCTTGATTCCAGCTTGTGCTTCATCCAGCCCAGGGTTTCTCATGATGTACTCCACATGTAAGTTAAATAAGCAGGGTAACAATATACAGCTTTGATGTACTCCTTTCCCTATTTGGTCAGAACCAAAGTTCTCTTGCTGAGATCAGCATTTCTTGTGTTGTTTAACCGAGATCAGCTTTAGAGACGCTAATGGAGGATGCAGAGCCAGAGTCAAGGACCAACACATACGCGCACACACACACAGTTGCTCAGAGAAAAGGACTCACCTATGGTCTCACAGAAAGTAATCACAGAGCCAGATGCCCTTCCCCACAGGATTGGCCCCCATGGAGAGTTCCTGGTACTATACCTCAGGGTCCCGCCCAGATCCAAGAATCCAGACCTCAGGGTAGGGTTCAAGCACTAGTTGGTTTTTGAATCATATCAAGGTGAAGTCCTACTCATCTCTCTCAACACAAGGAATGCAAAAGAAAGAAAAATGAGAGTCTTCTATACTTTAACAGGTGTCAGTACACTAAATGTTAAAAGGGCAAGAAAATATGCTATATTGTGACAAAATGTATATGAAACAATGTATAAGTCAAGGTCCCAGCAGAAAACAGATGTATCCTAAGGAAAGCCGATAAAGAAATTACAACAGTTACATTGGTGGGAGAACAGTATGGAGATTCCTTAACAAACTAGGAAAAAACTACCATATGACCCAGCCATCCCACTACTGGGCATATATCCTGAGAAAAATAACATTCGAAAAGACACTTGTACCCAAATGTTCATTGCAGCACTATTTACAATAGCTAGGACAAAGAAGTAAACTAGACATCCATTGACAGATGAATGGATAAGGAAGATGTGGTACATATATACAGTGAAATATTACTCAGCCCTAAAAAAGAAAAAATTGAGTCAGCTGTAGTGAGGTAGATAAACCTAGAGCTTGTTATACCGAGTGAAGTAAATCAGAAAGAAAAAAACAAATACTGTATATTAACACATATATAGAGAATCTAGAAAAATAGTATTGATGAACCTGTTTACAGGGAAGAAATAGAGACACAGACAGAGGACAGACTAGTGGACACAGTGGGGAAAGAAGAGGGTAGGACAAATTGAGAAAGTAGCATCGACATATATACACTATCATGTATAAAATAGGCAACTAGCGGGAAGCTGCCGTATAACACAGGCATCCCAGCATGGTGCTCTGTGATGACCCAGAGAGGTCGGAAGAGGTATCAAGAAGAGGTGGCAAGAATACACAGAAGAACTATACAAAAAAGATCTTTGTGACCCAGATAACCGCGATGGCGTGATCACTCACCTAGAGCCAGATATCCTGGAATGTGAAATCAAGTGGGCCTTGTGAAGCATCACTACAAACAAAGCTAGTGGAGGTGACGGAATTTCAGTTGAGCTATTTCAAATCCTCAAAGATGATGCTTTGAAAGTGATGCACTCAATATGCCAGCAAATTTGGAAAACTCAGCAGTGGCCACAGGACTGGAAAAGGTCAGTTTTCATTCCAATCCCAAACAAAGGCAACACCAAAGAATCCTCAAACTACAGCACAATTGCACTCATCCCGCACGACAGCAAAGTAATGCTCAAAATTCTCCAGGCCAGGCTTCAACATGAACCGTGAACTCCCAGGTGTTCAAGCTGGATTTAGAAAAGGTGGAAGAACCGGAGATCAAATTGGCAACATCTGTTGGATCATCAAAAAAGCAAGACAGTCCAGAAAAACATTTACTTCTGCTTTACTGACTATACCAAAGCCTTTGACTGTGTGGATCACAACAAACTGTGGAAAATTCTTCAAGACATGGGACTACCAGAAACCTGCCTTCTGAGAAATCTGTATGCAAGTCAAGAAGCAACAGTTAGAACTGGACATGGAAATACAGACAGGTTCAAATTGGCAGAGGAGTACGTCAAGGCTGTATATTGTCACCCTGCTAATTTAACTTGTAAGCAGAGTACATCATGTGAGATGCCAGGCTGGATGAAGCACAAGCTGGAATCAAGATGGGTGGGAGAAATATCAATAACCTCAGATACGCAAATGACACCACCCTTATGGCAGAAAGCAAAGAACTAAAGAGCCTCTTGATGAAAGTGAAACAGGAGAGTGAAAAAGTTGGCTTAAAACTCAATATTCAGAAAACTAAAATCATGGCCTGCAGTCCCATCACTTCATGGCAAATAGATGGGAAAACAATGGAAACAGTGACAGACTTTATTTCTGGGGGCTCCAAAATCACTGCAGATGGTGACTGCAGCCATGAAATTAAAAGACGCTTGTTCCCTGGAAGAAAAGTTATGACCAACCTAGACAGCATATAAAAAGCAGAGACATTACTTTGCCAACAAACATCCATCTAATCAAAGCTATGGTTTTTCCAATAGTCATATTTGAGGGTTTGAGTATAAAGAAAGCTGAGAGCTGAAAAATTGATGCTTTTGAACTGTTGTTTTGGAGAAGACTCTTGAGAGTCCCTTGCACTACAAGGAGATCAAACTAGCCAATCCTCAAAAAAATCAGTCCTGAATATTCATTGAAGGGACTGATGCTAAAGCTGAAGCTCCAATAATTTGGCCATCTGATGCGAAGAACTGATTCACTGGAAAAGACTGTGATACTGGGAAAGATCGAAGGTAGAAGGAGAAGGGGACAACAGAGGATGAGATGGCTGGATGGCATCACCGACGCGATGGACATGAGTTTGAGCAAGCTCCAGCTGTTGGTGATAGACAGGGAAGCCTAACGTGCTGCAGTCCATGGGGTCATAAATAGTCAGACACAACTGAGCGACTGAACTGAACTGAGAGGCGTGGGATGGGAGAGGGGAGGGAGGCTCTGGTGGTGGGGGAGGAGGTATATACATGTATATATGTACATATACATGTAATTATGACTGATTTGTGTTGTACAGCAGAAACCAACACAACATTGTAAAGCAATTATCCTCCAATTGAAAAAAAAAGAAATTATTATAGTTACAATCAGGGTGTGAAGAAACCTCAAGGAACAGTGGACAGACATTTGCCTGCAGGCCAAGGCCAGACAAGGGAGTGGCTATGAGACCCAGAGACAAGGCAGGCTGGGTGGGAAGGACTCCCTCGACAAAAGGAGGAAGCCAAAAGAACAAATACCCCAGCCCCCTGTCCTCTATCCTCTGAGATCCTGCCAGCCAAACTCAATCAGAAACCAAGAGGCAAGGAAGTCCTATTTCTGGTTTATTGACTATGCCAAAGCCTTTGACTGTGTGGATCACAACAAACTGTGGAAAATTCTGAAAGAGGTGGGACTACCAGACCACCTCACCTGCCTCTTGAGAAACCTGTATGCAGGTCAAGAAGCAACAGTTAAAACTGTACATGGAACAACAGACTGGTTCCAAATAGGAAAAGGAGTACGTAAAGACTGTCACCCTGCTTATTTAACTTACATGCAGAGTACATCATGAGAAACGCTGGGCTGGAGGAAGCACAAGTTGGAATCAAGATTGCCGGGAGAAATATCAATAACCTCAGATATGCAGATGACACCACTCTTATGGCAGAAAGTGAAGAAGAACTAAAAAGCCTCTTGATGAAAGTGAAAGAGGAGAGTGAAAAAGTTGGCTTAAAACTCAACATTCAGAAAACAAAGATCATGGCATCCGGTCCCATCACTTCATGGCAAATAGATGGGAAAATAGTGGCAGACTATTTTTCTGGGCTCCAAAATCACTGCAGATGGTGACTGCAGCCATGAAATTAAAAGACGCTCACTCCTTGGAAGGAAAGTTATGACCAACCTAGACAGCATGTTAAACAGCAGAGACATTACTTTGCCAACAAAGGTCTGTCTAGTCAAGGCTATGGTTTTCCCAGTGGTCATGTATGGATGTGAGAGTTGGACTATGAAGATGGCTGAGCGCCGAAGAATTGATGCTTTTGAACTGTGGTGTCAGAGAAGATTCTTGAGAGTCCCTTACAAGGAGACTGCAAGGAGATCAAACCAGGAAGTCCCTGGAAGTGAGTTTCTAGGAACAAGGAGCAAGGTGGCAGAGGATGACGGGCTCCAGAGGTACAGCAATCACACACCATTTCAACCTGGCCCTTCAACTTCACAAGCAGTATGATATACAGATACTGTTAGATATAAAACAACTTTACTTTCAACCTCTGTGGATGAGGAGTAGCTATTCTTTGCTGGTGGGAATACAGTCTAAGAAAAGCTACTTCTGGGAAAACAAGAAGAGAGTTTTAGTTGGACAAAAGAGGAATTCCTAAACATTTTTACCTTTTTTTAATAGAGCAAAAGAGCGACTTTTCTCAGAGTTGAACAACAGAGAAAAATTTTCATTAAGCTGCAACAAAATAGGGTTAGTGGAACTACGTAGAGAATCTCACTTCTGAGTCTTAGAGAAAAGAAGTTCCTTATATTTATTATAAAATATCTGACTTTTCAAAGAAGTATCATGTATTATCTTATGTATGTGTGCATGCTTAGTCACTCTAGTCATGTCTGAATCTTTGCAACCCTACGGACTGTAGCCCACCAGGCTCCTCTGTCCATGGGATTCTCCAGGCAAGAATACTGGAGTGGGTTGTCATGCCCTCCTCCAGGGGATCTTCCTGACACAAGGATCAAACCTTATGTCTCTTATGTCTCCTGCATTGGCAGGTTGGTTCTTTATCACTAGCACCACCTGGAAGCCCATATTATCTCATACTACTCTTTGAAGGTAGTATTCTTATTTACTATCTTACAGATGAGGAAACTCAAATACAGAGTAGTCAAACCATTCTCAAAAAGGGCAGCAGAGAGCAAGGGACAGGGGATACACCTAGGCTGACCTTCTGATGCCCCACCCTAGTCTTCAGAACCAGGATATTTATCTGACCTTGGAAGTGAGGTCAGAAGGTCACAGTTAAGAACTCAGCAACACTGAGTCCCAGATCTAACATGACTTCACTGGGTGACCTTGGGGCAGTCCCTTCCCATCTTTGGGCCTCAGTTTCTCCAATCATAATGTGAGCAAGTTGAACTAAACTCGCAGTTTTCAAACATTTTTAGCAGGAGAAATTTTTTAGATACCATCTTACAAGGCAACCAGCAATGTCTTCGCTACAGAAATTTTCAGGGCTTTTAATAAGCACACATATTTCATCCCTCTCCAGGCTGGTGATTTAATATATAGTTGGGAAAACAACGATCCAGATGAGTGTTTCTCAACCTTTTTTTTTTCTTTTTTTTACCACAATCCATAGCCAGAAAGACAGTTTATATTATGATCCAAGACACACACACACACCCAACGTGTGTTGAAATTAATATACCTTTCCTTTCAATGACATAGAAAAGCAAGTTTTGCTGAACGATATTTATTTTCACAGCACTCTGATACTATCTCCTTTTTTAATGTTTAAATTATGCGTGAGAGTATACATGATGGTTTCTGTGTGTGTGGTTTTGTCATGATGCAAAATTTATTTCTCACTAAAGGCTACAGTCAAAAATGTTTGAAAACTGTTGTCTTGGGCACCTCTCAGCTCTGTGACCCCAACCGTGCAGGCTGCGGGCTGCTTGTGGGTCTCTGAGACACAAATTAACTGATTATTCTTGTTAGGGCTTAAAGCATGGGAGACTCTGTGCCTCTCCACACAGCTGAGTTGGGCCAGAGAATGTGGACAGGATGGAGCGAAGAAAGCTGGCACCGCCATTGTCTGGGAGGTACAGCTCAGGAACAAAGAGGGAGTTTGTCTCAAGGGCTGCCAACACCGCCTCATTCACAGGCTCTAAATTCATTCAGCCTCCACAGGCCTGCAGGCATCCCCTCACCCCAGGGGCCTGCCAGCCGCTTCGACAAGGGGTTAGTGTCAGATCTGGGCAGCTCTCCCTACCCGATGTAATGGGCATTCAGGTCGCCTGTGAGAATCGGAAACGGAGTCACTCTTGTCAGTTGAAAAACAACATCCTTCCCCAGTCACCCCGTGTGCTCCCTGTTCCCACCCCCACCCTCAAGGGAACCCAGGAACACAACATATCTTAAGACGTGACTCGGCCGTGGGAAAGGGCGCTGGCTGGCCTGGCTGCTGTGTGCAGGTCCTAGAGGTCATCTCCCTTCATCCTCTTCCCCCACTGCTCTCCTTTCATCTTACTTTGGAAGGGCTGCCCTGCCAGAGTCAGCCACCCTAAGCCCCTCCATCGGGAGAGGAGAAAGCAAGTGGAAAACATTAGCCCCTGTGCCAGGCAGTGCCCAGAGGACTTGTGCCATAAATATGTGGCATCCCCTTTTATCCAGGTGAAGAAAAGGAGGCTTAGACAAGCTGCCACTCAAATCTGTCTAGTTCCAAGGTTCCAGACCTACCACCAAGCCGTGGGGAAGAGGGAGGCAACAGGATAGCAGATCACACTGCAGTGAGTCCAGAGCAGCCTCAGACTTAGGCACAATGGAGGCCAGTCACTCACAGAATGAAGCTCCGAGGTGCCTACGTTAGGGCAGCCCAATACAGCACCATGTGAGCTACCAGCTGAACACTAGTGATGGGGACAATGGTGTAAAACTACCCATTTTGCAACTACACAGACTCGGGATATTTTTAGCTTATTTTCTAAAGCAGTTTTAAAAAAAAAATAAAATAAAATAAAGCAGTTTTAAGCTTACAGCAAAACTGACCAGAAAGTACAGAGCTCTCACATATACCCCACACAACCATAGCCAACCCCACTCCTCGCCACCTGAGACATCCCCCACTTGAGTTGCACATTTGTTATAAATAATGCAACCTATGCTGACACATCATTATCACCCAGATTCCATAATTCACATCAGAGTTCCCTTTGTGTCATACATTCTACAAGTTTTGACAACTGTAGAGTGATGGGTAGCCACCATTATAGTATCATACAGAAGTTTCCCTGCCCTAAATATCCTTCATACCACCTATTCAGCCCTCTCTTCCTACCCCTGACAATCACCAATCTTTTTACAGTCTCCATAATTCTGTCTATTAATGAAATTGAATTCATTTCAACTATTCAAAAGCAAACATCCAGGCCCATATGTTTTCATTGGACATTTCTACCGAATGTTTAAATACGAATTAGCACTAGCTCTACAAAAACTCTTCCAGAAAATAGAAGAGAAAAAAATATCTCTCAGTCCATTTTATAAAGTTAATATCACCCTGATATGAAAACAATACAAAAAAAACCTCACACACCAAAACTCTTCATAAATATAGATGCAAAAATTGCTAAACTATTAGCAAACAGATTTGGTAACACAGTAAAAGAATTATATACCATGACCAAGTAAGATTTATTCCAGGGATACAAGGCAAATTTCAGTTCAGTTCATTTGCTCAGTCGTGTCTGACTCTTTGCGACCCCAGGGACTGCAGCACACCAGGCCTCCCTGTCCATCACCAACTCCCAGAGTTTGCTCAAACCCGTGTTCATCAAGTCAGTGATGCCATCCAACCATCTCATCTTCTGTTGTCCCCTTCTCCTCTTGCCTTCAATCTTTCCCAGCATCGGGGTCTTTCCCAATGAGTCAGTTCTTCACATCAGTTAGCCAAAGGATTTGAGTTCCAGCCTCAACATCAGTCCTTCCAACTAACACTCATGACTGATCTCCCTTAGGGTGGACTGGTTTGATCTCCTTGCAGTGCAAGGGACTCTCAAGAGTCTTCTCCAACACCACAATTCAAAAGCACTAATTCTTCAGCGTTCAGCTTTCTTTATAGTCCAGCTCTCACATCCATACATGACTACTGGAAAAATCATAGCTTTGACTAGATGGACCTTTGTTGGCAAAGTAATGTCTCTGCTTTTTATATGCTGTCTAGGTTGGTCATAGCTCTTCTTTCAAGGAGCAAGTGTCTTTTAATTTCATGGTGGCAATCACCATCTGCAGTGATTTTGGAGCCCCCAAAAATAGTCTATCACTGTTTCCATTGTTTCCCCATCTATTTGCCATGAAATGATGGGACCAGAAGGCCAGTTTAGTGGTCAAATATCTACCATGTTAACACACCAAAGATGAAGAATTACATGATCATATCAACAACTTATTTAAAAAATCTTATGGTGAACTTCAACACTCATTCATGAAAATAATTTTTTTTTAAAAATTCTCAGAAAACTAGGAATAGAGGGAAATCTAACTTGATAAAGAACATCTACAAAAGACCTACAACTAATATTTTACTTAATGGTGAAAGATTGAATGCTTTCTCCCTAAGATGAGAATGAAGACAAGGATGTACCCTCCTACCACTCTTATTCAACATCATACTGGAAGTTTTAGCCAGAAAAATAAGGCAAGAAAAATAAAATGCATATAGATAGAAAAGGAAAACGTCCTATTCACAGATGACATATTCTACATTTTCTATGTAGAAATTGCCAACAAATCTACAAAATAATTTTTAACCCCTAGAACTAATAAGTGAGTTCAGAAAGGTCATATGATATAAGATGGCCATTCAAAAATCAATTGTATTTCTATAACTAACAAATTAAAAATAAAGTAACTTTTATAATCACTCAAAAAAATGAAATCAAGAAAACATGTATAAAACTTGTAGGTTGAAAATTATAAAATAATGAAATAAATCAAAGAGATAAATGAGAGACATACAGAATTTATGGATTGAAAGATTTAGTAAAGATTTCAGTTTTTCAATTTCATTTAACACTTTAATGTGATTTTTATTTAAATGGATTCCAGCAAAATTTTTATAGATATAGAGATATGTATTCTAAAGTTTATATGGAAAGGCAGAGGAACTAGGATAGCTAAGACAATTTTTGAAACAGAATTATAATATGAGAGGAATTGGACTCTCTGCTTTCAGGACTTACTCTATAGTTACAATAATCATGTTGGCACATTATAGGTAAAAGGGAAGACACACAGATCAACTGGACAGAATAGAGAACTCAGAAATAGACCCTCACAAATACCCAAGTGCAAAAGTCATCCAGTGAGGAAAATAAGCCTTTTCAACAAATGGTGCTGAAGTAATTGAACATCCAAAGAAGGGAGGGTGGAGAGTGAAATTTGTCCCAAATCTCACACCTTATACAAAAAAATTAACTCAAAATGGATTACAGACTTTAATGTGAAATACAAAGCTACAAAACTTGGGGAGAAAAGCACAGGAGAAAATCTTGAAGATCTATAAAAGAAAAAAATGTATAAAATATGCTTTATCAATATTTAAAAATTTTGCTCCATGAAATACTCTATGAAGAGGATGAAAAGACAAACTACAGACTAGGAGAAAGTGTTAGCACATATCTGACAAAGGGTAGAATATATAAACATTGCTCAAAATTCAATAGTTAAAATATAAACAATCCAATTAGAAAGAGGCAGAGACATTTGTAGAGACATTTCACTGAAGAGGATCAGTTCAGTTCAGTCACTCAGTCGTGTCTGACTCTTTGCGACCCCATGGACTGCAGCACGCCAGGCCTCCCTGTCCATCACCAACTCCCAGAGTTTACCCAAACTCATGTCCATCGAGTCGGTGATGCCATCCAACCATCTCCTCCCCTGTCGTCCCCTTCTCCTCCAGCCTTCAATCTTTCCCAGCATGAGGGTCTTTTCAAATGAGCCAGCTTTTTGCATCAGGTGATCAAAGTATTGAAGTTTCAGCTTCAACATCAGTCCTTCCAACAAACACCCAGGACTTATCTCCTTTAGGATGAACAGGTTGGATCTCCTTGCAGTCCAAGGGACTCTCAAAGAGTCTCCTCCAACACCACAGTTCAAAAGCATCAATTTGGCAGTCCTAAGATGGCAGAAGAATAGGACGGGGAGACCACTTTCTCCCCCACAAATTCATTGAAAGAACATTTGAACGCTGAGCAAATTCCATAAAACAACTTCTGAATGCTGGCAGAGGCCATCAGGCACCCAGAAAGGCAGCCCATTGTCTTCAAAATGAGGTAGGACAAAATATAAAAGATAAAAAGAGAGACAAAAGGGACGGAGATCCATCCCAGAAAGGGAGTCTTAAAAGAGAAGTTTCCAAACACCAGGAAACACTCTCACCAGCAGGTCTGTGGGGAATCTTGGAATCTCAGAAGGCAACATAACCAGGAGGAAAAATAAATAAATAAATAATTAAAACCCACAGATTACGTGCCTAACAGCAACTCTCAGCACTCGCATCCTCCACCAGCAAGCAGGGGCTGAACAGGGAGGCGCAGGCTGCCTTGCTTTGGGTAAGGACCGGGCCCAAATGCCCTGAGGGCAAATCTGAGGGAACTAACGTGAGATACCAACCCAAACTGTGGGATAGCCAGAGAGAGAGAGAGAGAAGAAAAAGAGAGAAAGAGAGAGAGAACCATCCTCTGAAAAGCCCTAACCTGAGGCACTGCCAGGCCCGCTCACAGAACAAAGGACTGAGAAAACACCAGCAGAGAGCTAGCAGGCTGCAGACCGGCCCATCCCCCGCCGGAGACAAGCAGGCACGGGGTGGGGAAGCCAGAGGCAGAATGGGGCAATCGGGGCCCCAGAGAGGCATCTTCTACCAAACGGCAAACAGGCTCCGTTGCTAACCAAGAGTTCTTGGGGTTCTGTATGGTTGACATCCGCCGGGAGGGGAGCAGCCAGAGATCAACTCCCCAGAAGAGACACACGGCACACCTGAGAAGGCGCGCCCCTTGTACACCCAGAAAACCGAGCGGCTGGGACAGAGGAGGCGATGAGACGCGTCGCCTACCTGGGGGTGACTGCGCTTGCCAAGCACCTGGTCACCTGAGCTGCTCAGACCTGGGAAGGGCACAAAACGCAGGCCCAACCGCATCTGCGCCTTTGGGGAGTACTCCAGAACCTGAACCTGAGCGGCTTAGACCTGGAAACTGCACGCAACCCAGAGCCCGCCTCAGACAGTCCCCAGCAGAGCAACCTAGAGCCTGAGAAGTGTAGACCATGAAAGCACACACGCCGTGAGTGCGGGCAAACCCAGTGCGGCTGAAACACCGAGTGCTCCCCACACATGCCAGTGATATTTGTTTGCGGTGTTCCTCCCTACCCACAGCACGACTGAACAAGTGAGCCTAAATAAGTGACCACCTTCATCCCCTTGTGTCAGGGTGGAAATTAAACACTGAAGAGACCAGCAAACAGAAGGAGCTAAAATAAACAGAGGGAACCACTTTGGAAGTGACAGGTGCAGCAGGTTAAAACCCTGTAGTTAGCACCAGTTACATTGGAAGGGATCCATAGTTCTTGAGAAGTATAAGCCGGATCAAGGAACTATCTGAAACTGAACTGACCCCACACTGTCCACAACAGCTCCAGAGAAATTCCTAGATATATTTTTACTATTATCAGTCTTTTAATTAAAACAATTTTTTTTTTATTTTTAGGTCCTCTATTACTCCTTTAATTTTCATTTTTATAATCTACTATTACCTTGCCAAAAAAAAAAGACCCTATTTTTAAAGCAAGCTTCATATATGTATTTTATAATTTTCGTGACTTTGGTTTTTTTTTAAATATTTAATTTTTGAGAGTCTAACATCCACTCTAGATTTTTAGTCTCTGCTTTTTGGTATTTGTTATCAATTTTGTACCTTTAAGAACCCAATCTTTAAAAAAAAAAAAAAAAAGAACCCAATCTTCAGTACCCATTTTTACTTGGGAGTGTGATTACCGGCTTGATTGCTCTCTCCCCCTTTTGACTCTCCTTTTTCTCTACCAGGTCGCCTCTATCTCCTCCCTCCCCCTTCTCTTCTCCACCCAACTCTGTGAATCTCTTTGTGTGTTCCGGGCTGTGGAGAACACTTAAGGAAATGATTACTTGCTGGATCTGTCTCTCTCCTTTTGATTCCCTCTTTTCTCCTCCTGGTCACCTCTGTCTCCTTCCTCCCTCTTTTCTTCTCTCTGTAAATCTGTGAACCTCTCTGAGGGGTCCAGACTGTGGCAAGCACATAGGGAAATGATTACTGGCTAGCTTGCTCTCTTCACTTTTGATTCCCCCTCTTCTCCTCCTGGCCACCTCTCTCTCCCTCCTCCCTCTTCTCTTCCCCATGTAACTCTGTGAACCTCTCTGGGTGTCCCTCACTGTGGAGAAACTTTTCATCATTAACCTAGATGTTTTATCATCAGTGCTGTATAGATGGGAAGTCTTGAGGCTACTGTAAGAATAAGACTGAAATCCAGAGGCAGGAGGCTTAAGTTCAAAACCTGAGAACACCAGAGAACTCCTGACTCCAGGAAACATTAACCGAAAAGAGCTCATCCAAAAGCCTCCATACCTACACTGAAACCAAGCACCACCCAAGAGCCAACAAGTCCCAGAGCAAGACATACCATGCGAATTCTCCAGCAACATAGGAACATAGCCCTGAGCTTCAATATACAGGCTGCCCAAAGTTACCCCAAACCCACTGACATCTCAAAACTCACTACTGGATGCTTCATTGCACTCCAGAGAGAAGAAATTCAGCTCCACCCACCAGAACACTGACACAAGCTTCCCTAACCAGGAAACCTTGACAAGCCACCCATCCAACCCCACCCACAGTGAGGAACCTCCACAATAAAGAGGAACCACAAACTGCCAGATTACGGAAAGGCCACCCCAAACACAACAACATAAACAAGATGAAAAGGCAGAGAAATACTCAACAGGTAAAGGAACAGGATAAATGCCCACCAAACCAAACCAAAGAGGAAGAGATAGGGAATCTACCTGATAAAGAATTCTGAATAATGATAGTGAAAATGATCCAAAATCTTGAAAACAAAATGGAGTTACAGATAAATAACCTGGAGACAAGGATTGAGAAGATGCAATAAATGTTTAACAAGGACCTAGAAGAAATAAAAAAGTTAATATATAATGAATAATGCAATAAATGAGATCAAAAACACTCTGGAGGGAACCAACAGTATAATAGTGGAGGCAGAAGATAGGATAAGTGAGGTAGAAGATAGAATGATAGAAATAAATGAAGCAGAGAGGAAAAAAGAAAAAAGAATGAAAAAAAATGAAAACAACATCAGAGACCCATGGACAATGTTAAATGCCCCAACATTCGAATCATAGGAGTCCCAGAAGAAGACAAAAAGATAGACCATGAGAAAATATTTGAGGAGATAATAGTTGAAAACTTCCCTAAAATGGGTAAGGAAATAGTCACCCACGTCCAAGAAACCCAGAGAGTCCCACACAGGAAAAACCCAAGGCGAAACACCCCCAAGACACATATTAATCAAATTAACAAAGATCAAACACAAAGAACAAATATTAAAAGCAGTGAGGGAAAAACAAAAAATAACACACAAGGGGATTCCCATAAGGATAACAGCTGATCTTTCAATAGAAACTCTTCAGGCCAGAAGGGAATGGCAGGACATACTTAGAGTGATGAAAGAGAAAAATCTACAACCCAGATTACTGTATCCAGCAAGGATCTCATTCAGATATGAAGGAGAAATAAAAAGCTTTACAGACAAGCAAAAGCTGAGAGAATTCAGCATCACCAAACCAGCT
Organism: Dama dama; assembly: GCF_033118175.1. Taxonomy (NCBI): domain Eukaryota; kingdom Metazoa; phylum Chordata; class Mammalia; order Artiodactyla; family Cervidae; genus Dama; species Dama dama. The sequence goes on from NC_083700.1 coordinate 88,214,936, forward strand.
CTCCAACAAATGCTAAAGGATCTTCCCTAGACAGGAAACACAGAAAGGGTGTATAAAATCGAACCCAAAACAAAGTAAATGGCAATGGGATCATACTTACCAATAATTACTTTAAATGTAAATGGGTTGAATGCCCCAACGAAAAGACAAACTGGTTGAATGGATACAAAAATAAGACCCCTATATATGTTGTCTACAAGAGACCCACTTCAAAACAAGTGACACACACAGACTAAAAGTGAAGGGCTGAAAAAATATATTCTATGCAAATAGAGACCAAAAGAAAGCAGGAGTAGCAATACTCATATCAGATAAAATAGACTTTAAAATAAAGGCTGTGAAAAGAGACAAGGACACTACATAATGATCAAAGGATCCATCCAAGAAGAAGATATAACAGTTACAAATATATATGCACCAACATAGGAGCAACATAATATGTAAGGCAAATGCTAACAAGTATGAGAGGGAAAACTAACAATAACACAATAATAGTGGGAGACTTTAATACCCCACTCACACCAATGGATAGATCAACAAAACAGAAAATTATCAAGGAAACACAAACTTTAAATGATACAATAGACCAGTTAGACCTAGTTGATATCTATAGGACATTTCACCCCAAAACAATGAATTTCACCTTTTTCTCAAGTGCACATGGAAGCTTCTCCAGGATAGATCACATCCTGGGCCATAAATCTAGCCTTGGTAAATTCAAAAAAACTGAAATCATTCCAAGCATCTTTTCTGACCACAATGCAATAAGATTAGAAGTCAATTACAAGAGAAAAAAATATTTAAAATTCCAACATGGAGGCTGAACAACATGCTGCTGAATAGCCAACAAATCACAGAAGAAATCAAAAAAGAAATCAAAATATGCATAGGAATGTATGAAAATGAAAACACAACAACCCAAAACCTATGGGACACTGTAAAAGCAGTGCTAAAGGGAAGGTTCATAGCAATACAGGCTTACCTCAAGAAACAAGGAAAAAAGTCAAATAAATAACCTAACTCTACACCTAAAGCAACTAGAAAAGGAAGAAATTAAGAACCCCAGGGTTAATAGAAGGAAAGAAATCTTTAAAATTAGGGCATAAACAAAGGCAAAAGAAACAAAGAGACCATAGCAAAAATCAACAAAGCTAAAAGCTGCTTCTTTGAGAAGATAAATAAAATTGACAAGCCATTAGCCAGACTCATCAACAAAGGGAGAAAAATCATATCAATAAAATTAGAAATGAAAATGGAGAAATCACAACAGACAATACAGGAATACAAAGGATCATAAGAGACTACTATCAGCAACTATATGCCAATAAAATAGACAACTTGGAAGAAATGGACAAATTCTTAGAAAAGTACAACTTTCCAAAACTGAACCAGGAAGAAACAGAAAATCTTAACAGACCCAGCACAAGCATGGAAATTGAAACTGTAATCAAAAATCTTCCAGCAAACAAAAGCCCAGGACCAGACAGCTTTACAGCTGAACTCAACAAAAATTTAGAGAAGAGCTAACACTTATCCTACTCAAACTCTTCCAGAAAACTGCAGAGGAAGGTAAACGTCCAAACTCATTCTATGAGGCCACCATCACCCTAATTCCAAAACCAGACAAAGATGCCACAAAAAAAGAAAACTACAGGCCAATATCACTGATGAACATAGATGCAAAAATCCATAACAAAATTCTAGCAAACAGAATCCAACAACATATCATAAAGATCATACTCCATGACCAAGTGGGCTTTATCCCAGGGATGCAAGGATTCTTCAATATCCACAAATGAATCAAGGTAATATACCACATTAACAAATTGAAAGATAAAAACCATATGATTATCTCAATAGATGCAGAGAAATCCTTTGACAAAATTCAACATCCATTTATGATAAAACCCTCCAGAAAGCAGGAATAGAAGGAAAATACCTCAACATAATAAAAGCTATATATGACAAACCCACAGAAAACGGTGAAAAATTGAAAGCATTTCCCCTAAAGTCAGGAACAAGACAAGGGTGCCCACTATCACCACTACTATTCAACATAGTTTTGGAAGTTTTGGCTACAGCAATCAGAGCAGAAAAAGAAATAAAAGGAATCCAGATTGGAAAAGAAGAAGTAAAACTCTCACTGTTTGCAGATGACATGATCCTCTACATAGAAAACCCTAAAGACTCCACCAGAAAATTACTAGAGCTAATCAATGAATATAGTAAAGTTGCAGGATATAAAATTAACACACAGAAATCCCTTGCATTCCTATACACTAATAATGAGAAAACACAAAGAGAAATTAAGGAAATAATTCCATTCACCATTGCAACAAAAAGAATAAAATACGAATATATCTACCTAAAGAAACAAAAGGCCTATATATAGAAAATTATAAAACACTGATGAAAGAAATCAAAGAGGACACAAACAGGTGGAGAAATATTCCATGTCCATGGATTGGAAGAATCAATATAGTGAAAATGAGTATACAGCCCAAAGGAATCTATAGATTCAATGCAATCCCCATCAAGCTACCAATGGTATTTTTCACAGAACTAGAACAAATAATTTCATAATTTGTATGGAAACACAAAAAACCTTGAATAGCTAAAGCAATCTTGAGAAAGAAGAATGGAACTGGAGAAATCAACCTGCCTGACTTCAGGCTATACTACAAAGCTACAGTCATCAAGACAGTATGGTAAAAAAAAAAAAAAAAAGACAGTATGGTACAAAGACAGAAATATAGATCAACGGAACAAAATAGAAAGCCTAGAGATAAATCCACGCACCTATGGACACCTTACCTTTGACAAAGAAGGCAAGAATATACAATGGAGAAAAGACAACCTCTTTAACAAGTGGTGCTGGGAAAACTGGTCGACCACTTGTAAAAGAATGAAACTAGAACACTTTCTAACACTATACACAAAAATAAATTCAAAATGGATTAAAGATCTAAATGTAAGATCAGAAACTATAAAACTCCTAGAGGAAAACATAGGCAAAACACTCTCCAACATAAATCACAGCAGGATCCTCTATGATCCACCTCCCAGAGTAATGGAAATAAAAGCAAAAATAAACAAATGGGACCTAATTAAACTTAAAATCTTTTGCACAATGAAGGAAACTATAAGCAAGGTGAAAAGACAGCCTTCAGAATGGGAGAAAATAATAGCAAACAAATCAACTGACAAAGAATTAATCTCAAAAATATAAAAGCAACTCCTGCAGCTCAGTTTCAGAAAAATAAACGACCCAATCAAATAGTGGGCCAAAGAACAAAACAGACATTTCTCCAAAGAAGACATACAGATGACCAAGAAACACATGAAAAGATGCTCAACATCACTCATTATCAGTTCAGTTCAGTCGCTCAGTCGTGTCTGACTCTTTGCGACCCCATGAATCGCAGCATGCCAGGCTTCCTTGTCCATCACCTATTCCCAGAGCTTACTCAAACTCATATCCATCAAGTCAGTGATGCCATCCAACCATCTCATCCTCTGTTGGCTCCTTCTCCTCCTGCCCCCAATCCCTCCCAGCATCAGGGTCTTTTCCAGTGAGTCATTTCTTTGCATCAGGTGGCCAAAGTATTGGAGTTTCAGCTTCACCACCAGTCCTTCCAATGAACACCCAGGACTGATCTCTTTTAGGATGGACTTATCAGAGAAATGCAAATCAAAACCACAATGAGGTACCACTTCACGCCAGTCAGAATGGCTGCTATCCAAAAGTCTCCAAGCAATAAATTCTGGAGAGGGTGTGGAGAAAAGGGAACCCTCTTACACTGTTGGTGGGACTGCAAACTAGTACAGCCACCATGGAGAACAATGTGGAGATTCCTTTAAAAACTGGAAATAGAATTGCCTTATGACCCAGCAATCCCACTGCTGGGCATACACACCGAGGAAACCAGACTTGAAAGAGACACGTGTACCCCAATGTTCATAGCAGCACTGTTTATAATAGTCAGGACATGGAAGCAACCTTAGATGTCCATCAGCAGATGAATGGATAAGAAAGCTGTGGTACATATACACAATGGAATATTACTCAGTCATTAAAAAGAATACATTTGAATCAGTTCTAATGAGGTGGATGAAACTGGAGCCTATTATACAGAGTGAAGTAAGCCAGAAAGAAAAACACCAATACAGTATAGTAACACATATATATATGGAATTTAGAAAGATGGTAATGATAACCCTGTATGCGAGACAGCAAAAGAGACACAGATGTATTGAACAGTCTTTTGGACTCTGGGAGAGGGCGAAGGTGGGATGATATGGGAGAATGGCATTGAAACATGTAAATTATCATATGTGAAACGAATCACCAGTCCAGATTCGATGTATAATACAGGGTGCTTGGGGCTGGAGCACTGGAATGACCCAGAGGGATCGGGTGGGGAGGGAGGTGGGAGCGGGGTTCAGCATGGGGAACACATGTACACCCATGGAGGATTCAAGTCAATGTATGGCAAAACCAATACAATATTGTAAGGTAAAATTAATTAATTAATTAATTTTTTTAAAAAAAGAAATTAAATATACAACTACCATGCAAACCAGAAATATCCTTCCTGGGCATTTATTCCAGAAAAATGAAAACTTATGTTCTTGTAAAAACCTGTACACAAATGTTTATAGCTGCTTTATTTGAAACAGTCAAAGCTAGAAACAACCCAGATGTCCTTCCAAATATTTTACAAATACCAACAATGCTGCTGCAATGATCATTGTTGTGACATGTCTTCCTATATGCACACAAGAGCTTGGCAGACACTGTTGGAGGTCTGCCTATAATCTGCACCTTCTAAGGTTATTTCAATGAATGAGACAGACATAATCTCTGTTATTACAGAGTTCACATTTTGGAGGAGAGAGAGACAAGTAAACAAGTTTCTACAATTGATTCTTCAGTAGCGGGTTGTTATAAAACTGTCAGTTCACTGCTACCTCAGCCCCAAAAGATGCCTAACTCAGTAGCTGACTTCACCATTTTGCACAGAGAAGCCTAGAACCCTTCTATAAAAAACTCATCACAAAAATTTTCAAAGGACTAGGTGATGGCCCCAGGAAACCTAATTAAATCTGACTTATTAGAAATCCAAATTCTGCCAAGGCTCTCTGATCAATGGTTCAAGGAACAGTTTGCCCCTGCCAACTTTAACAAGCAAAAGTGAGTTTATTTGGGAATGGTCAAAGGAACTGCAATCCCAGATAGGAGAACCAAGGAGGGAGGACCATAGGCAAGTCCAGAGAACAAAAAAAAAGGAATTTGCTTTTATAGGGAAAGGGGGCAGTTTGGAAGAGCTGTAATAACCAAAAAGTTCATTGGAGGAAGCTGGGAGTCCAAAGTATGGAGATTGTTCATTGGTTGAACTGCTACAGTCTCTGATTGACTGGGCTGTCCTCTCACAGAGAGTTTTGTTCTTCCCGGTGGATTGCAGAGAACACCTGCCTGTCAGAGATGTAGGCAGAAATCTCTTCCTGTTTAGAGTAATTGACGTGTATGTGGGTGGAGAGTGGGTAGTTTCCCCTGCAAGCCAGTCCTTACTCCAATTTTAGCTGAGGTTTCTTTAATTAATTCCACAGCTGATTTAATTTTGTTGTAAAAAGACTGACTTTTTACCTTCTTCTTGGACCAATGCATTAGTGAGTCCATAGAGTAAAGGTCTATACACTAGGGTCAGATAATCCCAACTTCTCCACGTCTTCACAATAAATGACCTTTACTTAACTTTCTTAAGCCTCAGTTTCCTCTTGCAAAAAGGGACTTAGTGAAAGTACCCACCTAATAAGTCGGTTGTATAGATTAAATAAAATAGTGCATAGTAATGCACTTAGCACAATGCCTAGCACATGGCAGTTTCACTGTTCTGTTCTATGGTAACAGTGAAGCCTTTGGATGATTTCCTTAGGATGATTTTTTGGAGTAGAAGTACAAATCAAAGAATGTAAACATTTTTAAATCTCATGAAACAGACTATAAAATTATTTTCTAAGAAGAGTTCATCTACACTCCTGCCATCTGAGTAGAGAGCACCCATCTTTCCTTTTCCTGGTAGCTTTTTTGCTCTCATTTTTAAATCTTTCTAATTTGATAGATAAAAATCTATGTATTCCTTTCCTTTCTGATTCTTTGACTATCAGCAAGGTTGAATGATCTTTTTTAAAACACCTTCTAGCTATTTCTATTTCCCCCTTAGTCGATTGTTGATTAATATCCTCTAGTTGTTGTTCAGTTGCTAAGTTGTGTCTGACTCTTTGTGACTCTTTGTGACTGTAGCACACCAGGCTCATCTGTCTATGTGGTTCTCCAGGCAGGAATATTTGCCATTTCCTTCTCCAGGGATTCTTCCCAGACCAGGGATCGAACCCATGTCTCCTGCCAAAAAAAAAAAAGTCTTCATTTTTATTGAGCTCTGGGAGTTCTTTATATATTAAGGTTATTGATTCTTTGCTGGCATTGTGAAGTTTAATAAATACGTGTGGAAGGGGTGAGGGTAGTGCTACTGCTTTGTCACTAGAGTGTAAGTAATGTTTATAAGCTGATGTATGCAATCTTTAAGTCTTTTAATTCTGCATGGATGCTAGGGCTATCACTTCCTTTTTTTTTTTAACCCTTAACTACTAGTACATCATTTTGCATCCTCCACAAACCTGAAAATACATTCTCTGTTTATCACTTCTAGGGTCACTATAGTGGGATCCCATCTGTGCCCCTTTTCCTACCCAGTGAATGTGAATATTGCTGACATAATCCTACTGTCCTCTTCTGAAAGGAAGTGCCCTGGACCAAACAAGAGCATCCTCAACAGAGAGGCTACACAACTCCCTCCTCCACCCTACCTTTCCACCAGACTTCAACCAATACTGGTGGATATTTGGGTACAGAAGGCCCACTCCCTTACTCTGAGGTGAGACTACCCTGGTGAGACTAACCCTGAAGTGCAATTTGTGTTCTAGAGCTTCCCTGTGGGAGCCAACTGAAGCCAGTCTCTGGAGGAGACCAGCCTCACTTTTCTCCTCTGTCTTATGTCAGTTGTGTCACTTCCTGCTCCTGAGAGCATTCTCCCAGTAAATCCCTTCAACAAGAATCCCTCTCTCAGGCTCTGTTTCCTGAGAACGCAACCCAAGGCAGAAACCTTTCTGTTTCCGTTTGTAACTTTGTCCTCCCAACCATTCTGAGCCACACTTTTTTGTGGCCCCCATGAGCATGTAGTTACTTGCTTCTCCTTGGAGGTTGAGTTAACCAAGTGGTGGATTGTTTCAGTAGCTTGTTCAAGGTCATCCAGTACATTGATTAATATTTACTGAGACCCCTGAAGCAAAGTGACCTGAATGTGAAATCTGGGCCATTACTTGGCACCCAGCCTTGATGAACTGAAATCTCACATCTCATGTGCCTCCTCAGGGTTAGTTCCTTTTGAGCAGAAATGATACACACTGATTCTACACCCCCAGCACAGAAGGTACAGAAAAAGCTCACGCAGGGCCCCAAGAGGCTGGAATACGCTGGTTTGCACAATCATACCGTTAGAGCTGGAGAATACCATAGTGGTCATGTAGTCTTACAGACAGGGAAACTGAGGTCCAGAAAGGTGAATTTACTTACTCAAGGCCAGGCAGCATGATGGTACTGCCACTGCAAGCCTTTCTGGCACAGAGGAAAACATGGGCTGAACCATAATTTCTTTGCCTTTGATTTCCCCACTATCTCCTCATCTAGCTACCCCCTTTCTGGTCCTTCCTTGCTACCCAAGTTCAGCCCATGGCTGTTTGGCATGATAGAGACTCTCCTCTACCACCCCACCAATCTTCCAGTCCTGCCTCAATGGCCTCAGTTGGTCTTCCTGGTTCCTATACCCTGCACTCCAAGTGTTTCTGGAGAAAAGAGCACGGGACAGCTGGTTCACAGCATCCACCTCAGCTGGCCAAGGCTTCGACAGCTTCTTGCTAATTTGTAGTTGTCTCTCCCCATCCTTCCCATCACTGCCCATCTCCTAACACAGGGGCCCCCAATCTCTAGGCCATGTACCGATACCTTCTGTCAGATCAGCAGCTGCATTAGATTAGAAATACAGTGTACAATAAGTAGAATGCACTTGAATCATCCCAAAACCATTAGCACCCCCATCCTTGGTCTGTGGAAAAACTGTCATCCATGAAATTGGTCCCTGGTGCCAAAAATATTTGGGACCTCTGCCTAACACATACACAAACTCTGAAGACCTCTTAGGAAAACAGAGGTGCCAATGTATGCACCCCCAAACTGTCTCCATCTACAAAGAAATTTATATGTACACCCAGATACTTCCTCTTCCTTTGGCCCTTTTCCTTATTCCCTCATCAGCTCCTGCTCTCTGGGGCCCAGCTCCTTGGAATACACTGCCTTCTCCCTAATATTTGACCTTACTGTCTCACCTCTGCCTCAAATAAGCCAATGAACTTGCTCAAGTTCCTCCCATTCCTCCCCACCCCACCTCCCCACCCCCCGCCAAACAAACCAACCAACAAATGTACCCTTGATTAACAATATACAAGAAAGGTCTTAATGACCTGGATAAACACAATGGTGTGGTCACTTGCCTAGAGCTAGACATCATGGAGTGTGAAGTCAGGTGTGCCTTAGGAAGCATTATAACAAACAAAGTTAGTGGAGGTGATGGAATTCCACTTGAACTATTTAAAATTGTAAAAGACAAAGTAGTGCTATACTCAATATGCCAGCAAATTTGGAAGATTCAGCCATGGCCACAGTATAGGAAAAGGTCAGTTTTCATTCCAATCCCAAAGAAGGGTTATGCCAAAGAATATTCAAAGGTGGTAAAATCGGGCTCATTTCACATGCTAGCAAGTTAATGCTCAAAATCCTTCAAGCTAGGCTTCAACAATACATGAACCAAGAACTTCCAGGTGCACAAGCTAGCTTTTGAAGAGGCAGAGGAACCAGAGATCAAATTGCCAACAATCGTTGGATCATGGAGAAAGAAAAGGAGTCCCAGAAAAACATCTACTTCTACTTCACTTACTATGTTAAAGTCATTGACCTTGTGGATCACAACAAATTATGGAAAATTCTTAAAAAAATGGGAATACCAGACCACCTTACCTGTCTCTTGAAAAACCTGTATTCAAGTCAAGAAGCAATAGTTAGAACCAGACATGGAACAACAGACTGGTTCCAAATTGGGAAAGAGGTATGATGAGGCTGTATATTGTTACCTTTCTTATTTAACTTATATGCGGAGTGTGTGAGAGAATGTGTGTGTGTGTGTGTGCGCACACACGCGCGCGTGCACACGCACGCACTAAGTTGCTTCAGTCATGTCCAGCTCTTTGCGACCCTATGGGCCATAGCCCACCAGGCTCCTCTGTCCATGGGATTCTCTAGACAAGAATACTGGAATAGGTTGCCATGCCTTCCTCCAGGGCATCTTCCCAACCTAGGAATAGAATCTGTATCTCTTATGTCTCCTGCATTGGCAGGCAAATTCTGTACCATTAGTGTCACCTGGGAAGGCCTATATACAAAGTACCTCATAAGAAATGCCAGGCTGGATGAACCACAGCTGGAAAAAGATTGCTGGGAGAAATATCCACAACCTCAGATATGTAGGTGATACCACCCTAATGGCAGAAAGTGAAGAGGAACTAAAGAGCCACCCTGATGAGGGTGAAAGAGTGAAAAAAGATGGCTTGAACCTTAACATTCAAAAAACTAAGATCATGGCATCCAGTCCCATAACTTCATGGCAAATAGAAGGGGGGAAAGTGGAAGCAGTGACAGACTTTATTTTCTTGGGCTCCAAAATCACTGTGGACTACAGTGATGATGGCTGCCATGAAATTAAAAGACCCTTGCTCTTTGGAAGGAAAGCTATGACAAACCTAGACAGTATATCAGAGACAGCATAACAGAGATATCACTTTGCTGACAAAGGTTCATATAGTCAAAGCTGTGGTTTTTCCAGTAGTCATATATATATATGTGAGAGTTGGATAAAGAAGGTTGAGCGCCAGAGAATTGATGCTTTCAAATTGTGGTGCTGAAGAAGACTCTTAAGAGTCCTTGGACTGCAAGGAGATCAAATTAGTCACTCCTAAATGAAATCAACTCTGAATATTCATTGAAAAGATTGATGCTGAAGCTGAAGCTCCAGTACTTTGGCCACCTGATGCAAAGAGCCAGTTCATTGGAAAAGATCCTGACGCTGGGAAAGATTGAAAGTAGGAGGAGAAGGGGATGACAGAGGATGAGATAGTTAGATAGCATCACTGACTCAATGGACATGAATTAAAGCAAACTCCAGGAGGTAGTGGGGAACAAAGGAGCCTGGCTTGTTACAGTCCATGGGGTTGCAAAGAGTCAGACATGACTTAGGGACTGAACAACAACAAAATGTCAATAATAATTCCCACTTCATTGGGTTACTGTGAAAATCAAATGAGGCAAAAAATGAAAAGGACATAAAATGTTTTTTTTGTTGTTGTTAGCTCTCGGTTGTTGTGGTTTTTTATTTGTTATCAAGCCTTTATCACCTATCTTGAATTCTTATCTGACCACCAGACTGTTATCTTAATTTGGATATCTCACAGGCATCTCAAATACAGGATATTCAAGATTCTATTATCGCCAGACACCACCTCCACCACTTCCTCTCCCACTTTATCACCCACTAACTGACTTTTTCTATATCCTTCCTCTCAGTAAATGCCCTGCCAAATGCCACTCTCTCAAGTAATACACCTAAAAGATGATTGGCTATTCCAATTTCCTTAGGACTTAGGGAGTTCCTAAGACATAGGACTTTCAGTTTTAAAACTGGTAGAATCCCTCTACCATATGATCCATCTATACTACTCCTGGGCATATATCCAGAGATAACCATAATTTGAAAAGATACATGCACCCTATTGTTCATTGCAGCACTATTCGAAACAACCAAGACATGGGAGCCACCTAAATGTCCATTGACAGAGGAGTGGATAAAGAAGATGTGGTATGTATATACAATGGAATATTACTCAGCCATAAAACAGAATGAACTAATGCCATTTGCCGAAATACAGATGGACCTAGAGATTATCACACTGAGTGACATAAGATAGAAAAAGACATATCATATGACCTATCTTATATGTGGAATCTAAAAAAAAAAAATGGTACAAATGAACATCTTTACAAACCAGAAATAGAGTCACAGACATAGAAAACAAACTTATGGTTATTGGGAAAAACGGGGAAAGATAAATCCAGATATTGAGATTGACATATACACACTGTGGTGCATGCCAAGTCACTTCAGTCGTGTCAGACTCTTTGTGATCCTATGGACTATAGCCCGCCAGGCTCCTCTGTCCATGGGATTCTCCAGGAAAGAATACTTGAGTGGGTTGCCATGCCCTCCTCCAGGGGATCTTCCCAACCCAGGGATCGAAACTACATCTGCTGCAACTCCTGCATTGCAGGTGGATTCGTTACTGCTGAGCCACTGGGGAATCCCACATACCACTGCTGCTGCTGCCAAGTCACTTCAGTCATGTCCGACTCGTAGCAACTCCATGGACTGCAGCCCACCAGGCTCCTCCGTCCATGGGATTTTCCAGGCAAGAGTACTGGAGTGGGGTGCCATTGCCTTCTCCCCATATACCACTAGTATATATAAAATGGGCTTCTCAGGTGGCCCCAGTGGTAAAGAACCCACCTGCCAACACAGGAGAGGTAAGAGACGCAGGTTCGATGCCTGGGTCAGGAAGATCCCCTGGAGGAGGGCATGGAAACCCACTCTAGTATTCTTGCCTGGAGAATCCCATGGACAGAGAAGCCTGGCAGGCTACAGTCCATAGGGTCAGAAAGAGTCCAACATGACTGAAGCGACTCAGCATGCACGCATATATGAAACGGATAGTAAGAATCTACTGTATAGAGAGGGAACTCTACTCAATACTTTGTAATGATCTATATGGGAAAAGAATCTTAAAAAGGGTGGGTATATGTCCATGTATAATCAATTCACTTTACTATTCACCTGAAACTAGCACAACATTGTAAATCAACTGTACTCCAATAAAATTTTTGTAATAAAAACCGGTAAAACTCCAGGCAAACCAAAACAAGTTGGTCACCATAATTCTTGATCCTTCCCTTCCCTCAACTTTCCACATCCATTTACCACTCACTTCTGTAAGCTATACCTCCTGAATCCATCCCTTCCTTCCACTGCCACCAACCATGCCTTATCTTAGAGCTTCTGGTCTTCTGCTTGTGGTTTCCTTGAATCCACTTTTGCCTCCCTCCTGTCATTTCATCTAGGGTGACCTTCCTGAAAGACATTAAGTCTAATGGTATAAATCTCCTTCTAGGATTTTTCAATGGCTCCTTGCCTCCTGTATGATCAGGCCACCCAAGATGGCTGTTCTCTAGCTCTCTGTACTTCCCCCTGTAGGAATTACTCTTACTGCTTCATCTATACCCTCCTCCCATGACTGACTTTCCCTCTTCATCATAGAACCTAACCAGTAAATGCCTACACACTTTCCCCCAGCCCTAGCTAGTGACTGCTCTAATCTTTAGATCCATGGTAGCTTATCAAAGTGGTAATAAGGGATGGGCCCAGCTCTTTCTTCTGCTTGGGGCTGGGCAAGTCCAAGGTTCCCCTTACCCCTACTGTTAGTGCCAACTCTTTACCACAACTGGGGTTGTGATATCAAAATTCCACTGATAGGCCACTATTTGTAAGTATTTTAATATTTTTTATAATTCGGTATTATTTATAAGCACTCCTTTGCATAAAATGAGTCACAAATGTTGTATTGACCTAATATGCATAACGATAATGTGAATGAGAACACATTTTGACCAGAATTCCTCTTAACATGGGTAAAGTATCTTTGTTGGCAAAATGCAATGATAAGTGCTTGGGCTGGGGTTGGTTTGTCTCTCCCATGTGAGATGGGGAGGAATTTTTGTGCAGGACAGAAGGAAGAGAAGGAAAGAGACCAGAAAAATGGAGGAAGGAAAGCTGGGAGGAAGCAGAGGTTATGTGTCTGGGATATGTCCGGGACCTGGAATATCTGCCCCCATCCATCCTCAGTAGCATTTTACTAAGTTCTTGAAAGAATCTGTGTCTATGTATTATTTGTGGAACTTGGTGGAAGCACTGGGCGTTGTGTCTGCTTTGACTTGGAGCAACACAAAGCAGCAAGCGGAGGAAGTGATCAGAGGTAGAGAGAAACCATGCAGAAGCCTTGTGATGTCACAGGCTGTGGAATTCAGCTTCTGGTCAAGGTTACTCAGACTTCCCAGGGATGGGGAGTCCCAGCTGGCACCCATATTGCACAAACCCTTTTCAAAACACATCTTCATCTCTGCAAGTCCTGTTTTGGGTTCAGTATGAACTTGACACCGAGAGCAGAGGAGAACAGCATTCTGTCTTCAGGATGGGTCAGGTCTTGACAAAACTCGACCATCTCCCTCTGATTCTGGGAAAGCCTGTGGTGGCTAGGCCTTCCTACCTCTGTGCTCTGTTCAGGGCTCCCATTCCCCTCTTCCTTGTCAAATGCATCCATCTTGTGTATTCATCCTCAAATTTTATCCCCAAGGACCCCTGCCACTTCTCCTCTCCTCCCCTATCCCAGCCATATTTTGAAAGATTTTATTGACCAAACTGCATTTACTCACAGTTCAACCATTTTCCCATAGTTTGGCAATGAAATGCTATGTAATCATTAATGGAAATTTCTGATTTACTTGAGACAATAAAATTAGTGCTGAGTTGATATAGCTCCAGATCAAAGCAAAGAAACTTTATAGTTTAATGATAGCTAATGTTTACAGGCGTGCTTCGATTCATGGGGTCGCAAAGAGTCAGACACGACTGGGCGACTGAACTGAACTGAGCTGAATGTTTACAGATACCTTACCATGTACCAGCCCATAACCCACTGTGTGTGTGTGCTAAATCATGCCCGACCCTTTGTGACCCTATGGACTGTAGCCCACGAGGCTCCTCTGTCCATGAAAATTTTCAGGCAAGAATACTGGAGTTTGTTGCCATTTCCTACTCTAGGGGATCTTCCTGACCCAGGGATCAAAACTGTGTCTCCTGCATCTCCTGCATTGGCAGGCAGGTTGGTTACCACTGCACCACCTGAGAAGCCCAGTAAGCCACCGAGAGGGGCATCATTATTATTAATCCCAGTTTACAGACAAACAGAAGAGATTTGTTTGCCCAGCATCACTTAACAAGTGGGTAACAAAGCTGGGATTCAAATTCAGGTGTTTCTGATAACAGAGCCAAATTTAACTATCCTTTTGCTGACAAAGTTCAGCAAAACCAAAGCTACGGTTTTTCCAGGAGTCATGTACAGATGTGAGAGCTGGACCATAAAGAAGGCTGAGTGCTGACAAATTGATGCTTTGAAGCTGTGGTGTTGGAGAAGACTCTTGAGAGTCCCTTGGACAGATCAAAACAGTCAATCCTAAAGGAAATCAACCCTGAATGTTCATTGGAAGGACTGATGCTGAAGCTGAAGCTCCAATACTTTGGCCAGCTGAGGTGAAGAGCCAACTCATTGGAACATACTCTGATGGTGGGAAGGATTGAGGACAGGAGAAGGGGACAATAGAGGATGAGATGGTTGAATGGCATCACCGACTCAATGGACATGAGTTTGAGCAAACTGTGGGAGATGGTGAAGGATGGGAAAGCCTGGCGTGCTGCAGTCCGTGGGGTTGCAGGGTCAGACATGACTTAGTCACTAAACAAAGAACAACTATTGCCAAGATTATCAAACATGCTTTAAAAGTAATTAATTTCCATCATGCTTTGTGAAGTACAGCACAAATTTGGAGCCCCTCTATCATTAGTCCTAAAATTTCAGATGTAAAAACAATTTTCAGATGAGAAAATGCTATAATAAACAAATCCCTCTCAGTCATCAGTCATCCCTTATTGTTGTTTCAGTGTCTTCAAGATGCTAGTTTTACAATTTAAATCTAGATAGTTTTTTTTTAAAATCTATCTCTTTTTAAAAACTTGGTTCAATATACTGTCTTACTTTTTTAAATTGAATACTATATTTAAACTACTCTGCCCCAAAATACAACAGAGCCTTCATACACTAATCATTTGCATAAATGACAATTTCTATTCCCTATTGGTGTACAAATATCAATTTTCCTTAGCCTTGAGAAGTATGCATATAGTCATTGCAGTACTATTTTGCATTCTGTCCTTTCTACTAAATATAGTTTCAGATGTTCTCCATTGACATGATTCATGTATTGGTCTTTTAAAATTTATTCTATTATGTTAATGTGTGGCAGCTGGCTACTTCACTGTCCAATTTGGGGTCATAGAACTATGTGATAAGTATAAGCTATAAATACTTTTGGACTTAGTTTCAACAACTAACCTTCTTTTCTTTCTAAAATTACTTACTTTGGGACATTTTCCCAGTAGTGAGACTTCCAGGCCAAAGAGTAGCAAGGCACAATAGGGAAAATATGGCTATTGAAGTTAGGCCTCTATTTGAATCCTTTCCTCATTACTTACCCTCAGGTAGCTTCAGACATGTTGCTTAATCTCTTCCTAAGCATCATAAATAGAATGATAATAACACCATCCCCACAGGGTAGTCACAAGGATTAACAATAAAAGACATCAAACATATAATATACCCTAATTAAATGGAGGCAGCTCTTGTACTAATAATTTAAGGATTGTTTTTTGCAAGTTACCAGCTTACTTTCCAGCTTGCACAATAAATAGTTTAATTATTAATTAAGACTTAAAAATTGAGATTGATCATGGTTTAATGTGCTTTCTCTTTGAGGTATTTTCTTTGTGATCAGGATTCCTAGAGATAGCACAACTTAATTCAAATGTCAACAGTGGAATTTATCAGCTTATAATGAACTATGGAAGGGAAGGCTAGTATTGATTAACACCACCCACGGCTTGCTTTCATGTTCATGCCATATTAATAGCTACCATTTATTGGTCACTATCTCCATGCCAGGGCCCAACACAAAAAGCTATATTGTGTTTTCTGATTTAATCTTCACAGCCCTATGAGTTATGAGTCACAATAACCATTTTAGAGATGAGAAAACTGAGTCACAATGAGGTTATATAAACTGTATGAGGCAGTACAGACTGAAGAGGTTGCATGCAGTTTCAAACCCAGGTCTTCATGACCCCAAAGCTTATGTTCTGTCTCTCACACCAGGCTGCTTCCCAGTGAACTGGATAAGTGTCTATAATCATTAACAAGTCAACCTACAGGGAATATTCTGGGTCATACTTGGGTCTCTCTAGAATCCAGTTTTCATTATCATTCTTTGCTAGACCCCCTAACTGAAAATCACTGTGTAATTTTATATTCTCATCCTCAAGGCAAAAATTTCAGCTCCCCTATCTTCAGCTTTAAGCCCACTTCTGTTACTTACTTGGGCTTCCCTGGTGGCTCAGTTGGTAAAGAATCAGCTTGCAAAAAAAAAAAAGAATCAGCTTGCAATGCGGGAGACCTGGGTTCAACCCCTGGGTTGGGAAGATTCCTTGGAGGAGGGCATGAATCCCCATGGGCAGAGGAGCCAGGCAGGTTGCAGTCCACGGGGTCACAAAGAAATGGACACTGAGTGACTAAGCCCTGCTACTTACTTAACTTGGGCAAGTTTCTTAACCTCCTTCATCCTCAGCTTTCTAATTTATAAAGTGGGAATAACAATAGAACATAGCTTAAAGGGCTATAACTTTAAAAACTAAGTGAGCTAATATATAGATGAATCCCTAGACTACCTGGGACCTAGTGAGTATTTAATAAATGTTACCTATTATTATAGAAATAATAAATTATTATTAAATGAGGAACTAACCTATTTACAGCTTAGGTGTCCTTGTTGTGATCACGGTCTTCCCCTGCTTGCTTTCCCAATCATTTCATCCTTGGTACAAAAGCTATTTGGAAACTATTTCTGCTTAAGGATAGGAATTTGGGAAGAAAGCAAAATTAAATCAATCAGGCTGTAAAAATTCCTCTTTGCCAAGATGGCTCTGAGCCAGGCCTGATGGCACTCAGAATGTATGAACCAAGGGGAAATGAAGGGTGCAGTTGCCTTCAGAAAATCCCACTGCCAAGATCAATCTCTGGCCTGGAGTCAGAGCTTGCCTCCTCCGTGACAAGGCAAGCTGAACTGGACAAGCAGCCTCAGAGGCCCCTGCAGAGGTCAGGCCCACATCCCCAAGTATTACCCAGCCTGGCATTACCACCAGGAGAGTGAAGGCACCAGATAGGTCCCTTCTCTCAGTGCTGGTCATGCTGGGCCAGGATGGAACAAATCCAATCCTAAACAAGCCAGAGGGGTGCTTCCCCCCCCCTTACCCAGGGGTCCTATAACAAGGCTAGGTCATCAGAACTGTCATGACTGAGCCAAAACCAAGGCTGAGAAGAAGAGTCCAGCCTTCCAGGCCAAGGAGAAGCAAGTGATAAAGCCCTGAGAGAGGAGGGTAGGTAGAAGAGTGACCAGAAAGTCACTGTGAGCTGGACAAGGAGAGAGCCAGGGCGAGAGTGACTCCAGGTAAGGATACGAAGTGAGGGACACAGCCCTCGGGACCTTCTATCTGTGTTGACTATTTTTGTTTCCATCCTGAAGTTAATGGAACCTTTTAAGCTGAGAGACATGATCTAATTTGCATTTTACTTATTTATTTATGGCTGCGCTGGGTCTTTGTTGTTGCATGCCAGCTTTCTCTAGTTTTGATGTACAGCGCTTCTCACTGCAGTGTCTTATCTCTTGTTGTGGAGCACAGCCTCTAGGGTACGACAGCTCAGTAGCTGCAGCTCTCAGGCTCTAGAGCGCAGGCTGAATAGTGGCAGCGTGCGGGCTTAGTTGCTCCACAGCACGTGGGATCTTCCCAGCCCAAGGCTCAAACTTGTGTCCTCTACATCAGCAGGCAGATTCTTAACCACTGGACCACCAGGGAAGTCCCCAGATTTGCTTTTTTTCTAAACGATTCACTCAACAAATATTCTTGAGCACCTACAACAAATTATGCATGATTAAGAAGAAACTGTGGAAAAAAGAACACTTAATGAGCACTCAGTCTTGCAGGGCGATAAGGCTAGTCACAAAAATGATCCTCATATCATGTGGAAAGACAATGTTCCGTAAGAAAAGCTTGGAAATGGTGTCTGTGTGTTCAAAGACAGAAGATGGTGTTTCTAAGAGAGGGATCTGGAAAGCTTCATGTAGACGTGGGAGAGGCACTTATACACTTAGGTATAATGTAGCCTAATGTAGTATAGACATCGTAGAGTGTTGCCGCTAATGTCTGATGGCCAGCACCCAAAACCTGGCTTTACCACTTACATGAGAGTTGTAAGATCTTTAGCAAATTGCTTAACCACTTTCTTTCTTCTTCTTTTTAAAAATATTTATTTGGCTGCGCCAGGTCTTAGTTGCAGCACATTGAGGTCTTAGATCTTCATTGTGACATATGAACTTTAAGTTTTGGGAAAAGAACTCTTAGTTGCAGAATATGGGATCTAGTTCCCTGACCAGAAATTGAACCCGGGCCCCCTGCATTGAGAGCATGGAGTCCTAGCCACTGGACCACAACAGAAGTCCCTACTCTTTCTTCATTAGTATTATTTTCATTTGAGCCAAACTTTAAAAGAGAAGTAGGATTTGGACATACAGAGATGGGGGCAGGAGAATATAGATGGGAGATGGGATGGGGACGAACCCCAGGGAGAGGCTTGAGCATGGAAGAGCAAGGCAGCTTCATTTGTCCAGAGACAGTGTGTGAGAAGAACTGTGAAATCGAGAAGAACATTCAGTTCAGTTCAGTTCAGTTCAGTCGCTCAGTCGTGTCCGACTCTTTGCAACCCCATGAATCGCAGCACACCAGGCCTCCCTGTCCATCACCAACTCCTGGAATTTACTCAAACTCATGTCCATCGAGTCGGTGATGCCATCCAGCCATCTCATCTTCTGTCGTCCCTTTCTCCTCCTGCCCCCAATCCCTCCCAGCATCAGGGTCTTTTCCAAATTTTTACCAGATGCCAGAACTCTGCACACATTAATACATTCAATCTTTACAACAACCCCACAAGGTGGGATTTCTTCCATTTAACATTCAAGGAATTTGGTGCTCTGAGATACCGATCAGTTTGACTAAGCTTGTAAGTAGGAGAGGATCTGAATTTGAATCATCTCACTCCAAAGTTCACACCTGTTCCACTATGACCACACTTCCAACCCACCCCCCCCAACACACACCCCACCAGAATGGGACTGCATTTTCTCCCGAGCAAATGCCCCATGCTCCCCAAGGACATAGAGCTATGATCATTGAGGACATTTCAGAACCTTATCCATACCTGAGACGGTAATTCTGGAAAAGTAATTCCAAAAACTGCTTTGAGTGAAAAAATATTGTCAGATCATGCACAATGACTTCCAAAGTGGGAGGCTCTTCAGGGAGTTCCATGTTCATTTGGATGTGTAAGCTCTATGGTGCTTTTTAAAGCAACAGTCACATTACTTAACATTCACACCACTTGGTTACCTTGGAGTAGGAACAAATTCAGCCAGAATCAGCGATTCACACTGAATGATTTTATAAAGCTTGCTTTGCTCCCACAGCTTGACGACTTTAAATGCAAGCTACTTGCCTAAGGAAGCAGATATGATGGAAACTGAATTACAAGGAGGTGCCATAAATCAGCTCCAAGATCCTGGACCCTTTCCTTCCAGAATTCCCTTTTCATTGATTCTCCTAGATCTCAGTCAAGTAAAAAACAAAAGACGTTGTAGAGTGTGGGCAAGAAAATGTTACTTCTGTCCAAAAAGAACCATCAATGTCTGAAATGTACCTTTCATACTGCAGAGTAAATTCTACCAGGAAGAAACAAACCAACCAACCAGCATGTCTTTGAGAATGACAATGGACAGTTGAGAGAGAATTAACATTTGGTGAGTTTAAAAATAGATCCTCCAATAGAAAGAGCATCTGCTAAAAATACAAACCAGCACAAGCCTTGCTGCATTCTGAGAGCTCTGAACAGGTTATTAGGCTACTCAATAATGCCCTATTTTTAGGGCTGTGGAGCCAGGAAATACTGGCTGGCTTCAGTGGCTCAAATAAACATATAATGCAAGGACATGCAGATTAGTCTCCAAAGTACCTAGAAGTAAGGACTTGTAACCCTGGAGAAGGTTTTCTGGGGCAAAGTGATGATGTAGTAGCTTTTATAAGTTGCTGAGGTTAATGGAATGGTGGGGTGCGGTGATGACTGGATCCATTCTTACTTTGCTTACATGGATTGTTAACACTGGCAGGATGGTCAAGTCTGGACATTAGATGTTGACTGGCTGTCGGGATCTGAACCTTCTGATTCCTCCCCTGTGAAAGTCCCCCTTTTAGGAGGGTTGATGGCCAACGGAGCCTGCCTCCATCTCTAGGAAGCTGTCTTCCCAGTCCCCCACCCCCATCCCCACACCTGCCCCCACACACTAGGCATGGCAGATGCATCTGCTCAGGTTTTTTAATCAGAAGCTAATGACGCAAAGGAAAGAGCAGAGCATTCTTTCCGAGGGTAGCAAGCAAAGACAGCAAGATCCAGTTCCCAAGGGCAGCACAGACAGTGGTGCCGACAGGGGTATCCCGTGCCCACTCCTGGCAGGGACACAAGCTGTGACGCTAGCATTGAGTGGCATGGTCGCTGTGCTGGCTTCAAGGGAGCCTGGCTCCTCAGTGGGGTGCTGGCCTAGGCTTTGCCCATACAATCTTCCCTGTTCTTACCAGTTCTCTCTGTCCTGTTCTTCCGGCTTCCTGGGAATCCTGTGAGCTGGCTGATAGCCCTTCAAACAGTTAGTCTCTGTTTAAATTGCCCAGAGGCAATATTTATTCTTTGCAACTAAGAACCCTGACTGTTGCAATAATGTAACTCTGTTATTTTACAAATTAAATTAAGAATGAGAGGGAAAAACACACAGCTAGTTAGCATCAAATCCAGGCCTGAAAAGCATCAAATCCAGGCCTTAAAAACTCTGTCTCCTGACACAGTTTGGGCACAGGGCACAGCCTTTCAGAGGCTCAGAGTGTGTCTGCAGACATGCCCTCTGTCCCCAACAGGCCCTTTCAGTTCTTTCCTGCCCAGAGGGCCTGTCCTGGCCCACCCACCTGATTGCCTACATCCTTCCCATGCATGAAGTCACCTCAGTCATATCTGACTCTTTGCAACCCTATAGACTGTAGCCCACACGCCTCCTCTGTCCATGGGATTCTCCAAGCAAGAATACTGGAGTGGGTAACCATGCCCTACTCCAGGGGAGCTTCCCAACCCAGGGATTGAACCCGCATCTCTTATGACTCCTGTGTTGGCAGGTGGGTTCTTTATCACTAGGGCCACTTGGGAAGTTTTCCCCACATCTTGCCCAAGTCATTCCAAATGTCATAACCCACTTACCCTCAGTCACTCTCCCCCTGAGCCCTTCCAGATTACAAAGTCTCCTTTCTTCCAGAACACATTTATTGAGTACCTACTATGTGCCTGAAACTACACTAAGCACTATGAGTCCCATAGTGAGAAAACAGAAGTGGACTCAGATACCATGAGCATCATAATATAGAGGGGAAGACAGGTAGGAATCAAATAATCGTGCAAGCGTACAATCACAAACTGGCAATAACTAAGACAGAAAAGCATAAGCAAGCTGTTGTGACAGCCTGTGGCTGAGGGTTCTTATCTAGTGGAGAATTCAAGAAAAACTCCCTGAGAAGGCAGCATTTGAAATGAGATCTAAAGTCAATTAAGGTCATTTGGTGACAAAAGGGGAGGGAGAATTCTAGGAAGGATTAGCACTCCACAGGTCCTGAAACAGAAGCACAGAAGTAGGAACCACAAAAGAAAGTCAGTGCGTCAGAGCAAGGGATCGAGTGAAAAGAGCTGGGCTGAGATGTGGGAGGATGAAGCTGGGTCATTTAGTGCCTTGTTAAGGATTTTGCTCAAAGCAACAAGCAGCCACTGAAAGATTTGAAGCAAAGGAGAGACATGGGTCATGCTCTAGTTTGCAAAGATGGCTGTGGCTGCCCTGTGGAGAAAGAACTGGAGAAGAGATGACAGTGAACATATGCAAACAAATTAGCAGTCCATCACCATGATTCAAGGAGGAAGTGATGATTACATTGGAGAAGGAGAGATGTGATCAGACTGGAGAGAGATATGAGTAAAAATCTACAGGACTTGGTGTTTGGGGAGACTGCAGAGAAGATATTGAGAATGATGCTACATTTCTGGATAGATAGTGGAGTTATTTGCCAAAATAGATACTGTATTTTTTTAAAAAGGTCAGTTTTGACACAGGACAGCATGAGTTTGGTATTAAATAAACTGAAGTTGTAGTACCTTTGAGGCATTCCAACGAAAATGTCAACATACATGGATCTGAGGCTCAGGAGAAAGGATTGAGCTAAAATATGCATTTGAGTATTATTATTACATGGATGATCATTGAGGCATGCATGCAGAGGAGTTCACTTGGGGAGAGAGTATAGAAGAACAAGAGAAAGAGAGCTAGGAAAAGACTTTAAGAGTTACACCACTTATGCAGCACTATTTGCAACAGCCAGGACATGGAAGCAACCTAAATGTCCATAGACAGATGAATGGATAAAGAAGATGTGGTACATATATATAATGAACTATTACTCAGCAATCAAAAGGAATGAATTTGGGTCATTTTTAGTGATGTAGATGGACCTAGAGTCTGTCATAGTCTTCACAGAGTGAAGTAAGTCAGAAAAAGAAAAACATATATTGCGTACATATGGAATCTAGAAAAATGGTGCCAATGAACCTATTTGCAGGGCAGGAGTAGAGACACAGACTTACAGAACAGAACTGTGGACCCAGCAGAGGAAGGTGAGGGTAAGACAAATTGAGAGACATATATACACAAGCATATATAAAATACTTACCTGTAGTAGACATATACACAGTACCATGTGTAAAATAGCTAGTGGGGAGCTGCTCTGTAGCACAGGGAGCTCAGCTCAGTGGTCCATGATGACCTAGAGGGGTGGGATAGAGGGAGAGGGAGGGTCAGGAGGGAGGGCATGTATGTATACACACAGCTGATTCATTTCACTGTACAGCGGAAACCAACACAACATTGTAAAACAATTACACTCCAATTTTAAAAAAATGCACCATTTAAACATCACAGAGAAGAGGGTGATCCAGCAAATGACACTAAGAAGGAGTAGCCAAAGAAAGGGAAAAACCCCTAAGATTTCAAAAGCCCATATTCAAACAAGTATACCTGAAATTCCCTGGCCTGGCTACTGACCAGGATAGTATTTGTTTGTTGACAAAACAACAGCACATGGATACTAGGGGCTTTGAGCTTTGGAGTCAGACATTTTGTCATTCTGGTTCTGATTTAGAAGCCCTAAACTCCCCAAGAAATCAGGTCCCCAAGAGATGAAAAGGCAGAGTATGGAGAGTTTTTAGGGCAGTGCAACTACTGTGTACGATAATGGTGGATACATGTCATTATACATTTGCCCAAATTCATAGAGTATACAACACCAAGAATGAACCTTAATGTAAACTTGGACTTTGAGTGATAATGGTGGGTCAATGTAGGTTCACCAATTATAACCAAGGTACCACTTCAGTGCAAGATGTTGATACTGGAGGAGGCTATGCATATGCAGCAGCAAATATATGAGAAATCTCTTGTGCTCAGTACTGCTGTAACCTAAAACTGCTCTTAAAATATAAAGTTTATTTTTAAAAAAAGAAGGAGAAAAACCAGGAGGATGCTTCACAAATGCCAAGTTAGCAAGTGGAGCTGGTGTCCATGGCATCAGATGCTACTGAGAGGTCAGGTAAGCTGAGGATTGAAAAGTTGCCAATTGGCTCAAGCGATGTGGAGGCCATTGTTAATCTTAGGGAGGATCACTCTGATGGTGGCATGAGTGGAAGCCAGGATGAAGTGAGTTGAGAGATGAGTGACTGGGAGGTAAGAAAATAATGACAGCAAGAAAAAAAGACGGTTCTTGTGTGAAATCTCACTACACAGAGAAAGGGGAGACATGGAGCAGTGGGGGAAATGAACTCTAGGGGGAATTCTTTAAGATGTACAAGGCTTGAGCATCCTTAAATGCTGCAGAGAAGCATACATTGGAAGAAAGAGGTTGATAATTACGGATCTAAACATTGTGGATGGGTAAAGTTAACATCACCCACCTCCCAGGAAATATTGATATTTTTGCATGGATATTTGATGACTCAACCCAAGTAACAGAAGATGTGTGACTTTCTAGGTTATTACATTGCCCAAAGCAGAGTTCACTGTTCTGTCCTGTGTCTCTAACACTTGATTAGTATCTTTTGCGGTACTCCCAATGTTGTAATGTGATTTACCACTTGTTTCTCCCACTCATTGTATGTTCCTGGATTTGTATGTTGTACGTTATATGTTTCGTATCTTACTCATCTTTATACCCCTGGTCTACCTTTATAGTCCTGGAGAATAGGCTATGGCATTGTAGGATATACTATAATTGAAAGAGGAATTAGCTCTGTCTGACCCATTCCATTCAATAAACACTTACTGAATGAATGAAAAAGTAAACAGCAACAAAAACAAGATAGTAATAGGACCTCTAAAGGAGAACACTGGAGTTCAGAAGGGACTTTTCACGTCCCATCAAATCTCAGCCACTTGTAAGAACTCTAACTTCATCCATGTAGCTAGCACTGGTGGCAAGATAAGTCCTGTTTTTAAACAAGATGACTTCTGACCAACACACAGGGACACTGATCTGAGTGTGTCAGGCTGTGCTAGAAGCAGCCCAGGAGGAGGATGCCACTAGGCTTGTCCTCAGGGATTGAAGACCTGAGCTAAGTCTGCACTTCTTCAGCCAAGACAATTTCTCAGAGAACCCAGGCCTCTTAAATCAAACTTTGCTTGAATTCCCTGCAAAATGCAGCAACACTTTGGCATAAACTGGCAGATATCACCCCAAAATATAGGGTAGTTTCCTTCTATCTCTGTAGACCAGTCTAGAAGGTGCTATCTTCTCTCTTTTCATTCCTTGAATAATCCAGGGCTGGACAATTTCATTGCTTTTTATGAGCAAAAACAGCTATAAAATTTATCTCACCTTCTTTCCTGAATGGTCTGATCTAGATGGAATCTGCTGCATCAGCTTTTTCTTTCATCTGAAACTCAAGCACTGATAGTAATTGGCATGCTTCTCTCTTTTTGCCTTCCTCCTGTGCCTGCTCTGTGTTTCAAGGAACTAGCTGCCATGGACAATAGTCCTCAGAGTCCCTTGCCATCTGGTTCCAGGTGGGTTTGTGGAGGTACTAACAGGAGGTACTAGAGGGAGGTAGAGAGCTAAGGGAAGGTGGGGTCAGTATATTTCCCCATCCCTCTGTGCTTTCAGCACGTGGTTCTGGAAAGGCAGCCTCCCTCGACAGCCCCAGCTCCCTCTGGGGAGCTGCTCCCTCACAATGCCAGCTCTGTGGGACCTGAGGAGTGGCAGATACCTGCACCCTGCTGCTAGACCCCAGAAGTCTTAACCTGCCCTTACCTCTCTAAATAGTCCCTTTGTCCAATTCTCCCCTGAATTCCACCTGAGTATACTTCTGGTTCCTGCCAGGACCCTGACTGATACACCTGGGGGACAAGTTATCAAGGGATAAACAATTGAAACATCAAATGGAGAGATGAGTCAAGTCATAACAAACAGGAGAAAAGTCTAAGTTCCTACCAAGCAAGTAGTCCATCTTCCTAATTTATGGAAATGTATTTCCCAAATCTGTCTCAAAAACTCTTTCTTGTGACTTACAGGGTGTCACTTGTGTTTTTCACTAAAGTGGGTAAAGTTCTGACTAAAAGACATTTTCAAATGTCAATTGATTTAGATTTTTTTTCCCTGTAATACTGAGCAACATTCATTAACATAGAGTAGTCTGTTCATTTTCAAAGGATTGGTTTCTATAAATAGGTACTAAGTAAAATTCTGAAGAAAGTAAAAATCTGTGTCTTCCCTCACCTTCACCTGCAATGCAGGAGACCTAGTTTCGTTCCCTGGGTCAGGAAGATCCCCTGGAGAAGGGAATGGCAACTCACTCCAGTATTCTTGTCTGGAGAATTCCAAGGACAGAGGAATCTGGCAGGCTACAGTTCACGGGGTCACAAAGAGTTGGACACGACTGAGCGACTAACACTTTCACTTTCTTTTCTTTCCCTTCTTTCATGCTACTCTAGGGCTCTGGATCTCTTCTTCCACAGGAAAGCAAGGAGAAAACTAGTACCCTAAGCTGTTAGCAACCAATTAAAGCTCTTTAAAATCCTAAAATGATGCCAAAACACAGTATATCTGGATTTTACACACAACACTTCTCACTCCTCTATTTTCCTAGTGTATAAACACACACACACACACACACACTTTCCTGATGGTCCAGTGTCTAAGAATCTGTCTTTCAATGCAGGGGACGCAGCTTTGATCCCTGGTTGGGGAACTGAGATCACACACGCTGCAGGGCAACTAAGCCCATGAACCACAACTAGAGAAGCCCACACATGGGCTGTGTGCTACCTTGAAGAACCAATGGAACAAAAAATAATAAGTTTTAAAATAAATTAACACATACACAGAAACATTTGACAGAGCAGAGCATACTCATGGGCTTCACCTTGCCTAGTGGGCATATGCCAAACTGGAAAAATAGAACTAGATATATTTTAAAATTTATTTTTCCACATATGTATCTGAAGAAATAATGGGGAAACTGTCAGGAGAAAGTTGGAAGTGTATCCAGCAATATTAGGTCATTGTGGTCATTTGGTGATGGTGCTGGTTCAGAACAGAGACATCTCTTCATCTTTCTTAAAGGTTTTCTGTTTCAAGGTTGCTGTATTGTTTATCCCTCCTACTTTCTTGTTTGTTTTAGTTTTTACTTTTTAAAATAATTTTAAATTTAGTTTTTCCTCACTTTTTTGTTTGTTTTTTTAATTGTTTGGCCTTGCTGCGCGGCATGTGAGATCTTAGTTTCCCACCCAGGGATTGAATCCGCACGCTCTGTAATGGAAGCATGGAGTCTTAATCACTGGACCCTACCCCTCATCATTTTGAATATTGAATATTTGAATATTCCAACTAACATATCTTCCTTTCCTCTGATTCTGCTGACAATCACATCTTTAAATCTCTTTTAACTATAGCCAGACTGCTCCAGATAAAATACCTAACTGATTGATGGGGGTGTATTTGGGGGCAGTGCTGGTAAATTGCTAGGTGGGATTAGATAGCCATTGGATATTTAACTGAAGGAGCTGCCTCTCATTGTTCTTGGCTAACTTCCTGCCTAACATTCCCAAACCCAATACAAGGGAGGACTCAGGAACTTGTCACAGCCTTTATTTCTTCCCTCTCTCATTCACAAAATATTTAGCATGCATTTTTGTTCCACGTACTGGAGAAGGAGGGCTTAATCCAGCCCAGAGCTGCCTGGGACCCAATGGGTAAGGCTGCCTAATTCCATAACCAGTCAGCTTTGCCGGGGCTACACTTCCAAATTAACCCTCACTGGTAATACAGGTGCTATTTTAACTTCTGTCTTTACCCGTTTATTATATTTCTTGAAACTGTTCAGAACCTGAAGGGCTAGAGGAATGCTTAGTGTGTGTGTGTGTGTGTGTGTGTAGGGGGAAGTCCCTTGGAGTTGAGGACCAGGTACTGTCTAAACAGCTAGAGACAGGATAGCATGGCTCCAGTTCCAAAGGAGGAAGACAGTTGATAAACAAAGATCAGAGGTAAATTCCGATAATGGCAGGTGCTAGGAAGAAATGAACTGTGTAATGTCACAGAGTAAAAGAGTGGATGTTTTAGACTTACAGTAAAGAGGAGGCTCTCTCAGGAGGTAACATTGAAGTGAGGCTGAATGATGACAAGACATGCAAATGAGATATGTGAAGAGCTTTTCAGGAAGCAAATAGCAGTTGAAACATCTCTGGGGTGTAAAAGAGCACGGAGTATCCAAAGGAAGATTTGCATGGCATCAGCTTTATTAATAAGATGGAGAGTGAGATGAGGTCAGAGAGACAGGCAAGAAGCAGATGACATAAGGGAAGGAATTTGAATTTTCTTTTCATTGTGATTAGCAAGCCTCCAACTAATTTTAAGTAAGAGATCTGATATGATCTGATTTCTATATTTTTAACTTTTTATTATGAGATAATTATAGATTCATAGGAATTGCATAAAACTGTACAGACAGGTCTCCTGAATTTTCACCCCTCCTCACCCTGTGTTAGTATCTTCTATAACGGTATATTTATATACAATATAAAAAGTACATATATTAATATAGTATATTTATAACAACACCATGAAACTGGCATTCCTGCAATCCAGAGAGCGTTTCCAGATTTCAACCATAATGTAGTTATACTTGTGTGTGTCTATTGTTTAGTCGCTAAGTCATGTCGTAAGTCTTTTGCGACCCCATGGACTGTAACCTGCCAGACCCCTCTGTCTGTGGGAGTTTCAGGCAAAAATACTGGAGTGGGTTGCAGTGATTTCTCCTCCAGGGAATCTTCCTGACCCAGGGATTGAACCCACATCTCTTGCGTCTCCTACATTGGCAGGTGGATTCTTTACCGTTGAGCCACTAGGGAAGCCATGTGTGTCTATGGTTCTAGGCAATTTTATAACATGAGTAACTTTGCCTTACCATCACCACAGTGAAGACGCAGAATTATTCAATCATGTGACCCCTTTGTAGGCACTCCTACCCTTTCCCCCAAAGCCCTAATCCCTGGCAGTCCGACTCATTTGTTTGCCAACTCTATATTTACAGCATTTCAAGAAGACTAAATCAGTGGAAGCATACAGTATATAACCATTTGAAATTGCCTTTTTTCACTTAGCGCAATTCTCTTGAGATCCATCCAACTGGTTGTTTATGTTAATACTTTGTTTCTTTTTATTGCAGAATAATATGCCATGGTATGTATGAACCATAATTTATCATCCAGTGAAGGAAATCTGGGTTGTTTCCAGTGTTCAGGTATTATGAATAAGATGAACGTTTGGGTGCAGGTTTTTACATGAATATAAGTTTTCATTTCTCTGGAATAAATGTCCTTTTATCATGAACTGAAGCACATCTGGGTTGTTTCCAGTGTTTAGGTATTATGAGTCATATGAACATTTGTGTGCAGGTTTTTACATGAATGTAAGTTTTCATTTCTCTGGAATAAATGCCTAGGAATTCAACTGCTGCATAGTACTGTAAGTGATTTTTTAGTGTTAAAAGAAACTGCTGTTTTCTATAGTGACTATACCATTTTACAGTCCCATCAGCAATGTATGATTAGTGGTCCAGTTTTTCTGTATCCTCACCAGCATTTGGCATTATCACTATTTTTTATTTTTGCCAGTGTGCTAGGTATATAGTGATATCTTATTTGTGGTTGTAACTTACACTTCCCTAAGAGCTAATGGTATTGAACATCTCATGTGCTTATTTGTCATTCTTATTTCAGTGAAATGTCTCTACATGTCCTCTGCTTATTTTATAACTGGACTGTTTGCTTAATATTTTCTCCCATCTGTAGCTTATCTTTACATCTTCTTAACAGTCTTCATAGAGTAAAAGTATTTAATTTTGATGCAATCAAATTTATTATATTCTCCTTTTGGGTTTGTTTTGTTTGGGAGAGGGTTGTTGTGCTTTTGGCATGAAGTCTAAAAAGTGTTTACTTCATCCTAAGTTCTGAAGATTTTGTATGTTTTATCTAAAAGTTTCATGGTTTTATGCTTACATTTAAATCTTGGACCTATTTTGAGTTAATTCCGTGAGGATTAGGTCAAAGTTCTTTTATTTTTTAATTTACCTTCTTTTTGCTTAAGGGTGTCCAATGGCCCTAAAACTACTTGTTTAAAGGGCCATCCTTCTTCCATTGAATTGCTTTTACTACTTTCTCAAAAATTACTTGGACATTTTGTATGGGTTTATTTCTGGTTTCTCTGTTTTATGCCTTTGATCTGTATATCCTTCTGTCTTGAGTACTGTAGCTGTATAGTAAGTGAGTAAAGTGAAGTGAAAGTCGCTCAGTTGTGTCTGACTCTTTGAGACCCCATGGACTACAGTCCATGGAATTCTCCAGGCCAGAATACTGGAGTGGGTAGCCTTTCCCTTCTCCAGGGCTGTATAGTAAACATAACATCAAATAGAGTGAGTCTTCCAACATTATTCTTCCTTTTCAAACTTGTTTTAGCTGTTCTAGGACTTTTGGTTTGAAATATGCATTTTTAATATAACAAATGATTGCTGGGACTTTGATAGAAATTTCATTAAGCTTATTGATCAGTTTGAGTTGAATTGAAATGTTTACTATGTTGAGTTTCAATAAATGAACACTAGATGAACAATAAATGAAAGTATTGTGCTTTGAATTTCAGTTTCCATATACTTTTATCTGTATCTCGATTTTCCTGGTGTTTTCATTTTATAAACTGCTACCTTGTTAAACTTATTTATTCTAGGATTTTTATTTTTTCCTCTGGGGCATTTTATTTACATGTATTATTACTTCCCTGGTGGCTCAGAGGGTAAAGCATCTGCCTACAATGTTGGAGACCACCCGGGTTCGATCCCTGGGTCAGAAAGATCCCCTGGAGAAGGGAATGGCACCCCACTCCAGTACTCTTGCCTGGAAAATCCCATGGACTGAGAAGCCTGGTGGGCTACAGTCCATTGGGTCGCAAAGAGTCGGACACAACTGAGCAACTTCACTTTCACTTTCTATTACATCCCTAGCAAAAGAATTCAAAGAGTTTCCCTCTTGTGTGTTTTCCATCTTGCTCCTTCATAGTCCCTGATACCAAATGAGGTTATCAGTACATTGAAACCAAACTGATGAGACAGGAGCAGGTTATTCTGCCATTTTTCTAGGTCTTTGAGTTGCACATCAAATCTGGGGCTGATCACTCCACACTTATTTAGCCTGCCTGTGAGGTTCACAGCAATTTTCTCAGCCCTGTGATTATAGATGATTTCAAATTCACCATTGTAACCTTGCTTCATCATCATAGTCAGAAACCAGACGATGACTTTGGAGTACAGCCTAATAAGAACTTGTTATTTGCCTCTCTTTTCAGCATTGTTGATACTCTTGAGAGCATCATCCAGGACATTCATGCAAACCATTATGGCAGTATGGAAAAAGCTAGGATTTTGTTTTGTTTGGGGAAATTTTTTTGTAGATTCCTTGTGGCTGTCTACATAGACAACCCTGTTGTCTGCAGATCAAGACAGTTTTATTTCTTCCTTTCAAATATGTATTTCTTTTCTTTTCTTTTTCTTGCTTCGTTGTGCTAGCTAAAACGTCTTGTACTATGTTGAATAAGAATGGTGATAGTGGGCATATTTGCCTTTTTCCTAATCTTAGGGGGAATGCATTTAGTTTTTCACCATTAAATATAATGCCACCTGTAGAATTGTAGATGATCCTTCTCAAGTTGAAAAGTTCGCCCTCTATTTCTATTTATTGGAGAATTTTCATGATTGTATATTGCATTCTGTGAAATGCTTTTTCTGCCATCAATTGATATGACTCTGTGAATTTTCTTTAGGCTGTTAATATGGTGTATTACACTGATTAATTTTAAAATACTGAACCAGCCTTGCATTCCTGAAATAAACCCCACTTGGTTGTAGTATATACATTTTTTTGTACATAGCTAGATCCAATAGTTAATATTTTGCTGAATACTTTTTCACATAAATTCATGAACATTTACTTTTTCATCTAAATCCATGAGTGATAGTGGTTGATAAACATTTTTAAAAGATTGCTCTGGTTTCTTTGTGGAGAATAGGTAGAAGAACAAGACTGGCAGCTGGGAAATTAATTAGATATTTTTCTCTTCTCTCAATCTTGAGCTCCATCCTCAGCCCTAATAGTCATTTGCTTTTTAAATTAAATTTTCCTCTTTTGGGTCCAATTAGCACCAATTAACACCATAGTGTGGGCTTCCCTGGTGGCTCAGAGGTTAAAGCATCTGCCTGCAGTGCAGGAGACCTGGGTTCAGTCCCTGGGTCAGGGAGATCCCCTGGAGAAGGAAATGGCAACCCACTCCACTATTCTTGCCTGGAGAATCCCATGGATGCAGGAGCCTGGTGGGCTATAGTCCACAGGGTCACAAAGAGTCAGACACAACTGAGTGACTTCACTTTCACTTTCACACCATAGTTCAAGTTCAACTGAATATAACCCTGCTGATCCCAACCTACCAGTTCCAGTGAGTTTGCTCCAATTCCAGCAAAAGGGAATTAAACTCTTCACTCAAGCCATATAAGTCCTTGTTGAATGTGCCATGTACCTTATTTATGTCTTATCCTTTCTTCAATATCCTCCTAAAGTCCTAGAACCTTCAAAAAGCTTTCCCACCCATTCCAGTCATTGGTAAGCATTCCTTCCTGTCACCTCCTACAGTTCTTATTGTCTATATTACTCATTTCACTTCATTCAATTCATTCATTTATGCGTTCAACAAACAGTAATTCAGAGTCTACTATCTTGAAGGCACTGTGTAGATACCAGGACACAACTGTGAACAAAAGAAACGCGGCTGCCTTTCCTAATAGAACTTACAGTCTAAGGAAGGACACAACATAAAATAGGTAAAGATTTATATATAGATATATTACACACTCAGAGAGAGTGATACAAATCAAGATAAGTGCTGTGAAGAAAATATATTGAATATTTAGAACAAAAGAATAGATTTTCGTTTTATTTTTTTCTGTGCATATTGCATTTTAATAATTTCTTTGAGAATAGAGGTCATATTTAATGTCCCTTGATTAAACTCAGAATCTAATCCATGGTAGGTATGCAGTGGATGTTTATAATGATGAAGTAGCAATGAAGGAGAACAGGATGATCTGAGGATGAATCAAGTACCAGGAGCTGAAGAAATTCTACTTCTCTTTGCATCCCTGCAAAAAAATAAGCAACCTATAGAATGCCTTCTTATTGTGTTGGTTTAAAACACAGGGAACCATCTCTTTGTGTGTTTTATCTCTGGCAGGGCTCTGAAAACTGTTTTAAAATGCCTACCTACTTACCTCAAATGTCCATGCATATCTATCCTCTTCAAATTATTATTTTCTAGGACTATGCACAATGGAGTGCTGGTAAATGTCTAACTGACTACCTCAAAAAAAAAAAAAAAAAAAAATACCAGATTTGTAGCATTTGCTGATTTCTGTGGTGTAAATACTCCCACCATGGCCAATTTAAAGCTACCAAGTTGTCACTAAACACAGAGATGAGAAGAAATGCACAGTAGCACATTTTTAGAATTCCATACAGATACAGCAGACATAAATAACCTCAAGAGCATAGTTAGCAGTGAAATGTATTAAAATGTTAGGAAATGGTGAGCTTTTTTGAGCTTTTATGACCTTTTTCAAGATAATGTATTTAATTTTAAGTTAATATAATTCTATGTTAATAATGACCATGTTTCTCAGCTGGCTCACAGTGTTCCTAAAAATTTAATAATTTGCTCTCATGAGATGGTAAGAGGCAGCTCCAGTACCCCACCTACTGTGCAGCTTAACTGACCCATATATGTTCCAGATGGAACCCAACTATGCTAAACTGGGTCTTTTGTTAGACAAGAAGAGAAAGTGAAGTTGATCTTACTAAGCAACTCTCAACTTTCTCCCTCAGCTCTGCAAAACAATTGAGGGTCAAACCAAAAGTTTGAGCCAGACAATATTTCAAGTCAGTGAACCAAAGATCCATTTCTGACCTCCTCTCCCTTGTCTACCTCCACTAGACAGGCTTAAAAAGCTAAGCACTCATTTTCTCAACTTCCAGTGAGGCTGAGTTGCTAATGAAACATGAATCTGCTGGGCAGTTGAGAGTGGTCTGAAAAACCTTTTTGCTTTCCTAATGAAAAGACTAGATATATCTTTTACTCTTCCTTTCTGTCTCAGATATGATGTCTGGAGCTGCAGTAGCCATTTTGGAACCATGAGGCAATATGGATGAGGCAAAGGCCAAGAGAATTGAAGAGCTACTAGCTGTGGATTTTTTTATTTTATTCGGTGTATTTATTTGGAAAACAAAACAATATACTAAAGATAAATTTGTCAAAAACAAGTCTTATGAATAAGCATTTAAAATGTTTAATATTGGACTAATACAATAACAAAATTGACCTGTGAATTTTTGAAGATTGTTGTTGTTCATCTGCTAGTCATGTCCAACGCTCTGTGATAGAAAAGGTCTAATTTGGTTTAAGTAAGCTCTGAAACACCTTTATGAAACTTACTTTGCTCAATTGGTATGATTTTAAAGAAGTTATGTGTATATTAAAGTGAAGTGAAAGCTGCTCAGTCATATCTGACTCTTTGTGACACCATGGACTGTAGTCCACCAGGTTCCTCTATCCATGGAATTTCCCAGCCAAGAACACTGGAGTGGGTTTGGCTGTGGATTTGTTGGTCTCCCAGACAAAAACCAAACCAGTAGACTCCATCAGACTTAGTGTTACATGAGGGGAAAAGCTCCTATTTCATAAACTCTTATGATGAGTTTTCTGTTATTTACAGCCAAAACCATTCCTAGCCCATATAGATAGGAATTTCATCAGTTTTGCCTTCCACCACCCTGAGAGCTGGAAATAGAATAAGAGGAAAGGCAACTAATATGCCAGGCATGGTGCTGGGTGGTTTTCATACTTTATTCTCTCTAAGTTTCACAACAACACTATGAGAGATGACATTTACAAATATGTGTAATTTATCATGGTTAGTCATACTTTAAAGGAAGTGTGTTTTAAAGGAAGATTTGACAAAGCTGTGGTTACGTAAACCTTGAAGAATTAATTTCAGTGTGAATTTGCAAAGGTTTGAACACGTATTCTTCTTCAGTAAATGAAAAGGACATCACACAAACATTTCCTTTGGATTAATTAGATACAAACTGCCTAACTGAGAGACATAGCATCTACGCTACCTTCTGCCAAGTGACTCAGGACATTTGGTTTGATTAATAAACAGTGGGGAACACTTTTCCTTTTATCAAAGCTGGCTTGGGTTTCAAGGAAATTTAGAAAACATCTATCTCCCTTTCAGCATCCATTAATGAGGAGGAGGAAGTGGTAATTTCTGTGGGGTGGGCTGGTCAGAGGAGCTTTTCCCAGGGATCTAGAACTCTCTCAGTGAGAGTTAGGAGGGAAGTGGAGGTGAGCACTGCATTTCCACTGCTCCATCAATCAACCAGGAGTTAGAAGTCCCTGTGCCTTCATAATGTATGAAGGAAACCTTGGCATGAGACAGGAGCACTGGAAAATTGCAGAAGGCGCCAAGGGAGAAAAATGAGGGTGGAGTGACAGAAACCACATCAGAAATTACAAAAAGAGCAAGGGATGTATTGCATCTCAAGGAATGGAATTCCTACTGTTCAGTCATTCATTAGTCATTCGGAGGAGAGAGGTATTTACTGAGTGTCTCCAATGAGCTAGGTCTGGGGATGGAGCAGTAAATTAATAAGTAAATATAGCTTCTGCTGTCACGGAGTTCACAGTCTGGTCAAGAAAACAGTTAAAGCAAGTTATAATAAAGTAGCAGGAGTGTTATAATAAGTGAATGCTGTTATTTATATTCATTGTCTTCCCTATTTATGGTGTGACTATGTGCTGACATGGAATGAGGAGACAGCACTGGACCAGAGCACCTGGTGAGCTCTGTTTAGTTCAGTTACAGATCTTCTCCAGCTGTGTGTCCTTCGGTAAATCTCTTTACCCTCTCCATCTTTTTTTTTTTTCTTTAAAATGAAGTCAAATTAGATGGCTATGATTCTATTATTTACACCCAAAAATAGCAGCAGTAACTTTTTAAAAATTATTTATTTTCGGCTGCACTGGGTCTTCATTGCTGTGTGTGGGCTTCCTCTAATTGTGGCGAGCAGGGGCCACTCCCCAGATGTGGTGCACCGCCTTCTCATTGCAGTGGCTTTTCTTGCTTAGGGCGTGCGTTCTAGAGCAAACAGGCTCAGTAGTTGTGGCACACAGGGTTAGTTGCTCTGTGGCATGTGGGATCTTCCCGGATCAAGGATCAAACTCATGTCTCCTATATTGGCAAATGGATTCTCTACTACAGAGCCACCTGGGAAGCCCTTCACCCTGCTTGGAACAGGCCCTTCTCAACAAGTACTATTTATTTATTCTTCAGTGTATTCAAAGGAGCACCAATTACACAGGCTGTTTCTAGGCTTTGAGTTTAAAAAAATAATGAAATAATTTGAGAAGTGCTTGATTAAACAAAATTCTTTCCCACGAGACTTTCCAGAGTCTTCAGATTTGCCTTATGAATTCCCAACTGGGTAAAGTAACATGACCATAGGGCCCTGTGTCAAGGAGCAACTGTGAAGACATCTTGGGAACTGCTCTCTGTCTGGCTGCTTCACTAGTTCGCTGTGGCCAACACAGCTTCAGCGAGACTGTGACTATCATCATTGGCTCCTTTTTCACCTGAGCAAAAATCTTCGAGGTGTTCACTCCACTTCTGATGATTACTAGCTGTGGGACTTGGAAAAGTCACGTCAGTTCTGAGTCTCAGCTTCTTCTTCGGTAAGGTGATGAAGTTAGACTCCATGACCTTTTGGAACCCATCCAATTGTAGAATTCTCTGCTTGTGGGATTGTAGAAGGTCCTGGGAGATTGAATGTAGAGTATCTGGACACTGGGCCTGTGAAAGGCCCAGGCTGTTGTGTGGGGAATGGGAGCGGGTTGGTGCACTGCAATCGCAGTTCACAGCAGCCACTGGAATCATGTCCAGTTTTTGGAGATTTTCTTCCAGCATTCTAGCATAACAATATCTGGATCATCTCAACCTTTTAAAATTAAGGTCTGTCATGGCACTAGGCTCATCTACCTTTCAGATTTGGATAGAACAAAACTAGAGACTCAAAAAACAAAAGGTTAATGTAACTGAATGTTTGCCCTGTGGATCCTCAAATGCCAAGAAAACCTAACAGAAAGAGGTGACAGAGAGTGAAGATTGTATGACTTAGAATTCTGGAATCCTGAGCAACAACTTTGTACTCTTTACTCAAATTTAACCAAGACAGCTGTCAACGAGCTGTCAATCTAACTCTCTCCTCTAGTGCTCTCCTCAAACTAACCAACAGGAAGCCTTCTTAGGGGTGCTTAGAAGGTGCTAAATGAAATGACAAGGGAATGAAAGGAAACCTTTTGAAAATGGCAAATGCTCCACAAATATATTATTTTTATCATTATTCATAATGTTTAAAGTAAAATTTTGGCTTTACCACAGACATTACTTCAGGCAAGTAATTTATCAGCTCCACCCTCCACATAAAACGGATGTGGTAATGGATGGGAAAGGTTAACTAGAAAATGATGGTGGACGCCTTTGAAAATTGAGGGTCTCTGTAATACTTCTTAATTAGTAGTAACCATACAATTGTGAAGTTATAAATATATTTGCATCTAAGCAGAACCCAGAGCCTCTGCTACTTTTTCACTTGTTGCCATTTTGATTTAGTCCATTAGTTCCACTAGCCTATGATTAGCACAACACCCTGGAAAATTAATCCACACTGGTGAGTCAACATTAGGGAAATGAAACAGACTTCTAAATCATGTTGAAATTACACTAAAGCCTGACAACCAGGTCCTCCTGGTTTCAGAGGAACTAAAAGCCTCAAATCTTGAGTCTTCACCTACAGAGTGGGGTGTCCATTTTTCTCTTTTGAACAACTGAGTTTCAACACTACTATCAAGGTAAACTTACTCCTTATTCAAAATTTTAATCAATCAGAGAGTTGTAAGCTATTATATTATGATTGTATATTTTTCAGAAAATATAATTGAGATACACTGCCCAATTTTTATCTCCTGATAGAAATTCTGGGGTCAGCCTGAGCAGGAGGGTTCTGAAAGGCTGAGCTAGCAGAGGAAGTCTTGTACTGGAAATTGTGAGATTACTGAAATCTGAACCCATGGACAGAGGGCTCCAACGTGCAGGAAGGGGTACTAAACATTACTATAGTCAAGAGGCCACAGGTAGATTAGCCACAATATGCAAAGTTGGAGTACAGAACCAGCTAACCAAGAATAGGGAGATGAAAATGAGGACTCGCAGAATAAAAATGGGAGTGTGTGCTTGGGGCACCTTCGCCTGAACAAGCTTTGCTATCTTGAGCTGCCATGTAGTGTCATGTGCAGGTGGGTATGCTGAGCCAAAGGCCAGGAACTAAGTCATCAGAGAAATAAATGACTCCTTTCATCTTTCTCTTTTTGTAAAATCTCTTCACTTCCCAAATTAAATAGCTCTAGTCTCCTTGCCTTATAAATGCTTATCAGCTGCAACTGCTTTATTTCCAATTGTATGCATGTGATATGATTGGTGAAGTCTGCAGGCAAACTTTCCTAATTTTAATTGTCAATTCATCTAAAGACTAAGTTATTACCTACTCTTCTGGTTGATCCTGACTTCAGATCATCCAGTCTTAAAATCGAGGAGTCTTTCCTGTCCTTGATCATCAAATCCAATTGCCAAATCCCAAAGGCTCTATCTTCTACATACTTCTTTTCATTCTCACCTCACAGCTGTTTATAGATCTCTTACATTCAATACACTAATGCCAGTTTAATCTTCTTAAAGTACATCTTTCATCACATTATTCCCAGACTCACAATATTTAATGGCTGTTCAGTGCCTAACAAATTCAGGAGAAGGCAGTTTGGCAGTCAAAACCTTGGCCCTATCTCCCACTCACACCACAATCTGATAGCATGCATTTCCTCATGTTGTGGACTGCTGGATTCCTAGCTCATCCCCTACAAGTGAAAAACTTCCCAAAGTGGGGACAGTGGAATCAATGTGCACACACAGGGGATACATCTGCCCATTAGTCATGGGGGCTCAGGAATACCCACTGCTGCTGCTGGAAAACTATCCAAAAGCTAAGCTGGACTGCCATCAGGTCAGTTGCATCATCTTTTGGATGGAAAGACATCATATTA
Organism: Dama dama; assembly: GCF_033118175.1. Lineage (NCBI taxonomy): Eukaryota > Metazoa > Chordata > Mammalia > Artiodactyla > Cervidae > Dama > Dama dama. The sequence goes on from NC_083700.1 coordinate 88,254,067, forward strand.
ACTTTTCAAAGACACCTCATTTGGAAATATACTTTCTTTACTAAAGGGTGGGAAGAACCTTGAACTTAAAAATGACCTCTTCCTCTTTCTTCTTTTAGATTTCTCCATTTTTTCACACCGATTTTTTTTTCCAGGAAATAATCAGAATCTAGATTCCTCTAAGAGTTCCTCTAAAAGTAACTGCTCTTTTCCTCCAATATTGTGTTAGTTGCTCAGTTGTGTCTGATTCTTTGCGACTTCATGGACTATAGACTGTCAGGCTCCTCTATCCATGGGATTCTCCAGACAAGAATACTGAAGTGGGTAGCCATTCCCTCTTCCAGGGGATCTTCCCAACTCAGGGATTGAACCCTGGTCTCCTGCATTGCAGGTCAATTCTTTACTGTTTGAACCACCATCGTGTTTTTAAACAAAATATGAGCAAACTAAATTCAGTTACATATATAAAGTAGTACCACCATGATTAAATGGGATTTATCCCAGAATGCAAGATTGGTGTGATGTCTGAAAATCAATTAAAGCAACACCCTAGATCAATAGAATAAAAAACAAACCACATAATTATCTCAAGATACAAAGAAAAAGCATTTGACAAAATCTAATACCCTTTTATTGGAGAAGGCAATGGCACCCCACTCCAGTACTCTTGCCTGGAAAATCCCATGGACGGAGGAGCCTGGTAGGCTGCAGTCTATCGGGTCCCTACAAGTCAGACATGACTGAGCAACTTCACTTTCACTTTTCACCTTCACATATTGGAGAAGGAAATGGCAACCCACTCCAGTGTTCTTGCCTTGAGAATCCCAGGGACAGGGGAGCCTGTTGGGCTGCCGTCTATGGGGTCGCACAGGGTCGGACACGACTGAGGTGACTTAGCAGTAGCAGCAGTAGCAATACCCTTTTATGATAAAACACTCAACAAACTAGGAATAGAAGGAAACTATCTCAACATAAATAAAAGCTATATATGAAAAAGCCACAGTCAATATCATACTTAATGGTGAAAGACTGCATGCTTTTCTCCTAAGATCAAGAACAGGACAAGGATGGCTGCTACTGCCATCTCTATTTGACACCGACTGTCTAGAGGTTCTAGCTAGGGCAATTAGGCAAGGAAAATAAACAAAAGGCATCTAGACTGGAAAGAAAGAAATTAAACTATCTCTATTCACAGAAAACATGACCTTATATATAGAAAATCCTACGACAAACATTAGGAAACTATAATTAATAAACAAGTTCAGCAAGCAAGGTTGTAGTTTACAAGAGTAACATACAAAATTCAATTGTATAATTGCATTCAAATAATCCAAAATGAAGTTAATAAAGCAACTCCATTTATAGTAGCATCGAAAAAGAGTAAAATATTTAGGTATAAATCTGTCTAAAGGAGTATAAGACTTATACTCTGAAAAGTAGAAAACAGTGCTGAAAGAAATTAAAGATGATCTAAATAAATGAAAACACATTCCATGTTCATAGATTGAAACACTTAATGTTGTTAAGATGGTAATACTCCCCAAATTTGTCTACAGATTCAGTGCACTCTCTATTAGAATTCCAGCTGACTTTTTGTAGAAACTGACAAACTAATTCTAAAATTAATTTATAATTGCAGGGAACCCAGAATAGCCAAAATAATCTTGAAAAAGAAGAACCAGTTGGAGGACTCACACTTGATTTATAAAATTTACTAATTAGAAACAGTAATCAAGAGAGTGTAGTACAGGCATAAAGATAAACATATAGATCAATGGAATAGAAATGAGATTCCAGAAATAAACACATGTGTTTATGTTTGACTGATTTTTGACAGGGATGCAATACCATTCAATGGAGAGAGAACAGTCTTTTCATCAAAGAGAACTGGGACTACTAGATACCCAAATGAAAAGAATGAAACTGGACATTTACCTCACATGATAGATTAATACAAAAATTAACTCAAAATGCATCAAAGACCTAAATGCAAGAGTCAAAAATATAAAATTCTTAGAAGAAAATATCAATGCAAAACTTCATAACATTGGATTTGGCAATGATTTCTTGGATATGAAATCAAAAGCATAGCAACAAAAGAAAAAATATTAACTGGACTTCATCAAAATTTAAAACTTTTGTGCTTCAAAGGATACTACCAAAAAAGCGAAAAGACATCCACAGAATGGGAGAAAATACTTACAAATCATACGGCTGGTAAAGGATTTAGATCTAGAATATAAAAGAACTCTTGCAACTTAATAATAAAGATAATCCAATTCAAAAAGGAACAAAGGACTTGGAATAGACCTTTCTCCAAAGAAGATATACAAATGCCTAATAAGCCCATGAACAAATGCTCAGCATAATTAGTCATCAGGCAAAAGCAAATTGAAACCATAAGATAACACTTCATGCCCACTAGGATGGCTATAATCAAACAGTCATATTATAATAACTAGTAGAGAAAATGTGGAGAACCAAACTCTCATGTACTGCTGGTGAGACTATAAATTGGTTAGGCTATTTTGGAAACAATTTGGCAATTCCTCAAAAAGTTAAACACAAAGTTAACATTTGACCCAGAAATTCTGCTCTTAGGCATACACCCAAGAGAAATGAAAACATCTGACCACACAAAAACTTTCACATAGGTGGTTATAGAAACATTATTCATAATACCCTAACAGTAGAAACAACTCAAATATTCATCACAAAGGGATAAACAAAATGTCATATATCCATATAATGAAATATTACTCAGCCATAAAAGGAACAAAGTACTAATGCATGCTATAAATACAGATAAAGCTTGAAAACACTAAGTAAAAGAAGCCAGACCAAAAAACCACATATTGTAAGATTCCACTTACATAAATTTTATAGAATAGGTGAAATCTATAGAGAATGAAAGTCAATTTGTATTTGCTCAGCACTGGGGAGAATAAAGTGAGTGTAGTCGCTCCGTTGTATCCAACTCTGCGACCCCATGTACTGTAGCATAACAGGCTCCTCCGTCCACGGGATTTTCCAGGCAAGAATACTGGAGTGGGTTGCCATTTCCTTCTCCAGGGGATCTTCCCGATCCAGCGATCAAGCCTGGGTCTCCCATATTGTAGGCAGATGCTTTACCATCTAAGCCACCAGGGAAGTCCTGGGGAGAATAAGGAGATATAATAAGAACAGCTAACGGGTACAGTTTCTTTGTTATCATTGTTGTTCTGTCACAAAGTCATGTCCAACTCTGCCACCCCATGGACTGTAGCATGCCAGGCTCCTCTGTCCTCCACCATCTCCCAGAGTTTGCTCAAATTCATGTTTATTGAGTCCCTGATGCTATCTAACCATCTCATCCTCTGCCGCCCCTTCTTTTGCCTTCAATCTTTCCCAGCATCAGATTCTTTTTCAATGAGTCGGCTCTTTGCATCAAGTGGTCAAAGTATTGGAGCTTCAGCATCAGTCCTTCCAATGAATATTCAGGGTTGATTTCCTTTAGAATTGACTGGTTTGATCTCCTTGCTGTCCAAGAGACTCTCAAGAGTCTTCCTCCAGGCACCACAATTCGAAAGCATCAATTCTTTGGTGCTCAGCCTTCTTTATGGTCCAACTCTCATATCCGTACATGACTGCTGGAAAAACCATAGTGTTGCCTATATGGACCTTTGTCAGCAAATTGATGTCTCTGCTTTTGAATACACTGTCTAGGTGTGTAGCTGAAGAGAGAATTTGTGAACTAGAGGAAAGGACAGAAAAAAAATCTAGACTCAAGCACAGAGTTAAAAGAATAAAAAATACAGAAACAAGCAGAGGAGACGGATATGATTCAATGAAAAGAGCCTCATATTTATTTAACTGAAGTCCCAGGAGGAGAAGAGAGAGAATGAAACAGAAGTAATATAAAGAAACAATAGCCAAGAATTTTCCAAGCTATGAAAGATCTCAAGCCACATATTCAAGAATCCCTACAAACTCCACTGAAAACAAGTACAAAGAAAACCACCCCTCGACACAACCAAGAACAAAAAGATAAGTATCATAGATTGACTAAAAAAAACTCTACCTTTTCATTTCAAAGGTTACCTAGGAAGGCTAAATGGTCTTGTCTCCTAAATAAAATCACCATCTTCACTCTTCCTCTCTTCTACACCATTCTCTACACTGCAGTTAGGTTGATCTTAAATTTTTAAATAGCATCCATCACCTCTCTCCTCTACGTAAATGTTTCAGTGACTTCCTACTCCCTCAGAATAAAGTTCAAATTCCTTGTCACAGTTTAGGTGGCCCTCTCAGATCTGGTGTCTGTTTACACTTGTTCTAGATTCCTTTCTCACTGCTACCTCTCTAGACCTCTACACTCCAGCCACTTTCCACTGACTTTTTCTCATGCATGTATGTGTGCTCAATCATTTGCAACTCTCTTCAACCCCATGGACTGCAGCCCACCAAATTCCTCTGTCCATGGAATTCTCCAAGCAAGGATACTGGAGTGGGTTGCCATTTTCTACTCCAGGGGATCTTCCCGACCCAGAGATTGAACCCTCATCTCCTATGTTGCCTGCATTGGCAGGAGGATTCTTTACCACTGAGCCACCTGGAAAGTCCCCACTGACTTTTTAAATTTTTTTATTGAAGGATAATTGCTTTATAGAATTTTGTTGTTCATTGTCAAATCTCAATATGAAATTCTCCAATCAAAGCACCTATCACACTTTATGATTACTGTTTGTCTCTCTGTAAAGCCTTTAAAGTTCTAAACAGGCAGAAACTGTGTATTTTGCTCACATTTGTCTCCCTAAGTCCTCAGCCTGGCTCAAAACTGACATTCAATAACTTTTTTTTAAATTAATTATTATTACAAGAAACCCCTCATAGTTTATCTTCAAGACAGTCCATTATACTTCTCTTCCAGACCAAGCTATTTATTTTTCTTCTAAAAGTTTCTAAATAAGGATAAATGTGAATTAAATATTTATCTTGGAGGGTCCTTTAACATTTTCAAGATATTACTGCAATAAAAATAAAAATGTAAGTGAAGGTATGAATATTCATATCATATCCTCCTATCCTAATTCAACAGAGTTTAATGTTTTCACTTGCTTTCTTACATGCAAAAAAAGTGTGATTATACTACTAGCATCCTCAAATGACACTCTGGCTTTTCACTCACTCCAAAATCCGGTTCAAAAATGGCCTTCCTTGTTTCTCGTAGCCTTCTGTGGCTCCTTTCCAGTTTTTATCACAGACTTTTTCTCTGCTTCCTCTTCTCAGTTCAGCACAGCTTCCTCTGTCATGTTCTATGAACCTGCCACTGTTGATGAGTCTTTTTATGTGCCATCTGAATGCGCTCTGTCTCATTACCTCTTGAGTTCTATTTTGAATTTCAGTGGCAAACAATTTTTTTCTTTACCTGCTACTTTCTCTTCCTTTATAACTTATTTCTTAATTTGGTCATTGATTTAACTCTTTAAACATAGGGCAAAATTGAATATGATCCCCTTGCCATCATCACATTTTATCTACTCTGTTTAGAGCCACATCACCAGTGCCAAGAACAGTACCTAGCACCTGACAAATACTAAGTATATATTTGTTGCAAAAATCAAATACCTTTGGCAGGTACTCTATGACAGGTTGATTAGGCTGATTTAGATTACTTTTGTTCTTCATATACCACAGATAAATATCTAAAATGTCATTGAATACCTAGAAGTTAATAACACTTAATAACATTTTATTTCAATATACACGTTATGATCTGATCCAATTATAGGCATTCTTCCTTAGCAAGTTCTTTTTTGTTGTTGTTCAGAAACGGAAGAGAGGAGTTTTGCTAGTTTCATTAACACATTTAGAAAATTTTACTTCCTTTGCATGTTAGTCCTAGTCTTTGGTCTATAATCTAGTCTTTAAATAGTACAAGAAACACAGTTACTTTATTTACATGTTAACTAACAATGACAAATTCACCCTGTAAATCAATTTGCTGGTGTTTAAAAATGTAGACAGCAAGTAAGGCTCATGGTCCAGGGAAAAGGATACTAATAGAACGCAGAGAAAATTTCTGGGTACCACCCCTAATTTAAGATTTGGAGTAAATGGGGATTTTAGTGAGTGCCTGGGTTGGCAACAGGAAGGATTTGATAGAATGAGAAAGGTTCGATAGATGATGGACTTCATGGTTCAGGAAGAAACCAGGATCAGGGTATTAGCAGATGGATTAATTTAGCATGCAGTGAGATAGGGGGAAAGTATCAGGATCTTGGGAGAGGGTAGGGAAATAACTTAGGAGAAGCATGAATTAAAGGAAATTGAAGCGGGGAAACAGCAAGGACCAGGGCTTAGATGGTAAAGTCAGTGGCCTAAAGATATGCCCCCTGGGTAACAATGCTAAAAGTGGAAAGAGAAAGCAAAGCAAGCAGTCTCTGCAGGGGAAGGGGAATGCTCAAAGGTGGAAATCAACAGGGGTGCGGTCGCCTCCCGCAACGGGTATAGAAAAGAGGGGGCGCAGTCCCCCCTCAAAAGGCAGAAACATAGGCGGAATCCTGAGCCAAAGAATGCAGTAAAACGTGGGTGGGTGGGTATCAGGAGGGGAACAGAGGTCCAAGGTGCTGGGATGAGTCAGAGGCTGAAGGAGGGTGATGCAGTCTGGAGTTTTTGGAGGTTTTCACAGAAAGCACTGGGATTTAGAGTTGCGGTTGTAAAAATATGTTTCAGGCTCTCTGGGGACTCTGGCATGTGTTTGCTGGAGTCCACTCAGGTTAGCCGGGGGTAGGTAGGTGGTGGTCAGTCAAGGATGGAAGGCAAACTCAATGAAGGCTGGGAATTCACTTAAACCAGTTGAGGGTGATTTCAGCCAAAGTTGGAAGGATTTAGGTCAAGAGTATGGTGCATTTCAGCCCGAGTGGGTCGATTTGGCCGGTTTGGGGCATGAATTTAAGTGGGCGCTGAAGGGTATTTCAGGCAGCGTGGCTGAAGGATTTCCTCGAGGACCGCGGTCCCTGTCAGACCGGGTTGGGGGTGGGTTACAGCAGCGGCCAAGCGCACTGCGTTTAGGATGGAGTGCGTTCCGGGCCGCGCCGGGGCGAGCGAGTCCGGGAGCGGGAGTCCGCCGGGGACTCCGGGCAGGTTCGGAGGGAACTGCCATCAGCGCAGGGCAGGATCGCCGGCCCGGGGACGTTCCGCGCCGCGAGCTGTACTTCACTCCCGCCCCTCCCGCTCCCGGGGGAACCTGTTGCTGGAGGAATGGGCGGGCGGCGGCGGCGGCGAACCCTCCATCGCCTCCGCCTGGGCCTCATGGCGGTCCTTTCGACCTAGACGCTGCGCGGCGCGGCCCCTCCCTTATTGCCTCTGTTTAAAAAAAAAAAAGAAGAAGAAGAAGAAACGAAAGAAAGAAAGAAAAATCAGCCCCCAACCCTCACCCGTGACCTGCGGGCCCCGCGGCGGCTCGTGCGGCTTCCGGGAGCGGAGGCGCGGCCCCGCGGGCCGGAGGAGGCGGAGGCGGAGGAGGAGGCCAACATGGCGGCGCGCAGGGCTGGGCCGGGCCGCCGCCGCTCCTGAGCGCCCCACTGCCGTAGCTCGGCTCGCGGTGCCCACGCCCGCGCCCAACCTGGCCCGGCGGCCGCGGAGCGCGCAGCCCAGGAGCGCAAGGGCCCGCCCGGGCGCGGGGACGGCGCATACTCAGCGCCGCTGGGCCCGCCAGGCCCCGGACCCGCAGCTTCGCTGCTCGCCGGCCGGCGGGGCCCGGAGGCCGGAGCCATGGAATCGGAGGAGGAGCAGCACATGACCACGCTGCTGTGCATGGGCTTCTCGGACCCCGCCACCATCCGCAAGGCCCTGCGCCTGGCCAAGAACGACATCAACGAAGCCGTGGCGCTGCTCACCAACGAGCGGCCGGGCCTCGACTACGGCGGCTACGAGCCTATGGACAGCGGGGGCGGCCCCAGCCCCGGGCCCGGCGGGGGCTCGCGGGGCGACGGCGGCGGCGGCGGCGGCGACGGCCCCTCCCGCGGCGGGAGCACCGGAGGCGGCGGCGGGTTCGACCCCCCGCCCGCGTACCACGAGGTGGTGGACGCCGAGGTGAGGAGGGGCGGCCCGTAACCCCCGAGGGAGAGGCCAGCGGGCTGGAGTTCCGTGGGGAGGGGACACACCCCACTGGGCTTGAAGTGCGGAGGGCGTGTGGGGCTGGGGAGGCACGGAGAAAGGGCAGATGGAGCACCGGGCTTGTCAGGGCGGAGGTCACCGGGCTGCGGTCAGGTGGGGAGTGATTGGTTGAGGGCTGATGAAATTGAGTTGGGGATGCGGGGCAGGGCTGCGCGGCGGGCTGGGGAGGGGTCTCTCGGGGTTTGAGCTGAGGTCACCAACCGGGCAGGCCCGGGAAGGGGATGGGGAGGAGGGTTCAAAGCTGGCATCCCCGAGATGGGGGAAGATCGACGTAGTGGCCTGGAGTGTGTGATGGGGCATGGCGCGTGTTATCGGGCGGTCAGAAATGGGGTACTAGTAGACTAGGCTAGGACCCGAGATTTTGTGGCCCAGGGTTTCAATGAAGGAGTGGGGGAAGGCACCAGCTTCAGAGTCAGAGAAAAAGTGGGATGGGCCAGCCAGAGTAAAGGCCTTTGCTGGGATCAGAGGAGGACTTGAGGTTACGATGGGATTTGGGTTTTAACCAAGGACCAGAAAAAGGAGGAGATTGGTCGGGGTCTAAAATGAAGAGGGACTGGGCAGAGGCCAGGAGTGACAATAATTGACATGAGATGTGGGTAGGGGCGTCATCGATAAAATCAGGTATTAAAGACATGGGGATTATTAGACTGAGAAAGGTTAGAGATAAGAGGCCAGAACGGGAGTCAGAGCTGAGGAGGGGCTCGGCACTGATGGGACTGGAGTTGGAGGATGAAGCCGGGACCAGGTCTGGGTACTGGTAATCAATTAAGTCAGTAAGGAGGGAAAGCTAGACTGGAGAAAGGGGTTGTAGCATTGAGGGTGCTCTGCGGAGGGTCAGGGACAGGGTGGGAAATAAAGGGACTGGAGGAGTCTGTTAAGGAGAAAGGGCCATCTAGGTGAATGGCTCTGATCAGAGATCTCAAGTCTGGGTGGAGACGATTCCTTCTGTTTAGTTTGAGATGTGAGCAAAGAACATGAGGGAGAAAACAGACTTTACCTCTCATTTTTTTAAAAAAGGATCAACCAGAAGCAGCAGTGTTGGTGAATAATTTCTTTGCAGAAAGATGACAGCTCATGATAGGGGTTTTGGTTCAATTTGCTGCATAATACACTTCAAAGGTCCAGTAGAGCAGGTTGGCTTACTCTAGTGGTTTAGGTTTTTAAGTAGAGATGTGAATTTGGATAATTCTTAATGAAGCTAAGCCTCCTGAAAGAATTTTTTCATAAATAATATTCTGTCTTTTTAGTCAGATGATTTGGCAGCATGGGCATTTGCTTGGGCTGAAGTAGCTTGGGAAAGAAAGTGGCACTTCAAAAAACTACATTTCTTCACAAGATCTCTTTGGTTTCCAGACTTCCACACACTTGATTGATTGCCCTCTGTTACCCAGTAACTCAGCTGTATCATTGACTAGTGTATGGAAGTAAAGGTTGTAATTATTACTACTTTGGGGGAAAGGTCCCATGTAATTAAATAACTGTACTTAAATCACTTTAAGAAATGAGCTTCTGTTTGCAAACCCCTATCACTCTTCTTGTTCCTTTTAGTTTTGACCCAGTTTTGAAATAAAAAAGAAAGCCACTGCTTTTTCTGAAGCTGCTTGTATAGTTCTTCAAAGTTCAGCGTATCCTCATTTTGTGAAAAAATTTACTCTTTTCTTTTATCACGCCTTTTAATTTCCTGAAATTGCAAAATCAAAATAAATTATAATGCTTGGTGGTACTTTAACATTAACTGTACTAATGTATGTTTAAATACTAATGTTAGCTGCCCCGCCGAACATTTAAACACTAAGAATTGAAACTGGCTTCCTTTCACATGAATGACAGGCTGAGGAGTTTGCTTTCATATAAAATCTGGAGAATCTATGACTTTTTGAAGACCCATGTCAAGTTTTCATTTCTTCTTAACTTGTGGATTTGACTGTACCGTTTAATTTTGCAAGGTCACAGAGTAGAAGGTGGGGGGTGCTACTGGTGACTGAGCATGCTGACAAGGATACAGGCACATGGGAACCTGGTGAGAATATTTAATCCAGTTGTTGCCTCTGTAGTTTTACAAATCTACTTGCATGCCGCTTGTGCAGCTTGTTGGTCATCCTTGTCGACAATGGGAGTCTGAGGCATTTGATCTTGGGAAATAGGGAGAAGCACTGATCATTGTTGAACATTTATACGGTGTCAGGTACTGTTAGGTGCTTTATACATTGTACTTAATCCCCAGTGAGGTAGTTAATAACATCACTATTTTAGAGCTATGCTTAGCTAGTGGCAAAATCTGAATTTGAAACTGGTCTCTCTGACTTCAAAGAGAGTGTGTTTTTCATTCTGCTCAACTCATGGTTTAAGATTGAATTCATTTTAAGATAAAAAGGAAAAATAAAGAGGGAAAGAGACAAATTTGAGGTTCCTGTACAAGCTAGGAAAGATGTGGATTGCAAGGGCTGAATCAAGGCGTTGGGAATAGGATAATGGATAGAGTGAAGGGAGAATCATACCTTTTTAAAGAAGACTTCAGAAATTAATGCTTAGTTTGTCTCCTTGGTTTTACATATGCAAGTGGGCAAGCCCCAAAGGGGAAGTGACATGTCCCCACAGAGTCAGTTCATGAAAGAGATGGGACTAGGATCCAGGCCCACTCACTGCAAGTGCAGTACACTCTCTCCCTACCAACTGCCTGCCTTTCAAATGAAAAAGGGACAGGGCACAGTAAAAGGTTGGAGAAAAGAAAGTGTAATGAACAAGGTGAAGCTTGTCAGCTCTTGCATAATCTACTTGTTTTATTTCTTTAAAATGAGGTCCTTGTCTGAAATTATATACATTTGTATTGGCCTAATAGGAAATTTCAGTTTCAGTGTCCTCTTAAAAATGTTTGGGAATATGCAGATCAAAATCCAGTTGTTAAAAAAGAAAAAAATGATTGCATTTATTTTGTATTTGTCATTTAGTAACAGGAACAGTCCTCTCATTTGGTAAGCATTTAATCCTTCCAGGTTCCGGGACTGGGAACAGAATGTGGAGGTTGCATTCTGGTGGATCTTAGTGCAAGCCTCTAGTTTTACAAGAAGTGATTTCCCAAGGTCATGCAGTTAGGTAAATCAGTTTACTAATTTGGGCTCATGCTATAATTAGGATTTGGTTTAAAAATTAAAATTTGGAAAGTAAAAGCAGTTAACTTCTAGTTCAGTAGCACCAAGGAGAATGCAGATAGAAAAGACTCAGATATCTAGTAGAATGCATAACACTGCACAGAAAGCCACTTTTTTAAATAATCTTCCAGTGACGTAAAGGTACTGCTTTGCAGAAAGTTGTGCTGGGTGTAGAAGTGTATTAATTCTCGGTGTCTTGGTCTGGATATTAATTCTCAGTGTCTTGGTCTGGATGGGGTTTTGAAAAGTTCACCAGTTTTGATTTTGAATAGCATTACTTCACAACCTTTCCACAGTAGGTAGGAGTCTGTTCTATTATTAAAGAGAGTGAGATCTCACAGCTGCTCCAAATAATTTATCCAGATGTTTAACACCCCCACTGTTAGAATTCTTCAGTGTTTCTTTTATGGTTAATAACAGCCCCACTGACCACTATTCAGGGCATACCCCCTGGTTCTGCCCTCCTAGAGCTGGGACAGAGTTGGTCCTTTTAAGAACTGTGATCCTATCCAGAGAGTTAGAACTTAGAACCAGGAACCCTTTTAAGCACCTTTTAAAATTTAACACTTGTGCAATATACCTTACTTGTTACTGAGTTTCCTTGTTTTTTCTTTAGAAAATACTAAAATGGAATTTTTTTTGCAAGTAGAGTTTTAACAGAAAGACCTTAGTGTCACGTTTCATGTTAATTCTTATTCCTAGAAGTGACATTTAATGCTGTGATCTCACTAATATTGTGAACTCCTTGTTTGGTTCCTGTTTAATTGTGGATAGTCTTCTGGAAATATTTTGTCAGAAGTATTTGCATGATTTCATTGCTTTTTTGTTAAAGATCCCCAAAGTTGGTCCTGCTAGAATATATATAAATCACATAAAAATCACATTAATTTGTAACTACTTAACTTATTTTTGCCTCTTTTTTTTTCTTTTGGTATTAAGCAGGTAGTTACACGTGAATTAAAATTATACATTATATATTACATAATATACTAAGGTTTATATTAAAACTCATGTCCTTTTTTTCCTCTAAAATACACAGTCCTAGCTCATTTGAATGTGGAGTAAATATCTTATAAATAAATTTTAGTTATTTGTGATTTGAATATATGATTTACAGTTTCTGATCTACTGTGACTTGTTAAATTAGAGAATGTGGAATCTATTTATAAGTTTTAGAGTTAAAAAATAAAATAATTCCCAGGACCTCCTTGGCAATCCAGTGGTTAAGACTCTGTGCCCCCAATACAAGGGGCAGTATGCAGTTCCATCCCTGGGCTGGGAACTAAGATTCTGCATACCACGGGGCAAGGCCAAAAAAAGGGGAAAAAGAATTCCAAAATTCAGTTGAAAGTACATGAAAAATAGGGACTCTGAAAGATTAATTTTGAAATAAGAATTTCTTTATAATCTAGCATATATGTGTCTCATTTGCGAACTAGGCATATGAATTCATCTGACTTGTAATTACCTGACCATTCGCTATTAGAATGAATGTAAAATCATAGTAGGTAGGGATAGCTTTTTGCAACATAATAATCCTGTTAGCTTAAAATTTGAAACCAGTAACAACATTAGAAAAGTAAATGTTTTAATAATATGAGGAAAGAATTTCAACCATAATGTAACCTAAATAGCAGACATCAGGGTATTCCACAGCTTTGTTCTTACTGCTCAAAAAGCATATAACATGGATTTTATTTGAATTTGAGTGCAAAGATGAAAAATTGTTGCTTTTAATAAGAATCATTATATTTATGAAGATTTGGTTCAGTAATAATTTTCTTGTCTGTGGAGTTCAGTTTTCCCAGAAGTTTTTCTTATTTGAAATACCAAAGAGAAATGAGAAGTAAAATATATAAGATTAAACCATTTCAAAACACCCTCATATTCCACATGCACTCAAGATCATGCACTTCACTCGTTTGTGTTTTAGTTTGTTTTTATTTTATTTATTTAATTGCTTTTATTTTTGACTGTTCTGGGTCTTTGTTGCTGCTCATGCTTTTCTCTGGTTGCGGCGAGTTGGGGGGCTGCTCTAAAGTTGCAGTGCACTGGCTTCTCACGCGGTGGCTTCTCTTGCTGTGTTGCTCGGGCTCTGGAGAATGAGGGCTTCAGTAGCTGAGTCGCGTGAGGTCAGGGTTCACGGGCTCTAGAGCACAGACTCAGTAAGTTGTGACGCATGGGCTGCGTTGCTCCGCAGCATGTGGGATCCGGATCAGAGGTCAAACCTGTGTCTCCTGCCTTGGCAGGTGGATTCTCTACCACTGAGCCACCAGGGAAGTCCTAGCTGTTTTGTCTTTTTTTAAAAAACATAGTTCAAATCAGCTTTAATATTAGGTTTTCTGTCAAGTTAGAAGTGCCTTACAGTAGTCCAGACATGAGGTGATGAGCTGCTGGAGGCAAACAGTAGTGAGAAGTGACACGTAGCTCAGGGATAAAGGAGGGGAAGGAAACTCTGAAGGCAAAGCAGAGTGTATGGAGTGAGGTACAACAGCTATGTGTGCTGATGGCCCCCGAGAGGCTGTTTTTACTGATGCCGCACTCCAGAAAAGGTTACCGTCTGTTCTGTTTAAGAACGTTCAGGAATGTGTAATACATTTTACCACGGTTTTGATTTAAAAAATAAGAAAATAAGAAGAAAGTTGGGCATATAAAGAAGTAAGCATTCAGGTACCTGGAAAATTGAGATACAAGGGACGTATCAGCCTGAGACTTTTGCATTGTGGAGGCATTGCTAAGAAAGTTGTACTTCACTTTCAAGAGTAGATGTTTTTTCTCACCTTCCTTCCAGGGGGTTTTAGTTTCTTTTTTAAGATTGTATTTCTCATTCTCATTATTATAATAGGAATTTTTATTATTCAGTATTGAAATATTTTTCAGTCACAAATGAGTTGTAAAAATTTTTTCTTAAGCTCATATTAGTAGTAGGTGACATTAGATTTGGTGTATTTTTATTTGTTCTGAAGAAAAGAGCTAACACAACTAAGTTGGCATTTCATTTTGATAATCTTTACTAAAATTGAAATACTTTAGCCATGAAGGTGGAATCTTTTTCTGGGGCTAAGTTGAAGATTTTATTTTTCTTCTTGGAAATAAGTAATATCTTTCAGTGCCCACCAAAGTCTTCTCACTTCTTAAGTTCCCGTATAGTTTGCTTTCTTGTAGTATCTTAAGTTGTTTTAGTTATGTGCATTGTGAAATTCAGTTGACAGCATTTGATATACTTTCACTTAAGTTTAAGATGTTTATGTTAGAAATATTTTATTTAAAAAGTAAATATAATACATTCTTTATCAGCAGGCTTCCAAAATGGTTTCTGAAGTTAAAATCTTTTCCAGAAAGATTAGTTAGTCTCTGTTGCCACTGCTTTTCAATTCTACTTTGTCTTCTTTTAGAATCTAGCTTTCATAAACAGATCAAAATTTTTAGGCTTTTTTTCTCCCTTCTTTCCATTCCTCACTCATATTGGCAGTTTTGGTTGAAAATTGAATTGCTTTCTGCAACTTACCATTAGAAGCCTACCATGTAGCATTTTAGTAGCAATTTAAATTATAGTGATTTAAAATACAGATCCTAAAAAATATGAAGGCATTCCATACTGCCAATGGCAACACCATATGTCAATTATTTAATTTATTTAAGACTCCTTACTTTGTCTTCTTATCAAGTAGCCTGTTAACTCTAACCGTAAATATCTCTCCTGCCCCCTCTGTTACTGCTCTGGTTTTGTTCATGTCCCTTTCTTACTGTTTCTCTGTGCCACTCATGGGTACCAGAATGATCTTTGTAAAATATAAATTTTAGTTATGAGATAACCTTGCTTAAAAATGTTTGGTGGTTCCTTAATTCCTGTAGGTAAAATGAACTCCTTTCTTTCAAGATCTCCATACTTATCCATCCCATCATGCCTCCTGCCTTCCAGTGCCATGTTCTCCCTTGCAGTTCAGGGGCCATCTGTTCCCTCACTCTCAGCCCCAAACCTCAATAAGCATCTGTCTGGCTAACATGGATTTATTCTTCGAGATTACCTTAAATGCCGTTTCTCTTCAAGGCACGCTTGTCTCACATGGCCACATACTCCCAATGGCATTTTGTAGGTACACCAAGTAAAGAAATGATCATATTTTAGCTAACAAAGAGGTGTATTTACATGTATGTATATGTATTCCCACTGGACTTGAGGAGCAGTATTATTTCTTCTTATCTCTGTGTCTCTCAGACCCCTGGCTCACAGTGTTTGACTGGGTAAATAACTAAGTGAATGGAGAAGGAATACCTGAAGGGAAATAAAAAATCAAATGGTGTTTGAAAGAATATTAAACCAGGAATTTGGGAGATAGTACATTTCTCTTCAGGGTTTTGTTGATTGCTAACTATAAGTTTATTGGGCAAGTCAGTTTGCCTCTCTGAGCCTCAGTTTTCTCATCCATGAAATGGGAATCTTACACTAAATCTGTGGTTAATTTTCATTCTTTAATCTCTTTGAGAAGTTAAAAGCTATGAGGCCTTTGAGAAAATAGCATGTGTAAACATACGCACTTGGTTTTCTAAATAAACTGGTGCTAAACACTAATGGCTGTTATTTTTGGGTGATAGGGTACACAGGTAATTCTCTTCTGTTTTACTGAATTAAAAAAAGATTAAGTTTTTTAAAGGTATATAAACTCTATTAAATGAAGACAAACCAAACTCTGGTGTCCATTAAAAATGAAAATAGCTTTAAAAATTGGTTAAAGTATTTCATGATTCTTAGGAAAATTTTGCCTAGATTCTAAAATTGTTTTAAAACTTTGCAACCGAGAAAAGTTAAATATAGGAAGGTTTTGTGTTTTATGTAACTGAAAAACAGGAAAAAGTATAATGCTTCCTAACATAAAATTGAGAACTTTTTTTTAAAATCTAAATTTCATATTTGATTATATACTTACTAGATAGGTCCTAAATCTAGCTATAAGAAAACTGGCTCAGAAGATGTGATTCAGCAGGACTTTTCGAATTTGAGTCACAGTTTGAGCTTTAATGGAGCTTCTGTTTAGTTGCTTTTCCTGCCTTTCTCCTTTTCTCCATGTTCCCCCCATCCCTCACCTAATATCTTCGAGCATTTTGCCTTGTTGACTCATCTTAGGACTTTGTTGTCTATGACTCAGGTATGTTTGGACTCACCTTTAGATTAACCTGCCAGCCTTGAGAGACTCTCTGAGATCTATGACTCTGTCTTGGAAATAGCTGTTTTTAAAGCATAGATTTTTTTGTTTAGCTTTGCTTTGCCAAAGGGATGGAATAGAGATGCATACCTAGCCAACAAGGCCTTCCCTTGTCACCTGTGATTTCCCAGACTTGTAGTATTGCTACAGGGAGGCCTGGTCTGCGGTCCGTGGGGTTGCAAAAAGTCAGACACGACTAAGTAACTGAACTGAACTGAGCACTGCTACTCATGATTTTTGGGCTCTTGGTGGGCTCCAGACTTAGTCCCATCTGCTGTTTTCAAGAAGACACGACTGACGTGACTTAGCAGCAGCAGCTGTTTTCAAGAAACAGTCCACTCATGACTCTTTCCGGTCATTTGTTCACCTTAATGTACTCTTTCACGTCTACATACTTATTTCTAAGAGGGCAAGACTGCTGTTTCTGGAATTTTTCTTAAAATACTGGAAAAAAGTAGAGAGTTCTTACAAGAGTTCTCTTATTTACGTTAAATAAAGATAGAAATCAAATTCCAATGATAATAACAGGCATTATACCCAAAATGTCAGAGCAGCAAGACAGGTAATAATAGTCCATTCAATAAAACACTTAAATCTACCTTCATTCAGTAGGTTTTTATTGAGCATTAAATGTATGCTAGGCACTGAGTAGATGTTGGGAATATAGGAGTGAACCAATCACAGAGTCCCTTCTCTGTTACAGTTTCAAGGCTGATGGGTTTCCTTTGCTCTGTGTCCAATAAATTATAATGTTATAATTCAGAAAATTAAGGCCTTGAAGAGTTGTGGGTTAAGTATGAAGAGATTAGATCTCTCTAAAGCATTTGAGTAGTGCCTCAAGAATTTTTTTGTGATGTAATTTGATCTATAGTAGTATCCATTGCCAGGAAACCAAGTGATACTGTTTTTTCAAGTGATCTTCCTTCTAGTGCCATGGAGTGTACAGAATTTCTGTTTATTTACTTGTTGCATGTTTAATATTAGTTTAATGATGCTCTCAACTAGTACCTCTTTTAAGAATGGTGTTAATTATTTCACCTAAATGTCATTATGTTTTGTCCTAAAATCATATTTGTGCATTTTTTCCCCCAGGAAAGAGAAATTGCTTTAGAAACTGGCCTTTTGTAAGGCTAAAACTCTCTTATAACTGTTGATAATAGCCCCCGAAAAAGATTGTTTTTAAAGCTAAATGTCTGTTATTAATGACATTAGGAATCCTTAGTTTATTATCAATGTTTGTGTGTGAGGGGGTGTTTAGTTTTATGTTGGAGTGTTTTTTGTTTACTAAAATACTATAATACTTTTAAAATGTTAGTACTTTTCATTTTGTAAGATTTCCTTCTGCTTCATTTGAAATGTTTTTAAATGAAACATTTAAACAACAGTAGCAACAGATCATCCTATATTTCACTAGCTTGTATATCATATTTGGTTTTGGGAAGATAGCCATTGTCTGTTAAGCAATCAGTATTCTCAGTTATATCAGGCAAAAAAATGTATGTGTAATATATAAAACTTGTACCGTAAAAAACAATTGGTTCATGAGATGTGTGATGACATGCTGACATCTGTAGAGAATAACAAGCAAATCCTGTTTGTTTTTCATTACTTTGGGGTTTTTATGGTTGGAGTATAAAGCATGTCTGTGGTAAAGAAGTTCCAAGTATTTGTTAAGAGGGATCAAATATCACAATCCATGCTGAGTTACCTTGGATTCACCCAGTTCACAGTAATTTTAACACAGTAGAGAAATATCAAGAATACTTGGCAAGATACACTTCGTAAAACAGAGCAATTATCTGTAGAACTGAGAATATTTTCTGTCCTCTCCTCTCTCTGTCCCAGTAAAAATGTTAAAAGTTGTAAATTTAAAGATTAAGGTTGAAGATTTGTTTCAAAGCTGGAAGAGACCATCGGGATTTTGTGATGTTACATCTCGTCAGTTTAGGGGTAAGGACCTTGACTCAGATCATTAGCAAAGTCAGGAAGGGAACTAGCCTTCTGCTTCTCAAGAAGCATTTTGTATACTTAACCAAACTGTCTTTCTGACATGAGGAAGTCTTTTACTTGTAACTCATCTTTAGTATGTCCTTCCTCATAAGCTTGCTGTATCTTCATTACCACCATTTCCTTTGTTAGATACTAGTTTCAGTTAGGGGGCAAAAAGTTGACATTTGATTCATTTTTTCCCCCTTGAAGATACTTACCTTGTCTATCTTGCTTTCTCATTCAGCACTTTCTAATGTCAGCAGCTGTTGATAAGTTTATAAAAGGTGGTGAGGGTTGAGGAGAGGAAGGTTGAAGAAGCGCTGTCATTTGTGAAGGGGCTGTTCCATCTGTCTACTTAGCATCTTTGTAAACCTGACAAGGATTAGTGATCCCCTGCCTGAGTGTCCACAGTTGTACATGGGTACTGATATTTTACAGTAAGCTTGATAGTTAGTATATAAATTTATTGGAATAACATATGCTTAATTTGTATTATCTTTTATTTTCTTAAAACTGCCTTTTTGTTCTATGTGTATCGAATACAGTGATTATCATAAATATCCACTGGGAAATATTATACACTTGTAGGTTTGAAATAAAAATATTTTGAATGATACTTTGAAAGGATATTAATACTCTTAAAAACCTGACACTTGCATTAATTATATACTTTGGTGAATACAGAAATAAAACATAGTGTGTGTTGATTTACTCTTAAAGGATCCATTTAAAAAAGTTAGCCTTAAAACATGCCAGGTTCTTTTATGACTCCCAGCCTATACACATGCTTTTCCTTCTACCTGGCCTGTTCCCCTCAACCTTCACCACTAAGAAAAGGGGAGTTCTCTTGTCATTGGACCAGGAGAGTTAGTCCAACAGCACTCTGTGACATCAGTTTGATCCTTGTGCTTGATCCTTTCTCCACAAAGTAGATTTAACACAAGCTTGTAGTTGGCAGAGTTAGATATTGAACATCCTCCTATTTCAGTCTCGTGAGTCCCATGAAATTCCAGATGTTAACCAAACCAGGTTCCCCTTCTAATGCACTTTCATAATACTCTTGTTATTATAGCATGCTCCTTATAAGAAATTATAATCCCTTATGTGATTGTCTTTTCTGATAGGTAGTGTTATCTCAAAGCTTCAAAGGCAGGATGTGTTTGTCTTATTCATTGATGTGTTCACAGCTTCTAGATAGTACTGAATGGGAATTCAGTATAAAAACAGAAGACAGAATACCTTAGTCTGGAGGAATCTTGAAAAATTTATTAGAGAAATGATACTTGAACTGATTGTAAAGATTGTTTTAGTCTATTCAGGGTACTATATTAAAATACCATAGAATAGATGGCTTGTAAACAACAGAAATTAATTTCTCATAGTTCTGGGGGTTGGGAAGTCCAGGATCAAGGTGCCAGCAGCTTTGGTGTCTGTTGAGGACCTGCTTCCAGATTCATGGACAACTGTCTCCTTGCTTTAATCTCACATGGTGAAAGGACCAAGGGAGCGCTCTCTGGTCTCTTTGAAAAGAACAGAGCTCTCATGACTCACCTGCTAAAGACCCCATCTCCAAATACCTTCACATCAGGGATTCAGTTTCAGCATATGAACTTTGAAGGGACACAAACATGCAGTCTATAGCAAAATAAAAGTAGTAATTTACTGTGTTGGAGAAAAAGCACTCTAGGCAGAGGAAAGAGCATGGAGGTAGCATGGTGTCACGGCAAGTCCTGTGTGCTCAGGGGCCTAGGAGTTCAGTGTGGTTAGAGCAGAAGGGTTTAGCAGAGAAGCAGATGAGGTTCTGTTTGTAGGTTGTGGTCAGATGGTGAAGAGCTTTGCATGCCAGTCAAGTGCTGGAGACCTGCTTTTACTTTCTAGGTACTTAAGGCAGCTGGGTTCTAAAGGAGGTTTAGAGCAAGCAAGCGATGGGATCAGATCCCTTTTCTTGGTTTAGTTTAGTTTTTGTTTTGTTAAGAAAGATCACTGGCATTTTGAAGAGGACACAAGAGTGGGGCTAGAGCAGTGGCAGGGACGCAGTCCTGTTTATGAGTGTTGGCTGCAGTCTGGGTCTCCGCCACGGTGGTGGTCGGCCAGGAGGGACTATTGAGGAGAAATTTCTGAGGTAGAATCACTGTGGTATGGGGACCGACTAGTTGGGAAGATGACACTAAGTTTCAGAGACCAGGGATAGTTTCTTCAGAGAAGAGACATATTCTAATTAGAACACTGAGTTCTTCGTGGAAGTTGAAGAGTCTGACAGGAATATAGAAACACTCATCTGAAGCTGGAAGAGCGGTCTGGGCCACTGGGTAGGATGTGCCTGTTTGTGGTAGTTGGTCTTCTACAAGGATGCTCTCCTATCTGCATAGTAATCCTGCAAGGCAGGCACTGTTCTCTGCCTTCTGTTGAGAAAACTACGGCACATAGAGAGGTTAAGAAGCTTATTCAAGGTCACACAGCAAGCAGATGGTGGTGACAGAATCAACATTTAGATCTGTCATGGGAATATATAGTAAAGGAAATTTCAACTGAATTTAAGAATAAAAGGTACTTGTTTATCCTAGAAAACCTCTTACCTAAAACTTTAGGAATATTAGTGGACCTTATAAGAAATACGAGTGCTTTGGAAGAAAAGCAGTTGAGAATCAATTCTCTCTTACCTTGTCAACTCTTAGCTTAGGGTACATTATATAAAATTTTTGTTTGGTTGTTTTTTTAATAACAATTTACCTCCATTCTGGAGTGATGCTTTTAGGGACTGAGCCCTCCTACCAGTTTTAGGAGGAACTGGAATACCTCCAGAGTGCTTAATCTAGAACATGAGATTTGGAGAAACCTTGATCTGAATTCTCATCCCATTCTGAATCCATGAGTGACTGTTAGCATTAGGCAAGAGACCATAAGAAATATATTTGAGTAACTTGTCTTATTTGAGCCTCAGTTTTGCCCATGACAGATATTGGGCACAATGACAGATTTTGCCTCGTTGCCTCGTGGGGTTGGGCACCATCCCTAACACAGAGTAGCTAAGTAGTCAGAAGACATGCTAATTCTCCTTTGCCTCTCACTCATTTTTCTCTGCATATATCTAAATCCCCCTTTACCATCTCACTCCTTCCTGCTGTCTGTTAAAACTGAAGGTCTAACTATAGCTACCAACTTATTTGTTCCTGAGATCAACGATATATAAATCTCAGACCTAAAATCTAAATGATAAAGGATAAATCCTATATGTTGCTCAGTAGTATCCAACTCTTTGTGACCACACAGACGGTAACTCACCAAGCTCCTCTGTCCATGGGATTCTCCAGGCAAGAATACTGGAGTAAGTACCCATTCTCCACTCCAGGGGGATCTTTCTGACCCCGGGATCAGACTCGGGTCTCCTGCATTGCAGGTAGATTCCTTACCATCTGAGCCACCAGGGAAGCCCATATGTAAGATACCACCTTTGAATTCAAAGACAACTTCTCATGAAAACCTTGTTTTTGTGTATTGAATCAACACCAAGAGTTATGAAAGAAAGGGACCATGAGAAATATCCACTTTTGTAGAACAGTTAGGAAGTTCTCTACTGCTTATAGTATGGAATGAAAATGAATTTCAAGAAAGCAATTTGCCAATAGACTTGAGTATATTAGTGGCTTGGGAACCACCTGCACTTGTCCATCATCTCTTTCTTCAATAAGCAGTATTTTAGGAATCATCTAGTCTGGAATAACAGATCATATTAATAGATTTGCATAGAACTATCTCTGAATTGCTTTGAAAAATTTGAAATAAGACTGACGAGCCTGAAGTCCCAACTTTCATTAGAAAGTTGTAAGTTAGTGACTTGCAATCAAATGTTCATGTTTTCATCTTTTTTTCCTTAAGGACTTGACATATATGGTGCTAATTGTTTATTATAGGTAATGGACAAATGCATTTTTAAAAATCATGGAAAAATGGTTTGGCATCAGTTTGGCATCTTCATTTTTCTGTACATTAATCAAACATTTGGAAGTTCTTTTGAGTACATTGTTGGCTAACAAAATAGTTAAGTAATCAAATTTAGTATTAGCATAAACTTTAAGCACTATTGGCAATCTTCTATCCCTGAAGTCTTTTTTTGTTTTTTTTCCCTGTACTTGTTGGGTTAGTGGCTAGACCAGAACAGAGCTTATCTCTGAACAACAGGCAGTATTTACTCCAGTAGGTTCCACTTCTTTAAACAAAGAAGGTTTAAATTGAGTTTAAGAGCAAGAGGTTTGTTAATTTCTTTGAACTTGAAGATGGTTTTCTAAGTAAATATTAAAATTCTGTTACTAATCTTAATGCTTATACAGTAATATTTTAAAGGCCAGTTGCAAAGGCTGGGTAAATTATACCGTTTTGTGTACTCAGCCCTCAATTAAGTTAGTGCCTATACAGTGTTTATGTTTGTTCATCTGCATTTTTCAAACGGCAAGTTTCTAGATATGGATAGTGACATATATGCTCATGTCTAACTGTAAATATAGAAGATTTCATGCAAAGAAATATTTTTGTCAAGGTAATCTACATGTTAAATCTAAAGATCTCTACCTCTGTGGAGGTAGATTTACACTATACAGAGACAGCATTTATCAGTTCTGTGAAAAACTATTTCCAGTAATTAAAAGTGCTAAGCCCATTTATATGCTAAGCCCATTTATAGATAAACAGTAATTCCGAATCATTTGCCAATAATGAAGTTATAATCACAACTATATGAATTTCTAGTGTGTTTTTGACATTATCAAATATCATGGGAGTTACAGAGATCTTGTTTATACTTGTATTAATTTATATTTATGGGCATAAGTAAAATTACTTCTTTAGGAAATAGCCTAAATTATGTTTCCAGCAATTGTTTTGGTTCTAATCTTAAAATGTCTAGTTTAGGAATCATAATGTGGGGCATTAACTCATTTGTTATTTTTCTTAGATGACCAGATACACAAGATTCAGTGTTACTAGAAATTTTTCAGGTTAAAAGTGATATTCACGATTTTTTTGTGAGCTCATTTCTTTTCTGCCTTAGTGACAGAATTGCGCATCCCTAACATGCTAAATTTACATAAATACTGTAAAGCATTTTCAAAACTTAAATGTCTTTCAATTTTAAATAAAATTGATGGTCTGTCACAATAAAAAGAAAAGACATTGCCTCAGATGGTCAAAAAAGCTAAAAATGTTAAAGTTTTATACTTGAAAAATAAAGTAATACCATTTTGAAATATGAAAGCTCTGTAACCCTCTGCTTATAATACTGTTTCCCTTAAACATCTAATTTTGTTGATGGCGCTAGTGATAAAGAATCTGCTTGCCAAGGATATACAATGGAAAAAAGACAACCTCTTTAACAAGTGGTGCTGGGAAAACTGGTCAACCACTTGTAAAAGAATGAAATTAGAAAACTCTGTAACACCATATACAAAAATAAACTCAAAATGGATTAAACATCTAAATGTAAGACCAGAAACTATAAAACTCCTAGAGGAGAACATAAGCAAAACACTCTCCAACATAAATCACAGCAGGATCCTCTATGACCCACCTCCCAGAATATTGGAAATAAAAGCAAAAGTACACAAATGGGACCTAATTAAACTTAAAAGCTTTTGCACAACAAAGGAAACTATAAGTAAGGTGAAAAGACAGCTTTCAGAATGGGAGAAAATAATAGCAAACGGAGCAACAGATAAAGGATTAATCTCAAAAATATACAAGCAACTCCTGTAGCTCAATTCCAGAAAAATAAATGACCCAATCAAAAACTGGGCCAAAGAACTAAACAGACATTTCTCCAAAGAAGACATACAGATGGCTAACAAACACTTGAAAAGATGCTCAACATCACTCATTATCAGAGAAATGCAAATCAAAGCCACAATAAGATACCATTACACGCCAGTCAGGATGGCTGCTATCCAAAAGTTTACAAGCAATAAATGCTGGAGAGGGTGTGGAGAAAAGGGAACCCTCTTACACTGTTGGGAATGCAAACTAGTACAGCTGCTATGGAGAACAGTGTGGAGATTTCTTAAAAAACTGGAAATAGAACTGCCGTATGACCCAGCAATCCCACTTCTGGGCATACACACTGAGGAAACCAGATCTGAAAGAGACACGTGCACCCCAGTGTTCATTGCAGCACTATTTATAATAGCCAGGACATGGAAGCAACCTAGATGCCCATCAGCAGACGAATGGATAAGGAAGCTGTGGTACATATACACCATGGAATATTACTCAGCCATTAAAAAGAATACATTTGAATCAGTTCTAATGAGATGGATAAAACTGGAGCCCATTATACAGAGTGAAGTAAGCCAGAAAGATAAAGACCAATACAGTATACTAATGCATATATATGGAATTTAGAAAGATGGTAGCGATAACCCTATAGGCAAAACAGAAAAAGAGACACAGATGTACAGAACAGACTTTTGGACTCTGTGGGAGAAGGTGAGGGTAGGATGTTCTCAGAGAACAGCATCGAAACATGTATATTATCACGGGTGAAACAGATCACCAGCCCAGGTTGGATGCAAGAGACAAGTACTCGGGGCTGGTGCACTGGGAAGACCCAGAGGGATCGGGTGGAGAGGGAGGTGGGAGGGGGGATCGGGATGGGGAATACATGTAAATCTATGGCTGATTCATGTCAATGTATGGCAGAAACCACTACAATATTGTAAAGTAATTAGCCTCAAACTAATAAAAATAAATGGGAAAAAATAAATGTAACTGATACTCTAGAAAAAAAAAGTTAATTTTTTATATGGTGTGAAATTGGGGTTCAGTCTTATTCGTTTGCCTGTGTCTTAACGGTTGTCTCAGTTTGATTTGTTAAAAAAGCTAACCTTCCTCCGCTGAGTTGCTTTTATGCCTTTGTCAGAGATTAAATTGTATTATCTCTCTTGTTGAGGGAGAATTGGCCACATATATAAGGGCTTATATATGGAATTTCAATTAGATTCCATTTTCTGTATGTGTGCCTTTTTATATTTTTGGCTGTGCCACGTGGCTTGTAGGATCTTAGCTCCCCAGTCAGAGGTTGAACTTGCTCCTTCAGCAGTGAAAGCCTGGAGTCCTAACTACTGGACCTCCAGGGAATTCCCTGTATGTGTATCTTTATGCCAGTACCACATTGTCTTGATTACTGTAGCTTTATAGTAAATTCTGAAAGTTGAAAGTGTGAATCCTCAAACTATTCTTTTTCAAGATTATTTTGGTTATACAGGGTTCTTTGCATTTCTATGTGAGTTTTAGAGTTAGCCTGTCAATTTTTTGCAAAATAAGCTGAAATTTTGATGCTGATTGAGTTGAATCTGTAGACTAATTTGGGGAATATTGCCCTTTTTTTTTAACAGTATTAAATTTCAGTCCATGAACATGGACTGTCTTTGCATTTATTTAACTTAGTTTCTCTCCATAATGTTCTGTAGGTTTCAGTGTATAAATCTTCAGTGTACTTCGTAAGTATTTTATTTCTTTTTGATGTTATTGTAAATGGAATTGTTTTCTTAATTTTAAGATTGTTCATTAGTGTATAGAAATATAATTGAATTTTAGATATTGATGTTTTATTCTGCAGCTTGCTGAACTCAGTTATTGGTTCTAATGGTTTCTTTTTTCATAAATTCCTTAGAATTTTCTACCTACAAGATCATGTAATGAGTGAATAGAAATAGTTTTACTTCATCCTTTTCAATCTGAATGAATGCCTTTGATTTCTCGTCTTGCCTAATTGCCCTGGCTAGAATCTCTAGTACAATGTTGAATGAAAGCTGGTGAACAGGCATCCTTGTTTCTGATTTTAGAGGAAAACATTCAGCCTTTCACAGTTAAGTATGATGTTAATTGTAGGGTTTTTGTAGATGCCTTTCATCAGGTTAAAGAAATTCCATTTTATTTATTTGTTGATTTTTTTTCTGTTACTGTTATGACAAGGTGATGGATTTTGTGAATATTTTTTCTGCATTTATTGAAATGACTGTATTTTTTTATCTTTATTCTGTGACTGTTCACAACATTGTATTGATTTACTATTGTATGCTGAACCAACCTTGTGTGCATACTTGGTCTACAATCCTTTTTATGATTCAGTTTGCTAGTTTATTATTAAGGATTTTTGTGTTTATATTCCTAGGATCATTGGGCTGTAGTTTTATTTTTCTTGGGATGTCTTTGTCCATTTTATATATATTAATTAATTTTCACATATTTTTGGATTTCCTTCTGCTTTTGATTTTTAAGTTCATTCCATTGTGGTCAGAGAACATATGTTGTATGATTTTAATCCCTCCAAATAGACTGAGACTTGTTTTATAGCCTAACATGTACTGTATCCTGGAGAATGTTTCATGTGGACTTGAAAAGAATGTATATCCTGCAGCTGTTATGGAGTGGAGGATTCTGTAAATGTCTTTTAGGTATACTTGGTTTGTAGTACTAATTTTTTTGTTGACCTTTATCTAGTTCTAGCTATTATTGAAAGTGAAAGTCTCCAACTCTCTTGTTGAATTGTGTATTTTTCTTTAGTTCGGTCAGTTTTTACTTCCTGTGCTTTGGGTCTCTGTCATGAGATGCGTATTTGTTTAGAACTGTTATGGCCATCCTTCCTTATATTTAGTAATAAATTTTCACATAACTTCTATTTTTTTCCAATATTCGCATAATCACTTCAGCTCTTTTCTTTTTCTTTTTTTTTTCACTTCAGCTCTCTTTTGGTTTCTGTTTTCATAGTGTGTCTTTTTACGTTCTTTTATCTTCCTGTTTTTATTGATCTTTGTTTCTGTCATTGTGAAGTGTCCTTCTTTGTCTCTAGTAATATATTTCTTATCTTAACATCTGTAGGCATACCTTGGTGATACTGTGGTTTTAGTTCCACACCACTGAAGTAAAGCAAATACCGCAATAGAGTGAGTCACATGAACTTTTTGGTTTCCTAGTACCTAAAAAAGATGTTTATATTATACTGTCATCAGTAAATACGCAGTAGCATTCTATCCAATACTTTGGCCACTTGATGTGTAGAACCAACTCATTGAAAAAGATCCTGATGCTGGGAAAGATTGAAGGCAAAATGTGAAGGGGCGGCAGGGGATGAGATGGTTAGAGAGTATCACCAACTCAATGGACATGAATTTGAGCAAACTCAGGGATAGTGGAGGACAGAGGAGCCTGGCATGCTGTATATAATCCATGGGGTTGCAAAGAGTCAGACACAACTTAGCGACTAAACAAGAAAAACAGCATTATGTCTAAAAAAATGTACATACCTCAGTTTTATAATACTGTATTGCTCGAAAACTCTCACCATCATCTGAGCCTTCAGTAAGTCATAATATATATTTTTTTGCCTCCCTGTGAATAACTGCCTACTGATGAGGGTGGTGGTTATTGAAGGTATGGGTAGCTGTGGCATTTTCTTAAAATAAGAACAATGAAGTTTGCTGCATCAGTTTTGACACTGTGTTTCATGAATGGATTCTCTGTAACATACAGTGCTGATTGACAGCATTTTATTAGAAGAACTTCTTACAAAATTGGAATCAATCTTCTCAAACTTGCCACTGCTTTTTTATCGAAGTTTATAAATATTCTGACTCTTGTTGACATCTCAACAATCTTCACAGGATCTTTACCAGGAACAGATTTCGTCAAGAAACTATTCTCTTTGCTCGTCAATTAGAAGTAACTCATCATCTGTTCAGCTTTTAGCATGAGATTGCAACAACTTAGTCACATCTTCAACTCAGCTTCTAATTCTAGTTTCTCTTGCTGTTTCCACCACGTCTGCAGTGACTTCCTCCACTGAAGTCTTGAACCCCTCAAAGTCATTCATGAGGGTTGAAGTCAGCTTCTTCCTAACTTGTGTTAGTGTTGATATTTTGGCCTCTTCCCATGAATTATGAATGTTCTTAATGGCATGTAGAATGGTGACTCCTTCCCAAATGATTTTTAATTTCTTTTGCCCAGATCTATCAGAGGAATCAACTATCTATGGCACTAAAGCCTTACAAAAGGTATTTCTTAAATAATGAGACTTGAAAGGTAAGATTACTCCTTGATCCATGGGCTGCAGAATGGAAAGTATATCCACAGGCATGAAAACAACATTAATTTCATTGTACATCTCCATCAGAGCTTTTTGGTGACCAAGTGCATTGTCAGTGAGCAGTAATATTTTGAAAGGAATTTTCTCCTGAGTAGTAGGTCTCAGCAGTGGGTTTTAAATATTCAGTAAACCATGTTATTAACAGGTGTGCTGTCATCTAGGCTTTGTTGTTCCGCTTGTAGAGCACAGGCAGAGTAGATTTAGCATAATTCTTAAGGGCCCTATGATCTTTAGAATCACAAATGAGCATTGGCTTCTACTTCAAATCACCAGCTTCTTTAGTCCCTCAGGAGCGAGTCAGCTCTTCTTTTCTTTTTCTCTTTTTTGGTGGTGGAAGAGAGGTATATTTCCTTGTTTAATTAACCATTAATTTTTTTCTTCTTTTTTGCTTTTGTTTTTTTAACATTTTTATTTAAATTATGAAAATATGATAACATGTTTACAGGAGACTTGGAAAATACAGAACAAGGTTACATATAGTTCCACTATATATTACAATTGTCTTTTTAAATAGATATATTTTTAGTAGATTTTTAGTTGGAATTTCAATATCAAACTCTCAAAAATTAATAGACTATACAGTGAAGTAGAATGATATAGTAGACCTGAAAAGCGCTCTGAACCAATTCAACATAATTAAGATTTATACAGTTTCACACAACAGTAGGATACAAATTCTATTCAAGGTTACTTTCCGGATGCATGAGACAAGTGCTCAGGGCTGGTGCACTGGGAAGACCCTGAGGGATGGGATGGGGAGGGAGGCGGGAGGGGGGTTCAGGATGGGGAACACATGTAAATCCATGGCTGATTCATATCAGTGTATGGCAAAAACCACTACAATATTGTAAAGTAATTAGCCTCCAACTAATAAAAATAAATGAAAAAAAAAAAAAAGTGAAACATAAATGCCTTAAAAAAAAAGGTTACTTTCCATTTACAGTTATTACAAAATATTGGCTATATTCCCTGTGTTGTGCAATACACCTTTGAGCCAGTCTTACACTCTTAGTTTGTACCTCACTCTCCTCACCCTTATATTCTCTGTCCCCTACACTGGTAACCACTAGTTTGTTCTCTATGTCTGTGAGTCACTTTGTCTTTTGAAGCTTTAATCCCAAGCATTGATTTCTCCTCTGTAGTGGTGCAAGTCCTGGATGTCATCTTCTTCCAATATGAGGCTATTTTGTCTGCACTGAAAATCTGTTGTTAGTGTAGCCACCTTCTTTAATTACCTTAGTTAGATATTCTGGATAGCTTGTTGTAGCTTCCACATCACCACTTGCTACTTCACCTTTCAATTTTGTATTATATATGGCTTCTTTCCTTCAACCTCATGAAGCAACCTCTGCTAGCCTCAAACTTCTGCAGCTTTCTCATCTCTCTCAGCCTTTGTAGAACTGAATAGAGTTAGGGCCTTGCTGTAATTTAGGCTTTGGCTTATGGGAATGTTGTGGCCAGTTTGATCTTCTACCTGGACCTCTGAAACTTTCTCCCTGTCAGCAATAAGGCTGTTTGGCTTTCTTGGCATTTGTGTGTTCACTGGAGTAACACTTTTAATTTCCTTCAACAACTTTTCCTTTGCATTCACAACTTGGCTAACAGTTTGGTACAAGACACCTATCTTTCAGCCTGACTTAGCTTTCAACTTGCCTTTCTCACTCAGCTTAATCATTTCTAACTTTTGATTTAAAGTGAGAGATGTGCTACTCACTCTTCCTTTCACTTGAACATGTGGAGGCGATTGCAGGGCTGTTAGTTGGCTTAATTTTAATACTCTTATGTCTCAGGGACAAGGTAGCTTGAGTGGGAGTGGGAGAGAGGAGTGGGAGAGAAACCAGAGATAACCAGTTGGTGAAGCAGTCAGAACACATACATTTATTGTTTGCTGTTCCAAACAGGCACAGTTCATAGTGCCCTAAAGCAATTACAATAGTAATATCAAAGATAACTGATCACAGATCACCATAACAAATGTAACAATAATGAAAAAGTTTGAAATATTGGCGAGAATTGCCAATAACAGGTGGCGCTAGTGGTAAAGAACCTGCCTGCCAATACAGGAGACATAAGAGACACTGGTTCGATCCCTGAGTTGGGAAGATCCCTGGAGGAGGAAATGGCAACCCACTCCAGTATCTTTGCCTGGAGAATCCCATGGACAGAGGAGCCTGGCAGGCTACAGTCCATGGGGTTGGACAGAGTCGGTCACGACCGAAGCAATAGCATGAACAAAACACAGAGATATAATTGAGCAAATGCTCTTGGGAAAACAGTGCTGATAGACTTGCTCTATGCAGGGTGGCCACAAACCTTCAATTTGTAAAAAGCGCGATGTCTGCCAAGCACAATGAAGCAAAGCAGTGTGAAACAAGGCGTGCCTGGGTTCTGTTTGATGCTGATACAGCCGCTCCAGCCTCTGTGTGTACATGTCTTTTTACATCCTTTTGTTTCAACATCTTTGTGTCTTCAAATGTAAAGCGTATCTGTTGTAGACAGCATGCAGTTCAGTCCACTTTTAAAAAACCATTCTGCAAATCTCTGCCTTTTGGTTAGAGCCTTTAGTCCATATTCATTTAATATATTACTGGTAATTATAACAATATAATTATTTGATAAAACAAGGTTTACAACTGCCATTTTGCTATTTGTCTTCTGTTTTATGCCCTTTTGAGCCTCTAATCCTCCATTGCCACCCTGTTTGGCTTTAAGTAGATATTTTCCAGTCTGCTGTTTTAATTCCCTTGTTTTTTCTTTCACTGTGTAATTTTTAAAGTTATTTTATTAGTGGTTGCCCCATAGATTACTTTTAACATCTTAATCTATAACAGTGTAATTTGGGTTAATGCCAACTTAATTTCAGTAGCGTACAAAACATTCCTGCAATATAACTCTGTTCTCTCACCCTTCCTTTGTGCTGTTATTATCATATAGGTCACATCTGTAGTTATTATAAGCCCATTAACACAGTTTTGCAATTATTGCTTTATGCATCTGTCTTTTGAATCAAGATGGAGAAGAAACGGAGAAGGCAATGGCACTCCACTCCGGTACTCTTGCCTGGAGAATCCCATGGACAGAGGAGCCTGGTAGGCTTATAGTCCATGGGGTCGCTAAGAGTCGGACATGACTGAGCAACTTCACTTTCACTTTTCACTTTCATGCATTGGAGAAGGCAGTGGCAACCCACTCCAATATTCTTGCCTGGAGAATCCCAGGGACAGAGGAGCCTATTGGGCTGCCGTCTATGGGGTCGCACAGAGTCGGACACGACTGATGTGACTTAGCAGCAGCAGGAGAAGAAAGACTCCATTAATACTGTCTTTAATGAGAGGATGATGATGGGCCATGGAGGTGATGCAAATAAAGTTAATTCCACATTTGTGAATTTTTAAGAAAAAAAATCCATAAAGAAAAGGCTTTTACTGGAAAAATATTTATTAAAATGTCAGTGTGATTAATTTTTAAATGGTGAAATTAATGATGGGTTTTATTTTTTGCTATTCATATTTTCTGTATTTTCTGCAATGAATATATATTACTTATTTGGTAATTTAAGACAAAAGCATAAAGGTATTTACAAACCAAATTGTTACCAAATGGAATGGGGTTCTTCAGTAGAACATACACCCTTGTTTTTTAACCACTACAGGTGAATCCCTACCTCTCTAATTTATTAGGTTCTTCAAAAATCTGTATTTTAATATATATCGTACTAAATTATTTTTCTTCTGAAATAATTCCAGGCTTACAAAAAAGTTGTAAGAATAGCACAAAGAATAGCACAAGAATAGCACTATTTTTGCAACGTTTCTGTAAATCTTTATGAATAGCCATAATAAATCTGAAATTCTTATATAAACTTTGTTCAAGTTCTTAAAATATTAACATTTTATCACATTCGCTTTATTATTCTTTCTTTCTGTATATGTAAATACCCATATATGTATAATGTACATGTGTATATCAAAGTATTAATATATGTGTTTTGTTTTTTTCTGAAATGTTTGAGAATAAAGACATGATACACCTTTACCCTTAAATACTTCAGTGTGTATCCTACAAATGGATATTCCCTTCTGTAACCTCAGTATATTATCAAAATCAAGATATTAACACTGATCAGGTACTAACGTCCTTTGAAGCCAAGAAGTAAAAACAAACAAAAATTCCTATCTCACAACCTAATCCAGGATCCCATGTTGTATTTCTCTAGTCTGCCTCAATCTTTAATGACGTTGACCTTTTTGAAGAATACAGGCTGGTTATTTTTTAGATTGTTCCTCATTTTGGGTTCCTTGTGCCTAGAGTCAGGGGATGCATACTTGGCAGGACTGTCACAGAAATGAGGCTGTGCTGTTTACAGCGCATCCTTTCGGGGGGCGCACAATGTCTGTGTCGTTACTGCTGATGTTAAAGGTCTTCCTCCACCCTCACCCCAGGAAGCGCTTCGCTTTGGGTGGGTTTTGTTGGGTAATTGGTT
The DNA here is from genome assembly GCF_033118175.1 of Dama dama. Lineage (NCBI taxonomy): Eukaryota > Metazoa > Chordata > Mammalia > Artiodactyla > Cervidae > Dama > Dama dama. The sequence goes on from NC_083700.1 coordinate 88,287,160, forward strand.
TGTAAACAATAGAAATTTACTTCTCACAGTTCTTGAGGCTGGGAGTCTGAGATAGGATCCCAGCATGGTTGAGTCCTAGTGTGGCCCTCCTCTGGGTCCCAGGCTGCCGTATTACGGTGTGGAGAGCAGGGAGGGGACACAGGCTCTTCTGTGACTCTCACAAGGGCAGTAATCCCATTTGGAAGCTCTTAGTGTTCACGGCTGCCAGGTACATCGGATATTTCATACATGATTTGATCTGTTAACTTCCTGTGGCAGTTAATGGTGGATATTCCATAGTAATGACATATTCCCATCATCCAACTGAATTCTGTTTTTACATACCTTAATTCTACTTTGATCTTAGGTTCATAAATTGAAGCATTTAACAAGTGTACAATTTTAATACTATCTTAAACTCTTTATACATTTGGTCCTTCTCAACTCCTTTAAGTAAAATTGGTTTATTTACAGAATTTATTAATTAAAAGTATTTCTTAGAGATGTTGTGCTTTAAAAACAATTATCCTCAAATATCATAACTCTAAATTTACGTCATCCACCACCCCTCACTCTTCACCTCCAATTTATATCATCTTCTACTCCATTTTTAATTTTTATCACCTTCCTGGTTTTTGTCTTGTTTTCATCCTAATTTAGCCATGAACCTGAAAAAAATTTGTTGCATTCATTTAGATAGCATTCGTGTGGGGTTGAAAATTCTTTTTTAATGTGCTTTTCAATCATTTCTGTCTTATATTTATGCTCCTTTGCTTCATTGAGGCTAAAGGTGAATTTTTTAATGAAATTATTTTATTTTTAATGATTACAGAGTAGATTGTGAAAATGGATAGGTTTTCAAAGAAACTAGGTACTGGGCCATTTGGGAGGAGATGTTCTGTTTGATTTATTGCAGATTATCATAGCAAGAAGTGATGGAAAGTCTGACAGTTACTCCATTGATAGTGTGAACTTTGTGTGAATTATTTTTCATTTAAAAATGTTTTAAATACCTGCTTTGTGCTAGGCACTAGGTTTTAGAGATATAGAAATTGTCAGAAACAGGGTCTTTGTCCTTATGGCTCACTTGTTTAAATGGGGACAAACATAGAATAAATCACAAATATTATAAATGTAAAATTGTATCTGTGAGTTATGTTATAAAGGAGAAGTTCAGCATGATAAGGTTATAAAATAATTAATGGTATTTGGTGATGTTTAGAAGTTCATAAAAGGCTTTTCTCTGAAAGAGTTTAGAGTATGTAAGAGTTAAGTAGATTGAAGAGGGCAGAAAGATGAGTTCAGGAATAGAAGCATCCCTGTGGAGAAGGACAGATATAGATGGGTTTGAGAGAAATATAGGGGGACTGATCACTTAGTCTTAGTGGTGGAGATGGAAGACTAGGGTTTTAAGAATGATCCTGATTTCTGTCTGTGCTGCCAAATGAATGTGGTACCTACCGTTCACTGAGTGGAAAGAAGGGAGCACAGCTCTGAGGTTTGAGAAACTCCAGTGTTTGTAGCTCGGAAGGGGAGGATATACAAGAATAGGAGACAGAAGGAACAGCAGACCCCAGAGGAAAGGAGCGAAACGGGCTATCCTGGGAGGTTAGGGGAGTGAATCTAGCATATCAGGAAGAGGAAGCGTGCAGGTCAGACATTCCTGGAAAGTAAGATAAGGACTGAAACATGTCCATTGGATCGAATGATACAGCATTCAGTGTGGTGACCTTAACAACTGCCACCTTGGGAGAGCAGGAACTCTGGAATCTATTGGTGGAATACCAGGAGCGAGTCAGTGTGAGGAAATGCAGATAGCAGGTATAGATAATAACTCTAAGGAGAAATTTATCCCCTTGGTGAAAAAAGGGAAAGAAGAAATGGGATGGCTGCAGGTAAAGGTAGATTGGGTACTATAGTGAGAGTTCATTCTTGAAGACTGAGATGAGTTCACTTTCTGAGGGAGTCAGGATTCTACACTGATAAAAGCTGAGACTGTTTCAGGCAGTCTTGGTGTAAGATGTGACTATGAGAAAGAAATGTGAAATCCACGCTCTTGGCATTAATGGCTACCATTAAGTGTCTAGTTTGTGTTAAACTGAAAAAAATTTTAAGTAGTCACTAATTAGTTTGTTTCTTTAAACTGTAATCCCTTTTTGTCAGAAGAATGATGAAAATGGAAACTGCTCAGGGGAAGGAATTGAATTCCCTACGACAAATTTATACGAACTGGAAAGCCGCGTTTTGACAGATCACTGGTCTATACCTTACAAGCGGGAAGAGTCACTAGGCAAATGCCTGTTGGCATCTACCTACCTAGCAAGACTTGGTAAGTTCATACCTCAAGACACAGGAGGAGACTTCTTTTTTGATAGGAGGCCTGGCTTTAATCTTAGCTCCTGTCATTGCCCATCTCTGATTGTGTACTCTCTTAGTCTTAGTGAAAGCGTAAGTCGCTCAATCAAGTCGGACTCTTTACAATTGGACTGCAGCCCGCCAAGTTCCTTTGTCCATGGGATTCTCCAGGCACAAATACTGGAGTGGGTTGCCATTTCTTTCTCCAGGTTTCTTCCCGATCCAGGGATCAAGCCTAGGTCTCCCACATTGCAGGCAGATTCTTTACTATCTGAGCCATCAGGGAACCCCTGTGAAATAAAAGCATTGTATGAAATCAGCTGCTTTCTTCTAGCTCCGTTAGAGTATAAGATTCATTAAATATATTTGAAAATTCATATTATGGAAATTTAAATTAACATTCTAAAGAGGAGAAAGTGCTGTTTATTTAGCAAACATATTATGCTTATTAAGTGCTTGGCACTGTCTTAAGTGCTTTGTGGTTGTTGTTCAGTCACCCAGTCGTGTCCGACTCTTTGCAACCCCATGGACTGCAGCACGCCAGGCTTCCCTGTCCCTCACCATCTCCTGAAGTTTGCCCACTTTCATGTCCATTGCATTGGTGATGCCATCCTCTCATCCTCTGATGCCCTCTTCTCCTTCTGCCCTCAATCATTCCAAACATCAGAATCTTTTCCAATGAGTCGGCCTTTCACATCAGATGACCAAAACACTGGAGCTTCAGCATCAGTCCTTCCAACAAGTATTCAGGGTTGACTTCCCTTAAGATTGACTGTTTGATCTCTTTGCTGTCCAAGGGACCTTCAGGAGTTTTCTCCAGCACCACAGTTCAAAGACATCAACTATTTGGTGTTCTGTCTTCTTTACAGTCCAGCTCTCACAACCATTCATGACCACTGGAAGACCATAGCCTTGACTATACGGACCTTTGCTGGCAGAGTAATGTCTGCATTTCAACTCACTGTCTAGGTTTGTCATGGTTTTCCTGCCAAGAAGCAATTGTCTTCTGATTTCATGGCTGCAGTCACCATCCACAGTGATTTTAGAGCCCAAGAAAAGGAAATCTGTCACACTTCCACCTTCACATTATATTATTAAATAAAATATCACTAGGTTGGAGAATATGTGTCATCATAAGGAGGCTTCTATACTATGCATATATTATATATTAAAGAGAAAATGGGCTTCCCTGGTGTCTCAGATGGTAAAGAATCTGCCTGCAATGCAGGAGACCTGGGTTTGATCTCTGAGTCAGGAAGATCCCCTGGAGAAGGAAAGGGCTCCCACTCCAGTATTCTTGCCTGGAGAATTCCACGGACAGAGGAGCCTGGTGAGCTACAATCCATAGAGTCACAAAGAGTTGGACTCAAGTGAGCAACTGACACTTTCACTAAAGAGAAAATGATTTGTTTTTCATATTGAATTCAGTTATAAGTAGAATTGGGTTATTTTGTGAATTTTTTTTTCCTTATTAGAAGTGCATACTTTACTATCATGATTAAGTAAGAGGCACATCAAAAGGAAATATTTTGGCTAGCTTCCATGGTGTGTTTATGACTGGCTTCTCAGCAGCAGCATTTATTGAGTGCCTGAGAGAATGCAGGTACTGTGCTAAGTAGGGGGCCTGAAAAAAGAAAATGTATGCAGCAGTCTCCCCACTGATAAGCAAAATCTGTTACTGAGGTTTTTTAAGTGTATTCTGAAGGATAATTTTACAGTGGATTCATTCACTCACTTACCGAGTATTTATCACGATGCCAGGCACAGTTCTGTGTGTTTTACTGCGCAGAGTTCAGTTTGTTTTAGGGAAGAAGAGTGATCTTGGCATTTATTGAAAATAGTTGTGTTTTTAGTAGAGATGTTTAGAAAAACAATAATGGCTAATAAGTAGCTGCTGTTGCTGTTTTAATAGCTATTTTGTCAGATCATTGGCAGTTACTCTGACATGGAAATATAAGTCCAACCATTTCAATTCTAGTTAGTGTTTATTATACTATTAGTAAATATGTATATTAATAATATAAACATATCCTGCTATTAATAAATAATTTAATGCTGTAACTATTTCTCAGTCTGTTCCTTTATCAGAATGTATGTCTTCTGCTTTTAATAATCCCTTAAGAATCAAGGTTTCTATGATAAGTAGTTCCATATGTATGAATTTGGAATGATATATGTGATTTCTACAACTACCTAAAATCTCAATAAAGCATATTGTTTCATTTATTTTACTAAGGTCTTTCCGAGTCTGATGAGAATTGTAAAAGATTTATGGATAGGTGTATGCCTGAAGCATTTAAAAAGGTAAGAAAAATGTGCTGGGCTGATTTTTTTTTTTTTGGTGGGGGTGAAGCTGAACAGGCTTTTTGTTTCAGTTTTAGTTTTTCATATGTGAGCCCAGTTTATGAATCCTGTTCAACTAAGTAAGGCTCTACTATGAAAAAAATAGCTCTGAATTTGGGGCTCAGAAATGATTTGTTTCTTCTATATTTATTCTTTACACATTTCTTCATTTAATATTGCTTTTACTTTCTTCTGTTTAACTACTAAAGAATAGGTTAAGGCTCATACTAGGAAAATTAGACATCTTACTAAACTATGGATTGTGGCACTTAGATAATATTTATTTATGAAAATATAGGTTGTTTTGTACTCACTATTCTACTGAGACAGAAGTGGATGTTTAAACTACAGGAAGTTTAACTGGATTGAATATTGTATCTGGCAAAACAACATGCAGACGGCAGCATCTCTTTTGGACCTGGACTGATGTGCTCGCCCCCATTCTGGTCACATCTCCTATAAAGCAGTTTTTCTTAATAGTGAGAATAGAAGATCATAGGACTTGTGTTTCTGAAGGTGGTCTAACTCGGCATGGCTGCCTCTGCAGGACTTGAGTCCTGAATCCCAGCAAGAGCAGAGACAACGTCACAGACACTGTTGTTTTTTCCCAGCATATAGCCAGTGCCAAGAACAGAGAAAGAGCTCAGTAAATCTTTGTTGAATGAATAAATGAGTCTCCTGCTGTCTCAGTAGTTCTGGGTTTTGACATCCATTTTTGTCTCAAATGCAAGTAAGTTACTACAACTACAGATGGATGAAGTTTGTATTTATCATAAAACCCAGTAAAATAAACTGTTCATTTGCAAACTATTATTCCTGTCTGCATTTTGACAGAATCTCCATTGATTCGAGGCTTAAGGGAGACCAAAACTAATTTTAGGATCGAAAACAGCTTCATCTTTGTAAAAAGGGAGAAATCTTTTAAAATTGTCATTTGGGCCGGTATTGTATGGAATCAAGATTTCTCTTCATTGTGGATGAATTCATCTCCCATTTTGTAGTTTTGTGGTTGTAACTTTTTAAAGAATTTTGTTAAGAATTACAGTAGCTGTTAAAAATAGCAGCCCTTTTATAATGTAACCACTGTGACACAGCACACTGGTCACGGGAGACCCCCTCTCCCAACAGCACAAGAGATGACCACCCTGCACGAGGACATCACCACATGGTCGGTACCGGAATCAGATGGGTTATATTCTTTGCAGCTAAAGGTGGAGAGACTCTATACAGTCAGCAAAAACAAGGCCGGGAGCTGACTGTGGCTCAGATCATAAACTCCTTATTCAAAATTTGGGCTTAAATTGAAGACAGTAGGGAAAACCACTAGATCGACCATTCAGGTATGACCTAAATCAAATCCCTTATGATATGCAGTAGAAGTGACAGATAGATTCAGGGAATTAGATCTGGTAGACAAGAGTGCCTGAAGAACTTTGAATGGAGGTTTGCAACATTGTACAGGAGGCAGTGACCAAAATCATCCCCAAGAAGAAGAAATGCAAGAAGGCAAAGTGGTTGTCTGAGATGGCCTTACAAATAGCTAAGAAAAGAAGAGAAGCAAAAGGCAAAAGAGAAAGGGAAAGATATACCCATATGGAAACAGAGTTCCAGAGAATAGCACGGAGAGATAAGAAGGCCTTTTTAAATGAACAATGCAAAGAAATAAAGGAAAACAATAGAATGGTAAAGTGTAGAGATTGCTTCAGGAAAATTGGAGATATCAAGTGAACATTTTATGCCAAGATGTGCACAATAAAGGACAGAAATGGCAAGGACCTGACAGAAGTGGAAGAGCTTAAAAAGGTGGCAAGAATACACAGACCTATACAAAAAAAGTCTTAATGACCCAGATAACCACAATGTTGTTACCCAATTACTCACCTAGAGCCAAGACATCCTGGAATGCAAAGTCAAGTCATATTAGGAAGCATTACACCAAACAAAACTAGCAGAGGTGATGGAAGTCTAGTTGAGCTATTTCAAATCCTAAAAGACTGTGCTGTTAAAGTGCTACACTCATATTGAGTGTAGCAAATTTGCAAATTGCAAATTGTCAGCAAATTTGCAAAACTCAAAACAGTGGCTATAGAACTGGAGAAGGTCAGTTTTCATTCCAATCCCAAAGCAAGACAATGACAAAGAATGTTCCAACTGCCATATAATTGCACTCATTTCATATGCTAGGACGGTAATGCTCAAAATCCCTCAAGCTAGGCTTCAGCAGTATGTAAACTGAGTACTTCCAGATTTACAAACTGGATTTAGAAAAGGCAGAGAAACCAGAGATCAAAGTGCTAACATCCGTTGGACCATAGAAAAAGCAAGGGAATTACAGAAAAACATCCATTGCTGCTTCATTGACTATGCTAAAGCCTTTTACTGTGTGGATCACAACAAACTATGGAAAACTCTTTAAAGAGATGGAAATACCAGACTATGTTACCCGACTCCTGAGAAACCTCTATGCAGGTCAAGAAGCAACAGTTAGAACCAGACTGGTTCAAAATCGGGAAAAGAGTGTATCAAGTCTTTATATTGTCACTCTGCTTATTTACATGCAGAGTACATCATGTGAAATGCTGGGCTGAATGAATCCAAGATTGCTGGGAGAAATATCAACAACCTCAGATATGCAGGTGATACCATTCTAAAGGTAGAAGATTAAAGGGAACTAAAGAGCTTCTTGATGAGGGTGATAGAGAAAAGTGAAAAAGCTGGTTTAAAACTCAAAAAAAACTAAGTTTCAAAAAGCTAAGATCATGGCATCCAGTCCCATCACTTCATGGCAAATAGATGGGGAAAAATGGAAACAGTGGCAGATTTTATTTTCTTGGGCTCCAAAATCACTGTGGATGGTGACTGCAGCCACTAAATTAAAAGACACTTGCTCCTTGGAAGAAAAGCTATGACAAACCTAGATAGTGTACTAATAAGCAGAGACATTACTTTGCTGACAAAGGTCCATAGAGTCAAAGCTGTGGTTTTTCCAGTAATCATGTATGGGCGTGATAGTTGGACCATAAAGAAAACTGAGCACCAAAGAATTGATGCTTTCAAATTGTGGTGCTGGAAAAGACTCTTGAGAGTCCCTTGGATAGCACAGAGATCAAACCAGTCAATTCTAAAGGAAATCAACCCTGAATATTCATTGGAAGGACTGATGGCTGAAGCTGCAATACTTTGGCCACCTGATGCAAGGAGCAGATTCATTGGGAAAGACCCTGATGCTAGAAAAGATTGAGAAGAGAAGGAGGCAACAGAGAATGAGATGGTTAGATAGCGTCACCAACTCAATGGACTTGAATTTGAACAAATCCAGGGAGATAGTGAAGGACAGGGAAGCCTTGCATGTGGAGCCCATGGAATCCCAAAGAGTTGGACGTGACTTAGTGACTGAACAGCATCAACAGCAGCAAACTGTTTGTAAAAGTGTAACAAATGGTCAAGTGGTTGTTGGGAGTTTTTTTCTATAAAACTCTGAGCACAAAAGTACCTTGCATTGTGTTCATTGTCATTCAATTATTAGAATTTAGAGCTATTAAAAAGATTTCTCTCAACCAGAAGAGCTACAGAATTCTGTTTCTTTAGACTTGTGTTTCCTGATATGATAACTCTCCCTGCCCTCTTCCCTGGGCTTTTCTTATAAGCTGCCTGTTTTTTAAAAACAGAAAAAAAAAAATAAGAGTGTAAATAATAAGCAGTTGTGTGAATAAGGTGCAGAAAAGGAGTTTTGTTGTAATTTCTAGTTTCTTCACCTTTCATCTTCAGGCTAGCCTAGATTCTAGTAAAAGCACGTAAATCTGGTCATAGTGCATAGTGATGTTTAAACCTTGTGTACCTTTTCCCCACAGGGTGCTACTTGTCCTGCCCACCTTAATCTGGAAAGTAGATAGGACTCCCATTTTCAAAGTAAAAACTGAACAAATGAGATGGCAACAGAGGGAGTGGTGCTTAGCCCACATAAATTTTATTTTGTTACATGTGCTTAGTTGCTCAGTCCTATCCAACTCTTTGCAACCCCATGGACTGTAGCCTGCCAGGCTCCTCTGTCTGTGGGGATTTTTGTTGTTACATGGAGCTTCTTAAATCTTAATCTCTGCTTTATTTTGCTTTATTATATAAGTTTTAAGTATAGGAAGGATAGATAGGCAGGCAAAAGAATTCCGGCAAAAAATACTAACTCATTGGCTTATATAAAATCAGTCTTATGGTTTTTGTTCATTTGAGCAAGTGGTGCAGCTAGTTGCTATATAGAAAGTCTGAAGCTGAGGTTTTCCTTTACTGCTAAAGAAGTTTGGATTATTTCAGGATCTTAACCCTCTTGTTAAGTGGTTCTCAGTGTGGCCAAGGTGAAATTTTTATACCACAGTATTTTCCCTCTCAATGGAAATCTTACAAAAACATGAAACCACTGTACCCATTTGCTAGTATTTTATTAAGTGGAATCCTTTGATTTCTCATTCCCTGTTCTGGTGGTTATCCCTGAGTTAGACTTCCCCAAGGACTTAGATCAAAGTTTGGTGAACTCCAAAGATGAAGATTTTAGATTCTTATATGCCTTTTCCTTCTTTCCTTTTTTTTTTTTTTAAATCTGAGATACTGATTATAAGATGTACCATTATGTTATACTCTGTGTTTTATATTTCAGAAAAATAACTGCAAAGTAAGCAGTGTTATAATGCCGTATCACTTAGAGCTATTTTTGATTTACTTAAACTTTAAAAAAAATTGAATATTAACTTTTATGCACACCAGAAAAGAAAACACAATCAAAATAAATTGGAAAGGTATTCCTAAAAATTTTTTTCCCACTCAGAGCCCTGCTGCCATCTGGTCAACAGGTGGGAAGATCCGTTTCTGTTTCTGAGATATAAATAATATGAAGAGAATGTGCATGTTCAAATCACGAAATACAGCATCCATTTCTTAGATTCCAGGAATGTTGATTAATAGTGACAGCCAAAGCATACTCATCATAAAGCCTTGCTGATACTTTCACATTCATTATACCTTTTGGTATTAATATTTGTAACGTCTCTGTTAAGTGGGTAGGAGTTGTGTGTGTTTTGAGACAGGAGAACTGAGTCTCTGAGAACCCAGGTAAATTTGCCCAAGGCCTTGCAGCTAGAAAATAGTAGTACCAGAAGTGAGCTCAGGTTCTTTCTTACTCTTCACCATTTCACCTCCCCTAGTAAAAATGAAAGGTAGAGAAACAATAAACATTCTCTTTTAACAAACTGTTTTAATATAAGGGAATTAAAGTTCAAAAAATAAAGCTAAGTGTTGACTGAAATAAATGAACAAGTAAATGGGCTGCGGCTATGGGTCTGTTAAAGCAAGTCATATGCATAAAAGTATTATGATAATAACTGCTTGATTATTGTAAAGATTGCACTCATAACTGCAGACATTTTTTTTTCTTTCCGAATAAGACTGTAAACTGCCCTTTTTGTTTTTATAGCTCCTGACATCAAGTGCTGTTCACAAGTGGGGTACTGAAATTCATGAAGGGATCTACAACATGTTGATGCTATTAATAGAACTGGTTGCAGAGAGAATAAAACAAGATCCAATTCCCACCGGTCTGTTGGCTGTGCTTACAATGGTACAGTATGTCTAAAATGAAGTCCTTTGCATTTTGGTTTTGTTTAAAATACCTACTACCTTCTGACTAGTAATTAGTAATGAGTCATAATGATATTATCGTTAAAGACATTCTTATATTTTTAAAGCAGAGCAGCCATTCTGTGCTTTCAGTTTTAAAGAAATATATTAAATAGAATGAATAAAATGATTAAATTGCTTAATGGTTAATTAGAATGATTAAATAGCTTTCCCTTTTGTCTCCCTTATTATTCACATCACAAATACTATCATATAGGGTGCTGATGTAGTTTGGTTTCCAGGCTTTCCTCTGATTAGTAACTAGCTGCAAGAGCAAGCGGGGCTCGTGTGTTCCCTCCTGCCTTTTTTTGCTGGGGCCGTCTCATGCAGCATCTGAGATCTTAGTTCCCCAGTCAGGTATGCAACCCATGCCCCTTGCACTGGGAGCATGGAGTCTTCACCACTGGGCTGCCGGGAAGTCCCTGCCTCCTAACTTCTGTCTTCACTGCCTTGTTGCCCATCTCTACTGGTGGCGGCCCTAGGACATTTGCAGTGTTGGCTTCACCTTGCCTTGGATCAGACCTCTGGTCCTAATCCCTCCATCTCTTTCCCCATAGCAAACATTGAACAAAGCAGGAGAGTAGTACTTTGGCCATTTGCTCCTCAGCACTTGCTAAGGAGTATGTTTTGTTGAGATACTTGAAAGATTCCATTAATGAGGAAGTCCAAGGTGATATTTTTATCTTCTTTTCTAATGCTAATATGTGTTGCTATAGAAATAGATAATAATAATGTTTCTCTGTTCTGTGTGAATCTAGGCTTTCAATCCTGATAATGAATACCATTTTAAAAACAGAATGAAAGTGTCTCAAAGGAATTGGGCAGAAGTATTTGGAGAGGGAAATATGTTTGCTATTTCACCTGTATCTACTTTCCAAAAGGTAAACATAGTTTTGTTTCATAGTTTTATAAATAAATGTATTGAAAAAGATTTTGTCTGCTACAAAAATGACAGTTTACATGGAAAGATTAAAACAGCCCATGAAAAATGGCAAATACTCCATGTAGCTCATAAAATAGCTCAATATTTCAACAGTTTTTTCAGCTATTGCATATTTTTCCATAACTGTTAATTAACTTCATGAGGAACTTTATAGATTTGAAATGTTTGGTGAAATAAGAAATGACTGCATGACATGAAAAGTGCTCTATTTATTGAATTACCAGAACCCCTGTTTAATGGGTGTCCCAGTTTCTTAGAGACATTTGAGAAGCTAGAGCATTTGAAATTATTTGAAATGACTAGTTATTGCTAGAAAAAATAGTAATTAATCTCATGTATAATTTTCTTCTAAACTCCACAAGCTTTAAAGCTTTTGTTTTTTTTTCAAGTACAGGCCAATAGCTTCATTTTATATTTAAAGATCTACAACGTGCCAGTAACCTACCCACAAAGAGCACATAATTCAAACAGTTTGTAGATCAAACACTGTTTTGGTGTTGGAGAAATATTTGAAAGAAGTCAATGTAGTAGATAGGAAACTTGTCCATTGCTTTAGTAGAAGCAGAGATTTAGTTCAGTGATCGTTTGTTGAACATTTGCTGTGTGTCTGGCATTATTCTAGGTTTTAGAGATATAAATAAATAGTTCTTGCATAGATTGTTCTTGCCCTTAGTATAAAGAGTAATAAGACATGGTTTCTAACTTACAGCATAGTGGAGGAAATAGGAAAGAAAAAAAATCACAGTGTAACAAACAGCAGGTGCAATTGTAATAATAATGTGCTGCTGCTGCTGCTAAGTCACTTCAGTCGTGTCCGACTGTGTGCGACCCCATAGACGGCAGCCCACCAGGCTCCCCCGTCCCTGGGATTCTCCAGGCAAGAACACTAGAGTGGGTTGCCATTTCCTTCTCCAATGCGTGAAAGTGAAGTCGCTCAGTCGTGTCCGACTCTTCACAACCCCATGGACTGCAGCCTACCAGGCTCCTCCGTCCATGGGATTTTCCAGGCAAGAGTACTGGAGTGGGGTGCCATTGACTTCTCCAATAATGTGCTATTCATGGGATATAGGGAAAGGAGTTGCCACCTTGGAGGGTCAGGCAGTACTCCAGGGAGGAGGTGAGAGCTGAGTGGAAAGGGCAGTGGGTATATCCTGTGGAATTTAACCTCCACAGCAGCTTTGTGAGTTAGGTATTATTTTTACCCCCATTTTGTAGATGAGAAATTTGAGGCACACAGAGGTTAAGTACTTGTCCAAATTCACAAGCCTAGTTATAGCAGGGACCTATGTAAGCTAGCACCATAGTCTGTATTCTTTATATAGCCTTGTCTCTCAAGATATTAAAATCTCATCTTCAATATTGTCATGACTGTTAAATGACAGATGTATACAAAAACACTGAACACAGTGGGTCACTTTAATAAGTACTCAGCAAGTGTTCTTTCTCTCCCCTGCCCAGTTTACATATGCAGCAACAGACACCAGAAACGTTCAGTCTCTGATTTCCTCTCGTTACCAGGAAAGGAATTCTCTCCCACAAAGACCCTATATACCCTCTCCTCTCCTGTTGCCTTCTCAAGCATTTTACACCTTAGCATTTCTGCTGTTTCTTTGGTATGCTCAGTTTTTTTCTCTTTATCAATTACTCCCATTGTGTATTACATGGTCTAATATTTTCCCATCTTTAAAAATTCTGCCTTTGATACTTCATCCATCTCTAGCTTCAGCATTGTGCTCTTTCCCTCTTCACAACCAACCAAATTCAAGTTTCCATGTCCTTCCCTCTGTTATTCTTTTAGTGCTTACTGTGACATTTTAACTTACAAACTAAACAGAGCATACATTTCATCACTATCTTTACCCTGAGCAGTACATGTAAACCTTGGTATGTTCCGTGTGCTCATTCCTCACCTGACTCATCCTTTTGTCTTTCTTATGCATTGTCTTAGTCCTCTTCTATCTCATTTTTTTCCCCTCAAATAGGTACCATTAACCTTTTTTTATGCAGTGCTTTGACTCAGCCCTGTTTACATGCTATCTCTTTGTGTACCATTTCACCTGTATTTCAAGCCTTCCATTGGGATAATTTTTCTTCTTCCTGGACTACATGCTGTAAATTGTCCTCTCATAAGGGGTCCATTTGTGGCTGAGTCTTTGTTTTTGATGGCCTGACTTTGATTTTATTTTCTATTAGTTTTCTGTGGGTTTTAAATTCTAGATTGATAAGTTTTGTGTCAGAATATCACAGATATCATTTCAGTGTCTTCTGGCTTTGAGTATTGCTTTTGAAAGTTGACTGATGGTCTGACTATTGTTTTTTTCAAGAAGTCTTCTTTTCATGGCTATTTTTTAAGATCTATTTCTTTTAGATATTTGGCAGTTTGACTCTCACTGCAGTTAACTGAGATATTCTTTTTGTATATTTTGCTTCAGATGCATTGAATTTCCAAAACTAAGGATGTATATCTTGTATCAATTCTGGAAAATTCTCAGCCATTTCCTTTTAAAATACTGCCTTTCCCCCAATAGTCTCTTCTTCTAGAACTGTGGCTACATATTTGACCTTCTCATTCTGTCCTTATATCCCCTAACCTCTTTCATGTATTTTGTCTGTTTGTTTTCCTGTGCAGTGTTTGAGATGACATTTTTCAGATCTGTGGTCCAGTTTGACTCTACTTGTTTCTAATTATCTCATATTCTTGACTCATATTTTCAGTCTCCTCCTTGTTTAATGCTTAACTTATATGCTATGTCTGATATCTAAAAACTGATCTGATTCTGCCAACTTTTACTCACTTTGTTTTGTTTATGTGTGTGTAGAAAAAAATATTTATACTTGTTTCTTTATTTTTCTATGAACTTATGTTTCTTGGAATTTAGGAACATTTTTTGAGGCCTGAGTTGCAAGTTCTTTCCTCCAAAAAGGATTTACTTCTTCTGGGTGCCTGGGAATACTGTGATTTGGGACCACTTTAGAATATTCAGCTTAAGGTTTTTCAGACCATAAAGTCAATTTGAATTAGAACAGCAAAGCCATGTGAGGGCAATTAGATGTTTATAAATTCCTGGAGAATTTTTTTCTCCTCACCATCCAGTAGCAGAGTCAAGGTAGGCAGTCTTCCTTGTTTCCATTCCACAGGTAAGTCTATTTCAGTTCACCTTAAGCTCAGGCTGTAGCGCTTTGGGTTCTTACTTTATATGGCAACCTCTTCTTAGTCTCTGAGCCCCGTGTTGGCATGTGTCCTGCTTCTGAGCCACCATAAGGCTATGAAAATGGAAGCTAGAGATCGCCTCAGTTCCTTAGATGCCTGCAGTATGAAAGCTGGCCTCACAGTTTCTTTACTTCACAGGATTTCTACTTTCTCTCTTTTTTTTTCTTTTTTTTTTTTTTGGTTACACTTCTGAGGACGTTTTGCCAACTCAGTTCTATGTTTTAAAAGATTTTTTTTTTTAAGCTGTGGTGGATCTTTGTTGCTATGAGCAGGCTTTCTCTAGTTGTAGCGAGTGGGGACTACTCTCCAGCTGCAGTGTGGTGACTTCTCCTGTGGCGCAGAGGTTCTAGGCATGCAGGCTTCAGCAGTTGGACATGGGAGCTCAGTAGTTGCAGCTCTCAGGCTCTAGAACACTGGCTCAGTAGCTGTGGTGCATGGGCTTAGTTGCTCTGCAACATGTGGCATCTTCCTAGACCAGGGATTGAACCGGAGTCCAGGGATTGAACCGGAGTCCCTTGCATTGCAAGGGAGATTCTTAACTACTGGACCACCAGGGAAGCCCTTAAGTGTTTTATGTAGTTGTTTTCAGTTGGAGAGATGTTTGGGGCAACTAGACCGAAGTTTCCATTAGGTCTTCAAGGCATTCCGTTCCTCCTCCTTTTGCCACCAGTTCCCCGACACTGCTGTCATTAAGGTACTGTGCTTCTCGATCCAGAGGAACTACCTCTTGACCCAGTCAGCATCAGTGGTCACAGTTTCTTCTTCCTTGAAACTTCCTTCCTACAGTCTCTTGCTCTCTGCCTGCCCCCTCAGCTACCTCTCCTTTCTTGACTCATCCAGAGCCTTCTTCTCTTCGTTCACCATACTCTCTGTAAGAAATAGCTTCCATTCTTACAGATCTAAATGTCATCTTTGTGCTGATGGCCCTCCGCTTTATATCTCTGTGGCCCAGACCTCTTTCCTGAGCACACCAGACTTGAAGAGCCAGCTGCCTCCACTTGGTTACCACAGAGACATCTCAGACTGTGCCTGAAGCAGAACTTCATTATGTTTCCCCAGCCTTCATTCTCTACCCTTCAATAAATGGCATTGCCATCTACCTAGATGCCCAAGCTGAAAACATAGGAATCAGCCGTGATTCATATTCATATCCAAACCATAAACAGGCCCTTTGATTTAATCTCACATAGATCTTCAGTTGATGTCTCTCTGTTTCTTCTGCCACCATCCCATCCAAACACCATCATGTCCTGCCTAATTACTACACTAGTCTTCCCTCTTTTATCTCTGCTTTTCACTTGTTCGTCGTTTTCTTTCCATTCTCCACATAATTGTAAGAGTCCCCTTAAAACATAAAATGTATCATTTTCTTGCTTTAAACACCTCTGTTGCTTTCCTTCTAATCAGAGTCTACAAATTTCTGCATGATCCAGCTTTTCTTCTCTCTACAATTTTATCTGTGCCATTCTCCCCTGCTCACCACCTCCCAGTTGGGAGAGTTGCCTCTCCGATTTTCAGATGAAGGTAGGCTTTTCTGCCTTCCCCAAACAGGACCTTTTCCATTTTAGCCTCTGCCTGGACTGTTCTTTGAATGGCTAAATCTGTCTCATCCTTTAAGATTCTAGATAAAGACCACCTTTTCAAAGAGATTTTTTATGACCACCACTCTGAACAGAGTGGGCTCTTATTTCTCATTTGAGGACCTTTTGTGGAAATGCACAACCTGAATGAATTATGTGTTGGTTTACTTGTCTTTGTCGACCCTGCTGGAATATGAATTAGATGAAAGCAGGTACCACATCTCTTCTTCATCACTGTTCTGTATCCAGCCACTGGAACATTATGCAGCTTCTAGAACAGTGAATGCTTGAGAGAGGAAACAAAGTCGAAGAAAAGGAGGAAAAAAGAAGTGCTTACTCTAGGACACTAATTAATGGTACAGCTGGGACTAAATCTTTAATCTCTTGATTCTTGATTTGCTACTCTGAGTTAATAATTATTTATCCTGTACCTCAGGAAAGTTAAACAACTGATCTCACCTACCCAAAATGCATAAATGCTTTGTATTGTAGCAATCCCATCAAAAGACAGACTGACTTCTAAAATTTTCAGTAATGTCAAAGATTCACATTAAGAAACATTTGGGAAAACCTTTTGAAATATTTTTTAAATGTTAAATTTTTTTCCAACTTTCTGTTTTAGGATAAAAGAAATATGAGAGTTAGTCCATTTCAATTTCTGTTTTCTTTTCTCATAGGAACCTCATGGATGGGTTGTGGATTTGGTAAATAAGGTATACAGCTTTTATTAATATGGGCTTGTTCTTCATTTTCTAATGAGCTTTCCTAGAGTTTTAGGTAGATGACAGCTACAGAGAATGATCAAATATGTTTTATCCTTTTTTCCTCTTTTTTATATGGGCTGTTTAAACAGATAAACATCAGTCTTAGGACTTAGTACATCTCCTGTAGTATATCACAGGAGCATTAGAATTATCTTTGTGGTGACTCTGAAGACCAGGGTTATAAGCATATTGATAAAGTAGAATGTGAGCCGTAGTTGCTTGCTAAATTATTAAAGTATAGTATTTTAAAATTAACGTATACCTTTTCTCTTCTCAGTTTGGAGAATTAGGTGGATTTGCAGCAATCCAAGCCAAGCTCCATTCAGAAGATATAGAACTTGGGGTAAGTTAAACCACTGTATGTACAGTGTGGAAGTTCGCTTTATTGAGGTTGCTGTGTAACCCCCGGGACATTGTCTGGATGCATTAAATTAAATGTTAAAACTCAAGTTAATCTTTATAGGAGTAGCTCCCATGGTTCTGATAACCACAGAAATGTTTACTCTTTCTTAATCATAATAACCAAATTTCAGTGTAGAGCGTTTGGTTGTGTTGTTTGGTTTTTTTTTTTTCCCACCACATTCATTTCTCTTTGTGATGTTTTTCTCTTAACTCCTTACTTGTAGTGGTTATATGAAATTATCTTGCTGTTTAGGGATAATTGCTGTGTGCGGCAAGTATATGTGTACATAGCAATCTTACATCTCAGTTAAGTCACAACTTATTTATCGTACCAGAAGCAAATAAAATATTTTAAGATTGTTCAGTCAGCTTTTTGGTATTACAGAGATTCATAGGTAATAAAGGGCTATAATTGGAGCTTAGAATCACCCCTCAGGTGCAGTACCATTATGTTTCCATGTCAACTTCATTTTCTCAGAAAATTTAACCTTATGGTAAGGGGAATAACTTCATCTTTAATTTTTCACAGACTGCTGACTTGTTTGTAACTGAAAGCACTTCATTCTGTTCTCTGATCATTCAGTTAGAAACTATTACGTACTTGTCATGTAGAAGACACTGTGCCAGCTGCAGCAAATTGACCAGAGTAGAAAATGTTGTAAAATAATATGTCTGAGTGATACAAATTGTGCTTAGAGTAATACCCATTATTTCTGTGGGACCATGGCTTATCAGCTAACCCTGTTGGTCCACCTTTGCATGAGAGTAGTAACAACAGTCAAGGGGAGAGACTGGCGCTCTGCTTGGTAATAGACTATTGCTTGCTGCCCACTGCTTACTCTTGAAGATCAGAGGTCAGCCAGATCATGAATACTTCTAGTGACACTGGTCAGAGGCCTCTTCTCCCGCCCTGAGCCTTGACTAGATTCTTAGGTTGTCATTTTGATCCCCATTAAACGGATCAAGTGTGTTAGAGAGGACTTTATTGACCTGGAAGATAATAGGTAGTGACTGAAAAAGCAAGACAAAACAAAACCTATTCAGATAGAGGGATTTACCCAGCTTGCTTATTTCTCAAGAACTGGCTATGTAGGTCACTGGGCAGTAATAGAAATAGACTTCATTTTTTTTAAAGGTTAAATGAAACACTCACTGATTTCCTGCAAAGTTTATTTAAACAAACAAACAGAAGCCCAAAGTTTCTCCCCTACTTGGAGAAAACTGGCTAATGGTGGATATATAGAAATCTAGGCTTGTCCTCATTGTTACCAGATGTCTTGAGGCTAAAGATTTCTCTAAGATTTTTCCCTTCCTTTTTCATTTCTGCTGATGGTGTCTTTTTGTGTCAGTTTTTCCCTAATGGCTTAAAATTTTTCTGATTTGCTTGAGGGATGTTTTCGTTCCCATCTCAAAGTTTATAAAAGCACTCATTTCATTTTATACTCAAAACAATTTCATTTTTTAATCTTAGTTCTTGAGTTCATTTAGAATTTATTTATGTATGTCGCATAAGATAGAAATCCAGTTTTATTTTCTTCCAAAAGGGTAGCTAATTGTTATAAGATCTTCTGAAGAACATTCCTTTTTTTTTCCACAAGGTTTTTTTTTTCACTATTTTGATTTGTTGTCTTTATCAAATGTCTGAGTCTGTGTATATGTGAATTGTTCCTGGACTTCTGTCATTCACTTATTTGGTCACTTTGCCATTTTGATAATTGTTTCTCCATTATTTTCATTATTGGTAGTGCCAGTTTTGCTCAGCATCTTCCTTTTATCAAATTTTCTTGATCATTCTCATGTTTTCATTCTTCCGAATATAGGCAACATGTCAGGATCTCCTGCAGAAAGTGCCACCAAGATCATGTGTGGAATTGTGTTCTGTTCGTAGGTGTGGAGAATTGACATGTTTATAGTACTAGTCCTTTCCCTTCAAGAACATGATCTTTCCTCATTTATTTGGACCATTTATGTATTTCTGTAAAGTTTTATAGATTTCTTAATGAAAGTCTTAAATGTTTTCTTTGTTAAAGGCACATTTTATTCCTTCCCCAGCTATTCTCTTGATTTTTCAAATAAAAATTTTTATTATTCTACAGTGTGAACTTTAGAATCATCCCATCCAAGCCTTGAAAGAAGTTTTATTGGCGTAGTATGATTTAAGTTACATTAAATTTCTACAATAATTTAAATGAATTGACATCTTTATATCAGCTTTTCCTGCCCAAGAGTATAAAATGTTCTCTGACATATAGAAAAGGATTTGTTTAATGTTGAAAGGAAGTAACTTGCTCACATTTATTTCTCACATTTACTGTTTTTTTTCAGGCCGTCTCAGCACTCGTGCAACCCCTAGGGGTATGTGCAGAGTACCTCAATCCCTCCGTGGTGCAGGTAAGACAAACCATTTTACACTTATTTCAAACGTGATCTCAGGCATACAGACAGTAAAAATTATCTTTTTATCAGGTTGTTCAGAATTTTGTCTATCAGAATAACTGCTTTTTTCTTTTTTTTTTTTCTGATAAGCTATCCTTGTAGTGAAAATTTTATCAGAAGATAAATAAAAGTGATTAATAAGTTTTCGGTAATGTCTAAACATTTAAGGTTACTTATCTTTTCAGTTTATCATTTTATCAAATATAGTTACAGATTATAGCTCCCCCCTCCCCCACTTTCTTCGCTATAAAATAGGTGGCATATATCCCTACCCCCTTCACAGGATTCTTTAAGGATTCAGCATTACATTAAACAGTGTTGAGTGGCCGGCTGGGCTCCCTCCAGCCAAGTCACTGAGAATCTGAGTGACAGTTTGACAGCACACCTTGTCTGCACGTCAGCAGGTCATAGGATAGTCAGAGCCGTGAGTGTTGAGCTTTCTGAGGCCTAGGGCCCATTGCACTTTCTGGTTGCCTTCCCATTTCAGTTAACAAGTATTACTGAATTAAATGTCATGTTGAAATACCTCCATGTATTGTTTTCTTTATAAAAATATGTCTGTGAAACTTAGCTGTCACAGAGATTTTTTAAAAATCACCCTAAATGGTTTTGAAAGCTTCGTGTCCTTTGGGAGCAAATAGTATGCACTGTTCCTCATTTCTAATGTCTAGTGTACATAGGGCCATTTTAACAAGGGAGATGGGTTTTTGTTTTTGTTTTTTTTAGTAGGTTCTGGAAATTTCTGTTATTTCTAAGTTTTAAGTGCCTTGTTTAGATTTCAGAGTAATTCTGCAAAATTTTTTAAATGAAGCAGAGTGACTACTTCTTCATTCTGATATTAAGGTCTTTAGAGACATCTAGTGTTCTCTCACTTATAAGCATATGAATATAATCATTTGTTTTGTAATGAAACACTGAAACATAAAGTGGCAAAATGATTTGACCTAATAATTTAATAATGTATATTAGCAATTTAATAATTGGCTTTTTAATAATCAGAGCCAGGATTGAATTTTTAAATGCGTACTCTTTACCCATGCATTGCTCCATGGAAAGAGATTTAGTGCAAATATTCCAACTGCTAATTAATACTAAGTTCTTTAGAATTCCAGGTTTTATATATAAGCACAGTGTTCTTTTAAAAAAAGTTTATGAATTTCCAACCAAAGTATGTTTAACTTCCTGCAGTAGCAACTGAAACAACAACATATCCAACCTTAAATTCACTTAGCAATAAATTCATGCTGTAGTTATGTACATTAATACTTGTCTCTAATACGTGCTCCTTTAGAAGACTAAAGTGACCCCTGGGGCTTGGCTTCCTTATCTGTAAAGTAGTAGCAGTACCCATACCTGTCTCACAGAGTTGCGGTGAAAGCTAAGTAAGGCTGCCACATGCTTGACGAGAGCAGTGTGACTTGCCTCTTAGCCTGACAGCCCTCAGTTTTCACTATACAGTTGGCATAAGTGTAAATAAGGGAATTCTATGTGGATGATTGCATGATGGCATTTTAATTCATTGCTGATGTGTTCTTGCTTTGACAGCCAAATATTTTCTAGTCACCAGATAAGTTTAAAAATTATTTTACTTAAAAAAAAAATTATTTTACTTAAAGACAAGTGGTCATTTAGACCTTGCTAATTTTTCACTACTTCTCATATATTACTTAGAGTTAGTTATCTGGCTGTGCTACCATTCAGGAACAGTATGTTGTATGAGTCTTATCTGTAGGCCTCATTTACATATCAGCTAACAAAAGTAAGTGCATAAAGCATCATATTTTTGTGGTCTGTGCTTCTATTTATTTTTTTTAATCAAATGCAAAATACTTTATTCCAAATGATACATACTTGTGTTTAATACTTTCAGTCAGTCTGTGTGAGTTTGGTTGTCTTTGGCTGCTCTTCAAAGGACCCAGAAAGTAAAGAGGAACTGCACCCATATGATAGAAAGAAGCTAAGGCACAGAATCAGTTAACAGGGTTTACTTAGGATGGTATTAGTTAGTTAGTGGTAGTCTGATACTAGAATTCAGATCTTTGCATTGCACCTTCTCCTTTGTGAAATGTGAATGAAGAAGTTCTCCTCTCTAGTTTAGGGACAGATTCAAGGGTCCTTATTAACTTTAGCACTTTTTTCCTACAGCCCATGCTAGACCCAGTCATCCTTAATACAATCCAGGATGTGCGGAGTGTGGAGGAAAAGGACCTCAAAGACAAGGTAATGCATCTCCAGTCAAGTGATTGCAGCGCATGTTGCTCCACAGAAGCAGAACCAGGACTTGGGACAAAGTTCACACATCATTGCTCTTTGGATTCTGGTCACATACAGCTCACATTAAATTAATTTTACGTTTCCTGACCCCAAAAATGTTATTTTCTGAAGTACCGAGTGGCTGGTGTTACCTCAGTCGATAAAATGAATGTAGGGTTCTTGGTAAGTGACACCGTTAAGAATTTAACTAACATACTGGTTTTGATAGTAGTACAATTGGTACAACATTGAAGAAGCTTTAAAACAATTTGGTACTAAAAGCTATCCATAGTTGTTCTAACATGATTCATTTTGTCTACCTTGACTTTCTCTCAGACCCCTTCTCTTTTCTTTGCTCCCTCATGCACTGATTTTTGATTAAAAGCAGAATGTAGTTCATCAACCATGTGAAGTATCAGATACCACTAGACCATGGTTACTGAATATGTCCTTTATTCCTGTGTGTGTAAGAATTGGCATCAAAATGTTTTATTGGTTCCTTTTTGTCTTCTCTGTGTATGTGTGTGTGTGTGTTTTGTTTTTAAATGAAAGAGATTGGTTAGCATCCCTGAGCTCTTGTCTGCCATCAAGTTACTTTGCATGCGCTTCCAACCAGATCTGGTGACCGTCGTGGACGACCTTCGCCTAGACATCCTGCTGCGCATGCTGAAATCACCACATTTCAGTGCCAAAATGAACTCCCTCAAAGAAGTAAGTTTTGCACTTGTTTCTAGAAGACTTAAAGTATAGATACTCTTAAAGTCTTCTAAAACTTGTTATTAATGTAAAAATGTTGGGAAATAAAGAATAATAATTTCTTGTAATCCCACAAAAAGAGATAACAGTGATTATATATAAAATGGTCTGTGTTTACAATTGTCTGTTAATGAAGTAATACTTTCATGTATATTATGTTCATAATTCATCCTATAAAGTACTTATTCAGTGTTTTAGTGAGATTTTTCTGGAACATAATTCCTTGAAATATGAAGTTCAAGGTTTACTTTTTACCCCAAGGGTATAATTCCTTTTATTATATTTCAGACTTACTTAAACCAAATCTTTTAACTGGGGTTCAGGCAAAATTTTGTTTTGTTTACAACTGGAGTGGTCTAAGCAAAATGATGGAAATAAGATCTTGCAGCTTTCTAAACTTTCCATGAGCATAGTTGGTTTTGGTGAGTGATAGGTGGAGTTCATTATTGGAGTTCACAATAGAGTTCAGCCATGATTCCAATTATTTTCCTTCAGTTTTGTATTAATTAGGATTCTTAGCTACAGGGATCAAAAATCAAGTGACTCTTGATTCATGAGTGAATCACTTGATCATTTGAGTGATTCTTAAATTATTTTAAATTAAAAGAAGAATTTAATAAAAGAAGGCTGGGCTATCTCATAAAAATAGCCAAACCTTGTAAGGTGAGAGACAGATGTGGGCAACAGGACCAACTAGAATCCAAGACCAAACCACTGCCAGGACTCTGTCCAAGTGTTATCTCTGCTTTTCTTTGTTCTCTTTCTCCATGCAGAGTGGCATCTTCATAAGGTAGACATGGCCATGGGTAGCTCTCATGACTAGGGAAGGGCTGATGCTTTCTCTCTGGTCCCAAGTGTAGAATTTGGAGACATGCTCTGATTGAAGTTTGCGTCAGATGTACATCCCTGAGCCAGTCATCAGTGGCCCAGGGAATGTGAGCTCTGTGTTCTTTTTAAAGACATTAGAAATAGGTAGTCGATTAATTTCTAATAACTGACCTTTGATACAGTTAGGCTAATTATCACACTACATTGTAATACTGTAAAAGTCACAAGATATATGTGAAGATTTTGATTATGAATATTTGCATTAGATTAAATCACAATAATCCTGTCTTTTTAGGTAACCAAACTCATAGAAGATAGCACTTTATCTAAATCTGTGAAGAATGCTATAGATACAGACAGATTGTTAGATTGGCTAGTTGAAAACTCAGTTCTGTCAATTGCATTGGAAGGTAAGTTAACTTGCTTTAAAAAATTACCTAACTCATAAATAATATACTTTTGTGTTAAAAATGCATGAAATTGTTACTTTGACTATATTAGCCTTTTTTTTCTATTGTCATCTTTATTTTGTACTAGCCTTTAAATAATCCTACAGCAAGTTACTGTTGCTTTGAATTAATAGAGTCATGTTTAGAAAGTCAGCGTTCATTATATCTGTCTGCCTCTCTGGTGTTTCTTCTCTTAGGCAACATAGACCAAGCACAATACTGTGATCGTATAAAGGGAATTATTGAACTCTTGGGCAGTAAATTGTCATTAGATGAGCTCACTAAAATTTGGAAGATACAGGTAAGTTGATCAGAATTCCTTTTGCCCCTTTCTGACATTTTTTATCAGAGAGGGAGAAGGATGGTGACTTACTGTCCATGGATAAATAAGTATTAATTGAACTCAGAATATCTATGAGCAAATTTTAAAATGAGGTACATAATACTCTAAACTGAAGCCCTCAAGATCATTTATAAAATGTGAAAGATTAGTATGTATTTCTTGTAAACTTAATCAGTATAAATTGTTTTTAAGCCAGTTGAAAATATTTTGTTCTCCTCTTAAAATGAATATGTCAGATTGAGAACTTGATTCTCATCTTTTTTTCTTTTTAGAGATTTAATGCTTCAAGGAATTAAAATAAGGCCAACTGAATACCACTAATAATGGTTGCTTCGTGTAGTCTTACCAGTTTTATCATGCAAGTGTATGCTGATATCTAGAATCAATTTATCTTAGTTACTGTTTTACTTTTGCTTCTGTATATCTCTGGGGAAAGACTTGTGTTTTTCCAGGTTCTAAGACTTAACTTTTTCCCCATTGTCTTCTTTTCTAGTCAGGACAATCATCTACTGTGATTGAGAACATTCATACTATTATTGCTGCAGCAGCTGTCAAGTTTAATTCAGATCAGCTTAATCATTTGTTTGTTCTTATTCAGAAGGTATGTGCTCAAATATGCTTTTAAATTTTTCTAAAATGAGGTCTCCTTCCTCTACATTAGCAATATTTAACTTTACTCTTCTTAAACTTTTTTAGCTCAAGTTTAAAGCTTTTGCATATTTTGCCAGTGTGATCAAAACAAACTGGGGAGCAATTCCTGTGTCTTGTCTTTTTCATTCTACAGAGCTGGGAGACTGAGAGTGATAGAGTGAGACAGAAGCTATTGAGCCTTATCGGACGAATAGGCCGGGAAGCTCGCTTTGAGACCACTTCTGGAAAGGCAGGAGAATCAAATTTTTCTAGCTATAAGTCCTTAAAGCAGCTTTATTTGCATATGGGCTGGCTCATCACGTGTGGTGTACCGTAGGTGTTGGATGTGCTCTGGGAACTGGCTCATCTCCCCACGCTGCCCAGTAGCCTTATTCAGCAAGCTCTGGAGGAGCATCTGACAATCCTTAGTGATGCGTATGCAGTGAAAGAAGCAATCAAGAGGAGCTACATAATTAAATGCATAGAAGATATTAAAAGGGTTGGTTTTACCTTTGGTCTAGTTTTGTTGTCAGAGTAATAGTATTGTCTGAGTAATTAGAACCAAATAATTTTCCTCCCCTATTGTTTAAGCTAAATGTCCTGCATGGAAGCTCATTAATCTTAGAGTCCAAAATTGGGAAATTATAGGTACTGCTTTTACCAAGTCACTTACATTTCTCTTAAAATTTTCAGCCTGGAGAATGGTCAGGTCTGGATAAAAACAAGAAGGATGGATTCAAGGTAAGAATTTGCAGATGAGGTATAAGTAAAAGGTATACTAATTTAATAATTCTTTTTAATAAGTTATAATTTTAAGATAATAGTAAATTATTATAGTGTTTTTTTTCAAGTAGTATTCAGATACAGACTGCTGTTTGAATATTTTCTTATGACTTGTGCTTTATTATTTAAAGCTTGGGGAATTATTGACTCACAAAGGGAAAAAAATCCAGGGTCCCATTCAAAGAGTAGTTTTACTATATTATTTTCATAAGATTATAAGAACTTCAACTTAGTTTCTCTTTTTAAAATTAAATCCAAAATATGCACACGTTTAATAAATATCATGCCTATTTTTCTCCCATAAGAGAGAAATGGAGGAATCCCTAAGAGTCAGAAGAGAGAAAGAAGGGGAGAAGGAGGTTCATTCAGAGCTGGCACATAGTTGTTTTTTGGATGCTTGGTTCAGAGGTGGTCCTAAAGTACTTCCTTAGAAAAGTGATTATTCAGTGAGACCTGCTGCTGGGAGTGGATTTTAGAAGGTAGAACTGCGTAGGGACGAGTGCTATGGAAGCCCCTCCCCTCCAAGGGCTTTGACCTCCAGGTGGCTGAAGACTTCACATCTGTCCTTGGTAAAGGGGGGTTTCAGAATGGGCAGCAATGGCTGTAGCTCTCTTGTCGCTGCAGTCCTTAAACATCAAGGCTCTCCTTGGAGAGGGCTGACCTCAGTGGTCAGTCCCAGGAGCCTACCTCCGTGGTTTCAGCAGCCCTGATTAGAGCACATCCTCCTCCACGCAGGCCCTCAGGTTGCTCAGATGAAACATGAAGCCTCACAGCAAGAGGGGTTTCATTCCACTGTTGACTTAAGAAAAGGGTTTAGTAAATAGCTAACTGCTTAACAGTTTCCTGGTTTTCCCCATAAGTATTTGTTTAAAGGATTTGAATACTGCTAATTTACACTGGTAAATTCAGAGACTCTTGTTAAGCGCCCTTGGTGAATCATAGGCTTTTATTCTCCTAAATTATGCTTGGTCATAAAGTTTAGTTTGGGGCATTTGAGAACTTTGTGGGTTATATTTCTGACATTGAAATTTGATCAAGTGAATTTTCTACATTAAAATTGTTCATAAACTGCAGCTGGTACCTCTCAGGTTATGATTAAATTATTCCTTTAATTCAGCAACATTGCTCTCTTTCTTCTCAGATACAATGTGAATTTTTCCAGTTTTCTCAGCTCAGCGATTCAAATAATTTAGCACCCTCTGTCTTTATAATTGAAACTCATCTAGAGCTATTTAAGAAGTTTAAATCTTTTGATACTAATAATAAGAAAAAAAGGTATCTGTAGAAAATGGTCTTTTCTTCACTGTAACAGATACATTTCTTTATAGGTCTGAAGGTCAAAGCTGAAGGGACTTTTTCCTCCCTCCAGGGAAATGACTTTTAAAACCAGAAAATCCTTCCTGACCCCTGTTCCTTCCTTGTTACAGCTGAGCATTACTTTAGCCCTTCTAGCCAGTATCATCGCTGCATCTTTATTGCTTCTCTTTGCAGTCACTTCACTCATGTCTGATGTTTTACAACAAAACTCAAAAAGTAACAGGGAGAATTTTGGAGTCATTTTGTGAGTCTTGAAAGAAATATTCTTCCTTTTTTATACCCCACTGCTCCCAGTAAAGAAATTCTGATGTACCATTCCTTCATTTAGAATAATAATAACTTGCATTTACGTAGCACTTCTCCATTTACTGAGAGCTTTTGCAAATACTCTCTTAAAGTACCCGTGGCTGAAGGGGGGCAGTGGGAAGATCAAAGCCCCCGACATGACTCCAGGCAGGGGGGTGAGTTATATACTGCCACTAAAGGTGTTTTTCTATGCTATGCCCTTTCCTGCCAGGCAGCAAGGTGGGCTGACTGGGAATTATGTCTCCCTGCCAGGCTACACAGAAACTAAGCAAAGGGTAAGACAAGATCACCCACCTCTTACTCCCCTCCCACCCCCAGCTACCTCTACTGCTCCAACTGATTCCCTTTCCCTCTGCTTTTGACACTCTTAAAATTCCCAGTTCCATTGTTGTGTTCAGAAATTCTGACCTTTATTTCTTAACTTTATTTCTGTAGATTCTGCCAGGATACCCTTGGCTTCCTTGGTCCTCTTTTCCTTTGCTTCCTTTATACCTTCCACTGTCTGCCCCCAACCCTTTCCCTCTTATTTCACTTCTTTTTTACTTTTCAATTAAAAAGTTTAAATGTACGCATCCAAAAAATATTACTAAACCAAAAAAAAAAAATCATTTTTATTTGATCAGTGGTTTTGCATATCTTTAAGTCATTATATGAAGTCCTCCTAGCACAGTGCCCAGCAGCCTTTCAGTAAATGTTGGTTTCCTTCCTCTTTCCTCTGCTTCACCTGTGAAGACACTAAAATCATTTGCACATACCTGAATGACCTCCACTTGACAAAACACGAAACTGAAAGTGAAAATAGCAAGGTGCCCTCAGCAGTCTCACAGTGATGTGACTGATTAGCACAGGAGGAAGTACTTTTTAAAGTGTCCACCCTTGTCAAAATTTTTACTTTGGTTCTAGATAAATGGCTAAGTCTGGAAAAACAAGGCAGATGAAAAATTGGGATATTCAGCTTTGAGATGTGAGAACTCAAGAAAGAATATGAAAGCTTTCTTTCAGATACTTACAGAATTGTTAGAGACATTTGATTCAACTTAGTTTTTATGTCTCGTAAGCAGTTACGGTAAAGGCGTGTTTCAGTATCATAGATCACTGAACTTTGTAGGAAGACAATCTGACACAGAATGCACTGTCTCCTGAGTTCCTCATCACTGGAAACACCAGAAGACAACTCTTTTAACAAAAATGAATAAGGAGAGTTTAGGCACAGGTTTGCAGGCTAAACTAGTTGACCTCTACAGCTTCATCTGACATTCAGTCTTAGTTTGGATATACCATTAACTGCTACTTATGAAACCTCAGCTTCATTATCAAACATTATCAGATATTTTCGTTTTAATTGTTCACTATATTCTCTTGCCCCTTTTGTAAATGGAAAAGAGTAATTTAAAAATTTTCTTATAGCTTAGCAGCGTAATGTCATAGCATGATGGAATAAATAACATCTGTCTTATTTGCTGAACTCTAGAAAGGCTATATCAGAAATACCTTTCAGATTCCAAAAGATAATTTTCAGTGTCAAAAAAATAATCTAACCATAATTGACTCATAATGATACTTTCTAATATACCTGATTATTTACTAAAAGTTTTATATTTATATCCCAATGTTTGTAATCCTTTCAGAAGGTATCAGTTTGGACTTAAGCCTCAGAATTTTAGTTTCTGTCATTTTGCAACTTTTATGTCTTAGCAGAAATATCCTAGCTAGTCTTGCAAGTAGTTGCCCTTTAATGTGTACCTTATTTCTCTGATCCTAAGATGCCAGTGATTGCACCATGCATCGCAGGGTTAATCCAGTATGCACAGCCTCACTGTGGCATGCTGCTTGCTATTATCCAATGTAGTGCTTTGGACTTCTTTGAAATTGAGAGTATAGAATTTTGAGGCATGTTGAGAAATAGGGAGTTTTGTATCTGTCTTTTTTGTAAAACTCAAGCTGCTTTTTTCCTTCATTAAGTTGTGTATACTACAAGTTAAATAGTTCCTCTTGAATTAAGCTGTAACTTTGGACAGAGAGACGTTTAATGCCAAATGATGCAACCCTTCACAGAGTATGAGTCTGTCACACCAAATTCTCCTGGCTTTGGAAAATGCTTTAGTCTTAAGACCACTGGCAGTTTTCTTTGCTTTTAATTGAATTGATAGACATGATGGGCTAGTCAATACCACATCATAGTGTAATCCTTTGATAGCATTCAAGAAACAAATCAGTGATCTACATTTAAATTAAAAAGCCGTCCTTGTTTGGTACTAACTATGCCATGTAAGAACAGAAATGATGGGTAGATGAACAGCTACCTTTTTAAACAGCCAAGTTTGTACATCCCACATAAGGATAACCATATCTAAACTTACTCCTGTGCCTAATGGCCAAAAAGTTTCTTTTATATAATTGTTAAGAAGTATCACTGTCAGAAATGTTAAATTTTATAAAATTTGTATCTTAGAATCCAGGAAATATGGTATTTGCTGATTGATTGGCTAATCTGTAGGAAAACCAATATTATTTTGGCAATAGCTGTCTCACATTTACATATTTAGTAGTACAACAATTTTCTGCAAATGACATCAAAAGTATTTTTCTGCCCCTATAGGCATCTTTATCTGACAGAAAGACTTGAAGAAGCAAGAAGGCTTTTTTAAAAAATATAGTTTTTAAAGTAAATGCTAACTGTTGTTCAGTTTTTAGGGAGTTACTTGATCAGTTGATTAATAATGTTAACATGACATTCTTACAGATTTTATAATGAAATCTCATAGTTTGAAAGATGTCATTTATTAAAAAACAGTTCTTTTTTTAAAGAGCAGTGCATGAACATTAGACTTTTCAGATATGTGCGTGAAGATCTGGATTGTCATGCACCAGTTTCAGGAATAACATATTTTAAAATGTTTTGAAAAATATAAATTATAAAGTGGCTGTAATAATTAATGAAAATAGAATTCTCTCTTCTAAAATTGTTTTAACTAGGAAATAAGCAGATCATGGATATTTTCTTTAATACTTAGACCACTCTTAATATCTTGATCATATCATTGGTATCTTGATCATATCATTACAGAAAACCATATTTTTATACCATTTTACTTATCAGCCACTTCTGTATTATCCAAGTTAAGCTTGTGCCATTAATTTATTTTATTATGTCAACATATCCTAGCAGCCTGTGCTACTTATAATCTATCCTCTGAAGTTGCTAATTCCTTGTTGTCTGTTTTTTGCTGATGTACCCCTGTACATTTACTGTCACTTCATATCCACTCCTGTTTGCAGTTCTTGGCTTTAGGATTGCATGCAGAATAAGAAGTTGGAGACTGAATTATGAGTGCATGGTGATAAACTATAAATGAGCAATGTGAAGAGAAAAATAATAGAATGTGTAACAGTAAAACCTAATTGACTTGGAACTTTTTTATAGCTACTAAATTTATTCTGCCATTTATTTCTAAATTAATGTAACTTCTTTTTAACTCTAGTCATCTCAGATTAACAATCCCCAGTTTGTATGGGTGGTACCAGCTTTGCGTCAGCTACATGAAATCACCCGCTCGTTCATAAAACAAACCTATCAAAAGCAAGACAAGGTAAGAGGATTGCTATATTTGATTATTATGCAGTTACTTGCATAACCTTTTGTAATGACTAAACATCAAAAGATTGCTAAGTTTTATAGTGACTGTTTGACAGTTTTATGGTTATTAATATAATTCATTTATATTTTTTAATGATCTTGAATTTAAGCATCATTCTGCTTTCATTTCTGTGGAGCTTTTCTTTTGATATATCCCTAACTCATTTATTTTTTTATTTCCTTAATTTACCGAAGTAAGCTAATTTTTAAAAGTTAGAATAGTATTGTAGGAATTTGAAAAGATTCGCAAGACTTGTTTTATTTGTGAAAAACTATCAGTTCGCTTAAGGAACTAGAGGCTCCTCAATGTAAGAGACTTGGGAAGAAAGATCTGGAAAAGTATGCAAGAAGTGAAATAGTGCTTTTGAAAGACTTATTTTTTTAAAAAATAATAAAACAAAAAACTCCTTTAGAAGCAGAAATTTAGCAGGGAAGTTTATTAATTCTATAGTAATTCCCTAGTAAGTGTACATATGAGATTGTTTTCATTTACTTTTATGTAGGAAATGTAAGTGAAAAAATTTTTATGTTTGCTGTTCCTCAACTGTATGCTCAAATAGAAGCTTGTATTAAACTGACAAAGTAACTGCACATTCTCATACTTTTTTTTTTTTATTGTTTTCACCAAGAGTATTATTCAAGACTTGAAGAAAAATTTTGAAATAGTAAAACTGGTAACAGGAAGCTTGATAGCTTGTCATCGGCTTGCAGCAGCCGTGGCTGGACCTGGAGGCTTAACTGGTTCAACACTAGTGGATGGCCGATATACCTACCGGGAGGTACCTGGCATTGTGCTGTTGTTTCATGACTTACAGCATCCATTTGACCTTTTTGCGTTTGAACTATAAAAGTAATATTTGTTGGAAGGAACTCTAAAGAGGAAGCATGAGGTGTCTTTGTCATGATGGAACAGTTTTTAATCTTTAATAAAACCACCTTGAAGTAAAAGGTTAGAAAATTGACATTTGTGGGTATATCTTTCAGTAAATCACCTAACATAACTGCATATGTATGATATGGTATTAAAGATGAATATCTTTTGTGTTTGATCAAAAATACAATTGTCAGTTCTGTGGCTCATGGCTTTTTGTTTTTCAAAGCTGTCAGTAATATTGTTTTCCAAAAATTAGAAAAATATCTTCACTCATCAGTTGTGTTCTGGTGTTTTACTCTGAGATTGCTTGGCATCTAAAGACACCTGAGTTTGTAATAGACAAGTAGTTTCTGCTACATTGTCGCCTCGTAAATGGATTTCTCACATTTATTTACCCTAAATTACAAGAGAAAGCATTAGGTAAAACTACTTTTTAATTTCAGTTGTTTTTTTTGTTTGTTTTTTTTTTGTTTTGTTTTGCTTTTACGGACGAATGCCTGGAGTTGACTAATTAGGATTATTTCTTTTTCCAGTATTTAGAGGCCCATCTTAAATTCCTGGCATTTTTCTTGCAAGAAGCTACTCTGTATTTGGGTTGGAATCGTGCCAAGGAAATCTGGGAGTGTCTTGTGACTGGCCAGGATGTCTGTGAATTAGATAGAGAGGTAAGAAGACAGCGTTACGGATGAAGTAAGACAAAAGTGTGACCTAATAAATAGTATTTTGCTTTATTGTATGTATCTCATGTTTTTGTGCATGTCTCATATCTTCAATTCTAAACACTTTTCAGTTTACTAAGCATACATTTATAATAAGCTAGGAGCTGAGAGTGTTGAAAAGATATTTTATATATATGTGATATACACAAGCATGTGAGATCTTTGGTAATTTTGATAACCATTCTGCATAAAACCAAATTCAACTGAGTATAGCAAACTTAGTGTATTCTTTAGTTTTTTTTCCCTCCCATGAAACTAATTTTAAGTTAACCAGCAGAAACTTTGAGTTCCTATAATGATGTTGTACCCTAGAAACCCTAAAGAAAGAATTGCTGTCTAGACAGATCTGCAGTTGCACAGCTGAAAGTGGATTAAACCAGGAGCACTGCCCTGCTTCGATGCTTCCTAACGTGAATCACTATTTCCTCCTCTCATTTTGCAGAATAATGTGCGCTACGTCATAGGGTTATTGGAAGGATTGAGTATGTGACAGTGCCTAGAACAGCGTAAGGCTTATTAATAAATGTCAGTGGAAAAACTGAAGTGTAGTGGTTCAGTAGAAAGTCTGAGTATGTATTTTCATTATCTAGAAGAAAGATTGCTGTAACTAACTGCTTCATTTAGTTCCAGAGTTCCAATGATTTCAGTTTGAGTAGTACTAAGGCATTATAAATTTCTAAAGAATTAAAAATCATTTGTCTTTGCTTTCCTCTTTTGGATTATGTATTTACCTGAAGTGGATTTTAGTTACAAGGTGATATTTGTCTTGATTCGCAGATGTGTTTTGAATGGTTTACAAAAGGGCAACATGATCTTGAGAGTGATGTTCAGCAGCAGCTCTTCAAGGAGAAAATTCTTAAATTGGAGTCATATGAAATCACTATGAATGGTAAGGAAAAACATTAAAATTGTTTTTTCAGTTCTTTAAATTTTTTTCTTTTCTTCTCAGCCCACTGTGAGAAACAGCTTCACAGTTTGGTATATGCTTCTGGACTTCGCCTTATGCATATAAAGATACATCTATATAAACATGTTTATATAAACAGATGAATTTCTTTTTACATGAATGGTATTTTTAAATTACACAGCCTAATGGTTGTCAAACTGTTTTCATGAAATTACTTGGTACAAAAAGGATTCATCTAAGGTAAAAATTGGTCCAAGTATAGAAATCCTCTTTTCAGTTGTTTATTTTAATTGAAATTTTTCTTATTGATATGAATTTTGCATGCCGTAGAATTTATTTTTTTAAAGTGTACATGAAGTGTTTTTTGTATATTCACAAAGTTGTTCAACCTTCACCATTTTTAATCTCAGGACATTTTCATCACCCCAGAAAAAAACTATGTAGTAGTCACTCTCCATTCTCCCCTTTCCACAATCTCTCATCTGCTCATCCTTGTAGGTTATTCTGATCTGGACATTTTAGATAAATAGAACCATGCAGTATGTCACCTTTTGTATTTGGCTTCTTGATCATGCTGAGACATAATGTGGCCAAGGTTCACCCAGGTTTTTGCACGTGTCAAAACTTCAATCCATATGACTGGGTAACACTTCGTTGAATGGATATAACACATTGTGTG
This sequence comes from Dama dama, assembly GCF_033118175.1. Taxonomy (NCBI): domain Eukaryota; kingdom Metazoa; phylum Chordata; class Mammalia; order Artiodactyla; family Cervidae; genus Dama; species Dama dama. The sequence continues at coordinate 88,321,318 of NC_083700.1, forward strand.
GATAGGCATCTGGGTTGTTACCACTTTTGGTTATTGTCAATAATACTGCTGTAAATGTCCATGTACAAATTTTCATCTACCTAGGAGTGAAATTGCTGTATGATATAATTAACATTTGAGGAATTGCCAATCTTTTTTGCAAAGTGGCTATACCATTTTATAATCCCACCAGCAGTATATGAGGTTTTGATTTCTCTACATCTTCTCTAATAAACTGTCATTTTTATTTTAGCCATCCTAGTGGTTTTGAGATGGAATCTCATGGCCTTTGATATGCATTTCCCTGATGACTAAGGATATTCTTGGGCTCTTTGGTCACGTAGATATCCCCTTTGAAAAGATGTCTATTAAAATCTTTCTCATATTTAAATTGGGTGATTTGCCCTTTTAGTTTTGAGTTTTAAGGGTTGTTTTATATATTCTACATACTCACTCCTTATCAAGTAATGTGATTTACAAACATTTTGTCCTGTTCTGTGGATTGGCTTTTCATTTTCACAATAGTCCTTTGAAGCACAAAAGCTTTTAGTTTTGATGAAGTTGATTTATTTTTTTGTCATTATTGTTGCTTGTTTTTGATACCATATCTAAGAGACTATTGCCTAATTGACGGTCTTGAAGATTTGTGCCTGTTTTGTCCTGAAAGTTTTATAGTTTTACCTCTTGATATACTTTGTCTTTTCATTGATTATCTGTGGTACCAAGAGTACATGAATTTATCTGACATTCTATAATTTCAGGTTTTAACTTATTTAAGACTTTTTTTGAAAATGTGAATCTGTGTGATCATCGATTAAAAAGACAAGGAGCTCAGTTGGTAAGTAGCATTGTTTTCAAGTCTAGTTAATTTGGATAATCTAGTAAAACTTGATATTCAGCAAAAAAAAAAAAAAAAATGTCTTCTAATTGAGAGAAGACATGAGGTTTTTTAAAAAGAATGGACTCCTCCTTGACTGCAGTCTCCTGCATCATTCAGAGAGCTCCTCAGAGTGTGAGAGCATTCCCCTTCCCATACAGGTGACTTCTCAGATTCCTCTCTGCTTTTTGCTGATCTGCGAGAGCCAGTGGCCTCCTGTGGCTGGGTGAACGCAGAGTAGGGATAGTTCTAGCCCAGCTTCTAACCTCTCAGATCCAACAGTTCACAGTTACCTGAGAACGTACCAAAATCTTCAATTTTAGGGTCTCAGTGGCAAGGATTTGGGGGAAAATTTTTAAGAACAGACAAAGAAGCAGGAAAATGAGAATCTGTAGAATGTATACAGCTTATGTTTATATTTATGTGAATAGCTTTAAAAAGGTGAAAAATAACTCTTTTTCCAGGTCTGTTTCATTCATGACCTGACTTCCTAGAATTTTTACAAGATCTTGTAAGCCCTCGATCTTGCCATTTCTAACTGAGCCTTGAAAAGACCAGATTGAGCCCTGAGGATTAGTACCCACCTCTAGCTTGACTCCCTTTCCTTTGAAGAAAAGCTCCTGCAGGGGTGCCCATGTTATTCCTGTATGTGTCTGCCTCAGTGCCCCATCTGGGCAGAGTTGCAACTCAAGTTTAGGATAACGTCTGGAGAAAAATCTCCTTATCTGTCCTGATTCCATGGAAGTTGCCCAGTGTTTCTGTTGTTGGCTGATTTTTGTTTTCAAAAATTATTATATAAAACTGTTGTTTTGTATAATAATGTTGTCAAGTGTAGCTTGGTTTCTGTAGCCTTAATTCATAGTGAACTGTAAGAAGTATGGATTTACAATGTAGCAGAAAATAATTGTATTTTTGTGACCTTGATGTGCTATAATTTTTTTTCTTTTGAACAGTATGTAGAAAAACTGGAATTGATAGGAATGGATTTCATTTGGAAAATAGCCATGGAATCACCTGATGAAGAAATTGCTAATGAGGCTATTCAGTTAATTATAAACTACAGTTACATTAATCTAAATCCTAGGTTAAAGAAGGTAAGTAAGGAGAAAAGATGCTCATACACAAAAAGTAATGTATTTTTAATTGATAAGTTGGCATACCTGAAAGTTGAGCTTCTTTATTTTGAAATTTTATCCTTAATAATGATTACAACTAAATGGTAGACTCATTACTTGCCATTTACCTCTTACCTTTTAGGATTCTGTATCATTACATAAGAAATTCATTGCTGATTGCTACACGAGATTAGAAGTAAGTAGCAAATTTTATTTAACCTTTTTTTGAAATAAATGCCTTAAGTTTTTTTTCCATTTATAATTTTGTATTTTGAGATCATGTATAGTTCTGATATTTGTGGCTGGATCCTATTGGAAGAATTTGCCAGCAGTATCATATTGTTGGCACAGGGAACAGGCATTTGCCTTGATGCCCACAATATAGAAATAAACGTAACTTTATGGGAAATCATTCCTTCTCCCTCCACTGTCTCCCTTTCCTGTTTCACCTACCCTGGCACACCTCACTCCCCACCTCCTTTTGGGGTATAAAACTGTCTTCTGTACATTCCACATTTCAACAGATTGTTTTTCTCCTTTTTTGGTCCAGAAATTTTATATACACACTTGCTTCTTTTCCCATCATTCCTCATATGTCATTCCATTTGTATCATAAATGCTATTAAAAAGCCACAGCAACACATTCAGTAGTAGGTGGTATCGGTTGTCTTTGTCCATTAGTAGCTTGTGACGTAATACTGTCTCATGTATTTCCAGTGCCTTATTTCTAGCATAATGGTTAAAGCATTAAGCATTCATCTTTTCACTCCTAATTTGGGCTTGTTGAAGTTTAATACCTAATAAAGAGTGTTCCAAAAGCATAAAATGCTACTGCCCTCAAATGTTAAAAAGTTAAATTTTCTGGTAATGAATCTATGCTGGCAATGAATCTGTACAGGAGTTCCCAGGTTGTGACTTACATCCAAATACGTGATCATCAAAACACTAAATAAGATGCTGTGTAAGTAATAACATGTGTAGAACAGTCGTTCTCAGTTGGAGATTATTTGACCTCCCAGGGGACATTTGGCAGTGTCTAGAGACCTTCTGGTTGTCACTAGACAGGTCCTGCCGGTACCTGGTGGCCAGTGGGTGGTGAGTACAAGTCAGAAATGCCACTAAACATCCTACAAAGTCCAAGACAGTCTTCCATGACAAAACAGCTTCCAGCCCAAAATGTCAGCAGAGCTGATGCTGAGAAATCCTGATGTAGAACGATTTCTCGTTACGTAGGCGGCCAGTTCAGCGCTTGGTGGCCCCACTCTGACGCACGCTGTGACCAGAGCAACAAAAATGCTGACAGCCACTGCCATGCCGACTGTAGCCACGTCAGTCCAGTCCCCTTACAGGTGAGTGGCTACGGGAGTGACAGCGAGTACACAACACGCAGAGACGAGTCAGCTTAAAAGCAAAGTTGGGATCTTTTTTCTTCCTTTGGAGACCTCTCAGTTAATTAGTCATCTCCTCATTTTATTTCATATATTGTTCGAATAGTCATATCCTTGAAAATTATATATTCCCTGTTATATATTTTATCATTGGATTCATTTTACTTTAACTCTATGTAATATGAGTAGCCTACTCTTTATGACTGAACCAAGATATATTCTTTATATGAAGAATAATTTTTTCAAATTTGAAATATTTACTTAGACATAACTTTTTGAATAGACAAATCATGACACTAACAGTGCAAGCAAAATGAAGTGGCATATTGATTAACATTGTACATTATGATATAATCATAGTTAAAATGTTATGTACTTAAAATTACTTTTCAAATAATTGTGTTAAAAGTTTGAATTGACACCTCTAAGTCACATTGCTGTGTTGAGTGTTTTCAGATGTTGTCAGTGAAATTTGAGTTCAGCATTTTCTGTACTTCTTTGGCATAGTAAGGAGAATAGATGAATATGTAGAAAATTAAATTGAAGCAGCTAAAATACTTCTGTGGGATTTTAACAAGTCATTACTGGTGAGCAGCCCCAGATCAGTGGTGCTCAGAGGAGCTCCCTCTCTGTGTCTTATTCTGCTGCCCTCCAGTGGTCGGTGCCCATAGAGTCTCTCCTTCGGGAATCACTTTATGTGTTTCTTTCTCTTTATTTATAGTTGGGGATGTTCCTTTTCTTTTTAAAGCCTTTAAAGCACTTTATAGCAAAGTGATTTAGTTATATATGTATATTTTTTCCATATTATTTTCCATTACAGGTTATTGCAAGATACTGAGTATAATTCCCTGTGCTAACCAACTCTTTTTTAAAGTGAAATTTCCAGTACTGCTAATCAGCATGCCTGAGATTTAGAAATACACCTATATGAAGTATTTTTCCGGAATATCAAGTGTTTGAGGGTACTTGGATTTTCATCTGTCAGTGTTAACACATGTAGTGTTTAATAAAGTGTGGAGCTGTCACTGTATAAGCTGCTGAATACTGGAGTCCTCTTATTTCAGACGATATGTAAGATTCCTTAACTCTGACCTAAAGAGACCTCAGGTCTCATTTTCAGAGTCTGAGAGCTCCACACTTCCTTGCTATGTGTTTTCTCTTCCAAAGATGATTCTTTCTTTTGATGTGTGTTGATTTCTTAACTATTTTGAAAATCCTTGGGATACCATATTCTGCATATGTTTTTTATACAGGATAGTCACATAAACCAGATGAACTTTTTTTTTTTTTGCGGGGGGTGGGGGGCCTTTTTCTTCTGACTCATTCATAAGCTAATTAAACAGCAATTCTCATTTGTGGCATACTAAATGATTTGCATTTGTCTTCTAAATTTCAGGCAGTTCAGAACTTTGTCAGGTTCTGTGTGTTTACAGAATTATATGGCATATTTTAGTTGTAAGATTATGAGATTCAAACTCACTGTTCATTCTTGGTGAATTGATAAACATATTAGCCTGCAGACCCAGAAGAAGCGCAGGCCTTCTATTTGTGGAACAACTGTTTTTAAAAAAAAGACAAAGAAAAGGACAGAAAAGGAAATGTGGGGCAGGGCCGGCTTCTGCCCTGTTATTCCATCTGTGTGTGACAGCTGTGACCCGCTTGAACCATTTCCCCCTTGAGTAAAAGGGAAGTTTAGTTTTGCAGATTTCAGTGAGGGCTAAATGTGATTGTGGTTTTGGTGAAAGAGACTGAAATTCAGCTCATGTCAGCAATTCATTTCAGGTATGTTCAAAAAATGTTTTTTTAATTCATAGATCCACTAAACTTGTAATAATTGAGCGATTACTGCTTCTGGCAGAACGTTACGTGATCACTATAGAGGTAAGCCTCTCTTCTTTGTAAAACAACTTTATCATCCTATACTTAGTCTCAGTCTGTTAGGAGTGTGTTTTTGCAGCATTTAACTGTGGCACTGTGCTGTTTGTTTGACTTGCTGTGTCTTTTTCAAGGATTTTTACTCTGTTCCCCGAACTATTCTACCTCATGGTGCCTCATTCCATGGACATCTTTTAACTCTTAACATTACTTATGAGTCTACCAAAGATACCTTCACTGTAGAGGTAGGTTTACATTAAGTTCTGAAGCCATTTCCATATTGTCTTGTTATTTTCATATGAACATCATTGATTAAGATAGCAGCTTGAATGACTATTCTAAAAGCTGTTTAGTAAACATATTTAGAGTAAAGATCTGAAGTGAAAGGAAGTTGATAGAGTATAAGCAGATACATAAGTAAGTACATGATATCAGGTGATAATGAGTGTTATAAACATTTAAGAAGAATACCACAGAATCAGATGGGTATACATGACATATTTTAGAATGGACAGGGAACGTCTCTGAGGTCACATTTGAATGGACACTTGAATGAATTGACAGAGCAAGTTATTTCTGGGGAGGAGCTTTCCATACCAAGGGAGCAGCAGGTACAAAGGTCCTGAGGTGGAAGTCTGTTTGTCTTATTCAGTGGCAAGGAAAGTGGCTGGTGTGACTAGAGCATGGTGAGAAGGGGAAGAATGGAAGGCTCTGCAATGGAAGGATTTGAAATTTGATTACATGTATGATGGGGAGTGACATATGGAATAGAATGTTTAATTACTACAGAGGGGAAGCCTCATGAGGGCAAAGGTTCTTGTCTTTTGGTTCTCGGCTATGTTCCCAGCTTCTGCAGCAGTGCCCAGTACATATAAGGTGCTCACTAATAGTTGTTTAAATTCATTGATAAGCGAATTACAATATTGTTTCACTTCATTTTACAGGCTCACAGTAATGAAACCATAGGGAGTGTCCGGTGGAAGATAGCCAAGCAGTTGTGCTCTCCAGTGGACAGTATACAGATATTTACAAATGACAGTCTGGTAGGTGTAAATAAATTTTGTGTCACTGTAGTCTGTTGCCCGTATTCTCCTCTCTTTTCCTTCTCAGTAATTAAGAAACCACTTTCTGCAGCTGACAGTGAATAAAGATCAAAAACTACTCCACCAGCTGGGCTTCTCTGATGAACAAATCCTCACAGTGAAAACTTCTGGCAGTGGGACACCATCTGGGAGCTCCGCAGATTCCTCAACCAGCTCCAGCAGCAGCAGCAGCGGGGTATTCAGCTCATCATACGCCATGGAACAGGTATCCAGTGATAATCTTCAAGTGCAAAACAAGAGCTTAACATCATGAAGTTTTGCCTTCAGCCCATATAGATTTGGATGATTATGTCCTTTCCTCATAAGTCCTGACTCTTCAGAACTGTATCGCAGAAATGCTGGGATTTAGTTGAGAGACGACTATGTACTTTGTCAGTCTTCTGAACCAGACTCTTCTGAGTCTGAGTGATTCTGCCTGGCCCCTGCTTGCTGCTGCTCTGTTACATCTCTCTTCATTGATTGTCCTCTACTGGGTCATTAGCATTAACAGTCAAATGTGCTGTGTTATTACTGCCATCTTTTAAAAGTACCTTTTTCACCCAAACTTCAGCTTCAGTTTCCCTCAGTTCTCTCCTTTTCAAATCAGCAAAGCTCCCCGAAAGAGTCTGGAGTCTCTTTACCATCCTCTCTCGACTCTTCTTGAAGAGTCAGACTCCACAAGTTTTGTCCACCTCTTAATCCTCATCCTCTCGACATCTCTGCAGAATTATTCCTTGTGATCATTTCCCCTTGAAATACTTTCTCCACTTGTCTTCCAGGACTCACCGGGTTCTCCATCCCTCTCTAGGTCTTCCTCTTTGGGCTCCTCTGCTGCTGCTTTATCTTCCTGATCTGTATGGAAAGAAGTTCCTTGGCTCAGCCCTTTGACCTCTCCTCTGTCTACACTTATTTAGGAATCTTATTTAGGAATCTCATCCAGTTTCAAAACTTTATATATTATATGTACATTGATAACACCCCAATTTTTATCTTTAGCTTGAAGTGTAGATTGTTGTGTTAGTCACTCTGTCTAGTCCAACTCTTTGTGACCCCATGGACTGTAGCCCATCAGGCTCCTCTGTCCGTGGGATTTTTCAGGCAAGAATACTGGAGTGGGTTACCATTCCCTTCTCAAGGGTATCTTCCCAACCCAGAGAGTGAACTCAAGTCTCCTGTACTGCAGGCAGATTCTTTACTGTCTGATACATGGAACCAGTTACTCAACACAGCATCTCCTCCTCCATGTGTGATAGACACTCCATTCTAACTTTTGAAACTGAGCTGCCACCCCCTTTCCCACCACCTGCTCCTACCCCAAACCTCTTCATCCCACAGTCTCGTCCTGTTTCAGATAATGCCTATTTTATTCTTCTAGGGATTCATGCCTGCGTCTTGGGGTCCCTTCTGTCTCTCATACCTCTATGCATCACCAAATCCTTGACTCTACCTTTAAAACACATCTACGTCTAGAAGCCAGCTCCTCTTCTCTGCCTGCGCGGCGTCCACACAGGTGCAGGCAGCCGTCGCGCCCCAGCCGCCTCCTGAGGGCGGCAGGAGTGCTGCTTCTGGTCTCGGGGCCTCTGCCCTTACACCAGGTCAGCCTCTCCGGTGTGTGGCGCCCAGCAGCCCATGATCTCCTTACAGACCAGTCAGATTATGCCGTTCCTCAGTTCAGAGTCTTCAGCACCTCCCACCTCACGAGGGGGAAGAGCCAGAGTCTGCTCGGACCTTCAGGTCTACTTGGTGTACTCCCCTGGTCTTCCCCCAGGACCCACCCTCCCTCTCACCATTCCGGCTGCAGCGGCCTCGATGTTGGTCCTCAGACACAGCAGGGCCTGTGCCCTTGTTCTTCCCCAGTACCCAGGCATGCTCTGTCCTGATACCCAGGTTCTTTCTCACTTCCTCCAGCTCTCACTCAGATGTAGCCTTCTCGGTGAGCCTTCTTAGCGATCCCATCTAAACTTTGAGCCTGTTCCTACTCCTGCACAGTTCATTTCCCTTCCCTGCTTTATTTCCGTCTAACATACCATGTAAAATATTCATCTTGTTTAATGTCCCTCTTTCTCTCCCCAGTGAAATGTAAGCTCTGTGAGAGCAGACCTCTGTCTGTTTTGCTCACTACTGTATTTCCAGCACCTAAAACAGTAGTGAAACAAAATAGGTAGTCAGTATTTATCGAATGATTTTATGAATCAGTAGAGGTTTTTTGTTCCTTCTCTGTGCCAGGAACTGAGCTCAGCACCAGGGGTACAAAACTGACAAAAGACATTCTCCTCTTTACACGTTTACAGTCTAGAAAGTAAGATAATAACCAGCACTCATGTGAAGTAAAAATATTTAAGTAATGGAGAGGGTTATTATATACAGCTCTTTCATTTAATGACAGATGTAAGATCCTTGTGTGGCTGTCTCTTTAAAACTTAAAGAGCATAGTCTTATTATAGATAGCACTGAAGCCTGCAAGGTTAATGTTAATATTGTGATGTTTCTTAAAAACTAACTACACTTATATGTGAAAGTAAAAGTCACTCAGTCGTGTCCAACTCTTTGTAACCCCATGGACTACCTAGTCCATGGAATTCTCTAGGCCAGAATACTGGAGTGGGTAGCCTTTCCCTTCTCCAGGGGATCTTCCCAACCCAGGGATCAAACCCAGGTCTCCCACATTGCAGGCTGATTCTTTACCAGCTGAGCCACAAGGGAAGCCCAAGAATTCTGGAGTGGGTAGCCTATCCCTTCTCCAGCGGATCTTCCCGACCCAGGAATTGAACCGGGGTGTCCTGCATTGCAGGCGTATTCTTCATGTAGTAAGAATTTAAGAATGAAATCCCACTCTGAGCAGTATTAAGACAGTGAAGTCAAAGTGAAAGCGTTAGTCACTCAGTCATGTCCAGTCCTTTGCAACCTTATGGACTATATAGCCCACCAGGCTCCTCTGTCCGTAGTATTCTCCAGGCAAGAATACCGGAGTGGTTAGCCATTCCCTTCTCCAGAGGATCTTCCAACCCAGGGGTTGAATTGGCATCTCCTGCATTGCAGGCAGATTCTTTACCACTGCGCCACCAAGGAAGCCCCAAGTTTTACAGTAGCCAGTCTTTAAGAACCAGTCATTTTATTGTTTGTACCTTTGATTAGAAAAGGAGAAAATTCTTTTGTAAGTTTGTATCTCTGTTTTGCTTTTTCCCTCAGGAGAAATCCCTCCCTGGTGTGGTGATGGCACTTGTGTGTAATGTATTTGACATGCTTTACCAGCTGGCCAATCTAGAGGAGCCAAGGTAAATAGAAATGTTTGTGAAGCTTGCAAGAGAGCAAGCTGTTAAAGTTAGGGAACCAAATAAATGTTTTCTCAAAATGTGTATCACTTCACATCCCCTACTAATTTTGACTATTTTTTATTTGAAACTGTGGCTTTTAAGAAAAAAAATTTCACATTTGAAAAATTTCAGGATAACTCTACGAGTACGAAAGCTTCTGCTCTTGATACCCACTGATCCAGCCATTCAGGAAGCCCTTGATCAACTTGATTCTTTAGGAAGAAAGGTATGAGTATCTTGGATAGTTCTTTAACAGGCATGGAAATTTTATATCATGATTCAGTAAAAGTGCAACATAGCATCACATAAAGGTCGTACGATATCATCTTTCCCATAACAGATTTTTTTCCTTAGAAAAATACCTTTGCTCACTTTCTTCCCGATCCGCTTCCGTAATGGGACTGTTTGGACGAGCCAAAAGATGGGCCTGATAATCTATGTGAGCCTACTTCTGCTGACTCCAAAAATCCTGAGTCTGCCGTTTGATCCTCAAGACAATGCCTTCCTGTCCTGGGCTCACTCCTATGCTTCATTCCACAATCGGTCTAACTGCTGGGTCTGCGGAGCACTCCCCACTTCATCGGTGGAAGGCTTCCCGTGGTGGACATCTCCACTTCAAGGAAAAGACTTTCTCCAAGTCTGTGAATACCTTCGACAACAATCACATGTGATGCCTCTTCTTAGATGACATCTAACAACCTTAAGATGGACTGATGTAACTATGGACATAATGTGACTTTTCATTTTGATTTTAACTTGGTTTAATGACTATTTTGCCTTACATCTGTAACTGTATAATGGGGTTTTCTAACCGTCTAAAAGCTTTTAATTTACAAATAGTTGTCCGAGCTCCTATGAGTGCCACAGCCTCCTCCAACTATTACTTGGAGCCCCTGGATCAGACATCCTCACTATGAGGATTAGAATATGTTGCCTCACCAATTTAGGGACAATGCCCCTTGTCAGCTCGGAAGCAGTTATGGAATGAGAATGACGCCCCTTTTCCCTAGGCAACATAATTCTCCTAAAAGAAAAGGGGGGGAATGAGAGAGTCATTTCCTAGGCAAGTTGATAAGAAGTCTAGGGGTCCCCAAGGAGAGAGAGGTCTGGGATATTCAAGGAGGAAGAAAGTACAAACTTTTTTTTTCCCTCTACTTTCCTTAGGATTATATAACAATAATGTATCCTGCCTGAGGACAGTCTAAACCCTCTGGCTAATTCTGTTATCTTTAAACATAAATTATGGGAGTAGGTCTGGTCTTTACAAGGATGTATCTTGCCTGAGGACAATCTTTGGATTAAACCTTCTGGCCAACTCTGTTATTTTAAAATGTAAATTATGGGAGTGGGTCTGGTGAGGTCTTTACAACCTCCAGATATTCTTTGGATTCATTGGAGAGTATATGACTCCATTGCTAACACTAGCAAAGGGGGTACTCTTTTGCCCCCTTCTGATGCCTATGTCAGAAGCTTTCTCTATCTCCTTTGTACTTTAATAAAACTTTATTACACAAAAAAAAAAAAAAAAAAAAAAAAAAAAAAAAAAAAAAAAAAAAAAAAAAAGAAAAATACCTTTGCTATAAATGGAAGTCTGAACTTCATGATGACTTTTAAATTATCTGTAGTCAATAATGACATCAAATTCTAGAACTGGAAGAACCTTTAATGTCATCTGCTTCTCCCTCCTTCATGTTTTTTTTTGGGGAAACCCAAACCCAGAGTAATGAAGTGTCTCATCTAGGGTCAGACTCTAGTTCTCATTCGACTATGATGTTTTTCTTCTGTCATGATGCCTCTCTGAGTGTGATTGTTGCATATGTTTGAGTTGCTTGCACAAATAAGTTATCGCTTAATTTTTTCACAGTTGATATTTAAAGTTCCTTTTGTTTAATTTTTAGAATCTTGTTCCTTAAGAGTTTATAGTAAAATTCTCTTTTAGTTATAATATAGTTTAATTGTATTTTCAGAATAAGTTCATTTAGAACAAAATTGTTAAAACTAAGCTATGAATTTTGTATTTCAGTGATTATTATTTAGATCAGGTCAGAACCTTATCACATATACCTTATATATTAATTTGAAAGAGAAGAGAACTAATATAAATTATATTACTAACTAACCCCCCAAAATTCTGAAAACTATTACTCTTCAGTCTTATAATTTAAATATCAGAGTTCAGTAGTACAAATTTTAAAAACCTGGAAATAAATTAGGATGACCTCACTAGTGTTGCTTAGAATACAATCTGAGAGGCATTCCTGTAGAATGGAATGCTGTTGAGCACTTATGATCTGTGTGATGGAGTTCAGTGCTTTGTTAATAATTAAAGATTGATGTGGCTTTGAGGTTAATTCTTTTAGAAAATGTCAATGATTTGAGTATATTAAAGTGGAAAAGAATATTAGAATATATAGTGATAATGTTTCTCCTTCATTTATGTCCCTTTTTCATTATCTTATACTTAGAAAACGTTGCTGTCTGAAGCAAGCTCTCAGTCTTCAAAGTCTCCGTCCCTGTCTTCTAAGCAGCAGCATCAGCCAAGCGCCAGTTCAATTTTAGAAAGTCTGTTTCGATCTTTCGCTCCAGGAATGTCCACCTTCAGAGTGCTCTACAACTTAGAAGTAGGAAACCTCATTTTTTTTTTTATTTAATTTTGACAGATTCATTTTGGTCTGAAGATTCATGCTTTCAGATGTCAGAAATAAGTAAATAGACTATAAACTGAAGTGTTTTATTGTTTTGGACTTTGAAAATGCTCTTTTTCTCCCCAACTTATACCTGTGTACGTTGTTATAAAATACTACGTAAATAAATGATTAGTTAGCCTGATGTATAAAAATGTATAATTAATTTCCTCTGGAAGTTTTGCAATTGTTTATAACATCAGTTATTAATCCTCAGCCTTGTTACTAAATGCATCCTAACTTTTTAAAAAAGCTGTTGCAATTTGTTGCCATTAATGAAGCTTCTTTATATGTAGTTTGTCAGGAAACACATTTAACATTATTATTTTGGGGATTTTTTGAAAAGCTATTTTATTACAAGTATGTGAGCAAAAGAATATTTTTATTACCCTTCTTCCCAACAGTAGCTTTAAATTAGTGGATTCAGTTCAGTAAACTTTACTAATTATTTACCATCTACAAATTATTGTGGTAGTCTTAACTACCACAGAGTTGAAAAGACATGATAATTGCTCCAGGTTCTTATGAGTAAAACAAAGGAGAGGCTGGATAGGCTGAGTGCTGGAATCAACGGTAACAAAGTTCTGTGCAGGGTGTGGCTGGTGGAAAACTGTCCTGCTTTTAGAAAGTGGTGGGCCAGACCCTCAGGCCACTTAAGGTTCTAGGGAATGTAAAGCCCTGAATGATTTTGTTTTACCTTAAATTGTTTTATTTAGTTAGTTGTTTATTGAGGAATCCAGATCAGTGCCTAAGCAACCTTAATTATCAAATGACCATTTATCTTCAGTAAGTTTTGAATCATAACAAAGGTCATAATTGGCAAGAAGGTACCTGCTCAGACATGTTTTCAAAGTTTTATTTCATCTGACAGTCTAATTGGGAGTATAAAGTTATATTCACTCATTTTTATACTTAACTCATTATTTATATGTTTGTATGGTAGAGCTGTGATAATGTTTCATAGTTGCCTTAAAATAATCATTCTTGTGAAAGTGTTTGTTGGGTCCAAAAGGAAAAAATATTTAGTGTGTATTTTAAAAATAAAGTGTGACCTCATTTCTTGTGAACATTTAAGAACACATACAATATTCCAAAACACAAAATTACCTAGAAATTTTTGGCTAATTCAGTCTTATAAAATTTGTGTCTTGCATTGCTGCCAGATTTGTTATTTGCTTTTGAATAATTGTCTTAGAAAGTTAAGGTATAAATCTTAACACCCACATTTGAGAGCACCCCGAAAATCTGAATGACCTAGCAGTGGGTCTGGTTTGTCATCAGCTACTTAGATTGCATTATTTTAGAGCCAAAAGACTGTGTAAATTATCCCTAGTCTTATTTTAGAACTTCAGATTAACTGGGAATTCCTCTGATAGGTTGCCTTTTGCTCTATAGAAAATGTAGAAACCCTAACACTCCCAAAGCACTTCTTTTACTGTTAACCTGAAAGGTTTATGTCCTTGCATTTCTGTCTTTAACTTATGTTTGCCTTCTAGGGAAATTCAGAGTGGATATTCGAAGGACCCATTCCTTTGGGAAAACCTTCCACCCTCACTAAGTTGTTGTCCATTAATCATGGGGAGTGTGTGCCTGTGGCTGTCAACACTCAGAAAGCGTTAGGATAGTGGAAAGTTCCCATTCTCCTGAATGATGCTTGTGATCTGAAGCTGGCGAACCAGTTTCCCAAAGGGCAACTTAGGAAGAAAGCATCTTTAGACAGAAATATCACATTAAGAATCTAAGCTCCTAAAATTGCTAATAAGTTCATAGAATCGTATTTTTTTAAATAGCGAAAGGACCTTGAATTAGATCTAGATTAAAACCTTGGGAAAACTGAGACAATGAGCTTTAAAAATTTTAAGTCTAACTAAATAAGCAGTTGTTTACTGGGCACTTATCTTGTGCCAGTGATTATACTAAGGACCTTAAGTTTGTGTTATCTTACTTACAAACAATACTCTGGTAAAGGTAATCATTGTCCTCATTTACCCGATGAGAAAACCAAGGCGAAAAGGAAGATTACATATGTGAGATCTCTCAACTAGTCGGTGGTAAAACTAGGATATGAGCTAAATTTGTAGTCTCACACTACAGGTTGATTATTTATGTGAAAATAGTTTCCTTTAGGTGGATACTGCAGTGTCATAAAAAGGGCATGGATGTTAGAGTGAGACCCATCTAGACTCAAATTCTAACTGTGTGACCTCAGCGGGGAGGTCACATAACCTCTCAGGTCTCAGTCTTTCCCTGTAGAATAAAATACCTATGCCTTGCAGAGTGAGATTAAGAGATAGAGCAAATTAAGTACTTCATTTTATGCCTAGTACCTTGTAGACAGTTGCTCAGTGAATAGGAGTTAGAATCATTATCAGGAAACTCATCCAGCATTTAAAATAAATGGACTGTTATAAAACTTCAGTTTATATACTTTTTCTAGAACATAGCAGCATAACACATAATGTTACCTGCTCTTAGGTAAATCTGGGAGCCTGAGACATTCACATTTGCTGGTTTCATGAAAGAGGACCATACTAGCTCTCTAAAAACAGAAGGATTTTTCATGCTAAGTAAATGGAACTATTTGTGAAACATCAACCTTCTTATACTACTGAAGGTAGAAAAGAGCAGCAATTAAAGAGATTCTGACTCAAGTTGTCTGATTGCTTTACTTGGTATAAAGGAATAATTTCTACTGGAAATGTTGGGATGATTAATTTTACTTTATCTTTTTTCCAAGGTTCTAAGCTCCAAACTCATGCCAACAGCCGATGATGACATGGCAAGAAATTGTGCAAAATCGTTTTGTGAGAACTTCCTCAAAGCAGGAGGTTTGAGGTTAGAGTTTCAATATTGTATTATATGAATTGCAGAAAATGAATAGAGTTATTTTAGTTAACTTCTCGTGCCAGGCCTTATTTATGCCTACAAGGCATTATTTGACCTATTATGGGAGTCGTAATAAGAAGGAATGATGTTTCTGTCTTTAGAATATTTTTTAAATGTTTTAATGACTTTTGATTATTTGGAAAACTGACAGAAGCATGTTTCTTTCCCCTTTGGTAGTGGGGGAAATTCTCAAGAGGAAAGGAGACTGTGCTGTTTCTGGTCACTCCCACGTCAGTTTGAGATAAGGTGGATCTGATTGTTAGTAATCTATGTTGTGCAAGGCATTAGTGCTGGGGGTACAAAGATATTATCCGTGCCCTTGAGAGCCCCAAGGCTCTCAAGTAAGACGGTAGGCACCGAGAGAAGGCATCAGAGAGCAGACAGACTGAAACTACAATCACAGACAACTAGCCAATCTGATCGCACAGCCTTGTCTAACTCAATGACACTAAGCCATGCTGTGTGGGGCCACCCAAGATGGACGGGTCAGGGTGGAAAGGTCTGACAGAATGTGGTCCACTGGAAAAGGGAATGGCAAAGCACTTCAGTATTCTTGCCTTGAGAACCCCAGGAACAGTATGAAAAGACAAAAATATAGGACACTAAAAGATGAACTCCCCGGGTCGGTAGGTGCCCAATATGCTACTGGAGATCAGTGGAGAAATAACTCCAGAAAGAATGAAGCGATGGAGCCAAAGCAAAAACAACACCCAGTTGTGCATGGGAATGGTGATAGAAGCAAGGTCCGATGCTGTAAAGAGCACTATTGCATAGGAACCTGGAATGTTAGGTCCATGAATCAAAGCAAATTCGAAGTGGTCAAACAGGAGATGGCAAGAGTGAACGTCGACATTCTAGGAATCAGTGAACTAAAATGGAATGAAATGCGTGACTTTAACTCAGGTGACCATTATATCTATTACTGTGGGCAGGAATCCCTTAGAAGAAATGGTGTAGCCATCATAGTCAACAAAAGAGTCAGAAATGCAGTAATTGGATGCAGTCTCAAAAATGACAGAATGATCTCTGTTTGTTTCCAAGGCAAACCATTCAATATCACAGTAATCCAAGTCTATGCCCCGACCAGTAATGCTGAAGAAGCTGAAGCTGAACAGTTCTATGAAGACCTACAAGACCTTCTAGAACTAATACCCAAAAAAGATGTCCTTTTCATTATAGGGGACTGGAATGCAAAAGTAGGAAGTCAAGAAACACCTGGAGTAACAGGCAAATTTGGCCTTGGAGTACGGAATGAAGCAGAGCAAAGGCTAATAGAGTTCTGCCAAGAGAATGCACTGGTCATAGCAAACACCCTCTTCCAACAACACAAGAGAAGACTCTACACATGGACATCACGAGATGGCCAACACTGAAATCAGACTGATTATATTCTTTGCAGCCAAAGATGGAGAAGCTCGATACAGTCAGCGAAAACAAGACCAAGAGCTGAATGTAGCTCAGATCATGGACTCCTTATTGCCAAATTTAGACTTAAATTGAAGAAAGTAGGGAAAACCACTAGACCATTCAGGAATGACCTAAATCAAATCCCTTATGACTATACAGAAGAAGTGAGAAATAGATGTAAGGGACTAGATCTGATAAGAGTGCCTGATGAACCATGGACAGAGGTTTGTGACATTGTACAGGAGACAGGAATCAAGACTATCCCCAAGAAAAAGAAATGCAAAAAAGCAAAATGGCTGTCTGAGGAGGCCTTACAAATAGCTGTGAAAAGACGGGAAGCGAAAAGCAAAGGAGAAAAGGAAAAATATTCCCATTTGAATGCAGAGTTCCAAAGAATAGCAAGGAGTGATAAGAAAACAATAGAATGGGAAAGACTAGAGGTCTCTTCAAGAAAATTAGAGATACCAAGGGAACATTTCATGCAAAGATGGGCTCAATAAAGGACAAAAATGGTAGGGATCTGACAGAAGCAGAAGATATTAAGAAGAGGTGGCAAGAATACACAGAAGAACTGTACAAAAAAATCTTCATGACCCAGATAATCATGATGGTGTGAT
The DNA here is from genome assembly GCF_033118175.1 of Dama dama. NCBI lineage: Eukaryota > Metazoa > Chordata > Mammalia > Artiodactyla > Cervidae > Dama > Dama dama. The sequence goes on from NC_083700.1 coordinate 88,338,542, forward strand.
CACTCATCTAGAATCAGACATCCTGGAACGTGAAGTCAAGTGAGCCTTAGGAAGCATCACTACGAACAAAGCTAGTGAAGATGATGGAATTCCAGCTGAGCTATTTCAAATCCTGAAAGATGATGCTGTGAAACTGCTGCACTCAATATGCCAGCAAATTTGGAAAACTCAGCAATGGCCCCAGAACTGGAAAAGGTCAGTTTTCATTCCAATCCCAAAGAAAGGCAATGTCAAAGAATGCTCGAAATATCACACAATTGCACTCATCTCACACACTATTAAAGTGATGGTCAAAATTCTCCAAGCCAGGTTTCAGCAATACATGAAGCGTGAACTTCCAAATGTTCAAGCTGATTTTACAAAAGGCAGAGGAACCAGAGATCAAATTGCCAACATTCGCTGGATCATCGAAAAAGCAAGAGAGTTCCAGAAAAACATCTATTTCTGCTTTATTGACTATGCCAAAGCCTTTGACTGTGGATCACAATAAACTGTGGAAAATTCTGAGAGAGATGGGAATACCGGAACACCTGACCTGCCTCCTGAGAAACCTATATGCAGGTCAGGAAGCAACAGTTAGAACTGGACATGGAACAACAGACTGGTTCCACATAGGAAAAGGAGTACATCAAGGCTGTATATTGTCACCCTGCTTTTTTAATTTATTTGCAGAGTACATCATAAGAAATGCTGGGCTGTAGGAAGCATAGGCTGAAATCAAGATTGCCAGGAGAAATATCAATAACCTCAGATATGCAGATGACACCACCCTTATGGCAGAAAGTGAAAGAACTAAAGAGCCTCTTGATGAAAGTGAAAGAGGAGAGTGAAAAAGTTGGCTTAAAGCTCAACATTCAGAAAACTGAGATCATAGTATCCAGTCCTATCACTTCATGGCAAATAGATGGGGAAACAGTGGAAACAGTGGCTGACTTTATTTTCTTGGGCTCCAAAATCACTGCAGATGGTGACTGCAGCCATGAAATTAAAAGATGCTTATTCCTTGGAAGAAAAGTTATGACCAATCTAGATAGCATGTTAAAAAACAGGGACAAAAAAAAAAAAGCAGAGACATTACTTTGCCAACAAAGGTCCGTCTAGTCAAGGCTATGGTTTTTCCACTGGTCATGTATGGATGTGAGAGTTGGACTATAAAGCAAGCTGTGCGCAGAAGAATTGATGATTTTGAACTGTAATGTTGGAGAAGACACTTGAGAGTCCCTTGGACTGCAAGGAGATCTAACCAGTCCATCCTAAAGGAGATCAGTCCTGGGTGTTCATTGGAAGGACTGATGCTGAAGCTGGAACTCCAATACTTTGGCCTCCTGTTGCGAAGAGCTGACTCATTTCAAAAGACCCTGATGCTGGGAAAGATTGAGGGCAGGAGGAGAAGGGGACAACAGAGGATGAGATGGTTGGGGTGGCATCACCGTCTCGGTGGACATGGGTTTAGATGGACTGCAGGAGTTGGTGATGGGCAGGGAGGCCTGGCGTGCTGCGGTTCATGGAGTCGCAAAGAGTCGGACGCGACTGAACTGAACTGAACTGAGAGCCTCAGGGTTTAACAAAAAATAACAAACTGTTATTGCCAGTATTGAAACAGAGGCTTGTAAGAGGTGCTTTGTGGGATGAAGTGGGGAAGAAAGCTGTGGTTAAATGGTAAGGTTTGCTTGAGGTAATAAGATTAGGAGATGCTTCCCTGAAAGTGACATGTGAGCTCAAACAGAGATGAGTCACATTCTCTAGGTAATTCAGGGGTAGGGACATTCTCAGCCAGAGGAGGGGTGGGGTGAGTGAAAGCCTGGAAGGCAAGGGGCTGTCTTGGGAACTACAGTTGCCTGGTGAGACTAGAGCAAAGGATAAAGGAGAGAGACTGTGAAGAGGGGGTCATAGTGAGGAATTTCAGCATTACCTTGTAAAAACAGGAGGTGTCCAAGCCCGGAGTTAGCTAGAACAGTTAGTCTGACTGCAGTAGAAAAGATGAATACAGGTGGAAGAGACTGGAGGCAGGGAGAACTGTAAGAACTGTTACAGTGTTCCAGAGAAGAGATGACAGTTTCTAAATTTGGGACAGTGGTAGAGAGACATTTATAAGATGAAATAGGCAAGTCTTTATGATTAGATGTAAGATTGTTGTTGTTTAGTCTCTAGGTCATGTCCAACTTTTGCTACTCCTTGGACTAGCTCACCAGGCTCCTCTGGCCATAAGATTTCCCAGGCAAGAATATACTGGAGTGGGTTGCCATTTCCTTCTCCAGGGGATCTTCCCAACGCAGGGATCAAACCTGTGTCTTCTGCATTGGCAGGTGGATTCTTTACCACTGAGCCACCTGGCAAGCACAGATATAGAGTAGGAAACATTTTTAAAATGGCCCTCTGATTTCTAGCTTTGGAGAATGAGTGAATGATAACTCTTCAGTCCCTGTGGGGAATGAAGATAAGATGGAGGAAACTGAGAAAGTCAAGAGAAGTGAATTTGATTGTGCAAAAGATCTCTGTGAGTCACATGAAGGCGATGGTTTGGACATGATGCCCTTGAGGGAAGTGGAGAATGGCACTGGATGTTCAAGGAGGCATCATGTATAAAGAAAGCCGTGCAGCCTGAGCCCCTGCCAAGTGTTGAGTGGAAAGTTTAAGGATGGGAAGCAGAATCATTAAGTGGAAATCTCTGCTGTATGAGTGAGAGAAAGGAGGTGACCGAAGCTTGAAGGATAGGATAACTGAAGAGAAAGTTTGCTTTTCTGTTTTGATTTTAACTTGGAGAAGCCTTGGTTCTCATTGTGAGCTTGGTAAAGGGGGCCAATGAAAAAGAAAAGAATAAAGATAAAGGGGGGTGATAAACCAATGGGGCTAAGTTCCACTGCAGTTGGAAGATATGCTCCATAAAGAAAGTGGGCATGCCATCTCCTTCAGGAAAGGAAAGAATGAAAGCCAGCTTGAAATTTGAGCAGAGGGTAATTGAAGGAATTCTGTTGGAGGCCTTCAGGGAAGAGAGGTTGGGTGAGACCTTGCAGAGATCAAGGGGACTAGAAACAGAAGTGGAAATAGAGGGTGAAAACTCATTTCAGATCACTCAGCCAATTACAGAGCTGTGCTAACAAAGGCATTTTAATTCTGACTTATTTCTGAATGTCGGTGTACGTGCTCGGCATCGTTCTAAGTACTAGAAACAGAGGAGTGCATAGATGAAACAAAAATCCATGTCTTTGTGAAGATGATAGTCCAGAAAGGAAGACAAGCAATAAAGAAGTAAAAGTGTATGTCAGGTGGTGATAAGAACTGTAGAGAAGAAATAAGACAAAGAAGAGCGGGTAGCTGGTTCAGTGCAGTGATCAGAAAACGCTTCACTGATGGGGGGATATTTTACAAAGACTGGAAGGAGGTGAGGGAGCAAGATATGGAGATGCTGGGGAAAGCTGTCCAGAGGAGCATCCACGCTAATCCCTGTGAGGTCAACCTGGTGTCTGCAAAGCCAGCAGGGGGCTAGTGTGATTGGGGCTGAGTGAGGGGAGAAGGGTAGGGGGCGTGAGGTTACAGAGATACCAGAGGTCAGGGTATGCAGGATTTTACAGGCTACTGTGAAGGGAATAGGAAACCATACGAGGATTTTGTCCAGAGGAATCCCATGGTGACCCCCACTTTTAAGGGATCATTCTGGTTGAGCTTTTGAGAATAGATTTTGGAGGTGAAGCTTCAAGAGTAGAAGCAAGAAAAAGAGTTGGGAAACTTTTATAGCAATGTAGGTGATAGTAGATGTGAAAAACAAGCTTTATAGAATACACCAATTCTGGATATACTTTTGAATTGATAGCTCTTCTAATACCAACATAGCAGTTGATTGGTGAACTCTAAGTTAGTGAGAAGGAAAACTATCTAAACACTCTGTATTGGTTATCTTTTTGGCTAAGAAAGGAGTCTAATTTTAATTCTGAATCTGGAAGTTTATATGTACCATAAGAAATTATTGTGATAGGAATCTGTGTGATCTATTTATATGTAAGGATCATGTAAGAATTTGAAGTAATTGATAAGCATTAAAATACTTATAGAAAATTGCCTGTGAAAGAAACAGAAGTCTTAAATACCTTGCCTTTTCTTTTTTCTTTTTTTTTGAAGTTTGGTTGTAAATGTCATGCAGAGGGATTCCATCCCATCAGAAGTAGACTATGAAACAAGGCAGGGCGTTTATTCCATCTGTCTACAACTGGCAAGGTACGTAAATCTATTGATTACTCTCAGATGGCTACTCTTGACTCTTTCTTCCAGATCCCATCCTTTAAACATAGTATGAAATGACCTTGGCTTAGCCTAGCTTATTTCCATTTAAGATTTTTACTCGTGGGACAAACATTGCCAACCTTATTGGATGAAGACCTCACCAAAGACGGCATAGAAGCACTTTCTTCTCGCCCATTCCGAAACGTCAGCCGGCAGACGAGCAGGCAGATGTCCTTATGTGGCACCCCAGAGAAGTCATCCTACCGACAGCTGTCAGTGTCTGACCGGTCTTCCATCAGAGTTGAGGAGATCATTCCTGCTGCACGAGTTGCAATACAAGTAAGTGGCTTGTGTTTGTTCAAGGAGTCCCAAGGGCCTCCTGTACAGAAGGCACCGCTGGTGGGGGGGCGGTCTATGCAGATATAAAAATCACTGATGTGAGTGTCATCCTCGAGGAGCTTACAGTAAGTAAGAAAGAGATCAACTAGTGCAGAATCCACTGTAATTCAGGTGGAAAACATCAACTGTTGTAAGACGACTACCAAAGCAAGACATTCTTCAGGGCTTGAGAAGAATGAAATAGTCCTTCATGTGTGGCTGTCACAAGGATTCCATGTAGGAGGGGCTGAGCCTTTAAAAATGGCTAGTAATTCCATTTCCATGGATTCATTTAGAGAGAGGAAAGTTGTTCAGGTAAAAGGGAAGGTGGGAGCAATTAGAAAAGAAGCCTGTGTAGGAAGTCACATGGTGGTTCACATAGACCAGATGCTGTGTGTGGAGGAGGGGAAATGGTGACAACAAAATGGGTGATTTGAAGCCAGAACCTGCAGAGCAGGGTCTCTGTATTGTGAGTAGCAGAGAGGCAGTTGTAAGTCTGAACAGTACAGAAGCATGAAAAAGGCTGTCTGTCTTGTGGATGATGTTGGAGGGAAATGAGACTGCAAACTGAGACCAAGAGGAGGTTATTGAAGTCAGTGGGACGTGTTCAAGTATTCACGGCACTCTTTCTTGCTTCCTTAGACAATGGAAGTCAGTGATTTTACATCTACCGTGGCTTGTTTCATGCGACTGTCATGGGCTGCAGCTGCAGGACGGCTTGACCTTGTTGGGAGTAGCCAACCAATTAAAGAAAGTAATTCTCTGTTTCCTGCTGGAATTCGAAACAGACTCAGCAGTTCAGGTACTGATTAAAAAGGGTAAAATAATTAGAATATTGAACAGGAAGTAGCTATAAGAATCATCTTTGTATAGGTTACTCAGAGTCACAGAAAGGAGAAAGCCTTTTCTCTTGCTTTTGAGCATGAACAGAAATTCATCAAGCTAAATAAACCCTCAAGATTTGTGCATATTCAAGTATACATGTATGTATATACATCCTCCATTTATATATGTCATACTAAGAAAAAAGTTTATAAATGCAAAATAAATAGAGAAACCAAGCAGAGTTTTAGCTTGCTGTGTTAAAAGTGTCATGAGGCCAATAATTATGGCTGTAATAAAAATTCATCTAGAATATTTACCTGGAAAAATCATTTTCTTGGTTTGGCCTGTTATTTTCTGTTAGGCCTTTATAAATAGCTTTATTTCTTAGCTTCATTTGGTTTCCCTGCTGTGTATATAACTCACTAATAATAGACCTTTTAAACTGTATGACACACACACAGTAAAGTGCAGAAATGTTAAATGTACAGGAGTTTTAGGGTTTTTACATAAGTATAGCCCATTAGATCAAGATAAGGAACATTTCTAATAACCCAGGAAGACTCCCACATGCCTCCAAAATTGCACTGTTCTTGCTTCTGGCACCTAAAACTAGTTTTTCGTCATAAATGTATTTTTCAGTGCTTCCAAATGTGTTTTAAGTACAAAGAAAGCAGTGGGGGTCAAAGTAAATGATTAATTCTCTCTTGTTTCTTAGACCAGCGTGTCTTCTTGAACTCTTTACCTTCACTTGAGGATTTTGGACACATTAAAGGGTTATAATCTCGAGGGTCCTGTGGGATCCACAGTAAGCCTGCAATAACCTTCTGTTTTGTATGTTTCCAGGAAGCAACTGCAGCTCCGGAAGTGAAGGGGACCCAGTGGCCTTGCACGCAGGCATCTGTGTACGACAACAGTCCGTGTCCACCAAAGACTCGCTGATTGCCGGAGAGGCTTTGTCCCTTCTTGTCACCTGCCTGCAGCTTCGGAGCCAACAGCTGGGTATGTAGGAGGCCTGCTTGCTGTTCGTGTTTTAGGAAAAGGCCAGGTTTCTGATGGGAATTATTTATTTCCTTTCATAGATAAGGTCATGTTAATAGAAATGGAAAAGGGGAAAGTTGGCATGTGGAATAGGCAAGAATAGTGCTAGAGTACTTAAATTCTGAACAAGTGTTTATTGAGCACCTCTGTATACAAGGTTCCACAGTTGATGTTACAAAGGCAGTATGTCTGCTGTCCAGGAGAGCTTACCATCTAGTGGAGGAATTAAAACAAGCCAAAATTGTAGGTCATAAGCTATAGAAGTAGAATTGTATATCAATCCCTAAACTGATAACAACTCCAGTATTAAAAATTATGAAACTCAAGATTTGTTCTTTTATTTTTGTTGTTGGTTTTGACAGACTGGGGCTATTGCCAAACATATTTTTAGCATTAGATTCCCCAAGGCTCGGCCCCTGGTCACTTTTTTCCCTCTGTCTACACTCATTCTCACCACATAATCACGTCCATGTTCACAGCCTTAAATTCCCTATATGTGTTGGTGACACTTAACTTTGCCTCTGTGGCCTGGACCCCTCCCCTGACATCTCTACTTAGATATATAGACTTCTTGAACTTAACATGTCCAGAACTGAACGCTGGTCTGGCCCGCACCACCCAAGAGACTGCCCATCTTAATTAATAGCATTTTCGTTCTTGGAGTCATCCTACTCCAGGATTCCTGTCTTTACACCCTACTTCTCATCTGCCAGCACATCCTTCTTCAGACTCTACCTGGATTCCTCCCCTTAGGCCACCTTTGCTGTCAGTACCCTCTGCTCCTCCATCATCTCTTACTTTGATTATAGCAGCAGTGCCCTGACTAATCTCCCTGCTTCTACCCTTGCAGTTTATTCTCCACACAGTAACCAGAGTGGACCCGCTAAAATGTAAGTCAGATCTTATCACTCCTCTCTTTACAGCCTTGCAGTGGCCTCAGTTCACATTGAGTGAAAGCCAAATCTTCCCTAAGGCCTTCCAGGCCTGACACCATCCACGCCCCTGATGCCTATGTGCCTTCACCTCTTGCACTCCCTGCCTCACCCACCATGCTTCAGCCACCCTGGCTTCCTAGCTATTCCCAGACACTCAGGCACATGCCTGCCTCAGGGCCCTTGCACTGGCTATTCCCACTTCCCCCACCTTTTTTTAGAGAAATCACAATTCTCACCTCTCTCAGCATTCACCTATAGACTCTTTGTTGTCGTTTTTTTCTGTATCGCTTATCACTGTACAGCCTACAGTAAGATTTCTCTGCTTATCATGTTTATTGTCATTATCCCCTCCCCACCTAGATGGTAAGCTCCGTAAGAACAGAGACTTTTGTCCCGTTTGTTTCCTAATGAATCCTTAACACCCAAACACTGTGTGGTGTGTAGTAGGCCCTCAATAAATACTTATTCAGGGATGAGGTCTTAACAACTTGACTTATAAAAATTGTACCAACACATGGAGCCCAATCATTGCTGTTATTACTGGTTCAGACTGCCTGTTACATAGAATTGGTGATCATTATGTATTATTCGGTATAACATCCAAATTCATCATATAAGATATCAAAAACATACAGAAAAAGTTACATGTTTATGGAACAGTAAAGTATCAAAAATTTGACAGTACAGTATCAAAAATGATTTACTTTGGTCAGATTTGCTTTTAAAGGCTTATATATGAAAAGTCTAAGTCACTGTGAAATACTATTGAGCATAAGCCATACTTTTCATTCAGTTTCCTACAGTTGTTTGATTACAGTAATATTTTCAAATCAGGATGAGAAAAGTTATAACTTCAAGCTTTTTCATCATTTGTAAGTTTATTGTGGAGTACATTTTGTAGTTCAGAGGTATTGATAGTTTATCAAAGCAAGACATATCTGTTCTGTCACTAGTGAGCACAAGACATTGTGGGGAAAAGTGAGGGTACAGAGATTACTTAAACACAGTCCTGCTCCCAAGCACCTTAGACACTCACGGGGGAATTATGGAGGTACTGAATTTGATTCTGTGTGGAAGAAGAGATGATGTCCACGATAGTTAAGGGTAAGAAATTATTCTAAACTTCTGAAATTTTGAAAATGCATTTCCTAACTTAGTTTCCTCCCCTGCCCCCATTCTCCTTATTCTTACCTTCAGCCTCTTTCTATAGCTTGCCTTGTGTTGCTGATTTTATCATTGATATTCTGCTTGGATCACCAAGTGCTGAGGTAAGGATTACTCAATACAAAACCCCTTTGGTCTTATTCTGCCTGGGCTCTCTGGATACCTATGACATTGTGGGGAGTTTAGAAGGAGTGGTGTTTAGTCCTCTTGAGGAATCATATAGAGTGCTACAGACCACTATGACAGCAAAGTGACCGCTTGGACTATCACCTTCCTTTCTTGTCTGTATTTCACCAGAAGTTAAGAAACTAGTGCTATGATTAACTTGTGTTTATTTATAACAAACAAAATCTTACAGTGTTCAACATCCATAGCTGGCCAAGTCAGCCAACATTAAACATTAACTTGTTGGCCCAAATCAAGAAAGACCAACTTCAAGCCGTGAACTTTCATCAGATCTTAGAATTCTCATTTTCGTACATGACCTTGAAAATTAACTTTGAGACACATGAAGAAGAGGGTTTTTTTTTTGTTTGCTTGTTTTCTAATTTTCATTTGCATTAAATTATAAGCCTGTTGATTAGAGTAGAATGTGCCATGCTCAGACACTCAGCCGTGTCTGACTCTCTGCAGCTGCATAACTGTAGCCCGCCAGGCTTCTCTGTCCATGCTCTTTTCCAGGCAAGAATACAGGAGTGGGTTGCCATGCCCTCCTCCAGGGGATCTTCCCAACCCAGGGATCAAACCCAGGTCTCCCATATTGTAGGTGGATTCTTCACCATCTGAGCCAGCAGGGAAGCCCAGGGTAGAATACAGTACTAGAATAATTTGGGAAATCAGTATCCAGACCACTCTTGATTTAGATTAGCCCTAGTGTATTCAATGTAAACTTTACTGATTGAAATGCTCACACCCTTATAGCATCCTTCAGAGTATGGACTTTGGAGGAAAATCCTTTTTTAAGCAGTCTGTATGTTGGTTGATGTACATCCTTGGCCACTAAAAATGTGATTTCAGATTCGCCGTGTTGCCTGCGATCAGCTGTACACTCTGAGCCAGACAGATACTTCAGCCCACCCGGATGTGCAGAAGCCAAATCAGTTTCTGCTGGGTGTGATTCTCACTGCTCAGCTGCCTCTCTGGTCCCCAACCAGTATCATGCGAGGAGTCAATCAGAGGTATGTAATAAAGATGAAAGCATTCACGTCATACGGAGAGGGAGTAATGATCTGTGTGCTGCTCCCCTACAGGCCACAGTACATGACTGAGATGACAGAATCTCTCCTTCTCTCTTCCAGCATGTATACCTTGAAAGAAGGCATTTCAGGTTTTCCTCCCACTTAGGACCAAAGAGTTAGAAGAAACAACACCAGGCTGTCTTTCTCTCCACCACCCCAGCTTCTACCTCCACCCTACCTGGTCCACCTACCCCAGAAAGAAGACTCACCTGGTGGTTGAGAAACTGCATTATTTGAGCCAGATCACTGTGTAAAGAGTTCACACCTGTACATCACATTTTTAGCATACTTTATAACTCCATGTCTAGAGGTACTAGGGTATCCTTCTAGCTTTTTCTTGGGTTTATACATCCTGGACATGGAAGGAGGCTTGTGGTCCAGGTTCAGAGACTTGAGTAAAACCATCCTGCCTGCCCCATCTTACTCCTGAGACAAGCCTGCCTACAAGGGTGCCCCAGTGTGGGCGCAGGCTGGGAAGTCAGAAATCCCACATTGACCTCAAGTTTAAGCCACTTTCTCCAGCTCAGCTTTACCAGCAAGCCCTTGCTCTGGGGCTTAGAAGATGCCACAGAGATTTGTGAAATCAGTATATATTTTCCTTTGTATATGCTTCATAAATTAAAGCCCTTAGTAGAAATGTTAGAGCTACTCCAAATACCACCAGACACATCCGCAACTGGACGCCGCTTCCACTTCAGCTCAGCCGCTTCATTCCTTCTGGAGCTCTTTCTCTGTTCTTCTCCAGTATCATATTGGACACCTACCGTCCTGGGGGGTTCATCTTTCAGTGTTGCATTGCTTTGCCTTTTCATACTGTTCATGGGGTTCTCAAGGCAAGAATGCTGAAGTAGCAGAGTACAACATGTGAAATGCTGGGCTGGGTGAAGCTTAGGCTGGAATCAAGATTGCCAGGAGAAATATTAATAACCCCAGATATGCAGATGACACCATCCTAATGGCAGAAAGCAGAGGATCTAAAGAGCCCCTTGATGAAGGTGAAAGAGGAGAGTGAAAAAGCTGGCTTAAAACTCAGCATTCAAAAAACTAAGATCATGGCATGTGGTCCCATCACTTCATGGCAAATAGATGGGGAAACAATGGAAACAGTAACAGACTTTGTTTTTGGGCTCCAAAATCACTGGACGGTGACTGCAGCCATGAAGTTAAAATATACTTGCTCCTTTGAAGAAAAGCTATGACAAACCTAGACAGTATATAAAAAGCAGAGATAGCACTTTGCCAACAAAGGTCCATCTAGTCAAAGCTATGGTTTTTCCAGTAGTCATGTATGGAGAGGTGGAGTATAAAGAAAGCTGAGCACCGAAGAACTGACACTTTTGAACTGTGGTGTTGGAGAAGACTTTTGAGAGTCCCTTGGACAGCAAGGAGATCCAACCAGTCCATCCTAAAGGAGATCAACCCTGAATATTCGTTGGCAGGACTGATGCTGAAACTCCAATACTTTGGCCACCTGATAGGAAGAGCTTATTCATTGGAAAAGACACTCATGCTGGGCAAGATTCAGGGCAGGAGGAGAAGGGGATGACAGAGGATGAGATGACTGGAAGGCATCACCGGCTCAATGGACATGAGTTTGAGCAAACTCTGGGAGACAGTGAAGGGCAGGGAAGCCTGGCATGTTGCAGTCCGTGGGATTGCAGAGTCGGGCCCAGCTAAGTGACTGAACAGCAACAAAAATTCCACATATCAAACTTGGTCTTTTTTTTTTCAGTGTAATAATATATACATAGGGGCTTCCCTAGTGGCACAGGTAGAAAATCTGCCTACAGTATGGGAGACCCAGGTTCAATCCCTGGGTTGGGAAGATCCATAACAGAACATTTAACATTATAACCATTTTTAACTGTACAGTGCAGTAACATTAAGTGTATTCACCTTGTTGTGCAGCCAAGCTCTTTAGCATTCCAAACTGGAAGTCTACACCAGTAAGAAGTCACTAAATGCAAGACTGGTAAATTTGACTCCAAAAAATTAAAATTTTCTATGAAAAAAAAATATACCTGAGTCAAAAGACAGTTAAACTGACTATATAGACTTATAACATATGAACATATGTGACAGACAGCAAACTAATTTTGATAATACATAAGAAGAGATATTATAAGCCACGAAAGACCAACAGCCAAATAGAAAAATGGACAAAGGACATGATGAGACAGTTCAGAGACAATCTTGTAGATGATGTTCTTTTTAGATTTACTAGATTTTTTTTTCTTTTACTGTGGTAGAATGTGCATAACATAAAATTTACAATTTTACCCATTTTAGGAGTGTAACTTAGTGAAATTAAGTACATACACATTTTTGTGTAACCATCACCACTGTCTGTTTCCAGAATTATTCCATCATCTCAAACTGAAATTCTTCTCCCATTAAACAATAATACCTCATTCATTTCCCTTCTTCCTCCAGGCACCAGCAACTACCAATTTAATTTCTATCTCTATAAATTTGACTATTCTAGGTACCTTGTAAAAGTGAAATCATACAATATTTGTCCTTTTCTATCTAGCTTATTTAACTTACCATAATATTTTCAGGATTCATCCATGTTATAGCATGAGTCAGGGTTTCATTTCTATTTAAGACTGAATGATAATTCCTTTTTGTATATATCATACTTTGTTTATCCATTTACCCTTCAGTTCAGTTCAGTTCAGTCACTCAGTCGTGTCTGACTCTTTGCAACCCCATTAACTACAGCATGCCAGGCCTCCCAGTCAATCACCAACTTCAAGAGTCCACCCAAACTAATGTCCATTGAGTTGGTGATGCCACCCAACCATCTCATCCTGTGTCATCACCTTCTCCTCCTGCCCTCAGTCTTTCCCAGCATCAGGGTCTTTTCAAATGAGTCAGCTCTTTGCATCAGGTGGCCAAAGCATTAGAGTTTCAGCTTCAATATCAGTCCTTCCAATGAACATCCAGTCACCTTGCAGTCTAAGGGATTCTCAAGAGTCTTCTCCAACACCACAGTTCAAAAGCATCAATTCTTCAGCACTCCGCTTTCTTTATAGTCCAACTGTCACATCCGTACATGACTACTGGAAAAACCATAGCCTTGATTAGATGGACCTTTATTGGCAAAGTAATGTCTCTGCTTTTTAATATGTTGTCTAAGTTGGTCATAACTTTTCTTCCAAGGAGTAAGCGTCTTTTTATTTCATGGCTGCAGTCACCATCTGCACTGAATTTGTAGCCCAAAAAAGTAAAGTCAGACACTGTTTCCACTGTTTCCCCATCTATTTGCCATGAAGTTATGGGACCAGATGCCATGATCTTAGTTTTCTGAATGTTGAGCTTTAAGCCAACTTTTTCACTATCCTCTTTCACTTTCATCAAGAGGCTCTTTAGTTCTTCTTCACTTTCTGCCATAAGGATAGTCATCTGCATATCTGAGGTTATTGATATTTCTCCCAGCAATCTTGATTCCAGCTTGTGCTTCCTCCAGCCCAGCGTTTCTCCTGATGTACTCTGCATAGAAGTTAAATTAGCAGGGTGACAGTATACAGCCTTGATGTACTCCTTTTCCTATTTGGAACCAGTCTGTTGTTCCATGTCCACTTCTAACTGTTGCTTCCTGACCTGCATACACGTTTCTCAAGAGGCAGGTCAGGTGGTCTGGTATTCCCATCTCTCTCAGAATTTTCCACAGTTTATTGTGATCCACACAGTCAAAGGCTTTGGCATAGTCAATGAAGCAGAAATAGATGTTTTTCTGGAACTCTCTTGCTTTTTCAATGATCCAGTGAATGATGGCAATTTGATCTCTGGTTCCTCTGCCTTTTGTAAAAACAGCTTGAACATCTGGAAGTTCACGGTTCACATATTGCTGAAACCTGGCTTGGAGAATTTTGAGCATCACTTTACTAGCGTGTGAGATGAGTGCAATTGTGTGGTAGTTTGAGCATTCTTTGGCATTGCCTTTCTTTGGGATTGGAATGAAAACTGACCTTTTCCAGTCCTGTGGCCACTGCTGAGTTTTCCAAATTTGCTGGCATATTGAGTGCAGCACTTTCACAGCATCATCTTTCAGGATTTGAAATAGCTCAGCTGGAATTCCATCATCTTCACTAGCTTTGTTCGTAGTGATGCTTCCTAAAGCCCACTTGACTTCATATTCCAGGATGTCTGATTCTAGATGAGTGATCACACCTTCGCGATGATCTGGGTCATGAAGATCTTTTTTGTACAGTTCTTCTGTGTATCCTTGCCACCTCTTCTTAATATCTTCTACTTCTGTTAGATCCCTACCATTTCTGTCCTTTATTGAGCCCATCTTTGCATGAAATGTTCCCTTGGTATCTCTAATTTTCTTGAAGAGACCTCTAGTCTTTCCCATCCTATTGTTTTCCTCTATTTCTTTGCACTGATCACTGAGGAAGGCTTTCTTATCGCTCCTTGCTATTTTTTGGAACTCTGCATTCAAATGGATATATCTTTCCTTTTCTCCTTTGCTTTTTGCTTCTCTTCTTTTCACAGCTATTTGTTAGGCCTCCTCAGACAGCCATTTTGCTTTTTTTTGCATCTCTTTTTCTTGGGGATGGTCTTGATCCCTGTCTTCTATACAATGTCACGGACCTCTGTCCATAGTTCATCAGGCACTCTTATCAGATCTAGTCCCTTACATCTATTTCTCACTTCTTCTGTATAGTCATATGGGATTTGATTTAGGTCATACCTGAATGGTCTAGTGGTTTTCCCTACTTTCTTCATTTTAAGTCTGAACTTGGCAGTAAGGAGTTCATGATCTGAGCCACAGTCAGCTCCCAGTCTTCTTTTTGCTAACTGTGTAGAGCTTCTCCATCTTTAGCTGCAAAGAATATCATCAGTCTGGTTTCAGTGTTGGCCATCTCGTGATGTCCATGTGTAGAGTCTTCTCTTGTGTTGTTGGAAGAGGGTGTTTGCTATGACCAGTGCATTCTCTTGGCAGAACTCTATTAGCCTTTGCTCTGCTTCATTCCGTACTCCAAGGCCAAATTTGCCTGTTACTCCAGGTGTTTCTTGACTTCCTACTTTTGCATTCCAGTCCCCTATAATGAAAAGGACATCTTTTTTGGGTATTAGTTCTAGAAGGTCTTGTAGGTCTTCATAGAACTGTTCAGCTTCAGCTTCTTCAGCATTACTGGTCGGGGCATAGACTTGGATTACTGTGATATTGAATGGTTTGCCTTGGAAACAAACAGAGATCATTCTGTCATTTTTGAGACTGCATCCAATTACTGCATTTCTGACTCTTTTGTTGACTATGATGGCTACACCATTTCTTCTAAGGGATTCCTGCCCACAGTAATAGATATAATGGTCATCTGAGTTAAAGTCACGCATTTCATTCCATTTTAGTTCACTGATTCCTAGAATGTCGACGTTCACTCTTGCCATCTCCTGTTTGACCACTTCGAATTTGCTTTGATTCATGGACCTAACATTCCAGGTTCCTATGCAATAGTGCTCTTTACAGCATCGGACCTTGCTTCTATCACCATTCCCATGCACAACTGGGTGTTGTTTTTGCTTTGGCTCCATCGCTTCATTCTTTCTGGAGTTATTCACCCATAGGTGGACGTTTGGTTTCCATCTTTTAGCTGGTATAAATAATGCTACTATCAACCATGAGTATATGGATACCATTTTGAGTCCTGCTTTTGGTTCTTTTGTGTATATGCCCAGAAGTAGAATTGCTGGGTCATGTAATAGTTCTGTGCTTGATTTTTTTGAGGAACCACCACATTGTTTCCACAGTAGCTGTACCATTTTACTCTCCCACCAGCAATGTATAAGGGTTCCATATTCTCCATATTCTTGCCAACACTTGTTTTCTTTTTGCTTTTGATAATAACTACCCTAATGAGTGTGAAGTGGCACCTTGGGGTTTTCATTTGCATTTCTCTAGTGATTAGTGATTTTGAGTATCTCATTGTGTGCTTATTGGCCATTTGTATATCTTCTTTGGAGAAATGTCTGTTCAAGTCCTTTTCTTATTTTTAAGTTAGGTTTTCCATTTTTTGTTGTTCTTCTTTATATATTCTGAATATTAATCCCTTATCACGTACATGATTTGCATATATTTTCTCTCATTCTTATGCTCCTCCTTTGTCTAGTGATTCTAGCATGAAAAGGCATTAAATTTTGTCATTTTTTCTGTGTTAATCAAGGGAATCATGTGGGGGGGTTTTTCCTTCATTCTGTTAATGTAGTATATTCATTGATTGGTTTTCGAATTTTGAACCATCCTTGCATTCCAGATATTAGTCTCAGTTGTTCATGGTGTTTAATTCTTTAAATGTGACTGCCAAATTAGATTTGCTAGGAAGTGTTCCTTCCTCTTCCATTTTTTGGGAAAAGTTTGAAAAGGGTTGGTGTTGATTCTTCTTTAAATGTTGAATGGAATTTACCAGTGCAGCCATTTGGTCCAAGAATTTTTTTTGTTGATAGGTTTTTTATTGATTCAGTGTTCTTGTTAGTGATAGTATACAATCACTGTTTCTTCCTCATTCAGTCTTCTGAAGTGTTATGCTTCTAAGGATTTTCCATTTCATCTAGGTTATCCGATTTGTTGGTATACAGTTGGTCATAGTACGATCTTATAATCTCTCATATATGGAGATTCCTGGCCCACATATCTAAGTCTCAAATATTGTTTTGAAGCATTTAAGCTATTTTAAACTTTATAAATTTATAAATAAGGAAGAAATTTAAGATTTTGGTTTCTGAGACAAGATAATTTTGAGTGACTTTAAAGTTAAAAAGTTAACTAAAATTTAGAGTTATGTTACAGCTAACCCCATTTAACCTAAATTAGATATTAGTTGTATATTTCTGGTAATGAAAATTAATTCTTCTTAAATACTGTAAGGCCAAATTTCAAAGAATGATTTTTCCCTGACAAAGACGTGGATTAAAAGTTATAGAAACTTCTCCTTTTTTTGCCCTTGTAGATTTTTTACTTTAGTATTCCAGTTTTTCCTAGTTAAAAGGTTTCTAAAATCAGATGATCCTTTTGTTAACTAGTAAGCTCAATGATTCTTTAGTTGAAATGTGTAAACCATTTCCAAGTAATAAGCTATTGTGCTTAAATAGTAAGCTATAATAATGGTGATAATAGCAGTTATGGGCTGATTATGTGCCTCACAATATGCTAAATTCTTTGCATATATTTATCATTTAATCTTCACAGTAGCCAAATGAGCTTGGCAGTTTTATTATCGCCACTTTTTTAATAATCATAATTCTTGGTTCATTTGTAGTCTCATCATTAGTGCATTCTTGAGCCCTTTATGTTTGTATATATGTTTGCACGTCTATTTCTGATACTCTGGTAAGCATTTAGAAATCAGGAAACTGTGCTCGCTTTGGCAGCACATATACTAGAAATCAGGAAACTATGAAAACTAAAATACATCGTCCCTGGACACCCAGCTATTAAGTAGTGGAAAATGAAAGTGTTAGTCACTCAGCGACCCTATGGACTGTAGCCCACCAGATTTCTCTGTCCATGGAATTCTCCAGTCAAGAATACTGGAGTTAGTAGCCATTCCCTTCTCCTGGGTATCTTCCCAACCCAGGGGATAGAATCCAGGTCTCTCTCATTGCAGGCAAATTCTTTACTGTCTGAGCCATGAGTAGTGGAGCCAGGATTAAAAGTAAGGTCCACCTTACTTTAAAATGTAAACCTGTGCTCTTCATTACGGTAATTGCCCAAAAAAAGCTTCATTGATCATCTTAGAAAAAAGAATTTACGTTTTTCTTTCTTCTTTTATCCACTTTATTTTGCTTCTTAGCTCTGTCACCAATTGACATATGTATGTATTTTTCATCTGTTGTCTGTCTCCATTGTTTCTTGTTCATTGGTCTCCTAAAACAGTTCCAAGCATGTAGTAGGAGCTTAGTGTGTATCAGTTAATATTTGAACAGTGAATGTAATCAGTGGATTATGTATGCAGTCAGTGTGTACATCATTACAAAATGTGATAGATTTAGTAAATTTCTTCTCTACACTATTATTCCTTTATTATATCTGTATAAGTAAAATCACTAGTGTGTGTCTTGCTGAAATACTTAAGTTGAATTAATGTAGTTATTTTATGCTTAGGAAAATTATCTTATTCATGTTTCATTAATTTATTCTTATAAGGAATTTTTTTTATTTTCAAACCAGCCTCTTTTTGATCATTCAAATCTATCTATTTTTTAGACTGTTATCCCAGTGCATGGAGTATTTTGATCTGAGGTGCCAATTATTAGATGATCTGACAAGTAAGTATATGTCTAAATGATTTGTCAGGGGAGGGGTTGAGGAGAACTAGAAAAGAAAGCCAAACAGACATTTCTAAATCTGACTTAATATATCTGAGATATAAACAACTTTATGATTATTGTTTGAAGTTGAATTTTATTCTCTTGAAAATATTTTACAGTAGTATGTAACCCCATGTACCAATTAGCTCTTCTATAATATGTCCAGCCATTAATGTATTGAGATTTGTTGATATTAAAAATTGTCAAAGGCTCATATTTTAATCACACTGATACAGAATTGTTAGGAAGAGTCTTTCTCCATTACAGTCAATTCTGACAGTTTGGAAGGTTTGAAGGAAAAGAGGGAAGCTCTGTTGTGATATGTTGATAGTAATAGAAGTGAGTGATGGAAGTCAGGTAATTGTTTAGTGTTAGGTGACTTGCAATATCATTGTTAGAAACACTGTTGTTAGAGTGTTTAGATTTTAATCATCTGTACTTACTCTTATATAATGCAAATACGCGTTTGAATGCTCTGAATTTTAGTTGTTCCAATCAAGAGTTTGTTAATTTTAATCCTACCCTTTACACAAAGCTTATAGGGAAGATTTATAATAAATAAATATAAATAAAATGAAAGTCAGGATCAACGAAAGCATTGATTGGAAAAGAATGTCAAGCCCAGGAGGTTAAAAAAAATACCTCCTAGAATTAGGTTGTGAGGTTCCTAAAAAACAAAGGTAAAAGGGGAATTGCATTTCTTTGGTTGTTCTCAGTACCCTAGAGGAAGAAACAGAATGGTTTTTCAAAAGAAACACAGAACCTAAAAGAAACAACACATAGGTCTTCAGATAATGGACACATAGAGGGAGAGTGACTAAGAAGCCTCAGCAGCATCTCTAAAGCAGACACCATCCTGGGTTTCATGAGTGCCCCTCAGAAGCTGAGGACAGAGTACTCTGAGCACTGTGGTGACATTGGTTTTGTTGGAACCTGAGATGACGCAGTCTGTGTCTTAATTCAGGAATAAGACCTGTACTGTCTAGGGAAGTGGATGAACTACATGTCCATATAGCTTGGCACTGCATATTTCAACCAAGCTTCCAATGTTGAATTAGGCAGCAGCCCGAAAAGATTTGCTTTGTGGCTTGGACTTGTAGAGGGTATTCTGTTTTGCTGCTTGAGAACTGGACTCATGAATTGGCTGGACACGTACATCCTCAGAATGCATGAACAGGTTATTAGTAGAAGCCTTTTCTGTGCCATTGAGCCATCAAGTAAGGGATCCAAGATCCCTTCATTGATACTGAGGGCAGAGTGGGAATATGTTTTGAAATGAGCAGTCTTGCCATTTTTGGAGTATTGTCCGTATGCCGGGGCCTATACTAGCCCCTTTACACACAGCCCCTGCAGTGTAGGTGATAGCCCCATTCTGTGAATGAGGAAGCCAGGACACACAGTGTCACCAGAAGTATCTTTCCATCTCGCCCCGTGGGGCCCTGCTTGCCTGTGGCCCCAGTGCACCGGGAAGAGAGTTTGATTACTCCTGCTCTCCCTGCTAGTCCCAGCTTCCACTACGGAATCTTATTTTCAATCCTTGTTTGGAGGGGAAAGCAAAATACTAAATTCAGAAGAGCAGAGTAGTTCTCTCAAGGCTGGCTCATTGTCTGGAAGCCTGGATCCTGCCGCCCACTGTGGACCCCTCTCTCCTCCGCAGAGCTCCACACTCCCTAGGCATAGGTAAAGCTCCAGGACCACTGGCTTTCCTCTCACCTCTTGACTGACCACTTCCTGCTCTGGAAGGGTTCCTTCCCTGGGACATCTGCTCACACCCACCGAGCAAGGGTTGTCCCCTTCAGCTTGTATCCCCAGCACGAGCACCATGACCCACAGAGGATGCACTCAGGGCCGTTTGATCTGTGACTGAGAGGAGGAGGCAGGGAAGGAACGGACTTGTGTGAGCCTTCATAGTCCCCTGGGCAGTTGCTGTTCATCACTGACGATTTCTCTAATCTGTGAGATGAAAGATTGAGACTTGTCTCTGCTTGATTACTTTCATTCAGGATTTGACTCTGAAAGAAATCCTTCTTTCTTCAAAATGAGGTGTTTTTTGTTTTGTCTGGTTTTTCTATCTTAGCTTCAGAAATGGAGCAGTTAAGAATCAGCCCAGCTACCATGCTTGAAGATGAGATTACCTGGCTGGATAACTTTGAACCCAATCGCACAGCTGAATGTGAGACCAGTGAAGCAGACAACATCTTACTGGCGGGACACTTACGGCTCATCAAGACCCTTCTTTCACTCTGTGGGGCGGAAAAGGAAATGCTTGGTAATTATTGCTTCATCTTATCACGTGACATAGTACCTCAGTGCTCAGGTATTGCCATAGTGTTGTGTGAAATTGGGAACATAAGACAGGTGCTAAGTGTTCCATAGAGAACTCACCCTTCAGACAATAGGAGGCTGTCTGGAATTTTAGTGGCTAACCAATATAAGGTGTATTTTATCTGTGTCATTAAACCATATAGAGAATTTTATAGTGTTCAAAATAGTTGGATCACATAACTTATTAGTAACAAAATAATAAATCATAGATTTTTCTCTTTTTTACAGTTACATACTTTATAAAATATAATCCATTGTGTATCTTACCTCTTTTACAGATTATTCTTGTCTGGAGAGGCAGACCCCAACCACCGCCCCCTGGGTGGTGGGATACATATATAATTTGTAAAAGCATATTCAGTATTATAAATTATATTCAGAAAGCAAATCAAAATGTTGATTATCACTTCTATCACACAAACTAAGTTCTATAAAAGTTTTCTTGGCTACTGGGGATACATAGAAAAGAGTGATCCTAAACCAGGGTGAGATGGGGCACATCATTTTTACCTGCAGATTTTTAAAGTTTTCAGACCTTTTATTTGGACTCCCCCTATGCCCAGAGTAAAGTACATTATTCACCCAAACGATCTGCCTTGTGGTGTTCTTGTCGTTTGTGTTCCTTAAGTGAAAGTGTAACTCCTTTCCCTCTATTGTCAGCTCTTAAAGGAAGGTACCTGCACTTGTATATCTTAATATCCTGTTCCCTGACTCTCCCACCCATCCCCACCCTGCTGCTCCACAGAGCTTTGCCAGGTACTGTAAGTGCTCAAAAAATAAGCATCAAGTAGATTGAGTGTCCTGCCACTGGGTGCCCGCGGGTGCCTTTGCTGCTCTGATATGAAAGTGCAAGACAGGGTCTTTGAATTGAATGTGTGTTCATCCTCAACATGAATATTATGCTCTATTCCAGGTTCATCACTCATTAAACCATTGTTAGATGACTTCCTTTTCCGAGCTTCTAGAATTATTTTAAATAGTCATTCTCCAGCTGGCAGTGCCGCCATCAGTCAACAGGACTTTCATCCAAAGTATGGAAAATGCACGTTGTGTTCAGTTTTGGTAAAAATTCTAATTCGAAACTTTAGTCCAAAAAGATTTTCTTAACTTGGAGTCTGTCTTCCATCTTGTGAGTGTGTGTAGCTTGTAAGATATTACCCTCTGTGTAAAGAAATGCATGTAAGGGGGCTTAGGATAAAGCCTACTGGCACATAGTACTGCTGAGCAAGTGTGCCAGTACTGATATTATCATCAGGATGGAAGAGTGAGAATGTTAACTTGATCAGTAACAAATTCCGAGAGAAACTGAGGTTTTAAGAATTGCTTCCAGAGTAAATTAGGCTCTGAGTCTTGAGGGATTCTGTGAGGAGAAAAGCATTGGTGCTTTAGTGCATGAACCCTGCAATTTGCTGAGTATTGACTGTGTCCTGATAATTAAAACTGATAGTGATTTACTACAGTGGTAATTTTAAAATCCAATTTTTTATCAGTTTTTATGGGTAGAAATTTGGAAGATCCTTTCACAGAGTCGACCCTGCGTGGGTGCTATTTATGTTCTTGGGAGGAGGACGCAGCTACAAGCTGCCATCTTATTTGCTCTCAACCTAACTTACTTTGTTCTTTTCTCATGAAAACCAGAGTTAATTGAGGTAATCCTGAAGAAACTGAGGATTTGGTATTTAACCAGTGAAAAAAATTCCCATACAATTTCAGTAGTTATTGAAATGGGCAAGGCATAATAAGCAATATTTTATGAAATCTTAAGAGGTGTCTTATCATGTATAGCTATTTCTCTATCTAGAAATTCCTTATTAGCAAAATCTGTTTTAGGTAATCTTCGTTAAAACTCTCAGGGTGTCCTTCACACTGTGACCCCAGTCCTTACCCCTGCCCTAGTCTTGTTCTGGAAGATTTGGTGCTAGGTCTGCCAGAGTCTTTTGTTAAAGCAGTGGAAACACGTGATTATCTCAGTTTTCAGTGAACAGAGAAAACAAATCTTCAGCAGTTTTCACTGAAATTTTTTTTCATGAATCCTTCCATTTGTATTTATTATTGTAAAAGTAATACATCCATCAACATGGAGGTGATTTTAAATCACATACAGTACCTTGAATAGAAAAGGAAACACTTTGTTTCATCGCTCCCTGGTGTACTGAATGGTGTTTATTTATCATAATGACTCACAGCCTTTTACTACCTAAATTCTAAAGCCAGCAAGAGATTTAAAATACACAGAAACTCTTCACAAGTAATACTATTCTTGTATCACACCAACAAAAGAACTTCTTAATGTATGTATAGATTTATATATATGGTACCTTCTATTCATTCTTTACCTGTCCTTTGCAACCCAGAAATGCAGTTAAGAAGCAGAGGATAGTGCCAGGTCCATGGCCTGTATCCTCAGTGCCTGATGCAGTTCTGATCTCCCTGCCCCTCAGCCCCCTCTTGAACACACTTCCTACACTCCATTCCATAACTGTTTCTCTCAGAGGTTGGATGTCCTCTTTTCTGTGTATCCTTCCTAACCTGTGACCTCCTAAGAAATGCAAGGTTGTTTTAGGTGACAGTGAGAAATTACTGTCCATCCCCCAAATGATTTCTATTAAAGGGGAGTAGTAAAGAAGCCTTTGGTTTCCTGCAGAATGCTTGCTAATTATTTTTCACTGTCACTTTATAAACACATTAAGTTGGCAAGCTATTTCTGTCTCCACATTTTCAGAAAAATAGAAAGCTGACTAGTATCCTTGATGTTTATGGGCATCTATTCTGATTTGTATAGCTTTCTGCCATGTAGATATTTGAATTTCAGGGTAGTATCTACAAAAACTTTTCTTCCTACCTATTTTGATTGAAAGATAGTTGTTTCCATGTTATTTTTTGGTAAAGTTTTCAGACTCTTTATATTCTTGCTAATCCATCCCTTAGATAAGAGTATTCTGGAGTCATAATGGAAAGATTTGCTACTTTATCATCAGGCCAAGAAGATATTTAGCTCTAAATCACAATCATCCTTCCTCTGTTCATTGTCTCTTCTTTTGTTACCTGATCACCTCCCACTAGATTCCTGGGTTCTGAGTTAACCCTGTTTTAGAGATTGCATCTCTTATATTTTCATTTCAAATGTTGGTTTAATTTAATGAGCGACTTAAGTAAGCTATTCACTGTTGAAATTCACTTGTGTCTTTTGTTTTTAGGTGTAGTACAGTGAATAGCCGATTGGCAGCCTACGAAGTCCTTGTCATGCTGGCTGATAGCTCACCTTCAAATCTTCAAATTATTACAAAAGAACTACTTTCTATGCATCATCAGCCTGATCCTGCTCTTACCAAGGAATTTGATGTAAGTTTTCTAGACCTTGATGCACTTAATTTTTTTTAGAATGAGCTCTTGTTTAAACATAGTATTTTAAAACTATGTTTGCATTATCCTAGTCACAAAGAAAGTCAGGTTATTCCTTTGCTTATCATGTTCACATACTCAAATTAGCTGTAATCTCTAGTGTATTATCCATGGTACCCTTTTAATTAAAATAAAGAAGACTTTTTAATTTTTATTTTTTATTTATTTATCTTTGACTGCTCTGGGTCTTCGTTGCTATACAGGGCTTTCTCTAGTCGTGGCCAAGTGGGGGCTACTCTCTACAATGAAAAGGTGCAGACTTTTTATTGTAGTGACTTCTCTTGCCATGGAGCACGGGGCTCTAGATGCCTGGGCTTCAGTAGTTGTGGAGCATGGGCTCAGTAGTTGCAGCTCACAGGCTCTAGAGCAGTGACTTCAGTAGTTGTGGCTCACCGGCCCAGTTGCCACTAGTCTTGTGAAATCTTCCCCAGACCAGGGGTAGAACCCATGTCCTCTGCTTTGGCAGACAGATTCTTCATTGCTGGGCTACAAGGGAAGTCCCAAAAAAAGGAGACATTTTTAAGTCAAGTGATAATTATTCACAGTATAAACTAGCATTTCAACCTTTTTTTTGAGAAACTATGCTCGGTACAGTGACAGGGCTACAAACTCAAACAAACACTGGCTCTGGCACAATCTAGTCTGTGTTCACTTAAATTCAACTAAGATTTATTGAGTTTACCATGCATTGAGGCGCTATAGGCTTCTGGAGCTCAAAAATAATGATGTAATTCCAGCCCTTAGATAGAGGTATATCCTGAATGCTCTGCTAACAGAGGCACTTTGACACCAGATGGTGGTATTTTAGAATGCATCTTAGAAATTATAGCATTTAAAATAGAGCCTTTAATAGTAGTGAGCCAATTGAGGCAAGGTGGGAAAGTCATTTCAGACATGAGAAGCTATGTCAACATCTACAAGAGGGAAACGAGCTGCGGATAGATGCCCTGGAGCACCAGACCAGGCAGAGGGACACTTTTAAAGCATCCTCCACTAACATGCAGAGGCAGTCTCACCCCTTTGGATGCCTGAGCTGAGTACTGTGAAACAGTTAGGCAGGGAAAGAAGTGAGGTGTTCTAAATAGAGGAAATAGTACTTGCAAAGTGAAATGTATGCATAAATTGGGAGCTGTTTTGGTATGAACTGTTTAGTTTATAATGCTTATTTTATGCTATGCTTTAAGTTTTACATGCATTTAATAATCAGATTAAAATGACAGTCTTACTTTAGTAAGCCAGGGATTATATCAGCATAATCAAGAAAATATTTGTCATATAAGTACACTTTTAGCACTGTTATGAACAAGGTTTTTCTTGTTTTGCAACTTTTTTTTTAATCTGTGCTTTAGACTGCAAATAAATTACAGTGTTAATTAGATCATAAAAATTATCTTGCTCTAAGTATATGTTGAATGTTAATGAAAAGTATATGATATTTAGCAATTCCTTTCAGTCCAGAAGGCCTCCAGGGTCTTGTCAGTTAGTTAGTTATTACATGGATGCAGGTGCTTGATAAATGCAGATAAAATATGGTTCTGGTCATAGCATTCGCACCAAATTCTACTATAATCATGTTTCAGAGTGTGTCACTACAGTATCCTTTTTCACTTGGAGAAGTGCCATGTTGAACTTTATTCAGGATGCCTTTTCTAAATTATTTCTACCTAGAAAACACTATATTAGAATCTGCATTATTGCAAAACATCCTAAAGTAAAATGCTACAGTATTTACATATTTTTTTAATTGCATGCTTATTAGAGGAAGTTCAGTAGAAGAATGTTACCTTCTCAGAAAGTAAGAGAAGGAATATGATCCTTTCTTGACCATCCAGACATGTTACGATTCTTCGTAGTAAACACTTCACAGAACCCTTCCTATTTTTCAAAGTACTACCTCAGTTTGAAAATATGTATCAATATTTTTAATTAATGTCTACCCTACTATATAATGTAAGCTCCTTGAGATCAAAGAGCAAATATATTTCTGCTCTCTCATATCCCTGGCACAGGGTACTCTAAAGAAGTATTGGTTGAATGATAATGAAGTGACTAAATACATCACTACATAGTGAATATGCAAATACATGCTTCATATATGGGAGGTATTTTAGGAACTAAATGGAAACACTAAGATAGTCGTTTTAGAGTTGCATTGCATCTGTAGAGATGCTTTGTGGATATGGGTTTGCTACCATAGCTCGTTGATACACCGGATGGATACATTTGCAAGTTTCTCTCTTTTCCTGTGGGATATCTGACAGAGCTGTGAGGAAGTCTGCTGGTGGCCGAGATACTAACTCTGTCTCTACGTTTCTACTCCTTTCTTTCCTAGTACCTTCCCCCTGTGGATAGCAGGTCCAGCTCAGGGTTTGTGGGGCTGAGGAATGGTGGTGCTACGTGTTACATGAATGCAGTCTTCCAGCAGCTATATATGCAACCTGGTCTCCCAGAGGTGACTTCCTTCCTCTTTTCTGTTTCGTTTCATAAACGTGTGTGCCTGAGAACTGTTCCATATTCATATATTGAATTTTGGGGTTTACTAAAACTAGACATACTTAGAGATTCTGTAGTAGCTTCTGAAGTCTGTATAGATGACATTGTTCATAAACTTTTATAAATCTGCTGAGGTCTCATACTGCCTGTTTGACAGATGAGTTTGACCTAATGTGATTTTTTAATTCCTGAAATTATTCTCAAATTCTATCCCATAAAGCTATTAATGTTTCTTCTGTTTTAGAAATATTTAGACTCTATCATTTGTACTTTGTAATAATCTACTAGTAGGTTATGATATAGCAGTAAATAGTTTTGAGAATATTCTGTCATTATGTCATACTAATTTCTTGTAAAGATCCTAGTATTATTAGTTTCAGTTTTTCATAACCGAACAGAAGCTCAGAGATGATTTGTTCATTATTATACTAGCTAGAAGTGTTGAAGCTAAACATATGCAGAGCTGTAGCCACAGCTAAACACACATGCCATTCTGAAAGAACAATGTGGGTACGTGCGGTATAGAAATCAAAGTTTTCTGAAAGTGGTTGAATATTTCTAATTTAATACATTTAATTTCTTTTTAGTCATTACTTTCAGTGGATGATGACACGGACAATCCGGATGATAGTGTATTCTACCAAGTGCAGTCTCTTTTTGGGCATTTGATGGAAAGCAAACTACAGTACTATGTACCAGAGAACTTTTGGAAGGTATTTCACCCAGTAACTCTTTAGATTGAAAGATGTTAGCTATTTGGAATGTGGCTACATTCTTTCTCTAGTGATAACAGTCTCTTGTTTATTAACTCTAGACTAATGCCATTGCCAAGAACCTATAAAAGAAATATCTTTACCATTCTTCACGTGATTAGAATGTTGAGAATAGTCATTTATATAATTTCTAGAGATTTGCTAGTGTTAATTGTTTGGGCTATTTCCCCTTATTCTTACTTGTCTGTCTGAAATATTTGTTCAAATTATTCCTCTGAACATATGCGGATTTCACTAATACCTATAAATAAAGAATATTCTTCTAAAGCATTGCTGTATTATGTTTTGCCTTATATTTCCCCCATAGGTTGGATAGTTTCTAAGAGAGAAACTGACTGTTCCTTGATCTTAAATCTCACCCTATATGGTTTCATACCCTTATTATTATAAAGAGACTGAGGAAAAACATAGATGGCTGAATACAAGCTAATCTCACATCAGTAAAAACTTTTATATTCTAATAGTGAACTTGATTTTTAGAAGCATTTAAGGACTCTCTTGCATTCCTTTTCTACCATATTCAGAAAATGCTATTTTTCCTTCAACAATGTATTTAATTCTTGTTACATAGATTTTCAAGATGTGGAACAAAGAACTTTATGTGAGAGAACAGCAGGATGCATATGAATTCTTCACCAGTCTCATCGATCAGATGGATGAGTACCTCAAGGTAGAAAAAACTTGCATTTTTCCCTCTCATTCTCTCGAAGTCTAGCATGAGAACAGTACTAGAATTTGGGATTACAAATCAGAAAGTGATTATCTTTAATACCACAACTGTAATTAAGTTCATCTGGGTTTGAATATCAAAATGTACAGAACACTATAGGTTATAGATTTATTTTCTTAATTCATCTGACACTTGTATATAATTCTTAACCTATATTCCATAGTAATAACTATTTGTAGCTACACACTATGTGTCTGTGTTGAAGTAACCTTGCCTCACAGCAGTGCTGCCATCAGCAGTGAACTGATGGCCCCGCACAGAGCTTCTTGCTTTGTCAAAGGGAATGAAAGGACCAGATTCAGAAGTTGTTTGTGGTTATGTGACCCAGAGCTTCCTATCTCTGCCCAGTAAAACATGTCACAAACTTCCTAAGTGGTGTCGCCTTCTAAGATACAGACAACCTCCCGTCACTGCCAGCATTACCGCTCCTCTCATCAGAAGGCACAAGTTACCCACTTCTTTAAAAAAAAATAAAGTACAGGGATTTCTCTGGTGATCCAGTGGTTAGGACTCTGCTTCTACTGCAGGGGGCCCAAAATAAAATAACTTATAAATCTGTAGCATTCTACCCACAAGAAAAAAGAAGAGATCATGGAGAATTACTGCTAGCTCAGTAACTGTGGGCAAGGGGAGAAGGACTCAGATCATCATGGAGAGTGCCGTCCTTTGTCAGTGTGGCCGACGGCTCTGCTCTTCCTTTTCTGATTATTTACGTTACTCTGACAGTAGGTCTGCGGGTTGTAATTCTTTCATTAGTTCACAGCTTAAACTACCAAGCCAACTAATTTTATTTTGTTGGGTAAATTAAAATCTGTGCTTTAGCTTAGGTCTAAATAAATTCCGTATAAACAACGTAAAAGTTCTAACGGTGTCAACTGAAATTTTAACTTTGTATTTCAACAGAAAATGGGGAGAGACCAAATCTTTAAGAATACTTTTCAGGGCATCTATTCTGATCAGAAAATCTGTAAAGACTGTCCTCACAGGTTAGTGAAAATAACACTGACATCAAAAAAATAACCATCATCTTTTTTTGAATGATTCTTCTAATATGGTGTAGATTTTTTATTCATTGAGAGACTTGCAGATATAATCTCCTAATGGATCTATATATGTTTTTTGAATTAAATTTCTTTTGGTTTCATTTCTAAGGTTTCTTTGTTGAAATTCTTAATTTTAAGCAGTTCTAAGTGGTCAAAATTTGGCTTTTTTATTTGGTAGTTTACCTTTAGAAGGAGGAGGGAAGGTATGTGTTAATTACACTGATTATGAATGTAGTTCTAGGTTTAGCCTCAAGTATTGTGCTAATTTCAATATTTTTTCATTCCATTGTTGATCATGGTTTTTCTGTTGTTTGCTATTCAAGATATGAGCGTGAAGAAGCTTTCATGGCTCTCAATCTAGGAGTTACTTCCTGTCAGAGTTTGGAAATTTCTTTGGACCAGTTTGTTAGAGGAGAAGTTCTCGAGGGAAGTAATGCATATTACTGTGAAAAGTGTAAAGAAAAGGTATTACATTTGCCCTTTTAAAAAAAATAGGTTTAATTTGTTATTCGTGTTTTATGTTTTATGTAAGATCAGTATTAACCTCCTGCTGTTACTTCCATTAGTTTGTGTCATGACTTGTGTTCACACAGATGGTAAAGCCCTGTACAAATCTATGACCTCTGTATTAATTACTTTGATGTTTTATCATCTCCGTGGAAATAATTGGGTTTTGCTTCTCTTTAGAGAACAACAGTGAAAAGGACCTGTATTAAATCATTACCTAGTGTCTTAGTCATTCACCTGATGAGATTTGGATTTGACTGGGAGAGTGGACGCTCCATTAAATATGATGAACAGATAAGGGTAACTTTTGTTTTCCTAGTTTTTTTAATAACCATTATTACTGCACTCTCCTTATTGTTTCCTTTTCTGTATTTTCAAGTTCCATTTAAAATGTGAAACCTTAGCATTCTGAGAAGTACACAGCCCCATGTCTTAAGCTGCTGCTACTTGTGGCACAGGCAGATCTCTGGACAATAACCTTCATATCTAGAAGGCATCCTAGTGACAGAAGAGGAAGCCTTTCCTTAATGCTTAAACAGGAGACTGCTTATACTTTCTCAGACCTGTGAGCCATTGTGAGATTGTGTGCTTGAGTTGGAGGGTACTCCTTGCTTAAATTAGGAAAACACATCCCTCTTGTTTGTACAGAATTCAGTGGGTGTGGCCCTGTATGTTGCTAGCCATCATTAATGTGCTGTTTTTGCTTTTAAATAGTTTCCCTGGATGCTAAACATGGAGCCTTACACAGTTTCAGGAATGGCACGCCAAGATTCATCTTCTGAAGTTGGTGAAAACGGGCGAAGTACAGATCAGGGAGGTGGAGGATCTCCACGAAAAAAAGTTGCCCTCACAGAAAACTATGAACTTGTTGGTGTCATTGTACATAGTGGGCAGGCGCATGCAGGCCACTACTATTCCTTCATCAAGGATAGGCGGTAAGCGGTTCTCATACCACTCCACCCTTCCAGCAGTCTCTCCTCCTGCCATGCTTTCCCTCTCCTCTGCTCCCCCTCCTCTCTCTCTGCTGTGCACTCTCTATCCTCCCGTATCCCTCCTTCACGCCCCTTGCCCTCCTGTATCTGTCTTCTGCTCCCTCTGCCCTACTGTTAACTCACACTTCCCCTTATGTAGAGCAGAAGCTTTCACATTGCTCTTTGATCTTATTTTCTATATTGGATTTTTAAAACTTGTTGCAACTGTTTTATCCCTTTATTCTGAAAAGTTGTTTAAAAATTTGAAGTAACTTTTGCTGTGTTTTTCTTAGGTGTTTTCAAATGGTAATTACCTTCTGTATTTTATAGACAATACATAGAGATGAATGCTGGAGATGAAAGTTTGATTTTTTAACTTTATGTTTGTTTTATCAAATCTGCACTCTAGGGGATGTGGAAAAGGAAAGTGGTATAAATTTAATGACACAGTTATAGAAGAATTTGACCTTAATGATGAGACCCTGGAGTATGAATGCTTTGGAGGAGAATACAGACCAAAAGTTTATGATCAAAGTAAGTTTTTACAAATGTATGTTTTCCACTGGTTTTATTTTTTAATATGTACTTTTCTTTCAAATTGAAAGCAGTATTTTTTATATAAAAATAGAACCAACTTTTTTTATCTATTAATTTTACTTACAGCTGCTCTAGCCATATAGATCCAGAAACTCCTTGATAAGCCAGAGTGAAAAGGTTCAAGCTGCTTACAAAATTTTTTAAATTTTTTTGATTCTTTACAACAGTCCTAGGGTAAGGAGTAAGTTAAGTGTGAGAAATGAATATTAAAGAACAACTTGAAAGAATTTCAACCTTAAAAATAGTTTCAGAAGTAGTTGTCCACTAAAATGTTCAAACTTCCTTTTCACTTACGTGGAGGTGTATGATTAATAGAGAAGATATTTCTAGCACCTGTGTTTTTAAAGCTGTATTTGTTATGCAGTGTGGCAAACGAATCTTTCCACAGGCCCCACCCCCAGAAGAAAAAACATAAAAACATTACTTGACAGAATCCCATAAGAATTTACTATTTGAAGAAACCTTGGCATTTTTTCTACCTGACTTTAAAATAGTCTCAGGGGATTTAAAATTTCCCCCTGTGTGAGATCCATAATATTAGACATTGATACCAGACCATGGTAGTCATGTATCTAAAGGTAGCAACCTTTATTGGCTGAATATAGTGTCTTTGACAAAATTTGCCTGGATTTGGCTGTTTTGTGCAGAAATGGTTAAGTGAGGCCAGTTATAGCCCCAACCTATGCCCCAGAATTTACTTTCAAATGTGACTTGCCTTTTGACCAAATGTCAGCTTGCCTGGAAAAGTTTGCCCTCTTTCCCTTACTCCTTTACCATAGAGCACCCTCATTCCCTGCCCCCTCTGGAGCACCATCTGGGTGATTTTAAGTCTCGCTGTAAAAGGACACGCACTTTACTTACACTTTGCATTTAACGAATTTAGTAAGTACTTACTCGCTTTATTTGTGTTGTTTTAAATTGTCAAGAAAAAATTTTTTATTTATAAAGAGTCTTTCCTGTTGTCTCATTATGAAGCAAACCCCTACACTGATGTACGCCGAAGATACTGGAACGCATACATGCTCTTTTACCAAAGGGTGTCTGATCAGAACTCCCCAGTGTTACCAAAGAAAAGTCGAGTCAGCGTTGTACGGCAGGAAGCCGAAGACCTCTCTCTGTGAGTTTCTCCTCTGTACTTTGTTGTGTGATCTCAGTAGGTGATCTTGCGATCTTTAGAGCATGTTGTTTGGTATTTAAACAACATGGTAATTAGCTGAACTAAAGGGAAATTCTAAAAAGTAAGTAAGTAAATCCCTCTACCCACTGTCTTTCTTCTCACTGCTACCTTAGCAAGTTGGGAAGTAACCTTGGTGGTTACCTCCTTGGCAAGTTCTTTGTATTTAGAAACATGGATAGAAATTATTTCGTGTTAGAATTGAGATTTTTTTTTTTTTTAATTTATTTTTATTATTATTATTTTTTTTTTCCCAGTGGGTTTTGTCATACATTGATATGAATCAGCCATGGATTTTTTAAAAATCTCATTTACTGAGTGCACTTTGTGTCCAGAGCCTAGTACTATGCCAGCACCGTCTGAAAGGTTTTTTTTTTAAGTCCTGTTTTCTATGAATTTGCATTTTAATACATTGGATCAGGAAACTATACAGTTTATCTTTAAATCTAATACATTATTTATGTCTCTTAGGTCAGCACCATCTTCACCAGAAATTTCACCTCAGTCATCTCCTCGGCCCCATAGGCCTAACAATGACCGACTGTCTATTCTAACCAAGCTGGTGAAAAAAGGTGAGAAGAAAGGACTATTTGTGGAGAAAATGCCTGTTCGAATATACCAGGTAAGAACTGTATAAAAAATGCTAAGGGAGAAAACCCAGATAAAGGTCAGAATCTTATCTCATAGGTCCAGAACTACTTCTGCCAGCCTTCTTGCCAACATAGTTGTGTCCAGAACTTCTGACCCAGCGACAGTCTAGCGCAGGGTCTCCTGACCCAGCCTGTCACAGAAGTGGCTGTAGGCTCAGGGGTGACGAGCACTGTCACCAGCCTGCTGTGTGCCTGTGGCTGCTTTGTAAACAAGGGGAGGGAGTGGGCAGTGCAGAAACTCACTGCTGAAATTAGCTTATTAAATCGGGAAAGAGAAACACGGTTCATAACCTTTGAGTAGAACTAATAATACCAATGATGATCGTCAGTTATTGAATACCTACCCTGTGCTACACGCTTAAATCCCTAATTCTTAACACACTCTTGTGGAGTAGCAGGTTTTATTCCCGTTTTTCAGATGAAAAGGGGAAAAAGCTCAGAAGGGAGAAATAATCCTGCCAGTGTCACAGAGCCAGGATTTAAATTCAGACTGTCCCATTACCCTGTCCAGACTTTATACACTAGGTAATCAAGAGCTAAGTAGCCAGAATCAGAAAATTTAAGAGAAATATAAAGTGTTCGGTAAAAAAAAAAAAAAGCGAATTAAGCGATCTGATACATGGAGAGCATGGAGTTGGTTGTATTTGGAAAAACTCTAATTGTCCCTTTCAACTCAGAGTAACAGATTAGAATTCACTTGTCCTTCACATGGTGGTTTTCCTGAATTTCCCGGAAGAATTGGATGGTTTAATGAATAATAATTCACCTTTTTACAACTCTTTTATCTTTGAAAGTTGTTTCTCTCTCCTTTTTAAAAATTTCAAAGGTTGAGAGAAGTATTTTATGAACTTGTTTTACCCTAACTTATCACTAAAAATATCTTCTACATATTGAATAATTTTACCCTGTTTCTTAAAAATAATTAACACTTTTCTTTTGTAGATGGTGAGAGATGAAAACCTCAAGTTTATGAAGAATAGAGATGTGTACAGTAGTGATTATTTCAGTTTTGTTTTGTCTTTAGCATCACTGAATGCTGTAAGTACTAATCAGAGTGTTACAAGAGAAATTTAAAAAGATCATAGTTAAAAATCTTTCCACTAACACAATCAGTGGGCTTCCTTTGTGGCTCAGCTGGTAAAGAATCCGCCTTCAATGCAGGAGACCTGGGTTGGATTACTGGGTTGGAAAGATGCCCTGGAGAAGGGAATGGCTACCCACTCCAGTATCCTGGCTTGGAGAATTCCGTGGACAGTCCATGGGGTTGCAAAGAGTTGGACACGACTAAGTGACTTTCAGTCACTCAAAGCATTCAGTGACTTATCCTTATTCTTACATGCTAACATTTAGATTATATGCCAAAAAAATTCTCACAAATGTGTCATTTACTGAGTGACATTCAAATACAGGCAGTATTCAGAATGTACAGTGCAGATTGTGAATGAGTGCAGCTTTCCACTTATTGGCTTTTTTAAGTGCTCTTATTATATTTTGTAAAGAATTTAATAGCCATAAGTGATATAAATGGATATTATGCTGTGAGGAGATTGATTATCCTAATTTGTAATCAGACATTACTAGTCTCCAAGTGCTTCTTTTCCTTGAGTACCATGATCACAGTTTGCCAATAAGGGAAAGACTTTCTTAGTCTGTTGGTAGATTACTTAACATCTTGTGGTCTAAAGTCTCTGTTTTGAGAAGGCTTCATGTAAGAAATGAAGACGATATCTTTCTTAATCTTTTTAAAATTTAGCTGGAATATTTTCTATAACTGGCTTTATTTTTCTTACTAGTATTTAACTTTATTATATATATTATTATTGTTACATATCTTGTTACAGTTTGTAACAATGCGTAGTAATCTATAAAACTGTGGGAAAAAAATCTTTTTTTCCTCCCTCTCTCACAGACTAAATTAAAGCATCCATACTATCCTTGCATGGCAAAGGTTAGCTTACAGCTTGCCATTCAATTCCTTTTTCAAACTTATCTACGGACAAAGAAAAAACTCAGGTAAGAAATGTTATGTTTTCACAGTCTGTTCTGCAAAAGGCATTAATTAAACAAAAGTTGAATTTATAAATTCAGACACTCAAAAATTCAAAACATTCTTTTATAGTTGAAGGCAACTACTAATACATTCTGATGCTGACGACTTGAGTTCCTATTTTTAAGGAATTTCTAATCCAGGAGGAAAGATGGAAAAAAATAGAAAAAGAAATAACTGTGGTAAAAGGTTTAGATGCTGTTTAGAAACTGGGGAAAGTTATATCCAGACGTGGGGATTGAACTATCTGTGTTAGTGCAGCAATCATTGAATACATACTTATCCTCCACCCTACTCCCTAGAAAAATTAAAAAAAAATTTTTTTTAAGGTGAAAGACACTCCATGAATTTATTTGCCGAGCTATCTAACATCACTGTCTTTGCTTTTTTAAAGGGTCGACACTGAAGAATGGATTGCCACTATTGAAGCATTACTTTCAAAAAGTTTTGATGCTTGTCAATGGCTGGTTGAATACTTCATTAGTTCTGAAGGACGAGAATTGATAAAGTAAGTGTCAGTATCTTTTAGTTAAAAGAAGTTTGTTTCTCTTCCAGTGATTTAAAGCTGAAGTTTCTTGTATCGCTTTGTTTTCCAACTTGAAATTACTTTTCTGGTTGGAATCAATTTTAAGCAGATAGCCAGTTGCTGAGAGGCAAGCACATCCTGATCCCCTGCTGTCACTCAGGGGATTCTGAAATGCAAGTCTGTCCCCTCAGGGGCGCACAGTCTGGTGTCAGGTAAAGATCAGCAGTCCCGGGTTACTGCACAGTAATACCGCAGTATTGCTGGTACGTTTGGATTCTGGCTAAAATACTCTTTTTCGAAAGTCTTTTGATGTATGTTTCCTGTGATAGTATATTTACTTGTGTATGTGTAGTTAAAAAGTAATTTTGTTTTTCAGGGTGGTCCAATCACTGTGAATGTTTAGGCCTTGCTCCTTCTCATTCGCTCATCCTCAGAGAGTTCAACATTCCTATGGGGATAGCAGCGAGCACCTTGGTTTTTCAGTGGCCAGGCCCCTTTATCCCCAGGGACCTCTTCCGTCCCTCTGCCACAGCGGTCCTGGCTCACCACCCTAGCCAGTGGCCTTGCCTCAGGTTTCACTGAGGCACAAGTCTAGCAGATGAGCAGCAGCGCCCACCATCCCCTGTCACAAGTTACACACCAACCAGTGTCTTCCCTTCTTCCCCTTTCCTCCTGATAGAATGGAAGAAGTGTCCTCTCCTCTCAAAATGAATCTCTCTACATGAGCAAGGCTTCTCAAGGAAGTTGGTTCTTTATCATTCCAGCATCTTTATCTTCCAGAATTTTCTACTGGGTCACTGCTGTCAGCATACAAATACGTTCTCATACCTCTCAACTTAAAGCAGACCACAGGGAATTCAGATATGCCACTCCTTTCTCACAGGGAGTTGGTCATCCATTGGCAAGTTAAGATCTAGAAACTCTTGATCCCACTTCCCTTTCATCTCTAGGTCTCAGCTTCTAACGTTCATTTTTTGGCTCACTTAGTATCTCCACCTCCCCCTACTCCAGTGTACCTCATACAGCAACAAAAGCGTTCCTTTTAAAACAAGGTAGATCATGTTACTTCTCTGCTTAAAATTTCTTCAGTGGATTCTCACTGCTCATAATAAAGCCAAAATCTTTACCGTAATAGAACACAAAAGGCCTCCCTTGAATATGGGCTTTGCCTGTGTGTTTCACTTCCTCCTATCTTAGCATTTACTGGCTTGTTGATTCCTTGAACACACTAAGCTCTTTGTTCTGCTTAGAGACCTTTTTGCCTGTTATTCCCTCTGCCTAGAACAGTTTCCCCTCGTCTCTGCATAGCAAACACCTTCTCATCCATCAGATGGCAAAGAGGGTGTTCACTCCCGACCACCCAGTTTAAAGTAGGTCTGTCCTATTGGTTGGTTCTTTTGTTTTGCCTGTCTCCTCTACTAGACATCAGCTTCTTGACGAGCAGAAGCTACCTGTGTTTGATTCCCTACTGTACACATAGAGCCTGGCAGACTTAAGTGCTCAGTATTTGTGCATACATACATGCATATAGTTCATAAAGAGAGAATAAATCAATGTGTCTTTCAAGTATTTTTGCCTGTCCTTTTAGAATTTTCTTTAAAGATAATCTTTCACCCATTTTTCAGCTTAATTCCAAAATATCCTCCCATCAGGACTCCTGAGTATTGTCTTAAGCGGTAGAACATCATAGACCTATCCATTTGAAAGGAGTATGGCAAAATATTGATTTAACTCCCTTTTATGTTCAGGCAGGCTTGCTCTTAAGTATCTCCAGAGAAACTCAGCAACTTCCTTTGATAGTATGATTTGGTTTCTTAGAATTCCTACATGATAAAAACAATCTTAGTAAATTACCTAATCAAAATTTTTTCTGACAGAGTTTACAAAATATTTTGTCCCTTTCTTTATAAAGCCCAATTACTCATCATTATCAATTGCTCTGTTTTCGTTATTTAAAGAATTAATATTTTCTATTCTCTTTTTTTCTCTAATTGGGCTTCCCTGGTGGTTCAGACAGTAAAAAAAAAAAAAAAAAATCAGCCTGCAACATAGGAGACCCGGGTTTGATTCCCAGGTCAGGAGAAGGAATGGCTACCTACTCCAGTATTCTTGCCTGGAGAATCCCATGGACAGGAGCCTAGAGGGCTACAGTCATGGGGTCACACAGAGTTGATCACAACTGAACAACCAACACTTTCACTTCACTTTCACTTTTCTCTAAATACTAATTTCTTTAGCACTTTTAATACAACTTAAGTTGTCAGTGTTACAACTAGAAGAATAAATATGCAGTATATTAATATCTTAGTGAACACGAAGAGGCTGTCGTCTCAGATCAGCCCCTCCATGTAGTAGTCCTCTTCAGGGGGAATTTTTAAGTGTGATTATAACTGTAAAAAATTAAACTAGAAGCAAATACTGCTTTTAAATTGATCTAAAAAATAAAAGTACTAACCCGAAGGGTACTTTATACATCTTTAAAAATTTTTATTTTTCCTATGGAAATTTTTAACATACAGCAGAGTAGACAGCCTGTACCCATCTCCAGTTCAAGTTGTCAGCATTTGGCCAGTCATGTTTACTTATTCCAGTTCTACACATTCTCATACCTTTATTCTCTGAGGTATTTTAAAGAAACCTTCAGACATCATCATTTCATTCTAAATTTTTCAGCTTGTATCTCTAACAGGTTAAGGTAAAAAAAAAAAGTAAACACTTTACCATCATCATTACAAACCAAATGATAATTCCTTCATATCATATCATCCTATGCACAATCATGCTCAGATTTCCCCAGATGTCTCAAAAGTATCATTTTACCATTGAATTTGTACAAATCGGGACCCAAATGAGCTTCACATGTTGTATTTGGTGTGTATGTCTCTTCCGATTCTTTTAATCTGTAATTGTTCCGTATGCCCACCACCTTTTCTGTCATGCCATGTATTTGGGGTGAGACAGGTCATTCGACCTATAGAGCTGCCCGTATTCTGAGTTTCTTTGCATTCTCACAGTGCTTCCTAATGTCTGTGATAGGTAATGTGGAGCACCCCCATAAATATTCTTCCCAAAAGAATTGTACCTGAACCTAATCAGACCCCTAGAGCCAAATACTACAGAAGTAATCTTTTAAACTTTCCTAGAGTTATCACTTAGAACCTTAGTGGATATTGAACAGCCTT
This sequence comes from Dama dama, assembly GCF_033118175.1. Classification (NCBI taxonomy): domain Eukaryota; kingdom Metazoa; phylum Chordata; class Mammalia; order Artiodactyla; family Cervidae; genus Dama; species Dama dama. The sequence continues at coordinate 88,377,077 of NC_083700.1, forward strand.
TGTGTCAGTTTCACATTAGGTAGCTAATGCTTAGCATTGACAGTTACCTGGAATGAGCAGAAGTGAAGCAGCCTTGGAAAGCTCCTCTCTCGTCTTCCTATGGAGAGAAGGAGGGCAGGGCTGTCAGCTCATCCTGCCCTCAAGACAGAGACGTGGGCAGCTTTCACTGCTGTGACCTGAAAGAGTGCCTCATCAGGACAGTTTTGACTTGGGTCATCAAAATTATGTTGTATCTAAATCTTGCTCATGAAACAATGAGAATTTTCTGTTAAGAAATATTAGAAACAGTTGAGTTTTCACTGTGCTGATTATAATAAGGGTTGTCATGTCAGAGTGAGTGTATGAAGCAGAGAAAGAAAGGCTCACTGCATGTGGGAATGCATGCAGTTACCTCGTTGCTCTAAGGTAGTTAGTTACCACTCTCACCCAGCCCCAGGGATGCTGATGGTGACCCCGCCGCCCCCACCACACCTGAGGCTGCTGCATGTACCACCTGGCTGTGCAGAGGGTTGAATTAGGTCGTGCCTTTTCAGTGAACAGTGTAGTGTCTGAGTGTAGCACTGGACATATCAAATATAATGGACATGCCTGGTAAACCTTAACCACTGTCGTTGTCATCATCATAGGAGAAGAAAGGAAGGGAGCAGGACATTTTCGGCCTCACATGCTTCTAGGAGGACCACGTAATAAGTCAGAGTTGGGAGAAGAAAGGACAGGGAAGTTGAAAGGATGGCAATATAGATGAACAGAGGGCTTAGGAGGTACTGTGTTGACTGAGAACTCTTAACTAGTATCCTATTCTGAGAAATCGAAGGGGTGCCAAGGAAAACTACTCCTGAGTAAACGGAATTTATAAAACCTTAGGTTCTTTGCTTTTATATCTCTTGAAATCCAAATTTACATTTATACAGATACTCATCTTAGAAGAAGAAAGGAAGGAACAGAAAAAAATCCACCTTACGTGTTCAAAGGTCTCATTTTTCCTCTTTCATCTTCTTCCTCCCTCACGAGGGCCTGTGTATGCTGACACTCTCAGGAGACTTGAACTGACATTTTGGAGTAATTTTTTCCTTGGATAGTAGGTGGGACCCATGTTGGGAAGGTTGGGTTATAGAAACCGGTCTTGCTTTTTTACACCTCTTTCTCTTTGTGTTAGGATTTTCTTGTTGGAGTGCAATGTGAGAGAAGTACGTGTTGCTGTGGCCACAATCCTGGAGAAAACCCTAGACAGTGCCTTGTTTTATCAGGATAAGGTCAGTCTCGTTTTCTAAATACTATCTACACATTCTGTTTTTACCAAATGTTTTAAATTTCACATAATAAGAAGAAAAGCCTAGGATTAGAGTCTGGTAACTTTCCACATAAAAATGCATGTTCTGTGAACTGACGTCCTAATCACTGCCAGGCTGGAAGGCGTTCTGTACTCTCTTCCTCAGATCCCAGACATCAGGGTAGGCTCAGAATTCAGATCTGCTTTGATCTGCATCAGGGCTTTCTGTCTAGAACTCTTCCCTCTCAGAGTCTTCTCTCAAGAGTTTGTGTTTGATCTCTCTGCGTAAAGACCAGCCTGAGTCTAGAGTCTGTAGTCTAGACCAGCAGTCATTTTGAGCCGCCCCTGGCTTTGTCTCTTTCCTCAGAAGCTATGTTCATGATCTGAACCTTCATTTGGCAACTGGACCAGATAGTGCCACCCATCCAGGGGCACTGGCCACAGTAGTTCCTTCTTTGATCTATGTTATTCCCTAATCCTTGTTCCTGTTATTCTGAATTTCTTCTTCTTCCTAACCCTATTTTCTGTAACATATTTTTTTCTAGTTCACAATTCCACACATGCTCAAACAACATGGTATTTATTACCGTTCTCAGTTTCCCCCAAATTTTAAGTCTTAGGGACATAAATGACATGAGTCTGATTATTCAGTCTGTTAAGTCCTAGCAAATATAGCAGTAACTTCCCAAGTTTGCTGTTTCAAACAGCTGACACTACATGGAAAACTTTGAAAAATGTTGTATTCAGAATGAATTGGCTCCTTATAAACGTTGGAGGTTTACTCTAAGGCAGTGGCTTTCGATCAGCTTAAACAGCAGAACCATTCTTCACAAAACCTTACTTGGTTGCAGAATATTAAAAACCAGGTCATTGGGAGCTGCCTAGGACAGCTTAGATACCGTTGCTCTGAAGCACCCTGTGGAAGTTCTCTGAGATATTTAACGTAAGAACTTTCTCCCTCTCCTGCTTCCTCCCATGTACCAACCCAGACAAAGGATAAAGGCAGAATCAGTGCAGTCTACCTACAGATGGGGTCAGGCCATAGCATGTCACCCCGCCAGCCTCTCAAAGCAGGACTGCAGGGGGAGGAAAGTGAAGGGAGCGGTGGAGGATGTGAACCATTTGCCTCAGTAAATTCCCCTTGATACTCAGCTGTTGTTATATTATGTCTATTTTCCCCCATAACGGAAATGGTGCCTCTTGCCACCCACTTTATATTGGAAAGTACTTTGGAATGGAATGCTACATACATGGTAGATTTTACTGTATTTATAATGAGTATGACAGGATGGATGGGAATATTTCAAAAGTCAATGGGAACCTTCTCCAGAGGAAAGGAACTGACAGGAGTAGTAAGCCTGGTCTCAATTCTCAGGTCACACATGGATTTCCAGGGACTTGTCCAGAAGCAGTTGGGGTGGGAGGGAAAGAAGAAGCAATGTGATAACCAAAATGGTTTCTAAACAAATAAAATGTTTTTCAAAGCTTTCCATGAGGCGTCAGCGGGCTTTCAAGTAAGTTCACAGTTGAGTTGATATTACCGTTGTCATTCTGTCAGGCTGTTGCTCTCCATTTGCTCCATTGGCTTGGTTCCTAGCCTCTATGCCTGTGTCTGTGTTTTTTATTCTTTGCATCTGTGATTATGTGAAGAAGTAGCAAAGTGGAGGGAGGGATTCAGAAGTGTCTCCTCTAAAACCCCTGCCTTTGTTTTTAAAAGACAGAAAGAACTGGGCTTTTTAGAAAATGTGACCATTAGGCAGTGGAACCGTGCCCTTGAGTCTGAAGGCGAGGAAACAAAACTAGGCTTTTCTTTCGTTATTTCTACAGTTCTGCCAGTCTTCCCTGGAAGATCAAATTGATAATTCTGTTTTTGCTCTCCAAAGCATAAATCCATCTGAATCTGAGACTGGATTGTATCAATCAAACTTTTCCTTTTGTTCTTACGGTGATTTACTTCAGGTTAATCCTATTACAGATGTCCGTCTTACATTCTTTTTCTTTATGTAATTTCATCTTTCCTCTAACCAGTTAAAGAGCCTTCATCAGTTACTGGAGGTACTGCTTGCTCTGTTGGATAAAGATGTCCCCGAAAATTGTAAAAACTGTGCTCAGTACTTTTTCCTGTTCAACACTTTTGTGCAAAAGGTAAATGATTTTTTTTTCCACTAGGGATTTATAGTCTAAAGGAATTTTATATATGCAAAACATTTATATTGGTCAACATAGGACCTATATGATATAATTTTATGAGTGTTTCTTTTTAAAAATCTTCAACTGTGTGTTATATTACTTGTAAGAATATAGCATAGGTAGGTGGGGATCATTTCTCATTGTTGGAACAGGAATCTGCGATGAAATGAGGGGCCGTTGTGCAGGCCCACAGGGCTGTTAGGTTTTCAACAAGCACTTTCTATATGTAAATTATGGCATTTAAACACTTACTGCTTAAAGGTTCTCACTTGGCAGTATTTTTGGAATAGCTTTCTATCTGGATAAGAATATAATTTGTCATTCTCTGTTTCTTATGACAGCAAGGGATTAAGGCCGGGGATCTCCTTCTGAAGCATTCTGCTCTGCGACACATGATCAGCTTCCTCCTCGGGGCCAGCCGGCAGAGCACCCAGGTACTGCCTGCTTTTGTTTCATACAGCCCAGTGACCTGGCTACAGTTTTTGTCATAGCCACAGTGTCTCTCTTCGTTTCATCAGAGTCCAGGTATACAACAAGTGGTGTTTAGCTTTTAAAATTCTTTGGAGTTCAGTTATTTTTACAGCCTCCTCATAGAATTTATTTTAAATGCCATAACCAGTGGGAATAACTAACTCAGACATCAGTCAAAATGTGAAGTGCCAAGTGTCCTGGGAGGAAAAATGGGTTCTGCCTGGGGGATTTGAAAGCCTTCAGAAAGAGTGACACAGGTCCTCCTCCACTCACTCTGTGGGACTATGAGCAAGGCTTGGTCTTGGTGGGGGTGCTTACATGGGATGCTGTCACAGACCATTATTCACATGTGAAGTTGAACCATTAAATGCTGAGCAACATTGCTGTAGATGTAATACTCATATTCAGAAAATGAAAGGGAAATGGTTTTGGAATAGTAGAGTCAAATATATCCTCAGATGACTCTCCTGTTTGAAGTTCCTATATTGGTGTGTTTTTTCCAATCATTATATTTCTTCTGTTTGATAGATTTAAAATATACAAAATGAAAAAATAAATAAATAAAATACACAAAATGTCAGCATGCTGTAATAATAAATACTATGTACGGAGCAGTTATTATGTGCCAGACACAACTGGTTACTTTTCATGCTCTACCTCTGAAGTGTACAGTTCAGTAAAACAGGTAGTTTCATCCCCCTTCTTGGGCAAGAATTACAGCTGAGAGAAATTGTGACTCATTCAGGATCACGGGGCTTAAGCTCTAGTTTCCACTGTATGTGATTCATTGCCTAGGGAACCTTTCCTTTTTTTATTAAGGGAGACAGACTTGTCATTTAGGCCTCCTCTCAGCTTCCTGTCATACCACCTAGCCACTCTGACTCCTTAATGTTGAAAACGGGACTTCCCTGGCGGTCCAGTGGCTAAGACTCCACACTTCCACTGGAAGTGGCACAAGTTCAATCCCTTGTTAGGGAACTAAGATCCTGCATGCCACACAGTGCGGCCTAAATAAATAAATGCACGGACAGTAACTTGCTCTGTGTGCTGATATTATGTTGAGTATCAGTTTTTTACTTTTCCTTATCAGCTCTTCCTTATCAGAGGCTCCATTGACACTGACAATTATTTTAAATTCATTGTCATTTAAATAATATTTAATTAATGATGTTATATTGTATGATTAATATTGTTTTGCATTTATGGAGCACATAAGTTTGAAAACATTCTCACCTTTAATGTTTTCTTTCGTCCTCCCAGCCATGAAGTGGGTGTGGAACAGGTAGCGGGTAGGTTGTCCCTGTTCTGATACAAGGAAGTCAGGTAGAGAAGTCACCTATATCCGCACAGATCAGTGAGTGGCAGAGGGGGCAAGGCCTGCAGACCCCCAGCCTCACAGGCTTTCCCCACTGTACTGGGTGCAGGAAAATTACCTAGCACGTTGTGAGAGCTCAGTGCCTAAATAGAATTGCATAACTGTATTTGTTTTAGAATACAAATTCATATATATCTGTGTTAAGCCACTCTTAAGCTGGCCTAAAACCTGTGAGTTTTTTGTACTTTGATCTCGCATACTGTCAAACATTGAGAAAGAATGTGGCTCCGTATATCATGAACCCACATACCTTTTCCTTCCTTGTCACTTGTTTCTCACTAGAGCACTAACACCCACTTTATTTTCTCTGACAACAGATCCGTCGGTGGAGTTCTGCACAAGCACGAGAATTTGGAAACCTTCACAATACAGTGGCATTGCTCGTCCTGCATTCAGATGTCTCTTCCCAGAGGAATGTTGGTAAGCTTTAAAACCTGTCTTTAATATGTCAAGGAACTGGAGAGATGGTGAATTTGTCAGTAACATGTAGAGAATAATAATGTTGGCAATTAAATGTATGTTAGTGGCTTCTCATTTGGCTATTTGATATTTGAGGGACGCTTAAAATTTTTTTTTCAATTCATGTTAAGCTTCACCTTATTTTTACTAGTTTGTCACAAGAGAAAGTCAATAATTTATTTGGGGTGGGATATGGAAGCATTTAAAACACTCTGGGTTTAAAGGCTACATTTCTATACTGTTGTCAGGCCTTACGGTGACAGCACCAACAATAGCAGCGATAGCACAGCGAAGCTGCTGTAAGGTACTCCGTGTTCCTGTGTGCTGTGCCTCTCCCGGGGCTCTCAGCTTGTTGTGTTGAATCCCCTCAGCAAACCTGTGAGGTTGGTTCCCCTTCCGAGTGTGCGGGCGCTGAGATGGGGAGAGCTCGAGTAACTCCCACATCTCACCGCTGGTCAGAGGCGTAGCAGCCAGTGTGGGACACAAGCCTCTGACCCCAGAGCCTATGGCAGGGTTTTCATGTCATCTGACCAGGAAACTCGATCAAAAATCGCAGTGTATCCCTCTGACCTGGAGACGCCATTGGCTCTCTGAAGCAATGTGGGAGAGCTCTCGTATAGTCGTCAGCTAGACTGTGCTTCTTAAATTCTGATTCACCCATCTAAAAGATGAAGCTACCTCATTTGTGATTCAGACGGGTCTGCGAAAGAAAATTGAGAGTGAGAGTCCTTGCTTTTCTAGCATGTAGGGTAACCCATGTGAGAGATTTCTGCTCAGCTTTGGCAGTTGTTTAAGCAGCAGAAGTGCCTTGTCCTTGATCTCTTCAGAGGCACTTGGGGCCTTTTTTTTTTTCTCATTTTAAACTTCTTCAAAAGGATTACCTTGGCTGTGAATCACTGGGAGTCTAAGGATTTAACAGTTACACCTATGTCCAAGGCATACATTGAAACAGAGGGGAAGCCTTTTCTCAAGTCTCATGACTGTGAGAGACGGCTGTATATGTTCAGCAGTTCGGTGTGTGAATCTGGAGGCAGTTGCCTTACGTTGTAGATGTTGGTTTCACGTGGTAACATGAGGTGGCTTTTTCCTTTGATTTCCTAAAGCTCCGGGTGTGTTTAAACAACGGCCGCCTATTAGCATTGCCCCCTCGAGCCCCCTGCTGCCCCTCCACGAGGAAGTCGAAGCCCTGTTGTTCTTGTCTGAAGGGAAACCTTACCTGTTAGAGGTATGTCCTTGTTCCACTAAAGCCATTTTCCTTTTATCTGTTTTCTTCTTTTTGAGGAAAAAAATGCCTTTTGTTATTAGTTGTATTTGGTATGTTACTCTCATGTAGGGGAGTATAGTTAAGAAGCAGTTATTTCAAATTAATTTTACTTCCTGTGTGTATGTCAGAAAGAAATAGGCAGCTGAAAAGAATATTATTAGTCTTCCCTGCAACTAAGAATTGGGCCTCCAGGTCCCAGGAGGAGGTATATGGCATACACACATACACCACCACCACCACCCAACGCCGAGTTAGCCACTCCATTTATTATCAGAGGGTTTACTCCAAATCTTGCGTGTGTCGCTGGTCCTGAATACTACAGCTCTGAAGCATACGGGTTTATCAACCTCAGGACTATGGAAGTGAGCTCTTCACAACCTCCTGTTGAGGTCCCTCCCCCTTCCACCCAGAGCTACCACATCTTAAGAACATAATCTTCCAATCCTTGTTCTGTAACTTGATTTATATATATATGACTTGGTGAACATAATCATACTGGTTTTTATTTGCGTCAACAGTGCTGTGCTATATCTCTTTTTTTTTTTTAAAGCTTAACATCATGTATTTTTTTTTTGACCTATCAGTGGTTATTTTAATGGGAGAGGTCACCTGTTAAAATCTGATAAAAGTGACTCCTGAGAAAAAGGTGCACATTTGCACAAACTGTGTTAACTCTCAGACAGACTCAAACTATTTTGAGGCAGTGTTGATGGTCCTCAATCTGAGCGGATTTGAGTGAAAGTCAGAAACAGCGTTTTAACAGTGACCTGTGACAAAAGAAACACTCCTTTTCTACCCTCACTAGGTAATGTTTGCTCTGCGAGAGCTGACGGGCTCACTGCTGGCGCTCATCGAGATGGTGGTGTACTGCTGTTTCTGTAACGAGCATTTCTCCTTCACCATGCTGCATTTCATTAAGGTAGGACCTCCTAAACACCTGTGGTAGCCTGCAAGCCTGCAGTTGAGACCTAGGAAAGCGTTTCTTTGCCTCCCAGGCACTTTGCTTCTTTTAATAACTTTAATTGTTTTCCTAATCATAAAAACAGTATAGGCTCATTTTTTAAATGAAGAATAAAAAAAGGATTCAAAATCTCACCATTTATGATGATCACCATGAATATTCTCTCACATTTCCCTTTTTATTTTCTATGCATATATTTTAACATACTTGGGATTATATTGTCTGTATGATTTTTGCGCCCTCTTTTTTCAGTTGACGTTGTAAGTACTTTCCGTATCATTAAAAGCTACCTGAGTGTATTTCCTTCTCTCATGTATCACAGTTTACTCAGCCATTCCCTTCCCAGTGAGGCATATTTGTATTGGGTGCAATTTTTAAGTATTAAGAATAATACTTTATAGTTAGTGATAATGCTGTGGTGACCATTATCATATAAAATGGTTTTAAAGTTTCAGGTTACTTCCCCAGGCCACATCTAAAAAATCAAAAGTAGGTTGATTTTTCTCACCTTCTGAAGTAGTGATATATGTAGTTCATTATGAAGCTCTGATCAGTGTGTAGTAATTACTTACGTTGCACTTTCTGGATGCCAAGCACAGTTCCAAGCATGTTTCGTATTTAACTCACTTAATTCTCAGTACATAAGTCCTATGAGGTATAGATAGATACTAGTATTGAAGATATTGAAGACATGAGTGTCACACAACAATTAAGTGGCCGAGTGGGAGTTCGAATATCAGCGGTGTGGCTCCAGGTCTGTGCTCTTAACTACTGCCTTTCTAAGGATTATTAGAAAAACCTTTAAGCCTATGCATACCATTTTTATTCATTTTTAATCTTTAGTTTTTAATTACATGGAGAATACACTGACTTTGTTCTCTTTGTGAAAAAATATGCAAAGTCCATTTCGACCATCACCAGCCAGCCATGTCTCCTCTTCCCCCTACCCCATGGGCCAGTACTGTCACATCAGTTAAGTGTCTTTCCAGTCCTCTTTGTGTGAAATTACAAGAGATATTTCAGTTTGTCCCACACCTTGCCTGCCCCAGGATTTGTAAATAATGATACAGGTAGTGTTAGCAAGCAGCTGTGATCAGTGGGTCATGTCTCCAAGCTCTTATTAAAGTTATGTTTTGCCCTCAGCATTTTCTGTACAGATCTGCCTGTATCAGGGTTGATTGAGACCTCTCTTTACTGTTTACTATTTATATAACCAAGGGCAGTTTCCTCTTCTGAAAAACAGGAGGAACTTTGACTAGACCTTGCAGATTGTGTAGATTCAGTGAGGCATGATACATGAAGTACTCAGTACCAGACCTGGCACCTTGCAAATGCCCTGTTGTAATGCAGTGTCCTTTCCCACTGCATATTATGTGTAAGGTTATTAAAATGCACAGGGGTGTGAGTTTTCTCAACCTTGCTTTCTTTGTTTAATGTGTCCTGGCAGATTTTTCTACTTCCTAAGCTGAACTTTTCTTATATTTCACTCACAGCATGTTGATCTCAGAACACTCTGATTAGCATCTCACAGCTACTTGAGAATAGTCAACAAAACAGAATAAGTATAAATGAAATATAAATTGAGGCCTGTTTAGTGACTAAAAACTCTCCCTTCCTTTCTGCTTCTCTCCTTCTTTCTCTCTCCTTCCTAATTTCATAATAAAATATCATGGAGGGTTATAGTAGGGAGGATCATGGTATTGTTTCAGTCCCCAGATTTAGCATTTGGGGAACTGAGACCCAGAGAAGGAAATGACTTGCCCAAGGTCAGCCAGGTGGTGGTAGAACTTGGGCTGGAGTCCAACACTGTTGATTGCCACTCCAACCTTTTTCACCAAAGACTTACTGGAATCTTTGTGCTTTTAAAAAATATTTCAGAACCAACTAGAAACAGCTCCACCCCATGAGTTAAAGAATACATTCCAACTACTTCATGAGATACTGGTAAGTCATGAATGTTTTGATTCACTTGCATTTAGATATTTACTAGGCAGCATGCATTTGCAAATAAAAACTCTATGTCCTTGTGTTGCTTTTCCATTCATTTGGTCTGTACTCACCAAGTCCTCTTCACATCACCCATTCTTTTTGCCTTAACTGATTCAGAGGTGAATGGTAATAAATTTCCTTATGTTTAGTGAGGGAGCTAGACAAGGACACAAGCAATTCCAGTGCAGAGAGCAAAGGCCTTACTTACCATGCATAGAAAATGGTGCTCAGCTCAAGTGTGATCTTGTGTGAACCTCGCAAGAACCAGGAGAGGTGAATGGCTGGCTCTGCGGCCTGTCCATGCGCTACTGAAAATATCTTTATGAGCCACAAAACTGAAATGTAATCCACTATAGGGTGCATCCCAGTTTGGGAAATAACAAAAGGCAGGGAGAAAAATACAACTGCAATCAGTGAAATACGGTATTGTTAGAAGCTAAACTAGTGGAGTGACCTGCCAAGGACGTCATCAATAAGTGACAGTCAGGATCTGAGCCGAGTGACTGGCCGTGGAGCCTGTGCTCTCTACCAAACGCCCGGTTTGCTCAGTGACTGGGAGAGGCAGGACTAAAAGGAGTGGAAACTAGTGGGGCCTGGGGGAGGAGCCCAGACCAGACCAGGAGGAGTTTCCGGTTCCAGTGCCTGTGGACTTTCTCCCTGTGGGCCAGTGGCGACACACTGGTGGCCAAGTTCCACCCACATGTTTTGGCTGTTTGGCCCAAATTGTTTTGTTCTTTAATTTCTTTAATTGCAACCTGTCTTCAGAAATCAGGCAATCTGGCCACACTGGTCTGTTTCCTGCGTGCTCCAGCCACCCAGAGCAGTAACAGCATGTCCTTTCCATGAAGCTTGTGGTCTCCAGTTCCCCACTGCCCTCAGCACTGCTGTTGTCTGCCACGTGGCTCATTTCTTACCATCTTGAACTCTAGACATTTAAGTTAGTAATCTCTGCCATCAGTGATGGATACCATGGAAGGGTTTGAGGCAGGAAAGTGATATAACCTGATTTATGTCTTAGAAGATTCCCCCAGCAGTTGTCTTAAAGGATGGACTAAAGAAGGAAGCAGGGTTGGAATTGGAAAACCATATAGGAGTCTGTGGCAGTAATCTGAGTGTAAAATACCAAGGCTTATACTAAGGAGAGACCAGAGCAGAAGGAGCTAGGGCCAGAACAACAGGTGTTTAGAAAGAGAGTCAGTGAAATTTAGTGACTGACTGTGAACCAATGAGAGACTAGCCCAGGAAATATTTAAAATAAAGAGCAGGCAGTGGGATGAAGACTGGCTTCCCCTTAGGTCCCTAAGGCCTTGGCACAGGTTAAGCATTTAATAAACACTTGAATATGGAGATACATCATGGGTGCCATTTCTAAAATGCCTGTCTCTCTGGTCCTTTGCCTCTTTTTGGTCCTAGTGCTTTTGTAAGATCATTGCTTCTCAGGAGTGGGATTGAGTGATGTTCATCTGTTTAACAACAGACCCACTTAGTTTATTGAACTGTGCACAGTTCAGTGTCAGGCATTAGAAGTTCAGCAATAGTGTGACATAGATCCAGCCTTGTGTGGTGTGGCATGAGTCTCCACATCGACTTGTAGAGCCTGTATTATATCAAAACTTTGACAGGTTTTTTGTGAACTGTAAGTCTCTTATCTTTGGGATCATAAAATACACATCCTTATAACCCACAGAGAACCCTAGATTCAGTTCTTCAGAGCATGTATTAGGAAATGTGTGGATTTTCAAATACTACTTAATATTTTTTCATCTTTAGTTTGAAATTTAACATATTGTTGAAAATATGGCAGTAACATATTTGTTTTTGGCTTTAGTATGTTAGTAACTATAGTCCCTTGAATGAGTTGTTTTTAAAGACACCAGTGGCTGTAACACAAGTTTCTTCTGTCATTTACCAGCCTTTGTTTCCTGCTTCTCTCAGGTCATCGAGGATCCCATACAAGTAGAACGAGTCAAGTTTGTGTTTGAGACAGAAAATGGATTACTAGGCAAGTATGACTGCCTTATGAAGAAGCGCCTGCAGGAAAGGTGCAGAGAGCCCATCAGTCCAGCCAGCCTCTCCTCTCCAGGATTTGCCTGGCACACTCTGCCTGGCATGGATTGCTGAGGAATCCAGGGGTGGTCTGGTCAGGGCTGTTAGACTCCCTCAGTCTAGTCAGGAGAATTAAAGCCAGAGGATCTTACCACCCTGAACACTCCTGCTTTTCGTAAGACAACAGCTTGAGGTCCTTTTACTGGGTCAGGTTAAGATTCAGGGGTGCTGTGACTTTCTTCAGCAAGCTAGAGGTTTGCCACTTTAACAAGAAGCCTTTCTTCCACTCTGTAGCCATTGAGGTGGGGAAAGACTAAAACCTTACACTCAGGATATTGTCACGCTCGTGAAATGCAATTTCTTTTTTTCTTTTAACCTGTGGTATGAATGCACCCAAATTTTTATTATCTGCTCATAAAAGTTTTTTGACAACCTTTTCTTTTTCAGAAGGCTAAAGTGGCTTTAATGAGCTATATCTTAGAAAAAGTTTAGTTAAAAATCGTCTTATCCAACTCCCACCATCCACCTGTATTCCCAGTTAATTTGAGTCATTTTAGATATTGCTGTTTATTTAAAAGAAGTTTTAGCATCTCCTTTTATTGCAGAAGAGAAATTTATGCTTAAAATGTTCTGTAGTTACAACATTCTAGGCCACCGCTTTGGAATGGTGCTCTCTGCTCTGAGCAGCACCCAGGCTCTCTGAAACTTACAGACAATACATGCCTCAAGGGCAGGGAGCAGGCATTACAGTCATCCCTTGGTAACCATAGGGCGCTGGTTCCAGGACCCACTCGGATGACAAAATCCATGGATGCTCAGGTTCCATAGTCTACCCTTCATATCCATGGTTCTACACCTGAGGATTCAACCAGCGACTGATTGTGTAGTACTAAATGTATTTATTGAAAAAAATTCACATATAAGTGGACCTGTGCAGTTCAAACCCATGTTGTTCAAGGGTTGGCTATATTTATCTTTAAATGCCCAAAGCACAGAACAGTAAATATTTGTTGAAGTGAAATAGTACCATAAATCTCCATTTATCACACTGAAGTATTTTAACTACTCTTTGTCAGTATTGCAGTGAATGGAAAACTTTGAAAGTCTCTAGGTGAATAATCAGCCAATGTAAATTTTAGTTCCTTTCAGTTCTTCTGAAAGTCAAACCTTCACCACCTTGTATGTTTCTTGAATACTACTTAAAGTAGTGTTTCTGTCCATTAGAATTTGGAGAACCCTACTAAGTCAGCACTACTGTGCTTTGGTTAATTTCCCAATCTGCTTATCGAGAGTTTGCTGTGAATTTTCAGAACAGGAGAGCTTGATTAGCTGGGCCCACTTCCGGTTTAGTGCTTTATTGTTAAAATTCCTTCCTTTGTTCTCAGCTCTGATGCACCACAGTAATCACGTGGACAGCAGTCGCTGCTACCAATGTGTCAAATTTCTTGTAACTCTTGCTCAAAAGTAAGTATTGACTCAAAATGCAGTTGAGAAAATGATGTTTTAGTTACAAGTCAGATATGACTCAAGAAAAAAAGTTCCCTCGTTTTGGTACCTAGGAAATCTGAGCCAGTCAGGGCATACTTGCTTGGATGGTACAGACAACTCTTCAAACAATCTCAAAGAGACAAAAAAGGGGAGTATTAAAAGTAGCATCTTATGGAATCCGGGGTGGGGGGGAATTGCTGAACTGACAGGCTTTGTACAGAAAGGAGAAGAGTCCAAGGCAGGTTTAGGGACCTCAACAGAAAGAATTCATGAACTGTCACTCAAGATGTCTTCGGTTAACTGTCAGCTGTGTCGGCTTTGAGGTCCCCACTTTCAGAACAGTCTCTCGAGAGGCCAAACCATATAACAGCTACTTCAACCTATGAACCCAGGCACGGTGCTAAATATCGCCTGTATTCTCATTTAACATTTTCAGCAATTTTATGAGGTTAGGTACTGTTACTAGTCCCATATCATGGGTGGTTTAAGTGACATGCCTGCTGTCAGAGCTCAGACTTGAGCACAGGCTGACTGACTTCAAGGCAAAGGTTCTTTTCTTCTTTTATTTAATTGTGCTAAAATATGTGTGTATTAAGTCACTCAGTCATGTCCAACTCTTTGCAATCCCATGGACTGTAGCCCACCAGGCTCCTTTGTCCATGGAATTCTCCAGGCAAGAATACTAGAGTGTATTGCCATTCCCTTCTCCAGGGGATCTTCCCAACCCAGGGATCGAACCCGTGTCTCTTAGGTCTCCTGCATTAGCGGGTGGGTTCTTTAACACTAGCACCACCTGGGAAGTCCCTAAAATATACATAACATAAAATTCACCATTTTAGCCATTTTTAGGTGTACAGTTCAGTGGCATTAAGTACATTTATAGCGTTGTGCAGCCATCACCATCACCATCATCTGTCTCCAGAACTTTTTTCATCTTCTAGAACTCAAATTCTGTAGCCATTAAATAGTATCTCTCCATTCCTCCTCTCTCCAGCTCCTAGCAACCATCCTTCTACTTTTTGTCCTCATGAATTTGACTGTTGTAGATACCTCACATAAATAGAATCATATCATATTTTTCCTTTCATGACTGGCTAATTTCCCGTAGCATGACGTCTTCCAAGATGTATCCATATTGCAGCATGTATCAGAATTTCCTTCCTGTTTAAGGCTGAATAATATTCCATTGTATAGATATGTGTATGTACCGCATTTTACTTATCCATTCATCTGTCAGTAGATCCTTGGAAAGGTTCTCAATGTTAGAAGGAACCTGAGTTGTTTGCAACTTCAGCTCCCCTATTTATTTATTATGTTGGCCCACAAAAGATCAGAGTGACTGCATGCTAATCCAAGGTTATTTTTTTTAATTGAAGTATAATTGATTTACAATATTGTGTTAGTTTCTAGTATATAACAGTGATTCAGTTAATATTACTTTTTCAGGTTGTTTTCCATTATAGGTTATTACAAGACAGTGAATATAGTTCCCTGTGCTACACAGTAAATCCTTGTTTCTAATCTATTTCATATATAGTAGTTTGTGTCTGTTAACCCCATAGTCCTCTAACTTATCCCTCCTTTCACCCCTTTCCCCTGGTCACCCTAAGTTTGTTTTCTGTGTCTGTGTCTGTTTCTGCTTTGTATATAGATTCTTTTATATTATTTAAGATTCCACATATAAATGATACTAAGTATAATATTCTCCAGGTCCATTCATGTTGCTGCAAATGGCAATATTTCATTCTTTTTATGGCCAAGTATGGAGAAGGACATGACAACCACTCCAGTATTCTTGCGTGGGAAATCTCGTGGACAGAGGAGCCTGCGGGCTACAGTCCACGGGGTCGTGAAGACTCAGACATGACCGAAGCAGGTTAGCACATGCACGGCTGAGTAATATTCCTGTGTGTGTGTACACGTCACGTCTTCCTAAACCAGTCTTCTGTTAGTGGACACGTAGGTCACTCCCATGTCTTGGCTTTTGTAAACAGTATTGCAGAGTAAACATTGGGATGCACGTATCTTTTCAAAGTAGAGTTTTTGTGTTTCAGGATACATACCCAGGAATGTGACTAACCCAGGATTACTGAGCAGACAGCACTGCCATCACTGAGTTTTGCACTGAGCTCTATTTAGCTTAACTTATTTTGCTCCAGATTTTTCCTGATTCTTAGCCATCCTTGGACTTATACCAGAATGAAAAATCTGTTGGGATTAATCTGCTGCATTTGAGCATCCTCAGCAGATTTAAATGAGAGCCCCATTGAAATAACACATGAACATGCATTTTCCAGATGACATAATATTGTAGACACAGATGGAGATCATCCTGCCACAATTGTAGGTTCATTAATTAGGCTTCATACTGACAGCATGTCATCATAATGACATAAAAACCTAAAAGAGTGGTATTTCCAACCAGTGTTGGGGCCACATAGCATTTCTGATGCCAGCAAACACAAAGTCCATATATTAGTAGTGTCTTTATATGTACGTCCATATCCTGCACATATCCCATTTTATACATATGTTAATGGCAGTCTCCCCATCGGTACTATCTTCAAATAAGGACAGCTTTCTAGGTGGGCAAATACAAATGGAAAGGGAGAGAGATCCTCCAAAATCAGGTTTTAAAATTGTTTTTCCCTCATATCATTCTTTCTTATTTAAATTATAAAAATTAAAGACTAGTTTGATTTTATCAAGAGGTCATTTATTGTATTCCTTAAAACTACTGGAAAAGAACATAGGCAAAACATTCTGACGTAAACCGTAGCAATGTTTTCTTAGGCCACTCTCCCAAGGCAATAGAAATAAAAGCAAAAATAAACAAGTGGGACCTAGTCAAACTTGCACATTTTTGCACAGCAGAGGAAACTATAAACAAAATGAAAAGGTGACCTACAGAATGGGAGAAAATATTTGCAATTGATGCATCCAACAAGGACTTAATTACCAAAATATATGAACAGCTCATATAACTTAACAACAACAACAGAAGATCAAAAAAGTGGGCAAAAGACCTAAATAGACATTTCTCCAAAGAAGACATACAGATGGCCAAGTGGCACATGACAAGATGTTCAACATTGCTAATTATCAGAGAAATGTAAATCAAAGTCAGAACTAGAGTGAGGTGTCACCTCACAGCAATCAGAATGGCCATCATTAAAAATACTACAAATAATAAATGCTCGAGAGGTTGTGGAGAAAAGGGAACCCCTCCTACACTGTTGGTGGAAGAGTAAATTGGTATAGCCACTATGGAAAACAGTATGGAGGTTCCTTAAAAACTCAAAATAGAGCTACCATATGATTCAGCAGTCCCACTCCTTGACGTATATCCAGAAAAAACTGTTGAAAAGATGCATACACCCCAGTGTTCATTGCAGCGCTATTGTACAAAAGCCAAGACATGAAGCCACCTAAATGTCCATCAGCAGATGAATGGATGAAGGTGTAGTACATGTGTACTATGGAATATTACTCAGCTATTAAAAACACTGTCATTTGCA
Organism: Dama dama; assembly: GCF_033118175.1. NCBI lineage: Eukaryota > Metazoa > Chordata > Mammalia > Artiodactyla > Cervidae > Dama > Dama dama. Next base: position 88,394,108 of record NC_083700.1, read on the forward strand.
GCAACGTGGATGGACCTAGAGAAGCCATAGTAAGTGAAATAAGTCAGAGAGAGACGAATGTCGTATCCCTTATATGTGGAATCTAAAGTATGGTACAAAAGAGCTTATTAAAAAAAAAAAAAAACAGATTCAGAGACATAGGAAACTCACTTAGGGTTACCAAAGTGGAAAGGAGGTTGAGGGAGGATAAATTAGGATTGTGAGATAGCAGATACAGACTACTATGTACAAAATAGATAAACAACAGGTCCTACTGTATAGCACAGAGCACTGTCTTCAATGTCTTGTAATAATCTGTAATGGAAAAGAATCAGAAGAAGTATGTGCATAACTGGTTCATTTTGCTGTACACCAGGAACTAACTCAGCTTTATAAATCAATTATACTTTTAATTTTTTTAAATAATTAAGAGGTTATTTATTAAATGTACAATTTGTTGTGGCTACTTTTGTTTGTTATTTTTCATTTTCCAACCTTGAGTTTTAGTAGAACTGAGTGGATGAGTTAGAGATAGATAAGAAAGGACAACTGAAAGGAGCATTTAATGAAAGGAGCATTTGTGTTTCAGAATTTTAAAGTACTGTATATTAAACAAGAATGTTTGTGAAGAAGGCATTTGGCTAATAACAATTTCCTGCGATCACCAGGTGTCCTGCTGCTAAAGAGTACTTCAAGGAGAATTCCCATCACTGGAGTTGGGCTGTGCAGTGGCTGCAGAAGAAGGTAGTTGAGTTTTTCTGCTTCTTTCATGGGAACCAACAACAACATATCTCATCAGGAAATAAAATCTCAGGCTTAATTTGGAGACTGTCAAAGTATTTTCAGAGTTCACACTTTTTTGGGAACAGTTGATACCTAACTTTATGCATGTAATTTGTATCTTAATACATTTGTCTGAATTTTATGGGTAAAAAGGTAAGGATGATTATTTAAGAGGTAGTATTTTAGTAAACTCTTGAAAGCAGAAGTGCAATCTTATCAAAAAGGATCTCTTGATGTGGTAGAAAGTCTGGGTCAATTTATATACTGTTCTATATGCTTTTTATACTGTAATATGTGTTGGTAGAAATCGTTGACTCATGTGGGCTTATTTGTCATCTCTAATGGCCTTTTTGACCTTCCATGTCAGATGTCAGAACATTATTGGACACCACAGAGTAACGTCTCTAATGAAACGTCAACTGGAAAAACCTTTCAGCGAACAATTTCAGCTCAGGTGAGAGTTGTCTGTTGGTTTTGTGTGGATTGAAATCCCTTAGGTAGAATTTTTAGTGTGTTTCCCAGAAACTGCTGTCTAAAAAAAGAGGTATACATTAAAAGTGAGTAAGGACTGAAGACACGATTGATTTTTCTATGAAAAAGCAGCAAGTGAGTTGTTTGCCTGGAAGGACAGCAGTGAGGGTCATTTAGTGTGGCCCCACCTGCCCCAGAAGTTGACATGAAGGCACCGCCTCCAGAGGTCAGATGAAGGGTGGTCTTCCTCGGTCCTGCTGCCACTGCACACGCTGACTTCTTGTGTTTCAATCTCTGGCAGGACACGTTAGCATACGCCACAGCGCTGCTGAATGAGAAGGAGCAGTCAGGGAGCAGTAACGGGTCGGAGAGCAGTCCTGCTAATGAGAATGGAGAGAGACACTTACAGCAGGTACATCTGTAGGGCAAGTCCTGGGTGAGAGGGCAGTGCCCGCTCTGAGGTTTCCCAGAGACAGCCTCGGTCATCAAGAAAGGAGACCCCAGCGCCGCCCTCTGGGAACCTCTGCTCAGGACTTGTTCTCTGTGCTTACAAAGCAGAGCGGCGTTGCACCGTGACATTTATCCAGGCTTTGGTCTCAGTCTGCTGGCTGTTCTACTCAGCTTGGAGAGCATCCTGATAAAGCCCGGTTTGCAGATATGGTCCTTCCAGATTGTACTTCATTCTGTTGGGTTACAAAAAATCACCACTTTCCCCTTCTGCTCTCACCAGCCTTCCTAGAAACACATATGCTTGAAAAGAAGGGCCTTATGCCATTGGAATCTGTGTGCTTGTCAGGGGCATCAAATTTTTAAGTATTTTTCAATACTAATCACTATAGTAGAAAAAAGAATGAATTATTTATTGAACGCTTACTATGTAGAAGAATGCAGCAGGTTTAAATGTAATGACATGTATCGTTTCTTCCCTCCGGTCCATAACTTTCTGAAAGACCTTCTCCGTAGCTCCATCACAGTGCACAGAGGCCTCGTCAAATGAATTTGCTGATGTTCTGTGTGCCACTTTGTTTGTTTGTTTTTAAATCTTTGGGATCCTGGTAATAACCAGTGAGGTCGCCATTCCCCTGATTTCACAGAAGGAAACTGACACTCAGCATAGTGATTTGATTTAACTCAAGGCTATGTTATGCCTGTAGGCAAGTCACTAGATTGTTCCTGTAACTCAGTAAGAACCTAGAAGTGGAAGCTCTGCATAATCAAGAATTGTCAAATATGAGGTCAAACATATACTTGTTATGTTTTATTGCCCTTTGATAAACATTAAGTAGTTAAATGAGGACATGTTAAACTGCAGAACACAGTTAAGTCAGTTGGCACAGGAAAAAACTTTTTTCTCTTAACGTTATTAAGTATGTATTTATTCCTTTCATTTCCCAAAGGGTTCTGAATCACCCATGATGATCGGCGAGTTAAGAAGTGATCTGGACGATGTGGATCCCTAGGGGCTGTGCCCAGCAGTGATGAGCAGTCATGTCACGGTTACTGGATGCTCAGCACCTTTTTGAAATCAGAATCTCATTCTTGAACCCTTTAGCAGAGCCCGGAGGCTGGACTGGGAGAACCTACCATGAGGGGAGGAGCCCGTGTTTTTAAGGAACGCACTCTTCAGCCCCCGGGGAAGGCCTGGGAGCTGTTTGGCAGTGGGAAGACTCCAGCCTGTGGAGTTCAGCTTACCTGGGGCATGGTCCACATGTGGACTGACACTTCTGTACAGATTTTAGGAAGTAAAGCTGGTGGCAGACTGTTTTGTTACATGAACATACAGGAGTGAGTGAAGATAAAGCTATTGCTTTCTCAATAATGCTATAAAAGAAATTCCTTTGGTTTTTATATATTAAAAAAAAAAGCAAGCTGCCTTTAGATATATGGGGGCAAATTTTTAATCTTGCAGTAACATTGAATAGAAATATCAAGTTTAAAATGATGTAAAAATATGTGATAAAAATTCCTTTTCACTGTAAAATAGTAGTTAAAGAATTCAGTTTACACAGACCTTTGTATTTAATATGTCTCCCTATTTGTATAGAATTTCAGGTGGGTCTGGATGAGAGCCCTGGGCATAAACTTAGATCTTGATGATATGTTACCAGGATCAAAAATTGGGAAATTAAGCTCTTTAAGGTATTTTTCTGATAAAATTGAGATTGAAAGAGCAATAAAAAGATGCTATGTTCTCTAGAAGTATAGAGTGCATTCTTTGACATCAATCACTAATTGTTCCCAAAACAAATTTTACAAAGAGCAAAATAAAAAGCACTTTAAGATATGATTTTATTGAGTTTGACTTCATAAAATCTTTTTACTGCTTGGAGACATATTGAATAAACTGTAGTCTTAAATCATGTGACCTGCAATCATTTGCTTTTGCTGGAAACTTAATTACTAAAACCCTTGGTACTGGTTGTTTATGAAGTTAAATATTTGAGTTGAGAGACACTGCTTTGTGAATTTCTGGACATTTTACCACAGAGAAGGAACAGGAGACTTGGTTTCTCCTCAGCGTGATTAATTGACACTGAAAAGATAAGGATAAGAAATAACTAGCAAGCCACTGAACAACCCACCCATTTAGTTGTGTTTCCCAGGTCTCGGCACCATTCACTCATTTCAGGTTAGCTGCCAGCCCACTCCTTTTTCTGGAGTGGAGAGAGGATGCCGACATAGTTTATATGTTGTGTATGTTTGGGGTTTTGAGTCACTGCACACATTTTCAATCCTGTTTGTCTTTGGTTGCGTGCTCTGCCTTGTTCTGTCCTCCCCACGCACAGAACTAGGGGAGCCTCAGGAAGCACTGGGCGGCCCCAGGCAAGGATCTGCAGAGTCAGAGGAGCAGCAGACCCGTGACAGGGCTGACAGCGGCTCCTGCCGTGCACCGCAGACCCTGTGGCCTCACCGTCGAGGGTGCAGTTAGAGTGCGGCCAGGCTGCAGTCTGTAATTGCATGACTGGCCAGTGGTGATGTCTGTCAAGAGACACCAGCTGGGTAGAGGGCCAGCACCTCAGAGCAGAGCAGAGCTGCGCCCCTGAGAAAGGGTCTGAGGTCCTTGGCTGATTTTATGTGATTCTGATGTTCTTACAAATTCAAATGTGATGTTTTAAAGTGGATTTTTGAGTCCATGAATACCCACGCCCTGCTGCCCCCCACCCCCTCTCCGCCCTCCTCACAAAGCGACCCCTCGGGATGTGACCTTGAAATGCCAGCCACGAGGATGTGGCGCTGGCAGCTGCACTCAGGAGCCCAGATTCAGGAGTGAAATTGCCACTTCTGTCCCTTATTTCCTATGGAAACAATGCCTTCCACAGCCCCCAGCACCTGCTGTCCTCACAGTAGCGTGCATCGGGACCAGGACCACCTGTCGCTGACACGAGGCACCCTGGTCGGTTTTGCTCACGTTGTTGCTGCAGTGAACGTCACTTTCCCTTTGCCAGTAACCTTGATTTCCCCATGGCTGCAGTCTACCAACCTGCTGATGACTTTTTTTTTTAATGTCATACAACAAAGTGACAATTACGACAGGCTTACCTTGGAAGAGGTGTCATTTTTACTGCCAATCTTTTTGGACGAAGATGTTTTTATAAATCTTTCAAAATGGTCTGCAAGTCGAATAGGAATTGCACAACTAAACCCAATGCTGTGTGTCCTCAAGAAGCTCCCTTCATGAGATCCTTCTTAGGATGGCCAAGTCAGTCCCTTAGAGACATCCTGGGAAAGAAAGCAAAGGAGCCTTCGGACAGGCACCCCGGCCTGTGACTTCCCCTGGAGCCCACACACGGGCCCAGAGCACATGTCACCAGGCTCACCCTATCTTGCTCCACCCTCCCTGCGAACATCAAGGTGTGTGCAGTTACCTTTTGAGCTTGGAACAGGCAGACTGGAATTTTCCTCTGCTACCTCTTGTGTACAAAATCTTGTTTATACAATTTGGAAAAGAAGTAGATAAACTAAGGGAGAATCTTCATTCTAAATTTGGTTCACTGAGTGGCAGAGTTCTTAGCTTCTAAAGGTGTAAAATAAATTTTTCAAAAACAGAGTTGGAGGCTCACTGGCATTTTTCTGTGTAAATCAGAAAATGGCTGTGGTTGGGGAGGGGTGACAGGGGCCGGTGACCTGGAAGGAAATAGTGCCGATTCCTTTTCTACTTTGGACTGATGAAGTGAATAGGGCCCATTCTTTAATGATGAAGGGCAGTGGGTCTTTTTCTAAGCTTTTTACTATTTCTTGCTTTGGATATCCTGACCATTTCAGGATTCATTTGCAAAGCTGGATTAAGGATGTGCAGAGCTCAGACCAGTGGCCTGCAGCTGTCTCCCCCATATCTTTCAGGCCTCCCAGCAGTCTCCAGCATAAATCACATCCCCGGTCAAGCTGGATTTCTTGTTGGACCCCACATGTCTCAGCCTCACCCCTGATGCCCTGCCTCTGCCCACATGGTTCCCCTCTCCTGGGCTCTTTGCTGCTCCAGATACTCTGCAGTCCACACCCATTCCTTCCTGGCTCCCAGTGACCAGCTACCAACCTCTGCAAAAGTCAGGTGTTCCCTTTTCTCAAATCTTAGAGCCTTCTGGGTATGAACAGCTAAGGAGCTAACCCCCGGCTCTTGGGTGATGGGGAGAGGGGTCTCTGGCATGTACCACGGGCAGGGTGCCAGTGGGCCCACTTACGCAGATACTCTCTGACTGTCGGGTCCTTAGCAGCTGGCAGGTTTTGAACACTTTCCGAGACACTAAGTTGTCCGAGTTTGAGAGGACTTTTGCCTTTGCAGGTCAGTTCTCTGATCACGTATAATATGAGCTGTTTAGAGCTAGGCCTTGCTCAAGACAGCTACACTCACCAGCCTCAAAGTGGGGCTGGGGAATGGGGGGCCACATTGCATGAGGTAATTATTCTTTTTGCAAAGTAGAAAGTTTTGAGACTTCTTAATTTCAAATCATGAAAAATGACCCTGGACATAATTCTCATTACAGATGCCTCAGCCACTCATTTAAACTTTTGCCATAAACATCAACTCTGTGCCAGGCTCTGGGAGAAGAGAATGGAAGGACACAGGGACCCTGAGCATCTAGAACGTGAGGCACAGGATGCCAAGGAGGGAGAGCCCTGGTTGCTGGGGGGGACTTGGAAATTACAGACAGACTCCAATTTTATCCCAGGACAGGCTTAAGTACTCAAATACTTGCATTCAAAATACACATACTCTTCAAGGGCTCAATTTGCTCAACCATCCCACAGTTATCTAGCACCTCATATAAGCAAGGTCTCATCCTAGACAGTCAAATTCAGGCAAGAGTCATGACTAAGTTGTTTTTATTTTTATTTTAAACAGTCACCATGTAATAAAACTGCCACAAAACCCAGAATAAATATCTTTTAAGTTACAAAAGGAAAACAGATTTAGAAAAGGTGCTTGCTGTAAAAAGGCAATGGAGGGTTGATGACAAACACAAACCAAAAAGATAGGTGCATGCTTGTTTGCTTGGGTTAGGGGTGGAGTTGAGGGAGCTCAAAGAGGGAGAGTTGCACCTCCCGCCTCCCACCTCCATCCCTCCAAAGGCCTCTCCGCTCAGGTCCCAGTGCTCTATGCTGGCTCACAGGGTCTGTGTTCCCCTTCTGAGTCTCGGCTCTGCAGATAGGTGGCCCAACCAGGTGCAGTAAAAAGTCTTGACTTTAAGGCCAAGTCTGGGTTTATATCGTGGCACTACTTCATGTCCTGGCTCGGTGAGCTAGGTGAGCACCCACCTCCCCATCTCTGGTTCCCAGTTTCCTCCTGAAGCAGGGATGACAGTGTGTGCTATGGTAGGTGCGTGGACCCGGTGAGAAGCTGGATGGAGCTGCATCCACTGCAAATGCAGAGTCAGCCTTTGGGTGATATCCCCCTGAAGGCTGATGCCAGGTAGGCTGTAAACCTGGACCAGAGCAAGGGGAGAACAGCTAAGATAATCAAAGGCATGGCCCCGTGATCACCTGGGACACATCTGGCTGCATCTGTCGTGCTGTTGGTGGGGGCTCAAGGTATGGGTAAAAGAGGATTTTTTTTTTTAATGAAACAAAGATGAACATTTTTAATGATAAAAGATACAAGTCACAAAGAAGAGAGACATCATCATATACCATTAGACACCTTAACAACAAAGATAATAAAGCAAAAATCAGAAGAAATATAAGGGAAAAGAAAACCATAGTGAGACATATTAACATTTTTTCTGAGAATATTTTATCATGTGCAGAAAAAAATAGGAGCATCTTGAATGATGTCATTAATTAAATGTAATAGATTTAAATTTAATTAATTTATATTAACCATAGACTTCCCAGGTGGCCTAGTAGTTGCAGGAGATGCAGGTTCAATCCCTGGGTTGGGAAGATCTGGAGGAGGAAGTGGCAACCCACTCCAGTATTCTTGTTTGAAAAATCCCACAAACAGAGAAGCCTGGAGGGCTACAGTCCATGGGGTTGCAAAAGTTGGACATGGCTGAGCACACACCACCATATTAATCATATCCTACACAATTACACTTAAAATTTTATATCTCATATGTTGTCAATAGATGTCCATAGGACATTTAGAAAAATTGGCAAGAAGATAAACATTACTAAATTTCAAAAAGAATTCTTTTTTGTGCATGTGATTCAGATACACATATACACATGTATTATTTTTGAAGTTGTTTTCCATTATAGGTTATTACTATATATTGGCTATAGTTCTCTGGAGAGTTAGGAATTTTATCAACAAAAGCTGTCTTCAGGAGGTGAGTCCTAATGGCAGAACTGAGAGGGCCCCGTGGAGATCAAACTGATGGAGGTCTCTCTAGAAAAAGAGCAAGGACTTAAGCCAAAGAGACTTGGCAGCTGACTCTGGGCTGGTGCTTTGGACCACAACATCCTCTATCCAGCGGGTAGCATAGGCCCTGCCTTTGCCCCAGGGCTGTTCTGAAACCCTGTGAGAAGTTGGGTGGAGAAGCCCTTTGGACATTTTGAAACAGGCCTTTTTTGAAAAGCATCACCCTTATCAAGGCCACCCAGTACCCTCAGAGGCAGGGAAAACATCCTCCACTAATCAGGGAGCCTCACGGGGCTTCCCCAAAGCGGGCAGGAAGTGAGGGACCATCTCTACCTTTCACTTCCCCTGACTGATATTTGGCCTCTTCAGCCTTCAAGCACCTCGCTGTCTCCCCACCGGAGGATGACCACCTCCTGCATGGAGGGTTGAGCACTGACTGACTGCTCGATGAAAGGTCATTCTGCCCACAACGTTGGCATCTGGGGAGTGGCTGGCGGGAAGCTGAACACAGCCTGGCCTGTGCTAACGGGGGGGGGGGGTGTGGACCCCGCCCCGCGGTGAGGGGGGGCCTGCCTGGCGCCTGCAGCCCTGCTCCATCAGCCTCCATCCAGCTCAGGCCTGGGGCGGGGTGATGCAGGCCGAGAGCTGGGGTTCTCCCAGGTGGGGAGCCAGCACACCCCGAGTGCCAGCACCAGAGTTCCAGGAGGAAGAGGTGGCCTCCTTGCCCCAGGGTGCAGGCTGAAGAGGGCTTGAGGGAGAAGAAGGAACCACTTCAAGGCTCAGCCAAGGCCTGGGACCCCTTCCCCGTGCAAGTGTCCTGGGCAGGGCAGTCACTGGGCCTCGCAAGAGGCCTGCTCTCCCCGACGGCCTGCTCCGGCAGCAGATGACGACAGCTGCAGGAGCCTCCTCAGCAGTCCTGCCTCCCGCACCGACGTCCCAGCCCCACGTCACACACGTGCTGTCCACCACGTAGGTCCCCATGGTGTGGGAGGCCTCCAGGTGAGTCCCACAGCCAGTCACTGTCCAGCCCTCTGCCAGGCCACGGTGACCGTCCAGGGCCCCGGGACGAAAGAAAGGGCACGTGAGGCACTCTGCAAGCTAGGCCCAAAGGGCACAAGCGAGTGTCTGCAGGCCAACGCGAGCTCCTCTTCTTCCCCTGACACCATGCCTCCTGCTTCTCTCACCATCCCTGTCAGGGGCAAAGCAAAAACCTTGGCAGCCCCCCTCCATGGCCCCCACCACAGCCAGTCCATCAGAGCTGTGGGCTCCTCCCCAGGGCCCAGTATCCTGCACGTTCCCTCCCTGGCTAAGCCCCACCGCCCGGGCCAGGACAGTCACAGGAGCTGACCACCGGTGCCAGGGTCTTCCACCTCCCATGGGAGCTGCAGCCTGGGGCAGAGGCGGACCAGCTCAGACACTCAGGTGCGAAGGGACTTTCTGTCTCTCCTCTTCAGGCCTCATCAGTCTCCACCTTTTTAGGGTCTGATTCTGAAGCTGGGAAATCCAGAAACAAGTCAGGGCAGGAAAGAGGCACTAAGCTGAGTGACAGGACTCCGGCATTCTCAACTCAACCTTGCTGCTGGCCTGCTGTGTGACCTTAGGAAAGCCATACACCCTCTCTGAGCCTCTCAGGGAAAACATCATCTCCTCTCACCCCAAGATGGGGAGCAACAGGGAAGGGATTCCAAGGCCTGAGTTGCTAGACCAGGAGAGGGGACACCCTGCTGTAACCCAGCCATCAGGACAGAAGTTCAGGGTGAGCTTAATGTCTCCCTGGGAGACTTAGGCTTCCCTCCAGAGCTTGGGAGTTGGGCACACACCCTGGCTATAACACCTCAGAGACTGGTCCTGGGCTAGAGCAAGCCTCAGTGTCCCTCTATGTGAAGTGGAGAGGGAGGCTGTAAGGATGAAACGAGGAAAGGCACGTGGAGCCCAGCACAGTGCCTGGCATTGGGCAAGGGCTCGGCTCGTGTTAGGGTCGTGGTCACTAGAATCCCTGGGCGCTAGCTGAGGGGCCTTGCGGAAGGCACTCAGCAGGTCAAGGCACACTCCCCTTCACTGTAAAGTGGGACTCTTTAGGGCGTGCTTTACAGGTAGTGGATTCTATGGCACCCGATGCCTTCAAACTGGCACGTGTCCTGGAGTTTACCTGCTGGGTGATCCAAAGAGTCACCAGAAAACGTGGTCTTCCAACATCAAGCCAGGACCCTGATGAGATGGCCGGTGGCCCACTGGGCCTGTCCCAGCCTCTCCACCTCTCTGGGCTCATCTTTCTATTGCAAAGCCATCCTGCCGCCTTCATCAGCCACTCCTACAGCCAGCTCCTAACTTGTCACTCGCCCTTGTCAGCTTCTTCCTCAACCTTCAGTGGCTTCCCAGTATGAAACTCCATGGAAAATCAACTCTTGAGCCAGTTATTTCAGACCCACTACTTGCCCCCTCCCTCAACTCTCCCCAGGACATCCCACGCTCCCACCAAGCAGGACAGCTCAGTCCCTCCACCGGTTTGAGGGGCTCCATCCCCAGATCCCCTGCAAGGTCCCCATCTATGACCACATGCTACCTACACAGGGGCATGTTTTGGACACAAGGTAACCAATCCACAGTTACCTATGTCAAGAATGGATTTTAAAGCAATGGGTGATAACCATGGTAGCCAGCACAATGTCCTCATGCCAAGCTAAACGCTTAGCACCCGTTACCTTCATTCTATTGATGAGGCACCGGAGGCACAGAGAAGTTAAGTAACTTGCGTGGGTCACACAGCGGATGACTGGCAGAGCCAGGATTAAACCCAGGTCAGTTCCACTTTCAGAGCCTCTCCCTGAAAGACCCCTCCTGCACTGTGCTGCCTGTGGTTAAGTGCCTGCGAAGCTCTGGGCCTGGTGCCCTAGGTGTTACCCATTTTCACAGCAACGCAGTGAAGCAGGAGCTACCACGGCTCCTCTTAGGGAGGAGGAAGCTGAGACTGAGACAGATGAGGTGCCTGCTCAGGGCTCCAGGGATGGAAGGGGCAGCACTGGCCTTCGCACCAGACAGTTGCACTCCAGCGTGGGACCAGCCAGATGCAAGCAGGGGCACAAGGAGCCAAGGATGACGCCTCACCCCAGGGTGAGCCCAGCCTCCTACCTGTGAGCACAGAGCCCTGCTGGGGGCATCAGGCGTGGGTCTGCGCACCAGCCCCAGCTGGCAAAGCTGTGTGGATGCTGCAGTTGGCCCGGGGAGGCAGGCAGCATCTGGCCACAGCATAGACACCCTCGCCCCCAAACGCGTTGTGGGCCAGGCAGACATGACTGCCCTCTCGGGCCTGAGAGCCAAAAATAGAAACCCTGTTTTAGAAAGGGCTTTACAACACAGGATGAGGGGGTTGGAGGGAACCAACTCAGACACCTGGTCCCAGCCCCTCGAACCCTCTCCAACGTCCCAGCAAGGGGCCAGCCAGCCCCTGAAGACAAGGAACTCACTCCTGTCCAAGACAGACTGTTCTGCAGATGGGCAACTCTGAATATTATAAAGTTCTTCTGGACACCGAGAGTGACTTCAGAATACAGATACAGGGAAATCATAGACCCGAGTGCCAGGACCCAGACTGCTCAGCCCCAACCCACTCTCGGCCTCTCCCACATGCCCTAACCTGCAGGTTCAAGGGCACAGTCAAGCACACTCCTGGACACTGTCTCCCGGGCAGAAATGGTTGCCCACTCCTGTCCTCCTGGCCTAAGCGCTGCCCTTCCACCAAAAGGCCATGACCGGATGGCATCTGTGCCAGGCTCTCTGGCCTTAACCTGATGCCCCCTCTTTCGCTGGTTTGAGAAGATTTCTCAACTGCCAGAACCGTGGAACGTCTGAGTGAAAAGGGCCCTGGAGACCACTGCGTGCAGAGATAGCGAATCCCCTGCACATGTCTGGCTCCCCCTCCCCCAAGGCAGTGAACCCCTGGCACACATGCTGGCCCCACCCCCTCAAGGCAGGGGCTGCAATCCATCCAGCCTCATCCTACAGAGTCTCCCAGGACCCCTCAATGTGGCTCCTTCTAGAGCACCCAAACTCAGTGACTGAGATATGCCCCATTTAGCTTTAACTTGCAGACGGGGCACTGGAGGAAGGGGTCCGGGCAGATCTGGGCCTGAAAGCGGGAACCCCCCCTCAGGCTCCTGTGGGAAGGCGCAGGTCACCTCGATGCACTTGCCCCACCGCCTCCCGCCTCTGCAGAAGTTGGAACAGCCCAGCAGCTCCTCGGGGGGGTGCAGTGGGCCTCAGTCATGCCATCCGCGTGGGCCCAGAGTACACCGACCACACAGTCCTACAAAGCAGCTGCCCGCCTTCACAGAGGCCCTGGGTTGAGGAGGGATGGCTGAGGAGGGGAGTCTCCATCAGGGCTCTGCTCACAGAGGACTCCAGATCTTTGCCTCCTGGTGGAAGAGAGGGGGACTTCCCTGGTGGCTCAGCGGTGAAGAATCTGCTGGCAATGTGGGAGTCACAGAAGACACGGGTTCCATCCTTGGGTCTGGAAGATCCCCTGGAAGAGGGCATGGCAGCCCGCTCCTGTATTCTTGCCTGGAGAATCCCACAGACAGAGGAGCCTGGTGGGCTACAGTCCAGAGTCAGACACAACTAAAGAGACTTATCCCGCACACGTGGGAGAGAGGGGCCTTAAAGAAGGTGATCAATCTTCCCATTAAAACACATCATCAGAGGGAGGTGGGAGGGGGGATCGGGATGGGGAATACATGTAACTCCATGGCTGATTCATGTCAATGTATGACAAAACCCACTACAATATTGTAAAGTAATTAGCCTCCAACTAATAAAAATAAATGAAAAAAAAAAAAAAACACATCATCAGAGCCCATATTTGTCAATGTCTCCCAGTCACCAGAAGCAGGCAGCTGAATCCTCCCTCCATAGATGAGGGAGGGGCCAGATTGCCCAGTCACACAGACCCCCTGAGACCTCCCAAGCCCCAGCCTGGACTCTGCCCACCCTGCCATCCTGCTGACCTGCTCCATAGGTGCGGGGGGCGGGGTGCAGTGTGGCCACCAGGTTGGGGTTCCTGAGCTGGTCCTCAGGGAAGAACCAGGCCTTGTTGATGACATCTTTGGCAGAGAAATGGATCAGTTCTGCCTCAGCTCAGCCCAGGTGAGCTCCGGCTCGGTGGTCAGCATCATAACCATAATGTCTGGTCATGGGGCAGGCGGTGAGAGATGGGGATCGCCCAGCCCTCCTTCCCGATCTGGGACTCTCTCCTGGGGCACACACAGACACCCCAGCACACACACATCCATGCACACATATAGACACATCAGACTGTTCTTCAGAAATTAAACCACCTACAATCTCATGCTTAAAAAACTGCCAGAGTATGACTCTCTTAATCCTGTTCTCACACCTCTGAGCCTTGGCAATTGCTGTTTTATTTGCTAGGTAAACTTTTATTCACCCACTAAACCCCAGATGAAATGTCCCTTCTCCAGGAAATTTTCCCTGACCTTTAGTGTGGGCAGGCACCTCCTCTGGGCTTCCTTCCACACAGGCCTGTCTACTCTGTGCATCTGCCTCCCCCATCAGACTGAGTGACCTTGAGGGCACCATCTATCTGACTCATCTTTAGTCCCCATGCCCAACACAGAGCCTGGCACAAGGGGTCCTGTTGCAGACCCTGCCTGCCAAACGGGCTGTGAATCATGATGGCTGAGGGCAGCTACTCACCAGTCACGTGGGCGGCACATGTGTGTTAAATGATTCAGTTTGCAGTTTTGTTTTTTTTTAAATGCCATGTCCGAGAACACGACTGCCAAGGGTCAGGTGAACAGCTGCTACGTGAGGGAGGAAGCAGGAGGCCAGCAACCCCAGGCCTTGGGTCGACGTGCCACGCCGGGCCAGGCACCCCTCCCAGAAGGGCTGCACTGCATGTAAACTGGGGACTTCTGGATCCCACTTTGCAGATGAGCAGTGGGTTCTGAGAGACATGACTTACCATGAGCCTGGGTCTCTGGACTCCAAAGTCCAAGCTCTTTCCTCCTGGCTTGTAGACATCTGACTCCCAGGGCAGGGCCAACTGAACAATGACTTTGCAGCCAGTGGGCTGACGGCAACCTCTGCAATGTCAGGATCTCGTCCACTGTGTTCTCCTGTGGAACACTCCGCCTTCCCTGGCACCCAGCAGCTCACTGATTGTTCACTAAGAGAGGTAGCCCGTGGCTGTCTGCAGGCAAGCAGCGGTCCCTTTCCTGTCACCTATAAAGAGACCTGTATTTGAAACGTGCTTTGGGCAGCTTCCTCATCAAAGGCCTCCCTCCCTCTTTGGGAGGTGGGAGCAAGCTTCCCTGATGCTCCCTGGGGGACCCTGGGATCTGACCCACCAGCACAGGCACAGAGGAACATGATGTCACCAGCCTGAGGAAGGGGGCGCTGTGGAGTGTGCAGAGGGTGCTTCGGATGGAGGTGGGGAGCCAGGAAGCCCTGCAGGCACCTGGACTTTTGGACGGGTGGACCCAGAAGGCAGTCCCTTCTCATCCCACATCCTCCACGGCACCCTTTGGGGGTCAGCCCCACCCAGGCCTCTTGCCACTTGGCAGGGCTTTTTCCCTGCCCCCCTACCCCCCCCCCACACACACACACTCATATACACACACTCACACACATACTCACATACACACACTCACACTCGAAAGAGTTGCCCAAAGCAGCTGTGTCAGCTCCTCCCTCTTCTCAGATGCACCCTGCCTTTGATCTGGCCAGCTAACAACCAGCCAACACTCACTGTGCCCCTCACCAACTTCCATCCCTACCCCAAAAAGTCAGGGATCAGAGGAAGACAGAGCCTCTTCCACATCTTTCCCTTCATCTGAGTGCCTCATGGCCAATACCCACCCTTCCCACCTCCTTCCTTCCTTTCTCTTTTGAGGACATCCCCCTTGCTCCAGTCAGGCTTCCTCTGGGATCTCCTCTGTCCACAATCTCTTCTCCTGCTCCTGTCTCCAAGTCCTTCATCTCCTGTTATTCTTCCTCTTCACCACGAAAGATTTCTCAAGGCTTCTCCACCCTCAAAACCCCATCCCTCAAAATGGCCCTCTCCC
Organism: Dama dama; assembly: GCF_033118175.1. Lineage (NCBI taxonomy): Eukaryota > Metazoa > Chordata > Mammalia > Artiodactyla > Cervidae > Dama > Dama dama. The sequence goes on from NC_083700.1 coordinate 88,409,219, forward strand.
CTTGACGCCCACTCAGCCTGAACAATACACAGAACCTGCTCTTTGCACCTTCTACTTCTCCAGCCTCAGAAAACTTGGAGTCTGCAGCCACTACCACTGTGAGTGGACGTTAGGTCAATTTATCAGTGTCAACATTTTGAACATGCACCCTTTCAGAAGGGACCTATCCTTTTTGAGTGTATGCTCATTTGAAAAAAAAAAAAAAAAACTACAAGAAAAAAAATTTTTTTAATGTGAGTAACTCAGAACTGTATACAGAGAAAAGTTTCTCTCTCTCCCATTCCTGACCACCCCCCACCTTCCCAAGGCTACTCCTTGTTACTCATTGTAGTAGGTCAAATAGTGTTCCCGCCAAAAGAACTGTACCTGTGCCTGCGTGCTCAGTCGTGTCTGACCCTTAGCGACCCTGTGGATTGTAGCCCACCAGGCTCCTCTGTCCATCGGATTCCCCAGGCAAGAACACTGGAGTGGGTTGCCATTCCTGTCTCCTGCATGGCAGGGGGTTTCTTTAACACTCCTGGTACCTGTGCTGCCGCTAAATCACTTCAGTCATGTCCAACTCTGTGCAACGCCATAGACGGCAGCCCACCAGGCTCTGCCATCTCTGGGATTCTCCAGGCAAGAACACTGGAGTGGGTTTCCATTTCCTTCTCCAACGCAGGAAACTGAAAAGTGAAAGTGAAGTCGCTCAGTTGTGTCCGACTCTGTGCAACCCCATAGATGGCAGCCCACCAGGCTCCTCCGTCCATGGAATTCTCCAGGCAAGAGTACTGGAGTGGGTTGCCATTGCCATCTCCGGGTACCTGTGACTATAACCTTATTTGGAAAGAAGGTCCCTGCAGATGTGATTAAGGTAAGGATGTCCTGAGGAGATCACCAGGGTTTAGGATGGGCCCCAAATGCGATGACTGCTGTTGGAAGAGGAAAGAGAGGGAGAGTTAAGACACAGGGGGACACAGAGAAGAAGGCTATGTGGAGAAAAAGGCACAGATGGAAATGGTGCACAAACCAAGGAAAACCAGGAGCCACTAGAAGCTGGAAGGGACAGGAAGAGATTCTCCTGGAGAGGCTGCAGGGCCTTGATTTCAGACTTCTGGGCCCCAGAACTCTGAGAGAACACGTATCTTTTGTTTTAAACTACCAAATTGTTTTCTCTGTACTTTGTACAAAATTGTCTGATTTGTTACAGCAGCCTTAGGGAACTAATATGCCCATTTATTGGGTAACTTTTCAGATGTTATATTTTTATAAAAATACTTTAAAACATTGTAACATTTATGACTCATTGTTGACTTTTTATTTACATGGGCAAGGTGGAGAGGGGCATCTTAGTCTTTAAATATTGGGGTCTCTATCATCTTGCTCTGGTCTTATTCTGGGGGTTACAACTTTGCTGGTACATCTACATCTGCTTTGTCATCTCTCTAGTGGCAGATGATTCTATTCTATATATGTTCCAGTCTCTGGTGGATGCAGGTTGTTTTCTGCCTTTTGCTGCTACAAAGCAGCAATGCCTAACCTTATCCATGCCTCTTTGCACACGTGTGAGTCTCCATGTGGCATGTTGGGAAGCTCTCATCTGATCTCCTAGAAGGTCCCACAATCACATGTAGATTCACTCAGCTCTGTCCTTCCAGCTTTTCTGCCTTCTGGAATAAAACTTTCACTTTGAGCGGCCACAATGTCACATTTTCATTCACGATCACTGAATTCTCCTACTGGATCAGCAAGTATCCATCAGTATGGAGGGGCGAGTTTTAGCCTGTTCACACGGTGGAATATTTTGCAGGTGTTAAAAAGAATGAAGCAGATGCTTGTATATTGATATGGAAAGATGTCCAAAATTAATCATGTTTTAAAAGTAGATTATGCTCTTATTTCCATAAATGGTTACGTATGTATAGAGATGCTTGCCTCTGCATAAACAAAACAAAATCAATGCTATAGACCCTGAAATGAATTTGAGGGAACTCTATGTGTTCTATGTTTGGAGTTGTGAAAGAAATGTGGTGTCTCACCTAATGCCACTTAGAAATCTTCACCTTTGCCCACAGTCTCCCGTCTACAGAGCATTTTCATATTCACCATCTATTTGCCCCAATCCCATAGGACATACTGAGCTGGGACCATTATCTGTATTTAAAAGATGAGGAAATTGAAGCCAGAGACGGGGAGCACTATGTCAATGTCACACAATTACTTGTCAAAGCGAACCCAGACCCAAATTCCAGCTGCTTCCACTGCAAAGGGGGCTCAGGTTCAATCTCTGGTCAAGGAATGAGGCTCCCACATGCCAGACAGCACAGTTCAGTCAAAACATAATAAATAAATCGAGTGGTCCGAGAAGACCTCAGGAGGAAACAGACACTGGGAGGAAGGAGCTGAGGGAATGGGCCGTGTTGATGGGGGTGGGGGAAAAGCACTCCAAACAGAGGGAACCCCAGGTGCACAAGACCAGCCGTGGAAGGGCACAGCCCAGAGTGACCCGGAGACAGCATGGTAACCGCAGGACTGGGGTGCAGATCCATAGGAGCGTGTAGACTATTCTGGAAACTCTGGCTTCTGTCTTATAAGGCAAGAAGCCAAAGGCAAACTTTGATCAGAGGAGTGAAATGCCTTGATGATTTAAAGGATTGTTTTGACTGCTGGTTAGAAAACAGATGATAGGGGGCAAGGCCAGAAGCAGAGAAACCCAGCCAGAAGACTGTGAGCCACTGCTAGTGGCTTGAACCCGGGGGAGCGCTGGGGCAGTGAGAGTGGTTGGATTCTGGATGTGTTTTGAAGATAAAGGCTGTTGCATTTGCGGACAATTTAGATGTGAACCCAAGAGAAAGAAGAGTGAAGGTTCCGAGTTTTGGCCAAAGCTACTGGAAGGACAGAGTTGTCATTAGGCAGCAGGGAAGTCCAGGGAGAGAGGCTTAGCAGGGCAATTGCAGGATTTTGGTTGCCCTTGTTTGGAGCTTTCACCTAACAACCAAGTCGCTATATCAATGGTGGGACACGTGACCTGAGCTCAGGGAGACACTGGCTGGAAGCTGTCAGCTTATCGATGATATCCAAGGCCACCGACTCTTAGGGATCACTAAGGGAGTGTTCCCAAGAGGAGGAAGTGACCGTCCAGGTCAAACACAGCCCACGGGTCAAGTAAGGTGAGCCCAGAAATTTGATTTAACAGTTCAGGTGATCAGACCTGAAGGTCAGATTTAGCACCAGAATGGCTTAAATAAGGAGGGTTCTAGAGAAAATGTGGGCTTCCCAGCTGGCGCTAGTGGTAAAGAACCTGTCTTTCAATACAGGTGATGTAAGAGACCCAGGTTTGAATCCTGGGTTGGGGAAAATCCCCTGAAGAAGGGCATGGCAACTGACTCCAGTATTCTTGCCTGGAGAATCCCAAGGACAGAGGAGCCTGGTGGACTACAGTCCATAGTGTTGTACAGAGTCAGACACGACTGAAATAGCATAGCATATACTCACAGAGAATGTGGGACGGGAACTAAGAAGGCCAGAGTTTACAGACAGCTCCTTTAAGGAGTGAGTGGGTATAGTCACTCAGTCGTGTCCAACTCTTTGTGACCCCATGGACTGTAGCCCACCAGGCTCCTCAGTCCATGAAATTCTTCAGGCAAGAATACTAGAGTGGGTTGCAGCTTGCCTATAAAAGGCACAGAAAAATGGGTTGCGGTCAGAGAGAGTATGAGGCCAAGAAAGGTTTTTTCCTTAGATTGGAACTTGTAAAGCAAGCTTATGAGCTGACGGGAATGTTACAGCAGAGAAGAGAAAGAAGCTGGCAACAAGAGGGGGAGAATTTCTTAGGTGGGTGAGAAGGAGCGTTTTCTGGTGCAGTGGAGACAGGGCAGAAGCACTTTATCCTAACAGGTGTGGAGGTGGAGAAGGGGGCAGAGGCGCAAGCAGCTGGGTCTGTGTGGAGTGGGAGCTGCTGGGGGGTTGGGGTCTCTATTTGCTGTATCTGTTTTCTCATAGAAATTTCTCAGGATACACCTACGGCATGAGCTGGGAGGAGGGATGGGAGAAGGCTTGGGGATGTGAGGAGAAAGGAGAAGCGGTGATGTAGTCAAGGCAGGGTCTCTGGGGGCTTGAGGGCATGGGGTCCTAGTGCAGGTCACTTAGCACTGCTCTGCATCCCCCTCCCCCCATCAATGCTTCTGTCTCCTTACCTGTAAAATGAGTGATTATTAATATATTGGGCAGAGAAAGAAATGACAACCCACTCCAGTATTCTTGCCTGAGAAATCCCATGGACAGAGGAGCCTGGTAGGCTATAGTCCATGGGGTCGCAAAGAGTCAGACACAACTGAGCAACTAACACTAATGCTTTCATGCTCAGGATGGATTTTCTAGTTTCAATTCACCCTTTGAGGAACTGCCTCATTTTGTACTGCTTTGTGTAAAAATAAAGACTATTGTTTACTAAAGAAAAAAAATGTTTCTTTTAATATATTGGGCTGGGCCCAGAGAAAGAGGCATCTCCGGAAGTTTCCACCTCCTTGCAAGCAGTGGCTATGCCCAGCTGCGCCAGCAGAAGGCGCCCGGCACCCAGCGTGAGAGCCCATGGCTAACCACCCAGGCCAAGCATAGTCCAGGCATCGCTGGCAGGACTGAGATGCTCCAGCCCCTGAGATGCAGCAGACCCTGCCCTGCCCTTGGTGAGCCCACAGCAAGGCAGGTAAGAGCTCAGGCCTCTGTGATGAGAGACAGGAGGAGACAAGTTACATAAGGGAGAGAAAAGCTAGGTTCTATGGAAACTGGTCGATGGACACTGAATCTAGGCAGGCTTCCTGGAGGAAACAACTCTGGATTTTTGGTCCATTTGTAATGGGGTAACATGTCTAGTGAGCAGTGCATGGCTTCGTTGGGGACATTGGGACAGCAGGCTAGCTTTTAACGTCTCCCTTGAGGCCAAGGAAGGGTATGGCCCCTTCTAGTGGGTGGAGGGCTCCTGGGAGGTTCTGAACAAAAGAGAGAGGTGACCAGAGTGTCAGCCCCAATAACGCTTTCACTTGCTCCCCAAGGAATCCCTCTCAGGAACTACTCTAGGCTCATCTCCATTCATGAGCCTCCCCACCCCTCCACCTCTTCCTGCACGCATGTCATGGAGGAAATGAAGGCCAGCGGCACTGGTCTCCTACACTACCTCCCCACCTCGCTCTGTCTCTGCAGGTTTGAAGGGAGAAGTCCAGCAGGTTGAGGGGCCCGTCCTTTCCCTCAGCTTCCTCCAGGAAATGCCCTCTGATGTTCTGTCCCCAACTTGTTCGCACCAAGGCTTGTGAGCCTCTGAGGATGCTCAGAGATCATCCACCGTGAAGATAAATGAAATAATCAAAACAGAACACGGTCCCCTTACATGTGCCAGCTACCGCTCTAGGTGCTGGGTCATCAGTGAACAAGAGAGACACAACTCCTGCCCTCATGTTGCTCTCCCTCTTGGAGAGTAAAACACAAGAAACCACCAAGTCACGTGTGCAGTTGACTTAAAGCCGTGGAGAGGAGAGAAAAGGGAAGGGTGGAGGTGCATTTTTAAACAGGGAGGTCCAAAAAGGTCTGCTCCAACGCTGCTCCTGCAACAGCACACCCACGGGCTGCACACCCCCAGCCTCCCCTGGGCCCCTGCCCGCTGCTCTCTTCAGTCTCTGCAGCCCTTCTGTGCTTCTCCACTGACCCAAGGACACTGCTTCGGAGCTGTGGGAGCCCCCGTCTGTGAGAAGTGCAGATTCCTCAGACTGACCCCGAATCTCTAGGAACAAGCCCAGGCAGGAATCTGCATGTCATGAGCTGTCCAGGAGAGTCTGAGGTAGCCTCAAAGCACGCAGTCACAGATTTACTCCTTGAAGATGCGGCACTGCTTAGCGTGGTCCAGATTGCCCAGCTCCACTCTGCAGCCACCAGGCAGTTCCATGCCTCCATGCAACGCTGTTCCCTTCTGGAACACCCTTCCCAGCGTTCCTCGGGTGATAACTCTTACACATCCTTTAAGACCCACTCAGAGTCACCTCCTCCAGCCAGCACTCCCAGAACAGGCAGGCCTGGACAACAGGTGGGGCGGGACCTGGAGCACCATTTTAACTCCAGCTCTACCACTGAACTCATGGTGTGACCCTAGGTGGGTCATTGCTCACCAAGCTCCAGTTGATTCATCAGTAAAATGGTGACAATAATTTCAACCTTACCAGGGAGATGTGAGGCCAAAAGAGATGACAGATCTGAAAATGCTTTATAGCCTCATCACATTAGACACACATGGAGGGAGAAGGTGGATGGGAGGTGTAAATGGTTGGATGGCAGACACCACCCCCCCTCCATACAAACACCTAACTGTATCATGGACTGGCGATTTGATTCTAAAGACCCCAAAGGTATGCACTCAATTGGCGTCAGGTGTCCAAAGGTCTGGAGTGAAAGAATCTGAGGCAGCCCCAGGACCAGGAGTGGAGACCAGGAGGAATGTGCTCCTGGCAGCTTCCTGGCCATTAACCCTCATGCTCAGGCCAAAATATCTCCATCATCTGCTGGTCAGGGTGTTAATGGGGCAGGGAAGGCAGCCATCTGAGGCAGGAGGAGGGCCAGAAGCCCTGAAGCCTAGTCCAGCAGTAAGCACCTTAACCCCTCCTGAGCCTTACATCAGCCACATGGTGCTACTGATCCATTATGGGATGAGGAAACTGAGGCAAGGGCAGATCCTACAGGGGATAAGGGGTGGGATCTGGCTCCCCTTCTCCAGATAGGAGATCAAAAGGTTCCCTGAGAGAAGTTCCCTGGTGGTCTCGTGGTTAGGATTCCATGCTTTCACTGCTGTGGTCCAGGTTCAACCCCTGGTCAGGGAACTGAGGTCCTGCAAGCCATATGATGTGGCCAAAATTTTAAAACATATATATATATATTTTTTGGTGGCCTTGTAGTTATCCTGCAAGCCATATGGTATGGCCAAAATTTTAAAACATATATATATTTTTTGGTGACCTTGTAGTTAGGATTCCAGACTTTAAACTGCCAGGGCCCAGGTTTAATCCTTGGTGGGGAAACTGAGATCCTGCAAGATGCACAGTGCAGCCAAAAAAAAAAAAAAAGTTCCCTGGGAAGAGGTGGGCAGCATTGGCCAGCTCCCTATCATTTCATGGGAAAAACTGAAGCTCAGGCAGACGACTGAACATCAGAACTCAGAAGATAAAAGAGGCAGGAGAAAAGAGGAGGCTGGAAGATAAGAGAGGTAAGAAAACTGGGGTTACTGGGATGTCAAGCTGCTCCAGACTGGTCTACATTCTAAAGGAGAAGGTGGAGACAGAGCTGATACCCAGGTTCCTCACCTGAGGGGATGCTGGTATGAACCACCCTGATGGCCCAGCCTCCTCCCATCCCAGGAAAAAATCCTGCTGCCCTTAAGGGTCCCTGGTGCTCTCTCTGCCCCTGCTTCTCCAGGACAGTTTCCTCTGATGCATCTCTGAAGGCACTGCCCCTGGGTGAAGACCTGATGAGCCAGCACATGTGCATGGCTGAGGAGGGCACGGTCGGGCACACAGAACAATGCTGGCAGTTGTCCGGACAACCATGTCCCCAGCGGCGCAGCGGCAACCCTGGGGACATTTGCCGAGTAGAGTGTCAACAGTGCTCCTTTAGTGTGATTTCCTCTGCCTTGTCCCAGGGTCACTTTCACAGAGATCATCTGCGTTTATTGTGGGAAGAGATGACGGGGCTGCTTGGGTAAATGTGTTTACAGCCAATACAGGTGCTGCCTGACCATCAATCCCACCTGCAGCCTCCATGGCCGCTCCATCCTCCTGGGGCCTCAGGCCCATGGGGGTCCCAGAGTGGCACTTCTTCCCAGTTATATGGTCATTGGCCCTAGAGCTGACTGAGAACCTGCTTGGCAGGCCGTTCATCAGAGAAGGCCTGGGGGTGCCAATCTCAGGGTATTTCTCTTAGCATTTCCTTCATGGTTGCAAGACAACTGCTGCAGCTCCAACCATTGCATCTGTATTCAAGGCCAGCAAAGCTTATCACGTCTGCCTTGCTAATGAAGAGAGTAAAAGTTTTTTTTCAGGAGTGACTCCAACAAATTCCTTTTTAGGTCTCATTGGCTAGAACTGTCGATAGAGAATCGGATTGACATGATCGACTTTGGGTCAATCATCGTTTATCACCTGGCTGCAGATATGTGATCCCTCCAAACAAAATCAAGGAAGGAGGGAATTAGCAATATTTGCTGCTTTCTACTTTATAATCTCTCTTTTTATTAATTATATACCATGAACATCTTTCTGCATAAATAAATACAGACTCAGGGGGATAGGGATAAAGGGAAAAATTGAAAGAAAGTAAAATGGTGGTTACTGGAGAGCAGGAAGGGAAGAATGGGAGGTTACGTTAAACGGGTGCGATTTCAGTTTGAGTGGATGAGTAAGGAGACAGGTGGTAGACATCGTTGCACAACCACATGAATGTACTAAATAACACTGAAGTGTACACTTGAAAATGCTTAAGATGGTAAGTTTTATGTTATGGGTATTTTACCACACTAAAAATAAGTACAGACTTAGTCATTTGATAACTCCTGAGGTCAGTACCAAGGACACAATATTAAACATAATAAACAAAGAACTGGCCTTCCCGGGGCTTAGCATCAGACGGGAAATGCAGAAAGTCATCCCCGAAATTCACAAGTACAATGATCCCACACACTCCCAAGGAGAGGTCGGGGAAGGGGGTGTGAGTCAGCCAGGAGGGTCCCCATTTTAAAGGCCATGCACCATTCCCTCAGAGAGCTGTAGCATCATTGTTTCAACATTTCTCCTATGGCTGGAGGTTTAGATTCTTCCCATGTTTGAGCTACAATAAACACTGCAACAGTAAACACCTCCCTAAGTACATCTTGACACATTGGAAAAGACCCTGATGTTGGGAGGGGTTGGGGGCAGGAGGAGAAGGGGATGACAGAGGATGAGATGGCTGGATGGCATCATCAACTTGATGGACATGAGTTTGAGTAAACTCCAGCAGTTGGTGATGGACAGGGAGGCCTGGCATGCTGCGATTCATGGGGTCGCAAAGAGTCAGACACGACTGAGCAACTGAACTGAACTGAACTGAAGTACATCTTGGTGCGTCTATTTCCTTAGGATAAGTTCCCTCGCATGGACGTGCAGGATCTCAGGCACCCATGTGCTGAGGCTTTTAGCACGGCTGCCTGCCACATTCCCCCACAAACCTCCTATCGTTTCTGTTCCCACCAGCGAGGTAAGAAATTGCCCTATTCCTCCGCTTTCTGCCAACATCATCTGTTACTGTCTTTGTAAAATGTTGCCAATGTTATGGGGTGAAACATGGTTTCTTGATGTTTTAAAGTGCATTCCATTGATTCTTTCTGAGGTTGACATGTTTTCATTTGTCTCTTTTATGGGGTCACAGATCTTTCCTGTGAGTGAGCTCCTTTTCTTTTCCTGTCTGATTTGTGGCGCTCTCTCTCTATGTTGAAGGGTTGTGAGCTCTGTAAGATGTTGCCGCCACTCTTTGGGCACCTCTGTGTGTTACAAGGTCTTCCTCCTACGGAGACTGTATTTGTGTGTTTGTCCTCCAGCCCCCTGGGTCTCAACCACTTCCTTTGGGGTGGCATCCACAGCCCTTCCTGATCAAATCCCCATCCACCCACCAGTGTCCTCTCCAACCATCCTCTCCATCCTAAGCTCCGTTCACATCTACCCCTGGTCACTCCTCAGCTGTCTTGGGGTGACTCGGGGCTTCCAGCCTTTGTCCAGGCTACTCTCCCTGAGTGAACCCTTAGGGTGTAGCTCAGGACAAATCTGAGACGATTTTACTGATTCTCCAGGTGGGATCAGACCCCGCTGTACCTCCCTCTGCCCAGCACTAACCACTTTGACCTGTCACGGCTCATTCTGCAGCTACCGGAGGGGAGCGGGGGCTCTAGCGGGAGAGTCCTGGGTCACACACATCTCTCTGCCCCCAGTGCCTGGCACAGAGGCTGGCACCAAGCAAGTGATTAGAGTGTGCTTATGAGTGAATGGAGTAACAAATGGGTGACTGAATGAAATTGACCCCTCCCTGACTCCAGGCTGCAGAACAGGCTCCAAAGCATGCAGTTGCCCACTTACCCACCACCCTAGCTAGATCTGCTCTCTTCAAGGTTAACATGAGGATGTGCAGGTGGCTTGGGAGTTTCCTCCATCTGCAGAATCACCTGTGGAGCTCATTATCTGACCTGGGCACTTCCTGCATCACTCAGACCCTCACCCACCCTTCCCCTGGGCTATCTCTGAACTGAACACTGTCTTGGACAGGGCTCTGGAGACTTGGATTAAAGGTCCAGCCTCTGCCACATGGTCTCCTGTTCTGCTGGGCTGGGCTTGTAGTCAGCAATGAGGAATCTGGGGCATTGGCTCCACCAAGCTTCAGTCATGACCACTCAGTCATTCACTCAGTTCTCCCTTCACGGTGGAAAAAACCTTTCATAGGTCAGGTTGGGAACTGAAACCCTGCCACAGGCCACAAGCTAGCTTTCTTGCCACTGATATGTGCCCTTCCATTCTCTTTTGCACCTACTAACTAGAATATGTCCTAACGATTCCCTTCTTCATGTCTCTCCTCTGCTTAAGAACCATCAGTGGATTCCACTTGTCCATCACTTGGAATGTGAGCTCTGCAGTAGAAATTCAAGATGCCCCACAACCAAGCTCCAGCCTCATTCTCTGACTCCGTCCACCATTGCTCTAGCCAGGCTGGGCTCCTTCAGGTTCCTGGGACCATCCTTCCTCCTTTTCTCCTATGGACCTTTGCCTGTACCATGCCTTCTGCCTGAGATACACCTGCCCCTTCATCCTACCTATATAATTCCTGATTTGCCACCCCCACCTTCTGTGGGTCTTCTTCCAACCATTTCAGTCCTTAATAATCTGTTATCAAAACAAAAGACTAAGCCCTTCTCCCCTGTAGAATTACCTGGCTTGCTTATTCGCATTTCAGACCACCCCAAACCTCTATGGGGGTTCTGGGGCACTGGGCCTTTAAAGACTTCCCGGAGAGTCTGATGCCACCAGCCCAGCTGGGTCCATTGACCTGCATTTGGGAAGTGCTGGTTGTATGGTGCTTGGATGCCAACTCCAAGTCTGCTCTGGTTCCTGATATCTACACACTGTGCACATTCCCCTCTTCTCTGCAAATGAGAGCTACCATTTACTGAGGGCTCACCAGGTACACTCTGAGCCCTCAATATGCATGATCTCGTCTAACCTTCATAGGCAGTTAGGTAGATATTGCTAACCTCATTTTATTGATAAATAAATTGAGGACCAGAGAGGGTCAGTCTCTTAACCAAAGTCACACAGCTTTCGGGGGAAGCCCAGTCTCAAACTCAGGACTGGTTACGCTTAAGCCAGAGTTCCTCATCCCTGTGCTATGTAGTCTATGCAGCTGAGCCACAAGCCTTCAGAGTGGCCATGTGATTCCGTTCAATGTGGGTCAGTTCCATCCTGTTCCACCGGCACTATTGCCACTTGCTTTTGCTAAGTCCTGGGGATCGAAACATGGGTAGGCAGAGGTCCCTGTCCTCAGAGGACATCCCAGCCCAGGCACACACACAACTAGGAGCACTGAGACCGGAGCAGTGCACACCCTTTGGGAAGGATGCCAGGACAGTGTGGGATTCTGCCCCAGGAGGGAGAGCAAGGCCAGCTCAGGCTCCAAGCACCAGCCTGCAGAGAAGATAGAGAAAGGGAGAAAGGGCATTAAGCAGATCTGCTGGACAGACAGGTTTCCAGCAGCTACAGAACTGGAGGAAGTGGAGGAAAAATTGGCTGAAAAGGGCCTCAGCTCCAGGCTGAGGAGTCTGGCCTGATCCTGTGGGTGTAGAGAGCCATGAGAGGTGTGGGAGCTGGGGTGTGTCTGCGCTGAGGGCCAGCACGAGTAGACACTCAGTGCAACCTTGCTGCCTGGATTGTTGGGGTGTGTCTCCTGTCCTCCCCAGGGTTGGGATGACTGAAACAGGATGATTCCTGCCAGGAATGGAAGGCCCTACAGCAACACCTCCTCTCCTCCATTTAACCCTTCTCTGGGAGGATGGGCATATTATTCAGCCTCTCGGAGTCTGTTTCCTCATCTGTAACCTGGGTATACACACCAACCTTGCAGGCTGTGAGGGAGAAATGAAGGTGAGCACAGCATAGGTGATTATGGGTCTTGTTACGTGTGGACCCAGTGGCACTGGAAGAAGAGCGCAGGTTCTGGGGTCCATTTTCCAGTCCCAGCCCAGGCCCTGGGACGCCCATCTCTCAGGGCTGGTGGGAGGGTCCCATTCAGGCAGCACCGGATACGTTGCACATGCACAGTAAATTTGTTGGCAGCCTCGTCTGCCCAAGCACAAGCAGTCCTGCTCACCCATGCCCTTGCTCTTGGGATCCTGCCCCTCTCTCAGGATGCTGCTCTCCTCCCTGACTTTTAGCTCCCTGTTGCCTGCTGTCAGCTCCCCTGCCCCAAGCACCTGGGACATCGGATGTGTTCTGTACCTTTTGCAAAGAGCTTTCACACGCATGTTCTCCCTGGCAAATCCACTCACCTACTGTCCTGTTTATTAGGGGGACAGAGTTAATCCCCACTGTGCAGATGAGGAGAGAGGACACGGACACTATTCAGGCACCTATGATGTGTCGGAGGCGTCATACCCATTAATTCTTCACGATGTCCTGAGAGGCTGGTAGTATCTTCTCCACTGCATAAACGCGGACACTGAAGCTCAGAGAGGGGCAGTAACTTATCCAAATTCACACAACAAGGAGCTGGCAGAGGCTGAGTGCAGACCCAGGTCTTTCTGGCTCCAGAGTCTGGGATTTAGAGCAAACATATGCAATGTGGGGTTGACCGATTTGTCCCTCAGGGCCGTTGCAAGGACTAAATGGGGAAATTGGTGTGAAAGTGTCTGGCATCATGCTTAAGGACCAAGAGTAGAAGAGGAATCTTGTCCACCTCCATCTAATCATATAGAAAACAGGGAGAGATGTCCAGGGAGGGTCGCCACATGCCCAAGGTCACAGCGGGTAATCACAGAGCCGAAGTTCACCGCCCCCGGAATCACTCTTCCCCAGTAAAGGTCAGGGGCTATCCCTCTGCAGAGAATGGAAACTTCCAAAAGTGCCTCTGAGCTGACAGGGGGTGGAAAGAGCAGGAATGTCTGCCATGGTACGCCAATCTGGAGCCTGAGGCTGAGAGCAGGAAGCCCAGGGTTTGCCAAGGTCATTCCTTTCGGCTCCACCCCCACCCCCAGGGACCTGCATGAAGATCTTGCCCTCCCAGTTAATCAGCCAATGCGAGGGCCCTCACAGCTGGGCCCCAATGGTCTGACGAACTTGAATAATTTCACAGAACATCAGCATCAGATAAACACTCTGACTGTGATGGGTCATAACACGTCCAGACCCCTCAGTAGCCATGGCTGAACACAGCAAACAGCAACACAGGAAACACAGCAAACAGGAACACTGTCAAATTACATCAGCGACTACACAGCCGCTCCTGGCTGGAGCGTGACTTCTGCTTCTTTGTCACCTACAGCCTTAGCTCGGTCTTCCATGTAGGATTGTTTAAGACACCCCACCATGGGATCAGCCCCACTTCCCAATAGCATCCAGTCTAGAGCAGAGACCCACTTTCATAGACCCTCCCCTCAGTTACCTCAAACAAGCCCATATCCCTTAAGTCCCTTCTCACAGCCTCTTACAGAGACTCCTCACAGTTCCCATGAGGTTTCTCCCCTCTGCAATGAGTAACAAATGCATGCGTGCTCAGCCATATACGACTCTTGCAACCCCATGGATTGTAGCCCACCAGGCTCCTCTGTCCATGGGATTTTCCAGGCAAGGAATGGGTTGCCATTTCCTACTCCAAAGGATCTTCCCGAACCAGGGATCAAACCCGAATATTCTATGTCTCCTGTATTGGCCAGTGGATTCCTTACCACTGAGCCACCTGCGAAGCCCGCAGTGAGTAGCAAACCCAACAATTAACCACAGGTGGAGCAGTGGTAAAGAATCCTCCTGTCAGTGCAGGAGAGGCAGGAGATGCAGGTTCGATCCCTGGGTCAGGAAAATCCCCTGGAAAAGAAAATGGCAGCCCACTCCAGTATTCTGGCTTGGGAAATTCCATGGGGATCGCCAAGGAGTTGACACGACTTAGCGACTAAACAACAAACCACCACAGGTGAGCTCCTGGTGGCCCTCACCTGCAGGGCACTGGCAGAAGGATCCCGTCAAACCCCAACCCCACCACTCCCACCAACCCTGCAAAATGCAAAGACAAGGATCCAGCACCTGCCTCTTGCAGGTGAGGAGAGTGAGGTCCAAGCCCAAGGTCACAGAGTAGGGTGAATATTTATCATCCTGAGGGGATAATTTGAGGGTAAAAGGTCTAACTAGGCAGGGACAGTGGGCCGGAACGAGGGCTGTCCAGGGCAGGCCAGGCATGTGGTCTCCCAATCACGCAGCAGGATGAAGGGAGATCTGGTCTGGAGTGGAAGCCCGGCCCAGCCATCTGTGTCCCTTCCTCAGTCCTCGGGCTCCCTCCCTGGGACAGGTTTCTCCCTGTGGGCCGGGCTGGCAGCCAGACGCTCCTGGTTCTCTGCTGAGGCCTGGGGGGTGCCCTGCAGTGTGATGTGGAGGCAGGGGCCACTCTCGAGTTTCCACCCGCACACTGTCCTACTGGCCACACTGCTGTGTCTCATGTTCACTTTCCAGAGAGTCCCCTCACTGAATCCCCTCGGTTATCCTGCCCAGGAGGATAGCAGAAGCGGCGTTGGGTATGGGAAGAGGGTTCACATAAAAGAAATTGCAGATGAATGAAGATAACCATTCTAAACACTGAAAACTTTTTTATTTGAACCTCCCACTGGTGTCCTCTTGATGCAGGTCACCCCTCCCCTGCGTGAGTGAGCAGAGCCGGGAACAGCTGTTATAGCAGAGGCTCTCCTACTGGAGGTGGCAACCACCCAGAAAGGAGATGGAGAGGGTGCCGGGGCATGCCCTTCCCTCTGCCATGACCCCAATCCCAACCCAGAGGCGTAGCCCAGGTGAAGGTCAGCCCTCCCAAGAGGCCCAGGGTGCCAGCTCTGAATGTGGGGGCCACCACTGAGGTGGTACCACCCATGCCGGGGCCCAGAGGGGCTTTGCAGAGATCAGCCCAAGAAAGCATCACTCAGTGATGCTGCCATAACTTCAGGGGCTGCTCAGACAGCAAGAGGTGTTTGTTCCTGGAGTCCATGGCCACAGTGGTTGTGTGGGTGTCACTCAGTTGGGACAATTTTTTAACTGCTCTGTTCCCACCTCAGTTTCTGCTCTGCACGCTGTGTCTAACTTACAAGATGCCAGGCTCAGAGTATTGTGAGCCCCTTGAGGGTGAGAACTGTCATCAGTTTGTGTCTCTTTCCACCTAAAGATCCCAGCTTACCATCTGGCACACAGTGGATGCTCCATAAATGCCACCGGGGCCAAATGAGTTAAGTCAGGAGTCTGAGAGTCAGCGGAATGAGGGATGGGGCATTCCCTGCAAAAACCTTCTGGGTTCTGGTCACTTCTATACCACCTCAGGGACCACCTGAGTTGGGCACAGGAGAGACCAAGGCGAGTGAAGCAAAAGTACTGGCCTTGAGCAGGCAGCCACACTCCAAGATAAACGTGGAAGGCCCAGAGGAGGCACAGAGAGGCCAGGACTAACTCGGTCCAAAAGCAGTGACATCAGGAAGAGCCTTCAGAAGGGGGATGTCTCTGCAGAGGTTTGAAAGATGAGCCTGAATGTGCCAGGCAGACAGGGACAAAGGGCATCCTGGTGGAGAAGACAGCTTGGCAGAGGCATAAGGCGCAGGGTGAGCGGGGGGTGGGCTGACCAGGAGAAAGTTGGAAGATCAGCAGAGGTCACTCATGGGAGGTTTTGGATCCCAGAACAACAGAAGCTACAGGAAGGATGCAGGTCCAGATGTCAGCTCTGAATGAAGACCTATTTCACCATCCATCAAGTGGACCAAAAGACTCAGCAGGAATGAGGACCCTGAGGGGCTTTCACAGGGGCTGAGGGACCCAGGGCCAGCACCAAGGAGGGTTCCTGGTCAGAAGCTAGCTTTGAGGTGAAGCTAAAAAGGCACTTGAGGGCTCTGGCTGCTGCAAATCTTCTCAACAAATCCTATTACCTTCAAAGCTCCACAAAAAGTATTAATGATCGAAACAGCAATGGCCCAGTAATGTAATCATCTCCTCTCTGTGTGGTTCTCAAAATGCTCTCGGCCCACTGAGAGTCTACAAAATCAAACCCCATTTTGCAGTTAGTGAAATGGAAGCCCTGTGAGGTCACATGGAGATTGGTGGTGGAGCCAGATTGGAACCCCAGGAGCAGTTCCATGTCAGCCCTGGGCCTCAGGTTCAGAGCCCAGTTCCTTGTCTGGGAGGGGATCCCGGGGGCTATCGGGAAGCCCGTAGTACAGGTCTTCCTCTTCCTGTGCCGGCCCCTCTGTGCCTGTGTCTGAAGCTTCTTCCTCCTCTTTTGTCCTTGGGGACCTCTGCTGGGAGCTAGGCACAGCTGCCTCCCGCCGCTGTTTCTCTGGAGGCACATCCTCCATCGTGGGGGCATCAATCAGGGCAAAGTCATGGAAGCGGTCCAGCTGGCACCTGCAGGTCCAGGACTCTGGAGGCAGGGGCTGAGGTTCCACTCCCTCGGGTGGAGACGGGCTGGGGCTGCTGCCCTCACTGGAGCCCACGTCCAGGTCATCTTGGAAGGAAGCCAAGGGTGCAGGACCCTGGGGACAGGTCGGGGGGCTGCAGGGGTAAAGGTGGAGAGGGTGAGGGGAGCACTGAGTCAGACTGCCTGGGTCTGAACCCCACCCACTAGCTGCAAGGCCTGGGGTAGGTGAGTTCACCTGTCTGGACCTCAGTTTCCTCCCCTGTAAGATGGGGGAAATACCAGCATTCACTCCTATGGTTCTCCCTGAGGTTTATAGCAGATAATGAGTGCAAAGCACCTTGCAAGAGGCCTGGCACATAGTAGGTGCTCAAGAAATGGACCATAGTTATGTTATCCAAACCAGGTCACTCCTTTGCCTCTCCAACCACTCAGGGATCTGCTCTGGGCCTCCCAGAGTCCCTGTCACACTGGGTCACCTTCTGTCCCTTCGTCTGCCTCCCCCACTGGATGAGGGGCTCCCTCAGGGTGGTGTGTTAAGGCCTGGCAGGGAGTGTGCCCAGGGATGCTGGTGGGTGAGTGGCTACAGGTTTGAATGAGGAATATTCACGTTCCCGTTCATGAATGGCTGGGGACAGGGGAGGGGGCGGGGGAGGGGATGCAGTGACCTGCCCAAGGCCAAGAGCCCGTCAGCAGCAGAGCCTGGATTTGAACTCAGGTCCTCTGGCTCCTTGCCTGGCTCCTCATGGTGCGAGATCAGACTACTCTGAGGTAGGAGTGATTATTCTCACGTGAGGAAACTGAGGCTTGGCAAGGTGAGGAGCATTTGAAGGTTACAACAGCAAAGGAGCTGGGGCTTGAACCAGGCCCAGGTGACTAAGCCCAGACCCACGCGTCTCCTCAGGGTGTCCCCAGCCTCTCTCCTGCCCAGGGTCTCCAGTCACCCTCAGTGGCCCACACCCCCTCCTCCTTCACCCCAGAACCCCTCTGCTCTGCACACTCACCTGAACCTGCCCTGACTTGGGTCTCTTTCTCCCTCATCCTGGTCCAAGCCCCTGTGAATGACCACGGCAGCTTCCAACCAGGCCTGAGGGTCACGAGGGCCACTTTCTCCTCCATCGCTGGCTTCTGGCTGCCGCTGTCCGGGTTCTGGGGCCAGGAGGGGGCGGGGGTCCTCACTGTAGCTCATGACCTTCATCTGGATGTGGCTGAAGTCAGGCAGGCTCTGGTCGTAGGCGGCTGCCTCCCATAGCCTGACGTAGGGGGGCTGGGGGCTGAATGGGGGTACAGGGGACAGCAGGAGAGAGAATAGGCAGGTAGGGAAAGAGTCGCCCTGTGCTGTCCCCTGGCCCACCTGTTCTGAGCACTGGGTCTCCCCTGATCTCCAAGAAGCCTCTGGGAGTGGCTACTGTACCCAGTTCACGGATGAGGAGACTGAGGCCAGGCAAGGTAAGCTGAGTGGGAGAGCTGAGACACTCAGGCCAGTGTTCCTTTCACCCCATGTCTCCAAAGTGGACCCCAAGGCTGCAACCACCAAATGAAGGTCGGTCTGCATTAACTGGGAGTTTGCTAGGTTCCAGACGGTGGCCTGAAGGCTTTATGCTGTTTATTCTGAACAACACCTTGAAACAGAGTGGTCGTTCCCATTTTTCAGATGAGGACACAGCAGCAGTAAGGGCCCAGCAACTGAGTGGTCCTTGTGAGCTGGGCTGTATGGCTTAGCTCATCGAGTCCTTGCCGGAACTTTGGGAGCTGCTGGGGGAGGCGGAGGCACAGACCCTGGCTGGCTTGCCTGGGTGACTCAGGCCTAGGGCCGGTGCTGGGGCTCCAAGCACCACCTTCTCCACTGCTCCAGAATCCAGGGCTGGGGAGTGATGGGGAGGAGCCCAGGCTCAGGGTGACCTGAGCCCCAGCTCTATTCCAACAGCTCTCTGTGTGTGACCAGTCCTGAGGCTGGTCCCAATACCCATCCAGGGTCTATCTGCCTCAGTCCCCTGGGACATTTGGTCACCTGGGTGCCAGGGACAGAAAATACCATCACCACCTCCTTCCCCAAGCAAAACAGAGAAAGTCCCAGAGTCCTGGCCACAGATCCTGGATCTGCAGCCTGGACTTCTGAGCACAATCATCACGGCTTCAGGGGTGGGAGGGGGGATGGCTGATCAAGTCACCCTTCCAGGGCTGCCATGTTTTGGCAAGACAGCACTTGGCACTTCCAAGGATGAAGGCAGGTATGGTCTGGTATTGACTCTCTGTGAGGTTTGGGTTTGTGATTGCACTTCTTGAGCCTCAGTTTCCACATCTGTATAAAAGGCCTGACACCACCCCTTTCACAGATTCCTATGAAGACCAAAAGAGGTCATGGGCGCAAAATGCCTGACTTGGTCTCTGATGCTTTTGGAAGCGCTTCCTACCAGTGATGGCAAAGGCTTATAGAGGGCCTGCTATGGTCCAGGCTCTGTTCTTAGTGCTTGACTTATAAAGTCTGCCATCCATATCACAGGTTCCACATCCATGGATTCAACTAACTGTGGTTTGAAAATACTCAGGAAAAAAATTCTAGAAAGCTCCAAATAGCAAAACTTGAATTTGCCACACACCAGCAACTATTTACATAGCATTTATATTATATCATACAATCCTAGAGAATTCCAAGGACTGTATAGTCCATGGGATCACAAAGAGTCGGACAGGACTGAGCGACTTTCACTTTCACTTTCATTATATTGACAACTACTGACATAGCATTTATGTGCTATGTATTAGAAGTAATCTAGAGATGATTTAAAGTATGTAGGAGGATGTCTTACACTATAAGATTATGCCATTACATTACATTATATTACATTATATACTATGCCATTTTATATAAGGGACTAGAGCATCTGCAGATCTTGGTGTCTGAGGGTGATCTAGAGCCAGTTCCCCACAGATGCCAAGAGATGACTATTATCTCATTTAGCCCCTCCACCGATGCCTAGGAGGAAGGTACTATTAGTATCTATTTCGAAGATGGGGCAAAGAGAGACAGGTCAATTTCCCAGTCACTCAGCCAAAAAGTGGCAGGGCCCCAGGGCTGTGCCTTGGCCATCATTATGCCTCTTGTTTGCTAGAGTAATAGCTGTCACCACTGTGTGGGATTTAGGGTCACATCTATTTGGCTGCCACTAATTCGCTGTAAGGCAGGACAAAAATCCCCAAGTCTCGGTTTCCTCATCTGTAGAGTGGGAACAATAATGACCACCTCATAGAATTGAGAGGCCAAAACGATCTATGATTTCTGAGAGTCTGTTCTCAGTAAGTAGGAAGGTAAAGCCAGAGCCTGCAGCAGAGGGGAGACACTGCCCCTCTGCTCCTGCCCCACCCCCTCACTCTCCTCAGCCTGAGGGGTCACTAACCCTTCCCTCCCTCCACTCCACCCGGAGGGCTCAGCACCCACCTCTTCATCTCGGCAGCAAGCCTGTTCTCCAGCAGGCCCAGCGCCTTCGCCTTCGTGGACAGGACACCTTGGAAGTCAGAGTCAGCAGGTACGAAGGTGATCTGCAGGGCAAAGGGGAGAAGGCGTCGCTGAAGCTGCCCGCACACATTCGTACTTGCTGCTTCCCCAGAGCACAGACCTAACCTCTCCACCTACCCTGGGAGAGAGACCTCACAAGGGAGCGCCCCCTGTTTGACAGGAGGGCCCAGCACTGGTGGCTGTCTGGACCTCTGGGCTCCTGCTCCCACTTGCCCTTCATTCACCCAGCAAACACTCCTGGGCATCAGCTGTGTGCCAGGCACTCTTCCAGGCACTAGGGGGCAGCAGTGAGTGAGTGAGACAAGCACCCCTTCCCTGGGGGAGGTCATATCTTGTCCTGCCTGACATGCACAGGCCCTTCATCCACACCTGGTGAATGGGTGTCAGGTATTTCCTGGCACCGACAGAGGCTGAGACAGAGGACAGAGAAGGGGATGGGTGAGGTGGTGCCCAGCCCTGACACCTGAACTTTCCGGGATCTCGAGGTCTCTGCAGGTGCCACACCACAGGTGGGCACGGGGCAGTGGAGGGGAGGCAGATCACAGAGGAGGCAGTGGGATGAGGCAGGAGGCGCCCTGCCTTTGGGGTCTGAGAGGCTGGGTGAGCAGCCCTCCTTGGGCAGATCATCACTCCTCCCAGAGCCTATCTGTGATCCTCTGTAAAATGGGGTTTGCCTCGAAGAGATATTTGCAGTGCTGTTCACAATGGCCAAAAGGTGGGAGCACCCTAAGTACCCATTGATGGAAGACTAGACAAACAAAATGTGGTGTATATACACAAAGGAAGAGTATTCAGCCTTTAAAAAAAAAATGAAGTTCTGACATGTGCTACAACATGGATGAACCTTGAGGAAATAAGCCAGTCACAAGACAAATTCCATAGGATTCCACTTATATGAAGTATCTAGAATAGTCAAATTCATAGAGACAGAAGGGAGAATGGTGGTTGCCACAGATAGGTGGGAGGGGGGATGGGGAGTTACCATTTATTGGGTATAGAGTTTCAGTTGTACAAGACGAAAAGCATTTTGGAAACTGGTTCCATAACAATGTGAATGTAATTAACCCTGAAAAGGTCACTTAAAAATGGTTCAGGTGGTAAATTTTAGTTTATGTATATTTCACAATTTAAAAAAGTAGGATTAGGGGATTTCTCTGGTGGTCCAGTGGCTAAGATTCTGTGCTCCCAAAGCAGGGGGCCTGGGTTCAATCCCTGGTCAGGGAACTAGATCCCATGTGCCGAAACTAAGAGTTTAAACAAATAAATAAATTAATTTTTTTTTAAAGTAGGATTAGTATTGCCTGTCTCCTGGCTGTGAGGATTCCATGAAGTAATACATAAGGGGTCCCCCAGCACAGTGCCTAGCACACAGTAGCTGCTCTGTAAATCATAGTTCGATGCTATCAAAGACTTCTCTGAGTCTTGTTCTCCTCAACTGAAAATTTCCTCAACAAATATTTGATAAAACCCTTGGGCTTCCCTGGTGGCTTAGAGGGTAAAGAATCTGCCTGCAATGTGGGAGACCTGGATTCGATGCCAGGTGGGGAAGATCCCCTGGCGAGAAGTGAATGGTTACCCACTCCAGTATTCTTGCCCGGAGAATCCCATGGACCGAGGAGCCCCAGAGGAGCCTGGTGTGCTACAGTCCATGGGGTCACAAAGAGTTGGACACAATTGAACAGCTAACACTTTCACTTCACTTTCCAGTGTTATACCAGGTTCATAAGCAGCAGCCTCCTTTCTCCCTTCCCACAGAGTACAGTGAGTGAAAGACACTCGTCTGCACCATCAAAGCCCAATCCTGATGGGGAGAAGGGAATGATAGCCGGAGGGGTTCTTAGAACACCTGTGAGTAGTAACCTTTCCCCCAAATGTCTGCAAATGAGGGAGGGCCCTGGGTATCTTCCATCTAAATATGTCCTGCATTTGCCAGATGGTTCTGTATTTCCCAGAAGCTTCCCCTTCCTCCAGTCATCCTCCTCTTCATCGTAATAATCACCACCATTATCTCCATCAACATCATAATCGTATCATCACCATCAGCACCAGCACCTCCAGCAGCAGCAGCATTATCACCCTACAGCATCATTGTCATTGCCACTGTGGAAGCCTGGAGGAGAAGGAAAGTCCTGAGCATCTCACAACACAAAATCTTTTAAGAGAGGGGGACAGGCAGAGTTGAAGCTGGGAAGGGGAGATGAGACCATGAAGACCGCAAAGCACCAGGCTAAGAAATTCAGCCTTTATCCAGAAGCAGTGGGAGCCCTGGAGGAGTTCTCAGCCGGAGAGGACACAGAGAGATTTGTGTTTGGGCAGAGTTTTGGGCAGTTCCCAGAGGGAGGGAACAGAGGGATGATGGAGGGAGGCCCATGGAGAGGTCAACCCATCAGTCACCAATCAGGGGTCTGGTCCTGGGCTCCAGCAGAGCAGGCAGGAGTGGGGAGTGGGGAGTGGGGAACTTGAGGGTAGAAGCAGAAGCCAGGCAAAGAGGTCCAGCTTTTCCAGTCAATCCTTCTCCTTGCCCCACCTCGGTTAACAAGCACAGCATCCCTGACTGTCCCACCAGCTAGATTTGTCCCGATTCCTCCTCCTCTCAAGCCCGAAACCCTGCTGACCACTAAATCTGTACAAGTCTACTTCGGAAATTCAATAAGGTAAGCAAGCTGGAAGTACCAGGGCCACACCTAGCCACAGCAGGTACTGTATGTTTGATGAACTGGAAATGTCTTCTCCACTCCTACAGCCTTGGGATCAAGCTCTGTCTTAATCTAGGAGATGATCACCTCTCACCTGGACCAGAGAAGGAGCACCACCCCCCAGCCCACCGCCACTGCCACTGGCTGGTTGCTTTTGAAACCTCCTCCTCCCAGATGTCAGCCTGATAACTTTCCTGAACTGCAAAGCTGCTCATGTCCCCTTCTTGTCCCATCAACTACAATGTAGGGTCTGAAGTCCTCAGCATGGCATCCAGGCCCCACGGGCCCAAGCTCCACTCCCTCTCCACCTTCCCTTGCTCCCCGCACCCTCCAGTCACGTCGACCCACTTGCCTTGCTCTTTCATCTCATGTCTTTGTTCACCCTGTTCCTTCTACCCAGAATGTCTTTCCTCATCTTTTCTGCCTGGTGAACTTCTACTTTACCTACAAATCCCAAGTCATCTTTTCTGTGAAACCCATTTCCTCCCCAGCAGGTAGAAAATCGTCTCCTCCATGAGACCCCCCAGTCCCCCAAAGACAGGGGCAGCTTAATTCACACTGGTATTACCCCCATATCGGGCTTCCCTTGTGGCTCAGCTAGTAAAGAATCAGCCTGCAATGCGGGAGACCTGGGTTCGATCCCAGGGTTGGGAAGATCCCCTAGAGAAGGGAAAAGCTACCTACTCCAGTATTCTGGCTTGGAGCATTCCATGGACTGCATAGTTCATGGCATCGCAAAGAGTGGGACACAACTGAACAACTTTACTTACTTACTTTACCCCCATATCATAATTGTCTAATTCTATTCCCTTATATTTATATTTCTGTCAATCCAGGAAATTCCCATTTGTCAGGTTCTGAGGCAGGAGAGGATCTGGCAGGGAAGATCGGCATCAGTATTTGCTGAGGGCTCCAGTGGCCCAGGCTCCAGTGAGATGACGTGGGAGAGGGGACCCTCGTCTAGCACACCTCCCTGGTTTACAACACACTTGCCTTCTCTCCCTTAATGTGCCACCCTAACAGCCTGTGGCCCTGAAACACACATCCACATCTGTGCTCGCATACCTGCAGACACATACAAAGACCCGCTCAAAGCCACAACACTGATCCTGAGATGGCCGCCTTCGAATTGACTCCAGGCCAGGCATGATGCCAGGTCCCCACATACAAAACCGTATTGGTTCCTCCCACCCGGCCATGTAAGTCTCAGGGAGGAAGGGGATTCTTCTGCCAGGGTCACAGAAGTGGGGCGCAGGGAGGAGAGATCTGAGTCTGGGCCCGGCGGACGCTGAAACCTGTGCTCTTTCTACCCCACCATGCAGCCTCTGCAGCACAGGAACACGTGAATCCGTCAACAGTTACTCATTAATACTCGAGAATATTCCCTGTCCCCGATCTCTCTCCCTCATCCCCACCGCCACTCTGCCCCCCTCCCCTTTCCCGCCCACAGCCAGCTCTGTGAAGGGGGCCAGGGCAAGAAGGACCCTCCCCACGTCCTCCCCCACAGCCGTCGCCTTGCCGTCCCCCAGGGTCCAGG
Source organism: Dama dama (assembly GCF_033118175.1). Lineage (NCBI taxonomy): Eukaryota > Metazoa > Chordata > Mammalia > Artiodactyla > Cervidae > Dama > Dama dama. The sequence goes on from NC_083700.1 coordinate 88,433,643, forward strand.
CTCCTCATTGGGAGGATGACGATGAAGTCGGTGGTGACGTGGGTGGTTCGGCCCCAAGGCCTTCTTCTCCCGGTGACCTCTGCTCAGGGCATTGCACTGAGTCGGGTTGACTGTAAACTGCTCAGTAAATGACTACAAACCAGCCTGGACCGCCCCAGCACTGAATAAACGCTCTGACAGCCTGGGGCTGCCCGCGGAGGAAGCAGGGCTGGGAGAGCCTAACCCAGGCCCTGGGAGCCTCCTCCCTCCTCCCAAACCCCAGCAGAACCACCCAGGCGAGAGGTGAGGAGGGGGCTGCGGGGGGTAGGGGGAGATAAAAGGGGGTGGCGGCTGCCTGGGAACTGGAACCCCAGATGGCAGGACCAGCGGGGTCCTTAAGATACACCCTCTTTCCCACCCCCTCTTCCTGACTCACACATTCTACAAACGTGGAAACAGAGAGGGAAGGGGCGTAACCAAAGTCTCCCAGGTAATTAGAGGCAGAGTGCAAGTTAGAATCCATGCTTCTTTCCTTGTCTCCCTGGATCTAGCTGACCAGCTGCTGTGTGACCTTGGAAAAGCCACTCAACCTCTCTGGGCACCAAAAGATTACACTTGATATGCCCATTCCACAGGTTTGTTGGGAGGATCAATAGCAGTAAGGGTGACAGTTTTTCACCTAAATATTACACTCTACAGTTCACAAAAGTGTTCATCTCTTCTCTGTTCTCCATAATTACCATGAGGCTGGGAGAAACAGGAGCCCAGGGCCTCATTTTGCAGATAAAAGAAACCGAGGCTCAGAAAGACAAAGGTCACATGGAGACTTTGGAACAGAGCTAGAACTAGAACTCAAGACTCTCAAACCAGTGCTCTTCCCATCATTAAGTCACTCATTAGGCTAGGAGTACATTAAAACTCCAAAAGAGAGAGCACTGCCCAAGCCATGAGGTTCCAGCTGACTCGCTCAGAACTCTCAGCAGCTCTGGGACACAGGGACCGTCCTCCTGAGGAAGGTTATGCTTTAGACACCACGCATCTGAGCTCTGATCCCAACTCTGATACCCAGGAGCTGTGGGAACCTCATTTTCTGAGCCTCAGGCTTCTCCACTATAAACATAGAACTTCAGAGGTACCAAAAAGCTCAGGATGGATGCTGAACTTCACCAGGGATACAGGTGTGCCTGGCAGGCGGCAAGCCCTCAAGAACTCTGGTTTCAAGACCCTGGATTGTGTCTCCCCCATGGTACCTAGTTCTCCTAGGTACCTAGACATGGAGCCTAGTGTCTCCCCCATGGTACCTAGTTCAGGGCTCCAGATTCAGGGGACTTCTGATTAATCTTTATGCTAAGGAATGGATGGAAGCATGATGGATGGATGGATGGATAGATGGATGGATGCTCAGGAGAGTGGAGATAAGAAAAGAAAAGGTAAAGGGGAGAGGATGACAAGATGATTGAAGGATGGGGGACTGATGCCTGGAATAGAGGCACAGCCCCAGACCCTCCTGGGCCCTGGCCCCCAGCCCACCTGTTCCCACTGTTCCCACCTACCTTGGGGTAGCATTGGCACATGCTCCAGATGACACCCCCGATCACCATGACGCCTCCCATGGCGTAGAAGGTGCCGTAGACCTGGGGCCGGTCATGGCTCATGAGGAATGTGCCAAGGGCCAGCAGAAAGAGCCCCAGCACAATGAAGCCGATGCGGAAGGTCTTCTCATCAGTCATGGCTGCCTGGCCAGGCCTGGCCTGTGAGCCACCTGCAGAGGGGCGCCAGCAAACCAGCCAGCTACCTACACACGCACTCACACTTGAGGAGTGACGCTCCGGGATCACTGCTGATCAGGACTTAAGCCGAGAGTGAGGCAGGCTCCCTTCAGGTCCAGCCCAGCCACGGGGCACACCCCGTTCTCCAGGCTGGAGGAGTTACGCGCAGGTGGCTGCGTGCCCCCACCTTCACTCCTCTCACCTTCCCTCTGGGCCCTCTGGAGCGTGTGGGAATCCGAGTGAGGGAGACACAAGGGAGGGAAGGGGAGGTTCCAGGGACTGGGCCCCAGCCCAGGCTTTGACATCACCTCATTTCCCTGTGTGGGGCTGAGCTGGGCAAACAGGCAGCCTGCACCATCCAGCCAGGGGAAGCAGGTAAATACTGCAGCCCAAAAACATCAGAATGCCGCTGGGGGATTCCAGGATCCCACAGGCTGGCATTTTAGAATCCTGAAGAATTTTAGACTCTTCAAGGTCATGTGCTCACCTGGCCACTAGTTACCAACGATGCCTGCATGCAGGGCTCTATTTTAAACATGTGATACGTATTAACTCATTTAGGGAACCCTGTAAGGTAGACACTACTATCCGCACTTTATAAATGAAGACACGGATATATGGTCAAGGTCACACAGCCAGAAAAGACAGGGTAGTTGGCATTTGAACCTAGTATTATCCCCGGGTGAAACTGCCCAACTGTAGCACAAAGGTTAAAAGTGCAGGCTCTGATGGTCATACAGACTTCCTGGCTTGGGTTCTGGCTCCTCTACTGTGGGGCAGTGTGGTCTTGATCCAGTTACCGCCTGTGCCTCAGTCTTCCTGCTCTCTACAGTGCGGATAATAATAGCAACTCGCAGGACTAGGTCTGTCTCCAGGCCTGGCCTCCCTGGGTGCCTCTGCCCCACTTCCCATGCTCTGTGATCCATCCGGGCCTACTGGTCATGAGCTGGGACACATGAACTTCAGAGGTACCGAAAAGCTCAGGATGGATGCTGAACTTCACCAGGGATACAGGTGTGCCTGGCAGGCAGCAAGCCCTCAAGAACTCTGGTTTCAAACCCTGGATTGTCTTGAATCATGCCATGAAAGGCTCTAGTGAGCAGTGCCCCTCTAGGGTGTGATTGGTTGAAGGAAGATGCCCTCCTTCTAAGAATGACATTCTAATGGTGGAATTTCAGTCCTGCAGGAGGCTGATGGGAAAAATCAGATTCTCACAGAGGATTATAAGAAAATGCTGGTCAAGAGTATCTCTAAAAGAAAGCGTTCACTTGTTCGTACGGGGTTGAACTGGCTCTGAGTTGGTGTTGCAGGATAAAAGGCTTTCACTTGGCATCCTGACTTCACAGGCTTGGGGAATCTTCCTGTTTGTTGTTGTCACCCGCTCCCTCCGCCCCCAACGCAGGCTGTACTGGTTCCCAACACCACACCTATGTTCACATGATACACTCTGGTGTCACTGCCCACAGTGCCTTGGCGTTTCATTATGAAGCAGTTTGTCTTTCACCAGTCCTCAGATCCAGCCAGCACTTTACAGTTTGCAGAGGAGGTGTCCTGTAGCGGAACTCAGGTGACCCTTCCAGTGAGAGGTGACTGAGAGAGGAGAAAGGGCTGAAAGGCACAGGGTCACATCTACGTGTGTTGTTTCCCAGGGTGACCTTGGCCTGGCCGCTCTGCTCTGGCCTTGAGTTTGTCATCTTTGAACGTGCTATCAAGTTACCACCCAGGGGTTGTGGAAGGAGGTGACATGATAGAGGGAAAAACGCTTTGTAAACCGGGATTATTTACAGGGCAGAACCCCAGGTGGCTCAGTGGTAAATAATCCACCTGCCAATGCAGGAGACGCAGCAGTCACAGTTTCGATCCCTGGGTCGGGAAGATCCCCTGGAAGAGGCAACCCACTCCAGTATTCCTCTCTGTAAAATCCCATGGACAGAGGAGCCTGATGGGGTCGCAGAGTCGGACACTTCTGAGCACACACTCTCCAGGGAAACACTACTATCATAATTTTATACAGGCTCAGAGAAGGGAAGCTACACGCCCCTCCCAGAAAATGAATCCGCGGCCCAGAGGGCCTTCAGCCTGCCCTTTCTGGTGCTGGAGAGGGTCCACCGCGGCGGGAATAGGTCTCCTTGGTCGCAATCCAGCGGGAGCCTCTCGCGCCCCCTGGTGGCCATCGTAGCACGCGCTTGGCTCGGTGCTTTCACATCTCTTAGGTCTTGCCAGAGTCCCGCAACCCCGTGAGGTTACCGGAAGAGGTTACCCTGCCTATTTCACAGGCGAGGAAACTGAGTCCGGGGACATCTCTCCAAAGATCTCCCCAAACTGAACTGGGGGCTGAACGCGGACCTGAACGCGCAGCCCCAGTCCCACTGTAGATGAATCTGGTCCTTAGGGCTTCCTGAGAAGCCTCCTGGTCACCCCAGCACTCTCCTTGTTTCCCCATCTTTTCTTTCCTCTCCACTACTCACCCCCTTTCCGCCTTTTCTCTCCTTAAAATAGGTCGGGGGCTGGGAGTGACAAGAGTAAGAAGCTCTGGGACAAGTAGGTGGTCTGGAAAATGGGTCTAATCTAACCTCTTTCACAGAGCTGTGGTGAAGTGGGGACACGTGTGTACAGCGCATTGGAAGTATTGGGTGATGCGCGGTTCCCACTCGCCTCCCACCTGCCTCTGACTTCTGCCTTCCACCCCTGCAAAGCGGGGTGAGCCTGAGGAGCAAGTTGCAGAGTCTACCATCTTGCAGCAGAGGGCGCGCTAACCACTGTTTTCTTCCCCGTTTACAGAATTCAGCGTCCCTGCAAGATCTCAACAACTGCCTCTGCAGGTCGGTGAAATATCACACCCATTTGACAGAAACTGAGGCTCTCAAAGGCAGGATAAGCGGCCCAAGATCGCAGAGCCTGTAAAGAGCAGAGCCAGGGTTCAAACGAGGCCCCAAGTCAGTCCTGTTGAGTACCTGCTATATGTAGCTCACTCCGAGGTGTGGGTAGCTGAGAACATGGTTTTTCAGCGTGATGGCTGGTGGTGGCTCAGATGGTAAAGAGTCTACCTGCAGTGTGGGATACCCGGGTTCGAGTTCTGGGTCGGGAAGATCCCCTGGAGAAGGAAATGACAAACCACTCCAGTATTCTTACCTGGAAAATCCCATGGACGGAGGAGCCTGGCAGCCTACAATACAGCCCATGGGGTCCCAAAGGGTCGGACACGACTGAGCGACTTCACTTTCACCTTCTTTCCTATTTCGCGGGGCACAACATGGTAAAGACTCTGAGACACATCTGAGGTCCAGCAAGTGCACAAAGCAGACAGAGGCAGAGACTGGGGAGGGGGTGGCCCAAGGCGGGAATGAAAGGATGGAGTCCCAGGAGGGATTTAGTTATTTATTTTAATTGAAGGCTAATTAGTTTACAATATTATAGTGGGTTTGCCATACATTGACATGAATCAGTCATGGTGTACATGTGTTCCCCATCCTGAACCCCCCTCCCACCTCCCTCCCCATCTCATCCCTCAGGGTCATCCCAGTGCACCAGCCCTGAGCACCCTGTCTCATGCATGGAACCTGGACTGCTGATCTGTTTCACATATGATAATATACATGTTTCAATGCTATTCTCTCAAATCATCCCACCGTCGCCTTCTCCCACAGAGTCCAAGAGACTGTTCTATACATCTGTGTCTCTTTTGTTGTCTCACATATAGAGTCATCGTTACCATCTTTCTAAATTCCATATATATGTGTTAGTATAGTGTATTGGTGTTTTTCGTTCTGACTTACTTCATTCTGTATAATAGGTTCCAGTTTCATCCACCTCATTAGAACTGGTTAAAATGTATTCTTTTTAATGGCTGAGTAATATTCCATCATGTATACATACCACAGCTTTCTTTTTTATTTTTTTCCTTTATTTATTTATTTATTTTTCAGTGGGTTTTGTCATACATTGATATGAATCAGCCATAGAGTTACACGTATTCCCCATCCCGATCCCCCCTCCCACCTCCCTCTCCACCCGATTCCTCTGGGTCTTCCCAGTGCACCAGGCCTGAGCACTTGTATCATGCATCCCACCTGGGCTGGTGATCTGTTTCACCATAGATAATATACATGCTGTTCTTTTGAAACATCCCACCCTCACCTTCTCCCACAGAGTTCAAAAGTCTGTTCTGTACTTCTGTGTCTCTTTTTCTGTTTTGCATATAGGGTTATCGTTACCATCTTTCTAAATTCCATATATATGTGTTAGTATGCTGTAATGTTCTTTATCTTTCTGGCTTACTTCACTCTGTATAATGGGCTCCAGTTTCATCCATCTCATTAGAACTGGTTCAAATGAATTCTTTTTAACGGCTGAGTAATATTCCATGGTGTATATGTACCACAGCTTCCTTATCCATTCATCTGCTGATGGGCATCTAGGTTGCTTCCATGTCCTGGCTATTATAAACAGTGCTGCGATAAACATTGGGGTGCACATGTCTCTTTCAGATCTGGTTTCCTCGGTGTGTATGCCCAGAAGTGGGATTGCTGGGTCATATGGCAGTTCTATTTCCAGTTTTTTAAGAAATCTCCACACTGTTTTCCATAGCGGCTGTATTAGTTTGCATTCCCACCAACAGTGTAAGAGGGTTCCCTTTTCTCCACACCCTCTCCAGCATTTATTGCTTGTAGACTTTTGGATAGCAGCCATCCTGACTGGCGTGTAATGGTACATCGTTGTGGTTTTGATTTGCATTTCTCTGATAATGAGTGATGTTGAGCATCTTTTCATGTGTTTGTTAGCCATCTGTATGTCTTCTTTGGAGAAATGTCTGTTTAGTTCTTTGGCCCATTTTTTGATTGGGTCGTTTATTTTTCTGGAATTGAGCTTCAAGAGTTGCTTGTATATTTTTGAGATTAATCCTTTGTCTGTTTCTTCATTTGCTATTATTTTCTCCCAATCTGAGGGCTGTCTTTTCACCTTACTTATAGTTTCCTTTGTTGTGCAAAAGCTTTTAAGTTTCATTAGGTCCCATTTGTTTAGTTTTGCTTTTATTTCCAATATTCTGGGAGGTGGGTCATAGAGGATCTTGCTGTGGTTTATGTCGGAGAGTGTTTTGCCTATGTTCTCCTCTAGGAGTTTTATAGTTTCTGGTCTTACATTTAGATCTTTAATCCATTTTGAGTTTATTTTTGTGTATGGTGTTAGAAAGTGTTCTATTTTCATTCTTTTACAAGTGATTGACCAGCTTTCCCAGCACCACTTGTTAAAGAGGTTGTCTTTTTTCCATTGTATATCCTTGCCTCCTTTGTCAAAGATAATGTGTCTATAGGTTCGTGGATTTATCTCTGGGCTTTCTATTCTGTTCCATTGATCTATATTTCTGTCTTTGTGCCAGTACCATACTGTCTTGATGACTGTGGCTTTGTAGTATAGTCTGAAGTCAGGCAGGTTGATTCCTCCAGTTCCATTCTTCTTTCTCAAGATTACTTTGGCTATTCGAGGTTTTTTGTATTTCCATACAAATTGTGAAATTATTTGTTCTAGTTCTGTGAAAAATACCGTTGGTAGCTTGATAGGGATTGCATTGAATCTATAGATTGCTTTGGGTAGAATAGCCATTTTGACAATATTGATTCTTCCAATCCATGAGCATGGTATGTTTCTCCATCTGTTTGTGTCCTCTTTGATTTCTTTCATCAGTGTTTTATAGTTTTCTATGTATAGGTCTTTTGTTTCTTTAGGTAGATATACTCCTAAGTATCTTATTCTTTTTGTTGCAATGGTGAATGGTATTGTTTCCTTAATTTCTCTTTCTGTTTTTTCATTGTTAGTATATAGGAATGCAAGGGATTTCTGTGTGTTACTTTTATATCCTGCAACTTTACTATATTCATTCATTAGCTCTAGTAATTTTCTGGAAGAGTCTTTAGGGTTTTCTATGTAGAGGATCATGTCATCTGCAAACAGCGAGAGTTTCACTTCTTCTTTTCCTATCTGGATTCCTTTTACTTCTTTTTCTGTTCTGATTGCTGGTACCACAGCTTTCTTATCCATTCTTCTGCCGATGGGCATCTAGGTTGCTTCCATGTCCTAGCTATTGTAAACAGTGCTACGATGAACATTGGGGTACACATATCTCTTTCAATTCTGGTTTCCTTGGTGTGTATGCCCAGGAGTGGGATTGCTGGGTCATATGACAGTTCTATTTCCAGTTTTTTAAGGAATCTCCTCACTGTTCTCCATAGCGGCTGTACTAGTTTGCATTCCCACCAACAGTGTAAGAGGGTTTCCTTTTTTCCACACCCTCTCCAGCATTTATTGCTTGTAGACTTTTGGATAGCAACCATTCTGACTGGCGTGTAATGGTACCTCATTGTGGTCTTGATTTGCATTTCTCTGATAATGAGTGATGTTGAGCATCTTTTATTCCAGAAAAATAAATGACCCAATCAAAAAATGGGCCAAAGAACTAAACAAACATTTCTCCAAAGAAGACAGGAGGAACTCTTGAGAAGCCTGCTGGCATTCTTCTGTCAGGGCAGGAAAAGCAGTTCAGGCAAAGAGATCAACATGTGCAAAGGCCCAGAGGCAAGTGAGCACTGACACATGGCTGGAGGTAAAACTAAAGGCTGTGCGCACACCACCCCCACACTGCATCATCCTCCCCCGTCCCCTACCTGCGCCTCCATTCAGCTCCATCCTTCTACCACCTGGATACCCTGGCCACCATCCTCACTTCCTCTCTCTCATCCATATGCTATTGGCCCTGCCTCTGGGACAGAGGGCTTTCCTGGTAGCTCAGTTGGTAAAGAATCTGCCTGCAATGCAGGAGACCCCGGTTCGATTCCTGGCTCAGGAAGATCTGCTGGAGAAGGGATAGGCTACCCACTCCAGTATTCTTGGGCTTCCTTTGTGGCTCAGCTGATAAAGAATCTGCCTGTAATGTGGGAGGCCTGGGTTTGATCCCTGGATTGGGAAGATCCTCTGGAGAAGAGAAAGGCTACCCACTCTAATATTCTGGCCTGGAGAATTCCACTCACTCCCACTACGGCCCATCACTTTGGTCTGAGGCCCATCTTGTCTATCCTTCTAAGTGGTCTCTGCTTCTACCCTTGCTGGCTACAGAGTCTTCCCAACCCAAATGCCAGGTTAGACCATGTCACCTCTCTCCTCAGAGCCCTGCAATGGTTCCCTTCCCTATCAGAGTAAAACTCAGGACTTAAAATGGCTTATAAAACCCTAGATAATCTGCCCAGCCTATCACTGCTCTGAGATAGCCTCCTGCCACACCTCCCCTCACTCATTCTACCCTATTCATCCTGGCTGTATGCTTTTCTGGGAATACACAAGCACCCAGGGCCTTTGCACCTGTTCATCCTTCCATCTAGAAGGCTCTTTCTCCAGATATCTGCACAGCTCCCTCCCTTACCTCCTTCAAGTCTATATGCAGATGTCAGCTTCACAATGAAGCCTTCTCTGGTGTGACATCCAAAACTGCAGGACGCCCCTCCCCCAGGTGTCCCCTGCCCTCCTTTCCTAATTTACTCTTCTCCATAGTGCTCAGCACCATCGATTACACTACACATAATTTATGAATCTCACCTCTTATCTGAATTCCCCCACTAGAACTCGAGCTCCTACAGGCTTGGGGCTTTGTTTTGTTCATTGTTGGATCTCCAGGGGTTAGACCTGGTCGGCTCTCAATTCATATTTGGGGAATGGAGGGATGACTGTCAGCTCCAGAGGAGAGGGAGGCAGGAGAGGAAGCACAGGCAGGAGAACTGGGGTCAGGCCAGGGGAGCCGGCATCTTTCAGAGGCCAGTGGGGAGTCTCCAAGGGAGTTATGTGGGGAGTGACACTGGGGAGCGGGGTTGGATTTTCATTTTGTATCCATCCTCTGGGTCTGAGATCAGGTTGGAAGAAGCAAAAGGAGATGGTAGAAGTGAGGGGCAGTCACCAGACTCTAGCAGAAACCTAGGGCTATAAAGATTAAAATGAACACTTTTTAAAAGAGCTGCTGAAGGGATGGAGAGAGAGGGAATTTTCCAACTGATTTGAGGTGGTGAGCCCCAGGGGGTGGGGTCACCAGTCAACGCAGAGGAAACCAGGTCAAAAGAGGAGCCCAGTGCAAGGAGGGGGTGAGGCCTGAGACAAGAGTGTCTCTGATGTCCCATGCCTGGTGACAGGCATCAGAGGTGAGCTCTGGGGGATGGACGAATAAACTGGTCAGCCGGGCCCAGGAGGAAAGAGACCAGAAAGAGAACCAGCGCCTCCTGGGGGCTGGGTTGACAGACCCAGCCTCATGGGGCTGCTCAACCTGAGCCCTTCCCAGTTCACAGTTGAGGCCACTGCAGCTCAGAAGGGACCCTGGCTTGTCAGGAGACTGGCTCCATGGCCCTGGCTTGGCCTGCAAGGAGCTGGTGACCTTGAGCAAACCACTGCCCCTCCCGAGGACTTTCAGTTGGGACGCAGATGACTTAGGACTATAGAAAAAGTTTTTCCAGTCTTCCAGCCCTCCCCAGCCCCTGCCTCTTCCAGCTCCTGCTTGGCAAATGTGGTGCCTCCAAATCACACCTGCAACTCATTAACTCACCTGCCTGGGGGAAATTCTTCGGTTTGGAGGTAGGAGGGAAGCTGGGCTTTGCTTCTCAGCCTGGAACCCCTTTAACCCCATAGGAATTGCAGAGGTCCTGATGAGTCCCTTGCACCACCCCCAGCCAAATCCCCAAGGTACACAGTGAAAGCTGGTGTGTGTGCGCGTGTGAACACGCATGTGCCTGCACCTGCGCATCTCGGGGTCCCACAGAAAGGTCAAGGCCAAGGCAGAATTCAAACCTGCATCTCCATCATAGCAGGAAATACAAGGCACACACAAGGAAGAGAGAAAGGAGTACAGGGTAGGGATCCAGGATCTGGTGATGGGGAAGGGAGAGGATCCACAAGATCCATGAGAAGAACCACAAGATCTGGCTCAGGTGGCTGAGAGAGGGCCCAGGAATAACCAGGATAGCTGACCTGTTTTGATTCATTCTCAGTCAACAAATATCTACTGAGCATCTTCCACAGGCCAGGCACTGTTTCTAAGCTTTAGGTGAAGGAATTGTATAATTGTGTATATTGTGTGTATATAATAGTAAAGGAAAGAAGCAAGAAGATCCCTGCTCTCAGAGAGCTTGCTGGTGAGTAGAAACATAATAAACAAACTCACAAATTTTTTAAAGGTGAAATATTAAATGATGACAGGTGTTACTCAAATGTAGAGCAGGGAGGAGGCTGGGAGTGCAAGGTGCTGGGTGGAATAATAGTTTTATCAGATTGGCTCAAGATGGCATCTTGAAGAAAGGTTCAGACAAAGATGTGAGGAGCATAAGAAGTAGAAGTAAGCCTGGAGGAAAACTTCCAAAGATAGAAGACAGGAATCAAGGCCCGTAGGAGGGCCGATTACAGCAGAGAGCGAGGGCAGGGATCCAGACCCACCCACACCATCCTCATTAGAGATTTCATTACTCAAAGTGACCTGGGAACCACTCAGGGTTTTGAGCCCAGGAGGGGTGTCACAGATCTGAGTTTGATCAGGCTCACTCTGTTCAGTGGAGTTCCATGGTGGCTCAGATGGTAAAGAATGTGCCTGCAATGGAGACCCGAGTTTGATCTCTGGGTCAGGAAGATCCTCTGGAGAAGGGAATGGCCACCCACGCCAGTATTCTTGCCTGGAGAATTCCGTGGGTGAGTAGCCTGGTAGGCTACAAGTCCCTGGGTTTGCAGAGAGTCAGCACAACTGAGCAACTAACACTTTCCACTAAACTTTGAAGAGACGTCAGCGGACCCTGGCAGAAGCAGGGAGACGGGATGGCAGGTAACGAGCTGGTCCAGGCCTAAATGGGAGGATCCAAAGACGAGTCCAACCAGGCCTGAATGAAAACTTTTATTTACATGAAAAACTTATTCTCTGTGATTTTACCTCTCTTAGACTCAGTTTCCACACCTGTTCAATGGAGACACTACCTGTAGCAAACACCTTGAGGATGTGAACTGCAGGGAGCCTGGCCTGGTAAATGGGAAGCTCCTCGGGGAATGCTGTACCTACAAAACTGACTAAGCCCCAGGACTTGGAACTCCTGCTTGCGGAATGACCCTCGGAAGGTTACTTAACCTCTCTGGGCCAGTTTTCTCATCTGTGAATGGGGTATGACATTCTGGAAGCAGACATTTCTATCATATCTGGAATACAAGAAGAGGCGTGGAGCTCCCTGTCACAGGAGGTCTAGGAGCAGAGGCACCTACTGGAGGGGGGTTACCTCTACTAACAAAATCCAACAATCACTGCATACTTAAGAGACACTGCCACTGGGCTCAGAAGTCTGCATTTATTGTTTGCTGCGTTAACACTGAGCCTGCAGCTTCAGTGTGATCTCATAATGTCACCTGCTATCATCTCATTTAATGCTCAAAACTCAGCTCTCTAAGGTAGGGGCTGGTGCCTCTGTAATTCCCATTTAACAGATGAGGAAGCTGAGGCAGAGAGAGGTTATGGTCACTCATCCAAAGTCACTCAGCTGGTACCTGTGGAACTCATGCGCAGATGGCCTGAATTCAGAGTTCATGTTCTTTTGGTATAACCAAAACTCAGTGCATTACTTTGGGCCAGTCCTGGCTCTGCCTCTAGGCCCCAATTTCCTCATCAGCACAAGAATATTTCCCAGCTGACAGCCAACAGTAACTGCCAGCCATGTGAAAGTGCCATCGTGGGCGCACTGGGCCCCAGGGACAGGAGCCCCAACAACACACAAAGGGCAGTAGAACCGCCCAGCTGGGCCCAGGCAATCCACAGGACCATGAGAGATCATAAAATGGATTTATTTTCAGCCATTTGTTACACAGCGATCGAAAAAACAAAACAGCATTCAGCAGTATTTGTTGACTGCCTGTGTGTACCGGGCACTGGGCCAGACACTTAGAAGAAGCCCATCATTGGTCTCCAGCTTCCAGGCCTGCTAGAAGACTTGAACTTCCACCCTCTGTAATCTGAACAGGGCCCGCAAGGAAGCATGCAGCCCCAGGTGCTGCCTCTCCAGAGATGCCACCAGCAGCGAAGATGAGGCTCTCATAACTGGGTGGAGGCAAGGGGGGCTGAGCCCCAGGCAGGGCATCCTCCGAGGCACTGCGCTCCAGGTCTTCCTCCACAGGGGACGCAGGTGGTGTCGAGAGCCCCCCAGCCAGTGGGCAGCGCACAGCCTCCTCATAAGTGGGGATGGTAACCACCTTCGGGGTCCTAGAGGGACCGAAGAGAGGCTATCAGCAGGGCTGGGGAAAAACCCGATGCACACCAGGGAGGGGGGGAGGGAGGCTACGGGGTTCCCTGGCCCCGCAGACACAGCGGGAGCGTGACAGCCACCAGCGCCTGGCCCCCTCAGCTCCTCGACTGTACTCTCCCTCCCTTGTAGTCAGATCTCCATTCCGTTAGTTCTCCACCCGGCCTCATCGCACCCTCTGTCTCCTCAATTCTCTATGCAGGGAAAGTCCTTCCCACCTCCCTCACACCTTCCCTGCTTCCCTATCAGTTCCCACCTGTCCTTGGAGTCTCCTCTGGAGAGCTCTGCTGACCTCCCCTCACCAAGCTCCCACTCCCTGCTCTGGGCCCCCACAGGACTCTTCCCCCCGTCACGACGCTGACCCCACCTGGTGGTCCCCTAGGGCAGGGACTGACTTTAAGTGTCCAGGGATTGATACTGGGGATGGGGGGGGGGGGGGTTGTTTGTTGAAAAACTAAATGATGATCCATGGGGAGAAAGACTTCCATCTTATTGTAATCTCCCTTACAAGGTCTGGAGTTGCAGCTGCTCAGGGCAAGATAGGAGACCTCAATTCCCCTGCCCATCTGAATGCTTGAGGCCCTGATATGGTAAGTCTGCTAAGTGACTGCCTCTGCTTGCATACCTCCAGAGACAGGGAGCTCACTATCTACTCAGACAACCATATCTATCTCTGAGCAGCTTGGCTTTCTTGTGACTTTCCCCCACCTCCCCTAGATAAACCACCCTGGAGGGACTTGAGATCCCTCCAGGCTCTTCTGACCAGGCTCTGCCCTCTAGATTCCAAGAATAGATCACTTGCATCCCAGTCACACCAGAGCTGATGAAAATGAGGCTGACCCTCTGTCCTCTCAGGGCCCTGGAGAATCACCTGTAGGGAGTCAGTGCTCCTTCCCTGCCCAGGACCTTGGGGGTAGGAATGTCACTGATCCTATGTCTGGGGTGCTTCTGCTTTGGGGAGATACTGCCACATACAGGGGCTGACAGGTGATTCTGGAGGTCCCTTCCCACCCCAAGCATCTCTAGGATTGATTATGAGTCACAGCGTTGGCCAGTTCAGCTCCCTGCCCAGCCACATTCTCAGTGGGAGATCGTGGGTCAGTGTTAGGGAAATTAAATGAATAGTCATGTTCAGGCTTCAGAGACAAAGCAGAGCAGGCCTCTGACCTTGCTTCTAACCTGCCTGGACACTGCCCCTACTGTGAATGACTGCTATGAGCGCAAGACTTGCAGCACCATAGATAAGATGGGGGAGAAATCTTGGGATTGTTGAGCCACTAGAGGGGATGTGGCCAACCAAGCCCCAGGCTGAACCACATTTCAAGTTTCACAAGACAAAATAAACAGCATTAACATGAAGCCAGAGCTGCAATTTGGTCACATATTGATGATGATATCAGTTTGCCACCATCCTGGGATTATAAATGGGACTTCAAACTGCACTCTTTGAAGTCTCACACACAGAGCCGACGCGCTGCCTGGGACCCTTTCCCAATTGGGACTCTAAATGTGCTGTGACACGGGACTTCTCAGCGCTGTTCAAGTCTGGATGTTGGTCAAAACCCAATTTGGTGATGTAGTCTCTGGTCTATTTCTCTTTCCTGTTAATGTTAGTATGTTGAAAATAAGTTAGGTAATTCTCTAATAAATATCTGTATTATTTATTTGTATGTAACGAGTGGCTTATTTTGTTAACAAATCCTTTGAACCTGAGATGAAAGTGAAAACTTTTGCAAACAGTCAAGTCATTCTATTAACCTGAGCCCCAGTTTCCCCATCTGTAAACGGGGACGGGACAATATAGGCACCGACCTCACAGGACCATGTGAAGATTAAATGAGATAATACAGGGGCACTTTGGTCAAGGAAGCTGATAAGGGGTCCCACCCGCCTCTGACTCACAGTGTCATTTGCGAGGGCAGACAAAGAATATTGCTCCTGGAGGCAGGCAAGCTAGGTTCAATTGCTATGTGACCTAGGCTATGTTCATACCCAATCTGACCCTCTTTTTTCTCATTTGTAAAATGAGGATAACAATTTCTACTTTATAGATTCAGAGAAAGGGAAAATGGAAAATGCTTTGACAACACTCAGGAAAATACAGATGATTAGGCTTCCAGAAGCCCACATCTCCTGCCCTGCTCACCTCCTAGCCATGCCCCAGCCACTCCCTACTTCTCCAAGCCCAGGAGACATGAGGCAGGCTTTGGGTACTCCTGGCACTGCTTCAGCAGGCAACAGCTGGCAGGGCAGGTCATAGCTGCCAGGTGAGACCAGCCCACAGCAGGAAGTTTGCTTAGAGGGCAGAGGTGCAGTAGCCCTCACACCATCTCAGCTAGCCAGCTGGGCCCACCCAGCCCCAGGTCACCACAGTCATGGTCCCGAAAGCCAGAAACTTGGTAAACATGAAGCCCAAGGCAGGGAGACCACATCACACACTTGAGGGGCAGACCCATTCATGGCGTATTCTGGACGTGGCTCCCTGCAGCTGGGTGTGGCGGGCAGGCCGCTGTGGTCCCCGTGCTCAGGAAGCTTCACTGAGCCTGGCGGCGACAGACAATCTGAGCCTAGCATCAGCTTCTCCACCATTCAGCAGAGTCAGACAACCATCTATAGTCAGGAAAGGGGAAAGGGACCAGGGGTGAAGCACTATTTGCTCCTACACTCAAGCTCTCTAATCTCATTTCACACTTGTGACAAGCCTGGTCAGTCATCGCACAGGTAAACTAGGGCCGCACATCAACCAAGCAGCAAAGCCCCTGTCAACGCCAACCATCACACCTCCCCTACCCGATCCCTAATCTCTCCATACCTCAGCTTTCTCATCTGTAAAATGGACCTTACATTGCCTTTTAAGCAGCGAGGCTTAAATCAGTGGGCATGAAAGTACATCATCAAATGAAAGCAAATGAAGAGGATTGAGTTTTGCAGTAACTACACCTCCCCACGTATCATCTCATTTGAGCCTAACGGCAAACCTAGGGAAAATTCCAGGATTGACGGGAAAAACTAGATATGGCTCAGAGAGTCTAAGTAACAGGCTCAAGAACACACAGCTTAGGAAAGAGTAGACACTGACAGCCATATGTCCGACTAGACCCATGCTTTTTTCTGCTGTTCTCACTGTGGTTGGGGGTGGGGGATCTCAGAGGCCTCCCACCCAGGCACTTCATGTAGGGCTGACATTTCATACGGGAGCCCCTGAGAGTAGGGGTTTTGTCTATTTCGTCCACTGCTTCATTATCAGTGCCCTGCAGAATTAGGTACTCAGTAAATGTTGGTGAAATGCATGAAAGAATAAGCAGATGAATAAATGAGGAAACTGAGGCCCCAAGAGGGAAATGGGCCCACCCAAGTCATCAGCCTAGATGGTCTTTGTCTCTAACCTGGAGTTACCCACAGACAGCAAGGCAGCTGGAGGCAGGGACAGCTAAGTGACCTTCCCATGGGGCCCAGATGCTGGGCTTTCAGTAGGAGGGCCAGGACGGCTCAGCCCCAGGGAAAAGACAGAGCCATTAGCAGAAGCAGCCTCCCCAACATGAAGCCACTCTGGCTCTGAGCCTAAGACATGGTCTCTGAACTTGATGGGCCATGAGTGCCCTGCAGTGGATGAGTTCCTCCCTGGCCCAGCTGGGAAAGAAGGCTGGGTTCCCCCGCCTGACATGCAGCTGTGGCCCAGACCCTGTTGGGTCAACACGACTGTGTGTATTGACAACACCCACTCTCTGTGCTCAGGTCAGGCTGGGCGGGGAAGGACAGGCACCCTGAGGCATGATCTGGTTCCAACCAATAACTCACTGTGTGACCAGGTAGGTCACTGGTCTCTCTGAGACCCAGGTTTCTCATCTGAGAAGTGAAGAGGCCGCAAGGTCCTGCCCTTCCCTCTAAAGTCAAACCAAGGCCTGACCACCGGACTAAGGGACTTCCGTTGAACACTCTATTGTCTGTGACCTCAGGGAGCCACAGGCCAGTAGCAGGGACTAATCGGTTACCTTCCTTAACTCAAGATGCATTTTCCTCTCTAACTCAGGGAAGAAGAGTGCCCAGGTCCCAGGCCAACTCATGGATATCTGGTTTAGCCCTTAGTGCATGCAAATCCAGTGCTTACAGAGTGATATAGGGGAACGCACACCTCACAGCCAGCAGGCTCTGCCACTTTCTAGCTGTATAACCCTCACCCTCTTTTTCTGTAAATAGTAATTCTTACCTTGCAGGTGGGCTGGACTGGGGAACGTGCATGCAGGCCCCTGATATATGCAGGCACAGCAGACACTTGGTGAAACAGTAAGTACATGACAAGAGCATGTATGATACATGCATTCTCAACAGGGTAAAAATTGGTTCTGGGAATCTTGCTGATACTGTGTTTATGTATAAAGCACAGATATACATGCAGACCAAATATACAGTATATCTGTGGTATTAACATTCCATGAGGGAGGATTAAGGGAAAAAAGGCCTGAATAGTCTCCTGGGAGGGAGTGATTTAAAAAAACATGAGAAATATTATGTAAATGTAAGATTTTTTCTCCATTCCCTACCTCATCTCTGGGCTTTTGCACATACTCTTCTGCCTGCTTAAGACACCTCTCTCCAACTTATCCACTTGAGGAAAAGTTGACATTTGTTGTGCACCTACTGTGTGCCAGGCTTTGGGCTGAGTTCTTCATATACATCATCTCAGGTAAGTACTATGAGCCGACTCACTGGGAAAGACCCTGATGCTGGGAAAGATAGAGGGCAGGAGGAGAAGGGGGAGCCAGAGGATGAGGTGTTTGGATGGCATGGCATCACTGACTCAATGAACATGAGTTTGAAAAAACCCCAGGAGATAGTGAAGGACAGGGAAGCCTGTGCTGCAGTCCATG
Source organism: Dama dama (assembly GCF_033118175.1). Classification (NCBI taxonomy): domain Eukaryota; kingdom Metazoa; phylum Chordata; class Mammalia; order Artiodactyla; family Cervidae; genus Dama; species Dama dama. The sequence continues at coordinate 88,451,553 of NC_083700.1, forward strand.
GGGTCACAAAGAGTCAGACAGGACTTAGCAACTCAACACCATGCAACTACATTACATTACATTATAGGCATTTGCTACAATTGTCATTCTTATGACTCCTGTTTTATTTCTGATGAGATGTTGAGGGTTAGTGGGGTTGCATAATCTCCTGAAGTCCCATAGCTAGTTAGTAACAGAACCAGGAGAGGATCCCTATGGGTCTGACTCCTGTGGGTAAGTTCTTAACCCCTACACTACTCTGCCCAATAACATGCTAATCTCTACTGCCACTTCCTCCAGGAAGCCTTCCTGGATTTTTCCATGGTCCCATAGGCCCACGTCTGCCCTCTTTCACAGCTTTAACTACTCTGATTTGTCAAAGCCTGCCTCTGTCAAGGGACTTAAAACCCTTTCAGGAGTGCTGATCAGCCTCCAGGACCCCAAAGCGTAGGTAAAGCCTAGACCAGAGGAGAAACCCCATGGGAGTTTGTTGAGTAAATGCCTGATGGTGTGACCGGGCCCTACCTGTGGCCCCCATTCCCTGCAGCTGCATCTGACCTGCAGCTCTCCTTCTCTGAGGACTCCACAGTGAGGTAGTACAGGTCCCTGGAGAGGTGGTATGGGTCCCATCGAGGCAGCTTCTGGGTGCTGGCCTTGACTGACCACAGCAGGCCGAACAGCAGCAGCAGGCCACCTGCGCCGCAGCAGAAGAAGCTGACCGACCTGAGCAGGGCACCGGGGGCCGCAGGCTCAGGGCATCCAGTGGGTGGGGCTAACCGGCTGGGTGGGGGGCCTGCGTCTCCTTCACTCCACCAGGCGAAGCAGAGGGTCCCAGCCACCAGGACCACCGTGCCACTGACCATCATGCAGTAGCGTAGGGTGGAGGCCACGCGGGCCCTGTCACAAGTCTGGACAGAAAAGGAGAGAAAAGAAGAAATGAGCCCTGTGAGAGGCCTGCTGGATACCACACGTAGGTTTTAGTCCTGCCTGAGATCACTGCGCAATCTCGGAGGGGTCGTTTGACCCCTCTGTGCCTCTGTTTCCTCATCTGTGGACTGGAGGTGATGCTCCCAACTCTCCAGGGCTGCTCTGAAGGCCACGGGTCATGTGTCCCAAGGTCCTGGCTCCACACCTGGGACCTGGCAGGACTAAGTGTGGCTCCTTCCTGCCTGGCCTCCCCCCAGGACTCAGAGGCCTCATCTGCCTGGTGTGTGAGACTCCCCTCCGTGTCTCCTGCAGGCTGGGACGGAGGAGAGTGAACCCTGTGGGGTCCCCCAGGCCTGCCAGGAGAGGGGCTTGCTGTTTATGCATTGTCTCACTTCACCCAGGCCACAGTCTCGAAAGGGTGATGCTCTTATCTCCATTTGATAGGCTTCCCCAGTGGCTCAGTTGGTAAAGAATTCGCCTGCAATGCAGGAGACCTGGGTTCGATCCCTGGGTTGGGAAGAGACCCTAGAGAAGGAAATAGCAACCCACTCCAATATTCTTGCCTGGAAGAGGAGCCTGGTGGGCTACAGTCCATGAAGTTGTAAAAGAGTAAGATATGACTTAGTGACTAAACAACAGCTACAACAAATCTCCATTTGACAGAGGAAGACAGTGAAACCGGGGGCGGGTACAGGCGCTAGGGGGAAAGAGCATTGAGAAGCCTGGAGCTGAAATTCACAACACAAAGCAAAATTTCACCCAAAAAGATGTTTACTGTGGCCTTATTTTTTAATGGTCATAATTTGGAAAGAGCCTAAATGTCCAACTCTAGGAAAAGAGTGAATAAACCATGGCATAAAATCTAGATGGAATATTCATGACTAATTTAAAAAAAAAATCAAGCTCAGCACAGATATTTAACAACAGGGGGAAATTCTTATGATATCTGACTTTTTCCAACTTAGTTGCCAAATTAAGCACACGGTGTTATCTCAATGAGGAAAAACAAAATGCCCAGGGGCGGTGGAAAAAAATCACCTGGGAGGAACCCTGGCTCCAGATTATACAGACAGGAAGGGATCTCTCCAAAACCAACATCCAGGTCATTGTACATGCTGTTCCCTCTCCCTGGTAACTTGCTATCATCAATGTCCTCTCCACGCTCAGCTTGACTCTCACCCGAGAAGCCTTCAAAGGGGACACTTTAAACTCAGAGTTCCCTGGGCCTTCGTTGACCAAGCTGGTATCTGTCTGTCTGACTTCTCTTCCTGTCTTGTCCTCACCAGACAGCAAGCTCCCTGAGGGCAGGGTCTGCACCCACCTTGTTTACACCTCTATCCCCCAGTGCCTTGCACCTAGTAGCTGCTCCATAAACAGGTGTTGAAGAGATTCTCCTAAATGAGAAATAGTGTTGCTGAATAAACCTTGTTGAGTGAAAAGCCCCTCTCCTAGCTGGGAGGGATTGGGAGAGGGAAGGGAATACAGCCAGCTGCTGCAGCACCCAGCCTTGGAGTCTGGTTTTGGTCCTTACTCTGCAGCTCGCGAGCCGTGTCCTGGGATAAGCCTCCAACTGTGCCTGACCTGTCTCCATATAGAGGGCATCCATACAGAGGGCATGCTCTCCAGGAAAACTTACAGAGTCCCCCTCTCCTCTTCCACAAGTTGAGCCAGCGAAGGAGAGGGCCGGGGACTCATAGACCTCAGGAAGACTGGTCAGCCTTCCAAATGGGGCTTGCCCAGCCTAACAGGGTACATTTGAACGACGCACTGCTGTGCAGTCATTCAAAGACACACTCCTCGGGGAGCTGAAGAACATGGCAAAGTGTTCAAGGTCTAGTAGGTGAGACTTTAGATTGCAAAAGGGCTTGTTTTCAGATGTGTTTAAAAACGTGTGTATGCATATATACAGAATCTAGAAAAATGGTACTGAAGAATTTATTTACAGGACAACAACAGAGAAACATAGACAGTAGACTATGGACATGGGGAGAGGGGAGGAGAGGGTGAGATGTATGGAAAGAGTGACATAGAAACTTACATTACCATGTATAAAATAGATAGCCAACGGGAATTTGCTGTGTGGCTCAGGAAACTGAACAGGGGCTCAGAATCAACCTAGAGGGGTGGGATGGGGAGGGAGATGGGTGGGAGTTTCAAAAGGGAGGGGATATATGTATACCTATGGCTGATTCATGTTGAGGTTTGACAGATAACAGCAAAATTCTTTAAAGCAATTATCCCTCAATTAAAAAATAAATAAAAATTTTTTTAAAAGTGTGTATGTGTGTGTATGTACACGTGAGTGAGAAAAAGAAAATGTATACATTAAATGAGGTGCTCGAGGAGTAAACCCCAATCTTTCTGAGCCTCCAGGCTACCAGAAGCATATAGAAACATGCCATTTGTAAATTACCTTTGGTAATCTTCCTGTGAATCTGTCAATGGGGCAAGTACCTCCTGTCTCCAGCTCAAGGCATTTTCTCTGGGGGAGAAAAAGAACCTTACTACACTCTCTCCAAAGACAGTGAGGAGAGGCTATCAGAAGGAAAAACTGGAAGAAAAAAACCCCCAGCCAATCGGTAACAGTAACCCCTCGCCTATGTATTGGCACTTGACAGTTCCCCTTCACACCTGGCATCTCATCTGACCATAATTGAGGCAGATGGGCAGGGCAGGGAAAGAAATTCTTGTTTTGCAAATGACTAGACTGAGTCCACCCTTATGGCAGATGACACCACCCTTATGGCAGAAAGCAAAGAAGAACTAAAGAGCCTCTTGATGAAAGTGAAAGAGGAGAGTGAAAAAGTTGGCTTAAAATTCAACATTCAGAAAACGAAGATCATGGCATCTGGTCCCATCACTTCATGGCAAATAGATGGGGAAACAGTGACAGACTTTATTTTGGGGGGCTCCAAAATCACTGCAGATGGTGACTGCAGCCATGAAATTAAAAGATGCTTGCTCCTTGGAAGAAAAGTTATGACCAACCTAGACAGCATACTAAAAAACACAGACATTACTTTGCCAACAAAAGTCCATCTAGTCAAAGCTATGATTTTTCCAGTAGTCATGTATGGATGTGAGAGTTGGACTATAAAGAAAGCTGAGTACTGAAGAATTGATGCTTTTGAACTGTGGTGTTGGAAAAGACTCTTGAGAGTCCCTTGGACAGCAAGGAGATCCAACCAGTCCATCCTAAGAAAATCAGTCCTGAATATTCATTGGAAGGACTGATGCTGAAGCTGAAACTCCAATACTTTGGCCACCTGATGTGAAGAACTGACTCATTTGAAAAGACCCTGATGCTGGGAAAGATTGAAGGCAGAAGGAGAAGGGGACAACAGAGGATGAGATAGTTGGAGGCCATCACCGACTCAATGGACATGAGTTTGCACAACCTCCAGGAGTTGGTGATGGACAGGGAGGCCTGGCGTGCTACAGTCCATGGGGTCACAAAGAGTCAGACGTGACTGAGCAACTGAACTGAGACTGAGTCCAGGAAGGTGAGAGACTTTGCCAAAGCAGCATACAGCTTGTGTGTCAACCCTTGCATCGTAAGGTAACTTACGATGCTTTTTTTTTTTCCCATTTATTTTTATTAGTTGGAGGCTAATTACTTTACAATATTGTAGTGGTTTTTGTCATACATTGACATGAATCAGCCATGGATTTACATGTATTCCCCATCCCGATCCCCCCTCCCACCTCCCTCTCCACCCGATTCCTCTGGGTCTTCCCAGTGCACCAGGCCCAAGCACTTGTCTCATGCATCCAGCCTGGGCTGGTGATCTGTTTCACCCTAGATAATATACATGTTTTGATGCTGTTCTCTCGAAACATCCCACCCTCACCTTCTCCCACAGAGTCCAAAATTCTGTTCCGTACATCTGGGTCTCTTTTTCTGTTTTGCATATAGGATTATCGTTACCATCTTTCTAAATTCCATATATATGTGTTAGTATACTGTATTGGTCTTTATCTTTCTGGCTTACTTCACTCTGTATGATGGGCTTTTACAATGCTTTTAAATTTCTATAAAAGCAATAGTTCCTCATTGTGGAGGAAAGGAGGAAGCCACATAAGAGAATAAAAATGCAAATATCATTAATGCTGCCCGTCAGAGATGAGCATGATCCACAGTGGATGCTTCCTTTTGGGTCCTCCTCCTTTGGCCTGCATACCTAATGATAGTGGTAGCTGGTGTGTACCGGGCATTTACAGGGGCTGGGAACCACACCCAGCACTTACAGGTGTCCCCCATCTTAATCCTTGCAACAGCACTAGGTCTCGAAGACACTGGAGTTGCAAGGGTGACAGCTTGTCTGAGGTCAATGCCAAATCTGAACCCAGGTCTACTCTGACTCCCTGGGGGCTCAGATAGTAAAGAATCTGCCTGCAATGCAGAATACCGGGGTTTGCTCCCTGGGCTGGGAAGATCCCCTGGAGAAGGGAACGGCTACTCACTCCAGTATTCTTGCCTGGAGAATTCCATGGACAGAGGAGCCTGGTGGGCTACAATCCATGGGGTTGCAAAGAGTCAGACACAACTGAGCAACTAACACACACACACACACACGAGTCTAATTCAAATACCTGTGAGTGCACAGCTAGATGAAGTGAAGTGAAGTGAAGTGAAGTCGCTCAGTCATGTCTGACTCTTTGCAACCCCATGGACTGTAGCCTACCAGGATCCTCAGTCCATGGGATTCTCCAGGCAAGAATACTGGAGTGGGTTGCCATTTCCTTCTCCAGGGGATCTTCCCAACCCAGGGATTGGAGCCGGGTCTCCCGCATTGTAGGCAGATACTTTACCGTCTGAGCTACCAGGGAAGCCCATAATAATCTGATGGATTACCAGCAGGATGTCCTCACCCAAGTTTCCCCTGGTCCATTTCAGAGAGGTGGTCTCCAGGCAGTTTACTCACCCTTCACAGGAGTGCACCCTGGACCCTGATGGGGAGGGGAGTGGGGAAGGAAGGAAGGGGTCCCTGCCCTGGAGGGCATGACCCCAGTCCAGCCCCAGAGAAGTGCCATTCCCAATCCAGCACTCAGGCTGCCAGGCTGGCCCCCTCCTTCCAGCTCCCTCCTATTCCAATCCATGCACCCAAGTTCCTGCCACCTGGGGTCCTGTACACCTACTGCTCCCTTCGGGGAGCCCTCTGTCCCCACTCAGGGCCCTCATTTCACAACCCGCTTTGAGACCCATGCCAAACACCACATCCTCTCAGAAGTCTTTCTGCTGCTACCACCCCCACCTCCCACCAGCTAGAGTTATCACTCCCTCTATCAGTTCAGTCACTTAGTCGTGTCCGACTCTTTGCGACCTTATGGACTGCAGCATGCCAGGCTTCCCTGTCCATCACCAACTCCCAGAGCTTGCTCAAACTCATGTCCATTGAGTCAGTTATACCATCCAACCATCTCTTCCTCTGTCATCCCCTTCTCCTCCTGCCTTCAATCTTTCCCAGCTTCAGAGTCTTTTCCAATGAGTCAGTTCTTCGCATCAGGTAGCCAAAGGATTGGAGTTTCAGCTTCAGCATCAGTCCTTCCAATGAATATTCAGGACTGATCTCCTTTAGGATGGACTGGCTTGATTTCCTTGCTGTCCAAGGGACTCTCAAGAGTCTTTTCCAACACCACAGTTCAAAGGCATCAATTCTTCGGTGCTCAGTTTTCTTTATGGTGCAACTCTCACATCCATACATGACTATTGGAAAAACATAGTTTTGACTAGACGGACCTTTGTTGGTAAATAATGTCCCTTTGACTATGGCCACTCTGTTTGCTCTGTGACCTTGATCAGGCTGCTCAACATCTCTGAGCTCAAATTACTGCCTCCCAGGGAGGAGCAAGTTGTGAAGATGAAATGGGAGGCTGGCAAGCAATGACACAGCTGGACAGAGGAGGAACCCTGGCTCCGACACTGGGTAAGTTGCCTAGATTCTCCATGCCTCAGTTTCCTCCCTTGTGAAATGGGCACAATAATATCCTATTGTCCCAGCTACCAACAAGAGAACTTTAGGTGCCAGTTTTCTGTAAAGAACTAAACCATCTGAACAAGAGTGTTCCGAACTATCTTCACTGTAACCCCGGGGCAAACTGAGTCTCCAAGCACCATGGCCCAAGGCCACCCTGCGAGTTACAACACAGTTAGGAGGAGACTTGGGTGTCCAGACTCTGCGCACTAAACCACTGAGGTCAAGGTGAAGGGAAGGGGACCCGGCGGGGTTGGCTTAGGAGGAGCCGAGCTGCTCCTGAAGACGCGGCGGGGGCAGGGATGGGGAGGGTGGCCGGGGCGGAGGCTGGTTAAGTTTATACCCACCTTGGGCGCAGTCATCGCGCCGTCGAGTCAGGCGTGGTCCCGGCGCGGGGAGCCCGACGAATCCACCAGGGATGAAGACATGGTGGCTGTCGTGCCCGAGGGCAGCGCGAACCTGGGAAAGGCGGTCCCTCCGGCCTGCTGGGGGCGCCTAGCGTTAGGGGCGGCCCTGGCGACCGTCCTCCAGCCCTGCTCTCCACGCCCCCGCAGAAACGCTAACGTCCGGCTGCGGGTCGAGTCCGAGGGTCTAGTCCGCCGCCGTCCGTCCCGTCCCCGGTTCCAGTGGGAGCGGTGCCAAACCCCCTTCACCGCGCAAGGGCTCGGCCACCGGGTGGGGGCGTTGACGGGCGCACGGAGTCCCGCTTAGCTGTCAACTCGGGTGATGATCACCCCCATCCCCCGCTCAGGGCTCGGCCGACGGCTGCGGGGAACCTGCGCTCGGGCTCCGGGGCGCGGCCCGCCCCACCTCTCCTCGGATCCGCGTCCTCAGGGCCGGCCGCCGGACGGGCGGAGACTCCCGGGTGGAGCGGCTCCGGGTGGCTCCAGGTGCCGCGCCCGACTTTAAAGGAACAGCGAGACGGCTGGCTGGGGTTGGGGTTTCCCAGCGCGAAGTGGGTGGGGGCAGCGGCCCTGAACTGTCGGCAACCCGCGGTCCTGGGGGGGCCATCCCGCCCCTACTGCCCCACGAAGCGGGCTTGGGAACGGGAAACGAAACTCCTCCAAGAGCCATTGCGCTCAGTCTGAAAGGGCTGTGGCATCCTGAGCAAGCCACAGGTCCTTCGAACCCTCCCATCCCCAGGAGATAAGCGTTCTCAGAAATAACTGCCTGACTATAAGCGCTTCCCCAGCCTCTACAGAAATCAAGTCACTGCCCCAGCCGGTGAGAGGCCATGAGAGTGGAGTTGGAGAACAAGACCTCCCACCTACCGTGTGACGCAGCTTCTCTGAACTTACCCACTCCTGTATCAGAGGAGGGCTGGGACCCCACCCTACAGGTCTTCAGGGATTGAATGAGTTAGGACGAGCTCGGCCCTTTCACGGGTGCAGGCTGGAGGCATTATTGTGGACAAGTGATTCAGGAGCCTGGAGGAAGGGTCAGCATGGGTGAAGCGTGTGTGTGAAAACTTCTGCTGGGGACTCCTGAGTTGTGGAGGGTAGGAATGGGGCGGAGCCTCCCGGCTGAAAGAGCAGCATGTGCAGAGGGTGGACAAAGTCATAGGCAGGTTAGACCTCAACAAATTCACCTGGGTCAGAGGGAGGCACTTCTGGACTGACTGGGGTCTGGGTTTTGTTTGTGTCTTTTCCTGCTGTTCCAACGAGCCAGGGGGCTGGGCAGATTTCCTTCAGCAGGGGCCTAGAACTCCCCACCGAGCTGATGGAAACCAACTCCCTTTCCAGCCCAGGGACACAGGAGGCTAGAGCAGCCTGCCCAGTGGAGATCTGAAGCTCAGAGAGGGGAAACCACTGTCTCAGAGTCATAGAGCAGGTCAGCAGCAGGGTTCAGGCCGCTAATTCTTAAACTCCTTATCTCCACGGAAATATGCCACCTGAGAGCTTTAGCGTTCTCTGCACACCGACTCCTCTGACTGGTGAGGTCCTTTTACAGGTTATCTCGTTTCATTTTCACAGTGTGTGTGGTGTGTGTAAGTGTTCCGATTTTACAGACAGAAAGCTGAGGCTCAGAGAGGGGCAAAGGCCCGTGCAAGTCTAAAGAGCTCACAAGAGGCTGAGCTGAGACAAGGGGACAGTTAGACCTCAAACCAAGACCTCCTTCAGCTTTACTTTACTTAACCTGGAGGTGGGGACAAGCACCCCTCTTGCTGTCCTTGTAGGCCTGCCCACAGTGGGTATGAGTGAACAGCTGGAGGCCGTGAAGCTGTCAGCCCCAACTCAGTTCTGCAGGGGTCTGGGTCCATGCAGATGTGGGCCCTTCGCTGATCCAGACTCTCCTTTTCCTCCCTGCTGGGAAGCCCAGGGTAACAACTCAGGTTGATAATGTTGAGATCAAGTCCTGGCACACCCCTGAACTTGCTGAAACCCAAGTCCCCTGGCCCAGGCTGGCCACTTGGGTTCTGGAGGTGGTCAGGTTGTGATTTTCTGACTCAGTCACTTCCAGGCTGGACGACTCTGGTCTTATCCTTCTCTTTAAGCTGCTGTTTCCTTATTATAAAGTGGAGACCATGGTACCTCCTTCCCAAGGTAGCTATGAGGGCTCAGTGGTTTAGTAAGACCTTGACCATGAGGAGCTGGCTTGGGTATGCTGTTGCATTACACAATGCCCCAGTCTGTGAATCTCTCCTAGTTGATGGTGACCTCCTTGAGGACAGGGAGCAGATGTGACTTGGAGCAGGGCCAGGACCAGAGGGGACTGGGACTGGATGGTGACTTGAACCCAAAGATCTGGCCCAGCTCTTCTGGCTCCATTTTCCTCTCCCCTACTTTTGGAGGCTCTGATACTAGCCCCCGAGTCTGTTGTGATGCCCAGGCACTGTGGGGACCATGCAGGCTTGGGAATACTTGCGGATCCTCTCTGAACAATCAACCTCAAGCTTTCCCTGGCACCCTTGGGCAGCTCAGAGCAGAAAAAATCAGTCACCAACTTCTGCCTCCAGGTATGGGGGAGGGGTCTCACACTTACCAGACGTCACCAAACAGGGCTTTTCCCATGTAGCTGCCACTTCAGCTAATTCATCAAGGCTGAGAGAGAAATATTAATACCTTCTCAGGGAACTGACTCATTCGAAAAGACCCTGATGCTGGGAAAGATTGAAGGGGGAAGAGGATGACAGAGGATGAGATGGTTGGATGGCATCACTGACTGAATGGACATGAGTTTGAGTAAACTCCGGGAGTTGGTGATGGACAGGGAGGCCTGGCATGCTGCAGTCCATGAGGTTGCAAAGAGTCAGACACGACTGAGCAACTGAACTGAACTGAACTGAAATGAGGGTCACACAGCTAATAAGTGGGGGGCTGGGAGTTGGGAGTGGCAGAGGAAGTGCTGAAGTCCACATCTGTCTGAGTCTTCCACACCCACATGTATTTTTCCTTTTTTGCCACACTGGCCTCTCCTCAGTGGAGAAGAGGCCTGGACTGCTGCTTCCCACCTCTCACTGGCCTCTCTGCCCCCAGGCTGTCTGCCCTCTATCACGTACCAGCTTGAGCTTCCAGACCAGCACCCCTATCAGTGTGACTCACCTACCTAAACCTTTCAGTGCCTCCCACTGCCCTCAGAATAATGACACCAGCTTCACTGCCTGCACGCCTCTCATGCCACTCCTGAACTACTGTCCCCCGTGTCCCAAACGCAATACCACATCTTTGCTACAAAGGCCCTCCCGTTTTACCAGCTTCACCCAGTGAACTCACACACTTCCCTTAAGACAGGTCACAGGTTCCCTTCTCTGGGTGACGTCTCCTCAGTGTTCCAAAGGAGAATTATGTGGTGCCTCTCCCAAGCCTCCACAGGACTTCTTATCTTTTTATCTCCACTTTAGCATCAAGGAAGCTGAGGTTCAGAGAAGTTAAAACGGCCACCCAAGATCAGAGAACAGAGCAGGTTTGAACTCAGGTTCACCTAACACCAAAGCTCTCTCTCTCTCTCTCTATATATATATATATATAAAACACCAAAGCCTCTGGATATATATTATATATATAATTATATATATTAATAGTTATATTATTTATATAAATATATAGTGATATGTAATATTTATTATACATTTATATGATATAATTATTATATATAATAAATATATATCTAGAAGCAGGATATATTTATTATATAATTATTATATATTATATAAATTTATTATATATATTATATAATATGATATGTATTATATAATATAGGGCTTTCCTGGTGGCTCAGGTGGTAAAGAATCCGCCTGCAATGTGGGAGACCCGGGTTCGGTTGCTGGTTGGAAAGATTCCCTGGAGAACAAAATGGCTACCCACTCCAGTATTCTTGTCTGGAGAATTCCATGGAAAGAGGAGTCCATGGGGTTGCAAAGAGTTGAACACAACTGAACAATTAACACATGCACACATTATATAATATGTATAATATATATTATTATTATAATATATATATAATATATAATATATTTTTATATATTTATATATATTAATATATATTATTTTGTATTTATATTATAAATATAAATTATATTATATTTATATATAATATATATAATGTGTGTGTGGGTATATATCCAGAGACAGGAGATAGAGAACTTTGGTGCTGGATGGGCCTAAGTTTAAACCTGCTCTGTTTATTTAAACCTATTTTGTATGTATATATTATAATAAATGTATATATATATATGTAAAAGAATGTGCAGAGGTCTCTTTTAACCATTGCCCTCTTAAAATATGGATTTCTTCAGAGCTGGGATTTTGTCTGTTTTATCTGATATGTCCAAAAAGTTTTACTGCCTCAAAGAAGCTAGCACATAGTGGGTGCTTGATACACACTTGTTGCATGAAGGGCAGAATGAATAAGTGTGGATGATTTGAGGGTAGAGGAGTGGTGTTGTGGGAAATCCTCAAGATTCCTGTTGGGTCCAGAGTTGGGCCAGACTTGGTGCCAGGATGAAGTTTTCAGACCCTTGGAGCCCTCTCCAGCTACACAACAAGGGACACACTCTCCCCCTGCAGTCAACCTTGAGAGGCCGTTGTCTCTGGTGGCCCCGTGGGTTCCTGGAATTCTGTGCCTGGGAGAGAGTCTATTCATGAAGAGGCAGGGAGCCACATCCACTGAGTTCATGTTCTAAAAAAGGAAAATGCTGTCTGTTGGTAAGAAAAGGATTGGAACCTCAAGGCCTCAGCTTCCTTGGAAGGCATTTTCTGCCCAAGTGAGCCAGCCCCGGGCTATTCTGGGGCCTCTGTTCTGGGCAGGCTGAGGCTGGGCCAGCAGCCCTGAAGGGTGGAGGAGATGCACGCCAGTCAGGGAGGAAATGTGGTCTGGGAACCCAAACAAAGGTTTGTGGATGGAGGGCTGGCGGCAGCCTTGACTCCAGGGCTGACCTCTGGGAATAGACACATAAAAGGAGGCAGATTCTGGGAAAGACCCAGCTGTTCCCTCTGTTCCCATAGATCCCGGGAAAGATACCACAAGCTGTCTTGTCGGTGGGGAGCATGATTCTGTGTGCTGAGATGGGGCATGAGGGAAGAGAGCTGCCCTCACAGAATGGGGGGGCTGCTTTGGGTCCTGACTCAGACTCGTGGCCTTGGCCGAGTCTCTGTCCCCTCTCAGTCTCCATTGCCCTACCTAGAAACAATCAGGAGTCCTTTGAAGCTCTCGACTCTATTCTGAGGCTTAATTCTCTCTTCGTCTCCTCCCTCCTCCTCTGAATTGGATTTACTAATCCCATCCAAGTCTAATAGCAATCCTAGACTCTGTTCATAGATGCAGCGCTTTTTTTGCAGGTCTATAGAGGATCTTTTGGAATCGTCTCCCTGTAGCCTAGCATTTCTTTTCTTTTTTTTCTGATTAGCGAATAGTTACTTTACAATGTTGTGGTATAAACATTGATGTAATGCCATACATCAACATAAATCAGCCACAGGTATACATATGTCCCTTCCCTCTTGAACCCCTCTCCCACCTCCCTCCCCATCCACCCCTCTAAGTTGTCACAGAGTACTGGCTTTGAGTTCCCTGCATTATACAGCAAACTCCCACTAGCTCTCTATTTTACATATGGTAATATATCTGTTTCAATCTCAAATCATCCCACCCTCTCCTTCCCCCACCTTGTCCAAAAGTCTGTTCTTTATATCTCCTTTGCTGACTGCAAGTGGGATCATCAGTGCTATCTCCTTAGATTCCATGCTGCAGCTGCTTAGTCACTTCAGTCATGTCCCAGTCTGTGCGACCCTAGGAACTGTAGCCTGACAGGCTCCTCTGTCCATGGGATTCTCCAGGCAAGAGAACTGGAGTGGGTTGCTATGCCTTCTCCCAGGCAATCTTCCCAAACCAGGGATCGAACCTGGGTCTCCTGCATTGCAGGTAGATTCTTAACCACTGAGCCACCCGAGAAGCCCTCTAGATTCCATATATATGGGTTAATATATGATATTGGCCTTCCTCTTTCTGACTTATTTTACTCTGTATATAATAGGCTCTAGGACTGACTCAAATGCATTCCTTTTTATAGCTGAGTAATGTTCCATTGTTTATATGTATCACAACTTCCTTATCCATTTGTTAGGTAGTTAGAATAGGGAAAAGGAGTCCAGAATGGTGGTGGCTGAAAGACCTGGAAGGGAAAAGCCCCTGAAAATAGAACAAAGGAAGGTCCGAGGACCGGAGTGAGAACCTCAGGTAAAACAAACAGCACTCCTGGCTGGCCCAATTTACATAGGACAGGCCCAGGGAGAGAGAAACATATAAAAAGAGGAGCCAAAGCTCTCTTCTCTCTCTCTCTCTCCCGCGTGCTGGGGTGCTCTTCTCTTTGCGTCTTTGGGTCGACATGCCCTCACGCCTCGAAGATGGATTTCCCTGCTATCTTCTAAATAAAATAGAGCTGTAACACTGAGCCATAACACTGATTTATCTAAGAGCTATAACACGGTCTGTTCGAGACCTGAGAGCTATAACATGGTCTGTCCAAGACCCGAGAGCTATAACACGCTGAGGGGGCTTTAATGTCCGTCACTCCAAATCTTTGTTGTGGCGAGACAAAAACCGAGGAACATACACTCGTCTGACACATTCAGTGGACATCTAGGTTGTTTCCATGTCCTAACTTTATGAATAGTGCTGCAGTTATGGTTTCTTCAGGGTATATAGCCCAGCATTTCTGAAAAGCCCCATCTTGTGCCTCAAATCCCTCCTTCTGCACCAACCCCACCCACTCAACCAATGCCCCATGTCCCATAAGAACCGCCCCCTCAGCCCATTCCAACAAAAGCACCATTTACCCCCTAAGATGCCCTTTCTCCTGTAGTCAATGCTCAGTGACTTCACCCAAACGAGGACACCACCAGCAGCAACAAAACAATCACTACCCTTTCTGGATCTGGCTTATCAACAGTTAAATGAGTGCTTGCCCTTGACAGTAGCTTAGGCTGCTGACGGGCCTGAATTCTCTGATTTTACTCCAAATCTGTTATTAGCCTGTGAAGTAACCCTGGTCACGTCATTCTTCTCTTTGACCTCAGTTTCCGCATCAGTAATTGAGGTGATTAGACCAGGTCAGTTTTGGTCTGGCGAGGTGGAAAAAAGCACCAATGTTGAATGCAGGAGATCTGGCTTCCCTTAGTCATTGGTTCATCTTGCCACCCTGGGCTGGTCCCTTCCCAGGCTTAGGTCAGATGGGGAGGGTGGCTTATCTGCTCTCTCCCTGCCCTTGACATTCCCGGGACTCTGGGAACAGATCCCTTAAATCATTTAAATAAAAACTCCCAGATATGTTTGTCTCCTCTCATCACTCTGGAAGCTTCCAGATTGTTCCTCAGAACAATTGAAGGCCCCTTAATCACTGTGTCTCCCCTGATGGCTGGAGAAAACTTGGCAAGCAGGAGCTTATATTCCATTACTTTCAAAAGGAAAATTAATATTGTATTTAGAGCCCACCATAAAAGACCAGTTTTCTGAATGTCACTAAAACTCTCTTGGACGTCTATTTAACAAATCGCGGGATTATTACATAACATGAAGTATATAACCTCTATTTAACATGAAGCATTGACCTCACTGGATGTTCTTAACACACAATGATCCTGTGAAGTATTGGATACAAATTTTTGGGCTTCCCTGGTGGCTCAGTGGTAAAGAATCCACCTACCAAGCAGGAGACTCAAGTTCCATCCCTTGGGAAGATCCCCTAGAGAAGGAAATGACAGCCTACTCCAGTATTCTTGCCTGGAAAATCCCATAGACAGAAGAGCCCAGCAGGCTACACAGTTCATGGGGCTGCAAAGAGTCAGAGACAGCTTAGTGACTAAACAACAACACAACAACATATTTTTCTTTCAATAAACATGCATGTAATGTAAATTATAAGGAAATGATATATTTCAATGATTCCAGTACAAGAACCATTCAACATAATAAAATAAGCCAGTGTGAGTAACCACACTAACCGACGATTTATTTGGCCGCATCAGGTCTTAGCTGTAGCATGTGGGATCTTCGGTCCATCATCCGGGCTCAGTGGTTGCAGCATGGGCTCAGTTGCCCCGAGGCATGTGGGATCTTAATTTCAAGATCAGGATTGAACCCATGTCCCTGGCATTGCAAAGGCAGATTCTTAACCACTGGACCACCAGGGAAGTCACACATTGATTACTAAGTTACCTGAGTGAGTTGCAAGGTGAGAGGAGAAGTAGGCAGCTGTAAGTGGTAGGTTAAGGTTGCCTGAGGTCAGTGTGTATTCACATCAAAGGAACAAGTGGATACCCTTCTTGTCTTGACACTTAAAGCTCAGAAAGTGGATGGCTGTGACCCAGTGCCTGAAGCCATAGATGAATCGTTTCAATAAATCACAGTGGACATCTGCTTGCTTTTCCTTGGCTTATAGTTATACAGCTCTGGGGACTGTCTCTCTTCCTTGAATTTTTAAATGTGATACATCTGCTCGTGTCATGATCACACTCACTTGTAATCACAGTCACTTTGCCTGCCTGACCCAGGCACAGCTGAGAGGCCCATGGTCATGGCCATGTTCATTCCATTTATGTGCCCCTAATCTCAACCACTGTCACTTCTGCTCTTTCTGCTAATGAAGGCAGCCACTTAGGCCTACCCACTTTCGTCCCAGGTTTTTCCATTTCCTAGAAAGTATTTTCACTTAAGATGTGAGGAAGATGCTAGCAATGATGCCCAGCACGTTTGAACAATGCTCTAAGGGGGTGTGCTCTGTGGAGAAAAGACTGAAGCAGGACTTGAGTGCAACCACATACTCTCACTAGGGCTCACCCATGACTTAAATGCTGTCAGCAGTGCACAAGCCAAGTTATCAGACAGATATTCCATAACAGTTTTGTAGGTCATCATCACAAGTATTCAGATGGCAAAGGATACCTGAACTATTGGCTATTTCTAATTTCCATACCTGTTCTGCAGAAAAAGCAATCATTATTCCTGCTTCATAGATGGAGAAACTCAGAGGGACGAATTAACCAGAATGGCATCACAACCCGTCCTTGTTTGTTCCACCCACACATGGCCCCATGCACACCGACCTGCTCCCCTGCTTCTCTGACCCCTTTGGGCTGGGTAGGGATATTCTGTTACCTTAGATCTCTCCTTTGGCCCTGTTGTTCCACACCCTCTAAGCCCATGTCTCTGATGGCCCCCTTTCTTCCCAAAAGGCACAGATCATCACTACCTGTGTGGTCCCATGCTTTTTCATCAAGTGTGCCTGGGCTTCCTCTTCTCCACTACCTGCAGAGGAGGGCACCACCACCTTGGAGAAGGAATATATAGCCCAGCCTCACACTCCAAGATCCCCGGGCAGAGGTCTGTGACCCTCACCCCCTGGGTGACCAGATGTCCTCTGACCACAGTGGATTGAGCAGAGCAGGCTTCGGCCCTTTCTATATTGTCCTAGACAACCTGGTTTACTGCAATGGCTTCAGTTACTACTTCCAAGCAGATAAATCTTCATATGCAGCCCAGAACCTCCCCACTAAGCCCCAGATACCCTGCCCTGGATTTAATCACCATGTGGCCATAACCTAACCATCCTCTTGAGGCCCCAGCATCCATCCTCATCCCCTCTCCTCCTTTACCCTCCATGGCTCATCAATAATCATGTCTGCTGATTCTGCCTTGGAAAATATGAATCATCTCCCATCCCTCTCCTCTCCACACTGAAACTGCCAGTTCTGCCCCAGGCCTCTCATCGCTCCCTGGGACACTGCATCAGCCTCCTTGCTGGCCCTGCCTCCTCTGTCCAGTTCATCCCCTTTGTGGCAGCTAGAGTTTCCATTCAACTCTGTTCATGTCATCCCCCTCTGTTGAGATCCTTTTGTTTGTCAAAATTCAGTGTGATTTAGGTGAGGCAAGAATCAATTTAATGTTAGGACATTGGATCATCTCAAGCAACTGTGAAAAGCGCAAGAGTGGAGGTCAAGGTGCCTTGATTTGAGTACCAGCAAAATTCTCACTTGAGGTTTTGTGCTTCTGCTTTTCCTGGTATTTTGATTTCATTCTCTCCTAATTATGCTACTTTCCTCCACAGGATGGGGCAACATGGCCACCTGCCACTCCCAAGACTTAGCCTCTAATACCATCAACACCATCTACCACTTTTGGTTCTAGGTTAAAAAAATCCCAGGGACCGTCACTTGCGTGAGTGCCCCCCGCCCCAGCCCCCGGACCAGTCAACTGTGGCCAGGCAGTGGGGTCAGGTAGTGAGGGCCCATCCCTGTGTATACCTTCAGGGGGAACACCAAGCCAGGCAGGTAGCCTCCTGACTGACAGTGTCTACTGCAATGGCTCCTCATTCATTTTAGTGTTCACCTGTTTCTAAGTTGAAGTCACATGCAACTTAGAGAATTTTATCAAAGGCATAGACGTCCCTAGAAAAATAAATATCCTCACAAAATTTTGCATGCAACTTCAAGAGATTTGTAGACCTTCTGAAACTCAGTTTGTGGACCTCAAATTAAGACTCTGCTTTGGAATAATAGTCTTCTCAGGTGGCTCAGTGAGTAAAGAATCTGCCTGCAGTGCAGGAGATGCAGGACACTTGGGTTTGATCCCTGGGTTGGGAAGATCCCCAGAGGAAGGTATGATAACCCACTCCAGTATTCTTGCCTGGAGAATTCCCATGGACAGAGGAGCTACAGTCCATGTGGTTGCAAAGAGACTGACACAGCTGAAGCAGCCAAGCATGCACACACGCATGCCTTGGAATAAAGCCTTTTGCCTGGTCTCCAAGGCTATGATCAAGTCTCAGTTCTTCACATTGCCTGCTTGCCCCAGCACCTATTTCTAGCCATCTCTAGCTCCTTACGTGTACAGGGGTGCTTCACATTTTAGTTTGTAGCCCCTCATCCCTGCACCGCACTTTCAACTCATCTTGCAAAACTCAGCTCATGGGTCATCTCCCCCAGGAAAACATTCCTGAAACCAGTCTGCCCAAGTTGAGTTTCCAGATTGCCTCTGTGCTGTGTGCTGTGCTTAATCTTTACCAGCTGAATTACCAGGGACGCCCTCCCAGAGTGCCCCTAGATACCACCAAATATCATTACAAATCATTCTGTACAAGGTTTGAAAAAGTTTTGGAAACTTTCCAGATAGTAACAAAAGCATGAAGCACATTCACTGATGAAAAGCAATTCTTGACCATCCATTAATAGTCATGCCATAGGGCCAGTCCAGCCCACCTCTTGTATTTGTACAGCTTGGGAACTGAGAATAGTTTTTACATTTGTAAATGGTTGGGAAACAAATCAAAAACAGGATAATATTTTGTGATAGATGATAATTATATGAAATTGAAAAGCCAATGTCTTGGCATTGTGTGGCACATAGTATCAAGTGTTTGATAAATGATGGTTGTTAATAATAAGAATAAAAGGGCCTTCACATGAGGGTGACCAAGCTGATGAAAGGACTAGAGATCAAGCCATGTGAGGACCAGTGATGAGCAGTGACTGTGCTCACCTGGAGAAGAGAGCTATAATCATCACCCTCAAATGTAAACTGTGTTGTCAAATGCCAGGAGACAAGGAAAATCATTCTGGTGGCTCAAAAGGGCAGAACTGGGACCATCAAGGTTTGTCTAGGAGTTTCTTAGCACCTGAGGTGAGTCACATTGGGACAGGCTTCTTTATAATGTGATGGGTCCTGTCACTGGAGGGTTTCCAGAGAACATCCACGCCATCCATCTAGAATGGATGCTTCCAGGACTTACTGGCAGTCCATTGGTTAAACTTCAAGCTCCCAAGTCAGGGGTCATGTGTTCAATCCCTGGTCTGGGTACTAAGATCCCACATGCCACAAAGTAGAGCCAAAAAAAGAAAGAAAGAAAGAAAGACCAGAAGGAATGCTTTTGTTGTGGGGGAAAGTCAATTCTGACAATATGTTGGAACTGTTTCTTTGTTTTTGTTACTTTTGTTATTATGCATGCATGCTCAGTAGTGTCTGGTTCTTTGCAATTGCATGGACGTAGCCCACCAGAATCCTCTGTCCATGGAATTTTCCAGGCAAGTATACTGGAGTGGGTTGCCGTTTCTGTCTTCATTTGTTATAATCATACTGGCCTGCCTCAGGGAACCCTGCCTGTCTGCCTGACTATTAAATTAAAGTGCCTTTGTTCAGGACCCTGTCCACCTACAGATGGCAGGAAGGGAGAAATTAATTCATCCACTGCCTCAGGCTTGCCATTCTAGGAGATATTTGCAAGATTAATAAACATTGTTTTGTTTCCTCCCCTCATCTCTGATCTATAAAAGAACCGGGCATCCAGACCCTGATAAACTGGTTGTTTTGAGACATTAGTCTGCTGTCTCCTCAGTCAGCCAGCTTTCTAAATAAAGTTGTATTCCTTGCCTCAGCACTTCAGTCTCTGATTTACTGGTCTGTTGTGCAGTGAGCAGTGCAAGCTTGAACTTGGTAACAAATTTGGCTTAGCCAGCTGTTGAGTTCTGCCCCAAGGCAACAAGGCCACAGAAGTGGAGCCCAGAACCAAAGTCACCTCCAAAGTTGACTGATCCCCTTTGTAACCATTGTCAAAAACCCTCTGATCATCACTAGCAGGCTTCTTGCCCTGAAATTAGGCAAACATGCCCACCCTGGTAGTCACCCTATAATGCCCTAACCAACCTCCTAATGCCAATCTTCCAACAGGAATTTTCTTTGTCTTGAGGCTACAAAAACTGGCTACTAACCCATGAAAACTGTGGACTCTCCCTGATCTGTCAGGGGTTGTCAGCCTGCTGCACTCGCAGCACCCACATCATCTCTGCTGTTTGTTCTTAATAGACTCACTCCTTTCTGCAATACTCTGTGTCTGGAAATTCTTTTCCAACTCGTGCTTAGACTACCTCAACATCTGGAGGCACATACAGGGACTACTATCAGGGGACTCTCCCCCACCCTCCTTTCCTCTTTCTTTTCTTTTTCATTGAACCCTCTGTGAACAGGCAAATGACTGTGGTAGCAATTGAGGAACTCTGGCCAGGGTTACTCTCTGGTGTGTTCCAAAGGTCCCACTGCCCACTGTGCCCCAGTACCTGCCACCCAAGCAGGTGAGGGCTCTCCTTTCCTCTTTTCCCTCCTTCTCCCTTAAGCTGAGGACCAGGCCAGTTAAAATTGTGCGTGCACAGGTCAGGCACTTAAAAAACCTCATTCGGTCACCTGCTGTTTGAAGACTCCCATAACAGGATAAGGCAGTCCTGACTGACAGCATCTACTGCAGTGGCTCCTCATTTGAGCTGTTTGAACATCTGGCAAATAGGCTATTTGCGCAAGCTATTTGAGCACCTGCCCCCATCAAGACAACTTCTGTGCAACATCAGGTATATATTGGTTCAAGCAAAACACTGAGCCCACTCCCCTGGCTGCTGCCTTCCCAGCAGGACTACAGGACAGATTCCTCAGCCTATCTTCTCTGCTACTTTTACTTTTCCTTCCTTGGTCCGGATTAATTTACAGGAGCCTAGGAATTGCCCCTGAGTCATCCCAAAGACAGCCTTCCATGTTCCAGGGAATTGTCTGAAGTTGAGCCACCCATTTGGTTCTGGGAATCTCTTTTTCTGTTCCTTCCTGCCCTCGCTGCTGGGAGCATTTTCGTATGGTTTGTATACTGGCTTGTACCTGCGTGCTCAGTTGTGTCCAGCTCTTTACAACTCCATGGACTCTTTGCAATTCCAGGCTCCTCTGTCCATGGAATTTTCCAGGCAAGAATACTGGAGTGGGTTGCTATTTCTTATTCCAGGGGATCTTCCCTGCCCAGGGATTGAACCTGAGTCTCCTGCATTGGCAGGCAGATTCTTTACCAACTGTGCCACCTGGGAAGACTAGACATGCCTAAACATATGGTTTGTGCCATTCTGTGTCACAAGCTCACATCTCACCTCTCATTGTTAGATGCGATTGTTGGGATGGTTGGCTATCTGTGCTGTTAGCTGCACTGTGTCCTGTCAATGCAGAGAGTTCGTTGGGATGCCTTCTGTGGCCGGTGAACTCTCAGTACCCCCATTCTATTTATTTATTTTTTTATTTAAAAATTTTTTTTACCCCCATTCTAAAAATGGGCTCAATTATGTCTCGAGAACCTCCCTCAGACTCACTTCTAGGCTGTAATCTCAGAAACTGGAAAAATTTGTTAAGAAGAGGCTCCTATTCTTTTACAACAAAACTTGGGAGTCAGTACAAAATGGGGAACCATAAAAATGACCTTTTAATGGCACACTAAATTATAACACAGTCCTCCAACTTGATATCTTTTGCCATTCTTTATGTTCAAACCTTTATGGCACTCAGTCAGAATTCAGATCTGAGGGACTCATATCACCTGTATCTTTCTGTTGATGCCCTATCCCCTAAATCTTCTGTATCTCTCCCTCCATCAGATCTTTTAGACGACCCACTCCTTGACCTTTCTTGTCCAACTCCACTACAACCCTAACCCACACAGCACCCCATAGCTCCTCAACAGCCACCCCCTTATCATTGCGAAAGCCCCATTCCCTTCCTCATTCAAGATCAAAGACTGCACAATGCTAGGAAACAGATTCTAACACACTTCCCTTAAAAGAAGTAGCAGATGGAGACATGAGCATCATCAGAGTCCATGCTCCTTTTCCCATGTCTAACATCTCACATATTCAAAGCAAATTAGGTTCCTTCCGTCAGGACCCCACCACTTTCATTAAGGAATTTCAGGCTTTTACCATAGCTTTTGACCTAACCTGGGAGGACATTCATATAATTCTAACTGCTTGTTGTACACATGAAGACAAGGCCAGGATCTGGGCCTTGGCCCAGATGTGGGCAGATGAGGGGCATGCTCAAAACCCCAGGGAAAATCCAGCAGGGGCATTTGCAGTCCCAAGAGCAGATCCTGGACATAGATACCAGGCAAATGATTAGGGGCCAGCAGGCAGATGAACTAGGAGAAACTACATGATCATGTAGGAAAGGAGTACATTAAGGCTGTATATTATCACACTGCTTATTTAACTTATATGCAGAGTACATCATGAGAAATGCTGGACTGTATGAAGCACAAGCTTAAATCAAGATTGCCAGGAGAAATATCAATAACCTCAGATATGCAAATGATACCACCCTTATGGCAGAAAGTGAAGAACAACTAGAGACTTTTGATGAAAGTGAAAGAGGAGAGTGAAAAAGTTGGCTTAAAACTCAACATTCAGAAAATGAAGATCATGGCATCCAGTCCCATCATTTCATGGCAAATAGATGGAAACAATGAAAATAGCAAGAGACTTTATTTTGGGGGAGCTCCAAAATCACTGCAGATGGTGACTGCAGCCATGAAATTAGAAGACGCTTGCTCCTTGGAAGAAAAGTTATGACCAACCTAGACAGCTTATTAAAGCAGAGACATTACTTTGCCAACAAAGGTCTGTCTACTCAAGGCTATGGCTTTTCCAGTGGTCATGTATGGATGTGAGAGTTGCACCATAAAGAAAGATGAGCGCTGAAGAATGGATGCTTTTGAACTGTGGTGTTGGAGAAGACTCTTGAGAGTCCCTTGGAGAGCAAGGAGATCCAACCAGTCCATCCTAAAGGAAATCAGTCCTGAATATTCACTGGAAGGACTGATGCTGAAGCTGAAACTCCAGTACTTTGGCCACCTGATGCAAAGAACTAACTCATTTGAAAATACCTTGATGCTGGGAAAGATTGAAGGCAGGAGGAGAAGAGGATGACAGGATAAGTTGGTTGGATGGCATCACAACTCAATGGACATGAGTTTGAATAAACTCCGGGAGTTGGTGATGGACAGGGAGGCCTGGCATACTGCAGTCTTTGGGGTTGCAAAGAGTTGGACACGATTGAGCGACTGAACTGAACTGAACCAAACTTGATCACCCAGCACTAGAGGGCATGAGAAAAGCAGTCATCAAACCTGTTAATTACAGCAAGCTTAGGGAAATTATTTGGGCTTCCCTTGTGGCTCAGCTGGTAAAGAATCTGCAGCTGCTGCTAAGTCGCTTCAGTCGTGTCTGACTCTGTGCAACCCCATAGATGGCAGCCCACCAGGCTCCGCCATCCCTGGGATTCTCCAGGCAAGAGTACTGGAGTGGGTTGCCATTGCCTTCTCTGGGTAAAGAATCTGACCTGGGTTCAATCCCTGGGTTGGGAAGATCCCCTGGAGAAGGGAAAGGCTACCCACTCCAGTATTCTGGCCTGGAGAATTCCATGGACTGTATAGTTCATGGGGTCGCAGAGTTGGACACAACTGAGCAACTTTCACTTTCACCTTAGGGAAGTTATTTACTCAGGACCCCTCTGAAAACCCTACCCTTTTCCAGGCATAGCTAGACCCAGAAACTAATGATGGAAAGGTTATTCTTGTGCTTCCTTTCATAAGCCAGTTAGCCCCAGACATTAGACTAAAACTGAAAAAACTAGACCAAGTTCTCCAGGCACCATTTCTTGTACTACTTGACACGGCCTTTAAGGTCTTTAACAATAGGGAGGAAACATGCAGAACTAGGAAGGAACAGAGAGAGGAAGAAAAAAATAAAAGGCATGCTCAGTAGACGGCTCTTGCTCTTTCCCCACCCGTCTCATGGCAGGCTAGTCCGGGAGCGCCCTCTACTGGCCAGAGGCTGTCAATGCCCTGTTTCCAATGTGGTCAGGCTGCTGCTGCTGGTAGGTCACTTCAGTCGTGTCCGACTCTGTGAGACTCCATAGACGGCAGCCTGGGTACACTCAATAAACTGCTCCATTCCACCACTCAGTACTCCTCGCCCTATTTGCTAGCAGGTGGCCACTGGAAACAGAGCTGTCCTTTCCACCCTCAAGCGGGTGGGCCGACTCCCAAGATTCCCAGTGTCAAAGGCAAGACAGGACCCAATGCCTCAGACAAAGTTCAGACCCCACTGCCACTGTCAGTGATCATTGATTCCAGGAAAGGAGCCAGACAGTCTCCTGGGTCTTGACCTTTTGGAGGGAGACGATTGACGATGCCTGGGGCTCAATGTTCAGGCCCCAAAGGTCCCCATAAGACCAGAGGAGCCCTGGGTAACCCTGGATGTGACAAGGGCCTCTATAACTTTCCTAATCGACACAGAAGCTACTTATTCAGTTGTAACTTTCTTCCTTGGTCCCACTCGCTATTCCCCGATCCTCCTAACAGGATTAAATGGACAGCTTAGCCTTGGCAGTTTTACACCCCCACTGCCATGTTACCTTGAAAATATCCTGTTCTCACATTCCTTTTTAGTTCTTCCGGCTTGTCTCACTCCTTTGTTAGGCAGAGACCTTCTAACGAGACTCAAAGCCACCCTATCTTTCATTCAAATAACTATGGCTCTAAACACTGAATCCATTCCAGACAGTATTCCACCCCATATTACCATCAGGTACCTCCAACAGTATGGGGCGCCTCTACTCCTGGCAGGTCTACCAATGCCTCCCCAGTATCTTTCCCAGGGTCCCACAATACCCTCTTAAGAAAGAAGCTTTAACGAGGCTACAGCTATTAATTTCTAAATTTCTCAAAAACAGCATTTTATCTCCTTGCAATTCCCCATGCAATACCCCGATGCTGGCAGTTGGAAAGTCTGATGACACATACCGTTTAGTCCAAGATCTGAGGGCAATCAATGAGGCTGTGATCCTCATTCACCCTACAGTTTCAAACCCTTAGGGACTCCTGAGTCAAATTCCACTGGGAACTCAATGGTATACAGTCCTAGAAAAAAGTATTCAGTCCTAGAAAAAAAGATGCTTTTTTTCTGTATCCCAGTTCATCCTGATCTCAATTCCTATTTGCCTTTGAATGGAATGACCAAGACACTAAACAGACTCTCAACAAGTCACATGGACAGTGTTGCCCCAGGTGTTCAGACAGTCCTCACTTATTTGGCCAGCAACTAGCAAAGGACCTCTCCTCTTTACAATTGGAAGGCAAAAGCTGCCGGTTCCAACAGCTGGATGATCTCCTGACCTGTAGCCCAGATAAACAAACCTCAGATAACAACACCATTTTAGTCTCAAACACTTAAAAGAATGAGGATATCAAGTACCCCCAGCAAAGGGTCAGATTTCCTTCCAATGGGTCACTTTGCTGAAGTTAATATGAATCCCAGGAAAAACAAGTATTGCCCCACACCAGAAGTCTCTAATCCTAGACATGGCCCTCCCAGCCACTAAACAGCAATTATACTAAACAGCAATTCATAACTTTTCTGGCAATGACCAGCTTTTGCAGAATTTGGATCCCAATCTATGGCCTGTTAGCAAACCCACCCTATGAGGCCCTTAAGGGACCAGAAGACCTCCCTCTAGAGTGGACTGCTGAAATGGAAACAGCTTTTAGACAAAGGAAAGAAGCCCTTGTCACTGCCCCAGCTATAGGCCTGCCAGATTTAGCCAAGCCCTTTTCCCTCTTCAGCCATGAAAGGAAAGAAATAGCCCAATATCTGGGACCATCCCAGTATCCCGTGTCACATTTATCTAAAAGTTCAGATATAACATCCCAGGAATGGCCTCCCTGTCTCAGAGCCCTAGTTGCTGCCACACTGTTAACAGAGGAAGCTTCCAAACTCACTTTGGGACAGCCCCTTACAGTCTATACTCCTCATCAGGGTCTGCTGCTGCTGCTGCTAAGTCATTTCAGTCGTGTCCGACTCTGTGCGACCCCATAGACAGCAGCCCACCAGGCTCCGCTGCTGCTGGGATTCTCCAGGCAAGAACACTGGAGTGGGTTGCCATTTCCTTCTCCAATGCATGAAAGTGAAAAGTGAAAGTGAAGTCGCTAAGTCGTGTCCGACTCTTAGCGACCCCATGGACTGCAGCCTACCAGGCTCCTCCATCCATAGGATTTTCCAGGCAAGAGTACTGGAGTGGGTTGCCATTGCCTTCTCCTCATCAGCTTCTAGATGTTCTGAATTCCAAAGCATATCACTGGGTTTCAGACAGCAGAATTTAGAAATACCAAGCTTTCTTTGTGGAAGGCTCTGGATCTCAATTAGACCCTGCCACCACATTAAACCCTGCGACTTTTCTGCCTAACGCATATACCAGGGTTCCACTATTACACCCTTGCCTAGAACATTAGAACAAAATTACACTGTGAAAACACATCTCAGAAATAGGCCTTGGCCCAATCCGGATGCAGAATGGTTCACAGATGGCAGTAGTTTCTTGAAAGAGAGATACAGAATCTCAGTCTATGCCACAGTCAGTAGAGAAAAACTAATAGAGTCTGGCCCACTTTATGCGGCCTCTACTTCTTCCCTAAAAGCAGAACTCTTTGCCATAACCAGAGCCTTAGAGCTGGGGAAGGGGCTCCGACTCAATATTTTTACACAGACTCAGCCTATGCCTTCCATGTAGTCCATGATCATGCTGCCATCTGGAAGGAAAGGGGACTCCTGACAACACATAATACCCCAATTAAACATGGGCTAGAAGGGTTAAACTTGCTAGAGGCAATCAAACTCCCTAAAGAAGTAGCCATCCTTCACTGCAAGGCACATAAACCGGACTCCTCAGAAGTAACCAAGGGCAACAGCAAGGCAAAGGCAGACAACGAAGCTAGGAAGGCCGCTCAAAGAACCTTACAAGCTCCCTTGATTCCAAAATCTAAGTGCCACCCCACCCCAATGCTCTAATCTAGAACTGGAGGAAGGGAAAAAACAGAGATTCCCCTTAACCCCTGAAGGATGGTTAAAATACCCAGATGATAAGTTCCTCCTACCAGAAGCATCTCAGTGGAAGATTTCAAACATCCACCAGGCCACCCATCTAGAGGCCTAATCTCTCTTTAAATTAACTGCTACTGTCTTCTCTGGAAAAGGAATCCTCTCGACCTTCCAATCTGTATCACAGGCTTGCCCAGTTTGTCACCAGGTTACCATAGGGTGGGGCGGCGGGGGAGGTGGGGGAGCTGTAAGGCCTCCTGCATTACTTCAATCAGTCCAGAGGTGGTGGAATCAACTAGGGGAAGACTGGCAAATAGACTTCACTCACATGCCCACTTGCAAGGGTTACAAATATCTCTTAGTCATGGTAGAAACATTCACAGGATGGATAGAGGCATTTCCAGCTAAGACAGAGGATCAGAAGTCACTGTGGCCTTAGTGGAATATGTTATACCTAGATTTGGACTTCCACAGTCTCCACAATCTGACAATGGGCCTGCTTTTATTTCCAGTTTAACTCAGGGCACAAGTGAAGTTTTACAAATTAAATACTCCCTCCATTCAGCCTAGCACCCTCAGGCATCTGGGAAGATGGAAAGAGCTAATCAGACTCTCTAAAGGTATTTAACTAAGCTGGCTGTGGAAACTCATCAAACTCAATGGGTTGCTCTTCTTCCCATCACCCTCTTGAGGACCCGAATAACCCCCACATCTAAGATCCATTTAAGCCCATGCATGCATGTGTGCTAAGTCACTTCAGTCATAGCCGATTCTGTGTGACCCCATGGACTGTAGCCCCCTGGGCTCCTCTGTCCATGGGATTCTCCAGGCAAGAATACTGGAGTGGGTTGCCATGCTCTTCTTCAGGGGATCTTCCCAACCCAGAGATCAAACTTTGGGTTCTTTACACTAGTGCCATCTGGGAAGCTCATCTGAGCCCATATGAAATTTTATATGGAAGGCCATTTCTGAGCACAGATCTCCTAGTCAATCCAGAAACTCACTATCTGGCTCAATATCTCCTAGTATTAGGATTAACTCTCAAAAATGTATGGGAATATCAAGACCCAAACCAGACTCTAATTTCACAGACACATCTGAAAACTTACTGCCTGGTAATTGAGTATATGTTAAAACTCTTCCACAGAATCAAAAACCGCTAAGTGCGACCTGGAGGGGGCCACACCCAGTCCTGCTGAGCACCTCCACAGCAGCAAAGGTCCAAGGCTTCACCCCGCTGGATTCACACATCCAGACTGAAAACAGCTCCTCCCCTGAGGAACCAAACCCCTGGGAGCAGAAAAGCTGCTGGACCTAGCATATAGCTGTGAGCCTCTGGAAGTCCTCAACCTCCTTTTCAAAAAACAATCAGGTGGGGCTTCCCTGGTGTCTTGGTGTTAAAGTATCTGCCTGCCAATGCAGGAGACACTGGTTCGATCCCTGGTCCAGGAAGATCCCACATATCGAGTGGCAACAAAGCCCATGTGCCACTACTGCTGAGCCCACGTGCCACAACTGCTGAAGCCCGTGTGCCCTAGAGCCTGTGTTCTGAAACAAGAGAAGTCACTGCAATGAGAGGGCCACGTACCACGGCAAACAGTAGCCCCTGCTCACTGTGACTAGAAGCCCATGTGGCAAGGAAGTTCCAGCACAGCCAAAAATAAAAGTAATTAATTTTAAAAAAAGATCATGTGATGATCTTTTTATTATCTTTTATTTATCTTACATTCTCGATCTTGAAAAACTGATTTTCAACTTTCTTATTTTCCTTGTCATTTGTTGGACAATTTCACTTCTTTGGGTACTTGTCGCCCTTCCCTGTGATACAGTCCCCTGGTATTCCAGGGACTGCCTCGTTAAGATATCTAAGGCATTTCAAAAGTGGCATGGGTCTGACTCCAATAACAATAACTTCACTTCCTTTGAATACTAATGTACGCTTCAAGATGGCTACTAAATCTGTTCTTTCCATTAACCCCTATACACCAGTTTTCAATTTCGCCTTTTGAATTTGATTTCTTTTGGGCACTGCGGACAGACATAAATTCCCAGGAGCCTCAGTTACACCTACAGCCCCCACACTATCAGAGACAATACATATGACAACTAACATTGGACAAAATCCTCCAAGGGGACTTCCAGTACTATTGACCAGACCATGTTCATTGCTTGTTAAACCTGGATTCTACAGATCTTCAATTTAATAGGCCTACTACTACATGTCCTGAGCCTTTTTTTTGCTTGCCCACCTTCCATTCTACATATTGTCACAAGATGGACGCTGCCTCCCGTTCTCTTAATATGACGCTGCTATAGTTACTGGACTCTGCTTTCTTCCTTTCACTTCTCCATATCTTCACCATCCACTGACACCCACTTTAAATCAGGTTGCAAAGTTAAGTAACACAACTGACTGCTGGATTTTCCCCAAGGCAATGCAAGACCTAAAGGTACTCTATTTATTGGCCCTCTCTATCTCCATCAAACAGTTACATAATCTGTCAGGCCAATATCGTGGGACGGATTATCTTTTATATGGAGGTCAAAGGCAAGTTAGACATCACTCGTTTGCCACAGGTTTAGCTGCCCACGTAGGCACTGCCTCCAAACTCAGGAAAGGCACAACTATGTTTTCAAAACCCGGATGGATGGAGACCCATATTGGTCTGGTTAAATGATTCTCTTTGCGACTATACTCTCAACTTTAATCAGACTAGTCTAGAATGGGTTCCCTGGTCAGAGGATAATAAATACAGTATGCATAAAGGTAATTTCGCTCTATATTGGGGAAACTTGAGGAAAAATGCAACCAAGAACTATATTAATGAGGACCACATCTCCATAAACAGCTGGGCCCTGAGAATTAAATATGTAGGCATAGGTATGACCACCAGACACTGACTTAGCCTATCTTCCCAACCATGTTCTCCTCCAAGATATAACATAATACAGTTGAGCTTCAGAGGTATATTATGCCAACCTCCCCATTGCATTCATAATCAATCAGAATCCACATTCTCCCCTTTGTGTATAGATAATTATTTCCTTAGAGTTTGGCCTTCCCCATTATAGTCCCAGGCCTTGAGATCGCAGCATATTTCCAGAGAAAGATCCCCAATAAGTCAAGGCCTGTCTCTGGGGACCCACATGGTGGTATCTTTAACGGGCACCAGATTTTCATTCCTATGTGGTAATAGGGTATATCTAGATCTTCCCACACACTGAAGGAGCACCTGCACAATTTTTGCTGTGGTTCCAGAGGCATTCATTATGTCTGCAAAAGACTTGCCCTCCTCAGGAAACATTCCCAATCTTGGGTCATTCCTCGAGGAAGCCCTAAGACCCATCCAGGAGAGACAGAGATGAGCCACTGATTGGGGAGGACATGCTCATGACAGATCCATTCTTGAATGGCCTGAAATAATCCATAGTGTCTTTAGAGGATTTTTTTTTTTTTTTTTTTTTTGGTTTGCAGGCATAGCCCTCTTAGAGAGGAACATCCTCAATCTCACGAACATGGCCCAGAAATCTTGGAAGGCTACAGTTAGCTGTCATTGAGGAACAACAGTCAGCTCTAGGCTCTCTAGCTGCGGTGGTTTTACAGAATAGGAGGGCTCTTGACGTGATAGCAGACAAGGCCAGGGGTGTCTGTGCCCAACTAAATTAGATATGCTTCTTCTAGTAATATATTAATACCTCCAACCAAGTAGAAGAAGACCTTCAAATTCTAAAGACAAATATCAGATTAATAGAGGATTTAAAACAGAGGGTAGGTCAGGGCCCCAGGTGGCTCTCAAGTCTTCTATCTTCTATGGGGATCCAGATATAAACATGGATGTTGCCCTTGTTGGGGCTATTAATACTAATAGCCTTTGCTTTATTGCTTGGTCCCTGCATCATTAACACATTATTTAAGTTCACCTCCCAACAGATTCACAGGACTCAATTCCAGATGCTGTTACAACAATGACATCAGCTGACTGATACATGGACTCTGCTGGAAAAAGCTGCTTTGTCATTCCATGAACTCTCATCTCCCTCCACAAATGCACCCTGACAGAGAGCAGGTATTAGGACCCAGGACCCCATGATGCTCCTGTCCAGCAGGAAGAAGTCAGAGTGGTCTTCACCCCTTTCCCTAATGATCTGGGTCCCCATGACCCAAGACAAGCATAGGCAGATAGTTAGACTAGAGAAGGGTATTGAGGGGCCAAAGATTTGGCCTATACATAAAAAGAGGGGTGAATGTTGAATCCTGCCTTAAGACCACAGATATGAGCCCTTGTACTAAAGCCACAGAAGCAGAGCCCAGAACAAAGGTCACCTCCAAAGCTGACTGAGCTCCTTTGTAACCATTGCCGAAAACACCTGTGATCTTCACAAGCAGGCTTCCTGACCCCAAATCAGGCAAACCTGCCCACCCAGGTAGTCACCCTAAAATGCCCTAACCAATTAACTAATGCCAACCTTCCAACAGGAATTTCCTTTGTCCTGAGGCTATAAAAATTGTCTACCAACCCACAAAAACTGTCAGCTCTCCCTGGCCTGTCAGGAGTTGTTGGCCCACTGAATTCACAGTGCCCATGTCATCTCTGCTCTTTGTTCTTAATAAACTCACTCCTTTCTGCAATATTCTGTGTCTGGGAATTCTTTTCCAACTCACACTTAGACTGCCTCAACACCAGCCAGGAGTCTTGGTCAGAGCATTCCCTAGTCAAGAAACACTGGAACAACGTCTAGCAGCTGCCAGGACCATTTGTCCTGAGGATCTTTCCCTCAAGATTCCTTGTAGCAGTACCAGCTGCCCCAGCACTTGGCAGTTGAAGCAAGGAACCAACAAATGTCTATGAGTCAACGGACTCGATTTCTTAGGGTAAGTCCACCCAATTCAGTGGTCGATTCCTTTGTTTGTGGTTTTCTGTGCTCTTTTGTGTTATGAGTTAATAGACTTGATAATGTAGGGTAAATCACTCAGGTATGAACACCAGGAAGACATTCCCCCTCAATTTGGGCTTTTCCTTTATGGGACAAGCCAATTAGATTGGAATACCCTGTTGTAGAGGTAAATTGTTGATTGTACCTGATCTAACCAGTTCACTGGGGAACTGGTTCTTGTGGAGGTAGGCAGCCTGATTGAAATTTGTTTATTTGTTTTATAGGGTAAGTTTATTTACCCTTACAACTGAGCTGGGAACTGATTTTGGAATCTGTGTCATTTTTGTTGGTTTTTGCCTACGTGTTTTGTGTTATCAAACTTATAGAAATAGGAAGTACTCCATCTATCCCGAAGCAGAGACCTTTGGGGCCTATATTAAATAAATGGGCAAAATATAGCCATGAGCCTAGGACTAAGAAAAACATGTATACTATTGTATATCATAAATACTGCAGTGAGCAGAGTGAGTTTGGACTCTGCAACACTTCGCAACTATGGTTCTCAAACCTGAGTGTCAACATCGCATGGAGGAGGGCTTGTGAAAGCACAGCCTGCTGGGCCTACCTCCAGCATTTTTGCACCTGTAACCAGTTCCCAAGTGGTGGTGTTACTGCTGGCCTGGGCCCACACTTGGCGAATTTCTGCTCCAGAAAGCAGTAGTTTCGAAATTCCAGGTCCACCTGGTTGTTCCATAACAATGCTCCCAGAAGGTGTAGGAAAGTCAGAAAAATCATGAAATGCAGCAAGCAAGAGTTTTGCAATACCAAATGTGCTCAATTTGAAGGATGGTCCCTTAGTCTGAGACTGATTTTCCTACTTTCTCTGACATTATAATTTCCCTCCTTTCGTGGAAAAATAACAACAGATGGTGGTTCTCTCATTAGTTTGTTTCTGGGTCTCTTTCAGTTTAGTTCAGTTCAGTCACTCAGTCCTGTCTGACTCTTTGCGACCCCATGGACTGCAGCATGCCAGGCTTCCCTGTCCATCACCAACTCCCAGAGCCTGCTCAAACTCATGTCTATCGAGTCAGTGATGTCATCCAACCCACCATCTCCTCCTCTGTTGTTCCCTGCTCCTCCTGCCTTCAATCTTTCCCAGCATCAGTGTCTTTTCCAATAAGTCAGTTCTTCACAACAGGTGGCCAAAGTACTGGAGCTTCAGCATCAGTCCTTCCAATGAATATTCAGGACTGATTTCCTTTAGGACTGACTGGTTTGATTTCCATGCAGTCCAAGGGACTCTCAGGAGTCTTCTCCAACACCACAAAATAACAAGTTGGCAGCCCTGGTCGTGGTCTTCAATTTTTAAAAACATCTTTTTGGTCCGTGTACTTCTAAAATCCAGGACATACTGCTCCTGTGCATATGAGAGCTTAGACTGAGTTTCTCTAAGAGGTGCCATCCAAAGTTAAGCTCAGGGGAATTTTAAAAAGGCATTACACGCCTCCTTGCCTGGCTGAACAGCTTACTCAGAACATATTTGACCTTGTATTGATGCTTCAAGTGATTATTAAGCAACCTATTACTGTAAAGAGCTGTCAAGCCCACAACCATGCCCTCAGGAAGGCTGCTTAGCGAAGGACCATTTGTCCCTCATTAAACAACCCAGACTGTTTTTCTGTTATGTGTAAGCTGTCCTGCTCCCTCTGTAATCCCTCTCACCCCCATCTCGCTGTTGCCTGTGCTTTCACCTATTGCCCAAAGAATGTTACACCACCAAGCTTATTAAAGCAGTGGTTTCATTTTATACATTAAGTCAGTGACTGTGACTTTGGGACCATTTATCTCTGCCAAGGAATGAAGCCATAGGCCTAGAACACAGTCAAAGAGATTTGCCCCTATCTTCTGGAAGATGATAAGATAATATTCACTGGGAATTTACCACATGGCAGGACTTAATTAGAGTGGTCAAGTGACTGGCCCACGGTTAATACATGGAGGAGGCAGAACTACAGAAATGAAGCTGGTACTGCTAACCTCTACTCCAGACTTCCCTGGTGGCTCAGACAGTGAAGAATCTGCCCACAATGTGGGAGACCTGAGTTTGATCCCTGGGTTGCGAAGATCCTCTGGAGAAGGGAATGGCTACCCACCCCAGTATTCTTGCCTGGAGAATTCCATGGATAGAGGAGCCTGACAAGCTACAGTCCATGAAGTCACCAACAGTCAGGCACAGCTGAGCAACTAACACTTCCATCTGCCTTTAGAGGTGTTTTCCAATGGTGAGTGACTGGAGATCTGAGCACTGACTAAACGAAGATTCATAGATGTTAGTTTTGTAGTGATACTTAATTTGCTGATAAGTTTTAAAGAGACGTTCTGATTTTGTTGGGAGAAATGGAAATGATTTGATTCAAGAATCAAGCTGGGGAACAGCTGACTTGGAGACACTGGCTCTGTGGCACTGGGCAACTAGGAAACAGCCTGTTGTCTCCAGGAACTCACAGTCCAGTTGCAAGAGGAGAAAGCAGGGCTGGATATGGGAAGGGAGAGGCAGAAAACTGCTTATTTTGTTAAAAACTTTTACTGTGCTTTGGTCTGTTGAACTATATGCTTGTGGCCTTTGTTGAAATTGAACAAAGCCAGGATCCACACCAGTTGTGTGTTCCTGGTTCATGATAGTTTTCTTAGAAGGTCAAGTGCCCAGCACCTTATTTTCCTTGTCCAGCTCCCTTACCTCTCCAAACACTGACACATCAAGGGCACATCAATGCCTAATTTTCAGTATTGTTTTGAAGGTTATATTAAGATGATGGATGTCATGCCTGACCTGATACAATAGGTGCTCAATTCCTCTCCTTTTTCTCTTCTTCTTGTTCTGCCAGAAAAATTTCTCTCCTTTTTAAGTGTTCTGTGTAATTGGACCACTCATGAGGTTCACTCATGGATTCAATCTTGGTCAAGGAGCTAAGAGTCTGCAAGCTGTGTGGCACAGCCAAAAAAGAGAAAACTTAGATGCAACGAAATCTGGAAATATTGTTGTTTATAGGTTACTTGTTAAAATAAAATTCTGAGTATATTACTCTGAAATTTTTAATGGTTTTTCTGGCCCTCAAGTGAAGTGCAGAATCAGTACCATGGCCTGGCTCCTGCCTGCCTCCTCCACTCTTCTTTCCTTAAGCTCCAGCCACACAGGACTTCTTCCTATAGGTCCTCCCAGGCCCAAGGCCTTCCTTCCAAGAGGCTATCTCCTCCATCTTGACCAGTCTCACCCCAAATTGTTGCCTGGGTGTCATCTGTTCACTTTTCAGGTTTGTCAGACAAACTGTCCCCTTTTCCCCCAGACAAGATCTTGTTAAAATGAAGATTCTGATTCTGTCAGTCCGGGGTGGAGTCTAAGGTTCGGCATTTCTACCAATCTCCCAGGTGATTTCTATGCTGTCAGTCCAACAACCATATTTTAGGTAAGACGCTTTGGAGCTCATGAAGTCCCTGTTAAGCCACACACACACACACACACACACACACACACACACACACTTTGGAATATAAGGAAACCATTTTAAATGTCTATAGCTTATGGTTCATTTTTCAGAAAGCAAATTGTAAAGCTTACATTGAGTTGACCTTTAGGGAATTATGTATGTATGTATATGTATATGGGCCCAGAGGTATATCTAGGAAGATGTTTATGAATATAGGAACTTTAGTTGTCTCTTGATGATGAGCCATTTGAGGGAAATGCAAGATTCAACCCACTGGGAATCAGATAGTACTGTAGTATATATTTAGTGAAAGAAATCCACATATAAGTGGACTCACACAGTTCAAACCCATGTTGTTCAAGGGTCAACTGTATATACACACATATGTATAAAATACTTACAACTCTTCATGGGCTTCCATAGAACCCTATGATTCCTTATCATAGTACTTAACACACTGATTCACAATTGCCAGATCCTTCACAACTGTATCTAGTTCACTACGGTATATTGCACAATTACTGCATGTCAACAATTATTGAATATATGGTTAATATCCATCTAAGAATGCTTCCCCTTTTCCCCCCAGGATGTTGCTATATCTGATGGATCTCCTGGAACCATGACCACTCTAGCCATTATCAGGGAAGCTAACCTAGGAAAGACAGAATAAGCAGAATAGGAAGAATAAGGTCTTTCAAGCTGTCAGTGAGCCAATGACTTAACCAACTCTGGATCAATCTACACTAGGACTTCTGGTTACATGAGAGAATAAACACCCTTGTTGCTGGTGCTTGAGTTAGAAAGCATCACCAGTGACAGACTGAGTAAACAAAAGAATGAATGACTGACCACTAGCATAAGAAAGCCAACTCCCCTAGAATGGAGTTAAAGTCTTGTCCTGGAGACTTCAAAAACTGCTCACTGTTCTTAAGACACTCAAGGTGATAAAACAAGCAAAGTCTTGATAATCTAGAAGCTAGACTACAGTTATCTTATTTCTTATTATAGTTTTCTAGATAAACTGGACTTTCAGGCAAAAGCTGCACTTTGCAAGGAAAAAGAATCTCACTAGGGCTTCATTTAAAAACAAAGATAATATTCTTAGAGACATTTCAGAGTCAATACATATTTAATCCAATCTCCTAAATGTTAGCATGTGTAAGTATGACTTGGAGACTTTTTAAAAAAGCTGATTTTTGGGCCTCACCTGGGGCGATTTTGATTCAGTGGGATGTGGTGGGATCCAGGAATCTGCATTTTAGCCAGTAATCTGATGTGGATTGTCTCAGAACACACTTCAAGAAACTCTATTCTAAAGCTTCCACTTTGTATATCTAGATCCTAAGCACAAGAAATGATGTTTCACATAATAATCAAGGCAGCAGATTCAAGTGATGGAAAGATCCAGAAGATGGGAGCCATATCTGGACTTCTCTATTCACTAGACTAAGACACTGATCAGGCAAGTCTTCTCAAGCTCTCTATGTCTGAATGTCCCCATTTATCAAAAACTCAGATTAACATTTCTCTGCATTGCCAGTCCTCAGACTGATTATAAAGACCAGAATGATCTCAGTAGTTGTTCTGTAAAAATATAATAAAATGCTCTTTGTTAGAACTCTGGTGTTTACTGAGCTCCTTAATAAGTAAAATTATTTGTGTTGTTTAGGGTCTATTCATTAAGCAAGAAATGAGGACTCACATTTTTAGAAAGAGTATTACATGGCCAAACTGTAAAAGGGATATTGCTTAATTCCTGGTTAACCTGAGTAGTTGTTAACCAGAACATCCTATTCCTAAGCATTCTAACTAGGTTTCCATGGAAATAATACACATTTATTAACAACAATTTGTGAGTAGACTCCTTATCAAAGGGAGCTTCCTTGACTTGGGCAAAAATTAATGGGCCCAATAACTCACAGAACTGGAGAAATGGTATATCTGATAAAGGATAATATCTAAAGTACATAGAGAACTCCTAAAACTCAACAACAACAACAACAAAACAAACAATCCATTCAAAATAGGCAAAGAATTTCATAGATATTTCTCCAAAGAAGACACAGGAATAGCCAAAAAAGCACATGAAAAAGATATTCAGCATCATTAATCAATAGGGAAATGCAAATCAAAACCACAAGATACTACCTCACAAACATTAGGAGGACTACTGTCAAAAAAACAAAATAGAAAGCAACAAATATTGGTACAGCAACTGTGGAGCAATACGGCAGCTGAAAAATTAAACACAGAATTACCATACGATCCAGCAATTCTACTTCTGGATACATGCCAGAAGAATTAAAAGCAAGGTTTCAGAAAGATATTTGCACACCCATGTTTATAGCAAAATTATTCACAAGAGCTAAAACATAGAAGCAACCCAAGTGTCCATGGATGGATAAACAGAGAAGCAAACTGTGGTACCTTAAAAAATGGAACATTATTCAGTCTTAAAAAGGAAAATATTCAAAGTCAAAATTATTAATAAGGTATTTTGCATTCTCTTTTTTCTACTGCCTTTGAAATCCAGTTCGTGTTTTACACTGAAAATATGTCTCAGTCTGGACTAGTCACATACCAGTAGCTAGTAGCTATTGTGTAAGAGTGTACAGGTCTAGCTGATTCATTTTTGAAACCCAGTGCAAACACCCCCTCACTATTTGATTTTGATCTTTGAATGTTCAAGCCTCTGTTTACATTCTTCACTCATTCATTGGTCAGCAAACACTGTCATGTCCACTGTGCACCAACTATTATGCTAGAAAGTGGAAATACAGTCTGTGACGGTGAGAGACACCCAGATATAGTTATGAAATAATATAAAAGAATCGTGACACAGAATGTTGTTATTGTTGTTGAGTCTCTTAAGGTAGAGTCCAACTCTTTTGTAACCCCATGAACTGTAGCTCACTAAGGCTCCTCAGTTCACAGGATTTCCCAGGTGAGAATACTGGAGTGGATTGCCATTTTCTCTTCAGGGAGAATCTTCCCCACCCATAGATCAAATCCATGTCTCCTGCATTGGCAGGTGGATTCTTTACCACTGAACCAACCAGGGAAGCCCCATGACACAGAATAGATGCACTCTATTTTATGGGCACCTGAAAGGGGAAGGACATGTAGTTTTAGAGGTGGCCCTGAGCTGACTTCAAGGACCTGTAATGTTAGCTCTATGAATAGAATGGCAAAGGGCATGTCAGAGGTGTCAGCTTGAACAAAGGCCTGAAATGAGGGATGGGGGTCCCCGGCAACCACTAAAAAGTGCCTGTTAGGGCAACGGTGAAAAAGTAAAGTGGGGAGGTAAGCAGAGCCAGTGAAAAGCCTAGTGAGTCATGTTTGGCTTCTGAAATTTAAAGAAAAAATCTACACTTCTTAAAATTTCAGAAGTAACTGTCTCTCTGCAGGATCGTGGTGGAATGCAAATGACACTGGATTTAAGCTTTGGTCGGTAACAGTCGCGCTCCTCTGGATTAGCTCCTCCAAGAGGGCAGGACCATCTGCTATGCTCACCACCCTGCCCCAGTGTCTGCAGCACTGCTTGGCAGAGAGGGCGCTAGAAGTTTACAGAGCCGGTTCCTTCCTTCAGAAGTCCTTTCCCCTAGTCTTCCCCTTCCGCTCAGTTCAGCGGGAGAGGGGGAAGGGCGCTAGCTCTAGCCTGCGCTTCGAGTTCAGAGGCAGGCCTCACGCTTCTAGGATGTTTCCTCATCTATAAAATGGGTTCACAATTACCCGCCGCGCCGGACTGTTGAGTAACTCAAATGAATTAGAGAAAGCGCCTGGAAAAATGAAAAGGTGCACTTCTTGGCCTCGAGGGTAGAGTGACTTGAGGTGTGGACTTCAAGGCCAGGTTTCCACCCTCCCTGATGGGCATCCTCGGCCAAAGTGCAGGGTGATCGATCCCAGAGCGTGGGACGCCCAGATCCGACACCCTGGTAGGTAACCCTACGCGTGACTGCTTAACGCGCCTCTCGAGGAGGCGCCACCTAAGGAGGAGGGGTGGAGGTTGCAACCGCTCCCCTCGGTGTTGTGGCTACTCCTCAGTTTCCAAGGCCTGGACGTCCGAATCCCGCAGCCCGCGCCCGGCAGACCCCCGCAGATCAGAGCGCCGCAGACCACCCCCTCCCAGCGCGTCCGAGAGGAGAAGAGGGTGGAGCGGACAGACTCCCGCAGCCAATAAAATCAGCGGGTTCCTGGTCCGATCCCCGGCGCGGCTCGCCATTGGTCGCCACCCGGGTCTCGGCCCACCGAACCTTTGCGACCTGAGCCAATCGCTAGCCGGTGAGGGGTCCTCAGGCTCGCGGGGAGCCGGCGGCGGGCGGCTGCGAGTGCTAGCAGGCTAGCAGCCGTTGGCGGTGACTAGCGGCGCGAGCCCGCAAACCCCCTCCCCGGTGCGGCGCGCCGCCAGGCTCCACCATGGAGCCCGCTGTGTCGCTGGCGGTGTGCGCGCTGCTCTTCCTGCTCTGGGTTCGCGTGAAAGGGCTGGAGTTTGTTCTCATCCACCAGCGCTGGGTGTTTGTGTGCCTCTTCCTCCTACCTCTCTCGCT
This sequence comes from Dama dama, assembly GCF_033118175.1. Lineage (NCBI taxonomy): Eukaryota > Metazoa > Chordata > Mammalia > Artiodactyla > Cervidae > Dama > Dama dama. The sequence goes on from NC_083700.1 coordinate 88,491,500, forward strand.
CATCTTCGACATCTACTACTACGTGCGCGCCTGGGTGGTGTTCAAGCTCAGCAGCGCGCCGCGGCTGCACGAACAGCGCGTGCGGGACATCCAGAAGCAGGTGAGCGGCGCCGGGTGGGGCGGGAGCCAGGCGCGAAGTGGTGCGCGGCGCGGCGCAAGGGCTTCCCTGACGCGGTGGCATTTGAGCGAGATTTGAACTAAACAGAAATGTGATTGGGGGGTGGGGGGGGTGGTGCTTCCTGAGAGGAAACGGAGTAAGCAACGGCGTTGAATAGAACATTGCTTCGACATTTATGGAGTGCCTGCTGTGTGCAGAGTACGTGCGGGCTGTCTGGAGAGACGTAAAGAATCGTACTGAGGTAGCTCTCACCAGGCCCAGATGATTTCAGAGGAAGAGCGGGGCTTCAAGGAAGTGCACCTGGCCCTGGTGACGGGGAAGTAGCGGGAATGATCCGGGGAACGTGTGAGCGTCTGAGGAGAGGGGCGGAAGGTCGGAAAGTCAGTTTGAAGCTAGGTTGCGGGCGGGGGGTTCAGTTTGGAGTTTACTCTGTAGCAAGGAGCTTTTAACGTGCTTAGATTAGAGGACTAAAGTGACTAAAGAAGGTAGGACCACACCAGGTTGTGGAGCCTCGCAGATCCTGCGCCAGGCGCTCACTCTTAAGAAGGCAGTGTCCTCCCCTGTGTCAGCGCTCACAGAACCCGTAAGCCTGCTGCAGCTCACAGCCGAGCCTCCTCCTTCTATGCCATCGCCAGAATGGACATCAGGCATGAACATCAGGCCTGGGCAGTTTCTTGGCGCCCTCTGCCCCTCCATATGTTCCTCTCTTACTGGCCTCAGGTTGCAAAGAGCTTCTGTTTCCTGCTGCCACCCTCACCACAGGTGTTGCAGCCTCCATGTTCTGTTTGCTGCTGGCTGAGTGCTGCCGATAAGAGCGTGAAGACGAATGCGGAGAGCCATCGCTGGGAGGGATAGACCTTGGATCCTCTGGGAGCAAGCAGCATCTGGAAGCCCTTTACTCAGGCTGCCATGAATGGTGCTAGTCACGGTCACAGCTCCAGAGCCCTCCCTACTTTCGGTCTCGAATGCACCCTGTTTCCTAGTTCTTTCTGTGTGCTCAGATTCTCAATTTCCCTGCTTATCTCCCGTATCAGAGTGTGAGCTTCTTGAAGACAGACTGCTGACTCCTCTCTGTCCCGTGAGCCCTGGCCCAAAGCAGTGCAGTGAGCACTTACGAACCTCAGCTAAACCAAAGGGCTTCCCCCGTGGCTCAGTGGTAGAGAATCTTCCTACAATGCAGAATCCCTAGGTCAGGAAGGTCCCCTGGAGAAGGAAATGGCAACCTGCTCCAGTATTTTTTTCCTGGGGAATCCCGTGGACAGAGGAGCCTGGCAGGCTACAGTCAGTCCATGGAGTCATACAGAGTTGGACACAACTGAGCGACTAAACAGCAACATTCGGGACAAGAAGACAAGGGGCATTGCCAGACCAACCCACTGCCGTGGCCCTACCCTGGGCCACATTCTGTGCCACTGATGTTCAGTATTTTTCATCCTCACCGAAATACTGATAGGTCTTTGTGAGGGGTTTTTGCTTTTATTATTTTTTTGGTGGCACTTTTTCCTGGACTATAAGTTTTTGTTTCTTCAGTTTCTTCTGGTATATCCTTTTCTTTCATGCAACATCCTCTTCTGGTTTAAGAACAATCTGCTCTTTATCAGTAAGGCTCATCTCAGTATGGCAGAGAGAATTCATGTTCAGGTCGATCCGACCATGAGCTCTGTAAGTCCTGAGTTGCATCTTGAGGCTCACTGACCAGAAAAGCTACATCTAAGCCCTTAAATTCACCATTACTCTCTGCATTTTTGAGCATGTGCAGTAAGGATATTCAGCACTCTTTTTGGGGCCACCAACCATGTGTCCAGCCCCACTGTTGGGCCTGGGCCCCCCTACAAGCTCCACCATTGTAATGACTGAATGGCACACACTGCTTCTGTAGAGTGACATCCTTAAGAGACTTGGTGGCTTTTCAGATATGTATACTCTTAATGGCCTGGGCATTTCACAGGTGTTCTTAAAGTGAACACCAAGGTTCAAACCTCTTGATTTGCATGATTTTGTGGGGTTTTCTGGGTCAAGTAAATAGTAAACCATTTTCAGAGGTCACCTCTGGCCACTTACCAGAAAAGGACCACCCTGAGAGATCTTGCACCTGTTCTACAGATGGAAAATATATTGAGACTCAAACTGGGAGTCATGTGCCTGAGATGGTATAGCTAGTAAATGGGTCTGGAACCCAGGTCAGCTCCATCTCTGAACCTGAACTCTGACATTGCTTCTTTCCCAACCCTTTCCATTCTACCGTGGAGGTCTGGTTCTGTTGCCTCACACCTGGAAAGTGGTGATAACTACCTGACCAGTTGCCCGTTTCCTGGGCCCTGCCTACCTCTCTCTGACTTGCCCTGCCATAAGGGCACGGTGCCACGGGATTGCCTCCCTGCCCCAGATCTTGGTTGGCTCCCATCAGGATCCATCCCATCCAGTGTTTCAGACTTGATGAACTCCACATTCACCTCATGTTCCCGTCCCACCTCCACCCCCCCAGTTCCCACCCTCCCACTCCCGTCCCATCCTCCACCCGCCCAGTTCCCATTCCTGGCTGCATGCAGCTCCCCAGTGCATCCTGCCCACCTCCAGGCTTGTATTAAGTCCTGGGGCTGCAGAGTTGGGCAGGGGCAAAGTCTGCTCAGTCACCCCCTACTCATAGGAATCCCTTCCTCAGTTACACCCCTCTGTGCAAAACCTCTGCTTCACATGGGACCCTGGCCTCTGATGGCAGAACAGTTCTTCCCCATGTTGAACTTTCCCGTGTTGCCTGATGAGTTTCAGCATAGCCTATTCTAGGACTCTGGATTGCAAGTGACAGAAACTCAACTCCAACTGGCTTGAGCAAAAGGGGACTTTATTGACCCAGGTCTTGAAAAGTCCAGAAGTAGGACTTGCCGGACAGCCCAGTGGTTAAGACTCTGCCCTTACTCTGAGTTTCCAATGCAGGGGGCACGAGTTTGACCCCTGGTCTGGGAACTAAGATTTCCACCTGCCACAGGGTCTGGCCAAAAAACGAGAGAAAAGTCCAAGAATAAAAGCGGCTCAGACTTCGCTAGGTCCAGCATCAGTCTCTGTCTTTCCCCCCAGCTGTCATTCTTGGCTCTGCTTTGCTCTGAGTTGACTTCATTCTCAGGGAGGCTGTTTCCCTGCAGGGGCCCCAGCAGTGTCTGGCTTATATCCAGCCAGCCTAGCAACTCCAGTAAAGTGAGAGGGCCTCTTCTGGAATCGGTCTTAATTGGCTTAACTTGGATCATAGGCCCGTCCCTGTACTGGTCACTGTGGCCAGGGGGATGGAGTCAGACCTCAGTCATGTGCCCGTCTCTGGGGGCAGGGGGCAGTCGGTGTCACCCGGACCAAAGAGAGATGGGACTGTTAGAAGCAGGTGAAGAGGACATGGATGGTCGCAGGTCACAGCAGCAGATGTCCACCTCCCTGCCATTTTCCATCAGCAAGAAGGGAATGCTTCCTCCCACGTTCCTCCTGAGCCATTTGTTCTGTGTGTTTTGTGCTCTGGTCACTTATAGCAGAGCTTTAGCAGAAGTTCTTCCTTCCATGTCTGATGGTGAATCTGGCCTCCTTTGCTGGTTCCCTTCCTCTCAGAGTGATACATGAGTTAACATGCACAGATGCTTAGAACAGCACTTGGCACATAATCAGCTTCAGTAAGTGTTAGCGGTTACTCCGTTGCCTATTATTTATAAGCCCGTTTATCCTTCCAGGCCTGAAGTTGGGTGGTCCTGATGGTGAATCTGGGCTTTGCCCTTTAGCAGTTGTGTAATGCTGGGCAAGTTATTTTCACCTCTCATTTTCTTCATCTGCAAAAGGAGGCGGATCATCCCAACCACCTGGGTTGTTGTGAGAATTAAATGAGACAAGACACAACAGGTGCCTGGTGCAGCGGGGGCAGCTAGTAGATACTGGGTTGACCAAAAAATTTGTTTGGGTTTATGTGAAAGCCTGAACGAACTTTTCAGCCAACACAATAGTTATCATTTGTGTGGTTGTTATTTTTTCCAATACAGCACCTGTCGTGAACTTTGCAGTTAGAATAAATGTTTTCAAAGCACTTTGATCCTGCTTTCCAGCTCTTTCTTCATTTTGCTTTGTGGTGTGGCAACACTTTGACTTTTCACTAGCCAAGGAGAGTCCAGAGGGTAAGGCCAGTGGGCCTTTCATCATCCCACTCCTCCTGGTGTCTGGAAGGATTCAGGCCTCAGTAAATGAGGCACCGTTCCCCGCCCCTTCTCCTGAAGGCAGGGCTATAAGCTGCCAGAGGATCCCTGGGAGGGCCAGCTCAGCCTCTGCTCATGTCTGCAGGTGCGGGAATGGAAGGAGCAGGGCAGCAAGACCTTCATGTGCACGGGGCGGCCGGGCTGGCTCACCGTCTCACTGCGGGTTGGCAAGTACAAGAAGACACACAAAAACATCATGATCAACCTGATGGACATTCTGGAGGTGGACACCAAGAAACAGGTGAGAGAAGTGGCATGGTTCTCTGGCTCTGGGAGTAGGTGGGGCACTGCCCCTGGTACAAATGACTCACAGGGAGATAATTTTAACCAAAGATATCCCAGAGTAAACAGGACCAAGGCCCTTGGTCATCACAGAAGGCTCTGCCCACTATTGTCATCTTGCAGAGCCTCACAGCTTTGGAAGAGATTGGTCGTAGCCCCATCTCACAGGTGGGCAGACTGAGAGCTCAGAGCGATTCTTGGATTATCTGCCACTCCACAGGAAGACAGGGATGGGGAAATCATGGGCAAAAATGAACCTGATTACCTCTTCCCAGTAAGGAAGTGTGCTGGTGAAAATGGGACAGTGGAGGTAGCTCAGAGGGTAGGCCTCGTTCCAAGCTTTCTGGGAACCCACTTGTTAATAACCTTAGATGTGTTTATCCTCTTTGGTCTATCTGGTATTTCTACTACTTGAAACTGGTCTCTCAGAAAAGGGAAATAAAGACAACAGAGAAAGAGAGGGATATTATATCACAACTTTATTTTTAATCAAAGACAATATGATATCCAATAGTAGGGAGTTGTTATATATGGTGTATCCACGTGATGGCATTTTGTTATGACTCCTTGTCCAAGTTATTTAATTTCCCTGTGCCTTTTCCTCCCCCTTAACAGCTTTATTGACATATACTTGACATATAATAAACTGTACATAGAGTTTTTATACATAGAACATGTATCATGTACCCTCTCTTTTTTTGTATGGCTTCTTTCACTCAGCATAATTATTCTGAGGCTCATCCATGTGTCAGAAGGATGTTGTTTTATTGCTGTGTAGTATTCCAGTCACAGTTTGTTTGTTTATCCTTTCACTTATTGATGGACGTTTGCATTGTTTCCAGTTTGGGTCTATTACAGGTAAAAGGGTGAGGAACATCTGGATATAGTCAAAATTGTTGTGTGGGCATTTGCCCTTTTTTGAGGTGAATTCCTGGCAGTGGAGTCGCTGGGTCATATGGTAGGTATATGGTTAACTTTCTAAGAAACTGCCAAATTATTTTCTAAAGTAGCTGTAACATTTACATCTCCACAAGTGTTCTAGTTGCTCCATATCATTGTAAACTTGGTATAGTTCATTTTAGCCATTTAATTGTTGTAGGTATCTTAGTGTGAGTTTTAACTGACTAATGAATGATGTTGGGCATCTCTTTATGTGCATATTTGCTGTTTATATGCCTGTGGTGAAGTACTTGTTCAAGTTTTTTGCTAAAAATTTTTAATTGGGTTGTTTGTTTCCTTACTATGTATTCTAGAAACAAGACCTTCATCAGATATACAGTTTGTATATATTTTCCCCTGGTGTTTGGCTTGTCTTTTGAAAACCAGAAGTTGTTTTAATTTTGATGAAGTCCAGTTTAGTAATTTCTTTTATAGATTGTGCTTTTAATGTTTTATTTAAAAAATCTTGCCCTTCTCCATGTCTCAAAGGTTTTCCTTCTGTTTCCTTCCAGAAGTATTATATTTTTAGGGTTTACGCTTAGAACTATGATTCGTTTTGAGTTAATTTTTGCATTTGATATGAGATATGGGTCCAAAATTTTTTTTGCACGTGGATTTCCAATTGTTCCAGCTTCTTTTGTTGAAAAGACAATCCTTTCTCCACTGAAAGGTTTTCAGCACCTTTGCTGAAATCAGTTGTCCATATTTACAGGTCTTTTTCTGGACTCTGCTGTTCTGTTGATCTATTTGCCTATCTGTATGCCAGGAACACATTGTCTTGAATACTATAGCTTTATATTAGTAAGTCCAAAATAATGAGTTGGGAAGTATTCCTTCCTTTTCACTTTTCTGGAGGAGTTTATATAAAATTGGTTTTGTTTATTTAAAAGTCAATGGAATTAACCAGCGAAGCCCTCTGAGCCTGGAGTTCTCTTTGCAAGCAAGTTTTTAACTACAAATTAAGTTTTTAAAAAATAGATATAGGGCTCTTCAATTTTTTTTTTCTTTTTTTCTTTTTTTTTTTTCCAATTATTTTTATTAGTTGGAGGCTAATTACTTCACAACATTGCAGTGGGTTTTGTCATACATTGACATGAATCAGCCATGGAGTTACATGTATTCCCCATCCCGAACCCCCCCCCCACCTTCCCCCCCACCCGATTCCCCTGGGTCCTCCCAGTGCACCTGGCCCGAGCACCTGTCTCATGCATCCCACCTGGGCAGGTGGTCTGTTTCACCATAGATAATATACATGCTGTTCTCTCAAAACATCCCACCCTCGCCTTCTCCCACAGAGTCCAAAAGTCTGTTCTGTACATCTGTGTCTCTTTTTCTGTTTTGCATATAGGGTTATCATTACCATCTTTCTAAATTCCATATATATGTGTTAGTATGCTGTAATGATCTTTATCTTTCTGGCTTACTTCACTCTGTATAATGGGCTCCAGTTTCATCCATCTCATTAGAACTGATTCAAATGAATTCTTTTTAATGGCTGAGTAATATTCCATGGTGTATATGTACCACAGCTTCCTTATCCATTCGTCTGCTGATGGGCATCTAGGTTGCTTCCATGTCCTGGCTATTATAAATAGTGCTGCGATGAACATTGGGGTGCACGTGTCTCTTTCAGATCTGGTTTCCTCAGTGTGTATGCCCAAGAGTGGTATTGCTGGGTCATAGGGCTCTTCAATTTATCTGTTTCTTCTTGGTGAGCTTTGGCAGTTTGTGTCTTTGAAGGTATTTGTCCATTTCATTGAGTTGCATAGTTGATTGACGTAAAGTTATTCGTAATATTCCCTTACTGTCTTGTGGGCATGTATAGAATCTGTGGTGATGTCATGTCTTTCATTTCTGATACTGATCATTTGTGTCTGCTCCCTTTTCTTCCTTAGCAGTCTGACTAGAAGTTAATCAATTTTACTGATCTTCTCAAAGAACCAGCTTTTGGTTTCATTGATTGTTCTCTCTCTCCCTTTTTTGGTTTTCTATTTCATTGACTTCCGCTTTGATCTTTGTTAATTTCTTATGCTGACTTTGGGTTTAATTTTACTCTTCTTTGTCTAGTTTTTTAAGGTAACAGCTAAGGTCATTGACTTAGACATTTCTTTATTTCTATTATGGATGTTTAGTGTTATAAATTTCCCCCTAAGCACTGTTTTAGAGCTGTCCCCAAATTTGATATCTTACCTTTTCATTTTCATTCAATTCAAATTACTTTCTAGTTTTGTTTTTGATATCTGCTTTGACCCAGAGGTTTTTTAGAAGCATGTTATTTAGTCTCCAAATATTTAGGAATTTTCCAGAGATCTTACTGATTTCTAATTTAATACAGTTGTCAGAAAACATACTTTATATGATTAAAATGCTTTTTGGCTTACTGAGACTTACTGTATGGCCTAGAATACAGTCTATTTGATAAATGTTCTTTATACCTTTTTTTTTTTTGGATGTATATTCTGCTGTTTTGGGATGATGTGTACTGTAAGTGTCAATTAGGTCAAGTTGGTTGATAGTGCTGTTCAAGTCTTCTATATCCTTATGAATTTTCTCTCTACTTATTCTATCAGTTATTGAAAGGGGGATATTGAAATCTCTGCCTGGGATTATAGATTTGTTTTTATCTCTTGCACTTCTTACAGTTTTGCTTGTATAATTTGAAGCTCTGTTATTAGGTATACAAATGCTTGGGATTTTTATTTCCTCTTGATTAATTGATCCCTTTATCATTGTGAAATTACCTTTTTTAAAAAATTTCTTTTATTGAAGTATAATTGTTTACAATGTTGTGTTAATTTCTGCTGACAGCAAAGTGATCCAACTATATGTATATGTTCTTTTTCATATTCTTTTTCATTGTGATTTATTAGAGGATACTGAATGTAGTTCCCTGTGCTATACAGTAGGACCTTGTTGTTATCCATTCTAAATATAACAGTTTGCATCTGCTAATTCCAAACTCTCCATCCATCCATCTGCCCTGCCACCCGGTTTGGCAACCACAAGTCTGTCCTCTCTGTGAGTGTTTTTGTTTCACAGATAAGTATATATGTGTCATTTTTTAAGTTGAAGTATAATTGATTTCCAGTGTGTTAATTTCTGCTGTACAACAGAGTGATTCAGTTGTGTGTGTCTCTATGAAAGTGAAAGTGAAGTCACTTAGTTGTGTCCCACTCTTTGTGACCCCATGGACTGTAACCAGGCTTCTCCGTCCACGGGATTTTCCAGGCAAGAGTACTGAATTGGGTTGCCATTTCCTTCTCCAGGGGATCTTCCTGACCCAGGGATCAAACCCAGGTCTCCCACATTATAGGCAGACACTTTACCATCTGAGCCACCACGGAAGTCAGGCTGTGTGTCTCTGTGTAAATATATATATATATTCTTTTTCATATTCCTTTCCATGATGGTTTATCACAGAATATTGAATACAGTTCCCTGTTCTGTACCATAGGACCTTACTTATCTGTTCTGTGTATAATAGTTTGCATATGCTAACCCCAAGCTCCAATCCTTCCCTCCCCTGTCCCAGCCACAAGTCTGTTCTCTGCATCTGTGAGTCTGTTTTCTGTTTCATAGGTATGTTTCTTTGTGTCATAATTTAGATTCCACATATAAGTGATATCATATGGTATTTTTCTGACTCCCTTCACTTAATATGATGATCTCCATGTCCATCTATATTGCTGCAAATGGCATTATTTCATTCTTTTTTATGGCTGAGTAGTATTCCATTGTATGTACACCCCACATCTTTATCCTTTCACCTGTCAGTGGACATTTAAATTGTTTCTATGTTTTGACTATTGTAAATAGTCAAATGCTGTAACATGGGTGTATATGTCTGTGAAATAACGAGTTTTATTCCTAGGTCGTATTCTTTGTTCAGAAATCTACTTTGTCTAAGTGGCAGCATGGTGTATCTTTTTCCATCATTTTCCTTTTAACATATTTGTATCTTTATAGTTGAAGTGTTTCTTGTAGACAGCACATAATTAAGTCTTGCTTTTTATCTAACATGACAATTTCTGCCTTTTAATTCAGATTTAAGACTACTTACATTTAATGTTATTATTGACAAGAGTTAGTTTAAATTGGTTGCCTTGCTCTTTGTTTTCCGTTTGTGCCATTTGTTCTTTGTTCCCTTTTTCTCTTTTTCTGTCTGTTTTTTCGGATTAGTGAATAGTTTTTATGATTGTTTAGCTCTTGTTGACTTGATAGCTGTAAGTCTTTGTTTTGTTATTTTAGCAGTTGTTTTAGGATTTATGGTGTATACTTTCCTTGTCACTATCTGCTTCAAGTGATGGTATCCTATTTGATGTGTAGTGTAAGAATCTTAATATGCTTCCATTTCTCTCCTCCCACCTTTGTGCTATTATTGTCATCCTTTTATATATGTTATAAACCCCACACTACATTATTATTGTTACTAGTAGTTATCTTTTAAAGAGATTTAAATAAGAAAAATCTTGTATATTTACCCGTATAGTTACCATTTCTTCATTTTGAAGATTTATATTTCCATCTTTTTCATTTTCCTTTGGCCTGAAGAACCTCCTTTGACACTTCTTTTTTTTAAAAATCTTTAATTAGTTAATTTTTGGCTGCACTGGGTCTTCATTGCTTTGTACAGGCTTTTTCTAGTTGCAGCGAGCAGGGATTACTCTGCATTGCAATGTGTGGGCTTCTCATTGTGGTGGCTTCTCTTACTGTGACACATGGGCTCCAGAGCACAGGCTTCAGTAGTTGCAGCTCAGGGACTCTGTTGCCCGGCGGCAGGTAGAATCTTCCCAGACAAGGGATCAAACCCGTGTTTCCCACATTGGCATGCAGATTCCTAACCACTGGACCACTAAGGAACTTCCATCCTAATCGTTTTTAAGATGTGTCATTCAGTGGTATTAAATCCATGCAGTCGTCATTCAGACACCACCACCATCCATTGCCATAACTCTTTTCCTCTTGTAAAACTGAAATTCTATACTCATGAAACAGTAACTCCCTAATCTTCCCTTTCCCCAGACGCTGGCAACCACTTTCTAATATCTGTCTCTATAATTTTGACCTCTCCAAGTACCTCATGTAAGTGGATCATACAGTATTTGTCTTTTTATGACTAGCTTATTTTCCTTAGCAAAATGTCTTCAAGGTTTATTCATGTTATAGCATATTGCAGAATTTTCTTCCTTTTTTAAGGTTGGATAATATTCCATTCTATATCTGTACTACATTTTGCTTATGCATTCATTCATCCCTGAACACTTCGGTTGCTTCTATCTTTTAGCTATTATGAGTAATGCTGCTATGTACATGGGTGTAGAAATATCATTTCAAGACCCTGCTTTCAGTTATTTTGGGTATATACCCAGAAGTGGAATTGCTGGCTCACTTGGCAGTTCTATTTTTAATTTTTTAAGGAATGGCTGTACTGTTTTCCATAGTGCTTGCACCATTTAACATCCCTACCAAGAGTGCACAAGGGTTTTAATTTTTCTAAATCCTTACCAGCACTTGTAATTTTCTGTTTTTGTTTTGTATTTAATAATAGCCATCCTAATGGCTATGAGGTTGTCTTCATTTCTGAAAGATATTTTCAGTGGGTATGGAATTCCAGGTTGACGGGTCTTTTTCCTTCAGTACTTTGAAGATGCTCCAGCTTCTTCTTACTTGCATTGTTTCTAATAAGAAATCTCTCATGCTTTTTATGTAACATAGCTTTTTCCTTTGACTGCTTTTAAGATTTTCTCTTTGTAACTAGTTTTAAGCAATTATTATGATGTGTCATGGTATAGTTTTCTTCATAATTCTTGTGCTTGGGAGCCATATAATTTTTCATCATATTTGAAAATTCAAGGGTCATTATTTCTTTAAGTAGTTTTTCTTTCTCTTCCTCTCTCCTTTGAGGACTGCTATTACACATAAGTTGGGCCAGTTGAAGTTGTTTCATAGCTTAGCTCACTGATACGCTGTTCATAAAAGTTTTTTTTCCCCCCACTATATATTTTCATTTTGGACAGTTTCTATTGCTGTGTATTTAAATTCACTGCTCTTCTTCTGCAGTGTCTTAATTTGCCATCAGTCCTAACCAGTGTATTTTTCATCTCCGACATTGTGGTTTTCATTTCTAGAAGTTTGATTTGGATTTTTTACTGCCTTTTAAATGTCTCTACTTAACTTTTTGAACATAAGGATTATAGTCATAATTATTTTAATACCCTTATTTTGCTGATTCTAATATCTATCAATTCGGGGTCTGTTTTATCAAGACAGATTGATTATTCCCCTCAGGGTGGGTCGAATTTTCCTGCCTCTCTGCATGGCTAGTGAACTTTGATTGGATTCTAGACATCATGGATTTTACCTTGTTGGGTGCTGGATGTTTCTGTACCCCTGTAAATCTTCCCGAGTTTTGCTCTGAGATATAGCCAAGTTACTGGGAAAGAGTTTGACCTAGTTGGGTATTGAGTTTTCAGGTGGGGTTGAAGCAGTGTGTAATCTAGGGGCAATGATTCCCTGCTGCTGAGGCAAGACCCTTAGAAATACTCTACCCATTGCCCTAAGAGTCATAAAGCTCTCCAGTCTGGCTGTGGGAACGAATAGCATTTCCTGCCCTGTGTGTAACAGAGCCCCGGCTCTGTTACCTTCCAGGCTCTTCCCCTGGCCCCAGCCTTGGGTTCTTTCCTCCTGGGTACCCATCAGTTCTCAGCTGGATGCTCAGTGGGCACTTTGGCAGTACTTCAGAGTTTTCTCTCTGCAGTTCTCTCCTCCCCAGCACTCTGTCCTGCAGACTCTACGCACCTGGGTCTTACCGGGCCCTCAACTCAGAGTCCACAGGACTCCCTATCCCTGTACTGCCTAACTCCTGTGGCTAGCTGGGGCAGCCACAGAACTCACCCTGTTTATTTTCTGTCTCATAGAGATCATTCATTTCATTGCCTGATGTTCACTATGTTGAAAGCTCCTATTTCATTTATTTTGTCCTTTTTTTTCCAGGCAGTAGGGTTAAACTAGTTCTTTTTGCTCCATCTTGACAGGAAGCGGAAGACCACCTGATGACATATTCATGTGTCTGGTTTTTTTTTTTTTTTTTAAGTGTAAAAGTCTGTTTGTTTTTATGGTGACACAGGCAAAATTATTTAAGTCAACAAATTTTTAAGGAATTTCACATGGTCTGATTTTTTTCTATTGCCAATCACCTTGGTTCTTCCAGTGTCTGAGTCATAATCTTCAAGATATACTTTTCAAAAATAATTTTTGCTCAACCCACAGTTTTCATGTCAGTCAGTCCACAGTTCTTTTAGTTGGGCTTCTTTGATCTCCAATGGAATGTGGATACACTTCAGAATTCCCCTACTGCAATCTTTGTGATCCAGTTTCCTCAAGCAGCTTGACTTCCCTGGTGGTTCAGACGGTAAAGCGTCTGCCTATAATGCAGGAGACCTGGGTTCGATCCCTGGGTCAGGAAGATCCCCTAGAGAAGGAAGTAGCAACCCACTCCAGTACTCTTGCCTGGAAAATCCCGTGGACGGAGAAGCCTGGTAGGCTATAGGCCATGAGGTCTCAAAGAGTCTAACACAGCTGAGTGACTTCACTTTCACTTTTCACTTTCCTCAGGCAGCTTACTTTAAGACCATGTTTAGGGTCAGAAGAGATGGATCTGCCTCGAAGGTTGTATCAAACTGAACAGTGTAAAAAATTATAGGAATACTGTATCAGTAGAAATACCAGGTCTAACATGAACAGAGCCACCTAAACCAGTGCTGCCAGATACTGAATTAATATTGTACTGTCCTTTGAACAAAAATTGTGTTTTCCAGGAGCATTTAATGACAAGGAATGATGTCACAGTATAGAATTAATTTTTTTAGAAAAAGGCAAAAAAGTCTATGTTAGTGTGTTTGTGTATATGCTGTATTAAAACAAAATAGCAATATAGATATGCATGGAAAAATATTGAAAGGAGATATAGTCAGTATTAAAATTGCTACTTGAAAGAACTAGGATTAATGATTTTTATCTTCTTTGTGTATGCTGTTTCTTCCAAATAAATGAGTATTTCTTCTTCTAGAAGAAAAATAAACTAAGTATTAAGTATAAAGATTAAATTATAAATAAATATAAAAGTATAAAAATTAAACCCTAGCAAACCCAGTGCCAGAGACCCCATTCAATGAAGTTAGAGGTTGTGGAATGCTCTAGAAACAGGCTGTAGAGGCCATACAGGGATCCCCATGTTGATTGTTTGGGAAGATCTGGGACAACACCTTCTGCAGGCAGAATCCCTCATTCAGCCTAACAGCTTCCTTGTGACCCAGGGTCTCGCTTCTGTGTCAATAGATTGTCCGAGTGGAGCCCTTGGTGACCATGGGTCAGGTGACCGCCCTGCTGACCTCCATTGGCTGGACTCTGCCTGTGTTGCCCGAGCTGGATGACCTCACAGTGGGTAAGCCCTCAGACAGCCCTAGCATCAGAGCTGAGGGACCTTGGCCCACCTTCCATCCCATCTGTGTTGGAAGTCACCCTGTCTCATCTCGCCCAGCTCCAAAGTCCGGGTGCACACTGCCTGCCAGTATGTGTCTGAAACCCTTATGTTATCAGACAGCACTTTTCAATCTCTGGTTCAAACCTGCTTCCCTATAGCGTACACCCATTGTTCCAGTTCTGCCCTGTGGAACACACAGAGCAAGTCTAGTCTCTCCTTCCACAGGATTCCAGGTCCCAGAGCCTTTTCTTCTCCAAAGAAACCCCTTCAGGTCCTTTAGCTGTTGGCAAGAGTTTCCCCCACCCAACCAACCCCCCTTTCATCAAGGTTCCTGTTGAAATGAATGTGCCTTAAGTTGGGTCTGGTCAGAGGTGGTGGTGTGTCTCCCACCCACCCCTCACCTCTAAGCAAGCCCTCACGCTCACATCTCAGCCCTTCCTCCTCTCTCCTGCTCTCCACATCCACAGAGATGGGACATCTCCCCTAAGATCTGCCAGCCCCGTTGTGCCTCCCTCATGCTGTGAGTGTCCTGGGCTCCAGTGAGGTGTCCTAGCTCTCCCCCAACCCCTCCCAGCTCTGCCTGGCTAACACACGTGTCTCTGCAGGAGGACTGATCATGGGCACAGGCATCGAGTCTTCGTCCCATAAGTATGGCTTGTTCCAGCACATCTGCACTGCCTATGAGCTGGTCTTGGCCGATGGCAGCTTTGTACGATGCACACCGGTGAGTTCAGAGGTGGGGGACGTCCCCACCAGCCTGCCCTGGGCATTAAGGACGACCCCTGGGAGGTGGCCCCACTGGGGGTGCTTCGTTTAAAGTACACCTGTCCAGTCTAGGTCTGTATTCGTGATAATAACAGATTTCTATAGCCCCTGAGGTGTGCTCAGATATTGTTATAAACGCTTTATGTATATTAAACCATGTAGTTGTTAAGCAATCTTATGAGGTGGGTACTGTTATTAGCTGGGCTTGTCTGGTGGCTCAGTGGTAAAGAATCCTCCTGCCAATGCAGGAAACACAGGTTCTGTTCCTGGGTCGGGAAGATCCCAGGAGAAGGAAATGGCAACCTATTCCAGTGTTCTTGCCGTGAACAGAAGAACCTGGTGGGCTATAGTCAATGGGGTTGCAAAAGAGTCAGACACGATTTAGTGACTAAACAACACCAACAACTATCATTAGCCACATTCTACAGATAGGAAACCAAAGCACAAAGAGGTTAATAAACTTTCCCCAAATCACAAACCCAGTAAACCCCACGTGGCTGGGATCCAGACCCTGCTTGTTGGGCTCCCGTGTCAATGCCTTTATCCATGTCACCATACTGTCTTGAAGTCAGGCCTAAGCATCAACACTCCATGCCGAGGTGAGGTGTATCGAAAAATAAGAGGGGCTGCTTTGGAGAAAAGAGGCAATTCCACTGCCCAAAGTAGGATGCAAACAGTTAAGGAGCAGGACAGGATCGAACCTTTAAATCAGCTCAGATCTCTCTGAGCATATGTGGGGGCCCCTGGGATGGGAGGAACAGTGTGATCCCTTAGAAGTAGATGTTTCCGAGAGTCACTCTGTTGACCTCACAGAGACCAGGGCAGGACTCCAGGCTTGAGAGCTCTGGTCTGAACAAGGTAGACCTCTTTGAGGATTCACACCAGTTCAGCGAGTTTCCCTGAACCCTCGCCTGGGCCCCGCCTTCTAACCTGTTTACCAGCAGAGAGGAGGCAGACGTTGGTGAATTACTTCCCTGTCCTTGACACAGGTAGTGCCAAGACAGGGATTTAGCCCAGGCCCTGGGTTCTCTGCACCCCACTGCTGACGACACGCTGTAGTACAGGGTCCAGGGGTCAGATGTTCAGCGTGTGTCCACTCCGCTTCGCAGATGGAAAACTCAGACCTGTTCTACGCTGTGCCCTGGTCCTGCGGGACTCTGGGCTTCCTGGTGGCTGCCGAGATCCGCATCATCCCCGCCCAGAGGTACATCAAGCTGCGGTTTGAGCCGGTGCGTGGCCTGGAGGCCATCTGTGACAAGTTCACCTATGAGTCCCAGCGGCCGGAGAACCACTTCGTGGAAGGGCTGCTCTACTCCCTGGAGGAGGCCGTCATCATGACGGGGGTCATGACAGATGAGGCAGAGCCCAGCAAGGTAGGGCAGAAGGAGGACGGCCAGGGCAGGCTGGGCAGGGAGCCGGATCCCTACCCTGACCCTGGCAGCCACCCTTTTCAAGGCTGCGAGCTGGGTCAGCCCACCTGGGTCAGAATCACCTGGGGTTCAGGCAGCAGCATCAGTAGTTGGCCATCTTAGGCAGTGACCAAAGCATCCGCTTCCTCTGTCCCTACCAGCTGCCAGGGACAGGCATAATCTTTGATCCTCGCAATAACCCTGTTTTATAGATGAGGCAACTGAGTTTCCAAGAGGCCATGTTAACTTCCACAAGATGACAAAGTAATTGATCTGATACTTCAGAATCCAGATTGACACTGTGTAATTTTTCTTTTAAGTTTTATTTTTTATTTTTGGCCACACCACACAGCATGCAGGATCTTAATTCCCTGACCAGGGATTGAACCTGCACCCCCTGAAGTAGAAGGGCAGAGTCTTAACCACCAGACCACCAGGGAAGTCCCTGCTGTGTATTTTTTAATAATCATTCTTTGTCCATTGAGAAAGTATTTGTGTCTGATGAGAGGCTTGGAAAGTATACAAAAGTAAAAAGAAAGGCTCCACGTATAAACATGACCCAAGCCAGCTCTTGCTAACTGTTTGAAAGGCTTATTTCCTCTCTTTTCAACATATAGATTTTTTTTAAAGCCTTTACAAAGTCATGTAACAGTGTTGAAATATATAAAGAAAAATTTAAAGTGCATGTCTTTACCCAAGCATGCACCCAGAGTAACCCCTTGTTAACACTGCACTCTTTGAGGCCTGTATATGTGCATGTGTGTGTGTGCAAACACACACTCTCGTTTTGTTCTATGATTTCCATTGTTGCCTGCAAATAATTGACCTAACTCATTGCTTCCCAATGAGTATTTATTTTGCTTAAAATGTTTTGCTCTTACAAATAAGATTACATTGAAGATTCTCTTGCATCTATCCTTGGCCTCTTGTACATGCATTTCTGTAGGAGTGAGCCCAAGAAAAGGAATTTCTGACCCAGGGGTCTGAACACATTGAGTGTTGATAAATACGACCAATGGCCCTCCACGAAAACATGTGTTTCTGTCCACTTCCAGCAATGCAGTGGTGTGTGAGAATACCTTTCTTCCACGTTCTTGCCAGTGCTGGATAGCATCACTCTTTCATTTTTGCCAATCTGATAAGGTTAAAAATAGTAGCTCGTTTTATCTTGCAGTTCTCGGGTACTTTCAACATTACCATCTCCTTGCAGTGTTTCGGTTTGTCTTCAGCTGTGCTCACTGGTATAAAATTTTTAGTTTTCTGGTTTAGTGTGATAAGCATTTCTGCACGTCAGTTACATTGCCTTCATATTTAATGACTGCAGAAACATTGCAGTGAGCAAATGCCCTGTCATCTACTAAACCACTGCCCCATAGTTGGAAATTACAGTTGCATCCAGTTTTTCATTATTTTAATTAACATAGCAGTGAACATCTTTTGTCTGTAATTTGAGTAATGTCTTAAAGTAGAATTAGTACATCAAACGATAGGCCGTCTTAAGGCTCTTATCTGTCCCTATATACTTAAAACATTTTAAAATCTAAAGGGACTCAAAAATCATCGGGTACAATTCACTCTCCAAATAAGGAATGGAGGTCCAGAGAGGGAAAGAGGCTTCTCTGAGGACACACAGCAGACCTGGGGCAGATTTAAATTTGGGTCTCTGACTCCTCGTTGGTTGTTTGTTACCCTCATGCCTGCTTCTAGAATTTATCATCATCTGCAAACTTTGATCAAGCACTATTCCCACTAGTGAGACACTAGTGAGCACTGGAGGATGAGGATCCTGGAGCAGGAACAGGACTTCGGACACCAAGCCCAAAGGCTTTGGTGCCCCCGGGCCGTAACTGCGGGAGCCCAGGTTGGGCCAAAGCCCAGGCAGTGTGTCACTCTGAATCTGAACCTAGTCACCTGGTAAGGAGGTCTCATCCAGAGGTTTTCTCTTTTGTCTGAGGCACTCCCCTGGAGACTGCCAGTGGTGATAAGCTGAGGGCAGGGACCAAGGGGAATCACATCCCACCTCCCCACCAAAAGTCATCTCTTTGATGTATTAGATGCCGCCTAAAGTTGAGATTGTGTTCAGGGGGTTGCATAGCTTTGAAAATGTTTGAACACTCTGAGCAGTTCCCTTCTTCCCCAAGAAGCCCAGGATTTTCTCCAGAGGCTTGCCCTGGTATCAGTGGCAGAGGGCCTGGGCCTAAGGCCACAGACCTTTGTAAAGTGTTCCCATGAACAAGACCCTGATTCCACATGGGAACTGGGCCGGGGGAGAATGGTGGATGCCAGAGACGTGTGCATGTGTCATCTGAGGAGCTCATCTCCCCAACATGCCTGTTCAGCAGGCTGCTCAGGAATTTGTCCCTGCGTGCCAGGCACTGCCCACCCTGTAAGGATGTGGCCCATCCACCCCGCGGACCCTGCAAGGAGGCGGCCCACACCCATTTTACAGGGGAGGCCCAGAGATAGGAAGCAGCTTGTTATCTGAGTGCGCGGGCTGGTACTGGAACACATGTGGTCTCTCAGCTGCCAGTGGGCTGCCATGTGCCCTGGGAGACAGGCACCATCCCGGGCTTCCCTGGCACAAATAGTTCCTGATGGGTCCTGAGCACCAGGAGCACCTGTGTCTAGGTATCTGCCGAGTGTTGGCTTCGTCACGCAGCTGGTGCCACGGCCTTGTATGTGGCCAGGCCCACCTGGGGTTAGGTCAGATGGCTGTGTTCTTGTTGGGTCTGACTCCTCTTTGCCTGCACAGGTGGAGGCCAGCCTATGGCGACTTCCATGCTCTAACTGACTTGAACCAACAGGCTCTTTAGCCCATTTGAGCCCAGGCTCAAAGCCTGTACTTTGTGGCCCTGTTCACTCCCTGCAGAGTGGCCTCTCAGCTGAGTGGACCTGCACACAGGGTGACACCTAGGTGGGCTGCAAGTGTTGGCTGCCAGAGATGGAGGGCACAGGTTGCCTGGCTCTGGGGTGGAAGGAACTGGCAAGGAGCTGAGGGCATTGAGAGGGGGTGGGAACTGAATACTGTGCCCCTACTGTGGGCAGTCACTGTGCTTGGCACTTTCTATATTACCTGTTTAAGTCTTTCCAACCATTTTGCCTGTAGTGAAAATGAGGCTTGGAGAGTTTAAGTAACCTGCCAGGATCAGCCTAGTGCATTAAAAGTGGAAAAAGCAAATTGGCAAACAGCAGGAACAGGGTAATCCCATTTCTATAAACCCATGTGTGTGTGTGAAAATAAAACCTAATGAACACATATTAGCTTTCAGTAGTTCCCTCTGAAGGGTGAGGCTATAGGGGTGTCTCTCTTTCAGGTTACATATTTCTGCCGTGTCTAAGGCTTTCACCAGGAGCGTGTGTTGCTTTTAGAATCAGAAAAAAAAAAAAAACCTCATAGTTGTTTTTCTGTTTTTTTCCTTAATAATGCCCACTTTCCAGAACCTTGCATTCAAGGTTCTCTGCCATCCAGCCCTGGCACTCTTTTGCAACAGGGGATGTGCTTGAGTCTTTGCCTTGCCTCTCGCCTGCCTTGTGGCCTCGGGTAGTCTCTTTAACCTTGATGATTCTTTCTCCTGGTTAGTGAGACAAGGACACCTCTTTTGTGGGAGGTTGTGGAGGAGATAATGCATGTCTACAAGGTCATGGAGGGGGTAAAAAATGAACACATTGGGTGCTGGGGCTGCCTCCCTCATGGGCATTTAGCCCATGCTAGGCTTTTTCTCCAGCAATCCTGGCCTTGCTTACTTCTTGCTTCTGTTCCTGTCTTACCCTATCCAGTGGTCCCCTCTCCTATGTGGCCTCCACTCTCTGCTTCCTCCTGTCCATTTGCTGAGCCCCAGCTGGCTGTTATCTCACCTGCTCCATAAAACTTGGGTGCCTCTCCCACCCCCAGAGAATAGGCCCAAGCGTCTGCAGTGTGTATGCATGTAATTTCGAACAGGCACAAAGATCTCCCACAAAGTATCTATTTTTAGTGCCATTTAACATGTGAAGAAACAAGCTCAGTGTCACATAGCTAGTGGGCTCCTAGGCGAGGGCCAGGCCTCAGCCACCCAACCTGTGGCCTTTCTGGGCGGCTGCCCTGCCTCTCTCTCTCTCTGAAAGCATCGACCCACAGTCCCTTTCATGGGTGAATAAGCTAAGGCCCAGAGAAGCTAAGTCACCCCAGGGCACACAGTAGGTAAAGTTCTGAACCATTTAGGACTGAAGAAGACACCAGCTAAACATAAGATTGAGGCTTGGAGACCGCGGGGCTCAGTACCAGGAAGCCCATAGCTTTACAGTGAGCTTGTCCCTCTACTGTTGGGTGTCTGTGGCGGCAGTGCCTTGGCCAGAGGATGTGGAGCTTGGTCCAGGGCAGCAGGGGAAGCATTTTGGTCAGCTAGCACTGTCAGCTGGGAGACCCAGTGGGACTGGTGACCCCCACTCAGTGTTTGTGCCAACACCGGCCTGGTGGGAGGGAAGCAGGGAGGAACGTGCCTGTGTGGACCACGGCACAGTGGCTGACCCCAGTAAACGTCAGCTTTTCAGTTCTCTCACTTCCAGTTCCAGCGACCCTGGCCTTGCTTACTTTCTTGCTTCTGTTCCTGCCTTACCCTCCCTGATGGTCCCCTCTCCAGAGGCAGCAGGCTGAGCTCTCGAGTGTCAGGAGCTCATCGTTGGGCCCTGGGCTCACCACTTAACCTCCATGAGCTTTTGCTCTCTCCGCTAGAGAAAGCCTGCCGTGCTTAACCTCATCCAGCTTTTAAGGGCCTCCAAGGTGATGAACAGACATGAAAAAGCTCTGGGGAGGCCAGGAGTGCTGAACAGAAGCCGGGTATCTCTGTTACACCCTAGTGGCCTTTGGGGCTTGTCTGCAGCCTGACAACAGTGCCCTCTGCCATTTCAGCTGAATAGCATTGGCAACTACTACAAGCCGTGGTTCTTCAAGCACGTGGAGAACTACCTGAAGACAAACCGAGAGGGCCTGGAGTACATCCCCTTGAGACACTACTACCACCGCCACACGCGCAGCATCTTCTGGGAGCTCCAGGTGAGGCTCGGATTTCCCGGTAGTCCTGGCTCCTCCCGGCCAGGCTGGGGGAAAAGAGGGACTTTGTCCTCAGGAACTGGAGCAGCCTCTCACCCAGCAGCAGAACAGTGTTTCCTTCTGTGGAAACAGAAACAGCCAGCTTCCCTTAAAGCAGCAGAGTTTCCCCGAGTACCAGCCGGAAAGTGGGTCCTCTGGCTGGGTGCTCTGAGGAACTCAGACCTGTCCCATTCTTGAGACACTGTAGCCTGGCCAAGCGGCCAGCCTCCGGCCCTGAGAAGGGCCGCAGGAAGCTATTGGTCCTGCCTAGGGCTGGGGGTAGCTGTCAGGCATGTCCTTGACTTGTGGGTAAGAATTTGCTACTGTGCCATGAGAGATGGGGAGCGGTGACATTTTAAATAGGGAGTGAGGAAAGGCCTCTCGGGAGCTGCCTTCTGAGCAGAGAACAGCGTGGGGAAGACACAGCAGGCAGAACTTGAGAGAGTGCTCCAGAGCACGGCTCCTCAGTGGGCTGGCTGGGTTGCTGTTTTCTTTTTTTTTAATTGAAGTGAAAACATAAACTTAACCATTTTAAAGTATGCAATTCAGTATATTTGGTACATTCATGATATTGTGTGTCTACTGCCTCTATCTAGTTTCAAAATATGTTCATTGCCCTGAAAGGAAGCCCTGTACCCATTAAGCAGTTACTCCCCATTTGCTTTCCCCAGACTCTGGCAACCAGTGGTCTGTGGGTTTACCTATTCTAAACATTTTATATAAATGGAATCTTGCCACACATGGCCTTTTGTGCCTGGTTTTGTTCACTAAGGCTGTTTTCAAGGTTTATCCACGCTGTAGCATGTATCAGTACATCATTCCTTTGTGTGGCTGAAAAATACCCCATTGTATGGATGAACCACAGTTTGTTTTTCCACTCGTCTACTGGTGGACATTTGAGTTGTTTCCGCCTGTTGGCTTTGTGAATAGCACTGCTATAAACATTCATGTACACAAATTTATTTGGATACTAGTTTTTGGTTTGGGGGCAGTCTATGCCTGGGAGTGGAACTGCTGGATCTGTGTGATAATTCTGTGTCTAACTTACTACGGAACTACCAGACGTTTTCACGGTGGTGAGCCATTTTACATTCCCAACAGCAGCATGCAAAGGTTCCAATATCTCTGCATTCTCACCAGCGCTTGTTGTTTTATGGTGTTTTGCTGTAGCCATCCTAGCGGGTGAGAAGTAGAATCCTGCTGTAATTTTTGGTTTGCACTTTCCAAATGACTGATGATGTTGAATATCCTTCCATGTGCCTGTTGGCCATTTGTATATTTTTTGAAGAACTATCTATTCAGATCCTTTGCCCAGTTTTAATTACATTGTTGATCTTTGTTGTTTTAAGAGTTCTGTATATATTCTGGATATTAGACCTTTATCAAATACATGATTTGCAAATATTTCCTCCCATTCTGTAGGTGGTCTTTCACTGTGTTGATAATGTCTTTTGATTTACAGAAGTTTTTGGTTTTGATGATGTCCAGTTTAGTTTTTCTTGTGTTACTCATGCTTTTAAGTGTCATATCTGTAAGAATCCATTGCTAAATCCAGTGGAGATTCAGCATTAATCATGAAGATTAATTCCTCTGTTATCTTCTAAAAGCTTTATAGTTTTAGCTCCTATATTTAGGTTCTTGATCCATTTCAAGTTTTGTATATTTGGTGAGATGTGGGGGTCCAACTCCATTTTTTTTGCATCACAGCAGGATGCAAGTTGTCACAGCAAGCCTGCATGTTTTTAAAAAACAGCAAGAAGGCCCTTTAGCTAAACCCATGGTGGAGAGTGAGGTCAAATAGCAGCTGGAGCCTAGATCATGTGTGTCCTTATAGTTCAGGGGAGGACTTTCTATTTTGCTTTGTGTGATGAGAAGGCCCGTGGAGGACTTTGTACAGAAAAATGACATGACCTGATTTTTGTTTTATTTTTTATTTATTTATTTATTTATTTTTTCAGTGGGTTTTGTCATACATTGACATGAATCAGCAATAGATTTACACGTATTCCCCATCTGATTTTTGTTTTAAAATGATAGTTTTGACAGCTGGACGGAGAGTGGCTGGGGTAGGGTGACTAGAGTGAAAGAGAAGAAGAAGGAAGGATTCTGTTGTCTGGAGTGGTAGCAGTGGAGGAGGAAAGGAGTCTCAGATCTGGGAGGTACTACAAAGATTGAACCAACTAACAGGATTTCCAACAGAGTATGACTCCAAGGTTAGGGACCCAAGCAACTGGGTGACCTGAGGTGCCATTGACTGCCATGGGCAATGGGGAGGGGCCTGGGAAGGAAAATTAGAAGTTTGGTCTGGGACATGTCAGCATGAGATGCTTCTCAGTCATCCAGGTGGGATGTCAAGTGGGCAGTTGGCACACATGTCAGATCTTCAAAGGTTGAAGGATCACATACCACTGTGGGTAGCATCAGCAGAGAGATGTTAAAGTCATGGGACTAAACAAGTGAGGGAAGTTAGAGAAGTCCCAGAGCCAAGCCCTATAGGTCAGGGGAGGAAAAACCAGCCAGGAGAGGAGAAGGCGCCATCAGTTGAAAGGAAGGAGAAACCCAGGATAACTGGCAACCTGGACAGTGTGACAAGAAGGAAGATGAACAACTGTGTCAAATGTCCCTGAGTGAGATGAGAATGAAGAACTGATCTCTGGTCACTGATGACTGTGAGTCCTGGGGCTGAAAGCCTGATGTGAAGTAAAGAGAGAACGGAGACAAGGAAATGGGGACAGTGAAAACAGAGATCTAAGAAGGATCAGTATCAGGGGAAGCAGGGAAATAGGGTGGTAGCCGGAGGGGGATGTGGGGTCGAGAGGAGACAACAGAAGGTAGAAATGACCTCATGTTGATGTGCTGGTGGTGCAGGAAAGAGGGTGTGCTTGCAGACAGAGCCTTGAGCAGGGGCAGATCCTGCACTCAGGTGGAGGGGGTGCCCACTAGAGCCTGGAGGGTCACCCCCTGGACAGTTAATGAAACAGTTGCTGTGGAGGGTGGGTGTTCTCTTCCAGTTGACTCAGTGAAATAGGAAGCAAGGATTTCAGCCAAGATGAGGGGGCGAGGGGTTGTTGAAGGACTAAGAAGAGAGGAGTTGGGAACTTGTCCCTTGGAGAGTGGGAATGAGTTGACTAGGAAAATGTCATAGGGTTGCCAGGCAACAGTGGGCCTGCCAAAGATTCCTGAGCGTGCATTTACAGAGACCGGCCCTGGTGGCTGTGGGTTTTCACACATTCAGCTGTGTGGATGGGACAGAGAATAAGGAGAAAGTTAGATTTAACCACGGTTGAGATTTTGCAGATGAGTAAGACAAGTGAGGCAGGGTTGGAGAAGCTGGGACGGGATCGTGATGAATTCGGAGCCAGCTTGGGGGAGGGGGTGGTGAGGATATGCGGGGCTGATGGGACTTACGTGCTGGCCTGGGTGCCCCTTGGGGTGAAGAGTTGATGTCAGAGCACTGGAGGGCAATAAGCAGCAGGAAGGGAGAGGTAGTGGTGGCCAGAGGACCAATGCTTGAAATTGAAACTATGGTGTTTTCCCCCAGCATCCAGTTCTGCAGGAATGAAGTCCTTAGCCCCTGCAGTCACTGACCTTCAACACACCCTGAAAGGAATTCAGGGTAAAGATCAAGAATGAGGCTGTCTGTGCTCTGGGCAAACTACCAGAACAGACCTTCACATAGTTAGAAGATATTTTGAGGAAAAAATTTTATGACCCAAAACTCTTGCATCTTCACGTACCTAGTAAAGCAATAAAACCATTAATAAGATGTCTGTTCCTTGTAACTAGAAACAACTTTGAACCAAGAGATGTGCTTGATGACAATTATTGTTTAGTCGCTAAGCCATGTCTGACTCTTTGTGACCCCATGGAGTGTAGCCCACCAGGCTCCTTCTGTCCTTGGGATTTCGCAGGCAAGAACACTGGAGTGGATAGACATTCCCTTCTCCAGGGTATCTTCCTGACCCAGGGATCAAACCTGTGTTTCCTGCATTGAAAGGCAGATTCTTTACCACTGAGCCACCGGAGAAGCCCTGGATGACATGTATCCTTCGCCAAAATCACGTACACGCTGACCTCACCTTTACCTCTTCACAACAGTTTCTCAGCACTCTCTGAGAGTGGGTCTTCTGGGCTGCTATCTCGGTGAGATACTGAATAAACTCAACTCATAGCTCTGGTGGTTTTTTTTTCTTTCCCCCCAAGTCAACAGAGGTAGTGAATATAACATCAAGAGGTCAGCAAACTTCCTTAAAGGGCCAAATAGCAAAGGCTTTAGGCTCTGAAGATCATACTTCCTGTCACAGCCGCTCAGCCCTGCCCTTGTAGCACAAGAGCAGCCCTGGGCAACGCTTGAACAAATATGTGTGGCTGTGCTCCAGTGAAACTATATATAAACACAGGCAGGGGCCCGATATAGCCAGTGGGCTGGATCCACTTGCAGAACCGATCCCGGCATGCTCTAGTTTGTCATCCTCCGCTCAGGAGCGTGATGTGAAAGTCAGTGCAGAGGCCAGGTGAAAGGGAAGATGGCTGGAGGACAAACAGGAGGATTATCAGAGGAGGCAGGTGCTAAACCATATCAGTGATAGCATCAGTACTGGAGAAAGTGGCAGTGATCTGGGCATTTGAGGGATGATGGGGGTGGAGGTAGTGGAGATGTTGCCGAGGATTTCCGGGGAAAGGAGGGACAGAGACCTGGAAGCAGTAATGAGGGACCAAGAGGAGCCCACCTCACCTCCATCTACCCCAGACGGTCATGGAGAGAAAATGATACCACATCAGAGGGCTACAGCCAGGGCCAGCCTGGTATCAGCAAAGAGCAAGGAGACAAGTAGATGGCCGAGAGAATAACTTGAGGATGGAGCGGGTGTGCTGCTGTCAGACCATGAGAGAGCACAGGAGAGGGCTTGGGAGATGGGGAACAGCGGCTGGTGGGATCAGATGAAAAGATACTGCGTGGCTGCAGCACAGCAGGGATGCTAGTAAGAGGTACCGGGAAGTCCACAGCGGCTAAGCGAAACAGGAAAGTCAGGCATGAAAGAATACGTCTGGTGGTGTCGGGTCAGTTCTAATCATGGGCAAAGTCTCTGGGCAGAACATGAGGGGACAGTGGTGAGGGGTGCAGGAGCGGGCAGCAGAGGGTTGGTTCCTCAAGGCCTGGGGAGCCCTGAGCCTCCTCCATCCCTAGTAGTCCTGCTTCAAGGAGTATCCAGGCCCAGAGCATTTGGTGGAAAGTTTTGCCAAAAGCAGAAAACTCCTAACTCCTCCTTTATCCCTGCCAAAAGCAATGTTAAGGTTGTGGGAGGTGTGAGCAGGGTATTTAAGAGACAGGAAAGGCAAGAGGAGACAGGAAAGGCAAGAGGAGCCAGCAAAGTACATGAGAGCACGTCAGAATGAGAATCACAGTAGTTACCATTAATCCCTCCTTATGTGTTAGTTCTTATGTCAAACACTTTATACCACTCTCTCCATCTTCCTGACAACCCTGGAAAGGTATATCCTGGTGTTATTTCCCTTCTACAGATGAAGAAGCTGGTTTAGGTTGTCCAAATTAACACAACTCAGTAAGGGATAGAGTATAATAGTAAAGGTTATCTATTGCTGCTTGATGAATTCACCCCACATTCTGAAGATGAAAGCAGCTGCCATCTGTTATCACACAGTTTCGAGGGTCAGAGATTGGAGAGCAATGATGTGGGTCATTCTGGCTCAGGGTTGCAGTCAAGGTGTCAGTCAGGCCGGTGTGCTAGAGTCTTTAGGAAGGTGAGAATCTGCTTTCTGGAAGGCCCCCTAAGGTGGCTGTCAATGAGAAGCGTCTGTTCATTGCCACCTAGGCTGCTCAAGTGCCTCACCACAGGGCAGCAGACTTCCTCCAGAGCAGGTGATCCAGAGAGACCACGAAGGGGTCCTCAGAGCCTTCCATGACCCAGTCTTATCATCTTGCGACTCCCTCCGTATTCTCCTGTTAGAGTGGAGTCTCCAGTCACCCAAGGTTGGGGGAGATAAGCTCCACCTCTTGAAGAAGGGAGTGGCAGAAAACTCCTGGACAGGTTTTGAAACCAGAGAGCAAGGTTTCAAAATGAGGTGTGTCTTATATTTTTTTGCTGCTAAACACTAGCCTTTACTGCCTGAAGTTAAAGGAAGAGTCTGAAAGGATGGGTGTTTTACTACCAAGATGTGCACACAGGGAGTTTATTTGGGGGAGCTCTGGTGATCCCCAACTGCGAGAGAAAATGCAAGTAGGGCTGGGCAGAGAGACAAGTTGAGGTGTGATACAGTCACAGCACAGACCTTAGCCAAGCCACAGGGAGGTCTGCGGCTGTGTGATCCTCCCGAGTTGTCTCCCTTTGATGCCAGCCCACAGATATCACAGCTCGTAAATGCCAGAGCTGGGAATCAAACCCAGAACCAGCTGGGTAAACCCTGGGTACCACCGTGCCCCTGCAGATAGGAGTGGACCCGTCCTACTTCCATGAAGCCCCCAGGAAGGTCCTGGCCCATGGGGACACTGGGCCCTGCCGGACTCCTCCTCTCCATCCCCAACCCTCGTCTTTCAGGACATCATCCCCTTCGGCAACAACCCCATCTTCCGCTACCTCTTTGGTTGGATGGTGCCTCCCAAGATCTCCCTGCTGAAGCTGACCCAGGGCGAGACGCTGCGCAAGCTGTATGAGCAGCACCACGTGGTGCAGGACATGCTGGTGCCCATGAAGTGCCTGCCGCAGGCCCTGCACACCTTCCACAACGACATCCACGTGAGCCGGCGGGGCGCGGCCGGGCGCGGGGCGGCGGCGGGGCCCGGCAGCCCTCCTCTGGCCTGCCCCTGTGGAGGGAAAAGCCCTGACCCGCCCCTCCGGCCCCCAGGTCTACCCCATCTGGCTGTGCCCATTCATCCTGCCCAGCCAGCCGGGCCTGGTGCACCCCAAGGGGGATGAGGCCGAGCTCTACGTCGACATCGGTGCCTACGGGGAGCCACGTGTGAAGCATTTTGAAGCCCGGTCCTGCATGAGGCAGTTGGAGAAGTTTGTCCGAAGTGTGCACGGGTGAGCAAGTGCCCGGAGTGTGGACAATGCCCTGGGAGGGTGCGGGGAAGGCCAAGACACCAGCTCCATGGCCAGACCCTTGGGTGCTGAACGACCCCTCAGATTCAGGAAGGGAGTTGGGACAGTCTAAGGAGGTGGAATTACAGGCGTTGTTAGCCTTCCCTTGTACCTGCATCCCCCGCCCCTCCACTGAACATCCCAACAGTACCCCAGCTGCTAGAGCCAGAAACCCAGTAGTTACCCCACTCCCCACTGCAGGGCGGGCCATGGGGTGCTTTAGACATACCCAGGGGCTCCCGCTCCAGGTTGGAAACCAAAAATGTCCTAAAACAGACTGTAGGCGAATCTCAAAATAATTATGCTGACTGAAAGAAGCCAGGAAAAAAGAGTACTGTATGGTTCTATTTATATATATATATATATATTCTATTTATATAAAATTCTGGAAAAGGCAGTTGAACCCATGGTGACAGAAGGCAGGTCTGCCTGGGATTGTGGAGGGTGATGGATGGCACCGGGGTATTTGGGCTGTGAGTATGGCTATGGCCGTTGTCTGGACTGAGGTGACTATTTCAAGGTTATAGCCATACATCAAACTTGTCAAGCTGCAGTTTTATTTTTTAATATATTAAAAAAATTTGCTTATTTTATATATTTATTTTGTTGAAGTTTACATGATGTACAGTATTGTATGTCACAGGTATACAATATAGTGATTCACAATTTTTAAAGGTCATGCTCTATTTATTTATGGGCTTCCCAGGTGGCCCTACTGGTAAAGAACCTGCCTGCTAATGTAGGAGTCATAAGAACCACAAGTTGGATCCCTGGGTTGAAAAGATCCCCTGGAGTGGGCATGGTAACCCATTCCAGTATTCTTGCCTGGAGAATCTCATGGAGAGAGGAGCCTGGAGGGCTACAGTCCATAGGGTCCCAAAGAGTTAGGCAGGACTGAAGCAACTTAGCATGAACACATGCCCTGTTTATAGTTATTATAAAATAGTGGGTCTATTCCCCGTGTTATACAATATATCCTTGTAGCTTCAAGCTGTACGCTTTCATCACGTGCAGCTTATTGAATGTCAAAAAAGGGAAAGAAAGCGGCCTGGCAAATGCATCAGGGTAGCGGACATGTGGCACACTGCATCCTTCTTACTCTTCCTCCACTACCACTTAAAGCCCTGAGCCCAGACTCCCCGTCTGCAAAATGGGGTTAAAATTCATGCCCCAGCTTCAACCACTAGCTCATTGTGGGGGCGGGGGGTGGGGGTGTCAAACAGAAATTCCCCAAAAGCTCGTCCTGCCCTGCAAAGCAGGCAGTGCATTAGGGGTAACTGGAGTTCTCTGCACCCCTTTCCCCTCCCGGGGCCTCTGTGCCCCACCCCTGAGCCCACACCCCTGTGTCTGCACTGCAGGTTCCAGATGCTGTATGCTGACTGCTACATGGACCGGGAGGAGTTCTGGGAGATGTTCGATGGCTCCCTGTACCACAGGCTGCGGAAGCAGCTAGGCTGCCAGGACGCCTTCCCTGAGGTCTATGACAAGATCTGCAAGGCTGCCAGGCACTGAGCCGGAGCCCGCCCAGGAGGAAGCACACGCGAGGGGGGATCCTGTCCCCAGGGCCAGAAGGCATCTACCCTTCACTCAAGCTTGGCTGCTCTGCCAGATCCACACTTTGAGAAAGAAACCCCTCCAGAAACACCCCCTACCCACATGGCCTTGAGGCTTGCTCCCAGCTTCCAGGGGCGGCTGGGTGGAGTGGAAAGGATGTGGGATTTGGAGTCAGACAAACCTGAATCCAGTTCAGCCACTCATTAGCTGTGTGACTCCAGGGGAATCACTGAGCCCCTCTGAGCCCGGCTCCTCATCTGTCGAAAGCAGGGGTGGGTAATGCTCCCTGCCTGCTGTGGCATCTAAGTCAAGCACCCATTGCAGTGGACGTGCTGAAGAATTGACAAATACTATTAGCACAGATTCCTGCTCAGCATGACCTCAGACTAAAGTGCTTTGGATTCAGTGGTTGAGTCCGGGAAGGCGCCACATCAGGTTACCTGGGCTCAGGTTTGGTGGAAAGGGGTGCCCTGGAGTTGCGCTGCCATCACTTGTCAGCCAGAAGAGTTGCCCCTCAGAGGGAAGGAAGGAAAGTTCCTTTCCATCGCTGGGCCCTTGGGAGGGCAACAGAGGGGGTGGGCAGGCCCAAGACGTGCTGTGCCAAAGCCAGGTCTGATTCCAAAGTTCCCTCTGTCTTCCTTGGGGATGCCCTGCTCCTTCTTCCTTCATGCTCAGGGTTGCAGGCCCACCGCAACCATTGCCCAAGTCCACTCAGAGAGGACCGTGTGCTTGTAGAAGACACTTCAGGGTGGAATCCTGTCTGGGCCTGGGGCAGGTGGGGTGAGTGGTTTTGGCTCTGAATTGAATCCACAGTACCTGGGCTCATTCTTGCCTTTCCACCCTCCGTGCTGCTTATCCGCAGAACCTGCTTCAACCTGCTGGGGTGTGTCCTCCGCTCTGCAGCGGGTCTGGGAGTGGGGCGGGTGGGACCACACCAAGCAGGAAAATGCAGCCTGTCATCCTTAGGTCTCGTGGGGATCCTCACTGTGGCGCTGAAAGAAAACAGCATCAACTTGATTTCTACAACCACTCATCCCCTCCTTTTTTTTCTTTTTTTTTCCTTCCTCTCCCCACCCCCAGCTGTAGTTAATTTTAGTGCCTTACAAATCCTAAGCTCAGAGAAAAGTTAGCTTCGTGTCTGTTCCAGAGGGAAGGAAACCTTCCCAGGCCCCTGCCCACCTATTAAAGCTTGGTTGTTTATGCAGCTCCATCTTAAGAACTATCCAGCCTCAGCTGAAAACCCAGACTCTGAGAGGGAATTACGTAAGGGAATTAAGTGAGCTGGGCCAGGCAGTGATGTTCTGGAATAGAGGAGAGCACTGGCTGGGAGCTGGGAGGCCTGGGTTTCAGTCCTGGCTGTATTCTTCACAAGCTCTGCCTCCATGGGCAAGTCATTTGTCCCTCTGAGCTGCAGTTTCCTCATCTGTCACATCCATGTACACAAGACCACCCGAGGCTCTTCTGCTTTAGAAGTGCACAGCTGTCTTAAACACCGTGATTGCGAACCCCACGATAAAGCCTCGTCCGCGTGGAAAGTCAGAGGGAAAAGTAAATGATCCAGGTGGGGGTTGTCTGCCATTTAAGATCCTTCCTTCAGCCCAAGGCCAGCTCTCATCTTTTTCAGAAAGGCACACCTGTGGCCTGTAAGGAAGTG
This sequence comes from Dama dama, assembly GCF_033118175.1. Lineage (NCBI taxonomy): Eukaryota > Metazoa > Chordata > Mammalia > Artiodactyla > Cervidae > Dama > Dama dama. The sequence goes on from NC_083700.1 coordinate 88,523,091, forward strand.
TCATTGTTGTCACCACTGGTTGCCAGAAGCCTCCCAGAGTCACACTTTGGCTGCCGAGGCTCACTCCACCCACCCCGGGTTTGGCACACTGGTGTCTTGATGTGGTCCTGGGAGTGCCAGGCACACTCGGGGCACTCAGAAGGCAGAGGAACCACTCTTACCCATTTGGCCTCTGGAGGGGGCATAAAATCAGAAACCTCATTTTCTCGCTTGTATGCAAAGCATGTGAACTCTGGCACTAGCTCTCCCAGTGGGGCCTGTGGGCTTCTTGCTCAGCGGTAAACTGATGATCCTACTTGCTGTAGAGGAAGGGTTAACCCAAGCAAGATAAGGCCCCATCCTTTCACCAGTGGGGCCTCTGTCCCTGGGCCCCTGGGAGTGTGGCCAGAAATGCCAGCAGCCTCTTGTCCTCAGTCCTACAAACCAAAATCCTGCCCTTCACAGACCTTGCCCGGAACCTGGGGCTGGGAGGGAGGGTCTTGGGGTCACACCAGCCTCAGGGTCATGTTTTGCTTCAGTGATATCTTGCCTAGAAAGGGGCAGTCTTCCAAGCATGTCGAGCTGAGTTGCCAGCTCTTTCTTGCAGCCAGTCTTGTCACTATCCAGCCAGGTGGTGGTTTCAGGTGGAATTAAACTTGGCACATGGCGGGGTGCAGGGAGCACATGTGAAAAGTATAAGAAGAGGCCTCTCCCTTCCAGAACCCCGAGTTTCTTGGCTGCATGAAGGTTTTCTGTAAGATCCGGATTCTAGCCAGTTTCTTTGGCTGGAAGGATGCATAATTAGCTGTTACGGGAAGGGAGGGGGTGGGGAAGGGGGTGGCCGTGTATGCTGTGTGATATTTTTCTTAAATCATGGGGACCACAGAGAAAGGCATGGGTCCCCCCAGCAGGCTCTTGCAGCTGCAGGTGCTGTGCCTACTGTCCGGAACACTTCATGTCCCTGTGGCTGTGTGGCTGCTACTTCTGTAAAAATAAAAGTGTGACCTGGAAAGTAGCCTCTGTCATTTCTTGCTCTAGGGACCACGATATGGAGGCAGTCCTGGTTCAAGTGCAGGCTCTGCCCATCACTGGGCCAGTTTCCCTTTGAACCTGCATACCCAGGGCTGGATGATGGCATGGGGGAGGGGCAGGTGTATTAGGGCAGAGGGGCCAGGGTGATTTTCTTCCCCATTTTTGAATTTCTATCATTGTCACAATGATCTGGCATGGATGTTAATGATATCTGCCTATTTGCAGGGTAGAGAACAGACTACAGGGGAGAAACTGGGAAGCTAGGAGACAAGTGAGAAGAGGTTAGGTGAGGTGATGGTGACTCAAAGTGGGGCTGTGCTTTTTAAGACATCAAACATGACTGTCAGAAGCTCTGGGCCGCAGTCCTGGCTTTGTCACTGGGATGACCTGACCAATTCTGGCAAATCAGTTAATCATGTTGAGACTATTTTCTTGTCTACAGACCAGCGGAGACCACTAACTGTCCACTAAAACCCACTCCTCCCTTTGACCACACCCCTGGACTACACTTCCCAGCCTCCCTTGCCCTCAGGCCTGCCCTTGTGTTAGAGTCTCTGCAGGACAATGTGAGCTGCAGTGGGGAAGCCCTGTGTGAGGGTCTCCTGGCTCTTCTGGTACTTCGATGCTGGTGACAGCCCAGCCACGGGTGGTGGCAAAGACATGGAGAAGGAGCCTGGATCCCCTAATTGCTGTCCAGAAAACTGCCCACCAACCTAGACTTTGGCCTGGTCTGTTAGAGGAACAAGAAATAAGCTTTTACTGTAGCTGAGTCACGTCCTATTCAGGACTACTTGTTAGAACAGTTTCACTCACCCTCATTACATGAACAGATAGAAGGGTTGAGTTTAGGGCAATAAAGCTTTATGCAAATCCTAGATATATGTGATGGACATTTTCCTAAAATATATGTGATGTCAGGGTCCCATCCTATAGTTATTTGAGAGGAACTTTTAGGAAATTCTTTTTCCAGGTGTTCAGTTTCACAAATCAGGATTTGTAAATTCTCCTTGAAGGGAGATCTTTTAATGTCCTAAAAACAGATTTTGTAGTTGAAGCCTTAAATATCACCTTACATATGAATAGCATGCAACATACAATATCTTCTTTACTCCTCACAGTCCTATAACGAAAGTGGGTCAGCTTTATCCCCATTTTATGGATGAGGAAAGTGAAGCTCAGGAAAGGTCAAGTGATTTGCTTGGTGGCCACATCGAGGCTTTTTAATGAGTTAAACAAGGATACAGACTCATCATCTAGTCTTACAACAAAAAAATGCTTCAAGAGCCTCACCCAGAGCCAGCCGAGAGTAGCTCCAGGCCTAGAAACAGTGAAAGGAGACCCTAGGTTGAGCCCCGTATGTAGTGGGGAATCAGGGATCTCTGCATAAACTCAGCTCAGAAAGGAAGCCACTTAGGAATCAGCAGAGGGTTCTGCTTTGACCCAGAGCAGTTCCTTCTGCCAGGGAACCATCTTGCCTGACCATGCCCTCAGATACATGGGCCGTGTCCTGACACCATTCATGCCAGAGTTGCAACAATTGGTTCTCCAAAATTGGCTTATATAACAAAGATCACACGTGTGTGTGCACATACACATACACACTACCCAAGTTAAATGTAGACCTATTTTAAAACTATGCTTTCTAGTTATGTCCTGGTGTTAAGATGGCCTACAGGTTTCTTCCTGTGGGACAACTCTAGTTGTTGCAGGTGACCGCCTGGCATACTACGTTGTGAAAGATTGGGAGGCTTTGTTGAGGTCCGCTGCTGCTGTGGAGTCACTAAGTCATGTCTGACTCTTGCAACCCTGTGGACTGTAGCCCACCGGGTTCCTCTGTCCATGAGATTTCCTAAGCAAGAGTACTGGAGTAGTTGCCATTTCCTCCCCCAGGGCATCTTCCCAACCCAGGGATCAAACTTGCGTCTCCTGCTTGGCCAGCAAGTTCTTCACCACTGAGCCACCTGGGAAGACCTTACAAGGTCTAGGAGGTGGCATTTTCATGCTGTGGACTGAATGTTTATGTTCCCCCGCCCCACATTCCTATGTTGATGTTCTAACATAATGGAATTGGGAGATGGGACATTTGGAAGGTTAATTAGGCCATGAGGTCGGAGCCCTCATGGTAGGAGTAGTGTCCTAGGAAAACAGATGAAACAGCTGGCCCTCTCTGAGGATACAAGATGTTGATCTGCAAACCAGGAAGAGTGCTCTCATTAGATCTTCTAGCACCTTGGTCTTGGATGTCTCAGCCTCCAAAACCATGTGAAATAAATTGTTGTATAAGCTGCCCAATCTACGGTAATTTATTATAGCTGCCTGAACTGCCGATGACAGATGGTTTGAAAATAGTTGAGCCAAGGAACCCAGAAATAGCTAAATCCTTCCCTGCCCATCACACTCCTCCCCATGGGGTTCCCTAGGAAGCAGATCCAGAGGAATGATAAGGGGAAAATTGGGCATTGCAAGATGGTAGACATAAATCCATATATCTATTTATATCCATATATAGATAAAGAGATAGATTGATGATCTGCTCCCAGTTCCTGACACTGAGCTCCTAAATCTCTTGGAATGTCCTGGGTGATGAGGTGTCTTTTGTTCTAATGAGATGACTCTGGCTGGGCACCTGGATTGCTCTTGGATATGGGTGGTCACTAGAAAGACCAAGCCATGATTTGAAACTAGGAACTTCCAGCCCCTACCCCCACCACCACCACCCCCATCTTCCAGCGAGGGGAGAAGGACTGCAAATGGAGATTGATCACGCCTATGTGAGGAAACTTCTCTAAAAATCCTAGAATTATGGGGCTTTGGAGAGCTTTTGGGTTGGTGAATACACCCATGTACTAGGAGGAGGACACATTCCAACTCCACAGGAATCGAAGCTCCTGTGCTCAAGACCCTCCCAGACCTCCCCTTATGTACCTTTTCATCTGTGTCCTTCATCATATCCTTTAGCACACATGTGCTGCGCTGTGCTTAGTAGCTCAGTCATGTCCAACTCTTTGAGACTCTATGGACTGTAGCCCGCCAGGCTCCTCTGTCCGTGGGGATTCTGCAGGCAAGAATACTGGAGTGGGTTGCCATGCCCTTCTCCAGGGGATCTTTGAACCCAGGGTTCGAACCCAGATCTCCTGCATTGCAGGCAGATTCTTTACCGTCTGAGCCACCTGGGGAAGCTTAGTACACATGTGACTCTAAGTATTTCCCTGAATTCTGTGAGCCACTCTAGCAAATAATGGAAGCCAAGCAGGGGGGTGGTCTTGGGACCCTCCAATGTGTAGCCAAGTTGAAGCTGTGAGTAACAAGGGGACATACTACTTGCAGTTGGCATCTCAAGTCGGGGTGGGGGGGGGGGGCGGCAGCCTTGTGGGACTGTGCCCTTAACCCTGTGGGATCTGATGCGATCTCCATGTGGTAGCGTCAGGATTCAGTTAAATTGTAGGACACTCAGCTAGTGTCACAGAGAATCACTTGGTGTGGGAAAAATCCCACACACATCTGGTGTCAGAAGTGTGAGTGTTCTGAGTAAAGGAGGCATAGAGGAGAAAAGATTGGGTTTTTCAATGCAGGCACTGCTGCCTGAGAGCTCCCTGGTAAGTCGAGGCTTAGGCTGTCAGCTGCACAGTCAACCGGTATTGGGGTGTGCAGCGAGAGGCTGGACAGACATGGAGCTCTGTGGAGTAGCACTGCTGCTGCTGCTGCTGCTAAGTCGCCTCAGTCGTGTCCGACTCTGTGCGATCCCATAGACGGCAGCCCACCAGGCTCCACCGTCCCTGGGATTCTCCAGGCAAGAACACTGGAGTGGGCTGCCATTTCCTTCTCCAATGCATGAAAGTGAAAAGTGAAAGTGAAGTTGCTCAGTCGTGTCCAACTCAGCGACCCCATGGACTGCAGCCTACCAGGCTCCTCCATCCATGGGATTTTCCAGGCAAGAGTACTGGAGCGGGGTGCCGTTGCCTTCTCCGTGGAGTAGCACAGTGGTGCCCAAAGAAGAGGAGTGGGCAAGGTGACCCACTGGGATGCTGGAAAAAAGAGTAACACGTGTTGTGAACTGGGTATCCCCATAAGGAGACCCTGAGACAAGGATTTGAGTGCAAGTAGTTTTATTTGGAAGGTGAAGAAAACACCGGTAGGGGGTGGGCAAGGATGACAGTCAATGAAGTCTGCATTGTCAGCAGGCTACAGGACTTCCCTGGTGGTCCAGTGGCTAAGGCTCCTTGCTCCCAGTGCAGGCGGTCAGGGTTCCATCCCTGGTCAGGGAACTAGATCCCACACGCTGCAACTAAGAGTTCACATGGCATAACTAAAGGTTCCAGATGCTGCAGCTAAAGATCTTATGTGCCACAGTGAAAAGCGAAGATCCTGTGTGCTATAACTAAGATCTGGCACAGCCAAATAAATAACATTAAAAAAAAAAAAAAAAAAAGATTACCACTGTGGGCAACTGGAGTTTAATTGCCCTGGAAAAAACTCTGAAAGCCTGTGTAAAACATGCACCTCAAAGTTATATCCCACAGAGGGTGAGGGAGCTGGGTGTCTATAGTCCAACTTTGATTGGCCCACAGCTTGAGAGCAGCTCCTGAAGGGTGTTAATTCCATGGCTCTTCCAACCTTCCGTGAAAGGAAGCCTTCCATGGCACCAGAGAACCTTCTGCTCCATTGTAAGTAGATGTCCCTTTTCAGTGTATGTGATGTTGGTAACACACAGTACTTTGGTATCTCACAGCAAAGTACTTGAGAACCGCCCAATTTAAAGTTGTCACACAGGTTTTTCTTATACTCCTAACTTGCTGACCTTATCTATGGTGACAGTGACTCTGAGTTACGTGGTAGGCTAAAGATATATTTTTACATTATATTTACTCTATAAGATAAAGCAGCCTTCAAACAAGTTTTATTGTGTATATTTTTTTAACTTTCTTATTTTGTATTAATTTTTGATTTACAGAAAAGTTGCAATGACAGTACAGAGTTCTCTTATCCCCTTCACCCAACTTCCTCTAATGATAACATCTTCTACATAACCATAGTGAAGTGAAGTAAAGTAAAAGTCACTCAGTTGTGTCCGACTCCTTGTGACCCAATGGACTATACATCCCATGGACTTCTCCAGGCCAGAATACTAGAATGGGGATTCTAGTATTTTCCTTCTTCTTTCCCTTTCCCTTCTCCAGGGGATCTTCCCAACCCAAGGATCAAACCCAGGTCTCCCACATTGCAGGCAGATTCTTTACCAGCTGAGCCACAAGGGAAGACCCATAACCATAGTAAAATGATCAAAAATGAGAAATTAATATTGGCATAATATTAACTCAACCACAGACCCTACTTGAATTTCACCCATTTTAACACTAACGTTGCTTTTCTTTCCAAAATCCTGTCTAGGTTCCTACATTGCATCTAGTTGTTTTCTCCACTGTTGTGGCTGTTGCTCACTCACTAAGTCATGTCGACTCTGTGACCCCCATGGACTGCAGGACACCAGGCTTCCCTGTCCCTTCAGTATCTCCTAGAGTTTGCTCCTTAGTTTCTCCTAAGCTGTAAGGGTTTATTGAAATACAATTAACACACAATCACCTGCACATATTAGAAGTGTACAGCTTGGTTAATCTTGACATTTATATGGATATACACAATTGTTTCTTCCTTGGCCTACTGATGAACGTTTGGGTTGTTTCCAGTTTGGGGCTACCACACATAAAGTGGCTAGGAACATTTCTGTATAGTCTTTGTATGGTCACATGCTCTCCTTTCTCTTAGGTAACTCTCAGGAAAGGAATGGCTGGATCATGTGGTTGGTATATGGTTAACTTTTTAACTTGCCAAACTGTTAAAAAAAAAACAACTCATTTTTAAAATTTAGACTTGGGTGTGGTTTCTCCTTACTCTCTTGGGGTTATGATTTTCCTTTCATGCTGGTTGTAGGGCAACTTGAGATCTCATTTTGGGGTCTGTTCCCCCTTACACACAGTTATTCATTCTTTTATTTTAATTCTATTGTTAAGGTCAAGCAAGTGGTTAATCTTGCTCCATCATTTTTGTTTGATAATAAACTATCCCTGAGCTTAGTGGATTTTGGTGGGGGTGGCCACACTGCAAGGCATGTGGCTCTTAGTTCCCCATCCAAGGATCTAACCTGCACCCCTTGAAAGGGAAACGAGGAGTCTTAACCACTGGTTCACCAGGGAAGTCCCTTGCCAAACTTTTCCAAAGTGGTTTATAACACATAGTACTTTGGTATCTCATGGCAAAGTCCTTTATCAGATATATTTTCTCCCACTTTGTGGCTTGTCTTTCCATTCTCTTAACAGTGTCTTTGAAGAATAAATTTTAAAAATTTTAATGAAGTTCAATTTAACCATTTGTTCATACCGTACCAAAGTATGATCTATAAAAGAACAAATACCATCGACCCTTGAACAGTATGGGAGTTAGGGTTTCTGACCCTCTATGCAGTCAAAACAATGTGTAACTTTAGAGTCAGTCCTCTGTATCCACAGACTGTCACATAGCAGTTCACACTTAGTGAAAAAAATCCACATATAAGTGGACCCACACAGTTCAACCTTTATTGTTCAAAGATCTACTGTTAATTTATATCTAAAATTTCTGCCTAACCCGAAGTCCAAAAGTTTTCTTCCCATGTTTTCTTCTGGAAGTTTTGTAGTTTAGGTTTTACATTTAGGACTATGATTCATTTTGAGTTTTTTTTTTTTTTCTCTATGCTGTGAGTCACTGATCACAATTCATTGTTTTTTACATATTGACATTTGATTGTTATAGCACCATTTGTTGAAAAAACTATTCTTTTACCACTGAATTGCTTTTGCACCTTTGTTGAGAATCAGTTGTCCGTAGCTAAGTGGGTCTGCTCCTAGATTCTCCATTCTATTAATTTGTCTACCCTGATCCCATTCCACGCCAGGGAGGAGTAAGGTAATGTTTGTCCTCCAGGTTTATTCATCTTCTTCAAAGTTATCTTGGCTATTTTCTGTCTATTGTTTTCCATATAAGTTTTAGGACCAGCTTGTCAACTTAAAAAATATTACTGGGACTTTGATCAGCATTGAATTAAATCTATAGATGATTTATGGGAACCGACATCTTAAGAACAGAGTCTTTTGATCCATGATTATGGTATATCTTTCCTTTTATTTAGGTCTTCTTTAATTTCTCTCAGAAGCATTTTAAAGCTTTCACTGTACAAATCTTACACATCTTTCATCAGATTTATACCTAGGTATTTCACAGTTGTGATGTTATTATATATGGCATTTTCAATTTCTATTGCTAGTGTACAGAAATTGTTGATTTGAGTATATTGATCTTATTTCCCGAAACACTGCTGACTTATTAGACCTAGTGTGAACCTATCACACTACCAGCCTTTTCGAGGATTAAACAGGATTTTTTTTTCAGTAGACCTGTGAGTAACAACAGCTTTACTTCTTCCAAAACAGTCATTTTGACATGAGTGAGGAAGTAACTGCTTTTCTATAAAGCACCCGTGCTCCTAAGGGTGTCTGAAGTATTTTTATCATTACGTGGGTTTTGTGACTGAAGCCATGAGCCTGTCTCCTTTTCCCTAAGAACAGCACACTCCTGCCATCCCACACAATCTCTCTCTGTTTGAAAACAGTGAGGGCAGAAGCTCAGGATACTGTGACCAACTTGTGCAGACCTACCACTGGGTGAGATTGGCATACCCACGAGGTCTGACTTGAGGGGTGTATCTGATTGTTCCCAACGGCTGCACGTCGCCAGGAGGTCAGCAACTTCCTCATGGCATTTGGCCCTGCCAAGCTTCCAGAAGCATTCTGGGATGGAGATGGAGTATTCCCCGGAGAGGGCATACAGCCGCTTTAGGACATATGCTACACTCTCCCAACTCCCTTTGGATTTTACTGAACAGGGAGTCAAGCATTTTGACTTTAGAATAGGAGGGGTTCCAAGAGGGTCAACCACATCCCACCCCTTTAGTCCATCTGCTGTCTGGCTCCCGTGTTCATGTCACTGGCCGATCTGAATTCTCAGGATAATTGATCTCTGGTATCAAAAGATATCTGGCCTTGCTGTCCCAGAAAACACCATGACCTTCTGGTAGGTGTCTCCAGCAAAAGTGATCCCACCACACCTCTCCCCCCTCTCCCAGGCATTCCCATGTGTCCTTTCTCCAAGGACCCCCATTCCCACTCCTACCCTCCCACCCCACAGATTTGTCTTCAGGTTTCAGGTCTTCCGGTCACTGCAGGTTGTCCTTCATGGGTGGCTTTAAGGATCTGAATTATGATCCACAGTTGGCACACACTTCCCCTTAGTAAAAGGTGTGATTCTTTCCCTTTAAAAAGACACAGAGAAAGAGAAAATGAAACTGGTCCCTTGGAAGGATGTGAGCACCCCCATCAATGGAGAGGCACCCTCAGGGGAGGAACAGGTACCTATTGGTTATACTTCCCAGGGGAATCTACACTGGGTGAGGGGCCAAAACTGATTACCTCTAGAGTCTTCCCAACAAAACAGCCTAGTTCTAAGGACAGCCCTCTGCTATGCACCTAGTTTGGCTCATCAGACCCTCCAAACTGGTTTGTAAGAACTTCAAACACAAAATCCTAGTGCCTAAAAGATCATTCCAATAAGGGCAGTGAGGGTCAGAAAAATGACAGAATTTGCCTAAGGTTACCCTGATGCCCAGAATTCCAGCCCAGAGCCCCTGACCACAGTCTAGCATTCCTTCCATTGCTCGGATTCTTTCCTAAGAGTGGAACACATGAAGACTCTCTGGTTCACTCTCGTAACCATTTGGAAGAAGGCATTTCATAAGAACTCCTTGCTTTGTGTGTCTAACAGTGTCTGCCAGCCATTATGGCATACACATGTGTTTGCTCGTTGTCTGTCTTCCCCACCAAGACGTAAACTTGATGAAGGCAAGACTTCGATTTCTTTATTAATATTTCTTCTGTATTGTATTGCCTACACTGTTTCAGGCGTGTCCACAAATATCTGTCAAAAGAAAGAAGGCAGGAGGGAGGGCTCAGAGGGTCAAAGAAGCCTTTACACCCATCTGGTGGGTCTGCATGCATTCTGCTTTTCACTCCTCCCCAGTCTACTGCCCCTGGCCTGTTCAGAGCCTCAGCTCTCACCTGACACTAAGCCTCCTTGTCTCCGTCCAGCCCCATCCCACTCCTCCACCCACAATGCCACAGAGTACCTCTTTAAGACACAAGAGCTACTTCCTGCTAAGCCCCTTTTGAATGTCCAAAAGAAAATATTTGCAAAACACATACCTGATAAAGGATGTATGCCTAGAATATATAAAGGACTTTCAAAACTTAATAGAACAAAATAAGCAACCATTTTTAAAAATGTGTAAGAGATATGGATGAAGTACATGAAAAGATGGCTAACATCTTGTCATTAAAGAAATGCAAATTCAAACCAAAAAAAAAAAAAAAAAAGAAATGCAAATTCAAGCCACAAGGAAATACCCCCATTAGGTTGTCTAAAGCTGGAAAGTAAAAAGGCCTTATAATACCAAATGTAGGACAATGAGATCCTAAATATATTTTTGGTGGAAATACAAACTCGTTCAACCATTTCAGAAAATAGTCTGGCAGCTTTTTATTAAGTTTTAGATATATTTACCAAGTGAGCTAGATAGTCTACACTAGATATTCATCAAAGAAGAATGAAAGTATATGTCTACATGAAGACCTATATGGGACTGCTTGTAGAACTTTATCCAAAATTGCCCAAACTGAGAACAACCCAAATGCCCCTCTCCTTGAAAGTGTATAAGCTGTGGTACATCCATTCAATGGACCATAAGTCAGCATTAGAAAGGAACAAACTGCCAATACAAGCAACAATATGGATGAGTCTCAAGAACAATGCAAAATGAAAGATACAAAATTCTATATACAGCATGATTCCATTTATATGACATTCTGGAAAAGGCAGAACTATAGTGTTGGTAATCACATCAGTAGTTGCTCAGAGATGGGAAAGGCACAAGGAAACTTTTGAGGGTGATGGTAATAGTCTATATCTCGCTTATTTTGATATGACTATATGCATTTGTCAAAACTCACAGAACAGGGAAAAAACTTATACAGCTGTATACCTAAAAAGGATGAATTTTACTGGCTGTAGGTCGTACGATTATAAGTCTTTTACAGAAGTCCTTCTGTGGCTTCTCACAGGTCAAATAAAGTCAGAGCAGCTTAGCTTCAGAATCAAGGCCTTTAAGAACTGGCCTAGCCAACCCCACCTGCCTTATTCTCTGCGATTGCCCTTTACACACTGCATACATCATCCAAAATGAACTGTCTAGTGTTTTCCAGACATGCCCTGAGATTTTTTGCTTCCTTTCCTTTGCTCATGCACTTCCCTCCACTCTAATTTTTTTCCTCCTCCCTGACAGAAGTGAACCCTCGTGCAAAGAACATACCTAGAAGCCCTGGGGAAAGGGGACTCTGCACTGAACTTCCTGAGTTCCCTGTCCAAACTTCCAAATCTCCCACCAAAACAGCATGCACAGAGGCCTAGGAGGTAAAAGGGAGTGACCGGGTATGGACAGGGGGGATGAGGAAGAGAATGCGGATCATGGTGAAGGCTATTTGTTGCCTTAGCCTTCCTAGGCCCAAAGGGTCCTCCCTCCTGGTCTCATCCTCCAGAAGCCTGTAGGCTTAACAGACTTCCCCTACCGCCTGGATGTAGAAAAATCCTGGGCCCTCCTGCCTCCTCCTCCTCCTCATGCTGCCCTATACCTCTAGAGAAGGGGTTGAGTGTCCTCCCCAGAAAGCTGGGAGCCTCTCTGGGACAGAACTGCTGTCTGGCTGATTTTATTCTGCAATGTCCTAGTAGCCAGGATACACCTGGCATTTAGTAAGTGCTTGATTAACTTTTGAAGACTGCACACACGAATGCTATTGCCCAGCAGCAACTTTAGGAAATCCCATTCTCTCTCTCTGAATTTCAGTGGTCCCAATCAAAAAATATTGAGAGTAATTCCTACCTTTTAAAGTTACTGAATGGACTTCCCTGGTCCAGTGATTAAGAATCTGCCTTGCAATGCAGGGGACATGGGTTTTATCCCTGGCCGGGGACCTAAGATCCCACATGCCAAGGAGGAACTAAGCCCAAGCACCACAGCTACAGAGTCTGTGCACAATAAAAGAACCCACATGACTGAACAAAAGATCGTCATGCTGCAACTAAGACCCGACACAGACACAGAAGTAATGAAAAAATATTTAAAGCTACTGTGTACAGTAAATGCATATAAAATTACCTTGAATATTATAAACTCCAATAATATAAGAATTTATTATTATTATTATTATAAAAATGGATTTTTATGATTTCAATTTCAGATTCCTGGACAAGGAATGGGACTTCAGTTTGAACTGTTAAAAAGTCAGTGTGCCTACTCAAGTAATTAGGAAGGAGTATTGATGTCTGCCATTCTCTTCAAATTTTATCAAACTGTAAGATAATTATGGGGAGGAACACGCTAATTTGGCCCTGGAGTACAAAACAAAGCAGGTCAAAGACTAACGGAGTTTTGCCAAGAGAACGCACTGGTCATTGCAAACACCCCCTTCCAACAACACAAGAGAAGACTCTACACATGGACATCACCAGATGGTCAATACTGAAATCAGATTGATTATATTCTTTGCAGCCAAAGAAGGAGAATCTCTATACAGTCAGCAAAAACAAAACTGGGAGCTGACTGTGACTCAGCTCATGAACTCCTTATTGACAAATTCAGACTTAAATTGAAGAAAGAAAGGAAAACCACTAAACCATTCAGGTATGACCTAAATCAAATCCCTTACAATTATCTAATGGAAGTGACAAATAGATTCAAGGGATTAGATATGATAGACAGAGTGCCTGAAGAACTATGGACAGAGGTTCGTGACATTGTACAGGAGGCAGTGATCAAGACCATCCCCAAGAAAAAGAAATGCAAAAAGGCAAAATGGTTGTCTGACAAGGGGTTACAAATAGCTGAGAAAAAAAGAGAAGCTAAAGGCAAAGGAGAAAAGGAAGATATACCCATTTGAATGCAGAGTTCCAAAGAATAGCAAGGAGAGATGAGAAAGCCTTCCTCAGTGACCAGTGCAAAGAAATAAAGGAAGATAACAGAATGGGAAAGACTAGAAATCTCTTCAAGAAAATTAGAGATACCAAAGGAACATTTTATGTAAAGATGAGCACAATTAAGGACAGAAATGGTATGGACCTAACAGGATCAAAAGATATTAAGAAGAGGTGGCAAGAATACACAGAAGAACTATACAAAAAAGATCTTCATGACCCAGATAACCATGATGGTGTGATCACTCACCTAGAGCCAGACATCCTGAAGTGCGAAGTCAAGTGGGCCTTAGGAAGCATCACTACAAACAAAGCTAGTGGAGGTGATGGAATTCCAGTTGAGCTATTTCAAATCCTAAAAGATGATGCTGTGAAAGTGCTGCACTCAAAATGCCAGCAAATTTGGAAACTCAGCAGTGCCCACAGGACTGGAAAAGTTCAGTTTCCATTCCAATTCCAAAGAAAGGCAATACCAAAGAATGTTCAAACTACTGCACAATTGCACTCATCCCATATACTAGCAAAGCAATGCTCAAAATTCTCCAAGCCAAGCTTCAACAGTATGTGAACCGTGAACTTCCAGATGTTCAAGCTGGATTTAGAAAAGGCAGAGGAACCAGAGACCAAGTTGGCAACATCTGTTGGATCAACGAAAAAGCAAGAGAGTTACAGAAAAACACCTATTTCCGCTTTATTGACTACACCAAAGCCTTTGACTGTGTGGATTACAACAAACTTTTGAAAATTCTTCAAGAGATGGGAATACCAGACCACCTTACCTGCCTCTTGAGAAATCTGTATGCAGGTCAGGAAGCAACAGTTAGAACTAGACACAGAACAATAGACTGGTTCCAAATTGGGCAAGGAGTACGTCAAGGTTGTATATTGTTACCCTGCTTATTTAACTTATATGCAAAGTACATCATGCAAAACGCCAGGCTGGATGAAGCACAAGCTGGAATCGAGATTGCCGGGAGAAGTATCAATAACCTCAGATATGCAGATGACACCACCCTTACGGCATAAAGCTAAGAACTAAAGAGCCTCTTGATCAAAGTGAAAGAGGAGAGTGAAAAAGTTGGCTTAAAACTCAACATTCAGAAAACTAAGATCATGGCATCCGGTCCCATCACTTCATGGCAAATAGATGGGGAAACAATGGAAACAGTGACAGACTTTATTTTGGGGGGCTCCAAAATCGTAGCAGATGGTGACTGCAGCCATGAAATTAAAAGACGCTTGCTCCTTGGAAGAAAAGCTATGACTAACCTAGACAGCATAGTAAAAAGCAGAGACATTACTTTACCAGCAAAGGTCAGTCTAGTCAAAGCTATGGTTTTTCCAGTAGTCATGTGTGGATGTGAGAGTTGGACTATAAAGAAAGTTGAGTGCTGAAGAATTGATGCTTTAAACTGTGGTGTTGGAGAAGACTCTTGAGAGTCCCTTGGACTGCAAGGAGATCCAACCAGTCCATCCTAAAGAAAATCAGTCTTGAATATTCACTGAAAGGACTGATGTTGAAGCTGAAACTCCAATACTTTGGCCAAGTGATGCAAAGAACTGACTCATTGGAAAAGACCCTGATGCTGGGAAAGATTGAAGGCAGGAGAAGGGGAAAACAGAGGATGAGATGGATGGCATTACCGACTCAATGGGCATGAGTTTGAGTAAACTCCGGGAGTTGGTGATGGACAGGGAGAACTGGCGTGCTGCAGACAGATCAACTGAACTGAACTGAAAATAATTAGAGATGGGTAGCAGGATGATAGATAATAGACAGGTGATTAATAGATAGGTAGATAGAAAGATATGTCAGAAACCAAGAGTGAAACATTAATGACTAGAATCTAAGTGATGCATGTACAGGGGTACATCCTTTCTATTTTGGTGTATATTTAAAAAGTTTTCACAATAGAACATAATAGAACATCAACTGAAAAACTTAGGAAAAATAAGCTTCTGACAGATTGAACTGTATGTTTCCTTGCATATAGTTATCCAGACTCTGAACCATTTCATCAGTTAATACACTGACTTGTCCTTTAACAAATATGCATTGCACTCCTTCTATTCAGGCCAGCTAGACACTGGAGATGGAGAATAGAGAAGTTCTGTTTAGTAGGGACCACAGGAATAGGAATAAATAATTTAAATATGATGGGAAAATGCTCCGATCTGGGAAGGCTCAAGAGGCTGAAAATAAAGAGATGTCGTCTGGAAAAATCAGGGAAGGCTTCACATTTAAGTGAAGTTGTAGAAGATAAATAGGAATTTTCCAGATAGAAACTAAGAGAAGAGTGTTTCAAGAACAGATTACAGTGTGGTGAAAGCACAGGGTGGTACACAGCGTGGCCTGGTTGGAGTGCAAAGTCGGCACGTCTATACAGCCAGAGGGTGGCCAGGTGGAGTAAGGGGACGAGGTTGTAAATGCCAGGAAGGTGACGGGGGTGGGGGGAACTTGGTCCATTGGTTGGCCAACCACATTTTAGAAGCACCTATGGTGTGCACAGGTCTAAAAAAAGAAACACAAAAGGCTGCCTTTCCCACACAGGAGTCAAATCCCAGGCTGCCTAGCTGGAAGCCCAGAACCTGCGGTTTGGCAGGAAGAAGCAGCTGAGGCTTGGGAGTGACAGGTGAGAAAGATTGGCTGTCACTCCACATTCCAGAAGGAGATTTTACAACTCTTTCACACATATACACCCTCCCTTGCCTGGACTGAAGACAGCAAACTGTTCAAGGCCATGTTGTGTTCCTACCCAGTCTTAAGTTGCTCAGTTGTGTCCAACTCTTTGTGACCCTGTGGATTACAGCTTGCTAGGCTCCCCTGTCCATGGGATTCTCTAGCAAGGATACTGGAGTGGGTTGCCACACCCATGGCCTCTCGAAACCTGCCAAGGAGGAGAGGCTGAAGTTCAGGGTCTGACTCAGAGCCCTGGTCCCCACCCTGCCTGCTATTTGGCTGCGGGCCTCTGAGCCATTTCCATCACCTCTACCCCTCTGCACCTCATTTTATCCCTATATGGGAAGATAGGAGGAGGGCGTGGGGGTGTTAAGAGTTGGATCTGACTGCAGCAACTGAGCACGCATGCACACACACGCAGAGACAGCCCTGACAATCCCCACAGTCTGTGGACTCTGCACTTTTCCACCCGCACACACTGGATTGTGGTCACCACCCTGGAGCCAAAGGCAGGGATTAACAATAGCACATCAACACAGAGGAGTTGTGAGGGTCCAATGAGAAAGCCTGCATCCTTCCAGATCCCATTTGTTCTCTTTAATTCTTTACTTCTGCCTTAGTTTTAAATTTACTCTGATTTTTTTAAACTTCTAGAATCAAATGATTGCTTCTGTTGGTTTCAATCTTTCTTATTTAATATTAAAAGCAATTAAAACTATGAATTCTAAAACTATGAATTTTGACAATATTATATAGGTTTTGATATACAGTTTTCATTGCAATTAACTTCTAAATGAATTGTAATGTCAAACTAGATTTTCTCTTAGATTCAAGAGCTTTGAAGAAGAATTCTTACTATTTTCCAAGTACTGGGTTTTGAGTGTTATCCTTTTATTGTTAAGTCTTGTTTTATTGTACTCTGTTTAGAAAGAGTAACCTAAAATTTTCTATGTAGGGTATTTTTAATTTAGATATTTTTAATGAGATCTTCTTAGAAGATCAACTTTTATAAATGTTCCATGAGTATCTGAAAATAATGTGGAGTAAAACATACCTATTCAAATCCTCCAAATAAATATTTATGTCCTTATCTGTCAAACTCTCAGACAGGTCTATTAAGAATTCCCATTATGATTGCGGAGGTTTGTCACTGGTATTTTGGATGTGTGAAGGTTCATGGTGTTTATAACTGCTTTGTGGATTTTATTACTTATCTTGATAAAATATTCATCTTTGTCCCATTTAGTATTTTGCCTTAAATTCTATTTTGCTTGGTATTTGTATCACCACTTTTTCTTTTTGCTGTTTGAGAAGGAGAATTTCCTCCATCCTGGTAAATCACAGCTAGATATATTCTTATATTTCGTGTCATCTTCTCCGTTCTTGAGCTCTTATGCTAATTCATTTTTCACTTGGTTGGAGTATATCCCCAGTAATATTTTCAGAAAAGATATATTTGGTATATATCCCAAATCCCTGTGCATCTCTATTTGTACATGAATGATAGTTTGGCTACATACAGAATTCTATAGTCTCAAGTCTTTTTCACGTTGTATAAACAGTGTTTTCTATCATTCATGTTTCAGAGGAGAGGCCCAAAATATGTCTGATTGCCTTTTATTGAGGTTGTAGGTTGTCTTCTTAGGTCTCATATTTGTAAGATTTTTATGTTACCTTTGAAACTGAGAAATTTCACTACATTTTTAGTGGATTGAATGCATATACTAACCCCCATCCCTCCTGAAATCTCACTAAAACAGGCGTAAAGGAATACAAATTTGAAATCATATACCCACAAGGACAAAAAGGATAGAAGCAGCAGTAAGAATATTTTGGAAGTTGAAAAGCAGATGGAAGAACAGTAACTAAGTTAGCATACTCAAAAAGCTAAATCCCAAGGCAGCAGAAGTTAAAGCTAAGAGTTCCCTCACTCCAAATATCCAGGTACTGGCAGCGCCAGGTACCTCTGGTAGTGGGAGTGAAGGCAGAACCAAAACAGGGCTACTGATTGAAACTCGGTGTAATATCAGCTTCCCGCTCCACTCTCTGCAGCCAGAGGAGTGCTCTTAATAAATGAAGACTGCAAAATTGATTCTCTGGAGACAGAGAAGTTTTCTGTACAGGATGACACCAGGCGGAGTCGATGTTATGAGTATCCTATTTATTAATAAAACAGGGAATCAAATGGGAGTTCGGTCACTAAATATTGAGATCTCTAGGTTCTTCTCCTCCACATAAAGCTCTGGCACCCAGGTTTACATCTCGCAGAACTTTCTCTGGCCAAAGCCAAGAGGAAAACATCTAACATCACTGACATTGAAATTTCCCCAGTGAGAATACCCAGCTTGGTCATGTTATGGTTAAACCCATAAACAACAAGTGCTCCAGGGGGAGAACAAAGAGTGCCTCAGAGTCTTCAGCAGGGTTTCCAGCTGGACATGAGTGCACAGTTAAAGATCACCAGAGGGGCTTCCCTGGTCCAGTGGTTAAGAATCCACCTTGCAATGCAGTGGATGCCGGTTCAATCCCTGGTTCTGAAAGATTCCACATGACTTGAGGCAACTAAGCCTGTGTGCCACGACTACTGAGCCCACACTCTAGAGCCCCTGAACCACAACTGCTGAAGTCTGCGCACCCTAGAGCCCATGCTGTGCAACAAGAGAAGCCACTGCAATGAGAATACTGCTCTGCAACTGAAGACTAGACCCCACTCTCCGCAACTAGAGAAAGTGCATGTGCAGCAATGAAGACCCAGTGCAGCCAATACATAAATAAATTAGAAAAGTGATTACCAGATATTTGAGAACATTTTTTCGTATGGGAGACTGAGGCCAAAGCAAACACATGGGGAAGAGAGAGAGAGAGACAATGACAGGAATACTTGTCTTAATAATTATCTTCAAAGGGTGAGAAAGCATTGTATCCATGAAATAAAAGCGTGCTGTTATTAAAAGGAACACTCAGAAGACAAACATAACTTTTAGAAATTCAAATATGAACTCAGAAATGAAAACCTCAGTGAATGAATCAGAGAATACTTCTCGTCACCTGAAAACAGCTCAGTCATATCCAGAGCAGAACCAAGCACAAACTAGGCCTTTCAAATGAACCAATAAATGAAAGAGAAAGAAATCCTTCTTCCCAATTTATGGCCTACATTCTGTGCCTCATGGCACAGTCCTCCATACCCAAGAGCCCAACTGAGTCAGGACTTCATGAACAATGAACTTGAGCCCCAGGGAGAATGATATACCAGCCTGACCATCAGACTCTCACAGGCATCTGGCTGGTTAGCTCCCATTCAGTAACATTCATAAGCCTTAATTATACCTGGCCATGTCCTATAGGGTATAAAGTATTCCCCTTTTACAGATGAAAAAACTGAGGTCTAAAAGACAAGGGTGACTCTTGGCTGGATATGGGTCTACAAGGAGAACCCATAATTTGTGTGGTCAGCTTCAAGAGTTCCTGTCCTTTTTTTTGTTTTTTGTTTTTTATAAAAGTCATGTTTATTTGGAAAAATTCAAACATTTCAGAAATAAAACAAGGTAGAATGCCAAAGACCCTCCAGGTTTAACTATGGTCAACAGTTTGGGGCCTAGTCCTCCATAGTGTCATCTATGCATATGGCAGTGCATTTAAAAAAAAATAAGGTGAAATTCCTCTCTTTCCTTTATACATTTAATATGTCACTATAATTGAATGTTAAACAATAACCACAAAAAGGAATTGGTGTTATATCAAGCTAGTCAGAATCTCCAAGGTATAAAAAAATGCTTTGCTTGGAGTGGGGGAGAATTTTCTATTATAGTACAATCATTATATCATAAAATTAACCACATTTAGTGCATTCACAATGTTAGGATTTCTTAAAGTCTAATAAACAAAGCATTTCTAAATAAAGGAGCCATTACCTTTAAAGACGGTACTTTAAAAAACATGCTGGTTTTTGTAAGTTCTCACTTTGGCAATGCATCTTTAATGGGATTGTTATTCTCCTATTTTTTAATATTCACATGTACTTTTACTCTTTCAAACAAAGTTTATAATAAATGTATTCAATTCACCCTACCAATCCCCTTACAATTTGATAAAAATAGCACTAAATGTGTACATCAATGGGAAGATATACTACTATTTTTCCAATATCATCTTCCCATCCATGAACATGGTATTCTCTCCAGTTATTCAGGCCTTTTTTTAAAAAATATCTTTTAGTAAAGATTTATGGTTTTTTTCATTTGAGCCTTAAATATACTTTATTAAGTTTATCCCAGTGTACCTTATTGTTTGTGTGCTTAATAGGAATGGAATCGTGTTCTTTTTCTCAATTAAGTTTTCTATTTGTTGTGGTATCAGAGGAAACTATTTATACACATTACTGCACTAGCTTTCTTGGTGTTACAGTTTTAAAATGAACTCTCTTGGATTTCTTTAGGTAGATACACATATCATTATAAATTGTGATGATTTTGCTCTTCTTTACTAATATTTTTATTCCTTGTCTTACTATGTTTGCTAGAACCTCCAGAACAATGTTGAATAATCCCAGTGATATAAGCATCTCTGTTTTGTTGTTGACTTCATGAGAAATCTTTAGTATTTTACTCTCACATTTAATCTTTTTGACCTCTTTTTTCAAAGCTCCCACCCTCCTTCAGGACTCAAATATCTCCCTATTTCTCTACAGTCTATATCAAATCTCTGTCTTAGTAGAAGCTTTTCTGTGGGTCTTTGACAACAGAGGGTGGTTTAAGCCATTCTAGTTTCTTTTCCTGGATCATGTGCATTTCCAGCCTCTGTAAAAAACTTAACCCTTGTATTAACAAGACAGAATTCTGTAAAGGCACAGCAGGAGCTAAGGGCAAGGGAAGGCAGCACTTACAACATACCTACAGAATGTCATCCATAGGGCAGAGCACATTTACATGCATGATCTCCTTTAATACTTAAAGCAGACTCTACAAGGTAGTTATTTTGTTTACTCTCACTTTTCAGATGAAAGTCTGTCTCCAAATAACATGTCCCATGCCACACAGCTAAGTAGTAGACACAGAATTCTAAGCCAGATTACAAGGGAAATCCTATAACTCTCACAGGCCTGGATGTTGGATGCTTTAACAGTGGCGAAGGGAAAAATTTATACCAGAAGGGAGGCAGATGTGCAGGGGGAGAAAATTGAGGGTCCAGTGGGAGTGGGCCATCCTCCTCTCCTCTAGAGCCCTTTGCTGAGCAAACAGTATGTAGGATGGGGCTTTGCTGACAGGTGGCAGGGGAGGGGTGACCTTGCCAGAATCAGAGCATTGCCCTCTTCCCAGCTCGCCATCCCCCAAACCCTTACATGGGCACTGGTGTGTGGAAAGGGCCCTGATCTAGGAGGAAAGGACTGGAGTCTAGCCCCAGTTCCATCACCATCAGCTGTGTGACCTTGGGCAAGGTGCTGCACTCTCGGGTTCTGGTTGAACACCTGTAGAAGAAGGCTAGCCACCTTGTTTAGAAAGGGCAAGAACACACTTTTGCACACAAAAGTGGTCCGCGTGGGCATTCAGTTAAACAAGGAAGATGAATCCATGCATTTACCTCTATTCCTTCCTGCAATTCACTGAATGAACTATAAAGGAATTGTTTTAAAATAGACGAACAAGAAAGTGAGAAGAGGTATCAGGACAAGGGTGTTTACACATTTCAAGGAAATGCAAAGTTCAGGGAATCATCGGCAGAGCTGAGGGGGCCTAAGAGCAAGCTGCCTGCAGCAGGGGAGCCAATGAGAAGCTTGCCAGCTCCCGCCAGAAACCCCAGAGAGGCCCGGAAATTAGAGCCACCAGTATCTCAAAACGCAGGCACAAAACTGCTGAAAACAAGAGGAAAGTCAGACCCTCTGCACCACACACACTTCGCCCACCCAGCAGGAGGCCGGCGGGTTAGTACTGAGAGAGAGTCAGGGTGGCAGTGGGGAAGCTCAGTGGATGGTGGGCAGACAGGCACTGTAATAAGAACAGAGGGAGTAGGTGAAGTCCATATACTGACTTAGACTCCTCAACCCTCCTTCCCCTAAACACCAGCAATCACATTCACCACCATCCCTACCCCCCAGGATATAGGATTCTTATCTAGAGAAGCTGAAAGGTGCCACTGAATATGCCTAGAAATACAGATTTTAAGGTCTCCCAATGAAATGACCAGATCCCCATCTTCACTCCCAGTGAAGCCCTACCCAGACTTATAGCATTTCTTAGTGCTTTCTTCTCAAATATGAACAAGTGAAAGAAAAAAGGGGAACTGGGAAGAAGTGCAGACAATGCAGGGAGCAAAAAGAAAAGGGAAGAAGACTGTCATTGTCATCCTTAAATGAAAGAACATCCTGCCTACAGAACCAGGGGCTAGTAGAAGATAAAAATGCAATCTACACTGTAAAAGAACCCTTGGAAACTTAAAAAGATGAAATTCAAATTTTTAAAAGGCAGTAGCAGGGTCTGAAATGTTAAAAAAAAAAAAAAGAACAAAAAAGACAGAAATAAGAAACAAGGAAAAAAAGAAGAATAGAGCATTAAGCCAGAATGTCTACCATTTATCTAAAAAAGAGAGGAGAGAACACAGAAGACAGGAAATCACCAAAGACAAAAACACAAAAAATTTTCCCAGAATAGAAGGTCCTAAGTTTCCAGAAGGAAGGAATGCATCAAGGACCCAAAGCAATGGATAAAAATAAACTTACACTAGACCCATCATCTAAGACTTCCCTGGTGGCTCAAAAGGTAAAGAATCTGCCTGCAATGCAGGAGTCCTGGGTTCAGTCCCTGGGTTGGGAAGGTCCTCCGGAGAAGGGAATGACTATCCTCTCCAGTATTCTTGCCTAGAGAATTCCATGGATAGAGGAGCCTGGCGGGCTACAGTCTATGGGATCACAAAGAGTTGGACACGACTGAATAACTGGCACTTTCACACTTCTTTCAGACCTGTTATCATGAAATTTCAGTACACAAGGGACAGAGGGACAGAAAGAAGATCCTACAGACTTCCAGATAGGAAGGTGCAGCTTGCCTACAAAGGACAGGAAAACCAAGATGGCATCAAAATTCTTAACAACCATGCCTGAAGGTCAAAGGCAATGGAGCGAAGCCTTCAAGATTCTCAGGAAAAATTATTTTCCAACTAAAATTTTATTTCCAACCAAACTACTGATCAGCTGTGCAGGGAGGAAAAAGAATCCTTTTCAGGCATGTAGTCTATCAACAATGTCACCTCCCATTATCCTTTCTAAGGAAGCCATAAAAGCATGGGTGTCAATCAAGAAGGAAGACATAGGTCCACTTTGATTAAAGACACATATATATCTATACACAAAAGCTGGTTTCCCCTGAGAGATCTGGTCCCACAGAATATGGTCTTCATGCCCTCACCAGAATTTCCAGCAATGGAATTTCCAATTCTAAAGTTCACATTTATTCACCTTTTAACATTTCTCAAATTGAGATTATATGGCAACTGATGGCATGGCTTCTTAGGTCAGTAAAACATCAAGGCCGCTAATATTCACATACAGTTTTACAGTTAGCCATGGTATTCCATGCATATTTTCTCTTAGGTTTCCCAACTTCCTGAGATGAGTTTTACCAACCCTGTTTTCAGCACCAAGAAATAGATGCCCCATGGTGACGGCACTCAAGGCAATCCTAGACTGTGTGGGTTGTGGGTGAGGGAGTCAGTGTCCATCGAGTTCCTTTTCTCCTTACCACCAGCTATGGACAGAGTATCTCACAGTCCTCCACTCATTTGACAGCTGAGGGAAATGAGGCTCATAGAGGTTGATTGAGGCGCCCTACCTCCCACAGCCAGTACACATCAGAGCCGGGATCTGAACTCTTTCTATTGTCACAGCTGTTTGGCTGGCCCTAGGGACGGCAGCTGTGTTCCCATGGGAACCAAGCATGAGAACACCCCCACCCAGCCCAGAGTAAGCCCCTCCACGCCCTGGCCCCTCTGCTGGAGCTCCAGCGACACTCACTGCATGATCCTCTCCCGGACTGGGTCCGAGGGGTAGCGCTTGGATCCATCCATAAACAGGGACCGGTATCGCTGCCGGTGGTCCTTTGTCTCCAACAGCTGGGTGTTGAGGTAGCGACCCACCCCTACCGGGTTCTGCACCAGAGAGAGGAGGCAGGACATTAGCAAGCTGGATGCCTGGCCTGGAGACTCGATCTCTGGTCTCCCCGTCATCTCCCTATTCCATCTGTTACAGGTTGAATTATGTTCCCCAAAGAGATAGATGGAGTCCTAACCCCCCAGGACCTCAGAGTGTGAGCTTATCTAGAAATAGCTACAGGTGTTACCAGTTAAGATGAGCTCAGACTGGAGTAGGGAGGGTCCTTCCTCCAGTGTGACCAGTGTCCTCATAAGCAGAGACACACAGTGGGGAGATGGCCATTCAACATGGAGGCGGGGGCTGCAGTGAGGTATTTACAAGCCAAGCAGTTCCAAGAATCACCAGCCACCACCAGCAGCTAGAGAGAGGGCAGGAAGGATCTCCCCTACAGGTTTCAGAGGAAATATGGTTCTGTCCATACCTGGATTTCAGACTTCTGGCTCCCAGAACTGTGAGAGGGTAAATTTCTGTTGTTTCAAGCCATCTGGTTTGTGATACTTTGTTATGGCAGCTTTGCTACATTATGTAGGAAGTTAATACCCCATCCCACCCAGAAACCTGGGTTGTAGGTATAAGAAGCCCTCATGGAGAGGTTCAGAGGGGAGACGTCACCTGTCCATTGTGACTAGAGAGAGTAGGAGGAAGGCAGGACAGGAACCCGCCATCTGTACAGAATCTGTCCCAAGGTCAGACTGGGTCTCCAAGTGAAGACCCTCTCCCTTGTAGGAGGTGCAGGCTTGACTGGCCGGACCTCACAAGAACAGAATAGAGCAGGGGGTACGGGCACATGGGGGGCCAAGGTATCACTGGGAGATGAAAAGGTGGAGTGGAAGGGGGAGAGTTGGGGTCTGGGGATGCGAGATGGGGCAAGGGGAGCTTAGTGGGAAGGCAGATTCCAAGCAAGATGTTCCCAGGGAAACCTGGAGAAATACACAGCTTAAAAATACACAGCTGCAGAGAGCGAAGGGGCAGGGCAGGGTGCCAGCCAAGCCGAAGTAGCAACCATGTCAGTTTCAGGAAGCTGTTCTGGGCCAGAGAAGCCCTGGGTGGTTGCTTTTTTTTCCTAAAACCATAGGCTTTTCCTTGTCCTAAACTGTAATAATGTGTCTGATTTTGGTTTCCTCGAGAGCTATATTTCTGTCCATCACCTGTGTACTGGCCCCTGTGTTTCCCACTCTGGCCCACTCCTCACTCCCACTCCCTAGTCTTTTTGGAGTTTGTGACACTAATCTGAAACGGACGGTGTTCTCTTGAGAGCACATGAGATTGTTAAATTCCCGCTAGACATTTTTCTAACATGGCTCTAAGGTTCTTGTTGCCGTTTGTGATAAGTGATAGGCAATTTATTGGAAACATGTGAATACATTTATATTCAGAGGAAATTATAGTTTGCACTATTAAAAGATCTTGACTGATTAAAAAAAAATACACAGCTATTTGAAATCAGGCAAAACTAACCTGTGCTAATGGAAGTCAGGACAGGAACCACCTGAGGGGGACAGAGGTTGAGGGAGTGGCCCTGGGGTGCTGAAAACGTTCTTCAACCCCCCGGGGGGGGGGGGGCGCGTCACACAATGAGTCCATTTTGTGACATGTCATGGAGCTACCCACTTAGGACTCGTGCTCATTTCTTTATGGTTATCAGACTGCAGTAAAAGGTGGGCTTGAACACTGAAGGGCAGGAATGAGAAACAGAATACCCAATGCCATCTAGCAAATGAAGAAGGCAGGCACACGAACTCAAGAGCTTAGCTGTCTTACAAGAATACCAACAAACCGAAGATGACATCTTACACGTGGGGATGGTGGCCACTGGTGGGGAGGGGAGAAGGGTCAGAAGGGTCCTTGCTTAACCAGAGACAAAAAATGGGCCAACTCCCTCAGGTATCCCTGAGGTCCCAAGACAATCACAAAGAGAATGGAAGGAGCACTCCCCTGGAAAATAAGGGTGTGATGGTTCTGGGTGATGTCCATCAGCACAGTGGTTCTCAAACTGGTCCCTGGAACAAGCATTATCAGCATGGCCTGAGAACTCATTAGAAAGGCATGTTCCCATGCCCGGCTCCAGGCTTACTGAATCAGAAGCTCTGGTGTGCGGCCCAACCATCTGTGTTTTAGGAAGCCCTCCAGGTGATGCTAATGCCCACCCAAGTTTGAAAAACCACTGCCTTAGAGCAATGAGACAGAGGGGGTGGGTGTCAGTCCCTGGTGGGAAAAGCAGGTGGGATCCACTCCCGCGGAGCATCAGTTTCCAGGGCTGCCTAGAGAGGGTTCCCTGCCCCTCACCGTGTGTCCCCCACAAAGACCCACTCACCCAGTTTCCCAGGATCAGCTGGTAGGCCTTCATGCCTGACCGCTTGGAGGACAGCAGGAAGGGAGGCTGGTTGGTGTGTTTGCACTCCTTCTCTGGAGGAAGCCACATACCAGGACCAGATGTAGCCTAGGAGTGAGGAATGAAGGCCAGAAGCTGGAAAGGGCTGGTGGTGGTCAGTCTGGGGCCAGGGCAGGTGACCTCACCTACCTGGCAGCCCTGGGCCTGGAGCCAAGAATACTGAGAGGCACCCAGCTACCCCCAACTCACCGGAGCCCATCATCTAGGGGTGAAGGGGCCCTGAGGTGCCCTCATGACCCCTGCTAACCGCTCTGTCCCCGCCCATCAGCCTGACACCTCTTTCCAGGTTCCCGGGGGTTGGGGTGGGGGCCCTCCAGGTCTGGCAGGGTCCAGAGAGGTGTTCCAGAGCCCAGCCTGGGGAGCGGAAGCCACTCAGACTTTGGAGCTAGTTGAGCTGGGCTCCACTCCCGGCTCCTTTTCCCCTTTGCTGAGAGCCTGGGCAAATCCCTTCTGATCTCTGAGCCTCGGTTTCCTTTCATGAAATGCAAAAAACAAATCCCTTCCTCAAGGAGGCTGAAAGGTGCCTGGCCCAGAGCAGGTATTCAGGAAGTGGTGGTACCCTTGCTCATTCCTCTCCACGCCCTCACCTTCCCAAGCCCTCAGGGACCTATGGGGGGGCAGACCATGCTTGGGGGAGGACTAAAGTCCAGAAGCTACTCAGATCACTGGCTGCTGAGCCCTCAGAGAGGAACCCACCACTCCTCTGAACGGAACAGGTGTGTGCCTCTTACACCCAGCCCACCTCCAGTTTTCCCCTCGTCCTCTCTGCAGGGGAGAGAGGGGCAGAAATGCCCGCTGAGCACTTCCCGGGTGCCAGGCTCCATGCTAGAGACTCTAGCACTAACCTCATTGAATTCTCACAGCCACCTGGTCACACTCACGGGACAAGTGTGTAAACCAAGGCTCAGAGAGTGAGAGAGACTGACCCACTGAGACCAGTGAGTGCCAGACCAGGATTGGGAACTAGGTGAGTCTGGTAACCAAATCTGGGCTTTCCCCGAAATAGCCACCTCCATCCTACCCTGCCTCTGCATAGGGGATCCCCTTCCAAGAAAAGAGGGAAGGAAGGCCACAGAGGGGACACTGACTAGTTTTCGGGGGCACTGACTAAGGGTGGTCCAATAGATTCTTTCTGTAGGGGTTTTCGGATTGCGAGGAACTTTTGAAAAAACTCCATGCTTCTTATTGTGATGCAGGTTAAGTTCCTCCACGAAGCTCTGGAAATTCGTCAGTTCCCTGGGTCTTTTTTTCTGAGAAACAGAGGGGGATAAAAGAGATCTGTTATGCCAAGAAAAGCAAGGTCTGTGTTTCCAGACTCTCCCCACAGAGACAAGCAGGGGGTCCCCCAGTGGCAGGGCAGAGGTGTGGGGGTCTCTAACAGCCCCTCCTATGTGCTACACCCTGCAGCCCAGCTTGCCTTCATCTACTTCTTCTTCCACTTGTTTCGTGGACATTTCCTGACATTTATTCTAAGTAGGAGCGATAGTCCAAATACATAAAAACCAGTGTGATGGGGGAACACTCAGGATTCTTAGGGCAATGAAACTACTCTGTATGACACTATAATGGTGGATACATGTTATTATACATGTCTGAACCCATAGAACATGCAACACCAAAAGTGAACCCTAATATAAACTATGGACTTCGGGTGATAATGTGTCCATGTAGATTCATTGACTGTAACAACTGTTCCCCTCTGGTGTGGATTACTGATAGTAGGGGGCTGTGCATGTAGGGGGTACAGAGGACATATGATGACCTGTACTTTCAGCTCAGTCTTGCTGTGAACCTAAAACTGCTCTTGAAAACGCCTGTTTTTTCGATAGCACAAAATCTTATCCTGTGGACTGGGCATTGGCTGCAGGGCCTGAGGAGGGTCCAAGGACCCTGCTATGCTGTGAGGGACACCTTAGCAGCTGGTCATGAGCAGGACTGGAAGGTCACAGGGAGAAGCCAGGTTGCAGGGCGGGGCCAAAAGTATTTCAGGATTTTACCACCACCCCTCATGTCCTAGCACTCCTGATGCCTTGATCACAGGGTCCACCTCCTGCTAACAGTCTACCTAGTTTTCACTTGTGATTGTGTTTCTTTTTGTGTTAAAATGTAAGTACCACAGAGGGAGGTTCCCCTGCAGCCGGACAATTACCTGGCCCAAGGTACACATGAGTTACATGTGTAACAGGGAGTTAGATAAAGTGAAAGTGTTAGTCACTTAATCGTGTCCAGCTCTTTGTGATTCCATGGACTGTAACCCGCCAGGCTCCTCTGTCCATGGAATTCTCCAGGCAAGAATATTGGAGTGGGTTGCCATTCCCTTCTCTAGAGGATCTTCCCAACCCAGGGATAGAAGCCATGTCTCCTGCAGTGTAGGCAGATTCTTCCAGTTGCTATGAAAGGAATCACATAACAGGATCTCAGTGGGTGCAGGAAATGGTTGCACCAAGCTAAAATTCTACCTCAGTTTCTCCTCTTGGCCCTCCAGTTCTCTGTCACTAACCCAGACAGCTTAGCTGGGTCTGCAGTGGCCGGAAGTATTTCCAAAACAGCAGGACACCCAGGCTGCACCATCCAGGTCTCAGCAGGCCTGGTGGCCCGTGTCTCTTCCAGGCCTGGTACTGTGACCACTTGCACCTCCTCTGTAGTTCACGCTGGTGCAGACAAGAAGGGACTGGTGGTGAAGCCAGACAGCATCCTGGGGTTCAAATCCGGCTCTGCCTCTTCCAGCTACGTGGCTAGCCTCAGTCTCCCCATCTCGCACGAAGAGCCTTATCCCTCCCTTGCTGGGAGTGGGGAGAGGGGAGGATGTGGGAAGGGCCCCCTGTTTCCCCACCTCCCCCCGCAGAGCCTGGTACACAAGGTGCTGTAGATGAGTGAGGCTGGTCTTCCCGCCGGGGAAGGCACAGCCGGTCTGCGCACTCACCTGCACAGAGTAGTGTCCATAAGGCTGGGGCTTGCTTCGGTCACCAGAGAAGATGTCGTAGGGGCCACGGGTGCCCGTGACTTTTGCCAGGCACACTTCGATGCCACTTTTGAAGGTGTAAGTGCCCGGTGCCAGACCACTCCCCTGGAACAGAACACAGAGGACAATCCCTACTGGTACATCACCCTCTTGGGGCCTCAGGTTCCCCATCTGCCCTGGGACTCCTCCCACCCAGGGCTGCACAGGAAGCTGGGTGAGGCCTGGCCAGGTGAGGGGGATACCTGATGAGCCAAGGGGCGCCGCTGGTTGGCCATTCTGCACATGAGGCCCTCGGAGTGAGACCGGTTCCAGGCACTCTCCTCCAGCTTCGTGAATGGGTTGCCCTTCTCCCCATAATTTCCAGGCCCTGGATAGTAGTTCTGCGGGTGGGGGAGGGATACAAAGGCCATTAGTCCCACCCCTTGTGCAACTGTGTGCATCTGAAGAAGAGATGCCCCCCAGAGGGGAACAGGATTTTCAGAGACCCTGCATGTTAACTGCCCTCCAAAAACACAGCACTGCGGGCCTGCGAGCCTCTGCCACCGCTCAGAACTTCAGTTCCAAAATTCAGATTCTCGAGACTTCCCTGGTGGTGGAGTGGATGGGAATTCACCTGCCAATGCAGGCACACAGGTTCCATCCCTGGTCCCAGAAGATCCCACATGCTGTGGAGCAACTAAGTCTGCGCACCACAACTGCTGAGTCCTTGGGCTGCAACTACTGAAGCCTGTGCTCCTAGAGCCTGTTCTCCACAGCAGGAGAAGCCACTGCAGAGAGGCCTGCAAACCGCAACTAGAGAGAGCCTGCACACAGCCAAGACTCAGCACAGCCAAAAAGAAATAAGAAATAAAAAAGTTCACATGCTTCCCTGGGGCCCCACTAGTCTGTCCGACTTATCCCTCACAGCTCCCTTCCTAGGTCTGACACTTCAGCTAAAGTGAGGTTCTTGCTGGTCCCCAAACATATGCATTCTGCCAAACTCCCTGCCTTTGCTTGCTTGTGCCGTTACTGCTACCCCTCCTATCTTCTTGACCTTGGAAGATTCTAGTCCTGCAAAGCCAGCTCAAATGTCATCTCTCCTGAGAATGAAGCCATCCTTCCCCGATCCCCCAGATAGCTGCTTGCTTTGGTGATCTCAGAAATCCCATCCATTATACACACCCCTGTATCATAGCCCTGCATTTACGTGAATGGGTTTTCCACTGGTCTGTGAACAGTGCTGTGACCTGGAGGTATCTGGAGTCCCAGGTTCGAATCCAGGCTCCACTGCTTCCTAGCTGAGTGATCTAGGGCATGCCACTTAAAGATCCTCCTTAGCCTCATGGTCCATATTTTAAGCACAGGGACAGTAGTACTTTCTTCCAGGGTAATGAAAATGAAATGAAATAATGTCTTTAAAGCCTCCTGCACATTCTCAGCCCATAGCATGTGCAAACATCTGGTAGTCAGAGTGGGGTGGCTACCTTGACCGAGGGGGTTGGGAGAGTGGGAAGTGGGTGGAGAAAGAGGTAAGAGAGGTTGAGAACTGTGGCTGGAATGACCATCTGGGTCAGAATGACCCTGGCTGCAACGATTGCCAGGGACAGAGGTATGGCCTTTCTAGGTGTAATGAGGAGAGCCACCCTGCAGGGTAGGTGGGTAGATGGGTGGGTGGGTGGGTGGCAGAGAGGCCATCTTTGGGTAAAGATCTGGCAGGATGTTTGCTGCTGCATTGCATCTTTTAGCCACACGGAGTCGCTGCCGCTCCACAGATGGCTCAGCCCTACCTCCCTCCAGCCCCTGGAACCTCCTGGAAAGCAGCCCAGAACCAGGCCAGGCAGAGAGGACAGGGAGCTTTGCTGGGAGAGTCAGGCCACAGCAGGCATCAGATTTGTTCACCCTCAGAGGAGCAAGACTGCACTTTGCCTTCTTCCAGGGCCCAAGGTTTCCAGGTGTGTTCAGGAGAAAAGCCCCAAAGTAGGAAGGTGGGTCCTGGCATCAAGTATTAGGTGCTTTACAAGCCTTAACATCTTGGCCCTAGAGGCAACCTGATGAGATCAAATCAGTGCCACTGCAATCAACAGATGGGGAAACTGAGCCTCAGAGAGGGAAACCTGTGTCCAAGGTCCCCCCGCTGGAAAGGGGCGTGTGTGCGTGCCAAGTTGCTACAGTCGTGTCTGACCTCTGTACGACCTCATGGACTGTAGCCCGCCAGACTACCAGTCCCTTGGTGCAGACAAGCAGGACTAGTGGTGAAGCCAGACAGCGTTCCAGGGTTCAAACCCCGGCTCTGCCTCTTCCATCGCGTGGCTAGCCTCAGTCTCCCAATCTAGCACCAAGAGCCTTATCCTGCCCTCACTGGGAGTGGGGAGTGCCATTACTGCCACTCTTCCCGTCTAAGGCAAGAATACTGGAGTGGGTTGCCATTTCTTTCTCCAGGGGATCATCCCGACCCGGGGATCAAGCCCAGGTCTCTTACATCTCCAGCATTGGCAGGTGAGTTCTTTACCACTAGCACCAGTGCAAGGGTTTTAACTTCTAAATCCATGTGTGATCTTTCTGGTCCTCTACTGTTTCCCAGACAATGAGCATCATGACCCCTGGGGAGAACTTAGACGTGAGGGTCATAACAAAGGAGCAAGCGCAGCTGCTCAGGGAGCTCAGAGGCCAAGAAGAGCCCAGTGCTGGCCCCCCGTCAACAGAGCCTCCCCTCTCCCCTCGACCCTTCAGGATCAGAGGTGCAGTAACACGTGTGGGCTGGTGTAAACGCCCCTGATTTTAGCTAGAATGTTGTTTCAGGCCTTTGGGGACCCAACCAGGAGTGATTAATTCTGGGGGGAGAGGTGTGTGGGAATGGAGAAATTGTCACTTGTAATTTTTTTCAGCTGGACCTTGAAGAAGGAGAAGGATCCCAGAAGATGACGGGTGAGGGACAGGCCCCCCAGGTAGAGGGGGCAGGAAGAGCACCTTTGAGACAATGGGAGAGGTAGGCTAGAAGAGAGTGGGATGGCCCTGAAAGCCGAGCAGGGTGTCCAGCCTTGATTCTGAGGCATGGGGGTGCTTAAGAAGGTGCACAGCAAAAATAAATAAATAAAAAGAAGTATGATGCTGTCTCAAGGGAGAAAAAAAAAAAAGAAGAGGGTGGTGGGAGGGTGGAGCCTGGGAAAGAGGAGCCGAGGAGAGAAACTAATGAAGGGACTCCAAAGCTGGGAATTCCAGTGTCCCCACAGCCAAGGGAAGGGGGATGGAGGCAGATCCCAGGCCAGCAGAGACAGCGTTGGCTTTGCAGGGTGTGGTTCATCAGCCCCATCCTCTCTGGGGAAGGATTCATGGGCCCTCAAGCAGGCAGCCAGAGCTTTGACCTTGGCACTGGGGAGGCCCCCAAGGGGAAGTCAGCAGCCTGCACAGGTGGCATCTGTAGGCCTGTCCGACCAGCAGTGGGGGGATGACTGCAGGGGCCAGAGGCCAGAGGAGGCCATCAGGTCCCCAGTCCAGGACTTACAGCAGATGACAGTGAGAAAAGCAGGCCTTGGATGTGAGACTCACTGACTCACTGTCTGGCCCTGAGCCCAGGAGGGCAGCTCAGAGAAATCCCGCAGGGCCTAGGGAGTTACCGCAGCAGCAGATATGGGGACCAGAGGGGAGGAGAGACAGCCGGAAGGGAGGGACGGGCCATGGGACCTTCACCTGCTCAGCCAGCCCTCCCAGATGCCCCAGTGTTAAGGACCAGAGCACAGGAGGAAACAGCCTGCATCTGATTCGTTCCCCCAAATCCTCTGCCTTCAGCGGGGCTGGGCTCTGACATTAGACCTTGTCCTTCACATATCGTCAAGGGACAACGTAAGTGAGTCAAGGGTGGTGGTTATGCGTGGATTCAATCCTGCCTCTGCCGAAGAGTAGCTCTGTGACCGAGGGCAGTCACTTAACCTCTCTGTGCTCATTCTCTGTCTGTAAAGTGGAGATGATAGTGCCTGCTTCACAGGCTGTTGTGAGGATTACATTAATTAGTACATTCAAGTGCTACAACGGTGCCTGGCACGTGGCAAGTGCTGCGTTAAGTGTCAGCTATTATTACTTTAGATTTGAAGGTAATGACTCATTTTTCAATGCCTCCAGACAGCCCCTCTCCCTACAGGACAGTTACAGCTTCTGCACTTGAGGACATGTGTACATCCCCTGAACGGGGCAATGAATAATCTCTAGGCTCCATAGGAGTTTTCACGGTGGAGAGCTGTGGAGGAAAGGCCCTGGTTTTGTTGTCGGACATCCCCCCTCCTTGCCTGCTTGGCCCACTGGGGCAAGGCGTTTATCCTCTCTGAGCCTCCAAGGGCTGGTCTGGAGTGGTTATAAAAAAAATCAAGAGTGTTTTGGAGGATGGGTGCTTAGCAGGCAGGTGTGCCCTTAGTCCACAAAGACCTAACCACGTGCCTACTCTGTACCAGTTGCTGCGAGGACCGGGGAATTCTGCAACGAATCAACCGGGCAGATGTGTCCACCCTCAGGGGCTGCTGTGCCCTGGGGGAGAGAGACACTGAACACAGCCACAATCAGGGCTCTGGGGACAGGGTGGCATCTCGCAGGATCAGGTCAGGCCTCGGAGCTGAGGGGCATGGAGGGAGTCCTTAGGGGGAGGTGCCGCTGGAGGAGGAACAGCATTTCTGATAAAGGAAGAGCAGGAGCAAAGCCCTCGTGTTGAAAGCTCACGGCACACCTGAGGAGTGAGGAGGATGGGGTGTCCAGCACAGAGAGTGGGTGGGCTGGGGAGGAGGATCAGTGCTGGCAGTGTGGGTGTGACCCCTATCTTTGCCCTTGCTGCCTTATAGAGGCTGAGCCCCACTCAGAGCTCTCCCCGCATGAGAAGACCATCCCTACCCACACGATACCACTGCAGCCGTCCTGCCACCCCCACCTCTCACCACCATCACCTCCTATCTGAATGCCTCCAACCCCCATCCCCATAAGTATTTCATCAGCTCCACCACCCCCCCTCCAACATCAAAACCCTTCTCCACTGTCCTCCAACAGCACCTGGAATCAAACCTGAGGCCTCCACCTTGTCAAAGGTCCTCACGTCTGGGTCCTCGCCCCTCTGCTCTCGCCTCCCCCACCCTAACTCACAGATTCCGTGAGTCTCCATTGCTCACCTACACAGACTTTGCTCAGATGCCACCTCCTTCCAGAGGTCTTCCCTGACTACCCTATAAATGGCACCTCCATCACTTGCATCCCTCCCTGTCTCATTTTTCCTCATGGCTCAGATTTTATGTGATTTGCTTCTTTGTGCTGTTGTTTCTACCACTAGGACCACAGCTCCATGAGGGCAGAGACCTCGTCATTGTCACTGCTGGAACCCCAGGGCCTAGAACAGTATGTGGCACTAGAGGGCGCTCCATCATTATTTGCTGGCTATAGAGATGGATGAGTTTACTGAGCGCCTACTATGTGCCTGGGCTTTGTGTTGGTGACTCAAAGATGAACCAGACCCTTTCTTGCCTTCAGGGAGCTCCTGGT
Organism: Dama dama; assembly: GCF_033118175.1. NCBI lineage: Eukaryota > Metazoa > Chordata > Mammalia > Artiodactyla > Cervidae > Dama > Dama dama. The sequence goes on from NC_083700.1 coordinate 88,557,877, forward strand.
CTGGTAGGGGAGACAATAGGAACCTACGACAGCCAGTGGGCTCAAAGAGGTGGCCCTGGAAGCAGATGGGCTGTGTCTCAGAGAAGAGCCTAGCCGAGCCTGGCGAGGAGACCATAGGTGACAGGGTGCTTCCAGCCCCACCCAGGGGCATGCTCCGGAGGAGAGAGTGGGAGGGCTCCCACTCCAGGTATGAACACCTACCCCAATGAGTCCTCGGAAGCGAATCTCCCCAGAGCTGAGCAGCCCACGAGTGCTGCCTGGTTTTGACTGCAGCTCTTCTAGGAAGTCTTTGAAGTTGTAGGAGCCAGGCCCCAGCTTTTCCTTCTGCCCCAGGAGAACAGAGATGAGGTAAGAACTTTACACCCATGTCTATGTGGGCAGGAGCCCAGGGGATGGTGTCTTCCTCAAAGGATGAGCTCTACCTGGGCATGGAAGGACACTGCAGGCCACCCTAGAGCTGGACAGGAGGAGCTGGTGCCTGTGATGGGGAGGGATGGGGCCCCGGGGGCCTCACCTGCTGCCGCTTCTCTTTCATGATGGCCTGGTACTGGAAGTGGGGCAGCTGGGTCAGCCGGGTGGCTTCCTGGGCCTTGGCCCAGCCTGTGCCCACCTCTTTCTTCAGTTTCTTGTTGCTGAAGCAGGTCTCCTTGAAGCCATAGGTCCCAGGTCCTATGTGGGACTGAGTCAGAGTGGAATCAGAGCAGGGCCAGCCGCACCCACCAGTCCATCTGCAGAGCAAGCCCTTAGCATGCTGTCATCCTGACCTCAGAAAGGACGGGCAATACCGGTGGGGCCCCCTCCTCCAGCCCCGAGCCTGGCACTCAAGGTGTAACCATGACAACCTCTGTTGCTAGCCCCCTTACACTTCAGAGAGGGCCCATGGCCAGTCTGTGCGAGAGCTGCCAGTGGAACCCACTGTCTCTGTGGTTCCAACCCACTCTTTTCACTACAGTCCTGTGTTTATCAAACACATTGAAAGCCCAGCTCTGAGCCAAGCCCTGAGCTGTGGCTTGAGCACACAGAGGGGTGTGAGGCATGCCCCTTTCACAGCTGAGCTCATCTGCCATGGTGGGGGACTCAGAGGGACAGTGGCCAGACCATGTGGGAGAGTCAGGAAGCTGTGCAAACTCACCACATCCACAGAGTAAACCCTGGAGTATGGAGCTTCCGTGAAGGTGCTTAACTTCTTCTGGCTGGGATAAACAGCGGAGACGTCAAACCTGGGAGGACAGACACCCAGTGAAAGGCACCCAGCCCTGATGAGGGAAGTTCTAGGGGGCAGGGGAACTGGCGTCCCAGGGGAGGTGACTTTGGAGCTGGCCCATGAAAGATGAGATGAACAGGGCTGCTGCCTCCTCACGGCCTTTGTACTTCTGTTCACTCTCCCTAGACTCCACCCTAGACTGGTCACCTACCCCCTGCTGAGGACCTTTACTCAAAAGTCACCTTCTCAGTGCAACCCCACCCCAGAACCTGCCAGCTCCCCCCCACCAACTGTCTGTTTTTCCATAGCCCTTATCACTATCTAACACTTTATATATTTTTCTTTTTTTTTTTGCTTATTATCCACTCCAGCCACCTCTCTTATAAGAAGGCAAGCTCATGAGCAAGGGTTTTGCTGTTTTGTTCATTGTTTCATTCCCAGATGCTAGAACTGAGCCTGGCACATAATAGGTGACATTTATATAGAGATATAGATATAAACATAGATATAGATGGGGCTTCCCAAGTGCTGCAGTAGTAAAGAATCCACCTGCCAATGCAGGAGATGCATGTTCCATCCCTGGGTCAGGAAGATCCACTGGAGAAGAAAATGGCAACCCACTCCAGTGTTCTTGCCTGGGCAATCCCCTGGACAGGGAAGCCTGGGGGGTTACTGTCCATGGGGTCGCGAAGAGTTGGACACCACGGAGCCACTGAGCGCAGCACGGTGTGTATATGTATGTGGTGCACCCGAGACATGTACACCAAGATGCTCCTGAGACCTGTGTGCAGGCCAGGAAGCAAGTTAGAACTGGACATGGAACAACAGACTAGTGACAAATCGGGCAAGGAGAGTGTCAAGGCTGCATATTGTCACCCTGCTTATTTAACTTATATGCAGAGTACATCATGCGAAATGCTGGGCTGGAGGAAGCACAAGCTGGAATCAAGATTGCCGGGAGAAATATCAATAACCTCAGATATGCAGATGACACTACCCTTGTGGCAGAAAGCTAAGAAGAACTAAAGAGCCTTCTGATGAAAGTGAAAGAGGAGACTGAAAAATTTGGCTTAAAACTCAACATTCAGAAAACTAAGATCATGGCATCCGGTCCCATCACTTCATGGCAAATAGATGGGGAAACAGTGGCTGACTTTATTTTTTGGTGCTCCAAAATCACAGCAGTATGGTGTCTGCAGCCATGAAATTAAAAGACGCTTGCTCCCGGGAAGAAAAGTTATGACCAAACTAGACAGCATATTAAAAAGCAGAGATATTACTTTGCCAACAAAAGTCCATCTAGTCAAAGCTATGGTTTTTCCAATAGTCATGTATGGACGTGAGAGTTGGACTATAAAAAAAGCTGAGCACCGAAAAATTGATGCTTTTGAACTGTGGTGTTGGAGAAGGCTCTTGAGAGTCCCTTGGACTGCAAGGAGATCAAGCCAGTCCATCCTAAAGGAAATCAGTCCTGGATATTCATTGGAAGGACTGATGCTGAAGCTGAAGCTCCAATACTTTGGCCACCTGATGTGAAGAACTGACTCGTTGGAAAAGACCCTGGTGCTGGGAAAGACTGAAGGCAAGAGGAGAAGGAGACAGCAGAGGATGAGATGGCTGGATGGCATCAGTGACTCCATGGACATGAGTTTGAGTAAGCTCCAGGAGTTGTTGATGAACAGGGAAGCCTGGCATGCTGCAGTCCATGGGGTCACAAAGAGTTCGACATGACTGAGCCACTGAACTGATACCCAACACACTACATATCATACATATGAATGAAGAAAGACACCTGGGCTGAAATTCTACCCAGGACCTTTGGGCTGAGTGACCTACTATGGGCCAGGCCACTTGGCTTCTCTGAGCAGCACATAGAGGTCCTTCAGAAATGATTTTAAACAACTTAATAGGATAATTAAAGGACTCTGGGCAGGGAAAGGCAGAGTCCGGAGGCGGATATAAAGTCCTGCCCGCTCACCCCTGACTGCCAGCCCTCCCCGCTTTTCGCTCCCTGTCCGGAGGCTCCAGCCCTCTTTCATGGGCCCTCCAGTCACAGGCCCTCTTTCCCCCACCCCCGACCCCGCCCCACCTGTGGCTCTGCACCCCGAAGGGCGCGCCGGTGAACCACTTGGTGGCCATGATGCTAGCCTGCCCCCTCGCGGCGAAGTCCTCGCAGGACTCGGACCGCGGGACTCCTCCCCGCCGCCAGCCTCCCGAGCTGGCCGCAGACTGCAGCCACCGCTGCCACGGCAACCCAGGCCTTGTGATTTGTGATCCGCCAGAACCCGTGTGCTGTGTGTGTTGCGTCTTTGCCCGCGCGGCGCCCCCGGCAGGCATGCTCGCGAGGTTCCCGACTTCTGCACTGGGCTCTGCACATTTTCACTGCTGCCTTGCCAGACATCCTTCCCCAAGCAAGCCCGACCAATTTAATGGCCCCATATGGTGGCCTCCTGGTGGCTCAGACGGCAAAGCGTCCGCCTACAATGCGGGAGACCGGGGTTCAATCCCTAGGTCGGGAAGATCTCCTGGAGAAGGAAATGGCAACCCACTCCAGTATTCTTGCCTGGAAAATTCCATGGATGGAGGAATCCGGTAGGCTACAGTCCGTGGGGTCGCAAAGAGTTGGACACGACTGAGCGACTTCACATGGTGGTTAATATGGATGCTATTTGGTAGGGTTTTAGAGTGATTTGTTGAGGAAAGAAAGAAAGTAAAGTCGCTCAGTCGTGTCCGGTTCTTTGCGACCCCATGGACTATAGCCTACCAGGCTCCTCCATCCATGGAATTTTCCAGGCAAGATTACTGGAGTGGGTTATCATTTCCTTCTCCAGGGGAATCATCCTGACCCAGGGATCGAACCTTGGTTTCCTGCATTGCAGGCAGATGCTTTACCATCTGAGCCACCAGGGAAGCCCTGTAAATTGAGGAACTGATTCTGATTTCTTGCTTTATGCCAGCACCCTGCACGGGGCCTGGTGGAGAGCAAAGGCCTCTTAATGTTCACCTTATGCTGGTGGGACCAGTGAGACCCACACAGAGGTCTTGACTTAAGCAAAGGGCATCCCATTCCTTCTCCACTCTGTGGAGAGGAGAAAGAGGGAACAGGCAAGGGGAGCCAGAGCGTGGAAGGTAGTAATGAGATTGGCGGTAGGGGAGGTGTTGCAGGGATGGAGTCAGGACTCTGTTCCTCCCCCAGTTACCCACACCCCACCCCACCCACCCAACCTCCGCCCCCGCCATGACACTCTGGGCAGACACTGTGCACCGTGTCTGGGACCCAGATGTGGCCCTTCTCAGACAGTCTAGTGGAAGCAAACAATGACTACACAGTGTGAGCAGGTGTAGGAGATAGGAAAGTCTCTGACCCAGACTGTGGGTGGTGGGTAGGTCTGGGAAGGAGGAGGAGAAGAATTTCAAACTCAGCATTAAGGAGTGTGTATATCTTGCTTGGTAAAGAAAAGAACTGAGGTTATGTGCCCCCCATAGGGCAGGATCAGCTCTCTCCTCTCAACCTCCTTCACCTTCCACCAGGGCCTGGGGTCATGCTGCTGCTGCTGCTAAGTCGCTTCAGTCGTGTCCGACTCTGTGCGACCCCATAGACGGCAGCCCACCAGGCTCCCCCGTCCCTGGGATTCTCCAGGCAAGAACACTGGAGTGGGTTGCCATTTCCTTCTCCAGTGCATGAAAGTGAAAAGTGAAAGTGAAGTCGCTCAGTCGTGTCCGACTCTTCGAGACCCCATGGACTGTAGTCTACCAGGCTCCTCCGTCCATGGGATTTTCCAGGCAAAAGTACTGGAGTGGGTTGCCATTGCCTTCTCCAGGATCATGCTACAGACTGTCTGCTATCATCTTCTGTGATCGCCTTTGATCCTCCTTCAAGGGTTTTAGGCTAAGGCAGGGCAAAGAGTCATACACCATTGGATGAAGACAAGACTGAAACCAGAAACAGAACTTTCCTAGGGGTCCTGCATCCAGTCTGTGGTGGAAGTGGATTACCAGATCAGTGGGTCTCCTTCCAGGCCCCACCCAACACCCTTTTGCCATCCCAATATAGCATTTAAGCCATGAGCTGGACTCACAGGCCCCACGCTGGGCAGGCACATGACCATAGCACTTGGAGCATCCATGCTACGGAAGGTTGGAGGCATCAGTACTCGGGAGCACACACAAGACAGCCACACCATGTCATCCAAGCGTTGACTTTGCCCCTTCCCAATGTGCAATCTCGAGCAAATCACTTCCTCCTCTGATTCTCACCTTTCTTACCTTTAAAATAAAGCCAGTAATCTCTGTGTCTCCAGACTGCTATAAAGATTAAATGAGCCATTTAGGTACGCTCCATAGCAGAAGCACAATAAGAGGTCATTCCTAGCCCTTGGAAAGGGACCTTATAGAAGGCCCAGGGGCAGAGACTGTGTGTCATTCCCTGCTGGTGCAGTATGTGGCACATAGAATATCAGCAAATATTTTTGCTGCAATACTATCATAGAATATATCATAGAATATCAGCCCAAAAAATCAGCAAATATTTTTTGAATGACTAGTGAACAAATAAATGAATCTAATCCAACTTCCCAGGAATGCATAAATCCTCAGAGAATCACATTCAAATCCTAGCCCTGCTGCTTCCTAGCTGGTGGCCTCAGACAAGTTACCTTGGCTTCAATTTCCTTGTCTGTGACATGTGACTGCGACATTCTGGAGGAGCTGTTCTGAGGAGTGAGTGACAAGTGGCTGTGTCCATACCACATTCTCTGAGCTAGGGAGGCCTTGCAACCAGGCCCAGGGCTGCTCAGGTGTTCTCGGGCCCAGCCTTCCTGGGGTTACTTTCTTTCTCTCCCAGCATAAGCACCTTGGCTCTGGGACTCACGGAGGAGAAGCCACAGGATATAAGGCAAGGTCCATTGAGTTGGGAGTTCTGGCTTCCAGGCAAGCCAGAGCAGGCTGGGGTGAGTCAGCTATGCAGCAAGGCAGCTGGCTCCAGTCAGCCCAAAGCCTGCCCATCATAGCCCTTTCCTGATCACAGCAATTAAGTCTCTCCTGTAGGTACTATCGCAAGCCTCTCCAACCCTTATGAAACAGAAGAGGAAACTGAGGATCAGCCGGAGAGAGTAACTTGTCCTGGTCACATCTAGTGAGCATCACACAGTAGGTACGAAACTCATAAGTAAAGTGTGCTAGAGTGTCTAACCCATCTTCTGGTGCCATCTGTTATGTCAGCAAAGTAAGTCAAGCTTCTGAGCCAGGATTCAGGCCTCTGAGATGGGGCGGTGGCTGCTGCCTTCAGTCCTCATCCGCTGCCATCTCTTTCCCATGCTCTGTATGTCTCAGCCATGTGGGGCTGCTCTGTCCCTAGGCATACCCGGCCCAGGCAAAGCTCTAGCCTTTACATGTGCCTTTGCTGCTGCTGAAATGCACTAGCAAACTACCTTCCCCATTCACCTCCTGTGCATCTTCTCAGAGTCAGATCAAATGCCAAAGCCACCGATTAGAGTGGCGATTATAAAACAAACAAGCAAAAACAGAGACAAAGTACAAATGTTGGTGAGGATATAGAGAAATGGAAACCTTTGTGCATTGTTGGTGAGAATATAAAATGGTGAAGCTCCATGGGGGAAAAAAGTATAGCAGCTTTTCTGAAAAATAAACATAGAATTACCATATGACCCAGCAATTTCACTTCTGTGCATATACCCAAAAGAAGTGAAAGCAGGGACTCAAAAAGGTATTTGTACACTCATGTTCATAGCAGCATTATTCCCAAGAGCTAAAATGTGGAAACCACCCAAACAGCCATTGATGGACAAGTGGATAAACAAAATGTAATATATACATACAAAGGAATATGATTCAGCCTTAAAAAGGAAGGTAATTTTGACACAGTTACAACATGGATGAACCCTGAATTATGCTCAGTAAAATAAGCCAGACAAAAAAGGGTAAATATTTTATTATTATTCCACTCAAATGAGGTTTACATAAAGTAGTCAAATTCATAGAAACTAGAGTGATGGTTGCTAGGCTGGGGGAAGCAGGTATAGGGAGTTGTTTAATGGAATCAATGTTTCAGTTTGGGAAGATGAAAAAGTTCTGGAGGTGGATGGTAGTGATGGTTGCACAATGTGACTATACTTAGTGCTACCGACTGTACAATTAAAAATGGTTAAAATGGTAAATTTTATGTAATGGTTAAAATAGTAGTTTTATGACAATAAAAAGAGGGGAAAAAAGTCAAATACCCCAGGAATCCATCTCTGATCTTCTCAAGCAGATCAGGAGCCCACGTTTCATCTCATGATCACCAGCAATTTATAGTAACAACTTTTCATTAAGATCATTAAATTTTACATTTTAAATTATGGGTGAAAAATATCTCCAGAATGCTGTTTTAATTTGCCATTTTATTGCTCAAGTCAAATATTTTTTTCCAAGTTTACAAATTGGTTCTATTTCCTTTTCTGAAAATGCTGATCATTTTTTTTCATGAAGATAAAGTAACAGGGTCTTAGGAGCCCATCCCCAGATGAAATGAAGGGTGGGAGGAACTCAGAAGTTCAGACCTGAAAAATCCAAGTCCTGGAGGACTAGCAGCTTTGAGGCAGGGAGCACAGCCCTTCTTTTAGAGGACAGGGGCTGATGCCAGGCCTGGGGGAACACTGGCAACAGCAAGGAAACTCAGAGTGCAGAATGAGTGGAAGCTGGTAGCTATCCAGAGTGACTTTTACCAAGTTTACCCAGACATCTACCCTGGTCCTGGGGGAGGGAGTATCACCCTCATGTCACAGATGAGGGAAGAATAAAGTGTGAAACAATCTAGAGACTCATTCACACATTGGGTGCATCACTCATTCACACACTGTGCTAAATCACTTCAGTTATGTCCAACTCTTTGCGTCCCTATGGACTATAGCCCACCAGGCTCCTCTCTGTCCATGGAATTCTCCAAGCAAGAATATTGGAGTGAGTTGCCATGCCCTCCTCCAGGGGATCTTCCCGACCTAGAGATCGAACCTGCATCTCCTCCAACTCCTGCATCGCAGATGGATTCTTTACCCTGAGCCACCAGGGAAGCCCCATTCACACAGTATCAGGGATTAAAAGCAGCACTGTCTTTCCACTGGGGCCCACTGCAGGGCAGAGAGGAGGCAAAGAAATCCCAAGTGGGGAGGCCTGATGAATGACGGCTAAGGAAGATCTGCAGAAGGGGTTAGGCAAGGCAAACACTGGAGCTGTGGAGGAGCTGGGACAGCAGCAGGAGTGAGGGCAGCTTCGGTGCGGACTGGAAGGGCCAGGCCTGACTCGGTGAGCTCACGCTGGGTGGAGGAGTACTCAGGCAGGAAGGGCCTGGCTTGGGGTTCAGCAGACTGGGTTCCAGGCCTGCTTGGGCACACCCAGTTCAGTGACCTGGGCAGGTAGTTTTCTCATCTGAGCTTCACTTTTTCTCATCTGCTGAGCAGAGAGAGTAAAAGCACACCTTTTGCCAGGCACTGGGCGTTACACGCCCCGCATTTGGCACTACACCTGTGTATCAGGCACACCTGATTATGCAATGCAGGCGTCTAAAAGCCGCTGAGCAGCGAAAGCGGTAACACCCACAGGGCGCTCTGACCCACCCACCGGCGGGCGGCGCCGCGGATGGGAGGTGGCTGTGCCCCAGGCTTCTGAGTGCTGACCCTCGCCTCCCGCTCCGGGCTCGCTGGAGGGGCGCCCCCATCCAGTGCAGCCTTGGGGGCCAGGCCCGGGGAGCCGCCGGGCAGCCATGGCGGATCCCGAGGCCGCGGCCGAGGACCTGGACGCCCTCATCGACGACCTGGACTACCTCCCGGGCCACTTCCACCTGGAGATGCAGCTGAACTTCGAGCCGCGCTCGCCGGCCTCGCTCCGCGCCCGGGACCTGAAGCTGCAGCGGGAGGGACTGCTGCAGGAGCTGGAGCTGGCAGCCGCTCCGCAGCGCCCCGCCGTGCGCCAGCTCCTGGGAGCCTTCGCCTTCTACCTGGAGGAGCTGGACGAGGCCCGCCAGAGCTTCCTCGAGGTGGCCCGCGAGGATCCGGGTAACCTCAACGCCTGGGCCAATCTGGCGCACGTGTACGGGCGGCTGGGGCAGGAGGAAGAGGAGGAGGCGTGCGCCGGGCAGCTGGCCGGCCTCATGGGCCTGGCGGGGGACCGCGGGGCAGCCGAGGACCCCAAGCTTCGCGCCGCGCGCTGCCTGGCGGAGCAGGGCTACGCGCACGGCTTCGACGTGGGCTGCGCCAGCCCAGAGGAGCGAGCGCGCGTGCTGGAGGCTGGCATCGCGCTCTACGACAAGGCACTGGGCTACGCGCAGCAGGTGGGTGACGTCTCCAGGCTGGGAGAGCTGGGGTCGCGGCCCCTAGCGTCCACAGGGACGCCCATGGCCCCCACACTCTCCCCTGGCCCCGGCCCTTTGGCTTCCGGAATACCATACCAGTGTGCCTCTCTCCGCTTGAGTCCCAGACTGGGCTTGTAGCTTTTCTCTGCTGGGCTAGGGAATGGACCCACATCCCAGCCGGTTAGCCTGCCTAGGTTTCTTTGCTGGCAGTACCGCAAACTCAGCACACCAACTCACCCCTGTCATCTTGTTCTTCCAAGTACCCATCCCGGCACCTGTGTGCACCCACCTCGCTATAAGGCACAGCTCTGCATCCCGCCAGAAACTGGCAGCATTCTTGACTCCTTTCCCCTCCTCACTCACCATCCCCATGCACTCAGACCCCAGATTCCAGCCACCTCCTCATTTCTCTGTGGCCTATCCACTCCTCTAATGCCTCCCTCGGCCAGCCCAGCCTCCATCATTCCCTGCCTGTACTAGTATGGTCGCCATCATCCTGCCTGGGTTTCTGCCCTCTGACTTGACCTTTCTGCCTCCACCCTGCTGCCTGTGTTCATGTTGCTCACTCTTTCTGGTCACATCCCTCAGCTGCTTACAACCCCCAGTGACTCCCCATTGCCTAGCAGATAAGTCCCAGGCTCTCTGGTGGGCACTGGAGACCCTCTGTGATCTTGCTCTCTGTCTTCCCTCTTCCAAGTTCCCCCTTCCAGCCAAGCTTTTGCCCTTGCTTCCTATGGGCCAGGTCTCCTTACAGCCCACCTTGGCACGTCTTCAGCCTCTTTCTGAAGTGCCCTTTGCTCCACCCTTGCCTGGAAGGTTCTCCTTGCTCTCAGACAGCCCCTCCACTGACTTCACCAGGCTGGGTTAGGATCCCCTTGGGGCTCCTATAGTGTTGCTCACACTGTCCATTTACAAGTCTGCCTCCCCAGCTCAACCTTGAGGTTTTGAGAGTAGGGATATCTGTCTGTAAACTCAGTACCTGGCATGGTACCTGGACACAGCAGCACTCTCTTGAGTGAATGTCTGTGTGGCATAGGCCTGGCACTAAACAGACAAATACTGGGTATATTAGTTACCCATTGTTGTATAACAAACACCCTCTGAAATTTAGCAGCTTGAAAACAATAAGCACTGACGGTCTCAGAGTGTGTGTGCTCAAGAACCTAGGCATGGTTCAGCTAGGTGCCTCTAGGCTGCAGTCTCATCTGAAGGCTCGCTCAGCCTGGGGATGAGGGGATCTCCTTCCAAGTTCACAGACTTGGCTGTTGGCAGAATTCAATTCCTCACTGGCTGTTGGTCAGAGACCTCCCACAGGTCCTTGCCTCATGGATATCCCATCATTTTTCTCTTCATTAGAAGCAAGTCATTAGGTCCAGCCCACATGCAAAGAGAGGGGGTTACACAGGGACATGAATACCAGGTGATGAGGATCACTGGGGGCCATCCCAAAGGCTGCTTGCATTAGATGGCTGACAGTGATGGAGAGGGACTTATCTTTCTGTTACAGAAGAAGAAACCACAGTTCAGAGAGGTACCGTGACTTTTCCTTGAAGGCATAGCACAGGCAGGATTGAGTTGGTAATGATGACTTTTTTTAAATCATGGTTTAGGCTTTTGATAGTTAAATGACAACAAGCTTTCACACATGAGTAGGATGGCTGCATTCACAAAGCCTCTGCACACTCCCTTGAAACCTTTTCCACCAAAGCTTAAGAGGAAATGTGGAGTCAAGACCTCAGCGAGTGCTATGTGGGAGGCACGGGCTTGACTTAAGGGGAGTAGCGCAGGGTGGAGGTTAAGACGGTAGACGCTGAGTCAGACAATCCAGGTCCCAATCCCAGTCCTTCATGCTCATTGGTCTTTAGCATCACTGAGCTTCCCATTCTATGAAGTGTGGATAATAATGGTACTTGTATCCTAGGATTGGTCTTTAGCATCTAATTGGTCTTTAGCATCACTGAGTTTCCCATTCTATGAAGTGCGGATAATAATGGTACTTGTATCCTAGGATTCCTCATCTGTAAAATGGGGACATCATCATTTGGTAGATGTCATAAGTAAGAGCTGATGTTTGGAAAGCACCTAGAATAGACCTTGCACAGGGACAGCAGGATCACAGACAACCCCAGATCTCCTGTTTTAAAGCCTGAGTCCGAGGCCCTGAATGCCAGCTGCTCTCCAGGGAAGACTTGGCCAGTTTGGTATATTGTTGATTGTGGTCACGGTCTCAGAGTGGGGCCTGAAGAGCCCTGGGCTGGGGCCAGGAGGCCTGGGTTCTCATCTCAGCTGCAGCCACCCACCTTGGGGCCTTCTCCTGTCTGGGCTGCAGACTGTGAAAGGGGAGTGGGAAGGGGGCACTGGATGGTCTCCAAGTTTCCTTCCTGCTCTCAGGAGGGGGCTCACTGGAGGAAGGCTTCCTGGAGGAGGTGGGGAGGGAGGTGGAGGTTTTGGGCATAGGAATGGAATAAAGGCTGCCTCCTCCCTCCTGCTGCTGGTCTGCCCCACCATGGTGTGGTCACACCCTCCTCTTTAGGGACCACCAGAGAGAGTGGCAATCAGGGCCCTGCCCAATGCTTCAGGGAGGGAACTAATGTCTTCAGGTGGGAGGTGGCCGCCAGGCCCTGTGCCGTATCCTTGTGCCTGGCCCAGTGGCAGCTCCCCAGGTCTGCACAGAGTGGCTGTGGTCAGCCCCATCAATCCCAGGAGACAGTTGGGGATTTGGAGCCCTCCCTCCATTTCATCATCTGAGGATTAGGAGAGATCATGCTTATAAATGGACTTTCCAAGTGGCGCTAGTGGTAAAGAACCCACCTTCCAATGCAGGAGACATAAGAGACACCAGTTCCGTCCCTGGGTCAGGAAGATCCCCTGGAGGGAGGGCATGGTAACCCACTCCAATCTTAACCCACTCCAATATTCTTGCCTGGAGAATCCCATAGACAGAGGAGTCTGGTGGGCTACAGTCCAAAGAGTCGGACACAAATGAAGCAACTTACCATGCATGCATGCATGTGCTTATAAACTACCCACACAGAGCAGATGCTCAAGAAATAGTCACAATCTGGGAGACAATGATGATTCTGTATAGTTAGAGCAGAAGGCTTGAGTTAAAGCACCCAGCTCTTATTATTTTGCTGTGTGACTCTGGACAAGTCGCTTTTCATCTCTGGCCTCGTGTCTGCTTTATAAACGTTAAACAATAGTTTACTGTGATTATCCAATCAAATCATGGGGTAAAAGTGCCCATAAACTGGTAAATAATGGGCAAGTCTGAGACGCACATGCTCAGCCTCTTAACATTTATTGAGCACCTACTGTGTGCCAGGCCCTATCTTTAAGAACTCCTGCCTTTCAGAAGCTCATGGACAAAGGGAGGAGCAAACATTTGTTCCTTCATTAACTAGCCCTCTTGGAGCCCCGTCTCTGGGGGAGTGGTGCAAAGGGATGAGTCAGATGTGCCTGTGACTGGCTGAGGTCACAGGCATTGACTGCATAGCCTGTGCCAGGTGACGGTCGTCTCTCAGGTCTGTACACCAGTTCAGTTCAGTTCAGTTGCTCAGTCGTGTCCGACTCTTTGCGACCCCATGGACTGCAGCACGCCAGGCCTCCCTGTCCATCACCAACTCCCGGAGTTTATTCAAACTCATGTCCGTTGAGTCGGTGATGCCATCCAACCATCTCATCCTCTGTCGTCCCCTTCTCCCCCTGCCCTCAATCTTTCCCAGCATCAGGGTCTTCTCAAATGAGTCAGTTCTTTGCATCAGGTGGCCAAAATATTGGAGTTTCAGCTTCAGCATCAGTCCTTCCAATGAATACTCAGGACTGATTTCCTTTAGGATGGACTGGTTGGATCTCCTTGCAGTCCAAGGGACTCTCAAGAGTCTTCTCCAACACCACAGTTCAAAAGCATCAATTTTTCAGCACTCAGCTTTTTTTATAGTCCAACTCTCACGTCCATACATGACTACTGGAAAAACCATAGCTTTGACTAGATGGGCCTTTGTTGGCAAAGTAATATCTCTGCTTTTTAATATGCTGTCTAGTTTGGTCATAACTTTTCTTTCCAGGAGCAAGCGTCTTTTAATTTCATGGCTGCAGTCACCATCTGCAGTGATTTTGGAGCCCAAGAAAGTAAAGTCTCTCACTGTTTCCATTGTTTCCCCATGTATTTTCCATGAAGTGATGGGACCAGATGCCATGATCTTAGTTTTCTGAATGTTGAGTTTTAAGCCAACTTTTTCACTCTCCTCTTTCACTTTCATCAGGAGGCTCTTTAGTTCTTAGCTTTATGCCGTAAGGGTGGTGTAATCTGCATATCTGAGGTTATTGATATTTCTCCCAGCAATCTTGATTCCAGTTTGTGCTTCCTCTAGCCCAGCATTTCTCATGATGTACTCTGCATATAAGTTAAATAAGCAGGGTGACAATATGCAGCCTTGATGTACTCCTTTCCCTATTTGGAACCAGTCTGTTGTTCCATGTCCAGTTCTAACTGTTGCTTCCTGACCTGCATACAGATTTCTCAAGAGGCAGGTCAGGTGATCTGGTAATCCCATCTCTGTACACCAGAGACCATAGTTTCTGGACCGAAAACAGGACACCGTCCCCCCGCTCCCCAAGGCTGACAAAGGAAGTATGCTTTGGGGACATCAAGACCCGTGTTGGAATCAACCAGGACCTGGCGAGTTGAGGTCCTAGGCATAGAGTGACAATAACTGAGCTTCAGAGAGGGCGCACTTCCTTTCAGTACAAGTGACTGGGGAGGCTTCTGGAAGAAGCAGGAGTGTTCTAGCAGGAATGGGGCGAGGGCACTCCTGGCAGGGGCGTGGTGCGTGCAAAGGTCCTTTGGTGACAGCTGAGCTGGAGCAGGGGGTGAGGCCTGGAAAGAGGGTGGCCGGAAGCTTCCCAGGGGGAGGACACGGTGGCCCTGCTGATGTGGACTCTGAAATCTGATTCCTGCCCTCCTCAGCTGCATTTCCTCTTTCCCCGCCCCTCCTTGGCCGCTGTGCCTGTGGGAGGTTAGTTCCCAGACCAGAGATTGAACCCAGAGCCCCTGCAGAAAAAGCACCAAGTCCTAACCACTGGACCGCCAGGGAATCCCTACTCTTACTTCCCAGGGACTCTAAACTACTCATATTTCTCCAAACATGCTGTGCTATTTCACATCTCCCAGTGCAAGAACTATTCCCTTTGCCTAGAAAGCAAGCTCCATTCATCAAAACCCAGCTCAAATTTCACCTCCATGTTGAAACCTTCCTTTGTGCGACGCACGCTTTCACGCAGTAATTAATATTCATGAATATTCTGCTTGAATATTCAGCATATTCAGCTTGCAGAAGAAGAATATTCTTCTCCTGGTGCCTTGCAGATTTTATCTTAGTCCTCACAAGATCCCTCTGATCCCATTCTACAGGTGTGGGAACTGAGGCATAGCAAGGCTAAGTAACCTGCCCGAGACTACAGAGCTAGTAAGTGGCAGTTGGGTTCATGCCGCTCTGTCTGATTCCAAAGCCTTTGCTGTTTCTGGAGAGGTCAGAGAAGTGGGGTGCAAGAAGGATAGTGCAGATGGCCAGTGGGGTGGGGAGGGGAGCCCCCCTGCAAGGGCTGCCTCCTGGAAATCTAGGGTGGGAATGTGCAGAACTGGAGAGAGGGTTGCCCTGTATGCAGGTGGGGGATAGGAAGGACGAGGGCAGAGGTGTCGTCAGCACTAGGCTGGCGAAGAAGTGGGGACCATGGAGCAGCAGCTGAGGAACCCATCATTGAGAGGGCTGCCACCCATAGGAGCCATGACTGGGGCTCCAACCTGCCGGGTACGGCGGCTCTGAGAGATTCCTCACTATCCCAGGCAGGGAGGCGCCCCCTGGACCTCAAAGAATAAAGATCAGCCAAAGAACCAACAACAGCTGCTCATCTAAAATTGCTACCTTATTTTAGAAAAATAATAGGAATTTTAAGACTAAAAAACTAAAAAACTTGTAACTAAAATTACAAGAGAAAATGTTATCAAAGTTAGTAATTCAGCCCATAATCCAAAAACAAGCAGCGTATCTGTGTGCAAGTGGGTGTCTGTGACTTCGCTCTCAACCCTTCGTGTTCTCTCTTTCCTCACCCTCCAGTTACAAAAATATGACGAGGCAAATTGTTTTATCCGTCATTCCTCCCCCATCAGCCCTCCACACGCAATCCTCGATGGATTCTTGGTGGCTGAAGGGTGTTAAGAGCAAACCCTTTGGAGTTAGACAGA